>NC_136424.1:201685052-204435052 GCF_052625555.1 Lactuca saligna | reverse complement strand
TCCCAAAATACCCTCCTAATAAGTGATTATCATATATGTTATGTATGTTATATGATGAGTTATGATTTGCATGCTAGAGTAGACTAGGTATTCTTATTAGGACTAGAGTGGCCTGATATATGATGCCTTAGTCTAGGGGTTTCGCTGCTAGAGATGCTTAACAGTGATTTAGATAGCAGCGAGGTGCTTATGAGAGTTTTGTTAGTGAGTAGCATGATAGAAAGAGTAGAGTACTTGGGCTTTGAGGCTCAAGGAGGAGGACTTGGGATGAATCTAATCGCGGTATGGACGATAGTATTGGGCCCGTACTATTGAAGATACCTGGTTGGTACACAGTCCAAGTAAGAATCCTTTGGGCACCAAGGAACGAGTAGGGTGGAGTTATTGAGTGTGTTTATACTTGAAAAGGGTCTCTAATATTCTTATGTTGTATTTCAGAAGGAGACCAGGAGGAGGTTGTTGCGGCCATCAGTGCAGAGATACCAGAGATGTTCGGGTCTATTAAGACCACTCTGATGGAGACATTTGATGAGAGATACGCTACTCTTTCTGAGGTTGTTGTTGCTGCAGCCACTGCAGCTATAGCTACGACTAGGCCGCAGGGTGGTGATGCGTTCTTGTTCCGAGAGTTCAGCAACACAAAACCACCGGAGTTTGATAGGACCCAGGACCCGATCGCAGCGATGAGATGGATTTCAGACATAGAGGGGTGTTTCTTTACTTTCTCATCTCCAGGGCATTTGAGAGTCCGGTTCGCGCTGAACCAGCTTCGCTTGGGAGCGAAGGACTGGTGGAAGTTTGTGACTGCGCACTTTACACCTACTGAGCTTGCTGCGGTGACCTGGGAGAGGTTCACCGCTATGTTTCGAGATGATTACGTTCCCCAGGTGGAGAGGGAGCGTTTGGCCCAAGAGTTGCTCACCCTTAAGCAGGGCACTGAGTCTGTTACGGTGATTACGAGGATGTTTCATGAGCGGGCGATGTTCTGCCTAGAGCACGTGTCCTCCGAGCTGGCACGCATGAGCCGATATTTGAGCATTCTGAGGAGGGATATACGTGAGCTTCAGGCAAATGCCTGGAAGAGGGAGATAGAGTTGGAGACCCAAGCCAGGGAGGAGGCTGAGTCTCAGGGAAAGGATCGGCGGCCGGCTCAGTCTCAGCCGGCAGCCAAGCGGGTCAAACCCGCTGATTCGAGATCTGGGAACCAGAAGGGCCACACTTTTGGCAAGTGCGGCAAGAGCCGCGAGGGGATTTGCAAAGCAGGGTCTTGCTACAAGTGTGGCAAGGAGGGGCACATGGCCAAGGATTTCCCCAAGGGTTTTTCAGTCTGTTTTCATTGCAACTAGACTGGACACCGGAAGGTAGAGTGTCCACAGTTGCGGGGGTCAGCGCATGGAGCATTTCTGGGATCAGACCCTATTGCGGTGAGAGCTGCGAATGTTCAGCTTGCGAAGGTTGAAGCACCGAAGGCACGTGGGAGAGCCTTCCAGTTGACTGCGGAGGAGGTCCGCGCAGCGCTCGAGGTCATGGCCGGTATGTACTCTTTCATGTATTCTTTTACGTTCTGTGATGATTGTGCTTATATTATGTTATGCGTAGGTACCTTCCTTGTGAATTCTGTACCTGCTCTAGTGTTATTTGACTCGGGTGCGAGTCAATCTTTTGTATCGTCGGCCTTTAGCCGACACATCAGTACTAGTAGAGAGGCGATGAGTCGACCTCTAAGAGTTTTCATAGCGGATGAGAGAGCAGTGTATGCCGCCGAGGTGATTTGTGGTTGTGTACTCGAGATTTTCTGGGTTGAGTTTCCGATAGATTTGGTCCCTATTGCGATGGGAGATATCTGTGTCATCGTGGGCATGGACTGGTTGAGCAGATTTGGAGCTATCATCGACTGCGAGCGACAGCTGGTGACCATGCGAGACCCTAGTGGGGGAGTTCTTACAGTGTACGGCGAGGGTACACGTTCTGGTTCAGCGTTTTGCTCAGCCACCAGGGCGAGGCAGAGTCTTCAGCAGGGATGTAAGGGATTCATAGCATATGTTATGGACGCAAGGGTTGAGTCGGAGAAACTAAGGTCTGTGGGAGAGTGTGACATCCCAAAATTCACGGCCAGAAAAGACCGGTTTGTTTATGCTTTGTTTAAAAATCAGAGTAACATTTTAAATAAAAGTGTTGCGGAATTTGTCACAAAACAATAATATGATAAAGATTTATCAAAAGCATTTCCATAGAAATGTATTTCATTAAAAGACTCGGGATGTCATGTTCGTACAGATCAAAAGCATAAACAGTACAATACAAGCCTTACTACATTATTTCATATCTACAGGCCTATATCCGTAATCCCTCGTCCAAACATCATATATATGCTCAATCGCCACTACCTGTAATACATAAAATGGAGTGGATCAGGCTTGGGAGCCTGGTGAGCACATAGGGTTTTCAACCCACAATAAATCAGTTTATTAACTTCATTAAATGAAACAAACCCGATTACGCGTTCCCGTTATCCTCACATTACGTCCCTAAGCATCTATCATAAGGGACCTATCCTAAGGATTATCATCGGGATGGACATTACTGCTAAGGGGGTTCCTTAGCAACAAATGTCCTTAAGGCAACCATGTGGGGGATGGAGTACATCTGGTGAGCACACAGTTCAAATAAACACACAGTTCGAATAAACACCTACAGGTTGCGAGCCTGCTAGTGTTCCACTGGACTATCTAGAATAGTCCATGGTCATCATCTATACTCCGCTAGATGACTGGATCATCAATAACATCTATAACGAGGCCTCTCATTATTTTATTTTGTCACACAGCAACTATTACATCTACCCATGGTTTACCAGACACATTATGTAGATATAAAATACATATACAATTTAAATCATTGAAAACATGTATAAAACGTTCATCCGGCATAGATAGCAAGTATTCAGATAATATGCACACATAGCACGTAATTTATATAAGATACTTCATATCTATGTGTAAGCTGAAAGTAACTATGCACTCACTTGATTAGGTGGTGACTTAGCACTCGGACAGCGCTTCGATACTCTCAAAATGATATTCCTTCGATAAAACCTAGTATCGATACCACTAGGGTTTAGTTTAATGATAACCGCGACAAATTAATTAGTCCGAGTATTTTTAAGCGTTAATTATACTTGATATATCTCATAATAATAGCCCAAATAATTATTTTAAGGACCTAATAACATTCCTACAATTATTTGAAAGCTATATTAAAAATTGCGTAAGCGTAGCATACTTACAGCGAATTTTATCGAAAACCGGAACTTAATTGGAGCAGCGTTTCCAAACCGAAAAACTCCTTTTTCTCGGGACTCTGGGAGCCTCGGGGCTTCCCTAGGGTGCTAGGGATTTAACTAGGGCTTAGGGGTGGTTTGGGGTTGTACAGAGAAAGTAGTGAGACAAAGAAGGTGGAAAGGTGTGAAAAATGGAGGCAGCCTCGGCCTCCTTTTATAGCCGCGAGGGCCTCGCTACGCTGGGCGTTCGGTGGTGCTACGCGGGGCGTAGCTCGGAGGTGGTTGCCAGCTTTGCACAGCTGGCTCGCACTCGGAAGAAGACCCGGATAAGACTGGAGGTACGCGGGGCGTACCGATCCTCGTACGCAGGGCGTGTCACAATCCGAAGCGAAGACCGTGGGCCGCAAGCGACGGCTGGGATTGTGCCACGTCATCAGCTTCGCAACAGGTTTCGCAATTTCATGCTTCAACTTTAAAAATTTGTAACTTTTGCGTACGAGCTCCGTTTTTGACGTTCTTTATATCCACGCGAAGGTGGGAATGTACTCTACAACTTTCGTTTAGAGTCCATCGGCTAATTTTGGCTCGATTTTAAATTTTATATTATCAACGTGCCGGGACACGATTGGTCCGTTAAATCCTCATAACTTCTTCATCCGACATCCGTTTTCGCCCATCTTTTTCTCGTTACGGTACTCTCAACGAGATCTTCGATTCTCGTTTAGGTCGTGTTGGTTAAAAATCACTCGATCTAATATTCGAATTTCGGGTTGTACGCTGCTATTCCGAAACTTTGAAAAATCATAACTTCTTCATACGAAGTCAGATTTGGGCGTTCTTTTTATTGATGTTCTTAATTTAACATATTCTACGACTTTCGTTTAGATCGCTAAGGCTAAATCTCGCTCTATCGTAAATTCACTATTTACATTTTCCGGTATCGTGTCGGTTCTATAGTGAAACTTCGACGGGTCATAACTTCTTCGTTATAACTCGGATTTCAGCGTTCCTTATATGCACGGAAACCTTGAGACATATTCTACAACTTTATATAGAGATATCAGGATTATATCACACTTTAGTTTTGACGCTCATTTTTATTCTTTATTAATTATACATTTTTAATTAAATAATAAACACATAAACACAATAATTCACATAATACTCAATATTTCATCTTTATTACTTCAAAAAGAGTTACAATAGTTGACCTAGACTATTACATCGTCCAAAAATGCTTAGCCCCAAAACCCGGGCGTTACAATTCTCTCCCCCTTAGGATGATTCCGTCCCGGAATCATGCATCAGCAAACAGATGTGGATAGCGACTCATCATGTCATCCTCTGTTTCCCAAGTGAGATTTGGCCCATTCGAATGTTTCCATCGGACTAGCACTAAGTCGACCATCTTGCGTCGTAACTTCTTAGTCTTACGGTCAACAATTGCCTCAGGCTCTTTGATCAGCCTTTTATTCTCATCCATCCTTAACTTTGAGATTGGAATTATGTCGGGAACATCTCCCATGAATTTCCTCAAATAAAACACATGGAAGGTATTATGAATACCATTGAGTTCTTCGGGCAATTCCAGCTTGTAAGCTTGGTTCCCAATCTTCTGAAGAACTTTGAACGGTCCAGTAAACCTTGGACTCAACTTTCCTCGTTTCCCAAATCGTATAAGTCCCTTCCATGGTGAGACTTTAAGCAAAACGGAATCCCCGACTTCGAAGGTTATCGGTCGTCTTTTCTTGTCGGCATAGCTCTTCTGACGATCCTGAGCTGCTAACATTCTTTCCCTAATCACCTTCAATTTCTCAGCAGTCTCATGGACCATCTCGGGGCCCATAAACAGCTTCTCTCCGGCTTCAAGCCAACAATACGACACCTCTCATCCATACAAGGCTTGATAAGGTGCCATCTTGATGCTCGAGTGAAAACTATTGTTGTAGGAAAATTCTACTAGAGGTAAGTGCTCGTCCCAATTCCCTTGGAATTCGAGGGTACATGCTCTCAGCATATCTTCCAACGTATGAATCGTTCTTTCGCTCTGACCAAGGGTACGCATCTCGGTCATTCTTCCCTAAAGCTTCTTCTTGAGCTTTCCTGATACTTTCCACAATCGTCGAGACGAATTCAATTCTTAACGCTCTTGGCCTTTTCCTTTCAAGATTGACTTTCCAACTGAGAGCATCAGCAACAATATTTGCTTTACCCGGGTGGTAAAGTATCTCACAGTCGTAGTCCTTGAGAAGTTCTAGCCAGCGTCGTTGCCTCATGTTCAACTCCTTCTGATTAAAGAGATACTGGAGACTCTTATGATCAGTGAAGAGCTTGCACTTCGTGCCGCAGAGGTAATGCCTCCATATCTTTAAGGCAAATACTATTGCTGCCAACTCCAGATCATGAGTGGGGTAGTTCTATTCGTGCTCTTTCAATTTTCGAGATGCGTATGCTATCACCTTTTCTCTTTGGGTCAGAACACAACCCAACCCGACTCCAGATGCATCACTATAAACCGTGAAATCTTCGACTCCATCGGGTAGAGAAAGTATTGGTGCTTCACATAACTTCTTCTTTAGCTTCTCGAATGCCTCATCGTGTTTCTCACTCCATGTATACGTAGCTCCTTTATGGGTCAAAGCTGTTAATGGAGCAGCTATCGAAGAAAAGCCTTGGATAAATCGTCGGTAATATCCGGCTAATCCTAGAAAGCTTCGAATCTCCATGGGACTCTTCGGACGTTCCCACTTCATTACAGCCTCGATCTTGGCAGGGTCAACCATTATTCCCTCTTGGTTAACAACATGACCCAAGAATTGGACTTCCCGTATCCAAAAGTCGCATCTGGAGAACTTTGCAAAAAGCTTCTCCTTCTTTAACACCTCCAACACTTCTCGTAGGTGCTTGCCATGCTCTTCCTGGCTTTTCGAGTAGATGAGAATGTCGTCGATGAACACTATCACAGATTTATCAAGGAATGGTTTACAAACCCTATTCATCAAATCCATGAATGATGCGGGAGCATTGGTTAGTCCGAATGACATAACCAAGAACTCGTAGTGTCCATATCTTGTTCTGAATGCAGTCTTCTCAGTATCCTGCTCTCTCACCTTCAGTTGATGATATCCTGACCTAAGATCGATCTTTGAGAAGTAGCTCGAACCTTGCAGCTGATCGAATAGGTCATCAATCCTCGGCAATGGATACTTGTTCTTCACCGTTGCCTTATTCAGCTCTCGGTAGTCTATGCACATCCTCATGCTTCCGTCCTTCTTCTTCACGAATAACACCGGAGCTCCCCAGGGTGATGAACTAGGTCGAATGAAACCGCTATCCAACAACTCCTGAAGTTGCGTCATGAGCTCCTTCATCTTCGTCGGTGCTAATCGGTAAGGTGCCTTTGCTATTGGTGTTGTTCCTGGTAACAAGTCTATACGAAACTCCACTTGCCTGTCAGGTGTAATCCGGGAAGATCTTTGGGAAATACTTCTGGATAATCACACACAACCGGTATATTCTGCACCTCTTTCTTCTCCTTCTTACAATCGATTACGAATGCAAGTACGATGTACATCCCTTGGACAAACATTTCCTGGCTTTCATCAGGGAGATGATTCCAGAATTCACTCTGCGTTTATACCCGTACACCATAAATGATTCCTTTCCGGGTGGGTTCACCTTTACTATCTTCTTTCGGCATAATATCTCGGCATCGTTGGCGCTAAGCCAATCCATACCCAAAACGATGTCGAAACCGTTTAATTCTATGGGTAATAGTTCCTCATGGAATTCGTTTCCGTTTAGGTCAATGACGATGTTCCTAATACGATTACTAACAGGTATGAATTTTCCGCTGGCAACTTCTACAATCAGGGCATTATCTAGTTTTTCTATAGGCAATGCTAATTTCGCACCAAATTTATGCGACACAAAGGAGTAGTTGGCTCCGAAATCAAATAGTATATTTGCAGGTAAACCATTTACAAGAAAGGTACCTGAAGCGACGTCTGCTGCCTCCTTTGCAGCCTCGAGCGTCATCTGGAAGGCTCTTGCCTTCGGCTTCAGTGGTATGTTGGGCCTTCCCGCATCTTTCTTCTTTGGGCAATCCATAGCAATATGCCCTTCCTCACGACACTCGTAGCATACCTTCTTGTTGGTGGTGCACTCATTGGCATAGTGCCCCGTTTTCCCACACTTGTAGCAGGTTACTTCCTCACCACATTTTCCCGAGTGCTTCTTCTTGCACTTCTCGCACCATTTAAATTCATTTCCTCCCCCAAATTTTTTTGAGCCGAACTTGCTCTTCTTTTTGTTGGGTTTAGCAGCCCTTCAAATTTCCTCTTCTCGCCAACCTCGATTTTGCTGGCAGCTCTTCCCTTAATCATGTCCTCCACAGACTTGGCAACCCAGATAGCTGCCTCCAAAGTAGGTGCCTGACGCACTGACACCGCGTCCTCCCATTCCCTTTGCGTACTTATCAATTTTCGTCAGCTCATCCGGAACAAGACGCAAGGCAAACTCCATCTTTTCTGTGAAGTTGTTCGTGTATTCATCGATTGACATGCTTTCCTTCTTCAGGGTTAGAAACCGGTTCTCTAACTCTAGCAGGTTTTGGGCTGAGCAGTACTTGAGTTTGAATTGCACCAGAAATTCTGCCCATGTCAGTTGTAGGGGCTTGTTGGGGCTTAAAGTCTTCCCCAAGGTATTCCACCAATGTACAGCGCCTCCTCGAAACTGACGCACTGCAAACGTGGTCTGTAGCTTTCCTCTGCAACCGCAC
The DNA here is from genome assembly GCF_052625555.1 of Lactuca saligna. Taxonomy (NCBI): domain Eukaryota; kingdom Viridiplantae; phylum Streptophyta; class Magnoliopsida; order Asterales; family Asteraceae; genus Lactuca; species Lactuca saligna. Next base: position 204,426,992 of record NC_136424.1, on the reverse strand, counting down.
GTCATGAAAGCTAACTCCATCTCCGAGATCCAATCCATGACCCCGATTGGATCTTCCTTTCCCGTGAAAGTCGATGGCTTGCAAGTCAGAAAATCCTTGTACTTGCATCCATTCCTCTTGACTTCGTCACCATGGTTGTTTTGTTGAACTATTAGTGGGTTGGCTTGACCAACAGTCCCACTGTAGTTTCCCTCCTCAGTCTGCCCTTCGTTCCACTCGGGCTGTTCGATCTGAATAGTTGCTTCCTCTCGATTTTGTTGGAGCAATAGTCTGGTTTCCTCCATTTGACGATCCAACATCGCCTGGATCATCGCTTGCACTCCGGCTACTGTTATTGGCTCAGCAGATGCTACCACAACTGGTATTTGTTCGATTACTGGGGGTTGGTTTCTGTTCCCATTTGCATTCACATTTCCGCTACGGGTCCTTGCCATCTTAATCTATACACCGAATAAGGTGAATTTAGATCTTTATTTAGGACTGATGTTCAAAAGATCCTTATCTCTCCGAAATGTTTACATGCTAGTTCTAATATTGTAGTCGTACGTTTAGAATCCTAAACACATAAGGTTTCCAGATCCAGTCGGCAACAGACCATAGATCCAAACAATTAACAACATATCATGCACAAAGTATTTAACACATAAAAGCATTTTAGGCACAATTCCTAAAATAATCTAGTGCTCACACCTCACAATCATCGCTTAGCATTCTAAGTTTAAGTCTAGAAATCCTAAAAATTCCTAGTTCGCTTAAACTAATGCTCTGATACCAACTGTGACATCCCAAAATTCACGGCCAGAAAAGACCGGTTTGTTTAAGCTTTGTTTAAAAAACAGAGTAACATTTTAAATAAAAGTGTTGCGGAATTTGTCCTAAAACAAGAATATGATAAAGATCTATCAAAAGCATTTCCATAGAAATGTCTTTCATTAAAAGACTCGGGATGTCATGTTCGTACAGATCAAAAGCATAAATAGTACAATACAAGCCTTACTACATTATTTCATATCTACAGGCCTATATCCGTAATCCCTCATCCAAACATCATATATATGCTCAATCGCCACTACCTGTAATACATAAAACTGAGTGGGTCAGGCTTGGGAGCCTGGTGAGCACATAGGGTTTTCAACCCACAATAAATCAGTTTATTAACTTCATTAAATTAAACAAACCCGATTACCCGTTCCCGTTATCCTCACATTACTTCCCTAAGCATCTATCATAAGGGACATATCCTAAGGATTATCATCGGGATGGACATTACTGCTAAGGGGGTTCCTTAGCAATAAATGTCCTTAAGGCAACCATGTGGAGGGTGGAGTACATCTGGTGAGCACACAGTTCAAATAAACACACAGTTCGAATAAATACCTACAGGTTGCGAGCCTGCTAGTGTTCCACTGGACTATCTAGAATAGTCCGTGGTCATCATCTATACTCCGCTAGATGACTAGATCATCAATAACATCTATAACGAGGCCTCTCATTATTTCATTTTTTTCACATAGCAACTATTACATCTACCCATGGTTTACCAGACACATTATGTAGATATAAAATACATATATTTTTTAATTCAATGAAAACATGTATAAAACGTTCATCCGGCATAGATAGCAAGTATTTAGATAATATGCACACATAGCACGTAATTTATATAAGATACTTCATATCTATGTGTAAGCTGAAAGTAACTATGCACTCACTTGATTAGGTGGTAACTCAGCACTCGGACAGTGCTTCGATACTCTCAAAATGATATTCCTTCGATAAAACCTAGTATCGATACCACTAGGGTTTAGTTTAATGATAACCGCGACAAATTAATTAGTCCGAGTATTTTTAAGCGTTAATTATACTTGAAATATCTCATAATAATAGCCCAAATAATTATTTTAAGGACCTAATAACATTCCTACAATTATTTGAAAGCTATATTAAAAATTGCGTAAGCGTAGCATACTTACAGCGAATTTTATCGAAAATCGAAACTTAATTGGAGCAGCGTTTCCAAACCGAAAAACTCCTTTTTCTCGGGATTCCGGGAGCCTCGGGGCTTCCCTAGGGTGCTAGGGGTTTAACTAGGGCTTAGGGGTGGTTTGGGGTTGTAGAGAGAGAAAGTAGTGAGAGAAACAAGGTGGAAAGGTGTGAAAAATGGAGGCAGCGTCGGCCTCCTTTTATAGCCGCGAGGGCCTCGCTACGCTGGGCGTTCGGTGGTGCTACGCGGGGCGTAGCTCGGAGGTGGTTGCCAGCTTTGCACAGCTGGCTCGCACTCGGAAGAGGACCCGGATAAGACCGGAGGTACGCGGGGCGTACCGATCCTCGTACGCAGGGCGTATTGCGAAGGGCGTGTCACAATCCGAAGCGAAGACCGTGGGCCGCAAGCGACGGCTGGGATTGTGCCACGTCATTAGCTTCGCAACAGGTTTCGCAATTTCATGCTTCAACTTTAAAAATTCGTAACTTTTGCGTACGAGCTCCGTTTTTGACGTTCTTTATATCCACATGAAGGTGGGAACGTACTCTACAACTTTCGTTTAGGGTCCGTTGGCTAACTTTGGCTCGATTTTAAATTTTATATTATCAACGGGCCGGGACACGATTGGTCCGTTGAATCCTCATAACTTCTTCATCCGACATCCGTTTTCGCCCATCTTTTTCTCGTTATGCTACTCTCAATGAGATCTTCGATTCTCGTTTAGGTCGTGCTGGCTAAAAATCACTCGATCTAATATTCGAAAAATCATAACTTCTTCATACGAAGTCAGATTTGGGCGTTCTTTTTATCGATGTTCTTAATTTTACATATTCTACGACTTTCGTTTAGATCGCTAAGGGTAAATCTTGCTCTATCGTAAATTCACTATTTACGTTTTCCGGTATCGTGCCGGTTCTGTAGTGAAACTTCAACGGGTCATAACTTCTTCGTTATAACTCGGATTTCGGCGTTCCTTATATGCACGGAAACCTTGAGACATATTCTACAACTTTATGTAGAGATATCGGGATTATCTCACACTTTAATTTTGACGCTCATTTTTATTCTTTATTAATTATACATTTGTAATTAAATAATAAACACATAAACACACATAATTCACATAATACTCAATATTTAATATTTATTACTTCAAAAAGAGTTACAATAGTTGACCTAGACTATTACATCATCCAAAAATGCTTAGCCCCAAAACCCGGGCGTTACAGAGATGTTCTGATAGTGCGTGAGTTCCCGGATGTATTTCCGGAGGAGTTGTCGGGTGTACCTCGTGTGAGGCAGGTGGAGTTCAGTATCGATTTGGTTCCGGGGGCTGCGCCCTATCGCCTTGTGCCTCCAGAGATGTAGGAGTTATCCTCGCAGCTGCTGGGAAAAGGGTTTATTCGGCCGAGTAGTTCACCGTGGGGAGCTCTTATCCTTTTTGTCAAGAAAAAGGATGGTTCACACCGGATGTGCATTGACTACCGGGAGTTAAACAAATTGATGGTCAAGAACCATTACCCGTTGCCGAGGATTGACGATTTGTTCGATCAGTTGCAGGGAGCATCTTGGTTTTCCAAGATCGACTTGAGGTCTGGATATCATCAGTTGAGGGTGCGAGATGAGGATATTCAGAAGACAGCTTTTAGGACTCGCTACTGGCATTACGAGTTCGTGGTGATGCTTTTCGGGCTCACCAACGCACCAGCAGTGTTCATGGACCTCATGAACAGGGTGTGCAGACCAATGTTGGATCGCTCGGTAATCGTATTCATCGATGACATTTTGGTATATTCGAGATCTAGAGAGCAGCATGAGGAGCATCCGTGGGAGATCCTTGGGGTTTTGAGATCGGAGAGGCTTTATGCGAAGTTCTCCAAGTGTGATTTCTAGTTATGAGAGGTCCAGTTCCTGGGACATCTCATTAACCAGAAAGGGATATTGGTCGACCCTGCTAAAATTGAGGTGGTGATGAGTTGGGAGGTGCCAAGGTCGCCCACGGAGATAAGGAGTTTTCTAGGGCTGGCAGGCTATTATCGAAGATTCATCAGGGATTTCTCCAAGATCGCCTTGCCACTCACCAAGTTGACCCGGAAGGGTGTAGTTTTTGCTTGGGGTCCAGAGCAGCAGGCCTCCTTCGAGACACTTCGCCAGAGAGTATGCGAAGCCCCGATGTTAGCCCCGGAGGGAATGGAGGATTTTGTGGTATATTGTGACGCATCGATATCAGGATTGGGAGCAGTACTTATGCAGAGGGGTCATGTGATAGCGTATGCATCGAGGCAGCTGAAGCCTCATTAGGCGAGGTATCCTACCCATGATTTGGATTTGGGGGTAGTGGTGTTCGCCCTCAAGATCTGGTGTTACTATTTATATGGGGTCCGGTGTACCATATATACGGATCACGAGAGCCTGAAGTACTTGATGGGTCAGCCCAACCTGAATATGCGACAGAGGAGATGGTTGGATGTGGTAAAGGATTATGATTGCGAGATCCTGTACCACCCGGGAAAAGCCAACGTGGTTGCCGATGCCTTGAGTCGTAGGGCAGAGAGTGTTCCGATGTGTGACATTTGTATGAGGTTGACCGTGATGACCCCGGTGTTGGACACCATTCGAGGAGCTCAGACCGAGGTCGTTAGGCCAGAAAACCAGAAGAGAGAGCGGGTTGTCGGGCAAGTATCGGAGTTCATCACCGATGGTCGGGGGCTTATGACATTTCAGGGTTGGATTTGGGTACCGCATGTGGGCGGAAAGCGTACCACTTTGATGGAAGAGGCTCATCGATCGAGGTTCTTGATCCATCTTGGGGCGACTAAGATGTATTTGGATCTGAAAAGGGAATATTGGTGGCCCTGTATGAAGAGGGACATTGCATGGTTCGTGGAGAGGTGCCTAACTTGTCGCAAGGTTAAGGCCGAGCATCAGAGACTGCACGGTAAGTTGCATCCGTTAGAGATTCTCGACTGGAAGTGGGAACAGATTGCCATGGACTTTATCACCAAATTTCCAAGGACCGCGAGGGGCGTCAATGCAATTTGGGTGATTGTAGATCGGTTAACGAAGAGCGCTCATTTTCTCGCTATTAGCGAGAGCTCTTCCGCAGAGAGGTTGGCAGAGATATATGTGAGGGAAGTGGTAGCACGGCATGGAGTACCGATCTCGATTGTCTTAGACCGAGATGTGCGTTGCACCTCTATATTCTGGAAGAAATTCCATGAGGAATTGGGTACTAGACTGCATTTTAGTACCGCGTGCCACCCCCAGACTGATGGACAGAGTGAACGGACGATTCAGACGCTCGAGGATATGCTTCGGGCATGTGTGTTGGATTTCGGTGGGAGTTGGGACACGTACTTACCCTTGGCGGAATTTTCCTACAACAACAGCCATCATTCGAGCATTGGTATGCCACCCTTTGAGTTGTTGTATGGGAGGAGGTGTTGGACCCCCATTTGTTAGGGAGAAGTGGGGCAGTGTGTAATGGGTAGAATGGAGATTGTTCTTCAGACGACAGAGTAGATACAGTAGGTCAGGTAGAGAATGTTGACCGCTCAGAGTCGCCAGAAGAGTTATGCTGATAGGCGACGATCCGAGCTCGAATCGGTGATTTGGTGCTCCTGAATGAATCTCCTTGGAAAGGAGTGATCCGATTCACAAAGAGGGGCAAGCTGGGACCCCGGTATATTGGGCCGTTTAAAGTGATCGGGAGGGTGGGCAGAGTAGCGTATCGCTTGGAGCTCCCTGCAGAGTTGGGTCAGATTCATGATACTTTCCACGTATCGCATTTGCGGAAGTGTATAGCAGATGAGTCGGCAGTGGTGCCATTGGAGGACATTCAGGTGGATGCGAGCCTGAATTATGCTGAGAGACCAGTGGCGATCATGGATCGGAAGATCAAGGTTTTGAGGAACAAGGAAGTGCCTCTGGTTTTGGTTCAGTGGCAACATCGGAATGGGCCCGAGCTGACTTGGGAGCCGGAGTGTGAGATGCGTGAGCAGCATCCGGTGTTATTTCCAGAGTGAGACTTCGAGGGTGAAGTCTGATTCTAGTGGGGGAGAATTCTAACATCCGGAATCCCAGGTATATTATTTAATATTTATTTATTTTGAATTATGAGAAGGAACTCGGCGAGTTGATGCGTAGACTCGCCGAGTAGGGTCGTGATTGTTCATCCGGATTCACTTTGTACTCGGTGAGTCCATGAGTGGACTCGGCGAGTCCATGAGTGGACTCGAGGAGTCCACGCTGTTTAATGAAACCCTAAATCACCGGGTTTAGAGCCTATTTAAGGGCACTTATAGCCTCTCATTGCGGCTACCAATCCCTTGAGAGAACCCTAAGTGAGCCAAATCGTTGTGAGGAAGAAGAAGTCACTTTTGATCCTTGTACCTTTGGTTTAGCAAGAAGGAGGTGCACAAGAGCAAAGGGGAGGTGCGATTCTAGCAGTTCCAGAGATTCAAAGACTTCATATTGAGGTAATAGTTCGAACATCCTTCAGTTTTAGTGTTGATCATTAGATTTAGGGTTTTCTAACCCCTTTGGAGAGTGATTATGTGGAGCAAATGGTCCCTCTTCGAGTTTGTGCCTTGGATCTAGGCTCAAAGAGGTCCAGAGACCTTAACCCTTGGAGCTTTATGAATCAGTTTGGGGTTATTGGACTTAGGTTGCCATTTTTGGGACTAAATCTCCTTTTGATGCCTTGTTGTTGTTATACAATCAACAAGTTTCGAGCTTTACGTGACATTCATGCTTGGGAAGGCCAAATCTTTGATTTAGGGAAACAGATCTGACCTCAGGAGGCCAGTAGAGTTTGTGCATGCCATGAACTCGGCGAGTTGTTCTTGAGACCCGGCGAGTAGGGTTAGGGTTTCACTTAAATTGCTTAGTAAGTAGACTTGCTGAGTTGCGGAGTGACTCAGTGAGTCAGAAGGGAGTTAGAGGGCTGGAGTTTAAGGCGATACTCGCCGAGTTGTTCTTGAGACTCGGCGAGTTGAGTCGTGGTGGCCCCGCGATTCATGCCTAGTATGACTTGTCAAGCATAAGCGGGACAAAGTGTTAAAGAACATGTGTGAACTCACCGAGTCACCAGGGTCCACTCGGCGAGTAGGGTCAAAGTGTGACCATTGACTTTTAGGGTTTGGTCAATGGAGTACTTGTGTCGAGAGGGGGGTGAAATAGCCTTTTTCCCTCCTGAGGGTGCCATTGGCAGGTTGAATCTAGTCTTGAGAGTTATATTTATAAGATTATTTACTTTATGTGAATAGGCGAAGACTAGGCAATATTTCTACCGAGTAAGAGATTTACCGAGACGCCTGAGGTGAGTCTTCTCACTATACTTTACCTAGTGTGGTAACAGAGTTATGTGATAGAGTATTTTAGAGTTATATGCCAGAGTAATTGCATATTATTTATGTGCTATAATTTATTATGTGTTATGCATGATTCAGAGTTACTGAGTTAGGACCTTCGGGTCCACAGAGTTAGGACTTTCGGGTCCACAGAGTTAGGGCTAGAGGGCCCATAGAGAGTTGGAGTTGGAGGGCCCCACTAAGACACCTAGACCTGGGGTCAACAGAGTTACAGCCTCGAGTGGTTATTATGTGTTAGAGTAGTATTTTGGGGAACTCACTAAGCATTTATGCTTACAATGTTACGTGTTATGTGTTTCAGGTACCAGTGATGATCGCGGAAAGGCGCCGGCATGATTCGTACACACGCATATCGGAGTTTATATATATTTTGATCTTGGGTTTTGTATTGATACAATGTTGATACAATGTTTTGTTTATGATCTCAAATGATATTTTATGGGTTACAAAAGTGAAAAATTGTTCAAATTTTTAAGGTGTTACAATTACATTGCTAATATGGAAAAAAATGAAAGAAAAATGCTATAGAAGAAAGTAAAATCAATCTGTTGCTTTTACATTTGTCAACCAGATTGGTATAACACTAGTTACGTGGATACAAGAGAAATGAAATTTATGAGCTTGATCCTCATCTTGTCTAGAACATGATAATATGCATCTCTCCATTGTTGGCTAGCAATCAACGTGCCAATCATGATCCAAAAACCAACAACCAATTCAACAATCATACATATTACAAAGATCCAATCAGTGCCATTAGGGACGTCGACGTCATGATCATGATTTGTACCTTTGGTAGCGTCACTATTTGGTCGACACCCTGGAAGAGGAGCCCCACAAAGTGCATTTCCAATGAAACTAAATTCATTGAAGGTTTGAATCTGACTTCCTATTGGGATTGTTCCTGTAAGATTGTTGTATGACACGTTCAACAAACTCAAACCACTTAACCCCGCCAAGCTAAAAGGAATCTCCCCATCAAGATAGTTCATAGACAAATCCAAAGATTCGAGCTCTCTCATTTCACCGAAAGTGTTGGGAATTCTTCCTGTTAACTGATTTTGTGAAAGATTCAGGTAACGTAAGCTTGAAAGTGAGAAGAGTTCATTTGGAATCGACCCAGAAAAGTTGTTATTAGAAAGGTCTATTGTCGTCACTAAATACAGAATGTTGCTATATAAATAAAACTGTCCCTTTGTCACCAATGTCGCACTGCCTAAAACTATATTCTGGAAAATAGTATTGTAAAGAACAATGGGATTGGAAGTCTGTTGTCCATAAATGACAGTGAAGTTTGTAAAGCATTTTGGTAGGTACCCGGAAAGATTGTTGTCAGCAAGATCCAAAACTTGTATAGAACTGAAACTACATATTTCATTCGGGATTTCACCTTCTAACTTGTTGGAACGAAGACTCAGAATTTTCAAACTTGTATTGTTTCTTCCTATCGAATCCGGGATTCTTCCAGTGAGTTCATTTTCTGCAAGCTCAACAATCAACAAGCTTTTGGAATTCAAAAGAGACATCGGTATTTCACCTGACAACTTGTTATTTCTTATGTTTAGTGATGTCAACCGATAAGTATTTCCCAAAGATGACGGGATTTTACCGGATAAACTGTTGTTTTCTAGGTTTAGGACTACCAAATATTCCCATTTCATCCAACAATCTGGTAGATCACCTGACATGTTATTGTTTGCTAGATTAAGAACACTTAACTGTTGCAATGGTTGAATTCCAGAACACAAGAACTGATCTAAAGATCCAGAAAGATTATTAGATGAAAGATCTAAGAAAGCAAAGTTAGGTTGATTGAAATAACTAGGGAGCTCACCATGGAAATGGTTAGAACTCATATCTACTACTGCCTCCGGTGTAAGAAAATCAACCTTCCCCAGTTTTCCCATAATATTATTATGGGATATGTTCAAGAACGTTACTAAAGAGAAAGTACTCCACATCCAATTCGGGATAGTGTCTGATATGTTTGCGTTTGCTAAATCCAACTCTTCCAAGTTTCTTTGAGATTGAACCCACAAAGGAAAAAGTGGGCCTAAACTACAAGAACCTATTCGCAACACTTTGAGGTTGAATGGTGGGTTCCAACTGTTGTTGACAAGGTTAAACGCTAACTTATTGTCCCCGACCCACAATGTTTCCAACGCCGTTAGATTCGCGAAATGGTTTTCCATCACAATACCTGTCAACGAATTGTGATGAAGTTCCAGAAAACTTAGTTTCCCAAGTTTTCCAACACTTTTAGGAAGACTTCCGTTTAAATTGTTGTAGGAAAGTGTCAAAAGTTCCAACGAGGATAGATCACCAACTGAATTCGGGATTATACCCTCGAGTTGATTTCTATTAAGCTGTAATATCTTCAACAGTGACAAACTTCCTAATGAACGGGGAAGAATCCCAATTAACTTATTGGATGAGAGATCAATCCTTGTCAGATTCTTCAATCTTCCTAGTTTTTTCGGGAGTCGACCAGTGATATGATTGCCACCTAAAGCTATCAATTCCAGTTTAGGTGACTCACATTCACAAAATCTTTCAAGAAGCTCAGACACGTCACCCGAAAAATTGTTGGATTGGAGATTAAGGGTTGTCTAGTTGCAGAGGCTACTGAAAGATTTAGGTATCTCCTCAACGATATTGTTGTGTGATAGATCAAGATGAACAATTAGAGACAATTTCTGAAGTTTGACAAGAATTGGATCATGAATGTCGCAGAAACTAACATCAAGAAAACGGAGATTATTTAAGTTGGACAACCCGTTAAGAAATGAAGAAGAATTTGCAAAAGCGTTTCTTGAAATACGAAGAGTCCTCAAAGAGGGTGTGCTATTAAAACCACCTTGACTTCTGAGATCTAGACCATTGATAAAACAAGCAGTAAGATCTAACGTAATTAATTTAGGAAGATTGAAAACCCACCCAGGCAAGAAACCATAGAAGGAGTTATACGAAAGATCTAAGACGATGAGAGAAGTAAAACTAACTCTGGTCGGGTAACTAGGAATTTTAGTTAAGCGACATGAAGAAAAGTGCAGTTCATGCAAAGAAGGTAGACTGTTGATTGCCTGAAGCCAATCCGAAGCTCCCGTGAGGTTGATGCCACCCATATTGAGGTATTGCAACTGCTTCAGATTCTCTATCCATTTTAAATTCTCCGAGCTAATATCGTTCTCATGAACATCTAGAACAAGCAACGATGATAAATTCCCAAGCTGGTGAGGAATTTCCCCTTGGAATTGTGACTTTGAGATGTTAAGATATCTCAGATTCTGCAGAGAGCCGATGAATGCTGGAATCGGGATGAATCCGAAATCATTGCAACTCAAGTCTAGGTAGCGGAGTTGTTCTAACTTGATCAAAGAAGGAGTTATGATTCCTCCTAACATTTGTTGTTTGGGTTCATAATCGCTGTCATCTACCTCATGACAATAGCCATCGACAGATCCACGGAGGCGAAGCTCCTGGACGTGGTGGGTGATGTTATTGCAGACCACACCGTACCAACTGCAACAGTCTTCGCCTGACCAAGAAGAGAGGTGGTCGGCGTTGTCCACGAGATTGTTCTTGAACTGAATAAGCGCCAATCGTTCTGTGGCTACACAGTGTACTTTATCTGCTTTATCAGAGTTGTGATTACTGAAACACAAGGTGGAAAGTGATGAAGCAAAGATCAACCAAAGGCAAGATGAATAAAAAGAAAAGGTAGCAAGTGCGAGAGACTTCATGGCAATGAAGATTGATGCTTAATTAAGAGTGTTTTATCTGCTTGCCTCTAGTATATAGTACAAAATGTTAAGAGAAGAAAGAATTATTCAAAACTCATGGACAAAGTCTAAATTAATAATCAAACCACAACGACCAAAATAATTGTTGATTGTGACATACCATTATGACATGAAAATAACATTAATTTCAAAGAAATTGGTTTATGTAAGATTTTGTTTTGTTAGTGTTATTCAACGTATGTAGACAGAAACAAAATTTACAGAACAGATGAAGCTTCATGGGGTCAAAAAAGTCAAAACTCATGTAACCCAAGTCTACTTTAAATTCAGTTGATATGTATTTTTTTTTATACCATGTCTATTAATAAAAAAAAATTGTAAGTATATTTGATCTACGTTTCAGATGTGAGCGTGCTCGGCAGAGATTTTTTAAAGCCTTTTGTAATTATTAACAAAATTTGAATTAAATAAAAAAATTTGTTTGGAATTAATTATGAGCTTAAAACTATTATTATAAACAAAAAAACTCGGAATTCAAAAGGTATTTCAATAAGCTTTGATGTGCATTTTTATGAAACTTTAACTTCTAAATTTAATATAATTTACAAATTTAGCCTAATACACTAATTACTTATTACTTAATATTACTTCTTACTTAATAGGCAAAAATTAAAGTTTTCAATAAATAGTCTCTAAAATCTACAGTTTCGCAATTCGTTCATAGTTGGGTATAACACGACTTCGATTTCATTAAACATGTTGCAGTTTCCTAGCCCGTCATTTGGTTTCACGACCTATTATAGATTTTGTAAGCCATTTTCTCAATTGTTCGGAATCTCTCTATGGTGGCTAAAGAACTCAACAATGTAGTAAGTGATGTTTTAATTGCTAGTTATTTGTATGATCATATCTAGAAGTTATTTTTATGTTGTTTGGCCTTTTTTTACCAAACATTGAAATCTATGATGAAACCAAGAAAGAAACTAAAGATGACATTGTCATCTACGGTGTTACAAGTCTGTAATGCATAATACATGTATTACAAAGTTGTACCACCGCATATGGCAATGCCATATGCAATATCGCTCTTGGTTTCATCTTAGAGTTTCGATTTTCTTGTTGTTATGTGTTATCCTTTGAACATGTACTAGTAGCTTCTATGATTTTAGGTAATAATGCTGAAATGATGAAGAACAAACAGCATATTATGCTATGAGATCGAATATGAGGCATATTTTGAGGTTTTTTCATCTTCTGGATTTTTTATCTGGTTAATTTGTCTTGAATTTTCTAGCATGTGAACTACATGTAAGTATTACAATAAAAGCTTCTTGCCCTAAATTATGGATGGTCCTAAGTAGTTTAAATGATCCACATCATCAACTATATTTAGGACGACTTCATTTGGAAAATGGTTAGAAATACCGTATATGAAAGGCAATGCATTACTTATTCGTGGTTTGTTTCTTCGCCACTTAAGACCTACTGCTAAACTTGATGTCGAAGAACAACTATACTTTCGGATATCTAGATATGGTATGTCATTTGGTGTCAAAAAATTTTGCTAGATCCAGGGTTCAGAAGGTGTCCAAAACACACACAAAAAAAAAAAAAAGACAACGACAATCATCACTTTGAGCACGGGTATTCTCGAAAAGTACAAACACTACATTAAGCATAGGAGATTTGGCAAAATTTATATCTAATCAGCGTTTTGATATTATTAGGTTGTTGGGTGTGCGTAACATGTTATTACATGTTATCACATCAAAGTGTCCACCCCATCATCCTAATAATACTTTTATTGTTATAACACCCAAGGTGGAAATTGACAACACTCAATAACATGTAATAACACATTAACACACCTATCGTTTTTTTTTTCTTTTGATATTTTTAATTTCAATTTGTCTATTTTGTTTTATTTTTTAATTTATGTCATAATAATTTTTAAATAACATATAAATTAAATAACATATAATTAAAATAAATACTAATTAAAAACTACACTACAACGAAAAAAAATAAAAACAACATTACAAACGAAAAAAAAAAACAAAAACATTGACAAAAAAACATTACAACGAAAAAGAAAAATACTAATCTTCGTCTAAATATTTGTGTTCGATCTTCACCTTCATTTTTTGAAGTACTTCCAACCGTCTCGGTGGCAAATTCTCATCGCTACTTTGAAGAATTGCTAAATCTTTCGCAATGCGATATTCCATGGCTTCACGACGAAGGAAGTCCAAATGATCCCATTGTAACTCATATCTTTTACGCGTGATTTCGTTGTGATCGTCAAATTTTTGTTTCATTTCGGCTTGCTCTCGACGTCTACTTTCGGTTTTATCCGCATGTCGTTGAGCACGCATCGCTTTGTCGCAGTATATCAATCGTCGAGGCGGGGAGATCTCTTCAAGGTTGTTGAAGTCGTCCGGTATCTAATCCGTGTCTGCATTGGCGTCGATGTTTGTACGTGTGTCCAAAACATAGATCGAACCCGAGCCGCGCAACCTCTTCGATTGTTCCGTAAATATGTCAGTTTTAGTCCACTTTGGGTCTTCCTTGAAAATCTCCCAAATTTTTTTTGTACTAAAAAACGTGACCGGTCTCGACATGAGGTAAATGATTGGATATATAATGATGTAAGTTACAGCATATGGTTTAACTTGTGTAATTTTCTTACCATACAAAAATCTTCATCTACTATTTTGTTATTGTTGTTTCAATGTACACAATTATGATGTTTTTGTTGTTTGTCCCCTTCAAACACATGTTGAATAAGTGTTGCCTAAATCACCAACATCAACATCAACGGTATCTGTTATTGTTTTTTCTTTAATAAATTATAAATTGTATTCTTTATATCTTATGTTTTTTTATATCTTTTGGTTGTACTAATATTAGGTTGTATGTGCTAATCATGAAGTTGATGTTTCTGATAAGTCCAGATCTAAGGTAAATAATATTGAGTCAAGTAACTAACTTACGGTCACATTTTTTTTTCCATTCATTTATTATTGTTGCATATTTTGTTAAATTATGTTCATTTGTTATGTTTCTTATTCACATTTTGATTTTTTCAATTAGAACAATTGTGGTCATATCAAAGATGATGTTATTGATGAATCGAGGTCTCAGGTAAAAACATGGTGAATATAGTGATGTAAGTTATAACATATGGTTTAACTTATGTATTTTTCTTACGATTGTTGTTTTTAACTAGTACATTTAGATTATTTATTCCGATATTGAAGTTGATGTTGCTGACAATTTTATGACCGACTCAAATAATGTGGAAGACAATTAAGTAAGTGATAACACATTTTTTATGATATATATCAATTATATATTTTCTGATGAACTTTTGTTTCATTCTATTTTGGTCGTATATGATGTATGATGCGGGTGGTAACGGAGCAGAATATACTTTGTGAAACCAATGAGAATAACAATTAACTTTGTTAAGACATTTACAACAACGAACAATACATGAATGAATTTGGGATGTAAGTAAACAATAGCTTTGACCTTTTTTGTAATATTTTTGAACTTGATTTTGTTTGATTGTGTTTTTATAAATTGCTACTATTTTATTTGATTGACTTTTATTTTTTATTCATTCATATGTAATGTAATTAGGTAGATTTTTCATTACTGTAACATCCGGAATCCCAAGTATATTATTTAATATTTATTTATTTTGAATTATGAGAAGGAACTCGGCGAGTTGATGCGTAGACTCGCCGAGTAGAGTCGTGATTGTTCATCCGGATTCACTTTGGACTCGGCGAGTCCACGTTGTTTAATGAAACCCTAAATCCCCGGGTTTGGAGCCTATTTAAGGGCACTTATAGCCTCTCATTGCGGCTACCAATCCCTTGAGAGAACCCAAAGTGAGCCAAATCGTTGTGAGGAAGAAGAAGTCACTTTTGATCCTTGTACCTTTGGTTTAGCAAGAAGGAGGTGCACAAGAGCAAATGGGAGGTGTGATTCTAACAATTCCAGAGATTCAGAGACTTCATTTTGAGGTAATAGTTCGAACCCCCTTCAGTTTTGGTGTTGATCATTAGAGTTAGGGTTTTCTAACCCCTATTGAGAGTGATTATGTGGAGCAAATGGTCCCTCTTCGAGTTTGAGCCTTTGGATCTGGACTCAAAGAGGTCCAGAGACCTTAACCCTTGGAGCTTTATGAATCAGTTTTGGGTTATTGGACTTAGGTTGCCATTTTTGGTACTAAATCTCCTTTTGATGCCTTGTTGTTGTTATACAAGCATCAAGTTTCGAGCTTTACGTGACATTCATGCTTGGGAAGGCCAGATCTTTGATTTAGGGAAACATATTTGACCTCAGGAGGCCAGTAGAGTTTGTGCATGGCATGAGCTCGCCGAGTTGTTCCTGAGACTTGGCGAGTAGGATTAGGGTTTCACGTAAATTGCTTAGTGAGTAGACTTGCTGAGTTGGGGAGTGACTCAGTGAGTCAGAAGGGAGTTAGAGGACTGGAGTTTAAGGCGGTACTCGCCGAGTTGTTCTTGAGACTCGGCGAGTTGATTCGTGGTGGCACCGCGATTCATGCCTAGTACGACTTGTCAAGCATAGGGAGGGACTCGGCGTGCCAAGCGGGACAAAGTGTTAAAGAACATGTGTGAGTTCGCCGTGTCACCAGGGTGCACTCGGCGAGTAGGGTCAAAGTGTGACCATTGACTTTTAGGGTTTGGTCAATGGAGTACTTGTGTCGAGAGGGGGGTGAAATAGCCTTTTTCCCTCCTGAGGGTGCCATAGGCATGTTGAATCTAGTCTCGATAGTTATATTTATAAGAGTATTTACTTTATGTGAATAGGCGAAGACTAGGCAATATTTCTACCGAGTTAGAGATTTACCGAGACGCCTGAGATGAGTCTTCTTACTATACTTTACCTAGTGTGGTAACAGAGTTATGTGATAGAGTATTTTAGAGTTATATGCCAAAGTAATTGCATGTTATTTATGTGATATGATTTATTATGTGTTATGCGTGATTTAGAGTTACAGAGTTAGGACCTTCGGGTCCACAGAGTTAGGGCCAGAGGGCCCATAGAGAGTTGGGGCTGGAGGGCCCCAGTAAGACACCTAGACCTGAGGGTCAAAAGAGTTACAGCCTCGAGTGGCTATTATGTGTTATAGTGGTCTTTTGGGGAACTCACTAAGCATTTATGCTTACAGTTTTACGTGTTATGTGTTTCAGGTACCAGTGATGATTGCGGGAAGGCGCAGGCATGATTCGTACACACGCATATCGGAGTTTATATATATTTTGATCTTGGGTTTTGTATTGATACAATGTTTTGTTTATGATCTCAAATGATATTTTATGGGTTACAAAAGTGAAAATTTGTTCAAATTTTTACGGTGTTACAAGTTGGTATCAGAACCTTGGTTTGAGGGATTCGGATATATCTTTGGGCGTATCTGAACTCAAACTGGGGATTTGATGAAACTTTTAATAATAAAAATAATATTATTTGAAAAAGAGTAAAAAGAGTCTTGAGACAAACAGAGCAGAGCCGTGTGTACGATCAGTCAGCGCCCGAACGGTGATTTCCCAAAATACCCTCCTAATAAGTGATTATCATATATGTTATGTATGTTATATGATGAGTTACGATTTGCATGCTAGAGTAGACTAGGTATTCTTATTAGGACGAGAGTGGCCTGATATATGATGCCTTAGTCTAGGGGTTTGGCTGCTAGAGATGCTTAAAAGTGATTTAGATAGCAGCGAGGTGCTTATGAGAGTTTTGTTAGTGAGTAGCATGATAGAAAGAGTAGAGTACTTGGGATTTGAGGCTCAAGGAGGAGGACTTGGGATGAATGCCAACGCGGTACGGATGGTAGTATTGGGCCGGTACTATTGAAGATACCGGGTTGGTATGCAGTCCAAGTAAGAATCCTTTGGGCACCAAGGAACGAGTAGGGTGGAGTTATCGAGTGTGTTTATACTCGAAAAGGGTCTCTAATATTCTTATGTTGTATTTCAGAAGGAGACCATGGTTGGGACGCGCCACACACCAGTGATTGGCAGTTCGGGTGATGAGGAGATCCGTAGGATCATCCAGGAGAAGGTGGCTGCAGCCATCAGGGCAGAGATACCAGAGATGTTCGGGTCTATCAAGACCACTCTGATGGAGACATTTGATGAGAGATACGCAACTCTTTCTAAGGCTGCTATTGTTGCGGCCACTGCAGCTATAGCTGCGACTAGGCCGCAGGGTGGTGATGTGTTGTTGTTCTGAGAGTTCAGCAACACAAAACCACCGGAGTTTGACGGGACCCAGGACCCGATCGCGGTGATGAGATGGATTTCAGACATAGAGGGGTGTTTCTTTACTTGCTCATCTCCAGAGCATTTGAGAGTCCGGTTCGCGCTGAACCAGCTTCGCTTGGGAGCAAGGACTGGTGGAAGTTTGTGACTGCGCACTTTACGCCTGCTGAGCTTACTGCAGTGACTTGGGATAGGCTCACCGCTATGTTTCGAGATGATTACGTTCCCTAGGTGGAGAGGGAGCGTTTGGCCCAGGAGTTTCTGACCCTCAATCAGGGTACTGAGTCTGTTACGGTGATTACCAGGATTTTTCATGAGCAGGGGATGTTCTGCCCACAGCACGTGTCCTCCGAGTAGGCACGCATGAACCGATATTTAAGCATTCTGAAGAGGGATATACGTGTGTTCGTGGCAAACTCGACATACCGAACATTTTCCGAGCTTTAGGAAAATGCCCGGAAGAGGGAGATAGAGTTAGAGACCCAAGTCAGGGAGGAGGCTGAGTCTTAGGGAAAGGATCGACGGCCGACTCAGTCTCAGTCGGCAGCCAAGCAAGTCAAACCCGCTGATTCGAGATCTGGGAACCAGAAGGGCCGCACTTGTGGCAACTGCGGCAAGAGCCACAAGGGGATTTGCAGAGTAGGGTCTTGCTACAAGTGTGGCAAGGAGGGGCACATGGCCAAGGATTGCCCCAAGGGTTTTTCAGATTGTTTTCATTGCAACCAGACTGGACACCAGAAGGCAGAGTGTCCACAGTTTTGGGGGTCAGCGTAGGGAGCATTTCCGGGATCAGCCCCTGCTACGGTGAGAGCTGCGAATGTTCAGCCTGCGAAGGTTGAAGCACCGAAGGCACGTGGGAGAGCCTTCCAGTTGACTGCGGAGGAGGTCCGCGCAGCGCCCAATGTCGTGGCCGGTATGTACTCTTTCATGTATTCTTTTACATTCTGTGATGATTGTGCTTATATTATATTATGCGTAGGTACCTTCCTTGTGAATTATGTACCTGATCTAGTGTTATTTGACTCGGGTGCGAGTCGATCTTTTGTATCGTTGGCCTTTAGCTAACACATCAGTACTAGTAGAGAGGCGATGAGTCGACCTCTAAGAGTTTCCATAGTGAATGAGAGAGCGGTGTATGCCGCCGAGGTGATTCGTGGTTGTGTACTCGAGATTTTCGGAGTTGATTTTCGGGGTTGATTTTCCGATAGATTTGGTCCCGATTGCAATGGGGGATGTCTGTGTCATCGTGGGCATGGACTGGTTGAGCAAATTTGGATCTATCATCGACTACGAGCGACAGCTGGTGACCATGCGAGACCCTAGTGGGGGAGTTCATATGGTGTATGGCGAGGGTACGCGTTCCGGTTCAACGTTTTACTCAGCCGCCAGGGCGAGGCAGAGTCTTCAGCAGGGATATAAGGGATTCATAGCATATGTTATGGATGCGAGGGTTGAGTCAGAGAAACCGAGGTCTGTGGGAGAGGTTCTGATAGTGCGTGAGCTCCTGGATGTATTTCTGGAGGAGTTGTCGGGTGTACCTCCTGTGAGGCAGGTGGAGTTCAATATCGATTTGGTTCCGGGGGTCGCGCATATCGCCAAGGCGCCCTATCGCCTTGCGCCTCCAGAGATGCAGGAGTTATCCTCGCAGTTGCAGGAGCTACTGGGAAAGGGGTTTATTCAGTTGAGTAGTTCACCGTGTGGAGCTCCTATCCTTTTTGTCAAGAAAAAGGATGGGTCACACCGGATGTGCATTGACTACCGGGAGTTGAACAAATTGACGGTCAAGAACCGTTACCCGTTGCCGAAGATTGACGATTTGTTCGATCAGTTGCAGGGAGCATCTTGGTTTTCCAAGATCGACTTGAGGTCTAGATATCATCAGGTGAGGGTGCGAGATGACGATATTCAGAAGACAGCATTTAGGACTCGTTACGGGCATTACGAGTTCATGGTGATGCCTTTCGGGCTCACCAACACACCAGCAGTGTTCATGGACCTCATGAACAGGGTGTGCAGACCGATGTTGGATCGCTCGGTAATCGTATTCATCGACGACATTTTGGTATACTCGAGATCTAGAGAGCATCATGAGGAGCATCTGCGGGAGATCCTTGGGGTTTTGAGATCGGAGAGGCTTTATGCCAAGTTCTCCAAGTGTGATTTTTGGTTACTAAAGGTCCAGTTCCTGGGACATCTCGTTAACCAGAAAGGGATATTGGTCGACCCCGCCAAAATTGAGGCGGTGATGAGTTGGGAGGTGTCGAGGTCGCCCACGGAGATCAGGAGTTTTCTAGGGTTGGCAGGCTATTATCGAAGATTCATCAGGGATTTCTCCAAGATCGTCGTGCCACTCACCAAGTTGACCCGGAAGGGTGTAGTTTTTTCTTGTGGTCCAGAGCAGCAAGCCTCCTTCGAGACACTTCGCCAGAGATTATGTGAAGTCCCGGTGTTAGCCCTTCCGGAGGGAATAGAGGATTTTGTGGTATATTGTGACAATCGATATCAGGATTGGGAGCAGTACTTATGTAGAGGGGTCATGTGATAGCGTATGCATCGAGGCAGCTGAAGCCTCATGAGGCGAGGTATCCTACCCATGATTTGGAGTTGGGGGCAGTAGTGTTCGCCCTCAACATCTGGCGTCACTATTTATATGGGGTCCGGTGTACCATATATACGGATCACAAGAGCCTGAAGTACATGATGGGTCAGCCCAACCTGAATATGCGACAGAGGAGATGGCTGGATGTGGTAAAGGATTATGATTGCGAGATCCTATACCACCCGGTAAAAGCCAACGTGGTGGCCGATGCCTTGAGTCGTAGGGCGGAGAGTGTTCCAATGCGTGACATTTGTATGAGGTCGACCGTGATGACCTCGGTGTTAGACACCATTCGAGGAGATTAGACCGAGGCCGTTAGGCTAGAAAACCAGAAGAGAGAGCGGGTTGTCGGGAAAGTATCGGAGTTCGTCACCGACAGTCGGGGGCTTATGACGTTTCAGGGTTGGATTTGGGTACCGCATGTGGGTGGAACGCGTACCATTTTGATGGAAGAGGCTCATCGATCGAGGTTCTCGATCCATTCTGGGGCCACTAAGATGTATTTGGATCTGAAATGGGAGTATTGGTGGCCCTGTATGAAGAGGGACGTTGCATGGTTTGTGGAGAGGTGCCTAACCTGTCGTAGGGTTAAGGCCGAGCATCAGAGACCGCATTGACAAGTTTCAGCCGTTAGAGATTCCCAAGTGGAAGTGGGAATAGATTTCCATGGACTTTATCACCAAATTTCCAAGGACCGCGCGGGGCGTCGATGCAATTTGGGTGATTGTAGACCGGTTAACGAAGAGCGCTCATTTCCTCACTATTAGAGAGATCTCTTCCGCAGAGAGGTTGGCAGATATATATGTGAGGGAAGTGGTAGCACGGCATGGAGTACCGATCTTGATTGTCTCAGACCGAGATGTGCGTTTCACCTCTAGATCCTGGAAGAAATTCCATGAGGAATTGGGTACTAGACTGCATTTCAGTACTCCGTACCACCCCCAGACTGACAGACAGAGTGAGCGGACGATTCAGACGCTCGAGGATATGCTTCGGGCATGTGTATTGGATTTCGGTGGGAGTTGGGACACGTACTTACCCTTGGCGGAATTTTCCTACAACAACATGTCACAACTGGAAATTTTGTGTCGTGTAATCCATACATTCAACCTAATGTGAATCAAAAACTTCAATCAAATACATTATACAAGTACTACATATAGTCATCAACAATTGGAGACCCTAGAAGTTCTTGTTAAGTCCATTTTGGACTAGGACTTCCTTATTGGATCCAAATGGACCAATAAGCCTCCAATAAGACTATCATGGGCTTAGAACCCTTAAATGGGCTCTAATTGGACCCACATTTGTTTGTTTCAATACTTTGGGCTATGTTGGACCTAGAGTGAAATAAATACAAAATTTTTAACCATGATTAACCCAAACTAGCTCAACAAAGTGTAAAAATCATACTATAATTCTTTGGGACTAAAAACCATCCAACTTAGCATCTACATGAGTTTAGGGCATTAAAGCCCAATTTTTCCTTCTTCCTTTCCAAATTCTCGGCCCAAGGCCCAATTCCAAGAAGATGAGATGAAAGTTGGCTTTGTTGTGCCACCTCATTATTGTCCATTGAGTATCCATGCAATTTAGCCCATATCTCCATGCATGGCACTTCAAATGTCACCTCCTCTCCTCTCTCTTCTCACTCTCGGCCGAACACACACACACACACACCAAAAATCTCTCAAACTCCCTCAAGAACACTCAAGAACATATCCTCCCTCTTCACTTAAAAATCTCGAGATTTAGGAGCCTTCAAAGGAGTTCTTCCACAAAAATCATCATCTAAGGTAAGGTTTTGCTTGGATCTATGACTTGTATTCCTTATTTTCTCAAAATCCCTTCCTAATCCATGCAAAAATCGTGATTTTGCACCTTAGAAAGCTTCATAAACTCGAAAACTTCATCAAGGGTGCAAAGGCCAAAGTCACTTCATTTCTTCCATTCTTTCTTCCAAAAACCGAATCAACACCCAAGGTGAGTTTCATATCCCCTTATTTTCGGTTTTTATGAGTTTTTGTGGGGGAGAATACAAGAAAAAGTGTAGATCCATCATTATGTGTATGTTGTGGTTGAATTCTATGCTTACATGTATGTTTTGTATGATTTTATTGATAGATCTAGGGTGATATGCTAAAAACCGAGACATATATTTTATCATAGCATAAAATAGACTATCACATGCAAAGTATACTAAGAAAATGGCTAAATAGCTTAACAACACTTAACTTGGACTAAAAACTCATTTTTTTGACATAAAATGTTGAAAATACAAAGTTAAAGGGCCTAAAGTGCAATATCTCGAAATCTGATGGGTGAGATGAGTCAAAACAGTTTACACAATGTAATTTCTGAAAATATACTATTTAGAGGGTTAAAAACATAAATTCCAAGCTTATTGGGCTAAGTATGACATTTTCGGCCCAATAAGGCCCAATATGCGAAATTTTCTAAATTGGAGGACCAAAACTGCATTTTTCTGTAAAACAGTGGACTATAAGTGTTCCATGTGCTTTTCAAGGGTTTACAATGCTTTTCAAATTTAAAAGGGACCAAAATTGTAAAAATTTTCCAAATTGGGTCAAAAATGTAAAAGTTGCGAAAAACAGGGGTTATAACCGAGAAAACTGAAATTTCAAGGACTTAAGCTGTTTTCTATGAAAAATATGCTGGAAAATACTTATTTCAATAATTTTTGGTGTTAAAATATCAAGAAAATTGATTTAAGGACCAAACCAGAAAGTTTTTAAATAAAGGGGTAAAAAGGGTAAATTTACAAATAAGGAGGGACTGAAAACAGAAAATTGTCAAGGCTAGTTCAATACATGTAATTTGACCAAATGATGGTACTACGCCTATCGACGAAATACAATACATTGCAATACCAAAAGTCGTTGTCAAACGAATTGGTTCGGTCTCGAACCAATAAAAATCCAAAACTACTAACACGACGATACTATGACATTACGACATTACGATTCATAACCATAACGATTACTATTACAATGCGAGTGTGCGCAGACGTCTATGCACCATCTTTGGGCCCAAAAGTGTAAAATCTTGTTCATTGAGCCTAGCTAGCCCAATGACCTGATCTTAAGGCCCGAAGGTCTCTCTCTCTCACTTACGAAGTGTTGGGTTTTACCGATCCGACATGACGTAACAGGACTTTCAATGGCATACATACTGCTGGACCCCAAGGGTTTTTCAGTGCTGCTAGTAAAGTCGGTAACTCACGATTGCGAGTTGGGCTTCGGGCCCTTCGCAATTGCATTTATCCCAATCGACGCGGGGAAATACCGAGGGTTTCGCACCTTCTCTCCTTCCCTCCGGTCGTGGGACTACACAAGTCCGGGAGGATCGAGTTGTGTGAAGAATTACGAGTGGTGCCTAAGGGATCGCTTGTAAGGTTGTCGATTGGACGTTTTCGTCGACGTACGTCACAACACTTCACTACCCATTGTATTCTCAATGCCTCCGGAGCTCAATGATTCACTCTAACGAAACGAAACAACGGTATACAAAATAAGTAATACAAAATGACAGGAAAACGTCGGGTTTTCCTAGGGTTTTCAACAATTACAAATTATGAATTACCGGTCGAAATATTTTTACAACCATCACACTTACATCAATAAGAATTCAAACATGCACATTCATGGATCAACACATATTTTATACTATTTTATTATTAGAAAATATCGGATTTTCTGATGGGTTTCAAACATTACATTGGTTTTCAAACTTTACTTATGAACTCACCAACATTTCGTATGTTGACGTTTTTCAAAATACTTGTATTCTCAGGTAACAGATAAGGTGATGGATGATTTATACTCTATGATGTTTGCTGTAGTTTAAGTGAAGTCGAACAGTTATTTTGAGAATGTAACGATTGAACAATGTAACGAATGTAAACACTAACGGTTGTACTATTCCAAATGTTGGTGATGTTTTATGTGATGTTTCATGTATATGCATTGTAATGGTATTCAATGAGTCACGATAGCCCTCGGACGTTTCCGCCGTCTGGTTCGGGGGTGTGACACAACAGCCATCATTCGAGCATTCGTATGCCACCCTTTGAGCTGTTGTATGGGAGGAGGTGTCGGACCCCCATTTGTTGGGGAAGCGTGTAATGGGTAGTACGGAGATTGTGCTTCAGACGACAGAGCAGATACAGCAGGTCAAGCAGAGATTGTTGACCGCTCAGAGTCTCCAGAAGAGTTATGTTGATAAGTGACGATCCGAGCTCGGATTTCAGGTCGGTGATTTGGTGTTCCTGAAGGTATATCCTTGGAAAGGAGTGATCCGATTCAGAAAGAGGGGCAAGCTGGGACCCCAGTATATTAGGCCGTTTAAAGTGATCGCGAGGGTGGGCAGGGTAGCGTATTGCTTGGAACTTCTTGCAGAGTTGGGTCAGATTCATGATGCTTTCCGCTTATCGCAGTTGCGGAAGTGTATAGCAGATGAGTCGGCAGTGGCGCCATTTGAGGACATTTAGGTGGATGCGAGTATGAATTATGCTGAGAGACCGGTGGCGATCAGGGATCAGAAGATCAAGGTTTTGAGGAACAAGGAAGTGCCTCTGGTTTTGGTTCAGTGGCAACATCGGAAGGGGTCCGAGCTGACTTGGGAGCCGGAGCGTGAGATGCGTGAGCAGCATCCGGAGTTATTTCCAGAGTGAGACTTCGAGGGCGGAGTCTGATTCTAGTGGGTGAGAATTGTAACATCCGGAATCCCAGGTATATTATTTAATATTTATTTATTTTGAATTATGAGAAGGAACTCAGCGAGTTGATGCATAGACTCGCCGAGTAGGGTCGTGATTGTTCATTCAGATTCACTTTGGACTCGGCGAGTCCATGAGTGGACTCGGCGAGTGCACACTGTTTAATGAAACCCTAAATCCCCGGGTTTGGAGCCTATTTAAGGGCACTTATAGCCTCTCATTGCGGCTACCAATCCCTTGAGAGAACCCAAAGTGAGCCAAATCGTTGTGAGGAAGAAGAAGTCACTTTTGATTCTTGTACCTTTGGTTTAGCAAGAAGGAGGTGCACAAGAGCAAAGGGGAGGTGCGATTCAAGCAGAGACCTTAACCCTCTTCGAGTTTGTGCCTTGGATCTAGACTTAAAGAGGTCCAGAGACCTTAACCCTTGGAGCTTTATGAATCAGTTTGGGGTTATTGGACTTAGGTTGCCATTTTTGGGACTAAATCTCCTTTTGATGCTTTGTTGTTGTTATACAAGCATCAAGTTTCGAGCTTTGCGTGACATTCATGCTTGGGAAGGCCAGATCTTTGATTTAGGGAAACAGATCTGACCTCAGGAGGCCAGTAGAGTTTGTGCATGGCACAAACTCGCCGAGTTGTTCCTGAGACTTGGCGAGTACGGTTAGGGTTTCACGTAAATTGCATAGTGAGTAGACTTGCTGAGTTGGGGAGTGACTCAGTGAGTCAGAAAGGAGTTAGAGGACTGGAGTTTAAGGCGGTACTCGCCGAGTTCTTCTTGAGACTCGGCGAGTTGAGTCGTGGTGGCCCCGTGATTCATGCCTAGTATGACTTGTCAACCATAGGGAGGCACTCGGCGTGCCAAGCGGGATAAAGTGTTAAAGAACATGTGTGAGCTCGCCGAGTCACCAGGGTGCACTCGGCGAGTAGGGTCAAAGTGTGACCATTGACTTTTAGGGTTTGGTCAATGGAATACTTGTGTCGAGAGGGGGTGAAATAGCCTTTTTCCCTCCTGAGGGTGCCATTGGCAGGTTGAATCTAGTCTCGAGAGTTATATTTATAAGTGTATTTACTTTATGTGAATAGGAAAAGACTAGGCAATATTTCTACCGACTCAGAGATTTACCGAGACGCCTGAGGTGAGTCTTCTCACTATACTTTACCTAGTGTGGTAACAGAGTTATGTGATAGAGTATTTTAGAGTTATATGCCAAAGTAATTGCATGCTATTTATGTGCTATGATTTATTATGTGTTATGCATGATTCAGAGTTACAGAGTTAGGACCTTCGGGTCCACAGAGTTAGGACATTCGGGTCCACAGAGTTAGGGCCAAAGGCCCCATAGAGAGTTGGGGCTGGAGGGCCCCACTAAGACACCTAGATCTGAGGGTCAACAGAGTTATAGCCTCGAGTGGCTATTATGTGTTAGAGTGGTATTTTGGGGAACTCACTAAGCATTTATGCTTACAGTGTTACGTGTTATGTGTTTCAGGTACTAGTGATGATCGCGGGAAGGCGCCGGCATGATTCGTACACACGCATATCGGAGTTTATATATATTTTGATCTTGGGTTTTGTATTGATACAATGTTTTGTTTATGATCTCAAATGATATTTTATGGGTTACAAAAGTGAAAAATTGTTCAAATTTTTACGGTGTTACAAGTTGGTATCAGAGCCTTGGTTTGAGGGATTCGGATATATCTTCGAGCGTATCTGAACTCAAACTGGGGATTTGATGAAACTTTTAATAATAAAAATAATATTTTTTGAAAAAGAGTAAAAAGAGTCTTGAGACAAACAGAGCAGAGCCGTGTGCACGATCAGTCAGCGCCCAAACGGTGATTCCCAAAATACCCTCCTAATAAGTGATTATCAGATATGTTATGTATGCTATATGATGAGTTACAATATGCATGCTAGAGTAGACTAGGTATTCTTATTAGGACTAGAGTGGCCTGATATATGATGCCTTAGTTTAGGGCTTTCGCTGCTAGAGATGCTTAAGAGTGATTTAGATAGTAGCGAGGTGCTTATGTTTAGTGATGCCAACCGATAAGTATTTCCCAAAGATGATGGGATTTTACCAGATAAACTGTTTTTTTCTTGGTTTAGGACTACCAAATATTCCCATTTCATCCAACAATCTGGTAGATCACCTGACATGCTATTGTTTGCTAGAATAAGAACATTTAACTGTTGCAATGGTTGAATTCCAGAACACAAGAACTGATCTAAAGATCTAGAAAGATTATTAGATGAAAGATCTAAGAAAGCAAAGTCAGGTTGATTGAAATAACTAGGGAGCTCACCATGGAAAAGGTTAGAACTCATATCTACTACTGCCTCCAGTGTAAGAAAATCAACCTTCCCCAGTTTTCCCATAATATTATTATGGGAGATGTTCAAGAACGTTACTAAAGAGAAGTACTCCACATCCAATTCGGGATAGTGTCTGATATGTTTGCATTTGCTAAATCCAACTCTTCGAAGTTTCTTTGAGATTGAACCCACAAAGGAAAAAGTGGGCCTAAACTACAAGAACCTATTCACAACACTTTGAGGTTGAATGGCGGGTTCCAACTGTTGTTGACTAGGTTAAACGCTAACTTATTGTCCCCGACCCACAATGCTTCCAACGCCGTTAGATTCGCGAAATGGTTTTCCATCACAATACCTGTCAACAAATTGTGATGAAGTTCTAGAAAACTTAGTTTCCCAAGTTTTCCAACACTTTTAGGAAGACTTCCGTTTAAATTGTTGTAGGAAAGTGTCAAAAGTTCCAACGAGGATTGATCACCAACTGAATCCGGGATTATACCCTCGAGTTGATTTCTATTAAGCTGTAATATCTTCAACAGTGACAAACTTCCTAATGAACGTCGAAGAATCCCAGTTAACTTATTGGATGAGAGATCAATTCTCATCAGATTCTTCAATCTTCAAAGTTTTTCTGGGAGTCGGCCAGTGACATGATTGCCACCTAAAGCTATCAATTCCAGTTTAGGTGAATCACAATCACAAAATCTTTCAAGAAGCTCAGACACGTCACCCGAAAAATTGTTGGATCGGAGATTAAGGGTTGTCAAGTTACAGAGACTACTGAAAGATTTAGGTATCTCCTCAACGATATGGTTGTGTGATAGATCAAGATGAGCAACTAGAGACAGGTTCTGAAGTTTGACAAGAATTGGATCATAAATATCGCAGAAACTAACATCAAGAAAACAGAGATTATTTAAGTTGGACAACCCGTTAAGAAATGAAGAAGAATTGCAAAAGCGTTTCTTGAAATACGAAGAGTCCTCAAAGAGGGTGTGCTATTAAAACCACCTGACCAAGAAGAGAGGTGGTCGGCGTTGTCCACGAGACTGTTCTTGAACTAAGGCAAAAAAAGTCTAGATTAATAATCAAACCACTAAGGCAAAAAAGTTGTTGATCGTGACGGACCATTATGACATGAATTTCAAAAGAAATTGTTTTATTTAATATTATGTTTTGTTAGTGTTATTCAACCCGGTGTTTGACTTATCTTTGTGAGAGGCAAAAGTCCTTTTTGGAAAAGATAAAATATAAAAAAAAATGTTTGGTAAAAATATTTTAAAAGCTACTTTTGGATTTTGGATATAAGAAAAACTGAGTTTTTGGAAATGTTAGTAAAACCTGACTTTTTTGTAACTTTTCCAAAAATAACTTTTGCCTCTCAAAAAGATAAACCAAACACCCCAACGTAGTTGCACACAAAGGAAATTAACAATTGAGATGAAGCTTCATGGGTTCAATTCAAAAAAGTTAAAACTCATGTAACCGAAGTCCACGTTAAATTTAGTTGATATGTATTTTTTTATTCCATGTCTATCTTTATATCTCTATCTCTATAAATGAGAAACCAGCTCACATCATCTTAAACAATCATGATTTTATTGTGGCTTTCCATGATTAATTTCAATACTTAGATTATTTTGTTGATATCATCCTAAAAAAACAATTAACAACATGCATACACCATCCTTTTTAATCTAAAACACCATCCAACCGGCTTACTTCATCTTGATTGCAAATTTCAATCGTTGTCGTCTGAGAGCGAATCTTTGCCTTAGAAATTGTGGGTCATTCACGAATTGCAAAATCTCAGCAACAATTGCTTATTGAACGTGGTTCTGCAGGTATCATAATACTTATAGTTTGTCAATTATAGAATTCGAATATACGTAGTTTCTTTTACGACTTTGAATCCAGGATGCATTACTTTGTTGGAATTTGAAATTTTTTAGGCTTTAGCTGCCTGTTCTTCTCTTTTGAGTCCCCTAATTTTGTTTTTTGATTACTAATTAGGCACCATCAATGAGAAGATTCGTTACCAATTCATCACCTATATCGTGTTGTATGCATTACTTATAAAATTCACCATGAAATTTTGACAAACTTTCATTGGATCTGAGACTTGAATGATTGAGTTGATTTGGTGGTTGTAGAAAAGAGAAAGAAATGTAAAGGAAAGGGTTTTTTCGCATCTTTATTTGGAGTTGGATCTCCTGAAGCTTTAGTGATTAGAGTTGTTACCTTGTTAGTTTTTGACCCTAAAGGTCTTGCCGAGGTGAGTGTATATCCCAAAAACTTCATTTTGTAATCTTCTAATTTTTGTTATCTCTTTTACTCTTTTAGGATGTTATCTTTGTGTCAATCTTAACATTTTAACACCTAACTCCCAGGTTGCTAAAACTTTGGGAAAAACTTTACGTTCATTTCAACCCACAATTAGGGAACTACAGGTAATTCATGTTTGAATGTGTGGTTTCAAAGTGATTATTTATCGCAACTTGAAGAATAAGAATTAGATACTGATTCAATGTTTGAAACACACGATTTACTTCAAAATAGGAAGTTTCATGAGAATTCAAGAGCATCCTTGAAAAGGAAATTGACCTTGATGAGCTTAAAAATTATATACAAGGAAACTACACTTCCACAACACAAACCCAAATTCCTCCTGATACCCTTTAAAACTCTCAATTAACAGCAACACCGCCTGCTATCACCACCACCACTGATGATAATTCTCCAACAACCACAACCATCCTAGAGGATCCTCGGGCAACAGTGACAACCACTCCTGAAGTCAGCCTAGAAGATTTCAGTGACACAACAACAACTCCACCTGTCACCAAGGAGGATGATGACAAGTTGAAAAGAACCAAGCAGCAAATTGAAGTTGTGGTTATGTAATATGGAAGTAGTGGTTGGAATTAGGTATTCTATTGAGCCTATTTATTTCTGATTATTGTAAAATGTATTAAAAAGAAACAATTATAAGTATAATGATATGGAATAGCATTGTAGTTTCTAATTAATTGTTTTAAAAGCAGTGTACTTTAGATTGTTAGCTACCTAAATACAACAATGGAGTTAATTAAAAGCATGATGTTATTTTGGAAACAACTGAAAGTTAGTCGTTTTCTTTATAGCAATGTGCTTTAAAATGATTTGTCTTGCAACTATGAAATCTCCCATGATAGATATATCATGATTTAAGTGTTCCGAATGCATTAAATAGCATCCTACTTTCTTTTACTTTACAAATATATCATTATACTATGTATGGTGCTATATATAATAGGATTGGGGGTATAATGGTCAAATTGAGTGCGTTCCTTTACTCAATCACTTTATAGAATTATATTTTATAGAATTGCACTTCCTCTAAAATGAATATCTATGTATTTGATGCCTTTCAAAAAAGTATGATTTTAAATTATTATATAAACATTGTTCTTTTTTTTTTTATCAATAGTTGACTCTTTGTAAAAACAATGACCGTTTTTGGAATTATATTTTTCAAAGGGAGCATTTTTGCCATTATATTTTAACAAGGACTATATATTTTAAAATGGTTATATTTGACATAAATTAAAAGTTCAATTCTATATAGAATGACCGTGTTTTCAAATTTTTACATGCTTAACATAAAATTGAAAGCAAGATGCTATATTTGACAAAAATTGAAAGTTTAATGATATTCATTGCCATTCAATTAACATAAACTCTTTAACAGTAATGTACTTTCAACTATCTATAAACATGCCATATGTTCTTTCAAATAGACAAAGGTATTTGTAGTTTGATTTAAATAGCATCTTAAGCCAAACAAACAAAATACACATTTAAAACTTGAACTTTCATAGATATGTTTTTTCCTTTTGTGTATATGTTATGTTGTTAGCATCCTACTTTCATAGATACACTAACATATTCTTTTAAATTAAATATTATCATATTTTCTGTTGATAAATTATAATTTGATAATAAAAATCAATTTATAACATTTATAGCAATGTACTTTCAAAATATCTTAAACAACCTGTTAATGGTTCATGTTTTAAATGACTATTTTTATTGATCTTTTATTGGCTATTAAATGGATGGATTTTATAAACGAATTTAATCCACAAAGGGTAAAACTGTATTTTTCACATTTCCTTTTCTTACACTTGGCAAATCATGCTTTTTTCTATTAATATAAAATTAAATTAAATTAATACTGACTAAATTTGAAAGCTTGACTAACTGATTTAATGTTAACATCATTTTATAAAATGAATGTATTCAACTCATTTAAACCTTATCATAATTTTTGAAAGTAAATTCCATTCCTTCCTAATTAAAATCATGTTCTTAGCTGGCACCTTTCGTATATTCTTTCAAATCACATCTATTACATGAAACGTATCTATATGATTACGGGATATCATCTCTTAATTTTAAAGAATCAAAGAATTCGAAATTTGATATGCTTTCTACAATCATTTTTGAAAGTTATATATAAACCATGTGTTGTTGTTCATACATTATGTTTTCTTCAACCCCTTTGCAACATCACGTTCGAACAACATCACCCTTTTCAGCATCATGTTCGTCATCCAGGTTTATTCTTTAATATGATGTTCTTAATTTTTATTAATTGTAAAAACTACCATTTACCCAAACCGGTCCGGAAGAATCTGCTACGCTAGACAAATTTGTAAAATTCTCCATAAATTGTACGAAATTCATATGGAGGTGTGCGAATATTACTTTTAAAGCTAAGACCTTAATCTATGTTCATGTAATACAGTTTTGAAAAATACGGAGGCTAATGGGGGGAGCAGGTCCTGAACATACCCTAAGTTTTATGTATAAATATGCATTTAACACTATAACATCCTACTTTCAATCATCCTTCAAATTGATTCGACCATTGTGCCCTTATATGTTTCAAAATTTTTTTGAGTTTTTATAACTGTGTTTAGTGGATACAAAGTGCATTGCATTCTCTATTTTGCTTTTAACAGATTTAGTTAATAACAATGTACTTTGACTTTAATTTGTAATGTTTTGAATTTGTGCATTTCTATTTTCTGTTTTATAGGGATCATTTATGTAATTACTATGATTACAATGATATTAATAGAACTAAGGGCCATTTTGTAAAAAAAAATTCAGTTTACATGACCATTTCTTTTAATTACTATTGTTATTATGTGTTTGTGTTTTTTGTTAATCATTTGGTGTGATAAATTGCCATTTTTAAACAATTCAGTTTACATGGACCATTTATGTAGTTGTTATATAATAGTTTAAAAGGACCATTTTAAACCTTGATGGCATTTGACAAAATAACATCCTACTTTCAATTATCCTTCAAAGTGAGTTGACCATTATGCCCTTATAGCAGTGTACTTCTGAATCATAAATACAATTATATTATGTTTTTGCAGAAGGCGGAATGGCACATAACAGTGGCAATGAAATCATCTTGAATGTCTTGTTGAAATTGATACATCGAAGGAAACATGGAATATACGTGTTTAGATAGTCATGGTTTGGAAGCAGACTTACAAAAACAACCCAAACATGGTGAGCAACTTGGACATGATTTTAATGGACCAACAGGTATCATTTTAGTAAATAAAAGTATAAATTTTTTATTTTCAATAAAACAACCTTGGTTATCACCTACAAAGCACTAAAATACAAACAACAATCAAAAGAATTTCATAAATGTATTTCAAGCCCTGTTCGATGGAGGAGCTGTTAGGGAAATCACTAAATTTGGTATGGTTAGAAACGAAGGAGATTACATGTTGGTTAGTCATAAGCATAAGATAAATTTCTACAAAACAATCATTGTTCGTGTATCAGATGCTTTTGTTGATAGGATCGATCCTTTTAATTTTGTAAGTTCGGCGATTTGACAGCTATAAATTTTGACACTCATGTTGCATTTGGTAAGTTTTTTCCTTTAAAAGTTTCACATGTTTATATCTTATATTTTACTTTTAAAACAAATTTATAATATAATAATATCTTACATTTTCTTTTGCAAGTTTTATTGGTCAAGTTGTATCTACTGATCTCATGCGAGTGATTATGGACAATGCAATGGAAAAAAAGGTTGATGAATATAATTGCTTATCAATCTAAGATATTTTTTTATTTTTTAATAATTTACCATGTTTAATATTTATCTTCATATAACCCAACCATTCATTTATAGTGGTAGAAAAATACAAGTTGCTTTGTGGGATGGTTTTGCATTGAAGTTGAACAACTATATATATCGGAACATCAAAATGATAATGCAGTTGTTATAATCCTTCATGGAAAAGCTCCAAACTTAGGGTTGTAAGAATATTTTTTTTATTGTACATGTCCATGTCTTTACATTAATATGTTATTTATAATATAAATTCATATATAACTTTAATAGTTATTTCCAGGTCAGCCTGACGTCGGTAACTATTTGTTTTGGTCGAGAGCGCATAATAATGATGATATGCCTCATATTTTAGAATTCAAAAAAACATATGTCTTTTATCATTAATTAATAGTTTAATGTTTTTTTCCTTATTCTTAATCATTAATTATTTCTATTGTTTAACTTCTTTATTTTTTTCTTCTTATATGTAGTATTGCTAATATGGATTTGAATGTTGAGTCTTCTGTTAGTACTACACACCTTAACATCGATATTGTTGTGGCCACGCCAGAGGATTACTACCTTCGTTTTCTAATCAAGAACATTGATGATATTTCATATTACAATGCTTAACAGTATTAATATTTTTCCATAATTTTATAAATTTATGCTGCATAACACAATGAATATATATATATATATATATATATATATATATATATATATATATATATATATATATATATATATATATATATATATATATATATATATATATATGAAATTATTTTATAAAAAAAAATTATGAAATAGGAAATTGGTTTGTCCATCATTGCTACTGTCATCGGTTTTAAATTAGACAAAGGTTGATATTCTTTTTATTGCCGTGTTCAAAAAAAGTAAGTAATAATGATGATGATACTAATACTGAACCAATTACTTGTGATGGTTGTGGTAGAGTTTCTGATGTTTACGGCAAGTAAGTTCATAATTTTACATTTGTAAAGCTCTTGTGCCATTAATCTATATTTGAATGTTTCGTTTTTATTTCATTCTCCATTAAAGTATTATTTTATAATTTTTAGGGTGAGGGTCATAATTCGTGTTCAATATGGGTTTGCTTCTTTTGTAGTGTTTGACCATCATGTTAAAGATGTTATTCACCGTGGTAATCAGTGGTTGATGCAAAAGATATCAAAGGTGAAATAACAAGTTTATTTTTATTTTATAACAAAACTGAACCATCATGGATCCATTTATAGAGGCTGGAATGAAAGAAAACCAACCATAGGATGTTTTAGAGATAACATTTAAAGCCCTTGAATCCACATGGTTTTGGGGTGTTGATGAAGATAACAAAAGATCAAAGTGTATGATCTTCTCTACAAGTATCCACCATCAAGAGTAAGGCACTTGAAATGCTAGTTCCTTCTTATATTCTTGAGTGTCTTAAACCTTTAAGTGCTTAACTTAAATAAGCACTAAAGGGAATAACGCAAGAGGTCTTCTAAATACCAAAGTAAAGCATCAAAATGCTTGGAGATGAAGCATCTCCACACTTAACGGTTTTAGAGAGAAGAAAGGAAGAAAGAAATGTTTTACTCTTGCAAAAATGCAAGCCCCATGCATCTCTTATATAGCCCATGAAAAGTAAGGTTTAACTATTAAAATACTCTAAAGTAATGACTAGCCAATAGAAGCATCGGAGACAAAGCATGGAGGTTGAAAAGCAACCTCCATATTTTAATATTTTAGGTCATACCTTTTAAAAAGGAAAGATTCTTTATTTTTTATAAACTCAAAGTTTATAAAATATAAACTTTGTCTTTAGATAAAAGACAAAAGAATCCAACTAGTCCAAAATACTGTTCATGACTTATTAATTCATAACATATGAAATAATAACTAATTATACTCTCTATTATAATTATTATTTTCATAAAACAATAATTATTCTCTAATTAAAATACAAGAATTGATATTATTTATTAATAATCATATTAATAATAAATATACAAATTATGCCAACTTGATAAAGGTATGACCCTATAGGATCATATATTATTAGCAATATTACTTCATAATGATTCTTGAGCATATAGATCCAACAAAAATATCCCTGATGAGTTTAATAGCTTTGTGAATAGTAAGTTTGTTTTTAAATGTACAAATTTCAAAGTTTAATCTCTAAAACAATTATCACACATACATTGTTCATAAGATGACTATTGATGAAGGTGTGGTTGGTGTGGTTTTCAAACATTTACTTGCGTATGAACAAGACACCATTCATTCTGATGGTACTCCTACTAACAAGTGTATTAAGGTAAAAAAAATAATACATATAAGTTAGAATTTTAACATTTTTAAGAATAATATATTGTTAACATTTCTTTATATTAATTTTGTACAAATAAGAGTGTTTCGATTGATGGTGACAATATTCATGTTGTAGATCTTGATGTGGTCACACCAATAACTACTTCAATCAAACGCCTTATTGAGATTGTTACCACCACTGAATCATTTGAATGTTCTTTTTCGAAAGATGGTGTTGCTCCTCCTACGTTGAAGATCTCAAAAATGGAAAAGCTAATCATTATTTGAGGTTTTAATTTGAAGACTTTTTTTAGTAGTTTTTATTTTTTGCTTATGGATTTGTTTTAGAAGTAATTTCTTTATTACAATTTTATGTTTATTTTCATTTGTTTTTAACATGATGATTTTCGTGTTGTTTTAAGATAATTTCAGATTTATGTTCACTTATTTATATTACTATTAACATGTTTTGCTTCTTATATTGTCATTGAATGATTATGTTTAACACAAAACTTTATTAAAGTAATGAAATATTTTTATATTTTAATTTGTCTTTGAAAACCGTTGTTTTTTCTCATTAAGATATTTAATATTTTATATTACTTTATGATTGAATACTTTATTTTTTTAATTTATAGTTTTAATCATCAACTCATGTCTTATTTTGTTTTATGATATTAATTTTGTTCAATATATGTATTGGAGAATTTAATAAATTCATTTAACTCATTAATACATCAAATTCTTTTTAATATAAAAAGTTATCTACAAATAGGTCATTAAACGATTTGTATGTTTTTATGCGTTCTCATGCGTTTAGTGTATGTTATAATCTAGTTAATATAAAAATTATAAATATATTTGATCTAATTGCTTTATGGGTTTCTAACATATGATGTTTTAAGATGCGAGCGTGTTGGCAGATATCTTTTAAAAGCCTTTTGTAATTATTAACAAAATTTGAACTAAATAAAAAACTTTGTTTGGAATTACGGACTTAAAATTATTAATTTAAAGGAAATACTATGAATTCAAAAGTTATTTCAATAAGTTTTTGTGAGCTTTTAGTTTTTATAAAATTTTAACTTCTAAATTTAATATAATTTACAAGTTAATTAGCCTAATACACTAATGAGTTCTTACTTAATAGCCAAAAAGTAAGGTTTTCAATAAATAGTTAGATGAGTTATCTTATCTATAGTTTTGCTAATTTGTCTTGAGTTTGTTCATATACGGGCATAACATGGCTTCGATTTCATTAAAAAGGTTGCAGTTTCGTGGTCCGTCTATGGTTTCACGGCTTGATCATTATAAATTTTGTAGGCTATTTTCCGATCTTTCTCCGAAAGAACTCAACAATGTAGTAAGTGATGTTTTAATTGCTAGTTATTTATAGGATCTTATTTCATAATTTTTTTTATGTTGCTTGGCCTTTTATTTACCAAACATTGAAATTTATGATGAAACCAAAAACGAAACTGGAGATGGCATTGTCATTTACGATGGTACAAGTCTATAATGCATAATACGTTTATTACAAACTTGTACCATCACAGATGGAAATGCTATATGCAATATCGCTCTTGGTTTCATCTCATATTTCCGATTTTTTGTGTTGTTATGTGTTATCCTATGAACATGTACAAGTAGCTTGTATGGTTTTAGGTAATAATGTCCAAATGATGAAGAACAAAGCGCATATTATGCTATGAAATCAAAGATGAGGCACATTTTTCAGTTTTGTTCATCTTTTGGATTTTTTATTAGGTTAATTTGTCTTGAATTTTCCAGCACGTGAACTACATGCAAGTGTAACAATAAAAGCTTCTTGCCCTAAACTATTGGAGGTCCTAAGTAGTTTAAATGCTCCACATCGTCAACTATTTAGGACGATTTCATTTGGACAATGGTTAGAAATACCGCATAGAAAAGGCGATGCATTACTTATTTGTGGTTTGTTTCTCCATCAGTTAGGAAATGGATGTGGAAGAACAACTATACTTTAATATATCTAGATATGGTATATCATTTGGTGTCGAACAATATGCTTGATCCACGGTTTGGAAGGTGTCCAAAACATAAGAAGAAATGGAATATTGTTATAAAAAAAGACAACGACATTCGTTGCTTTGAGCACGGGTATTCTTGAAAAGTACAAACACTACATCAAGCATAGGAGACTTGGCAGAATTTTATCTAGTCAGCGTTTTGATACTGTTAATTGAAGAAGATGTCATCAAAAGCTTGTGTACTACGTATTTTGAATAGTAGATTTCTTGGAAAATATAATAACAATAGAATGGTTATGGGTGTTGAAAACCCAGACAACTGGAATAGGTATTTTATTCATTTAGTTATTATTTATTTATTTTATTATATAAAAATATTTGTATTTTATATTATAGTTTAGGGGCTATTTATGGCATCATAATTATGGAGAATTGAGTAAGTCAATGGAAAAATAAAATTAATGACTATGTTAAGGAAAATACAGACAAGGTGTTGAAATATACAGTTTTGTGTGTGTGTGTTTTATTTTTTATTTTTTTCTACCGTTTAAGATATAATAAAAAATATTAATAGAATTTTACTAATTTTTAATATTATTATTTTCTTATTTCAATGCTAATAGTTTGTAATTATTATTATTATTATTTCAATACTACGATTTTTATAAACCTACCTTGTTAGTTGTCGTTGTTCATGAAAAGTTATATTTATTTATTTTCTAAAAACAAACTTGAAAGTTAAATTAACATGAAGCCTACTTTGGAGTTTATGTAGTATACATTCCTAATATCTGATTTGCGAGTATGATATGTCTATGAAAAGAACTAGTTATAAACAACGTATTTTTTGAAGAAAAAAAACGTGGAAATCAAAATTAAAACAATTGTTTTTTATAGTGTCAAAATTGTAATTCATGCTTTTTTTGTGTTTGGTTTTTTTAACATGATGCCCACATTGGAGCAGAGTA
The DNA here is from genome assembly GCF_052625555.1 of Lactuca saligna. Taxonomy (NCBI): domain Eukaryota; kingdom Viridiplantae; phylum Streptophyta; class Magnoliopsida; order Asterales; family Asteraceae; genus Lactuca; species Lactuca saligna. Next base: position 204,388,502 of record NC_136424.1, on the reverse strand, counting down.
ACCGTGCACTACCGATATCCAATTTGCGAGTGTGATATGTCGATACAAAGAATTAGTTACAAATAACGTATTTTAGGAAAAAAGAAACAAAAAACAAAACATGTTATTCGGAGTTTTAAAACGATTGATTTTTAATAGTATCAAAATGGTACTTTATTTATTTATTTATTTTGCACTTATTTTAACATGAAGCTTATAACCATGCATTACTGATATCCGATCATCGAGGAGTATATGTCAATACAATGAACTTGTTAAAAACAACATATTTTACGAAAAGAAAACATGGTAATCGGAGTTAAAAGGATTGATTTTTAGTAGTGTTAAAATGATACCTTATTCATTTTTTTTTTTTGGCATATATTTTTAATAGTTGATAACTTGATATCACTACTAATATCTACACCCAATGGATATGTAATCTGGAGTAATATATTGCATAGATTGCTCGATTAGTTCCTATTGTCCTCCATTAGAAACAAATATTCTAAAAAATTAATTATACAAACTCATTTTTTTAGTATCCAAAAGGTTTATTATTTTATCCAATAAAAATAGCAATATAAATATCCTAATATTAACAATTCCAAACATAAATTTGGAATGTCTGTGTGTGTATTCCAGACAAGTGCTCCGGTATATACTTTTCCAATTTGAAATGATTGGTGTCTGATTCTGAACAATACTTCTGCCAACCGCCACCAACTCTGGAACGAACATCATTACTCCCCGGATTGTGGTATTCCGGAATCCGTGGTCATTTTCAAAAAGTTAAAAAAAAAAATATTTTTTTAATATTTCATTTATAATGGTTAGTTTAATTGATTTCTAAAAAAAAAACATACAGACAATTAACTGTTTGACCACATAGCCTTTGCAAGGCTTTCACAGTGGGAAAGAGAACTACAAATGTGGACTTTCTAATTTTCTCTGCAAGAGTGTTGAGAAACCCAAATGGATAGTCTTACCTTCTAGAAGAGATGCCAAATAAAGAGGTAGGACACTCTTACGGTGGAGCTCCTTCCTGGTCAATCCTAGCGATGTGTTGAATATGGTTGTTTGGTGAAGAACCACATTGTTATACATATAACCCGACTTTTTTTGAGCTATTAGCTATTTCTTTCTTTTAGCTATTTTTCATTTCGAAATCAATCAATCTAATCATATATATATATATATATATATATATATATATATATATATATATATATATATATATATATATATATATATATATATATATATATATATATATATATATATATATTGGTAAAGTGAATATACCTAACAATTTTATATAAGCTTAGGTGTCTAACATTATCAAACTACGTCATTTTGCATTAAATTTTCATTGCAATCATCAAATGTTCTTAAACTTCATCCCTAAATTTGATTTACTTCAAAAAAATTTGGAAATTCATCATTATATTTCTCCTACATTTTTTCATTTGTAACGGTAGGAGATGAAGCCCATAGGTGGTATTCGATAGAAAGATGTGATGTAAAAGAAAGATATTGCTGAAAATCCAAAGATTTTGGAAGTAATCAAATTATGGGTTGAAGTTTAAGAACCTTAGGCAATTACAATGTAAATATGATACAAACCGATGTAGTATTATGGAGTTAGGTACCTAAGTTTATATAAGGTTGTTAGGTATATTCACTTTACCCTATATATATATATATATATATATATATATATATATATATATATAGGGAAAAGTAAGTATACCCTTAAGGGTATATAAGCTTAGGTACCCAAACCCACTATAATTAGTTGTTTTGTTTGATATATTCATTATAATGTTATTAAACTTCAACCTTAACTTGATTTACTTTGAAGATTTTCGAAATTTTACTATTGTTTTCCTCTTATATCACATCTTTTTGCCGAACACCTATTAGGTTATATATATTAGAGTTGAAAATGAAAATTACGTAAGAGGAAGATAAATGTGAAATTTTTAAAAATCTTAGAAGTAAATCAAGTTAGAAGTTGAATTATAAGAACATTGAACAATCACAATGTATACATATGATACAAACAACATAGTATGATGACTCTGGGTACCTAAGTTTATATACCCTTAAGGGTATATTCACTTTTCCCATATATATATATATATATATATATATATATATATATATATATATATGGAAAAGTGAATATACCCTTAAAGGTATATAAGCTTAAGTACCCAAATATAATACACCGTTTTGTTTGATATATATTCATTATAATGTTCTTAAACATCAACCTCCAACTTAATTTACTTTCAAGATTTTTGAAATTTCATTATTATCTTTATCTTAAATCACATCTTTTTGTCGAACTCATTAGAGGCTACATATATTGTAGTTGAAAATGAAAATTATGTAAGATGAAGATAAATGTGTAATTTATAAAAATCATGGAAATAAATCAAGTTAGAAGTTATATTATAAGAATATTAGACAATTATAATGTATTATATAATACAAAACGATGTAGTATGGTGAGTTTGAGTACCTAATCTTATATATCCTTAAGGGTATATTCACTTTTCCCATATATATATATATATATATATATATATATATATATATATATATATATATAATTAAAGAATATATTTAATCTCCTATTGACAAGTATCATACAATTAGAACACCTCATTAATGTTATATATCCCTTTATCATGCCACTTGTCAACCTATTAATTATTCATTTTAAATTTCAAATTTTAAAATTTTTCACTCTAATTACATTAAACTAATAATTGATTCTTTTATTTAAATTTCAAATTTCAAATTTTCTCACTCTAATTATATTAAATTAATAATATTAGATTGAAAAATAAAATAAAATTAATACATATTATAAGATGATATAACTTCATGTATTTATTTAAATCAACGATTATAATTTTATATAACTAAAAAATATCTCTTAAATAATAATTTATTTAAAATAATTAATTAATAATTTTGACATTTTATATAAAAGTTTAATTAATTTTATAACTGTGGTTTTCATGGGTTATAAACTAGTATATATATATATATATATATATATATATATATATATATATATATATATATATATATATATATATATATATAACTTATAGCACATGTGTCATATGTGCGCGCAAACATCAAATTTATTAAGCAAATCATGACAAAGACAGATTCATTAAACCGCAACAATTTAATACCAGTAAATTACAATTTTCCTTCTCATCCTCATTGATATTATCAATGACCTTTAGGGAATTTATGTCTCGTTTATTTAACAAACGCAATATGAAGGTGATCTATATTCAAATCCACGTTCTGTTTTCCCAATTTATAAAGTATAAACAAACCAAAATCACATAACTAATTCAAACATAACGCTCGATTATTTCTTCATATTCTACATATTTTTACACAAATAAAAATAATCAAATTGTATCCAACCAAGAATCAAAATCATTAAGTAGTTCAGATTTGGGCACGGGTCAGGAAGTCTCCAATAAGATTCCAATTCCAACCACAGAGTTAGACGTTTCCTTGAATAGGTCATCGAGGGTCCTATCAATATCAAATGCTACTGTTTTTTCTTTCTTTGATTTTAATGTCTTTTCCTTCAAATTAGCATCCGTAAAAGAATCGAGCAACATATCGAGTTCAAGTTCCGTTGTTTTCGGTTTGAATTTTGATTGAATCTCACTTGGGCTTGGATGCGGGTTGGGGGGGGGGGGGGGGGGGGGGGGGGCGGCACCACTGGGTTCACGTGGTCCTGAACCGCATGGTGGTGACTCGTAGTGGGTTTGGATGGTTCGCGTTCTTTATGGTTTTCGTTTTTTTTGCTTTTTCATAATACTAAAAATATTATAAAAAAAATTATTATAAATTTGGAATAGTTGAATTTTTGTCTTATCGATACAATTTAAGTAGAAAGCTATTTAGTATTTACCATCTCTGGAGGGAATAAATCAGGTTCCACAAAAAGCCTTTTTGGTAAGAGCGTGCAAATTGAGTGATAGAAATGAAGGCTACATGTATAATGAAAGTATTCAAAATATCATCACTATAAGTAACATATAAATATAATAGGTATGAGACTCGTGTACTATACATGTTTATTAAAATAAAATTTTAATATTAATGTATAAATATTAAATATTTTTAAAAAAATATATATATATACTTTTAAATAAATGTGAACGATATAATGAATAAGTAAGTAATGCAATCCATACTAATAAAAAACTATTGACTTATGTTAAATAAGATGTTGAAAATTAAAGTGTAAATAGTAAATATTTTTTAAATTAACTTTCGAAATAAATTCAAACGATGAATAAGTAGTTATTGAATCACTAATAGAAAAGATTAATAAAAAAGATTATTTACATATTGTAAATAGTGTTACGAATCTATATGTGCACCATACACTTTTTGAAATGCCTGAAAGTTATGTGATTTGTCAATTTTGCCCGTGATTTAAATTTTTAGATATTAAAGAAAAAAATATTTTTCTATATCTGTATACACATTTTAAAATCTTGTAAACAACTTTTTTTTTTTCTGAACCTGCGCCTCTTAGTTAAAATCATGTAGACTATTTTCTTTTTTCCTTTGTTGTTATTTACATCACTATTGTTTTATACTTAATTTTTTTATGAATTAAAAAACCATCTTTATTTTGATACATATTTTTATTTTGCTTTGTTGATAATTCTTTATACCATCATCTCTATTTCTTTTCAGATAAAAGTGTTACATAATCATTAAAACTTCAAATAAATGCATGTCAATGAACTAAAAGATCATCTTTATTTGGATGCTTATTTTTCTTTTACTTCTTTGATCATTCTTTATACCATCGTCTCTATTTTTTTTAAATAAAATTATTACATAATCAACCATTTAACAAAAGTTTAAAACTTCAAATTAATACTAGTACATTTCAAATCACAAGATATTACAACTTCAATTGTTCATCTTTAACTCACTCTCTAACCATAAGAGATCTTTGATATGTCATATTAGTAGCTTGAATATTTGAAATAAGGATAAGCATGAGACAGAACCGGTACCAATCTAACCTTTCTGAATACCAAAATGGGTGAAAAACAATACCAAATACCAAATCGAACTAACATTACTGGTACCGGTTTTTCGATACTAGCATTGGTACCAAATAATAGAACAATATTCATATTGAAAGAAAGAAAGTGTTGGTTTTCATTAGAAAGTCTTAGAACTACAAACAAGAAGAAAAAAAAATAATAATAATTAGCTAAGGAACCAAACCCTAACAGGCTAAAGACAAAAAGGGTCCATAAATAAGTGGGCTAGTAACGTATGAGCTAACATCACCCCTCAAGCTCAGGATGCCACAACAATAAGCATTGACAGTTTGTCACACAAAAAGCGAAATCGAGATGCCGACAAAGCCTTCATAAAAATATTAGCAAGTTGCAAGGTTAATGGAACAAACGGAAGCGATATGGTCCCGAGTTGTAAGTGATACCGGAAAAAATGACAATCAATCTCAAAGTGTTTCGTCTGCTCATGGAAAACAGAATTCTTCGCAATTTGTATCGCATTTTTCTTATCACAATGTAGGTGAGTAAGTGAAGAAATGTGAACCCTCATATCTACAAGAAACCACTATAACTAGATAATCTCACATGTAGTCACAATACTCAGCCTTCGTGAAAATCTAGAGACAACGTCATGTTTCTTGCTCTTCCATGAAATTAGCCTCTCCAAGAAACATATATAATCTAGTGGTAGATTTACGATGATAACGATCACCATCCCACTTAACATCACTATAGGCACGTAACTCAACAGATGACGTCAAGGGAAACAAGTACCGTACATTGGTTTCAAGAGGAGTATCTACAATCTGATTGTCATAGAGGCATGTTCGTGTAAACAAGTCAAATATATTTAAGAAGAAACATTTTCTTAGATTAAGCTACCTTAATATCAAAGAAATAACACAACAAGCCCAAATCGTTCATAGCAAACCAATGAAAAGTTTCAATATTATTTTGTTGATCTTCCTTTCATGAATCCTCATAACTGGTACATGTTGTCTGTTGTTCTTGCCAAAGAAAAATCAAAATACATGAATTAAATTATTCATATAAAGAAAATGATAAGATTTTATTTTCTTGAGATTCGTAAGATGGATATCAAATTGGTAGGATTTTTGAAGAAAAAGCCTACAACCAGTCATTATTATTAACCAGATAATATTCAAAATGGGAAATATGGGTTGATTCAGAGTGAGCCTTGGGGAGTTATGTATAAAACTTTGGTGAAAAAGACCTACAAGTGTAACACCCGTTTCCTTGGTCGAATCGAATTAGGATTTTAGAGAGTCAAAAGGTTGGATTTTTTGAAAGATAGTGGGCGATAATCCTGTAGGGGCCAATAAACCAGGTGAGATTTGTAACACCGTGATCTCTAGGTATTTACACTTTTAACCTTGTTGTGTTAATTTTTGGCACTTTGGTCCAAACGCCAGGCGTCATAGGACGCTAGGCGTTCAAACGTCAGACATTCTATGATGGACACCAGACGTTTGCACTCATATACCAAACCCTAATTTTTAGGGTTTTCACCATATTTAAAGAATATTATAGCCTAAAAACCCTTCACCAATCCAGCCTCAATCCTCATTTTGAAAACCCTAAGTGTGTATGAAAGTTTGAAGCCTTGGTTTATCTTTTTGGTATTATTTAGTGTTCTTGATAAGAGAAGGAAGATATCTTGAGTATTATGGTTGATCTCTAGCTTGTGGATCTGGACTCTTGACATCTTGGAGCATCATTTTCAGGTATACAGTTCAGATCGTGATGTCTTATTTATTAGATCTTGATTTAGGACTAGTTTATGTTCTTTTTGGTCCCAAAGACTTGATCTTTGTGAGTTTAGAATGCTCCAAATGTTTGGACTGTCCTTTCAAGAATAATAGCGAATCTAGAATCATAAAAATGCAATATTGGGTCTTCATAATCTTCCATGCAAGAGTTTTAGAGCCTTAAAGTTGATTTTGAGTTAGGATCTTGGTGTTAGGCTCATTGTAGCCATGCATGGCCATAAAGTTTGCAACTTTATGGCTTTAGACATTTGATTATGATTGGATCTAAAGTTTGGAAATGAGATCTTAAGCTATTAAGACATTGGTTTGAAAGTTGGTAAGCAGCAAGTAAATGCCAGGCATTTGCATGGGAACACCCAACGTTCGAGACAAGCGTCATAGGGTGGAACGCCATGCGTTCTTGGCAGAAGCCTAATGGATCGATTTTGGACCTTGGGCCATTAGGGCTTTTGGGCTTAGTTTAGTTGCGCATGTATATTAAGGGCAAAATGGTATTTTTATGGGTTTTAAACATAACATCAGCTATATGATGTTCATGCAACCCTAATTGCTTGGATCTAGTTTTTCTACTTTGAACATGCAATAAACTTCCAAGACTTACAAACCCTAGATCTAGCATACAAGTAGTCAAATTAACATATAAACTAGGGTTTAGATCTTACCTTGATTGTTATGTAGCAATAATAATCTTAATCCTTCTTGTGGTTGGCTTTGGAAAGCTTAGTACCTCAAATGTTGCACCTAATGGAGTCACAAACACCATAAGCAATAAGGATGAAGAAGATAGAGAAAGAGAACTCCAAAAACATCCAGAAACCCTCTCAAAAGGATTGCCACGTGTTTGGGTCTCAAGGGGCCTTTAAATAGGTAGGCAATTAGGGTTATCTAACAAGGAAACCCAAATTTGACTGCACGAAACCCTAATTTGACTGCTTAAGCCCTAAGCAGCACATGGACCCCTTCTGGAACATGCCTTGGACGAAAGTCATATGGGCTTCCCATAGATTTCGTCCAACCTATATTCCAAGGTGGTCCATAGCTCAATTGCAATTATCTTATAATTATAATTCCAGTCACCTAAGTTTAATTAATCTCTTTAGCCACAAAATTAATTCTTAATTAATTCTTGACTAATATTAATTAAACATTATGATTTCTCCTTTAATATATTATTCTTATAATATATTAATAAATCATAATTAAACCTTTCTCTTCTTAATTCATTCTACAAGTTGCTATGGTGAAAGCAACCCAAAAGGACCATGCTCATAATCGGGCCAAGTACATATCAAAATAGTTATGGACTTAGACACTAATCGAACAGTCTCCCACTTGGATAAGTCTAATAACTATTTTGCATAACTTCAGAACCTGATCAACAATCGTAGCTTTCAAAATCCTCTATCAACTCTGATCTTATCAAATACGCGTGTCCTTTAGATACTGGATCATATATTCCTCCATTATACAAGATATCGTATAGATACGAGAGATGGATTTAAATCGTTCTCTCTGTCTATGTATTGATTCCCGACATCTGATTTATGACGACTGACAACAGACTACAATTGAACACATCAACTTAGTCCCGGCTTGGCCAAGCGCTTAGGGTGTCATCACTAAAACATCGAGGGGCCCACAGATATCGCTTTTATCCCACTTTAGGAAAAAGGAATCGATAAACTTCGACTCAAATGCTCGCTTGCTTTTACTCATCAAATCACACACAACAATATGTTTTATAACACCAAATTACTGGTGCGTTTACATATTATCAATGTGTAACCGAATCGTAATTACAACTCACACGTCTCGGTTTCAATAACAATATTATCGTTTCACAATCACTCGTGATAAATCCATGAAGTAATTCAAGTAAGTGCGGATTTAATCCAATACTCTAATATTATCAAAGTACTCATTAACTCTACAACAAACTTGTGTTATTTCTAAACACTTTAGACAATCTTCAGACAGATTCATGATAGTCTTCCTTCATACCTACTTCCAACGTATGACCGATTGTGGAGGTTCGAATAACCCAGTTATTCTGGAAGTCAAAAAATGCAAAGTGAAACACAATAATAATACTTAATCCTATATGGCCTCAAAAATTTTGAGTATAAATAAAACACCTCTTATTTAGTCACCATATTGATTACTCATTATTGATTGTATAATGTTTCGGATAATCAACTTAACACTCGAATTATAACAATAGTTGTCGTATGCACCAAGCATGCACACTATGTTTCCTATGGTCCTTACTTTGTGAAATAGATCAGTTGAAACTTTTCCAATGATGCTCATTTCATAATTCCTAATCCTTATCATAAGTGTAAGAATACCAAATTCTTGCCACTATCAGAATATGCTAGATTCTAATATTTTATGCAACGATCCTTTCGTAAAGTCACAGCACAAAGTCACCAAGACTCGACCAATGAAATCACAAGGTTCTCTATTAGAAATTTTTACAAGACAATTCATTATCTCATTCAAAGTACATTCCTTTGAACATCCTTCTTGCATAAAAGTTTCTAATCTTGACATAGATTCTTAATATCCAACTCCCATTATGGAAACATTTCCATATTTTTCATATGATAACTCATTCTAAATAGAATCTTATCTATTCATAATAATGTCGATATGGTTCATCCAATACTATACTTCCAACTACTCACAAGCAACCAATCCTCAGCGAACTTTGGGTTGTCCTTTGATAGTTTTTTAATTATTTTAGTCAAAACCGATTCTAGTCCCTTTTCCTTCTAAATGCACTAGGCATTTGGAAAAAATTTAGAATGGTCAAATATTACAGCATATGCAATTGATCCTATACCCGAAGCGTATTGGACACGATGCATAATGTTTCACATAAAGGCATATGATACTTCATCATCCTTCTACCATAATATTTTATGTGCTATGTTCTCACAATTCGAACTATGAAGAGGGATGTCGTAATCATAATCGAATTTTGAGAATGCACTATGTATCCTTGAGTAAATTTATTAAAATTTCTCAACCTAAGCTTTAGATTTTGAAATGAAGTATAATATTTTTCTCGCTTAATTGTAGCAAAATAACTTTTCAACCCTTGCGACTTTGCAAAGTATAACTCTTATTTTCTATAATTAATATTTCTAACTTGCAATACTTACCATAATAATCATGCTCCCACTAACATGATGATTATTTTCTTACCAACATAACACTTATGCTCATACTAGCTTTGACATGTATTCAGAAAACAGTTGAACTTCCAGACAACAATGCTTATTGAATTCCTTAAGTTCATATTTCTAATACCGGATGCTTTGATAAGCCTTTATCTAAGCTTCTTAAACTCATACACATTTGCCTTAGAAAACTCACATGTGTGTCTAAAGAAATTTCAGAACTTATGTTACTATGTCCGAAATGTTCAGACTAATTGCCAAATCTCACAATTCGAACTATGAAAAGGGATGTCGTAATCATAATCGAATTTGAGGATACAGTTTTCACAATCTCTATCTTCTTAAAATCTCTCTTAGTGAAAGCATTTCCTCAAAATCATTTTCATGAAGGAGGGAAACCTTATGAAACTTAGATTTTATGGTGTATGTGTTCCTATCCATGTGAATTTACCAAAATCAAGGTTTGCGACAAATCCAAACTCATATGGACTGAACTTATTCAATCTTTATTTCTCGCCTCATGGCAGCGCGAATGCCCACCATTGCTTCCAGGTTGTCAAGAAGCTCACCATTACCTATCAATGTACTTTCATTGATCAGGATGTCTTGCCTCTATGCAATCCAATTGAGAACTCGTAGAACTCATATGCATAGATGACTTAAACTAGAATGGTACAGAGAACAAACTTGTGTCAACATGATAGGTTGTAAACCTCAAGTGGCGTGCTAGTGAGGATCAACCAGGTTTATTCTTGATTTGTTCTTGAAACTTTTCAAGACCATTAAGACTCCCACTGACTCCTTGACATATAAGGTTCTCTTGTCTGGAAACATTTCTTGACAAAGAAATATTCAAGAGTTAGTGTAGCCTTTTATCAAGTTTAACACTTCACACAGTTGGTTCTAGTTGGTCTTTGTCTTATCCAAGACATCACAATTTACCAATTTCAATTGTGCAAGAATAAGAAATTTTTTTCTAAAATCCACATTTGATAAGTGTTATAAACCTACTCAAGACTTGTCACTCAATTCACAATCTTGGAGTATAACTCTAAGACTCGATATTGGAACGAAGTATGATTGACTTCTTGATTTAACTATTTCAACAATTCTCAATTCCTCTTCTTACACATACAAATGCACTAAGACTCACTTAGATGATCAATTGAGAAATGGTTCTTAATGATTAAGACTTATCATAAAACATAATAAAAGGTACTCTCCCTTCTTCTTAGAATGGAGAAACTTTTATCATTCTGCCTACTTGATTCTTCTTATTCGTTCTCCTATTCATTGAAACTCTTTCAATCAACTCAAAATTACACTTAGTCTTATAAGTATAATCACATTTACCAAACTTTAGTAAATCATGACGAACATTTTATCATTCTTTGTGGTGGACTTGATCAGCACATTACCAAGTGTACCTGATCCCCTAGTCCTTCACTTGACTCTTTGTCAAGGAATTAGTCTAATTTCCAAATAGGAACGTTTTTCATTCATCATACAATACAGGTTGCATGATTCCAAGTTTCTGTTCAATTGAAACTTGGGTGATGAGAATCTTTCCTTATTTGGAAAATTCTCGACATTTCCACAAATAACATAATTAAGTATCAAATCCAATTCAACATTGATAAAATTAGAAATAAATAAACATCCATTTTCACACATGCCATTGCAAGGATAAATAAATAAGATAAAACTCAAAATTTATTTTATTGCGGAAAAACTTATCCTTACAATGCAATTCAAATGAAAACTATGCTATTAAATATTTCTAAGCAATCTATTCTAACTCTAAAGTAGCAGCTCAAAAATCCGATCTTTGAATCCATGCGATTGAAATCCATTTCTTCATGATCAGATTTAGTAGAATTCTTCCTTAAGCTTCCTTTATTTTCTTCGATCCTCCAAAACATCAAAATGTAATCTTATCACATCATGTATTAAGAATCAAAAAATAAGAATTTATAGAGTTAGTTAATGGATTTTACTTGAAGTAGAGCCATATGTCATGACTCTCCCATCTCTTAGATCTCTCAGGTAAATAGAGCGGCTTCGTCTCCAATGCCCCTTCTCTTGGTAATAGAAGCAAATGGACCCTTTTGGAATGGCACAAGGAACTATCTCATACTTAGTCCTTTTTGGACTTCCAATGTTGCCAGTGTCCATCGAAGTTTGGGAGTTTGATTCACCAAACAAGTTTGCTTGACCAGCACGCCAAATCATCGATGATTTAGCAGCTATAAGTAAATAGGTGAGATCAATGAGGGTCACTTTGTGGTCCGTCATATAGTACTCTCTTATGAACTCACTATATTATTCAGGAAGCGACTGAAGAACCCAGTCAATAGCCAACTCACCTGAAATCTCGACACCCAACATCCTTAACCGGTCAATGTATGACTTCATCTCTAAGACGTGTGCACATACATGTTTCCCATCTTTATGTTTACTTGCCAAAAGGGCTTGAGTGAGCTTGAACTTTTCAAGCCTTTGAACTTGTGGGTTAGGGAGAACAATTGGAGGAGGTGGAGGAAGTGAAGCATGATATCTTGTTCCTCGAACATATCGTGGAATATCATCTTCAAAGGATTCAGGAATACCATGATTGTCAGAACCAGACATCTATAAAACGGGAGAAAATTGAGTCCTTAATAAAACACCCAAATAAGTCATTACGGCTATGATCCAACACAATGCTCTACAACTTAGAAGAGGGATGCTGTAATGTAGTTGTAGAATATTTGAAGGTGGGTAAATGACGATTTACCAATTTCCACCATGAAAAACGAAAATGAAGTTTAAGTTTTATATGAATTGAAACTCCTAGATCTTTTTGAGATTCATTGAACTTTTCAATGGCATGTTTAAATCTCGATTATGCCCTTCAGGTTTGCGATTGGGATGCCGAGGATCACAAACAAGGTGTGAATAACCATGCGAATGTACTTGGTGCATCTAATGTTACTATCACCTAATCAATGTCTCGGTTAACCACACACGCTCCATTGATCTATGTAAAACATTGAGCCACCCTTTGCTACCAATGCCAATCCCAAATTAGTGGGTCGGTTAGCCACACACACTCCACTAATGTCTCGGCAAGCGTACAAAGTGTAATTCCACGGAGTAGCATACAATTTCACATTTTTCCTAAAGTAACTAAGATTTGGGAATTTGTAAAAAGCGTTTAGTTACTTTGTATTCATTATACTTTATAATGGAAGGTTGTGTCCTATCCTACCCATTCGGCTAACGACCCTCACTAGTCAAGAGTGCGGCGGGGAAGAGTGGATACACATTCAATCGCCATTTTATAGGCAATTTCCTTAAACACCCCTTAGAGATCAACTTCGTGAATGAGGCCTACTAACGGTAAGACTGACTGTTTACTCATACATATATATAATATTAGACTTTTAATGATATATATAGTATAGGGTGTATTTTATACTTTTAAAATACTAGGTGGTCTAATTTAATAAATTATACTTTTAATTTAGTTAAATGTAAACTAAAACTTTATGGAATTATTAACTCTCTTTTAATTATACATTTAATTAACTTAATAAACCGTAAGGATGTAATTTGAACTTTTCAAAAATACTAGGGTTTTAGAATTTAAAATTTCAAAATTAACTTTTAATCAAATTTCAAATTCCAAAACTTGAGGGTAAGTTTTGAAGTTTTTCAAAACTTAGGGTTTAGAATTTAAATACTTCAAAATTAAACTTATAATTAAAATTTAAATTCCAAAAACTTGAGGACAAGTTTTGAAACCTTTTTCAAAACATTAAGGTTTAACTATTTAAATTTCAAAAACAAAAACTTTCAAGTTCAAATTTAAACTATGAAATCTAAAGGGTGTAAATTGAAACTTTTCAAGCTTACTAGGTCAAATATTTGTCTAATAATAATCCTATATTATCCATATTTAACCAAATTCATCAATTTTGATAAGGATAAACATTCCAAACATGAAAAATCAATTTTAGGAAATAAAAACGAGTTTTGGTAATTATCCTTAACAAAATCTGCTCAAAAAAATCGAAAAACCTAGCAACTTACTCGTAAACTCTTCGAGTTGAGTCCATAACTCGTCGAGTTCAAGACCAACTCGTCGAGTTCTTGCTCCAAACAGCAAAAACATTCGATTTTCTGATTTTTGGCAGTTTAATTTTGCATCTATTCAATAGAAAAATGACCTAGGCTCTGATACCATTGATGGGTTTTAATTATAACATCAGTCCTATGGTATTCATGCAACCCTAATTGCTTGGATCTAGTTTTTCTACTTTGAACATGCAATAAACTTCCAAGACTTACAAACCCTAGATCTAGCATACAAGTTGTCAAATTAACATATAAACTAGGGTTTAGATCTTACCTTGATTGTTATGTAGCAATAACATTCTTAATCCTTCTTGTGGTCAGTGTTTTAAAAATCGATTCGAACCGGTCGGTTGAACTGGTCGAACCGGAACCGGATGTGAGGATGGTTTGATTTGGATCGTTTTTATAACGATTTCCTGGCCGGATTGAACCAGCCGATTTTCGTTAAAAACGGTTCAACCGACTAAATTGAACCGGAATGGACCGGGTTGAACCGAACAATCTTGGATTTTTGTATTTGTTTTGGGCTCTTTTTTTGATTTTGGCTTCTATAATGATTTTTTATATGTTCCATTCTATTTACATTTGTAATACTAAAAAGATGACAAGTTTTGTAATGAATGTATGCAGGATAAATAAAAACATATAAAAGTATAGAATTGGTTTGACCATCCGGTTAAACCGGTTGAACCTCAAAACGTCACCCGACCGGTTCAATTAAAAACCAGTTTTTAAAACATTGCTTGTGGTTGGCTTTCGAAAGCTTAGTGCCTCAAATGTTGCACCTCTAATGGAGTCACAACCACCATAAGCAATAAGGATGAAAAAGAAAGAGAATTA
The DNA here is from genome assembly GCF_052625555.1 of Lactuca saligna. Taxonomy (NCBI): domain Eukaryota; kingdom Viridiplantae; phylum Streptophyta; class Magnoliopsida; order Asterales; family Asteraceae; genus Lactuca; species Lactuca saligna. The sequence goes on along the minus strand of NC_136424.1, from coordinate 204,373,490 downwards.
GAACTCCAAAAAACATCCAGAAACCCTCTCAAAAGGATGGCCACGTTTTTGGGTCTCAAGGGGCCTTTAAATAGGTAGGCAATTAGGGTTATCTAACAAGGAAACCCTAATTTGACTGCTTAAGCCCTAACCAGCCCATGGACCCCTTCTGGAACATGCCTTGGACGAAAGTCATATGGGCTTCCCATAGATTTCGTCCAACCTATATTCCAAGGTGATCCATAGCCCAATTGCAATTATCTTATAATTACAATTCCAATCCCCTAAGGTTAATTAATCTCTTTTAGCTACAAAATTAATTCTTGACTAATATTAATTAAACATTATGATTTCTCCTTTAATATATTATTCTTATAATATATTAATATATTATAATTAAACCTTTCTCTTCTTAATTCATCCTACAAGTTGCTATGGTGAAGGCAACCCAAAAGAACCATGCTCATAATCAGGTCAAGTACATATCTAAATAGTTATGGACTTAGACACTAATCCAACAATTTTGCCCTCATCATAATGAGGAATGGACTAGACCATGTGTTTGGGTTAAACCCTAATTGTTAATTGGGTTTGTTTCTGGTTCTAGTTTAGCGTGTGGAGCGGTGTTCGCCACGGATCGAGTGTTGTTTCAATTATCATCAGTAGAGGTGAGTCTCCTCACTATTCTTATGGGTCGAAGGCACTGATGCCAGCCCACTAGGTTTTGATATGTTAGATTTATTTGTGACTTTTGCATGAAATGTTGCGCTAGGCCCATTTGTATGTTGCGCTAGGCCCATTGAATGATATGCTAGGCCTATTTGTATGTAGGTCTAGGCCCATGGATCAAGAAAGGATAGGCTCATTGTATGTTATATAGGTGCTAACTGTCTTTATGACTTTTGCATTTGTATAATTAGGCTAGGCCCATTGGTTGGTAGGGCTAGGCCCAATGGTATATATGTTATGTGGTATTTTGGGGAACTCACTAAACTTTGTGCTTACGATATTTATGTTTATGATTTCTGGTACTTTCGGTTTGAAAGGGAATGGCCCGTCATGATCATAGCGCATCTACCCATGTTTTCACATTGTGATGACTTTGGGATTATACTCTGATGACTATTTTATTATGAAATACTTTTAAACGTTTGAATAAAAGATAATTGGTATTTTGATTATATTAAAAATGAAATTTTTACCTAATAATTTATGGGACGTTACAAGTTGGTATCAAAGTCTTGGTTTGAGGGTTTCAGGCACATTCTCAGGTATGTCTGAACTCAAACTGAGGAATTGATAATCTTTTGAAATTAAATGAGTTTCTAAAAGATTTTGTAAAGGGAATAAAATTCTACAAGGATTTTATAAAGACAAAGGGGGTGTGATGCGTGAAATCGACTGTGCTGAAGTAAGTGATTCCCAGAATACCCATACATGTTTGTTATGATTATATGTTATGAGAATTACATGCTAAGATAAGGCTAGGGATACTTTCATAAATTGCTTGATAAATTGGCCTGATATGTGATGCCTTGTATCATAGGAAGCATTGGATGCTATGCTTGGTTAGGAGTATGTATTGATATTAGTAATTATACACTTTAAAAATTGTATATGATTAGGATCATATAGCCCTAGAATGAATGATTTGGCCTTACTTCATGTTCCTTGTCTGGTTGTCGTCCTAGGGTAACATCTTTTATTCGATAGTCTATCTGATCATGTATTATGTATAATTTGAATGAATAAGGCAACCGTTAGTAACAGTTGGAGTTCCTAGCATGAGTTGTGGTATATGATCTTGGATGTTCTTTGGTTATTCTATAGCTAGGAGTGTTACTGCACGAATTTTGCTTGTTGTGTGCTTTGTGGAACTATTAAGTACTATGTGTTAACTATTAAGTGAATATGTTAAGTCACATGTGGCAAGGGTTGAATAATATTAGAGTGATGGATTTGACCCTATTGTGCGACTTTTGTTTGAGTCCAACCATTGAAGCGATGAGTCTTTTTCTCGAAGGATTATCTGAGCTTTTTTTTACATGTGATGGTATTCATGATGTGGTTAACTAACATTATGGGGAGTTCTTCAGCAACTGATGGCAGGGTGAGGTTGAAAACCTAGGAAAGTATGGGAAGTGCTTTAGTGGGTTTCGTTGCACTATTTTAGCGAGACTTGGAGTATCACTTTAAGAAGGTGACTTAGAGGATTCATGATGATTCTTGAGGAAAGTATGGATAGGTGTAGAAGGTACTATTAGGACCATACTACTAAAACCACAGGATCCATACTTGAATTGAGGAGAGTCTTGGAGAATCTAGGAAGCCTGTAGGATGAGGATTCATGGTTATGTTCTGATCATTTGCATTGTTGATATTTTCAGAATGGCGAGGAGCACTTACGAAGGAGGTTCGGGCTCAGTTTTAGGATCAGGTGTATGTACTGAGCCGATCGATGAGTGGATAAGGGAGTTCATCTAGTCGGAGATTACCCGCATTATTTTGGAGCAGACTCATGTGATCTTTGGTACGGTAAAGGATGGGATTTTGGAGATTTTAGATGAGAGTCTAGGCGGATTCTGTACCGAGATTAAGGTTATTGTTGGAGCTTGCTCTCTTTCCTTCTGTGAGTTCGGTGCTTGTGGAGCTCCTATGTTCTTTGGGGAGAAAGACCCCATTGCTAGTAGGAGATGGTTAGTAGATATGGCTAACACTTTCCAGACGAGTTTTTGCCCCGAGGGGTCGAAGGTTAGATTTGTCTCCTGTCTTTTGAAAGATAGGGCCCAAGATTGGTGGGAGGAGGTTGACTTTTCTTTGGGATGCAAAGCCCTGGAGACAATGACTTGGGAAGATTTTGTGACCCAATTTAGGGCCAAGTTTGAACAACTATTGAGGTGCAATAGTTGGCAAGGGAGTTTCAGGACCTTCGCCAAACGACTAAGACTATGGCATAGATCACTGCCAAGTTCCAGGAGAGAGCTTTGTTGGTTCTACAGTATGCTGCAGACGAGGAGATGAAGAAGGTAAGGTATCATGAAATGTTGAGGGCTAACATCAGAGAGTTTGTGAGTTTGTCAGGGTGTGAGACCCTGAATGATATGATTGTTAGAACCCGAGAGCGTGAGATTGATTTAGAGCACCTCGGGAAGAGGAAGCCAAAGCAGATTCAGATTTTACTGGGCTGGGTGAAGAGGCCCATGACTCAGGATTCATGTTTGGGATACCATCAAGGCAGGGGCCATTATGCCAAGTGTGAGAGGACCCATAAGGGAGGATGTTTGGAGGCAGGCTGAGGATGTTTCAAGTGTGGTCAGATGGGTCATTTTAGTAAGGATTGCCCCTATGGGTTATTTCTAATGTGTTTTCACTACAACCAGGTGGGCCACAAGAAGTCTGATTGTCAGATGTTAAGAGGTGGAGCAGTGAGTCCACCTGATCCAGTTACTTTGAGGATTACTGATGGTCGTGAGGGTAGAGCAGCAACCCCGGTAGTGAGGAACCAAGCATTGTAGTGTCAGTCGGGGGAGGCCAGAGTTTCATTAGATGTCATTGCGGGTATGTTATCTTTTGTTTTCTTCATGCTTATTGTCAGTATTTATATTTGTCTTGTAGTCTTGTATTGGTATAGGTAAGCATTATCTTCTATTCAATTCTCAGTTATTTCCTGGGTTATATCATCAAGAATTGTTATATGCCATTTTTGCATGCCAAGATTCATTAGTGGATCGTATCTTGCTGAGCAGGATTCAGTTTGTTTGGTTGTTGTTTTGGATCTTTGATGGGGTCGATTCAGGGGTATCATTTGGAAGGTCTATGATCAGATTAGTTGGTTAGTTCTTTAATAAAGTCAAAGTTCAGTCGTATTAGCATTTATTCAGGTAGGATTGGCAGTCATTTATGGAAGGACCCTTGGGTCCGATCACTACCGTTATTAGGGATGAAGCGGTAGCAAGAAGATGGTGGTGGCAGTCGTGTGAGTTTTTTTGGTCATTGGAAGTGTCAGGGGTAAATTTCATAATCGCAAGGGTTGAAGATGGTTAGAATGCAGAAATCCTTCTGAGGATGGGAAGTTGGAGTGAATGTTTTCCAGTTAAGAGCAAGGATTATAACCCTTTATTACCAACAAAAAAGACTTAAGGATTTGGTGTTGTATCATGGGAAGCGATTGGGGTCATCAGACTTGCTGATATTTCAGGTAGTATTCATATGGGTTTCAAGAGTTGTGCGATCATCAATATTGGCTAGTAATGGAATCCTAGTTTTTGTAAGCTCAAGTTGTCAACAGTCTGAATTGTAAGGTTGCAAGATAGATTAGAAATCCATCAAATCTTGAGGTTGGAAGAGTGCAGTTGAATCAAGTGGAGGAGAATCATTTGGTCTAAGGGAATGCACAAGAAATGATAACCGCATTTCATTGCACGTCAGTGGTGATGCATGGAAGATATGTGGATGTGTGACAACCCGAAATTTCCATTATGTACAAACTTTATAAGGTCAATAGAAGTTATAACAGTCACAGTAAATTTTCAGACTTTTCTGTATAAGTTTGAGTATTTCGGGATTTACACTTAATGAGATATCAGGAGAAAGGATGCACTAGGGTTTTGTGCAACACTGTTATTCCAAAACTCTATTACATTAGAGTTCATTGCGGGAATAAAAATATTTTCTGCCAAAAATCCCAAGACTATAAATATGAATCTTAACCAAATTATTTCATTTGTTACATTTCCAACTAGAGAAAAGCCATTTTCTCTCTCACGGATCTTCGGGTTTTCATCCCAAATCGTGAGTACCCTTCTCTAGTTACATTATATGGCTTATAACATGTTTAATAACCTCGATTACATAGCAAAACTGCAAGATTTGGGAGTTTACCGCCCAAGAACATCTTGGGGAGTAAACTCCTATATGAGGCTTATATGATGCCTAGTCCCTTCCACATGTCAAATAACGACCTTAGGCTTGTATGTAAGTGTAATTAATACAAGAAAACATCAAAGAAACACCCAAGTTTAGGTGTTCACAGCCCAAGGAATTCTTGGACCGTGAACTCCATAAACAAGGACCAAAGGGTGATTTTAACACTCCTAAAGCTTTGGACAATTACCTAGGTTTACTCCTACATAAATTAAGGACTTAAACACATCCAAAAACCCCACTTTTGAGAGTTTACGCCCTATGATTGTGCTTGGGCCGTGAACATCAAATAAAGGCACCAAAGTGTGCCTAAGGCCTTCATTTGCTTAGGGTAAAGTCTAGAACCTATCCTACATGTGTATGAGACTTGAAAGCATCAAAAACACCCTTCTATAAGAGTTTACGGCAGTAAACTCAAAGGGATTTGGGCCTTGGGCCATAAACTCCTCAATGGAGTGTATCTATGCCCTAAACACTTCCAAGAATTAATCCACCAAGTTGGAATACTTCTAGGGATCATTTAGATCTTCAAAACACCAAATGTCACCAAGCTTGAGAGTTCACGTCCGTAAACTCAAGAGTTTACAACCGTGAACTCCTTGTGTGATGACCATGGAAGAGTAAACTCAAGTATAGGGTCCTTTGGAACCCTAAACCCAAGTGCCTTGTCCCACAATAGCTTAGATGCAATCCTTAGGGCTTATAACACTTATATAAAGTGTTTATTATGTTCTAGGATGTCTTAACATTATCAATTAAGTAGTTTAAGACTAATTGGATACATATATGTGGTATTATATGTTAACTAGGGTTATAAAGTGTGTTCAAGACTTCACTTGTCAACTAGCGATCCTACATCTTCAGTTCATCCATACCACTCACTACAGGTGAGTTCATACCCCTTTAACCAATGATTCAAATGTTTTTAAATGCTTTATGGGGGGAATACAAGTTAAATACTTATAGTTATTGCATCAATCACATGTGATTAATAACTACATAACCAGTGATTTCTTGTCGTTCAAACTATTTATCAAACCGTATTGTTTCAAACTATTTTACAAACTCTTTTACTTATCAAATACTTTCATTTAAACTGTTTAATACTTATTATCAATTGCATGTCTATGTATGTATACTTATATAATAAATGTTTAAAAGGCTTAGGAAGGCCTGCCCTCCCTATTTCCTTTTCGCACTTGAGATGTGGTCTGGTGGGATATCGGGTATCCGTCCGAAGGCCATTTAAATATTACTTATATATATCATGTGTACATATGTAGTCATAAAGGTCCTTCCAGTTCATTCAGTACCCTTGGGTAGCAAGGGTATACTTCCAGGTTCATACGTACCAATTACATCGTTAGTAAGTTACCATAGGGGTAGCACAGGAGAATACTAATACTATAATTAGAACAAAGAAACATACAATGAGTCAGTTCATTCATGAGTCAGTTCGAGTAGCACACACAGTACATTACTATACATGCTAGATAGAGAGAACGTACATTACAGCTAGCACACGTAGAACATTTTAGTACACACAGGCTAGACAGAGAAAAATTACACTTTCAATTAGCACATTTATTACATATACGTTTATGCAGTTATGTGAACCATTGAGCGGGTCATGGCAGTTCCTGCCACGACCGTTCTTGTATCCCAAATCTCCTTAATTGGAGAGTGTATGAGTTTGCGTATAGATCTATACTGGATTGACTATCCTACACCTTGCTGCTCGCTACAGTGGGACTTGCAAGTCTACGGGTGCCAAATGCCATTTCTTACGGCGTCTTACATCGTCGTTTTACTAGAGTCGGTACCAAGATACAGGTCGATCACATGTTATTTGAAAACACCTTTTTGTATTAAGGTAGTTAGTACCACGGTAGTCACTTATTACAAATACTACAGTATGATAATATTTTCCCATTACATTCACTTCGTGAATATTCACACGATGCACGGTAATGTAGTAACTATATTTTTGGTTAATGATAGTTAGAATTTGGGAAACACACACTCTAACAAGAGACATATACACGAACACGAGATGCCTTGGTAGAAGGCTACAGTTAGTAGAAAACATAGGGTTTTCTAGGAGAGTTCAAACATTATACACAACATTGTACAAAACATTTTACAGAAACAACTTTTAAACGTTTTCATACAAACTCAGACATTAATATACTTATGATCTCACCAGCATTAAGCTGATACTCGCTTTCAAAATAACTTGTATTCTCAGGTCACCACTAGACAGGTACAGGTGCCAGGCTTTTGAGAAGATGGAGTTTGTTCAAGACTCATCTTTTATTTTGATATGTATATTTTTTTGTGTCTATAACTTTGACAGAACACACATGTATGAAATTATAATATTAATGCAATGGATGATATCGTTGCTTGTTTACTACTATTCGTTGTTGTGATACTGTACATGACGTCCTCCGCCCCAGAATGTTTCTGCCATTCATGGTTTTGGGGTGTGACAGGATGGGTCCAGGTTGAGGGTGGTGTCAGTGCCTCTCTACCTATTCTTGTATGATTAAGGCTTTGGGATTCAAATCGTGGCTTAATCACCTGATTGGGATATAGTCGGATGCGGTTTGACTCATGATGATTGTGGTCAGCATAGTAAATGAATGATAATACCATGTGTGGGGCCATGACAACATGGAAGTGTTACAAGACTACAAGGTAGTTGTAGCATTCACCAAGATAGCAGATAGTGGTGGTAATGTTGTCAGTTACAATAGAATCATAGCATTTTCCAGATTAAGGTAGACCATCGTTGGGGTGGTCGTTGGTATGAAGTAAGATGAGATCGAGCCTAGGGCAAGGTGGATAGTAGGGTTGGAGAGAGTCTCTCTGTTATGAGAAGATGTCCATTGGGGTTCGGGGCGAGGTTAGGCCTGTGAAGCTCTCGATTGGGTGAGACCCATGGGTGTGGTCCGTTCGTTGGTATAGGTTGGGTGAGACCTGTGGGCGAGGCCCGTATGGTTATGACAGTGCGGGTGAGACCCGATAGGAACCAGTTCGGTCGAGAAATTGGATTATGGTTTTAGTAGGATGATTATGTAGCCATGGGTGGCATAGTGTGGTGCACAGGCTAGGGTATCCTTTTCAGTTGGAGTCTCAAGAACCTGGTGGCTGGACCAGGTGTAAGACTGGCAATCTCAACAATGGTTTGGGGATTTTTATATTCTATTTTAGTGAATGGTTAAAATAAATTAGAGAGATTTCAGGTGAAATGCAAGTGTAAATCCTTGGATCTCAGGCTATCAGTTATGTACTGAGATGGCTTTTGGTTGAGACTCGCATTGGGAAATCGTTAGCGTATATGTGCAAGGTCTTTATTTCAACAAGTTATAGATTATGGAATTTGTATGCCAGGGGAATCAGTTGAAGGGTTCAGGGTCAAAAGAATGTTTTCAGTTCTGATGATAGAAAAAGGTTCTTGTGATTGTGTTTTGGATTGGTTCCACTTGTGTGGAGGTTAGACAAGTTATGGTGCTTTAGAATTATAGCAGTAACATATTGGTTTGACAGTTAAATGAGCAGTGATTTGTTCAGTACTAGAAGGTTTTGTTCGGGATGTTGGTTCCTAGGAAGTAGTAAGGAGTGATTTCGAGGACGAAATCTAAGTTAACTGGGGGAGAGTTGTAACACCCGTTTTCTTGGTCGAATCAAATTAGGATTTCATAGAGTCAAAAGGTTAGATTTTTTTTTTTTTCGAAAGAAAGTGTGCAATAATCCTGAAAGGACCAATAAACCGGGGAGATTTGTAACCCCATGGTTTCCAGGTATTTACACTTTTATCCTTGTTGTGTTAATTTTTGTCACTTTGGTCCAAACGCTAGGCGTTTGACATAAGATGCTAGGCGTTCAAACACCAGGCGTTCTATGATGGATGCCAGACATTTGCACTCAAAGACCAAACCCTAATTTTTAGGGTTTACACAATATTTAAAGAACATTATGGAATCAAAATCCTTGACCACTCCGGCCTCCATCCTCATTTCAAAAACCCTAAGTGTGTATGAGAGTTTGAATCCTTGGTTTATCTTTTTGGTATCATTTAGTGTTCTTGATAAGAAAAGGAAGATCTTTGGAGTATTGCGGTTGCTCTCTAGCTTGTGGATCTAGACTCTTGACATCTTGGAGCATCATTTTGAGGTATAAAGTTCAGATCTTGACGTCTCATTTGTTATATCTTGATTCAAGGGTAGTTTATTGTGACAACCCGAAACTTATTCCGTCATTTTTAACCCCTCCTTCCGTTAATAAGCCTCGTTAATATTAAACTGCCCGTTAACATTTTTGGACTGGTTAATTTATTTGGGACTTTTATAATGACTTAGTAAGGGTTGAAACAAATTAGAAAGACCCTCATTAATCCCTTGAAGAGTTTTAGTTTCAACCAAGTCAAAATACGACCATTTAATCGGGTGCGACCAAAAGCCCCGTTTAACGTCAGTATCAAGTAGATTTCCACAAAGCCACAAGCTCAACCACTATATAAGGGGGAGTAGACTCCATTCACATCCTTTTCACTCTCTCTCTCTACAACTTGTTTTCGATCCAAAAACGCCCATTCCGAGCCCCAAACTAGGAAGTAATCAATCCAAACTTGTTGTGTAGCTTAGTTAACAAGGAAATTCGTGTTTAAGATATCAAATAGGGGCAAATTCATGTGTTTACGGCCCAAGAACACTCTTGGACCGTGAACACGCATAAGTGGGGTTTTTAAGCCCCAAAACCCCTCTAAATTACCCCTAGGGCTTAGATATGACTTGTGGACTTACACCTTCGAGCTTAGAACACTAAAACCTTGCATTTTGGAGAGTAAACATGAGTTTACAGCCCAAGAACACTCTTGGACCGTAAACCCCTCTTCAAGGGCCGTGAACACCTTTTAAGGTGTTAGAAATGCCCTCAAACACCTCCTATGGCATTGGGAAAATGTCTAGAAGCAACCACCATTGAAGTAAAGGCATTAAACATCAAAGAATCATTGGGCATAGGAGTTTACGGCCGTAAACCTCCCTAGGATTGGTCCATGGGCCGTAAACTCCCAAAAGGTGGCCAAATGATGCCCTAACACCCCCATTTGACTTTGAATAATGCTTAGAACTTTATACTCTATCATTTAAGGCTTAGATCTATGAAGGAAATGACCAAGTGAGAGTTTACAGCCATAAACTCCTATTTTAGGGTCGTGAACTCCTTAAATGGTCCATTTGTTGCCTTAAACCCATTCATATGCCTCATATTTGGACCTAGCCTAATTCTATGAGTGAGATAAGAACATTTATCATCCTAGAACACCCCCACCATGAGTTTACGGCCGTAAACTCATGGGGAGTTGGTCTTAGGGCCGTAAACTCTATAAAGAGTTTACTCTTGAAGAGTAAACTCTCTAACTAGGCCATACACTCCCTTAGATGTTACCCGTGACACTCCTAACACTTAACCAAAGTGTTTTCCCCACTTTAGGATGCGTATACGTGTTTAATTAGTATTATATTTACTAATTATATGTAAACATATGTCATCATATGTTAATAGGTCACTAAGTGTGTTCAAGTCTTTATTTAACACTGAGCACCCAACCGGCACCTTCATCCGATCCACTTACAACAGTTGAGTTCATACCCCTGAATTAATCTTTTAAATGTTTTTACATGCTTTTACGGGCGGAATACAAGTTAAAACATGCTAGTTATCATAGCAATCATATGTGATTAATAACCCACATGCACAAGGATTTATCACACTTTCAGCTATTTTACCAAGTATAACATTATAGATGGTTTTCCAAAACGTCTTTACTTGTTTAAATCTTTTCTAAAAATGTCTCTCGTGTTGTATGTTTTACTTCTAAACCAGTTACAGCAGTGTTTTAAACAAAGGTTTTCTCTACTTATATTGTTTTATCAAATTATATTCTAAATGTGTTTATGAACGATTTTCAAACTTGTTTTACAAACTGACTTCAAGTCGTAAATTTCTTATGTGTAAAGGTTTTCCAAAGTTTTCATCAATGTTTTCTTCTATGATTTTACTTCGTTAAATGCATGTCTGTATTTGTATAGTTATATAAATAATGTTTAAAATACTTAGGAAGGCTAGTTCACCCTATTTCCTTTTCCTCGTTGAGATGTGGTCTGGTGGGTATCGGATATCCGTCCGAAGGACGTTTAAACATTAGTTATATATCATGTATACATATATGGATATAAAAGCTCTCTCTCTCTCTCTCTCTCTCTCTCTCGCGCTCTCAGCCAGTACAACGCCTTGAGTAGTAAAGGCCTCCCTCTATTATTCATGTTCCTGGAACCCTAGTAACTATTATAGGAATAGTTAGGAGACTCTATCTCACACTCTATCTCTCTCTATCTCTCACTCTATCTCTCTGTATCTCTCTCTCTCTCTCTCTCGCTCTCTTACTTCAGAATGTGACACACTATTTCCCTCTACGACGCTTCATTGCGCCAACACCGTGTAACCAGAGTCTCTGGGAAGGAGAGCGAACATCATGTGTATAGATCTATACGAGACTGACACTCCCACACCCTGACTACTAGCTACAGTCCGCACCGGTAAGGCCTATGGGTGACATAAAGCCACTACTACTACTGCCACTACCTCTACGCGTGACCTGGAGGGTCATCAGATACTCTATCGTCGATCAACATGGTTACATACGAGTTCACATTCACTCTTTGTTTCAAACCTTGCTAGCTGTATCATTCATTTGATACTATCTGGGGTATGTGTTTCTTTGTTTTAGACCTTGCTAGCCGTATCCATCATTTGATACCGTCTGGGGTCTATGTTTCTTTTTGTTAGACTGGGCCAGGCGTATCATTCATTCGATACTCTCTTGGAGTCTATGATTTCTTTTGCCTTAGTCAACAGTATTCTCTGTTGAGGCATATGTTATTTTCCCTAATGTCTTTACTCGTGATATTCTCCTACTTTCTTTAAAATCAAATACTGTATTTTGGTAATGATAGTATTTCAGGGAAATTTACTCTTTAAAACAAAATTCCATCGAGTCTTGGTAGAAGACTGCCTTTATTTAGAAAATATAGGATTTCTGGAAAGGACATTAATACACTGTAGATTCTAAAATACTACTTATCTTAAAGTTATTTTAAATAAAATGTTTACTTACATAAATGACACTAACTACTTATGAACTCACCAGCATTTATAAAAATGCTGATACTCGCTTTCAAAATAACTTGTATTCTCAGGTCAGCAATAGACAGGTACATCCCGTGAGCTTTTGAAAAGCCAGCCTAGAACCGAGCTGCAACTATATTAGTTTATGTATTACTTTGATGTTTCTATGCAATGTAAACTATGTAAAATTATTACTATTAATGCAATGGTTTTTGTACTTTGATTACTATACTGCATAGGTTGTGATACTTGACATGACGTCATCCACCCCAGAACGTTTTCGCCGTTTCGGTTTTGGGGTGTGACAGATTGGTATCAGAGAATTGTTTATAGTGAGCTCAGTATATCAACTCATAAAAGATATACAACCTATAAATACATAGGGATAAAACACTCTGACCAAGAATTAAACTTTAAAATATAACCATATTTTACCAAAGTATAAGAACATCCAGAATCTAAACACTCGAACACAAGTATCACAAGACGAAAAAGAATAAAAGTCTTTGGATGTTGAGCATTACCATCAAACCTGGGCAGTTATGTAATCGTAAGCTGGAATAAATGTAACCTGATCAACTACATTTATTCGAGGTGCGATGAACGTGTGCTTGGGAGTGATAGTGTTGTTGGAATGAGTCTGAAACTTACCAACTAGGAATGCTAGAGCCAAACATAAAGTTTAAAATACTATGGGAGTATTTTGGAATACTAAAATGTTGGATTAGTGTCTAAGTCCATAACTATTTTGGTATGTACTTGACCTGATGGTGCATGGTCCTTTTGGGTTGCCTTCACCAAAGCAACTTGATAGGATAAATTATGGAGAGAAATTATTAAATATGATTTATTAATATATTTTGAGAATGATATATTAAAGGAGAAATCATATTGTTTAATTAATATTAGTCAATAATTAATTGGTAATTAGTTTTGTGACTAAAAGAGATTAATTAAACTTAAGGGACTGGAATTGTAATTATAAGATAATTGCAATTTGGGCTATGGATTGTCTTATATTACGGAGTGGACGAATTCTATGGGGAAACCCATAAGGAAATCATCCAAGGCCTTAATTAAAGGAGTCCATGGGTTGCTTAGGGCTTAAGCATCCAAATTAGGGTTTCCTTGTTAGATAACCCTAATAACCTCAATATATATATATATATATATATATATATATATATATATATATATATATATATATATATATATATATATATGACCCTTATGACCCAAAAACGTGGTGAAGCTTTCTTCTAGGGTTAGAACACATTTTGGGCAGCCTCCATCCCCTATCCTCTTCATCCTCTTGCTTATGGTGTTTGTGAAACATTAGAGGAGTGACATTTGTGACTCTAAGCTTTCTAAAGTCAATACAAGGAGGAATTGATATTGTTATTGCTACATAACAATCAAGGTATGATCTTAAACCTATTCTCATGATAATATGATTAATTGAATGCTAGAATTAGGGTTTATAGTCTTGGATAACTTGCATGTACAATAGAGAAACCTAGATCCAAGCATTAGGGTTTGTATGAGCACATAGGATGTTCTTATGACCAAAACCCATCAGTGGTATCAGAGACTAGATTGGTTTCTATTGTATTGATGCCTTGTATGTTGAAAAAATTCGATTTTTGTGGTTCTGCATGATGGACTCGGCGAGTCCCACTGTGGGCTCGGCGAGTTGCCCCCTACTCGGCGAGTCCATGGGGGTACTCGGCGAGTTCGAGCGTCAGATGGAGCTATTTTCGGGATTTCTTGCTATTTATCTTTGAGATACTTGCCTCTATCATATTAGATCAATATAAATCTGATTTTATGATATATATGAGTATATTCTTGATCTAATTGAAGATATTTATCAATTAATAAAATATTTGTTTCCTTATGTGATAATTGATTAATTATTTTGATTAAATTGGTAAATTGTTTTGCAAGAAATCATTAAATAAATCAAATATGGATAATTATGTGATTAAATGTTAATTTAGATAGTTGAAACCCTATTTTCCCCTTTAGGTTTTACAGTTTAAATTGAACCCAAAAGTTTTGTTGTTTTGAAATTTAAATAGTTGAAACCCTAATGTTTTGAAATGTTTCAAAACTTGCCCTCAAGTTTTGGAATTTAAATTTTGATTAAAAGTTTAATTTTGATGTATATTTAAATTCTAAACCCTAATTTTTTTGAAATGTTTCAAAACTTGTCCTCAAGTTGTGGAATTTAAAAGTTGATTAAAAGTATAAGTAAGAATATTAAATTCTAAAACCCTAGTAATGTTTTGAAAAGTTCAATTCATTATTAATTAATTAAGGTGTATAATTAAAGGAGGTTTAATAAATCCATAAAAGTTTTGGTTTACAATTTAATTGAATTAAAAGTATAATTATTAAATTTGACCACCTAGTATTTTAAAAGTGTAAAATACACCCTATACTATATATATAACATTAAAAGTCTAACATTATATATATGTATGAGTAAAAGTCAGTCTTACCGTTAGTAGGCCTAATTCACGAAGCTGGTCTATAAGGGGTGTTTAAGGAAATTGCCTATAATATGGCGATTGAATGGGTATCCACTCTTACCCACTGCACTCTTGACTAGTGGAGGGTCGTTAGCCGAACGGGTAGAATAGGACGAAACCTTCCATTATAAGTATAATGAAATACAAAAGTAACTAAATGTTTTTACAAATTCCCAATCTTAGTTACTTAGGCAAAGTGAATTGATGAAATTCCATAAAATTACACTTTGTGCCCTTGTGAAGACGTTAGTAGAGCGTGTGTGGTTTACCGGCACACTAAATGGTTCTAAGCAAAGGTAGCAAAGGGTGACTCAATGTTTGTCATAGTTTGGTGGAGCGCGTGTGGTTTACCGGCACATCGAATAGGTGACTGTAACATGTGAGGGAACCATGTAAGTTTGCATGGTTATTCACACCCGCTTTGTGATCCTCGGCATCCCAGTCACAAACTAGAGGGGTATATCGAGATTTAAACATGCCATTGAAATGTTCAATGAATCTCAAAAGATCTAGGAGTTTTCATAGATTTAAAACTAAAATTTCTTTTTCATTTTTCATGGTGGAAATTAGTGAATCATCATTCACTTACCTTCAAATATTCTGCAACTAGATTACGGCATCCCTTTTCTAGGTTGTAGCGTATTGTGTTGGGTCCTAGCCTTGGAATTTCATTTGGGTGATTTACCAAGGACTCAATCAATCAACTAACTTGAATTTGTTTCTCCCGTTTTGTAGATGTCAAAGTTCGACAACTATGGTCTTCCCAAATCCCGTGGAACAAGCATTCCACATGAAGATGGTATTCCACGATTCGATCGAGGAATAAGAAATCATGCTTCACTTCCTCCACCTCCTCCTATTGTTCTCCCTAACCTACAAGATCGAAGAATTGAAAGGTTCAACATCACTAAAGCCCTATTGGAAATGAAACATGAAGATGGTAAACCCGTGTGTGCCCACGTTCTAGGAATGAAATCACACATTGATAGGTTGATAATGTTGGGTGTGTCATTCCCGGATGAGTTGGCTGTGAATTGGGTTTTGCAGTCACTTCCCGAATCATATAATGGGTTCAAAAGAAAGTATTATATGATGGATCATGATGACAACCTCATTGACCTAACTTACATGCTCATTGCTGCTGAATCAGAAATGATTTCACGAAGCAATGGAGCGTATTTGTTGAGAAAGTCAACCGACCATGCTTCCGAGGACGTTCTAAGAGAAGCAACCTACGTTTGCTGCCAAGAGAAAGGGCGTTGGATAGAAGTCTGCCCCAAGAGCTTGAAAATTCCAAAGATGGGAGAGTCAAAGAGTATGACTGCGCTTCAGGTAAAATCCTCTATCTAACTTCGTTAAGTTCCTATTCATTGATTCAAAATACATGATGTGATAAGATTGCATTTGAATATTTTTTTGCAGGATCGGTGAAAAGAAAGGAAGCTTGGTGAAAGAGCAAGATGAATTTAATCACAAGAAATGGATCTTGATCGCATGGACTTGAAGATTAGATTTTGAGCTTAGATAGTTATGATAGAGTTGTTAGAATTTTTTTTTTTGAAATACATAGTTTTCAATGGATTTTGCATTGTAAGGACAAATGTTTTCCGCTGCTTTTATAAATAAAATAAATTTTCGTTTGACTTATCTATTTGTTTATTTCCTTGCAATGAAATCGTTATGAAAATTGGTGTTTGCATATTTCTACAACAAATGGATATGATTCCAATTTATTGTGTTTATGGAAAAGTCGAGAATTTACCAAATAGGGAGAGTTTCTCATTGTCCAAGTTTCAATTGGACAGAAATTTGGAATCATGCAACTTGGTTGCACGAAGAATGAGAAATCTCATATTTGGAAATTAGACTAATTCATTGACAAAGTGTCAAGTGAAGGACTATGAGATCGAGTACCCAAAGTTGTGTGTTGATCAAGTCCACCATAAAAGTAACAAAGATATTCATCATAATTTACTAAAGGTTTAGTAAATGTGATTATACTTACAAGATTAAGTGTAATTCTAAATTGATTGAAAAAGTTTAAATCAATAGCAAAACGAATAAGAAGAATCAAGTCGGCAGAAAGATAAAAGTTTCTCCATTCTAAGAAGAAGGGAGAGTACCTTTTATGCTTTATGATAGGTCTTACTGATTAAGAACCATATCTCAATTGATCCTCTAAGTGAGTCTTAGTACAATTGTATGTCTAAGAAGAGGAATCAAGAATTGAAGAAATGGTTAAATCAAAAAGTCAATCATACTTCGTTCCAATAACAAGTCTTAAAGTTAAAATTGTGGCAATAAGTGACAAGTATTAAGAAGGTTTTTTAACATTCATCAAATGTGGAAAGTTGTGATGTCTTGGATACGACAAAGACCAACTAGGACCATTTTATGAAGTGTTATGTTTTGATAAAAACTACACTAAATCTTGAATATTTGGTTGTTAAGAAATGTTTATTGACAAGAGAATCTTATATGTCAAGGAGTCATTGGGAGTCTTAATGGTCTTGAAAGGTTTCAAGAACAAATCAAATAAACCTTATCGATCATCACTAGCACACGAGTTGAGGTTTACAACCTATCGTGTTGACACTATTTTGTTTTCTATGCCATTCCAATTGAGTTAATTGTGCATATGAGTCCTATGAGTTCTCGTTTGAATGCATAAAAGGCAAGGACCTTGATCAATGGAAAGTATTTTGATAGGCAAAGGTGAACTGCTTAACTACTTGGAAGACATGGTGGGCAGCTGTGCTACCATAAGGCAAGAAATCAAGATTAAGAAAGTTCGGTCAATATGAGTTTGAATTGGTCGTAAACTTTGGTTTTAACAAATTCACTTGGATAGGAACACATACACCGTTTAAATCTAAGTGTCATAAGATTTCCTCCTTCATGAAAATGATTGTGAGGAAATGATTTCACTAAGAAAGATTTTAAAAAGATAGTGATTGTAAAATTGCATTTTCAAATTCGATTATGGTTACGGTATCCCTTTCCATGATTTGAGTTGTGAGGTTTGGCAATTAGTCTTAATTGTTTAGACACACATATGAACTATCTAAGGCAAAGGTGTATAAGTTCAAGAAGCTTTGATAAAAGATTATCAAAGCACTAAGTATTAGAAACATGGACTTAAGAAATTCAATAGGTATTGTTTTTCTGAAAGTTAAGATGTTTATGAATACATGTCGAAGCTAGTAGGAGCATAAGCGTTATGTTTATAATAATCATCATGATAGTGGGAGCATAAATGTTATGATTGTATGATTATTAAGGCAAGTATTGCAAGTTAGCAATATTAGTTATAGAAAACAAGAGTCATACTTTGCAAAGTTGTAAGGGTTGAATAGTTGTTTTGCTATAATTAAGGGGGAGAATATTATGCTTCATTTCAAATCTAAAGGCCTAGGTTGTGGAATATTAATAAATTAGTCAAAAGTACATAGTGTGTTCTTAAAATTTCGATTATGATTACGACATTCCTCTTCACAACTCGAATTTTGAGAACATAGCAAATAAAACATTATGGCAAAAGATTGATAAAGTATCAAATTTTTATGTAAGACATTTTGCATCGTGTCCCATACGCTTCGGGTATAGGATCGATTGCAAATGCTATAATATTTGACCATTCTAAAATTTTCCAAATGTCTAGCGCATTTAGAGGGAAAAGGGACTAGAATCGGTTTTGACTAAAATAATTAAACAACTATCAAAGGACAATCCAAAGTTCGACGAGAATTGGTTGCTTGTGAGTAGTTGGAAGCATGGTATTGGATGGACCATATCGACATTATTATGAATAGAAAAGATTCTATGAAGAATGAGTTGTCATATGGAAAATATGGAAATGTTTCCATATTGGATGGACCATATCCATATTATTATGAATAGATAAGATTCTATTAAGAATAAGTTGTCATATGGAAAATATGGAAACGTGTCCATATTGGGAATTGAATATTGAAAATCTATGTCTAGATTAGAAACATTTACGCAAAAGGATGTTCAAAGGAATGTACTTTGAGTGAGAGACATCATATCTAAGGAATTGTCTTGTAACAATCTCCGATAGAAGATTTCCTAAAGTGAATCATTCCTTTCCAAGGAGATTCATTTAATAACACGTGATCCCTGACTTAACATCCTAATGGCTTACGCCGCTTGTCAGCATACCTCTTCTGTCGGTCTCGCGATGCTTGAAGTCGAGTTATGATTTGGATTATCTTTTATGTCGTCTCGCGAATAGTTTTCTGGTCCCGTGAGAGTACTGATAAGTGATCTGTATTTTCGACCATAAAGAGTCTCGAAAGGAGCATCCTTGATGTCCGTACGATACCTATTATTGCGTGAGAATTCAATCAAGGGCAACCGGGTATCCCGTGACCTGCTGAATTCAAACACCCAGGCTCGAAGCATGACTTCAAGTGGTCGAATGGTCCGTTCGCTTTGGCTATTGGTTTGAAGGTGGTAAGCAACGCTCATATCTAGCTATGTTCCCATAACCCTCTGAAGTGACTATCAAAGTATTAAAGTAATCCTGTTATCTCGATCCGAGATAGTAGATACCGATATTTCATGGAGTCTCACTATCTCCTGGATATAGATCCAAGGTAATCCTTCCATCTTTTTTGATTTATGTATTGGCAGGAAATGGGCAGATTGGGTTAACCTATTGACAATCACCCAGATAACGCCCAACTCAACTCTTATAACAATAAGCTTCGTCTTTCGACTTCGAGAGTCTTATCCATCCATGCAATGCTTTCTTCGCGATATTATTCGGCTTTGATGCTTTCAAGGCTGGTCGTAGATGTTGATAGTGTTTCGTTCCCGCTTCGTGGGAAGACGAGTATGTTATTGATGAAAATAATGAAAAGGGTTGACAAGGAATGGTTGAGATAACTCAGTTCGTAGGGTCCATGAATGTCGTAGGAGCATTCATTAGACCGAAGGGTATCACAATGAATTTGAAATGGTCGCGACGAGTTCGGAAGACAGTTTTTGGAATGTCGTCTTCTCGGACTCAAAGTTGATGATAACCGGCTCTTAGATCTATTTTTGAGAAGTAACTAGCTCCTTGAAGCTGGCCAAACAGATCGTCAGTCCGAGGGAGTGGGTGTCGATTTTTTTTATAGGGAGCTTATTCAACTTCCTAAGATCGATGTACCTTCTAAAGGATCCGTCTTTTTGAAGAATAAGACCGGAGCTCTCCAGGGTGAGAAGCTTGGTCCGATGAATCCTTTGCTCAGAAATTTTCTTGATTGTATGGATAACTTCTGAATTTCGGCGGGATTCAACCTATAGGGTGAATTGGCAATTGATGTAGTTCCCAGTATGAGGTCGATTCGAAATTCAACCTGTCTTTATGGAGGTATTCCTGGGAGCTTCGGGAAATACACTCGTAAAATCGCATGCTACTGGAATACCTTGTATACTTACTTCTTCCTTGGTCTTGTCCACAACAAGAGCGAGGAAAACGTAGTTTTTCTAGTGCAGGCACTTCTATGCCTTGATGCACGAGATAGGAATAGGATTGGCTCCAGGTTTATCACCGTGGATTATTAGAGTTTCGTGATTGGGAAGGTGAAGGCAAACGGCCCTCTCGCGACACATAGTATTAGCACAGTGGGGGCTTAACCCAACCATGTCGATTATCACATCAAAAATCCTAATATTTATTGGCATCAAATCTATTTGAAATGAATGGTTGTTTAGTGTTAAGGTGTTCCCTACATAAATATATTTGGTTGATTCGGTTTTCCCATTAGTCATCTCCACCGTTAAGGCTTAGTTTAGCCTCCGGGGTTGTGGTTTTAGTAAGTGTTTGAATATGTTACTAACGAAGCTTCACTCAGCTTTACTATTGAATAAGAGGTAAGAGAAAGAGTTGTTAAGTGGGAACGTACCAATAACAACCGTTCGGTCTTGGACTACTTCACCTTCACCCAAGGTCAGGAACATTTCCGATCCTTCTTCTCCTTGATTGTTACCCTTGGGGCAATTGCGCCTGAAGTGACTGGTTCCTCCATTCCCATAGCAGGTGTGACTCGTCTCATCATTGGTGTTGTTGTTAGGGTTGTTGTGATTGTTTCCATTTTCATTTGGCTGACGATTCTGGCATGGATAAGTTCTACAGAATTTGGCGGTGTGATTCTTTCGGTTGCATTTATTACAATGCATCTCCCAGTAGGCTCCATTATGATGGAATTTGCACTGGTTGCATTTTGGAAGGTTTTCATCATATGGTCTCCTGGTTGTTGGTGTAATAGGGGTCATGGTCGAATGAATAGCAACAACATGTTGCTTCCTTGAGAACCCTTAAGTGGGTTGTCCCTTTCTCTTACTCCTAGGATTTTGCTTCCTGCTCTTAAGCTTGGGGTTTAGTGTGCCTCGACAAGCTGTCACTTGTTGGTTCCCATGCTCGTTCCTTTGGCTGGAGTTATTTCCGCCTCCATTGGGGTTATTTGCATTGATTTTTGCCATAGTAGCGGTTACTACCGCCATTACAGCAGCTTGGAACGTAGAAGAGTCCATATGCAGGAGCGGTGTCTCGCGGGCGCTTGTTATTCTTGTGAGATGGCATTTTCCTGTTGCACGTTGATAATCCAAATCATAAGTAATGATCGTCATTCCTAGATGTACTCTATAAATTTTTCATCTTGTTGTATAATTCTTACTGCTTCCATCTACATCCCTATGATGTATTTGCGGTAGTAGGTAATCACAGATTTGGAACGATCGTCACGTCTATCCTTTGAGTATATAGGTTGTTTTGGTTTCGAGACCCTTAAGTATCTAGCGGTTTTAAGGGTTCGCTTGTGCATATAATTGAGTCTATGTGGTAATATGAAATAAAGATAGCACATAATTGTTCCAGTGGTAAGTACCATATTAGTACATGAAAAATAGTAATGTCGGATAGTAGGGGGAAGTAGAAAAGGTTGATCCTAATTGTGGCGGGAAGTGTCTGGTGGTAGTGCTGATGAAGCGGATGCACCTCGGAGATGAGCTACTTTTTGTTCGGTATCTCGTAGTCGTACTTCCCAAACTAATTGTCTCGCTCGAGAGTCTCCATTCACTTCCTGTGTTTGCTTCTCATCTCTCTCAATAGAAACCCACATTTGTTCCGTTCGATTTGGGGTGTCCTGAGCTTGATTATCAATACCTCGAGTGCGCCAGACCATGACTGGGAAGGCCCGATCAGCTATCCTCTATGACTAAGATCGAAGAGACCTTGGTTCCTGCTGTAGTGTGGTCGTATCCCCTGTTGATGACTCCATCTCCAAAGATCATGTGCCCAAGGGGGCATGGGGCCACCAGGGCCCATATGATAAGTCGGTACTTTGGCCCTACATGGAGGATTGATGACATCAGATTCTGCATCTGAGTCATCATCACCATTGCCCTCTGGCTCTTCCAATTCGAGGTCCACTATTGACTCGACGGGTCCATCTGCAAGTTCTACTCCGTCTACTCCTCTGAATCGAGCCACCCTGCTATTCCCTGACTAGGGAGATAGGGGTTTCTTGGCTAATGATACTCGTGTATAGTGTATTGCACAAAGGGGTATAAATACTAGAAACAAATAGCATACCAATTACTCCTATAGTAATTTTAATTTTGTTTAGGTTTGGTTCTATAAGCTCTTTGGATAATTAAATGGTAAGTTTTTGATTCATTGCCCATCACAATTACTCCCGAACACATGTTGGTCGTATTTTGAATGAATGTAGTTGATCGGGCTACATTCACCCCCAATACAACTACATAACTGCCCGAGTTTAATAGCGATGTTGAAATCCTCCAAACACTTTTACTGTTATTGTTGTGTTTTTATTCTAAAATGCACACAAAGGTATGTATTTTTAATTATTAGGTTCAGAGTTGTTTAGTCCCATTGTATTTATAGTTGCATATCCTGTATGATTAGATATGCTAGTTCAACATAAACAATGCTCTGATACCAATCTGTCACACCCCCGAACCAGACGGCGGAAACGTCTGGTGGCTTGTGTGTGACTTCATCTTGAAATATCATTACTGTGAATATAATTGAAACATAACATCATCGTTATCACACATGTAATATAACAACATGCATTGTTTACATCGAGTATTGTTTTTGAATATTACACGCCAAAAAAAGTAAGAGTGTGATGAAACAAAATATCACACAATATCCATTAGTTTGTTTCGTTCATCCTGCTTCAACGGTTTCCTGAGAATACAAGTTATTTTGAAAACGGTCAACATAAAAATGTTGGTGAATTCATAAACATGTTTGTGAAAATGATTTGCATAACTTTGAAAACCACCAGAAAATCCGATATTTTCTGAAAACTGTTTAGTGTGTTTGTGTTAGATCTTGTATTAATGCATGTATGTTATTGTTTATTTGACCAAAAAGGTAAAGAGAATGTAAGAGCATGTAAAGAGAATATTCCCAGACAACTCGATGTTGCCTGTAAAAAAAATGGTCTTCCGTAAACTTCATAACGTTAATTCCTCTAAGCGAGCCGTCATAACCATATTAAATAATGACAATTTCACCTGTCTTGGCATCATTGGATGCCGGTTTTGACTTTGATTATAAGGTTTTCGTCACCCTAGACTGAGTTAGTCTAACTGTAGCGAACAGCTGAGGTGTGGGGTGTCAACCCCGTATAGATCTATACACAAATCCTCGTTCTCCCTCAAAGAGACTCTGGTTATAACTACAGGCTACGATCGTACTCTTAATAGGTGCCAACCGACAAAAACTCGCTAGATCCTTAATCGAATTTACGCAAAGAAAAAGGTATAAACTCCTTCCAGGCCCAATGATCCATGTAAGTGAACCACTAAGGCATCGCTAAACATGTAAATCATTTCAAGACCCAATTGGAATGAGATTATATAACATGGGCCCAAAATATATATGAAATGAAAACTAAGGCCCATTTCACATGTAAAGTATTTACAGGCCCAAATAGCGCACAAATAGTATCCAAGGTCCGTCGCACATGTTAATGGGTCAATGAGGCCCAACAAACATATACATGACCTCTCACACGTAAAAATGGGCCACTAAGGCCCAATAACCTAGAAAATGATCAATTTAAATCCATTTATTGATTTATCATTGGTTTTGGCTCAAGTATTTACTAAAATATCATAAAAAGAAGAATGCATATAAAACCCATTCCCAGGCCCAATAAACATGTAACTGGACCACTAAGGCCCACTATACGTGTCTATTATTTCCAGGCTCAAAAGGAATGTGAATGTCTATCCTAAGCCTAATATACATGTAAAAGGACCCTAAGGCCCACTAAACATATATATTATTTCTAGGCCCAATAAGGATATGAATACCTATCCCGAGCCCAATATTCATGTAAAAGGACACTAAGGCCCACTAAATATGTATATTATTTCCAGGCCCAATAAGGATATGAATATCGTTTTTAACCCGTTTGTTATTGTTTTGTTTATTTTAGCTTGATTATTAACATAATTGATATCTAAAGCCCACTTTTTGTAAAAATGATGTTCTTGGCCCAATAAGCCAAAAATTTACAATTAAGGCCCAATTTTTGTAAGAATAACACTTTAATCTCCAATTTTGTTAAAAACTTGTGTTGATGACTACTTTGTGATAAAAATAACATTTTAAACCCATTTTTGTCAAAAATATCATTTTTGGCTTGATTTTTGTGAAAATACACATTTTTCTGGTTTTTGGCTTTTCCGACCTAATTTTTAGAAAATTTGTAGAAAATTCATCATAAGTCGAAATTTGGATCCGTAAATTCTGGAAGTTTGGAAATTTTGTCTACTTTTTTCAAACGTTTTCTCATAATTTTTGATGGCCTCAAACTAGTGTGAAATTACTCATCTTCACAGGTTGGTCCAAAATTATTTCAAATATGATTGGCAGTTTTGTAAAATTCACCAAAAATTGTATAAAAATCGTATGAAAACGTGATGGTAGTCATTTTAAAGGTATAAATCTGAAATTTAACCATGTAAAACAGTTTTGAAAAATACTTTCATTAAGAGGGTAAAAACAATCCGAGATTGGACTAAAACTTTCCTGTTAAAAGCTATTTTATGAGTTTAGTTTATAGATCATTGAACCCAACACTCATTTTTGCTATATCAAGTATACAAATTTACATGAGATAAAACATACTTTTCCCATGTTTCATATGAAGATCCTAGTGATACACTTCAAGTTTCTTAACATATTTTTAGATTAGTGAAGAAATCAACACATAATCACCAAATGTTTCAAGAAAACACACATAATCATGCATATATACATAGATCTACACATAAGACTTGTATTCCGCCCCCCCCCCCCCCCCCCCAAAAAAAAACAAGTAAAAACAGAAAACAAGGGGGTATGAACTCACCTTGGGGTGTTGGATTTGGTTTTTGGTGAACAAATGAGTAGATCTTGGCCCTAGCAAACTCCTTAAGGATGTTTTCGAACTTAAAGGGTTCTAGAGATCATGATCCACGAAAATATGGTGTAAGAGGAGATTTTTGAAGAGATAAAGAAGTGAAATCATAGATCTAAGTGAAAAACTTACCAAAGATGGTGATCTTGTAGAAGAATCTCTTGAACACACTCACAAATCTTCGAAAATTTGAAGGGATGAATGAGGGAACTTTCTTGTGCTAGAGAGGGAGATTTAAGAGAGTTCTTGTGTTTTTTGAAGTGAAAAATAGGGTGAAATGGGGAGGGTTGGGCCAAATTAATAGAGGAGAGGGGAGATAAGGGTGGTGCATGGAAACATGTGAAGTCCTAGTTACATGTTGGACATATTGCCTTGTTAACCTTTAAACAAAACTGATGTGTCATGGTTTGGTTAAATTACCCTTTTCTGTCTCTTTTTTTTTCTTTTTTGTTTGGGCCAATAATTGGGCTATGAAGAAGGGATTGAAGTAATTTGGGCCTTCTCTTTAGTTGTTTTAATCTATGAAGCCCAATTAGAAGGGTTTACGGCTCATTAGAGCAATTGGGATCATTTATGGCCAAACAAGGCCTATTAGAGATAAAATGAATTATATTAGGCCCACATGGCACAAAATACTCTAATTTCATGATTGTGGTTCCAATTAGCATCCAAATAGGGTTCCTAGGCCCAAGATGGTGAAGTTGGAGATTTATTGGTCCATTAGGCCCAATAAGAGAATCCTAGTCCAAAATGAACTTGAGTCGAATTTCTAGGGTTTCCAACCCTTATTTGAACATATGAGATGTATTTGAACGAGAATAGAGTATAGTATTTACTTAGAGTATAGGCTTTACAATGGATGATGTTTACATAGGAATAGAATTTCCTAGCAAAATGCCAGTTGTGACATCATCCCCCCGTTAGAGGGAATTTCGTCCCAAAATTCTTTCAAAAGGTAGGTTCATGAATGAGAGAGTAATGGAGGGTACCTCTACTACATCTGATCTTTTCATTCCCATGTGAATTCCGGTCCATGCTTAGTGTTCCATCGAACCTTTACAATCAGAATGCGGCTCTGCTTCGTATGCTTCACTTCTTTATCCTTTATCTCAACTGGTTCTTCGACGAATAGGAGATTCTCGTTTATTTCGATCTCTTCTAAAGGAATGACAAGAGTTTTGCTTGATAGGCACTTTTTAAGATTCGATATGCTGAACACAGGGTGTACGTTGCTGAGCTCTACGGGCAGCTGTAACCTTTAAGTCTTTGGACCAACCCGAGCAAGAATCTCGAACAGTTCGATGTATCGTGGGTTTAGTTTTCTCGTTTCCTAAAGTGAATCATTCCTTTCCAAGGAGATTCATTTAATAACACGCGATCCCTGACTTGACATCCTAATGGCTTACGCCGCTTATCAGCATACCTCTTCTGTCGGTCTCGCGATGCTTGAAGTCGAGTTATGATTTGGATTATCTTTTATGTCGTCTCGCGAATAGTTTTTTGGTCCCGTGAGAGTACTGACAAGTGATCTGTATTTTTGACCATAAAGAGTCTCGAAAGGAGCATCCTTGATGTTCGTACGATACCTATTATTGCGTGAGAATTCAATCAAGGGCAACCGGGTATCCCATGACCTGCTGAATTCAAACACCCAGGCTCGGAGCATGACTTCGAGTGGTCGAATGGTCCGTTCGCTTTGGCTATTGGTTTGAAGGTGGTAAGCAACACTCATATCTATCTATGTTCCCATAACCCTCTGAAGTGACTGTCAAAGTATTAAAGTAATCCTGTTATCTCGATCCGAGATAGTTGATACCGATATTTCATGGAGTCTCACTATCTCCGGGATATAGATCCAAGGTAATCCTTCCATCTTTTTTGATTTATGTATTGGCAGGAAATGGGCAGATTGGGTTAACCTATTGACGATCACCCAGATAACGCCCAACTCAACTCTTATAACAATAAGCTTCGTCTTTCGACTTTAAGAGTCTTATCCATCCATGCAATGCTTTCTTCGCGATATTCTTCGGCTTTGATGCTTTCAAGGCTGGTCGTAGATGTTGATAGTGTTTCGTTCCCGCTTCGTGGGCAGACGAGTATGTTATTGATGAAAATAATGAAAAGGGTTGACAAGGAATGGTTGAGATAACTCAGTTCGTAGGGTCCATGAATGTCGTAGGAGCATTCATTAGACCGAAGGGTATCACAATGAATTTGAAATGGTCGCGACGAGTTCGGAAGACAGTTTTTGGAATGTCGTCTTCTCGGACTCAAAGTTGATGATAACCGGCTCTTAGATCTATTTTTGAGAAGTAACTAGCTCCTTGAAGCTGGCCAAACAGATCGTCAGTCCGAGGGAGTGGGTGTCGATTTTTTTTATAGGGAGCTTATTCAACTTCCTAAGATCGATGTACCTTCTAAAGGATCCGTCTTTTTGAAGAATAAGACCGGAGCTCTCCAGGGTGAGAAGCTTGGTCCGATGAATCCTTTGCTCAGAAATTTTCTTGATTGTATGGATAACTTCTGAATTTCGGCGGGATTCAACCTATAGGGTGAATTGGCAATTGATGTAGTTCCCAGTATGAGGTCGATTCGAAATTCAACCTGTCTTTATGGAGGTATTCCTGGGAGCTTCGGGAAATACACTCGTAAAATCGCATGCTACTGGAATACCTTGTATACTTACTTCTTCCTTGGTCTTGTCCACAACAAGAGCGAGGAAAACGTAGTTTTTCTAGTGCAGGCACTTCTATGCCTTGATGCACGAGATAGGAATAGGATTGGCTCCAGGTTTATCACCATGGATTATTAGAGTTTCGTGATTGGGAAGGTGAAGGCAAACGGCCCTCTCGCGACACATAGTATCAGCACAGTGGGGGCTTAACCCAACCATGTCGATTATCACATCAAAAATCCTAGTATTTATTGGCATCAAATCTATTTGAAATGAATGGTTGTTTAGTGTTAAGGTGTTCCCTACATAAATATATTTGGTTGATTCGGTTTTCCCATTAGTCATCTCCACCGTTAAGGCTTAGTTTAGCCTCCGGGGTTGTGGTTTTAGTAAGTGTTTGAATATGTTACTAACGAAGCTTCACTCAGCTTTACTATTGAATAAGAGGTAAGCGAAAGAGTTGTTAAGTGGGAACGTACCAATAACAACCGTTCGGTCTTGGACTACTTCACCTTGACCCAAGGTCAGGAACATTTCCGATCCTTCTTCTCCTTGATTGTTATCCTTGGGGCAATTGCACCTGAAGTGACCGGTTCCGCCATACCCATAGCAGGTGTGACTGGTCTCATCATTGGTGTTGTTGTTAGGATTGTTGTAATTGTTTCCATTTTCATTTGGCTGACGATTCTGGAATGGATAAGTTCTACAGAATTTGGCGGTGTGATTCTTTCAGTTGCATTTGTTACAATGCATCTCCCAGCAGGCTCCACTATGATGGAATTTGCACTGGTTGCATTTTGGAAGGTTTCCATCATATGGTCTCCTGGTTGTTGGTGTAATAGGGGTCATGGTCGAATGAATAGCAACAACATGTTGCTTCCTTGAGAACCCTTGAGTGGGTTGTCCCTTTTTCTTACTCCTAGGATTTTGCTTCCTGCTCTTAAGCTTGGGCTTTAGTGTGCCTCGACAAGCTGTCACTTGTTGGTTCCCATGCTCGTTCCTTTGGCTGGAGTTATTTCCGCCTCCATTGGGGTGGTTTGCATTGATTTGTGCCATAGCAGCGGTTACTACCGCCGTTACAGTAGCTTGGAACATAGAAGAGTCCATCTGCAGGAGCGGTGTCTCGCGGGTGCGCCTTTTATTCTTGCGAGATGGCATTTTCCTGCTGCACGTTGATAATCCAAATCGTAAGTAACGATCGTCATTCATAGTTGTCTTCTATAAATTTTTCATCTTGTTGTATAATTCTTACTGCTTCCATCTACATCCCTATGATGTATTTGAGGTAGTAGGTAATCACAGATTTGGCACGATCGTCACGTCTATCCTTAGAGTATATAGGTTGTTTTGGTTTCGAGACCCTTAAGCATCTAGCGGTTTTGAGGGTTCGCTTGTGCATATAATTGAGTCTATGTGGTAATATGAAATAAAGATAGCACATAATTGTTCTAGTGGTAAGTACCATCTTAGTACATGAAAAAGAGTCATGTCGGATAGTAGGGGGAAGTAGAAAAGGTTGATCCTAATTGTGGCGGGAAGTGTCTGGTGGTAGTGCTGATGAAGCGGATGCACCTCGGAGATGAGCTACTTTTTGTTCGGTATCTCGTAGTCGTACTTCCCAAACTAATTGTTTCGCTCGAGAGTCTCCATTCACTTCCTGTGTTTGCTTCTCATCTCTCTCAATAGAAACCCACATTTGTTCCGTTCGATTTGGGGTGTCTTGAGCTTGATTATCAATACCTCGGGTGCGTCGGACCATGACTGGGAAGGACCGTTCAGCTATCCTCTATGACTAAGATCAAAGAGACCTTGGTTCCTGCTGTAGTGTGGTCGTATCCCCTGTTGATGACTCCATCTCCAAAGATCATGTGCCCAAGGGGGCATGGGGCCACCAGGGCCCATATGATAAGTCGGTACTTTGGCCCTACATGGAGGATTGATGACATCAGATTCTGCATCTGAGTCATCATCACCATTGCCCTCTGGCTCTTCCAATTCGAGGTCCACTATTGACTCGACGGGTCCATCTGCAAGTTCTACTCCGTCTACTCCTCTGAATCGAGCCACCCTGCTATTCCCTGACTAGGGAGATAGGGGTTTCTTGGCTAATGATACTCGTGTATAGTGTATTGCACAAAGGGGTATAAATACTAGAAACAAATAGCATACCAATTACTCCTATAGTAATTTTAATTTTGTTTAGGTTTGGTTCTATAAGCTCTTTGGATAATTAAATGGTAAGTTTTTGATTTATTGCCCATCACAATTACTCCCGAACACATGTTGGTCGTATTTTGAATGAATGTAGTTGATCGGGCTACATTCACCCCCAATACAACTACATAACTGCCCGAGTTTAATAGCGATGTTGAAATCCTCCAAACACTTTTACTGTTATTGTTGTGTTTTTATTCTAAAATGCACACAAAGGTATGTATTTTTAATTATTAGGTTCAGAGTTGTTTAGTCCCATTGTATTTATAGTTGCATATCCTGTATGATTAGATATGCTAGTTCAACATAAACAATGCTCTGATACCAATCTGTCACACCCCCGAACCAGACGGCGGAAACGTCTGGTGGCTTGTGTGTGACTTCATCTTGAAATATCATTACTGTGAATATAATTGAAACATAACATCATCGTTATCACACATGTAATATAACAACATGCATTGTTTACATCGAGTATTGTTTTTGAATATTACACGCCAAAAAAAGTAAGAGTGTGATGAAACAAAATATCACACAATATCCATTAGTTTGTTTCGTTCATCCTGCTTCAACGGTTTCCTGAGAATACAAGTTATTTTGAAAACGGTCAACATAAAAATGTTGGTGAATTCATAAACATGTTTGTGAAAATGATTTGCATAACTTTGAAAACCACCAGAAAATCCGATATTTTCTGAAAACTGTTTAGTGTGTTTGTGTTAGATCTTGTATTAATGCATGTATGTTATTGTTTATTTGACCAAAAAGGTAAAGAGAATGTAAGAGCATGTAAAGAGAATATTCCCAGACAACTCGATGTTGCCTGTAAAAAAAATGGTCTTCCGTAAACTTCATAACGTTAATTCCTCTAAGCGAGCCGTCATAACCATACTAAATAATGACAATTTCACCTGTCTTGGCATCATTGGATGTCGATTTTGACTTTGATTATAAGGTTTTTGTCACCCTAGACTGAGTTAGTCTAACTATAGCGAACAGCTGAGGTGTGGGGTGTTAACCCCGTATAGATCTATACACAAATCCTCTTTCTCCCTCCAAGAGACTTTGGTTATAACTACAGGCTACGATCGTACTCTTAATAAGTGCCAACCGACAAAAACTCGCTAGATCCTTAATCGAATTTACACAAAGAAAAAGGTATAAACTCCTTCCAGGCCCAATGATCCATGTAAGTGAACCACTAAGGCATCGCTAAACATGTAAATCATTTCAAGACCCAATTGGAATGAGATTATATAACATGGGCCCAAAATATATATGAAATGAAAACTAAGGCCCATTTCACATGTAAAGTATTTACAGGCCCAAATAGCGCACAAATAGTATCCAAGGTCCGTCGCACATGTTAATGGGTCAATGAGGCCCAACAAACATATACATGACCTCTCACACGTAAAAATGGGCCACTAAGGCCCAATAACCTAGAAAATGATCAATTTAAATCCATTTATTGGTTTATCATTGGTTTTGGCTCAAGTATTTACTAAAATATCATAAAAAGAAG
This sequence comes from Lactuca saligna, assembly GCF_052625555.1. Classification (NCBI taxonomy): domain Eukaryota; kingdom Viridiplantae; phylum Streptophyta; class Magnoliopsida; order Asterales; family Asteraceae; genus Lactuca; species Lactuca saligna. The sequence goes on along the minus strand of NC_136424.1, from coordinate 204,341,990 downwards.
AATGCATATAAAACCCATTCCCAGGCCCAATAAACATGTAACTGGACCACTAAGGCCCACTATATGTGTCTTATTTCCAGGCTCAAAAGGAATGTGAATGTCTATCCTAAGCCTAATATACATGTAAAAGGACCCTAAGGCCCACTAAACATATATATTATTTCTAGGCCCAATAAGGATATGAATACCTATCCCGAGCCCAATATACATGTAAAAGGACACTAAGGCCCACTAAATATGTATATTATTTCCAGGCCCAATAAGGATATGAATATCGTTTTTAACCCGTTTGTTATTGTTTTGTTTATTTTAGCTTGATTATTAACATAATTGATATCTAAAGCCCACTTTTTGTAAAAATGATGTTCTTGGCCCAAGAAGCCAAAAATTTACAATTAAGGCCCAATTTTTGTAAGAATAACACTTTAATCTCCAATTTTGTTAAAAACTTGTGTTGATGACTACTTTGTGTTAAAAATAACATTTTAAACCCATTTTTGTCAAAAATATCATTTTTGGCTTGATTTTTGTGAAAATACACATTTTTCTGGTTTTTGGCTTTTCCGACCTAGTTTTTAGAAAATTTGTAGAAAATTCATCGTAAGTCGAAATTTGGATCCGTAAATTCTGGAAGTTTGGAAATTTTGTCTACTTTTTTCAAACGTTTTCTCATAATTTTTGATGGCCTCAAACTAGTGTGAAATTACTCATCTTCACAAGTTGGTCCGAAATTATTTCAAATATGATAGGTAGTTTTGTAAAATACGCCAAAAATTGTATAAAAATCGTATGAAAACGTGAGGTTAGTCATTTTAAAGGTATAAATCTGAAATTTAACCATGTAAAACAGTTTTGAAAAATACTTTCATTAAGAGGGTAAAAACAATCTGAGATTGGACTAAAACTTTCCTGTTAAAAGCTATTTTATGAGTTTAGTTTATAGATCATTGAACCCAACACTCATTTTTGCTATATCAAGTATACAAATTTACATGAGATAAAACATACTTTTCCCATGTTTCATATGAAGATCCTAGTGATACACTTCAATTTTCTTAACATATTTTTAGATTAGTGAAGAAATCAATAGATAATCACCAAATGTTTCAAGAAAACACACATAATCATGCATATATACATAGATCTACACATAAGACTTGTATTCCCACCCCCCCCCCCAAAAAAAAAACTAGTAAAAACAGAAAACAAGGGGGTATGAACTCTCCTTGGGGTGTTGGATTCGGTTTTCGGTGAACAGATGAGTAGATCTTGGCCCTAGCAAACTCCTTAAGGATGTTTTCGAACTTAAAGGGTTCTAGAGATCATGATCCACGAAAATATGGTGTATGAGGAGATTTTTGAAGAGATAAAGAAGTGAAATCATAGATCTAAGTGAAAAACTTACCAAAGATAGTGATCTTGTAGAAGAATCTCTTGAACACACTCACAAATCTTCGAAAATTTGAAGGGATGAATGAGGGGACTTTCTTGTGCTAGAGAGGGAGATTTAAGAGAGTTCTTGTGTTTTTTGAAGTGAAAAATAGGGTGAAATAGGGAGGGTTGGGCCGAATTAATAGAGGAGAGGGGAGATAAGGGTGGTGCATGGAAACATGTGAAGTCCTAGTTACATGTTGGACATATTGCCTTATTAACCTTTAAACAAAAATGATGTGTCATGGTTTGGTTAAATTACCCTTTTCTCTCTCTTTTTTTTTTCTTTTTTGTTTGCGCCAATAATTGGGCTATGAAGAAGGGATTGAAGAAATTTGGGCCTTCTCTTTAGTTGTTTGAATCTATGAAGCCCAATTAGAAGGGTTTACGGCTCATTAGAGCAATTGGGATCATTTATGGCCCAACAAGGCCTATTAGAGATAAAATGCATTATTTTAGGCCCACATGGCCCAAAATACTCTAATTTCATGATTGTGGTTCCAATTAGCGTCCAAATAGGGTTCCTAGGCCCAAGATGGTGAAGTTGGAGATTTATTGGTCCCTTAGGCCCAATAAGAGAATCCTAGTCCAAAATGAACTTGAGTCGGGATTTCTAGGGTTTCCAACCTTTAGTTGAACATATGAGATGTATTTGAACGAGAATAGAGTATAGTATTTACTTAGAGTATAGGCTTTTACAATGGATGATGTTTACATAGGAATAGAATTTCCTAGAAAAATGCCAATTGTGACAGAGACGCTTAGAACTTGTGTGCCCATTTAGCACATGACCCTATCGACCCTCATTCTATGTCATGTCGATGTATGCCAACTTCGACGCCTTTATCAATCATGGTTCGACTTAGTGCAACTGTGTGTAACTCCCTAGTGCTGTGTAAAAAGAACTTTCACCGTAGCCATTTTGGAAAATAAAGGTTCTTCCGAACCTAAACAAAATAAAAATAATAAAGACTAATACGATCCGTCAGTCATCACTCTTATTTCAAACCTTCCGAAGTACCTAGGAGAAGGGTACCGCACGTTGTTAACCAACCCTTCTTAGACAGATATGAACCGAAGCGAAAGACATTGCAGGTATTCCAGAAGATGATAATCACCCGAAGCATACTCCGTAGATCCCCAGAAAGACCCTTCGCACCTCGCAATCCGGTTCATGAATCAAGAGGATAGAACTCATGGGGTGGTATATAATTGAGATAAAAAAGATTTAAGATGTGTGCTTCCTCCCTACTCCCTGTTCCTCGTTGGGTTGTGGGTCTGGGGTGGAGTCGCACAACTAAACATCCTGTTGACTTCAATTATATACAGCTTGCATACACCAAGTATTAGTGGTTAAGCCAAGTATGAGCTCTACCACGAACCCCATAGTAAAACCCTTCATTCTATTCCATAGAATAGGAGCTAGAGTCAAGAGAACCACGGCGGGTTGAGCTACTATAATGACCACAAATCCGAAATTTGTTGTCATCCCGGTTAAGTCAACATAGTAGCTAACACCCTCGGTTGGTAAAGAAATCTGAGTTGTAAGAGTCAAGGACATTGACTACGACCATCCATTCATGCTTAATCCCCCCGAATTAAGCATCTCAACAGATATCCCAGAATCCTGGAAGCTACGATAAGTTAAACTCTGAGAAAAGTGGATGAGGAGATTAAAGTTCCGAGTGATGGAACCCTATACTCACTAGATTTGACCTAGATCGAGAAAACTCAGAACCTTCAGAAGAGTAGTTGCGGAAGATGTTCGCACTACTCAGGCACTTCGTCTACCCCGATACCAACGAGTAGTGCCTAGGACACTCCGCCCCCCTTACATGAGAGAAGTCACCGCCGCCCTGTAGACGATAGACTGCATTATTCGAAGTGAACACTAGAATGCCAAGGACCACAGGATAACCTCCGCACCCAAGAATACTTGATTAAAGTGAGAAAGTAGGTTTCGTTAAGCCTTATAACCCAGATCCCGAAGAGATTATAGACTTCACACCAGTCTAGGTGTTAGTTGATGGGTTATACAAGGGAACGCGCTTTCTGCAACTAAAATAAACCAATGCCTTAGAGAATAGGGCATGTCTTAGAGATTCACTGGACAAATAGGTGTTCCAAGAATACTATCTGGCACAAAAATAGTAGAACCACCTCCCGAGATAGTCCAACACTTCAGGAAATCTCTAAGGATTGAGTTAGCCCTGAGCAGAGCCTGCTATTCATGAAACAACAAGGTAAGTAAGAGCATGATCCTTTCCCGTTAGGAATCATATTGTGAAAGCGCTAACTAGACGATAATGTAAAATTTAAAAACTTTCTAAGCACTCGTCTGGTGGAACCCTATCTCCCCGACCCTAAGGGTTTCCGTTAGAAATATCTCAAGAATCAGAAGTGCAGGTTCATTTTGCACAAGATTGAGATAGCCACCCTTCAGCAAATACATACCCGTAGACATGCAATCCATCCGATGATCCAGAAAACCTTTGAAAGCCAATTGATAGGAAACACGAATCCAAGGACAACCCGAGCTTTCTAAGAACCAACCTGAAGGACTAAACTTCCAATATGAGAGAACGTTTGGAACTTCAGAATGGCGATCACGCCAGTGATGATCTCGCCATAGAAGTACACTATGTTCTAGGTACTGAAAAGCTCTACCCTTCCAAGAGCTTAGGACCATCCGAGATTCTTTACAAAGATTGGTCCAACCCTCGTCAGACCACTACTACTTTCGGAAATTCCACAAGTTTCACCCCAAATCAATCCACTTCATAGACTCGATAAGTGTTTGCCCAACATCACTCTTTGTATCCCACTCATTTTGATAGAAACCATTGGGAACCCTAACTTCATAGACGAACCAGTAGGGATCGCTAACTGCACGAGACGGAATCCGCATCCCGTAAGTGAAGGTTTGTTAGAATGACAAACAAAGGCCAGAATTCACTTGGGAGTGCGAGGACCAACCGAGTAGGAAGTGCCCTCATACCTCTACCCGATTGATCATGATTACTTCCATTCCTAAACCTGAATTTCGGGACGAAATTCCCTCTAACGGGGGGATGATGTGACAACCCGAAACTTATTCCGTCATTTTTAACCCCTACTTCCGTTAATAAGCCTCATTTTATTAAACTGTTCATTAACCTTTTTGGATTGGTTAATTTATTTGGGACTATTATAATGACTTAGTAAGGGTTGAAACAAATTAGAAACACCCTCATTAATCCCTTAAAAAGTTTTAGTTTCAACCAAGTCAAAATACGACCATTTAATCGGGTGCGACCAAAAGCCCCGTTTAACATCAGTATTGGGTAGATTTCCACAAAGCCACAAGCTCAACCCCTATATAAGGGGGAGTGGACTCCAGTCACACCCTTTTCACTCTCTCTCTCTCTACAACTTGTTTTCGATCCAAAAACACCCATTCCGAGCCCCAACTAGTAAGTAATCTATCCTAATTTGTTGTGTAGCTTAGTTAACATGCAAATTCATGTATAAGACATCAAATAGGGGCAAGTTCATGTGTTTATGGCCCAAGAACACTCTTGGACCGTGAACACCCATACGTGGGGTTTTTAAGCCCCAAAACCCCTTCAAAGTACCCCTAGGGCTTAGATATGACTTGTTGACTTACACCTTCGAGCTTAGAACACTAAAACCTTCAATTTTGGAGAGTAAACATGAGTTTATGGCCCATAAACACTCTTAGACCGTAAACCCCTCTTCAAGGGCCGTGAACACCTTCTTAGGTGTTAGAAATGCCCTCAAACACCTCCTATGGCCTTGGAAAAATGTCTAGAAGCAACCACCATTGAAGTAAAGGCATTAAACATCAAAGAATCATTGGACATAGGAGTTTATGGCCGTAAACCCCCCTAGGATTGGTCCATGGGTCGTAAACTCCCAAAAGGTGGCCAAATGATGCCCTAACACCCCCATTTGACTTGGAATAATGTTTAGAACTTTATACTCTATCATTTAAGGCTTAGATCTATGAAGGAAATGACCAAGTGAGAGTTTACGACCATAAACTCCTTGTTTAGGGCCGTGAACTTCTTAAATGGTCCATTTGTTGCCTTAAACCCATTCATATGCCTCATATGTGGACCTAGCCTAATTCTATGAGTGAGATAAGACCATTTAGCATCCTAGAACACCCCCACCATGAGTTTACGGCCGTAAACTCATGGGGAGTTGGTATTAGGGCCGTAAACTCTATAAAGAGTTTACTCTTGAAGAGTAAACTCCCTATCTAGGCCATATACTCCCTTAGATGTTACCCGGGACACTCCTAGCACTTAACCAAAGTGTTTTCTGCACTTTAGGATGCATATACGTGTTTAATTAGTATTATATTTACTAATTATATGTAAACATATGTCATCATATGTTAATAGGTCACTAAGTGTGTTCAAGTCTTTATTTGACACCGAGCACCCAATCGGCACCTTCATCCGATCCACTTACAACAGGTGAGTTCATACCCCTTAAATAATCTTTTAAATGTTTTTACATGCTTTTATGGGGGGGGGGGGGAATACAAGTTAAAACATGCTAGTTATCATATCAATCATGTGTGATTAATAACCCGCATGTAAAAGGATTTATCACACTTTCAGCTGCTTTACCAAGTATAACACTATAGATGGTTTTCCAAAACGTCTTTACTTGTTTAAATCTTTTCTCAAAATGTCTCTCGTGCTGTAAGTTTTACTTCTAAACCAGTTACAACAGTGTTTTAAACAAAGGTTTTCTTTACTTATATTGTTTTATCAAATTATATTCTAAACGTGTTTTTGAACGGTTTTCAAACTTGTTTTTCAAACTGACTTCAAGTCGTAAATTTCTTATGTGTAAAGGTTTTCCAAAGTTTTCATCAATGTTTTTTTTATATGCTTTTACTTCGTTAAATGCATGCCTGTATTTTTATAGTTATATAAATAATGTTTAAAAGACTTAGGAAGGCTAGTTCGCCCTATTTCCTTTTCCTCGTTGGGATGTGGTCTGGTGGATATCGGATATTCGTCCGAAGGTCGTTTAACCATTAGTTATATATCATGTATACATATATGGATATAAAAGCTCTTTCTCTCTCTCTCTCTCTCTCTCTCTCTCTCTCTCTCGCTCGCTCGCTCTCAGCCAGTACAACGCCTTGAGTAGTAAAGGCCTCCCTCTATTATTCATGTTCCTGGAACCCTAGTAACTATTATAGGAATAGTTAGGAGACTCTATCTCACACTCTATCTCTCTCTATCTCTCACTCTATCTCTCTGTATCTCACTCTCTCTCACACACACACACACACACTCTCCCTCCCTCTCTCTCTTACTTTAGAATGTAACACACTATTTCCCTCTACGACGCTTCATTGCGCCAACTCCGTGTAACCAGAGTCTCTGGGAGGGAGAGAGAACATCATGTGTATAGATCTATACGAGACTGACACTCCCACACCCTGACTACTAGCTACAGTCCACGCCGGTAAGGCCTATGGGTGACATAAAGCCACTACTACTACTACCACTACCTCTACACGTGACCCGGAGGGTCATCAGATACTATATCATCGATCAACATGGTTACATACGAGTTCACATTCACTCTTTATTATAAACCTTGCTAGCTGTATCGTTCATTTGATACTGTCTGGGGTCTGTGTTTCTTTGTTTTAGACCTTGCTAGCCGTATCCATCATTTGATACCGTTTGGGGTCTATGTTTCTTTTTGTTAGACTGGGCTAGGCGTATCATTCATTCGATACTCTCCTGGAGTCTATGATTTCTTTTGCCTTAGTCAACAGTATTCTCTGTTGAGGCATATGTTATTTTCCCTAATGTCTTTACTCGTGATATTCTCCTACTTTCTTTAAAATCAAATACTGTATTTTGGTAATGATAGTATTTCAGGGAAATTTACTCTTTAAAACAAAATTCCGTTGAGTCTTGGTAGAAGAGTGCTTTTATTTAGAAAATATAGGATTTCTGGAAAGGACATTAATACACTGTAGATTCTAAACTACTACTTATCTTAAAGTTATTTTAAATAAAATGTTTACTTACATAAATGACACTAACTACTTATGAACTCACCAGCATTTATAAAAATGTTGATACTCGCTTTCAAAATAACTTGTATTCTCAGGTCAGCAATAGACAGGTACATCTCGGGAGCTTTTGAGAAGCCAGCCTAGAACCGAGCTGCAACTATATTAGTTTCTGTATTACTTTGATGTTTCTATGTAATGAAAACTATGTAAAATTATTACTATTTATGCAATAGTTTTTGTACTTTGATTACTATACTGCATATGTTGTGATACTTGACATGACGTCATCCACCCCAGAACGTTTACGCCATTCCGGTTTTAGGGTGTGACATTTATCTTCTTTTTGGTCCCAAAGACTTGATCTTTGTGAGTTTGGAATGCTCCAGATGTATGGACTGTCCTTCCAAGCATAATAGTGAGTCTATAATTATAAAAATGTAATCTTGGGTCTTCATAATCTTCCATGCAAGTGCTTTTGAGCCTTAAAGTTGATTTTGAGTTAGCATCTTGGTGTTGGGCTCATTGTAGCCATGCATGGCTATAAAGTTTGCAACTTTATGGCTTTAGACGTTCCATTATGATTGGATCAGAAATTTGGACATGAGATATGAAGCCATTAAGACATTGGTTTGGAAGTTGGTAATTAGTGAGCAAACATCAGGTGTTTTCATGGGAACGCCCAACATTCGGATGCCAGGTGTCATAGGGTGGAAAGCCACGCGTTCTCAGCAGAAGCACAATGGATTGATTTTGGGCCTTGGGATATTAGGAGTTTTGGGCTTAGTTTAGTTGGGCTTATATATGAAGGGAAAAATGGTCTTTTGCCTCATCATGATGAGGAATGGACTTAACCATGGGTTTGGGTTAAACCCTAATTATTGATTGTGTTTGTTTTTGGTTTTGGTTTAGCGTGAGGAACACTGTTCGCTGCGGATCAACTGTTGTTTCAGTTATCATCAGTAGAGGTGAGTCTCCTTACTGTTCTTGTGGGTCGAAGGCACCAATGCCGACCCACTAGGTTTTGATATGTTAGATGTCTATGTGACTTTTGCATAGAATGTCGGGCTAGGCCTATTTGAATGTTGGGCTAGGCCCATTGTATGACGGTCTAGGCATATTAGTATGTAGGGCTAGGTCCATGGATCAGGAAGGGCTAGGACTATTGTATGTTGTGGAGGTGCTAATTGTCTTTGTGACTTTTGCATTTGTTCGATCGGGCTAGGCCCATTATGATGGGTTGGGCCTAATATGCTTGCTAGGCCGAATGTGAGGGCTAGACCTAATGGTGTGTATGATATGCAATATATTGGAAAACTCAATAAGCTTTGTGCTTACAGTTTTTATGGTTATAGTTTCAGGTACTTCTGGTTTGAAAGGGAAGGGCCCGACATGATCGCAATGCATTTACCCATGTTTCCGCATTGTGATGATTTTGAGATTGTACTCTGATGACTGTTTTATTATGAAATAATTTTAAATGATTGAATAAAAGATAATTGGTGTTTTGATTGTATTAAACAAAACTCTAAATGTTACAACGAGAATCAAATGTTTTTATATACAAAACAAGCATTGGTACAAAACAAAACTTTAAATGTAATCGTTACTAAGATTGAGCTTTGTAAGAACAATTCAAAGGAAGAAGTGAAGAGTGTATTCGACGTGTTGAAGTGGTGGATTACGGTTCAAACTTTATTGCTTGGCTATGCTCCTTAAAATATTTGATAAAAGTGCATGAAGACTATTTTTGTAGACTCGACACAAAAGGGGAGAATGTTAGGTCCCATAATCATGTATTATGTTGTGTCTTTGTCTATTGTGAAAGGTTTAAATGTAATATCTTGTCTTCATTGTAATATTTTGATAATATGTCTTTTTCAGAATTTAGTACACTTATAGTTTCACAGTGACTTTTCTTCTTAGTTAATGTCTCGTGTCATTGTCTATGTGTCATAAATTTATTGGTTATCTTCCTAACCGACTCCCTTATTATTTCCTATAAATAGGGATGTAGTTAGCGGTAAGAGTAAGTCTTTTTGCGAGTTCTTACATTGAGTTGTAATTAAGCTACTTACTTTTAATAAAATAGACTGAAATATTATTTACCTTATCGGTAATTCATTTCATTTAATTGAACGTTATAATCATGATTTCTTTAGGCATTGAACTCATTTATGGATCCTACACCAGTTCGTATGCCTATGCTGTTTAAAGCGAGAGAAGAAATGACGTGGTGAAAATGCAATATATATATATATATATATATATATATATATATATATATATATATATATATATACACACACACACTTTGTTCCCTTTAGTTATTTTTATCTTGTATTGCGCTATTTTTTTATTAGATTATATCTTAAATTAATTGAGTAGTTTCCTATTAAAATATAAAATATAGGCTTTAGACATCTTAATTTATACTTTTTTTTTTGTCAAAAACATTAAAGTGGTTTAAGGTAGTTCGTTCAAATATTTTAATTAAATCACAATTTATATTTTTATATAACCTTTTAGATTATTTGGAGTGATGGGGGGCGTTATGGATGTAAACACCACCATCATGTATATGAAGGGAAGTGGTTGCGGTTGATTGCGGTAAGAATCACACTTGACCACCTCTTTTATCTATCTCTCTTTTCTTCTTATTTTCCTCTCCTTTACATGTGTAAGATATTAAAACATTAAGCAAAAACAAAATAAAAGTGATATTGCCCTAAGAGCATGTCGAACCCACCCCCAAACTCCATTTATTCCCCAATTTCTTTCCCCATTCTTCTCCAACCCTACCTCATTTTCAACTCCATTTTTGGAAATATTAATAGTATTCCCCCATATTAAAACATTAAGCAAAAACAAAATAAAAGTGATATTGCCCTAAGAGCATCTCCAACCCACCCCCAAACTCCATTTATTCCCCAATTTCTTTCCCCATTCTTTTCCAACCCTACCTCATTTTCAACTCCATTTTTGGAGATATTAATAGTATTCCCCCATATGGGGGAATACTATTAATATCTCCAAAAATGGAGGTGAAGTTTAGATGCCAATTTTAATCCCTCTTATCTTTATTTTATACATTTCTAATTTATTTTATCTACTAATTATAATTTAAATGTAATATTTAATATTTATAATATCATGTTATATACTAATTTATATTGATTAATCATAAATAGAGTTTAATTAGTAGATGAGTGTATTTGATAATATATATATATATATATATATATATATATATATATATAAGTTATAAAAATGGAATATTCTAGTAATATACTTTTTGGGGTAAAAAATGGGGTAGAAAATGAAGTAGAGTTGAAGATGAAACATTTATTCCATTTATGAGGGAAAAAATGGAAATAAATTGGAGATGGTTTAAGTATATAATGACTGTGATGATTAGTTGACAACTTTTGGAGTGGTCAAATAGGAGCACTCTTGATAGCCTTGTAGGAAAAAATAAATTAGATGGGTCAAGTGATCCAAGTAGGATGTTGTTCATACTTATATAGTCAAGTAGGATGTCATATTGCTGCCACATTAATAGGTAGGCACAAAACCAGTAAAACTGATTTTATCCGATTGCAGTAACACAATAGAAAAAAATCAAATTATACGTGCCCAAGAAAAAACAATTGATATAATTTATAATTTTTCACATTTTAGTGATTAAATGTCACAAATTTAAATTTTGTTTGAATATCATTGTGTATTAGGGTCTAGATTTTTAAGTTGGGCTTCTTTGTGAAAAAGCCCAATGTTAACAATACATAAACGATAAACTCACACAGCCGAGGAGGAGAGTGAATAAAAAAAAGGTCGGAAAGGGCACAATGCGTTTCACAGATTCACCGGTGATCGATCTCACAGTCAACAACTCAAAGCTTTCCTTTCACCAAGACAATGGCTCAATGCACGTCGGAACCACCGTCTGGCCTTGTTCACTCGTCCTCGTCAAATTCGCCGAGCGGTGGCTCTCTTCCACTTCCACCACCGACAACCCCTACGCAACCCTTCTTCACTTCCCAAACAAACGCGCCGTTGAACTCGGCACCGGTTGTGGTGTAGCCGCCATGGGTCTGTACCTTCTCGGCCTCAAAGACGTCGTCCTTACCGACATCGCACCCGTCATGCCGGCACTGAAACACAATTTGAAACGCAACAAGCCTGTGTTAGGTAAGATGTTAAAAACGGCGCAACTCCATTGGACTAATTCGGACCAAATCAAAGCCCTAAAACCGCCTTTTGACATCGTAATCGCTGCTGATGTGGTGTATATAGAGGAATCGGTAGCGCCGCTACTGGCGGCGATGGAGTCGATGGTTAGTGATACAGGGGTTGTGCTTTTAGGGTATCAAGTGAGGTCGCCTGAAGCTCATTTGTTGTTCTGGGAGCAATGTAATCGGATTTTTGATGTTGAAAAAGTGCCACATGATCATCTACACCCAGAATATGCGTATGAAGAGAGTGATGTGTATATCCTGCGAAAGAAGCTGTAAAATCCACACTATTAGGTGAGCTACAATAGTTTATTGAAGTTTATTCTCAACATTTGGAGCTTAATTGCCAGTTTGATCTTACATTCTGCATAATTCACAGATAAATGGAAGCACTTTGTTATTTTTTATGTATTTTTTCAAGATGTCTTTGTGTTTTTCTTACATTCTGCAGGTGAAGCTTGTTTATGTTCAAGATTACAATGCTGTTTGCCTGTGTAACATAGAAATCACGTATGTGTTCGTTATGGCTTTACTTCTCAGGTTCTTGTTGTTCTTGTTTCTTCACCTCTTTCAATGCTTGGATTTCATTTTTATTTAGGGGGGGGGGGGGGGGGTATGCTTCTAGACGCTCTGGTTAGATGTACCAAATATTGTGGTGCCAAAACTTATAAACTTAAAACTTGCAATCAAACAAACATTAAAAATTCAAAACAGATTACATCAACAGTCAAAACAAAAAAAAATAAACTTAAAACTTAAAACTCAAACATTTAACTTAATCCACTACTCCACCCTTTGTTTTTTTCCATTGCCATTATCTTTGTCTTCTCGAGATCTTCCCATTCTATGTCTTCTAGCATCGATCCTTCCAATTCTGTAGATTCGGGATCTATATCCTACTTTTTGTGTGACCCTTCTTTATATTATTCGGTAAACCTTGAACTCAAACGAAGATTTGAAGGTATAAAAATAAGTTTGTCCGCCCTTTTACAACTTAGCTGGTTTCTCTTCACAGTGTGAATATAGGAGTAAGTGCTTTAGTTTTTTTCGACTGAAGAGATACTTATAGGTTGTGACAATACTTTTTTTGCCACATCAGCTAACTCCTGTGTTTCCGCGCCATAAGTAGACCACCGCATCCATTTGAGCTGCCGGCAGAGAATAAAGACCCTTCTTCATGTTAAATGTGGCAAATTGTTCTTGCAACAATCATTCTTCGTCTCTGTTTTAAGAAATGCGATTAAATGCTTCCATTACACATTGTATAACTTCTTTATCAAGGTTTGGTGCTTTTCTACAAGTTCCACCCGGTGCTAATATTTCAAGATAGCGGCTATCGTAAAACCGAGGAGTTAAAGCGAATCCTAAACAATGTAACGGGATGCTCATTTTCTCCCACCTGTTCAATACAATCAATACAATTTGTTGCACTTGAGGGAAATACGACGCATACATATTTTCCTTCATCACATCTTGTATTCCTCCAACATATTATCCATCTTTTCATAAATTTCGCCCATTTTCGGGCCTTCACCGTCACAAAATTTGATCAACCGATAAATTGGCTTCGTGATGCGTAAAATATTTTCAACTTCGACCCAAAAGTCTTCATCTCTTATATGATTAACAACAAGTTGTCCAGTAAGTTGTTCTAGTATGTTCATCGCCGTGTTTCACCCAATCTCTCCACGAATTACGAGCAATTGTTGTAGATAGTGCCTCTCTACAAATGAATAACCTCTTCAACAAAACATATTGAGAAGCAAATCGGGTTTTTGCAACCTTTAAAAGCTCCAACTTTGAAGTCTCCCTAAAAATGGACAAAGCGTGTCCATGATTCAAAAAATATTTGACAATCGTTTTCCCCTTTTTATATTTGTCGTGTAACCAAATAAATACGCTTTCAAAATCTTTAAAAACCAGGTTTAAGGTATGAACACAACATGGCGACCGAAAAATATGTTTGTACATGTTTTCGACTTCCTTTCCAGCAGCTTTACAATTGGCGGCATTGTCTTTTACAACATTGAGAACATTACTTGGGGCAACATAATCAATTGCTTGGCTTGGAAATTGAGCAATTACTTTACCTGTTTTCTCCACTCTAGAAAAGTCAGTGACATACATAAACATAGAACTTCGACTGTTTACAAGCACATTGAGCAATGGTTTATGTTTTATGTTTGACCACCCATCAGATACAATAGAAATAGCGTGTGAATACCACCCATCAGATACAATAGAAATAGCATGTGAATACCACCCATCAGATACAATAGAAATAGCGTGTGAATACCATGTTTTTTAAACGGTATCAAGTATTTCTCAACATCTCTAACACATTCGTCTAGTAAAACAGTTCTTGCTTTCTCACTTGATGACGCTTTATAACCTTCGGGTGCCTTTCTTATTGCGTTTACCATGTCGCGGAATTGAGGATTCCGCAAAACATTAAATGGAATCCCATTAGCACATAAGGCCCTCACAATTTCAAATCAACTGCACTTTTCTCCATTAATGCAAAAGATTGCTCTATCTGTTTCTTAGAGCTCAAAGTTGGTTTTTTTTTTGTTAAAAAAGAACTTCTTAGGGATTTAGAGACTCCAAACTTTTCAACCTCTTTCACTTTCTTTTGCAACCTTTCATAAGTTTCTCGGTCTTTTTGTATAACGAGACATCTTTTAATTTAAATTTTTTTTATTTTTTATTTTTTTTATTTTTTTTTCCGAGTTGAGTACTAAAAAAATGAGTATAAATGCGGATATACGACTTAGTAAATGCTCCATGACAATGTTTACAAACCCATTTTCTAGAACCACCAGGATTTTTACTACTACCAGCACTAATAAAAGTAACTTCATCATATAAAGGCTTAGCATCTACACTTTGTGTTTTTGGTTGTGTACCTTGACTCCCACGAGTTGTATGAGCTTTTGATTGTTGATTCTCGTTGTCTTCATTGCTAAGATCAACATAATGATCTTCTTCCTCCAGGTATTGTTGTGACTCTGATTGTTGTCCTCCATCATCTTCCTCCCAGCTATTAGTCCCTCTTTATTTTCCAAAAACCATGATACAGTAAGTCTACTCTTTACTGTTACTATAATCTATAACTATAATCGATAATCGGTATTCAAGATCAATAACCAAACTATAAAATTTGAAATTTGATGTCCTGGAATACAATTGAATGAAAAATACCATGGAATGGAAGTCTAATATAGGCCTAATTACAGAATATGAATTCAATTTGAAAAGTCGCTAGTTAATTATTCAGTTACAAAAAAACGTTCTTGAGTCGATCGACTCTTGAACTTCCGATCCATGTTTCTAATTGATTGCAAACGCGTATTGTAATTAGGCAAATTGCGATTGCTATAGCATCTGGTACGTTCGAATTGAAGATCTGGAACGTCAATTTATGGTTTTGTGTCGCGACCCGGAGCGTACATGGTACACGTTCGTACCGCATTTTGGTACGAACGACTTGGATCGCAGATCGTGCTTACCCTAGCGATTTCTGTGACTATGTGTAGGACTAGTCTAGAAAGATCATCAAATAGTAAACATAAAGAAGGTTTTTGTGCCTGTAGTAGTTCTATTATGATGCCAAACCCCTCAAAACTGATATAGTTGGGAAATATGTAATTGAAACTTAAGATGAACATTCTCTTTCTATCTTTTATTTGAGTTGTTTGTGGGTTGAGCATTTGAAGTTCATCATCGTAATTCATGTTTTCTACATTCATTCCTAAAGTGTCATCAAGCATACATATCACTAAATTTCTCTTTTTCTTTTTCCTTGTGTATTTGCTTGCGTAACACATTGCAAACTTGGCATCTTTTGGAAGCTTCAAACATGATGTAACATTACCTTTCCCTCCAACATGGAGTTTTGCTTCATTATATTGATGCCTCCACCATGAAAGCTTTTGTGACTAAGGTACAAATATGCAACTTTCTTCCTATTTCATCTTGAGGTCCAATAACATACATTCAAGCTATATCATTTATTCAAGAGAATATTTGATTAAATGTAATGTGATTTAGATGGATTTGAATTTGATTATCCTTTGGATGATCGAATTTGAGTTGATAGTGTTCGTATTTTACAATTGACAACAAAGCCTACAAATAAGTTGGAACGATTAGCAAAAATCTCAACCAATTCCTTGAAATTTATATCGTAGTCACATAATTTGTTGGGATAGCCACATTTTCTATACATGATCAATCGTATCAAAACGCGATATGTATGTGTATCGGGTTCCCTCGGGATTGTGTTTCCAAAGATGAAATTGATGTTCCCAAAATTTGATTGCGACAATTCCGTTGATTTCTATACAGGAATTCATGGATTCCGATACACGAACTATAAATTCGAATCAAATGGGATCGATGAACTGGAATTGTACATCGTTTAACTCGAATTCGTTGATTCCAAGCTGGAATCAAATGAGTTTGTAAACATTGCCATGGAATATTTACTAGCTCATACAATTGAATTTACGTTCACTTTGTTTGTGCAGAACTCAGAAAAAAAGCTTAAATTAAAAGGTCTCCCGTTGTAATGAAAGACCGAGACACTTATGAAGTGTTGCAAAAGAATAGACCGAAAAGGAAGGAGTATCTAAATCCCTAAAAAATTCCGTTTTTACAAATAAACATAATTTGAGCTCTAACAAACCAATAGAGAAATCTTTTGCCATAATTGAGAGAATTGTGGTTGATTTACAATTATGAGGGCTTTATGTGTAAATGGGATTTAATTTAATGTTTTGTGTAATCCACAATTTTGTGAAATGGTAAATGAATTAAGAAAGGCATCTGGAGGTTCTAAAGCTTTATCTAGTGAGAAAGCAAGAACTGTTCTACTAGATGAATGTGTGAGAGATGTTGAGAATGACTTGACATTTTTAAAGGTACATATTATTATTATTTGAAACAACAAATCTACCATACTTCTAAACTACTTCTAAATTCTACCTATAAAGATACATGTTATTCATATGGTGTTTTTTGTAGTATCCAATGGGTGGTTAAATATCAAACATAAACCATTGCTTAGTGTTCTTGCTGTTAACAATCGAGGTTCTATGTACATGTATGCCATTGACTTTTCTAGGGTAGAGAAAACATGTAAATCAATTGTTGATTTCCTTAGCAATGACATTGTTTCTCTTAAGCCCAAGTAATGTTCTCAGTGTTTTGACGGATAGTGCCACCAATTGTAAAGTTGCGGGAAAAGAAGTCGAAAAGGTATATACAAGAATATTTTTTGGTCAACATGTTATGTTCATACCTTGAACATGGTTTTTAATGACTTTTCAAGTGAGTTCATTTGGTTAGAAGACACATAAAAAGGAGAAAATGATTGTCAAATATTTTTATAAATCATGGACAACCTTTGACTATATTTAGGGACAATTCAAAGTTAGAGCTTTTGAAGATTGCAAAAACCCAATTTGCATCTCACTACATTTTGTTGAAGAGGTTAATCACTAGTAGAGAGACCCTTTCTACAACAATTGCAAAGAGAGTGGGTGAAACAAAGCGATGAACACACTAGAATGTGGTTAGATTGATAACAATATCAGAGGTTTTGGGCTGAAGTAGAAAATATTTTACGCACCATGAAACCAATTTATATGTTGATCAAATTTGTGATGGTGAAGGCCCAAAAATTGATGAAATATATGAGAAAATGGATAATATGTTGGAGGGAAATCCAAGATATGATGACGAAAAGTATATATATATATATATATATATATATATATATATATATATATATATATATATATATATATATATATATATATATATATATATATATATATAGGGTAAAGTGAATATACCTTTAAGGGTATATAAGCTTAGGTACACTATATCGTTTTGAATCATATATATACATTGTAGTTGTCCAATGTTCTTATAATTAAACTTCTAACTTGATTGACTGCTAAGATTTTTATGAATTTCACATTTATCTACCCCTTACAAAATTTTCATTTTCAACTATAATATATATAGTGTATTAGGTGTTCGACAAAAAGATATAATGTAAGAGGAAAATAATAGTGAAATTTCGAAAATTTTGAAAATAAATCAAATTAGGGGTTGAAGTTTAAGAATATTATAATGAATCTATCAAACAAAACGACGTATTATGTTGGATTTGGGTACCCAAGCTTGTATACCTTCAAGGATATATATATATATATATATATATATATATATATATATATATATATATATATATATATATATATATATATATATATAAAAGTTCATATGAAAACATTTTTTAAAGTGAGAACATGATGATAAATTTCAGCCAATCAATATTCATCTAATTTATTAAATAAAAAAGCTATATATATATATATATATATATATATATATATATATATATATATATATATATATATATATGAAAACATTTTTTAAAGTGAGAACATGATGATAAATTTCAGCCAATCAATATTCATCTAATTTATTAAGTAAAAAAGCTATATAATTTCACATTGATAATGGCATTTTCGGATTGGCTAATCATATTTAATGACTCTTTCAATGGTAACCTCCTATAATTACGGTACGTTATAGGTGTTGTTTGTTTTTGGTAAAAAAGTTCTCCAGACCTTTTATTGTTGCGCGATATAACACACGCACAACATGTTTTATCTTCCAGTTGTTTGTTTTTTTAGAAGTCTTCGGAATAAAATACTTTTACGCGTGTGTTTGCCACATCACGTGTATTGTCTCATCCAACCTTTTTTTTTTTCTTGCGGAAATCGTCAGTCGGTCGACTATTACCCATATGGTGTCCAGTCCGTCCGACATCTTGGGTAGCTTGGTCACGAAATCCATAGAAATCCCCTCCCATTTCCACTCCGGGATTACCGGTTGCTGTAACAATCCTGAGGGTTTATGGTACTCCACCTTTACCTTGGCGCACGTATGGCACTTACTAACGTAGGTCGCAATTTCCGCCTTCATGTTAGGCCACCAATAGTGTTGTTTAATGTCCAAATACATCTTGTCTGAACCGGGATGAATGGAGTATCGTGTCTTGTGGGCTTCTTTCATAACAACCTCCCTAAACCCTCCGGTTTTTGGGACCCAAATTCGGTTCATGAAGTAGTATACTCCATTCTCCCTTGCCTCTAGATTCTTCTCCATCCCGCGTAATGCCTCGCTTGCTCTATTTTCCGTTTTAATGGCCTCCGACTGGACTGTTGCAATTTGAGTGGCTAGATGAGATTGAATGGTTATCGAGAGAGTTTTCGCGCGACGATTAGAGTACTCCTTCCGACTTAATGCGTCAGCTACCACGTTGGCCTTGCCTGGGTGGTACTTGATCTCGCACTCATAATCGTTTAGCAATTCAACCCATCTTCGTTGTTTCATGTTCAGCTCCTGGTTCAAGATGTGTTGGAGACTCTTGTGGTCCGTGAAGACGGTGCACTTCGTACCGTACAGGTAGTGCCTCCAAATTTTCAGAGCGAAGATCACGGCTCCCAATTCTAGGTCATGGGTCGTATAATTTACTTCATGCGTCTTTAATTGGCGGGATGCGTATGCTATCACCCTTCCACGTTGCATGACGATGCAACCTAAGCCCTGATTTGACGCGTCGCAATAGACTACAAAATCTTCCATTCCTTCCGGTAGAGATAGTACATGGGCGCTACAGAGAGCTTGCTTTAATGTCCGAAACGCAATCTCTTGTTTGTCTGTCCATTTGAATGGTACGCTCTTTTGCGTAAGAGAGGTAAGTGGTTTGGCGATCTTAGAGAAGTTTTGAATGAATCTCCTATAGTAGCCTGCTAGACCCAAGAATTGACGAATTTCTGTGGGCGTTGTCGGGATTGCCCACCCTTCAACAGCTTTGACCTTAGAGGGATCCACATGTATTCCTTCTTGGCTAACCACGTGACCTAGGAAGTTCACACTCCGGAGCCAAAACTCACACTTGGAGAGTTTTGCGTATAGCTTCTCTGATCGCAGCGTTTCTAGGATTTGTCGGAGATGTTGGCCATGCTCTCCTTCGCTTCGGGAATAAACGAGAATGTCATCAATGAAGACAATGACAAAGTTGTCTAGGAATGGTCGACAGATCCGGTTCATCAGATCCATGAATGCAGCAGGTGCATTTGTTAGACCGAAGGGCATTACGACAAATTCATAATGTCCGTAGCGGGTTCGGAAAGCGGTTTTTGGAATATCCTCTTCTCGGACTTTGAGTTGGTGGTATCCGGACCGTAGATCTATTTTTGAAAAATAACTAGCTCCTTGGAGCTGGTCGAATAGATCATCGATTCGTGGGAGTGGGTAGCGATTTTTAACAGTGAGTTTATTTAACTCTTTGTAGTCGATGCACATCCTAAAGGATCCGTCTTTCTTTTTGACAAAGAGTACTGGAGCTCCCCATGGCGAGTAACTAGATCGGATAAATCCCTTGTCCAGAAGCTCACTGAGTTGGCTGGACAATTCCTGCATTTCAGCAGGAGCCAGCCGATATGGTGATTTAGCGAGAGGAGTTGCTCCTGGAATGAGGTCGATTCAAAACTCAACCTGTCTCTCTGGGGGTACTCCCGGAAGATCTTCAGGAAACACGTCTGGAAATTCACACGCTACCGGAATATCTTGAATGTTAGTCTCTTCCTTGGTTTTATCCACTATGTGAGCCAGAAATGCCGAATCCATCTTTCGTAGGTGCTTTTGTGCCTTGATGCACGAGATGAGGCGAAGGTTCATGCTGGGTTTGTCTCCGTAAATTACTAGGGTTTCGTGATTTGGGAGACGAAGACGAACGACCTTCTCGTGGCACATAATTTCAGCATGGTGGGGGCTTAGCCAATCCATGCCGATGATCACATCGAAACTCCTAATTGATACTGGCATTAGGTCTATTCGAAAGGCGCGTTGATTAACGGTTAGGGTACATCCGATGTAGATATCACCAGTGGATTCGGTTTTTCCATTGGCCATTTCCACCGTATAGGTTTCATTTAGCCTTTGGGACTGTTGTTTTAGTAAATGTTTAAACGTATTGCTTACGAAACTTCGCTCCGCTCCGGTGTCCAATAGGATGCATGCATAAATGTGATTTAGGAGAAACGTACCGGTAACAACTGAGGGGTCCTGAATCGCCTCCCCCTGACCCATGGTCAGCATCCTTCCTGTTCCTCCGTTTCTTGAATTGTTGTTGTGAGGGCAGTCTCGGCGGAAATGCCCAGTCCTTCCACACCCATAGCAGGTGTGGCTAGGTCCTGCATTGCTGCCGCCGGTGATGATGTTGTTGTTGCGATGGTCGTTGTTGTTGTTTCCCTGATTTTGGTTCTGGGGAGGGTAAGTCCTACAGTACCTTGCAGTGTGTCCCTTTCGGTTGCAACTGGTGCACTGAAAATCCTTGCATTCTTCATTGTGATGGAAACCGCACTTATTGCACTTGGGAAGATTACCGGAATAAGGTCTTGAAGCATTTGTAGCCGCTGAGGCTGGAGCATGTGGTGCGGCTGGAGCTGGTGCGGTGGCAGCGTTAACTGCCACTGTTTGTTGCTTTTTAGAGGTCTCGGGGCCCTGGCGCCCCTTCCTCTTATTGTTCCTTCCCTTCTTGCCATCACCTTCCTTCTTCTTCTCAGTCTCCACTGGCTTCTCTCCCTTCTTGTTGTTATGGTCATACAACTTCTTTGCCAATCTTTTTGCACTGTCAAATGGTTCGGGGTTTGCAGCTATCACATTCCCTTGAATTGGTGCTGTTAGTCCCCAGATGAATCGCTTAATCTTCTTCCCTTCCGAAGTGATCATACCCGGGCACAACAGAGATAGTTCACTAAATCTCGATATGTAGGCATCGATATTCGCGTTCTGCACAGTGAGGTTCCACAGCTCCTGCTCCATCTTCTGTATCTCGCCTCGCGGGCAGTATTCAGCCATTAACATTTCTTTCATCTCCGCCCACGGCATAGAGTTGGCTACAGGGAGCGTCATGGCTTCTACATGTCCGTTCCACCAGGTGAGCGCTTGATCGACAAGAGTGCAGGCCGCGAACTTCACTTTCATCTGTTCAGGACAATCGCATATCTCGAATACCGACTCCACCTTTTCGATACATCGCTTCAGAGTGATCACCCCTCCAGTGACGTTAAAAGTTCGTGGTTTGGCGTTTGCGAAGTCCTTGTAGGTACATGTTTTGGTGGGTCCTTGATTCGTTCCGTTGTTCGAACTTCCGGCTCCTTGTCCATTGACTCCTCCGTTGTTCCCTTGAGGAATTTGCGCCATTGCTGCAATAACCGCAGCAGATACAGCTGCCTGGAACGTGGCTGAGTCAACTTCGGGTGGAGTTGGTCCTGGGTTTCCGCGAGGAGGTCGGATAGGCATCTTTCTGTCACGAAACGGAAAGATGTTGAGTGTATGTGGTTTTCGTGAGGTTGTGATCCTACTGACTAGGTGCATGGTACGAACTTAAACACTACCACTACCATTGACCATTCAATCATAATGTCTCAACACATAGCAATTTGTAATATCGTAACAAAACACGTAAAAGTTTATTAATATTATCCGCATTTGATACATGAAAATTTTGCTCGTAAGAGCATACATGAGTGATACTAGTTCGACAGCATAACGGCTCTATGAGTAGTGTAGTCACTTAAACATAGAGTCGGGGTACATAGCATAGTTCCTAACGACCTACTAAGATAAGTCTATCCTTAACCGTGATGAGCTGCGTTCGGAGGTGGTGCCGAGGATGTGGATGCTCCCTGAAGTCGAGACTCCCACCGAACCTGCCTCATGTGAAACTCTCGAAGGACGTCACGCGTCTCCTGCTCCGCACGCTCGACCCTAGTCCTCAACTGGCGCACATGATCAGCAGTGTCCTGGGCAAGGTCGCCCGTGTTCCGTAACCGTTTCACCATGACTGGAAGGGCTCGATCAGCCGGTCCTCCGTCTCTCAGGTCAAAGAACTCGCGTGACATGCCGTACGGGGGTCGCTGTCCCTGCTGTCTGCTCCATCTCCAAAGATCAATACCCCAGGGAGGTGTAGGACCAGTGGGACCCACCCGGTAAGCAGGCACCCTGATCGGATAAGGGGGGTTGATGACTTCGCACTCCGTGTCCGAATCACCCCCTTCGCTGTCATCGGGTTCCTCCTCGAAATTTCCTTCATCTTCCTCCGATTCGGCAGGCTCGCCCTCGACTTCTGCCTTAGGTTCCCCGTCAGATTCCTCTTCGGGGTTTTCCTCAGGTTCCTCCTCAGGCTCTTCCTCAGGCTCCTCCTCCTCTAGCCATCCGTTGTTTCCCTGGTTACGGAAGTAGGGATCTCCGGGGTGATGAAAACCAGCCATGCTGTCTGCGAGAGTGTGTAATTATGCTAACGTTATTCCTAGTATGCTACAACTATTGCATAAGCTAAACATGCGTTCTCTTTTTGGTGGTAGAAGGGTATAGGTTTAGGTTCCCTAGATATCACGATTTCATCGGGACATGTATTAGTTATACCTTGGAGGGAATGTAGTTGATCAGGCTACATCCACCCCTTGATACCACTAAGAACAGTCCTGAATTTAACCGAGATACTAGTATTATTTTTGTTTGGTTCGACGTTATGTTCCTTGTTCCTACTGCAAGCAAAGATGTTTTATTGTTGTATTTTTACTTGTTTTGTTCAGAGTTAAGCTAGTCCCTCTTTTTGGTTTATAGTTGCATATGAATGTGTGGATAGATATGCTAGTTCACTATAAACAAAGCTCTGATACCAACCTGTCACACCCCCGAACCAGACGGCGGAAACGTCCGAGGGCTGTCGTGACTTAATTGAATACTATAACATTGAATATATACGAAACATAACATCATTCATCACCATGCATTAATATAGTACAACTGGTAGAGTTTACACTGAGTACATTGTTTTAATATTACATTCCCAAAATAAATTTGTTCGATCATAGAACAAACTGCAAGCCATCACTGAATACATTTCCTTCGGTTTACTTGTTACCTGAGAATACAAGTATTTTGAAAAACGTCAACATATGAAATGTTGGTCAGTTCATAAGCGGTATTTGAAAAGCAACGTTTTGTATTGTTTTGAAAACTACCAGAAAATCCGATATTTTCTGAAAAGAGTTTATGAAAAAGTTTGTGAAGATCTATAAGTATGCTTGTTTGTTTCTATAATTGTAAAAAGTGTTGATTAAACTTGTGTACATTTCGAAACTGTAGGTATTGAAAATAAAACCCTAGGAAAACACGATGTTTTCCTAACACTTTGAATTCCATGTAGTTGTTGTACCATCGCGGCATGTGAAGTCATTGACTACAGGCGACGTCGGATTATTTCGCATGGTGAATTATTATAAACACGCGTTACACAAACGACCAGTTTACAATTATACTAACGATCTCGTAGGCGTCGTCCGTACTATTCACGTAACCCAACCGCCCTCACTTCGTGTAGCCCCACGACCGAGGAGAATAGAGGGCACGAAGATCTCAATAATCCCATTAGTCGGTCGAGGCTATAGTGAATGCGAAGAACCCTTGGCCCGACTCGCATTTGGTGAAATCTCGACTTTACTAGCAGTACCAAAGGGCCCTTGGGGACCAATAGTATTAAAGCCAGTAAAAGTCCTTTTACGCTGTGTTGGATCATGTAAGACCCAACAACTCGTAAGGTTGGAGTCTTCGGGCCTAAAGATCAGATCATTGGGCTAGCCAGGCCCAGCAAACAAGATTTTACACTTTGGGGCCCAAAGATAGTGCGTCGACGTCTGTGCACTCTCACGTGTATATTGAATTCCCAAACGTTACTTGTATGAATCGAGTTATCGTCGTGTTAGTAGTTCCGGGTTGTTATTGATTCGAGACCGAATCAATTTGTTTAACAACGATTTTTGATTGTTGTATATTGTAATTCGTCGGTAGTCGTAGTGCCATTATTTAATCACAACGGATGTATTGAATTAACATTGAGAATTTTCTGTTTTCAGCCCCTCTTTATTTGGTAAATTTACTTTTTCAACCTTTGGCATAAATAAGTTTCCGGTTTAGTCCTTAAACCATTTTTCGTGTCATTTAACACCAAAACTTATTAGAATTGATATTTTTCAGCATATTCTTAGTTGAAAACCGTTTTAATCCCTGAAAATGCAGTTTTCTCGGTTGTAACCCCTCTTTTTCGCAGGTTTTACATTTTTGGCCCAAATTGGAAATTTTTTGCAACTTTGGTCATTTTAAATTATGAAAAGCATTTTCAACCTTAGAAAAGGATTTGGAACACTAATAGTCCACTGTTTTACAGAAAAATACAGTTTTAGCCCCTCAAAACAGAAAATTTCGCATAATGGGCCCTATTGGGCCAAAAATGTCATTTTTAGCCCATTAAGCTTGAAATTTATATTTTCAACTCTCCAAAAGAGTATATTTCCAGAAAATACTTTATTGAAACTTTTTTGACTCTTCTCATCCATCAGAATTCGTAATATGTCATTTTGGGCCCCTTTAACTTTATATTTTTAACATTTTATGTCAAAAAATTGAGTTTTTAGCCCAATGAAGATGTTATTAAGCCATTTAGCTATTTTTCTTAGAATAATTTGTATGTAGAAATATATTTGATGCTAGTATCATTTAACATAAAGTATATCTCAATTTTTAGGGGCTTATGGTTAGATCCAACATCATAAACACACAAAAACACACATATAAGCATAGAAATCATACAAGGCATACAAAACACATATAGATCTACACTTTCACTTGTATCCCCCCCCCCCCCCCCCCCCCCCCACACACACACACAAAACTTATAAAACCGAAAGATAGGGAGTATGAAGCTCACCTTAGGGTGTGGTCTCGGTTTTTGAAGAAAAGATGGAAGAAAGTTTGGTGATTTTTGACCCTAGCACCCCTTGATGAAGATCTCGAGTTTATGGAGTTTTCTAGGAGTATATTCACCAAAATTGTTTAAGAGAAAGGATCTAATCATGAGAAAAAGAGTTATAAATTCCTTAGATATGTGTAACTTACCAAGAAGTGATGATATTTTCTTGAAATCCTCTTGATTCACAAGCAAAGTTTCGAGATTTTTGATGAAGAGGGAGGATGGTTTCTTGAGTAATCTAGAGAGAGTTTGTGAGAGATTTGTATGTGTGTGTGTGTGTGTTTCGGCCGAGAGTGAGAGAGAGGAAGAAGAAGAGGGAAGCATGAAAGGATGGTGCATGGAAGTATGAGTCTACTTGCATGGAAGTCCTTTGGTTAATTGTGAGGTGTCACTCACAAGGTCAACCCTTCCTCTTGGGCTTGTTTTGGGCCGAGATTTTTGAAGGAAAAGGGAAATTTTGGGCTTTAATGCCCTCAAGCCCATGTAGAAGTTAAGTTGGATGAGTTTTAACCTAAAAGAAATATAATTTGATTTTAGCACTTAGTTGGGCTATTTTAGGTTAATCATGGTTCAAAACTTTTAACTTATTTCATTCTAGGCCCAATATGACCCAAAATGTTGAAATAAATGAATGTGGGTCCAATTAGAGCCCAATTAAGGGTTCTAAGCCCATGATAGTCAAATTGGAAGGTTATTGGTCCATTTGGGCCCAATAAGGAAGTCTTAGTCCAAAATGGACCTAAACAATAAGGAAGTATGAGTCTCCTTGCATGGAAGTCCTTTGGTTAATTGTGAGGTGTCACTCACAAGGTCAACCCTTCCTCTTAGGCTTGTTTTGGGCTGAGATTTTTGAAGGAAAAGGGAAATTTTGGGCTTTAATGCCCTCAAGCCCATGTAGAAGTTAAGTTGGATGAGTTTTAACCTAAAAGAAATATAATTTGATTTTAGCACTTAGTTGGGCTAGTTTAGGTTAATCATGGTTCAAAACTTTTAACTTATTTCATTCTAGGCCCAATATGGCCCAAAATGTTGAAATAAATGAATGTGGGTCCAATTAGAGCCCAATTAAGGGTTGTAAGCCCATGATAGTCAAATTGGAAGCTTATTGGTCCATTTGGGCCCAATAAGGAAGTCCTAGTCCAAAATGGACCTAAACAAGAACTTCTAGGGTTTCCAATTGTTTGATGACTATTTGGAGTACTTGTATAGTGTATTTGTTTGAAGTTTTTGAAGCATCACACATGCTCTTAAGTTTTTGATTCAACATTTTACTTAAGTATAGTTATTACAAGACACAAAATTTCTGGTTGTGACACTAAAAAACTATTTTCGGTTTATAAAATCAATTTATTTTAATTTTTTAATATCTGCAGCAGCATGAAAATGTTAAAAAAACAAACATGCTTCTTATTACAGTCTGCAGCAGTTTGGTCCACCTTTTATACTGTAGAGGGTTGCAAAGGTAGTTTGCATACACATTAGTTTTTGCTTCGAAAACTCAAACGACACCTTAATATTACTATTAACAAATATTTATGAAATGATCAATCATCAATCGTGTATCAACAATCGTGAGGACAATTGTTAGGCTTCTAATATCACTTGTAACAAACATTTACGAAATGTATCTTCTATTCAAGGTTGTCCTAAAATCTATATAATTCTTTTATTCCATAACAATTCACGAATTGATTTGTCCCCCCACCCCACCCACTCACCCCAGCGATTTTGATGATATAAATGATATGAATGAAGACGAAACTGCCTCAATCGATGATGAATTCTTGTCAAGAGATGATGAAATTTTTTCAACTAATGATATGATAATCCCTCACTCGAAAATGTTGACACTATGCATCACCACCATGAAGGGGAGTTCACATTTGCCAAAAATATTTCTGAAGAATGCAAATCCCTGGTATGTTATTTTTTTTATAGTTTTTGTACGTCAAATATTCTCAAACACATTACATGATTTGCATAATCTTGGTATACTATGCAGGCACTTACGCCTTGTTCCCGAGGTTTTTTTTTTTTTTTTTTTGTAAATTCATTAAAAGAAAGTGAAGGAAAATTATGACGGAAAGAAAGGGAGGTGAAGGAAAATATTCATTATTCCGTGTTCCCGAGTTCGAAGGAAACGAAAGGAAATGGAAGAAAATTTTTAAGTTTTTGTGTTCCCGAGTTAGGAGGAAAAAGAAAATAAAACATAAAATTTTCCTTCCCTTCACTTTCTTCCCAAATCCGCCCAATTTGGGAGGAAAATTTGACTCCAAAATCCTTCCCCTCCCCTCACTTTCCTTCCATTAATGAAACTCGGGAACATGATTTTCCTTCGACACCCCTCACTTTCCCTCTGTATCCTCCCATTTCTCTCCTTAAGTAGAACTCGGGAACAAGGCGTTAGAGTTCATTGACAATTCATATTTCATTTTATTTTATTTATTGTATTGTGATTTATACTCTGTTATTAGCTTGTGCCTTCTTGGATGTCACAAACATTGAATCATGTAAAGAGAGAACAAGTGATTGTATTGATCAACATTTAGTAATAGCCGGTAAATCTTATTGGATTCTTACTATCCCTAGTGAGCTTAAGCCAATAAAGACCTTAAATACCCATCTGATCATGCAATTGAAGACATGTATAGAAAATATGCATATGCGGGAGATTTTGATGTTAGAAAGACCACAAACAAAAAGAAGTGTGGAATTGTATACATGAAATATCTTGTATGTAACAGGCAAGGTCTCCTAAATATATCTCCTGTTGATACTTTGGACCCAACAAGAAGTAAGATTAAAAGGATTAACACTCGTACGACCCATTGCAATGTGCGTATATGATTTAAAGTTTTACATAGAACTACTAAATGGTGGTTGTATGAATTTGAAGAAAAACACAATCATCCAGTTGTATCAAGAGATAATATGGTGTTTTCACGTCATCATAGGCAGTCGGATGACACTCAAAAATCTTTAATTCTTACAATGTCTAATTAAAATATTGGTACAATCATAGCTCACAGGCTCTATGCAAATTCTTGGTGGATACAATTTTGTAAGAGGCCTAATTGATGACTTCAAAAATTACATGAGGGGTCTTAATTGCTTCACAGGTGGTAGTGATGCATAGATGTTAGTGGACAAGCTGGATAACAGAAAAGAGAACGTTAAGAATTTTTCTTTTGAGTATCGAGTTGAGAACAAGCAGTTAAATGCTCTTTTCTGGGCAGCTGAAACATCCAATATCAATTATAAAGAGTTTGGTGATGTAGTTTCTTTCGATGCTATTTTTCGAACTAACGGGTTAGATATGATTGTAGTTTAATATTTATTTAGTTATTATTCATGCATATATTAATTCAAATACTTTTACATGTATTATATGGTTTTTGTTCCTTGTATTTGAATTGATAATCACAAGAGGTGTGTCACTGATTCCTATATATGGTTGTTGAAATCTTTTTTTAAAGCTTTTGGCAAACAACCATTGTTGGTTTTATCTGACCAAGACCGGACAATGAAGAAAGTTGTTAAAACTATCTTCTCACAATCGATTCATAGGCTTTGCACTTGACATATCACATCTAAATTGATATTGAAGGAATTTATGTATGTAAATGGTTATTCATTTGTTTTCAAAAACAATGATGTGATTGTATATTTCAATACCAAACGATAATATATTTATGTAGTTGATGAGATAAAAATATCTTTGAAACAGGTATATAAAGAATATAAAGCAATACTCAAGAATGGATTTGAATATGTCGAATGATTAAACTTTCAATCCTCAGCAGAGCTCGATGAAGAACTTCCACTGTAGAGGATTCTTGGGTTACAAAAAGATAACTTCTATAATTACACCGTAAAACCCTGCTCTATCAGTTACGTAAAAGATGCATGCAAGCATCTATAAATACACAAACCCTAGAAAATAAGATACGGATGGACAGGCCCATACCGCATAAAGAATGGACTAGGAAGCGAGCCCAAGACGCAACACCAATAACCCAACAATCTCCCCCTTTGCGTCAATTGAGGCGAGACTTCACTCCAGCTTGCTTGCCCCCGCAGCACTGGCTTTCTTTACTGTCTTGAATAGGTAGGGGATGATGGCAAGAAGTGTTTGACGGAAGTGAATGTACCAGTTTATCATATCATTGAAGTACTTTTTATCACTATCCGTGTTCTGCTTGCAACGATTGATTATACCCAGAACATGCTCTAGACAAGTAGTGGTGTAGAGATGTTTGTCAGCCAAAGCAAACAAGCATTTCTGGCCTTCTGCTCTAGTGAACATGACTGAGTTTTGTTTCGGGTCAATCTTTCCCATCTTCATTCGGTTTATATCGCTAGCAGAACCTACTGGAGTGATGATGGGCTTCTTCCTCAGGATATTAGCAATCTCTTGATCAAGCTTAGCCACCTCCAAAATATAGCAAACTAACATTCTCTTGAAATGGTCTATGACCGGACCATATTCAGCTTCATTGACAAGAAGAATGTTGTGCAAAACGATCCAATCGTGAGGGTTGAGGTTGGGAAGATCAGCCAGAGAGATAGAGTGCTCAGATTTTTCAGATCCCCTCAAGACCTTGAATATGATATTAACAAAGTTACCTTCACGAACAGGCTTGAGTACCCGAACGTTGGTTATCTTCTGTGCGCTCCAAGTTTGGTACTGAGGTTGAGCAGTCCTCAGGTAATAGTCTATAAGCTCCCTATCCACCTTCGGGTGAGGATGGGGAACTTCAGCTATATGAGCGAACGCATGGAAGATGAAGGCCTTTCGGGTCAGGGGCATGTCGAACTGGGAATCGATTGAGTTGACACGGTCTAGTGAGATGACCGGTTCTGGCCATAGAGTGCAAGGGGACTCAATGGCTTCTTTGATGAGCACTTCGAGGGTCCAAGGAGGAAACAGAGTTTTCTTGCTTTCAAGGAGATCATGAGCCTCCTTCATCTTCCTCTCCTTGGCCTCTGCTTCCCTGACTATTCGAGCATTTTCATCCAGCTCTCTCTCTCTGGTCTGCTTCCTGACCAAGCTGACAATTGGCTCTTGATCATCACTCTCATCACTGTCGTCGTCAATTTGTTTGGCTTTGGCTTAAGCACTCAAACCTGATGAAGGACCAGATGTTGGTTTGGGTGCTTTTGGAGGGACAAGTGATGAAAGTGGAATTGATTGAGGTAGGGAACTTGGAGGGGGTTTCTGTTGAGCTGTGGATTTCTTCTTTTCTCCCCTTGTTTCGGATGGTCCTCCTGCTCAGGAATGCCTTCAATACGGCTAAGAAGGGCAAGAGCAGGAGCGAGCTTCTCTGCAAGACTTCGCCTCACCGAATAGTTGAGAATCGGATCATGGGCTTCAAGGATATTGGATAAAGCTCCGTGGACATCTGAAACACAACTCCTGACCACAGCTTTCTCAGACTGAAGATAATCGATTTCCTTCTCGGCTTGGGAGAGCTGATGAGTTGCCAAGGTAAGCTCGGAAGACTTTTGGGCAAGCTCTTCCTTTGTGGTAGATTCGGCGGCTAGAGTGGCTTGGAATGAGAGAAGACGATCCGCAACCGAAGATAGAAATGATTGGTTGTCTTCTTTGAGTTTTTGGCGGAAGCTGGCAAATTGATCTTTTTCCGTCTCGAAGGAATGGACCAGCTTCTCCACAACGGTGCGGATCTTCTTAGTGTTTAACTCTGAAGCCACCTGTAAAGACTCCAGCCAGAGCTGGGCGTCTTGAAATAGTTTTTCGACTTTTTCGGTTGCTACCGCACTAGCCTGCGTGGATTTATTAATGGCAGCAGCAGCTGTGCTGATAGAGGCTTCATGAGCTTTTGTAAGTGACTCTACCATACTCTGAATAGCAGCCTATGAAAAGTGAGATGTTGAGGAGGAGGAAGAAGCCACAAGATTGTCAATCTTCTCGTGGAGCTCCTTGATGTGCTTTTTGGTGACCGGAGCATCATCATCATCATCACTCTGAAGTTGATAGGGGCTATAGTAGATGGAGTCAAAAATGGTATCCTCCCCCCCAAAAAGGTTTCGGTTTCAGCAGATGGAGTGGGAGATAAGGGTGCAGTGGGTGGTTCGGTGGTGATAGTGGGTTCGGGTGCAGATGTAGGTTCAGGTTGTGAAGTAGAAACCCCCGTATCAGATACGTTGATTAGAACCTCACGGGTGGTAGTGGTGGTGGCTTTTGTGAAAAGTGGTGAGGGAAGGGTGGTTGATGTGGTTTGAAGAGGAGTAGTTATGGGGGGAATGGAAATAGGGTTAGATATGGAGGGAATGGAAATGGAGGAGGTTATGATGGGAATGGAAGAGGTGGGTATAGGAGAAGGGGAAGGAGGTTTTGATGAAATATGTACCTCATGATCAGGGGAGTGAGGTGGGGTTTCGCCTCTAGCTGACTCATCAGAGTCAGAGTGGTTCTCTTCCGAGTCGATGGAAGAAGAGGAGAGAATGAGTTTTCTCTTGGGTTGGACTCTCTTCTTCTTTGCTGGTGGGGAAAGATCTGGTTTTGAGGGTTTTCGCTTCTTAGGAGAAGGACCCTTTGCCCCCTTTGCTGCTTTCTTTATCTTCCTTTGCTCGGGTTTCTTTCCGCGAACAGCAGGTTTATCTGCATCATTTATGGACTGAACCATTTCAGTAGAAAGCTCCCTTGGGCCCGAAGGACGAAAGTCCTTGTAGGCTTTCATGATGATGCTCTCCTTTGACACCCCGGCGGACATAGAGTCCGGAATGGATCCGACGAAAGAAAATTTTGTCGGATCGGTGACGATAATTTTGGTGGTGTGGAAGACGCTGATGTTGCAGAGAAGGGAACCTGCAACAGTAGGAACATGGAGTTTATCCATGGCCCACTTAGTGATGAGCGTCCAGAACCTGGCGTAGGATACCTCAGTGTGGCGAGAGGAGGAGGCAAGGCTCTGAATGAGTTGCTGCCATAGAACCGAGCCATAGTCTAGGTTAAGGCCGTGATAAAGACCATAGAGAATGGTCATAAACAGTTTGCTGGCCCCGTCAGAACCAGAACTACGCTCGGAGAGCCCTTTGAAGAGAATGGTGAAGAAACCATTCCATGGAGGAGGGAGACACGATTTCTTGAATTTTGTAACCGTTGTGAGAATCTCCGTGTACCCCATATTGTAGAACATCGAAAATAATTGCCTGACGGTAATGGTGTTGGGATTAACCCTAGATTCATCGGCTTCAAAGCCTAGGAGCCAACAGAATCGTTGCTTAGAGATGGAGGTCTTGTGAGAAAGAAGACCAAAGTAGATGCGATCCACTGATCTGTCATAATGGGCTGTGGAGAAGACCTGGGAGAGGCATTCCATTGGTACAAGCTCAACTTTGGAAAGAGCGAGCACCAACGGAGAGTATTTGAGGCACTCCACCATGGGATACATGTAATTTTCGTATGCCTTAGGGTTGAGATCAATCACCAGACTTTGTTGTGCACGGATTGGAAGAATATTTGTGCGAGAGGAGGTTTCCTGTATTGATGAAGAATCCGCCATGGTTGAAGGAAGAAGATGATGAACAGGAGATGAGAAATCGTCCGATTTTGCTCTTTTGAGTTTTGAATGTGGTAAATTGGGAATGAAGCAGACGAATTCCTTTTATACCGTGGGTAGAGGAGAGAGAAAGATCATCCCCAAAGCTTCTTGATACAATAAAACGGTTTCGGATTTGACTGAAGCGCGACGGTTGGCACCCCCGATGATTACGCAGGAGAGAGAAGAACTGTTCCGTTTTGCACGCGTGCCCATCACCTCACTATTGAGGCCGTTACTTTGTTGGCTGAGTCAACATCTTATCTGTTTAATAGCTGTCATCCAAACATAAGATTATAAAGTAACCGAACGAGAAGTTTGGAAAATCAAAGATTTTTGTGCATAGAGTGTAAAAGATAAGGAAATAAAGCGAGATATATAGGGGAAGAGTGATGTCAAATTAGACACAAAACAGATGATCCCGGGCACGAATCACTTTCTTCAAGGTCAAGAGAGACCTTAAAGTGTTTGTATGGATTCCCGTTGAATTACGATCAAGCACTTTCTAAGAAGTGTTGAAAGGCATCTTTTTGTTAGGCATAATAGGGTGGCTTTCGCTTCAATTTAGAAACCCGGACCTTGACATAAGACCGAGACTAAATGAAGTACTTGTGAGACCGATGTGGTCTGGTGAACAAGTAGGCTGGATAACAGATATAGTGACTTGTAAAAATATATGATGGTGAAATCTCAAAAAAAAAAAAAAAATTTAAACTGGATTATAGGGGAAGAAATGTTATGGTAAATAACAAATTCATAAGAATCGCATAAACAAAGAGAGATTTCATGTTGACCGTCAATTCATGATAGGTATTGAATGTTGGGTTTCACTAAGCACGTAGTGACACGTGGCTTAGATCATAAACACAGATATTTTGCAACCATAAACCTCAGTGGTTAATTCTGAGAGTCTCAAGGGTTACGATATGGGACCGAAATATGATGGAGAAGAGTAAGGTGGTGAAGAAAAGTGATAGTATCTCTGCTGAAAATAGTGACCAAGCAGTAAACTCTCAACTCATATGAGAAAAGAGTAAGGTAGCTCAGGATTAGAATAAATGGAGCAGCCTTACTGGGAAGACAAGGTTTGTATATACCTAGTCATTAAGGCTTTTATTCAAAATCAGTTGAGGTTTTGGACAACATGCAGCAGCATGCTTCTAGGGACGCTTAAGTAGGTAAAATAAAGAATGAGAAGCAAACCTATTCCAAGTAATTTTTAAACAAGAATGAGACAAAAATATTTTTGGAGATTTTAAGATTGTGAAAAGAGAAAAACCAAACAAAATTAAAAAAAAATGAATTGAACCCGAAATGGACCGAACATTTGGTTCATTTTGGTTCCTAAATTTTTTTTTGGATTTTTGGAAAACAGTGTTACAAAAGGGAAAAACCAATACATAATAAGTAATAACAATAAATAAAAAAAATAAAAAAATTGAATCGAACCCGAAATGGACCGAACGCTCGGTTCATTTCGGTTCCATTTTTTTTTTTTTTTTGGAAAAACAGCTTTACAAAAAGAGTACAACCATAGACAACACCTTTTTGAGATTTGAGCGAAAATATGTGTTATGGGACCGAACCCGAAATAGATCGAACGTTCAGTTCATTTCGGTTCCCATGTGAACCGAACCCGAAATGGACCGAACGTTCGATTCATTTCGGTTCATTTCGCTCCTTACTTTTTAACTTTGGGATGAAGTCTTTGGTACTGATTCAGATTCCATCCTTCCTAGACCATGAAGGATTTTATTGAAACTGGCTTCAGGTGGAGCTTTGGTGAAGATATCTGCCAGTTGATCGGTGGTTCGAACAAAGTGAATTTCGATATTACCATCCTCCACATGATCCTTAATGAAGTGATACCTCAGTGCTATATGCTTGGTCTTAGAGTGTTGCACTGGGTTGTGACAGATCCTAATTGCACTTTCTGAGTCGCAATATAGTGGGATCTTTTTCATGTTAAGTCCATAATCCCGGAGCAGGATTTGGATCCATATTACTTGAGATGTGTAGGAGGCGGCTGCTATGTACTCTGCTTCGGCTGTAGAAAGGGAAACGCATGTTTGCTTCTTTGACTGCCAGCTGACCAATTTCCCATCAAGGAATTGGCAACCCCCTGTGGTGCTTTTCCTGTCTAAACCACATCCTCCAAGGTCTGCATCAGAGAAGGCTTGAACGAAGAAGCCTGAGTTGGATGGATACCAAAGACCGAGAGAGGTAGTTCGCTTCAGATACCTAAGTATGTTCTTCACTGCAAGCATATGAGGTTCTCGTGGGTTTGCCTGAAACCTAGCACAATAACATACAGAAAACATGATGTCAGGCCTGCTAGCAGTAAGATACATTAAAGACCCAATCATCTGGCGGTATAGCGTAATGTCAACAGCTGGTTTCTCCAGTGAAGGGGTGAGTTTGGTTCCGAAAGCCATTGGAACCTTGACCTTTGAATCTCCCATCATACCAAATTTGGCAAGAAGAGTTTTGGTGTATGCTTCCTGGTTGATAAAGATGCCTTCGGGTCCCTGTCTAATATTTAATCCAAGAAAAAAGTTAATCGGACCCATGGAGCTCATTTCAAGTTTAGTCTCCATCAGCTTTTGGAATTCAGCTGTTAAGCTGGGATTCGTTGAGCCAAAGATGATATCATCGACGTAAATTTGTACAATCATAAGGTGGTTACCTTCCTTTTTACGAAAGAAGGTTGGGTCAACCGAATCTTGTTTGAATTTAGACATCTTTAAAAACTTTGTTAGCGTTTCATACCAGTCCCTAGGAGCTTGTTTCAGACCATAAACCGCGTTGTCCAGAATATAGCAGTGATTTGGGAACTTCTCATTGACGAAGCCGGGAGGTTGCTCCATGTAGACTGTTTCTTCAAGTTCTCCATTCAGAAAAGCACATTTGACATCCATTTGGTAGACCTCGTAGTTTTTGTGTGCTGCATAGGCCAGAAAAATGCGAACAGATTCCAGCCTTGCAACTGGAGCGAAAGTCTCTTCATAGTCAATCTCTTCCTCCTGACAGTATCCTTTCACTACCAGACGTGCTTTGTTTCGAGTCACATTCCCTTCCTTGTCCATTTTGTTCCTGAATACCCATTTTAGACCCACAACTGATGCATTTTGAGGAGTTGGAATGAGGCGCCAAACTTTGTTCCTTTCGAATTCGTTCAGTTCGTCTTGCATAGCTTGAACCCAATCTGAGTGATCGAGAGCAGTGTTGACTGTCTTGGGTTCAACTTTTGAAACGAAGGAATTAAACATACAGAATTCTACTTTGGAGAATAGGGAAGTTTGTTTTTCCTTAAGTTGTGATCGGGTCAGAACCTTTTCAGAAACATCACCTACAACTTGAGAGACTGGTTGATTTCTGGTCCATTTGATGAGAGGAGGGTAATTTGGATCATAGGAAGGATCCAATTCAGCGTTTACCATCTCTTCTGGTTCGGATTGACTTTCATCGTCAAAGAGCATATTGGTATTCTCCCCCTCGAATGAAGAGCTTTCTGAAATAGTCGGACTTTCGGGTATATTGAAGAGTTTGGGTGCTCCTGTGCCTTCAGATGCTGTGGAGTGATCGGATGCTACAGTACCTTCGGGTGATACAATACCTTCGGGTGCTGTTGTGCCTTCTGGTGTTGTGGAGCGTTCGGGTGCTACAGTACCTTCGGGCGCTACAGTACCTTCGGGTGCTGTTGTGCCTTCTGGTGTTGTGGAGCGTTCGGGTGCTACAGTACCTTCGGGTGCTACAGTACCTTCGGGTGCTGCAGTATCGGCATGCTCCCCCTCGACTGATGCTCCGGAACTGGGCACTTCTTCATTCATTCGCCTTGTAGCATCTTCTACTAGTTGCTTCAGATGATCCACCTTGTTGTCTGCTGCGCTGGCTTCCGAATTAATAGCCTTCTCTGGTTCATCAAATAACTCAACAAACTTCTCAAAGAGATTTGCAATTGATGCTGTGACTTGACCTGTTTGAGGAAAGATTTCACCAGTTGAGTTTATGTTTGCTGTTGACTTTTTGACATAGCTATCATCAAAGGTCACATAATACGTCTCTTCTATTTTCCTTGAACGTTTGTTTAATACCCTGTACGCTTTAGAAGTGAGAGAATAGCCCAGAAAAATCCCTTCATCGGCTTTGACATCATATTTGTTGCGATGCTCTTTAGAATTGAAGATGAAGCACCGAGAACCGAACACATGGAAGAATTTGACATTCGGCTTCCAGTTGTTTATGATCTCATAAGGAGTGAGCGTGAATCGCTTATTGAGATATGACCTGTTCTGTGTAAAGCAAGCTGCAGATATAGCATCAGCCCAGAAATATAAAGGTAAAAAAGCAAAACTTAGCATCGTTCGAGCTGCTTCACACAAAGATCGGTTCCGCCTCTCAACTATACCATTTTGTTGAGGTGTGTAGGGAGCTGAGAAGTTGTGGGTAGTTCCTCTTTCCGCCAGGAATTCTTCAAATTCTTTATTTTTGAACTCGAGGCCATTGTCACTTCTGATGTTCCGAACTACTTTCTTCAGTTGTACTTCCACCTGCTTGATGAACATCTTTAGCTTGTGAGTCGCTTCAGATTTAAGCTTTAGAAAGAACACCCATGTAAAACGTGAAATGTCATCAACAATAACAAGAATGTACTTGCTACCGCCGATACTTTCAATTGATGAGGGACCACACAAGTCAATGTGAAGTAACTCTAGTGGTTCAACAACTTTTGTGTTTATAATTGATGGATGACTTTGACGACTCTGCTTCCCCATTTCACGTGCCGCACACAAATGTTCTCTGTTTTACTTGAGCAATGGAAGACCACGAACATGACCTCCGGCGACAAGTTTGTTGATGTCCTTGAAGTTGAGATGAGAAAGCCTTCGGTGCCACAACCAGCTTTCATCAGACTGTGCTTTTGATAACAAGCAGATTGCTGGATTCCCTTTGATTGGTTTGAGATTTAGGGGAAACATTTTACGTTTGCGCTCTGATTTGAGAATAACTTTGTTCGTTTGCTTCTCAATAATTTCCGAACCCTCATCATCGAATGAGACCTTGAGACCGGTACCTCCAACAAGATGAGATACACTGATGAGAATATGTTGTAGTCCTTCTGCATATGCAGCCTTCCTGATTGTGAAATCACCGTTTGTAATCATTCCATATCCTTTTATGGTTCCGAAGGAGTTGTTCTCGAACTTGACATTTCCACCGTTTGAAAGAGATCTGAATTCCCTAAGCTCTTCCTTCCTCCCTGTCTTGTGACGTGAGCAGCCACTGTCAATATACCATTCTTCATCGAACTGCTCGTCACTTATAACCTGCACAAATCAAACAGATTTAGGAACCTAAAGTTTCTTGGGTCCACGTGAGCCTTTCACAGGAACAGGAGCAGAAAAAGAGATGTCAACAAAATAAGTTCTTTTTATCAAAGTTGTTTCATCTTTCTTTTTGATGGTGTAAACCTTAATCTTTGTGGGATTTAGTGTTTTTGGTTTGCTCTCTGATTTAACTTACGAAATCTTTGATTTCCCTTTCCGGTCAATTGGAGATTTAGAATGAGATTGAGAAGAAGAATGACTAGAAGAATTAGAATGAGAGAATTTTGACTGATATGATTTCTTGACTTGATATTCTATGTGACTCTTTCGGTTTTGATTATCAGTGGGACCGAACCTAGAATTTTGGTCTCTTTTGCTCTCAGAGCCGAACTCCTGCTTTCGGTTGATACTTCTTTCTGAACCGAACTTCTGCTTTCGGTTGATACTGTGCTCTGAACCGAACTTCTGCTTTCGGTTGTTATTTCTCTCTTGAGATCCAACAGTATGTTTCTCTGACTTTAAATTTTTGTCACGATATGAGAAATAGGTATTTTGAGATTGCCAAAACTGTTTTCTTTCAGAAAGATTCTTCTTGTATCTCTGATTCCTTTGTCGTTTTTGATTTCTCATCTGTTTCGGCTGATGATGGATGTTCGCCTTTTGATTTTGACTGGTGTCAACAGGTCCACTTTGAACCGATGATGATTCTCTTGAATCTGCCTTATCTTTAGGAACATCTTTTGTACCACTGGAACTCGACACGTCAAAGTTATCAGGTTTGTTAAGTGGCTCAGGAATGTATCTTCCTTTTGCTTTCCAGGATGTTTGCTCTGATAGACCAACAGTTGCATCAGCATTGTCAATAGGAGCCGACCAGAAGAACTCATCACAACCATCGGCATTGTCTTCGTTTACAATGGCTGTGAGTTCGGCTGTCTGATGTTCGGTTATACCTGTGACCTTATACACCTGATTATGTGTTGTCCTTACCTTTTGGTAAACAACAACTTTTTCTTCAAGTTTCGGGGACTTTTGTTGGGACAAGCGAGCGAACTCCACAGAATTTTCTGAGATGAGATTTTTGTGGATTTCAGGTTCACTTTTGATAAATTCAGAGCAGTCAACTTCGTCCTCTACAGAAATTTCACTCATGTCATTATTCTCATTGAGCTCAGATGCATTTTCAACATCAATTTTATTTTCTGAGCTCAAATTGGCATTCAATGAGTCAAATTTTTGTATGGTTTCGGTCCTTAGATTCAGTTTGTCATTTTCATCCAAAAGGTTTTTTAGCATGTCCTTATGGTCTTTGGACTTAATAAAAGATTCAATTTTGTCTAGACCATACATATACGTTGGATTAACATCCTCAGACGAAACCACACTTTCACAATTGTATGCTTCAGCGTCGATTTCATCTTCCTTAAACTCAAGAAAAGGCAAGATCATACGATGAATTTTCTGCCCTATTTCACAGTTCAAATGAATTTGAGTGATATTATTGTAAAGACGCTTAGCAATCAAACAAAAACATTTCCCTGTTTCAAAAGTTTTAAATTGTCTCTTTGCAAATAAATGTTTTCGTCCTTGGTTTTGACTAACTCCGACTCTTTCAGTTTGATCCACATCCTCCGTTCCTCACTCTTCGACGACACCCTGCTTATTTGGTCAGTTAGGTTAGAATTGGTGACCCGAGTTTGAGTTAAGCTACTGTCTAGATGAGAAATTCTTGAATTAACATTTTTTTAATTCTTTTTCATATGAGCATTGTGGGACTTTAAATGAAACAAACACGGATTGTACCTTCTTGATTAATTCATCAAGCTCGTTGAATTGCACGCTGAGCGGTTTTGCTGTAAAGCACATGTCCTGTTGCTCCTTCGAGTCTTTGTTCCCACCATCTGTGTTATATCCCCTCATCTGAGATACATCAGACACCATCAAGCATCTTCCACTGCTGTCCTTCTCTTTCGCCACATAAGCTTTTCCTTGAGAAGGCTTCCTTACTTCATCATTCTCTGAGTCGGTTGACCAGACCTCCACTCCTCCGAATTCATCATTTGCTATTGAACCCTACACAATTAAAGCATTCATAGACGAGTTAGCAGTAGATTTCTTCTTCCTGATCTCATCCAGCTTTTTTAGTAACAATGCTTCTTCATCTTTTTCCTCATCCTTTCAACCATTTTCTTGAGAACACAATCTTTAGCATAGTGATTCTTTCCTCCACAGTAAAAGCAGCTCACTCCCGAATCTCCTTCAGCTTTCGGTTCCTTCCTTGATTCTTCTGCTTTCGGTTCTTCTTTGACCTTTTCAGAGCTGTAACTTCCCTGCCAATTACGGTTCTTATTGGTGGGAAATCTTTTCTTGATGAACCTCATGGGATTTGATACCATCATAGCATAGTCTTCAGAAGTAAGATCATAATCTTCTAAGTTGAGGTCTTCATCTTCCATCGCCGCTTTACTTTTGGATAGTAGTGCCATGGAACCGAGGCTTGAAACTACATTTTTCTCCTGTAGTACGATCTTCTCTTGGGATTTCAGTATGCCCACCAGTTTCGCTAGAGAATAAGATTTGAATTGCTCATGCGCTTTAACTGTGGACACAACAGCTCTCCACTCAGATCTGAGGCCGTTAAGAAACGTGACTTTCTGCTCAATCAACTTCCTTTCAATATCATGTTTAATCATCTTGCTAAGAAGATGATTGAAGCGATCGAACGTTTGAGTCACAGTTTCTTCGACTCTCTGCTTGAATTCACCAAACTCGGATAAGAGTAAGGTTTGAATGGAGTGTTCAAGATCTTCGTCCGTAGAATACAATTCGCGAAGCCTGTCCCATATTTCTTTGGCAGTAGTGCACGAACTCACCAGCCTGAAAGTGTCAGATTGAAGAGCGAATCTGATTAATCTCAATGCTTTAATATTGCACTGAAATTTATCATTTTCGTCTTGGGCAACATCTTTAACATCTTTCAAAAGATCATTATACTCCTTTTGAGTTTTAATAATCCTTGAAGTTGCAGAATGAGCAAAGGGTCCTGAAACGATTGCTTCCCAGATGAGGTATCCATTGTCCTCAGATCCTAAAACATAGTCTTCAAAGTGATTTTCCCAGACTTCATAATCTTGGGTGTAAAGGATGGGAATTTTCGTTGTTGATCCAATGCTGTTCGAAATATTAATGGGATTAGATGGCGACTCGTCTATGCTTGATTGAATAACCTGTTTGAAAGATCAGAGTTGTAATATATAATATTAGGGCAAAACGAACAAGTAATGAGATACGTCAATTATGGGGTGACGGCTGAATAAATATTAGTTAATGCGGAACAAACCCTAATAGCTTCTTTCACAGAAGAGATGTGTATGAATTACACAGCCTCCTGCTCTGATACCAATTGATGAGATAAAAATATCTTTAAGATCGAATAGATATTTGAAACAGGTATATAAAGAATATAAAGCAATACTCAAGAATGGATTTGAATATGTCGAATGATTAAACTTTCAATCCTCAGTAGAGCTCGATGAAGAACTTCCACTGTAGAGGATTCTTGGGTTACAAAAAGATAACTTCTATAATTACACCGTAAAACCCTACTCTATCAGTTACGTAAAAGATGCATGCAAGCATCTATAAATACACAAACCCTAGAAAATAAGATACGGATGGACAGGCCCATACCGCATAAAGAATGGACTAGGAAGCGAGCCCAAGACGCAACACCAATAACCCAACAGTAGTATGTAATATTAACGAATAAATTAATAAAATTACCTATAAAACAATCAATTGGTTTAGTGTATTAAACCCAAAATTTTATGAAAATGTTTAGAAAATTAATTGCAGTACAGTTATTCTAAAATGAATTATTATAACATCAAATGCGTTACCATTTACTAAATGTTATATTCTTCAACTTATTTATAATTACAATTACAATTTCGCAGGTTTCTTTGAATATTGTCAACAATCCAGAATTTTGTAAAAAATTCAACTTCTTGATATGGAATTCGAGGCTTGAAGTTCATGAATTTGAGGTAGGGTGGAAGTCTTTAATGAATGAATACAAGCTCACATAATTTTCTCCTTGGGCAGATTAGTAAGCATTTGGTTCATCTCTTCATCTTATTTTTCTCCTTCCTTTGATGCCCACTCATAATATCAACATCCATTCCATCTTCATGCTTAACAACATTTTTCATCTCGTAGTTGTTTGTTTTTTTAGAAGTCTTCAAGTAAAAAACATTCGCGCGTGTTCTGTTTGGTACAACATTTGTATCGTCTCTTCGAACCTCTTCATTTTTCTTCTTGCTGAACTCGTGATGAATCATGATTATATGCTGCTGAAATCTTATTTCACTTTTTTTTCCGTTCTGTTTTTATTTATTCTTGTTGAGTTTTTTTTTTATATTGAATAATGATAATTTCTTGATGAAATATCATTATTTTTTGCTAAAATATCTTTATTTATTTATTTTTTTTGTTGAAATATCATTATTTTTTGCTGAAATATCATAAATTCTTGTTGAAATGTTATACAATATTAAAATTTCAGCATTAAAAAACTATTTTCGGTTTATAAAATCAGTTTATTTTAATTTTTTAATATCTGAAGCAACATGTAGATATTAAAAAAAACAAACACGTTTCTTATCATAGTCTACAATCGTTTGGTCCACCTCTTCTACTGCACAGGGCTGCAAAGCTGGTCCGCAGACTTCATTAATTTTTGCTTCAGAAAAACAAACGACACCTTAATATCAGTATTAACAAACATTTATGAAACGATCAATCATCAATCATGTATTAGCAATCGTGAGGACAAATTTCAAGGATCTAATATCATTAGTAACAAACATTTACGAAACGTATCTTCCATTCAAGGTTGTCCTCAAATTTATAGAATTCTTTTATTCCATAAGAATCCATGAATGGATTTGTCATTCCCTAACGATTTTGGTGATATAAACGATATGAATGAAGATGAAACTGCCTCAATCGATGTTGAATTCTTCTTAAGAGATGATGAAATTTTTTTCAAATAATGATGATAA
Organism: Lactuca saligna; assembly: GCF_052625555.1. Classification (NCBI taxonomy): domain Eukaryota; kingdom Viridiplantae; phylum Streptophyta; class Magnoliopsida; order Asterales; family Asteraceae; genus Lactuca; species Lactuca saligna. Next base: position 204,298,417 of record NC_136424.1, on the reverse strand, counting down.
TCCCTCAATTGAAAATGCCAAACACTATGGATCATCACCATGAAGGGGAGTTCACATTTGCTGAAAATATTTCTGAAAGAATGCAAATCTCTGGTATGTTATTTTTTTATACTTATTGTCGGTAAAATATTCTCAAACACATTACATGATTTGCATAGTCTTTATAGACTATCAAAATCTTTTTTAGTTGTCACATACTTAGAGTTCATTGATAATTTGTACTTCATTTTATTTGATTTATCAAATTGTGATTTAGACTCTGTTATTAAGTTGTGCCTTTTTGGATGTCACAAACATTGAATCATGTAAAGAGAGAACAAGTGATTGTATTGATCAACATTTGGTAATAGCCGGTAAATCTTATTGGATTCTTACTATCCCTAGCTTAAGCCAATAAAAGACCTTAAATACCCATCTGATCATGCAATTGAAGAGATGTACAGAAAATATGCATGTGCAGGAGATTTTGATGTTAGAAAGACCACAAACAAAAAAAAGTGTGGAATATTGTACATGAAATATCTTATATGTAATAACCAAGGTCTCCTAAATACATCTCCTGTTGATACTTTGGACTCAAAAATCAATTTAATGTATAATCAAAATATTGGTACAATCATAGCTCACAGGCTCTATACAAGTATTCTTGGTGGATACAATTTTGTAGGAGGCCTAATTGATGACTTCAAAAATTACATGGGGGATCTTAATTGCATCATAGGTGGTAGTGTTTCTTAGATTCTAGTGGACAAGCTGAATAACAGAAAAGAGTGTTAAGATTTTTTTTTTTGACTATTGAGTTGAGAATAAGCAATTAAATGCTCTTTTCTGGCAGATGAAACATCCAAGATCAATTTTAAAGATTTTGGTGATGTAGTTTCTTTCGATGCTACTTTTCGAACTAATGGTTTGGATATGATTTTAATTTAATATTTTTTTTATTTATTATTCATGCATATATTAATTCAAATACTTTTACAGGTACCATATGGTTTTTGTTCCTTGTACTTGAATTGATTATCACAAGAGGTGTGTCACTGATTCCTATATATGGTTGTTGAAATCTTTTCTTAAAACTTTTGGCAAGCAATTGTTGGTTTTATCCGACCAAGACCCGATAATGAAGAAAGACGTTATAACTGTGTTCCCACAATTGATTCATAGGCTTTTTATGTGGCATATCACATCTAAATTGCCATTGAAGGTATTTATGCATGTAAATGTTTATTCACTTTTTATTCAAAAACAATGAAGTGATTGTATATTTTAATACTAGATGATAATATATTTACATAGTATGTAATATTAATGAATAAATTAATAAATTTACCAATATAACAATCAATTGGTTTAGTGTATTAAAACCATAATTTTATGAAAATATTTAGAAAATTAATTGTAGTACAGTTATTATAAATTGAATTATTATAACATCAAATAACTTATCATTTACTACATATTATATTCTTTAACTTTTTTATAATTACAATTACAATTTTCCAGGTTTATTTGAATATTGTCAACAATTCAAAATTTCGTAAAAAAAATTCAACTTCTTGATATGGAATTCGAGGCTTGAAGTTCATAAATTTGAGGTACGCTGGAAGTCTTTAATGAATGAATACAATCTCAGATTTTTCTCCTTGGTCAAATTAGTAAGCATTTGGTTTATCATTTCATCTGATTTTTCTCCTTCCTTTGCATGCCCACTCATAATATCAACATCCATTCTATCTTCATGCTCATCCCTAATTAATGCTTTTAATGTTGTCCCATTAAAAAATTTGACCACCTTTCTAACCACTGACTTCATCTTATCATCATTCGAATGCATTTCTATACACATCAGACTACTTGTTTCTATAACCTTTTTCTTCTCAAGCAACCTTCCTATCATACTTTCAATAATTCCACAACTCTCCTACAATTTAAATGAATGAAATTTTAATTTAACATTCTACTAATTTATAATACATTACACGTACCATTCACTAACATAAAAACATCATTTTTTTCTAGTAAAGTTATTATATAATATTCTTAGCTCAACTGATCTATTTCTTCAATCATCTTGATTCATCATCTCATGATAAAACACACTATCAACATTTTCCTTGAAACAGAGATTTCCATAGATCCCTTGCTTACTTTATATTCCTCCAAAACTCTTAGGTGTTCAGAATAAATTATTGTGATGAATGCCTTATACATTTGCAAATTTACATCTTCACATATCACTTTGTCTACATATGCCGTCTGCACAATTACATTACATAATTTATCATTAATATAGAATTTTATGGTTAACAATATTTAACACATAAAGTTAATATTTCAAATCATACCTGTAACATCCCAAAAACACAGTCTGAAAATTTCGTTTAATTTAATGATAAAACCATAGTCAATAAACCTCATATAGAAATCATAAGCAATGTATCTCAAAATATTATAACAACTGTCAAATATATCAGAGTAAAAACATCCCAGGCTGAACAAATGGTGTGTGCACTGCAATCTTCCCGAGCTCCTCTTTTGAAAACTGAGTACCTGAAACCAAAACTGAAACTGTAAGCACGAAGCTTAGTGAGCTCCCCCAAACTACCACATACCATACAATAACATATAAACACATATTGGGCCTTGCCCACTGCATCGGGACGAAGCCTGGAAACTGCATCGGACCGAAGTCCGGAACTGACTGGGACCTTGTCCCCTGCATCGGACCAAAGTCCGGAACTAACTGCATCGGACCGAAGTCCGGAACTAACTGCATCGGACCGAGGTCCGGAACTAACTGCATCGGACCGAGGTCCGGAACTAACTGCATCGGACCGAGGTCGGGAACTAACTGCATCAGACCTTGTCCCCTGCATCGGACCGAAGTCCGGAACTAACTGACCGAACATAGCATAGCATATCAACTAGCATGAACACATATACTGCATACTACATCGGGCCGTAGCCCGGAACACATAACACATAACACATAACACATAAAACATAGCGCATAAATCCTGTCTGAGCTACGAAGGCATCAAACATACTAGCTACTACATCGGACCGAAGTCCGGAAACTACTGCTAACTGGACGGGCCGGCATTGTGGCCTTAGACCCGTCCCTACTGGAAGGAAACTCACCTCACACTGCTGAAGTCCCGTTGACACAATCCCACACTGCTGAAGTCCCGCAGACTCCACCCCAGCTGCTGGCTGACAGATTCCCGAACTGTCAACAGCAAATAACACCCAATTAGTAATTGGGTTCTAACACACAACTAAAAATACATGCTTGGATAATTACTACATTACCCCTAGCTTGGCTTACCCAAGCCCAAGGCCCAATCCATAGGCCCAAAGTCAACTAGGGATTAAAGCCCAACATATGGCCTAATTTTCCAAATTGGGGCCAGGCCTATACATGGTCTTATTCTAAGGCCCAACATCATACAATCATTAAGGCCCAACTATGGTCCATCTATGGCCCAATTTTCCAAATTGGGCCCAACCCCTTACATGGGACTTACCCTAGGCCCATTAATAATCCAATTATTAAGGCCCAACAGAAAGGCCCAACAATAAACCCAAGTGAAGTTAGGGTTTCACATAAAATGCCGATTAGGGTTAAGTTTCCTACTTAACCCATTAAGGAATTATTCCTCTAAGGACTTAATCCATTAAGTCCCTCATTCTTTTAAATAAGTCATATGGTGTGATTGGGCTTAATCACACAATTCCATTCCAATGGCCCAAATGTGGGTCTCGATAAGTCCAAGCGCATAATCCCAACTTAGAGTTTTCACATGAAATGATGATTAAGGTTCAGTGTTTCTTTCTTAACCCATTAAGGACTTAATCCGTTAAGTCCATTATTCCCTACGCCAGTTTGCCAATGATTATTAATTATTGGTTAAGATTTAATAATTAATTCTCGTGTGCGTCCCAAGCAATTTCCACAAATTAGGGTTCTATTGGCATTATGGTGTTCCAATCCAAATATTAGCCCATTTATCAATTTGTTGGGCTTTTAGGTCCGTTAGGGCTTTATTGGGCCTATTAAGCCCACTAGAATAACATTAAGCCCATTAGGGTTTTATTTGGGTCAATTAGGGTCCATTAAGCTTAATTGGGCCCATTAGGGCTTACAAGGCCCACTAGGGTTTCAAGCACCCCAAACGAATCAACACAATCGAGACAAGGCACACCGCCACCCGACACGGCGGCCGGTGGCGGCAGCCACCACCCTATGGTGGTGGTTTGATTTTTCCTTTCATTATTCCAATTGCTTTACAATTTACAATGAACCCACAAATAAACACACACACTACACTAATTAAACATGCACAACCACCCCATGGTGGCCGGCAGCGGCGAATGGTGGCAGCCACCACCTCACGGTGGTGGTGATGGCCTTCTTGGTTTTCTAGCCACACAAACCCAACCTTACATCGCAGAAATAACACACGAAAAATAAAATAGACACATGCAACCACCTTGAGGCGGCAGGTGGCGGTAGCGAGTGGCAGCCACCACCTCACGGTGGTGGCGGTGGGGTTTTCTTCGGGTCTCCGGCCAGAAAACGTTTATGTAGCTCTAAACCATCCCAATACTCGTGCACAACATCGCAACACACACACACAGCTTCACGAGACCACCAACCCAGCCACCATTTCACGGTGGCAGGTGGCTTATGCAGGCATCGGCGGGGTGTAGTGATTTGCGAACGACAGCAACGAACGATGACAACAAATGCGCCTAGCCTCTGACTAAAACCCAACAGCAGCAATGTCGTGGTTCCTCGGTGATGAAGGAGTAGCGATAGAAGGATCTGGCGGCCAAGGGCGGCGACTGCGACGATCTCGGTCTCTCTCTCAGCAACTTTCCGGCTTCCCAATCGCTTCCAGCAACAACGATGAGGCGGCACCTAGCAACGATTGGATTGTTGTGGCGAAGGGAGGATGGGAACGGGAGGTGGCTGCGACTGGAGGTAGAGAAATGGGAGTGGCGGCTGAAGCAAAGAAAGGGTCTCCTAGTTTTAGGGTTGAAGGAAATGACGTGGGGAAGGGATACGGGTATATCCCGTATCTTATTTCAAACTTATGATTAGATTATTCAACTTCAACCCCTCCACCCTAATTTGTTTACCTTTTAAACCCTACCTTTCAAAACTCTTTACAATGAAGTCCAAAATTACCATCTAACCCTTGTTTCTCATAGTCTATTCATTTTAAGTCTCGATAATTTACCACGTGGTCCTTACCTCCATAAATACTTATAAGACTAATCTGGAACTGACAATTTTAATCTCCGACTTCTAAAATTCTTCACAACTTAGTCCGAGACTTATATTTATTAATTTATTTAAATAAACGGAGCGTTACAACTCTCCCCCACTTAACTTAGATTTCGTCCTCGAAATCATTCCTTACCATTCCTTTCACTTCAAACCACTCTTGTAACCAGGTCACCATCCTGGGCACAGCCTAGCCTTTCTAGGGGTTACTGTAACCAACCCTCGCGACAAGATCACATCTATTTCGTCTGATATCTGTTGCCTTGAGATGGTCTGATTTCCTGACAGACCACTCATACCAAATTATTATCAATGAAACCAGCCTGCTTATCTCCCAACTGACTACTCAACTTCTGCTAGCTCGAAAATGCCCAATACAAGACATTTTCCCAAACCTAATTATCCCTGTAGATCACTTATACTTGGCCAATGCTTAGCTATTTCCGCTATGAGTGACTCGTCACTTCCTAATAAACCAGCTATCCTGTCTGTACTTGCGGATCAGGGCACAATTACTAACATTGCTCAAGAGCTGTAACTGCCTGAAACACTGAGCTGTCTAAACACTGAACTACCTGAAACACCGAACTGTCTGAAACTGTATGCTGTCACATGGCTGCTTCCTGACATCTACCGAGACCTACCTGGTCTCAATTCTCCGCCAATCATCTAAAATATCGGGTTCCAGCCCCATTGCGGAGCCCCTAGGACTCCCTACTTAGTCGCCTCACACAACTTTTGAACGAAATCCTTCTTTGAAACCAACAACTATTAGCTATCTTGTTACTGTGGCCCTAACGGCCTTTTGATCTAACTGATCGGTTCCATGCGTCGAATCCTGACGTCACCAAAACCCAAAGCTAAACGCGATTGCTACATGATCATTGGTAGCCTTATGTCATAAATGACCTCAAGCAGTCCACTGCTTCTCTGCTCTCTTCTCTGTAGTGGCGCTTCTACAGTCTTATCACTGGCTTAACCAGGTCTAATCCGTCTGGGAAATTCCGAAATCCAATCCATGGATTTCCATATCCTTACTGCTATACCTGAAATGGTGAGTACTACTAACCTTTCTGCGTCCTAACAACGCACTCACGCTATCTACCAACCTAGTCAAGGTTGCGGCTACACCCACAGACTCTCATCACTCTAGCACTATCTGACTGCTAGTGAATGCTACGGCTACACCCGCAGGCTTACAACACTCTGATACTGGATCGAACACACGCTTTTCCGAACTTCCATCTCACACTATCCTCAAATCATACAACCACTTGGGCTATCTTCCTTCCCAATAAGGATGCGAAACTTATCCTAGTCTCAAAACTGCCTCGCTTCTGAATCCTTGGGTGATTCTCCCCCACTTTGATTCAGCTAATGCCCTACAGCACACAAAACTGGAAGAATTCCCAATCCTTCTCACTACCCATGACCGATCTGCTAGAAACCACACTTACCATTGCTAGTGTTTCAACACCAGCTAATCCAAAAGATCACACAACTCTAAAAATTCGAATAAATCTCCGGTAATAACCCGCTAAACCCAGGAAACTCCTCAATTGGAGACCATCGGAATCTCCCACTTTATCACGGCCTCTATCTTGGCCGGATTGACTAGAATATCCTTCCGATTGACGAGCTACCCCAAGAAATTGCACCCCGTGCAACCAGAACTCACGATTAAAGAACCTTGCGAAAATTCTCTTCCTCCTCAAAGTCTCTAGCACCTCCCGCAGGTGCTTCTCGTGCTGCTCCTCAGTCTTGGAATAAACCAAGATGACGTTGTACTTTCCCAATCCCATAATCTGGGGGATTGCTCTATCACTATTCACTAATGCTTCTCGGCATGCAATTGGCATATGACATCTCTTGAAAATGTAATTTAGACACGAACCGAGGATAACATAGGGTTACACTTACTCAACCCTTGGAACAAAAAGTCTCCCTTGTGCAGTTTCCCACAAGTGTTGCACCGATTATGACCCCGCTGGCCTCTCAGAAGCTGATCTAAAATCTACGGTCTCCTCCCGATACCCTTTACTATAAGCAACTGATCTGGTTCCCTCTTAACAATGTGCTCTAAGTCAATATCCCGCTCTCGAGCTCTAGAAATCATATCATTCAGGGTCTTGCACCCCGAGATACTCACAATCTCCCTGCTATCATTCTACAATATGTTCTGATAACTTACCTTCTTCGTTTCCTCATCTGCTGCATACTGTGGTACCATATAAACTCTTTCCTGAGACTTGGTAGTGACCTCTACCACAATCTTAGTCGTCTAGTGTAGATCTAACAACTCTTGCGCCAACTGCTGCGCCTCAATCGCCTGGGCACACTCTGCCCATAATCTGGTCTGGAAGTCATCTCATGACATAACATCAACCACGTCATCACTCAACTCACTACCAACCTCTTCCTAACAATCTCGTGCTCTATCCCTCAGGAGATAGGAAGTAAGTCAGACCTTGTCTCCTTTCGAGACAACATCTGGTACGAAATGTGTTGGCAACATCTGCCAACCATCTGCCACTAACAATGGGGTCCCTAACCCCCTGACAATGTGAAGCCTCACAAACCGTGAATTCCCGAAACATCAACGTACGGGTCTCTATCATGACTGCTATCTCAGTGCAGAATGCACTCGGCCTCTCATCACAAATCTCCATAATGCCCTCCTTGGTCACACTGAGGATCACAGGAGTCTGGTCAGTGATACTGCACAAAATTCTCAAATGAAATGAACTCTCTTATCTGCTCATCAATCTGCCCGACTCCAGAGTCCGAGCCTGATCCCTCGTCGATACCAGAACTACCATCTGGTCTACCACATAGCATCACTATACTTGGCAATATACCATCCCTAACATCACGATACTTATCCAAACTCGAGGGATCTCACACACTACAAGTTCTCTAGTTTCATCTTAGCCTTCCTTGATTTGAGTACCGATCCTCTGCTTTCAGTAGTATGGGCCCCTACTACCTTCCACATCTATCCGTACTTTCCTCAAGAACTGCCTTGACTCCACCAAGTCCCTTCTACTACTACTACTACTACTAATCTCATGCTAATCTCATCCTAGGCTTGCCCTAGGGAAATCTCTGACTCCACTAACTCACCCCCACCATCAACTGCATAAGAAGTTCCTGCTTTCTTCCCCTAACTAGCTCGCGAATACTATTACATATTACTCAGACTAGATAATTCTTCGAATGAGAGATCCTACCCTACAACGGTTGGACTCAGACAAGAGCTACGAAATAGGGTTAGACCTAACCTTCTGAAATTATTTAGTCCTTGCAATATGTAACTTATCATATTCGTTTACTAGTTAGTGAAAGGCAACTAGAACTCCCAGGAGCACAAAGCAAGCAGCATTCGGGCGTTGAGTACACATACTAAAGCATATACTACTCTGGCTATCGTACTGGCTACTTTGTACTAGCATGCATCTCTCAATAAGCTGGTACACATATAACAGACACATAAGGCATCCTCCTTAGATCCTTAGCCCTAACTAGCATGCAATTCTCATAAAGCTGATACACATATAATAGGCACATAAGGCATCCTTCCTAGATCCTTAGCCCTAACTAGCATGCAATTCTCATAAAGCTGATACACATATAATAGGCACATAAGGCATCCTTCCTAGATCCTTAGCCCTATTCTAGCATGGTGTTCTACTGAAACTGGAACTGATATTCATAACATAAACTTGTATGGGTAATTTGGGAGTACTTACTTGAGCTCGTCTAATTGCATGCACCACACTCTTTTCTCTTTTCAAAACTCTATTCGCTTTTTCTAAAACTCTTTTCTTTATACTTTTTCTAAAATTGTTTTCTTTTCTCAAAATTGTTTTGTAACCATGATTTTTTTCTTGAAAACTTTATACCACTTCCTTAGTTTGAGTTCAGACACACCCGAAAGTGTGCCCGAATCCCTCAAACCAAGGCTCTGATACCAACTTGTAACATCCCAAAAACACAGTCTGAAAATTTCGTTTAATTTAATGATAAAACCATAGTCAATAAACCTCATATAGAAATCATAAGCAATGTATCTCAAAATATTATAACAACTGTCAAATATATCAGAGTAAAAACATCCCAGGCTGAACAAATGGTGTGTGCACTGCAATCTTCCCGAGCTCCTCTTTTGAAAACTGAGTACCTGAAACCAAAACTGAAACTGTAAGCACGAAGCTTAGTGAGCTCCCCCAAACTACCACATACCATACAATAACATATAAACACATATTGGGCCTTGCCCACTGCATCGGGACGAAGCCCGAAAACTGCATCGGACCGAAGTCCGGAACTGACTGGGACCTTGTCCCCTGCATCGGACCAAAGTCCGGAACTAACTGCATCGGACCGAAGTCCGGAACTAACTGCATCGGATCGAGGTCCGGAACTAACTGCATCGGACCGAAGTCCGGAACTAACTGCATCGGACTGAGGTCCGGAACTAACTGCATCGGACCGAGGTCTGGAACTAACTGCATCGGACCTTGTCCCCTGCATCGGACCGAAGTCCGGAACTAACTGACCGAACATAGCATAGCATATCAACTAGCATGAACACATATACTGCATACTACATCGGGCCGTAGCCCGGAACACATAACACATAACACATAACACATAAAACATAGCGCATAAATCCTGTCTGAGCTACGAAGGCATCAAACATACTAGCTACTACATCGGATCGAAGTCCGGAAACTACTGCTAACTGGACGGGCCGGCATTGTGGCCTTAGACCCGTCCCTACTGGAAGGAAACTCACCTCACACTGCTGAAGTCCCGTTGACACAATCCCACACTGTTGAAGTCCCGCAGACTCCACCCCAGCTGCTGGCTGACAGATTCCCGAACTGTCAACACCAAATAACACCCAATTAGTAATTGGGTTCTAACACACAACTAAAAATACATGCTTGGATAATTACTACATTACCCCTAGCTTGGCTTACCCAAGCCCAAGGCCCAATCCATAGGCCCAAAGTCAACTAGGGATTAAAGCCCAACATATGGCCCAATTTTCCAAATTGGGGCCAGGCCTATACATGGTCTTATTCTAAGGCCCAACATCATACAATCATTAAGGCCCAACTATGGTCCATCTATGGCCCAATTTGGAAAATTGGGCCCAACCCCTTACGTGGGACTTACCCTAGGCCCATTAATAATCCAATTATTAAGGCCCAACAGAAAGGCCCAACAATAAACCCAAGTGAAGTTAGGGTTTCACATAAAATGCCGATTAGGGTTAAGTTTCCTACTTAACCCATTAAGGAATTATTCCTCTAAGGACTTAATCCATTAAGTCCCTCATTCTTTTAAATAAGTCATATGGTGTGATTGGGCTTAATCACACAATTCCATTCCAATGGCCCAAATGTGGGTCTCGATAAGTCCAAGCGCATAATCCCAACTTAGAGTTTTCACATGAAATGATGATTAAGGTTCAGTGTTTCTTTCTTAACCCATTAAGGACTTAATCCGTTAAGTCCATTATTCCCTACGCTAGTTTGCCAATAATTATTAATTATTGGTTAAGATTTAATAATTAATTCTCGTGTGCGTCCCAAGCAATTTCCACAAATTAGGGTTCTATTGGCATTATGGTGTTCCAATCCAAATATTAGCCCATTTATCAATTTGTTGGGCTTTTAGGTCCGTTAGGGCTTTATTGGGCCTATTAAGCCCACTAGAATAACATTAAGCCCATTAGGGTTTTATTTGGGTCAATTAGGGTCCATTAAGCTTAATTGGGCCCATTAGGGCTTACAAGGCCCACTAGGGTTTCAAGCACCCCAAACGAATCAACACAATCGAGACAAGGCACACCGCCACCCGACACGGCGGCCGGTGGCGGCAGCCACCACCCTATGGTGGTGGTTTGATTTTTCCTTTCATTATTCCAATTGCTTTACAATTTACAATGAACCCACAAATAAACATACACACTACACTAATTAAACATGCACAACCACCCCATGGTGGCCGGCAGCGGCGAATGGTGGCAGCCACCACCTCACGGTGGTGGTGATGGCCTTCTTGGTTTTCTAGCCACACAAACCCAACCTTACATCGCAGAAATAACACACGAAAAATAAAATAGACACATGCAACCACCTTGAGGCGGCAGGTGGCGGTAGCGAGTGGCAGCCACCACCTTACGGTGGTGGCGGTGGGGTTTTCTTCGGGTCTCCGGCCAGAAAACGTTTATGTAGCTCTAAACCATCCCAATACTCGTGCACAACATCGCAACACACACACAGCTTCACGAGACCACCAACCCAGCCACCATTTCACGGTGGCAGGTGGCTTATGCAGGCATCGGCGGGGTGTAGTGATTTGCGAACGACAGCAACGAACGATGACAACAAATGCGCCTAGCCTCTGACTAAAACCCAACAGCAGCAATGTCGTGGTTCCTCGGTGATGAAGGAGTAGCGATAGAAGGATTTGGCGGCCAAGGGCGGCGACTGCGACGATCTCGGTCTCTCTCTCAGCAACTTTCCGGCTTCCCAATCGCTTCCAGCAACAGCGATGAGGCGGCACCTAGCAACGATTGGATTGTTGTGGCGAAGGGAGGATGGGAACGGGAGGTGGCTGCGACTGGAGGTAGAGAAATGGGAGTGGCGGCTGAAGCAAAGAAAGGGTCTCCTAGTTTTAGGGTTGAAGGAAATGGCGTGGGGAAGGGGTACGGGTATATCCCGTATCTTATTTCAAACTTATGATTAGATTATTCAACTTCAACCCCTCCACCTTAATTTGTTTACCTTTTAAACCCTACCTTTCAAAACTCTTTACAATGAAGTCCAAAATTACCATCTAACCCTTGTTTCTCATAGTCTATCCATCTTAAGTCTCGATAATTTACCACATGGTCCTTACCTCCATAAATACTTATAAGACTAATCTGGAACTGACAATTTTAATCTCCGACTTCTAAAATTCTTCACAACTTAGTCCGAGACTTATATTTATTAATTTATTTAAATAAACGGAGCGTTACAACTAAGGTGGGTTGCACCTGATCCTACATCGGCTTGGAAGGAGAACGAAACATCTACTTATAAGGGGTGTGGATACCTTCCTTAACACAACGCGTTTTAAAGCCGTGAGGGCAGCAGATCCCATAAGAACTCTGCAGTTAAGCGTGCTCGGGCGGGAGTAGTACCGGGATGGGTGACCCCCTGGGAAGTCCTCGTGCCGAGTGGCCCAAAGCGGACAATATTGTGATACGTGCCAGAGGGGGGTGTTACAATACCATTAGAAACGCAAGAGGTCCAGTGAAGTAGTAGTTCTTGTCATTTGGCCTCAATTTATTCTTGTTTTTTCTAAACAGTCTACTATGTACTCACATCAGTGACTACTTGACACATCCTTGTATTTAATTAACTTTTCAATAAAACTAATTCTACAAGACCCCATCGTCTCTGTTTCAACAAAAGTATTAATGAAAAAAGTTAAGAAATTTAGCTTAAACATCTCATCCGCATCACTTGTTTTCCTTATATTCTTCAAATAGTTTCCATTATAATAATTTCCCTTCCCATATTGTCCTTTCCAAGCCTCAAGAAATGGATCATTCTTATTAAATTCATCCAGTGTCTTAAAATCCAAACCCTTATTCGGAAGTCCAAACATAGCTTCAACCATATCGTTTGTTATGGCCACTTCACCACTTTTAACCCTTATGGAGCACTAGCTAGTTGTGAAGATATCTACAAAAAAATATGCTAATTTACCTCGTAATTTATCAAGCTTCATACCCAGAAAAGATCCAAAACCCATTTTTCGTACCATTTCTCATTGAATTTTGACAAATTTTTCATTGCTAAATACAATGAGTTTGGAGACATACTCAACCTCTGAAATTATGTTCCTACCTTCACTTCTTTACATTTACCCTCACATTCAATTACTTTTTTCCTTTTCACATTTACCTTTTTATCCTTAACAATATTTTTAACCCTTTTCCTTTTCATTATTTTATCCTTGTTTTCAGTATCCATCTTTTTTTTTTCTCAACAAAATCATTATCACTGATGTCATTCTCCTTTGCTATTCCATAGTTCATCTTTTTAGGTAATTTTAGTTTCTGTCCGCCCCCCAACAACTATCCATTGATTCCCTACATTCATCATGGCATTCTTTCCTTCAATTACATGAACACTTGATGAATATATACATAATTATCATCATAATCAATCTTACATTTTACAAAAACTTCTAGAAGTAAACTTCTTCATGTATTACTTGTTTTGTAATATCAAAGTATTGGATTAAAAGAAGAGTAGCTTTGAATATACCGCATACATAACATATTATTACCTTGAAGCAAACTAGATTTACCACATATCATGGACTCCTTTACTTATTCTTTATTGAAGGTTTATGCTACTGATGATTTGATATAATCAGAGATGAATAAATATTATGTATTGCATCATGAATATCACCAATTTCAATGTTAACATAAGTGTTCAAATCCTTATTATTCTCTGACATTAGACAATCAAAATAGATGTTAATCAACAAGTCTAGCACCTACTAATTAACTCAATCTAACACAAAATTTTGACACATATACTACACATTTATACGTACAAACTTCTTCATAGATTACTTTGTTCTAATATCAAAGTATTGGAATAAAAGAAAAGCAGTTTTGAATATTCTGCATACATAATATATTATTACCTTGAAGCAAACTAGATTTACCACATACCATGGACTCTTTTACGCATTCTATGTTGAAGGTTTATGTTACCAATGATTTCATATAAGAAGAGATGAATAAATATTATGTATTGCATAACAAATATCAACAATTTCAATGTTAAGATAGTCAAGTGCTCACGTCCTTATTCTCTGACATTATGTCACACCCCCAATCTGGAATAGCGAAAACGTTCATCGGTGGAGGACGTCATGTACAATATCACAACAATTGAATAATAGTAATCAAAGTAACAACAGCCATTTCATTGATAATATAGTATTTACATTTTGTTTGTAACATTGATTGTATAACATCAAAATGTATAGCAAAAATTATAGATGTGACACCATGAATGCTTCATCTTCTAAAAAACCTGAAGTGTACTTGTCTACTGGTTCCCTAAGAATACAAGTGATTTTGAAAGAGTATGAATATGTAAGTTGGTGAGTTCATAAGTATGTTTTTTTGATGGAAAGCTTGTTTTTGTTCTCTGAAATGTTAGTATGATCCTTTAGAAAATTCAGTATTCTCTATTGTAAATGAAAAGTAGTGTTAAGCCTTAACACCAAATGTATGTTTGTTATCATACTCGAAAATAGTATATTGTAGTCTTATTATTAAAAAAAAACCTTATAATGAATGCTTCCTGAAACTGTACGTTGTACTGTATTAAGAAAATAGAGTACCATGTTGGGAAAATAGTATACTGTAGTGTATTTGTATGAAAACCCCTTTGTATGTATGTGCCTGGAATCCACCAACTGTACTGTAAAGTAGTGTATTGTAATGTAGTTCTATTATTAAAATGAAACCTTTGAAGATGTATTGGTCCCGTAAACAAAATGTTTAGTTAATACTTATTGTGAGTGAGTTTATAACCATGCAAAAGTGACTAGTGACATGTGTGACGCTCTTAAGGCGTCATAATGTTATGATATTTGTCACCCCAGGCCTGTCGGTCTAACTATAGCTAACAGTTTGGGTGCATGATTGTCAGTCCCGTATAGATCGATACACAAATTCACGCACTCCCTCTAGGGACATAACGCATACCTTGATAGGTAAATTGAAGTAGTGACTCACAATCCTGTGTTAACTTGTTTACATATAGTGTGTAAATGTTCTCTTGTTCTTGTAAAAGTAGGTGTTCCGTATTGTAGTGTATCTCGTAGTGTAAAATAACTAATTATCTATGTACAGTACTGTACAAACATAGTAAAATAGTGTATGTGTTCCATAAATTATAACTATTATAATTTATCATGTTCTTGTATAGTTCCTTGACTAGTAAAGTAGTATGTATGTTTCATAAACTATACCTGTTATAGTTTATATTTAAGTTTTGTATGTACTGAAATAATTATGAAAAATACCCATTTGCACGACATATTACAAAGAGGTTAAAGCTCTATTTAAATAAGTTTTATACTTATATACACGACACATATAATTGAGATTAAAAAGACCGTCGGACATACGCTTTGACCCTAAGCCCACAAACAAACAAGGAACATGAGTTAAGGGAAAAACAGTAGTCCTAAGCCTGTCAAATCCTATTATATATATATATATATATATATATATATATATATATATATATATATATATATATATATATATATATAGGTAAAATCGACACGTGAAACAATTTAGATTAAATTTGAAACAGTTTGAAAATATCTTGAAACGGTTTGAAATCGTTTGAATGTTAACACAAGATCCCTTGTGTTTTACTTGTATCCCCGCGCACCTAAAAACATTGAAAAATAGTGAAAACGTAAGGGTATGAAGTCACCTCTAATGTAAGTTTGTGTTTGGATGTGAAGTGGTAGTGATGATCTTCGGGTTAGAACTTGCGTGCGTAGTCGTGTCCTAATAATAATTATACACGATATCCTATTTAAATTAATAAGATAGTAATTTAAATAAATTAAATTATAAATTAAGTGTTATAAAACACTTAATTATGTAAAAACTACTTACAAAAAATGTTAGGAATTAATTGAGGGGGTTTCTTGGCGTTTCAGTGTCCCTGGGGGTTTTTGGTGTTAGCTTGGCTGTTTTCGGTGTGCTGGGTGTTTTCGGTGTACTTGAAGATGTAAAGATTGTTTTTGGTGTTCTTGGGGAAATTATGAAGATCTGGGAAAAATCCCTTGAAGATATGATGATCTCGTATGATAGTTGAGAGGATTTTTGGATGGATTTTTGAGAACAAATTGAGGGTGTTTTCGGTTTGGAAAGTGAGAAATGAAGTATGTTTGCGGCTGAATATATATATATATATATATATATATATATATATATATATATATCGGTGAGGTTTTCGGTGCTGACCGCAATCTGTTTTTGGTCCGAAGAGGGTGGCCTATGCGAGTGTTTTCGGTCTAAATGTTTTTATTCCCAAATACTTAAATCATTAATATAATAAAATAATTTCTAGATATTAAATTATATTTAAACCTTATAAATTTAGCCAACTGACTTGACTTTTATTTAGCAAGTTTTCCTTTTTGTTAACTTTTATTGACATGAAAATAATGAGTTGTTACATTATCCCCCCGTTAGAAGGAATTTCGTCCACAAATTATTTCTATAGTGAGTACATCATGGACTAGGGAAAAGATGCAGGTACTTTCATTGCATCTGATTTTCTCGCTCCCAAGTGAATTCAGGTCCCCGCTTGGCATTCCATCGAACCTTCACTATTGGTATGCGACTTTGTTTCTTTCGTTTGATTTCCCTATCCATGACTTCTACTGGTTCTCCCACTAAATTTAGACTCTCGTTTATCTCGATTTCATCGAGTGGAATCACAAGAGTCTTGTCAGATAGGCACTTCTTTAGGTTTGACACGTGGAAGACGGGGTGTACACTATTTAGTTCTTGAGGTAATCGGAGTTTGTAAGCTACTGGGACGATTCTAGCAAGAATCTCGAACGGCCCAATGTACCTTGGATTTAGTTTTCCACGCTTTCCGAAGTGTATCATTCCCTTCCACTGTGAGACCTTCAACAGAACGCGATCACTAACCTGGAATTCCAAGGGTTTTCGTCTCTTGTCTGCATAGCTCTTTTGCATATGTCTAGAAGCTTTCAATCGTTCTTGGATTTGAACGATCTTCTCAGTCGTTTGTCTAATGATCTCCAGACCAGTGAGAGTGCTGTCATGAACTTGCCTTCTAGCCAGTTGCGTGTCTCCCACTTCAGCCCAACATAGAGGGGATTTGCATTTAAGACCATAGAGGGTTTCAAACGGGGCAACCTTAATGCTAGTGTGATAGCTTTGTTGCATGAGAACTCAATGAGTGGAAAATGGGTATCCCATACCTTACCAAAGTTGATCATGAAAGCTCTCAGCATGTCCTCCAAGGTTTGAATGGTCCTCTCACTCTGCCCGTCAGTTTGTGAGTGGTAAGTTGTACTCATGTCCATCCTAGTTCCCAGAGCTTTTTGTAGTGACTGCTAGAACCTTGAGGTGAATCTACTGTCTCTATCAGAGATAATAGATATGGGCACACAGTGCAATCGTCCTATCTCTCTTATGTATGTTTATGTTAGTTTCTCCATCTTGTCTGTTTCGTTTATTGGTAGGAAGTGTGCAGACTTGGTTAACCTGTCAACGATTACCCAAATGGTGCCATGACAACCCGTAGTCTTGGGAAACTTGGTAATGAAATCCATTGTAATCCGCTACCAATTCCACTCAGGTATTTCTGGTTGTTGCAATAAACCCGAGGGCTTTTGGTATTCCACCTTGACTTTGGCGCAAGTCAGGCACTTGCCCACATAGGTAGCAATCTCAGCTTTCATGTTCAGCCACCAATAAAGTTCCTTGAGGTCCAATTACATCTTGTCTGAACCTGGATGAACGAATTATCGAGTCTTGTGTGCTTCGTACTTGACAACGTCTCTGTACCCACCGAACTTTGGTGTCTAGATCCGGTTCATGAGATAACGAACTTCGTCACCCTTGATTTCTAAGTTCTTCTCCATTCCTCTTAGGGATTCACCTGCCATATTTTTGGGCTTCAAAGCTTCAAGCTAAACCTCTTTGATCTGTGTGGACAAATGTGAATGAATGTTCATGGTTAGTGTTTTTACTCTGTGACATGAGTACTCCTTTCGATTGAGGGCATCAACTACTACATTGGCTTTGCTGTGATGATAACAAATCTCTTATTCGTATTCATTAAGTAGTTCTTCCCATAGTCGCTGTCTCATGTTAAGCTCTTTTTGGTTTAGTATGTGCTGAAGACTTTTATGGTCAGTGAAGATGATGCACTTTGTACCACAAAGGTAGTGCCACCAGATCTTCAGAGCAAATACTACTACTCCCAACTCAAGGTCATGAGTGGTGTAATTGACCTTATGTGTCTTTAGCTATCTCGAGGCATAGGCAATAACCTTTCCTCGTTGCATAAGTACACTACCTAGCCCTTGATTGGATGCACCTCGCAGTATACTACGAAATCTTCAGTCCCTTTTGGAAGAGACAAGATAGGTACGCTGCACAGGGTTTGCTTCAGCGTTTCAAATGTAGTGTCTTGTCTTTCTCACCAGTTAAAAGTTACACCCTTCTGAGTCAGGGTGGTAAGTGGCATGGCGATTCTGGAAAAATTCTGTATGAACCTGCGGTAGTAGGCCACAAGTCCTAAGAATTAACGAATCTCTATTGGTGTTCTTGGTGCTGAGCTGTTCTCAATTGCCTTAATTTTGAAGTGGTGTACGCGTATTCCCTCTTCACTGACTACGTGACCGAGGAAGTCTACCTTCCGAATCCAAAATTCGCACTTTGAGAACTTCTCGTACAGTTTCTCCGCCCTTAATGTTTCTAGAACTTGTCTTAGATGCTGACTATGTTCCCCGTCTCTTCGTAAGTAAATAAGTATATCATCTATGAATACTATCATGAATTTGTCTAGAAAAGGATGGCACACACTATTCATTAAGTCCATGAACATTGCGGGTGCATTTGTCAGGCCGAAGGGCATCACTACAAACTCGTGGTGACCATAACGAGTTCGGAATGATGTCTTGGGAACACCACTCTCCTGGACTTGTAATTGGTGGTACCCTGATATCAGCTCGATTTTTGAAAAGTATCCAGCTCCTTGGAGTTGGTGTAACAGATCATTTATTCGTGGTAGAGGTTATCGATTCTTAATGGTGTGTAACATCCGAAAAATACAACCAAATTTAAATTTTTCAAAACAACCCGATTTTCATTAAAATGTTTACAAAAAGGTTTTCAATACAAATGATTAGAGTATTCCCAGAATCACATTGCTACAAAATCATGAGGAGCGGTACGATCGCGTCTTCGCCTTGCCACGGTCTCCTGAAGAACCTGAAAAACATTAAACCACAACTGTAAGCCCGAAAGCTTAGTAAGATACCCCCAAGATACCAACCACGCATACGCCCTTCCAGGCTGCGACCTTCCGGTCCAAAACATACAAAACATACATAACATAACAGATCATAGAATAGCCATGCATATCGGGTCTACTGTGTGACTGGTCCGCCGTATCGGGCCTTCAGTCCATCGGATCCATCCTCCAGGTCTAGTCATGTCCCTCGAGTCTACAGTGGGGTTGGTCCGCCCGCATCGGGCCTTCAACCCACCTGGTCCACTCTCTGAGTCTACAGTGTGACTGGTCCGCCCGCATCGGGCCTTTAGTCGGCCTGGTCCACTCTCTGAGCCTCGGCACGTCTGGTCCGCCCTCGTGGGGCCTACAGCCTATCCGGACCGCTCGTTGGGCCTTCGGAACAACCGGTCCGCCCTGGGTATCTTGGCCTACAGCACAAAGCAGGACCCGCCTCAACCCATCTCCAATCCAACAACCATGTGCACAAAACATACATTCATATAACAGTCATAGTCAACAAACCGAGCAAGCAGATCACATAGCATATCATTACCCTAACCGGGTTACCGACCTAACCGGTCACTAGCATAGCATCACTCTGTATATCGGGAAACTGACCTTAGCAAGGCCTCCTAGCATGTACCATCCTAGCTACCAGGATGCAGACACATCAAACAATAACATAATAACCATAACCGAATCTCAATACAATAAAGGACCGGCCTTGGTGCCTTAGACCCTGTTGATATAGTGAGGATAACCCACCTCGAAACTGTCGGCTGAAAAGATAAGATCCTGCTGCTCCGAACTCTGACACGAACTCCTCCACTGAACATTAAAACATACAACTCAATAAATACCCTTAATTACCAAAATACCCCTGGAAGACAACTGGTCAACCTTGGACAAGTCAAAGTCAACCCCTGACTGACCTTACTCGCCGAGTCAACCTGATGACTCGCCGAGTCCATATGCTCAGAACTTCCTTCAATCAGCGACCCAACTCGCCGAGTCACCCCAAGACTCGTCGAGTCCAACAACTCTGAGTCCACTCGCACCCAATTCACCGAGTCATCCCTTGACTAACCGATTCATCGACTCAACCAGAAATATTGGGACTTCCTCGATAAGACTCGCTGAGTCTAAATGGACTCGTCGAGTCCAAGGCTATCTTCAACCTACTCGCCGAGTTGTTCTTCCAACTCGTCGAGTTCCAGGCCATCTTCAAGCAACTCGTCGAGTCCAACCATGTGACTCGTCGAGTACCACCGGTCTGAATCCATACAGAAGCATCTCAGGCCATGCAATTGATCCAAAACATAGATCCAATCTCCTACAATCCATCCATCACGTAAAGTGGCAAACTTTACGTGAATCTAAGGAGATCTAAGCCTTATTCACCTTAGAACCAAGGTTTGGGACATGGTGGCTTCACTAAGCACTCAAACACAGGAACTTTAATGCACTCTAGGCCTTCAATATTCCAAATCTGAGGTAGCAACCTCAGATCTAACCTCCAAACTCCAAAACATTCCAAGATATACTCCCCACAAACCCCAAAATGATGAAACTAGGAAGATACAACCCAAGAACGAAAGTGTTACCTCCAAAAGGTGCCTCAATAGCAACCAAACTCGAATCCAAGCAAAGCCCTTTGTTCCAAGCCACTTCTCCTTCAAGATCTCTTCAAACAACACCTCTCCAAGCTCTAATTTGCTCCACAAATGAACTCTCCACGAATTTAGGGTTTCTGGAACGCAAGGGGGGAATAAGGGAGGCTGTGGAGGGGTATAATGCTCTTTATATAGGGCTCAACCCTGAAAATTAGGGTTTTCTCCATACAGCACCTACTCGCCGAGTCCATCTTTGGACTCGCCGAGTAGGCCACTAGACACGCGACCATAGCCGCGACCTGACTCGCCGAGTCTATCCATGGACTCGCCGAGTCACCCTCTAAAGCTTACACTTTTAGCCCTTCAACTCTACTCTTGCGATTCCGGGATGTTACAATTCTCCCCCACTTAAATTAGGCTTCGTCCTTGAAGCCTACGACATCGCATCTTCAAATTACTTCCCACGACGCGCCACCTGACCTTGACCGGACCAAGTCCCTCAAGGTACAATCATAGAAACCAGAAGCTCACTTTCTCCTTCCATACGGTGTCCCCTCCACCTACTCAAACCGGGCACCAGCTGTACCCTCCGATAATCCACACTCAACAACCGAGAATTACCCATGATGCCTTACTGCTCCAATTCTCATCTTTCACTTGACTCATATGGCTATAAAGCCACGAACCATCGGATCCCCGATCCGAATTCCACTCCACCCATCCCATGACAACCGAAAGACCCATTCTTCCATTCCGGAGCAACTCCCCCGAGTTCTCCTCTCGCAGTCACACACACATGCTGATCTCCTTCTAGCACCCTCAGGTTTGGATAACCTGATACACTGATGATATCCTCCAAACATCCTTCCAGGATGAACCGCTGATACATACCCAAAACCCTGATCAGAATCACACTGAGAGTCCAAGACTCTTTCTCTGTATCCCTTCCGAACCCCTCTCCCTGGCTCTACGCCTGCGGTATACCCTCCGCGCCCTAAGCAACATATCAAGTTGAATGAGCTTTTATTCTACCGCCGCAACACACTACTCAAAGACCATCGACGGACCACTCCGATTGTAACTCTACACTGCCGCTTTCACTTCCGTGAATTCGCACTCCCTTTTCGGAATTTCATTCCTCCCTCTTTCCTTACCAAGGAAACCATTCATCCGCCCAGTCACCATGACAGACACTATGGTGCTCATCCCACGCTACACTACCTCTTTAAAGCGTTCCCGACATCCATGCATCACCACTACTCTGATTCTTATCGCAGGGAATTTCAAGCCCATGCACCACCTTCACTGCTCAAAATTGCTACCCGGGGCCAGGCCTCCCAATGTAATCCCACTGCAACATACGCAACCCATAACCTCGAACCGATCCAACAACACTCGCAGAGTCTTCAGCATGACTGGACCGCCTCCCCAGGCCTTCAGCCAACCTGGACCACTCTCAGGACCTTCAGCCAATCTAACTGGACCGTCCTCCGAGCCTTCGGCCTGGTTGGTACGCCTACCGGCCTTCAGTCTATCCGGACCGCTCAACTAACATTCATCATTCCGAACTATCCCTTCGGGAAATCCTCCCGTACATACCGTTCTAGCCCTCTAGGGGTTCCGAACTCTATCTCCATCACACATCCTTGATCCCGGTCCGCTCCCATGCCTTCCACAATCAACTGTTCTAGGTCTGTATTCCGCCCCGCACGCCTGTTACTCACGCATACGAGCCTGCTCCCGACTGATAGAAATATCGCTGAATTTCCCATGCAGCTAGACAACCTCTCAGACCCAACGATCATCCGGAGAATCTCCACTTCTCCCCCACTTAAGATACTGACAATAAATCACCGGTCGCCATCACCGATCTCCCAAAGTAACCTTGCAGAAAATCAACACTTACACACAAAATGTTTCTCGCCAGCGCCAACAACTTTCATAAAAATCATGTTCCCACACTGAACAACCCGCTCGAAAGGAACCCAATCTTCAAATATCCATTCCTCAGACTGCAGAATCTACCCGGCCTTCAAACCAACGCTGCATCCGCCCCAATCCTCACAAGGATAATCAATGATAGCTCGAAGTACAAATCCATAATCATAACGATCCTTCAGGGAACAAAAGATACTAAAACGAAATCTCGATCACAACTCGCCAAACCCTCAAGGAACAACGGATGCCACACGAAAACTCGAAATGCAATTCCATAACCATCCAACGAAACCAACAGATAACAATACTCCACAACAACCATAAATAATCAAAACAGCAGAAAGAACGTACCCGTAACAGCAAGCTGTAAAACACGACCCTAAGCCCTTGGGGGCTGCGCTCTACCCTGATCTCCACCTGTGATCCTCAACGTAGCCGGTGATGGAGCCTCCACCGGTCCTGCAGCAAGCCGTGGACAGTTGACCTTCACATGTCCAACCTGATGACAATGATAGCATATCCTCAAATCCCGAACCGGCACTGACTGCCGACAATCCCTCGCATAATGTCCCTCCTTTCCGCACTTGCGGCATGCTCCACCGGACCGACAAACCCCGACGTAACCCCTTCCACACTTTCCACAGACGTGGCTACCCTGATCTCCCATCCTGGAATCAACGGTTTTAGACCGTTTCGTCACCGGCTGTGACTGAACCGGAGCTTGCCTCAGCTCACGCATCTGTAACTCAATCTCTAACTCACGCCGCCTGGTGGCCTCCTGCAACTCCAGCAAAGTCTCGCACCTCTGCGCAGACACAAACTGTCTGATGTCCCTCTTTAGTATACTCAGTTATCGTGACATCTGAGCCTGCTCCGAAGCGAACTCAGGGCAAAACATCGCCCTCTCAGTAAACATCCTTGTGATTTCCGTCACCAACTCCGAATCCTGTTTCAGCTCCAAGAACTCCTGAGCCAACCTCTCCCTCTCGACCTACGGAACATAACGAGTGCTGAACATCTCTCTGAACCAATCCCATGAAATCGCAGCCCTCTGCGCATCTGAGTACGACCCTGTGGTCAATCTCCACCAATCCTTTGCTCCGAGCCTCAACAGGTTCAGAGCACACCTCACCCTATGATCAGCAGGGCATGAACACGTGAAGAAACATCCCTCCACATCTGATAACCACCTCATAGAAACGATCGGATCCTGAACTCCATCGAAAGTGGGAGGCTTCGTATTATCGAAGTCCCGATACTGAAAACCTCTACTGGCTCCTCCCCCTGCCGCTGCTACTGCTGCGGTAGCCGCCATGACAGCCGTCTTAGTGAGAGCCGCATAGCGCTCATCAAAATACTCCACCGTGGCGGTCTTGATCGACCCAAACAACTCCGGCAGCTCAGCCTGAAACAATGCAGCAACCTCATCATGCAAGGTCTCACGAAGCCTCGCATCCAACTCGTGCGTACTCATCTAGCTGACAACCTCGGGTTGTACAGACCCACCCGGAACTCCCTCTCCTGCTCCTGATCCTGACCCGGATCCACTCCCAGCGTGCCCTGAAATCTCCATATTGAAAATAAAACACCAAATCTCAGACATATTCCACTATCCTGGGAACCAACTCTCATCCCAACCCTAGAGGTCATGGTTTCCCTGATACGCGTATGAGTCCGTGCTTTTAGTAGTACGGGCCCATACTACCTTCCACACCTACCCATAGTTGTATGAAGTACTCCCACAACACCCTAGCGACATACATAACAATGCTCTATCCTCACAACTAGAGGAACACTAGAAATCTCTCACAAGGAACCCTAGGCTAGAAGGCATTATAAATCAGGCAACTCATCAAGAAACCCTGAAGATCCCTAGCCTAACTCTAGCATGCTGTTCTATCAAAGTTCAAGAAAACAATTGTCATGTATGGTATTTTGGGGCTACTTACTGGCACACAAGTGTTCCTCCAATTCACTCAAACCAAGGCTCTGATACCAACTTGTAACATCCGAAAAATACAACCAAATTTAAAATTTTCAAAACAACCCGATTTTCATTAAAATGTTTACAAAAAGGTTTTCAATACAAATGATTAGAGTATTCCTAGAATCACATTGCTACAAAATCATGAGGAGCGGTACGATCGTGCCTTCGCCTTGCCACGGTCTCCTGAAGAACCTGAAAAACATTAAACCACAACTGTAAGCCCGAAAGCTTAGTGAGATACCCCCAAGATACCAACCACGCATACGCCCTTCCAGGCTGCGACCTTCCGATCCAAAACATACAAAACATACATAACATAACAGATCATAGAACAACCATGCATATCGGGTCTACTGTGTGACTGGTCCGCCGTATCGGGCCTTCAGTCCATCGGATCCATCCTCCAGGTCTAGTCATGTCCTTCGAGTCTACAGTGGGGTTGGTCCGCCCGCATCGGGCCTTCAACCCACCTGATCCACACTCTGAGTCTACAGTGTGACTGGTCCGCCCGCATCGAGCCTTCAGTCGGCCTGGTCCACTCTCCGAGCCTCAGCACGTCTGGTCCGCCCTCGTGGGGCCTACAGCCTATCCGGACCGCTCGTTGGGCCTTCGGAACAACCGGTCCGCCCTGGGTATCTTGGCCTACAGCACAAAGCAGGACCCGCCTCAACCCATCTCCAATCCAACAACCATGTGCACAAAACATACATTCATATAACAGTCATAGTCAACAAACCGAGCAAGCAGATCACATAGCATATCATTACCCTAACCGGGTTACCGACCTAACCGGTCACTAGCATAGCATCACTCTGTATATCGGGAAACTGACCTTAGCAAGGCCTCCTAGCATGTACCATCCTAGCTACCAGGATGCAGACACATCAAACAATAACATAATAACCATAACCGAATCTCAATACAATAAAGGGCCGGCCTTGGTGCCTTAGACCCTGTTGATATAGTGAGGATAACTCACCTCGAAACTGTCGGCTGAAAAGATAAGATCCCGCTGCTCCGAACTCTGACACGAACTCCTCCACTGAACATTAAAACATACAACTCAATAAATACCCTTAATTACCAAAATACCCCTTGAAGACAACTGGTCAACCTTGGACAAGTCAAAGTCAACCCCTGACTGACCTTACTCGCCGAGTCGACCCGATGACTCGCCGAGTCCATATGCTCAGAACTTCCTTCAATCAGCGACCCAACTCGCCGAGTCACCCCAAGACTCGTCAAGTCCAACAACTCTGAGTCCACTCGCACCCAACTCACCGAGTCATCCCTTGACTCACCGATTCATCGACTCAACCAGAAATATTGGGACTTCCTCGACAAGACTCACCAAGTCCAAGGCTATCTTCAACCTACTCGCCGAGTTGTTCTTCCAACTCGTCGAGTTCCAGGCCATCTTCAAGCAACTCGTCGAGTCCAGCCATGTGACTCGCCAAGTACCACCGGTCTGAATCCATACAGAAGCATCTCAGGCCATGCAATTGATCCAAAACATAGATTCAACCTCCTACAATCCATCCATCACGTAAAGTGGCAAACTTTACGTGAATCTAAGGAGATCTAAGCCTTATTCACCTTAGAACCAAGGTTTGGGACATGGTGGCTTCACTAAGCACTCAAACACAGGAACTTTAATGCACTCTAGGCCTTCAATATTCCAGATCTGAGGTAGCAACCTCAGATCTAACCTCCAAACTCCAAAACATTCCAAGATATACTCCCCACAAACCCCAAAATGATGAAACTAGGAAGATATAGCCCAAGAACAAAAGTGTTACCTCCAAAAGGTGCCTCAATAGCAACCAAACTCGAATCCAAGCAAAGCCCTTTGATCCAAGCTACTTCTCCTTCAAGATCTCTTCAAACAACACCTCTCCAAGCTCTAATTTTCTCCACAAATGAACTCTCCACGAATTTAGGGTTTCTGGAACTCAAGGGGGGAATAAGGGAGGCTGTGGAGGGGTATAATGCTCTTTATATAGGGCTCAACCCCGAAAATTAGGGTTTTCTCCATACGACACCTACTCGCCGAGTCCATCTTTGGACTCGCCGAGTAGGCCACTAGACACGCGACCATAGCCACGACCTGACTCGCCGAGTCTATCCATGGAATCGCCGAGTCACCCTCTAAAACTTACACTTTTAGCCCTTCAACTCTACTCTTGCGATTCTGGGATGTTACATGGTGAGCGTGTTTAGTTTACGGTAGTCTATGCAAATGCGGAAAGATCCATCATTCTTCTTCACGAACAAGACCGGTGCTCCCCAGGGTGAGAAGTTCGGTCTGATGAATCGCTTACTGAGCAATTTGCTTAGTTGGCTGGATAATTCTTGCATCTCTGTTGGTGCTAGACGATACGGGGATTTGGCTACGGGGTTAGCTCCAGGAATTAACTCGATTCGGAACTCGACTTGGCATTCAGGAGGAACTCCTGGTAGATACTCGGGAAAGACGTTGGGAAAGTTACAAACTTCGAGGATGCTCTTGAGGTCTTTTACTTCTTATTTCTCGTTCACTATGTGAGCTAAGAATGCGTGGTACTCCTTGCGCAATTGTTTTTGGGCTTTGACGCAAGAAATGATGCAAAGGTTCATACGGGGTTTGTCGCCGTAAATGACGAGGGTTTCACCACTAGGCAGATTAAGGCAAACCGCCTTCTTGTAGCATAGAATATTATCACGCTGAGAACTTAACCAATCTATGTTGATGATGATGTCAAAGATTTTTATTGAGATTGACATAAGGTCGATTTAAAAGGAAAAGTCGTTTAGAGTGAAGGTACAACCTACGTATATGTCGTTAGTGCTTTCGGTTTTACTGTTGGCCATCTCGACAGTGAATGTTTCAGATAGTGATTGTGGGTTTTGTTTTAGTAGGTGTTTAAATTTATGGCTCACGAAACTGCTCTCAGCACCACTATCAAATAGTATGCATGCATAAGAGTTATCGAGGAGATATATACCTGTGACCATCGTGGGATCCGCTATTGCTTCCTCATGTCCAATAGCTATCACTCTGCCGACTCTACCAACGTTCTTTGCTTTCGGGGAATCTCTTTTGAAGTAACCATTTTCGCCACACCCATAACAAGCTTGGCTGACTCCTCCACTAGGTACCTAGGTGATTGGTTGTGCCGGTGCCTTACAGAAATGGGTTGTGTGCCTCTTCTTGTTGTAGTTATTGCAATGCATCTCCCGGAAAGGGTCCTTGGTGATGGAAATTACATTTATTGCACTTTGGTAGGTTCCCAGCATATCCCGGAAAGGGTCCTTGGTGATTTCGCCTTTCTTTTGTTCCATAATTTCTTCTTGCTACCACTTTCTTTAGGTTGCTCGGGGACGGCTATCATGAATCCTTGACGAACCCCATGATCTACGAGGGTCTAGGCCAGACGCTTAACAATGTCGAAAGTAAGTGGATATGCATCTATTACGTTCCCTTGGATCCGAGGAGAGAGTCCCTAGATGTATCTTTCTAGTTTCTTGCTTTCCGGGGTAACCACCCCGGGACACAGAGTAGCCAGGTCACTAAATCTGGTAATGTATGCAGCAATATCAGAGTCCTTCATCGTCAGACCCCAAAGCTCCTGCTCTAGATTTTGCACCTCATCTCTCGGGTTGTATTCTACTAGCATTAGTTCCTTTAATTCTTCCTAACTCGTGACATTGGCAATTGGGAGAGTCAATGACTTGACATGAGTGTTCCACCAAGAAAGGGTGCTGTCTATGAAAGTGCGTGCTGCAAATTTCACTTTGCTTGTTTCGGGGAATGCATAGATTTCAAATATTGATTCGGTTTCTCGAACCAGTGTGTTAAAGCAATGACACCTCTGATGCCATCGAAGCATTTGGGTTTAACGTTTGTGAAGTGTTTATATGAACACTCCCTTGAGTGTCCATGGCTTTAACCGTGGTTAGAAGGGTTGACACCAGTACTCACCCCACTAGCGCCACTTGCATTGATCTGCATTATGGTTGCTGCCACAACGGCGGTTACTACTGCTTGGAACATAGCAGTGTCATACTGAGGAGGTGGTGGCGGTGGATTCATTGGAGGGTTGTTTTTGTTCCTGTTAGACTTCTTTACAGGCATCTTTCTCTATAATGAGTTAAGAGAAAGTGATGATAAGTCCTCTATAGTAGTCATAAGTCAGGTGATATTGAATAAGTTATATCTTACCCTGACTCTTATAGTGTTCTATTAAGTGATTTACAGTGAAGTCTACTAATATAAGTAAACAATCGCAAATTTCATTTCCTAAAATTTATATCATCACTTGAAATGAATTTGTATATTGTGACTCGTACCTAACCCCCTTATAATCACATAGTGTATACAAATTATATACAATTAAGACTAAATAGACCTTCGAATAAATGATCATTCTCTAAGTCCACAACCAAACAAGGAACGGGAAGTAAAATTAAATCACAAATTCTAAGTCTATAAATCTTAATTATATATAACCTTTACCTATACACTTAGCAATTATAAATCTATGAGCAAGGGTTCTTTGTTTTTACATGATTGATTCCGATAAGAAAGCCCTTCTCGACTAGTAGTTTATATAATTATCGGACCCTAGATATTATTGTGCGAGTGTTATAGTACCATAAAATACTCTTATAATATTTTAACTTTATGTTCGGTTCTAGAGTTCTTTTGGTATATAGATTTGGTAAGTTCTAGACTTGTTGCAACACTATGGTCACTCCCAAACACATGTTGGTCATATCTTGAATAAATAAATTTTATCAGGCTATATTTATCCCATATGTGATTACATAACTATCTAGGTCTAACCGTAGCGCCCAACTCATCCAAATACTTTTATGTAGTTCTTACTGTGATACTGTTTCTGGTATGTATGCATGTTCATATACTTCGTATAAAATACTTATATTTTAAAAGTATACTTTTAGTCAGAGCGCTTCAGCCCCATTGTATTTATAGTTGTATATCTTACATGGTTTGATATATTTAGTTCACTATAAACAATGCGCTGATACCAATTTGTCACACCCCAATCCAGAACAGCAGAAACATTCGGGGGCGGAAGACGTCATGTACAATATCACAACAACTGAATAATAGTAATCAAATTAACAACAACCATTGCATTGATAATATAGTAATTACATTTTGTTTGTAACATTGATTATATAACATCAAAATGTATAGTGAAAACTATAGAAATGACACCATGAATGCTCCTTCTTCTCAAAAACCTAAAGTTTACATGTCTACTAGTTCCCTGATAATACAAGTGATTTTGAAAGAGTATCAACTTTTAAGTAGGTGAGTTCATAAGTATGCTTTTGTGATGGAAATCTTGTCTTTGTTCTCTGAAAATGTTAGTATGATCCTTCAGAAAATCCAATATTTTCTATTCTAAATGAAAAGTAGTCTTAGGCCTTAAGACCAAATGTATGTTTGTTATCGTACTCGGAAATAGTATACTGTAGTCATATTATTAAACAAAACTATATAAATGAAAGCTTCCCAAAAATATACGTTATACTGTAGTAAGAAAATAGAGTATCGTGTTGGGAAAATAGTGTATTGTAGTGTATTTGTATGAAAACCCCTTTGTATATATGTGCCTGGAATCCACCAACTGTACTGTAAAGTAGTGTATTGTAATGTAGTTTTATTATTAAAATATAACATTTGAAGATGTATTGGTCCCGTAAATAAAATGTTTAGTTAATACTTATTGTGAGTGAGTTTATAACCATGCTAAAGTGACTAGTGGCCTGCGTGACGTTCCTCAGGCGTCAGAATGTTATGACATTTGTCACCCCAGGCCTGCCAGCCTAACTATAGCCAAAAGTTTAGGTGCGAGATTGTCAGTCCCATATAGATTTATACACAAATTCGCGCTCTCCCTCCAGGAGACTCTGGTTATAATCAGGACTTAACGCATACCTTGATAGGTAAATTGAAGTAGTGGCTCACAATCATGTGTTAACTTGTTTACATATAGTGTGTAAATGTTCTCTTGTTCTTGTAAAAGTATGTGTTCCCTTTTGTAGTGTATCTCGTAGTGTAAAATAATTATACTTAAATAATTATTTATGTATAGTACTCTAGAAACTTAGTAAACGAGTGTAGATGTTCCATAAATTATACCTATTATAATTTATCATATCTGTTCTTGTATAGTTCCTTGAACTAGTAAAGTAGTATGTATGTTTCATAAACTATACCTATTATAGTTTATATGTAAGTTCTGTATGTACTGAAATAATCATGAAAAATACCCCTTTTCTCGACATATTACAATGAGGTTAAAGCTCTATTTAAATAAGTTATATATATATATACACATACACACACATAGCATATATAATTGAGATTAAAAAGACCGTCGGACAAGCACTTCCACCCTAAGCCCACAACCAAACAAGAAACATGAGTTAAGGCAAAAACACTAGTCCACTACTAGAAAAAGTACCCAGTAATGACGTGCAAACCATGACACGTGCTGTTTTACGATACACAAAAGTGTGTGCCCTAAAAATAATGTGAGATCTCCCAAAATGTGAAGGATTTAGGACACGTATTTTTGCGTGCCCTATAATTAGTGTTAAAAAAACACGAAGGGCACCTTTCATAAAAAGAGCGTCGTGAAATCATGTCGTTTTATATTTTTTTTAATGAAACGCGCACATCTTCATCTTTAGTAATGGGAAAAGGAATTCCCAAAAATTAGAAAAGTTGAAAGCCCGCCATGACGATTTAGGTCTGGTTAGTCTCCATCTCTTGTTCACTTACATCTCCACTTTCTCTTCAATCTACAATATCTCTTCCATCACCCACCTCTCTGACGAGGAAGGTTTCTCGTTATTATGCTCCAATTGTTAATCCATCCAAGTGAGTCCAACTCAGGGCAGGATACGCCAATCCATCCATCACTAGTGTCTTCACGCGTATAATTATAAAGATATGCGAATGGCAGATAGAGAGAGAGAGAGAGAGAGAGAGAGAGAGAGAGAGTGGACGGAGGTGGTGGCGTGGTTCACAAAGGTCTCCGGATGGAGGAGGTGAGCTGTGACTGGTCCCGCGAACGGTAGAGAAGATAGGCCGAGCGTACACATGTGAGCAACAAAGGGGAGATGAGAGAGTGAGCAGGGAAGTTGTCGGTGGTTCGGTGGATCATGAAGTGAAAGAAAGCCCTAAATCATCATATTCTGTTTCCCTTCCACCAAAACACCGCACCATTTCCACCTCCATCATCATATTCTGTTTCCCTTCCCCCTCTCTTTAAGATAAACCCTAAATACTACTAGGCACGTTTCCTTACCGGCTACCAGTACCACCATTTCTTATCTTCTTTTCACAGTGAACTTTCCTTTTTCATAGATCACTCTCATATTCTCTTTGCAAAATAACACCTGAATCGACTATTTCCAATACTTCTCAGATGGATATCTTTTATTCTGACATCCAATGGCCCAAGAACTTACCACTTACCACCGTCTTGATGAACTTTGCCACATTCAAGCACCATCTTTTTGACCCTTTTTTCTAAGATTTCTTTACATAAGTACAAAAGCTTTAATTTCATTTAACAAGTATAAGACGCAGATACATGAAGAATCATAAATCAAAACTCAAAATTATAATGTGAAATTGTGGGAAAGAGGATCTACGTTGATCAAGTTCAGGTACGATTTATTTTGATTCATAGATTTCACGATTTATGCTGAAAAGATTTGTGGCTTTTTTTTTGTTGTTTTTTCTGTTATTTGAGGGTAAAAGGATCATTTAGTAAGTTGGTATTGAGTCTATGAGGCAGTTTGGCAACCCTTTTCATCTTGTTTATAATAAATCTACGAACATCTGTAGCAATTGAGGGGTGGATTATTCTGGCTACTGGGGTACATGAAGAAGCCCAAGAGGACGACTTACAAAACGCATTTGGGGAGTTTGGTGATATTAAGAACTTGCATCTAAATCTTGATCAGAGGACTGGTTTTGTCAAGTTATTGTGATATTATTTTGTAGTAAGTTGTGTTTTCTTGATGTATGAAGTATGGAAGTGGCAAAGTTGTTATTTGGCTTTATACTGCAACAGGGGTATGCACTGATTGAGTATGAAAGCTTTGAAGAAGCAGAGAAAGCTATAGCGCAATGGATGGAGGTGAGCTGCTAACTCAGAATGTGAATATTGATTGGGCATTCAGTGAAGGTCCTTTCAGAAGGAGAAACAATAGGAGGAGGTATATATGTTCTTATTTCCTTTTCTTGTTATGTTTTCAACACATGAAATAAAATTCATGTTTTAAGTTTCATTTTTTGTAGCTAATGTGCTTTGTGATAATCTGCCAGATCACCTCCTGGGAATTGGTTAAGAAGTCCAAGGAGGAGATATTGATTTGGTGGTCAGGGTCCGGTTCATGAAGCAATTATTATAAAGCCCTTGGCTTTGACATGCCTTACGACTGAAGGATGTTCTCAAAAGTGGTTGGATCACGTTACCACCTTACCACAATTTTTTTTTCTCAAAAGCAATTATTACAAAAGTGGTAATTGTAATATTTTTCAATTTGTTACCTGGTAATGTTCTCAAAAGTGGTAACTATAATCTTTCTGGTAATCCATTTCAGAAATTGATTATTCTCAAGAGACCTGAACATAGAGATCAGGTACACTTCGACCTTCTGGTTCAAGAAATATTTGATGAGCAGTCCTTATCTTGGAATCTTACAATCTGAGAATAAAAACATATAATTTAAACAAGGCTAAATGCACGAAATAATTAAAAAAAGCATTATAACCTTATCCTCAATTGAGGGACAATATCAAGGTCCTTTAGCTTCCACCCATCCTCCATAAGTTGGAGTCTCATGTAAATTATCTCTTATAAGCTGATGAGTCACTTCTGTTGTACGTGTAAGATAACAACACATTTGTTCCCTTTCAATGTGGTAATCAGTATCAAAACTAAACCAATTCACCTATTAGATAATGGTGTAGGTGTCTTGTTTAAAGTCAATTACATCAAAACATCAAAACATCTGGCATTGACAAGTCAGGTTGCGAGTTTTGTGCATGCTATTATACCTGGTAGCTAATGGCGCAGGTGTAATTTTTGTTGGGTTATGAGCATTCTAACACTCCTAAGTGTACATGCAACCCTAAATACCTTGGATCTATGTTTTCTCTATTATACATGCAAATATGAACATCCAAGGTATTATCCTAATCTAGCATACAAAATAATGGATATAACAAGATAGAATACATACCTCTTTGATAGTGCTTGTCTTCATGAAGCTTGAGTGCTTAGTGCCTCAAGTGTGACACCTCAAATGGTTCACACAACACCAAATACACTAGGAATAACTTGAGAGAAACTAGAACACTTCATGAAATCGGTTAGCCCCTCTAGAATAATCTAGTGACCGATTTTGGGAAGAATAATATCTTTATATAGTGTTACAATTAGGGTAAACCCTAATTGTCATGACTTTCCATTTCCTTGGATCCATGGGTTCAAATACACCATGGAGCATCCATGGAGCATCATATGGGTTTTGGCCCAACTAGATAATCCATGGAGCATTAGCTCACTATATAAGTATGGATGATTTACACAATCAACCCATATATTTAATTAGTCTTCTTTTGATCACTTAATTAATTCTAGATTAATTCTTGATCAATACTAATTAAATAATCTCATTATTCTTATTATTAATATACTAGAACTTATAATATATTAATAACCGTAAGTGTCTTATTTCTCTCATTATAGTCTATCCAAGTGCATGATGCCATGCAACCAAAATGGACCATGCCGGGTCGGGTCAAGTCTTACCAATTATAGTTATGGACTTAGACATTAATCCAACAATTTTATGTGTATGTGATGAGATGGTTTGGCGTTGAAGCAGACTGCAATGTTCTTGTGTTGGATTTATTGGGATCGAGCTTTGAAGATTTGTTTAACTTCTGTAGTAGGAAGATGTCTTTGAAAAATGTTCTTATGCTTGCTGATCAAATGGTATGCCTTTCTTTCCTAATTGACCTATTTTCACACAAATAGATTGAAAATATCCTTGCATTTTTATGTATTCACTTTTTTTACGTGATTATATATGTTGCAGATCAACCGAGTTGAATTTATTCACTATAAATCATTTCTGCATAGGGATATGAAGCCATACAACTTCCTTATGGGTTTAGGGAGGCGTGCTAATCAGGTTTCATTCCATAATTAGTTCCATATTCCATTGGACATTCTGTTTTTTGCAGGTTTATGCTATTGATTTCAGGCTAGCCAAGAAATATATACTCTTCAACTCATCGACACATTTCATATAGCTGAGTGAATATTTTTTTAAAACTTTCATCAGCAATCTTTTATTCATAAAAAAGTGACCCGTAATCAATCCATATTTTATATCTTATAAATGCAGATAGAACAAGAATTTGACAGGGACAACAAGATATTCAAGCATGAATACTCACCTTGGAATTGGTAAGCTTTTTTATGGTGCTCAAAAATTCAAAAATATGAACAAAAATTTATCATTCTTACATGTTTGTGTTGCTTAGAACAAAGCCAAAGAGATGATTTGGAATCACTTGGATATGTACTCATGTACTTCTTAAGAGGAAGGTAGAACACCCTTCATCAGTTTCATCTTATTTTCAACTAATATCAATGTACTTCCCCTTCAATTCTAATTTGGTTCACTTATAAACCGCTACTCGGTCCCTGCAGTTGCCGTTCTTGCTCTATTACTTCCTCCTCCAACAACAACCATGGATGATCATCCTGTTGCAGGGCTTCCTGCTTTAGAGCCTTATGCAAGGCTCTTCCATTGGTACTATGTTATTGCTAGTCCATTTGCTACTCAAAGACTTCTTCTTGGATTATTAGAAGCACCATCTTCATGGGCTCCAAATGCTCTTGATGATGTTGGTCAACTAGTCTAGCTTCTTAGGGCAGATGAAGATTATACATCTGGGATGCGGGTAAGTTGACTTGAAACCCTAAAAGTCAAAATTTTAGTTTTTAGACTATGGGGTAACCTTTGCTGCTCAAGAAACGAGAGTCATGCATGGAACAAGATACCACTCCACATCATCTGGGAATTTACTTATCTGATGCTCAGGTTACAAATAATCTACAACAAAAAACCTTATTTTAAATTTTAATCCCATCATGTTATTTGGACTACGATCATGTATCAACTGAGTTTGGAAGATTACCTATATAAACTAGGAGATTCTACACGATTTGCATTAGTTTTTGTGTTAAGAAATAGCAACGTGCCTTCATTGATTTGTTTATTAACACATCTATCTTGTGCAGCATAGGCTGACATCAATGTCCTTCAAAACTATTGATAATGACCAAGTCTTACTCTATGCAGTAAGTATTAAAGAAATAACAATGCACTTTCATTTATTTGTTTCGTATTTTTTTTTTACAGTTCTCTAGTGATATTTTTCCTTGCATCATAGAATGATTGGCTCCCATATTGTTTTTTGATATTTACACATAATTTTTTTCTTAGGTCGGTGGTGGCGAAGTTCAATACCATGGTGAGGTTGCAAGGCTTAAAGTTGCCATGAAGATTGTCAAAGGATAAATTACTCACGGGTTCCTTTTAATGTTGTACATGTTTTGCTTTTCTATAATAATTATTATGCAATATTAACAATGTATTACATTTACTTACTATTTGAATGATAATATGTATTTGAGATATTAGTACAATGAATTATATTTCTTATTTATTGTATTTTATTTTTTATTATAAGACTTTTAACGTGTTATTTAATTTGAAAATTACTAAAACCTATCAATATATATCTTTTTTTAAACATTTAAAATTATGACACGCAAAAATGTGTGTCATCTTCATTTATGACATGACATTTCTTGATAGCGGCTTTACTGATACACATTGCGTGTCATAAATGCGTGTTGCAAAAGCGCGTCGTCTCTCGTTATGACAGGGCCTTCCTTGACGCACATTTGCGCGTCGTCTGAGCGTTTTACGACGCGCAATGAGCATCGTAAAAGGCCTTTTTCTTAGTAGTGGTCCTAAGCATGTTGATTCCTATATATATATATATATATATATATATATATATATATATATATATATATATATATATATATGTATGTATATATTGGTAAATCGACACTTCAAACAATTTAGATTAACTTGAAATAGTTTCAAAATATCTTAAAACAGTTTGAAATCGTTTAAATGTTAACACAAGATCCCTTGTGTTTTACTTGTATTCCCCCTCCCCCTAAAAACATTGAAAAATAGTGAAAATGTAGGGGTATTAACTCACCTCTAATGTAAGTTCGTGTTTGGGTGTGAAGTGGTAGCAACGATCCTTAGGTTAGAAACCGCGTACGTAGTCGTGTCCTACTAACAATTATACACAATATCGTATTTAAATTAATAAGATATTAATTTTAATAAATTAAATAATAAATTAAGTGTTATACAACACTAAATTATGTAAGAAATACTTATAAAAAGTGTTAGAAATTAATTGAGGGGGTTTATATATATATATATATATATATATATATATATATATATATATATATATATATATATAGACACACACACACACACACCATATTTAATTGAGATTAAAAAGACCGCCGTACAAGCACTTCCACCCTAAGCCAACAACCAAACAAGGAACATGAGTTAAAGCAAAAACAATAGTCCTAAGCCTGTTGATTCCTATATATATATATATATATATATATATATATATATATATATATATATATATATATATATATATATATGTATGTATGTATATATTGGTAAAATCGACACTTGAAACAATTTAGATTAACTTGAAACAGTTTGAAATCGTTTGAATGTGAACATCAGATCCCTTGTGTTTTACTTGTATTCCCCTCCCCCCTAAAAAAATTTAAACATAGTGAAAATGTAGGGGTATGAACTCACCTCTAATGTAAGTTCGTGTTTGGATGCGAAGTGGTAGCGACGATTATTGGGTTAGAACCCGCGTACGTAGTCGTGTCCTAATAACAATTATACACGATATCATATTTTAATTAATAAGATATTAATTTCAATAAATTAAATAATAAATTAAGTGTTATACAAAACTTAATTATGTAAGAAATACTTATAAAAAGTGTTAGAAATTAATTAAGTGGGTTTCTTGGCGTTTCCGGTGTCCCTGGGGGTTTTCGGTGTTAGCTTGGGTGTTTTCGGTGTGCTAAGTGTTTTTGGTGTGCTGGGTGTTTTCTGTGTGCTTGAAGATGTGAAGATTGTTTTGGTGTTCTTGGGAAAATTATGAAGATTCGGGAAAAATCCCATGAGGATATGATGATCTTGTGTGATAGTTGAGAGGATTTTTGGATTGGTTTTTGAGAGCAAATTGAGGGTGTTTTCGGTTTGGAAAGTGAGAAATGAAGTATGTTTGCGACTGAATATATATATATATATATATATATATATATATATATATATATATATATATATATATATATATATATATATATATATAGGGTGAAGTTCAAATGAGAACACTATTTAATGTGAGAACGTGAGAACACTACTTTATGTTACTATTCTACTATGAATTTTGTATATACAACGATATGACATTATTCATCAACAAATATACGAAAAATCACAAATTAATATTCACATTAAAATTTTGTATGTACAACTTTATGACATTATTCATCACCAAATATATGAACAATCACATATTTAACATTCACATTAGAATTTACTAAATTAGTACATATGTATATATATATATATATATATATATATATATATATATATATATATATATATATATATAAATATATATAAAATTTTTATAGTAGAATAGCAATATAAAATTGAGTATATTCATATTATAATTACTACAATACTATACATATTAAATTCATAGTAGAATAATAACATACATTAGTTGTAACACCGTGAATTTTCAAAATAATTTTTCGCAATTATAAAAACATTTCTCATTCATTTTCATAAAACATTAAGTTTAAAATTCCAATTCGTATCATACAAATTCCAAGATCACAAAAATATATCAAAAGTCCCCTGCGTGTGTACAGATCAAGCCGGCGTCTTCCCACGGTCATCGCTAGTACCTGAAACAACAACACTAACACTGTAAGCACGAAGCTTAGTGAGTTCCCCAAAATACCATATATAACACATATTGCCACTCGAGGCTATAACTCTGTGGGTCCGTGCACCCAAACTCTGTGAACACTCAGGTTCTAACTCTGTAAACATGCACAACATAAATCACATAGAAATAATGAAGTACAACACATAACATACATTGCATACAAATACTCTATCATATAACTTTGGTTACCTACTCAAGGTAAAGTATAGTGAGAAGACTCACCTCGCGTATCTCGGTATCTCACGAATCCTGGAAATCCCTCGTGCACGATCCTCCGAGTTCTAATCCTCCTATAACATCATATGTCTCTAATTAACACTTTATATCTCTAAGGTTGACTATTCCTAAGAAGTCAACACAGGTCAACTCTGGTCAACGGTCAACGGTCAATGGTCAACTTTGACCGGACTCGGCGAGTGCGCTAGGGCGACTCAGCGAATCTAGACGTTTTCACCAACTCTCTAGGATTCCCTTCCTACACGTCGAGTACTCCCCCTGACTCGATGAGTTCCACCTGGAAGAATCGTGGGGCCACCCCGACTCAACTCGCTGAGTCTCAAGAACAACTCGGCGAGTCCCAGTTCAACTCAGTCCACCTGTCGACCCTCTCTAACTCACCCTGACTCATTGAGTCAACCTATGACTCGACTGGATCACTCACTGAGCGAACTCAAGGCAATCTTCAAACTACTCGCCGAGTCTGTTCATCGGACTCGGCGAGTCCATGCCATGCAACCACTCTAACTTGCTTCTAAGGTCAGATCTGCTCCAACAATTCATAGATCTGGCCTTCCTAGACTGATTCATCACGTAAAGCCCCTATCTTGGTGTCCATAACACACCCCATGGCTCATAAATAGCGTTTTGACCTAAGGCATAAGGATTTCAATCGAAAACCTCCATTGATTCCCAAAAAGCTTGGGCAAAGGGACACTCTGGACCTCCAAGGGTCCAGATCTATGGTTTAAATCGCTTAAGGGACCAAGAGAGCACTAGATCTAGCCACAAGAGGGTTCAAGAAACCCTAAATCAAAATAAACATCAACGTGGAAAAGGATAGCTCGAAGATATTACCACAATAGTGATGCTCTGGACTCCAAACTCTCAGAAAATGAGTCCTCTTGCTTTCCCCTAGCTGGTTCTCCCTTTCCTTGCAAAAATGACACCTCCAAGATCAATAATGGCCTCCTACTTTTCTCTAAACGCTCACACTCGATTAGGGTTTCACTCAAGGGACTGGTGAGCACAAATGACGGCCATAAGGCCCTTTAAATAGGTCCCAAACCCGAGAAATTAGGGTTTCATTAAACAACATGGACTCGCCGAGTCCAGGCGCGAACCGGCGACCAGATCCGCGATCCTACTCGGCGAGTCTGAGCTCCAACTCGTCGAGTCTCCTCTCAAAACACCAAATTCATAAACATAAAAGATACCTGGAAATCCGGGCTGTTACAACTCTCCCCCACTAGAACTAGACTTCGCCCTCGAAGTCTCGCTCTGAAAATAGCTCCGGATGCTGCTCCTGCATCTCACGCTCTGGCTTCTAGGTCATCTCTGATCCCTTCCGGTGTTGCCATTGAACCAACACCAGAGGTATCTCCTTGTTCCTCAGGACCTTGATCTTCCGATCTTTGATGGCCACTGGTCTCTCGGCATAATTCAGGCTCGCATCCACCTGAACATCCTCTAATGGAACCACTGCCGACTCATCGGCTGTACACTTCCTCAACTGCGACACATGAAAAGTGTCGTGGATCTGCCCCAACTCTGCTGGCAACTCCAATCGATAGGCTACCCGGCCTACCCTTGCAATCACACGAAATGGTCCAATATACCGGGGCCCCAACTTGCCCCTCTTCCTGAATCGAATCACTCCTTTCCAAGGAGAGACTTTCAGGAGAACGAAGTCGCTGACCTGAAACTGAAGCTCGGACCGGCGTCTATCTGCATAACTCTTTTGTTGGCTCTGGGCGGTCAATAACCTCTGTCTGACCTATTGTATCTGCTCTGTCGTCTGAATCACGATTTCTGTACTGCCCATCACTCTCTGCCCAACCTCTCCCCAACAAATGGGCGCTCGACACCTCCTACCATACAACAGCTCAAAGGGCGGCATACCAATGCTCGAATGATGGCTGTTGTTGTAGGAAAACTCTGCCAAGGGTAAATACGCATCCCAGCTACCCCCGAAATCCAATACACATGCTCGAAGCATGTCCTCAAGCGTCTAAATCATCCGCTCACTCTGGCCGTCGGTTTGGGGGTGATATGCGGTACTAAAATGCAACCTAGTACCCAACTCCTCATGGAACTTCTTCCAGAACCTGGAAGTGAAACGCACGTCACGGTCGGAGACAATAGAAATCGGCACCCCATGCCGAGACACCACTTCCCTCACATTTATTTCTACTAACTTCTCCGCAGACGAACTCTCACTGATGGCAGGAAAGTGAGCACTCTTCGTCAATCTATCTACAATCACCCAAATTGCATCAACTCCTCGAACAGTCCTTGGCAATTTGGTGATGAAATCCATGGTGATTTGTTCCCACTTCCATTCGGGAATCTCCAACGGCTGCAACTTACCATGCGGTCTCTGATGTTCGGCCTTAACCTTACGGCAGGTTAAGCACCTCTCAACGAACCACGCAACATCTATCTTCATACAGGGCCACCAATACTCTTTTCTCAAATCCAGATACATCTTAGTGGCCCCGGGATGGATCGAGAACTTCGACTGATGAGCCTCTTCCATCAAAATGGCACGTGCACCTCCCACGAATGGTACCCAAATACGCCCCTGGAAAGTTATAAGCCCCCGACCATCGGTAACGAATTCCGATATCAAACCAACAACTCGTTCTCTCTTCTGGTTTTTCGACCTCATTGCTTCAGCCTGTGCTCCTCGAATGGTGTCCAACACCAGAGTCATCACAGTCAACCGTAAACATACACCTCGCAACGGGGCACTCTCTGCCCGACAACTCAGGGCGTCGGCTACTACATTAGCCTTGCCCGGATGATACAAGATCTCGCAATCATAATCCTTAACCACGTCCAACCACCTCCTCTGTCGCATGTTCAAGTTGGGCTGATCCATCAAATACTTCAGACTCTTATGGTCCGTGTAAATCGTACACCGAACCCCATACAAATAATGGTGCCAAATCGTGAGGGCAAACACCACTGCCCCCAACTCTAGGTCATGGGTGGGATACCTCGACTCATGAGGCTTCAACTGCCTCGATGCATACGCTATCACATGCCCTCTCTGCATCAATACCGCTCCCAACCCCAAAATCGATGCATCGCAGTATACGACAAAATCCTCCATTCCTTCCGGGAGGGCTAACACCTGGGCCTCACATAACCTTTGGCGAAGCGTCTCAAAGGAGGCCTGCTGCTCGGGGCCCCATGAAAAAGCAACACCCTTCCGGGTCAACCTAGTAAGTGGCACTGCGATCTTAGAAAAATCCCTGATAAATCTCCGATAATAACCGACCAACGCTAGAAAACTCCTGATCTCGGAGGGTGACCTCGGCACCTCCCAACTCATCACCGCCTCCAATTTGGCCAGATCGACCAATATTTCATCCTGGTTGACAAGATGTCCAAGGAACTGAACCTCTCGCAACCAGAAATCGCACTTGGAGAATTTGGCATAAAGCCTCTCCGATCTCAGAACTCCGGGGATCTCCCTCAAATGCTCCTCGTGTTGCTCCCTAGATCTCGAATATACCAGAATGTCATCAATAAATACGATCACCGACCGATCCAACATTGGCCTGCATACCCGGTTCATGAGATCCATGAACACAGCCGGGGCATTGGTGAGCCCGAAAGGCATCACCAGAAACTCATAATGCCCATAACGCGTCCTAAACGTTGTCTTCTGGACGTCCTCATCTCGTACCCTCACCTGATGGTATCCAGACCTCAAATCGATCTTGGAGAACCAAGATGCTCCCTGCAACTGGTCGAACAAATCATCGATCCTCGGCAACGGGTAACGGTTGTTGACCGTCAGCTTGTTCAATTCTCGGTAATCAATACACATTCGATGTGAACCGTCCTTCTTCTTTACGAACAGATTGGGCGCTCCCCACGGCGAGCTACTTGGCCGAATAAACCCTTTCCCCAACAGCTCCTGAAGTTGCGAGGATAACTCTTGCATCTCTGGAGGTGCAAGACGAGAAGGCACCTTAGCAATAGGTGCGGCCCCCGGGACCAAATCAATACTGAACTCCACTTGCCTCACGGGAGGCATCCCCGGCAACTCCTCCGGAAAAACATCTAGAAACTCACGCACAATAGGAACCTCCTCCACCGACCTCGGCCTCCCGCAATCAACCCACGTATCTGACACGTACGCCACAAAACCCTTACAGCCCTGCTGTAAACACTGCCTCACCCTAGCGGCCAAACAGAATGCTGATCCAGAACGGGTACCCTCGCCGTATACTGTAAGAACTCCCCCACTAGGGTCTCGTATGGTCACTAGCTGTCGTTCGCAATCGATAACCACACCGAACTTGCTCAACCAGTCCATGCCAACGATGACACAAACATCCCCCATGGCAATAGGAACCAAATCAATCGGGAACTCAACACCGAAAATCTCGAGTACACACCCACGGATCACCTCCGTGGCGTATATCGCCTTCTCGTCAGCTATGGAAACTCTCAAAGGCCGACTCAGCGCCTCACGACTAATACCGATGTGCTGACTAAAGGCCAAAGATACAAAGGATCGACTCGCACCCGAATCAAATAATACCAAGGCTGGTATAGAATTCACAAGAAAAGTACCTACGCATAACATAATATAAGCATAATATTTTAACATTATGATAAATACACAAAAGAATACATACCAGCCACGACATCGGGCGCTGCGCGAACCTCCTCCACGGTCAACTGAAATGCTCTTCCTCGTACCCTCGGCGCCTCGGCCTTCACTGGCCCACTCCCGGTAGCTCTGATGGCGGCAGGGGCAGATTCCTGCGATGCTCCATGAGCCGACCCCCGCAACTGCGGACACTCCGCCTTCCGGTGTCCGGTCTGGCTGCAGTGAAAACATACTGCAAACCCCTTGGGGAAGTCCTTGGCCATATTCCCCTCCTTGCCACATTTGTAGCAAGATCCCGCTCTACACACTCCGTCATGACCCTTGCCGCACTTTCCACAAGTGCGGCCCTTCTAGCTCCCTGATTTGGGATCAGCGGGCTTGGCCCGCTTGGCTGCCGGCTGGAAATGTACCGGCCACCGATCCCTCCCCTGAGACTTAGCCTCCTCCCTAGCCTGGCTGTCGGCTGGAACTGTCCCATACATATATATATATATATATATATATGCATCATTTTTCACTCAAGTATGACAAATTATATCGAAAATATGGAAGAAAATGACCATACCACTGTATTGTTTGGGATTTCCTTTAACCCCTCGATTTTATGACACATGTTAGCCTGAAACGTTAGCACTAAAAACATCCAACCTTGATAAAGAAGTTGTACAATGTGTCATGGAAGCTTTTAATCGCATTGCTGAAAATAAAGATGAACAACGAATGTAACGATAACAGTTTGCTACATTTCACATGAATAAGGG
The DNA here is from genome assembly GCF_052625555.1 of Lactuca saligna. NCBI lineage: Eukaryota > Viridiplantae > Streptophyta > Magnoliopsida > Asterales > Asteraceae > Lactuca > Lactuca saligna. The sequence goes on along the minus strand of NC_136424.1, from coordinate 204,253,650 downwards.
TCTCTTTTCATTACCAATAGCACACATGGATGTGGTTACAATGGAATCAATTGATTGGTGGTCTACTTATGATGCAGAAACACCAGAGTTAGCTGAAGTGGGAAAAAAATATTATCACAACCTATAAACAGCTCTTCAGCTGAAAGAAATTGGAGCACCTATTTATATATTCATAACGTGAAGAGAATCAACTAAACTGTAAAAGGGCCGAAAAACTTGTTTTTGTTCATTCAAATATTCATTTGATTTCATGGTTTTCTAAAGCTTATAAAGAAAGACTACACAAGAAGTGGGATATGAATCCCGAATCTACAAACTTGGAAGGATCAACATCAAGGCTAGAAGATATGCAATGGAAAGATCCTGCAAAGGTTGAAGATGGCCAAGGAAAAAAAACAAAGGCTGTACTAAGTTATTTGTTTTAAGTTTTAAGTTTAAGTAATATGTTTTGAACTTTTGATGTATTTGATGTAATCTGTTTTAATATTTTGATGTTTGTTTGATTTCATGCTTTAACTTTTAAGTTTATCTAATATGTTTCGAAATTGAACTTTGATGTTAATTGGTACATGGTACAACAATATTTGGTATATCGTAGTGGAGTGCACCGAAATAAGCCTCCCCCGTCGTACTGAATTTCAGGGACCTAGCGAATTGCATACTGCGAATTCATAGGAGCACACCACGAATTATGTGACTATGGTTTATATGGTGAAGAGTGAAGATTGTATCTAGCTTTTTGAAGTCCTAATGTTCCAATTCCCTAAAGCTCATTTTAAAACCATGTGAAATGTAATCAAAGGTATATATTCAATTACTTTCCTAGATTTTTTATGTTTTTTTTAAGGGAAAATGACATATTCACCTAGTGATGTCTTTTGTATTTGCCGATTTAGTATTTTAACTTATTTCTATGATTTATGAGAGAATAAACTTTGAAGTGACCTGTCTATTTAGTCTTTATAACGTACCACCAGTTTCTATACTAGTGGTTTTTAATTAATTAAAAAAGTTAACTTAAATCCACCTATCTCTCTCTCTCTCTCTCTCTCTCTCTCTCTCTACTTTGTTAGATTTTATTGAACTGTTGATGCCTCTTGAATGGATCTCCGATGCTTACCACGTTCGTCTATGGCTGAGGCTCCGTCTCTCATCACTTTCGGGATCAAATATAAAATTAAAACCATCTACTCACTTAATCAACCCTTTTTCTTCTTACAACAGTTTTCCATTCAAAAACCAATCCATCCATGGGTGTCTATGTTTGCTTTGCTTCCAAAGTTCCTATAAGCCCACGAATCTCCATCTCCCATGATATCAATAATTATCTTGATTCAATCTGATCCCAACTGATTATACCAATTTCTTCTATCTCCTACTTTCTATTTTGATTCTTGCACCATCCCCAATCTCACACTTTTAGATGAGCTTTTGTCCAATGGAAAAATCTTATCCACCTCGATCAAAAAATCCAAAATCATTCACCTCCCACTTCCCAAATTCGAAACTTCACTACCAAATATGGATGCCTAAAAGAGACACCTCAAGGATTTCATTAACAAAGAACAACAGAAATCGACATCCATATTGAGATCCTTTTGGCAGGCGAAGCACTAGTTGATAGTGAAGAGGTGAGGTGGAAAGCAAAATCAAATGAAAATTTCTTCATTTCCAATATCTAGAATGATAGAACAGAAGATGATTCGGACGAAGGGTGTGATGATTATGTTTTTGATTCACGAATGAACCAATCTTGATTACGAATGTGAAGATCATAGGTAATATGTTTGTGTGTGTGTAGAGAGAAGGTGGTGAAGGGGAAGGAGAAAGAGATATGATAGAGAAAGGGTGTCTGAGAATTTGGATGTTTGTGGGGTGGGTGGGGTATATGTGGCAAAGAGATAACCTGGTTATCGCTTCATTTTGTTCAAAATGACCGATTAGACCCAAAAAAAGTAATTTTATTCCCTTATAAAGCATGCAAATAAGTTAAAGGAGTGAATGAACAAATATAAAATACATTGTTGGACTAATGTGTCATTTTTTTATTAGAACATTAACTTAAATTCATTTATAAATGAACCTTTTATGTTCACGATAACAAGCATTTATTTGCTGAAGTTTTATAACATTGTTTCTATTAAATTAAAGGAGTGAACTTTTAAGTTTTTTTTTTTTGGAAAATGGTGTTGTTTGTTTGCTGAAAAAACTGAATACCTTGGCTGTTTGTTAAAGAAACGATCTTTGGCCCTAATTTTGTCTTGCCTTTGCCATGATATCTTGCGAATAGAATATGTATTGCCACTTTGATGCAAAATAAAATAAACAAACTTATAAATATATGTTAAAAAATGAATTTGTTAATATTATTACTATATCCATATAATGACATATACTTACGTAAGTTTGTCGAATATTCTATAAATAGTCAATTTGGAACAAAGTGATATGAAACTCAAATCTTATAGAATATGTAACAAACTTTGAATAGTTAGAACATGGACGAACCCAGGATTTCTTAGTAGGTGTTGCCAGTGACATATTTTTCCTTTTACGTAGTGCCACAAATGTAGAAAAAATGAAAAATTCAAAATTTTTTACACTGTATCCAAAAAAATAAGGAGCTACCGGTGCCACTATGAGCACCATAGTGGAACCGTTCCTGAGTTAGAATGATAACTTTAAAACATATTTCTCAACAAAATGTTAACATAAACCTAAGAAACCATTTGAGTCACAATATGAAGATGAAATTTAACTACAATTTATCTAATTGAAATCTAAAGAGTACAATTAGTGTTTATCTAATATGAATGCTAATATGTATATCTAACATTACTAACTGAGTACGGATGAAACACAAACATGAATTTTACAAGACTCAAACAACATCAACATTTACCCAACATTTCAATTTATGGGCTAATTGATAATCTGTAAATGGAATCATTTAGATGTCATATATGAATCGGTTAAAATTCAATATGTTTGATATACTCTCTCAACGACATCTGAACAGTTGAGGAATTCTACATTCTCTAAAACATTAAGAGGTTGGAATCATAAACACTATATCATTTAGTTTCATCAAACAACCTCTCCGTTTCTTTCTTTTTCTAATGCCACTATCTTCCTTGCATTCACTATTACTCCTTGATCTTTCATTCACATTCGCTATTACTCCTCTCAGTTCCTTTCTTTTGTAACGCTTCTATCTTCCATGCATTCACTATTATTTCTTGATCTTTGTATTTTTCCTTACAACAACTATCAGTTTACTTCATTGATTTATTATAAAGTAAGGATATACCTTTTCCTTTCATTATTTCAACACCCTCTCTCAATCTTAAATTTGGAACAAATAAGAAGGTTTGAAAGACACCCTATGAGATGTAGAATGGGGTTTGTCCCTCACTAACACGTATTAAAGTCTAGGAACAAAGTGTTTGTTGGTTAAAGGTATGTCTTCCGAGAGAAAGAAAGATAGATAGATAGATAGATAGATAGATAGATAGATAGATAGATAGATAGATAGATTGAGAGAGAGAGAGAGAGAGAGAGAGAAAGAGAGGGAGAGAAAGAGAGCTGATATTTCATGGAAGTAATGGGAGCCAAATTGATCTTGATGAGATTCAACATTTAGCCAATGAAGAACCTAAAGTTGGCCCTAGCACTCAACTATAGGTTGATATACCTATTAAGGAATCTAACCTTCCTACATCTCCTCCTCTTCTATATGATAGAGACCACTGGGATCTTAATTTTTATGGTTTCCATTTCACCAAGGGTGATGACACACTACTTAGCGAAGATGAGCCAAATAAAGAAGTCATGGTAGTCCCAGAGGCTGATAAATGGGAAGAGGTGATGGCGAGCAAGATTTGGTCCATGTACGGTAACTAACTTTAAAACTTGGTTGATCCCAGACATGGCATCAAAAGAGTTGGGTGTAAATATGTTTTCAAGAAAAATACTGACATAGATGGGAATGTATACTCATTCAAATCTCGACAAGCTACAAAGGGTTATACTTAAACACAAAGACTTGACAATGATAAAACGATCTCGCTAGTGGAGATGATCAATTCTATTAGGATATTACTTTCCATAAAAAAAATCATAATTATGAAATATGGTAAATGGATGTAAAAAATAATTTCCTTAACGAAAAACTGAAACATGATGTGTATATGGAACAACTTGAAAGTTTTGTACTGTCCATGTATTTGAATTGAGTTTTTAAGCTTGAAAAGGTCTATTTATGGACTCAAACAAGCATCTCACAACTAGATTTTTTGTTTTGATAAGAAGTTCATAGAGCTTGGATTTTCAAGAAGAGAAGATCAGACATGTGTGTATGTTAGAGATTTTAGGATTGTTGTTGTCTTCCATGTATTATATGCTGATGCCATATTAATAATAGGAAGCTATGTCTATTGCAAAGTGGAAAATCTTGTTTAGGGAAATGTTTTAATATGAGCGATGTAGAATACCCAACATACATAATCGTTATAAAGATCTATATTGATAGATCTAAGAAACTAATTGGATTAAGCCAAAGTACACACTTAGATAAGATTTTGAAGAAACTCAAGATGCAAAATTCTAATAAAGTTCTCATACCTAGGCAACATGACATGACATTTACTAAGACACAGTGTATAAGTTGTAGTGAAAATTGGAAAGGATAAGTAGAATCTCATATGATTCTATTGTAGGATCAATCATGTATGCTGTAATGCTCTAATTTTTCAAATAAAATTTTACATTTTTTAAAACACATAAAACACAATCTCATATTTCTCAAGAAAACAAAAAATGTTTAAGTTGTTCAAATCTCAAGACAACAAAATGTTTGATAACATCCCAGAATCCTGAAAAACATAATCCATAGCTGGTGTGTACAATCAAGTTGATGCCTTACTGCGATCCTGAGAGGTACCTGAAACACATTTCACACAACACTGTAAGCACGAAGCTTAGTGAGTTCCCCAAAATACCACATACACAAATAATAAGCCTTTCATTGCTATAGCTCGGCATGGACCCTCTGGCCATACGTTTCGGTGAGGACCCTCAAGTCTCACGGCTTGGTATGGACCCTCCGGGCATGTGTCTCATTGAAGACCCTCTAGTCTCACAGCTCGGGTTGGACCCTCCAGTCAAGTATCTCAGTGAAGAACCTCCGGTCTCTCAACTCGGTTTGGACCCTCCACTTATAACTCAGTAAGGAACAGAATAATATATAGCATAAATCACAAAGACAAAATGCATAATATCACATAACTCAGTATAAGCACATAAGACCCTCCGGTCACACAGTATTACCACTCAGGCAAGTATAGTGAGAAGACTCACCTCGTAAGTGAGCAAGTATGTGTTGTACTCAACACTCAAGTCAAAAGTCCATGTTGACCCAACTCGTCGAGTGCATCTATGCGACTCGTCGAGTTCCTTCGTTTCTTCTAAAAAGTTAGTAAAACATCCATCTCAACTCGTCGAGTTTTCTCACCAACTCGCCGAGTCTGTAACGCATCCATACCATCGGGGAAAACCCTAACCAACTCATCGAGTTGGCTCGCTAACTCGTTGAGTCCCTTCAGTCAATTCTCTCATTCATACGTTTTTAAGCAGAACTAAGGCCCCATACTCTAGATCTAGCCTTCTAAGGCTAAAATATCACGTAAAGCTGCAAGACTTACATCCATGCATGGAATCTATGTAACATCCCAAGTTTTGTCATTTAAAGTTTCCGGGCATAAAAGGGTAAATCCATGAAGAGCCTAAGGGCTAATTTGTAATTTTGGGACCAGGGGGAGTACGCCGCACGCACATAAGGGTACGCAGGGCGTACTAGGGCATGCCTTAGTACGCTGGGTGTATACTGTGTATGCTAGGTGTACTCATAAATGAAGGAAACCCTAATATCACGGGTTAGGGCTATATAAACATCCTTATGGTTCATTTTCTCTCATCATTTGCAGTCTCCATCTTCCAGAAACATCCCAAACCTTAGTTCTTGTGTGAGAGTGTGAGTTGGTAGGTATTTTGAGCTCTTGGAGGTAAAGGCACCGCACCAAGAAGTTGGAGAAGAAGATTAACTTGAAGATCTAGAGTTGGTGTGGGTTCTAGAAGCTCCAGGAGGTAAAAAGCTTGGAACTTTATTCTTGTATTAGTCAGATCTAGTCATTTTAGCTTCATGGAAGCATTGTTGTCCCAAAAAGTCCCAAAATGGTGCACGTCATGATTTGGACGAGATGAGCTGTCTTTTAGGCTTTTGAAGGGGTTATGAGTGTTAAAAATGAGGTCCCAATGACTTAGGTATCCCATGAATGCATTAGGAAGGTCTTAATGGATTAAGACCTTAGATTAAGAGCTTTCTGGACGTCCAAAGTGATAAAGTTCGAGACTTTATGAGTGCTAGGCATATTTGGTCGATGGATCTGAAGTTTGGGCTTAAGTGCTTAAGCCATTAAGAACTTATGAGAGTTTTTGTTCAGCTCGCGTACGCCCTGCGTACCGGGTCAATGGACCGTTTTCCAGTCAATAGGAGTCAAAGTACGCCCTATGTACCAGAGGGATACGCCCAACGTACGTCCGCTATTGGGAGTTTTTGATATTGGGCTTCGAGTTTGGGCTGTCTATGGACTAGTTGGACTTGGACCCTTTCTGGACTTTATGGTTATGGTATTTTGGGGCAAGTCTTGGTAATGGATCTTGGATTTAGGCCCAATTAGGTGGTTGGGCCTAATTTGGAAAGTTGGGCCAATGATGTGCCTTGTCATATGAACTTGAGGAAAATGGATTCGGTGTCGGGCCTTAGCCCAAATTAGAGTAAAGAAAAATGGCTATTATTGTATGAGTCATTCTTAATCAAGATTTATACTCCCGTGTGTTGACTCATTATTTTCTATTCTGGATAGTTCGGGATTTTCAGTGAGATGGTGGTTCGGGAATCTACTTCTTTGGTTTAGATCGACATTTCAAGGTGATTTATCCTCACTATATCAACAGGGTCTAAGGTACCAAGGCCGACCCTTTCACGGATTGTATACTTGTATTGATTTGATATGTGTGTTGATCTATTAGATCCGTGTCGTGTTAATTAGGATGGTACTATGTTGGTGACATGGTTCAGGTTGGTATCCTGGTATATAGGATGGTACTATTTTAGTGACCTGTTAGGTCGGTATCCTATATAGGATGTTGCTATGATATATGATCTGTTAGATCGGTTTGTTATATATGGACTGTTATGTGATTATCTGTTTATCTGCACATTATTGTTTGGTATGGGGGGTTGGGTTGAGGCGGTCCTGCTTCGTTCTATAGGCCAACATACCTAGGGTGGATAGGATAGATTGCAGACCTAGAAGGGTACATTGTCAGGCTGAAGGCCCAGCGAGCGGTTCGTATAGGCTGAAGGCCCGAGAGGGCGGTCTATACGTGCCGAGGCTCGGAGAGTGGACCAGACAGATTGAAGGCTCAGTGTGGGCTGTCCAGTCATACTGTAGACTTAGAGAGTGGACCAGGTGGACTGAGGTCCGTTATGGGCGGACCAGCCACACTGCAGACTCGAGATGCATGGTTGTTCTGTATTTGTTGATACGATATGATTATGGCTATATGAGGTTGGTATTTTGGGGGTAACTTACTAAGCATTCGAGCTTACATTTATCGATTATTGTTTCAGGTTTGGCGGATGACCATGGGAAGGCGAAGGCGTGATCGTACACTTTCCTTGATTTATGATTATGATTTCTGGGAACTCTGATATGAAACTGTTTTGGTAACCTTTTTGTAATAACTTCTTGCATTTTAAATGTTTTTAAAAGTTTAAATTTTGGCATGATTTTATGGGTGTTACAATCTAGCGCTCATTATGCCAAAACAAAGCTCTTTAAGGGTATAATGCATGATAGTTGGCCAATAGCTTGATAAATCTTATATCTTTAGGCCCAAGGGACCTCATGCTGTCCAGATCTGAAGTCTCAACTTCATTACATGCTCAAAGAACTTAGGGACTCAAAGAGAATATGGAAATGGTCATTTACTCCATAGTGAAGAGATATAACCAAAAAAATGATCAAGGTGATAGCCTTTTACCTCTAAGTAGCAGCTAGCACTGAAAGAAAACTAGATCCAAAGGCTCCCACTTATTCCAAGCCTTTTCCTCCTCAATCTCCTTCCAAAAATACACTAAAACATACAGTCTTAGCCCCTCTCTCTCTCTCTCTCATAGATGGTAATAGCTCGATTAGGGTTTCTCTCAGTATGTTAAGGTGACAAGGGAGGTGGAAATGAAGGCTTAAGGTCCTTTAACTAGGGTAAAAACCCTGAAAATTAGGGTTTTCTCACTCAGCTCCTACTCATCGAGTTGGGGTTCTCCAAATCGTAGAGTAGATTCTAAAAATCACGCGACCATTTTGAATCTCTACTCGGCGAGTTGGGGCCTCTAACTCGTCGAGTTTCCCTGAAAAAATGAATATAAATTAATTAAATATTATACCTGGGAGTCGGGATGTTACAATTCTCCCCCACTAGAATCAAACTTTGCCCTCAAAGTCATCCTCTGGAAATATCTTTGGGTACTACCCACGCATCTCGGACTTTGGCTCCCGAGTCCACTCGGATCCCTTCCGATGCTACCACTGAACCTGATCCTAGGGCACCTCTTTATTCCTCACGACCTTCACTCTTTTATCAAAATTTACCATCGGCTTCTCAATGTAGTTTTGGTGATCATCAACATGAATGTCCTCTAAAGGGACCACTGCCATCTCATCGGCTACACACTTCCTCAGCTGGGACACATGGAAGGTGTTATGAATCTGGCTCAACTCTGCAGACAACTCTAGTCGATAAGCTACCTTACCTACTCTAGCGATCACTCTGAAAGGACCAATGTATCTAGGGCCCAACTTTCCCCGCTTCCCAAATCAAATCACCCCTTTCCATGGGGATACCTTCAGGAGAACAAAATATCTGACCTGGAACTCTAGCTCTGAACGTTGCCGATCTGCGTAACTCTTATGATGACTCTGCGCCGTCAGTAACCTCTGTCTGACCTGTTGGATCTACTCTGCCATCTTGAGCACTATCTCAGTGCTCCCCATCACTCTATGCCTTACATCTCCCCAACAGATGGGAGTCTGGAACCTCCTCCCGTATAAAAGCTCAAAGGGAGGCATATCGATACTGGAGTGATGGCTTTTATTATATGAAAACTCAGCCAAGGGCAAGTAAGTGTCCCAACTTCCACTGAAGTCCATAACACATGCATGTAGCATATCCTCGAGCATCTGAATCATCCACTCCATTTTCCGTCTACCTGTGGGTGGTAAGCAGTGTTGAAGTGCAACCGGGTACCCAAACCCTCATGAAATTTCTTCCAGAACCTGGAAGTGAAACACACATCCTGATATGACACTATCGATATTGGAACCCCATGTTGTGCCACCACCTCTCAAACATAGATCTCGACCAATTTCTCAGTAGAAGAGCTCTCACTTATAGCCAGGAAGTGAGCACTCTTCGTCAACCGATCTACAATCACCCATATCGCATCGAAACCTTACACGGTCCTCGGTAATTTGGTAATAAAATTCATGGAGATCTGCTCCCACATCCACAGGGGAATCTCCAAAGGCTGCAACTGGCCATTAGGACGCTGGTGCTTCGCCTTGATCTGGCGATAGGTCAAGCATCTCTCGACTACCCAAGCTACATCTGTCTTCATATAGGGCCACCAATAATCCATTTTTAAGTCTAACTACATCTTGGTGACCCCTGGATGGATCGAGAATCTCGACCTATGGGCCTCCTCCATCAAAATACATCACGCTTCACTCATATATGGCACCCATATCCTCCCACAAAGGGTCATAAGCCTCGACTATCAGTCTCAAACTTAGTAATCTGCCCCATCACCTGCTCTCTCTTATGATTCTCTGGTCTCATGGCCACCACCTGGGCCTCTCAGAGGGTATCTAAGACTGGAGTCATCACGATCATCCTCATGTACACGTCTCGGATCAGAGCACTTGCTGATCTACCACTCAGGGCATCGACTACCACATTAGCCTTGCCAGGGTGATACAAAATCTCACAATCATAGTCTTTCACTACATCCAACCACCTCCTACGTCTCATATTCAGGTTGGACTGATCCATAAGGTACTTTAGCTTCTTATGGTCCGTGTATATGGTACATCGGGACCATCAATATAGTGGCACCAAATCTTGAGGGAGAACACCACCCTCTAACTCCAAATTGTGAGTGGGATACCTCCTCTCATGAGGCTTTAGCTACCTCAATGCATATGCTATCACTGTAACACCCTTAAAATTCAAGCCAATTTAAAATATTTTAACCCGTTAAAAACCATTAAGTTATACAACTTGTTTTCAAAATAGTTTAAACATCAGAGTATCCCCAGAACCAAATCACAAAATCATGCAATATGAGGAGCGGTACGATCACGCCTTTGCCTTGCCGCGATCTCCTGATGTACCTGAAACAATAAACTGAAGCTTTTTGCCCGAAAGCTTAGTGAGTTTTCCCCATAATACCAACCACATACAACCATAATCATATCATATCACAATACAGAACAACCATACCTCTCAAGTCTGCAGTGTGACTGGTCCGCCCTCAACATGCCTTTAGTCCACCTGGTCCACTCTTTGAGTCTACAGTATGACTGGACCGCCCGTACCGGGCCTTCAGTCTGTCCTGATCTATCCCGAGACTTCGGTATGACTGGGCCACCATACGGGCCTACAATCTATCCGGAACGCTCGTACGGTATGTTGGCCTTCAGTACAAAGCAGGACCGCCTCAACCCAAACATCAAGCAAATAACCATGTGCACATATAACATGTAATCACATAACGGTCCATAGACAAACAAATCAATCTAGCAGATCATAAAGCATAGCAACATCCTAACCATGCTACCGACCTAACCAGTCACTAATATAGCATCATCCTATATACCAGGATACCGACCTAAACCAAGTCACTAACATAATATTGTCCTACTTACCAGGACGCCGATCTAATCAGATCAATAAGCACATCAAACAATACACGTATAGATATCAGATATAACTATCTCATAAATCATCGATCATAGTTATCTCTCATAACCAAAACACCGACCTAACCAGGTCACTAACATACCAATCATAACGGATCATAAGATCATGACAACATACTGTCTATCCGGATACTGATCTAACATATCATAACCACATGTAGCATACTGTAACCAAGATAACAACTAAAAGGGCTGGCCCTGGTGCCTTAGACCCTATTGATATAGTGAGGATAACTCACCTTGCAATTGCCGAACTAGACCATGAAAGCACTTGCCCGAAGCACTGCTCCAAACTCCAACACCTGGTGCCATCAATGGACCACAACATAAATATCCAAAATACATAACACCCCTGAAGGTCAAATAGGTCAAAGTCAAAGTCCTTGCCAAAGTCAACCATCCTGATTGAATCTACTCGCCGAGTCAACCCGTCGAGTCGTTGAGTTCTTATACTCAGAAAACTCTTAGAACACGACTCAACTCGTCGAGTCACCCCAAGACATGTCGAGTTCAATGATCAATGAATTCCATCATGTCCAACTCACTGAGTCTCCAACCGACTCATTGGTCCGAAGTTTAACCACAAGAGGTTGGGGTTCTGCGACCTTACTCACCGAGTCCAAGAACAGACACGTCGAGTCCAAGACAATCTTCAACAGACTTGCCAACTTGTTCTTCCAGCTCTTCGAGTCCATGCCCATCTTCATATGACTCGCCGAGTCCACCCATGTGACTCGCCGAGTCCCTTCAATCCTTCATCCATACAGAGGCTTTTCGAGCTATGCAGGGGCTCTAAACTGTAGATCCACTCTTCTAGGGCATAACCCCTACATAAAGTTTCAAACTTTATGTGAAACCTAGGAGTTAAAGGTCCAAGTCACTCTAGGGCTTGGGTTTTGGACAAAGGGGCTTTACCATCAGCTCATTGACTGATGCTTTATGACATTCTGGACCAACACAAGTCTAGATCCGAAGTAGATCTAAACTCCAAACCCGAAATAGATCTCAAACATACCCAAAATGGCCCCAAATCTCTTTCATGAATAGATGTAGATGTAAAAGAGTGATGGTAACAGCTTATTACCTCCAAGATGTGCCCAAACTGAAGTAGATTCTGGATCTACACCACTCCCTTGATGCAAGCCCTTCTTGATCTTCAAGTTTCTTACACAAAAGACAACTTCCAAAGCTTTAATCTCCCTCCAAAGGCCTCATACACATGGGCTTAGGGTCTTCTAGTTCTCAAGGGAAATAAGGAGGATGAGAGAAGGACATAAAGTCCTTTAAATAGTGTGCAACCCTCGAGATTAGGGTTTTCTCATTCCAGCACCAACTCGTTGAGTACAGCTTCCAACTCGGCGAGTTGGCCACTTAACTTGTGATCAAATCCCGCTCCGACTCGATGAGTAGCATACCTACTCGACGAGTAGCTTCCTTAATTTACATTCTAAGACCTTCACTCATAGTTCTGGAATTTGGGATGTTACAATCATGTATCCCCTCTGTATCAACACGGCACCCATCCCCGATATAGATGAATCATAGTAGACTGAGAAGTCTAACACTCACTCAGTGAGGGATAACATTGGAGCTTCATACAATCTCTAGCGAAGAGTCTCAAATGAAGCCTGTTGCTTGGGCCCCCAAACAAAAGTAACACCCTTCCTGGTCAATCTGGTGAGATGAACGGAAATTTTGGATAAATATCTGATAAACCTCCTATAGTAGCCTACCAGGCCTAGAAAATTCCTGATCTCGGATGGAGATCTTGGCACCTCCCATTGCGTAACTGCCTCAATCTTGGCCGGGTCGACCAAAATCTAATTCTAGTTAATGAGGTGTCCAAAGAACTAGATCTCTTGTAACCAGAAATTAAACTTGGAGAACTTGGCATAAAGTCACTCCATCCTCAATACTCCAAGAATCTCCCGAAGATGATCTTCGTGTCGTTCCCTCGACATCGAGTACACCAAAATGCCATTGATGAACATGCTCACCGACTGATCCAACATGGGCCTGCACACCCGATTCACGAGGTCCATGAACATTGTCAGTGCATTGGTGAGCCCAGAAGGCATCACCACAAACTCCTAATGCCCATAACGAGTCCAAAAGGTCGTCTTCTGGATATCCTCATCGCAAACTCTCATCTGATGATACCCATATCTCAAATCAATCTTGGAAAACCAAGACTCCCCCTGCAACTGATCAAACAAATCGTCAATCCTTGTTAGTGGATAACGGTTCTTGACCATCAACTTATTCAACTCCCAATAATCGATACACATCCAATGTGAACCATCATTTTTCTTGACAAAAAGGATCGATGCTCCCCCTGGTGAGCTACTCGGTGTAATGAAACCCTACCCCCAACAGCTCCTGAAGCTGCAAGGATAACTCCTGCATCTCGGACGACGCATGGCGATAAAGTTCCATGGAAATAGGCGCCCCCCCTCCCCAAATCAGATTGATTCGAAACTCCACTTGCCTCTAGAGAGGCACACCGAAAACTCCTTAGGGAAAACATTTGGGAACTCACATACTACTAGTACATCAGAAACATAACTTGACCTCTTGGTGGCAACCCGCGTATCCATCACATACGCAAAAAATGCCATGCATCCCTGCTATAGACTCTGCCTCGCCCTGGCGGCAGAGCAAAAATTTGATCCTGATCTAGTTCCCTCACCATAAACGGTAAGTACTCCCCCACTAGGATCTCATTTCGTCACCATCTGATGCTCACAGACAATCACAGCCCTAAACCGACTTAACCAATCCATGCCTACTATGACACAGACATCACCCATTGCTATTGGCACCAGATCTATTAGAAACTCAATACCGATGATCTGTAATACAAATCCCTGGAATACATCAGTGGCAAAAACCGCATGCTCATCAGCTATAGAAACCCTCAACGATCGACTCAACACCTCGCGTCTAACACTAATCCGACAACTAAAGGATAAGGACACGAAAGATTAACTCGCACCTAAGTCAAATAACACCAAGGTAGGCACATAACTCATAAAAAAGTACCTATATACAACATAGTATAAGCATAAACAAATCTCAAAATAACATAAATAAGTAGTTATGTAGCAATAACAACATCAAGTGTTGCGCGGACCTCCTCCGTAGTCAACTGGAATGCTCTCTCATCAGCTCACATAGCCTCGGCCTTCCCCGGCCGACGATTAGTAACACGCAAATCAACAAGAGCAGAAACCTGGGTTGATCCCTGGGTAAGCTGATGACACTCGGCCTTCCGATGGAACTCCTTGCCAAATTTGTAGCAAATCCCTGCTCAACAAGACCCCTCATGATTCTTACCGCACTTGCCACAAGTGCGGCCCTTCTGGCCTCCTGCTCTCGAATCAGCAGGCAAAGCCTGCTTCATCATTAACTACGACCACACTGGTATCTTATCCCTCCCCTTCTGCTCTCCTTCCTCCCTGGTCTGAATCTCCAACTCAATATCTCTCCTCCTGACATTGGTCTGCAACTCAACTAATGTCCGATATGACGCGTTCGCCACTAACTCCCGAATATCTCTCCTCAATATGCTCAAATATTGGGTCACACGTGCCTACTCTATAGACACGTGCTTAGGGCAGAACAACGCTCTCTCATGAAACATCCCTGTAATCTTTGTTACTATTTATGTATTCTGCTTGAGAGATAGAAACTCTTGTGCCAACCATTCCCTCTCCACCTGGGGAACATACTCATCTCTATATGACTGGGTAAACCTCTTCCAAGTCACTACAACATGATCAGCAAGAGTGAAGTCATTCGTCACGAACTTTGACTAGTCCTTCGCTCCCAAGCGAAGCTGGTTCAGTGCAAACTGAACTCTCAAGTGCTCCGGGAATGAACATGTATAGAAACACCCGTCAGTGTCAGATATCCATCTCATGGCAGTAATTGGGTCCTAGGTCCCATCAAACTTTGGTGGCTTTGTATTGCTGAACTCTTGAAACAACAATGAGTTACCCCATGTAGCCTCGTAATAGCTACGACTGCAGTGGCTGAGGCAGCAGCAGCTTCTGTGACAGCAGTGTATCGTTCATCAAACGTCTCAATCAACATGGTCTTAATTGACCCGAACATTTATGGTATGACCTCTCTGATAGTTGTCTCTGAAACAAAAACACAAAAATCATCAGAGACTAACTCAAACACACATGCCATTACCCACCCCTACATGCTCCATAACATCCTAAGGTTCTAACTTGGGTCGCATACATACCCGATGCATTCAGTAGTACGGGCCCAATACTACCCTCCATACCAGCCCATAGTCGCCCAAGTTCTCTTCAAAGGATCCTAATTCACAAATACTCTATCCCTCATGGATATCAAACTACTCTCTCAGTAACTTTGTCAATGCACATCTAGGTATCTCTCCTAGAATGCTAAGTGATGATTATGAGATGAGTGTCTACCATATTTTAGACACGAGCACTGGTTTATTTTAGAAAGATGCCTAAAATGCTTCTATGTGTTAAGTGCTATATGTTTGCCGTATATGCTATTATTTGTTCGGATCTATGGTCTGACTGGATCTGGAAACCTTATGTGTTTAGGATTCTAAGCGATCGACTACGATATTAGAACTAGCATGTAATATTTTAGAGTGATAAGGAGGATTTAAACATCTATCATAAATAAACATCTAAATTCACCTACTTTGGTGTATAGATCAACATGGGCGGAAACCAAAGTGGAATTGGAAACGCGAATGAAAATATGAATCAGTGGCCATAGGAAATATGATGGGGAGATCACTTGTTTTAAGTGTGGAAATCCTAGGCACTATTCCAATGAGTGCTCCTTCAACAAGAAAGTTTGTTATGGGTGTAATGAGGAAGGGCACATCTCGAGGGACTACCCAAAGAAGAAGGAGGCAGCAAGGCCCAATGTCCCACCGAAGCCAAAAACCAAAGCTTTCTAGATAACCCTGGAAGCCGCAAAGGATGCAACAGATGTTGCTTTAGGTACCTTTCTTGTAAATGGATTGCCTACCAATATATTGCTTAATTCTGGAGCGAATTACTCCTTTATATCACATAAATTTGGTGGAATACTAGCATTGCCTATAGAAAAACTTGATAATGCTCTAGTTGTAGAAGTTGCTAGTGACAAATTCATACCTGTTAGAGATTTCATTAAGAATGTCATCATCGACTTGAACGGAGACGAATTCCACGAGGAGTTGTTACCCTTTGAGTTGAATAGTTTCGACATCGTACTGGGAATGGATTGACTTAGCGCTAATGATGCTGAGATATTGTGCAAGAAAAAGATAGTAAGGGTAAACCCGCCTAGAAAAGAGTCATTTATGGTTTATGGGGACAAGCACAAAGTAAATACTGGAATCATATCCCTGATGAAGGCCATAAAATTTTTGTCTAAAGGATGCACATCATACTTGGTGTTCATAATCGATGTTAAGAAGGAAAAGAAAGAGATAAAAAGTATACCAGTAGTGTGTGACTATATGGAAGTCTTTCCCGAATATCTTCCCGGATTACCCCCTGATAAACAAGTAGAGTTTTGAATAAACTTGTTACCTGGAACGACACCAATAAAAAAGATCACCATACCGACTAGCACCAATGGGTATGAAGGAGATTATGACGAAACTTCAGGAGTTATTGGACAACGGATTCATTAGACCAAGTTCATCACCCTAGGGAGCTCCAATGTTATTCATAAAGAAGAAAGATGGGAGCATGAGGATGTGCATAGACTATTTCTCAAAGATCAATCTCAGGTCAGGATATCATCAGTTGAAGGTGAGAAAGCAGGATATTGAGAAAACTGCATTCAGAACAAGATACAAACACTATGAGTTCTTGGTTATATGATTTGGACTAACCAATGCTCAAGCAACATTCATGAATTTGATGAACAGGGTTTGTAAACCATTCCATGATAAATCTGTAATAGTGTTGATAGACGACATTCTGGTTTACTCAAAGAGCCAGCAAGAGCATGGAAAGCACCTACGAGAAGTGTTAGAAGTTTTGAAGAAGGAGAAGTTGTATGTAAAGTTCTCCAAATGTGATTTTTGGATTCAAGAAGTCCATTTATTAGGTCATGTGGTTAACCAGGAAGGGATAATGGTTAATCCAACATAAATTGAAGCTGTGACGAAGTGGGAACAACTGAAAAGTCCCACGGAGATCCGAAGCTTTCTAGGATTAGCTGAGTACTACGGAAGGTTTATCCAAGGCTTTTCTTCAATAACAGTTCCGTTGACAGCTTTGACCCATAAAGGAGCTACATATACATTGAGTGAAAAACACAAAGAAGAATTTGAGAAGCTAAAGAAGAAGTTGTTTGAAGCATTGATTATTTCATTACCTGATGGAGTTGAAGATTTCGCAGTTTATAGTGATGCATCTAGAGTTGGGTTAGGTAGTGTTCTGAACCAAAGGGATAAGGTGATAACATATACATCGAGGCAACTGAAAGAGCATGAGAAGAACTACCCCACTCATGATTTGGAGTTGGAAGCGGTAGTATTTTCCCTAAAGATATGGAGGCATTATCTTTACGACACAAAGTGAAAAAATTTCACTGATCTTAAGAGTCCACAATATATCTTTAATCAGAAGGAATTAAACATGAGGCAACGACGCTGGCTGGAGTTACTCAACGATTACGAATGTGAAATACTTTAACACCCTGGTAAAGCAAATGTTGTTGTCAATGCTCTAAGTGGAAAGGTAAAGCTTGAAAGGAAAAGGGCAAGAGCGTTGAGAATTGAAGATGTCTCAACGATTGTGGAAAGCACTGAGAAAGCTCAAAAAGAAGCTTCAGAGAAAAATGACCGAACAGAAGAACGTTTGGGAAAAACGTTAGTGTTCAGTACAAATTCTTAAGGACTGAAGGTATTCCCAGATAGGATTTGGGTACCTAAGATGGGAGGAATAAGAGATCTTCTGATGGAGGAAGCTCACAAGACGATGTACTCGATTCATCCTTGCAACACAAAAATGTACAGAGACCTATAACCCTACTACTGGTGGCCGGCGATGAAGCTCGATGTTGCAAAGTATGTGGCTAAGTGTGTAACCTTTGCAAGAGTTGAGGCACAACATCCCCATATGGGAATTTAGAACCTTTACTTGTACCCATGGGTAAATGGGAAGACATCACCATGGATTTTGTCACTAAACTACCTAGAATGAAGAACGATTATGACATGATTTGGGTGGTAGTGGATCGGCTCACTGAGAGTGCACACTTCATAGAAACCAATGAAAGATGGTCTATGGATAAGCTTACAAATGCTTACATGAAGGAGGTAGTAATACTTCACAGGTTTCCTTTAACGATTGTATCAGATCGTGATAGTCTTTTCATGTCAAGGTTCTGGAGTAGTCTACAAGAGGAATTGCGTATGAAGTTGTGTTTAAGCACAGATTACAATCCGCAGACCGATGGTCAGAGCGAAAGAACGATTCAAGAACTTGAAGATATTCAAAGAACATGTATCTTTCAATTCCAAGGTAATTGGGATGAGAAGTTAGCTATGGTATAGTTTTCTTACAATAATAGATTCTACTCAAGCATCAAGATGGAATCTAATCGAGCTTTGTATGGACAAAAGTGTCGTACAACTTCATGTTGGCTTGAAGCTGGAGAAAAGTAATTTATGGGCCCCAAGATAGTCCATCAGACTGCTGAGAAGCTGAAAATGATTAGGGAAAGGATGTTAGCAGCTCAAGATCGTCAAAAGAGCTATGCTGACAAGAAAAGATGACCGTTGACATTCGAAGTTGGCAATTCAGTTTTGCTTAAATTCTCATCGTGGAAGGGGCTTATAAGATTCACGAAAAGAGGAAAGTTGAGTCCAAGATTCATTGGACCATTCAAAGTTTTTCAGAGGATTGGGAACTAATCTTACAAGCTAGAACTATCAAAAGAACTAAATGGTATTTATAACACTTTCCATGTGTGTTATTTGAGGATGTTCACGGGAGAAGTTTTCGAGATAATTCTATATTCTGAGCTAAGGATGGATGATAATAAGAGGCTAATTGAAGAAACAGAGGTGATTTTTGACCATAAGATGAAGAAGTTATGATGCAAGATTGTCGGCTTAGTGCTTGTGCAATGGAAACATACGAATGGGCAAAACCTCACCTCGGAAACGGAGAGTGACATGATGAGTCGCTATCTGCATTTGTTTGTTGATGTATGATTTCGAGGACAAAATCATCCTAAGGGGGAGAGAATTGTAATGTTCGTGTTTCGAGGCTAAACATTAGTAAGATGATGTAATAGTTAGAGTCAATAATTGTAATCAATTCTGAAGTAATAAAAAGGAATTATTTGACTATTATGTGAATTATATGATTTTGTGTGCTTATATACATTTTTATAAAGAAATAATAAATTAAGAATGAAAACAAGCATCAAAAATAAAATTTTAAATAAACCCAATATCTTGGAAAAAAGCTATAGTGGTCGTGACAAGGATTCCAGAGAGATAACGAACGCCGAAATCCGAGTTATAACGAATAAGTTATGACATCTTGAAGTTTCGCGACAAAACCAACACGACGCTATATCACATAAAAAGTGAGTTTACGATAAAGTGGTTTTTAGCCTTAGCGATCTAAACTAAATTTGGAGTATACATTCAACTGAGAGCGTGCATAAAAAAACATCTAAATCTGACTTCGTATGAGGAAGTTATGAATTTTCTCAGATTTGGTATAGCAGTGTGCAACCCGAAGTTCGAATTTTAGACTGAGCGATTTTTTTGCCGACACAACCTAAATCAGAATTGAATATCTCATTAATAAGAGTTCAATGATAAAAAGACAGACGAAAACGGAGCTCGTATGTAGTAGTTATGAATTTTACACGGTTGTTTAACACTGTAATTTCCTATAGTGTTAAATTTGAAATCGACCGAGAATTAGTCGACCGAATCTAAACAAAAGTTTTAAGGTATGTTCCCACCTACGTGTCGATATAAATAACGTCAAAAACGGAGCTCTTATACGAAAGTTATGGGGTTATAAGTTGGAAATCTAAGCCATTGCTTTCTCCTCACAAGATGACGAAACGTGGCACCAACTCAACGAGTTGGACCATCAACTCGATGAGTTTGGGCCAAAAACTCGACGATTTGGGCAAGAAACTCCACGAGTTCAACACTTTTTCGGCCTATAAATACCACCCGAGAGTTCCTTCATTTTCACACTTTTTACCATTTCTTTCCCTCTCTACTCAGTCTCTAAACCTCCCAAAACATTCCCAAAATCCTAGGAAGCTTCCTTAGCACTTAAAGAAATCCCCGGATTGTCCGGAGGCTCCAAGAAAAAGAGTTTTTTGGTTTGAAACTCTACCCAAGCAGAACCCGGTTTTCAACCAAACCTCCCAGTTTCATCGAAGCAAATCATTGTCCAAGTTGGAATCAACACCTTATCAAGTGAGTGTATAGTCACTTTCATCTTACACATAGACATGAAGTATTTTATATAAATTATGTGCTATGTGTATCTATTATTTGTTTACTTGAGATCTATGATGAATGAAAGATCTAAACTTCTTTCTTTTCAGATCTGAACTTTTTCTTTCAGATCTGAACTTTTTCCTTCAGATCTAAACTGTCTCTCTCTCTCTCTCTCTCTCTCTCTATATATATATATATATATATATATATATATATATATATATATATATATATATATATATAAATACTTTGAGATCTATGTTGGGTGAAAAATTGAAACTTTATATTTCAGATCTGAATTGTATGTGTATTTTATATCTACAAATATGTTGCATAAAAGATGGTTAGATTAAATAGTTGGTGTGTGATAAAATAAAATAATGAGAGGCCTCGGTGTTGATGATGATCCAGTCATGTAGCAGAGTATCGATGACGGCCACATACTTTTCTAGGAAGTCCATTGGAACGCTAGCAGTCGCATAACCTGTAGGTGTTTTTGAACAATGTGTTCAACAGTGTACTCCATTCCCCTCGTGGTTGCCCCTCGTGGTTGCCTTCAGCAGTAGTGTCATCCTCGATGAAATTCCTTAGGATAGGTACCTTATAATAGATGCCTTAGGGACATTAAGTGAGGATAACGTGAACGTGTAATCGGGTTGAATGATTGTTGAAATTAATAAACTTATTTATTGTGAGTTGAAAACCTTATATTCTCACCAGGTGCCCAACTTGACCCACTAAGTTTTTTTGTTTCACAGGCAGTGGCACAAGAGCATAGTTGGATGATTTGATGAGAGATTATGTATTCTAGGCCAGTAGAAATAAATAGAAATATTGTAAGGCCTGTATTGTTTTTGGTTTATGATTTTGATCTGTATTGACGATGACATCCCGAGTTTTGTAATGTAATGAAAATACATTTATTCGGAAATGCTTTGACAAATTCTTATCTATATTTTTGGGAACAAATTCTGCAATACTTTCTTTAAAAAGTTACTCTGATTCTATTATAAAGCATAAACAAAATCGATCTTTTATGGCCATGAAAATAGGGATGTCACAGTCGAGTCCCTTCAGTCCATCCTCTCATTCAGACGTTTTTAAGTAGAACTAAGGCCCCATACTCTAGATCTAACCTTCTAAGGCTGAAATATCACGTAAAGCTTGCAGCTTTATGTCCATGCATGGCATCTAGGGCTCATTATGCCAACACAAAGCTATTTAAGGGTTTAATTCATGAAAGATGGCCAATAGCTTGATGAAGAGTAGATCTTTAGGCCCAAAGGACCTCACACTATCTAGTTCTAAAGTCTCAACTTCATGGCATGCTCAAAGAACTTAAGGACTCAAAGAGAAGTTGGAAATGGCCATTTACTCCATAGTGAAGAGATCTAACCAAACACATGATCAAGGTGATAACTTTTTACCTCTAAGTAGCAGCTAGTACTGAAAGAACACGGGATCCAAGGGCTCCTACTTAGTCCAAGCCTTTTGCTCCTCAATCTCCTTCCAAAAATGCGCTAAAAGATAAAATCTTAGTCTCTCTCTCTCTCTCTCTCTCTCTCTCTCTCTCTCTCTCTTTCTTTCTCCTTCATAAATGGTAATAGGTCGATTAGCGTTTCTCTCAGTGTTTTAAGTTGACAAGGGAGGCGAAAATGAAGGCTTAAGGTCTTTTAAAGAAGGTGAAAATTAGGGTTTTCACACTCAGATCCTACTCATCGAGTTGGGGTCCTCCAACTCGTCGAGTAGACTCTAAAAATCACGCGGCTATTTTGAATCTCTACTTGGCAAGTTGGGGCCTCCAACTCGTCGAGTTTCCCTGCCAATATGAATATAAATTAATTGAATATTATACCTGGGAGTCGGGATGTTACATATGCCATTATATGTACTCGCACTGATGTTTAGTGTGCTTGAGCATGACAAGTTGTTATCAGGCCAATCCAAGTTAAAATCATTGGATCACAATCAAGAACATTCTCAAGTATCTTTAGAGGATGAAAGATATGTTCTTCGTGTATGCTGGTAAGGAAGAGCTAAATGTAAAGGCTTACATTGATGCAAGTCTCTAAATTGATAAAGACGACTCTTGTTCATAGTTGGGTTTCGTGCTCTCGATAAATGGAGGATCAATGACTTGGAGGAGTTCGAAGCAAGAGACAGTAGTAAACCTGATGACAACATCAAAGTATATAGCAGCTAGTTGATGAAGCTATATGGTTGAAAAAGTTTCTTAGAGATTTAGGTGTTGTTCCCATCATATGTGATCATGTTGAAATCTTGTACGAAAACGAGGTTGCAATCGCTTTAACTACAGAACCCAAATCACACAAGCGATCAAGACATACTCAGAAAGTACACTATATAAGAAAGCTCATGGAAAAAGGAGACATCATAGTAAGTCGAGTATCATCAGAAGAGAACCATACTGTTTTGTTTACCAAACCACTATAAAATACCAGGAATGATCGTCATGCTCAGTCGATAGGCATTATATTTGCTAGTGAATTGGTTTGATTGTTTAGTTTATAGTTTGATGCTTTGGAACTAACACAATTTATATTTTATCTAACTAAGTGATTAATTTTTGGTGACTTAATGATGAGCTAGATTGCTACCATTTACATTAATATATTTCTATGTTCCGTTTTGCATGTTTTTAAGACAACTTCTAGAATATTAATTTATTTAAACCTCCACAGTCAGTCCTACTTTTGGAAGTAAGTGGTGATTGAAAATTGTCATGGAGTATTAGTAGCTTATTCATGGTGATGAACATAGTATATAGATGCGACTAATACTCATGAGTACTTAAAATTAAGATGTTTAGTATTGGAGGGTGGCATCCCCATTTTCACGGCCAATTTAAAACTTTTTGTTTACGATTTATATATTTTAGAGTATAAAAATTAATATGGAATTTGTTCCCAAAATATAATATATTTCTTGAAGAAACACTTTCATTTATATATAAAACCTTAGGATATCATCTTCAATAATGATACATAAGCATAAACATTGTCTTATAGTACCTATACCATTTATATATACTAAAGGCCTACAAACTCCTCGAATAACTCATCATCCATGTGCCTTCGTACCGCTACGTGTGATACAGAGAAAATAAGTGGGTCACGCTTAGGGGACTGGTCAACACATATGGTTTTCAACCCATAATAATCAAGTTCTTTAATTATATATTTCATATAAAATAATTTACCCAATTACCCATTCCCGTTATTCTCACATATTGATCCTATAATACTGATCTCAAGGGACCTATCCTAAGGATCATCATCATCAACGGGTAGACAATACCGCTTAGTGGATTCCCTTAGCAATACATGTAAATAAGGCAACCATGAGAGGATACAATATATCAAATGAACAAATAGTTCATTACCTACAGGTTATGAGCCTGACAACATTCCAGTGGACTGTCCAGAATAGTCTGTGGTCATCATCTATACTCTACTAGATGACTGGTTTCTCAACAGTCAAGTCCTCTCATCATCATCTCATCATGTTCATCACCCCCACTACCCAATATATGTTAGATAAATGTATGAAAATACATATGTGATTAAATCAAGTAAAAATTACATAATTCATTTAACACGGATATCGAGTAATACAAATAATAGGCATACATAACATTTAATCATATAGATTCTTCATGTTTATGTGTAAGCTGAATGTAACTATGAACTTACTTGTTAAGATGGATAACTGGAAAGTTATGTAGCACTTCGCTTCAATACTTAGCCTTTCCTTTGACGTGACCAAGGTTTAATTATTACTAAGTCTTAGTAAAATATTTCTTATGACTAATTTAATAGTCTAGATTCCACAACAATCCCAATGTCTACATCAAGATCTATCAAATAAGGAACAACTAGGTTGGATCATATCGAAGATAGGGTCTGTTTGGTATACAAAGAATATCATTTAGAAATCTCACTTTGAACACCTAATTAAATCCAACTTAGACATCATCCTGATAAGTAGATAAATCAATATAACGACATGGAATTACAAATAAATCCTATTCATAACTTCATAATAACGACTATGAATATAAATATAAGTTATACTTTAACGCCTAATTCCTGGTATGCATTTAAATTATAAAATATTCATTTTAACAGAGAGATTCGATGAGTTGGAAGCCCCAAACTCGTCGAGTAGAGACTGTCAGAACCACATGATTTAACTGACCTACTCAATGAGTTGAGATCCCTCAACTCGACGAGTAAATTGGCTGGGTTGAAACCCTAATTTCCAGGGTTTTGCACCATATTTAAGTGACTTAATCCTTTCCCTCAGTCTCTCATCAACCTCCCTAAAACCCTAAATCGTACTGAGAGCTCTTTGGTGAGAAACTTGAAGTTTTTAGTGGATTTGTGTGTGTTTTTGTGTTTGGTAAAGGAGTTGGAAGAACTAGAATTCATAAAGCTTGAGGAGATGCATTGGATCTGGGATTTCATCCACCTTTGGTAGCTTGCTGAGGTAAAAAGTCATTAACTTGGTGACTCATAATTTATATCTCTTTTAGTTTTGCTTTATGGGTCTTTTTGACCCCATTGTGGTAAACATGATACCCCTCATAGATCATATGCTACGGATTTCCATTTTCTAGTGATATTTGGCCCTTAGAATCATAAAAATGGTCTTAAACCTGTTCTTTTCCAAGAAAGGACCGTGTTCATGGAAGTAGGTTGTTATATCTCGAGTTTGATTCCATTTGAGGCATGCAAAGCCATCAAGTCGTCAACTTTACAAAAATAGGTTATGGAAACAATGTGGATCTGCATTCTGGAACCTTAGATTTGAGGAAAGGGATGAATAGACTAGAAATTTAAGGCACCCGATGCGTTCATAGAGAAACTCAACGAGTTTGGTTGAGCACTCCTGATTCTATTCATGGAACTCGGAGAGTCTACAAGGGTACTTGACGAGTTATACTAGGAAGTCACGTTTCTGTTGAGTAAGAGGAACTCGACGAGTTGGAAGAAAACTTGATGAGTTAGATCGTGAGTTCATGATTTTGTGATTCATGAGAGCTCGACTAGTTGAAGGGTAAACTCGATAGTTGAGTCGACTTAGAGCGTTGACTTTGACTTGACCAGAGTTGACCCTTAAGGGTTATGAGTATAGAATGGTATCTAAGGGGTTGTTTTGATTTAGGTAGTGAGTATATCTGATACCAAGCAGAGATATTTCAACTATCATTTGATAGTGAGGTGAGTTTTCTCCTGTAGGAATGGGTCGAAGGCACCAATGTTGGCCTGTTTATGTATGTTAGTATATTCTGGGCTAAGGTCCGATGTCGGCAGTGCCCGATGTAGATTTATATGTTTCTTGACTTAGGTCTGATGCCAGGGAATGCTTGATGAATGTTTGTATGCTTGATGTCTTTGAGATTCTTGCATGTGTTTATTTTATAGGTTTCCGGACTTCGATCCGATGCCGGGGAAAGCCCGGTGAATGTTTGTATGCTTTCAGATTTTGGTCCGATGCCGGGAGGGGCCCAAGAAATGTTTATATGTTTATGTTATGTGATTATTAATGTGTATTTGTTGATATGTTATATGTATACCGAGCTTTGCTCGATGCCGGGCGGGGCCTGATGCTGGATTTTGGTGTGATGTCGGGCGCGGCCTATGTCGGGCGAGACCGATGTAGCGGAAAAGGCCCATGTTATGTTATTGTGTGATTATGTGTATGGTATTTTGTAGTTTGGGGAGGCTCACTAAGCTTCATGCTTAGAGTTTTTGGTTTTTGTTTCAGGTAGTTCCGGTAGCAAGGGGATGAGCTCGAGATGACTGCAGTGCACACACCATTTATTTAGCATGGGATGTTTTTACTCTGATATGTTTTGAAGATGTTTATGATATTTTGAGATGCATCACTTATGATTTTTATTTGATGAATTGTTAACTATTTTATTAATGATTTAAAACAGAATTTTTGGTCCGTATTTTTGGGATGTTTCAAGTTGGTATCAGAACCTTGGTTTGAGGGATTCAAGCATACTCTCGGGTTTGTCTAAAATCAAACTGAGGACTTGGTGTAAATTTTTTAAAAGAAAAGGCATTTTTACAAAGAAGATTTTGAAAAAGAATAAAGGGTGTGGTGTATGCAATCATCCGAGCTCAAGTAAGTTCTCCCAAATTACCCATACAAGTTTGCTATGTTATTATTATGAGAACTGCATGCTAGATTACGGCTAAAGATCTACGAATGATTCCTTGTATGCTTGTTACATGTGTATGAGAACTGCATGCTAGTTAGTTCTAAGGATGTTGGAAGGATGCCTTATATGCCTGCTATATGAGCTTATTGAACCGTATGTTGGTAATGATTAGTCAGTAATATGATATATTGAGTAGGACATGCTTGATTATGTTTACCCAATGCTTGAATGTTGCTTGCTTTGTGCTTTTAGGAGTTCTAGTTATCTTTAACTAGCTAGTAAACGAATATGTTAAGTTACATATTATGAGGACTAAATTAATTTAGAAGGTTAGGTTTAGCTCTATTTCATAGCTCTCGTTTGAGTCTAACCATTATAGGGTACAACCTCTCATTCGAAGAAATAACTGGTCATAGTGATATGTAATGGTATTCACAAGCTAGTTAGGGGGAGATAGCAGGGACTTCTAATGAAGCTGATGGAAGAGAGTGGGGTGGAGATTACCCTAGGGCAAGCCTAGGGAAAGATTAGCGTGTGAAGCAGTAGTAGTAAAAGGGATTTGGTGGATTCAAGGCAGTTCTTGAGGAAAGTACGGATAGATGTGGAAGGTAGTATGTGCCCATACTACTGAAAACAGAGGATCCATACTCGAATCAATGAAGGAAGAGATCAACCCAGGGAACTTGTAGTATCTAAGATCCCTCGAGTTATGATGAGTATATTGATGTTTGCTATGGTGTATTTTCAGTATGGTGACGCTTCGCACTAGACTAGTTGGCATTTCAAGTGCCAGTGAGGGATCAAGCTCGGGATCTGGAGTCAAGCAACTCAATGAGCATATGAGAGAGTTGATTTCATCTGAGGTCACATGCAGTATTTTAGACCAGACTCCTTTGGTCTTCGGTATGGTCAAGGAGAGCATATTGGAGATACTTGATGAGAGCTTGGGTGCATTCCGCACCGAGATGGCGGCCATACTAGGGGTGCGCACGATGACATTCAGGGAATTCCCGGCTTGTGGAGCTCCGGAATATCATGGGGTTCGGGACCTCGTTGCTAGAAGCAGGTGTTTGGCTGATGTCATCAATGCCTTCCGTACAAGCCGATGTCCCAAGGGGTACAAAGTCTAACTTGTTTCCTGATTTCTGAAGGACAGAGCACGTGACTGGTGGGAGGAGGTCAGACATCCTATTGGAGATGATGCAGCTTTATATGCGATGACTTGGAGTGACTACTCATCCAGGTTCAGGGCCACATTTTCACCTGTAATTGAGGTGTAACAGCTTGCTAGAGAGTTCCAGGATCTCCAGCAGACGAATAAGATGGTGACTGAGATCACCACCATGTTTAGGGAGAAGGCCCTTCTTGTTCTGCAGAACGTGGTGGACAAGGAGATTAAAACTCCCCGATACCATGAGATGTTATGGAGTGATATCTGACAGATTGTGAGCTGGTCCAACTGAAAAACGCTAGAAGATATGAATGTGAGGGAGAGAGAGAGAAAGAGATAGAGAGAGAGAGAGAGAGATAGAAAGAGAGAGAGAGAGAGAGAGAGAGATAGAGAGAGCTGGATTTGGAGATGGAGAAGAAGAGGAAACCAGATGGGGTTCAGTTAGGTAGTGAAGGAAAAAAGCCCAAGGTATCGGATCACAGATCGAAGAGTCAGAAGGACTGCAGCCGTTGTGGCAAGTGCGTCAATTTACACAAGGGAACGTGCAAGGAGGGTAGTTCGGGCTGCTTTAAGTGCAGCCGAACCGGTCATGTTAGCAGGGACTGTACAGCTACCACCACCAGCATGAAAGTATTAGATCTAATTTGATTCTAGAGCATTCAGAGGGGAGATAAGCGGACCCAGTGTCCGAGTTTAGCAATAGCAGGAGAGGTGGTAGCACCTACTCTTGCTACACTGAGGATTACTTTAACACCGTAAATTTTCAACAAAATTTTTTATTTAAAATCACAGTAGTCTCATTAATATAATCACAAAATTCCCAAAATATCAAGTAAACAAAACACATGTCCGATATAATAAAATTTAGGATCCTCATAATATAACTTCGCCTTGTGTGTACAATCAAGCTGGTGCCTACCCGCGATCCTAAGAAGTACTTGAAACACATAACACATAACACGATAAGCATGAAGCTTAGTGAGTTAGCCAATAATACCACACACACCTCATTAACCTAACATGTCTATGCTCAAATAAGACCCTATAGTCAATGTATCTCAGTGGGATCCTCCGGTTCCACAACTCGGGTGGACCCTCCGGTACTAACTCAGTAAGCTCAGAATAATACACATCACAAATCACAAAGTTATAATGCAGGATATCACAATATTCAATATAAACACATAAGACCCTCTGGTCACACAAAGATTACCACAATAGGTAAATATAGTGAGAAGACTCACCTCGTAAGCAACCAAGCAAAATAACCATGTACACGAATCGGATCTTGCCTCCGCCTAACACACATGATAATTATCTCAATTAAATTCTCGATCACAACTCTAAATAACCGAATGCTATTTTCTCTTTCCCTAACTCTTGTGATGGGTAAAAGACCATTTTAACCCTCCATGGTCCCCACAATCCCTATCTTGACCAAACCCTAAAGTCAACAGAAGTCAACACGCGAGTCAACACTCCATGTTGAACTGACTCGCCGAGTGCATCTATGTGACTTGCCGAGTCCCGTCATTTCCTTAGACATGTCGTGAAAACCCAACTTAACTCGTCGAGTTGCCTCATCAACTCGCCCAGTTACCCATGTCCAGAATCGTTCGGGGGGAAAACCCTAGCCGACTCGTCGAGTCTGCTCATTGACTCGATGAGTCCATTCAGTCTATATCCTCTTTCATATATTTTAAGGCAGATCTACAACCCAAATGTCTAGATCTGGCCTCCCAAGGCCCGAATGTCACGTAATGCTACAAGATTTTACATACATGCATGGCATAGTAGGCTCATAATGCCAATACAAACTCCAACAAGGGTTCGATGCACAAAACTAGTCTCTAACTCAATAAAGCTCGGACTTTTGGGCTCTTAAGTCCTCTTATAGTCCAGATCTCAGGTTTCAACCTCATGATATGCTCAAATAACTCATTTTCACAACATAGATGGGAAAAAAACCATAAAAACCTCCCTAAACTAAGATCTTATAAAGGTAAGGTAAAGATAGAAGCTTTTTAGCTTTTCACCAGAGCTAATCACTGAAGAACTCTGGATCTACAACAACTCAATTTAACCTCTCTCTCTCTCTCTCACTCTCACAAGCCAATTTGATCGATAAGGTTTTCACACAGGGAAGTTAGGTGGATAATGAGGCGAAAATGATGGCTTAATGCCCTTTAAATAGAACACAACCCTGAAGGATTAGGGTTTCCACTCACAGCACCAACTCGCCGAGTTGATCTCTCCGACTCGTCGAGTTGGTTTAAAAACCCATGTGGTCAAATCTTCCCTACTCGAAAAGTTGGGGCACACACTCGTCGAGTTGCTCACTCAAAATATAATTAAATATGCATAAATGTTATACCTGGTAGTCGGGATGTTACAATTCTGCCCTGGTAGAATCAGATTTCGCCCTCGAAGTCATGTTCTGGAAACAACTCTAGATACTACTCGCACATTTTGGACTCTGGCTCCTAAGTCCACTCGGATCCCCTATGGTGCCCCTACGACACCTTAATTAATTGCACCTCATTGTTCCTTAGGGTCTCAACCTTCCTATCCGAAATCTCTATCGGCCTCTCAATATAAATCAGGCTCGCATCAACCTAAATGTCCTCTAATGGTACCATCACCGTCTCATCAGCTATATAATTCCTCAACCAAGACACGTGGAAGGCGTTATGAATCTGGCTGAACTCTGCAAGTAGCTCCAACCGGTAAGCTATCATACTAACTCTGGCGGTCACTCTAACATGACTAATGTATCTAGGGCCTAGCTTTCCCCGTTTCCTGATACGGATCACCCCTTTCCATGGGGACACCTTTAGGAGGATAAAATATCTAACCTGAAACTCTAGCTTGGATCGTCTCCGGTCTGTGTAACTCTTCTGGCGTCGATGGGCCGTTAGTAACCTCTGTCTGACCTGCTGAATCTGCTCGTTCATCTTCAACACTATCTTAGTGCCACCCACCACTCTCTACCCTACTTCTCCCCAACAGATGGGAGTCCGACACCTCCTCCCATATAAGAGATCGAAGGGAGGCATACCCACACTGGAATGGTGGTTGTTGTTGTAAGAAAACTTAGCCAAGGGAAAATAGGTGTTACAACTTCCTCCGAAGTCCATACCACATGCACGTAGCATGTCCTCAAGCGTCTGAATCCTCCGATCACTCTGCCCGTATATCTGCGGGTGGTATGTGGAGTTGAAATGCAACCGGGTACCCAACTCCTCATGAAATTTCTTCTAGAACTTGGAAGTAAAGTGCACATCCTGATCAGACACTATCGGGGTCGGCTCTCCATGCCATGCTACCACCTCTATCACATAAATCTCGATCAATTTCTTTTATAGAAGAGCTCTTACTAATAGCGAGGAAGTGAGCACTCCTCATCAACCAGTCTACAATCACCCATATCACATCAACCCCACACACAGTCCTCAGTAACTTGGTGATAAAATCCATAGAAATTTGTTCCCACTTCCAATGGGGAATCTCTAGAGGCTGTAACGGGCCATGTGGA
The DNA here is from genome assembly GCF_052625555.1 of Lactuca saligna. Classification (NCBI taxonomy): domain Eukaryota; kingdom Viridiplantae; phylum Streptophyta; class Magnoliopsida; order Asterales; family Asteraceae; genus Lactuca; species Lactuca saligna. Next base: position 204,222,162 of record NC_136424.1, on the reverse strand, counting down.
TGTTGGTGCTCCGCCTTAACCCAATGACAAGTCAAGCACCTCTCAACTTTCCATGCCACATCCCTCTTCATAGATGGCCAATAGTAGTCTCTCTTCAGATCCAAATACATCTTAGTGGCCCCTAGATGGATCGACAATCTTGATCTATGTTCCTCTTACATTAGTATGCAGCGAGCTCCACCTGTCTAGGGCATCCAAATCCACCCACAAAAAGTCATAATCCCCGATTATCCGTCCCAAACTCTGAAATCTGCCCGACTATCTGTTCACTCTTATGGTTCTCTGGTCCCACGGCCTCCACCTGGGCCTCTCGGATGGTATCTAAGACTAGAATCATCACCGCCATCCACATACACACATCTTGTATCAGAGCACTCGCTGCTCTATAGTTCAGGGCATCGGCTACCATGTTAGCCTTTCCCGGATGATACAAGAACTCACAGTTATAGTCTTTCACTACTTCCAACCACCTCCTTTGTCTCATATTCAGGTTGGGTTGATCCATGAGATACTTCAGGCTCTTATGGTCTGTGTATATGGTACACCGGACTCCATACAGATAGTGACGCCAGATATTGAGGGCGAACACCACCGCCCCCAGCTCCAAATCGTGGGTGGGATACCTCGTCTCATGAGGCTTCAGCTACCTCAATGCATACGCTACTACATGCCCCTTTGTATCAACACCGCACCCATCCTTGTTTATAGAGGCATCACAGTAAACTACAAAGTCTTCCACTCCCTCAAGAAGGTCTAACACTGGAGGTATGCACAATCTCTAGCGAAGAGTCTCAAATAAGGCCTGGTGCTTGGGCTCCCAAGTAACACCCTTCCGGGTAAATCTGGTGAGAGGAACGACAATCTTGGAGAAATCTCTGATAAACCTCCAATAGTAGCCGGCCAAACCTAGAAAAATCCTGATCTTAGACCTGGATCTCGGCACCTCCCATCTCATAACTGCCTCAATCTTGTCCGGGTCAACCAATATCCCATTATGATTTAGTAGATGTCCCAGGAACTGGACTTCTTGTAACCAGAAATCACACTTGGAAATTTTGGCATAATGCCTCTCCATCCTCAATACTCCAAGAATCTACCTAAGATGCTCCTCGTGCTGCTCTCTGGATCTCGAGTATACCAGAATATCATCGATGAACACAATCACCGATCGATCCAACATGGGCTTGCACACCTGGTTCATGAGATCCATGAACATTGCCGGTGCGTTGGTGAGTCCGAAAGGCATTACCACAAACTCGTAGTGCTTATAACAAGTCCTGAAGGCCATATTCTGGATATCCTCCTCACAAACTCTCATCTGATGATATCCAGATCTCAAATCAATATTTGAGAACCAAGATGCCCCCTGCAACTGATAGAAAAAATAGTCGATCCTTGGTAGTGGATAACGGTTCTTGACCGTCAGGTTGTTCAACTCCCGGTAATCAATACACATCCGGTGAGAACCATCCTTTTTCTTGACAAAAAGGATCGGCACTCCCCACAGTGAGTTACTAAGTTTGATGAAACCCTTCCTCGTTAGCTCTTGGAGCTGTGAAGACAACTCCTGCATCTCTGGCAGTGCAAGGCGATAAGGTGCCTTGGCAATAGGCGCCGCACCCAGAACAAAAATCGATCCAGAACTCCATCTTCCTCTCGGGAGGCACACCCAACGACTCCTCACGAAAAACATCTGGAAACTTGCACACTATCGGAACCTCGGCGATAGAACTCGACCTCTTGGTAGCACCCCTTGTATCCACCACGTACGCTAAAAAGCCCATACAACCTTGTCGTATACTCTTTATCGCTCTGGCAGCAGAGAAAAAAGTTGACTCGAGTCTGGTACCCTCGCCATACACCGTAAGCACTCCCCCACTAGGGTCTCATATGGTCACCATCTGACGCTCACAGTTGATCACGAATCCGAACCAACCCAACCAATCCATGCCCACTATGACACATACATCACCCATCGTGATCGGTACCAGGTCTATCGGGAACTCAACATGAAAAATCTCTAGCACAGATCCTTGGAACACATTAGTAGCAAAAACCGCATGCTCATCGGCTATGGAAACCCTTAGAGGTGGATTCAACGCCTCACGTCGGATACTGATGTGACGACTAAAAGCTAAAGACACGAAATATCGACTCACACTTGAGTCAAACAACACCAAAGCAGGTACATAACTCACAAGAAAAGTACCTAAATACAACACAATATAAGCACAACAAATCTCACAATAATACAAATAAAGAAATACGTACTAGCCATGAAATCAGGTGTTGTGCGGACCTCCTCCGCTGTCTACTGAAAAGCTCTCCTACGATCCCTCGATGTCTTGACCTTCGCTGGACGACTCTCAGTAGTACGTAAAGCAGCATGTGTGGAACCCTAAGTTGATCCCAGAATGAGCTGAGGGAACTCGGCCTTCTGATGGTCGGTCGGGTTGCAGTGAAAGCAAACTGCAAATCCCTTGGGTCAATCCTTCGCCATGTGTGCCTCCTTAACACATTTAAAGCAAATCCTTGCCCAACACGATCCCTCGTAACTCTTGAGGCACTTGCCACAAGTACAACCCTTATGGCCCCCAACTCTAGTATCAGCGGCATTAGCCCACTTCGTTGCCGGTTGTGACTGCACTGGTCTCCGATCCCTACCCCAGGACTCCTCCTCCTCTATGGTCTGTAATTCTAGCTTAATCTCCCTCCGCCTGGCATTGGTCTGAACCTTAGCCAATGTCTGATATTATGATTTCGCCACAAACTCTCATATATCCCTCCTCAGTATGCTCAGATATCGACTTACATGTGCCTACTCAGTAGACACGTGCTCAAGGAAAAACAACGCCCTCTCGTGGAACATCCTCGTAATGTCAGTCACTGACTCTATCTTCTGCTTGAGCGACATAAACTCCTGTGTCAACCGTTCCCTCTCCACCGGGGGAACATACTCATGTCGGAATAATGATATGAACCTCTCCCACGTCACTGTAGCATGGTCTAAAAGAGTAAAACTAGCAGTCACATACTTCCACAAGTCCTTCGCTCATAAGCGTAGCTAGTTCAGCGCAAACCGAACTCTCAAATGATCTGGTTATGAACAAGTGTAAAAGCATCCCTCAATATCATAGATCCATCTCGTGGCAAAAACCGAATCCTGAGTCTCATCAAACTATGGTGGTTTTGTGTTGCTGAACTCCCAGAACAACAATGAGTCACCTCCCTATGGCCTAGTAGTGGTGACAGTTGTAGTGGTTGCAGCAGCAGCCGCCTCAATAACAACAACATACCGGTCGTCAATTTTTCAATCATTATGGTCTTAATGGACCCAAACATATCCGATATCGCCTCTCACATGGCTGCGAAAACCTCCTCATGAATCATCCCACGGATCTCATCATCACTAGTCCTACTGCTCCCGGGGTTGTGGCGTGTACCCACCATGATGTCTCTAAAACATATCACAAATATTATCAGAGACTCACTCAACTATACTCACACTCTATCACCCGTCCCTACTTGCTCTTTAGCATCCTAAGGGTTCTTACTTGGGTTGCATACATATCTGGTGCTTTCAGTAGTACGGGCCCAATACTACCTTCCACACCAACCTGTAGTCACCCCAAGTCCTCCAAGGATCCCAATTTACAAGTACTCTATCTCTCACAATTAACAGACTACTCTCTCTCAGTAGACTCCTCATATGCTTATATAGGTATCTCTCCTAGATTATCTCTCTACTCAGAACTCTTTCTAGGTAATTCCTTCCAGATACTCCTACTCAGCATATACTTGAAGCACATAACAGATAGCAAGAACTCCTAGGCTAAGGCATCACAAATCAGGCAACTCTAGCCCTAAATATGAAATACCTAGCCCAATCCTCTAGCATGCATCCCTAACTTTTCAAAAATATCTCATAACACAAATAAGTAAGGGTATTTTTAGGAAATCATTGTTCGAGCTCTGGCTAATTGTACACACTTCTCCAACTCATTTTTAAAATCTTTCTCATTTTATAAAAATCCGTTCTTTTGAATTTTTTTTATCTAATCCTCAGTTTGAGTCCAGACACACCCGAAGGCACATCCGAATCCCTCAAACCAAGGCCCTGATACCAACTTGTAACACCATAAATTTTCAACAAAAATTTTCATTTAAAATAATAGTAGTCTAATTAATATAATCACAAATTCCAAAAATATCAAGCTATCAAAACACATGTCTGATATAATAAAATCTAGGATCCTCATAATATGAATCTGCCTCATGTGTACATGGTAAGCAAAAAGCTTAGTGAGTTCCTCGAAATACAAAACACATCTCATTATCCTCTCATCTTTATGCTCGAATAAGACCCTTTAGTCAATGTGTCTCAGTAGGACCCTTCGGTCCCACAACTCGGGTGGACCCTTCGATCCTAACTCAGTAAGCTCAGAATAATACACAACATAAATCACAAAGATATAATGCAGGATATTACAATACTCAATATAAGCACATAAGACCCTCTGGTCACACAAAGATTACCACTCTAGGTAAATATAGTGAGAAGACTCACCTAGTAAGCAAGTAAGCAAAATATCCATGTACACGAATCCGATCTAGCCTCGGCCTAACACACATGATAATTATCTCAAATAAATTCTCGATCACAACTCTAAATAACCGGATGCCATTTTCTCTCTCCCCAACTCATGGGATGGGTAAAAGACCATTTTACCCTTGTATGGTCCCCCCGATTCTAAAGTCAACACGCAAGTTAATAGTCCATGTTGACCTGACTCGCCGAGTGCATCTATGTGACTCACTGAGTCCCCTCGTTTCCTCACAAATTTCACAAAATCCCAACTCAATTCGTCGAGTTACCCATGTTCAGACTCATCGAGGGGAAAACCCTAGCCGACTCATCGAGTCAACTCATTGACTCGACGAGTCCATTCAATCTATATCCTCTTTTAGATGTTTTATGGCAGATCTAGAACCCCAATCTCTAGATCTGGCCTCCCTAGGCTTGAATGTCACATAAAGTTGCAAGCTTTCACGTTCATGCATGACATAGTAGGTTCATAATGCCAATACAAACTCCAACAAGGGTTGAATGCACAAAACTAGTCTCTAACTCAATAAAGCTCAGATCTTTGGGCTCTCAAGTCCTCCTACAGTCCAGATCTAAGTTTTCAACCTCATGATATGCTCAAATAACTCACTGTCACAACATACATGGGAGAAAACCTTAAAAACCTCTGTAAAAGAAGATGTCATAAAGGTAAGATAAAGATAGAATCTTTTTACCTTTGCACTGGAGCTAATCGCTAAAGAACTCTAGATCTATAGTCCCTCATTGATGAAACATACCTAGCTCTCCAAATATCCTTCCAAAGATGCACAAAACCACTCAATTTAACCCCTCTCTCTCTCTCTCTCTCTCTCTCTCTCTTTCTCTCTCAAAAGCCAATCTGATCGATTAGGTTCTCACACAGGGAAGTTGGTTGGCTGATGAGGTGGAAATGAGGGCTTAAGGCCCTTTAATGAGGACAAAAACCTAAAGGATTAGGGTTTCCACTCACAGCCCCAACTCATCGAGTTGGTCTCTCAGACTCGTTGAGTTGGTTGAAAAACCTACGTGGTCAATTTTTCCCTACTCGACGAGTTGGGGAACCAACTCGTTGAGTCGCTCACTCAAAAAATAATTAAATATGCATAAATGTTATACCAGGGTGTCGGGATCTTGCAATTACTGATGGCCGTTAAGGCCGGTTAGAGGTGCCTGTGGTGAAGAGCAGGGCCTTTTAGCTAACAACAGAGGAGACGCATGCAACTCCTGATGTGCTGATAGGTATGTATCTTCTCCTTATCTTTTTATTCAAATTGATTATTGCTTATGTTTATGTGTTTCATTATAGGACAATTCCAGGTGAACGGTATATATGCTCTGGTATTATTTGATTCGGGGGCTACCCGATCTTTTGTGTTGCTCGTTCTTAGCAAGCGGTTTGTGGGAGCTCTAGGAGAGCTGAACTCTGCACTAGATGTAGAGATAGCAGATGATAGGACCATTAGGGTTGTGAGCGTCCATCAGGGATGTACACTGCAGTTATTTGATGAGAAGTTTCCTATGGATTTAGTCCCCATTCCCTTATGAGGGAATAAGGTTATAGTGGGTATGGACTGGTTGAGCTCCAATGGGACAGTGATTGACTACGAGCAACACATTATGTGGGTTCAAACCTCGAGTGGGGGTAGCTTAGTAAGTCATGGCTAGAGGACGCAGAGTGGACCGACTTTGTGTTCAACAACGAGAGTTAAGAGCTACCTTCAGAAGGGTTGAGCAAGTTATGTTACCTATGTTATGGATACCCGGGATAAGAGTAAGGAGATAGTGCATAGGATTTTCCTATGATACCTCCGCAAAGGCAGGTAGAGTTTAGGATTGACCTAGTTCCTGGTGCGGCTCCAATAGCCAAGGCACCATATCGGTTGGCTCCTCCCAAGATGCAGGAGTTGTCTATACAGCTGCAAGAACTGTTAGATAATGGATTTATCAGGACGAGTAGTTCACCATAAGGAGCCCCGATTCTATTTTTGAAGAAGAAGGACGGGTTGCATCAGATGTATATAGACTATCAGGAGCTGAATAAGGTAATGGTGACGAACCATTATCCCCTCCCAAGGATTGATGATTTATTTGACCAGCTTCAGGGTGCATCTTGGTTAGTATGAGTTCGTGGTGATGTCGTTTAAGCTCACCAATGCTCCGGACGCATTCATGGACCTCATGATCCATGTGTGTAGAATGATGTTAGACCAGTCTGTGATAGTCTTCATCGATGATATCTTGGTTTATTCCAAGACTCAGGAGCAACACGAGGAGCACCTGAGCGAGGTGCTAGAGACACTGAGGAGGGAGATACTTTTTTGAAAACTTCTCAAAGTGTGAGTTTTGGTTGCACAAGGTGCAGTTTCTGGGGCACCTTGTAAACCAAAAGGGTATTCTAGTCGACCCGGCTAAGCTAGAGGTCATGATGCAATGGGAGGTTCCAAGGTCTTCATCTGATATTCAGAGTTTTCTTGGTCTGGCGAGTTACTATTGAAGATTCATTCGAGATTTTTCAAAGATTGTTGTTCCTTTGAACCGACTGACCAAGAAGTAGGTGACATTCCACTGGGGACCTAAGTAGTAGGCAACTTTCGAGACTCTCAGGCAATGATTGTGTGAGGCATCGATTCTGACCTTGCTAGAGGGCGTTGATGATTTTGTGGCTTAGCGTGACACTTTGATCATGGGTATGGGCGTGGTACTAATGCAACGGGGTTACGTGATAGCATACGCTTCAAGGCAGTTGAAGCCTCATAAGGCGAACTATCCGACGCACGATTTGGAGTTGGGAGCTGTGGTTTTCGCTCTTAAGATTTTGTGGCATTACCTCTATGGGGTTCGTTGTATCATTGATTTACATAATCAATCCCTCCATATTTAATTAGTCAGGGCCACTATGGGGTTCGTTGTATCCATGGACTATCTATGGATTATATTATTGGTTTACCCCCACTTACATAATCATGGATAACATAGCCCATACTATAAGTATCATTGATTTACATAATCAATCCCTCCATATTTAATTAGTCTCTTTTGACCAAAAAATTAATTCCAAATTAATTCTTGGACAATACTAATTAAATAACAACATTAATATATTATATTTATAATATATTAACAAATCGTAAATAACCTTATTCTATAAAACCATCCTATAAAAATGCACTGGTGAAGGCAACCCAAAAGGACCATGCTACTATCGGGTTAAGTACATACCAATTATAGTTATGGGATTAGACATCAAATCCAACAAGGCCAGATAGCCTCATTTGATTATGAGAGTCGGGGGTTATTGACCCTACATCAGACGGTATGGGTTCCTTATTGGGGCAGGGTGCCCTAGGTTCTGATGGAGGAGGCCCATAAGTCTAGGTTCTCCATCCATCCCGAGGGGACGAAGATGTATTGGAATCTTCGCCCTGACTATTGTTGCCCTGCATGAAGCGGAACATAGCATGGTATGTGGAGCAGTGCTTGACTTGCAGGAAAGTTAGGGCCGAGCACCAGCAACCTCACGAAAAGATGCAACTATTAGATATTCCCGTCTGAAAATAAGAATATATCACTATGGACTTCATCACAAAGCATCCTAGTACCGCTCATGGAACAGATTCGATTAGTGGTGTGTGTGAAACGAACTAGTTTTAAACCTACTCTTAATTATAAAATAAACACACAAAGGCAGTGGACCTATCCATTGTGGTAAAGCTAACACAGGGAACGGTAAATCAAAACTAAAAACTAATTTTATCTAAATTAATTAATAATTAGGGGTTTTTCTCTAGTTTTACAAGAATAGAAACTTACTACTATCACTAAAAATAACTAGAAAAGCAAAGATTTAACTAAATTCAATAATGAAAAGGACTTCTGTTTAGTTCAACTCAATTGATCCTATGGTTGATATTATGGTAATAGTGCAATGGATTAATTCTTCTATTGGCTACCGATTCAGTTGATTAGATTCACATTCGCTGCACTAATCCTTAGAGAACAAACTAAACTCAAACAATGATCAGTTGTCTAATTCAATTTAATTCACTAGATTTTTTATTTGGGTTAATTTAGACTTGTAATTGCTAACTAATTTGGTCCTTTAGTTAACTTCTTGTTGATGGTCATCATACAAGCTCACACATGAATTTACTTATTTTTCTTATTAATTCTAGTTTCATGTTCATTAATCCTAGACATATGGCAAAGTGGTCACACAGCATATGAGGTTGACAATTAAAAGATGTTCATACTATTTAATTATCTTCTTATTAATAGAAAAATATTTGTCATCCATACATAAGGTTCTTTAACAAGCTAAAATCAACAAATCACCAATATTGAATTAATCCTACAATAAGAATCAATCCATAGTATCAATATTGTATCCCCAAATAGAAGTTTAAGAGTTTTAGCTCATGTTTGAGGTAATAGACAACATAAAAATGAATTCTAATTGTCTAGCCATAATGGAAAACAAAAGATTAAGTAGAATGATGTAGATTTGCCTCAAATCTCCTTTAGGATTGAATTCTAGGTTGTATCTTCATTCTTCAGGTCTCTCCTGGCTCTGGTTCGCAGCTTACTTCTCCCCAAGGGTTCCGTAATGTCGAATGTCGATCTGGGAAACCGTTTATATAGATTCGACCCGACTCGCCGAGTCCATGTACGACTCGCTGAGTCCATCAGTTAAATCCCGTGTACGGTAAGTCATGAAGTCCTTATCTCTTCATTATCTTCTCAATCCTTCGCTCAGACTCGTCGAGTAGGCGACCCTAATTGCCGAGTAGGTGATGTTTTTGGTGTTTTTTCTTCTTTGTTTGATTCCCGAGCTCCAAACCGCTTTTCCTGCTTCCTTTTTCTTCCAAGCTTAAACTTTGGACTGAAAACATAATTCAAACACTTTTAAGTATCTTTTGTCCATGAAATGCAATAACTTAGCTAATAAATGATAAAAATCTATGCTTAATATATATAACTAAATATGCAAATATCAAAATACCCCACACTTGACTTTTGCTTGCCCCAAGCAAAACCGAATTTTAACACATTAGAATCACATATGACAACTCCAATCTAACCTAGCCATTATGCCAAGACCGCAACACATGCATTTGTGTCTAAAATTGTCCTAAATACCCTCATACTCTAAATACTCACAATCCTCATAAACATTCGCCCACTCACCCCGAACTATGCTCATTTTATGCATCCCTCTGAATCCATCCTCAGAAAACCTCTTAACCTCAAGGTATTTTTGGTTGAGCAACCCAAGCATACATAATCTAGACAATTACAATTTATGATACCACATTGGAGCTCTTTGGAATTCTTCACTTCTTTGACATTTCATCTTTAATTTCTTTGAATTCACCACCTTGTTGTTTGATTTTTGGTATCTTCAAATTTTTGAATTTCTTTGGAATTTTTGATCTTCATATTTGATATTTGACTTTGATGCTCCAAAAATTCTTCAACTTTTTCTTGTAATTTTCTCTCTCTTTTTTTTACATGTACCTTTTCACTCAGATCCCTACATGCTTAAGCAGGGGCGCTCAACTTCAACCTTTATTGGTTAGCGATAATAATTTTCCTAGATACATTTCTGGTACATGATGTTAAACATATTGTGTCCCTCAGGCTGAGCGAGGTCGTGTTTTTTTCCCATGATTTCACTGGAATAAGGAAGCCACAAATGCACGAGAACGTATATAGGCTCAACTAAACATTTGGGTCTTCATGCAATTATCAACATAACTCTAACATGGAATCCCAATTACCTTTTTTTACCAAAATTTCCTAGATTAATTCCTAAGTCATATTTTTGGTATGCAAATTTTTTAAATTAATCCTAAATAAGATTCTAAATTTACTAAGATGACATCAACCCCCTACCCCACACTTATTTTATGCAATACCCTCATTGCATATCATGCAAAAAATAACAATGCAAACTATAGAGAGAATTGGAACAAACTCCCCTGGGGTAGCAGTCGATAGGTTGATAACTCTTTTCTTCAGTTCCATCTTCAATTGACTTTAGACATGGAAAAAACTCATCCATGTCTTGGGCATCAAATCACATGTAGGCAGCTCCAAATAGGCAGGAAAAATAGTGTAAGGTCTTCAAGAATCGATATGGAAGAATAAATGGTCAAGTGGTATATTCAACAGCATCGAATCACCAGTCTTGTTGGTATAAAATTGAGTGACTCGTCGAGTCATATAAACGACACGTCGAGTATAGTCGCGGACAACTTCGAATATGCAAAAATACAAGGCAACTCATCGAGTCAATTAAGTGCACTCGACAAGTAGACCGCTGGGTGAAAAGTTTTACATTCTGCATTTGTTCCAGCTTTTGATAAATCTTCAAAACTCCTCATAACTTCTAGACTCATTCACTCATGTCCCTCAGGACCGAACTCGACACCTTAACTCTAAACTCCGCCCTTTCTTGACTCTTTCCCACTCTTCATATTTTTCCTTCTCTCTCAAACTCTAGACCCTCTATGCAAGCATTCTTAATCCAAAATCTGAAAGTCATCAAGGAAAATTAAACATCAAGCATAAAAATAAAAGTCTAACAATTCAAGCACACCAAACAAAAACAAAACAAAAATAAAATGAAAATTGTTCAACAAAGCATAAAAAAAAACTAATCCTCCTCATCATCATCATTGCCATGAGCAGTTCCACATCCACCAACTCCACTTCTCCTTGCATCAATGACCTCGTCCCACGAAGGAATATAGGGAAAATTACCCCCATCAATGTGCGGAATATGGAAATGATCGAAAAGTTGCACGTGGGATTCGTTGCTAAAATTGATGCCCCTTGCCATTTGATCTTGGAGCCTCCTCATCTCAATATTGTACCAATCCATTGGTACCTCCTCATTATCCACCGGAATCACCGGTGACTCCTCCTCAACTTCCCGCTCGCGTCTCGATCTAACTCTCCTTCCCGGTGCCTCGGGTCCAATTACCGGATTGTCACTTGGGATAGCATAATGACCACCCCTAAAGTCTTCAATAATATTAGCCCTCCTAAAAGGAATAGGATTAAAGGGTAGGGTTGGAACCATTGTCATCAAGTTCCATGCTCCGCGGGTCATCAACCCATATGAGTTGGCATGTCGGGTCACAAACACGCCTCCATTAATTTTCGATGTTTTGCGATCCATGATCGCACCCTCCGACAAATAAGAAGCCAAACACCATGGAATATTGCAGAAAGTGTCGGACGAGATGATACTCCAAAGATAAAATACATCAAGGTTGGACACCTTGTTGTCATCCTTCCGTTGATTGATGGTGGTGGAGATAAGGCAGTGTATGAGGCGGTGTGTAGGCGACCTAATGCTCCCTTCTTGAGCCGATTTTGGAATATACACTTTGTTAGCAATTGTGTTCCACCAACCCGTACTCGTAACACCATCGGGGAACACCTTATGAGATTGTTCCAAAAAGGCCCGAAAAATAGCAGTAGTAACCAATGGTTGGTCGTAAATTCCCATTCGACACGCAAGCTCAATGACCGAACATTGATGGTATTCACCCCCAAGACAAAAACTAAAACTTGTGGGGTGGTAGCAATCATCTCCTCTATGGAAAGACACCATGGAGAAAAATTCCCAGCAAAGTTCCTGGTACACTGGTTCTTGAATTCTAAAAACTCTGCTCCATCCATCACAAATCATTGTCTCCCCCTCATATGTAAATTCCTTCAAAAGATAAGATGCTAACTCCTCCTCATAGCGAACATTTTGCAACTAATCCCAGTCAATCCGATTAGGTACATACACCTCCTTTTTTCTAACATCAGCGAGTTTCTTCTTCCATTTCGTCATCATTGAGGCCGATTCAATTGGAGGAAAATTCAACCAAGGGAAATCTCCTTGGCTTCCTCTCGAGCTTTATCCTCTGAAAAACATGATACCTGCAAAATAAAGAACAAACAACCCAGCAAATATAGAAAAGCATTAAGAACAAAACTCATCTGGGCCCCCGACTGGACTCGTCGAGTCCATGAACGACTCGGCGAGTCGTATGAACTGTGCGAGTCAGTCGGCGAGTCAATCAAAATTTGACCATAAAACCTCAAAATTTCTTTAGGGGTTTTGTCCGGGGATGTTTCTACGATGTATTAGGACAATAATAAGCATCCAAAACAACATAATTAAGACTAAATCAAAACCCTAAAAATTCACTAAACTTCAAAATCGGGTATTCTATGAAATTGACACCTTAGATCATCTAAAAATCATGAATTTAACTAGAAAATATGAAAAAAAAATAAGTACCTTCGGTGATAAAAATTGAAAATCTTGAAGAAGGAGTGTAGACTTTGATGAATACTTGAGATAGAACACAAATGGGGCGTACGGTGAGTGAAGGGGGAAAAACTGATTTCATTAGGGTTAAAAACACTAGTTACCGATTGTAAAAATTCATTTTTTTTCTCTGTAAATAAAACCGAATCGTCAAGTCAGGGTCAGACTTGGCGAGTCTAGTAGCGATTTTTAAACTTGTCTGGAATTGGAAGCAACTCATTGAGTCAGGGTCAGACTCGTCGAGCGTCTTATAAACAAATCAGAAATTAAAATCAATTTGTCATTAAACACTCATTCCACCCCACACTTAGTCCATATGCACTCTCAAGCAGTCATGTTTGATGATTTGGGGAGATAAATAAAATCCTAAAAACAAAAATTAACTAAAATGAAAAAAAATATGAAAGAAAGCAAACCCTAATAATGGGTTGCCTCCCGCCAAGCGCTTCTTTTTTCAAGGAGTCATTAGCAGGACTCCTTCCCTTCTACGCTTCTTCATTTTCCTGCATTGGGAACGCACGCCCAATCTTTTGTGGTTTGTACTTTGTCTTGTAAGCATGTATCTTTTTCTTGTAAGCTCGTCTCAAGTCTTCTTTCCTCATTCTCATATCATCATCTTCAACTACATGGCCTTACTTTGTCCTCACTTTCTTCTTCTTTACCCCATTCTCTCGCACCCTCTTTTGCACTTCCTTATCCTTAAATTGAATTACTTCATAATTGGTGAAAACTCAGGCTCGAGGCTTAGTAAAGAATGGTTGATCAGCATCATCTTTCCTTACATTTTTCTCTTCTCTAAGGCTTTCCTCCTCTTCAAGTGGATCATCTTGCATTATCTTGTCAAGGCATGCTACTTGAACATATTGAAATTCACCATCCATTCCTCCTTCAGCTGCTTGATTTGCTAAAGAATTAGGGAAAGTCTTCTTTTCTAGAACATGTAGAGAGCTGGTAACAAGTAGGTCTAAATTGTCCAAGATGTTGAGGTTTTCGATCGGACTCGTCGAGTCATGGAAAGTGAAACGACGAGTCAATTTGTATTCCTCACTTTTTACTGTGTTTCCCAAATCGGTTCCATCTAGCATCTTCTCTATCTCCTCCAAGTCTTTGTCAACATCTTCATTACCTCCAGAGGATAGCAAAAGCTTAATTGGATTTTCTTCTTACAAAAGTGCAAGTTCTTTTTGTAGTATCTCATCATCCAAATCAATGAATGAGATCTCTTCTTTTCTTTCTTCTTCTTTCTTAACTTCTAGTAGATCTTTAAACACTACTGTCTCATCTCCTACCATCAACGTTAGTGTGGACTCGCATACATCTATCAATGCACTTGCGGTGTTCAAAAATGACCTCCCCAAAATAATTGGAATTTCGGGGTCTTCTTCCATGTCAAGAACCACAAAGTCCACGGGAAAATAATTTGTCGACCTTAATGAGGAGATCTTCACAAACACCTTTTGGTTGAATAATTCTCTTGTCCGCCAGATGGATCTTCATATTAACAGACCTTGGATCTGGTAAATTCAGCTTCTTGAAGAAAGAGAAAGGCATTAAGTTGATACTTGCGCCCGAATCGGTCAACGCTTGAGTGGCGAGTACATCTCCAAATTGGCAAGGAATTATGATGCTTCCCGGATCGCCCTTCTTTTCAGGTAGCTCACTCATTACTATTTCCGCGACTTCAGCTAAATCTTTTCTAGCAGCAAAGAGACCCTTCAGCAAGTTAAATACTTGGGTGTTTGAAGCATTGTTTCCACAAATGGGATGTTTACTTGCAGGGCTCTAACATGCTCCATGAAAGCTCTGTATGCTTTAACCTTCTCACTAGGTATGGCTTTGATTAGGTATGGCAGAGGAGGGTTGTAAGGCCTTAAGGAAACAACAGTTTTATCATCAGGGCATGGACTCGTCAAGTCCATTAGAGGGACTCGGCGAGTCAGGTCAGGTTTTGCTAGATCCGAATCTTCTGTCTTTTCTGCATGTACGTTGGATATCTTTTGTGCAGGGGTGAGAATTTTTCCAAAGCTGGAGGTCACAACACTCATATTCTCCTTTCTTGGATTATTCTCGGTTTTACTTGGAAGTTGACCCGGTCGTCTCTCATTCACTTGTTGTGCAAGTTGTCCTAGCTGTTTCTCAATGTTGAGAATAGATGCTTGCTGATTCCGAAGTATATAAATCTAGTGAACATTTCTTCTAAATCGGTCTTCTTTTCCATAACCGGTTCTTCCTTTTCATAAAAACCCCTCTCCTTCTGTTTGTATTTCTCCTCCTTCACCTTCTTGTATTCTTCATACGGGAGCCATTCCTTCTTTGGTTTCCGCCAATTCTCATCGTAACGATCGCTACTTGAATAGAACACTTGCTCATTTTTTTCCATTTTCCTCTAAGTCGCAATCCTTCATGAGATGAGGCCCACTACAGTTCTCGCATCTAACTCGAATAGCATGGATTGCTTAATCCATTTTGTCATCCTTCTATCTAAACTATCGAACTTAGCCATCATCGCCGCTATGCCATCACTTGCCGAGTTCACTACCCTCCTGCTTAGTTCGTTTCTTGGGTTGTGATATTCTCTAGAATGTTTAGATAATTCTTCAATTAATTCTTTAATTTCTGGGGGCGGCTTCCTTGTGAGCGGGTCTTGCGAATCGACCAATTGCCTTGTGGTGACATTGGCTCCATCATAGAAGATGGAAACTTCTTGTTGGCTATTAAGGTCATGGTGTGGGCAATTTCTGAGAAGACCTTTATACCTTTCCCACGCCTTATAAAGAGATTCTCCGAGTTGTTGCTCGAAGTTGGCAATGTCTTTCTTTAACTTGGCTATTTTGGAAGGCGGGCAAAAATGGTCTATGAACTCTTCTTTCATATTGGCCCATGTGGTGACCGATCCAGGAGGAAGTGACTTGAGCCAATCCTTTGCAGCACCCTTGAATGTGACTGGAAGCATGCGAAGTAGCTGGGTCTTGCGTGGCACATTTGGTACATTAAAGTAGTCAGCCACATCATTTACTTCATGCAAGTGCTTGTAGGCGTCTTCATGGTCTTTTCCATAGAAAGGAATCTCCTTGAGTTGGGAAAGGATATGACCCTTTAGCTCGAAACTAGCAGTAGCGGGAATTGCAGGCTGCACAAGTCCCGGGCCAGTGTCATCGCACATCCTCTTCTTCCATTCCCCCATGGGGACTTGATCGATATTAGCCATAGTCATAGCTAAATCGTCTTCAAAATCGGATTCGTGCTCGTATGTGGGTTCTTCTTCTTCCTCGGTCTCATACTCGGTGTATTCTTTAATTGGGTCTTCGATTGTCAAAGAGGCGCTGGATGCTCCTAATTTTGTGCTCCTCTTCTTGCTAAAAATAGACTTGAGGTTCTTTAGTGGCGAATTCTTTGAAGAAGTGGATTCTCCAACGACTTTTCCTTTGCTCCTCCTTAATGTGGATTCTGGGTCTTCGAGAGGAGGGACCAAAGGTGTATCAGATCCTCGGGTCATGAAACAACTGCAATCAAAACAAAAAACGCGTAAAAAGAACAAAAAGAAAAATTAAAAACTATAACTGTGAACAACGATGAACTCGCCGAGTCGGCACGAGTGCACTCGGCGAGTTGAAGGCAAAAACAAAAAAAAATTTCTAATTACTTTTAAAAATGATTTTTTATTAAAACTTATACTAATTACTAAATTACTTGAGAATTAACTTTGTGTAAGATAAATCCCACACAAAGAATCGATTAAACTAAAATTTAGTGCTAATTTAGAACCGTTCCCCGGAAACGACGCCAAAAACTTGATGTGTGTGAAACGAACTAGTTTTAAACCTACTTTTAATTATAAAATAAACACACAAAGGCAGTGGACCTATCAATTGTGGTAAAGCTAAATAAGTAGGGTATCGAACACAGGGAACGGTAAATTAAAACTAAAAACTAATTTTATCTAAATTGATTAATAACTAGGGGTTTTTCTCTAGTTTTAAAAGACTAGAAACTTACTACTATCACTAAAAATAACTAGAAAATCAAAGATTTAACTAAATTCAATAATGAGAAGGACTTCTGTTTAGTTCAACTCAATTGATCCTATGGTTCATATTATAGTAATAGTGCAATGGATTAATTCTTCTATTAGCTACCGATTCAGTTGATTAGATTCACATTCACTGCACTAATCCTTAGAGAACAAACTAAACTCAAACAATGATCAATTGTCTAATTCAGTTTAATTCATTAGATTATTTATTCGGGTTAATTTAGACTTGTAATTGCTAACTAATTTGGTCCTTTAGTTAACTTCTTGTTGATGGTCATCATACAAGCTCACACATGAATTTACTTATTTTTCTTATTAATTCTAGTTTGATGTTCATTAATCCTAGACATATGGCAAAGTGGTCACACAACATATGAGGTTGACAAATAAAAGATGTTCATACTATTTAATTATCTTCCTATTAACAGAAAAATATTTGTCATCCACACATAAGGTTCTTTAACAAGCTAAAATCAACAAATCACCAATATTGAATTAATCCTACAATAATAATCAATCCATAGTATCAATATTGTATCCCCAAACAGAAGTTTAAGAGTTTTAGCTCATGTTTGAGGAAATAAACAGCATAAAAACGAATTCTATTTGTCTAGCCATAATGGAAAACAAAAGATTAAGTAGAATGATGTAGATTTGCCTCAAATCTCCTTCGGGATTGAATTCTAGCTTTTATCTTCATTCTTCAGGTCTCTCCTGGATCTGGTTCGCATCTTACTTCTCCCCAAGGGTTCCAGAATGTCGAATGTCGATCTGGGAAACCGTTTATATAGATTCGACCCGACTCGCCGAGTCCATATCCGACTCGCCAAGTCCATCACTTAAATCCCGTGTATGGTAAGTCACGAAGTCCTTATCTCTTCATTATCTTCTCGATCCTTCGCTCAGACTCGCCGAGTAGGCGACCCTACTCGCCAAGTAGGTGTTGTTTTTGGTGGTTTTTCTTCTTTGTTTGATTCCCGAGCTCCAAACCGCTTCTCCTGCTTGCTTTTGCTTCCAAGCTTAAACTTTGGACTGAAAACATAATTCAAACACTTTTAAGTATCTTTTGTCCATGAAATGCCATAATTTAGCTAATAAATGATAAAAATCTATGCTTAGTATATAACTAAATATGCAAATATCAATTAGGGTCATCGTGGATTGGTTGACCAAGTGTTCTCATTTCATCCCAATCTAGGAGAGTATATTGGCTGGGAAGCTAGTCGAGATCAACATTCGCGAGGTGGTGGCACGTCATGGAGTGTCGATTTTGGTGGTGTCAGACTGAGATGTTCATTTCACTTCCAGGTTTTGGAAGCGGTTCCATGAGGATATGGGCACTTGTCTACACTTCAGGATAAACGTTCACCCTCAGACTGATGGGTAGAGTGGGAGGACGATCCAGACTCTCGAGGATATGTTGCACACAAGTATATTGGATTTCAGCGGTAGTTGGGATACATATCTTCCGTAAGCATAATTTTCGTATAACAATAATTATCATGCCAGCATAGATCGGCCTCCCTTTTGAGATGCTCTACGGGAGGTGTCACACCCCCGAACCGGGACGGAAAAAACATCCGGGGGCGGGTGACTTCATCTTGTAATATCATAACAATTGAATATGAATGAAGCATAGCAACCATCATCATCCATTAAATATACCAACATGTATTTTTACAACTTTGAATTGTGTTCATGAAAATACATCCAAAAATAACATAATGTATGATAATTCAAAGATATAACAATTATCCAAAGTCCTTGGCTAAAAACGTGCTCACTGTGTTCCTGAGAATACAAGTCGTTTTGAAAAGCATCAACATAGAATGTTGGTGAGTTCATAAGCATATTTTTAAGAAAAACTTTGTAATAGTTTTTAACCTCCAGAAAATCCAATATTTCCTGTAAAAATAGTTTGAGAGTCTTGTTTCAAATCGTGTATAATTGCATGTGTATATTTTGTTTATCGTGTTTGAAAATTGTGTATAGAGTGTTCCCAGAAAATCCTATATTTTCTGTTATACGAAAAGTATTAGTCTTAAAACCCTAAGACTAGAGTGGTGAAATTATTTGCAAAATAGACGGCACTTAGATTTGTACTTTATAAACCGAGTAGAGTGTGTGTTCTATGTAAATTTCTAAAATGATAATTTTATTATCTATGTGAGTCATTACAACCATACTAATGTGACTAGAGCACCTGTCTAGACATTCTTCAGGCAGCGATTTCTAAAGATAATTGTCACCGTAGACTGTCCGGTCTAGCTGTAGCGAACAGCTCAGGTGTGGGGTGTCAACCCCATATAGATCTATACACATTATCCCGCTCTCCCTCCAGGAGACTCTGCTTATAACTACAGGACTTACGATATACACTATGTAGGTATGAGTGAAGGAGTGTCTCACAAGAGCCTTAACAGAATTTACACAAATATTGAATCCCATTATCTAACGTTATAAATAATGTTAATAGTATATATTTACGACTACAGGTTACGACACACAATAATTTTTGTCTTAATTTTTACATAGTTCACTAGAAGTGATTAAAACCTTAACGATAGACAGATTATGACATGCAACTTTCGTGTCATAAATAAGTTTAGTTCACCCATTTGGTAGATTTATTTGTAAATTTTTTTTATAAATATTTTAGGTTGGAACTAACATAATTAAGACATTTTACCACAATTGTTGAAAATAGTCAATTTTTACCATAAGTGTCAAAAATAACCTATTTTTACTATAAGTGTCAAAAATAGCCCAATTTTACAATAAGTGTTAAAAATAGCCCATTTTTACCATAAGTGTCAAAATGTTCCATTTTACCATAAATGTTAAAAATAGCCCACTTTTACCATAAGTGTCAAAATTAGCCAATTTTTACCATAAGTGTTAAAAATAGCCATTTTTACCATAAGTGTAACAAATAGCCCATTTTTACCAAGATGGTCATAAATGACCCATTTTTACCGAAATGGTTATGAATAGCCCATTCTTATCATTGTTCAAACTTTCATGTCCAAATATGTTTCCAAATAACTTGAGACTTGTACAAAAACTCGAGTTCATGATATCACAACATTTCAACACACATAAACATATAAAACATACACATGCATGAGAATATCCAAGGATTAAGACAAGATTTTGACTTGTATTCCCCCCCCCCCCCCCACCCCCCTCCCCAAAAAAAGAAGGAAAAACTCGAAAACAACGGGTATGAAGCTCACCTTAGGGCTTTTTCGGGTTATAGAAGGAGAATGGAGAACATTTTGGTTCTAGGTTGCTCTTTTGAAGAGATTCTTGAAGTTATGGTGTTCCAAAGGCTTAAACAGGAAAATGGAGTTATATGAGGAAGGATGTTTAGTGTAAAATTGGAACAAAACTATAGAGTTTACCAAAGCTTACCAAGTTATGAAGCTTCAAGAAGACTTTCTTGGAAAAGTACCACAGAAACCCATGAATTTTGAAGAAGAAAATGAGAAAGAGTTTATTGAGCGTTGAGACAAAATGAGATAAGAGTGTAAGTTGGAAGTGAAAAGTGGAGAGGGGATGGGGCATAAGATGGCGACCGATCTAAAGGAAGGTAGGGGTGATAGGGGTTGACTTCTAGCTATGGTGATGTAAAGGTCATGGATGTTTGTTGGGTAATAAGCATTGTTACATGTAGTGAAATTTTGAGGTGGCATCTATTTATGAACTCTTGTGTTTTTCCTTTTCCTTCTTTTTTTTGAAAATAGGCTAACCGAGTTTAGAGAGGTATTCGGCCCAAAGGTTGGCCCAATAGATTAATCCTGATTTTTGGTTTGGCCCAATAAGGATTTTCATCCCATCAAGGTTTAACAAATGGTTTTTCAGGTTAAAGATAGGGCCTAATAGAAATTTTTTATCCATTATGGCCCGTATATGGGTTTTTGGCCCAATAAGATTATGTGGAAGAGTTTTCAGCCCAATAGGGCCCAGTAGGAGATTTTCAGCCCAATATAGTCTAAGAAGAATTATTGCAGCGTAATATGGCCCAATAAGGTCATACGGCCCAAAACAATGCTAAATAATTTTTTTGACCCATTAGGAAGTCCAATAGTGAATTGCAGCCTATTGAAGCTAAAAATAAGGCTTTAGGCCCAATAGGGTCAACTTGAGAGGTTATTGGCCCATTAGGGCCCATTAAGGGAGTCTTGGCCCAAATAGGGGCTTGGGTCGAGAAAGCTTGGGTTAAGGCCCAAAGTTGAGTCGACTTTGCTTATTGGGTTAAGTTTTTGGGCTATACGAGGTGGTTTCGACTTGGATGATAATGTATGAGGTTATGAACTTAATAGCATTGAAGTTTGAATTTCAATAATTGAAATGATACAAGGTTACATAATGGAAATTTTCTTGTACATGGATAGGCATCTTAATCCTAACTTGCTGGTTGTGACATTATCCCCTCATTAGAGCGAATTTTGTCCCAAAATTCATTCGAAAGTAATCTTTAAGAACTAGAGAAGAGATGGGCATATTTTTGCATCATCTGATCCTGATGTTCACATGTGAATTCAGGTCCGCATTGGGCACTCCATCATTTACAATAGGAATGCGACTTTGTTTTGTACGTTTCACTTCTCTATCCATAATTTTGAATGGTTCTCGAATGAACAGGAGATTTTGTTCACCTCAATCTCATCAAGTGGAACAACGAGGGTTTCATCCGATAGACATTTCTTTAGGTTTGATACATGGAAGACAGGGTGTACTTAGCTAAGTTCTGGTGGTAGCTGTAGCTTGTAGGCTACCAGACCGATCCTGGAAAGGATCTCGAATGGTCCGATGTATCACAAATTTAACTTTCCTCGCCTTCCGAATTGTATCATCCCTTTCCAGG
Source organism: Lactuca saligna (assembly GCF_052625555.1). Classification (NCBI taxonomy): domain Eukaryota; kingdom Viridiplantae; phylum Streptophyta; class Magnoliopsida; order Asterales; family Asteraceae; genus Lactuca; species Lactuca saligna. The sequence continues at coordinate 204,200,321 of NC_136424.1, read as the reverse complement.
GAGAGACTATTAGCAGAGCACGATCTCCTACTTGAAATTCCAAGGGCTTTCGTCATTGGTCTGCGTAGCTCTTCTGTTGTACTTGAGATACCTGGAGTCGTGCTTCGATCTGGATGATTTTCTCTATTGTTTCCCAAATGATTTCAGGTCCTGTGAGAGTGTTGTTGGGTACCTCCCCTCTCGCCAATTGTGTGTCTTCTACCTCCACCCAACAAAGAGGTGATATGCATTTCCATCCGTATAAGGCCTCGAAGGGAGCGAACTTAATGCTTGTGTGGTAACTGTTGTTGTACGAGAATTCGATTAGTGGCAAGTGAGCATCCTATGCCTTGATGAAATCTATCACACATGCTTGGAATATATCTACTAGTTTTTGACTTGTTTGTTCACTTTGGCCGTCAGTCTGGGGGTGGCAGGCAGTGCTCAGATCCAACTGAGTTCCCAATGCTTTCTGGAGTGACTGCCAAAATCATGAGGTGTACCAACTATCCCGGTAAGAGATAATAGATATCGGTACTACATGTAGTCTCACCACCTCTTTTATGTAAATCCGGGTCAGCCTTTCCATTTTTTACATTTCCTTTATTGGTAGGAAATGGGCGGACTTAGTCAACCGACTGACAATCACCCAGATGGCATCCATTCTGTTTGTCGTCTTGGGTAATTTGGTGATGAAATCTATTGTTATCCCCTCCCATTTCCACTCGGGTATGATGGGTTGCTGCAGCAAACCCGAGGGCTTTTCATATTCTACCTTCAGTTTAGCGCAAGTCAGACACTTTCTCACATAGGTAGCAATTTCCGCTTTCATGTTCGGCCACCAATAATGTTGTTTGATATCTAGGTATATTTTGTCGGAACCCGGATGGACAGAGTATCTTGACTTGTGGGATTTATTCATAACCATGTCTCAAAACCCTCCAAATTTTAGGGTCCAGATCCCATCCATGAGATGGGAATGAATGGTTATTGATAGTGTTCTTACTCGGCACCCTGAGTATTCCTTCCAGCTTAGGGCATCGGCTACCACGTTAGCTTTGCCGGGATGGTACCTGATCTCACATTCGTATTCGTTTAGCAGCTTGACCCATCTGCGCTGCGTTATGTTTAATTCTTTTTTATTTAGAATGTGTTTGTGGCTTTTATGGTCTGTGTAAATTATGCACTTTGTCCCATAGAGATAGTACGTACAAAATTTTAAATCAAAGACTACTGCTCCTAGTTCGAGGTCGTGGGTAGTATAATTCACCTCATTGTGTTTTAGTTGCCTAGACGCGTAGGCAATCACCTTTCCACGCTGCAATTGTATACAACCCAAACGTTGGTTGGAACCGTCGCAGTATACTACAAAATCCTTAGTTCCCTCTGGAAGTGACAAGACCGGAGCACTACAGAGGGTTTGCTTTAAGGTTGGAAAGGTTATCTCTTGCTTCTTTTCCCAAGTGAAAGGTACTCACTTTTGAGTTAGAGTGGTGAGGGGTTTGGCGATCTTTGAGAAATTTTGAATGAACCTCCTGTAATATCCAGCGAGGCCCAAAAATTTCCTGATCTCAGTGGGTTTTTTCGGAGTTGCCCAACCCTCAATTGCCTTAACCTTAGATGGATCTACATGAATTCCCTCTTTCATGACCACACGTCCCAAAAAATTCACTTGACGAATCCAAAACTCGCACTTGGAAAGTTTCGCGTACAATTTCTCTACTCTAACCGTTTCCATGACTTGTCTCAAATGTTGGCCGTGTTCCTCTCTGCTTCGAGAATAAACCAGTATGTCGTCGATAAAGACTATTATGAAGTTGTCGAGGAAAGGTCGAAAAACTCGGTTCATCAAATCCATGAATGTTGTTGGTGCATTCGTCAATCCACATGGCATTACGACGAACTCATAGTGACCATAACGAGTTCAGAAAGCAGTCTTGGGGATGTCTTCTTCTCGGACCCGTAGCTGATCATATTCGGATCTTAGATCTATGTTGGAGAAATAATTTTCCCCTTGCAACTGGTCAAACAGATTGTCAATCCAGGGAAGTGGGTATCGATTTTTGACCATGAGCTTGTTGAGTTCCTGGTAGTCGATACACATGCGGAAAGAACCATCTTTCTTTTTGACAAATAAAACCGGAGCTCCCCAAGGAGAGAAACTCGGTCTTATGAATCCTTTGTCTAGTAGCTCGCTCAATTGACTAGATAACTCTTTCATTTCTGCAGGGGCTAATCTATATGGTGACTTGGCAATTGGTGTGGCTCCGTGTACTAGTTCGATCCGAAACTCGACCTGTCGCTCGGGGGGTATTCCCGGGAGGTCTTTAGGAAATACATCCGGAAAATTACACACCTCCGGAATATCCTTGATTTTCTTCTCCTCTTTCTGTTTGTCCACTACGTGGGCTAGAAAGGCATGATTCTTTTTATGCAAGCACTTTTGTGTCTTGATTCATGAGATAATATGAAGATTTGTACCGGGTTTATCTTCATAGATAATTAGTGTTTTGTTGGTGGGTAGGTGAAGGCAAAACGACCTTCTCATGGCACATAATATCCACATGGTTGGGGCTTAACCAATCCACACTAATGATCGCATCAAAGATTTTAATATTAACTAGCATCAAGTGTATTGGAAACGAGTGATTATTTAATGTTAACGTGCACCCTATGAAAATGTCATTGGTTGTTTCAGTCCTCCCATTAGCCATTTCCACCATGTAAGCTTCCTTTAACTTCTAGGGACTTTGTTTTAGTAAGTGCTTAAACTTATGGCTCACGAAACATCATATCGCCCCACTATCGAATAGAATGCATGCATAGATGTTGTTGAGGGGAAACATACCAGTGACTACAATCGAATATTGCACCATCTCCCCTTGTCCTATTGTTAGGACCCTGTCTAATCCCCCTGCACCTTGATTGTTGGCTTTTGGACAATTTCGCTTGAAATGACCAGTCTCCCCGCATCCGTAACATATGCGACTGGCCCCAACATTATTGGGTTGGTTGTTTTGTTGTGGCTGAGATCTGCAATACCGAGCGGTGTGTCCTTTTTTATTGTAATTGGTGCACTGTAAGTCTCGGCATGCACCATTGTGGTGGAAATTACATTTATCACACTTCGGTAGGGTGACCGCATATGACCTTGTCGGTGTTGGTGTGGTTGATTTTGGTGTAGCTGGTGTTGGTGTAGTTTAAGTTGTAGCAACGTGGACTGCTATAGTTTGTTGCTTCTTGGATGATTCTTGAGTCTGTCAGCCTTTTCTTTTTTTCCCTCGGTTTTTGTTATTGTTATCCTCTTTCTTTGTTTCAGTGCCAGTAGTCTTTGTGTCCTTTCCATCCCCGTGGTCATACAACTTTTAAGCCAGACGTTTGGCACTATCGAAGGTCGAGGGGTTAGCAGCAATCACGTTCCCCTGAATTGGAGGAGTTAACCCCCAAATAAAGAGTTCAATCTTTTTGGCCTCAGAAGTTATTATCCCTGGGCATAAGAGTGCCAGCTCACTAAACCGGGAAATGTATCCTCCAATGTCAGAGTTCTATACGGTAAGATTCCACAGTTCCTGCTCGATTTTTTGCACCTCACCTCGGGGACAATACTCATCCATCATCATTGTTTTGAGGTCTTCCCATGACATAACATTTGCGACTGGGAGATTTAGGGCCTTGATGTGGCCATTCCACTATGAAAGGGCCCTGTCATCAAAGGTGTAGGTTGCAAATCTTACTTTGCTTTCATCCAAACACCCGCAAATCTTGAAAATAGACTCGGTTTTTTCCATCTACCGGGTAAGAGCTATTACCCCACCACTTCCGTTAAATGACTTCGGTTTTGCACTGGTGATGTCCTTGTAGGTGCATGTTCTTTGGTGCCCGTGCTTATCCCCGTGGTTGGAGCTTCCTGCCCCACTCCCATTACCTCCTCTATTTGTGCCCTGATTGATGTGGGCTAATGTTGCAGTGATAGCAGCTGAGACGGCTGCTTGGAAAGCAACAAAGTTCATTTTCGGTTGAGGCGGCGACAGCAATGGTGCTGATGTAGTGTTTTTTCTAATATATCTTCTAGGCATTTCCTACAATGAGACAGGAATGATGATGAGTTTATGGAAACCCCTTATTTTAGCGGTTATAGTGGTTCAAGTGTACTTATAATTGAATTGAATTATATCAAATATAAACAAAAAGAGAGAACATATCCGATAACAATGTCACAATAAAAACACATAATTGTTTCATTAAATGATAACGTTTTACTACATAAATGCATGAAAATTTACCTTCGAAAGGTCTACAGTACATAGAGGATACAAAAATCAGACATCATAATGACCCCACGAGTAGTGTAATCACTTAATCGTAGGCTCAGTCCTACATACATAGAGTATAAGAAGAAAAAAACCCGATCAACAATAATGGTGAGTAGGATGGGTCTTACTCACAGTGGGAGGTATTTGGTGGTGCCGACGATGAAGTAGAAGCGCCCTGGAGTTTGGCTAGCTGGCGTTCGGTGACTCGCATCCATGCCTCTAGTGTGGCCTACCACTCCTGGTATTCCTTCACTATTGTCTGGCTTTGCCTCTCTGCACGCTCCACCGTGGCCCTCATCTTGTCCATCTGATTGGCGGTCGTCTGGGCCTGATTGCTGATATATCGAGTCCGTCTGACCATAACAAGAAGAGCTCGGTCTGCCGACCCTCCATGTCTAAGGTCGTAGAATCTTTGATCCATGCCAAATGGTGGATGTTGTCCTTGCTGCTTGCTCCACCTTCGGATATCGTGGGCGCAGGCGGCATAGGGCTATTAGGGCCCATCCGTTGTGCGGGTACCCTAGTTATGTAGGGTGGATCGATGACTTCGTACTCTGTGTCCGAGTCATCCTCTTCCTCCTCGTCAACTTCCTCCTCTTCCGGGTCTTACATGGGTTCTTTTTTCGGGTCTTCCTCTATCCACCCACCATTCCCATGTATGTTATATATGGTATGTATTGGATATAAAGGGATATTATTTTACGGTGGAAAACTCGGATATTTATAGATTTTCACGCAAATGTGTTGCTAACGCAGTATTGTTATGTCTCAATGTCGGGTTTCAGCATTCAAATTGATTTAAGATTCATGGGTGTGACCTGTTATAAGTACATTGTAACATTAAAAAAAAAGTACGGACGAAAAAAACACGTACATAACAATGAGCATGGAAACATAAAAAAATTGTGTCGAAACGATAGACACATTCAAATGTATACGTTTTTTAAAGTTAACAAACGAAAGTTATTATGTGTGACATGAATCATATATAGGAAACATGTATAAAATTAAGTACAAAAACGTAAAAACAATGTATAAACGTAGGTAAATTCGAATATAATACAGTTATTTTTTAAATCAATGAACTAAAGTTATTATATATGATGCGAATCATATGTAGGAAACGCACATAAAATTAAGCATGCAAAATAAAAAAGAACTACATCGAAGCATAGGCAAACTTAAATTTAAATTGACGCGTGGAAAAAAAAAAAGCGATTAACTTAAAAAAATAACTAAATAAATTTCTAAATTCAAATAGAAATGTTGACAACCTCGAATTTTAACTGACATGTATGTAAAATAAACACATAAAAAATTAGTTTTCTAGGTTAACGAACAAAAGTTTCAAAGAAAATAACATATTAAAAAGTAAGAATGGAAAAGCTACAAACTCATAAATATAAAATATAGACAAAATTACGTAAATGGTCCCCATGATTTATCCATGACCATAAATTCAATCTCTACTACTTAAAAAACCCAAACACATCAATAGTAATGATGATAGAAAAAAAGGAGCATTCACACAAGTTTTGGAAGTTATATGGATCATTCTTATCAAAAAAATATTTACAATTTCAATTTATGATATTTGATAAACCACAGGTACCATTTATGTAACTTTGTTTATTTTTTTCAAAAACACTAAAACACTAAAAATCATTAAACATCTTCATATTTTATCATATACTCTTTACAACGCCATTTAAAATGTTATGAATATGTTTTACGTTAATTTGATTCCGACTTTAATTTTGTAATAACATTAATCATATTTTGAAAAACAGGTAAGAAGTTCTTGTAAAGAAATACATCGTCAAAATAACTGTGGAATTGCCTAACTATTTATGACGTAGATCACTTGCTTGTTCTAATTCTCTATTTTGACTTTGATTGTAACTTTAGAAGTGTGTCTCATAATATGTTTAAAAGATGTAAGGCAAATATAACGATATTCAATTGGTGTGTTGCACATTCTTGCGTTAGAGACTTTGGTTTGATTATCTTTTTATTCATTCTTCTAAATTAAAATCGTATTCCACATTTGTAGAAGAAAACTCTTGCGTAAAACAGTGAGCTAAAATGATCAAGCGTATCGATGCTATCTAGTTATCTCATATGACGTTCCTCGACGTGGTTAGGTGTCCAATTTCCTTGGTAGCTCGAGCTACTCCAAAATCAATGCAATTTACAGTTATGATTTCCATATTTAAGTCATTTAAAGCTAGTAAATTTCAAGTATAACTATGTTTTTGCGCGTGTTGGGCAAACATGTTTTTAAAACTTCTATCTTTTAGCTTATAAGAAAAAGTTTGAAAAAAGAAAAAAAAAAATATGCTCAACGATAGGAGCTTTTAGCTTTTAAGCTAAAACAAAAACCTCAAAATCTAATACATATTTCAAGTAGCGTTTAATAAACAACTCTTTTCGATAATTTTGCAAATTTACTTAATTACCATTTTTTAAAATCATAGACATTTTTCAGATAAGTCGTTTTATGTAATTTTACAAGTTTTAAAACCATCCAACTATTTTTGTCTAACAATCATACATAAATAAAAGCTACAATTTGCAATTAGTTTTGCCAAAAATGTCATTCCCATAGAACATGACCATTTATAACAACGTGTAGTTTCGATGTTCGGAATAACGATCAGTCTCATTTGAAGATACACAGACTAAGAGAATATAATAAGGCCAAAGTGAATATACCCTTAAAGGTATATAACCTTACGTACACAAAGTCACCATACTATGTCATTTTGTATCATATAATGCATTGTAATCGTCAACAATTCTTCAAATTCAACTCCTAGCTTGATTTACTTCCAAAGATTCTTATAAATTTCACCATTATTGTCCAATTACCTAGTTTTCATTTTTAACTAGAATATATATAGTCTGGAAGGTGTTCGGTAGAAAGATGTGATGTAAGAGGAAAATAATAGTGAAATTTCAAAAATCTTGAAAGCAAATCAAGTTAGGGATTGAAGTTTAAGAACATTATAATGAATATATGATACAAAATAACAAATTATGATGAGTTTGGGTATCTAAGCTTACATACCCTTAAGGGTATATTCACTTTTCCCATATAATAAGGGCAAAATGAATATACCCTTAAAGGTATATAATCTTAGGTACCCAAAGTCACCATACTACGTCGTTTTGTATCATATAATGCATTGTAATCATCCACAGTTTTTCAAATTCAACTCCTAACTTGATTTACTTCCAAAGATTCTTATAAATTTCACCATTATCGTCCACTTACCTAGTATACATTTTCAACTATAATATATATAGTCTAGAAGGTGTTCGGTAGAAAGATATGATGTAAGAGGAAAATAATAGTGAAATTTCAAAAATTATGAAAGCAAATCAAGTTAGGGATTGAAGTTTAAAAACATTATAATGAATATATGATACGGAATAACAAATTATGATGATTGGGTATCTAAACTTACATACCCTTAAGGTTATATTCACTTTTCCCATATAATACGGGCAAAGTGAATATACCCTTAATGGTATATAACCTTAGGTACCCTGTAACATCGCAAATTTCGAGTCCAAAAATTTCATTTTTATTTAACTGAGTATAAAAACATTCATAAGAAATTTTTGTAAAAATATATCATTTCGTAAATCAATATATTATGTCTGAAAACCCCAATCATAAAATAGTAACAAGTCAGAGTAAAATCCCAGAATATCTCAAGTGCGGAAAACCAATGTGTGTGTATGATGTGATGCTACCGCGCCGGCTCCTTTCCCTTTGCTGAAGAGGTACCTGAAACCAAAATTGTAAATTTTAAGCACGAAGCTTTGTGAGTTCCCCCATCCTACCGCATACCATACGATCACATAGCATACATACTGTCGGGCAATTCTAGGGTGTCCGACCTACCCGATACGACCATTCTGGGGTACCGACCTACCCATGTCAATCCCTTCTGGGTGCTGACCTACCCATGTCAAGCCCTTCTGGGTTGCTCACCTACCCTTCCGTCCTAACAACCGAATTTAGGGACTATTTCCCTCCTACTACCACTATTATAACATATCATGCCAGCATATAAACATATCATCACATATTGTAAGACATATCTGGGGTGTCTGACCTACCCTTCGGTCCTAAAAACCGAACTCTACTAGTATCACATATAACATATCATGCCAGCATATAACATATCAGGTAGTAGCAAACCTAGATGATATCACAAAGATAATCATCTAACATACAGCTCCTACTGGTGGGTCGGCATTATGGTCGTAGACCCACCGCTAATGGAAAGTAACTCACCTCGCAAGTTGACTGCTGAAAAGCTGATCTGCAGATGTCTGACTGCTGCTCCGGCGATCCTTCGGTTATAAATCCATAAAACACTTAATCAGACAATGATAACAACTCTTAGCATAAAATAACTATTTTACCCTCGACCAAGTTAAAGTCAAATTCAAAGTCAAAGTCAACTTCCAGTTGACCCAACTCGCCGAATTGGGCCACCAACACGTCGAGTCCCTATCCTTTCATCTGGCCTTCTTCACACCTCAACTCGTCAAGTTTGGCAACGACTTGACGAGTTCTCCTTCTAAAATAACTCTGAGCGAGCCTTCATCCGACTTGCCGAGTTGTATGAAAAACTTGTCGAGTTTATTACCATCTTATGAACAAGTCCTGCACTTGACTCACCGAGTTGTATGTACAACTCGTCAATTTCATCTTAAAACGTTGGGAGATTGCCTTGGACTCGCCGAGTCTGATCATACACTTGTCGAGTCCTATGGTTCTCAGGTCCTTTTTCACGTCCAAACATCCACGAGACTCCCTTTCCTAACAACTGGTCCATTCGTAGAATGGATTCGGTGGTCATTACGCCTCGACTCGTCGAGTCCCAAGAACAACTCGTCGAGTCCATCCTTGACCAATACTATATAGTCGATTTAAATGGGTCTTAACACCTCAAAACCATAGATCTGGCCTCCTAATGTCCATTTTATACTTAAATTTCCAATGTTGGTGCACATGCATGGGGTTTTTGGCTCAAAAATCCATAAAAGGTGTTCTACAATGTGCATAGGGCTCTCATGGCCATAAAGTTGGCACCTCTATGCCATGAGACCCCTCCAATGATTCAAATCTGAAATTAGAACTCCATGAATCCCATCACAAATCCAGAATTGGCTTAGAGAGCCCTAAATGCACCAAAAATCTAAGCCATAAAGATGAACAGCTACAAGAAAGACCAAAACAGGGGGCATTTACCTTGATTGAGCTGAAAATGGAATAAGATCTCTGGATCTACAAGCCCCAAATTGAATTCCCAAGCTTCCTCCTTCCTTCTAAGCTTCACAACCACCCAAAAGCACCAAAAATGGCCTTAGATCACTCAAAGCGACTAGGGTTTCGATAAGAAGTGTGCTGGGAAGGGACACTAGAGCTGGAATAAGATGTTTAAATAGGGTGCAAACCCTCAGATTTAGGGTTTCCCTCAAATAGCACCTACTCGTCGAGTCAGTCTCCCGACTCGTCGAGTAGGTCACTTATAATTCCCGCGGATCGCGACCCTACTCGACGAGTTGGGCCACCAACTCGTCGAGTCCCAAAGGAAATACAGAAATGCTTAAATTAAATGCGTACTGGGAATCAAGTGTTACAAATCTCCTTCACTTATTTTAGACTTTGTCCTCGAAGTATGTTGTTCGATCCTGAAAAAGCTCGGGGTAACGCTCCTTTCAACTCGTCCTCTGGATCCCAAGTCCATTCCGATCCTTTACGGTGCTGCCAATACACCTTTACCAGCTCCACCTTCTTGTTCCTCAGATCCTTCGAATTCCTGTCAAGGATTGCTACTGGCCGCTCGATGTAGTTCAGGCTATCATCAACCTGAATATCCTCTAAAGGCACCAATACCGAATCATCCACCAAACATTCCCGTAACTGGGAGATGTGGAAGGTGCTATGAATCTGACTAAGCTCGGTTGGCAGATCCAGCCTATATGCTACCTTGCTTACTCGGGCCATAACCCTGAAAGTCCAATGTACATGGGGCCCAACTTGCCCTGCTTCCTGAATCGAATGATGCCTTTCCAAGGCGACACCTTCAGGAGAACCATATCTCCGACCTAGAACTCCAGGTCTGAACGGAATTTGTCAGCATAGCTTTTCTGCCGACTCTGTGCAGTCTGGAGCCTACTCCGGACCTGTTGAATCCTTTCAGTCGTCTTGAGCATCACTTTAGTGCTCCCTATGACCCTCTGGCCAACCTCACCCCAACATATCAGGGTCCTGCACTTCCTCCCGTATAACATCTCAAAGGGAGGACGATCGATACTTGCGTGATAGCTGTTGTTGTAGGAGAATTCATCCAATGAGAGTTGAGTATCCCAGCTACCACCGAAGTCTAGGACACACGCCTGTAGCATATCCTCCAAAGTATGGATGGTCCGCTCACTCTGACCATCCATCTGTGGTTGAAAAGCGGTGCTAAAGTGCAGTCAAGTACCCAGCTCATCATGGAACTTCTTCCAAAACCTGGAAACAAACCGTACATCTCTATCTGAAATCACCAAAACTAGGACCCCGTGCCGCACCACCACCTCCCGGATGTAGATGTCGGCCAACTTTTCGGCCGAAATACTTTCCTGAATCAGAATGAAATGGGTGCTCTTGGTCAACCGATCAACGATGACCCAAATCGAATCCACTCATCGCGCGGTCATGGGAAGCTTCGTAATGAAGTCCATGGTAATATCCTCCCACTTCCATAGCGGGATATCCAACGACTGGACCTTGTCGTGAGGTCTCTGGTGCTCAGCCTTGACCTTCCTACAAGTTAGGCACCTCTCCACAAACCAAGCTATGTCCCTCTTCATACATGGTCATTAATAATCGAGATGAAGATCCCTGTAAGATGCGACCTTGGCTTGGCTTGATCGGTATTATTAACTTGGATTCTCGGCTGCCTCTGCAAGATCACAAAGAAAGGAGGTCGTCAGCCGCTTTTTTGGAGGAGCTCCCGGAAGAACACTCCTACGGTCAAGTTAGAGAATGTTTAGGATCTTTAGGTGTGCACTCTTATTGAGTCCAGAGAGCTTACCTCGTAGGTCTGAGGGCGTATCCTTTTATACCTAGCTCCCTTGCCTGATCCGTACTGGACAAGATCGCTTTTGGGGAGATAGGATTAGGGGGGCCGATTGGAGAGTCATGCGCCTTCAACCTTTAGGGCAATCTTATTGGCTCTGACGGTAATGGCCTGGTCCTCCTGCTTGTCTCCTGACCGTATCTTTTGTCTCAGAGCTAGGAGAGTCCCTTGGCGGGTGCGGGCCTTTCGCCTGTGCATTCCACTCCCGAGGGCGCCAACGGATACTAAGCCTGTTGGGTTGGGCTTGGTTGGCGTGCCCGGCTGGTGCTTTTGCCGTGCTGGCCTAGGCATGTCATCAAGTCCCCCAGCCCAATAGCCGTAGCGTTGCAGCGCTAGTTATGATGTTTTGGACTTAGCTAGCTTACGCGTGTTGGTTTTTCTTTACCTGTCGTTCCGTCTTTAATGGCGACGTGATTGCGCATGATGACCGGTAGTTACGTCACCGTGCCAAGCATTTAAATGTCCCGCCTCTTCCTTTTCTTTATAAGGGCATTTAAGCGATTTCTCTATATATTTTCCTCCTTCTCTCTTCGCCTTCCTCTTTTCTGGTTGTTCTTCTTCTTTCTTCCTTTCTCATGGAAAACCTTCCCGATATCCATCTTCTGCCACTGAGTATCCTCAACTGGAGGTCACATATGGCTTATCTTCTTTGGAAGGTGTAGAGTTTCCTGCACCCGGTTCTAGCATCTCATCCCCTCCCCCTGGGAAGATTAGGGTTTACTTGAAAACCCTAGGAGGCCTTCCAGAAAGACGGTTGCAATCTTCAGATGCTGACCCCTAATGCAGTCAACAAAGTGGTTGCATTTCAGATGATCTGTAGGGCCAACGGGTATCTTCTAGATTACTTCGTTTTCAAGTTTTTCTTTCGATTCTACGTCACTGGAGATAAGTGCACCTTTTCGGTCCGACGAGGGGGGCACGCCTTAGTTCCCGACATGCAGACCCCTAAGAACTGGCAGGACAAGTGGCTATGGGTAAACCAGGAGTTGGTCGGAAGCGATCGGTATCGTGTGAATGCTTTTGCCGATACCATCCCCAAGCTTTTCCCTCACAACCAAAGTGTCACTGATTACCTGAAGTGTTTGCAAATATCCCCTGAGGATTATTCCGAGGCTCTGCTTTCTGGTGTGGGGATGAGCCCTTCTTGGAGGCGTTGTGGCAAAATGGCGCTGTTTTTCTCCGTTCTTTGATGGTGAGTGTTGCGCCCCTCTTTTTCCCTTCTCCCCTTGTTACTACTATGTGAATGATATTCCTTGTTCTGATATCTCTAGGTGTTAAATCTTCCCTGTCCATGGATGAGGTGTTACGGAAGCGTTATCTGGGAAAGTTAGAGTATCACGAGGTGGATCTAGCTAATCGTCTTCCTTCACCCCGCTGAATGGACCAGCTTACCTTAACTGCTGCCCCTTCCGCCCCTCCTGCAGGTTCATTAGCGTCGGAGGAGGATCCTTTACACGCCCACCCAATCTCTGCTGTCATGCCCCTGGGAAGCACTCGCTCCTCCTTCATGGAGGGTATCGAAGATAGTAAAGAAGGGATTATCACGTATGCCCATCGAATGCAAGCGAAGAGAAAAGTTATCTTAGCCATGGGTGAGCCGGTTACCGGCGCGCCTACCGCTGTCAAGAGAGTTCGCACCCGACGCAACTTCTCTCATCTGCTGAGTTCTATGACTTCCACACCTGCCGATGTGGTCGTGATCCCTGATGACGACACGCAACAGTCCAAAGGGGTCTACATGGCGACTGAACAGCCCGGTGCTCCTACTTTCTCCTCTATTCCTGTTTCCAGGTGTTCCATTGGTTTCCCTGAAATTCTTCCCAATTAAAGGCTCTAGCGGCCCTGGGTCAGTTTCAGTTCCTTTAGGTGGTGTTTCTGGAGACAGCTCTACTGAGTCTCCTATTTTTGTTCCTTCCTAGGATCTCCGTAATGATTCCCGACTCTCTGTTCGTAACAATGCTTTGGAATTTTCCCGCCATGCTTTTCCTCCAGCAATTGTTGGCGATATGGAGGCTATGGGTAATCTTGCCCTTGCTCATAACATGGCCTATGCTGCTGCGTGTTTTACCTTGTTACAGGTTCCCAATATGTTCATGGCCTTGGAGAGATGGAAGCCATCCATGGTACTTATGAGTCACGCGTGATGGGGATGGAGCGTCACCTTGGCGAGCTTGGCGAGGACCTCCGTCTGTCTGAGCAAAAGTGTGAATTGCTATCCTCTGAGAAAACCATCCTTGACAAAACTAGAGTCGTTTTGAAAGCTAAGGTCGAATCCCTGACTCAAGTGAATGAAGGTTTGATGATAGCGAAAGATGCTATGATCGCGATAAGCTTATTTCATCGATGCAATCGGATTTGGATGCTTCCCGTCGAGACTTGGATTGGCTGGTGTACGTTGTTGTTGTTCGCATTGTTGATAAATTGATTGAGTATCCGGACTTTACTAACGCGACAAGTCTCATCCGACATGCTGCTTTTATGGTCGGGATTGAGTCTGTTCAGAAAACTTCTGCTGGTGCTGGTGGTGGAGATGTTGGTATTGATGTTGCTTTTGTCGGTCTCATGGTTAGTGTGAATGATGCTTTGTTGTCTTTTGCCAGTATGGATCATGCATCCTTGTTGGGTCTAGGTGAACTGGGTGTTGGGGGTCTCCAGGAATTGTGCTCTTTTGGTGGTTTAGAGGGTACTCCAGAAAGTGCGATGGGTCAGGATATTGTGTAGGTGGTAGAGGTTGATGCTGTATGGGGTAATGAGGGTGGTGATGGTGATCGTGGCGAAGGTGAAGTGGCTGTTGTGGGAAATGAAGTCACATGTGGTGAGAATGATGCTGTTGAAGATGCTCCGGCATCGTGTGCTACCCCTCTTGGGGCGTGAAAATTTCTTTGCATGTTTCATTTTCTATCTTGTATGTTTCTTTTGATGGCCATATGGTGCCTTTTGTTTGTATAACGTATGGACATTTGAACAATATTTACTGTTTTATGTGTGTGATCGTGTACTCTAAGCGTTACTTGTTTGTTGCTTACTCTCTTTTTCTGTTTCTTTTTTTGTTTTGAAAAAATAGCGCTCTGATGCGCTAGGCGTTCTGCTTCGCCTATGTCATTTCCGACATGCTAAGTATCGGTACTGCGTGCTCTTAGTACCCAACGAATGGATCTCTACATGCACATTTTCAATTGTTAAGAGTTAATACACTAAGTATTAAAGATTAGCATTTGAATAATCCCATTATATTAACCATGGACTATAAATACACTAAGTATGAGACTCATGTCACTAAGCATGGACTTGTGTACACTAAGTACTTGGGATGTGCCGCACTAAGCACCATATCAGTCGACTAGGATTACACTTCTTTCTTTTTAAAAGAAAAACTTTTTCAAGTTCCTGGCATTCTACGTTCTTGGAATCTACCTTCCTTCCATCGTTTCCAAGACATATGCACCATTCCAATTTGCTTCCGTGACTTTGTAAGGGCCTTCCACGTTGGGACCAGTTTGTCTTGGGGTTGGGCTCGGCTCGCTTCGTTTTTCCTTAGAACATGCTCTCCTACTTTGAACGCTTTCTCCTTTACCCTTTGGTTATAATACCTTTCTGTTGGATGCCTGTGTGCAGCCTGACGCATTTCTGATTTTTCGCGTTTTTCTTATAGGATATCCAGGTTTATCCTCAGGTCCCGTACGTTGCTTTCTTCATCCGTGCTAGCTACCCTTAGTGTACTCACTGTTAACTCCATGGGGAGCATAGATTCTGTCGCGTATGTGAAGCATAACGAGGTTTCTTGTGTGCTCGTTCGCGGTGTGGTCCTGTGTGACCATAACATTGTCGGTATCTCCTCCGCCCAGTTCCCTTTTGCTTTGGCAAACATTTTCTTGACCCCATTCACGATAGTTCGATTGGACACCTCAGTCTATCCATTTGCTTGTGGGTGTGCTACTGATGTGAATCGTTGATTTATCCCTTTGGTGGCGCACCACTCCTTGAATGGGTTCTTGGCAAACTGTAGGTCGTTGTCACTGATGAGTACTTTAGGCATCCCAAACCTTGTTATAATATTCTTCCATACGAACTGTATCATGTGTCTCCCAGAGATGCACCCTAACGGTTCCGCTTCAACCCATTGTGTAAATTAGTTAACGACCACCACCATGTATTTCAGCTTCCCCGGTGCTTCCGGGAATGGGCCCACTATATCTATACCCCATTGGTAGAACGGCAACGGGCTAGATATGTTATGCAATGGTGCTGGGAGGTTTGCTTGGACTGGACCGTAAGACTAGCATTCCCTACATCTCCTGGAAATCTCTAGCACATCTTGTTGTATTGTGGGCTAGTATACACCCATTCATAGTACTTTGCTTGTTAAGGCGCGTGCCCCCTCGTGTGCACCCACCTGGCCTGCGTGTGCTTCCTGTAGCATTTCTCTCCCTTTGGCTTGGTCTACACACTTCATCCATGGCATTGTAAACCCTTTCCTGTATAATTATCGATTTGTTAATGCATATGAGGGCACTTTTATACGTATCTTCTTGGCCTCGTCGTGATCGTCCGACAGCACCCCCCTTTGTAGGTATTCCATTAATGGTGTCATCCACGTGGGTCCAGTGGTGGTTAGGGCATTCACCTACTATTCGTGTATACTTCTTTCTCAGAGTACCACTACCAAGACTTTCTTCGATGGGTGATCGAAGCACGTAGATGCCAATTTGCTTAAGGCATCCACCCTCTTATTTTCGCTTCTAGGTATCCGCTTAATTGTGAACTGCTTGAACGATTCGACTAGTTGTTTCACCATCTTCATGTACCCTCCAATTCTCTGATCTCTTACCTCGAAACTTCCATTGACTTGGTTCGCTGCTAGCCTTATGTCAGTCAGGGCCGTTACAACCTTTGCACCCATTTGCTTGGCTAGTCGCAATCCTACGAGCAGAGCCTCGTACTCCACTTCATTGCTTGATGTGTGAAAATCAAAATAGAGGGCATAAGTCACTTCTTCCCCCTCAAGGCTAGTCAAGATTAGCCCCGCCCCGAGCTTTCCCTGTTGGATGCTCTGTCCGTATAAAGTGTCCATGAACTATTTTCGGTCGGAGCCCCTTCAACTACCCACACTTTCTCCTTAACAGGGCCCCCTTTGTCTGGGATTTCTAGCAGGAAGTCGGCCAAAGATTGTGTGACATCCCCAAAATCTCGGCCAGAAAAGACCGATTTTCATTTATGCTTTTAAAATAATTTCAGAGTAAATCCTTTTGATTTGAAAGAGTTGCGGAATTTGTTCCCAAACACAAAACATGAATAAACAATGTTTACCAAAGCATTTCATAAAAGAAATCTATTTTCATTATATAATCAAAACTCGGGGTGTCATGTTCCGATACAGACCAATAAGCATAAACGATGACACTATAAGTCATTCAACAAATATATACATATACAGACTTGTAAACAAAACAACTTGATCGTTCATCCATCTTACGCCCTCGCACCACTTCCTGTAATACAAATAAAACTGAGTGGGTCAGGCTTGGGAGCCTGGTGAGCATATAGGGTTTTCAACCCACAATAAATAATTAAATTAATTTTCACCAATCAACAATAACCCAATTATCCATTCCCGTTATTCTCACTTTACGTCCCTAAAACAACTAACACAAGGGACCTAGTCTTAGAATATTTCATCGGGGCGACAACACATGCATTCAGGGGTTTCCTGGTAATATATGTCAAATAAGGCAACCATGAGGGGGATGGAATACATCGAATGAACACCCAAGTTCATTAACACCTACAGGTTATGAGCCTACTAGCGTTCCACTGGATTGTCTAGAAAAGTATGTGGTCGTCATCTAAATTCCACTAGATGACTGGATCAAAACAACATCGAGGCCTCTCATCTGTTTATTACACACCAACTATCTACCCATGTTCTACCCAATATATTAGTAGACAAAACATACATTTTTATACATAGTTTCAAAACCTGTATAGCATGCTCAATCAATACATTTTCCACATAATAGATGAGGCAGCCCCACATAACACGTATTTCATAGAGAAATAATCAGATCTATAAGATAGAAGAAAGTGAATATACATTCACACACATAACAACAAAATATACATACACATAACACGTATTTCGTATAAAATACTTCATAATTATGCGTTAGAAGAAATTAACTACACACTCACTTGATCAGAAGATGATCGAAGAAGTACTAATCCTCAACAGATCTGGAAGATCTCTACAAAAATCGAACTTCTCGCTGGCAGAGCTTCGGCTCGGGAACCGCACTTCTCGGGATCTTCGGGATCTTGGGACTTTCTTCGGGGCTTGAGAATAATACCGGGGCCTCGGGGTACTTCTAGCATGCAAATCGATGCAAAAAGGGAGAGAGAAGGCAGAAAAATAGCAAAAGAACTCGGCAGCCTCGCATCCTATTTATAGGAGGCTAGAGCCTCGGAGTACGCGGGGCATACGCCTCGGTTCGTAACCGCATGCATCATCCGAAGAACTCGAGTGCGAGTTTCGACATACCTTGGGTATGCAAGGCGTATACGAGTACGCGGGGCGTACTTCGGATGAGTCCGGTGACTCCTCTTCGGATAATGCCGGATTTAATAATTAAATTTAATTATTAATTATTTAATAAACTTCGAAAATTCATATCTTCTTCATACGAACTCCGTTTTCAATGTTATTTATATCCACACGAAGGTGAAACTACGCTATACAACTTGTGTTTAGACTCCGTCGCCTAATTTTGAATTTATTTTTATTATTTATTTTTAATAGACCGAGACAGAAAATTTCATTGTAAATTCATAACTTCTTCGTTTGACGTCCGTTCTTGACTAACTTTTTATCGCTTCGATACTAACAACGAGATCTTCGATTCTCATTTAGTTCACTAAGGCTAAATATCGCTCTAACGTAAATTTCACTTTTTACGTCATTCAGCATTGCCGGTTCTGTCGCGAAACTTCGACATGTCATAACTTCTTCGTTATAACTTGGATTTCGGTATTCTTTATATCTTCGGAAACCTTGTTTCAACTACTACAACATTATCCAAAGATATCAAGTTTATTTTACACTTAAATTTTGACGCTTATTTTTATTCTTAATTAATCAAACCACATAATTAAGCAATTAAGCACAAAACACATAATACTCAAATAATACACTTCTATTATTTCAAAACGGGTTACAAAGGTTAACCTAGACTATTATATCAACATTAATGACAGGCCCAGAAACACAGGCCTTACAATTCTCTGCACCTTAGAATGATTCTGTCCCCGGAATCACACATCAACAAACAAATGCGAATAGCGACCCATCATGTCACTCTCCGTCTCCTAGGTGAGATCCGGCCCATTCGTGTGTTTCCATCGGAAAAGCACTAACTCGACCATCTTGCGTCGCAACTTCTTAGTCTTTCGGTCAACAATTGCCTCTAGTTCTTCAATCAACCTTTTGTTCTCATCGATTCTCAACTCCGAAAGTGGAATCATGTCAGGAACTTCCCCCGTGAACTTCCGTCAATAACACACATGAAAAGTGTTAAGAATTCCATTAAGTTATTTTGGTAGTTCGAGCTTGTAAGCTTGGTTCCCAATGCTCTGAAGAACTTTAAATGGTCCAATAAACCTTGGACTTAATTTTCCCCTTTTTCCAAATCTTATAAGTCCCTTCCACGGCGAGACTTTAAGCAAAACCGAATCCCCAACTTCAAAAGTCATCGGTCTTCGCTTTTTGTCAGTATAGCTCTTTTAACGATCCTGAGCCGCTAACATTCTTTCCGTAATTATTTTCAACTTTTCAGCAGTTTGATGAACCAACTCCGGTCCCATAAACTGCTTTTCCCCAGCCTCAAGCCAACAAGACGGCGTACGACACTTTTGTCTATACAAAGCTTGGTAAGGTGCCATCTTAATGCTCGAGTGAAAACTATTATTATAGGAAAATTCTACCAATGGTAAATGTTCATCCCAATTACCTAGGAATTCCAAGGTACATGCTCTCAGCATATCTTCAAGTGTTTGTATCGTTCTTTCACTCTGACCATCAGTCTGCGAATGGTAAGTTGTATTTAAACATAACTTGGTACCCATTTCCTCTTGTAGACTTTTCCAAAACCTTGAGGTGAAACGGCTATCACGATCCGATACAATCGTTAACGGAACACCGTGAAGCCTCACAATTTCTTTCACGTAAGAATTTGCAAGATTTTCCATAGACCATTTCTCCTTGGCTGCTATGAAATGCGCACTCTTAGTGAATCGATCAACGACCACCCATATCATGTCATGACCATTCTTTGTTCTGGGCAGTTTAGTGACAAAATCCATAGAAATGTCTTCCCACTTACCCATAGGCACAGGAAATGGTTCTAAACTCCCGTACGGTTTCTGATGTTGTGTCTTGACTCTCGCACAAGTCACACACTCCGCCACATACTTCGCGATGTCAAGCTTCATCGTCGGCCACCAGTAGTAGGGTGTCAGGTCCCTATACATTTTAGTGCTACCGGGATGAATCGAGTACATGGTCTTGTGAGCTTCTTCCATCAGAAGATCCCTGACTCCTCCTGTCTTAGGTATCCAAATCCGATCTTGGAACACCTTCAGTCCATGACTGTTTACACCAAACACCAACGTTTTGCCCAAACGTTCCTCCTTTCGGTCATTCTTTTCAGAAGCTTCCTCTTGAGCTTTCTTTATACTTTCCACAATGGTCGAGACGACTTCAATTCTCAACGCTCTTGGCCTTTTCCTTTCAAGATTGACTTTCCGACTGAGAGCATCAGCAACAATATTAGCTTTACCGGGATGGTAAAGTATCTCACAATCGTAGTCCTTGAGTAATTCCAACCAGCGTCGTTGCCTCATATTCAATTCCTTCTGATTAAAGAGATATTGGAGACTCTTATGATTAGTGAAAAGTTTGCACTTCGTGCCATAGAGGTAATGCCTCCATATTTTCAGAGCAAAAACTACCGCTGCCAACTCCAAATCATGAGTCGGGTAATTCTTTTCATGCTCCTTCAGCTGTCGAGATGCATATGCTATCACCATTTCTCTTTGGGTTAAAACACAACCCAATCCAACACCAGACGCATCGCTATAAACAGCGAAGTCTTCAACTCCATCGGGTAGAGAAAGTATTGGTGCCTCGCATAGCTTCTTCTTTAGCTTCTCGAATGCTTCTTTATGCTTCTCATTCCAAGCATAAGTAGCTCCTTTGTGGGTCAAAGCGGTCAACGGAGTAGCAATCGAAGAAAAACCTTGGATAAACCTTCGGTAATATCCGGCTAATCCTAAAAAGCTTCGGATCTCTGTGGGAGTTTTCGGTTGTTCCCACTTCATTACAGCTTCAATCTTTGCTGGATCAACCATTATCCCTTCTTGGTTGACCACGTGACCCAAGAATTGGACTTCACGAATCCAAAAATCACATTTGGAGAACTTAGCATACAGCTTCTCCTTCTTCAAGACTTCTAACACTTCTCGCAAGTGTCTGCCATGCTCCTCCTGGCTTTTCGAGTAAATCAGAATGTCATCTATGAACACTATCACAGATTTATCAAGGAACAGATTACAAAATCTGTTCATTAAATCCATCAATGTTGTTGGAGCATTGGTTAGACCAAACGACATAACCAAAAACTCGTAGTGTCAATATCGGGTTCTGAATGCAGTCTTCTCTATATCCTGCTCTCATACTTTCAGCTGATGATATCCTGACCTAAGATCGATATTCGAGAAATAGCTTGAACCTTGCAATTGATCAAATAGGTCATCAATTCTCGACAACGGATATCTATTCTTTATTGTTGCCTTATTCAGCTCTCGGTAATCGATGCACATCCTCATGCTTCCATCTTTCTTCTTCACGAATAACACCGGAGCTCCCCAGGGTGATGAACTAGGTCTAATGAATCCTTTGTCGAATAACTCCTAAAGTTGCATCATCAACTCCTTCATCTTCGTCGGTGCCAATTGATAAGGTGCTTTTGCAATTGCCATTGTTCCGGGCAACAAGTCAATACGGAATTCCACTTGTCGATTAGGCGGTAATCCAGGAAGATCTTCGGGAAATACTTCTGGATAATCACACACAACTAGAATACTCAGCATCACCTTCTTTTCCTTCTTAGCATCAATCACAAATGCTAAATATGATGTACATCCCTTCGCCAAACACTTTCTAGCTTTCATTAGGGAAATGATTCCAGAATTCATTCGGCGTTTGTCCCCATACACCATAAACGAATCTTTCCCAGGCGGGTTCACTTTAACTATCTTCTTCTTGCATAAAATTTCGGCGTCATTGGCGCTAAGCCAATCCATTCCCAGAACGACGTTGAAACCATTAAGTTCGATAGGCAATAATTCTTCGTGAAACTTATTCCCATTAAGGTCGATTAAGATGTTTTTCATACGATGGCTAATAGGTACAAACTTGCAACAAGCAACTTTGACTAATAAATCATTATCTAGTCTATCAACAGCAAAAGCTAGTTTTCTACCAAATTCATGCGATATAAAGGAGTAGTTGGCTCCAGAATCAAATAAAATTTGGGCAGGCAATGTGTTTACGAGAAAGGTACGTGAAGCGACATCAGCTTCATCTTTCGCGGCCTCAAGTGTCATCTGGAAGGCTCTCGCCTTCGGCTTTGGTGGAATGTTGGGTCTACCTGCCTCCTTCTTCTTCGGATAGTCTTTCAAAATATTCCCCTCTTCATTACAACTAAAACACATCCTTTTGTTGTTCGGACATTCAGTGGCAAAATGCCCAACCTTTCCACACTTGTAGCAGGTTACATCCTCGCTACATTTCCCAAAGTGCTTTTTCTTACACTTATCACACCACTTCGCTTCGCCTCCTTTTCCTCCAAACTTTTTCAAATCGGATTTCGAAAATTTGCCTTTCTTACCTGAACCAGATGTTCCCTCAAACTTTCTCTTCTTACCAACTTCAACCTTGTCGGTGGTTCTCCCCTTAATCATGTTCTCAACAGACTTGGCAGCCCAGATAGCTGCCTCTAGAGTATGTGCCTGATGTACTGGCACCTCGTACTCCCATGGGAGTCCCTTCGCATACCGGTCCACCTTTGTCAGCTCATCTGGAACGATACGCAAGGCAAACTCCATCTTATCCTTGAAGTTATTGGTGTATTCATCAACTGACATGCTACCTTTCGTCAATGTTAGAAACTTGTTCTCTAGTTCCAATAGATTTTGAGTCGAGCAGAACTTGCGCTTGAACTGCACCAAGAATTCTGCCAATGACAATTGCAGTGGCTCATTAGGGATTAAAGTCTTGCCTAGAGTGTTCCACCAACAAACGGCTCCACCTCGGAACTGACGCACTGCTCAGATAGTCTGCAACTTACCTCTGCAGCCACAAGTCATGAAGGCTAACTCCATTTCAGAGATCCAATCCATAACCCCAATCGGATCCTCCTTTCCATTGAAGGTCGATGGTTTGCAAGTTAGAAAGTTCTTGTACTTGCATCCCATTCCATCATTCCTTCCATCATTTAATTCAGGCTCTTCCACACGAATTGACAGTTCTTCACGATTCTGTAAAAGCAACCGTCTAGTTTCATCCATCTAACGATCCAACATCGTCTGAATCATCATTTGCACAGCAGCCATGGTTATTGGGTCAGGTGCTGCTGCTATGATAGGTATTTGTTCACTGGTGGTTGATTCCTGTTTTCATCAGCATTTCCAACTCCACTTCTTGTTCTCACCATTTTTGATCTACACACCGAATAAAGTGAAATTAGATCCTCATTCACGATAGATATTCAAATCATCCTTATCACTCCGAAACGTTTACATGCTAGTTCTAATATCGTAGACGTACGCTTAGAATCCTACACACATAAAGTTTCTAGATCCGGTCGGCAACAAACCATAGATCCGAACAAATAATATCATATATGGCAACATATAACATTTAGCACATAAAGAATTTTAGGCAACTTTCCTAAAATAAACTAGTGCTCGTGTCTAAAATATAACAGACACGCATCTCAAAATTCCACTTAGCATTCTAAGTTTAAGTCTAGAAATCCTACAAATTCCTAGTTTGCTTAAACTAATGCTCTGATACCAACTGTGACATCCCCAAAATCTCGGCCAGAAAAGACCGATTTTCATTTAAGCTTTTAAAATAATTTCAGAGTAAATCCCTTTGATTTGAAAGAGTTGCGGAATTTGTTCCCAAAAACAAAACATGAATAAACAATGTTTACCAAAGCATTTCATAAAAGAAATGTATTTTCATTATTTAATCAAAACTCGGGGTGTTATGTTCCGATACAGACCAATAAGCATAAATGATAACATTACAAGTCATTCAACAAATATATACATATACTGACTTGTAAACAAAACAACTTGATGGTTCATCCATCTGACGCCCTCACGCCACTTCCTGTCACACAAATAAAACTGAGTGAGTCAGGCTTGGGAGCCTGGTGAGCATATAGGGTTTTCAACCCACAATAAATAATTAAATTAATTTTCACCAATCAACAATAACCCAATTACCCATTCCCGTTATTCAGACTTTACGTCCCTAAAACAACTAACACAAGGGACCTAGTCTTAAAATATTTCACCGGGGGGATCACACATGCATTCGGGGGTTTCCCGACAATATATGTTAAATAAGGCAACAATGAGGGGGATGGAATACAGCGAATGAACACCCAAGTTCATTAACACCTACAGGTTATGAGCCTGCTAGCGTTCCACTAGACTGTCTAGAAAAGTCCATGGTCGTCATCTAAATTCCGCTAGATGACTGGATCAAAACAACATCGAGGCCTCTCATTTGTTTATTACACACCAACTATCTACCCATGTTCTACCCAACATATTAGTAGATAAAATATACATTTTTATACATAGTTTCAAAACCTGTATAGCATGCTCAATCAATACATTTTCCACATAACAGATGAGGCACACCCACATAACACTTATTTCATAGAGAAATAATCAGATCTATAAGATAGAAGAAAGTGAATATACATTCACACACATAACACATATTTCGTATAAAATACTTCATAATTATGCGTTAGAAGAAAGTAACTACACACTCACTTGATCAGAAGATGATCGGACAGCACTACGGCTTGTAGAAATAGTAATCCTCAGCAGATCTGGAAGATCTCTACAAAAATCGAACTTCTCGCGGGCAGAGCGTCGGCTTGGGAACCGCACTTCTCGGGATCTTCGGGATCTCGGGACTTGCTTCGGGGGTCGAGAATGATACCGGGGCTTCGAGGTACTTCTGGCACACAAATCGATGCAAAACAGGAGAGATAAGGGAGAAAAATAACAAAAGAACTCGGCAGCCTCGCATCCTATTTATAGGAGGCTGGAGCCTCGGAGTACGCGGGGTGTACTGCAGTACGCGGGGCATACGCCTCGGTTTGTAAGCGTATGCGTCATCCGAAGAACTCGAGTGCGAGTGTCGACATACCTTGGGTACGCGGGGCGTACTTCGGATGAGTCCGGTGACTCCTCTTCGGATAATGTCGGATTTAATAATTAAATTTAATTATTAATTATTTAATAAACTTCAAAAATTCATATCTTCTTCATATGAACTCCGTTTTCGACGTTCTTTATATCCACGCGAAGGTGAGACTACGGTCTACAACTTTCGTTTAGTCTCTGTCAGCTAATTTTGACTTTATTTTCATTATTTATTTTTAATAGACCGGGACAGAAAATTTCGTTATAAATTCATAACTTCTTTGTTTGACGTCTGTTTTTGCCTAACTTTTTATTGCTTCGATACTAACAACGAGATCTTCGATTCTCGTTTAGATCACTAAGGCTAAATATCGCTCTAACGTAAATTTCAATTTTTACGTCATTCAGCGTTGCCGGTTCTGTCGCGAAACTTCGACAGGTCATAACTTCTTCGTTATAACTCGGATTTCAGCATTCTTTATATCTTCGGAAACCTTGTTTCAACTACTACAACATTATCCAAAGATATAAAGTTTATTTTATACTTAAATTTTGACGCTTATTTTTATTCTTAATTAATCAAACCACATTATTAAACAATTAATCACAAAACACATAATATTCAAATAATACACTTCTATTATTTCAAAACGGATTACAAAGGTTAACCTAGACTATTATATCAACATTAATGAGAGGCCCAGAATCACAGGCGTTACAGATTGTCCCTTAATACTTGTTCTCGGGTGGTAACTTATATCATGCTCCCCTAAATCGATTGCCCATTTCGCTAGCCATGTTAACTTATATCCATCCTTCTTCTATACAAACAGAATAGGGGCTCCCCATGGCGAACTTCTCGGTCTAATGAATCCCTTGTCTAACAACTTCTGAAGCTATATAGACAACTCCTGCATCTCGGGAGGAGCGAACCGATACGGTGCCTTGGCTATCGGAGCCGCACCAGAGACAAGGTCGATCCTGAACTCCACCTACCTCTCTGGAGGTATCACATGAAACTCCTCGGGGAATATATCCGCAAACTCTCGTACCACAGGCACATCACCCACCGTCGTCTTACCCGCCTCCTCGGTATCCGTAACATAGGCGAAGAATCCTATGCAACCCTGCTGAAAGTAGTGCCTCTCTCTCACTACTGAACATAATTTTGAACCTCATTGTGGCCTCTCGCCATGGATCATGAGCTCTCCCCCACCTGGGGTCCTGATCTGAACCAACTGCTGCACGCAGTCAATAACTACCACATTAGGGCTCAACCAATCCATACCAATAATAACCTTGTTCCCCCTCAACGGTATGGGAACCAAATCCACTAGATAACGCTCTTCGAACAACCTCAAAACACAATCTTGAAAGACCTATGATGCTCGCACAGACCAGTCGTCCACAATCTCAACCTCTAGAGGGAAATCCAACATGTCCGAAGACTCAGAAAACTTCTTGCTAAGCGCAAGAGAAATAAACAATCGGGTAGCGCCCGAATCAAACAACACCTGAACCTGTATACCATTCACATGGAACAATCCAAAACATGTATATAAAAGCATATATCAATATCAAAATATCATATAAATAAATCAGAGGGAAAGAATCATACTCGTCACCACATCGGGTGCGGCGTGTGCCTCCTCGGTGGTCAACTAGAAGGCTCGGCTCCTCACTACTAGAGCCTCTGACTTGCCCTGCCGTCCATCAGTAATCCGCAGGGTCGCTAGGGCTGGCGCCTTCACTGGCGTTGCTACTGTCAACTAGGGGCAAGTGGCCTTCTTATGGCCCCTCTTGTTGCGGTGGAAACACGGCAACTCGAATGTCTGAATAGTGGGTGCAGGGGCGGTACAATCCCTGCTGCAATGCCCCGTCTTGCCATAATTGTACCAGCTTGACAATCCCATTCTACATGCCCCCTCGTGTAGCCTGCCGCATTTTTTGCAGTGCCCTGTCCTGACTGGCCTTTCGGCCTACCATCAGATCCCTTGGGCTTCTTCCCCGAAGCCCCAGTCGTTTGTCCCTCCTCTACCTTCGTCTTTCGGATGTGTTCTAGGTCAATCTCCCCCTCACTTGCCCTGGCAATCATGGAATCCAGGGTAGGGCAAGCTGAAAAACTAACATGCTCCCGAATGTTGGCTCGCAGCATGTCTTGGTAGCGGTTCCTCCTCATGTCCTCATCTTCCGCATACTGAGGCACCAGAAACGCCCTCTCTCGGAACTTGGTGGTGATCTCCGCCACAGTCTCCGTAGTCTGTCTCATATCCAAAAACTCTCTGGCACTTCTGAACCGGGTCACAAAGTCCGGCCATGTCATAGCCTCAATAGCCGAGGCTCCCAGAGAGTAACCAACTGACTCCCACCAATCCTTGGCTCGGTCACTCAAGCATACTGCTGCATATCGCACCTTCGACCCCTCGGGGAAGAAGCTATTTACTTGTGCTGCAACGGGGTCCTTTTCCCTATGGAAATCCGGTGCACCACTGTCCCTAAAGTCCTTAAAGGATAGTGTGCGTGATCCTGACTGGCTGGTCGCCATATCACTCCTGAATGCCCTGAGGCGATCCTCCATCAGCTCGATAATCCCCTCCTTGATCGACCCAATGATGACCGAGGTTGCATCAAGGATGCCTCTAGTGATCTCAGACGCGATGAACTCTCGTAGCCTCTCATCCACTGGTTCGGAACCTGAACCCGAACCCGATCCCTCTCCTGAACTACCAACTACTGGCCTCGGACATACACCACCATTCTACAACACATAGTGACAACTTTCAGTAATACTGATACATATAAAGGGATCACATCCATGACAAGTTTCCTAGTCTTGTCTCAGACCTCCTCGATTCAAGTACGAATCCTCTGCTTCCAGTAGTACGGGCCCATACTACCTTCCACATCTATCCATACTTTCCTCAAGAACTACCTCGACTCCACCAAGTCCCTTCTACTGTTACCGCTCTCTGCTACTCTCATCCTAGGCTTGCCCTAGGGTACCTCCAACTCCACCCTAATAAGTCCTAAGCTGCTGAAGGCCTCTTTGTAATGCCAATTAGCCATTACCCGAATACAATCACATGCAATGAGGCCCAGATAATCCTTCGAGTAAGGGACTCATCCCTACAACGGTTAGGACTCAAACAAGAGCTACGGAATAGGGTCAAATCCAATCCTCTAAGATTATTACAGCCTGATCACATGTGACTTTAACATATTCACCTAATGGCTAACTCCCATCACTCACAGTCCCACAAAGCACAAAGCAAGCAGCATTCAGACAAAAGGGAACGATCTCAAGCAATTCTATTCTCATAACAGCAAACTGTACTAGCATATAATGCTAAGCTCATACAATCAAACATAACCTAAACAAATTATCCTACTATTATCTACTCAATACTACCATGCAATTCTCATACGCTAAAACACATAAAGCAGGAGCTTAAAGCATCATTCCTAGATCCTTAGTCCTATTCTAGCATGTTGTTCTACTGAAACTGATAAACATAACATAAACTTGTATGGGTACTTTGGGGAATACTTACTTGAGCTCGGATGGTCGCGCACATCACACAACTTGTTCTTCAAACTTTTTAACTTAGCTCTTAGAAAACCATTTTCTTTGTAAAAATCTTTTAGTCCCTCAATTTGAGTTCAGACATCCCCGAGGGTGTGTCCGAATCCCTCAAACCAGGGCTTTGATACCAACTTGTAACATCCCAAATTTCGAGTCCAAAAATTTCATTTTATTTAACTAATTATAAAAACATTCATAAGAAAATTTCGTAAAAATATATCATTCCGTAAATCAATATATCATGTCTGAAAACCGCAATTATAAAATAGTAACAAGTTAGAGTACAATCCTAGAATATCTCAAGTGTGGAAAACCAATGCGTGTGTGTGTATGATGTGTTGGCACTGCACCAGCTCCTTCCCCTTCGCTGAAGAGGTACCTGAAACCAAAACTGTAAACAGTAAGCACGAAACTTAGTGAGCTCCCCCATCGTACCACATACCATACAATCATATAGCATACATACTGCCGGGCAATTCTGGGGTGCCCGACCTACCCGGTACGGCAATTCTGGGGTGCCGACCTACCCGTGTCAAGCCCTTATGGGGTGCTGACCTACCCATATCAAGCCGTTCTGGGGTGCTGACCTACCCTTCGGTCCCAACAGCCGAACTTGGGGACTATTTCCCTCCTACTACCACTTTCACATATAACATATCATGCCAACATATAAACATATCATCACATCCTATCAGACATATCTGGATGCCTGACCTACCCTTCGGTCCTAACAACCGAACTCTACTACTATCACATATAACATATCATGCCAGCATATAACGTATTAGGTAGTAGCAAACCAAGAGTATATCACAAAGACAATCATCTAACATACAACTCCTACTGGTTGGCTGATATTGTGGTCGTACACCCACCGCTAATGGAAGGTAACTCACCTCGCAAGGCTGACTGCTGAAAAGCTGATCTGCAAATGTCTGACTGCTGCTTCGGCGGTCCTCCGGCTATAATTCCATAAAACACTTAATCAGACACTAATAACTACTCTTAGGGTAAAATAACTATTTTACCCCTAACCAAGTCAAAGTCAAAGTCAACTTCCAGTTGACCCGACTTGCCTAGTTTGCCCACCAACTCATTGAGTCCCTATCCTTCATCTGGCCTTCTTCACGCCTCAATTCGTCGAGTTCGGCAACGACCTGACGAGTTCTCCTTCTAAAAATACTCCGAATGAGCCTTCATCCAACTCGCCGAGTTGTATGAACAACTCATCGAGTTTATTATCATCCTATGAACAAGTCATGCCCTTGACTCGCTGAGTTGTATGAACAACTCGTAGAGTTCATATTCAAACGTTGGGAGATTGCCTTGGACTCGCCGAGTCTGATCATACACTTGTCGAGTCCCATGGTTCTCAGGTCCATTTTCACGTTCAAACATCCATGGGACTCCCCTCCCTAACAACTGGTCGATTCGCAAAATGGATTCAGCGGTCATTACGCCTCGACTCGCCGAGTCCCAAGAACAACTCGGTGAGTCCATTCTTGACCAATAGTATACAGTCAATTTAAATGGGTCTTAACACCTCAAAACCATAGATCTGGCCTCCTAATATCCATTTTATACGTAAAGTTCCAAACTTGGTGCCCATGCATGGGGTTTTTGGCTCAAAAATCCATAAA
Source organism: Lactuca saligna (assembly GCF_052625555.1). Classification (NCBI taxonomy): domain Eukaryota; kingdom Viridiplantae; phylum Streptophyta; class Magnoliopsida; order Asterales; family Asteraceae; genus Lactuca; species Lactuca saligna. Next base: position 204,170,149 of record NC_136424.1, on the reverse strand, counting down.
AGGTGCTCTGCAATGTGCATGGGGCTCTCATGGACATAAAGTTGGCACCTTTATGCCATGAGACCCCTCCAATGACTTAGGTCTAAAAGTAGAACTCCATGAATCCCATCACAAATATGGAAATAGCTTAGAAAGCACTAAATGCACCGAAAATCTAAGCCCTAAAGATGAACAACCACAAGAAAGACCAAAACAGGGGGCATTTACCTTGATTGAGCTGAAAATGGAATAAGATCTCTGGATCTACAAGCCCTAAATCGAATTCCCAAGCTTCCTCCTTCCTTCCAAGCTTCACAACCAAAGCGGCTAGGATTTCAATAAGAAGTGTTCTGGGAGCATATGGGACAATGGAGGCTGCAATAAGACGTTTAAATTGGGTGCAAACCCTCAGATTTAGGGTTTCCCTCAAACAACACCTACTCGCTGAGTCAGTCTCCCGACTCGTCGAGTATGTCACTTAAAATGCTCGCGGATCGTGACCCTACTCTACGAGTTGGGCCACCAACTCGTCGAGACCCAGGAGAAATACAAAAATGCTTAAATTAATTGCGTATCAGGAATCAGTTGTTACATACCCAAAGTCACCGTACTACGTCGTTTTGTATCACATACTGCATTGTAATCGTCCACAGTTCTTCAAATTCAACACCTAACTTGATTTACATCCAAAGGTTCTTATAAATTTCACAATTATCGTCCACTTACCTAGTTTTCATTTTCAACTATAATATATATAGTCTGGAAGGTGTTCGGTAGAACGATGCGATGTAAGTGGAAAATAATAGTGAAATTTCAAAATTCTTGAAAGCAAATCAAGTTATTGATTGAAGTTTAAGAACATTATAATTAATATATGATACAAAATAACAAATTATGATGGGTTTGGGTATCTAAGCTTACACACCCTTAAGGCTATATTCACTTTTCCCATATATTAAGGGCAAAGTGAATATACCCTTATTGGTATATAACCTTAGGTATCCAAAGTCACCATACTACGTCGTTTTGTATCATATAATGCATTGTAATCGTCCACAGTGTATAACCTTTAAAGGTATATAACCTTAGGTACCCAATGGTGTTCGGTAGAAAGATGTGATATAAGAGAAAAATAATAGGTTGTATAATAAATACTAAAATAATGATTCTAAATATGATATGTTAAAACGTTGTTATAATCCAATACTTTATTAATAACTTCATTTGGTTGTGGCTGGAGAATAAACATGCACTACAAAATAAAATTATGTTGTTTAATTTGGTTTTTTATTTAATATGATTAAATATCTTGTTAGTTTAACCACTCATGATTATATAAACTTTACCAAGACTATATATATATATATATATATATATATATATATATATATATATATATATATATATATATATATAAAGAGAGAGATGATTCAAATGAAAACAACAAATAGTATGAAAACATAAAAACACTACTTTTATGTTATTATTATGTAATGAATTTTGTATCATCGATTTTATGTGATTATTCAGCAAAGAATAGATGAATAATCACACGTTCAAACTAGCATTATAATTTATTACAATAATGTACATACATCAAATTTATAATAGAATAATCACATTCTAATTAATATAAGAATAATCAAATGTTAGTATTCACATTAGAATTACTTCAATTAATACTCATTGTAGAACAATAACATAAACATTGTGTTTTTACGTTTTCATACTATTTACTTTTTTATTAGAACTTTTATTTATATATATATATATATATATATATATATATATATATATATATATATATATATATATATATATTAATTAGTTGGTATCGTAAGCAACATTAAGTGGCTTACGTTGAAAACCATTAAGTGGTGATTGTTAATTAAGTGAAATTAAAAAGTTACGAAAGTTTCAAATGATATGGTATCGATAAACATGTTTCTTTTATTGTATTTTTAGCTTATTAAATTTTACTAATTTTTTTTATTTAAACTTGTTTTAATAATCATGATATCTTAAAGCTAATATTTTAATATTGCCCTTTATACCATTTTTATAACTACTTTTACGTTAAAATTTTATTATACAAGAAAGTATTAATTACTAATCAGAGATTTACATGCAAAACAATTATACTTAGCAATGTGAACCTCGTGTGATGTTTATCAAAGATCATCCATCGTATGTAATCTGACGCCCGATTCCTGCTATGTATTTTAATAAAATTTATTCATTTTTTTCAAAGGGACTCGATGAGTTGGAAGCCCCAAACTCATCGAGTAGGAACGTATTTTTGGGATGCGAGACTTGAAGTCTACTCGACGAGCAGAAGCCTCAACTCGACGAGTAGGGCTGCCAGAGTGAAACCCTAATTTTCAGGGTTTGCACTCTATTTAAGGACTTTAACACGTCATTGTGGCCTCCCTCATAGCCTCCCTCACTCCAGCAAAACCCTAATTCGTGATCTCGAGCCTTTTAAGTGTGTGTGTGTGTGTAAGTTAAAGGATAGTGATTCTTTGGTATTTCCTTGAAGTAGTGGAAGCTAGAATTGCTTGGTTGAAGGAAGAAGCCTTGGATCTAGAGATTTCGTTGTCAAAACAGCCTTATTGGTATAAAGTCTATACATCGTCTATTCATTTAGTAAATCTTTTCATGGAGTAGTTTAGGGCTTTAAGGAGCCTATTTTGGGACCGTTCATGGATGCAAGCATGTTTTGTAAACATGAATTCATATCCAAAGCCTTTAAGGGACAGCATGGTATAAAGGTGCCAACTTTATGGCCATGGGAGTTCCATGTAACTTGTGAACCACTTTTAGGGTCTTTTGAGCTAAATACCTCATGCATGGATGTAACGTTAGTAACTTTATGTGCTATATCGACTCTAAGGGACCAGATCTATGGATTTGATGCATTGAGCCCAACATAAAGTAACTTAATGGATTTAGACTATGGGGAACTCGACGAGTTATTCATGCGACTCAATGAGTTGGATCGTGGTCCCCTAACCTATTTTGTTACTAAGCAAACTCAGTGAGTCTAGAAGATGACTTAGTAAGTTGGCTAAGTTTTTGAGGTTTTGAAGATTGGAGGACTCAACGAGTCCAGGGAAGGACTCGACGAGTTGAAACAAAAAGTACTGATTCTGTCATAAGGAAGAACTCAGCGAGTTAGCAGGTAACTCGATGAGTTGTGAGGACCCAGTATCGGTTGTGAGGATCGACATGGTAGGTCAGGCACATAGATATGGCTGACAAGTATGTTATGCTATGTTATTATGTAGTTGTGGTAGGGGTGAAATAGTCCCTTTATCCGGTTGAAATAAACTAGAGAGTAGGTCGGGCCCCCATATATTCTAGGTAGGGTACGTCGAGCACCCATATATGCTTGACAAGGGGTAGGTCGGGCACCCCGGTATGCCTGACAAAGGTAGGTTGAGCAACCAGATATGCTTAGCAGTGTAGGTCGGGCACCCAAATATGTCTGGTAGTATGCTTATTGTATTGTGTGTGGTATGATGGGGGAGAACTCACTAAGCTATGTGCTTAAAATTTTCAGTTTTGGTTTTAGGTACTACCTCTTCGAAGGGAAAGGAGCCGGCATGATCGCAACGCTTCAAACCACATTTTTCTGCACCATAGATCTATGAGATTTATACTCTAATATGATTTTGTTATGATATGTTTCGACTATGGATATATTGGTTTTGATATGTATTATTACTCTAAGGTTTTCATAAAAATGGTTTTATATTCTAGACTCGCTATGGTCACTATGAGTTTGTGGTGATGCCCTTCGGGCTCACCAATGCTCCTGCCACATTCATTGACCTCATGAACCACATATGCAGACCGATGCCGGATCAGTCTGTAATAGTCTTTATCAATGACATCTTGGTTTACTCCAAGACACAGGAGCAACACGATGAGCACTTGTGAGAGATGTTGGATACCATGAGTAGGGAAAGCTTGTACGCCAAGTTTCCCAAGTGCGAGTTCTGGTTATGCGAGGTGTAGTTTCTAGGGCACCTTGTCAATCAGAAAGTTATTTTGGTTGACCCGGACAAAGTGGAGGCTGTGGTGAGATGGGAGGTTCTGAATTCTCCATCTAAGATTCAAAGTTTCCTCGGTTTAGCAGGCTATTATTGGTGATTCATACAGGAATTTTCCAAGATAGCAGTACCCTTGACCCGGCTGACGAAGTCGGTTGTGGTTTTTTGTTGGGAGCTTATGCAGTAGGCAGGATTCAAGACTTTCAGACAGAGGTTATGCGAGGCACCGATCTTAGCCTTGGTTGAGGACGTGGAGGATATTGTAGTTTACTACGATGTGCCCATTTCAGGCTTGGGCGTAGTGTTGATGCAGAGGGGGCACGCCATCGCCTACGCCTCGAGGCAGTTGAAGCCTCACAAAGCGAACTACCCGACACATGATCTGGAGTTGGGGCAGTTGTTTTTGCCCTCAAGATTTGGCGACATTACCTCTATGGGGTTCATTGTACCATATACATGGACCACATGAGCTTGATATACCTCATGGATCAGTCGAATTTGAACATGAGGTAGCGTCGGTGGTTAGATGTGGTGAAGGATTATGGTTATGAGATCCTCTACCACCCGGGGAAGGCCAACGTTGTGGCCGATGCACTTAGACGTAAGGGAGACCCGATCAGAGACATTTTCTTGATAAGGATGGTGGTGACTCAACTTTTGGAGTGGATCCGAGAGGCACAGGTTGAGGGTATGGAGGAGGAGCGCCGAAAGTATGAGTGAATCATAGGCCACGTGGCCTCGTTTGACTATGACAGTTGTAAGCTGCCAACCATGCATGGGAGGTACTAGGTTCTGTACTGGGGCAGAGTACAACAGATTCTGATTGATGAGGCCCAAAAGTACAGATTTCCTATCCATCCCAGGTCGATGAAGATGTACAAAGATCTTTGTCCTGATTACCGGTGGACCTACATAAAGTAAGATGTAGCTTGGTACGTCAAGATATGTCTGGCCTACAGGAAGGTCAAAGCAGAGCACCAGAGGCCTCACGACAAGATGCGGCTGTTAGATATCCCTGTGTGGAAATGGGAGGATATTACTACGAATTTCATAACGAAGCTTCCCAGGACCGTATGGGGAGTGGATCCGATTTGGGTCATCATAGATTAGTTGACCAAGAGTGCCCATTTCATCCCGATAGGAGAGCATTTCGGCCGAGAAGCTGGATGACATCTACATCAAAGAGGTACTAGCTCAATACAGAGTTCCAGTTTGTGTGATTTTTGACCGAGAAATGTGGTGTACTTCTAGGTTCTGGAATAAATATCATGACGAGTTGGTTACTCGTCTGCACTTTAGCATGAATTTTCACCCACAGACGAATGATCAGAGTGAGCGAACCATCCAAACCTTGGAGGACATACTCGGGGCGTGTGTATTAGACTTTGGTGGTAGGTGGGATACCTGCCTTCCCTTTGCAGAATTTTCCTACAATAATAGCTCCCACATGAGTATCGACCATCCTCCTTTCGAGATGTTATATGGGAGGAAGTACAGAACCCAAATATGTTGGGGTGAGGTTGGGCAGAGGGTTATAGGGAGTACCGAAGTGGTACTCAATACGACGGAGAGGATCTAGTAGGTACGAAGCAGGCTTCAGGCTATTTAGATTCGGCAGAAAAGTTATGCTAACAAGTACCGTTTAGACCTGGAGTTCCAGGTCGGGGATATGGTCCTTACGAATGTGTCACCTTTGATAGGCATCATCCGTTTCAGAAAACGGGGCAAGTTGGGCCCAAGGTACATTGATCCTTTCAGATTTGCAGCCCGGGTGGACAAGGTTGTGTATTGGATGGATCTGCCAGTTGAGCTTAGTTATATCTACAATACCTTTCATGTCTCCTAGTTGCGGAAGTGCCTGGTAGACGACTCTACGGTGTTACCTCCAGAGCATATTCAGGTGGATGACAATCTGAACTACATCGAGTGGCCGGTAGCCATCCTCGACAGGAAGACGAAGGATTTAAGGAACAAGAAGGTGGAGTTAGTAAAGGTGCAATGGCAACACCACAAAGGCTCGGAATAAACTTGGGAGCCAGAGGACGAGATGAGGGAGCACTACCCAGAGCTATTTCCAGATGCAACAGACTTCGAGGATGAAGTCTAAAATAAGTGGGGGAGATTTGTAACGCCCGAATCATGGTATGTATTTTAATAAGAATTATTCATTATCGCAAAGGGACTAGACGAGTTGGAGGCCCCAAAATCGTCGAGTAGGAACTGATTTTTGGGACGCAGGACTTGAAGTCTACTCGACGAATTGAGAAGCCTCAACTCAATGAGTAGGGCTGCCAGAGTGAAACCCTAATTTTCAGGACTTGCACCCTATTTATGGACTTTAACACTTCAATGTGGCCTCCCTCATCACTTCCTTCAGCCCAACAAAACCCTAATTCGTGATCTTGAGCCTTTTGGGTGTGTGTGAGTGAAACGAGAGTGATTCTTTGGTATTTCCTTGAAGGAGTGGAAGCTAGAATTTCTTGGTTGAAGGAAGAAGCCTTGGATCCAGAGATTTTGTTGTCAAAACAGCCTTATTGGTATAAAGTCTATACATCGTCTATTCATTTACTAGATCTCTTCATGGAGTAGTTTAGGGCTTTAAGGAGTCTATTTTGGGGCTATTCATGGATGCAAGCATGTTTTGGATTCATGACTTCATATCCAAAGCCTTTGAGGGACACTATGGCATAAAGGTGCCAACTTTATGGTCATGGGAGTCCCATGCGACTTGTGAACCACTTTTAGGGCCTTTTGAGCTAAATACCTCATGCATAGACATAAAGTTAGTAACTTTACTTGCTATATTGACTCCAGGGGACCAGATCTATGGATTTGATGCATTGCGCCCAACAGAAAGTGACTTAATGGATTTAGACTATGGGGGACTCAACGAGTTATTCATGCGACTCGACGAGTTGCATCGTGGTCCCCAACCTTTTTTGTTACTAAGCAAACTCAGTTGAGTCTAGAAGATGGCTTGGTGAGTTGGACAAGTTTTCGAGGTTTTGAAGATTGGAGGACTCAACGAGTCCAAGGAAGGACTCGACGTGGAAAAGTTCCGATTCTGTCATAAGGAAGAACTCGATGCGTTAGCAGGTAACTCGACGAGTTGGATCGCGAACTTGAGGTTATCTAATTTTAGGAACTCGGCGAGTTGAGTCAACCAGATGTTGACTTTGACCAAGATATTGACTTTGACCAGGGTGTTAACGTTGACTTTGGCTTTGACCTTAGTTGATCCTTAAAGGGGTATGGGCTTGAAAGGGTATTTAATAGAGATGTTTATGTGTAGGAGTCTGGGAGAGATTGATTTTAGAGCCGAAACCTTCGCAGTTATTTCCAGTTATCGAGGTGAGTTACCTTCTAGTAGAAGTGGGTCGAAGGCACCAATGTCGGCCCACTAGTTGATTATAGTTAAGATAATTTTTTGTGTGATAATTGTGTGGTATACAACTAGTAGTTATAGATTATGTGATAGTATGCTATGTTATTATGCGATAGAGGTAGGAGGGGTAAGATAGACACCGGTATTGGTTGTGAGGACCGACAGGGTAGGTTGCGCACTCATATATGTCTAACAAGTATGTTATGCTATGTTATTATGTGGTAGTGACAGTGGTGAAAAAGTCTCCGTATCCGGATGAAATAAACCGGAGGGTAGGTTGGGCCCCCAGATATGCTTGGCAGGGTAGGTCGAGCACCCAGATATGCTTGACAAGGGGTAGGTTGGGCACCTCAGTATGCCTGACAATAGTAGATTGAGCACCCAAATTTGCTCAAGAGGGTAAGCCGGTCACCCAGATATGCCTAACAGTATGTTTATTGTAGGATATGTAGTATGATGGGGGAACTCACTAAGCTTTGTGCTTACGGTTTTCAGTTTTTGTTTCAGGTAATTCCTCTTCGAAAGGAAAGGAGTCGGCATGATTGCAGCGCGTCACACTGCGTTTTTCCGCACCAGAGATCTATGAGATTTATACTCTGATATGATTTTGTTATGATATGTTTCGACTATGGATATATTGGTTTTGATATGTATTATTACTATGAGGTTTTCACACAAATGGTTTTATATGTTTTTTAATTTAAAATGAAATTTTTGGTCCGTATTTTTCGGATGATACATGTAATGTTAAAACCCAAAAAACAAAGTAAATTTAATTCAAATATGTTAACATTAACTTTTCTCAAAACCATTACAAACAAATAATTAACAAAAATAAACAATTATTTCAACTATTATATGTAAATTGAATTGTAGTTTAGTAAAGATTTAAACACACATGACAAAACATAAAATAGATTATAGAAAAAAAGTAGCAATTCAAAACAGAGAACACACAATAACAAACAAAATCTAATCAATCTTTTTCTTTTATAAGTGATTGGAGATGTTTGGTGCGATGTTGATTATGTTAAAGCTAGGAGATCCTAAATTGGTGACATCACCAACATCATAAAGAGCGAGAGAGCTCCTCTCACAATGAGATGTTTCAAAAATCAAAGTCCAGAACATAGAATCCAAAGTCACTTATAAGAGTTTATATAAGATTGGACGAATCAAGAGCATTGCAGAGAGATTAAAGTTGTAGATTACTAAAATATATTAATATTGATATGTTATTAAAAATAACTTATAAAAATTTGGATCGTAGACTATATAAATCAAATCTATATCTTATACAATAGGTTGTAAAGTTCATTCATATCGGAAATTTTAAAACCACTTAATGTATTCATTATAAAACCACTTTAATATATATATATATATTCTAATAAAAGAATATGTTTATTTTCCTTTTGACACATGTCATCCTATTAGACCCTTTAATTAATATCATGCATCAATTATTGATTTCAAATTTCTCATTCTAATAGGATGACATGTGTCAAAAGAAAAATAAACTTATTCTTTTATTAGAATAGGGATATATATATATATATATATATATATATATATATATATATATATATATATATATATATACACACACACACACAAAAAAAAAAAATATATTCATAAGAAAATTAACACAAAAATTTATACATAAATCATTCATATTTTAATACAAATTATAAAAAGGTTAACAACAAAATGCAGTCAATTCACAGTTTTTAAACACAAAAATCACAGTTTAATCTAAAAAATTCACAGTTTAATATAGAAAATCAACAACGTAATACATTCAATTCATAGTTTAAAACACAAAATCACAGTTTAATACAAAAAATTCATAGTTTAATATAGTCAATTCACAATTTAAACAAAAAAAAAATCACAGTTTAATGCAGTCAATTCACAATTTAAAATACAAAAATCACATCTTAGTATACAAAGTTCATAGCTTAGTACAATAAATCTCAGTTCAATCCACCAAAAGTATGCATTCACAACCATATTATCAACTTAACATTCTTAATACAATTAATTCACAGTTAAATACACAAAATTTATAACTTAATACAGTGAGCGAACAATTTAATACACAAATTTCACATCTTATATAGTCAATTCACAGTTTAAATAGAAAATTAACATCTTAATAGAAGTTAACACTAAGATTATTAAAAAAAACAAATTAGAGATTAAAACATTAAATTCACAACTTAACAGAAGAACAAAAACGATAAAAAAATGCATCGTAGAGATCTACAATAGATGTAAGTAAAAAAAATAAATATAAAACATGCATTCACAACATAAAATTTATAAAAATCATATATTCACAACTTAAACTTGTAACAAATCATGTATTCACAACATAAAACTAACATTTTCTTATTCATAACATTTAAAACTAATATTAACATGACTGAAGAATTAATAAAAAACATTTAAACATCACAATTCACAACTTAAAAAACATAGATTCATATTATTTGAGAAAATATTAACATTATAACACATTTTAAATTCAAGTCACAATAACAAATAAGAACATAAACTTGGATTCGCGTATTAATAACAATGGATTCACAACTTAATAGTAGTTAAAACTAATATTAAGAAAAGTAAAAAATAAAAAATAGATTAAACATTAAATTCACAGTTTAACAAAAAGAAAAATAATCAACACAAAAATTGACATACCTGATCTACATCTGGTGGTGTTTCGCCAGAGATCAGAGAGAAAAACATGGAGACAAGTTGGCGGTGTTTCACCAAATCTGACACTTGAAGAAAATGAAACAAAATCTCGTCGGAGCTTGTAGACTTGTACATCGATGTTGACAAAAATCGCAGATCTAGACATTTGTGGTGGTGAAAATCCTAGTTCTGGACCAAAAAACTTCTAATCTTACAGTGGAGGAAACAAAGATGATAAATCTAGTGCGAGTAAGCTTTGATGCGATGTAGACGGTAATGTTTCACTTGAGATGTAACCTGAAACACATCATATGTAACCTAAAACACATCAAATCCGCATAAGATCTAGTATTTTTTCACCAAATATTAGAGAGGATGAAAAGGAGGCTAAAAAATAGAAGGAGGCGACACGTCTGATGGTATTTCACGAGAGATCAGAGGATGACGATAATAGCGATGACGATCGTTGACGATACTGGTGGATCTTCTGATGGCTTTTAGCCATAAAAACATCTTATGTGCTCATGAAAACCCTAATGATTGGATCTAGGTTTCTCTATTGTACATGCAATTCATCCAAGACTTTAAACCCTAAATCTAGCATATGATAATCAATATTAACATAAGAATGGGTTTAAGATATTACTTTGATTGTTATGTAGCAATAACAATCACAATTCCTCCTTGTAATGACTTTAGAAAGCTTAGAGTCACAAATGTCACTCTTCTAATGGTTCACAAACACCAAGAGCAAGAGGATGAAGAAGAGAAGAGAAGGAGGCTGCCCAAAACGTGTACAAACCCTAGAAGGAATCTTCCCCACGTTTTTGGGGCTTAAGGGTCCTTTAAATAGAGAGGCTATTAGGGTTATCAAACAAGGAAACCATAATTTGGATGCTTAAGCCCTAAGCAACCCATGGACTCCTTCCTTAACAAGTCTTCGACGATTTCTAATGGGTTTCTCCATAGAATTCATCCAACCTTATATTACAAGGTAATCCATAGCCCAATTGCAATTATCTTATAATTACAATTCCAGTCCCATAAGTTTAATTAATGTCTTTTAGTCACAAACTTAATTCTTATTAATTCTTGACTAATATTAATTAAACAATATGATTTCTCCTTTAATATATTATTCTCATAATATATTAATAAATCATATTTAATCCTTTCTCTCCATAATTCATCCTATCAATTTGCTTTGGTGAAGGCAACCCAAAAGGACCATGCACCATCGGGTCAAGTACATACCAAAATAGTTATGGACTTAGATACTAATCCAACAGTCTCCCACTTGGATAAATCTCATAACTATTCCGCGTATGACTTCAGATCCTGATCTGCAATCGTAGCTTTCTAAAGCCGTTGTCAACTCTGATCTTATCAGATACGCGTGTCCTTTTGATAAGGGATCATATATTCCTCCATTTTAGATATCGTATAGACTGAGACATGGATATAAATCATTCTCTCTCTATCTATGTGTTGTTTCCCGATTTCCGATTTATGATGATTGATAACAGACAACAATTTGAACACATCAAATTAGTCCCGGCTTGGCCAAGTGCTTAGGTGCCATCACTAAATCATCGAGGGGCCCAAAGATATCGCTTTTATCCTACTTTGGATAAAAGGAACGGATAAACTTTGACTCAATTCTCGCTTGCACTCACTCACCGAATCACACGCAACAATATGTTTTATAACACCAAGTTACTGGTGCATTTAGATATTATCAATGTGCAACGATTCGCAAGATACAACTCACACATCTCGGTTTCAAGAATATAATATGTTATCGTCTCACCAATCATTCGTGATAAAAATCCATGAAATGATCCAAGTGAGTGTGGGTTTAATCCAATGCTCAAATCATATTCATAAGCACTCATGAACGTTACAGCAAACATTTGCTTATGTCTAATACTCTTTAGAGAATCCGCACACCAATTCACGACAGTCTTCATTCATATCTACTTCCAACATATGAATGAATGTGGCCCGTTCAAAAATTTGACTGTTCTTAACCAATTAAATTATTCAGGAAGTCAAAACATGCAAAGTGAAACATGAGAATAATACTGATCCCATATGACCTCAAACCTTTAAGTATAAATAAACACCTTTTATTTATCACCATGTCGATTACTCATTATTTGTTGTTTCGGGTAATCAACTTCTTACTTGAATTATTACTACACTTGTCCCATGCTCTTAGCATGCACACAATGTTTACCTATGGTTCTTACTTTGTGAAATAGATCAAATGAACACATTTTCAATCATACTCATTTCATAACTCCCAATCCTCTTCACAAGTGAAAGAATGTCAAATTCTTGCCACTTATGGAATATGTTAGATTCTAACATTTTATACAATGATCCTTTTGTAATGTCACCGCACTAAGGTCACAATGAGTATTGCCAATGGAATTACAAAGTCCTCTATCGGAGATTGTTACAAGGCAATTCTATAGATGTGATGTTTCTCACTCAAAGTACATTCCTTTGAACATCCTTTTGCATAAAAGTTTCTAATCTAGACATTGATTCTCAATATTCAACTCCCAATATGGAAACATTTCCATATTTTCCATATGACAACTCATTCTTAATAGAATCTTATCTATCCATAATAATGTCGATATGGTCCATCCAATACTACACTTCCAACTACTCACAAGCGACCAATCCTCGGCGAACTTTGGATTGTCCTTTGATAGATGTTTAATTATCTCAATCAAAACCGATTCTTGCCATTTTCCCTCTAAATGCGCTAGACATTTTGAAAAAATTTAGAATGGTCAAATATTATAGCATTTGCAATCGATCCTATACGCAAAGCGTATGGGACACGATGCATCATGTCTTACATAAAAATTTGATGCTCTATCAATCTTCTGCCATAATATTTTATGTATTATGTTCTCACAATTCGAATTATGAAGAGGAATATCGTAATCATAATAGAAATTTAGGAACACACTATGTATCCTTGACTAAGTTTATTAACATTCCACAACCTAAGCCTTTAGTTCTTGAAATGAAGCATAATATTCTCTCCCTTAATTATAGAAAAACAACTATTTAACCCTTACAACTTTGCAAAGTATGACTCTTTTTTTATATAATTAATATTGCTAACTTGAAATACTTGCATTCATAATCACACAAGCATAACATTTACGCTCCCACTATCATGATGATTGTTATAAACATAACACTTATGCTCCCACTAGCTTTGACACGTATTCAGAAACAGCTTAACTTTCAGAAAAACAATGCTTATTGAATTTCTTTGAGTTTATATTTCTAATACCCAATGCTTTGATAATCTTTTATCAAGGCTTCTTAAACTTATACACTTTTCTTTTAGATAGCTCATATATGTGTCTAAATAATTAAGACTAATTTCCAAATCTCACAATTCGAATCATGGAAAGGGATACCGTAACCATAATCGAATTCGAGAATACAATTTCACGATCACTATCTTTTTAAAATCTTTCTTAGTGAAAGCATTTCCTCACAGTCATTTTCATGAAGGATGTAATCTTATAAAACTTAGATTTTAATGGTGTATGTGTTCCTATCCATGTGAATTTGTCAAAAACAAAGTTTACGACAAATTCAAACTCATATGGACCGCACTTTCTCAATCTTGATTTCTTGCCTTATAGTAACATGGCTGCCCACCATGTCTTCCAAGTAGTTAAGCAGCTCACCCTTTCCCATCAATTTACCTTTCATTGATTAAGGTCCTTGCCTTTTATGCATTCAAATAAGAACTCATAGGGCTCACATGCATAATTAACTCAATTGGAACTGCACCCAAATAAGATAATGTAAACACGATAGGTTATGAACCTCAAGTCGTGTGCTAGTGATAATTGATAAGGTTTATTCTTGATTAGTTCTTGAAACTTTTCAAGATCATTAAGAATCCCACTGACTCCTTGACATATAAGATTCTATTGTCAATGAAGATTTCTTGACAAACGAATATTCAAGAGTTAGTGTAGCTTTTATCAAGACAAAACATTTCATAAAATTGGTTCTAGTTGGTTTTTGTCTTATCCAAGGCATCACAACTTTCCACATTTGATGAATGTTATCAACCTTCCTAATACTTGTCACTCAATGTCACAATCTTAACTCTAAGACTTTTTGGAACTAAGTATGATTGGCTTCTTGATTCAACCATTTCTTCAATTCTTGATTCCCTTTTCAGACATAACAATTGCACTAAGACTCATTTAGAGGATCAATTGAGATATGGCTCTTAATCATTAAGACTTATCATAAAACAAAAAATGTACTCTCCCTTCTTCTTAGAATAGAGAAACTTTTATCTTTATGGCTACTTGATTCTTCTTATTTGTTCTGCTATTGATTTGAACTTTTTCAATCAACTAAGAATTACAATTAATCTCATAAGTGTAATCATATTTACTTAACCTTAGTAAATCATGATGAATATCTTTGTTACTCTACTGGTGGACTTGATCAACACATAACCTTGTGTACTCGATCTCCTAGTCCTTCACTTGACACTTTGTCAATGAATTAGTCTAATTTTCAAATATGAAACTTCTCATTCATCATGCAATACTTGTTGTATGATTTCAAAACTCTATCCAACTGAAACTTGGGCGATGAGAAACTTTTCCTATTTGGTAAATTCTTGACCATTTCACAAATAACATAATTAAGAATCACATCCATTCGTTGTAGAAATATGCAAACACCAATTTTTCTTAACGATTTCATTGCAAGGAAATAAATAAATAAATACGTCAAACAAAATTTATTTTATTTATAAAAGCAGCGGAAAACATTTGTCCTTACAAAGAAAAATCAACTGAAAAACTATTTAATCAAATATTCCTAACTACTCTATCATAACTTGCTAAGCTCAAAATCTAATCTTCAAATCTATGCAATGGAGATCCATTTCTTCGTGATTAGATTCATCTTGCTCTTTCATCAAGCTTCCTCTCTTTTCATTGATCCTGCAAAACATCCAAATGCAATCTTATCACATTATGTATTAAGAATCAACGAATAGGAACTTAATTGAGTTAGGTAGTGGATTTTACCTGAAGCACAGCCATACTCTTTGACTCTCCCATCTTCTGGACTCTTCAGGCTCTTAGGGCAGACTTGTATCCAATGCCCTTTCTCTTGGTAGCAAACGCAGGTCGGTTCTCCTAGAACGTCCTCGGAAGTATGGTTGGTTGACTTTCCCAACAAATATGCTCCATTGCTTTGCCAAACCATTTCTGATTCAGCAGCAATGAACATGTAATTAAGTTAGTTCAATGAGGTTTGCGTTATGATCCATCGTATAATACTTTCTTTTGAACTCATTATATGATTCAGGGAGTAACTGTAGAACCCAGCCTATTGCCAACTCATCAGCGAATGATGCACCCAACATTATCAACCTATCGATGTGTGATTTCATTCCTAGAATGTGGGCACACACGAGTTTACCATCTTCACTTTTTCATTTCCAATAGGGCTTTCGTGACATTGAACCTTTCAATTCTTCGATCTTGTGGGTTAGGGAGAACAACAGGAGGAGGAGGAGGAAGTGAAGCATGATTTCTTGTTCCTCGGTCGAATCGTGGAATATCATCTTCATGTGGAATGCTTGTTCCACGGGATTTGGGAAGACCATAGTTGTCGTACTTTGACATCTAAAAAATGGGAGAAAACTGTTGGACCAATGTCTAAGTCCATAACTATATTTGGTATGTACTTGACCTGACCCGGCATGGTCCATTTGGATTGCACTTCACCAACACAATTTATATGGATAGTCTTTTGAGAATAGTATATTTATGATTAATATTAATATATTATAAGTACTAATATATTAATATGGAATCATATTATTTAATTAGTATTGATCAAGAATTAATTAAGTGATCAAAATGAACTAATTAAATATGGACTCTTATATATATATATATATATATATATATATATATATATATATATATATATATATATATATATATATATATATATATATATATATATATATATATGGAATGGGCCAAGTTCATTTAGGTTGGGCTAAGCTTTCATGGATAGTCCATGGAGTGTTTAACCCATGGATCATATGAAATGAAAGGTCATGGGTTTAACCCTAGTCTCCATACTATATAAAGATGTCATTGGTTGGTGAAATGGGGACTAGTGTGGTACACTAAGAAGGGCTACCCGATTTCAATAGAGAGAACCAAGTATCCATATTCTCTAAAGTCTTCCAATTTGTTTTGGTGATTTGTGATTCCATTTGAGGCTTCCACACTATTGGGGCTAAGCTCTTAAAGCTTGAAGACATCAAGCTACATCAAAAGGTATGTCATCTAACTAGTACTTTGTAGTATAAGAACTTCATAATATGCTAGTTAGGATTAAATCCTTGGAAAGTCCTTATTTGCATGTATAATAGTGAAAACATAGATCCAAGGTTTATAGGGTTGCATGTACACCATAGGAGTGTTAGAATGCCTAAAACCCAACAAAAACAAATTCAAGTTAGTTGATTGATTAAGTCCTTAATAAATCACCCAAATGAGATATTAAGGCTAGGACCCAACACAATATTTCACAACTCGAGAGAGGGATGCCGTAACCCTAATTGAAAAACATTTGAAGGTAAGTGAATGACGATTCACTAATTTTTCACCATGAAAAACGAAAAACAGATTAAGTCTTAAATTTATTGAAAACTCCTAGATCCTTTGAGATTCATTGAGCCTTTTCAATGGCATGTTTAAATCTCGATATGCCCCTCTAGTTTGTGACTGGGATGCCGAGGATCACAAAGTGGGTGTGAATAACCATGCAAATCTGCATGGTGCCCCCACATGTTACAGTCACCTATTCGATGTGCCGGTTAACCACACACGCTCCACCAAACTATGACAAACATTGAGTCACCCTTTGCTACCTTTTCGTAGAACCATTTAGTGTGCCGGTTAACCACACATGCTAACGTCTTTGCAATGGTACAAAGTGTAATTTCATGGAATTGCATCAATTCACTTTTGCCTAAAGTAACTAAGATTGAGAATTTTATGAAATCATTTAGTTACTTCTATACTTCATTATACATATAATGGAAGGTTTCTGTCCTATCCTACCCGTTCGGCTAACGACCCTCCACTAGTCAAGAGTGCGGTGGGTAAGAGTGGATACACATTCAATTGCCATTTTATATGCAATTTCCTTAAATACCCCTTATAGACCAGCTTCGTTAATGAGGCCTACTAACGGTAAGACTTGACACTTTACTCATACATATATAATATTAGACTTTTAATGATATATATAGTATAGGGTGTATTTTACACTTTTAAAATACTAGGTGTTCTAATTTAACAATTATACTTTTAATTCAATTAACTAGTAAACCAAAACTTTTATGGATTTATTAAACCTCTTTTAATTATACACCTTAATTAATTAATAAAACCATAAGGGTGTGATTTGAACTTTTCAAAACAATACTAGGGTTTTAGAATTTAACATTCCTAAATTAAACTTTTAATCAACTTTTACATTCCAAAACTTGAGGGTAAATTTTGAAACCTTTCAAAACTTTTAGATCAAAATACAAATAAGGCAATTAAACAATTAATTTCATCATTATCTATATTTGACCTAATTTCAATTTCTTGCAAAGTAAGTTACCCAATTAATACAAATAATCAAACTTTATCATATAAGGAAGTTATTATGTAATCAATTGGTAATTATCTTTTGTTTAATCAAGGATATAGTCATAAATATGTATAAAATTGGATTTAATGACCTAAAACAGATAAGGCAAGTATCCATGAGTAAAACAGTAAGAAATCCTGAAAATAGCTCCATCTAACGCTCGAACTCGCCGAGTACCACACTGGACTCGCCGAGTTGAGGCCTACTCGCCGAGTACACTGTGGTACTCGCTGAGTTCATCAGGCAGGGAGCTCAAAAACGCTTTTGCAACTTGAACAAACACACTAGGCATCAATACAATAGAAACCAATCAAGGATCTGATACCACTAATGGGTTTTAGCCATAAAAACATCCTATGTGCTCATGCAAACCCTAATGCTTGGATCTAGGTTTCTCTATTGTACATGCAATTCATCCAAGACTTTAAACCCTAAATCTAGCATATGATAATCAATATTAACATAAGAAAGGGTTTAAGATATTACCTTGATTGTTATGTAGCAATAACAATCACAATTCCTCCTTGTAATGACTTTAGAAAGCTTAGAGTCACAAATGTCACTCCTCTAATGGTTCACAAACACCAAGAGCAAGAGGATGAAGAAGAGAAGAGAAGGAGGCTGCCCAAAACGTGTACAAACCCTAGAAGGAGTCTTCC
Source organism: Lactuca saligna (assembly GCF_052625555.1). Lineage (NCBI taxonomy): Eukaryota > Viridiplantae > Streptophyta > Magnoliopsida > Asterales > Asteraceae > Lactuca > Lactuca saligna. Next base: position 204,151,625 of record NC_136424.1, on the reverse strand, counting down.
CCACGTTTTTGGGGCTTAAGGGTCCTTTAAATAGAGAGGCTATTAGGGTTATCAAACAAGGAAACCCTAATTTGGATGCTTAAGCCCTAAGCAACCCTTGGACTCCTTCCTTAACAGGTCTTGGACGATTTCTAATGGGTTTCCCCATAGAATTCATCCAACCTTATATTACAAGGTAATCCATAGCCCAATTGCAATTATCTTATAATTACAATTCCAGTCCCTTAAGTTTAGTTAATGTCTTTTAGTCACAAACTTAATTCTTATTAATTCTTGACTAATATTAATTAAACAATATGATTTCTCCTTTAATATATTATTCTCAGAATATATTAATAAATCATATTTAATCCTTTCTCTCCATAACTCATCCTATCAAGTTGCTTTGGTGAAGGCAACCCAAAAGGACCATGCACCATCGGGTCAAGTACATACCAAAATAGTTATGGACTTAGACACTAATCCAACATCTTCGCTGCTTGTCGAAACTTGTAGATCTGGAACATAAAATCATAGATCTAGTGGCGTTAATCATGGATCTGAAACTGAAAATGTAGATCTGGAATCATTTGGAGCATACAAATCTGATCTAAGTGGTTGGCTGATGGTAGGAGGTGGCAACAGCAGTGGTGCGGTGGTGGTTGGTGGTAGGGTTGGTGTGTTCTTCAAGTTTGGTGAGAGAGCTTGAGTGCTTGAGTGTTTGATATCTGATACATAATAATGAGTTTTAAGTTTAATTTGTAAAAAAAAAGTGGTTATTAATTTTTTTTTTGTTCTCATTTGATCCTTTACCTATATATATATATATATATATATATATATATATATATATATATATATATATATATATATATATATATATATATATATATGTATATATATATATATAGGAGTAGGATCAAATGAGAACACGTAAAAGGTTGAGAACGCGAGAACAGATCTGGACCATTTAAATACTTAAATCTAAGGTCATTATTAAAAGGGGGATTTATGAAAAATTCTTAATCTGTTGGCATTAAAATGTAACTTTTAAATGGTCAGAAGGACATAACAGGAATTTCAATTTTACCTGTATCCTATAATTTCTCACCCGCTCACATATTTCCTTTAAACTTCTCGTGTATATATTTCCACATCTCTCTTTTTAGGGCTTCATAAAACTCAGGCCATCATTGATCTAGGCATCACCTACAACCCACCACGAAGATATGTTCCCCATCTTCATCTTACACCGCAACCATCATCGTCGCACACAGCTCCAATCAAGAGTGATGGCCGAAGATGATTGTGACAATTGCTAATGGCGAAGATGACTGTGACAATTGTCAATGGCGAAGATGACTGTGACAATTGGAAATGGTGAAGCAGCGATGTTTGAGGCATATTGCGGTGGTACTCGGGTGGCCCAAAGAGCAGACCACAACCAGTAAACCACAGTGCTGATGTTCGTGTCATTCTACAGGTATGCTACCATTGATTCATAGGTTGATTCTTTCTCACCTGAAGTCGGGTAGATTTAGTGGATGGAAAGGGACGCATTGTTCACAAGTATGCTCTTTGAAATTTTATTATCCAAATACAAATATCTTAACACATGGCTACCCAGATTTGGTATTTAATCGAAAATCATGGATCGCTCTCAACAATTGTACATTTTTGTTTAGAAATTGGCAATGTTCTTTAATTTTTTGAATGAATGGGAACCAATGGGGCCAAGAGAGTCTATTCGTGAAAATGGGATAAACTGTGCACATAAGGTGCTCGATAAAATGTCTGTGAGAGCATTTTCGACTGGAATGATGGAAGGCGTCTCGATGAGGAAGTTGCTTCGATCGATAATGATTATCTTCTCTTTTATTTTTATTTTGACTGTAAATCAATGAAGTTTAATCAACTACATTTCTTTACTCGTATTTCTTTCTATTCATACATGAATCTAACTTTGGAATTAAGTTTTATGAACCACAAGATCTTATTGTGAAAACGTCTACTCAAAACCACAAGGTTTCTGCTATTTTTGTGTTCCGAGACTCCACTTCTGATCCTGGAAACAACAACTACATTCGGACCCCTTTCAGGGGCAATTTCCCACCTTATGGGAGAGATTTTCCAAACCAAAAAGCGACAACGAGGTGTACCAATGGAAAGAAACACAATCCTAATTTTCGAATTTTTTGGTAATAATTTCTTGAAGGGGGTGCGTGAATGGTTGCATTTATTTATGAATAACATGTGTATTCATTTATGAATAACATTGTAAGTATGTGTGAATAGTTGTATTCATTTATTAATAGCACGTGTATTCATTTATGATAAAATGTGTATTAATTTATAAATAACAGTGTATTCATTTGTGAATTGCAATGTATTCATGTGTGAATGATTGTATTTATTTATGAATATTATGTATTCATGTGAATGGGTATAATTATTTATGATTAGAGGTATTCATTTTATGAAAAAATGATAATTTTTACACTTTTTTTTTATTTTCAATTTACGAAAAATACATTGAATTATTTGTAATTTGATGTGTTTTCATTTATGATTGGAAGTGTATTGATTTGCGATTAGATTTCTATTCATTTTTTTTTTTTGAAAAACAAAAACGTGAAATAGTAGAATATAATATATTTTTTTAAGATTTTCTTTTCAGATTTAAAATAAAAGGAAATATTAATTTATTTAGGTGATTTTTTTGAAACGGTCATAAATAATTTTTTGGAAAAATCATAAAAAAAAAATATTTATATATATATTTTATTAACTAAAAGGAAATATTAATTTCGTTAGATAATTAAAATCATTATCCCTAGATTTAGGAAATCAATAATTAATATTTATACAAAGTTACTAATATCCTTATAAAATGATTGGTCCAGAACTTTTCTCGCGTTCTCAACCTCTCATTTGATCCTCTCCCTATATATATATATATATATATATATATATATATATATATATATATATATATATATATATATATATATATATATATATATATATATATATATATCTGGTAAGAAATTTTTTTTGATAGAAATGTAATAAGTTTTTTTTCTACATATTTTTTTGACGAACAAAATAAATGAATCACTAGATGATTCATTTGTAAGATGATTCATAAGAAAAAATTCTCAAAAAAACATCTTTATAATTCATTTTTAAGTAAATTAAGAAAAAAATTCATTTTTATGATAATTTTAGTGAATAACAACAAAATCATTGTATAAATGAATCATCAAAATGTTTTTTTTGAGAATTTTTTCTTGTGAATAATCTTACGAATGAATCATCTAATGATTCATTTTGTTTGTTCGCGAAAAAAATATGTAGAAAAAAAACTTCTTACCTTCCTACCAAAAATTTCCTTCTTATTTGATCTTGACTCTCTCTCTCTCTCTCTCTCTCTCTCTCTATATATATATATATATATATATATATATATATATATATATATATATATATATATATATTGAACAGTAAAGTTTTTTACTTTCACAGTTTTGCCACAAAAGTTTTTCCTTTTTGATGCTTTTACTCCCTAAGCCCATTTAATTGGTAACTTAAGTCCATGGTTAGCTGGTCAATGCTGGATAAGTGTGTTGGACACGTGTATACCACCTCCCACTTCTTCCTAATCAGATGGAGACAATAATCCATCGCTCCATCATCGATAAAATATCCCTTCTCTCTATTTCCCTATGTACACTTTCATCGCATCGACAGGTCTCTCATCTTTAACAACCCGCTCCCTAAAATCTAATGATCCACCTCATTTTAGCTTCCCTACCACCATGATTTCAATGATTTTCTTCAAATCCCTCTCTTCAAATCCATTCTTCAAATCGCTTCTTCATTCGATCATCCTAATTGTATGTTTCATCATTCAGTCGGTTCGTTTCTACTTGGCGACTCCGATTGTTTATGACAAACAAATGTCGCCCTTAACATCGGGATCTTAATATAACTCTAAATTTCATCCAAATATCAGTTGGTTGCTAGGGGTGGAGCCAGTAGGGGGGCTAGTGTGTGTTTTGCCCCCCCCCCCTCCCCCACACACACACACACCTAACTCCATTGTTATTAGTGTATTATCAGTTAAAGCCCCCCCTCCCCTCCTCTGTATTTTTACGATGTACGTCTTAGCCCCCCGCTAATCTAAAATTCTAGCTCCGCCCCTATTTGGTGCTATCTCCGTTTGACGATACGTTAAATGGGTGTGTTGCTCTTGTCGATCGCTCCACCGAGTCTAGAAGCGAGGAGTGACCCTTGTGAGTAACAGCTTTGGACCTTTGTCACTTCCCTATGAAAATAAACTTCAACGGTGCTCTGTGGAGTTATTGTGAACCATTGGAAGGTATGTATGCTATATCCGACACCCATTTGGAAAAGAAAAAAAAAGCAAAAGATGTTTGACAAAACTATATTTATCGGTACTTCCATGTTCACATTTTTTCGTTCCCGTTTCATTACTTCTTTATGTTTTTTGTCTGTACATTTGAGTAGTAATCAATGCATCAACTAAGTACATTTGAGAAAGATTGGTGAATCCTTTTTGTGCAATTTAGGAGAAGGGTGCAAAAAAAAGGTATGAAAGTTTTGTATTTTCCTTGTACTGTAAAGTGATGACACCATATCAAGGACAAATGTTATTGTAGGCTTATAGCATTGGAAGTAAATTTTTAAAATTTAGTTTTTTTTTTACGTTCAAAGTTGAAAGTAAGGTAAAGCTTCATTATATTTCTTTTTATGTTGATGTATGTACTTTGTTCACTTACAACAAGGAGTATTGAAATTGGCGATGAAGTCTTCCGTATTGCGGAGTGCTTTTACAAAAGGTGGCCCAAATACAAAAATTAAGCTTCAGTGTAATCCCGGTATTGATGAGGTAGTTGATTTATATTATTTAATTAATTATTTGAATTTATTTATGGAAACGTGTCTTTTTATTTGAAGAATGAATATAATGTAATTGGAATTTCACAGTTATATATTAAAATATATTTGCAAGCTATGTTGAATACATTGTATAAACAAGAATATCTCAGAGTCAGAGCCATTGATCACCTGGTATCATCAATTTTATATCATCGTATCATATGTGATATGCTAATAACAATGCAATTAAAAATGTTGTAGGTTGAGATTGAAGAAATTACAGTGGAGGAAGCTTTACTCTAGATGAAATATGGAAACTTTTGGTATTTGGGCCATATATGTTTCTTGGTTACTATTTTAGAAGGGATAAATAACATACGTTCATTTATTTTAGTATTATTAGTTACATTTTTCACTATCATAACCCATCTTAAAAAATCAAAGATTTATTTTTATTGTTGGATTGTTGTTACACGATAAACAAATCTTAACATTCCTTTATCTAAAATGCTTTAACCATTTACAAGTAGTAAGTTATTATTGTCTTATTTTAGTAAATTAAATCTTTGGCTTATTAAAAAAAGTTTTTTAATTAAAGTCCTGGCCATTCAAACCGGTGCCAATGGCGCGGGTGTCCTTCATCTAATTACAATTAATTAGTATTGTTAAGTAAATTTTTAAATGTTATAATTTTATATGTAGGTAGACTTTTATTAATTTTTATTTTGTTCACCGATTTAGTATTAATTAACCAATTCATAACTATTATTAAAAAAACTTGAAAAATCATGGTAGTTTCAAATGTATGTGATAAAAAAAAGAATGTTTTTTTTAGTATAATATAAATGTTTGATGTTAAAGCAATTAATAATTATATAACATATTAATTTTGGCCACCACTTATAAACAATGATACTTAGGAGCTGAGCGTTTGGTGGTTTGGCGCATCTAGTTGCTTTCCCCATCCACGTTTCCTCTACCGTTTTGCTTGTGACTCTACTTCTTCCACCACATGCTTTCTCTTTTCGATGTACCCGAAAACTCATATATCAACATTTTAATGTGGATTTTTTAATCATAAATAAGCATTGAAGAAGATTGAGGTTGGGTCTTCGGTTAACTAAGAATAAGGGTTTGTCCAAGGTTTTTTTGCTTTAGCGGTATCGGTTGTTTATCATTTCGGTTTTGTAGTAGATTGATTTCAACATATTGGTTGCTATTAGATCATGATGGAAGGATGTATGGATTGATTCAGCTGTGGATAGAATGATTTAGGTTTTTCTTTTATTTGTCATCATGTTTATATTAAAGGTATTTTACATCGGTTTTACAGCTTCCTTGGTTCTCATCTATAGCGAAGTGAAATAGCTAAGCCAAGGAACCATTTGTGTAGATGGTGTTGGATTAGGTGTCTAAGATCTTAATTCAATTAGTATAATCTAAAAGAATAAAAGTAAAAACCTATTTGGGTTGCTCTAAATAGCTAGAAATAACTTAAATGATTTTAGGAGTAAGGAAATAATTTACTAAGTTTATTATATGATTAATAAATTAATAGTGGTTAGATATTAATTAAGAATTAATTGGAAATTAATTTTTGGATTAATTATAATTAATTAAGGATGTAAGGGTTAAATTATAATTGTTTAATTGTTAAGAAAATATAACATTTTAGACCCCTCCTAGGTTTGGATGTTTATCCTTTGGTTCCAGAAGGTTCTAGCAACTGATATGTAACTGTCTTGAATAGATTAAATATTATTGAAATATTTAAATCATGGTAAACCCTATATATCTATCAGCTATATATAGGGTGTAACACCAAGAAATTAGGGCTAGACGCTTAAGATATTATAGGCGTTAAAAATTAACTTATTTATAAAGATTAATTAAGATAATGAACCTTAACCATGGTTACAATATATGTGACAAAGATTCCGTACATATAAAGAGTGCCTAAATCTGACTTTGTGAGAGGAAATTACGAATTTTCTAATATTTTAGCATAGTTGTGTACGGCATAGAAACCGAAAATGGAATCAGTCGATTGTTAGGAAAAAACAATCTAAATGAGAATTGAAGATCTCGTCGATATAAAAACAGTTGAGAACGGATGTCATATAAGAGAGCTATGATTTTTTAATGGATTTTAACAATCTAAGTCTGTTAAAAATATAACTTTAAAAATGAATTCAAAACTAGCTGACACAGTCTAAATGAAAGTTGCAGATCTCATCGATAACTATGCGTGGATATAAAACCCATTGAAAACAGAGATCGAATGAAGAAGATATGAGTTTTTAAGAAACATAATTTCTTTACGTGCACTCGTACGCAACGACAGAGTGTGTCGTGTACGCTGTCATTCCACCCAGAATGCGATAGGACTGTCAAAATTGTACTACGAAAAACCAACCAACATGCTACCAATTAAACCAAGAAAATTGGTAGCCATTATATTTGGTAGCCAACATGTTTGGTTGGTAGTACCGTACCAATTGAACAATGTTGGTACGATAAAGGTACAAAAGTATGAATATCATGGTAATACTCTACCAACACATTCTTTATGTGTGTGTGTGTGTGTGTGTGTATATATATATATAAACAAAATCATAAATTTCAATTGTTAATTGTGTTTAGTGTTTACATTTTTAAAAACATTATATAAGTTATTTGGTCACATTAGTCAATAGTCATTACCATGTTAAAGAAAAAATTAAAACATTACTTTAAGTCATCTCTCCCTTAAGTTTTTAGTCGGCGAATCTTACGGTGTTTGATAGCTGGTGAATAGAAGCTCTCGAGTCAGAGTTCTGCCCGCTTAATTCCCAGTTTTCATCAATGTACTCTGTAAGTTAAGCTACACTTATTTTATTCAAGTGTAACTTTTAATTATAGTCACAATCATTATTATGAACCTATAATTAAGATTTATCAGTGAGTCCAAGTCATCATAATGATTGATCTACTTACGGGGATGATGTCTAGGTTGGATTTAGTGAGGTATTTAAAGTGGGATTCCAAACAGTATACTCTGTATACCAAATGGATCCTACCTCCGATATGATCCTACCTGGTTATTAATTACTTGATAGATCTTGATGTAGACATTAAGATTATTGAGGAATCTAGATTATCATTAGTCGCCAAGAATATTAGACGAAGAGTCGGTATAAATCATACTAAGGCCACGTCAAAGGAAATATCAAAGTGTTAGGTGGAGTGTTGTCAAATTGTCTAGTCACCCACTTGAATTACATGAGTGCATAGTCTTTTTCATGAACATGATTTAATACAAGTTTTAATTAATGTATTAAGTATATCTTAAGGAGTTTATATGTGATTTGTATGCTTATTGCCTGGAATATGTGTTAAGAACGTTTTTGATATTATATGATATACGAACCAAGTACGGTTCTATATATATATATATATATATATATATATATATATATATATATATATATATGTTACATTATAACAATAACAACAACAACAACATTAGAGAGAAGGATAAACGTTTATTATTTACCTAAATACTATGTATACACTGAAGTAGGATAGTGTTGCCTAAGGAGGGCTAGTACTAGGAATTAAACATTATAGTCTTACTAAGATATAAGATAGAGACCTACAAAAGAGGCTTAAGTGTAATGGGTAGCATCTTCTTAAGAGCACATACGAGACATGAACGGTGAGTAGAATTATGACATTAATCCTTGGTTCGAGAGTAGGGATTAGGTGTAGTCATCTGCCAATGATCTGAGAGTGTAGCTTAGGCATAGTCACTCGTCCCTGGTCCAGGAGTATGGATTAGCCATAGTTATTCATCATTGATCTAACTGTATGGATTAGACTCGATTATTCATTCCAGATCCAAGAATCTGGATTAGATATAATCGTTTATTCCTGATCCGAGAGTATGGACTAGGTAGAGTCATTCATGTCCAAATTCGAGAGTATGGATTATGTCGTTGAATAGGTTTGAAATGCAAGGATCGATGAGGTGGGGGTAGATTACATATATGTGAAATATTTGCATTTATGATATTGCATATTTTAAGATATATATTGAAACATCCAAGAAATTCGGTCCAAAAATTTCATTTCTAAGTATTAAATAAAACCATAGTTATCAAAATCATCTCATCAAATCATAAGTCATAGTATCTCAAAAAATTATTATCAGAGTTTCCAAATCAAAACATTACAGTAAACATCCCTGGATAATCTTTGTGGTGTTTGTAATACAGTCATCCCAAACTCTTCTCTTTGCAACTGGAAGTACTTGAAACCAAAACTTAAAACTTTAAGCACAAAGCTTAGTAAATTCCCCATACTACAACATACCATAAACATAATCACATATACTGAGCCCCCGTCCCTTCATCGCTCCCCGCCCGACATCGGATAGTGTCCGACATCAGGCCTCGCCTAGCATTAAGCCCCGCCTGACATCGAGCCCCGCTCGGCATGCAGATCTGTTTCTCCCAGGACTCGCCTATCACTGGGCCCCGCCCCTCTATACACATACAAACAATAACATATAATCATGCTAGTACATAAAGAATCATACACAATACTATATGTTCCGATCCTAAGGCCTCACCTATCATGGGCCCCGCCCATACTCTGCTAGTGATGAGACATGGAACCCCATCCACACTCAGTTAGTGATGAGATATGGGACCCCACCCACACTCATCTCCCTACCAGTCACATACAAGTATAAAAAAACAACAAGTATAACTAAACATGCATTCGTTCATCATGTACCACTCGACATCGAACCGAAGTTCAGAAACATACATATAAACCTTCCTCGGGCCCTTCCTAGCATCGGACCATAATCCAGAAAGCATATAGACATTCCTCGGGTATCCCCTGGAATCGGACCGTAATCCAAAAACATACAAATACAGACACATGCAAGAATCACGAAGAGATCAAGCATTCCAACATTCCTCGGGCACTGCCCGACATCGGATCCCAATCCGGAAACACATAAACATAGATACGAGCCAACATTGGTGCCTTTGACCTATTCAAACAGGAGGAAACTGACCTCAAATGTTGAACCTCACTGTAAGAAATCCTTGGCTGCAGCCCTGCCGACTCCCCGAGCTATCAATACTAAAATGTCACCCAATTAGAAATTTAGGTTCCAAACCATGTTCCATAACCCTTACTTGGGGTGAAATGAGCGTTTCACCCCTGGCCCTACAAGATTCACAATGAACACCCAAAACTATCCAATCCATAAAACCCATCAATGACCCAATTTTCCAAATTAGACCCAAACCCTTACATGTGCCATTCCCTAAAGCCCATTTACTTTTCTAAACCAATTATTTTTCGATGGACCAAAGGTCCAAGCCCATTGGGCCCAATCAAGGCCTAACTAGATTGGACCCACTATGGCCCGATTTATCATCTTAGGCCCATTAGGGAAAGCCCAGCAAGGCAAGCCAACCAAAAGTCCATTACTTTAAAATCCTTAGTCCATTATGAGCCCAAACCAAAGGATAAGTCCAATACCAGGCTAGCCCACAATCAAAGAGCCTAAAACTTTCACAGGTGATGCTCACGTCGTGAGAACCTTATACTCACGACGTGAGGTAGTAACTTTGGCACAAAAACTTCCTCGAACACGCTCTCACATCGTGAGGCTTCATTCCTCCCGTTGTGAGTCCAAATCTGACCAAAATGAGCATTAAGCTCCTAATCCATTAAGCCTTAACATGGGATAGTCTAGAGGGTCTTCCTTGACCCCAAGGATCATAAAAATCGAAGCTTTCCAGTCACATATGTCAAATACATGACTTAAACACTAACCTAGAGCAAAATGAAGGAAAAAGGGCCAAGACTTAAACTTGGAGTCCAAAACTTGCACCAAAATCTAGATCCAAGGGTTCTAACACATCAAATGACTCAATGGTCCATAAAGTTGCTAACTTTATGGACCTCATGCATGATAATTCAAGATCCCATGTGAAGAAGGTAACTATAACCTAGATGTAGCAAGATTAGAAGAGAAAGGTGGGATGTTTGAGACTTATAGAGGCTTATGAGCTCAGAATTGCCACAAGGAGGAGCTTATATCACCAAAAGAAACCACCACAAGAGCTTCTTCTTCCTCTTCAAGGAAATCAAAACACCAATAACACACCAATACCACCAACAATGGCTCAAGGGATCAAGAGGGCCAAATCTAAGGTTTTTTTAGTGACTTGGGAGTGAAAGAGGCTGAGGAGAAGCAACCCTAATAATCCCATATCTTTAAATACCCGAAAATTAGGGTTTTGGTGCATCAGATGCTCCTTACATCGTGAGCACTTCATGCTCACGTCGTGAGCCTTAAATAAACTTTGTGAACAAGTCAACGGTCATTCACCCGAACTACTCCAACTTCAAATTGCCATAACTTCTTCGTTTCAACTCCATTTTTGGTGTTCCTTATATCCACAGAAAGGTGGCGAGAAAATATACACATCTATCAACTTATTCTCACCTAAAAACCTTCAAAAACGAAAATCCAAAATTCATAAAGAGCTCGAACTGCCACTTTACTGATATATCCCTTAGCTCCAAGGCACAACCCAAACTCACGTATCACCTCAATTACATTGCCCATACCTAAATGGGTCTAAATATCTCTTTTCCAAAGGCCCTAAGCCTTATGATAACCTATCTGTAGGCCATAGTCCTAAATTTGGAAAGCGATTCGGAATAGGGCGTTACAACTCTCCCCCACTTAAATTAGATTTCGTCCTCAAAATCGCTCCTTACTAACACCCATATCCCAAAAAATGATATGAGGAATGCAACCTATGATTCTATACGTAAAACAATCTTATTAAGAAAATCGAAAACCAAGCCAAACTTCCATCCCAAAGAAAGCGAACTTCGAGCTTCCACAAACCACTTCTACCTCCCCAGAGTCTGAATCTCATACTGGTTTGTCTCCTTGACAGATTGCTCATGCATAACCACTGATTACCAATCCAGACACATCCAAAGTTGAGCACACACATGGGCAAACATCCTGACTGAACTCACGTCCTGACGGGAATTCCCAACCTGATTCCCCAACACTAGCTAACAAACACCAAGAAGACGCGAACCCAACGTTGGGAAGTTTCCCAAACTCCCAAATCACACACTCCTCAACCAGTCAGCCACTTGGCCGCCTTTCTCCCCGATGGGAATCCAGGCTCATCCTAGTTTCGCACTTACCTTTGTTCCTAGATACCTAAACGATTCTCCTCCACTTTGATTCAAATAACATCTTACAACACACATGTCTGGAAGGATCCCCAATCCTTCTTACCATCCAATGATCAATCTGCTGGAGACCAACATTTATCACTATTAGTGTTCCAAAACTAACCAACAATAAAGCAGTACAACTCTTGAAGACTAACAGAACACCTCCCGAGTTCCAATCACACTTACTACCACTACTGCATCCTGGGAACCCTCTTTATAAGGAGACGGCGTTACACTACTAATCTAATATTCATGGTATGCGGATGGCATATAACTCGTACATAAGCAAAAAATATAACTACAAGATACACTTACGCATACCGATCAAGACAATAGCAAGAAAATCATAAATAAATACTGATAGGAAAGCAAAATATACACACATGTAAATCGAAAGTTTCTCGAGTCTCCTCTATAGTCAGCGGGAAAACCCTGCTCCTCACTATCGGTGCCTCTCCCCGACCCTGATGGCTGTTAGTAATCCTCAACGTCGCAGGGTCAGGTGCTATCACCTATCCCACTACATACAAACTCATATATTGGACCTTCTTGTGGCCCCGTTGACTGCAATGAAAGTAGATCAGGTCTGATCCCTAGGTGGTGGTAGCAGTACAATCCCTGCTATAATGATCGATCCGACCGGACTAGGCAGAATCACCACCACAACCACTCCTACATGCACCCTCGTGTGTCCTGCCGCAACGGCTACGATCCTGATGACCCCTCAATCTAGAATCCAATACCTTGGGCCTCTTTCCCGATCCCGTGGATTTCTGAACTACATCGGGCTTCCTCTTCTTATCTGACTCTAAGTCGATCTCCCTCTCCTTGGCTCGAGCGATCATATCCTCTAGCGTCTTGCAGCTCGACCTGCTCACAAACTGTCTAATATTGCTCCTCAGTGTAGTGGTGCTGATTATGATGGCATGTGCGGAATTAGAAAGATCTAATGAATCATCATGTAAAATCAAGAACACAAGGAGTAAATAAATCTTTTTAAGCTCATATTAGATCTAGAAAGGATATACAAAGTACAAAAATTCTCTCTCTATTCTAACACTTCAAATGGTTCCTTACATAAAATGAGTGCCACTCACTACCTTATAAAGGAAAGGAAACTCATTACACATACAAGTGGGTAAAGCCTCATCCAAGCATGACTTTGCACCCTAACATTCTCCCCCTCAAAGTTAGGATTGGATGCCCTGGATTTAGTTTCCAACGAGCTAGTGCGATCAAGACCAAACTCCCCCTCGAATTATCACCGGTCTTCAAGATCCGCAAACAATATCCGAGAAACCCGCTTCGAATACCCATCCTTCTCCCCCTTTTTATGATCAAAGAAATGATTATAAAACCCATTAAGGGTGAGAAGCACCCGAGGAATAAACAATACAATACTCCCCCTTGATGTGTATCAAAAATGAATCACCAAAAATCTTGCACGGAAAAACAATCACAAAAAAGCTTAAATTTTTTTTTTCCAATTTATGAAATTTTTTGACTTTTCGAGTGAAAGTTGCAAGATTTTCCAAAAATCGGGTAGAATTGTCACTTTCTGAAACTTGCAGGGACCCATTGCACCAAAAACAGTCAAATATGCGAAATTCTCCCACATTTGCAAAACTGGGTAGAAAATGTAAATTCGCACAAACTGCAGGGACCAGAAATGCACAATCTTCAATTTCTAGCAAAAATTAGTCCTTTTTCGAAATTGGGCGAAAACTGCCAAACTTACGAAGCCTCAGGGACTATTTTAGAAAAATCTGGCTTTTGCTCCAAAACTTACGAAGATTGTGACCGAACATTCGAATAGTTAAAAAAAATGTCACTCTTTCGTAAGATCAGGGACCAATTTTGTAAGTTGTATGGTTTCTTCCCAATTCTTGTTATGGGACGAACGTACAAAGACTCTTTCTCTCTCCTCTTCGTAAATTCATTGTCCACCCTTCGAAAATAAAAACCCAGTAACCCCTTCGTTCAAATCCAAAACAACTCAAATACACCCTTCGTTTTTTAGTAACCCAAAACATTGATATCTATTTGCTTCGTTTTTCAGTCAACAACACAAATCAAGAGATCCATTCCTCAAAATCAATCCATAACCCAAACTTTCGAAATCGACAAACACCAAATCATAAATTTCTCAAAATCGGCACCAAATACGATTGATTTCCATCCAAAACAGTCGACGACTCCAAAAGCGAATTCAATAACTTCAAACAGTTCGCTTTCAAAATCAATCAACCATCTTCCATTTGACAATCGACCTAGACAAACCATCCAATTCCAGACTTCGCTTTTTGGTTTTCAATCCAAAGCGAATCACCAACCATCGACTCCAAATTGATTTACAAATTGAAAGTATTGCAACATCATAACCTTCGCACATCGATATCTACAATCGACTCCAAGATTTCGCTTTTCAACAACAAGGACGTCGATTATCTCATCTCGTTTCCAACCACACCTCCTTCCCTTCAAAACAATGAACACAATCCATAGGATTTCGATTTCAATTAACCCAAATCGATTACGATTTCCAAGTATACCCTTCGAACATTAACATCAATCTTAAACCTGTGATTGTACACTCCGATTATCAACCCACTCTACTTGGACCAGTTGAATATAATTTCATTCGATGCCAAGTAGCAATTCTCTACTCCAACAGTCAACAATTAAAAAATCAATTTAACATGTTCAACTTTGAAATTGTTCAATCCCAAAACTTCGCTTTCTCCTACACAAATCGTCAAAAGCGAATTCGTCATGTCGACGATTTTCAAAATCAAACTATCGATGCTCCCATTTCGAATCCAAAGACATCGACTATCATTGATTCCAAACAATCCAACTCCAAAATCGATTTCAACTACAAATTTGCTGCCAACTATAACTCTCATTAACCAATTTCAATTCGAGATTCACTGAACAACAAACAAAAGTTCAATTTTGACTTTTGTTTCACTGAACAACAAACAAAAGTTCAATTTTGACTTTTGTTTGACTTTTCTGAATTCGTCTGTTCTTGAAATACCTCGATTGATTAACTGAATAACCAAAATCGATGTTCAAACAATATTGATTATTGAGAATGAAGAACCGAAAACGAAACACATCAGCCGAACAATCGTCGATTATTAGAATGTTCAAACGTGAAAAACGATGATGAACATACGACTTTTTCAGAATCATGCAACACGGACTCTATTATCAAATGAATTTATTAAATTGTTGGGCTCAATCATGACCAATACCAAGCAAAACGAATTGGACTAAGGAAACAATGAGTAGAATACGATTTGGGTTGAATTGAATAGGATGAATAGTAACGAGAAAAGGTGTTTAGGGCTGGGCTTCGAAAAATGATATCATATGAACAGTAGCATTTTCGAGAAAAAAAATATTTTAGATTTAAAAAGAAATTGTAAGAGTAGAATTTTGATTTTGTGTTTGATCAAAAAAAATGGATCAACTATGGGGTTGAAACGAATTTGATCCAGTGAAACAAATCGATCAAAAATGAAAAACGCAAAATACGAATCGAAATCATGGATGTTTTGGAATCCATTTGAGAATTTGTGATACCTTTTTGACAAATCGAGATCCATTTGCAACGAACGAATCAAATTTAGAAGATCTTGGTTCTTTTGTTGGAACGAGAAAATCCCCAATTTGAACATTGTACCACCCACTATGCGTGATGTACAACTCGTTCTTCGCGTTCTTCTTGTTCTTCAACGATCCAAGAACATCTTCAAAAGAACCTTCAACACTCTTGGGTTTTGACTTCAAATTCAATGCAACCTTTGGAGATAGTTGCTTTGGAACCCAAATTTGTTTCATGGATTTCGGCTTCACAACATTTGACGATTTTTGTGAGTAAACCCGCTTTTTCTTCCGATTCATCTTCTTTTTCTTTTTCTTTCTCATCTTTTTGCATCTTGAAGACTTGACTTGATGAACAAACCCACTTTTAACAACATGAACATTTTGAGTTTGAATCAAATCTTTTGGAGTTTGATATTTGTGAATTTCTTGAACCACCGGCTTCCGATAAGGAATCATTCCTTCAAACGAATCACAAGAACACAAAATATCATCGGTTTGAACTCCAATCGAGCAAAAAACTTTTTCATCATGAAAATCAACTTGAACTCCTTTTTCTTGAACATCAAGAACATCACATTGAACTCCATTGTCAATAACTTCAACAAACTTAAGTGCACGAAGATCATTCGAGTTTTCAATTAGAGAAATGTATTTCTTATTGAACAAATCTCTTTCTTCTCCTTCTTTTTGATATCTACTACGAACTAATATGGACAAGGCAATTTTATTCAACCATGCAATCTTACAAAGTGGTTGAAATACCAGCTTCCATGATCATCCTTCAAACCTCCATAAGAAACCAAATTACCCCATGAAATCAATTTGCTTAACAACAACCCATAAAATTGATCTTCATTGACTTTGTATTTCACATCTTTAATGATCACAATCCAAGAATCATATGGTAAACCCACCATGATCACAAAAACTTGAAGAATTCTAGAGAGAGAAAGTAAAAATCACTTGAATTCTAGTGAAGAAAATCGAATTATGAATAGAATCAAAGATGAATTCGATTTCTAGAATCTAAAAACTCTCTAAAACACGAAGATCCAAGATCATAAAATGAATCACTAAATCAAAATAGCCATCAAGGATCAATTCTTGATGAAATCAAGAACACCCGCTCTGATACCAATTCTAGTGGTGTTGATTATGATGGCATGTGCGGAATTAGAAAGATCTAGTGAATCATCATGTAAAATCAAGAACACAAGGAGTAAATAAATCTTTTTAAGCTCATATTAGATCTAGAAAGGATATACAAATGGGTTTGTACAAAAATTTTCTCTCTAGTCTAAGACTTCAAATGGTTCCTTACATAAAATGAGTGCCACTCACTACCTTATAAAGGAAAGGCAACTCATTACACATACAAGTGGGTAAAGCCTCATCCAAGCATGACTTTGCACCCTAACACTCAGCATCTCGTGGTACCAAGCCTCCTTCATCTCCTCGTCCGCTACATACTGCGTAACAAGAAGGGTCTTCTCCCTAAACTTGGCGGTGATCTCCGTCACCGTCTCCGTAGTCTGTTGGAGGTCTTGGAACTCTTATGCTAGTCGTTACACCTTAATCACTAGTGCAAACTCAGCTCGGAACCCAGTCGAGAAGTCACTCCATGTTATCACATCAATAGATGCATCATGTCCAATAGCATGTCCAACCTCCTCCCGCCAATCACGTGCTCTGTCCTTTAGAAGACATGAGGCGAGTCGGAACTTGTCCCTCTCGGGACACCAGTTCGAACGGAAAGCGTTGGTGACATCCGCCAACCACCAACTGGTAGCAATCGGGTCCTTAGCCTCATGATAGTCTGGAGCTCCACAAGCTTTGAACTCACGGAATATCAATGTGCGCACCCCCATCATGGCCGCCATCTCAGTGCGGAATGCACTCAATATCTCATCAAGAATCTCCAAGATACACTCCTTGACTGTACCGAAGATCGCAGGAGTCTGGTCAATGATATTGCATGTAATCTTAGTTGAAATAAACTCTCTCATCTAATCATCAAGCTGCCCGGCTCCAAAGCCTGAGCCTGATCTCTCACCGACACCAGAACTGCCAATTGGTCTAGTAAGTAGTGTCACTATGCTGCAACATATCATAACAACCATTACAATTCACTATCGAGGGATCACACACACACACACTACAATTTTATTGGTTTTATCTCAGCCCTCCTTGACTTAAGTACGAATCCTCTGTTTTCAATAGAACGGGCCCATAATACCTTCCACATCTATCCGTACTTTCCTCAAGAATTTCCTTGACTTCACCAAGTCCCTTTCACTACTACTACTCCCAGCACTAATCTCATCCTACGATTTCCCTAGGGTAATCACCGACCCACTTTCTCCATCAGTTGCTTAAGAAATCCTTGTTATCTTCCCTAAGTAGCTCGCGAATACCATTACATATTACTAAGACCAGATAATTCTTCGAATGAAAGGTCTCTCCTTACAATGGTTAGACTCAGACTAGAGCTATGAAATAGGGCTAAACCTAATATTCTGAAATTATTTAGTCCTCATAACATTTAACTTAACATATTTGTTTACTATTTAGTTAAAGATAACTAGAACCCTAAAAGCACAAAGCAGACAACATTTGAGCATTGAGTAACCCAAACCAAGCATATCCTAATCAGGCCATCATCTCACTGACTAATCAGTACTAGCATGCTGTTCAATAAGCACATACAATAGGCATACAAGGTATCCTTCCTATATCCATATCCCTAATCTAGCATGGAGTACTCATACGCATACATCAGGCATACAAGGCATCCTTTCTAGATCCTTAGATCTTTTCAAAATCCTTTTTATAAAAATGGCTTTCTTTTGACAAAATTTATACCAAGTCCTCACTTTGAGTTCGGACACACCCAAGAATATTCCTGAATCCCTCAAACCAAGGCTCTGATACCAACTTGAAACATCCCAGAAATTCGGTCCAAAATTTCAATTCTAATTATTAAATAAAACCATAGTTATCAAAATCATCTCATCAAAACATAAGTCGTAGTATCTCAAAACATTATTATCAGAGTTTCCAAATCAAAACATTAGAGTAAACATCCCATGCTAATCATCATGGTGTGTGCAATGCAGTCATCCCGAGCTCTTCTCTTTGTAACTGGAAGTACCTGAAACCAAAACTAAAAACCGTAAGCCCAAAGCTTAGTGAGTTTCCCATACTACCACATACCATACACATAATTGTTGGGTTTTATGTACTACAACGCTCCTATGGTGCACATACAACCCAAATGCTTTGGATCTAGTTTTCTCTAATTATACATGCAATATTCATTTCCAAAGCATGAAGCCTAACTAGCATTCAAAACATTGATACATGAATCATAAGAACTAGTTATAAGATTATCTAATGTTGTAGCTTTTAGAACTTGGACTTTTAAGAGCTTAGAACCTCAAGTGTGATGCCTCAAACGGTTCACAAAACACCAAGAGCAATAGGATTAATATGAGAGAGAGTTCTAGAGACACAAATCGGCCAGCCTCTTCTTAGAACTCATAGGGGTCGATTTTAGCAAGCTAGAGACTATATTTATAGTTTGGAATCCTTAGGGTTTAAACTTGTAAACCTTAATTCACTTGGGCTTTTGGACTAATAAATCATTAACCTTTTTGAGTAACTCTTCATAGACTCAAAAATATTTTGTCCAATCCTAATCAACATGGATCATTAGCCCGAACTATAAATATCATTGATTTACCTAATCAGTCCCTACAAATTTAATTAGTCTTTGTTGATCGCTAAATTAATTCCAAATTAATTCTTGATCATTACTAATTAAATAATATGATTTCTCAATTAATATATTATACTTATAATATATTAGTAAATCATAAATACCCTCTTTCTCAAGTATCCTTCCTATCAAATTGCTTTGATGAATGCAACCCAAATGGACTATGCTGCTATTGGGTCAAGTACATACCAATTATAGTTATGAGCTTAGACACCTAATCCAAAAATCTCCCGCTTGGATAAGTCTAATAAGTATAAGTGCTAATGTAGCTTAAAATCTGATTAGCAATCGTAGCTCTCAAAAAACCGTTGTCAAAATTTGACCTAGTCAATGACACGTCCATGACATAAGGGATCATATATTCCTCCATTCTACAAGATATCGTATGAACTGAGACATTGATTTTAATAATTCTCTCTGTTCATGTGTTGTTTCCCGATTTCCGATTTATGACAACTAACTAATTAAACAAATCAAATCAGTCTAGGTTTGGCCAAGCACTTAGGTATCATCACTAAATCATCGAGGGGCCACAGATATCGCTTTTATCCCCCATTGGATAAAAGGTACGGATAAACTTTGAGTCATATGCTTTCTCTACTTACTCATCAAATAACACACAACAATATGTTTTATAACACCAAGTTACTGGTGCATTTTCGTATCATCAATGTGCAACTGACTTGTAAACTAAAACTCACATGTCTTGGTTTCAAGAATATAATATATTATCGTCTCACAATCACTCGTGACAAAATCCATGAAGTGATTCATGCGAGTGTGGGTTTAATCCTACTTTCAAATCTTATTACAGTAGTACTCATGAACATTGCAGCAAACTTTCATCATGTCTAAACACCATAGACAATCTACAAGCGGATTCACGACAATCTTACCTCATTACTTACTTCCAAAGTATGATTAACTGTGGGTGTTTGAATAACCTAGTTACTCGGAAAGTAAAACATGCAAAGTGAAACACAAGAATAATTGAATCAAATATGGTTTCAAAACTTTTGAATATAAATAAAACACTTATTATTTTATCACTATTTCGATTGCAGATTAGTCATTGTATAATTTTTCGATTGATCAACTTAATACTTGAATTAAAACAATAGTTATCCCACACTTTAAGCATGCACACTATGTTTACCTATGATCTTTACTTTGTGAAATAGATCAATTGAACACATTGCCAATGATGCTCTTTTCACAATTCCAAATCTTTATCTTAAGTGTAGGATTCTAAACTATCATGCAATGATTCCTTTTGTAATATCGAGGTACAAAAGTCACAGAGACTTTGCCAACGCTATTACAAAATATTTCTTTGGAGATTGTCACAAAAACAATTCCATGGAAGCGAAGTCTCAAATTTAAAGTACATTCCTTTGAACATCCTTCTTGGACAAATAGATTCTTAATATCCATCTCCCACTGTGGAAATATTTCCATATATGTCATATGACAACTTGTTATAGATAAAATCAGGTCTATTCATAATAATGTCAATATGTTCCATCCAATACTATACTTCCAAGTACAAGCGATCAATCCTTAACGAACCTCAGATCGTCCTTGACAATTATTTAATAACTTTAGTCATATCTGGTTCTAGTCCTCTTAATGACCTAGGCATTTGGAAAAATTGAACACGTGAATGTTATAGCACATGCAATCGATCCTATACTTGAAGCATATGGGACATTATTCATAATTTTATACATAAAGACATGATACTTGACCAGTCTTCTGTGATAATATTTCTATATATAGAATTTCCAATGTTGAAACACTTCAGCATGGTATTCATATATTCTCATGATTAAGCTTGATTAAAACTTCAATCTAAACTTTTAGATTTAAAATGAAGTATAAGTGTACTCTCCCTTGCTATAGTGGAACAACTTTTCAAACTTTGCAAATTAGAACTTTGTTTCCTATAAATAGCATTGCTAACTCGCAACACTTACCATAATAATTATTCTCCCAATAACATAATAATTATTTTGTTACTAGCATAACATTTATGCTTCCACTAGTTTTAACATGTATTTAGAAATCAGCTGGACTTCTAGAAATCAATACTTATTGACTTTCTTACCGAAGTTCAGATTAATGATACAAGATCCTTCGATAAGCCTTTATCTAAGCTCATATACCTTTCAGATTAAATAACACAAACCTTTCAGAAAATTATAGTCAATAACTCTCGAATGTTCAAACTAATTGTCATTTCTCACAATTCAAGCTATAAAAAGGGATGTCATAATCATAATCGGATTTGAGAACACAATTAATGTTGGATTACGTGTCTAAGCCCATAACTATAATTGGTATGTACTTGACCTGAGAGTAGCATGGTCTATTTGGGTTGCCTTCACCATAACAGTTTGATAGGATGGATATTTGAGAAAGAGGTTATTTATGATTTATTAATATATTACAAGTATAATATATTAATATAAAATCATATTATTTAATTAGCATGGATCAAGAATTAATTTAGTGATCAAAAGAGACTAATTAAATTAACGGGGACTGATTATGTAAATTAGTTTTATATAGTGTTTGGGCTATTGATCCATGTTGGGCTAAGTTTTTGAAAGTATCCATAAGAGTTAACCCACATGAGATATGGATCATAACCCAAGTTTATGGGTTAGGGTTTACCCATGACACTTTGAATACTACACTATATAAATGTTGCCCTTAGCCAAAATCGTCACCCTATGTGTTCTAAGAGTTTATATAACCGATTTTGTGTGCTCCATACTCTCTCTCAAAGTCCTCCTTTGTTCATGGTGTTTGTGAACCATTTGAGGCATCACACTTAAGGTGCTAGGCTCTTAAAATGCCAAAACTACAAGCTATAATAAAGAGGTATTCATCTTATTTGATTTTATGATTCATGTACCAAAATTGTATGCTAGTTATAGGCTTATGCTTTGGGTATTTCATTGCATGTATAATTAGAGAAAACATAGATCCAAAGCATTAGGGTTGTATATGCACCATAGGATGTTTTGGTTTACAAAACCCAATAATGGTATCAGAGCCTAGGATTGTTTTTTGTTATATTGATGCTTGCTAATTTTCAAAGTTGAAAAAAAATCGACTTTCTGGCCTCTGACTGATGAACTCACCGAGTCCACTGGCTGACTCGCCGAGTCCACTCAATAAAAGGGCAACTCGACAAGTCAGGTTCATGCACTCGTCGAGTAGGTGCGTTTGGCTGCAAAATTTCGAGTTGTTGGCCAAGAATTGGAATAGGATCATTACCACAAACTATTTGTAATCATAAAAAATTGTTTTTTCTAATTTGGTAATGATGATCCTCTTCTAATCAAAAGATAATTGTTATGATAGGCTAATTTCTTGTAAATTGTTGATATGAATTGTATTGACTTTTTAGTTTAACTAGATCATAGATAAATTATATGATAATGTTTTATTTGTTAAAGTATTGATCTAAATGTTCTTTAAATTCTTCCATAACTTGTCCTCGATTTATGGAACATGAAAAGTCACATCTATTAAAATAACATTAAACTTATATGTTATGGAAATGAAAAGGTTTCAAGAGTTACAAAACTTGCCCTTATGTTTTGGTAGTTGAAAAGTCTCAAATTATGAAAATATTAACTCTAGTAATTGAAAGGTTTCATAAGATGCGTGTATTCGGTTCATAACTTAAAAATTAATTAAAAGTTTTAATTTTGAATTTTTTTAATAAACTAGATGCCTTTAATAGTTCAATTACACATTATGGACTTTATTAAATTAATTAAAGTGTTTAATTAAAAAAGAAGTTTAATAAATCCATAATGACATGGTTTAACCTTAATTAAATTAGGAGTATAATTTATTAATAGATTAAAGCACCTATTATTTTAAAAGTTTAAAATACACCCTTATACTATATAAAATTAAAAAGTTTAATATATTATATGTATAAGTAAAAAGTCAGTCTTACCGTTAGTAGGCCTCATTCACGAAGCCGATCTATAAGGGGGGGGGGATAAGGTTACTGCCTATAAAATGGCAGTTTAATAGGTGTTCACTCTCACCCACCACTTCCTTGACCGATGGAGGGTCGTTAGCCGAACGGATAGGATAGGACATTAATTCTCATTAAAAGTATAATGAAAATACCAAGTAACTAAAAACTTATAAATTCCCCATCTTAGTTACTTAGGAAAACGTGAATTTGGTGCTATCCCATGAAATTGCACTTTTCACCTTATTAAGTCGTTAGTGGAGTGTGTGTGGTTAACAGGCACACTAATCTGGGACTGACAACGTGTGACAAAGGCTAGCTTGATGTTAATCATGGATCAATGGAGCGTGTGTAGTTAACCGACACATTGATTGGATGATTTGTAACATTAAGTGTAGCATGCTAATTTGCATGGTTATTCACACCTTGTTTGTGATCCTCGGCATCCCAGTCACAAACTTAAAGGGCACAATCAAGATTTAAACATGCCATTGAAAAGTTCAATGAATCTCAAATATCTAAGAATTTCAATTCATTTAAAACCTAAAGGTCATTTTCGTTTTTCATGGTGGAAATTGGTAAATCATCATTTACCTACCTTCAAATATTTTACAATTAGATTACGAGATCCCTCTTCCGAATTGTAGAATATTGTGTTGGGTCGTACCCGTAATATTTCATTTTGGGTGTTATATTAAGGAATTAAATCAACCAACTTGAATTTCTCCCATGTAGATGTTTAGTTCAGACAACTATGGTCTTTCTTTTCTTGTTGGAAAAAGCTTTCCACATGAAGATGATATTCACAAGACAATCAATGTGAAAGATTAATCCCTTTTTCATGCTGTAGTGGAACTTCACTTCCTCTGCCTCCTCCAATAGTTCTCCCTAACCCACAAGTTCAAAGACTTGAAAAGTTCAAGGTCACTCAATCCCTATTGGCAAGCCAACACCAAGATTGAAGGTTTGTGTGTGTACATGTCTTGGAGATGAAGTCACACATTGACAGACTGGGAATGTTAAGAGTCGTTTTAAGACTACTATAGTTGATTAATGGAAATATTATACAATGAATAATGTGTAATCAATATGGTGATTAAATAAAAGGTGTTTTATTTATATTCATAAGTTCATAGACCATGTTGAATTCGATTATTCTGGTGTTTCACTTTTCATGTTTTGACTTCCATAATAATAAGATTATTCAAACTATCCACATTCGATCATAGTTTGGAAGTAGGTATTGAGTCAAGACTTTCATGAATCTAACTATAGATTGTGTAGGTGTTTTAGACATAACACAAGTTTGCTACAGTGTTCATGAGTACTCCTAGAATAATATTAGAGTATTAGATGAAATCCACACTCATCTAATCACGTCATGGATTTTATCATGAGTGATTATGAGACAATAATATATTATATTCTTGAAACGGAGAGACATGAGTTGTAGTTTACATGTCGGTTTCACATTGATAATATGTAAATACACCAGTAACTTGGTGTTAAAAAACATATTGTTGTGTGTAATCTGATGAGTAGATAGAGCAAGCATATGAGGCAAATTTTATCCATTCCTTTTACCCTTAGAGGGATAAAAGTGATATCTGTGGGCCCCTCGATGATTTAGTGATGACAACCCTAAGCGTTTGGCCAAGCATGGATTGATTTGATTTGTTCAATTAGTTGGTTGTTATAAATCGGAAATCGGGAAACAACACATGAACAGAGAGAATGATTATAGTCCATGTCTCAGTTCATAAGATATATAGAATGGAGGAATAAATGATACCTTATCTAATGGAGGCATCATTTGACTAGGTCAGAGTTCGACAACGACTTTTGAGAGCTCTAATTGCTAGTTGGGATTTTGGATTCGTACTTGCAATAATAGTTATAAGACTTATCCAAGTGGGAGACTGTTGGATTAGGTGTCTAAGCCTATAACTATAATTGGTATGTACTTGACCCAAGAGTAGCATGGTCCATTTGGGTTGCCTTCACCAAAACAATCTGATAGGATTGATATTTGAGAAAGAGGTTATGTATGATTTATTAATATATTACAAGTATAATATATTAATCTAAAATCATATTATTTAATTAGTATTGATCAAAAACTAATTTGGAATTAATTTAGTGATCAAAAGAGACTAATTAAATTAACGGGGACTGATTATGTAAATTAGTGATATATAGTGTGTGGGATATTGATCCATGTTGGGATAAGTTTATGAAAGTATCCATAAGTGTTAACCCACATGAAATATGGAACATAACCCAAGTGCATGGATTAGAGTTTACCCATGACTCTTGGAATCCTACACTATATAAATGTTGCACCTTAGCCAAAATCATCGCCCTATGTGTTCTAAGAGTTTATATAACCGATTTTGTGCGCTCCATACTCTCTCTCAAAGTCCTCCTTTGTTCATGGTGTTTGTGAACCATTTGAGGCATCACACTTGAGGTGTTAAGCTCTTGAAATGCTAAAACTACAAGCTACAATAATAAGGTATTCATCTTATTTGATTTTATGATTCATGTACCAAAATTGTATGCTAGTTGTAGGCTTATGCATTGGATATTTCATTGCATGTATAATTAGAGAAAACTTAGATTCAAAGCATTTGGGTTGTATGTGAACCATAGGATGTTGTATTATACAAAACCCAATAGTTAACACAAATGCTATCTCCTTAAAATCTACTTAGTGAAAGTGTTTCCTTACAATCATTTTCATGAAATAGAGAGAAACTTTTGTCACTTACATTTTATAGTGTATCTTTTCTTATCCATATAAACTTGCATTCTCAACCACTATCATAAGAGAAGGTTTATGACAAATTTAAACTCATATGGATTGAACTTGTGTAATCTTAATTTCTAGCCACTTGGCAGTACAAGGGCCTACCATGTCTTCCAAGTTGTTGAGCAGATCACCCTTACTGATCAACAAAATTTCACTTATCAAGGTGCTTTGCCTTATGCAAACAATTTAGAACTCATAGAACTCGCATGCATGGTCAACTTTAACTGCAACGGGCATGGAAACAAGAATATGTCAACACGATAGGTTATTAACCTCAGTCATGTGCTAGTGATCATCAATAGGTTTATTCTTGATTAGTTCTTGAAGCTATTCAAGATCACTTAAGACTCCCACTGACCTCTTGACATATAAGATTCTCTGTTCAAGAAACATTCCTTGAAAAACAGATATCCAACAGTGCAGATTCTTATCAAGAATAACACTTCATGTAATTGGTCTTAGTTGGTCTTTGTTTTATCCAAAACATCGCAACTTACCAATTTCAAATATGCAAGAGTAAGGAACAATTTTACTCCACATTTGATGAGTATTATAAACCTACTTAAGATATGTCACTCAAGGCACAATCTCGGAGTATGACTCTAAGACTTGTTTTTGGAACCAAGTATGATTCACCTTCTTGATTTAACCATTTCAACAATTCAGGATTCCTCTTCTTAGCCATACTTGTGCACTAAGGTGTCCTTAGAGAATCAAATCTGATATGGTTTTCATAATCATTAGGATGATCACTAAACATGATAGTAAAGTAGTCTAATTTCCTTTCAGATTGGAGAAACTTTTATCTTTCTGCCTAATTGATTTTTCTTATTCGTCCTGCTATACATTGAAGCTTTTTCAATGATTCATAATTACACTAAAACTTGTAAGCATGACCATATTTACTAAACTTTTAGTAAATCATGATGAATAGTCTTGTCATTCTTTGTGGTGGACCTGACCAGTGCACAACCAAGTGTACCTGATCCCCTAGTCCTTCACTTGACTCACATATATATATATATATATATATATATATATATATATATATATATATATATATATATATATATATATATATATATGTGAACAAGGAATTAGTCTTAATTTCCAAAAGAAGAAGGTTCTCACTCATTATACAATTCAAGTCGCATGATTCCAAGTTTCTATCCAATTGAAACTTGGGTGATGAGAATCTTTCCTTATTTGGTAAATTTTGACACTACCGCAAACAAAAGAATCAGATCCATTTTCTATTATTGCTAAAAATATATAAACATCAATTTTCACAAATACCATTGCAAGGAGATATAAAATAAGAGAAAATCAAAATTTTATATATATATATATATATATATATATATATATATATATATATATATATATATATATATATGTGAACAAGGAATTAGTCTTAATTTCCAAAAGAAGAAGGTTCTCACTCATTATACAATTCAAGTCGCATGATTCCAAGTTTCTATCCAATTGAAACTTGGGTGATGAGAATCTTTCCTTATTTGGTAAATTTTGACACTACCGCAAACAAAAGAATCAGATCCATTTTCTATTATTGCTAAAAATATATAAACATCAATTTTCACAAATACCATTGCAAGGAGATATAAAATAAGAGAAAATCAAAATTTTATTTATTTATAAAATTGTAGAAAAACATGTCCTTACAATGCAAATACATATGAAAACTATGTTACTAAATACTCCTAAGTAATCTATCATAACTCCTAAGTAGCAGGTCAAAATCTGATTATCGAACCATGCGATCGAAATCCATCTCTTCATAATCGTACTCAATTTACTCTTCCTTTAAGTTTCCTTTCTTTTCTTCGAGCCTACAAAACATCAAAATGCAATCTTATCCCATCATGTATTAAGAATCTACAAATAGGAACTTAATAGAGTTGGATAGTGTACTTACCTGAAGCAGAGTCAAACATTTTGACATTACCATCCTTGTGGTCTTTTAGGTAAATAGGGCAGCCTCGCAACTAATTCCCTTTTTCTTGGCAATAGAAACAAACACTCTTTCAGAATGGCACATAGGACAATCTTAGATTTAGGTTTTCTCTTTACCATATAGTCAAATGATTTGACCATGGCCGATCCGTTTCCATTGGGAAGAGAAGACTTTTCTGGATGTCCAATGTTTCCATTATCAGTGTCCATGGAAGTCTGGGAAATTGATCTTCCAATAAAATATGCTTGACCAGTGCGCCAAATCATTGTTGATTCAGCAACAATTAGCAAAAAAGTAAGACTGATAGGGGTCATTTCGAGGTCTGTCATATAGTAATCTTTTATGAACTCACTATATGACTTAGGAAGTGATTGAAGAACCAAGTCAACAACCAGATTCCTGGAGACATCGACACCTAACATTTCCACCCTGTCAATACGCAACTTCATCTCCAAGACGTGAGCACATACGGACTATCCATCTTCATGTTTTCTTGCTAATAGGTCTTGAGTGACCTTGAACTTTTCAAGTCGACGAACATGTGGGTCAGGGAGAATAATTAGAGGAGGTGGGGGAAGTGATGTATGATTTCCAGTTCCTTGACCAAAACGTGGAGCATCATCTTCACGAGGAAAGCTTTTTCCATAAGATTCGGGAAGACCATAGTTGTCGAAACTAGACATCTATAAGGGAGAAATTCAAGTAAGTTGATTTAATCCTTAATATAGCACCAAAAATGAAATATTAAGGTTAGGACCCAACACAATAATTTACAATTCAGAAGAGGGATGTCGTAATCCAATTGCAAGTTATTTGAAGGTAGGTAAATGACGATTACCAATTTCCACCATGAAAAACATGATGGGTTTTGAGCATTCTAACACTTCCTAAGTGTACATGCAACCCTAATAACCCTTGGATCTATGTTTATCTAAATACATGAAAATTTTTGTTTCCAAGGTTCATAATCCTATCTAGCATACATGGGAACTTTAATCCTAAAAGGATAACTACAAATACATACCTTGTAGTTGATTTTGATTCCTTGAAACCTTGTGGGCCTAGCACCCTAAGTGTGATTCCTCAAATGCTTCACACAACACCAAATGCCTTTGGAATGACTTTAGAGAGAATGCACACACTCTAAAATTAGCCTAGCCCTCACTTCTCTTTGTGTAGCCGATTTTGGTGGATAGTATGTTACTTATATAGTGTTGACACCTCTAGGGTTACACCACGAAAACCCTAATGTGTCATGGCTCTTCATTTCCATGACCCATGGGTTTGTAACTCCCATGGAGCATCCTATAGGTTTAACCCAACTACATAATTATAACAACCCAAATTTTCGAATTTTTTTTTCATTTTTAATTAATAGACGTACTTACATTAACCATAAATTCCATCACAATTGTTTTCAGATCCACCTTTATTACATTTTGTTCAAAACATTGGAGTGTCCCAAAGGGCAGTAATAAAAGAGAGATAGAGTGCACGCCACGCCATCACGCCTTGCCTTTGCCTTGGCCTCGGATGTACCTGAAACACATCCACAAACAGTAAGCTTGAAAGCTTAGTGAGTTCCCCAGGGCACACCCACACATAAGCGCAAAGTATCTTATACATGCTAATCGGCCATACAAACATATCAACCATGCAAACAAACACATAGGGAATCCCTGTAAACCCTCCAGGGTCTTACTCCGGGTGCCATAGGAACCCCCTCATGGTCTTAGCCTAATGCCTCGGGAACCCCCCCGAGGTCTTCGACCTAGGACGCCAAGGAAAACCTCCCAGGTCTTATACCTAAGTGCCCCAGGAACCCCCCGAGGTCTTCTATACCAACATCATCACCAAACACATAGTTTCACTGAATGACTAACATGTAACACATCTCATATAATGGGTCGCCCTTGGTGCCTTAGACCCATAGGTATGGTGAGGAGACTCACCTCCGTTTGCCGAAAACCAAAGCTGCTCTCCTAATAATCTGGAAATCTCGCGGGCTGGATAACAGTATTAAATAATATTAGATCCTTAAATTAATCAAGAGGGAAAAACCCAAGCCCCAACCCTAAACATGCAGCCCAATTAATCTTTCTTTGAAAATGGGCCCAAAGTCCAAGTCCAAAATCACTATTGGGCCTCTTTGCCCAATAAGGCATTCCCAAAAGTCCATGACCCCAAGATAAAGATATAGCCCCTTTTTCACAGAATGCTGTCAACCCAAATACCAAGTTGATGCCCAAAAGTCGCCAGCCCCAAAACAGGAGCGACCCAATCTGTCTTACGTACGCTCAACGTACCTCTTTGGTACGCGCCGCGTACTGGGCTTCCAAGGCTACGCGTAGCATACACTGAGTACACCCGGCGTTCGCCTAGGTTAAGCACTTTGCCCATTAAGTGCTTAATATCCCATTTTTTTAAGTCTAAAAGCTAGATCTAAGCTCTTTAACACGTCCTAAGGCATAAAGTTGCTAACTTTATGTATTTGCATGTTACTTATGCCTCCAAAGCCATCATCAAGACCTTCCCAAGGTCTTTAACTCATGCTCAAGGTCAAGACTACTACCAAGATCCTATTTTTATGCTTCCAGATGGTTTAAGGACCCCAGATCTGACTTTTTAATCAAAAGGGGACGACTAAGCCAACAAATGAGGTCCAAGATACATCAAAGGGACCAAGTACAAAAACCCTAGCAAGATCTAAAGAAATAAGAGGAAAGATGTAAGATTTTTACCTCCAAAAGCTCTGAAAGATGATTATGATGCAGGATCCATAAGCACCCACTTGATCCAAGCTTTTTCCACCAACTCCTTCTCTTGAAATGGGCACTAAAGACCACACATACACACTTATAAGGCTCAAGGATGCTCTCTTAATGTTTCTAGAGGTGCAATATCGTTTAAGGGAAGTGGAGGCTCTCTAGGGTTCACTCCAA
Organism: Lactuca saligna; assembly: GCF_052625555.1. Lineage (NCBI taxonomy): Eukaryota > Viridiplantae > Streptophyta > Magnoliopsida > Asterales > Asteraceae > Lactuca > Lactuca saligna. Next base: position 204,120,347 of record NC_136424.1, on the reverse strand, counting down.
GGAGCTTAAAGTCATTTATATAAGCCTCAAGTCCGAGAATTGGGGTTTTGCTTCCCTGACGCGTACGCCCCGCGTAGCTCATGGTACGCCCAGCGTACCCCCAAACACCTATGACCAGAAAGGGACGTAGTACACTAAGCGTACACTTAAGTACGCCCAGCGTACTAAGGGACCATTTATGCTAAAAATTCTTATTCAAAGGTTCCAAGACATACCTTTATTTTTCTCAGATATAACAATAATCCATGGAGCCTCTTATCCCACTGTACAAGTTATGGATGATTTACATAATCAACCCATATATTTAATTAGTTATCTTTCGATCACTTAATTAATTCCAAATTAATTCTTGATCAATACTAATTAAACAATACTCTTAATATATTAGAACTTATAATATATTAATAAACCACAAGTGTTATTTCTCTCATTTAGTCTATCCAAATGCATGGTGTCATGCAACCCAAATGGACCATGCCGGGTCGGGTCAAGTACATACCATAAATTGTTATGGACTTAGACACCTTATCCAACAGTCTCCCACTTGGATAAGTCTAATAACTATAACTACAGGTATGACTTCAGGAACTGATCGGAAATCGTAGCTCTTTCAAGGTCTCTCGGAACTGAGAAGATGATGATACACCATTTAAGATAAGTGATCATATAATCCTCTGTTCTAGATATCAAACGGAAAAATACATGGAACAATCTCTTACTTATTGTCCAGCAGTTTGTTTCCCGATTTCCGATTTGTTTGACAAAGAACTTAATTAAACACATCAACTTAGTTCTGACCGGGCCCGATACATAGGTCAAAACAGAATCATCGAGGGGCCCAGATATCAACTTCTAATCCAAGAAGGAATAGATAAACTTCGAATCATATGTTTGCTCTACTACTTATTGAATCATACACAAAATCATGTTTTATAACATCGTGTTACCAATGCGTTTTCATACAATCAATGCATAACCAACTCATAGGCACAAATCATATTTCTAGGTTTGAAGACTTATATGATATTACCATCTCACGATCACTCAAGATAAATTCCATGAAGTGATTCCACTGAGCGTAGGTTGAGTCCAACGTTCAGAACTTATGAGCACTCATGAGTGTTGTAGCCATGTCCAACAACTTAGACCTCTACAACCAATCATGACAGTCTTAATTCATACCTACTTCCGACATATGACTGACTGTGGAGGTTCGAATAATATGATATACCAAACATAATTATTCTGGAAGTCAAAACATGCAAAAGAAATATAGTAAACGATCGACAAGAGATAGCAACACTTTACTCATAAATAAAACACTTTTTATTCATCATCTAATGTCAATTACACTTTACAAATTTCGAGGTTATCTAACTACTAAATCTAATATCATCCTTCAGCCTGATGCTCCGAGCATGCCGGAGATGCTTAACCCGAGTCACTCCCTTCGTGAGGGGATCTACTGGATTCTCATATGATGATACCCTCTTTGCCACGAGGAGTCCTTCTTCTATTCGATGTCTGATGAAATGGTATTTTCTGTCGATGTGTCTGAATCTCCCGTGATCCCTTGGTTCCTTGGCTAAGGCAACAACACTTTCACTATCACATAAAATTTCCATTGGCTCCTTAATAGCTGGTACAACTCCAAGGTCTCCAATGAAGTTCTTGAGCCATATCGCCTCTTTTTCTACCTCACTAGCTACTGTATACTTTGATTCGCAAGTTGAATCAGCTACTGTTTCTTGCTTGGAAATCTTCCAAGAAATTGCTCCTCCGTTTAAGGTAAAGAACCAGCCTGACTGAGAGCGGAAATTATCCCTATTAGTCTGAAAGCTAGTATCACTATACCCTACAACTTTCAGGTCATCACTCCCACCGAGGGTAAGGACCTAATCCTTAGTCCTCCGTAGGTACTTGAGGATATTCTTTACCACAGTCCAGTGTGCCTTGCCAAGGTTTCGCTGATACCTGCCAACCATGCTCAAGGCAAAGGCTACATCAGGTCGAGTACACGTCATAGCATAGATGATCGATCCTACAGCTGAAGCATAAGGTATTCGACTCATTTCTACTATCTCAGCCTTAGTACTAGGGCTTTGTGTCTTACTCAATCTGGCGTTATGCTGGATGGGTAATTCTCCTTTCTTGGAGTTCTGCATGTTGAACCTCTTCAGCACCTTATCCAAATAGGTATTCTGACTAAATACAATTAGTCTTTTACTCTGGTCTCTCAAGATCCTTATCCTTAGAATATAGGTAGCTTCTCCTAGGTCCTTCATAGAGAAACACTTCCCAAGCCAGGACTTAACTTCCTGCAGAGTTGGGATGTCATTTCCTATGAACAATATGTCATCCACATACAATACAAAAGAGCTAACTATACTCCCACTAGCCTTGACATATACACAATATTCATTGTCACTTCTAGAAAAGCCAAACTCTTTGACTTTCTCATCAAAGCAAAGATTCCATCTACGAGGTGCTTGCTTTAATCCATAAATGGATTTATCAAGCTTACACACTCTATTAGGGTACTCTGTATTGACAAAACCCTCTGGTTGACTCATGTAAACATCCTCAGCCAACTTTCCATTAAGGAAAGCGTTTTTGACATCCATTTGCCATATTTCATAGTCATGAAATACAGCTATGGCTAACAGAACCCTAATAGACTTAATCTTGGCCACTGGAGAAAAGGTCTCATCATAATCAACTCCCAGAGTTTGTGAGAAACCCTTTGCAACCAGTCGTGCCTTATAAGTGTGTACATTACCATCCATGTCGGTCTTCTTCTTGAAGTTCCATTTGCACCCTACAGTCTTACGACATGGCACATTGTTGACCAAGTTCCAAACTTGATTGTCATACATGGACTGTATCTCGTTGTCTATTGCCTCTTCCCATTTGGCTGACTCAGGGCCTGCCATGGCTTCCGTGTAACTGTTAGGTTCATCCAGACCTATTAGTGTCCCATCACTGATAAGTGTATCACCTTCTGCAGTAATATGGAATCCATAGTAATGCTCATGTTCATTCCTAACCCTTGCGGAACGTCTCAGAGGTACAAACTTGTCAATTGGCTCAACAGGAGTTTCCTCCTCAAGTTGAGTGCTAGGGTTTGAAGTTCCTTCACCACTTGACTCATGAATTTCTTCAAGGTCAACTTGGCTCCCACTGTTTCTTTAGCTTATGAATTCTCTCTCTTGAAAGACAGCCCTCCTAGCTACAAACACCACATTTTCACTAGGTTTGCATAAGAGGTAACCAAAGGATTGTTGTGCGTAGTCGATGAAAATACACCTCTCGCATCGAGGTTCGAGCTTATCATGAGTCTCGCATCTCACGAAAGCCTTGCAACCTGAAATCTTGATGTGGTCTAATTTGGGTACTTTACCAGTCCACATCTCATGAGGAGTTTTGGCAACTTTCTTTGTAGAGCCAGATTAAGGATATGGGCGGCAGTCTCTAAGGCATACCCCCAAAATGAGATTTGTAGCGAAGCTCGACTCATCATGGAATGAACCATATCCAAAAAGGTTCGATTACGCCTCTCAGCTACACCATTCAACTGTGGTGTTCTGGGAGGTGTCAATTGTGATACAATCCCACATTCCCTAAGATGGTCGAGGAACTCTGAACTAAGATACTCACCACGTCGATCGGATCGAAGCATCTTAATGTTCCTGTCCAATTCATTCTCCACTTCCTGTTTAAACTCTTTAAACCTTTCAAAAGTCTCTGACTTACGCTTGATTAATTAGACATATCCATATGTACTTTAATCTTTAGTAAAAGTCAAATAATAATGATTAGCATCCCTTGTGGCATGTTTGAAGGGTCCACACACATCTGTGTGTACGAGGTCCAACAAACCTTCACCCCTTTCACAAGAACCTGTGAATGGTGATGTTTTCATTTTTCCAAGTAAGCATGATTCGCAACTATCATCTGACTTTAGGTTAAATGACTCCAAGACTCCATCCTTTGGAGTTGGCCTATGCGTTTCTTGCTAATATGTCCAAGATGGCAATGCCATAATGGTGCTTTATCCAAGTTATTATCATTAATTGAATCAATAAACAATACATTATTTCCTATGTTATCAACCATTGATACAGTTTCATACACAACATCACAAGGTAATGCTTTAAAATAAAGAACATTATTAAAGAAAGCATTAATTGAACCAACTTCATTATCAAATGAAAAGGTGAAACCTTGTTTATACAATGCATGAAAGGAAATAATATTTCTTGCCATTTCTGGCGAATAACAACATTTATTCAAATCTAAATTAAACCCACTACTTAGCGATAAAGTATAAACTCCAATCTTGGTGACATGTAGGGCTTTCCTGTTCCCCATGATTAAGTTTATTCTTCCATGCTCCACATTCTCACTTCTTCTTAGTCCCTGCAAATCAAACAGATATGAATACCACAACCGGTATCGAGGACCTAAGAGTTAGAATGGGGTGAGTTATTAGATAAGATAATGTAAATACCTGCATGGTTGGGTTTAACATTCCCATCCTTGACATCTTGCTGGTACTTTGGGCAGCTCCGCTTGTAATATGACTTTTCATGACAATAGAAGCATTCAGCCTCTTTTGGGTTAGAAGAAGGAGTGATGAAACCTTTCTTGGTTCCACTTGAAGAAGATCCATCAAGGGTCCTAGCGTTGGTTCCCTTCGAAGAGCTCTTTCTCTTCTTCCATCTACCTTTCCCGATTGCCAAGATAGGCGCGGAGTTTGGAGTAGGAGTGTTAACAACCAACTTTCTTTTAAGACCTGTTTCTGCGGTCTTGAGGAGTCCCTGAAGTTTGCTGAGTGTGACCTCTTCCTTATTCATGTGATATGTCATGCGGAATTGATCATAGCACGAGGGTAAGGAGTGCAAAATGATATCTATTGCAAGCTCCTTAAGGAAGTTCACATTAAGCTTCAGCAAACGATCCACATACCTTTTCATTTTCTGCATGTGGCTCGTGACAGACTCTCCGTCCTTCATCATGGTTGTTATTATGGAGCAGATGATTTGATACCTCTCTTGTCGTGCACTTTGATGGTATATTTCCATCAGATCTTGGTGCATTTCAAAAGCGTAGAAGTGCTCATAGGGCTTTTGGAGTTCTGCTGTCATCATGGCCAACATGATGCATGCCACTTTGGTAGCATCCCTTTCATGTGCCTGGAAGTCAGCGATCTCCTGGGAAGTTGCAGTGGTCTCATCAATCTCCTTAAGCTCTTTATCGAGGACATATTCTTTATCCTCGTAATGGGTAACCATCCTAATATTTCTGATCCATTCATTGAAGTTGGATCCATCAAAAGTGACTTTCCCACACAAGTTCATAAGGGTAAAGGAGCTATTAGGATTAGAGCCAGAAGCAACATTGTTTGAAGACATCTAAAAGAAGAAGACACGATTAGTTTAGATATTAAGAGAATCCTTAATAAAACACCCAAATGTAATATTAAGGCTAGGATCCAATCACAATATATTATAACTTAGAAGTGGTATGCCGTAATCCAAGCTATAACATATTTGAAAGGTAGGTGAATGACGATTCACCAATTTCCACCATGAAAAATGAAATATTAAATATTAGTTTTTTTAATTGGTTCTTAGAAATTCCTAGATTCTTTTGAGATTCAATGAACTTTCCAAAGGCATGATTCAATCTCGAGTGTGCCCTCCAAGTTTTGTGATTGGTACCCTTATAGTTTATCACTCAATCACTTGGTACCCTTATAGTTTATCACTCAATCGATGTGTCGGTAAACCACACACGCTCCACCGATACTATGATAAACCTTAAGTCACCCTTTACCTGCCTTGTTAAGTCCAAGTTAGTGTGCCGGTTAACCACACACGCTCCACCAACGACGTAAACAAAGTGTAAAGGGTAATTTCATGGATTATCACCTTATTCACATTTTTCCTAAAGTAACTAAGATTGGGAATTTAATAAAACATTTAGTTACTTTATAATATTCATCATACTTTTAATGAGAATTTATAAGTCCTTGTCCTACCCGTTCGGCTAACGACCCTCCACCGATCAAGGAAGCGGTGGGTGAGAGTGGACACACATTAAGTTGACATTTTATAGGCAACAACCTAATACCCCTCTTATAGACCAGCTTCATGAATGAGGCGTACTAGCGGTACGACGACTTAATCTTATATATATATATATACATATATATATATATATATATATATATATATATATATATATATATTATTAACTTATAATATAAAGTATAAGGGTTGAATTTTAACTTTTAAAATTCTAAGGGTTGGAACTAAAGTTTATTAAGTGACTTTACATGTTGTAAAACTTGAGGGCAAGTTTTGTAACATTACAAAACCTTTCACATTCATAACTTATGAGTCATTAAAATAAAGACTCTTCATTTTATAACTTATGTGTTCTTTTAATGGCTTTAAAGACAAAGAGATTTTTGGTTATCCATAACTTGAGGGCAAGTTATGGACTCCATTAAAACACACAAAGATCATGAATTAATCATATAAACAAGTAATTCCTATGATCTATCAAGAACTCATAAGAATATGAACATGCATATCAAAATTTCAAGAACATATGAACACATATAATCATGAAAATTTGATATTAGACATTGTAAATGGATTAGAACAATCATTACACCATCTAAAAAAGTTTTACAACACTGATGTCTATATTTAATGCACTAGTTTTTTTATTTATAATTCCTAATTTATCGCATGTAAACCACACCTTACAGGCAGTGAACCTGATCGAGTATAGTATAGCTTTGATAAGCAAGGGTGTTGAACACAAGGGTAACAGTAGTGAATTAATTTGAAATATTTGATTATAGGTTAAAAAACATACGAAAGGAATAAATTAATGCTTAATTAAATCTCAAACGAATTACTAAATAGCAAATCTCGATAAATTGGCAGGAAGACAAATCTCTCTAGGTACTTTGGTTTAGACAAATTACACCTTAAAATCATAGACAATTGCACACACATATTCATTTATTCATGTTCACCAATTTCTAAAATGATTAGGTTCATGTTCATTACTACTAATCCTTTAGCAAACAAGTCAATTCAAGCAGTGATCAATTGATTAAACTAACATGTTTCCTAGTGTTCAGTTCATATCTAGCAAGACTTGTAATAATAGTTAATCGAATTGGTTAATTCAATTAGCTCATATGTGGTTGGTCATCACATATGCTCACACATTAATTTACTTATTTCCTAGTGAACCCTAGTTTCACGATCACTATTCCTAGTCATATAATCTTGATGGTCATCAAAATCATAAGAGGCAAGCAATCAAGCAGACGTTCATACAACTCGATATACTTAATAATTAAAAGAAAATAATTGTCATTAACCCATGGGGATATTTTAACAAGATTAACAAGATAAATTAAACACAACTAAAACAATCCAATATAGGAATTAATCCACAAATCAAGGTTTTATCTAAACATAAACTCAAAGCAAATGGTTTTGATACCAAAATCAGAAAGTAAAAACATAGTCATATCATAGTGGAATGCTAAACATGGTCACGATAACAAAACACATGATTACCGACATGAATCTGCTCTCTAATCCTTTAGATCTTCACTCCCATCAGCTTAACAGCCTTTCGGCCGCCTTCTAGACCCTCAAAACGGCAGTTATGAAGATTTCCTGTCGCACAAGTCGAAGTGGAATATCATAGATTACGAAAATGGTGGAATGATATAGGGTATTTATAAGTGATGGAGATGGAATTTATATGGATTATTAGAGTTGGATTGGAATAAGGAAACTAATGGTGGCTTAGGGATTAAGCAAATAAAAATAAGATAAGTGGTGCTTGGGGAATAAGTAACTTGGAGGGAGATTCCATCCAGCTTTTATGCTTCATCCTCAAGGCCGATTTAGGATAAGATAAGTGTCGAATTAGCCAAAAGTCCCTCTTAAATAAGTCGTAGGAAATTTCGAGTAGTTTTCCGAACATTTTGAATCTCGTCAATTGGACTTATGAGTCATCAGATATACCCGGAACACTGAAGAGGGGTCAATCTGCCAGCAATATCCTTTTTGCATCTTTTCAGCTCCATTCTCTTCCATTTGCATTCCATCTCCCATTTTTACTGTAATTGAATATTTCAAAGCATATTAAGTATCTTTTAGTTCTAAATAACATAAGAAAATACTATAAAATAATAAGAAAATATCATAAATATATGCATAAAATCAACGTTATCAAACTACCCCACACTAGCCTTTTGCTTGCCCTCAAGCAAAACTGATTTTATTATCACAACAATATCGCATAAAATAATCAATTTCAAGCCTAGGCTTTGTCCCAAGATGTAACACCCCATTGTTCAAGTGTTTAATTATGAGTCCCTGAGAATTAAGAGAAAGGTAATTTTGGTCCCTTTCGAGAAATGAGTTTCATCCGAGAAGGTTTTAGTCGGGTGTATGTGTTAGAAGTTTTGGACTTCTCGTTACCCTCGTTTGAATGTAAAGTTATTTGAGAGTGGGTTTAGATTAGAGGAGTTGTGGTGCCTTGAAGTTGATCATTGCTTATAGTTCTTTGTGTAATAAGAAGGAGAGGATTCCATGCATGCATGGCATGCATGTAAGTTTTGGAAGGTGGCTGGGAACACCCAACGTAAGTTGGACGTACGCCCAACGTAATGGGATGAATGGTTGCGGGTAGTCGGGTGAGTACGCCCAGCGTACGAGGGAGTTACGCCCAACATACTCTCAGAAACCCCAAACCCTATTTTTAGGGTCAGCCACTATATAAGGAACATGTTGGTTCACCCATCAGGCCCCTTATGCTCATCTTCAACCTTAGAGAAACCCTAGATCTCATGTTCTCTCATATTTGGGTGTGTTTGACCTTGGAAAGCTATTGTTGGCAAAAGAAGGGTTTGAAGGAGAAAAAGGAAGTTGTCATAGAAGAAGAAGAACGTGTGGAACTTGTGGATCTGAAGAAATACCACCCTTTGGAGCTGGTTTAAGGTATAAAGCTTCTTGCTTGACCTTCATATTGCATAGATCTATGTGTCTTGAAGCTTTGTTATCATTCTTGTCCCAAAAGTCCTCATCTTGTTGCATAGTTCGATTTGGTCAAGATTATCTGTCCTTTCAAACCTTTGGAGAGGTCTTGAGTGATAAAAATGAGCTCCCAAGGGTTGTAGTTATTCCATGTATGAGTTATATAGGTCGTAATGGATTAAGACCTTGGATTAAGAGCTTAAGGACGTCCCAAGTGATAAAGTCTCATACTTTATGAATTCTAATCATATTTGACCTTTGGATCTGAAGTTTGGGCTTAAGAGCTTAAGCTATTAAATGGTTAGAGAGGCTTAATGGATCTCACAGTTACGCCCCGCGTAACCTCCGAGTACGCCCCACGTAGAGGGCCAATGACCCGTTTGCTTTTGATGATCATTGTTGTACGCCCAACGTACTCCTCCTGTGGACTTTCTTTTGGGCTTTTGAGTTGGGCCAATTGTGGGCTGTTGGTGTTTGGGCCATGTCTGGAAATTATGAATAGAGTATTTTGGGCCCAATTAATATTAGGGATTTTGGATCTAGGCCCATTTGGTGAGCTGGCCCAATTTGGTAAATTGGGCCAATGTTGGACTTTGTGTGAGATTTGGACTTTGGTCTTGGTCCAATAAGTGGAAGTATGTTTGACCTAATGCTTATGCTTGTTATGTTGGTTAGTTCGGGATTTGCGGTGAGTTGGTGGTTCGAGAGTCTGCTTCTTCCGTTCAGAGTATCGGCATTCGCGAGGTGAGTTATCCTCACTATATCGACAGGGTCTAAGGCACCAAGGCCGACCCTTTAATGGATTAAGATTCGGATATGGTTATTATGTTATTGCTTGATATGTCTGCATCCTGGTAGCTAGGATGGTATATGCTAGAGACCTGATTAAGGTCGGTTTCCCGATATGTAGAGTGATGTTATGCTAGTGACCGGTTAGGTTGGTAACCTGGTTAGGGTAATGATATGTTATGTGATCTGCTTGATCGGTTTCTTGACTATGACTATTATATGATTGTATGTTATGTGCACATGGTTGTTTGGACTGGAGATGGGTTGAGGCGGGTCCTGCTTTGTGCTGTAGGGCAAGATAACCAGGACGGACCGGTTGTTCCGAAGGCTAAACGAGTGGTCCCGATAGGCTGTAGGCCCCACGAGGGCGGACCAGACGTGTCGAGGCTCGGAGAGTGGACCAGACCGACAGAAGGTCTGATGCAGGCGGACCAGTCGTACTGTAGACTCAGAGAGTGGACCAGGTAGGTTGAATGTCACACCCCCGAACCAGACGGCGGAAACGTCCGAGGGCTGTCGTGACTTAATTGAATACCATAACATTGAATATATATGAAACATAACATCATTCATCACCATGCATTAATATAGTACAACTGATAGGGTTTACACTGAGTAACTTGTTTTAATATTACATTCCCAAAAATAAAATTTTTCGATCATAGATAAACAAACTGCAAGCCATCACTGAATACGTTTCCTTCGGTTTACTTATTACCTGAGAATACTAGTATTTTGAAAAACGTCAACATATGAAATGTTGGTGAGTTCATAAGCGGTATTTGAAAAGCAACATTTTGTATTATTTTGAAAATCACCAGAAAATCCGATATTTTCTGAAAAGAGTTTTTGAAAAAGTTTGTGAAGATCCATGAGTATGCTTGTTTGTTTCTATAGTTGTAAAAAGTGTTCATTAAACTTGTGTTCATTTGGAAACTGTATGTATTGAAAAAAAAAATCCTAGGAAAACCCGATGTTTTCCTAACACTTTGAATTCCATGTAGTTGTTGTACCATCACGGCATGTGAAGTCATTGATTCCAGGCGACGTTGGATTATTGCGTATGGTGAATTATTATAAACACGCGTCACACAAACGACCAGTTTACAATTATACTAACGATCCCGTAGGCGTCGTCCGTACTATTCACGTAATCCAACCGCCCTGACTTCTTGTAGTCCCACATCCGAAGAGAAAGAGAGCACGAAGACCTCGATAACTCCATTAGTCGGTTGGGGATAAAATGAGTGCGAAGGGCCCTTGGCCCGACTCGCATGTGAATAACCGACTTTACTAGCCGTACCAAAGGACCCTTGGGGTCCAATAGTATAAAAGCCATTGAAAGTCCTTTCACGCTGTGTTGGATCATGTAAGACCCAACAACTCGTAAGATTGAAGTCTTCGGGCCTAAAGATCAGGTTATTGGGCTAGCTAGGCCCAACAAACAAGATTTTACACTTTGGGGTCCAAAGATGGTGCGTCGACATCTGTGCACTCTCACGTGTGTATTGAATTCCCAAATATTACTTGTATGAATCGAGTTATCGTCGTGTTGGTAGTTTCGGGTTTGTTATTGATTCGAGACCGAATCAATTCGTTTGATAACGATTTTTGGTGTTGTTGTGTATTGAAATTCATCGGTAGTCGCGGTGCCAATATTTGATCACGATGGATGTATTGAATTAGCATTGAAATTTCTCTGTTTACAGTCCCTCTTTATTTTTTAAATTTACTTTTTCGACCCTTAGAATAAATAAATTTCCGATTTAGTCCTTAAAATATTTTTCTTGGCATTTTAACACCAAAACTTATTGCATTTGACATTTTCCAGCATATTCATAGTTGAGAATAGTTTTAATCCCTGAAAATATAGTTTTCTCGGTTGTAAACCCTCTTTTTCAAAATTTTTACATTTTTGGCCCAAATTGGAAATTTTTTGCATCTTTGGTCCTTTTAGATTATGAAAAGCATTTTCAACCTTAGAAAAGGATTTGGAACACTAGTAGTCCCCTGTTTTACAGAAAAATACGGTTTTAGCCCTTCAAAACAGGAAATTTCGCATATTGGGCCCTATTGGGCCGAAAATGTCATTATTAGCCCATTAAGCTTGAAATTTATATTTTTAATCCTCCAAAAGAGTATATTTCCAGAAAATACATTATTGAATCTGTTTTGACACATCTCACCCATCAGAATTCATAATATGTCATTTTGGGCCCTTTAGCTTTATATTTTTAACATTTTGTGTCCAAAAATGAGTTTTTAGCCCAAAGAAGATGTTATTAAGCCACATAGCTATTTTTCTTGGAATACTTTGTATGTAGTAATATAATTTATGCTAGTATCATTTAACATAAAGTATATCTCGATTTTTAGGGGTTTATGGCTAGATCCAACATCATAATCACACAAAAACACACATATAAGCATAGAAATCATACAAGACATACAAATACGTATAGATCTACACTTTCACTTGTATCCCCCCCCCCCACAAAACTTATAAAACAGAAAAATAGGGAGTATGAAGCTCACCTTAGGGTGTGGTTTCGGTTTTTGAAGAAAAGATGGAAGGAAGTTTGGTGATTTTTGGCCCTAGCACCCCTTGATGAAGATCTCGAGTTTATGGAGTTTTCTAGGAGTATGATCACCAAAGAAACTTGTTTAGAATAAATGATCTTATATGAGAGGGGAGTTTTGTAACTTAGACATGGGAAAACTTACCAAAGGATGATGATTATCTTGTGAAATCTTCTTGAAATACAAGCAAAGTTTCGAGATTTTGAATGGAGAGGAAGAAGAAAGAAGTCTTGAGTGATTTAGAGAGATTTTTGTTGTGGAAGGTGTGTGTTTGGGCAGACTCTCGGCTGAAGGAAAAGAAAGAGAGGAAAGAGAAATGGGTGAAGTGATATGTGCCTGGAAACATGTGTTTGTGCATGGAGATCCATGAGAGAATAAAGATGTGGAATGAAAGTCAAACCCCTCCTTTCATCTTGGGTTTGGGCCTTGGGCCGAGAATTTGGAAGGAAAAGGGAAAAATTTGGGCTTTAATGCCCTCAAGCCCATGTATAAGTTAAGTTGGATGAGTTTTAACCTAAAAAATATAATATGATTTTCACACTATGTTGGGCTAGTTTAAATTAATCATGGTGCAAAACTTTTAATTTATTTCATTGTAGGCCCAATATGGCCCAAAATGTTGAAATAAATGAATGTGGGTCCAATTAGAGCCCATTTAAGGGTTCTAAGCCCATGATAGTCAAATTGGAAGCTTATTGGTCCATTTGGGCCCAATAAGGAAGTCCTAGTCCAAAATGGACCTAAACCAGAACTTCTAGGGTTTCCAATTGTTTGTTGACTATTTGAAGTACTTGTATGATGTATTTTATTGATGTTTTTGAAGGAATTACACATACTGTTAAGTTTTTAGTTCAACGTTTTACTTAAGTATAGTGATTACAAGACACAAAATTTCCAGTTGTGATATCATCCCCCCGTTAGAGGGAATTTCGTCCTGAAATTCTGTTTGAAAGATAGATTTGAGAATGCTAGAATAGGTGAGGGTACTTTTGCTTCATTTGGTTTTCGCATTCCCACGTGAATTCTGGCCCACGCTTTGCGTTCCACCGTACTTTCATGATCAGGATGCGACTTTGCTTAGTACGCTTCACCTCCCTGTCCATGATTTCAATTGGTCCTTCAACGAACAGGAGATTCTCGTTGATTTCGATCTCGTCAAGGGGAATGTCGAGTGTTTCATCTGATAGACACTTCTTTAGATTAGAGACATGGAACACGGGGTGCACACTGTTCAGCTCTGCGGGTAGTTGCAGTCTGTATGCTACTGGACCTATTCGGGCGATGATTTCGAAAGGTCCAATGTATCGTGGGTTCAGTGTTCCCCGCTCCCCAAAACGAATAACTCCTTTCCAGGGGGAGACTTTTAACAGTACTCGATCTTCGACTTGAAATTCTAAGGGCTTTCGCCGTTTATCGGCATAGCTCTTTTGTCGGTCGCGTGAGGTTTGCAATCGAGCTCTGATTTGAATGATCTTTTCTGTGGTTTCACGAATGATCTCTGGCCCCGTTAGCGCCTGATCCGACGTGAATGCTTTTGCTAGCTGGGTGTCACCTATTTCAGCCCAACATAACGGTGATCTACACTTACGCCCGTACAGTGCTTCGAAAGGAGTGACCTTAATGCTTGAATGATAAGTGTTGTTATACGAGAATTCGGCTAAAGGCAAATGGGTATCCCATGACTTCCCAAAGTCTATCACACATGCGCAAAGCATGTCTTCAAGAGTTTGAATGGTTCGTTCACTTTGACCATCCGTTTGTGGATGATACGCGGTGCTCATGTCGAGATGAGTTCCTAGTGCCTTATGGAGAGATTGCCAAAAACGCGAAGTGAATCTACTGTCCCTATCCGAGATAATAGATGCTGGTACTCCGTGGAGTCTCATGATCTCTCGAATGTACAATCGTGTCAATCTTTCCATCTTGTAGGATTCCTTTATAGGCAGGAAATGGGCAGACTTCATCAGTCGGTCAACTATTACCCATATGGTGTCCAGTCCGTCCGACGTCTTGGGTAGCTTGGTCACGAAATCCATAGAAATCCCCTCCCATTTCCACTCAGGGATTAGCGGTTGCTGTAATAATCCTGAGGGTTTCTGGTACTCCACCTTTACCTTGGCACACGTAAGGCACTTACTAACATAGGTTGCAATTTCCGCCTTCATGTTAGGCCACCAATACTGTTGTTTAATATCCAAATACATCTTGTCTGAACCGGGATCAATGGAGTATCGTGTCTTGTGGGCTTCCTTCATAACAACTTCTTCAAATCCTCCGAGTTTAGGGACCTAAATACGGTTCATGAAATAGTATACTCCATTCTCCTTTGCCTCTAGGTTCTTCTCCATTCCGCGTAGTGCTTCACTTGCTCTATTTTCCGTCTTCATGGCCTCCGAATGGACTATTGCAATTTGAGCGGCCAGGTGAGCTTCAATGGTTATTGAGAGAGTTTTCGCACGATGATTAGAGTACTCCTTCCGACTTAATGTGTCAGCTACCACGTTAGCCTTTCCTGGGTGGTACTTGATCTCACACGCATAATCGTTTAGCAATTCAACCCATCTTCGTTGCCTCATGTTCAGCTCCTTCTGTTTCAAGATGTGTTGGAGACTCTTGTGATCCGTGAAGACGGTGCACTTCGTACCGTAAAGGTAATGCCTCCAAATCTTTAGGGCAAAGACTACAGCTCCCAATTCTAGGTCATGGGTCGTATAGTTTACTTCGTGCGTCTTTAGTTGGCGGGATGCGTAGGCTATCACTCTCCCACGTTGCATGAGAACGCAACCTAAGCCCTGATTTGACGCGCCGCAGTAGATTACAAAATCTTCCGTTCCTTTCGGTAGAGATAGTACAGGGGCGCTACAGAGAGATTGCTTTAAGGTCCGAAATGCAATCTCTTGTTTGTATGTCCATTTGAATGGTACGCCCTTTTGCGTAAGCGAGGTAAGTGGCTTGGTGATCTTAGAGAAGTTTTGAATGAATCTCCTGTAGTAGCCTGCTAGACCCAGGAATTGACGAATTTCTGTGGGCGTTGTCGGGATTGCCCACCCTTCAACAGCTTTGACCTTAGAGGGATCCACATGAATTCCATCTTGGCTAACTACGTGACCTAGGAAGTTCACACTCTGGAGCCAGAACTCACACTTGGAGAGTTTTGCGTATAGCTTCTCCGATCGCAGCGTTTCTAGGATTTGTCGGAGATGTTGTCCATGCTCTTCTTCGCTTCGGGATTAAACGAGAATGTCATCAATGAAGACAATGACAAAGTTGTCTAGGAATGGTCGACAGATCCAGTTCATCAGATCCATAAATGCAGCAGGTGCATTTATTAGACCAAAGGGCATTAAAACAAATTCATAATGTCCGTAGCGGGTTCTGAAATCGGTTTTTGGAATATCCTCTTCCCGGACTTTGAGTTGGTGGTATCCGGACCGTAGATCTATTTTAGCAAAATAACTAGCTCCTTGGAGCTGGTCGAATAGATCATTGATTCTTGGGAGTGGGTAGCGATTCTTGACTGTGAGTTTATTTAACTCTCTGTAATCGATGCATATCCTAAAGGATCCGTCCTTCTTTTTGACAAAGAGCACTGGAGCTCCCCATGGCGAGTAACTAGGTCGGATAAATCCCCTGTCCAGAAGTTCACTGAGTTGGCTAGACAATTCTTGCATTTCAGCAGGAGCCAGCCGATAGGATAATTTAGCAAGAGGAGTTGCTCCTGGAACGAGGTTGATTCAAAACTCAACCTGTCTCTCTGGGGGTACTCCCGGAAGATCTTCAGGAAACACATCTGGAAATTCGCATGCTACCGGAATATCTTGAATGTTAGTCTCTTCCTTGGTTTTATCCACTATGTGAGCCAGAGATGCCGAATCCTTCTTTCGTAGGTGCTTTTGTGCCTTGGTGCACGAGATGAGGCGAAGGGTCTGTTGGGTTATGAGCATTCTAACACTCCTAAGTGTACATGCAACCCTAAATACCTTGGATCTATGTTTTCTCTATTATACATGCAAATATGAATATCCAAGGTATTATCCTAAACTAGCATACAAAAACTATCAATATAACAAGATAGAATACATACCTCTTTAATGGTGCTTGTCTTCATGAAGCTTGAGTGCCTAGTGCCCCAAGTGTGACACCTCAAATGGTTCACAATCATCAAAACACTTAGAATAACTTAGAGAGAATTCTACACTTCATGAAATCGGCTAGCCCTTTCTTAGTCTCACTAGTGGCCGATTTTCCTCAAGAATAAGATGCATATATAGTTATACAATTAAGGTAAACCCTAATTGTCATGACTTTCCATTTCCTTGGATCCATGGGTTCAAATACACCATGGAGCATCCATGGAGCATCATATGGGTTTTGGCCCAACTAGATAATCCATGGAGCATTAGCCCACTATACAAGCATGGATGATTTACACAATCAACCCATATATTTAATTAGTCTTCTTTTGATCACTCAATTAATCCTAGATTAATTCTTGATCAATACTAATTAAATAATCTCATTATTCTTATTATTAATATACTAGAACTTATAATATATTAATAACCATAAGTGTCTTATTTCTCTCATTATAGTCTATCCAAGTGCATGATGGTATGCAACCCAAATGGACCATGCCGGGTCGGGTCAAGTCTTACCAATTATAGTTATGGACTTAGACATTAATCCAACAGTCTCCCACTTGGATAATTCTAAAACTATTATTGCGTATGACTTCAGGAACCAACTAGCAATCGTAGCTCTCAAAAGCTTCTGTCGAACTCTGACCTTGTAGATGAACTCTGATCTTGTCAATGACTTGTCCATTAGATAAGGGATCATATATTCCTCCATTATAGATATCATATGGACTGAGACATGGATTATAATCATTCTCTCTGTCCATTTGTTGTTTCCCGATTTCCGATTTATGACGACTGACTAATTGAACAAATCAAATCAGTCCTGGACCGGCCGAGCACTTCCATTTGTCATCATCAAATCATCGAGGGGCCCACAGATATCACTTTTATCCTGAAGGTAAAAGGAATGGATAAACTTCGACTCATATGGCTTGTTCTACTACTTGTTGAATCATACACAAAGACACGTTTTATAGCACCGAGTTACCAAATGCAGTTTCGTGCAATCAATGTACAACCAACTCATAGTAACAACTCATATCTCTAGGTTTGAAGAATATAAGATATTATCGTCTCATGATCACTCGTGATAAAATCCATGAAGTGATTCCAATGAGCGTGGGTTGAATCCAATACTCAGAACTTATGAGCACTCATGAGTGTTGTAGCCATTTGTCCAATACCTTAGACCTCTACAAGCCAACCCATGACAATCTTAATTCATATCTACTTCCAACATATGACTGAATGTGGATGGTTTGAATAACTTAGTCATTCCGGAAGAATAACCTAGTTTATTCGGGAAGTCAAAACATGCAAAGTGAAACACAATAATAATTGAATCCAATATGGTCTCAGACCTTATGAATATAAATAAAACACTTTTTATTTATCACCATATGATTACACATTATTCATTATATACTGTTTCAGCTATCAACTTTATTCTTGAATTTAAAACAATAGTTGTCCCATGCTCCAAGCATGTACACTATGTTTTTCTAAACACTAGTCATGCCATACACCAAGTATGCATACTATGTTTGTCTATGATCTTTACTTTGTGAACTAGATCAATTGAACATAACTTCAATGATTCTCTTTTCACATTCCCAAATCCTTACTGCAAATGCAAGAATTCCAAATTCATGTCATTTACTGAAATCTGTTAGATTCTAAACTTATATGCATTGATCCTCTTGTAACGATTATGCACAAATTCACAAAGACTTGGCAACAATCATTACAGAGTATTCCAAAGGAGATCAATTCCTTGGAAACATCCTTCTTGCTTTAAGTTTCCTTAATCTTACACAGATTCAAATTTCTGACTTTGAAACAAGAGTTGCCTCCTTACAATTTCCAGATTCATTTTGACTATCGTTTCTGAACAAGAGTTGCCTCCTTACAGATTATGTCAATATGGTCCTTCCAGAATTATCACTATACTTCCAACTGTCCTTAAGCAACCAATCTTTGGTAAACCTTAGATTGTCCTCGACAATTGTTTAATCCTTTTAGTCATATCCAGTTCTAAACATTTTCCCTTCTTAAGGCCCCAGGCATTTGGAAACTTTTAGAAAGGATGAATATAGCACATGTAATCGATCCTATATTCGAAGCATATGGGACACAATTCATGATGTCTCACATAAAGACTAAACCAGTCTTTTTCTATAACATTTCCATTTCTATTTGCCAAGTTCTCATAATTCAGATTATGAAAAGGGATGCCGTAATCATAATCGAATTTAAGAACGCAAATAATGGACCCATATACAGAATTTCCTTATGTTGAGCCATTCCAACATGAAATTCATATATATCCTTGACTAAATGATTAAAACCTCACGATCTAAGCTTATAGATTTGAGATGAAGTATAATTTCCTCTCCCTTAATTATAGCAAAACAACTTTTTCCCAATTGAAACCTTTTGTTTTCTATAATTAACATTGCTAACTTGCAATCTTTATCATAATTATCATGCTCCCACTAACATGATGATTATTAGCATAACACTTATGCTCCCACTACCTTTGATATGTACTCAGAAATCAGCTGGACTTCTAGAAATCAATACTTTATTGACTTTCTTACCAAAGTTCAGATTTCTGATACTAGATTGTTTTGATAGAACTTTATCAAAATCATACACCTTCCCTTAGATAGCACACTTGTGTGTCTAAACAATTATGAAGAGGGATGCCGTAATCATAATGGTTAGACCTTTTTGCCACTTCTCACAAGTCCAGGTTAGTGTGCCGGTAAACCACACACGCTCCACTAACGACTTTGAGAATGCAAATATCACAATTGCTATCTAGCTAAAATCTACTTAGTGAAAGTGTTTCCTCACCATCATTTTCATGAATCGGAGAGAAACCTTATGACACTTAGATTTAATGGTGTATGAGTTCTTATCCATGTGAATTGTCAAAACCATAGTCACAAGACAAGGATAAGGACAAATCCAAACCTTATGGATTGAACTCAATCTTAATTTCTTGCCACCTAGCAGCTCAAGGGCCTGCCATTGCTTCCAAGTTGTTGTGCAACCAATTGAGAATTCTAAGAACTCATATGCAAAGCCAACTTTGATTGAAATGGGCACAGAATATGTCAACACGATAGGTTATAAACCTCAAGTCGTGTGCTAGTGAAGAACTTCAGGTTTTATTCTTGATTAGTTCTTGAGACTTTCAAGACCTTTAAGACTCCCACTGTCCTCTTGACCTATAAGTTTCTCTTGTCAGATATTCGAGGGATAGTGCGGATTCTTTATCAAGTCAAACACTTCACATAGTTGGCCTAAGTTGGTCTTTGTTTTATCCAAAACATCACAACTTACCAATTTCAAATGTACAAGAGTAGGAAACTTTTACTCTTACATTTGACAAGTGTTTTAAACCTTCTTTAAGAGATGTCACTCATGTTACAATCTTAGAGTATAACTCTAAAAATTGTTTTGGAACGAAGTATGACTTATCTTCTTGATTTAACCATTTCAACAATTCAAGTTCCTCTTCTTAGTCATAAGAATGCACTAAGATTTCCTTAGAGAACTAATTGTGCTATGGTTTCTAAATCATTAAGATGATCACAAAAAACCGATACTAAATTACTCTCCCATTTTTTCAGATTTGAGAAACTTTTATCCTTCTACCTAATTTGATTCTTCTTATTCGCTCTGTCATACATTGGAACCTCTTTCCGATGTCTCAGAGTTACACTTAAGCATGTAAGTATAATCATATTTACTGAGCTTTAGTAAACTATGACGAATATTCTTATCGATCTTTTGTGGTGGACTTGACCAGTGCACAAGAATGTGTACTCGATCCCTTAGTCCATTACTTGACTCACACATCCATGTGAACAAGTAATTAGTCTTAATTTTCCAATACTTGAAAGTTCTCATTCATCATGCTATACAACTTGCATGATTCCAAGTCCCGGTCCAATTGAGACTTTGGATGATGAGAATCTTTCCTTATTTGGTAAATTTAGACATTACCACAAATGAAGGAATCAATTTCATATTTCCACTCTTGCTATTAATGGAATCATATAAGCAACAATTTTTCCTCAAATGCCATTGTAAGGATATTTTTAAAATAAATAAAATCAAAATTTTCTTTTATTTTAAAACTATGCGGAAAAACTTATCCTTACAATTCATATGAAAACTTGTTGTTATCTATTCCTTAGCAATATCTCATAACTCCTAAGAAGTAGCTCAAGAATCCGATTTTCAAACTACGCGATAGAAATCCATCTATGCGATCAGATTCAGCATATTCTTTCTTTAAGTTCCTTCACTTTTCTTTGATTCTTAAAACATTACCATGTGACCCAGTCACATCATGTATCAGGAATCTCAGAATAGAAACTTAACAGAGTTAGATTAGTGGACTTTACCTGAAGTAGAGTCAATATTATTGACTTTAACATCCTTAGGTAAATTTGGCAGCTTCGCAACTAATGACCCTTACTTTGGCAAAATAAACATATGGACCCTTTGATAATGGTACACGAGACTATCACAGACTTAGCTTTTCTCTTTACCATTTGGTCAACCGAGTTGACTATGGCCGATCCCTTTCCATTGGGAAGAGAATGCTTTACTAGATATCCAATGTCATCATTGTCAATGTCCTTTAAGTTTTAGGAAGTTGATCTTAGCAAACAGATAAGATCATTAAGGGTCTTGTCATAGTCTGTTTCATAGGTGTCCCAAAGGAACTCACTATGTGACTTAGAAAGTAGTTGAACCACCAAGTTTCTCAAGACTTTGACACCCAACTCTCCCAGCTTGTCAATATGTGACTACATCTCCAAGATGTGATCACACCTAGACCTTGCCTTGCCAATAGGGCTTGAGTGACCTTAAACTTTTCAATAACTTGTGGGGTAGGGAGAATAATTGGAGGAGGTGAAAGAAGTATGATTTCCATGTAACATCATCTTCATTTAGGAAAACTTGTTTCAAGAGATTCGGGAAGATCATAAATGTCTAAACCAGACATCTTTTGGGAGATATTCAAGATAGTTGATCTTAAAGTCCTTAATGTGACACCCAATATGAAATATTAAGGCTAGGACCCAACAAACTATTTTATAACTTAGAAGAGGTATGCCGTAATCCAAGCTATAAAACAATTTGAAGGTAGGTGAATGACGATTCACCAATTTCCACCAAGATAAATGAAATGTATTATTAGGTTTTAATTGGTTTTTGAAACTCCTAGATCTTTTGAGATTCATTGAACTGTTCAATGGCATGTTTCAATCTCGAGTGTGCCCTTCAGGTTTTATGACTGGGATGCCGAGGATCACAAAACAAGGTGTGAAGTAACCATGCAAATTACTTGGTACCCTTAAAGTGTTTATCCCTCAATCGATGTGCCAGTTAACCACACACGCTCCATCGATACTATGATAAACATTAAGTCACCCTTTACCTACCTTGTTAAGTCCAAGTTAGTGTGTCGGTTAACCACACACGCTCCACTAACGACTTAGACAAAGTGTAAAGTGTAATTTCATGGATTAGCACCTTATTCACATTTTCCTAAGTAACTAAGATTGGGTATTATTAACAGTTTAGTTACTTAGTATTTATCATTAATACTTTTAATGAAGGGAGAATTATAGTCCTGTCAAACCCGTTCGGCTAACGACCCTCCACCGGTCAAGCAAGCGGTGGGTGAGAGTGGACACTCATTAAGTTGCCATTTTATAGGCAACAACCTTATACCCACCTTATAGACCGGCTTCGTGAATGAGGCGTACTAGCGGTAAGACCGACTTTACTCTTATACATATATATATATATATATATATATATATATATATATATATTATTAACTTATAATATTATAAAGTATAAGGGTTGAATTTTAACTTTTAAAATTCTAAGGGCTAACTTGGAATTAAAGTATTCGTAAGAGAAAACTTTACAAATTCCAAAACTTGAGGGCAAGTTTTGAAACTATTCAAAACTAATTAATTCCATAACTTATGTGTTTAAAGTAGTTTTAATCCAAAAACTCTTCAAGTTCCATAACTTATGTAAGACTTTAAACTAATAAAAGAATTAACTTTTCTTTATTTTTATAACTTATGGAATTAGTTAAGGTTACACTTTTTTTTATTTAATGAAGAGACTCTTGGTCCTCCATAACTTGAGGAAAAATTATGGAGTCATAACTCCAATTAATTAGAACTAGACTCTTCATTTTTGTAACCTTTGCCAATTTTATGAGTTTTATGAGTCTTTAATGTGACTCTTCATGTAACTTGAGGACAAGTTACACAAACACATTTTATACTCAACTCTTAGATTAAAATGGATTGAAAACAACTATTTCAATTAACTTTTCTATTAATCTAAGCAACTCATAAGAACAAGATAATTCAAATCAAACTTTTTCATGTAATTAGTCTAACCTTTAAACTAATACAAAACATGAATCTATTGACAACTATCTTTGAAAATGGATTAGCATGAACATTACCACATTTAAAAAAAACAAGTTTATAAGTTCAAAAACAACTTAGGGTAATGTTCCTAGTCCATTTCTAGCCAAAAACCTCGAAAATATGTTGTCTGGGGTCCAACTCGTCGAGTGCATGAACAAAACTCGGCGAGTTGGATGCATTTTGCCTTGGACTCGTCGAGTCTTTTCATGGACTCGGCGAGTCTGCTGGGTAGACAGCACCAATTTCGATTTTTCAGCTTCTATTGCAGGTATAACAAGAAAACAAGCCTAGGCTCTGATACCACTGTTGGGTTATGAGCATTCTAACACTCCTAAGTGTACATGCAACCCTAAATACCTTGGATCTATGTTTTCTCTATTATACATGCAAATATGAATACCCAAGGTATTATCCTAAACTAGCGTACAAAAACTATCAATATATCAAGATAGAATACATACGTCTTTAATGGTGCTTGTCTTCATGAAGCTTGAGTGCCTAGTGCCCCAAGTGTGACACCTCAAATGGTTCACAATCATCAAAACACTTAGAATAACTTAGAGAGAATTCTACACTTCATGAAATCGGCTAGCCCTTTCTTAGTCTCACTAGTGGCCGATTTTCCTCAAGAATAAGATGCATATATAGTTATACAATTAAGGTAAACCCTAATTGTCATGACTTTCCATTTCCTTGGATCCATGGGTTCAAATACACCATGGAGCATCCATGGAGCATCATATGGGTTTTGGCCCAACTAGATAATCCATGGAGCATTAGCCCACTATACAAGCATGGATGATTTACACAATCAACCCATATATTTAATTAGTCTTCTTTTGATCACTCAATTAATCCTAGATTAATTCTTGATCAATACTAATTAAATAATCTCATTATTCTTATTATTAATATACTAGAACTTATAATATATTAATAACCATAAGTGTCTTATTTCTCTCATTATAGTCTATCCAAGTGCATGATGGTATGCAACCCAAATGGACCATGCCGGGTCGGGTCAAGTCTTACCAATTATAGTTATGGACTTAGACATTAATCCAACAGGTTCATGCTAGGTTTGTCTCCGTAAATTACTAGGGTTTCGTGATTTGGGAGACGAAGACGAACGGCCTTCTCGTGACACATAATTTTAGCATGGTGGGGGCTTAGCCAATCCATGCCAATGATCACATCGAAACTCCTAATTGATACTAGCATTAGGTATATTCGAAAGACGTGTTGATTAAGGGTTAGGGTACATCCAATGAAGATTTCCCCAGTGGATTCGGTTTTCCTATTGGCCATTTCCACCGTATAGGTTTCATTTAGCTTTTGGGGCTGTTGTTTTAATATATGTTTAAACTTATCGCTTACGAAACTTCGCTCTGCTCCGGTGTCAAATAAGATGCATGTATAAGTGTGGTTTAGGGGAAACGTACCGGTAACAACTGAGGGGTCTTGAATCGCCTCTCCCTGACCCATGGTCAGCATCCTTCCTGTTCCTCCGTTTCCTGAATTGTTGTTGTTAGGGTAGTCTCGGCGGAAATGCCCAGTCCTTCCACACCCATAGCAGGTGTGGCTAGGTCCTGCATTGCTGCCGCCGGTGATGATGGTGTTGTTGTTGCGATGGTTGTTGTTGTTGTTTCCCTGATTTTGGTTCTGGGGAGGGTAAGTCCCGCAGTACCTTGTAGTGTGTTCCCTTCGGTTGCTACTGGTTCACTAAAAATCCTTGCATTCTCCATTATGGTGGAGACCGCACTTATTGCACCTGGGAAGATTACCGGAATAAGGTCTTGAAGCATTTGTAGCCGCTGAGGCTGGAGCATGTGGTGTGGTTGGAACCGGTGCGGTGACAGCGTTAACTGCCACTGTCTGCTGCTTTTTAGAGGTCTCGGGGCCTTGGCGCCCCTTCCTCTTATTATTCTTTCCCTTCCATCCATCACCTTCCTTCTTTTTCTCGGTCTCCACTGGCTTCTCGCCCTTCTTGTTGTTATGGTCATACAACTTCTTTGCCAATCTTTTTGCACTGTCAAATGTTTCGGGGTTTGCAGCTATCACATTCCCTTGAATTGGTGCTGTTAGTCCCCAGATGAATTGCTCAATCTTCTTCCCTTCCGAGGTGATCATACCCAGGCATAACAGAGATAGTTCACTAAATCTCGATATGTAGGCATCAATATTCGCGTTCTGCACAGTGAGGTTCCACAGCTCCTGCTCCATCTTCTGTATCTCACCGCGTGGACAGTATTCAGCCATCAACATTTCCTTCTTCTCCGCCCACGGCATAGAGTTGGATACAGGGAGTGTCATGGCTTCCACATGTCCGTTCCACCAGGTGAGCGCTTGGTCGACAAAAGTGCAGGCCGCGAACTTCACTTTCATCTGCTTAGGACAATCGCATATCTCGAATACCGATTCCACCTTCTCGATCCATCGCTTCAGAGTGATCACTCCTCCAGTGCCGTTAAAAGTTCGTGGTTTGGCGTTTGTGAAGTCCTTGTAGGTACATGTTTTGGTGGGTCCTTGATTCATTCCGTTGTTCGAACTTCCGACTCCTTGTCCATTGACTCCTCTGTTGTTCCCTTAAGGAATTTGTACCATTGCTGCAGTGACCGCAGCAGATACAGCTGCCTGGAACACGGCTGAGTCAACTTCGGGTGGAGTTGGTCCTGGGTTTCCGCAAATAGGTCGGAGAGGCATCTTTCTATCATGAAACGGAAAGATGTTGAGTGTATGTGGTTTCCGTGAGGTTGTGATCCTACTGACTAGGTGCATGGTACGAACTTAAACATTACTACCATTGAACATTCAATCATAATTTCTCAACACATAGCAATTTGTAATATCGTAACAAAACACGTTGAAGTTTCTTAATATTATCGGCATTTGATACAAGAAAATTTTGCTCGTAAGAGCATACATGAGTGACACTAGTTCGACAGCATAACGGCTCTATGAGTAGTGTAGTCACTTAAACATAGAGTCGGGGTACATAGCATAGTTCCTAACGATCTACTAAGAGAAGTCTATCCCTAACCACGATGAGCTGTGTCCGGAGGTGGTGCTGAGGATGTGGATGCTCCCTGAAGGCGAGCCACTAAGCGTTCTGCATTCTGAAGTCCAGACTCCCACCTTACCTGCCTCATGTGAAACTCCCGAAGAACGTTACGTGTCTCCTGTTCCGCACGCTCGACCCTAGTCCACAACTGGCGTACCTGACCAGCAGTGTCCTGGGCAAGGTCGCCCATGTTCCGTAACTGTTTCACCATGACTGGAAGGGCTCGATCAGCCGGTCCTCCATCTCTCAGGTCAAAGAACTCGCATGACATGCCGTATGGGGGTCGCTATCCCTGTGATCTGCTCCATCTCCAAAGATCAATACCCCAGGGAGGTGTAGGACCAGTGGGGCCCACCCAGTAAGCAGGCACCCTGATCGGGTAAGGGGGGTTGATGACTTCGGACTCCGCGTCCGAATCACCCCCTTCACTGTCATCGGGTTCCTCCTCGAAGCATCCTTCATCTTTCTCCGATTCGGCAGGCTCGCCCTCGACTCCAGCCTCCGGTTCCCCGTCAGATTCCTCTTCAGGGTCTTCCTCAGGCTCCTCCTCAGGTTCTTCCTCGGGCTCCTCCTCAGGCTCTTCCTCGGGCTCCTCCTCAGGCTCTTCCTCGGGCTCCTCCTCTAGCCATCCATTGTTTCCCTGGTTAGGGAAGTAAGGATCTCCGGGGTGATGAAAACTAGCCATGCTGTCTGCAAGAGTGTGTAATTATGCAAACGTTATTCCTAGGATGCTACAAATATTGCATAGACCAAGCAGGCATTCTCTTTTTGGTGATATAGGGGTATAGTTTTAGGTTCCCTAGATATCACGATTTCATCAAGACATTCATTAGTTATAACTTGGAGGGAATGTAGTTGATCAGGCTACATCCACCCCTTGATACAACTAAGAACAGTCAGGAATTAACCGGGATAATAGTATTATCATGTTTGGTTCAGCGTTATGTTCCTATTCTCAATGCAAGCTAGAGTGTTTTATTTACTTGTTTTGTTCAAAGTTATGTTAGTCCCTCTTTTTGGTTTATAGTTGCATATCAATGTGTGGCTAGATATGCTAGTTCACTATAAACAAAGCTATGATACCAACCAGTCACACCCCCGAACCAGACGGCGGAAATGTCCGAGGGCTGTCGTGACTTAACTGAATACCATAACATTGAATATATATGAAACATAACATCATTCATCACCATGCATTAATATAGTACAACTGATAGGGTTTACACTAAGTAACTTGTTTTAATATTACGTTCCCAAAAATAAAATTGTTCGATCATAGATAAACAAACTGCAAGCCATCACTGAATACGTTTCCTTCAGTTTACTTGTTACCTGAGATTACAAGTATTTTGAAAAACGTCAACATATGAAATGTTGGTGAGTTCATAAGCGGTATTTGAAAAGAAACGTTTTGTATTATTTTGAAAATCACCAGAAAATCCGATATTTTCTGAAAAAGTTTGTTATGATCCATGAGTATGCTTGTTTGTTTCTATAGTTGTAAAAAGTGTTCATTAAACTTGTGTTCATTTCGAAACTGTATGTATTGAAAAAAAACCCTAGGAAAACCCGATGTTTTCCTAACACTTTGGATTCCATGTAGTTGTTGTACCATCGCGGCATGTGAAGTCATTGATTCCAGGCGACGTCGTATTATTGCGTATGGTGAATTATTATAATCATGCGTCACACAAACGACCAGTTTACAATTATACTAACGATCTCGTAGGCGTCATCTGTACTATTCACGTAATCCAACCGCCCTGACTTGTTGTAGTCCCACATCCGAAGAGAAAGAGAGCACGAAGACCTCGATAACTCCGTTAGTCGGTTGGGGATAAAATGAGTGCGAAGGGCCCTTGGCCCGACTCGCATGTGAATAACCAACTTTACTAGCCGTACCAAAGGACCCTTGGGGACCAATAGTATAAAAGCCATTGAAAGTCCTTTCACGCTGTGTTGGATCATGTAAGACCCAACAACTCGTAAGATTGAAGTCTTCGGGCCTAAAGATCAGGTTATTGGGCTAGCTAGGCCCAACAAACAAGATTTTACACTTTGGGGTCCAAAGATGGTGCGTCGACGTCTGTGCACTCTCACGTGTGTATTGAATTCCCAAATATTACTTGTATGAATCGAGTTATCGTCGTGTTGGTAGTTTCGGGTTTGTTATTGATTCGAGACCAAATCAATTCGTTTGATAACGATTTTTGGTGTTGTTGTGTATTGAAATTCGTCGGTAGTCGCGGTGCCAATATTTGATCACGATGGATGTATTGAATTAGCATTGAAATTTTTCTGTTTACAGTCCCTCTTTATTTTGTAAATTTACTTTTTCGACCCTTAGAATAAATAAATTTCCGATTTAGTCCTTAAAATATTTTTCTTGGCATTTTAACACCAAAACTTATTGCATTTGACATTTTCCAGCATATTCATAGTTGAGAACAGTTTTAATCCCTGAAAATATAGTTTTCTCGGTTGTAAACCCTCTTTTTCGAAATTTTTACATTTTTGGCCCAAATTGGAAATTTTTTGCAACTTTGGTCCTTTTAGATTATGAAAAGCATTTTCAACCTTAGAAAAGGATTTGGAACACTAGTAGTACCGTGTGTTATAGAAAAATACGGTTTTAGCCCTTCAAAACAGGAAATTTCGCAAATTGGGCCCTATTGGGCCGAAAATGTCATTTTTAGTCCATTAAGCTTGAAATTTATATTTTTAATCCTCCAAAAGAGTATATTTCCAGAAAATACAATATAGAATCTGTTTTGACTCATCTCACCCATCAGAATTCGTAATATGTCATTTTGGGCCCCTTAACTTTATATTTTTAACATTTTGTGTGCAAAAATGAGTTTTTAGCCCAAAGAAGATGTTATTAAGCCACTTAGCTATTTTTCTTGGAATACTTTGTATGCAGTAATATAATTTATGCTAGTATCATTTAACATAAAGTATATCTCAATTTTTAGGGGTTTATGGCTAGATCCAACATCATAATCACACAAAAACACACATATGAGCATAGAAATCATACAAGGCATACAAATATGTATAGATCTACACTTTCACTTGTATTCCCCCCACCCCTCCCCACAAAACTTATATAACAGAAAAATAGGGAGTATGAAGCTCACCTTAGGGTGTGGTTTCGGTTTTTGAAGAAAAGATGGAAGGAAATTTGGTGATTTTTGGCCCTAGCACCCCTTGATGAAGATCTCGAGTTTATGGAGTTTTCTAGGAGTATGATCACCAAAGAAACTTGTTTAGAATAAATGATCTTATATGAGAGGGGAGTTTTGTAACTTAGACATGGGAAAACTTACCAAAGGATGATGATTATCTTGTGAAATCTTCTTGAAATACAAGCAAAGTTTCGAGATTTTGAATGGAGAGGAAGAAGAGAGAAGTCTTGAGTGATTTAGAGTGATTTTTGTTGTGGAAGGTGTGTGTTTGGGGAGACTCTCGACCGAAGGAAAAGAAAGAGAGGAAAGAGAAGTGGGTGAAGTGATATGTGCCTGGAAACATGTGTTTGTGCATGGAGATCCATGAGAGAATAAAGAGGTGGCAATGAAAGTCAAACCCCTCCTTTCATCTTGGGTTTGGGCCTTGGGCCGAGAATTTGGAAGGAAATGGGAAAAATTTGGGCTTTAATGCCCTCAAGCCCATGTATAAGTTAAGTTGGATGAGTTTTAACCTAAAAAAATATAATATGATTTTCACACTATGTTGGGCTAGTTTAGGTTAATCATGGTGCACTAATTTTAATTTATTTCATTCTAGGCCCAATATGGCCCAAAATGTTGAAATAAATGAATGTGGGTCCAATTAGAGCCTATTTAAGGGTTCTAAGCCCATGATAGTCAAATTGGAAGCTTATTGGTCCATTTGGGCCCAATAAGGAAGTCCTAGTCCAAAATGGACCTAAACCAGAACTTCTAGGGTTTCCAATTGTTTGTTGACTATTTGAAGTACTTGTATGATGTATTTTATTGAAGTTTTTAAAGGCATTAAACATACTCTAAAGTTTTTAGTTCAACTTTTTACTTAAGTATAGTGATTACAAGACACAAAATTTCTAGTTGTAACATTGAAGGCCCGGTACGGGCGGACTAACCACACTGTAGACTCGAAGGACATGACTAGACTCGGAGGGTGGACCCGGTGGAATGAAGTCCCGATACGGCAGAACTGTCACACAGTAGACCCGATATGCATGGATGTTTTATGTTCTGTTATGTTATGTATGCTTTTTATGCTGTGGGCCGGAAGGCAATATGTTATGGGCCGGAAGGCAATATGTTGGACCGGAAGGTCATAGCTTGGAAGGGCGTATATGTGGTTGGTATTTTGGGGGTATCTCACTAAGCTTTCGGGCTTACAGTTGTGGTTTAATGTTTTTCAGGTTCTTCAGGAGACTGTGGCAAGGCAAAGGCGTGATCGTACTGTTCCTCGTGTTTATGTCTTATGAAATGGACCTAGGAATATTCTAATAAATAATGTATTGAAAACCTTTTTGTAATAATGTTATTAAAATGAATTGTTTTGAAAAGTTTAAATTATGTTGAAATTTTTGGTCGTTACAAGTTGGTATCAGAGCCTTGGTTTGAGTGAATTGGAGGAACACTCTTGTGACTCCAGTCTCAAATTGAGGAGGGTTTTTTTTTAAAAAAAAAAGAGAAATTAAAATGGTTTTCAAGTTAAGTAAAAAGAGGACACAGAGGTACGATCAGCCGGATCCAGTAAGTAACCCCAAATTACCATTCATGATATTTGTCTTATTGAGCTTGAGAGAACAACATTCTAGTGATAGGCTAGGGATCTTCAGGATTTCATGATAATGTTGCCTATTTTGTGATGCCTGCTAGCCTAGGGTTTTCCTCTGCCTGAGATTTCCAGTGTTCCTCTTTTAGTGAGGGTAGAGCGTTGTTATGTATGTTTTCACTAGGGTGTTGTGGAAGTACTTCATATAAATATGGGTAGGTGTGGAAGGTAGTATGGGCCCGTACTACTGAAAGCACAGGACCCATACGCGTATCAAGGAAACCATGACCTCTAGGGTTGGGTTGAGAGTTGGTTCCCGGGATAGTGGGAAGTGTCTGAGGTTTTGTGGTTTATTTTCAGTATGGAGATTTCGAGGCATGCTGGGAGTGGATCCGGGTCAGGATCGGGTACATGAGAAAGAGTTGCGGATGGGTTAGTACCGCCCGAGGTTATCGGTCAGATGGGTACGCACGAGTTGGATGCGAGGATTTGTGAGATCCTGCATGATGAGGTTGCTGCATTGTTCCGGGCCGAGCTGCCGGAACTGTTTGGGTCGATCAAGACCGCCATGGTGGAGTATTTTGATGAGCACTATGCGGCTCTCACGGAGACGGCTGCCGCGGCGGCTACAGCGGCTGTAGTAGCGGCAGTGGGAGGAGCTAGTAGAGGTTTTCAGTATCGGGACTTCGATAATACAAAGCCTCCCACCTTTGATGGAGTTCAGGATCCGATCGTTGTTATGAGATGGTTATCAGACGTGGAGGGGTGTTTCTTCACGTGCTCATGCCCTGCTGATCAGAGGGTGAGGTGTGCTCTGAACCTGTTAAGGCTCGGGGGAAAGGATTGGTGGAGATTGACCACGAGGTCATACTCGGATGCGCAGAGGGCTACGATTTCATGGGATCAGTTCAGAGAGATGTTCAACACTCGTTATGTTCCGCGGGTCGAGAGGGAGAGGTTGGCTCAGCAGTGCCTTGAGCTGAAGCAGGATACGGAGTCGGTGACGGAAATCACCAAGATGTTTACTGAGAGGGCGATGTTTTGCCCTGAGTTCGCTTCGGAGAAGGCTCAGATGTCCCGATATCTGAGTATGCTAAAGAGAGATATCAAACAGTTTGTGTCCGCGCAGAGGTGCGAGACCTTGTTGGAGTTGCAGGAGGCCGCCAGGTGGCGTAAGTTAGAGATTGAGTTGCAGTTGCGTGAGCAGAGGCAAGCTCCGGTTCAGTCGCAGCCGGCGACGAAATGGTCTAAGACCGTTGATTCCAGGATGGGAGATCAGGGCAGCCACGTTTGTGGTAAGTGTGGGAGGGGTCACGCCGGAGTTTGTCGGTTTAGTGGTGCATGCCGCAAGTGCGGAAAGGAGGGGAACTATGCGAGGGATTGTTGGCAGTCAGTGCCGGGTCGGGATTTGAGGATATGTTATCAGTGTCATCGGGTTGGACACTTGAGGGTCAACTGTCCACAGCTTGCTGCGGGACCGGTGCAGGCTCCAACACCGGCCACATTGAGGATCACGGGTGGAGGTCAAAGTGGAGCGGACCAGTCGTACTGTAGACTCAGAGAGTGGACCAGGTAGGTTGAAGGCCCGGTACGGGTGGACCAACCACACTGTAGACTCGAAGGACATGACTAGACTCGGAGGGTGGACCCGATGGACTGAAGGCCCGATACGGCGGACCAGTCACACAGTAGACCCGATATGCATGGATGTTCTATGTTTTGTTATGTTATGTATGCTTTTTATGCTATGGGCCGGAAGGCAATATGTTATGGGCCGGAAGGAAATATGTTGGACCGGAAGGTCGTAGCCTGGATGGGCGTATATGTGGTTTGTATTTTGGGGGTATCTCACTAAGCTTTCGGGCTTACAGTTGTGGTTTAATTTTTTTCAGGTTCTTCAGGAGACTGTGGCAAGGCAAAGGCGTGATCGTACTGTTCCTCGCGTTTATGTCTTATGAAATGGACCTGGGAATATTCTGATAAATAATATATTGAAAACCTTTTTGTAATAACGTTATTAAAATGAATTGTTTTGAAAAGTTTAAATTATTTTGAAATTTTTGGTCGTTACACAAGACCTTAATGCATGTATTTGTGTCTATAAATCCTTAGAAACTTCCCACTCCTAAATACTCACAATCCTTATGAATCTTCACCCCTTAGTTTATACGACACTCATTTTTGCAACCCTCCGAACCAATCCTCAGAAATCTCTCTTAACCTCAAGGTATTTTTGGCTAAACAACCAAGCATACATAAATTCTATAAATTTCAACTTTGATACTACAATGGAGCTTTTTGAATTCGTCACTTCTTCGAATATTTGATATTTGCTTTCTTTGAATTCACCACCTTTTTTGTTTGATTTTTGATATCTTCAACTTTTTGGATTTCTTTAGAATTTTGATCTTTTGATCTTCATAATTTGATAGCTCCAAAATTCTAGCAACTTTTTGGTAATTTCTCTCTCTCTTTTTTTTAACATGCATCTCACTTTTTTGTCTTTTCACTCAAAGCCTACATGCTTAAGCAGGGGTGCTTAACTTCAACCCTTATTGGTTAAGGTATTAGTCTAAGTGCAATAACTACATAAGCTCTCCTGGATAGATTTCAGGTTTAGGCTGCAAAACGTATTATGCCATATAAACTACCAGATTACCTTTCATAACTCATGACTTTTCACTAGGAAGTGGGAAGCCACAAATACACTATAACATGTGTAGGCTCAGGTAAACATTTGGGTTCTCATTGGATCATCCCATACAATATTAGAAATTTTTTTAATTCTTACTAGATTTTCCTAAATTAAACTATTATTTCAAGTTTATAAAATTTTTAATTTTCCTAATCTAGCAATTTTTAATTTTCTAATCTAAATTACTTTTTCGACCCCCTACCCCATACTTATTTCATACAATGTCCTCATTGTATGCATAAAACTATTTAAGCACATCAAACTAGTAAAAAGAGGGAGAAAAAGGAACATACTCGCCTGAGGTAGTAATGGCGAGATCGAATGGGGCTGCTAAAAGTTGCTCCATAAATTGTTGGAAGACTGGAAACTGGAACTGTTGCGTCTAAATTTGCTGGTAAATAAAATCAAGAACACCGACTTCGAAAATGTGGTGCAAAAGATTGCAAACAAATGCAATGTATAGTAACCATGATGTAGGAAAGTGTCAACCACGTCGTGTTACATAGAATGGCGGCCTCCTCTTGTGATAAAAAAAACTCCCTCACGACATAGGAAAGTGTCAACCATATCGTGGCAGCCGGGATGATACCTCTACTCCGCATCGAAATATAACTCCATGCTGTGGGAACAGCTCATCCATACCACATGAATCCAAATATGGTAGAAATGTCACTCTTCTAAATAATATACTCTCACAATATCAACTTGCAGCCCACACTTATGAAAAAAAAAATATGGGTCTTGACTATAAACTTCAAACTCTCACACGACTATCTCTCTCGTGATAAAGCAACAGTCGGATCTAGCTGCTGAACTTACTCCCAGTTTTCTAAGGCCAAAAATTCTGCAAAGATCTAAAACAATCAAAGAGCATCAACATGCAAAACAAAAATTTAAACAAACCAAAAATAAAAATAAAATAACTAAAAAAATAGCAAACCAAAATAACTAAAAAGGATATCACAATCACTCGTCTTCATCAAAATCAAGTTACATTGTTGATTAAATCCCTTGCATGCAAGAGGTGGGTTGTGAAAGTAAAAACTTTCGGACCTGTCAGACTATTTCCTTTGTTTTCTTTTCACCATTAACTAAAAATTAGAACAAGAGTCGACCCAAGTAGTCAAGAGTAGCAAGAGTTTGGTCTTCCACTTAACCACCTCGATACGCCTTGCTATACTACGCCTTGTGGATTGAGTTGGGCAAATCACCCAAAGTAGTAGACTAAACAAGTTAAGAATTCCCTAATCGCTTGCAATCTCGAAAACCATGCAAAAAGTAAAACCAAGCAATGTGTATGATCACGACTTCCTGCACTTAGCAATAAAAACCTTCCCGACAAGTGAAATGGTATCAATGAAAATAAAAATAAAAATAAAATAAAACTAAAAATTAAAAATAAATAACGAATAATCAAATAAACTAAATTAATTGAAAACCGTTCCCCGGCAACGGCGCCAAAAACTTGATGTGTATATTTAATGCACTAGTTTTTATTTATACTTCCTAATTTATCGCATCTAAACCACACCTTACAAGCAGTGAACCCGATCGAGTATAGGTTACAAAACATACGAAAGGAATAAATAAATGTTTAATAAAATCTCAAACGAATTACTAGATACCAAATCTTGATCAAATGGCAGGAAGATAAATCTCTTTAGGTACTTTGGTTTAGACAGATTACACCTTAAAATCATAGACAATTGCACACATAGTTTACTTATTCCTATTCACCGATTTCTAAAATGATTAGGTTCATGTTCATTATTACTAATCCTTTAGCAAACAAGTCAATTCAAGCAGTGATCAATTGATTAAACTAACATGTTTCCTAGTGTTCAGTTCGTATCTAGCAAGACTTGTAATAATAGTTAATCGAATTGGTTAATTTAATTAGATCATATGTGGTTGGTCA
This sequence comes from Lactuca saligna, assembly GCF_052625555.1. Taxonomy (NCBI): domain Eukaryota; kingdom Viridiplantae; phylum Streptophyta; class Magnoliopsida; order Asterales; family Asteraceae; genus Lactuca; species Lactuca saligna. The sequence continues at coordinate 204,084,833 of NC_136424.1, read as the reverse complement.
TCACATATGCTCACACATTAATTTACTTATTTCCTAGTTAACCCTAGTTTCATGATCACTATTCCTAGTCATATAATCTTGATGGTCATCAAAATCATAAGAGGCAAGCAATCAAGCAAACGTTCATACAACTCGATATACTTAATAATTAAAAGAAAATAATTGTCATTAACACATGAGGATCTTTTAACATGCTTAACAAGATAAATTAAACACAAATAAAACAATCCAATATAGAAATTAATCCACAAATCAAGGTTTTATCTAAACGTAAACTCAAAGCAAATGGTTTTGATACCAAAATAAGAAAGTAAAAACATAGTAGTATCATAGTGGAATGCTAAACATGGTAACGATAACAAACCACATGATTACTGATATGAATCCGCTCTCTAATCCTTCAGATCTTCGCTCCCATCAGCTGAATGGCCTTCCGGCCGCCTTCTAGACGCTCAAAACGGCAGTTATGAAGATTTCTTGTCGCACAAGTCGAAGTGGAATATCATAAATTATGAAAATGGTGGAATGATATGGGGGTATTTATAGTTGATGGAGAATGAATTTATATGGAATATTAGAGTTAGATTGGAATAAGGAAACTAATGGTGGCTTAGGGATTAAGCAAATAAAAATAAGATAAGTGGTGCTTGGGGAATAAGTAACTTGGAGGGAATTTACGTCTAGCTTTTACGCTTCATCTTCAAGGCCCATTTTGGATAAGATAAGTGTCGAATTAGCCATGCATTCCTCTCACATAAGTCATAAGAAATTTCGTCTAGTTGTCAGAACATTTTGAATCTCGTCATTTGGACTGATGAGTCATAAGATATACCTGAAACAATGAAGAGGGGTGAATCTGCTAGCAATATCCTTTTTGCATCTTTTCAACTCCATTCTCTTCCATTTGCATTCAATCTCCCATTTTAATTGTAAGTGAATATTTCAAATCATATTAAGTATCTTTTAGTTATAAATAATATAAAAACATAGTATAAAATAATAAGAAAACATCATAAATATATGCATAAAATAGACGTTATCAAATACCAAAAAAGTTTAGGGTAATATTTCTAGTCCATTTACAACAGCCAAGCTCCAAAAACTGCTCACTGGATGACAAAATCGTCGAGTTCAACTGTGAACGCGTAAGGTTCATGCTATAACACACAAAATCAGCAAGTTTTTGGCCAGAAATCGTCGAGTTTTCCTGGACAGTTTTTAGCTTTTGAAAAACAAGTTTGCATCAAGTATTTAACAAACAAGCCTTGGCTCTGATACCACTAATGGTTTTTGAGCATTCTAACACTTCCTAAGTGTACATGAAACCCTAATAAACCTTGGATCTATGTTTTTCTAAATACATGCAAAATTTGGTTTCCAAGGTTCATAATCCTATCTAGCATACATGGGAACTTTAATCCTAAAAGGATAGCTAGAGATACATAACTTGTAGTTGATTTTGATTCCTTGAAACCTTGTGGGCCTAGCACCCCAAGTGTGATGCCTCAAATGCTTCACAAAACACCAAATGTCTTTAGAATGACTTTACAGAGAATTCACACACTCTAAAATCGGCCTAGCCCTCACTTCTCTTTGTGTAGCTGATTTTGGTGGATATTATGTTCCTTATATAGTGTTGACATATCTAGGGTTACACCATGTAAACCCTAATGTGTCATGGCTCTTCATTTCCATGACCCATGGTTTTGTAACTCCCATGGAGCATCCATGGAGCATCCTATGGGTTTAACCCAACATGATAATCCATGGAGCCTCTTAGCCCACTATACAAGTTATGGATGATTTACATAATCAACCATATATTTAATTAGTTATCTTTCGATCACTTAATTAATTCCAAATTAATTCTTGATCAATACTAATTAAATAATACTATTAATATATTAGAACTTATAATATATTAATAAACCACAAGTGTTATTTCTCTCATTTAGTATATTCAAATGCATGGTGTCATGCAACCCAAATGGACCAAGTCGGGTCGGGTCAAGTATAAACCAGAAATAGTTATGGACTTAGACACCTTATCCAACAAAACAAAATTGAATATTAGGTTTTAAATGAATTGAAATTCCTGGATTCTTTGAGATTCATTGAACTTTTCAATCGCATGTTTAATCTCGATTATGCCCTTCAAGTTTTTGACTGGGATACCGAGGATCACAAACAAGGTGTGAATAACCATGCAAATTAGCTTGGTACTCTCGATGACATATATCACCTAATCAATGTTTCGGTTAACCACATACACTCCATTGATCAACGATAATGTACGAGAAACCAATTGCCATCCTTCATTAGTCCATATTAGTGTGTCGGTTAACCACACACGCTCCACTAACTGAACCATAAGGTGCAATGTGCAATCTCATTGGTTAGCATCAATTCACATTTTCCTCAAGTTACTAAGATTGAGAATTTGTAAAAAATTTAGTTACTTAAAATATTCATTATACTTTTTATCAGAATTATTGTGTCCTATCCTACCAGTTCGGCTAACGACCCTCCACCAGTCAAGAGTGTGGTGGGTAATAATGTATACCCATTCAATCTTTATTTTATAGGCAATTTCCTTAAACACCCCTTATAGGCCAACTTCGTGAATGAGGCCTACTAACGGTAAGATTGAGTTGTTAACTTATACATATATAATATATTAGACTTTTAATTTTATATAGTATAAGGGTGTATTTTAAACATTTAAAATACTAGGTGGTTTAATCTATTAATTAAACCAGACTTTGAATTTAATTAACCTCAAACCATATAATTATGAATTTATTAATACCCTTTTAATTAATATTTTAACTAACTATTAATAAAACCATAACTACAACCTTTTAATTCTATATTTATGTTATGAAGCCAAAAGGTTTAGAATTTAATATTTAACAATTAAAACTTTTTTAATCAACTTTTAGATTCCAAAACTTAAGGACAAGTGTTGAAACTCTTCAAAAACCCTTGATTTTTATAACTTGTAATTTTATGTCACATAAATGAGACTTTCCAAGTTCCATAACTTGAGGGCAAGTTATGAAACTCTTGAAGACCTTTGGACTCCAAAACTTGATGGCTAGATTTTTAACCTTTCAAGACTCTTGAATTCCATAACTTAAGGAGTTGATTTGTTTTATGAATGACTTTTCATGTTCCATAACTTATGGAGGTTTCATGAACTTTTTAGATCAAAGTTTTAAACCAATAATATAATCAAATAATTTTATCTTTAACTAATTTGACCTAATTGAACTCTTGTAGTAAAAAGATTAAAATTTTATAAATAATTAGTTTTTCACAAAATCAAGTAATTATCCGATAATTTGACAATCATCATTTTATTGGATGGGGATAATCATTACCATATCTGTTACACCCCCAAACCAAGGATGGCGGAAACATCCGGTAGTGGAGGACTTCATGTATAGTATCACAACGAGTATAATAGTGCTAAAAGTACAAACAACCAACATAAATATAACTGAAAAAGTTACACTGTAGTATAAGTTTACATGTTTCTAAATCAATTACATTATGTTGACAAAAATGAAATGTTTGACGCCTTAGCGTTCCATCCTCACAAGCCACTGGTTACCTATTTTACTGATTCCCTGAGAATACAAGTAGTTTTGAAAAAGTGTCAACAATTAAGTTGGTGAGTTCATAAGATTTTGAATGAAAGGTTGAAATACTTTCTTTGTAAAAGTATGTTTGTTCCAGAAAAATCCAATATTTTCCTTTTAACAATGTAATGTAGCCTTAAATGCCAAGACAATTAATGTACTAGGATTTTCTATAGAAATTGTAAATCATGCAAGTTTAAATTGACATAAACTTGTTTGTTTAAATGGAATCCCGTAAATCTTAAGTTTTGTTAATACCCCATGTGAGTTATTAAAACCATATTATTACTTAGTCGGCCTTGTATACGACGTTCTTCAGGCGTCAGAATGTTAATGACGTTGGTCACCCCAGACCTACCGGTCTAGCTATTGCATGCAGCTAAGGTGTGGGTTTGTCAGACCCAATATAGATTTATACACAACTATCATGCTCTCCCTACAAGATATTTTGGTTATAATTACAGGACTTTTGTTGCGTTACTTTGGAAGTAACGTGAAGCAAATGTCTCACACATTTATTCATTAACAGATTTACGTAGTGTGAAATTGAAAACCCCTTTTTGTGGAATGTACTCTTTCGTAATGTATATGAAACATAAACTATACCTTATTATAGTTTATCAAAATGTTTGTAATGCGTGGTAACCTTTTCTGTGTAAGTTGAATATGTAGCAAAACATAACTATGTTTACTATGTATCATCATGTGTTCATAGTAATAAGAAAGGTTCTTACAATTTAGTTAACATTTTTATGTTATATATTTATATCTCAACAGAAAACTCATGCAAAATATATAATCATCAAGGATTAACACTTTGCTCAACATGTTACAAAGTGTTATGAAGGTTGTAATTTGTAAATTCGTTTTTACCATTTCTGCACTGAGTTAGAAAAATCACAGAAAATTCATACGAAATCAAAAACTAAATCTGTAAACTCTGAGAGCTTAGAAAATGTGTCTAGTTTTTCATAAATTTTATCAAGATTTTTAGAATCCTCTAACTGGTGTGAAAACATTGATATTCACAGACTGGTTCGAATTCGTAGCTATAGTGATACACAGTTTTGTAAAAATCATCATAAATTGTAGAAAAATCGTATGAACATGTGCAAATAGTCATTTTAAAGGTACAAACTTGAACTATTTTCACATAATACTGTTTTTAAACACCAAAAAGTTTAAGATGTCCAAACCAATTCGAGAATGAACATTAACTTTTCTGTTGAAAGCTAATGTTTGAGTTTAGTTATGTTGTTGGTGTTTTAGCTTGTATTTGCCTCCTAAAACTGGAAGAAAACGTGAAAATGTGGGGGTATGAACCCACCTTGAGTGATTTCAGTAGATGGATGATGAAGAAAAGAAGTTTCCAAGTCAAGAACACTTGGGAAATGCTTGAAGATTTGAAGGTTCTATGAACAAATATGATGATATTTGTGTAAGGAATCAATGATTTGAGTGAAAGGATATAAGAAAATCAAGTGTAGGATGAAGTTACTTACCAAACTTGGAGGGAAGTGCTCCAGAACAGCCTTTAAATTCGAGTTTAAAGATAGATAGATAGATAGATAGATAGATAGATAGATAGAGAGAGAAAGAGAGGGAGAGAGAGAGAGAAATGGGTTTGATTCTTGGTAAAAGTGTGAAGAATGTGGGAAGGAGAAGTAAAGATTTACAGGCCTTTGATCTGATTATGGGCTGGTGAAAGAGGGTGAAAGGATAACTAGTTGACTAAGTATGGAGGAATAGTGACTGAGTATGGCTCTGGAGTGGGTGTTGAGGGTTACTTGTGTTATTACTTAAAGGTAAAGTCAACACTCCACCTCAATATCTTACCCACTAGATTTTATTCTTAGGCAAAGATTTCCCTTAAAATGTGTTTAAATTATGAATATATATATATATATATATATATATATATATATATATATATATATATATATATAGGGTCTTACATGTCAAAATATGAGTTTGGGTGAAAATCCCACATCAAAATCACGAAAAACAGGCTTAAAACGCGAAAGTGGTCGAAAACCGAGAAAAAGGGGGAAATCCGCAAAGTTCGTATTCCAAGCCGAGGGTTCGGTCTTCAGAGGTTGAGAACCAAAGGTAGGTTCGGTCATGGAAGGTTGAGGACCTTGAGGGGATTCGGTCTGGGAACTCTCGCAGGCGGGAAGGGAAGGGAGCGAAGGCGAAGTTCGGTCCGATGGGACCTTCTGGTTTTGTTCTTATGGAGGTCTCGGTCCCTGGCAGTTTCGGTCCTCATGAGTTTAGTTCTTAAGCTTGTCTCGGTTTTGGTCCATGCGAGGTTCGGCTCCCTTTCTTCGGTTTTGGTTCTCTATCTCGGCTTCTTACGGTTTCGGCCCTAAGAAGGTTCAGCCCTATAAGGCTGTTTTTCTCATAAACTCCCCATTTTGCATGGTTTTTGGCTAAGTTAAGGGTCAGGATGTCCCCAAATCATTATAAAAAGTTGAGGGAGGTTATGAGAGAGATTTGGTAGAGAGAGAGAAATTGATAAAGAGAGATTGAGAGCGACTTCGTTTGTGACCTCTTTGATGTTTAGCTTCGCAACACAAGGTTCGTACACCCCATTAAGCCTCATTACAATTATTATATTTCTTGGCAGATTCGGTTTGGTTCTTATGGAGGTCTCGGTCCCTGGCAGATTCGGTCCTCATGAGTTTGGCTCTTAAGCTAGTCTTGTTTTCGGTCCATGTGAGGTTCGGATCCCTATCTTCGGTTTCGGTTCTTTGTCTTGACTTCTTAGGGGTTTCGCTTCTTAGGGTTTCAGCCCTATAAGGCTGTTTTTCGCATAAGCTCCCCGTTTTGTGCAGTTTTTGGCTAAGTTAAGGGTCGGGATGTCCCCTAATAATTACAAAAAGTTGTGGGAGGTTATGAGAGAGATTTGGGAGAGAGAGAGAGAGATTGATAAAGAAAGATTGAGAGAGACTTCGTTTGTGACCTTTTTGGATGTTTAGCTTCGCAACGCAAGGTTCGTACACCCCGTTAAGCCTCGTTACGATTGTTATATGTCCCTAAGGGGTATGGAATAATTTTTTATCGAATAGTTTCATTACTTACCCCGATTAGGGTTTAGAATTTCTGAACATACGAACTTTCCAATTGATAACTTCTTATTAAAATAGCAAGTTGTAAAATAGTAACATATTGTAAACCCTAATATACAAGGGTTAGATGAGTTGACCGGTTTGACCTGTTGACTTTATTTGACTTTGACTTGACCAGAAATTGACGGTTTTCACGTGATCCTCCCGTTAGAAAGAATTTTGTCCCGAAATTAGCGTTTTGATTGGAATTTCAAGAATTTGGGAAGGGATGCAGATACTTTTGTTTCATTTGGTCCTTGCATTCCCAGGTGAATTTGGGTCCTCGTTTAGCGTTCCAACGGACCTTCACGATAGGAATACGACTTTGCTTTGTTCTTTTGATCTCCTAATCCATGATTTCAACCAGTTCCTCCATGAAGTGCAGGCTCTTGTTAACTTCAATTTCGCCGAGTGGTATCACGAGGGTCTTGTCGGATAGACATTTCTTTAAGTTTGATACGTGAAACTGTGAAAGGTAGGATGTATGTTATTAAGTTCCTATGGTAGTTGGAGTTTATATGCTACGGGGCCAATCCTGTCAAGGATTTTGAATGGCTCGATGTACCTAGGGTTTAGTTTCCCATATTTACCAAAATGTACCATACCCTTCCAGGTTGAGACCTTTAATAGCACGCGGTCTACAACCTGGAATTCCAAAGGTTTGTGTCATTTATCAGCGTAACTCTTTTGTCGGTTACGAGATGCTTTCAGTCTTTCTTATATTTGAACGATCTTTTCCGTGGTTTCTCTTATGATTTCAGGACCTGTGAGGGCGCTATTTGGGACTTTCCCTTTTGCTAATTGAGTGTCCTCTACTTCAGCCCAACACAAGGGTGATCTACACTTCCGACCATATACAGCTTCGAACGGAGCGGATTTGATGATAATATGATAACTACTATTGTAATAGAATTCGATGAGTGGTAAGTGGGTATCCCATGCTTTACCAAAGTCTATCACACAAGCTCAGCATGTACCTAAGTGTGTGAATGGTTCTTTCGCTCTGTCCTTCGGTTTGTAGGTGGTAGGTTGTACTCATTTCCAGCCTAGTTCCCGGAGACTTTTGTAAAGACTGCAAAAATCGTGAAGTGAATCTACTATCTCCATCGTATATAATGGATGTTGGCACTCCATGAAATCGTACAATCTCTTTAATGTAGGTTCTGGTCAGTTTCTCCATCTTGTCAGTCCCCTTGATCTGCAGGAAGTGCACAAATTCGGTCAGCCTGTCGACGATTACCCAAATGGTATCCAGTCCACCCGCTGTCTTGGGTAACTTGGTTATGAAGTCCATGGTTATCCATTCCCATTTCCACTCAGGTATTTGTGGTTGTTGAAGTAAGCTTGATGGTTTTTGGTATTCTACTTGAACCTTGGTGCAAGTCAGACACTTGCCCACGTAAGTAGCGATCTCTGCTTTCCTGTTTGGCCACCAGTATAACTTCTTGAGATCTAGATACATTTTATTTGAAGATGGGTGGATGCAGTATCGAGTTTTGTGTGTTTCTTTCATGACAACGTGTTGGAACCCACTGAAATTCGGTGTCCAAATTGGATTCATGAGATAACGAGCTCCATCGTTTTTGACTTCAAGTTTCTTATCCATTCCCTGCAATGCCTCACTCGTCACATTTTCTTGTTTCAAGGCCTCTAGTCAGGCCACTTTGATTTGTGTGAACAGGTGTGAATGGATTGTCATTGGTAGTGACATTACTCGGTGCCCCGAGTATTCTTTTTTGCTTAAGGCATCTGCTACTACATTAGCCTTGCCCGGATGATAGCGAATCTCGCATTCGTAGTCGTTCAGTAGTTCTACCCATCGTCTATGTCTCATGTTGAGCTCTTTTTGATTGAGGATATGTTGGAGACTCTTATGATCAGTGAAGATAATGCATTTTGTGTCGTAGAAGTAGTGTGTCAAGATCTTTAAGGCAAACACTACTACTCCTAACTCAAGGTCGTGGGTAGTGTAGTTAACTTCGTGCGTTTTGAGCTGTCTCGAGGCATAGGCGATGACCTTTCCTCTTTGCATGAGCACACATCCAAGACCTTGATTTGAAGCATCGCAATAGACCATGAAATCCTTAGTCCCTTCTGGGAGAGACAAGATTGGTGCGCTGCACAGGGCTTGCTTCAACGTTTAGAAGGTCATTTCTTGTTTAGTCTACCAAGTAAATCTTACACCTTTCTGAGTCATGATGGTGAGTGGTTTTGCGATCTTGGAGAAGTTTTGAATGAATCTTCGGTAATATCCCGCAAGCCCAAAGAATTATCGGATTTCCGTTGGTGCTGTCGGCGTAGCCCAGTTTTCGGTCGCCTTGATTTTTAAGGGATCCACATGTATCCCTTTCTCGCTAACCACATGGCTAAGAAATCCCACTTCTTGGAGCTAAAAATCGCATTTAGAGAGTTTAGCATAAAGCTTCTCAGTTCTTAAAGTCTCCTATATTAGTTGTAGATGCTGGTTGTGCTCTTCTTCGCTGCGTGAATAGGCCAAAATATCGTCGATGAATATGATTATGAATTTATCTAAGAAGGGTCAGCACACTCAGTTCATTAGGTCCATAAACACCGCAGGTGCGTTTGTTAGCCCGAAGGGCATCACCATAAATTTGTAATGACCGTAGCACGTTTTGAAAGTCGATTTTTGAAAAGTAACTCGCTCCCTGTAGTTGGTCGAAGAGGTCGTCAATTCGGGGTAAGGGATATCGATTCTTAACGGTAAGTTTGTTTAACTCTCGATAGTCGATGCACATGCGAAAGGATCCGTCTTCTTCTTCACAAAGAGGACTGGTGCTCCCCAAGGTAAGCTTGGTCTGATAAACCCTTTTTTTAACAGCTTGTTCAATTGACTGGACAGTTCTTGCATTTTCGCCGATGCTAGATGGTATAGAGCTTTGGCTACGGGGGTAGCTCCTAGGACCAAATCGATTTGGAATTCAACTTGTCGTGCAAGTGGTACACCTAGAAGGTCTTCTGGGAACACGTCGGGAAAGTTATAGACCCCCGGGATGTCTTTGATGTCCTTTGTTTCTTGTTTCTTATTTACCACGTGGGCTAAGAAGGTGTGGTATTCCTTTCGGAGATACTTTTGAGCCTTGACGCAAGAAATGATTTGTAGATTTGTAATGGGTTTATCGTCGTAGATAAGAAGGGTTTCCCCATTTGGCAAATTAAGGCGGATGACCCTTTCGTAACATAAAATGTCGGCACAATGAGAACTTAACCAATCCATACCAACGATGTTGTCGAAACTTTTTATTGTGATCGGAATTAGGTCGATTTTGAACGAATGGTTGTCTAGAGTGAGGGTACACCCTATCTATATATCACTAGTGCGCTCTGCCTTTTCGTTTGTCATTTCTATGACATATGAATCTTTTCGGACTGGGGATTTTGTTTAAGTAAGTGTTTGTATTGATGGCTCACAAAACTCCTCTCTGCTCCACTATCGAAAAGTATGCATGCATATGAGTTATTGAGGAGGAATGTACCGGTAACCACCGTGAGATCCATGACTGGTTCTCCGTGTCCTATAACTAGGACTCTACCTACACCCCCAACATTGGTGTTTCGTGCCTTTAGGCAGTATCTCTTGAAGTTCCCTATTTCCCCACATCCATAGTAGGCTCAACTTGCTCCGGTGTTAGTGACTTGAGTGATGGGTTGGGCTGGTGCTTTACATAATCGAGCAGTATGCCACTTTTTGTTGCAGTTGCTGCAGTACATTTCCCGACAAGCACCGATGTGGTGGAAGTTGCACTTTTTTCACTTGGGGAGGGTTCCAGCATATTGCCTTAATGGTGTTGGAGTGGCAGGAGTGATGGCAGCACGCACATCAACTATCTATTGCTTCTTGGTGGAGTCTAGTCCTGACTGTTTCTTTTTGTTACTCTATAATTTTCTTTTATTGCTTCCCCCTATTGCTTGATCATAGGTGGTGGTCACAGTACCATGGTCGATAAGTTGTTGAGCCAATTCCTTGGCACTGTCAAAAGTAGTCGGTCTTGAGGCCAGCACACTATCTTGAATCTGGGATGATAGTCCCCATACGTATCGTTCCACCTTCTTGTTGGATTAATGTCTAAGTCCATAACTATAATTGGTAAGACTTGACCCGACCCGGCATGGTCCATTTGGGTTGCATACCATCATGCACTTGGATAGACTATAATGAGAGAAATAAGACACTTATGGTTATTAATATATTATAAGTTCTAGTATATTAATAATAAGAATAATAAGATTATTTAATTAGTATTGATCAAGAGTTAATCTAGGATTAATTAAGTGATCAAAAGAAGACTAATTAAATATATGGGTTGATTGTGTAAATCATCCATACTTATATAGTGGGCTAATGCTCCATGGATAATCAAGTTGGGCTAAAACCCATAGGATGGTCCATGGATGCTCCATGGTGTATTTGAACCCATGGATCCAAGGAAATGGAAAGCCATGACAATTAAGGATTTACCCTAATTGTAACACTATATAAAGATCTTATTCTTGACAAAAATCGGACACTAGAATCACATTAGAAAATGGATAAAAGGGCTAGCCGATTTCATGAAGTGTAGAACTCTCTCAAGTTATTCTAAGTGTTTTGATGATTGTGATTCCATTTGAGGCTTCCACACCATTGGGGCTAGGTACTCAAGCTTCATGAAGACTTTCTACATCAAAAAGGTATGTATTCTATCTTGTTACACTCATTGTTTTGTATGCTAGATTAGGATAGTACCTTGGATGTTCTTATTTGCATGTATAATAGAGAAAACATAGATCCAAGGTATTTAGGGTTGCATGTACACTTAAGAGTGTTAGAATTCTCAAAACCCAACAGTGGTATCAGAGCCTAGGCTTGTTTTCTTGTTATACCTGCAAAACTGCTTAAAAAATCGAAAGTGTTGCTGTTTGATCATCAGACTCAGTGAGTCCATCAAGGGACTCGATGAGTCCATGCCTAAAAATTGATCAAAACGATCCAACTCGCCGAGTCGGTTCATGCACTCGACGAGTTGGACCCCCAGACAGCATATTTTCGAGGTTTTTGGCTAGAAATGGACTAGGAACATTACCCTAAGTTGTTTTTGAACTTATAAACTTGTTTTTAATGTGGTAATGTTCATGGTAATCCATTTTCAAAGATAATTGTCAATAGATTCATGTTTTGTATTGGTTTAAGGTTTAGACTAATTACATGAAGGAGTTTGATATGAATTATCTTGTTCTTATGAGTTGCTTAGATTAATAGAAAAGTTAATTGAAATAGTTGCTTTCAATCCATTTTAATCTAAGAGTTGAGTATAAAATGTGTTTGTGTAACTTGTCCTCAAGTTACATGAAGAGTCACATTAAAGACTCATAAAACTCATAAAAGTTGGTAATGGTTACAAAATGAAGAGTCTTGTGTCATTGAATATTTTTTATGACTCCATAACTTGTCCTCAAGTTATGGAAGTTCAAGAGTCACTTCATTAAAGAGTAAAAGTGTAACCTTAATTAATTCCATAAGTTATAAAAATAAAGAAAAGTTAGTTCTTTTATTAGTTTAAAGTCTTCCATAAGTTATGGTACTTGAAGAGTTTTTTGGATTAAAACTACTTTAAACACATAAGTTATGGAATTAATTAGTTTTGAATAGTTTCAAAACTTGCCCTCAAGTTTTGGAATTTGAAAAGTTTTCTCTTATGAATACTTTAATTCCAAGTTAGCCCTTAGAATTCTAAAGAGTTAAAATTCAACACTTATACTATTTATAACATTAATGGTTAATTATTATATATATGTATAAGAACAAGTCGTTTTACCGTTAGTAGGCCTCATTCACGAAACCGGTCTATAAGGTGGGTATAAGGTTGTTGCCTATAAAATGGCGACTTAATGGGTGTATACTCTCACCCACCGCTTGCTTGATCGGTGGAGGGTCGTTAGCCGAACATATAGGACAATGACATTAAATTATCATTAAAAGTATAATGAATATTATAAAGTAACCAAATGTTTTATTTAACTCCCAATGTTAGTTATTTTAGGAAAAATGTGAATTTGGTGCTAGCCCATGGAATTCACACTTTGTACCTTACCAAGTCGTTGGTGGAGCGTGTGTGGGTAACCGGCACACTAACTTGGACTAGTAAGGACCAAGAAGGGTGACTTAATGTTTGTCATAGATCAATGGAGCGTGTGTGGTTAACCGGCACATTGATTAGGTGATAATATTAAGGGTACCAAGTGAATTGGTATGGTTATTCACACCTTGTTTTGTGATCCTTGGCATCCCAGTCACAAAATTTGAGAGGGCACACTCGAGATTGAAACATGCCATTGAAAAGTTCAATGAATCTCAAAAGATCTAGGAATTTCAAATCCAATTAAAACCTAATAAATTATTTCGTTTTTCATGGTGGAAATTGGTAAATCGTCATTTGCCTACCTTCAAATATTTTATAGCTTGGATTACGGTATCCCTCTTCCAAATTATAAAATATTGTGTTGGGTCCTAGCCTTAATATTTCATATTGGGTGTCATATTAAGGACTTTAAATCAACTATCTTGAATATCTCCCAAAATATGTCTGGTTTAGACATTTATGATCTTCCCAAATCTCTTGAAACTAGCTTTCCTAAATAAAGATGATGTTCCAATGGAAATCATACTTCTTTCACCTCCTCCAATTATTCTCCCTACCCAACAAGTTCTTGAAAAGTTTAAGGTCACTAGAGCCCTATTTGGCAAGTAAAGGTCTTGGTGTGGTCACATCTTAGAGATGTAGTCACATATTGACAAGCCGGGAGAGTTGGGTGTCAAAGTCTTGAGAAAGTTGGTGGTTCAATCACTTTCTAAGTCACATAGTGAGTTCTTTTGGAACACCTATGAAAAAGACTATGACAAGACCCTTAATGATTTTATCTATTTGTTAAGATCAACTTCCTCAAAACTTGATGGACATTGACAATAGTGACACAGGAAATCCAGAAAAGCATTCTCTTCCCAATGGAAAGGGACCGGCCATAGTCAACTCGGTTGACCAAATGGTAAAGAGAAAAACTAAGTCTGTGATAGTCCCATGTACCATTATCAAAGGGTCCATATTTTTATATTACCAAAGAAAGGGGCATTGGTTGCAAAGCTGCCATAATTTATCTAAGGATGTTAAAGTCGATAAGTTTGACTCTACTTCAGGTAAAGTCCACTATCTAACTCTGCTAAGTTTCTATTATGAGATTCTTGATACATGATGTGACTGGGTCACATGGTGATGTTTTAAGAATCAAAGAAAAGGTAAAGAAACTTAAAGAAAGAATATGTTGAATCTGATCGCGTAGATGGATTTCTATCGCGTAGTTTGAAGATCGGATTCTTGAGCTACTTCTTAGGAGTTATAATATATTGCTTGTGAATAGATAACAACAAGGTTTTCATGTGGATTGTAAGGATAAGTTTTTCCGCAAAGTTTTAAAATAAAAGAAAAAAAAGGGTTTTAATTTTATTTATTTTAAAAAATATCCTTACAATGGCATCTGTGGAAAATTATTGCTTATATGTTTCCAGTAATAGCAATATTGGAAAGTGGATTTGATTCTTTCATTTGTGGTAGTGTCTGAATTTACCAAATGAAGAAAGTTTTTCATCACCCAAGTTTCAATTGGACAGAAACTTGGAATCATACAAGTTGTATTGTATGATGAATGAGAATTTTCATCTTTGAAAAATTAAGACTAATTCTTTGATCACATGTATATGTGAGTCAATTGAAGGACTAAGGAATTAGGTACACTGGGTGTGCACTGGTCAAGGTCCACCACCAAGATTGATTTGTCATGATTTACTAAAGATTAGTACATATGATTATACTTATAAGGTTAAGTATAATTCTGTAACATTGGAAAGGTTCCAATGTTTGGCAGAGCGAATAAGAAGAATCAAATTAGGCAGAAGGATAAAAGTTTCTCAAATCTGAAAAGATGGGAGAGTACTTTAGTATCGGTTTTATGATCATCTTAATGATTTAGAAACCATATCACAAATTCATACTCTAAGGACGTCTTAGTGCATTGTTATGGCTAAGAAGAGAGGTCATGAATTGTTTGATTGGTTAAAATCAAGAAGATGAGTGATACTTCGTTCCAAAAAATTTCTTAGAGTCTTACTCCAAGATTGTAACCTTGAGTGACATAAAGTAAGGTTTAAAACACTTATCAAATGTAGTGTGAAATGTTTCTACTCTTGTACATTTGAGATTGGTAAGTTGTGATGTTTTGGATGAGACAAAGACCAACTAAGACCAATTGTGTGAAGTGTTAGTCTTGATAAGAATCCGCACTATCCCTTGAATATTTGTTTTGTCAAGGAATGGTTCTTGACTAGGAAAACTTATATGTCAAGGGGACAGTGGGAGCCTTAAAGATCCTGAAAGAGTTTCAAGATTTAATCAAGAGTGAAACCTATAATTTATCACTAGCACACGACTTAAGGTTTGCAACCTATCGTGTTGACATAATTCTTATTTCTGTACCTACTTCAAATAAGTTGGATTTGCATGTGAGTTATCAGAGTTCAACTTGGAAGCATTGGTGGGCCTTGTGCTACCAAGGTGACAAGAAAGTAAGATTGAATAAGTTTAATCCATGTAAGGCTGAATTTGTCACTAACCTTATCTTGTGATTATGGTTTTGACAAATTCGCATGGATAGGAACTCATACACTATAAAATCTAAGTGTCATAAGGTTTCTCTCCGATTCATGAAAATGATGGTGAGGAAACGCTTTCACTAAGTAGATTTTACGTAGATAGCAATTGTGTTATTTGCATTTTCAAAAGTCGTTAGTGGAGCGCGTGTGGTTAACCGGCACGCTAACATGGACTTGTGAGAAATGGAAAATGCCTAAGCAATTGAGACTATGATTACGGCATCCCTTTTTCTTAGTTCTGAAAATTGTTTAGACACACATGTGAGCTATCTAAGAAAGGATGTATGAATCTAAATTTCAGAAGTCCAGCAGATTTCTGAAAATATGTCAGAGCTAGTGGGAGCATAAGTGTTATGCTGATAATCATCATGTTAGTGGGAGTATGATTATTATTATTAGTATTGCAAGCTAGCAATGTTAATTATAGAAAACAAAGTTTCAATCCGTGAAGTTGCAGGGGTTGAAAAGTTGTTTTGCTATAATTAAGGGAGAGGAAATTATACTTCATTTCAATTCTAAAGCTTAGATTGAGATTTTAATAATCTTTAGTCAAGAATATATATGAATTTTGTGTCTGAATGGTTCGACTGAAAGAAATTCTATATATATTGCGTTCTCAAAATTCAATTATGACTACGGCATCCCTCTTCATAGTTAAATTTTGAAAACATGCCAAATAAATAAAAAAAAATTTGTAGCAAAAGACTGGTCTAGTATCATGTCTTTATGTGAGACGTCATGAATCGTGTCCCATATGCTTTAGATATAAGATCGATTTCATGTGATATAATATTCATCTTTTCTAAATTTTCCAAATGCTTAAGGCATTGAGAAGGGAAAAGTCTAGAACTGGATATGACTAAAGTGATTAAGCAATTGTCGAGGACAATCTGAGGTTTACCAAATATTGGTTGCTCAGGGAAAGTTGGAAGTATGATGTGACATGTTCTGAAAAGAAGTAACTCTTGTTCGGAAGTGATAGTCAAAATGGGACTATGGAAATGTCTCCATAGGTGGAAGTTATTCAATCTACATAAGATTAGAAAACCCTAATGCAAGAAGGATGTTCAAAGCAATATACTTTGAATATGAGACTTCTGTTCCATAGAAGTTGACCTTCTTTGGAATACTCTGTAATGACTGGTGACAAGGTTTTGGTGACTTTGTGCATAATCATTACAAGAGGAACATTGCATAAAAGTTTAAAATCTAACAGATTTTTTGGTAAATGATAGGAATCAGGGATTCTCACATTTACAATAAGGATTTGGGATTGTGAAATGAGTATCATTGGAATCATGTTCAATTGATCTACATCACAATGTAAGGATCATAGACAAACATAGTGTGCATACTTGGGGTATGGCATAACTATTGTTTAGAAAAACAAAGTGTACATGCTAGGAGCATGGGACGACTGTTGTTTTTATTCAAGTCTTAAGTTAATTATTTGAAACATTGAATAATGTGTAATCAATATGGTGATAAATAAAAGGTGGTTTTATTTATATTCAAAAGGGTTTTGAGACCATATTAGATTCGATTATTATTGTGTTTCACTTTGCATGTTTTGACTTCCAAAATATCTAGGTTATTCTTTTCGAATGACTAAGTTATTTAAACACTCCACAGTCGTTCATATGTTGGAAGTAGGTATGAATCAAAACTGTCATGAATCGGGTTTGTAGATGGCTAAATGGGTTTAGTCATGGCAATGGTTGCTAAAACATTCATGAGTGCTCATAAGTTATGAGTATTGGAATAAAACCACGCTCACTTGTATCACTTCATGGAATTTATCTCGAGTGATCGTGAGATGGTAATATCATATAAATTTTCATACCTAGAGATATGAGTTGTTACCTATGATTTGGTTGTGCATTGATTGCACGTAAACGCATCAGTAACTTGATGTTATAAAACGTGCCTTTGTGTACAATTCAACAAGTAGTAGAACAAGCATATGAGTTGAAGTTTATCTGTTCCTTCTAGAAATATAAGCGATATATGGGCCCCTTGATGATTTTGTTGTGATCTATGTACCGACCGGTCAGAACTGAATTGATGTGTTCGATTAAGTTCTTTGTCAAACAAATCGAAAATCGGGAAACAAACTGCTGGACAATAAGTACGACATTGTTCCATGTATTTGTCCAGCTGATATCATGAGAACAGAGGATTATATGATCCCTTATCTAATGGACAAGTCATTGACAAGATCAGAGTTCATCTACAAGGTCAGAGTTCGACAGAAGCTTTTGAGAGCTATGATTGCCAGTTGGTTCCCGAAGTCATACGCAACAATAGTTTTAGACTTATCCAAGTGGGAGACTGTTGGATTAACATCTAAGTCCATAACTATAATTGGTAAGACTTGACCTGACTCGGCATGGTCCATTTGGGTTGCATACCATCATGCACTTGGATAAACTATAATTAGAGAAATAAGACACTTATGGTTATTAATATATTATAAGTTCTAGTATATTAATAATAAGAATAATAAGATTATTTAATTAGTATTGATCAAGAGTTAATCTAGGATTAATTAAGTGATCAAAAGAAGACTAATTAAATATATGGGTTGATTGTGTAAATCATCCATACTTATATAGTGGGCTAATGCTCCATGGATAATCAAGTTGGGCTAAAACCCATAGGATGGTCCACGGATGCTCCATGGTGTATTTGAACCCATGGATCCAAGGAAATGGAAAGCCATGACAATTAAGGATTTACCCTAATTGTAACACTATATAAAGATCTTATTCTTGACAAAAATCGGACACTAGAATCACATTAGAAAGTGAAGAAAAGGGCTAGCTGATTTCATGAAGTGTAGAACTCTCTCAAGTTATTCTAAGTGTTTTGATGATTGTGATTCCATTTGAGGCTTCCACACTATTGGGGCTAGGCACTCAAGCTTCATGAAGACTTTCTACATCAAAGAGGTATGTATTCTATCTTGTTACACTCATTGTTTTGTATGCTAGATTAGGATAATACCTTGTATGTTCTTATTTGCATGTATAATAGAGAAAACATAGATCCAAGGTATTTAGGGTTGCATGTACACTTAGGAGTGTTAGAATTCTCAAAACCCAACACTTCTTCTCTTCAGGAGTGACCATTTCTGGACAAAGGAGTGTTAGGTCCTTGAATCGGGCAGTATAAGTTTCAAGGTCAGTGCCCGATATCTTGAGATTCCATGTTTCTTCTTCAAGTTTTTGCACCTCTCCCCTCAGGCAATACTCTTTTAGCATCAAAGCTTTCAAGTGTTCCCAGCTTATAGAGGCAGCCACTGTGGGAGTAGGTCACTTAACTCGGCCATTACACCAAGTGAGAGCTCTACTAGTGAAAGTGTATGCCACATATTTGACTTTGCTCGTTTTGAGACAAGCACATATTTCAAAAACTGCTTTGTTCCTCTCAAACCATTGCATTAGTGTGATGGCGCCCCCGCTTCCATTGAAAGAATCGGGTTTTCCATTAGTGAATTCTTTGTAAGAACACTCTTTCGTATGCCCTGTACTGTCCTCGTGATTAGAGTGTGTATCACCAGATCCAGAACCGTCGGCACAATTGGTACCCATTTGTGACATTGCGGCCACCACGACCGCTGTTACCACAGCTTGAAACATCACAACATCAAACTGTGGAGGAGGTGGAGGAGGAGGTGGTGGTGTTGCGCTGTCGGAAGGTCTGGGATTTTTCCTTGGCAACATATTTTTGTTATAAGTTTTAAAGACGAAAAGTCAATGAGTCTTTAATAGTAAGGATGAGTCGGGTGTTATTTGAGCTACATTATCAGTATTATGTCCCAACTTCATTGTTTTTGTAAGCAATTCATAATTAAAGTCTATACCAATAAAATTATGAATTTAGTAATAGTGACTCAACCGAACACTTGTGTTCTACTCCGTGCTTGATTCACTCCTAAAACTCACTTGACGTACGCCGGTTACATGTAATTAAGTTTTGATAAACCGTTGAACCGAATGAGTATGTCCTAAGTCCACAACCAAACAAGGAACAGGTCCTAAGGCGGACTCACCATTTTTAATTCGATCACCCCTTGATTACACGCAACTTCAAGGTAAAACCAAGAATTTTAGAGTTATCATTTTCAAATTGATTGTATTATCAAGTTATAGGATCTAATGCCAAATATCCAAAAATAAAAATGCAAGTGAAATTCATTGATATAAATTTAGAACATATTGCTTAAGAAAATTTGACCTCATAGGAGGTCTTCATTACATCAATGTAGAAGAAAATTTTGATAGCATAACGACCCTTCGAATAGTGTAATCAGTTAGATGTATGTTCGAACCTACTTGTAACAAAGAGTAGCACCAACGCATAATCCAAAACCTAGTTTATAACAAAATGTGAGTAGTGTAAGCACTACTCGTGGTGGGTGGCATCTGGTGGCCCCTGCGATGTGGCTATGAGAGCTCGCATTGCCCTGATCTCTATTCCCTATCCTCGGCTGCTTGGTGCGCCATTTCCGTCATTCATCTCTCCATCTCAGCCTGACACTCCCGATACTCTCGAGCTTCACTCCGAGCGATGGCAGCTTCCCGCTGTAGGACCTTGGTGCGATTTGTGGATTGGTCGTTATCCCTGTCCAAGCATCGAAAGCGGGCTGATGTGACTTCCACAGTCGCACCAACCTCCATAATCTGGTTGGCGGATGCTCGGATCTACTGATCGTGGCAAACGATGCGGTTGAAACATCCAGGGGTGGAGGGCTTCACGTATAGTATCACAACGAGTATAATAGTGCTCAAATTACAAACAACCAACATAAATATAATTGAAAAAGTTATATTGTAGTATAAGTTTACATGTTTCTGAATGAATTACATTATGTTGACAAAAATGAAATGTTTGATGCCTTAGCGTTCCATCCTCACAACCCACTAGTTACCTATTTTACTAATTCCCTGAGAATACAAGTAGTTTTGAAAAAGTGTCAACAATTAAGTTGGTGAGTTCACAAGCTTTTCAATGAAATGTTGAAATCCTTTCTTTGTAAAAGTATGTTTGTTCCAGAAAAATCCAATATTTTCCTTTTAACAATGTAATGTAGCCTTAATTGCCAAGACTATTAATGTACTAGTATTTTCCATAGAAATTGTACATCATGCAAGTTTAAATTGGCATAAACTCGTTTGATTAAATGGAGTCC
Source organism: Lactuca saligna (assembly GCF_052625555.1). Lineage (NCBI taxonomy): Eukaryota > Viridiplantae > Streptophyta > Magnoliopsida > Asterales > Asteraceae > Lactuca > Lactuca saligna. The sequence continues at coordinate 204,064,190 of NC_136424.1, read as the reverse complement.
CATAAATCTTATGTTTTGTTAATACTCCATGTGAGTTATTATAACCATACTATGACTTAGTCGGCCTTGTATACGACGTTCTTCAGGCATAGAAATGTTAATGACGTTTGTCACCCCAGACCTGTCGGTCTAGCTGTTGTATGCAACTAAGGTGTGGGTTTGTCAGACCCAATATAGATCTATACGCAACTATCACGCTCTCCCTACCAGATGTTTTGGTTATAATTATAGGACTTTTGTTTTGTTACTTTGGAAGTAAAGTAAAGCAAATGTCTCACACATTTATTTATTAACAGATTTACGTAGTGTGAAATTGAAAACCCCTTTTCGTGGAATGTACTCTTTCGTAATGTATATGAAACATAAACTATACCTTATTATAGTTTATCAAAATGTTTTTAATGCATGGTAACCTTTTCTGTGTAAGTCGAATATGTAGCAAAACATAACTATGTTTACTATGTATCATCATGTGTTCATAGTAATAAGAAAGGTTCTTACAATTTAGTTAACATTTTTATGTTATATATTTATATCTCAACAGAAAACTCATGCAAAATATGAAGTCATCAAGGATTAACACTTTGCTCAACATGTTACAAAGTGTTATGAAGGTTGTAATCTGTAAATTTGTTTTTACCATTTCTGCACTTAGTTAGAAAAATCACAGAAAATTCATAAGAAAACAAAAACTAAATCTGCAAACTCTAAGAGTTTAGAAAATGTGTCTAGTTTTTCATAAATTTTATCATGATTTTTAGGATCCTCTAACTTGGTATGAAAAAATTGATATTTACAGACTGGTCCGAATTCATAGCTACAGTGATACGCAGTTTTGTAAAAATCACCATAAATTGTAGAAAAATCGTATGAACATGTGCAAGTAGTAATTTTAAAGGTACGAACCTGAACTATTTTCACATAATACTTTTTTGAAAACTAAAAAGTTTTAGATTTCTAAAACACTTCAAGAATGAACATTAAGTTTTTTATTGAAAGCTTATGTTTGAGTTTAGTTATGTTGTTGGTGTTTTAACTTGTATTCTCCACCTAAAACTAAAAGAAAACATGAAAATGTGGGGTTATGAACTCACCTTCAGTGATTTTAGTAGATGGATGATGAAGAAAAGAAGTTTCCAAGTCAAGAACACTTGGGAGATGCTTGAAGATTTGAAGGTTCTATGAACAAATATGATGATATGTGTGTAAGGAATCCATAATTTGAGTGAAAGGACATAAGAAAATCAAGTGTAGGATGAAGTTAATTACCAAAATTGGAGGGAAATGCTTAAGAACAGCCTTTAAATTTGAGTTTAGAGAGAGAAAGAGAGAAATTGGTTTGATTCTTGGTCAAAGTGTGAAGAATGGGGGAAGGAGAAGTAAAGATTTCCAGGCCATTCATCCGATTATGGATTGGTGAAAGAGGGTGAAAGGATAACTAGTTGACTAGGTATAGAGGAATAGTGACAGAGTATGGCCCTGGAGTGGGTGTTGAGGGTTACTTGTGTCATGACTTAAAGGTAAAGTCAACACTCCACCTCAATATCTTACCCACTAGATTTTATTCTTAGGCAAAGATTTCCCTTAAAATGTGTTCAAATTATGAATATAGAGGGTCTTATATGTCAAAATATGAGTTTGGGTGAAAATCCCACATCAAAATCACGAAAAACAGGTTTAAAACGCGAAAGTGGTCGAAAACCGAGAAAAAGGGAGAAATCTGCAAAGTTCGGATTCGGAGTCGAGGGTTTGGTCTTCAGAGGTTGAGAACCGAAGGTAGGTTCGGTCATGGAAGGTTGAGGACCGAGAGGGGATTCGGTCCGGGAACTCTCGCAGGCGGGAAGGGAAGGGAGCGAAGGCGAAGTTCGGTCCGATGGGACCTTCTGGTTTTGTTCTTATGGAGGTCTCGGTCCCTGGCAGTTTCGGTCCTCATGAGTTTAGTTCTTAAGCTAGTCTCGGTTTCGGTCCATGCGAGGTTCGGCTCCCTTTCTTCGGTTTTGGTTCTCTGTCTCGGCTTCTTACGGTTTCGGCCCTAAGAAGGTTCAGCCCTATAAGGCTGTTTTTCTCATAAACTCCCCATTTTGCACGGTTTTTGGCTAAGTTAAGGGTCAGGATGTCCCCAAATCATTATAAAAAGTAGAGGGAGGTTATGAGAGAGATTTGGTAGAGAGAGAGAAATTGATAAAGAGAGATTGATAGCGACTTCGTTTGTGACCTCTTTGATGTTTAGCTTCGCAACGCAAGGTCCGTACACCCCGTTAAGCCTCGTTACGATTATTATATTTCCACGAGGGGTATGGAATAATGTTTTATCAAATAGTTTCATCATTTACCCCGATTAGGGTTTAGACTTTCTAAACATACGAACTTTCCAAGTGATAACTTCTTATTAAAATAGCGAGTTGTACAATAGTAACATATTGTAAACCCTAATATACAAGGGTTATATGAGTTGACCGGTTTGACTTGTTGACTTTATTTGACCTTGACTTGACCAGAAATTGACGGTTCTCACAATATCAATAAAATTAAATTTTATGAGCCAAAAAAGTTTGCGGTAACGATCGTAATCCAAAACATGCCGAAAATCTGAAAATTCTGCCAACAAACTACCTAACTCCTCATGTCAAGGCATGGACTCGATGAGTTCATCCCCAAATGATCCAACTCGGTGAGTCAACTCATGGAACTCATTGAGTCCAACAGTCAGACAGGAAAAAGCTTATTTTTTTCAACTTAGAAAATAACACAATTGCATCAATATAATAGAAGACAACCCATGTCTCTGATACCACTGTTGGGGTTTATGCACTACAATACTCTTATGGTGCACATACAACCCTAATGCTTTGGATCTAGTTTTCTCTAATTATACATGAAATATTCATTTCCAAAGCATGAAGCCTAACTCGCATGCAAAACATTGATATATGAATCATAAGAACTAGCTAGAAGATTACCTCTTGTTGTAGCTTGTAGAACTTGGCCTTTCAATAGCTTAGCACCTCAACTGTGATTCCTCAAATGGTTCACAAAGCACCAAGAGAAATTGGATGAATATGAGAGAGAGGTTTGGAGACACAAATCTTCTATCCTCTTCTAAGAACTCATAGTGGATGATTTTAGCAAGCTAGGGACTATATTTATAGTTTGGAATCCTTAGGGTTTAAACTTGTAAACCTTAATTCACTTGGGTTTTTGGACTAAAAACTCATTAGCCTTTTGGACTAACTCTTCATGGACTCTCACAAAGATTTAGTCCAATTCTAATCAACATGGATCATTAGCCTAAACTATAAATATCATTGATTTACCTAATCAGTCCCTGCAAATTTAATTAGTCTATTTTCATCACTAAATTAATTACAAATTAATTCTTGATCAATACTAATTAAATAATATGATTTCTCAATTAATATATTATACTTATAATATATTAGTAAATCATAAATACCCTCTTTCTCAAATATCCTTCCTATCAAATTGCGTTAATGAATGCAACCCAAATGGACCACGCTACTACCGGGTCAAGTGTAGACCAATTATAGTTATGAGCTTAGACACCTAATCCAACAACAATAACATATACTCCCCCCCCCCTCCCTCCCCTTCATCGGACCCCACCTAGCATCAAGCCCTGCTCAACATACATATATGTTTCTCCCAGGACTCGCCTGTCACTGGGCCCCGCCTGCTATACACATACAAACAATAACATATAATCATGCTAGTACATAAAGAATCATACAAAGTACTGTATATTCGAATCCTACGGCCTCGCCGATCATGGGCTCTGCCCCTACTTTGCTAATGATGAGACATGGAACTCTGTCGACACTCAGCTAGTGATGAGATATGGGACCCCGCCCACCCTCATCTCCTTACCATGTACATACAAGTATCACAAAGACAACAAGTATAACTAAACATACATTCATTCATCGGGTACCACCCGACATCAAACCGTAGTTTAGAAACATACATAAAAAACCTTCCTTGGGCCCCACCCGACATCGGATTGTAATCTGGAAAGCATATAAACATTCCTCAGACATTACCCGTCATTAGACCGTAATATAGAAACATACAAATAGAAACACATGCAAGAATCACGAAGACATCAAGCATACCAACATTCCTCAGGCACCGCCCGACATCTGATTGTAATCCAGAAACACATAAATATAGGTCGACATTGGTGCCTTTGTCCTGTTCAAAAAGGAGGAAACTCACCTCAAATGTTGAAGCTCACTGTAAAAAATCCTTGGCTGCAGCCTTGCTGACTCCCTGAGCTACCAATACCAAAATGTCACCCAATTAGCAATTAGGTTCCAAACCATGTTCCATAACCCTTACTTGCGGTGAAATGACCATTTCACCCCTTGCCCTACAAGATTCACAACAAAGGCCCAAAACTATCCAATCCATAAACCCATCAATGGCCCAATTTTCCAACTTAGGCCCTAACCCTTACATGGGCCTTTCCCTAAACCCCATTTACTTTTCTGAACCAATGATTTTCCGATGGCCCAAAGGTCCAAGCCCATTGGGCCCAATCGAGGCCTAACTACATTGGTCTCACTAAGGCCCAATTCATCATCCAAGGCCTATTAGGGCAAGCCCAGCAAGGCAAGCCCAACCAGAAGTCCATTACTCTAAAATCCTTAGTTTGTTATGAGCCCAAACCAAATGAGAAGTCCAACACCAAGCTAGCCCACAATCAAATAGCCCAAAACTTGCACAGGTGATTCTCGCGTCCTGAGCAGCTTATGCTCACATCATGAGGTCATGACTTTGGCCCAGAAACTTCCTCGAACATGCTCTCACGTCGTGAGACTTCATTCTTCACGTCATGAGTCCGGATCTGACCAAAAATGAGCATTAAGCTCCTAATCCATTAAGCCTTAACATGGGACAATCTAGTAGATCTTCCTTGTACCCAATGATCATAAAAATCGAAGCTTTCTAGTCACATATGTAATACATGACATAAACACCAACCTAGATCAAAATGAAGGAAAAAGGGAAAAGACTCAAACTTGGAGTAAAAAACTTGCACCAAAATCTAGATCCAAGGATTTTAACACAACAAATGACTCAATGGTCCATAAAGTTGCAAACGTTATGGACCTCATGCATGATAATTCAAGATACCTTGCAAAGAAGGTAACCATAACCTAGATTTAGCAAGATTAGAAGAGAAAGGTGGGATCTTTGAGACTTAAGGAGGCTTATGAGCTCAGAAGTGCCACAAGGAGGAGCTTATCTCGCCAAAAGGAAGCACCACAAGATCTTCTACTTCTTTAAGGAAATCAAAACACCAATAACACAACAATACCACCAACAATGGCTTAAGGGCTCAAGAGGGCCGAATCTAAAGTTTTTTAGTGACTTGGGAGTGAAAGAGGTTGAGGAGAAGCAACCCTAATCATCGCATACCTTTAAATACCTGAAAATTAGGGCTTCAGTGCATCAGATGCTCCTCACACCGTGAACCTTAAATGAACTTGGTCAATAAGTCAACAACCACTCACCCGAACTACTCTAACTTCAAACAACCATAACTTCTTCGTTTCAACTCCATTTTTGACGTTCTTTAAATCCACAAAAGATGGCGAGAAGCACTACACATCTATTAACTTATCCTCACCTCAAAACCTTCCGAACGAAAATATAAAATTCATAAAGTGCTCGAACTGCCACTTTACCGATATAGCCTTTGGCTCCAAGGCACAACCCAAACTCCCGTATCGGCTCAATTATGTTGTCCGTACCTAAATGAGTCTAAATATATCTTTTCCAAAGGCCATAATCCTTATCATAACCTATCTTCAGGCCATAATCCCGAACTAGGAAAGCAATTTGGAATAGGGGGTTACATATATGTTATAACATTATGGGATTGAAATCCCTATATACTCACTAGGTTTCCTAACTTCACCTACTCAGTTTCTCTGTATCAAAAGTATCGATATGAACGTACTTGATGTTTGTATTTGATGAAAGAATAAAGGAAATATAGGCCATTAGATATTGTAAGGCCTATAATACTTTCGTTATGCTTATGTTTTTGTATTGACGATGACATCCCGAAATTTATTAATTAAACGTATTTATTTGAAAATTCTTGGTAATAATATTATCACTTTATTGAGGACATATTTTGCATTATAATTCTTTTAAAGGGATACTCTTAAATGAAATAAGCATAATTAAAATTGGTCTTTATTGGCCATGAAAATAGGGATGTCGCAATTGGTATCAAATCATTAGTTTAAGCAAACTCGGAATATTAGGGATTTTCTAGACTTAAACTTAGAATGCTAAGCAATAATAGTTATGAGTATGTCTATTATATTTAGGTAGTACACCTAAATTAACACAAGCACTAGGTTACTTTAGGATAAAATGCCTAATTGCTTTTATGTGCTAAATGTTTTATATTTTAGCATGCCTTAGCTTGCCTATATCAATTGATATTACATGACTAGATTTAAGGTTTGTTGCCGGTCTAGAATTAGGTAATTTATGTGTTCAAGTTTCTAAATGTTTAATTATGGTATTAAAATTGGCATATAACTTTTCAGAGTAATAAGGAGAATTATGCGTCTAAACCTTCCCTATCTACGTTACACAAAACGCATGATGTAGTGTATAGAACACCATGATAAGGAATCGTAGCAGACTGAGCAAATGGAGGAAATGAGAAATCTTATGATATCGAATGATACCTATTGGAAGATATCATAAGAATGGTATCTTGCCTTTAGAAGAATAATTTGTCTGGTACATGAGCAGTACACCTTTGATTGGCAAGATGATAGAACTTTTGGTATAATCCCTGAAGTCGTCCCATCATCTGGCGTTTCCACCATCAACCAAGTTAAAGCATAATTTCTATTAAAGATACACATGGAAGAAATTCTAGTAGAGTCTAGAGAAATTCTTTATATATGCTTGTTTGGACACATTCGTACGCGCTATATTGTTTTTCTAATTTTTGGGTAAAAATAACTTGGGAACTACGAGGCAATTCTTGGGACAAGTATAAGTAGGTCTGAAATGTAGTAGATGCCTAGATTACCGGAAGCACAAGACTCACACTTGAATCAGGAAGAGTCACAAAGTACAAAGGTGCTAGTAAATGAGTTTTTTTATTCATGTCCGTCGCTACAATTATGACGTGGCGTTTTAACCTCTTTAATGACATATAATAACAAAAAAAACATTTGAAGATTGCTCATTTTACAATCGAAGTTATAATTGGTTTAGTAGAGCCCTAAATATCAAATTATGTCACAATGTTAGCAACCCCCTGAAGGCTTCTACATATAAAAATAACAGGTACATAGTACCTTCTCTATAGTTCTTGATAAAACAAGCATATAAAAATTCTTCTTTTTTGGATCCAGAATATTGATAATAACAATATGACCTCAATTTTCATTAGAAACTTAGAAGAGCTGAAGTTGATTTTGGTCGTTTTAATTCTAAAACAGTGGTGAGAAACATCTTCATTTTTTTTATCTAAAAGTGAAATATCAATAGCCCTTGAAAAGTATGAGATTATGGATTTGGTGGATTCATCCACTCCTCTACTCTCTTGGTTGATTGAGGAAGAATTTGAAATATACGAGAATCTATCTCGGGTCAGGATTTCAAGCCCCACTCAAAGTTCCGTACATGTAATTTATATTATGTAACCTATCATCTTAATATGTAAATAAAATCACCATGTTTCTTTTTCTTTTTCTGATTAAGTGTTGCCTGGATAAATATGGTTCATTTTCTTACTATTTTTAATCTTTATAGGTCATTCTCTAATAAAATTGAATCTCCAAAACAAAATGTTATTGATCCAAAAATGGAAACTTCAACTATCTTATGTTGGATTCCCAATAAGGTGAGGCTTTGTAGTCAGAAACATTGCTAACATGGTTTCCTCGTTATGATACTATTATCAATTACCATTTATAGTTAATAAATCAAGAAAATATATAAGCATATTTTGTTCATCTAATTAACTAATTTGTAAATGTAAATTTAGTTGGAGTTACGGTATTTTTTTTTTGGTCAATATAAGAATAGTTATATTAATGTTATGAAGGTTCTTTAAATGATACTTATAAGTGTTATTGGGTAATGAACAAGAAGCATGGAAATGGAAGATTTATGCTAATGGTGAAATGTAATTGAATTGGACTGTAAATGCTTTCAAAATGAATGATACTGATGTCATTGGCTTGAAGTAGAAATATTCTAAACTAAAAAGAATGATAGTTATTTGCTAAATTTAAGTTTAGTTGCATGTTTAGGGATTTTTGGATTGCGCTTCATTTTGCACGTATTGAAGATGTCAGGGTCGCACAGTGTTTAAATGGACACTTGGAGATTACATGTCAATAACGAAAGTGTAATATTCGGTTTGCCCACAACGAAGTGCGACATTCTTCTAATTATATAATATAGTAATTTACAACTCCTTGGTGAACAGGAGTTGCTTCCTATTGGACCACTTTTTTTTTGGGACCCACCCTAGAGACCTGCTACGTTTTATCTTCTACCATAAAGGATTGCTACGTGTTATGTTTTGCTCCCACCTCCCACTGCTTTTGATTACAAACCGACAAAAGCTAATATGTCGCTCCCTGAATATGCCTTCCTTCCTCCACCGCTTCAATTAATCTAACTAGATTAATCCTTATCCTACCGAGGCTCCCTTCATACCACAAACTAATTTTCGACCTCAAAGTTAAGCTCAAGATTAGAGCGTTGTTCTCCTTAATCCTCTATCTAACTCTTTTCGTTATCATTCATAGTTCTTCAACGTCGACACTCTGCAACTCGCCAGGCTCTGCGATGCATCGGATCTCTACCTCAAGTGTATGAAATTGATATCCAATAGGTTCAAGGTCATAGAAGAATCAGAAGGTTGGAGATTCCTACAAGACAATGATCCATATCTCAAACTTGAAATCCTCAATTTCATTGATGAATCTGAATTGGTGCGTATTCAAATTATTTTCAACTTCCTTTAATATCCAAATAGTACTACGATTTAATCTGAAGACTAGGAGTTGCTAATGCTAATGTAACATCCCTCTCTAGCACGTATCACAATATTGTCCGCTTTGGGCCACTTGGCACGAGGACTTCCCAGGGGGGTCACCCATCCCGGTACTACTCCCGGCCGAGCACGCTTAACTGCAGAGTTCTTATGGGATCTGCTGCCCTCACGGCTTTAAAACGCATTGTGATAGGGAAGGTATCCACACCCCTTATAAGGAATGCTTAGTTCTCTTTCCCAGCCGATGTGGGATCAGATCTAACCCACTTTCACCCCCCATTATAGGGTTCGACATCCCCGTCGAACACATCGACCCGTGCCCTAGCTCTGATACCATTTGTAACACCCCCCTCTGGCACGTATCACAATATTGTCCGCTTTGGGCCACTCGGCACGAGGACTTCCCAGGGGTCACCCATCCCGGTAGTACTCCCGCCCGAGCACGCTTAACTGCGGAGTTCTGATGGCCCAAAGCGGAAAATATTGTGATACGTGCTAGAGAGGGATGTTACAAATGGTATCAGAGCCAGGGCACGAGTCAATGTGTTCGACGGGGACGTCGAACCCTATAATGGGGGGTGAAGGTGGGTTGCACCTGATCCTACATCGGCTTGCAGTTAAGCGTGCTCGGGCGGGAGTAGTACCGGGATGGGTGACCCCCTGGGAAGTCCTCATCCCGAGTGGCCCAAAGCGGACAATATTGTGATACGTGCCAGAGGGGGGTGTTACAGCTAATCAATCGAATCTAAATGTGCAGAGGAGAAAGCGGACTTAGAAGCGTCTTCAAGAAAAAAGTTTGTATTTACAGCTGAGTGAAGGGATGGATTGTTTACAACATATTTGGTGTGGGTTTAGATGGTATTTTGTTAAAAAAAAAAGGTACTCCTTGTAATTAAAAAGCAAGGGTGAGCTTTTTCGACTTTTTAAGGTATATTTTTGTATTTAGTAATAAAGATTTTATTTAAAAATATGTTTGCATTGCAATTTTACAAATTTTTATTTATTTTGCCAATCTTATGTAACATATATCATGTCCTCATACTGGAGAAAATAAAATAGATTGTGGAGGGTTGAAAAAGATGACACTAATTGAGGTTTGTAGTAATATTTTTGTTTAAGTATTTTGTAAGATTATAAAAATTGAAAGATTTATAAAAAAAAAATGTTACACGTTGGACCAAGATTTTGTTTAAATCCAATCAAGATATTTGGTAGTAGTTTTGGAGGTCCAACTCTATATGAGAATCCATTCTATGTTTCACCAAATCAAGTGGGAAAAGATTATTTGATCATTTTGGGTGGATTTAATGTCTTTAAATGTATATAATAATTCACAAATTTGCCTTTGATGATTAGATACGATTTTTGGAGAAGAGATAGAAGGCTAAGAAGTATGCAAAGTTTGATTATTTTTTTAAATGAAGTTGGTTACACAATTGTTGATGTTGATAATTTTGTCTAGTACGTTTCTGTTCCTTCGAGTTTTGCATTCCATAATTCCATTTCATTCAGTAGCAACTACTTTTAAAGCTGCATAAAAATAGATTGTTCATCTTTTTTCCTCTTTAGGTGTTATAACCAATCATTCAACCCTAACTCAAAGGGACACTGTCACACCCCAAACCAGAACGGCAGAAACATTCGGCGCGGAGGATGTCATGTAAAGTATCATAACAAATGAATAGTAAAGAAAGTACGCACAACCATCATATACATAATTGAAAAGTTTACATGATTGTAGTATTACATGTTTGCAAAAATCAATTATATTATGATGTTCAAAAGATTAAACTAACGCCTGGGCGTAAGTCTTCAAAAACAGTTGCTAACCCTGTTTAATGATTTCCTGAGAATACAATTTATTTCAAAGAAAAAGTATCAACACTTAAGTTCGTGAGTTCATAAGAATTTTATTTGAGTAACTGTATGCTATTTGTAAAGTCCGCGTTTGATTTCATAAAATACGATATTTTCTTAAGAATGTTTTTGTAAAACCGTGGTTGTATAAAATGAATGTATTTGAACCAGGAAAAATCCTATATTTTCCTATAAATAAGATGCAGTCTTAATTAACCAAGACTGTAACCTGTAAGAAAATATGCCATGCTAAAAATTTACGATGCATAGTTTTATAATTAAATAAAACTAGTTAAGCAAGTGTTTATCCTGAATTCTAAACATGCCGATAATAACCTATGGTATAGTTATTACCCCCCAAGCATGATTCAGTTAAAACTGAAGGTATTCGATTGGAGCATTACTTTATTCGTGAGTTATTGTTTCCGCGTTGCGAGTCTCTCACAACCATGCTACGGAATACCAATGTCGACATTTGTCACCCCAATGATGGACTGTAGCTAACAGTCAGGGTGCGAGATTGTCAGCCCCGTATAGATCAATACACAAACTCGCATTCTCCCTCTAGGAGATTCTGGGTATTGATGAGGGCTTCCTTTGATACTAAGCAAAGCCATATGCCTCACACGATTGCTAACAATAAGTTCACGGGTAATACTATGAAAATCACTTGAATGAAAGTTTTAATCCTTGATACGATGTATGTATACTTATAAATAAAACATATTTTCTTATTTATAAAATGCATTCTAACCCAAGAAGGTAAAAAAGTGTTTGTGAAGTATTTTTCATAATAATGACTTTAAATTATAGTTAAAACAATTGTATGAAATGCATAGCAAAAGATAGATGTTTTCACACGATAATAATCAGGTGTTTACTTATATTCCCCCCAACCCCACCCCCCTCCCCCCAAAAAAAGTATTTAAAAAGCATTTAAAACATATTTAAAGTGTGTTTGTAGGGGTATGAACTCACCTGGTAGTTTGAAGAAAGAGACAGAAATCGAGCAGAACTTCGACTGGAGAAAGTTGATTTCTCGGGAATCTCGGGAGTCTTAGGAATCTCGGGAACGTAAAACTTCCTTCCGAACTTGGATATGAAAACTGGGATGTTGGGATGGCTTTGAGGGGTTAAACGTAGATCAAAAGCATGAGAAAGGGAATAAATGAGCAATTATACTCGGAACTCTTGCATCCCTTATATAATGTCTGAACCTACGCTGGGCGTACAAGGTTACGTGGGGCGTGGCGAGTCATCACTGCTTACGTACTTCGGATGGGAGAGTTGCTGGCCAATGGGACGAGGCTCTTATCGCCTGGCATGCGGGGCGTACCAACTTACGCGGGGCTTAATCCAATTTTCTAAACTTATAAATTACGTAACTTTCACGTACGAGCTCTATTTTTCGCGTTCTTTATATCCAAGCATAGGTTAGAATGTACTCTACTGATGGGTTTTACACACAAGAACTTTCCTATGTGCTCATGCAAACCCTAATGCTTGGATCTAGGTTTCTATATTGTACATGCATAGTATCCAAGACTTACAAACCCTAATCTTGCATACATATTTCGAAAATATCAAGATATACCAGATCTAGATGTTTACCTCTTCAAAATCTTGGATCTTCTTCTTCTTGGAGCTTAGATTCACAAGTGTAACACCTTTAATGGATTACAAACACCACATAAGCAAGAAGGCAATATGAGAGAAGGAAGAGATGCTAAAAATCGGCACTATGTTTTACTTGGAATCAAGTGGCCGAAAATTGCATGTAGGGGTCTCTATTTATATCGTAGGCTGCTAGGGTTTCAGTTAAAACCCTAATGGACAGCTTAATCACCTAGCATCCCATGGAACCTTCTTGAATAAGGCCTATGGACGAAATTATGATGGACCTTCATCATAATTTCGTTCACCCTTTAATCCATTAGGTTTCCTTAGCCCAAAAACCAACTATCACACATTTGACAGTTTAAGCCCCTATATTTAATTAATCTCTTTTAGACACCAAATTAATTCCTAATTAAGTTATGAGTAATATTAATTAAATAATATGATTTCCCTTTTAATATATTAATCATATAATATATTAATAAATCATAATTTCCTCTCTCTCCATAAATTACCTTGTCAATGTTGCTTTGGTGAAGGCAACCCAAAAGGACCATGCACAACCGGGTCAAGTACATACCAAATATGGTTACATGCTTAGACACTAATCCAACAATCTCCCACTTCGATAAGTCTGATAACTATATATCACATATGACTTCAGGATCCGATTAGAAATCATAACTCTTATACGCTGTTGTCAACTCTGATCAAAAATCTTGTCCTTTAGATAAGGGATCGTATAATCCTCTATTCTAGATATCGTGCTGACAATCACATGGAACATAGTCATACTTATTGTTCAACACATTGTTCCTCGATCTCCGATTTGTTTGACATAGAACTTAGTTGAACACATCAACATTGTCATAAGCGGACCCATCACATAAGTCAATCCAAATCATCAAATGGCCAAATATCGCTTTTATCCTCTTGGAATAAAAGGAAAAGATAAACTTCAACTCATATGCTTTTATTATTCACTGGCTAAATCATACACAATAATAGGTTTTATAACATCAAGTTACTGATGCGTTTACGCTTGATCAATGCACAACCAACCAACAAATAATAACCATATCTATAGGTTTAAAGATTATATGATATTATCATCTTGCGATCACTCGTGATAAATTCCATGAAGTGATACTAGCAAGCACGAGTTTATTCCAATGGTCAAATCACAATTCATAAACACTCATGAACTTTGCAGCAAACCTTTTCCATGCCTAAAACCTTTTAGACAATCTACAAACAAATTCATGACAGTCTTATTTCATATCTACTTCCAACATATGAGCGATTTTGGACTGTTTGAATAATCTTATTATTCAGGAAGTCAAAACATGAAAAATTGAAACAATAGATAAATAATCAACACAAGATAGTAGCTTTACTCATAAACAATACACCTTTGTTTATTCATCAAATTTTAACTACAAATTATCTATTACACGTTTCCTATGTATCTAATCTAAACTCATATCATCCTTCAGCCCTATGCTCCTCGCATGCCGCAAGTGCTTAACCCTACTCAGTCCCTTTGTAAGGGGATCTGTTGGGTTATCTTTTGACGATACCCTCTTCACCACAAGGAGTCCTTCTTCTACCTGATGTCTAATGAAGTGATATTTTCTGTCGATATGTCTGGATCTGCCATGATCCCTTGGTTCCTTGGTCAAGGCAACTACACCTTCATTATCACAGAAAATCTCCATAGGCTCCTTTATGGATGAAACAACTCCAAGGTCTCCAATGAAGTTCTTCAACCATATTTCCTCCTTTGATGTTTCACTTGCCGTAATGTATTCTAATTCACACGTTGAATCAGCTACCATCTCTTGCTTGGAACTTTTCCAAGTTACTGCTCCTCCATTAAGGGTAAAGACCCATCCAGACTGCGATCGGTAATTATCCCGATCCATCTGAAAACTAGCGTCAATGTACCCTCGTAACCTTAAGTCATCACTCCCACCAAGGACTAGAAACCATTCCTTGGTCCTTCAAAGGTACTTAAGAATATTCTTAACTGCCGTCCAATGAGCTATACCAGGATTTTCCTGATATCTACTAACTATGCTTAAAGCGAAGGCAACATCAGGGATAGTACAAGTCATAACGTACATGATTGAGCCGACTACGGAAGCATAAGGTACTCGACTCATCTCAGCTATCTCTTCCTCTGTAGTCGGGCTCCGAGTCTTACTCAGCTTGGTATTGCTTTGGATTGGTAACTCCCCTTTCTTGGAATTTTCCATACTAAAACACTTTAGTACCTTATCCAAGTGTGTATCCTGACTGACTCCTATCAATCTCTGACTCATGTTTCTTATTATCCTTATTCCCAGAATATACGCAGCTTCTCCGAGGTCCTTCATAGTGAAGCACTTCCCAAGCCACGACTTGACTTCCTGCAAGGATGGGATGTTGTTTCCTATGAGCAGTATGTCATCGGCATACAATACGAGGAAGTTCACTATACTCCCACTGGCTTTGAAATATACGCATGATTAATCTTTGCTTCGCAGAAAACCAAACTCTTTGACCTTCTCATCGAAATAAATATTCCATCTGCAAGACGCTTTCTTCAATCCATAAATGGATTTCTCAAGCTTTCACACTCTATTAGGTGCTTCGCATCGACAAAACCCTATGGCTGATTCATATAAACATCATCAGCCAACTTTCCATTAAGGAAAGCAGTTTTAACATCCATTTGCCATATTTCATAGTCATGAAACACAACTATTGCGAGCATCACCCTGATAGACTTTATTTTCGTGACTGGTGAAAAGGTCTCATCATAGTTAACTCCTGGAGTTTGTGTAAATCCCTTTGCAACCAATCATGCTTTATAAGTGTGTAGTTTCCCATCCATGTCCGTCTTCTTCTTGAAGATCCATTTGCACCTGACCGTCTTACGACCTGGTACTTCATGAACCAAATTCCAAACGTGGTTGTTGTACATAGACTGAATCTCACCGTCCATTGCCTCTTTCCATTTAGCATACTCCAGGCCCGCCATATCTTCCTTATAGCTGCTAGGTTTGTCCAAATTTACTAGTGTACTATCACTAATAAATTTATCCCCTTCAGTAGTAATATGGAATCCATACAACTGGGGTGGAACACTAGTCCTACTGGAACGTCTAAGAGGTAAGGACTCGTCAACAGGTTCAACAGGAGTTTCCTCTTCAGGTTGATCACCAGTGTTAGAGGTTCCTTTATCGCTCGACTCTTGAAGTTCTTCACGATCGATTTGCCTCCCAGTATCCCCTTAGCCTATGAGTTCTCTCTCTAGGAAAATCCCTCTCCTTGCAACGAAGACAACATTGTCACTCAGTCTATAGAAGAGATATCTGAAGGACGCTTGCAGGTAGCCGATGAAAATACATTGCTCACTACGAGGTTCAAGCTTGTTGTGAGTCTCTCGTCTTACGAAAGCCTCACAACCCCAAACCTTGATATGTGCCAATGAGGGAGCTTTCCCTGTCCACATCTCGTGAGGTGTTTTGGCAACCTTCTTGGTGGGAACTAGGTTAAGAATTTGGGTGGTAATCTCTAAGGCATACCCCCAGAAAGATATTGGTGATGAAGCCCGACTCATCATAGAATGAACCATGTCCAACAAGGTTTGATTACGCCTCACAGCCACACCATTCAATTGTTGCATCATCGGAGGCATCAATTGTGAAACAATTTCGGATTCCTTTAGATAGTCGTGAAACTCAAGACTTAGGTAGTCTCATCCTCGATCAAATCAAAGCATCTTGATTTTCCTGTCCACCTGATTCTCCACTTCATTCTTAAACTCGTTGAACTTTTCAAAGGTTTCTGACTTTTGCTTTATTAAGTAGATATATTCATATCTGCTATAATCATCAATAAAAGTCACGTAGAATAGGCAAGCATCTCTTGTGGTGGATCTAAAGGGCCCACAAACATCTGTGTGTATGAGATCCAATAGACTCTCACCCCTTGTACAAGTGCCAGTAAAGGGTGACTCGGCCATCTGCCCAAGTAAACAAGACTCACACGCGTCATCGTACCTAAGGTCGAATGACTCCAACACCCATCCTTTTAGAGTTGGGCTATGCATTTCTTGTTGACATGGTCAAGGCGACAATGCCATAAGCATGCTTTGTCCAAACTATTTGATGAATAAATATTCAACACATCATTTCCTAAGTTGTCTACAACCAACACAGATTCATATATTCCATTATAAGGTAGTGCATTAAAATAGAAAACACCATCAAGATAAACATTAATATAACCATTACTATTATCAAATGAATATCAAAACCCTTGTCTATATAATCCATGAAAATAAATGGTTTTCCTTGCCATATCTGGCGAATAGTAACAATTATTTAAATCTAACCCTAACCCATTACTCAGCACTAAGGAATAAACTCCGATCTTGGTAACTAGCGATGATCTTCTATTTCCCATGACCAAGTTTATCCTTCCATGTTCCACTTCCCTACTTTCTATTAGGCCCTGCAAATCAGAACAAATGTGGAAACCACATCCAGTATCACGAACCCATGAAGTAGCAAGTGATGAGTTATTAGATTTAATTGAATACATACCTGAAAAGGTGGGCTTTATCTTCCTATCCATAATATCTTGCAGATATTTAGGGCAGCTTCATTTCCAGTGGCCCTTCTCATGGCAGTAAAAGCCCTTTGCATCCTTAGGGATAGAAGACGGCTTAGCGGAACCAACTTTGGTCCCACTAGAAGAGGAACCATCTTCGGACTTTCCCTTTTGGTGGCTCTTAGAAGTAGCCTTCCTCTTCTTACCCTTTCCTTGCCCAATTGGCAACACAGGGGCTGAATCAGTAGGAGTTGATGCGACAGATTTATTCTTTAGGTTACACTCAGCAGTCCTCAACAACCCTTGAAGCTTGCTCAAAGTTACCTCTTCTTTGTTCATGTGGTAGGTCATTCTGAACTGGTTGTAGCACGGAGGCAAGGAGTGGAGGATGATGTCGATAGCCAAATCCTCATCAAAGTTATCATTTAACGTATGAAGACGATCAACATACCTTTTCATCTTCTGCAAATGCGAGGTTAAGGATTCTCCACTCCCCATCCTAGCAGTGATCATGTTAGTGATGATCCCATAGCGCTCTTGCCTCGTGCTTTGGTGATACCTATCAATTAAATGTTGATGCATCTCGAATGGATGCATGTCCTCGTAGGACTTTTGGAGTTTTGCATTCATAATCGTGAGCATGATGCAATGAACCTTCATAGCATCACGTTCATGTTCCTCAAAGGCAGTGATTTCTTCAGTAGTGGCAGTTTCTGGATTGATCTTTTCAAGCATCTCGTTGAGGACATATTATTTGTCCTCGTAGCGAGTGATCATTCTATTGTTTCGGATCCACTCGTTGAAATTGCTACCATTAAAGATCACTTTCCCACATAAACCCATGAGTGAGAATCCACCAGTAGCTGCAGGAGTGTTGTTGTTGTTTGCGTTAGACATCTGAAAATAGAAAAGGACAAGTTTCAATAGAATGAATCCCCAATTAATCACCCAAATGAGAAATTAGGGCTAGGATCCAACAACATATAAGGAATTTATTATTTAACTAACTGGTAATTATCTTTTGTTTTGGCAAGGATAATCTCATAATAATAATAAAATTCGGATTTTATTATACAAAAACAGTTTTGGCAATTATCCTTCAGAAAAACAACATAAAATCCAAAAAATATTTCCGTCTGACAGCTAAACTCGTCGAGTCCACATTGGAACTCATCGAGTTCAACCTACTCGTCGAGTTCATCAAGCAGTTAGCAGTAAAAATGATTTTAAAGCTTGAACAAATAAACAAGGCACCAATACAATAGAAACCAAACATAACTCTGATACCACTTATGGGTTTTACGCACAACAACTTTCCTATGTGCTCATGCAAACCCTAATGTTTGGATCTAGGTTACTCTATTGTACATGCATTGTATCCAATATTGTAAAACTCGTTGAGTTGGTCGATTACTCCTCCGACTACTAGCTACTCGGCCCCTTACAGAGGCGAGTTACAAAATCCCGAGTATTCCCTGATCGGCCCCATTACTGAACTGAGTAGTATTGTGAAACACAGTCGACTCGGTGAATAATATCTATAATATACTTAATGATTTATTATTTAACACACACATGTGATTATTGCTACATATATATCTTAAATTTTCAGTAATTATTCACGAAGTGAGACCATTATACGTTTTTTAGATTTTGTTTATTCACATGTATCTAATTTTGTGATATATTTCAATCAACTTATGATTTTGACGTATATAATTTTCCTAAAAATATTTCTACATAAATTACCGAATCTGAGTACTCCCCGAGTACTCCCGGGTACTCGCTACTCGGTAGTCGGCCGAACAGGTACCGAGTAACGAGTTATGCAACCTTGATGGTATCCAAGACTTACAAACCCTAATCTAGCATACATATTTCGAAAATATCAAGATATACCATATCTAGATGTTTACCTCTTCAAAATCTTGGATCTTCTTCTTCTTAGAGCTTAGACTCACAAGTGTAACACCTCTAATAGACTACAAACACCACACAAGCAAGAA
The DNA here is from genome assembly GCF_052625555.1 of Lactuca saligna. Taxonomy (NCBI): domain Eukaryota; kingdom Viridiplantae; phylum Streptophyta; class Magnoliopsida; order Asterales; family Asteraceae; genus Lactuca; species Lactuca saligna. Next base: position 204,045,041 of record NC_136424.1, on the reverse strand, counting down.
GGCAATATGAGAAAGGGAAGAGATGCTAAAAATTAGCACTAGGGTTTCCTTGGAATCAAGTGGCCAAAAATTGCATGTAGGGTCTCTATTTATACCGTAGGCTGCTAGGGTTTCAGGCAAAACCCTAACGGACAGCTTAATCACCTAGCATCCCATGGAACCTTCGTAAATAAGGCCTAGGGATGAAATTATGACGGACCTTCGTCATAATTTCATTCACCCTTTAATCCATTAGGTTTCCCTAGCCCAAAAACCAACTATCACACATGTGACAGTTTAAGCCCCTATATTTAATTAATCTCTTTTAGCCACCAAATTAATTCCTAATTAAATTATGACTAATATTAATTGAATAATATGATTTACCGTTTAATATATTAATCATATAATATATTAATAAATCGTAATTTCCTCTCTCTCCATAAATTACCTTGTCAATGTTGCTTTGGTGAAGGCAACTCAAAAGGACCATGCACAACCGGGTCAAGTACATACCAAATAAGTTACGGGCTTAGACACTAATCCAACATCTATAACTTTCATTTAGACTCCGTTCGCTAGTTTTGACTTTATTTTTAATTATATATTTTTAATAGGCTGGGACACGAAAACTCCGTTAAAAATCCATTACTTCTTCATCCGATGTCTATTTCGTCAGACTTTTTACCATTGTGCTACTATTGACGAGATATTCGATTCTCGTTTAGTTTATGTCGGCCACAAATCACTCGATCACTATTTCAAGTTTTTAGATGTCTACTATCACGTTGGAACTTAGATAAATCATAACTTCCTCATACGAAGTCAGATGTACGCGTTCTCTTTATGCACGTTCACATCTTAACATAAGCTATGAGTTTTCTTTAGATTCCTAAGGCTAAAAAGTGTTTTATTCAAAACTTCATGTTTTTACGTTTAATAGTGTTTTACCGGTTTTGCTGCGGATCTTCGATTGGTCATAACTTCTACGTTATAACTCGGATTTTAGTGTTCTTTATATGTTTTGAAAACCTTGTCACGACATCTACTGATTTATTCAACCGAAATAAGTTTTTAGAAGAGATAGATTTTTTACCTAAGTTAGACTGGTGTTACTTTATATTGTCTCGAAATATTGGGTTATCACATCATCCCCCCGTTAGAGGGAATTTCGTCCCGAAATTATTGACAGGGTAAGTGTTTAAGGACTAGGGAAAAGATGCGAGTACTTTTTTTGCATCTACTCTTCTCTCTCCCAAGTGAATTCAGGTCCCTGATTAGCATTCCAGCGAAACTCATCGATTCCACATTGGAACTCATCGAGTTCAACCTACTCGTCGAGTTCATCAGGCAGTTAGCAATAAAAACGATTTTAAAGCTTGAACAAATAAACAAGGCATCAATACAATAGAAACCAAACATAGCTCTGATACCACTGATGGGTTTTACGCACAACAACTTTCCTATGTGCTCATGCAAACGCTAATGTTTGGATCTAGGTTACTCTATTGTACATGCATTGTATCCAATGTTGTAAAACTTGCTGATTTGGTCGATTACTCCTCCGACTACTAGCTACTCGGCCCCTTACCGAGGTGAGTTACAAAATCCCGAGTATTCCCTGATCGGCCCCTTCACTGAACTGAGTAGTATTGTGAAACACAGTCGAGTCGGTGAATAATATCTATAATATACTTAATGATTTATTATCTAACACACACATGTGATTATTGCTACATATATATCTTAAATTTTCAGTAATTATTCACGACGTGAGACCATTATATGGTTTTTAGCTTTTGTTTATTCACATGTATCTAATTTTGTGATATATTTCAATCAACTTATGATTTTGACATATATAATTTTCCTAAAAATATTTCTACATGAATTACCGAATCTGAGTATTCCCCGAGTACTCCCGGGTACTCGCTACTCGGTAGTCAGCCGAACAGGTACCGAGTAACGAGTTATGCAACCTTGATTGTATCCAAGACTTACAAACCCTAATCTAGCATACATATTTCGAAAATATCAAGATATACCATATCTAGATGTTTACCTCTTCAAAATCTTGGATCTTCTTCTTCTTGGAGCTTACAGTCACAAGTGTAACACCTCTAATGGATTACAAACACCACACAAGCAAGAAGGCAATATGAGAGAGGGAAGAGATGCTAAAAATCAGCACTAGGGTTTCCTTGGAATCAAGTGGCCAAAAATTGCATGTAGGGGTCTCTATTTATACCGTAGGCTGCTAGGGTTTCAGGCAAAACCCTAACGGACAGCTTAATCACCTAGCATCCCATGGAACCTTCGTAAATAAGGCCTAGGGATGAAATTATGATGGACCTTCATCATAATTTCATTCACCCTTTAATCCATTAGGTTTCCCTGGCCCAAAAACCAACTATCACACATGTGACAGTTTAAGCCCCTATATTTAATTAATCTCTTTTAGCCACCAAATTAATTCCTAATTAAATTATGACTAATATTAATTGAATAATATGATTTCCCGTTTAATATATTAGTCATATAATATATTAATAAATCATAATTTCCTCTCTCTCCATAAATTACCTTGTCAATGTTGCTTTGGTGAAGGCAACCCAAAAGGACCATGCACAACCGGGTCAAGTACATACCAAATAAGTTACCGGCTTAGACACTAATCCAACATCTATAACTTTCATTTAGACTCCGTTCGCTAGTTTTGACTTTATTTTTAATTATATATTTTTAATAGCCTGGGACACGAAAACTCCGTTAAAAATCCATAACTTCTTCATCCGATGTCTATTTCGTCAGACTTTTTACCATTGTGCTACTATTGACGAGATATTCGATTCTCGTTTAGTTTATGTCGGCCACAAATCACTCGATCACTATTTCAAGTTTTTAGATGTCTACTATCACGTTGGAACTTAGATAAATCATAACTTCCTCATACGAAGTCAGATGTACGCGTTCTCTTTATGCACGTTCACATCTTAACATAAGCTATGAGTTTTCTTTAGATTCCTAAGGCTAAAAAGTGTTTTATTCAAAACTTCATGTTTTTACGTTTAATAGTGTTTTACCGGTTTTGCTGCGGATCTTCGATTGGTCATAACTTCTACGTTATAACTCGGATTTTAGTGTTCTTTATATGTTTTGAAAACCTTGTCACGACATCTACTGATTTATTCAACCGAAATAAGTTTTTAGAAGAGATAGATTTTTTACCTAAGTTAGACTGGTGTTACTTTATATTGTCTCGAAATATTGGGTTATTACATCATCCCCCCGTTAGAGGGAATTTCGTCCCGAAATTATTGACAGGGTAAGTGTTTAAGGACTAGGGAAAAGATGCGAGTACTTTTTTTGCATCTACTCTTCTCTCTCCCAAGTGAATTCAGGTCCCTGATTAGCATTCCAGCGAAACTCATCGATTCCACATTGGAACTCATCGAGTTCAACCTACTCGTCGAGTTCATCAGGCAGTTAGCAATAAAAATGATTTTAAAGCTTGAACAAATAAACAAGGCATCAATACAATAGAAACCAAACATAGCTCTGATACCACTGATGGGTTTTACGCACAACAACTTTCCTATGTGCTCATGCAAACGCTAATGTTTGGATCTAGGTTACTCTATTGTACATGCATTGTATCCAATGTTGTAAAACTTGCTGAGTTGGTCGATTACTCCTCCGACTACTAGCTACTCGGCCCCTTACCGAGGTGAGTTACAAAATCCCGAGTATTCCCTGATCGGCCCCTTCACTGAACTGAGTAGTATTGTGAAACACAGTCGAGTCGGTGAATAATATCTATAATATACTTAATGATTTATTATTTAACACACACATGTGATTATTGCTACATATATATCTTAAATTTTCAGTAATTATTCACGACGTGAGACCATTATATGGTTTTTAGCTTTTGTTTATTCACATGTATCTAATTTTGTGATATATTTCAATCAACTTATGATTTTGACATATATAATTTTCCTAAAAATATTTCTACATGAATTACCGAATCTGAGTATTCCCCGAGTACTCCCGGGTACTCGCTACTCGGTAGTCGGCCGAACAGGTACCGAGTAACGAGTTATGCAACCTTGATGGTATCCAAGACTTACAAACCCTAATCTAGCATACATATTTCGAAAATATCAAGATATACCATATCTAGATGTTTACCTCTTCAAAATCTTGGATCTTCTTCTTCTTGGAGCTTAGAGTCACAAGTGTAACACCTCTAATGGATTACAAACACCACACAAGCAAGAAGGCAATATGAGAGAGGGAAGAGATGCTAAAAATCAGCACTAGGGTTTCTTTGGAATCAAGTGGCCGAAAATTTCATGTAGGGGTCTCTATTTATACCGTAGGCTGCTAGGGTTTTAGGCAAAACCCTAATGGACAGCTTAATCACCTAGCATCCCATGGAACCTTCGTAAATAAGGCCTATGGATGAAATTATGTTGGACCTTCATCATAATTTCATTCACCCTTTAATCCATTAGGTTTCCCTAGCCCATAAACCAAGTATCACACATGTGATAGTTTAAGCCCCTATATTTAATTAATCTCTTTTAGCCACCAAATTAATTCCTAATTAAATTATGACTAATATTAATTGAATAATATGATTTCCCGTTTAATATATTAATCATATAATATATTAATAAATCATAATTTCCTCTCTCTCCATAAATTACCTTGTCAATGTTGCTTTGGTGAAGGCAACCCAAAAGGACCATGCACAACCGGGTCAAGTACATACCAAATAAGTTACGGGCTTAGACACTAATCCAACATCTATAACTTTCATTTAGACTCCGTTCGCTAGTTTTGACTTTATTTTTAATTATATATTTTTAATAGCCTGGGACACGAAAACTCCGTTAAAAATCCATAACTTCTTCATCCGATGTCTATTTCGTCAGACTTTTTACCATTGTGCTACTATTGACGAGATATTCGATTCTCGTTTAGTTTATGTCGGCCACAAATCACTCGATCACTATTTCAAGTTTTTAGATGTCTACTATCACGTTGGAACTTAGATAAATCATAACTTCCTCATACGAAGTCAGATGTACGCGTTCTCTTTATGCACGTTCACATCTTAACATAAGCTATGAGTTTTCTTTAGATTCCTAAGGCTAAAAAGTGTTTTATTCAAAACTTCATGTTTTTACGTTTAATAGTGTTTTACCGGTTTTGCTGCGGATCTTCGATTGGTCATAACTTCTACGTTATAACTCGGATTTTAGTGTTCTTTATATGTTTTGAAAACCTTGTCACGACATCTACTGATTTATTCAACCGAAATAAGTTTTTAGAAGAGATAGATTTTTTACCTAAGTTAGACTGGTGTTACTTTATATTGTCTCGAAATATTGGGTTATCACATCATCCCCCCGTTAGAGGGAATTTCGTCCCGAAATTATTGACAGGGTAAGTGTTTAAGGACTAGGGAAAAGATGCGAGTACTTTTTTTGCATCTACTCTTCTCTCTCCCAAGTGAATTCAGGTCCCTGATTAGCATTCCAGCGAAACTCATCGATTCCACATTGGAACTCATCGAGTTCAACCTACTCGTCGAGTTCATCAGGCAGTTAGCAATAAAAACGATTTTAAAGCTTGAACAAATAAACAAGGCATCAATACAATAGAAACCAAACATAGCTCTGATACCACTGATGGGTTTTACGCACAACAACTTTCCTATGTGCTCATGCAAACGCTAATGTTTGGATCTAGGTTACTCTATTGTACATGCATTGTATCCAATGTTGTAAAACTTGCTGAGTTGGTCGATTACTCCTCCGACTACTAGCTACTCGGCCCCTTACCGAGGTGAGTTACAAAATCCCGAGTATTCCCTGATCGGCCCCTTCACTGAACTGAGTAGTATTGTGAAACACAGTCGAGTCGGTGAATAATATCTATAATATACTTAATGATTTAATATTTAACACACACATGTGATTATTGCTACATATATATCTTAAATTTTCAGTAATTATTCACGACGTGAGACCATTATATGGTTTTTAGCTTTTGTTTATTCACATGTATCTAATTTTGTGATATATTTCAATCAACTTATGATTTTGACATATATAATTTTCCTAAAAATATTTCTACATGAATTACCGAATCTGAGTATTCCCCGAGTACTCCCGGGTACTCGCTACTCGGTAGTCGGCCGAACAGGTACCGAGTAACGAGTTATGCAACCTTGATTGTATCCAAGACTTACAAACCCTAATCTAGCATACATATTTCGAAAATATCAAGATATACCATATCTAGATGTTTACCTCTTCAAAATCTTGGATCTTCTTCTTCTTGGAGCTTACAGTCACAAGTGTAACACCTCTAATGGATTACAAACACCACACAAGCAAGAAGGCAATATGAGAGAGGGAAGAGATGCTAAAAATCAGCACTAGGGTTTCCTTGGAATCAAGTGGCCAAAAATTGCATGTAGGGGTCTCTATTTATACCGTAGGCTGCTAGGGTTTCAGGCAAAACCCTAACGGACAGCTTAATCACCTAGCATCCCATGGAACCTTCGTAAATAAGGCCTAGGGATGAAATTATGATGGACCTTCATCATAATTTCATTCACCCTTTAATCCATTAGGTGTCCCTAGCCCAAAAACCAACTATCACACATGTGACAGTTTAAGCCCCTATATTTAATTAATCTCTTTTAGCCACCAAATTAATTCCTAATTAAATTATGACTAATATTAATTGAATAATATGATTTCCCGTTTAATATATTAATCATATAATATATTAATAAATCATAATTTCCTCTCTCTCCATAAATTACCTTGTCAATGTTGCTTTGGTGAAGGCAACCCAAAAGGACCATGCACAACCGGGTCAAGTACATACCAAATAAGTTACGGGCTTAGACACTAATCCAACATCTATAACTTTCATTTAGACTCCGTTCGCTAGTTTTGACTTTATTTTTAATTATATATTTTTAATAGCCTGGGACACGAAAACTCCGTTAAAAATCCATAACTTCTTCATCCGATGTCTATTTCGTCAGACTTTTTACCATTGTGCTACTATTGACGAGATATTCGATTCTCGTTTAGTTTATGTCGGCCAAAAATCACTCGATCACTATTTCAAGTTTTTAGATGTCTACTATCACGTTGGAACTTAGATAAATCATAACTTCCTCATACGAAGTCAGATGTACGCGTTCTCTTTATGCACGTTCACATCTTAACATAAGCTATGAGTTTTCTTTAGATTCCTAAGGCTAAAAAGTGTTTTATTCAAAACTTCATGTTTTTACGTTTAATAGTGTTTTACCGGTTTTGCTGCGGATCTTCGATTGGTCATAACTTCTACGTTATAACTCGGATTTTAGTGTTCTTTATATGTTTTGAAAACCTTGTCACGACATCTACTGATTTATTCAACCGAAATAAGTTTTTAGAAGAGATAGATTTTTTACCTAAGTTAGACTGGTGTTACTTTATATTGTCTCGAAATATTGGGTTATCACATCATCCCCCCGTTAGAGGGAATTTCGTCCCGAAATTATTGACATGGTAAGTGTTTAAGGACTAGGGAAAAGATGCGAGTACTTTTTTTGCATCTACTCTTCTCTCTCCCAAGTGAATTCAGGTCCCTGATTAGCATTCCAGCGAAACTCATCGATTCCACATTGGAACTCATCGAGTTCAACCTACTCGTCGAGTTCATCAGGCAGTTAGCAATAAAAACGATTTTAAAGCTTGAACAAATAAACAAGGCATCAATACAATAGAAACCAAACATAGCTCTGATACCACTGATGGGTTTTACGCACAACAACTTTCCTATGTGCTCATGCAAACGCTAATGTTTGGATCTAGGTTACTCTATTGTACATGCATTGTATCCAATGTTGTAAAACTTGCTGAGTTGGTCGATTACTCCTCCGACTACTAGCTACTCGGCCCCTTACCGAGGTGAGTTACAAAATCCCGAGTATTCCCTGATCGGCCCCTTCACTGAACTGAGTAGTATTGTGAAACACAGTCGAGTCGGTGAATAATATCTATAATATACTTAATGATTTATTATTTAACACACACATGTGATTATTGCTACATATATATCTTAAATTTTCAGTAATTATTCACGACGTGAGACCATTATATGGTTTTTAGCTTTTGTTTATTCACATGTATCTAATTCTGTGATATATTTCAATCAACTTATGATTTTGACATATATAATTTTCCTAAAAATATTTCTACATGAATTACCGAATCTGAGTATTCCCCGAGTACTCCCGGGTACTCGCTACTCGGTAGTCGGCCGAACAGGTACCGAGTAACGAGTTATGCAACCTTGATTGTATCCAAGACTTACAAACCCTAATCTAGCATACATATTTCGAAAATATCAAGATATACCATATCTAGATGTTTACCTCTTCAAAATCTTGGATCTTCTTCTTCTTGGAGCTTACAGTCACAAGTGTAACACCTCTAATGGATTACAAACACCACACAAGCAAGAAGGCAATATGAGAGAGGGAAGAGATGCTAAAAATCAGCACTAGGGTTTCCTTGGAATCAAGTGGCCAAAAATTGCATGTAGGGGTCTCTATTTATACCGTAGGCTGCTAGGGTTTCAGGCAAAACCCTAACGGACAGCTTAATCACCTAGCATCCCATGGAACCTTCGTAAATAAGGCCTAGGGATGAAATTATGATGGACCTTCATCATAATTTCATTCACCCTTTAATCCATTAGGTGTCCCTAGCCCAAAAACCAACTATCACACATGTGACAGTTTAAGCCCCTATATTTAATTAATCTCTTTTAGCCACCAAATTAATTCCTAATTAAATTATGACTAATATTAATTGAATAATATGATTTCCCGTTTAATATATTAATCATATAATATATTAATAAATCATAATTTCCTCTCTCTCCATAAATTACCTTGTCAATGTTGCTTTGGTGAAGGCAACCCAAAAGGACCATGCACAACCGGGTCAAGTACATACCAAATAAGTTACCGGCTTAGACACTAATCCAACATCTATAACTTTCATTTAGACTCCGTTCGCTAGTTTTGACTTTATTTTTAATTATATATTTTTAATAGCCTGGGACACGAAAACTCCGTTAAAAATCCATAACTTCTTCATCCGATGTCTATTTCGTCATACTTTTTACCATTGTGCTACTATTGCCGAGATATTCGATTCTCGTTTAGTTTATGTCGGCCAAAAATCACTCGATCACTATTTCAAGTTTTTAGATGTCTACTATCACGTTGGAACTTAGATAAATCATAACTTCCTCATACGAAGTCAGATGTACGCGTTCTCTTTATGCACGTTCACATCTTAACATAAGCTATGAGTTTTCTTTAGATTCCTAAGGCTAAAAAGTGTTTTATTCAAAACTTCATGTTTTTACGTTTAATAGTGTTTTACCGGTTTTGCTGCGGATCTTCGATTGGTCATAACTTCTACGTTATAACTCGGATTTTAGTGTTCTTTATATGTTTTGAAAACCTTGTCACGACATCTACTGATTTATTCAACCGAAATAAGTTTTTAGAAGAGATAGATTTTTTACCTAAGTTAGACTGGTGTTACTTTATATTGTCTCGAAATATTGGGTTATCACATCATCCCCCCGTTAGAGGGAATTTCGTCCCGAAATTATTGACAGGGTAAGTGTTTAAGGACTAGGGAAAAGATGCGAGTACTTTTTTTGCATCTACTCTTCTCTCTCCCAAGTGAATTCAGGTCCCTGATTAGCATTCCAGCGAAACTCATCGATTCCACATTGGAACTCATCGAGTTCAACCTACTCGTCGAGTTCATCAGGCAGTTAGCAATAAACGATTTTAAAGCTTGAACAAATAAACAAGGCATCAATACAATAGAAACCAAACATAGCTCTGATACCACTGATGGGTTTTACGCACAACAACTTTCCTATGTGCTCATGCAAACGCTAATGTTTGGATCTAGGTTACTCTATTGTACATGCATTGTATCCAATGTTGTAAAACTTGCTGAGTTGGTCGATTACTCCTCCGACTACTAGCTACTCGGCCCCTTACCGAGGTGAGTTACAAAATCCCGAGTATTCCCTGATCGGCCCCTTCACTGAACTGAGTAGTATTGTGAAACACAGTCGAGTCGGTGAATAATATCTGTAATATACTTAATGATTTATTATTTAACACACACATGTGATTATTGCTACATATATATCTTAAATTTTCAGTAATTATTCACGACGCATGTGATTATTGCTACATATATATCTTAAATTTTCAGTAATTATTCACGACGTGAGACCATTATATGGTTTTTAGCTTTTGTTTATTCACATGTATCTAATTTTGTGATATATTTCAATCAACTTATGATTTTGACATATATAATTTTCCTAAAAATATTTCTACATGAATTACCGAATCTGAGTATTCCCCGAGTACTCCCGGGTACTCGCTACTCGGTAGTCGGCCGAACAGGTACCGAGTAACGAGTTATGCAACCTTGATTGTATCCAAGACTTACAAACCCTAATCTAGCATACATATTTCGAAAATATCAAGATATACCATATCTAGATGTTTACCTCTTCAAAATCTTGGATCTTCTTCTTCTTGGAGCTTACAGTCACAAGTGTAACACCTCTAATGGATTACAAACACCACACAAGCAAGAAGGCAATATGAGAGAGGGAAGAGATGCTAAAAATCAGCACTAGGGTTTCCTTGGAATCAAGTGGCCAAAAATTGCATGTAGGGGTCTCTATTTATACCGTAGGCTGCTAGGGTTTTAGGCAAAACCCTAACGGACAGCTTAATCACCTAGCATCCCATGGAACCTTCATAAATAAGGCCTAGGGATGAAATTATGATGGACCTTCATCATAATTTCATTCACCCTTTAATCCATTAGGTGTCCCTAGCCCAAAAACCAACTATCACACATGTGACAGTTTAAGCCCCTATATTTAATTAATCTCTTTTAGCCACCAAATTAATTCCTAATTAAATTATGACTAATATCAATTGAATAATATGATTTCCCGTTTAATATATTAATCATATAATATATTAATAAATCATAATTTCCTCTCTCTCCATAAATTACCTTGTCAATGTTGCTTTGGTGAAGGCAACCCAAAAGGACCATGCACAACCGGGTCAAGTACATACCAAATAAGTTACCGGCTTAGACACTAATCCAACATCTATAACTTTCATTTAGACTCCGTTCGCTAGTTTTGACTTTATTTTTAATTATATATTTTTAATAGCCTGGGACACGAAAACTCCGTTAAAAATCCATAACTTCTTCATCCGATGTCTATTTCGTCAGACTTTTTACCATTGTGCTACTATTGACGAGATATTCGATTCTCGTTTAGTTTATGTCGGCCAAAAATCACTCGATCACTATTTCAAGTTTTTAGATGTCTACTATCACGTAGGAACTTAGATAAATCATAACTTCCTCATACGAAGTCAGATGTACGCGTTCTCTTTATGCACGTTCACATCTTAACATAAGCTATGAGTTTTCTTTAGATTCCTAAGGCTAAAAAGTGTTTTATTCAAAACTTCATGTTTTTACGTTTAATAGTGTTTTACCGGTTTTGCTGCGGATCTTCGATTGGTCATAACTTCTACGTTATAACTCGGATTTTAGTGTTCTTTATATGTTTTGAAAACCTTGTCACGACATCTACTGATTTATTCAACCGAAATAAGTTTTTAGAAGAGATAGATTTTTTACCTAAGTTAGACTGGTGTTACTTTATATTGTCTCGAAATATTGGGTTATCACATCATCCCCCCGTTAGAGGGAATTTCGTCCCGAAATTATTGACAGCGTAAGTGTTTAAGGACTAGGGAAAAGATGCGAGTACTTTTTTTGCATCTACTCTTCTCTCTCCCAAGTGAATTCAGGTCCCTGATTAGCATTCCAGCGAAACTCATCGATTCCACATTGGAACTCATCGAGTTCAACCTACTCGTCGAGTTCATCAGGCAGTTAGCAATAAAAACGATTTTAAAGCTTGAACAAATAAACAAGGCATCAATACAATAGAAACCAAACATAGCTTTGATACCACTGATGGGTTTTACGCACAACAACTTTCCTATGTGCTCATGCAAACCCTAATGTTTGGATCTAGGTTACTCTATTGTACATGCATTGTATCCAATGTTGTAAAACTTGCTGAGTTGGTCGATTACTCCTCCGACTACTAGCTACTCGGCCCCTTACCGAGGTGAGTTACAAAATCCCGAGTATTCCCTAATCGGCCCCTTTACTGAACTGAGTAGTATTGTGAAACACAGTCGAGTCGGTGAATAATATCTATAATATACTTAATGATTTATTATTTAACACACACATGTGATTATTGCTACATATATATCTTAAATTTTCAGTAATTATTCACGACGTGAGACCATTATATGGTTTTTAGCTTTTGTTTATTCACATGTATCTAATTTTGTGATATATTTCAATCAACTTATGATTTTGACATATATAATTTTCCTAAAAATATTTCTACATGAATTACCGAATCTGAGTATTCCCCGAGTACTCCCGGGTACTCGCTACTCGGTAGTCGGCCGAACAGGTACCGAGTAACGAGTTATGCAACCTTGATTGTATCCAAGACTTACAAACCCTAATCTAGCATACATATTTCGAAAATATCAAGATATACCATATCTAGATGTTTACCTCTTCAAAATCTTGGATCTTCTTCTTCTTGGAGCTTAGAGTCACAAGTGTAACACCTCTAATGGATTACAAACACCACACAAGCAAGAAGGCAATATGAGAGAGGGAAGAGATGCTAAAAATCAGCACTAGGGTTTCTTTGGAATCAAGTGGCCGAAAATTTCATGTAGGGGTCTCTATTTATACCGTAGGCTGCTAGGGTTTTAGGCAAAACCCTAATGGACAGCTTAATCACCTAGCATCCCATGGAACCTTCGTAAATAAGGCCTATGGATGAAATTATGTTGGACCTTCATCATAATTTCATTCACCCTTTAATCCATTAGGTTTCCCTAGCCCATAAACCAAGTATCACACATGTGATAGTTTAAGCCCCTATATTTAATTAATCTCTTTTAGCCACCAAATTAATTCCTAATTAAATTATGACTAATTTTAATTGAATAATATGATTTCCCTTTTAATATATTAATCATATAATATATTAATAAATCATAATTTCCTCTATCTCCATAAATTACCTTGTCAAGGTTGCTTTGGTGAAGGCAACCCAAAAGAACCATGCACAACCGGGTCAAGTACATACCAAATAAGTTACGGGCTTAAACACTAATCCAACATCTATAACTTTCATTTAGACTCCGTTGGCTAGTTTTGACTTCATTTTTAATTATATAGTTTTAATAGGCTGGGACACGAAAACTCCGTTAAAAATCCATAACTTCTTCATCCGATGTCTATTTTGTCAGACTTTTTACCATTGTGCTATTATTGACGAGATATTCGATTCTCGTTTAGGTTATGTTGGCCACAAATCACTCGATCACTATTTCAAGTTTTTAGGTGTCTACTGGCACGTCGGAACTTAGATAAATCATAACTTCCTCATACGAAGTTAGATTTACGTGTTCTCTTTATGTGCGTTCACGTCTTAACATAAGCTACGAGTTTTGTTTAGATTCCTAAGGCTAAAAAGTGTTTTATTCAAAACTTCATGTTTCTACGTTTAACAGTGTTTTACCGGTTTTGCTGCGGATCTTCGATTGGTCATAATTTCTACGTTATAACTCGGATTTTAGTGTCTTTATCACGATATCTACTGATCTATTCAACCGAAATAAGTTTTTAGAAGAGATAAATTTTTTACCTAAGTTGGACTGGTGTTACTTTATATTGTCTCGAAATATCGGGTTATCACATCATCCCCCCGTTAGAGGGAATTTTGTCCCGAAATTATTGACAGGGTAAGTGTTTAAGGACTAGGGAAAAGATGCGAGTACTTTTTTTGCATCTACTCTTCTCGCTCTCATGTGAATTCAGGTCCCTGATTAGCATTCCAGCGAAACTCATCGAGTCCACATTGGAACTCATCGAGTTCAACCTACTCGTCGAGTTCATCAGGCAGTTAGCAATAAAAACGATTTTAAAGCTTGAACAAATAAACAAGGCATCAATACAATAGAAACCAAACATAGCTCTGATACCACTGATGGGTTTTACGCACAACAACTTTCCTATGTGCTCATGCAAACCCTAATGTTTGGATCTAGGTTACTCTATTGTACATGCATTGTATCCAATGATGTAAAACTCGCTGAGTTGGTCGATTAATCCTCCGACTACTAGCTACTCGGCCCCTTACCGAGGCGAGTTATAAAATCCCGAGTATTCCCTGATCGGCCCCTTTACTGAGCTGAGTAGTATTGTGAAACACAGTCGACTCGGTGAATAATATCTATAATATACTTAATGATTTATTATTTAACACACACATGTGATTATTGCTACATATATATCTTAAATTTCCAGTAATTATTCACGAAGTGAGACCATTATATGTTTTTTAGCTTTTCTTTATTCACATGTATCTAATTTTGTGATATATTTCAATCAACTTATGATTTTGACATATATAATTTTCCTAAAAATATTTCTACATGAATTACCGAATCTGAGTACTCCCTGAGTACTCCCAGGTACTCGCTACTCGGTAGTCGGCCGAACAGGTACCGAGTAACAAGTTATGCAACCTTGATTGTATCCAAGACTTACAAACCATAATCTAGCATACATGTTTCGAAAATATCAAGATATACCATATCCAGATGTTTACCTCTTCAAAATATTGGATCTTCTTCTTCTTGGAGCTTAGAGTTACAAGTGTAACACCTCTAATGGATTACAAACACCACACAAGCAAGAAGGCAATATGAGAGAAGGAAGAGATGCTAAAAATCAGCACTAGTGTTTCCTTGGAATCAAGTGGCTGAAAATTGCATGTAGGGGTCTCTATTTATACCGTATGCTACTAGGGTTTCATGCTAAACCCTAATGGACAGCTTAATCACCTAGCATCCCATGAGACCTTCTTGAATAGGGCCTATGGACGAAATTATGATGGACCTTCATCATAATTTCATTCACCCTTTAATCCATTAGGTTTCGTAGCCCAAAAACCAAGTATCACACATTTAACAATTTAAGCCCCTATATTTAATTAATCTCTTTTAGCCACGAAATTAATTCCTAATTAATTTATGACTAATATTAATTAGATAATATCATTTCCGTTTTAATATATTAATCATATAATATATTAATAAATCATAATTTCCTCTCTCTCCATAAATTACCTTATCAATGTTGCTTTGGTGAAGGCAACGTAGAAGGACAATGCTCAACCGAGTCAAGTACATACCAAATAAGTTACGGGCTTAGACACTAATCCAACATCTACAACTTTCATTTAGACTCCGTCAGCTAGTTTTGACTTTATTTTTAATTATATATTTTTAATATGCTGGGACATGAAAACTCTGTTAAAAATCCATAACTTCTTCATCCGATGTCTATTTCGTCAGACTTTTTACCATTGTGCTACTATTGACGAGATATTCGATTCTCGTTTAGTTTATGTCGGCCAAAAATCACTCGATCACTATTTCAAGTTTTTAGATGTCTACTATCACGTAGGAACTTAGATAAATCATAACTTCCTCATACGAAGTCAGATGTACGCGTTCTCTTTATGCACGTTCACATCTTAACATAAGCTATGAGTTTTCTTTAGATTCCTAAGGCTAAAAAGTGTTTTATTCAAAACTTCATGTTTTTACGTTTAATAGTGTTTTACCGGTTTTGCTGCGGATCTTCGATTGGTCATAACTTCTACGTTATAACTCGGATTTTAGTGTTCTTTATATGTTTTGAAAACCTTGTCACGACATCTACTGATTTATTCAACCGAAATAAGTTTTTAGAAGAGATAGATTTTTTACCTAAGTTAGACTGGTGTTACTTTATATTGTCTCGAAATATTGGGTTATCACATCATCCCCCCGTTAGAGGGAATTTCGTCCCGAAATTATTGACAGGGTAAGTGTTTAAGGACTAGGGAAAAGATGCGAGTACTTTTTTTGCATCTACTCTTCTCTCTCCCAAGTGAATTCAGGTCCCTGATTAGCATTCCAGCGAAACTCATCGATTCCACATTGGAACTCATCGAGTTCAACCTACTCGTCGAGTTCATCAGGCAGTTAGCAATAAAAACGATTTTAAAGCTTGAACAAATAAACAAGGCATCAATACAATAGAAACCAAACATAGCTTTGATACCACTGATGGGTTTTACGCACAACAACTTTCCTATGTGCTCATGCAAACCCTAATGTTTGGATCTAGGTTACTCTATTGTACATGCATTGTATCCAATGTTGTAAAACTTGCTGAGTTGGTCGATTACTCCTCCGACTACTAGCTACTCGGCCCCTTACCGAGGTGAGTTACAAAATCCCGAGTATTCCCTAATCGGCCCCTTTACTGAACTGAGTAGTATTGTGAAACACAGTCGAGTCGGTGAATAATATCTATAATATACTTAATGATTTATTATTTAACACACACATGTGATTATTGCTACATATATATCTTAAATTTTCAGTAATTATTCACGACGTGAGACCATTATATGGTTTTTAGCTTTTGTTTATTCACATGTATCTAATTTTGTGATATATTTCAATCAACTTATGATTTTGACATATATAATTTTCCTAAAAATATTTCTACATGAATTACCGAATCTGAGTATTCCCCGAGTACTCCCGGGTACTCGCTACTCGGTAGTCGGCCGAACAGGTACCGAGTAACGAGTTATGCAACCTTGATTGTATCCAAGACTTACAAACCCTAATCTAGCATACATATTTCGAAAATATCAAGATATACCATATCTAGATGTTTACCTCTTCAAAATCTTGGATCTTCTTCTTCTTGGAGCTTAGAGTCACAAGTGTAACACCTCTAATGGATTACAAACACCACACAAGCAAGAAGGCAATATGAGAGAGGGAAGAGATGCTAAAAATCAGCACTAGGGTTTCTTTGGAATCAAGTGGCCGAAAATTTCATGTAGGGGTCTCTATTTATACCGTAGGCTGCTAGGGTTTTAGGCAAAACCCTAATGGACAGCTTAATCACCTAGCATCCCATGGAACCTTCGTAAATAAGGCCTATGGATGAAATTATGTTGGACCTTCATCATAATTTCATTCACCCTTTAATCCATTAGGTTTCCCTAGCCCATAAACCAAGTATCACACATGTGATAGTTTAAGCCCCTATATTTAATTAATCTCTTTTAGCCACCAAATTAATTCCTAATTAAATTATGACTAATTTTAATTGAATAATATGATTTCCCTTTTAATATATTAATCATATAATATATTAATAAATCATAATTTCCTCTATCTCCATAAATTACCTTGTCAAGGTTGCTTTGGTGAAGGCAACCCAAAAGAACCATGCACAACCGGGTCAAGTACATACCAAATAAGTTACGGGCTTAAACACTAATCCAACATCTATAACTTTCATTTAGACTCCGTTGGCTAGTTTTGACTTCATTTTTAATTATATAGTTTTAATAGGCTGGGACACGAAAACTCCGTTAAAAATCCATAACTTCTTCATCCGATGTCTATTTTGTCAGACTTTTTACCATTGTGCTATTATTGACGAGATATTCGATTCTCGTTTAGGTTATGTTGGCCACAAATCACTCGATCACTATTTCAAGTTTTTAGGTGTCTACTGGCACGTCGGAACTTAGATAAATCATAACTTCCTCATACGAAGTTAGATTTACGTGTTCTCTTTATGTGCGTTCACGTCTTAACATAAGCTACGAGTTTTGTTTAGATTCCTAAGGCTAAAAAGTGTTTTATTCAAAACTTCATGTTTCTACGTTTAACAGTGTTTTACCGGTTTTGCTGCGGATCTTCGATTGGTCATAATTTCTACGTTATAACTCGGATTTTAGTGTCTTTATCACGATATCTACTGATCTATTCAACCGAAATAAGTTTTTAGAAGAGATAAATTTTTTACCTAAGTTGGACTGGTGTTACTTTATATTGTCTCGAAATATCGGGTTATCACATCATCCCCCCGTTAGAGGGAATTTTGTCCCGAAATTATTGACAGGGTAAGTGTTTAAGGACTAGGGAAAAGATGCGAGTACTTTTTTTGCATCTACTCTTCTCGCTCTCATGTGAATTCAGGTCCCTGATTAGCATTCCAGCGAAACTCATCGAGTCCACATTGGAACTCATCGAGTTCAACCTACTCGTCGAGTTCATCAGGCAGTTAGCAATAAAAACGATTTTAAAGCTTGAACAAATAAACAAGGCATCAATACAATAGAAACCAAACATAGCTCTGATACCACTGATGGGTTTTACGCACAACAACTTTCCTATGTGCTCATGCAAACCCTAATGTTTGGATCTAGGTTACTCTATTGTACATGCATTGTATCCAATGATGTAAAACTCGCTGAGTTGGTCGATTAATCCTCCGACTACTAGCTACTCGGCCCCTTACCGAGGCGAGTTATAAAATCCCGAGTATTCCCTGATCGGCCCCTTTACTGAGCTGAGTAGTATTGTGAAACACAGTCGACTCGGTGAATAATATCTATAATATACTTAATGATTTATTATTTAACACACACATGTGATTATTGCTACATATATATCTTAAATTTCCAGTAATTATTCACGAAGTGAGACCATTATATGTTTTTTAGCTTTTCTTTATTCACATGTATCTAATTTTGTGATATATTTCAATCAACTTATGATTTTGACATATATAATTTTCCTAAAAATATTTCTACATGAATTACCGAATCTGAGTACTCCCTGAGTACTCCCAGGTACTCGCTACTCGGTAGTCGGCCGAACAGGTACCGAGTAACAAGTTATGCAACCTTGATTGTATCCAAGACTTACAAACCATAATCTAGCATACATGTTTCGAAAATATCAAGATATACCATATCCAGATGTTTACCTCTTCAAAATATTGGATCTTCTTCTTCTTGGAGCTTAGAGTTACAAGTGTAACACCTCTAATGGATTACAAACACCACACAAGCAAGAAGGCAATATGAGAGAAGGAAGAGATGCTAAAAATCAGCACTAGTGTTTCCTTGGAATCAAGTGGCTGAAAATTGCATGTAGGGGTCTCTATTTATACCGTATGCTACTAGGGTTTCATGCTAAACCCTAATGGACAGCTTAATCACCTAGCATCCCATGAGACCTTCTTGAATAGGGCCTATGGACGAAATTATGATGGACCTTCATCATAATTTCATTCACCCTTTAATCCATTAGGTTTCGTAGCCCAAAAACCAAGTATCACACATTTAACAATTTAAGCCCCTATATTTAATTAATCTCTTTTAGCCACGAAATTAATTCCTAATTAATTTATGACTAATATTAATTAGATAATATCATTTCCGTTTTAATATATTAATCATATAATATATTAATAAATCATAATTTCCTCTCTCTCCATAAATTACCTTATCAATGTTGCTTTGGTGAAGGCAACGTAGAAGGACCATGCTCAACCGAGTCAAGTACATACCAAATAAGTTACGGGCTTAGACACTAATCCAACATCTACAACTTTCATTTAGACTCCGTCAGCTAGTTTTGACTTTATTTTTAATTATATATTTTTAATATGCTGGGACATGAAAACTCTGTTAAAAATCCATAACTTCTTCATCCGATGTCTATTTCGTCAGACTTTTTACCATTGTGCTACTATTGACGAGATATTCGATTCTCGTTTAGTTTATGTCGGCCACAAATCACTCGATCACTATTTCAAGTTTTTAGATGTCTACTATCACGTTGGAACTTAGATAAATCATAACTTCCTCATACGAAGTCAGATTTACGCGTTCTCTTTATGCGCGTTCACGTCTTAACATAAGCTATGAGTTTCGTTTAGATTCCTAAGGCTAAAAAGTGTTTTATTCAAAACTTCATGTTTTTACGTTTAACAGTGTTTTACCGGTTTTGCTGCGGATCTTCGATTGGTCATAACTTCTTCGTGATAACTCAGATTTTAGTGTTCTTTATATGTTTTGAAAACCTTGTTACGATATCTACTGCTTTATTCATCCGAAATAAGTTTTTAGAAGAGATATATTTTTTACCTAAGTTGGACTGGTGTTACTTTATATTGTCTCGGAATATCGGGTTAGCACATCATCCCCCCGTTAAAGGGAATTTCGTCCCGAAATTATTGACAGGGTAAGTGTTTAAGGACTAGGGAAAAGATGCGAGTATTTTTTTGCATCTACTCTTCTTGCTCCCAAGTGAATTTAGGTCCCTGATTAGCATTCCAGCGAACCTTTACTATTGGTATGTGACTTTCCTTTTGTTCAGTCAACAGGTTAAGGAACTTTCGCAGGGCTTCTCACTCAAACCCGTGATCTTGTACTCAATATTTGTGGGGCTGGTTTTCACCCTCAGATTCTTCAGTGTGCGCTTTCTTCGTGACCACAACTCTAAAACCACCATGCTTCTGTGTCCAGGTTTGGTCTTCTTGTTCTCTAGTGAATCCAGATCCTAGCGTGGGTGTTCCAGCGTACCTTTATTATCTTGTCTTTTGTTCGGATCGGTATCGGTCTTGTGGAGTTAGGGTTTCTTTTCCTGGTTCATCTATCACTATCTTTTGCATACAAGTCATATATACTCTTATAGTGATAGGTTATCCAGATTCATTCCTAGCCTCTGTGCTTGAACTTGACTCGTTGTACGCTTGCTATTCCTTTAATGGTCTGTCAAGAATACTTTGGGAAGGTTTCGAATGGTATAACACTCCCCATACGAGTACTTTGGGATTTTGAAGTGAAAGGTGATTTGAAAGTTTGTCTTAGGTTGTCATTATAGATCGAAAGAGTTTTGTTAGTCGATGGTTAAAGCGAAGGGGTCTTTTTATAACACACGGAACTAGTATGGTCAGGGCCAAGCCAATTCACGTTGAATGACGATGTTGGAACTTCTCATTGTAACTGGTGTTAGGTCGACTACGAAAAATGTTCGTTAGCATGATAGTGCAGTCTATGTGTATATTTTCAGTGCTTATCGTTTATTCTTGCTATTACTACTATGAATGTTTCATTTAATGGTTGGGGCGTCTGTTTGAGTAGATTTTTAAATTTGTGACTCACAAAATTCTCCTCTGCTCCACTATTAAAAATATGCATGCATGAGAATTGTTGAGGAGAAACGTACCCATAACAAATGTGGGATCTGAAATGGTGTCCTCTTGGCCTATCGCGAATCATTGGCCTCCTCTTCCATCATTCCTGTTGTTGGCTTTCAGGCAGTCTCTTCAGAAGTGCCCCTCTAGTCCGCACCCGTAACAAGTCCGACCTACTTCGTCATTTGTGGCTGGAGCAGCTGGTTGGATTGGTTCCTTGCAGAAGCAAATAGTATGTCCCTTCCTGTTGCACCCCGTGCACTGTATTTCACGGCAGGGTCCGTGGTGATGAACTTTGCATCTATTGCAGTTAGGCATGTTGTTGTAGTACAACTTTGGTGCGGGCGTGGTAGGAACAGTAACAGTGTGGACTATCACTAACTGCTGCCTCTTAGGATTCTCTTGCATGGTCCCCCCCCCCCCCACCCTTCTCTTATTCCAGGGTTTCCTTGGGTCCTCTATCCCCCTCGATGGCTTCGAAACAACGGTAATAATATCATGTTTAACACATTTATCAATCAATCGTTGTGCTAGCCGCTTTGCGCTGTTGAATGTGATAGGGTTGGAAGCCAATACATGCCCTTGGATATGGGGTTACAACCCCCATATGTACCTTTCCACTTACTTTGGTTTCGGGTTGACCATGCCCAGGCACAGAGCTAACAAGTCACTAAACCTGGCTGTGTAGGTGGTTAGGTCAGATCCAGCCATTTTCAGGTTCCATAGTTCCTGCTCCAGTTTTTGGACTTCACCCCTCGGGCAGTACTCTTCTAACATCAGCACTTTTAGGTCCTCCCATCCCATGGCGTTGGCGACTGGAAGGAATACGGATTTCACATGGCCCTTCCACCATGTAAGGGCTCGGTCAGTAAAAGTACAAGCAGCAAATTTGACTTTGCTTGTTTCCTGGCACGAACAGATCTCGAAGACCGTCTCAGTCTTTTTGAACCATTGCATCAGTGCAATGACTCCCCCAGTGTCGTTGAACATTTTCGTCTTTGCGTTTGAGAATTCTTTGTAGGAGCATTCTCTGACATGACCATGACCAGTTCCATGGTTTCGATGATTTGTGCTGCTCCCGCTACCTCCAGTTCTGGCAGATTTTATTTGTGATAGTGTAGCTGTCACTACTGCGGTGATGGCAGCCTGTACCATAGCGGGATTGTAAGCTGGAGGTGGTGGTGGTGGTGTTGGTGTCGCATTTCAACGTGTTGACCTACGAGGATGCATCGTGCTGAGAAAAAGATAACCATGAAGACTATAAGTCTTTAATGATTGGAAGTCACGTACTAACGAGTTAGCTATTTTCAACATTACATGAATTAGGTTCGACCTAAACAAGATTTTTGGGTTCGATTCATAATAAGGGTTTATATAATAATAGATAAACTTATGAATTGAGTGATAAGCAGGGAATTAACACAAAAGAAATACTTCATTATATATTAAACATATGTTTGGTTACATCATGACGTTGGGAAAATTTGACCTTATCTACAGGTCTACAGTACAGAAAGTTAATGAAAGTAAACCCTTTTAGCCGCAGTCCTAGTTTACAACAAAATTTGGGATTTGTAGTGTAAACACTACTCGCGACCAGAATGATTCGGACGAGCCTTTGATTCTGCTAACTGATGCTCCATCTTGAGCATACGCCACGCAAACACTGCTTGATGTGTTCGAAGTCCTCTGACTTCATTTTGTATTGTAGTCTATTATTCCTATAGAATCTCGTTACGATTCACAGCTCCTCTAAGAGCAGATTCTAATTGACGGATGCAAACTGTATTGACTTTCGCGTTTGCTTCAATTTCCATGGTTTGGTGGATAGTTTTCCTTCCTTGCTCACCACTACGAGCTATTCGGTGAACAGGTATACAAAGGACTCTGTTTGTCGAGCCTCCCTCACTTAGATTGTAAAAGCTTCGTTCTCCATTGTACGGAAGGGGTTGATCCTATTCACGACTCCACTTATTCAGGTTGGTTGCCCACAGAGGTGTCAAGCCATAAAATTCTGGTCGAGGATTAGGATTTTGGATCGGATCCACTAAGGGTAGGTTGTTGTTCTCAGGATCTTGGTCTGAGTCCTCTTGCATTTCTTCTTCTGGATCATTCTCCATCCATCCCTTATTGTCTTGGTTCGAGTAGTAGAGGTCTCCTGGTAGATGGGCTCCGGTCATTATGTCTGTACGAGAATAGGGTTATGAGAATTCTCTAGAACTAAGGCACGTAAGGTTGAAGATCCAGGTTAAACTATTGTATGTATAAAATACTCTTATAGTATTATGCTTGATTCTTAAGTTTATAAGTTTGGTAAGATTTAGACATGTTGTCCACTGCAGTTATCCCCCAGCATACGTTAATTTTCTCGGACAAATATAGTTGATCATGCTATATTCGTCCCAGTCCAGATCACATGTCCCAAGGCATACTTGTAGTGCACAACGCACCTTTAATACTTCTATGTTATTTCATTATGACATTTCTCTATGTTGTATGCATGAATACTTTTATAAAAGAAAAAATCTTATTTGAAAAGTATAACTCTAAATCAGAGTGTTTTTGCCCAATTGTATTTATAGTTGTATGTTATAAATGGATTGACATACTTAGTTCACTATAAACAATGATCCGATACCAATCTGTCACACCGCCAAACTAGAACGGCGGAAACATTCGGGGGCGGAGGACTTCATATAAAGTATCATAACAAATGAATAGTAAAGAAAGTACGCACAACCATCATATACATAATTGAAAAGTTTACATGATTGTAGTATTAAATATTTGCAAAAATCAATTACATTATGATGTTCAAAAGATTAAACTAACGCCTGGGCATAAGTCTTCAAAAGCAGTTGCTAACCCTGTTTAATGATTTCCTGAGAATACAATTTATTTCAAAGAAAAAGTGTCAACATTTAAGTTCGTGACTTCATAAGAATTTTATTTGAGTAATTGTATGCAATTTGTAAAGTCCGCGTTTGATTCCATAAAATACGATATTTTCTTAAGAATGATGTTGTAAAACCGTGGTTGTATAAAATGAATGTATTTGAACCAGGAAAATCCTATATTTTCCTATAAATGAGATGCAGTCTTAATTAACCAACACTGTAACCTGTAAGAAAATATGCCATGCTAAAAATTTACGATGCATAGTTTTATAATTAAATAAAACTAGTTAACCAAGTGTTTATCCTGAATTCTGAACATGCCGATAATACCCTATGGTATAGATATTACCCCCCCAAGCATGATTCAGTTAAAAATGAAGGTATTCCATAGGAGCATTACTTTACTCATGATTTATTGTTTCCGCGTTGCGAGTCTCAAATAACCATGCTACGGAATACCAATGTCGACATTTGTCACCCCAATGATGGACTGTAGCTAACAGTTAGGGTGCGGGATTGTCAACCCCGTATAGATCTATACACAAACTTGCGCTCTCCCTCCAGGAGATTCTTCTTATTGATGAGGGCTGCCTTTGATACTAAGCAAAGCCATATGCCTCACATGATTGCTAACAATAAGTTCACGTGTAATACTATGAAAATCGCTTGAATGAAAGTTTTAATCCTTGATATGATGAATGTGTACTTATAAATAAAACATATTTTCTTATTTATAAAATGCATTCTAACCCAAGAAGGTAAAAAAAAGTGTTTGTGAAGTATTTTTCATTATAACGACTTTAAATGATAGTTAAACCAACAGTATGAAATGCATAGCAAAAGATAGATGTTTTCACACGATAATAACCAGGTGTTTAGTTGTATTCCCCCCCCCCCCCATAAAAGTATTTAAAAAGCATTTAAAACGTATTTAAAGTGTGTTTGTAGGGGTATGAACTCACCTGGTAGTTTAAAGAAAGTGCGATAGAAATCGAGCAGAACTTCTACTGGAGAAAGCTGATTTCTTGGGATTCTCGGGAATCTTGGGAATCTAGGGAGTCTCGGGAATCTCAGGAGCGTAAAACTTCCTTTCGAACATGGATATGAAAACTAGGATGTCAGGATGGCTTTGAGGGGTTAAACGCAGAGCAAAAGCATGAGAAAGGAAAGAAATGAGCAATTATGCTCGGAACCCTCGCACCCCTTATCTAGTGGCTGAACCGCCTCGGTACGCTGGTCGTATGAGGTTACGTGGGGCGTAGTGAGTCATCACTACTCACGTACTTTGAATGGGAGAGCTGCTGGCCGATGGGACGAGGCTCTTATCGCCTGGTACGCGGGGCGTACCAACTTACGAGGGGCGTAATCCAATTTTCCAAACTTCTAAATTACGTAACTTTCGCGTACGAGCTCCATTTTTAGTGTTCTTTATATCCATGCGTAGGTGAGAATGTACTCTACAACTTTCGTTTAGACTCCTTTTGCTAGTTTTTAATTTATTTTTAATTATATATTTTTAATAGGTCGTGAGACAACTCGAAATTTCCATTCTGTACAAACCATATCAAGTCAATAGAAGATAGAGCAGTTACAGTTAAGTTCCAAACTCTTGGATATAAGTTTGATAGTTTTTCAGGATTAACACTTAAAGAGATATTAGGAGAGTGGATGCACTAGGGTTTTGTGCAACACTGTTATTTCAAAACTCTATGATATTAGAGTTTATTTCATGAATAAAAATATTTTCTGCCAAAAATCTCAGGACTATATATAGAATTTTGAACCATATTCATTAGTTACATTTCCAACTAGAGAAAAGCCAAATTCTCTCTCACGGATTTTTGGGTTTTCATCCCAAATCGTGAGTACTTCTATCTAGTTGTAATATATAGCTTAGATTGTGCCTAATAACATCAAAATCGGATCAAAACCCCAAGATTTAAGAGTTTACCGACCAAGAACACTTGGAGAGTAAACTCTTTTATTAGGGCCAAAGTCTCCAGACCTTGCAAATGAACCTTGAGACTACCCATAACTGGTTTAGACATCCAAAACATTAAGAATCAAGGGTTGAAAGTGAGTTCACGGCCAAGGAAGTTCTTGGGCCATGAACTCCATTTTTAGGTGCCAAAATGCCCTAAATGCCTTCATTGAACCAAGAGACTAGCATAGCACATTACCTTGATGTGTCTAGGTCCCAAACCAATCAAAATACCAACACCCATAGGTGTTCACAGCCACAAACACATGACCAAATGGTACATGGGCTGAAAACTCAAGTTAGGGGTGTCTTGATGCCACAAACACTTCCTAAGGCTTAGGATTGAATTTAGGATGCTTCCATATGACCTTAAGATCCTCATAAAAATAAATGGCTATGAGTTTATGGCAGTAAACTCTTTAGGGCCGTGAACTCCTCAAAAACTCCAAACAATAGGGCCAAAAGGTGCTTTAATCACTCCTAAAGCCTTGGACAATTTCCTTGATTGATTCATAGATATATTAGGGACTTGAAAACACCATAAACAGCCATCCAAGGGAGATTACGGTCCATGGGCCGTGAACTCCTCAAAGGAGTTAAAAAGAAGCCCAAACACTTGTTTATGCCTAGAAGCACTTCACAACTTAAGTTGTAATAGCTTTGAGCTTCATTTAGAGCCCCAATGGAGAGGTTACGGCTAGGAGTTTACTCCCTTGGGCCGTAAATTCCAACACACATGGTCTTTGGACCATAAACTTCTGTATGAGGTCTTGCACTCCTTTGTTGCAACATATTAGCCTCCTAGCACCTGACCAAAGTGTTTTCCTCGCATTAGGATGTTTATACATGTTTAATTAGTGTTATAATCACTAATTGTTTATATAGATATGTCTTCATATGTAATTAGGACCATTGTCTGTGTCTAAAGTCTTCACTTGACACCGAGCAGTCCTACCTCTTCAATTCATCCGCATCACCCACAAGAGGTGAGTTCATACCCCTTAATCAATCTATTAACTGTTTTTAAATGTTTTATGGGGAGGGGAGGGGGGATACAAGTAGAATCATGTTAGTTACTATATCAATCACATGTGATTAAAAGTAGCATTCAAATGATTGGCTTCCCATTAGCCGTTTTACCAAACAGTTTCCTTCAAGTGTTTTTCATAAACACTTTATATGTTTAAAACTCCTTATTAAACTGTACATTTTACTCTGTATGTTTCATTTCAAACTCATTTATAATTGTGTTTCAAACAAATGTTCTTTTATACTTAAACTGTTTTATCAAACCCACGCTTTCAAAACGTCTTATAGATTGACATCAAGTTGATCGTTTCTTAGATAATAATTATGTTCAAAGGTTTTACCAAACTTATTTTATGCTTTTATATTATCAATTGCATGCCTATATATGTATAGTTATATAAGAAATGTTTAAAAGACTTAGGAAGGCTATCCACCCTAATTCCTTTACGCGCTTGAGGTGTGGTCTGGTGGGATATCGGGTACCCGTCCGAAGGTCATTTAAATATTAGTTATATATCATGTGCACATATATAGTCATAAAGGTTCTTCCAGTTCATCCAAATGCCCTTGAGTAGCAAGGGTATACATGCATGTCCATACGTACCAGTTAGGTTACTAGTAAACTACCATATGGGTAGTTTAGGAAGATACTATAACTATTACTAGAACACGATATCATACAATGATTCAGTTCATTCGTGAGTCAATACTTGCTAAACATTACAGCTAGAAAATTACAGTACATTACTATTCTTGCTAGATAGAGACAGAACAGACATTACAGCTAGCACACGTAGAACATTTCAGTACATTACATATACATGAATATGTTGACATAATTGTGATCCAATGTATCGGAGCATGCCTTCAATGTCATGGCCTGAGTTGTAGCCAAAGTCTCTTGGAGGGAAAGCGTGAGTTTGCGTATAGATCTATACTGGATTGACTATCCTACACCTTACTGCTAGCTAAAATCGGACCTGCAGGTCTACGGGTGCCAAACGTCATACCTTTTTACGACCTACATTTGTCGTTGTTACCCAGTCGATAGTATGGTACAATTAATCACATGATGCCTTAATATAATTCCGGTTTAAGGTAGTTAGTACAGCAGTAGTTGTTATAGCACTACATTACAGTACTACATTAATTTTCCCTTTACATATATTTAGTGATCTTTTTACTTAAACGTTAAATGTAAAAACTATATTTTGTTAATGATAGTTACACTTGGGAAAATTACACACTTTTACAAGAAACGAACATTTAGAACAGTTAAGTATGTGTAGAAGACTACATTCAGAACAGTCGAGGCTTGGTAGAAGACTACATTCAGAGCAGTTAGGTCTTGCGAGAAGGCTACATTCAGAGCAGTTAGGTCTTGGTAGAAGACACCCTTATATAATAGTAGGAATCATAGAGATTTCTAGGGTTTTTCAAACATTTACAGTTGTTCTACAAAACATTTTTATACTTACAGTTCATATACATTTTCAATACTTATAATTCATATACATACAAATACTTACATACAAATTAAGACACTAAAATACTTATGATCTCACCAGCTTTCAAGCTGATACTCTCTTTCAAAATAACTTGTATCCTTAGGTCAACCATAGACAGGTACCGATGTAAGGTTCGGGGAAGATGGTGCTCGTTCAAGACACATCTTTCATTTTGATTTATTCTTTGGTGTCTATTACAATTTGACAGAACACACTTGTTTTAACATTATATTATTAATGCAGTAGATGATGATGTTGCTTGTTTACTACTTTTCATTGTTGTGATATTGTACATGACGTCCTCCACCCCAGAACGTTTCCGCCGTTCTTGGTTTTGGGGTGTGACAGATTGGTATCAGAGCATTGTTTATAGTGAATTAAGTATATCAACCCATAAAAGATATACTAACTATAAATACATAGGGATTAAAAATACTTTGACCAAGAGTTTATACTTTAAATAATAAAATATTTAACTAAGTATACATGCCTGCATTCATACTAAAATTAGTGTCACTAGGATAGTACAAAAGAATTACGATTGGTGAGCAACACAGGTGGACTTAGAGACATATAGTCAAAACTGGGAAGATATAGCTTGATCAACTATATTATCCAAGGGTTGACTAGCATGTGCCTAAGTGTAGTTGTGTGGTTGCAACAAGTCTAAAATCTTACCAACCCTACCACAATGAGAACCGTAGAACATAACATTAAACTTAAAATACTATAGGAGTATTTGGTGTTACTATAAGTACTTTATACTTAAGAACTAAAACGGGATCTTCATTACTAAGTTGATAGTCGCTAAGTGGATACACTAAGGCTATATGTAATTAGGATGTTATAGACTTAGAATCTGTGAAAATTATACTTTACCCCTATTCTGTGTGAATTTGGAGTTAATGTCACTATTCAAAGGACTATCCTGTTTCGATTACATATAACTGGTATGCACTTCACAGGTAGTGATGTAACTAATGAAGATTTTCTAAATAGTTTTCTAGATAGTTTCGTCTAATAATTATTTTCGTACCCCAATTCTCACGTAGATAACATGGTTGGACTCCATCCCCACGGCAACCTGTACCTTCCAAACGAAGTCATTGCTGGATGGTTTGAAGAAGAGCCAAAGAATGATCACCATATCCATGTGAATGATCACCATGATGAAGACCTTTCGGACGGTGCTAACTCCGAACCCGAGATTGAGAACGTACCCCAGGCAGCTCCCGTTCAAATTCCTAACCCTCGTCTGGCTTTTCATGGCCCAACGCCTCCATGCGTCGAATGTTTGGAAGCATGGAGCGAAGATCAAGATCAACCTATGCCGTCTAATGGAGACCGAAGCTTCTACAACGTAAATGAAGGGAGCACAGCAGATAGAGTTCTACCAATCTTGATCCGTAGAGTTTCCCGAAACGAAATTCAGGGCATGACAGCTCTACGTCGTATTGAGGAAGTTGACACCAATGGAGGGATGCATATCCTTCGCACCAACAGCCTTCAACATGCTCGTGAGAGATCTGAGAGAGACCACAAAACCCTGCTGTAGGCACTAGCTGAAACCCGAGCTGAAGTCATTGAGCTCTGAGTACGTCAGAGGGTATAAGAAAGACACCTGCTTGATATGGAATGCCAACTAGCTGAATTGAGAGTTCACCAGAGGGATGACCGTCACCAGTAGTAGATGCCTTACTTTATTTTTCCTTGATAAAAAGAATCGTTTTTCTGTCTATGCCATATGTGGCATTTTCTATGAAACTATCTTGTACTGTAAGTACTTTTGGTTTAGTCTTTATGCTGTCAAGGACTATCTTCTCTGGATATGATGTAAGACCTTTTACAAGGTCATTTTTTCGAATTTTTACGTCATGAATATCAAATATATCGACATTCGGCTAACTTCTTGGTCATTTTCTTTATTAAAATACTCTCATCATACTTCATGTGAGTATACTTGAAACATGCTTTAGTCAAGTCATTGGACTATAGCAATTTAGCTTCGGAGACATTTCCAAGTCTCTTGTAGTGGTTGGATACTGTTATTCACCAACCATCGATACCTCGTCTTGAACGACAAACGTCTTGAGACCATTCTACGAACTTAATTCCACTCATTACTAGGACTTCATCATAGGGATGTAGGTAAAACCTTCGTGAACACACTTCCAATCTGTACTAGGACAGCATCATAGAGATGTACGTCAAACTTTCGAGAACATAGTCTTGCTCTTTACTTGGACGATCAAAGTACATCTAGGGTCAACCAGAATCGCTCACAAAATCCTTATCTTTTGTGTTACAGAATCATGTCGTCATCCGGAAACAATCAGCCGAGAAACGAAACCTCTGCCTTTCGTATGGACGCCGCTACCTTTCAAACCGAAGTTACAGCTGCGGTGATGGCTGCCGTGACAGTTGTCCTTGCGCATCGAAGCGCTATCAACGCAAGCAATACCGACGATGGGGTTGAAAATCCCAATCGTGGTATCTATCCAGGAAGTCGTCAAACGGTAACAGTCACAAGCTCACAAAGCCGAAAAACAGAGAACAAGAAACGAAAGTGCCAAGCCCAGAAAGAACGCAAGAAATCCCAAAAACCCGCCATCCAACAACAACAAATGGAAACCCCTGCCATCCCAGTACCGAGCAGGCCATACGAGGGAAAACTCCCGAAGTGTGATAAGTGTAGTTTCCATTATCATGAGGCTTGCCATGAGACGCAATGTTGCAATTGCCTAAACATAGGGCACCATGCTCGTGACTATGGAGCACCAGCACAACCCATCACTCAAGTCCCTGTCATCGGAACCAACCCTACACACAAAAGTAGTGATAAAGCCGAATGCTTTAGGAAGCAATTTCCAAGGTGGAGTAATGAGGAAGGCACTCGTGTCCACATAACACTGGCTAAACACCGCACTCCCACCACTAATGCTAGTGCTAGCCAGGCATGCCACCAATGCGGTGAGATAGGGCACTTCAAAAAGGATTGTTCTATAGCAAAGAACTCTGGTGCAGACGACATAATTCTCAGGATCACAGCTGCAGGAGAAACTACGTCGGACCCTTGTTAATGTAATTTAAATGTTTCATTGTAATAGACTTATAACCCATCCAAAACTAGTGCAACTAGAGTCTTACCTTTTGCGAGATCATGTCTGTATAGGGATGCTCGTGCTACGTATACTTGTCTTTTGTAGTATACCTTATTCGCAACAATAGTCTTGTAGTAAATCTAAAGTACTGTAACTCTGTTCATGGTTGCACGGTTGTGTTTTGTCTGTAAACGTCTTATGTTCAAATCTAATGTCTTTAAAGTTTCCGTATGATTCCGACCTTATCATACAACTAGATTCAATTTGCTCCACACCATAACAGCTTCATACATACATCTCTTTCTTCGAAATCGCCTTTCCAGTGAAGATGTCAAATCAGAACACCGAAGTACTCATGCGTGGAGTACCTCTTAGTTTTTCTCTTTTCCAAAGAAATCCCCGAAGTACCACTCGTACAGTACGTCAAGTTCAATCAAAAGATCCATAAGGTTGATCAGTCGCTGAAGAATGTATACATAGGGGCGATATATAATCAAGGTTCTACAGGTTTAGAATTGATGATTCCGCTTTAACTTCTTTTCCTTGATAGAATGTGAGTTTAAAGAAGAATAAGTTATTCGACTATCTTTTCAATCTTACTTATATACGACTCGTATACCTGAGATGGTGATCGTTGAACCAAGTATGGATTCTAAAATTAACTTCAGGATGGAGAACTGCCCAAGACTACGAGTAATCGCATCGTCATGTGAACAAACTTAGAACCCAGTACGACTCTTGTAAACAGATTCCCCTTCAGTCTAAACACCTACGAAGATACAAGAACAGTCTGGACAACTTAGCAAACTACGCAGAAATACAATTGGAAGACTAGGCTTCTCACCCTGGAGAGCTCCGGTCTTATTCTTCAAGAGATCGACGGATTGCATCATATGTGCCTCAGCTATCGAGAGCTCCGTCCAGATTTTTCCATTAGAAATCTTTCTCTTCCCTGCATAGATGAATTGGTTGAGCCAACGCAATGAAAGTATGACTTTCAGAAATGGACCTAAGATCCGAATATCACCAGTTTGAGTGTGAGGGGAGGATGTCCGGAAGACTACCCTCCGAACTCAATATGGACACTTCAACTCCATAATGATACCCCTCGAATAGGGCCAATTTTCCCATAATATTCATGATCTTAATGAGTAGGGTACGCCATTCTTACATAGAGGATTTTGTCATTCCCCTTGTAATGACTTACTTATCTACCCTCGTAGTGAGAAGGAACCCATGGAAACATTACCCTCAGAAGAATTTTTGCGAAGTTCTCTAAGCACGAGTTTTGAAATTGAAGAGTCAGATTCCTATGACACACTGTTAGTGATGTGGGAAATTTTGAGTACTCTTTCAATTTGTCAAAACCGTTGAGAAATTGTCGACACCAAAGATGCCGATAAAAATTCGCTAAATTCTAGGTCTTACAGACCTACTGTCATAGTTCATCCAGAAATCCTCCCAAATCACAGAAACCTTTATGACTCGGATCCAGCAAGGGGTGGCCCTTCACTAGTAAGTTAAACAAGAAAAAGAAACCTTGGAGATTCCAAGTGAGTGACCAAGTTCTCTAGGAAAACTCACTCTGGGAATGCTTAATGCGCTTCGCAACGCACGGAAAGCTAAATCCGAGATAGTCAAGACCTCCGAGATTCTTGCCAGAATCGGTCATGTATCTCACAGACTAGATCTACTCTGAGAACTCAGTAACGTACATTTTACCCTTCACATCTCGATCTTGAAATCGTACCTTTCCGTCAGGACTCTCGTAATTCCACTCGATGAGATCGAGATTAACGAGATCCTCGCCTTCATGAAAGAACCGTAGTGACCATTGACTGAGAGGTCAAGCGGACGAAGCAACGCCATCGCAAGTTAGTGAAGGTTCGTTGGGATACCAACCGAGGACCCGATTTCACTTAGGAGCGTGAGAAACAATCAATCAGAAAGTTTCCCACCTCATGACTCGATCACTCATACCTACTTCCTTACCTAAATTCTAATTTCGGGATGAAATTCCCTTTAACAGTTGGATGATGTGACAACTCAAAATTTCCATTATGTACAAACCATATCAAGTCAATAGAAGATAGAGTAGTTACAGTTAAGTTCCAGACTCTTGGGTATAAGTCTGACAGTTTTTCAGGATTTACACTTCAGGAGATATCAGGAGAGTGGATGCACTAAGGTATTGTGCAACACTATTATTCCAAAACTCTATGATATTAGAGTTTATTTAGGGAATAAAAATATTTTCTGCCAAAAATCCCAGGACTATATATAGAATTCTGAACCATAATTATTTCATTAGTTACATTTCCAACTAGAG
The DNA here is from genome assembly GCF_052625555.1 of Lactuca saligna. Lineage (NCBI taxonomy): Eukaryota > Viridiplantae > Streptophyta > Magnoliopsida > Asterales > Asteraceae > Lactuca > Lactuca saligna. The sequence continues at coordinate 204,010,870 of NC_136424.1, read as the reverse complement.
AAAAGCCAAATTCTCTCTCACAGATCTTCGGGTTTTCATCCTAAATCGTGAGTACTTCTACCTAGTTGTAATATATAGCTTAGATTGTGCCTAATAACATCAAAATCGGATCAAAACCCCAAGATTTGAGAGTTTACCGACCAAGAACACTTGGAGAGTAAACTCTTTTATTAGGGCCAAAGTGTGCCCAATGACCCTCCAAACCTTGCAAATGAACCTTGAGACTACCCATAACTGGTTTAGAAATCCAAAACATTAAGAATCAAGGGTTGAAAGTGAGTTCACAGCCTAGGAAGTTCTTGGGCCTTGAACTCCATTTTTAGGTTCCAAAATTCCCTAAATGCCTTCATTGAACCAAGAGACTAGCATAGCACATTACCTTGATGTGTCTAGGACCCAAAACAACCAAAATACCAACACCCATAGGTGTTCACGGTCGCAAACACATGAATAAATCGTACATAGGCCGAAAACTCAAGTTGGGGGTGTTTTGATGCAACAAACACTTCCTAAGGCTTAGGCTTGAATTTAGGATGCTTCCTTATGACCTTATGACCCTCATAAACATAAGTGGCTATGAGTTTATGGCAGTAAACTCTTCAGGGCCGTGAACTCCTCAAAAACTCCAAACAATAGGGCCAAAAGGTGCTTTAATAACTCCTAAAGCCTTGGACAATTTCCTTGATTGATTCTTAGATATATTAGGGACTTGAAAGCACCACAAACACCCATCCAAGGGAGATTACAGCCGTAATCTCCATGGGATTTGGTCCATGGTCCGTGAACACCTCAAAGGAGTTAAAAAGAAGCCCAAACACTTGTTTAAGCCTAGAAGCACTTCACCACTTAAGTTGTAATAGATTTGAGCTTCATTTAGAGCCCCGATGGAGAGTTTACGGCCATGAGTTTACTCCCCTGGGCTGTAAACTCCAACACACATGGTCTTTGGACCATAAACTTCCGTATGAGGACTTGCACTCCTTTGTTGCAACCCATTAGCCTCCTAGCACTTGACCAAATTGTTTTCCTTGCATTAGGATGTTTATACATGTTTAATTAGAGTTATAATCACTAATTGTTTATATAGATATGTATTTATATGTAATTAGGACCATTGTGTGTGTCTAAAGTCTTCACTTGACACCGAGCAGTCCTACCTCTTCAATTCATCCGTATCACCCACAAGAGGTGAGTTCATACCCCTTAATCAATCTATTAACTGTTTTTAAATGTTTTATGGGGAGGGGAGGGGGGATACAAGTAGAATCATGTTAGTTACTATATCAATCACATGTGATTAAAAGTAGCATTCAAATGATTGGCTACTCATTAGCCGTTTTACCAAACAGTTTCCTTCAAGTGTTTTTCATAAACACTTTATATGTTTAAAACTCCTTATTAAACTGTACATTTTACTCTGTATGTTTCATTTCGAACTCATTTATAATTGTGTTTCAAACAAATGTTCATTTATACTTAAATTGTTTTATCAAACCCACGCTTTCAAAACGTTTTATAGATTGACATCAAGTCGATCGTTTCTTAGATAATAATTATGTTCAAAGGTTTTACCAAACTTATTTTATACTTTTATATTATCAATTGCATACCTATATATGTATAGTTATATAACAAATGTTTAAAAGACTTAGGAAGGCTATCCACTCTATTTCCTTTTCGCGCTTGAGATCTGGTGGGATATCGGTTACCCGTCCTAAGGTCGTTTAAATATTAGTTATATATCATGTGTACATATATAGTCATAAAGGTTCTTCCAGTTCATCCAAATGCCCTTGAGTAGCAAGGGTATACATCCATGTCCATACGTACCAGTTAGGTTACTAGTAAACTACCATATGGTTAGTTTAGGAAGATACTAGAACTATTACTAGAACACGATATCATACAATGAGCAGTTCATTCATGAGTCAATACTTGCTAGATATAGAGAACATACATTACAGCTAGAACATTACAGTACATTACTATTCTTGCTAGATAGAGAGAGAACACACATTACAGCTACCACATGTAGAACATTTCAGTACATTACATATACATGAATATTTTGACATAATTGTGATCCACTGTATCGGAGCATGTCTTCAATGTCATGGCCCGAGTTGTAGCCAGAGTCTCTTGGAGGGAGAGCATGAGTTTGCGTATAGATCTATACTGGATTGACTATCCTACACCTTGCTGCTAGCTACAGCCGGACCTACGGGTCTGCGGGTGCCAAACGTCATACCTTTTTACGACCCACATTTGTCGTTGTTACCCAGTTGATAGTATGGCACAATTAATCACATGATGCCTTAATATAAATCCGGTTTAAGGTAGTTAGTACAGCAGTAGTTCTTATAGCACTACATTACAGTACTACATTAATTTTCCCTTTACATATATTTAGTGATCTTTTTACTTAAACGTTAAATGTAAAAACTATATTTTGTTAATGATAGTTACACTTGGGAAAATTACACACTTTTACAAGAAATGAGCATTTAGAACAGTTTAGTCTTGGTAGAAGACAACATTCAGAACAATCGAGTCTTGTTAGAAGACTACATTCAGAGCAGTTAGGTCTTGGGAGAAGGCTACATTCAGAGTAGTTAGGTCTTGGTAGAAGACACCCTTATATAATAGTAGGAATCATAGGGATTTCTAGGGTTTTTCAAACATTTACAGTTGTTCTACAAAACATTTTTATACTTACAGTTCATATACATTTTCAATACTTACAATTCGTATACATACAAATACTTACATACAAATTAAGACACTAAAATACTTATGATCTCATCAGCTTTAAAGCTAATACTCTCTTTCAAAATAACTTGTATCCTCAGGTCAAGTATAGACAGGTATCGATGCAAGGTTCAGGGAAGACGGTGCTCGTTCAAGACACGTCTTTCATTTTGATTTATTCTTTAGTGTCTATTATAATTTGACAGAACATACTTGTATTAACATTATAATATTAATGCAATGCATGATATTGTTCCTTGTTTACTACTTTTCATTGTTGTGATACTGTACATGACGTCCTCTGCCCCAGAACGTTTTCGTCGTTCTTGGTTTTGGGGTGTGACAGGTTGGGACACGTAAACTCCATTACAAATCCATAACTTCTTCATCCGATGTCCGTTTTCGTTAGACTTTTTACCGTTGTGCTACTATTGAAGAGATCATCGATTCTCGTTTAGGTTGTGCCGGCCACAAATCACTCGATCACTGTTTCAAGTTTTTAGCTGTCTACTGCCACGTTGGAACTTAGATAAATGATAACTTCCTCATACGAAGTCAGATTTGGGAGTTCTCTTTATGCGTGTTCACATCTTAACATGAAGTAGAACTTTTGTTTAGATACCTAACGCTAAAAAGTGTTTTATTAAAACTTCGCGTTTTATGTTTAACAATGTTTTACCGGTTTTGTTGCGGATCTTCGATTGGTCATAACTTCTCCGATATAACTCAGATTTTAGAGTTCTTTATATGTTTTGAAAACCTTGTTACGATATCTACCGCTTTATTCAACCCAAATAAGTTTTTAGAAGAGTTAGATTTTTGACCTAAGTTGGACTGGTGTTACTTTATATTGTCTCGAAATATCGGGTTATCACAGACAAATTGGGTGTGGTGGATCTTCAAGAATCTAATACCTTTTGTTTTACCCAAAATTGATTTAACTAAAGTTATGTTTTTTATTTTATTTTGATAGAAAAAGTGAACACTTGATTGAATGAAAGAGTACTTTGTAGAAAAGAAAATGTTTCAACCTATGTAAATGGACTGTCTATGTAGATCTTCAATACATTGCAGGTTTTGGACCTATGATTTCATTCATATTATTGTTTTTTCGTAAGGTAAATTTGATTGGATTGTTAAATTTTGCTAATCGTTTGACTCCAGATACCACTACATTGTTAAGGGAAAATGACCATCAACTTGAAGATATCACTGCATTGATAAGGGAAAAAGACCATCAACTTGAAAAGGTAATAAGTAAATTACTTTTCTACCCCTTAAAATACACAAAAAAATGGATCCAATTGAAGATTATTTCATAAGCGAGTCATGATCTTCAGAGTTTAATAGACTACAAAAAGAAATCATACAACTTTGGCATGCTTGCAACGTGTACCCGGTTCATAGATATTACTTCTTTTTTACTCTTCAATGATGAAGATGAATCTCGAATCTAAAAAGATTGATATGCCCTAGACGATAGATGAACTTGATAAAGCATTCACATGTCATCTGTTTATAGATGTAGCTGCTTTCAGTCCTACTAGAAGCTTTACTAGGGACTACATGTTACTCAACTCCCCATCTAAAGTGATCAACTATGAGAATGCTTACCTAGATCCTTCTTTGCTTGATCAGTTTTCCCATGTTCTCGCAACTTTAGATACCTTTCATGAGCCCTCTGTTTACTTACAATGAAGCCTATGATTTATGTGGCAATTGTTGTAGAGTCTGATTTAGCTTCACCTGAGAATAATCCTCATGTCAAAAATGTCATGGAACTTGCTTCTAAGTTACAATCTGGATTAGTCACTATCTATGCTCAGGTACTGAAACTTTGCTATATTTATCCAATAAAACAATCTTTCTTAAAAATAAAAAAAATAGGGTTTGGTTTTTAAACTTTCAATTACAGGTGGAGTTAGAGCTAACAGAACTCCCATCAGAAGAAAGAATAGAGTTTTTTACATCTCTTGGTGTAAATGAGAGAGGTCTTGGAAATCTTATCAGCGTGACATATTATCACACCCCCAAACCAAGGATGGCGGAAACGTCCGGGGGTGTAGGACTTCATGTATAGTATCACAACAACGAGTATAATAGTGCTCAAAGTAAATACAACCATCATAAATTTAATTAAAAAACTGACACCAATGTATATGTTTACATGATTCAAATCAACTACATTATGATGACAAAATGAACTGTTTGACGATTTATCGTCCCATCCTCAAAATGCTGTTGATTTCCTGTTTCACTGAATTCCTGAGAATACAAGTAGTTTTGAAAAAGTGTCAACAATTAAGTTGGTGAGTTCATAAGCTTTTTAGATAAAGAGTTTGGAAACCGTTCTTTGTAATGTGTTGTGTGTTACCAAGAAAAATCCAATATTTTCCTTATAAATGTTATGTGGTCCTAAATCCCAGGACCAAGAATAAACAAGTATTTTCCATACTTAAATGTATAAACATTGTTTTAAATCGGCATAAAACCCTTTCAGATTTGAGGAAAATCCCGTAATAAATGACGTGTAGTCTTAAATACAAAGACCGAAAGTGTACAATAATATCCGTACTTATTGACATAAAAATTGATTCTAAAGCGACATAAAACTCCTTTTAATTAATAAAAATTCTCGTAAACTTTATGAGTTGTTAACTTCCTATGTGAGTCAATATAACCATACTACGACTGAATGAACCTGCCACGACGTTTCTCAAGCGTCGAAAAACTGATATGACACTTGTCACCCGTAGACTTGCAAGTCCCACTGTAGCTAGCAGCAAGGTGTGGGGTGTCTAACCCAATATAGATCTATACACAACTATCATGTTCTCCCTACAAGAGACTCTGGTTATAACTACCAGGAATTTTAACCCGTACTCTAGGAGTACTGAGAAGAATGTCTCACAATTTAAGTTAACAAGTTTACGTGTAGTGTGTGTGTGAGTGTAAAACCTTTTTATGTGGGAATAAAACCTTCTGAAATGTGTTTGTTGTGTTAATAGAAACATAAACCATACCTATTATAGTTTATCAAAACGTTTAAATGTAATAGTTATAACTTTGTTTATTATGGTTAACTACTGTATTTGTGAAGGTAAAAACCCTTTTGTTTACCGATATGTATATATATACCTTTTACTAAAGTGAAGCAACATGCAATATAACAACTAATTAATTACCATACTTTTGTAGGTAAATTGTTTTCTGATCTATGACTATATACTAATACAAAATGTCATCTATTTGCAAAAACATATATTCTCATAAAGATATACACCTTGCTTAACATGTTACAAGGTGAAATGAAATTGATAGCATTTTTCTGTTGTTAATATTTTCTTTTACTGTTCTTATAAAATTTATAAAAAAATCATCAAAGGTTCAAATCGGAATCCGTAAATTCTGAGAGTTTGGGAAATGAGTCTAGTTTGTTCATAATTTTTATTATGAATTTTAATGACCTCCAACGTGTGTGAAAACGTCCATTATCACATACTGGTCCAGATTTGCTCTTGAAATGATAGGCAGTTTTGTAAAAATCACCATAAATTATATAAAAATCGTGTGGAGATGTGCAAGTAGTCATTTTAAAGCTAAGAACTGCAACAACTTGCACTTAAAACAGTTTTGAAAACTAAAATATTTAAGTTTCCCAAAATAGTTTGTGAATGGAGTTGAACTTTTCTGATGAAGGCTGTTAAAAGAGTTTAGTTGTGTTCTTGGTGTTTTAACTTGTATTCCCCCCCCCCCCCCTTAAAACTTAAGAAAAACATGAAAAGATAGGGGTATGAACTCACCTTATATGATTTCAGTAGATGGATGATGGAGAAAGGTAGTGTTCCACTCAAGAACACTAAGAAGATGTCTTGAAGGTTCAAAGATCTAACACAAAGATGATGGAGTTTGTGTAAGAAATCAATGATTTAAGTAGGAGGATGTGAAACAATCATGGGAATGATGAAGATACTTACCAAATGGAGAAGGGAAGCCTTGGAAATCTCAAAATTGAGAGAGAAGAGTTGAGAGAAAAGTGTTTGATCTTTTGGTGGAAAATGAGAGAATGAATGAAGTGTGAGGAGAGAGGATGGATATTCCATCTCTAAGAACGTGGGAAATGGCTGGAAATCATAATAAAGTACTTTGACATGACCTAGGTATGGTAGAAAGAGTATGGCTGGTCATGGAGTGGGTGTGGGTGGTTGCTTGTGTCATAAACTAAAGAAAAGTCAACACTCCACCTCTTGTACTTCACCGACTCTTCTTGGATAAGATTTATCCCCAAAAACGTGATTAATTAATAAATATGGGGCCTTATATGTTAAAATAAAGTTTTTGGTGGAAATCTCGAGTTAAAATAATTAAAAACGGGCCTAAATGCAAAACTAGTCTAAAACCGGGTGAAAAAGAGCTTCCTGCGAGACCTCTCGGTAATGGGTCGATGTTCGGTCCCTTCTGCTGGGTCGAAGGCGAAATGGAGCGAAAGGGTTAGGAGGCGAAGGCGAAGGTAGGGTTCGGTCCGAAGGGACCTTCGAGTTCGGTCTATGCGAGCCTTCGGTCCGAGATAGGGTTCGGCTCTAACAAATTCGCTTCTGACAAGTTCGCTTCCTAAGAGGGTTCGGCTTCTTAAGAGGGTTCGGCTCCTTAAGACTGATTTTCGTGTAGACTCCCGTTTTCGAGCTGTTTTCTATCCGGTTAAGGGTTGGAATGGCCCGAAAGACTATAAAAAGTTTAAGGAACTTTTGAGAGAGATTTGGGAGAGATTTCACATACTTGGAGAGATTTCTCATACTTAGAGAGATTTGGGAGAGATTTAACATACATGGAGAAATTTGGGAGAGATTTCACGTACTTGGAGAGATTTCTCATACTTAGAGAGATTTGGGAGAGATTTCACATACATGGAGAGATTTGGGAGAGATTTCACATACTTGGGGAGATTTCTCATACTTAGAGAGATTTGGGAGAGATTTCACATACTTGGAGAGATTTCTCATACTTAGAGAGATTTGGGAGATATTTGTCATACGTGGAGAGATTTGGGAGAGATTTGACATACATGGAGAGATTTAGGAGAGATTTCACATACTTGGAGAGATTTTTCATACTTAGAGAGATTTGACATACGTGGAGAGATTTGGGAGAGATTTCTTTTGTGACCTTTTTGAGTGCTTGGCTCCGCAACGCAAGGTCCGTAAACCCCGTTAAGCCATGTTTAAGGATCTTACACACTCCCGATGAGTATGCAACATTGTTTTATCGGTTTGGTTTGTTACTTACCACAGTTTTAGGTTGAGGAAATCTACACGTACGGACTTTTCAATTTATGATTTCTCATTAGAAAAGCAAGTTGTATAGTAATTACCTAACGTAAGCCCTAGTACACAAGGGTTAGTTGAGTTGACCGGTTTGACTTGTTGACTTTATTTGACTTTGACTTGACCAGAAGTTGACAGTTGTCACACATATGACCTTCTTGGCTAATGTACATATTTCACCTCCGAAGAGAAGGTGTGGAAAACTCAAATGTATTTTTTTTTTGGTAACAGGTGATTTAACTGTGTATACTGCAATAGTCAAATGTTGAAATTCAACTGAAGAATTTATTTTACGAATCCAACCCCGCAACGTGGTATTCTTCCCTAATTACTATTAAATGACATTTGGAAAGTTAGTTATTGTACAAAATGAAACAACATGAGAGTTCCAAATTTACATGGTGTTTGGAAATATACATCTATTATAATAGATAAATGAATATGATTTAAAATAGGGTAAATAGCACAAAAACATTCTTTCTACATAGAAATTCGATTTTGACACCGTGTTTTTTTTTTTTTTGTCAATTTTGACACTGTGTTTTCCAGTTTGTTACAATTCTGACCACTTGACCGGTTAACCAGGTTACATGCTGACGTGGCATGATGATGTGTCAGTTTTTGATGATGTGGCATGCTGAGATGATATGCTGACGTGTCAAAATAGATTTTTTTTTTCTACAAAAAACACTAAGTTTTCATTTTTTTCAATTTTGACACTAAGTTTAATTTTTTATTTCAATTTTGACACTATGTTTTTTTGTTCCAATTGAATTTATTTATCAAATTTTGTTCAATTTTGTCTATTTTTTATTTGAAACCGTATAAATATATTTTTTATTACATTTTAAACCGTATAAACATACTTTTTTCGTTTAAAAGCGACATTTTTATTTAAATATAAAGTGTTTTTTTTTTTCTTACATTCAAAGCATTAGTTATATCATGAGAATCAAACTAACCATAAGCTTCTAATAAGATGTAAAAATTTGACGGGTTGCAAACTTGATATCTGAGTTTTGATCGATTACAAGCCTCCAAACCTCCAAAAACATTTTAAAGTTGCATATTTAATATAAAATATAATTTTTATGTAACTAATACATATTTATATATAAAAATATGGTTGGAGTGTAAAAAATATATTTATACAAAACTATGGTTTTTAAATGAAAAAAAAAACATATTTATACGGTTTAAATGTATTAAAAAAATATTTATACGGTTTCAAATAGAAAATTATCAACATTGAACGAAATTGGAAAAAATGTTGTTGGATTTGAAACAAAAAAAACATAGTGTTAAAGTTGAAAGAAAAAATTAAACTTAGTGTCAAAATCGGAAAAAATGAAAACTTAGTGTTTTTTGTGAGAAAAAATTTCAATTTTGACACGTTAGCATATAATATCAGCATGTCACATCATCAAAACTGACACGTCATCATGCCACGTCAGCATATAATCTGGTCAACCGATTAAGTGGTCAGAATTGTAACAAATTGGAAAACACAGTATCAAAATTGACATAAAAAATAACACGGTGTCAAAATCGAATATCTATATAAAAACAGTGTTTTTTGTACCATTTACCCTTTAAAATATTATATGATACAGAACTTTATATTTATGATCTAAAATATTCTATATTTATATATTACACCATCATAGTTGTTTTTTTTTTTTCTATTCATGTATCGTATTTTGCAAAATCTATACGAATATATTGTAATTTTGTAGTTCAATATATGACATTATCTAAAAAAATTACATCAAATACTTTATTAACACTATACTTTGAACAATTTATCGGAATGTTTTTTTAAATATTTATTATTTGTAGACAACTATAGCATTATATTTTTATAAATTTACCCAATTATATATGTTATGATCTAAAACTAATTTTGGTTTGTATTTTTTTCCTTAAGAAACTTTTTTTAAGAAAATCAATTAACGTTTTTTAGTTCTTAAATAAGCTAATATATTTTTGAAAATTCGTCCAATTATACAATATGATATGAGGAATTATCACATCATGCTTCTATATTTTTATTATTTGCAAAATCCGCATAAATATAACATTGTATTGTCCAATATTGTGATTTAACATCTTTATATAGTCAAAATCTATATAGATAATTTATTGAATATACCTGATTGTAACAATATACTATTTTATTACAGTCATTATACAGTTTTAAAGCCTTGTCCAATTATAGAATTGTATTTTCAAGGTATTATGATTCACATAATGATATCATATCATTCATGATATAATTCTAAACACAATTCAACCAAAAATATGTTGTTCTTTGTTGCTAGCAACCTTACCAACAAATGTCTATTATTTAAAATTTAGCAAACACCAACAATAACTTTCGTTTTTGGAATGAAAGAGATAAAATAACATATACTAGCAAGAAACTGTCAAAAAAGTTATTAAGTACAAACTACATCAGGGTTATATTAAACTACAAAATTATTTTATTACACTATAGTTTTATTATTTTATCGATTGAGGTTCAATTTTGTACTGATCTCAAGTTGAAACCGAACAAATTATTAATTTTATCGAGATTATTAATTTATCGAGTATTAAATTATAGAGGTTCTATTGTCTAGGGTTTCGGGTATACCTAATTTATTTAAAAATAAAAGGGCCCTTAGGTAATATCAACATTTATCCATATGTTGTTTACGATTTTATCCTCACTCCCAAAAAAAAAAAAAAAAAAAAAAAAAAAAAAAAAACTTGTCAATTATTTTTAGCCTTCTATCTCAAGTTTGTAAAACAAAATTGCAAAAACAGTTTAATCAAACACCTCTATTATTAACTGGAAAAATAATTCAAAAACCAATTATGTTTTTCTGCACAATATCATGCCTCAATATATATATATATATATATATATATATATATATATAGTCCTAAAACTACCGACTTGTAGAATTAGATCACAATTAGGAAACCAAAAACCGCCTTGTTTATGATTTCCTAAAACCTAGGTTGGTCTTCAAGTCCTACTCGACTTAGGATTCCAACAATGACCCCCAAATCTCTAAGTCTTTCTAGAGAATTCTTCAACCCCGATCCGGTTTTAGAACATGGACTCGTCGCTTTCGTCACGTTCCGATAAATCACCTTCTTGTAATTTTTGGAGTCGTTCCGGACATTCAGACGCAAAGTGACCCGGTTTGTCACACCAAAAACAAATCACCTTAGATCGGTCTTTTTCCCAATTTTTCCGATGTTTGTCACAATAACAATTACATTTTTTGCAATTGTTGGAATTAGATTCAGATAAATCAGAATTAGAATTGGGCTCCCCACCTTGAGCCTGTTTTGTTTTAAACTTATTTGTAGCTAATGTCTGACATTTGTGGCCGATGCCTTGAGCCTATACCACCCAGGAAAAGCCAACGTGGTGGCCGATGCCTTGAGTCGTAGGGCGGAGAGTATTCCGATGCGTGACATTTGTATGAGGTTGATGGTGATGACTTCGGTGTTGGACACCATTCGAGGAGCTCAGACCAAGGCCGTTAGGCCAGAAAACCAGAAGAGAGAGCGAGTTGTTGGGTAAGTATCAGAGTTTGTCACCGATGGTCGGGGGCTTATGACGTTTCAGGGTCGTATCTGGGTACCGCATGTGGGCGGAACGTGTACTATTTTGATGGAAGAGGCTCATCGATCAAAGTTCTCGATCAATCCCGGGGCCACTAAGATGTATTTGGACCTGAAAAGGGAGTACTGGTGGCCCTGTATGAAGAGGGACGTTTTATGGTTCGTGGGGAGGTGTCTAACATGTCGCAGGGTTAAGGCCGAGCATCAGAGACCGCATGGCAAGTTGCAGCCTCTGGAGATTCCCGAGTGGAAGTGGGAACAGATTGCCATGGACTTTATCACCAAATTACCAAGGATTGCGAGGGGCGTCGATGCAATTTGGATGATTGTAGACTGGTTGACGAAGAGCGCTCATTTCATTGCTATTAGCGAGAGCTCTTCCGCAGAGAGGTTGGAAGAGATGTATGTGAGGGAAGTGGTAGCACGGCATGGAGTATTGATCTCGATTGTCTCAGATCGAGATGTGCGTTTCACCTCTAGATTCTGGAAGAAATTCCATGAGGAATTGGGTATTAGACTGCATTTCAGTACCGCGTACCACCCCCAGACTGATAGGCAGAGTGAGCGGACGATTCAGACACTCGAGGATATGCTCTGGGCATGTGTGTTGGACTTCGGCGGGAGTTGGGACATGTACTTACCGTTGGCGGAGTTATCCTACAACAACAGCCATCATTCGAGCATTGGTATGCCACCCTTTGAGTTGTTGTATGGGAGGAGGTGTTGAACCCCCATTTGCTGGGGAGAAGTGGGGCAGCGTGTCATGGGTAGTATGGAGATAGTGCTTCAGACGTCAGAGCAGATCCAACATGCCAGGCAGAGGTTGTTGACCGCTCAGAGTCGCCAGAAGAGTTATGCTGATAGGCGACGATCCGAGCTCGAATTTCAGGTCGGTGATTTGGTGCTTCTGAAGGTATCTCCTTGGAAAGGAGTGATCCGATTCAGAAAGGGGGCAAGCTGGGACCGCGGTATATAGGGCCGTTTAGAGTGATCGCGATGGTGGGCAGGGTAGTGTATCGTTTGGAGCTACCTGCAGAGTTGGGTCAGATTCATGACACCTTCCACGTGTCGCGGTTGCGAAAGTGTATAGCAGATGAGTCGGCAGTGGTGCCATTGGAGGATGTTCAGGTGGATGCGAGCCTGAATTATGCTGAGAGACCGGTGACGATTAAGGATCGGAAGATCAAGGTTTTGAGGAACAAGGAAGTGCCTCTGGTTTTGGTTCAGTGGCAGCATCGGAAGGGGTCTGAGATGACTTGGGAGTCAGAGTCGGAGATGCGGGGGCAACACACAGAGTTGTTCAAGGAATGAGAATTCAGGGGCGAAGTATGGTTCGAGTGGGGGAGAATTGTAACACCCCGAGATTCAGGTATTCTTCTTTCATCCTTGATCTTTGTGTTTGCCCATGTTTAGCCCTTGAGTAATCTTTTGTTTAGCAAGTGAGTACGCTGGGCGTACCATAGGGGTACGCTGCGCGTACTCAAGCGCTTAAAAAGAACGCGTTATTGCCAAGGTACGTTGGGCGTACCAAGAGTTACGTCGGGCGTACCCGACCCAGGTGCAAAACCCTAATTCTATGTTATGCACTATTTAAAGGATACTAAGGCTCATTTCTCAGCCTCCATATCAGTGAGTAAAACCCTAAGAGAGAGCCTTCCATCATCCGTAGTGAGTGTGTGTGTTCTTGGAGCTAATAGTGCATCGGTGTGTTAGTGAAGAATGAAGAAAGGAGCTTATGGAGACTAAAAGATTGAAGTGCAAGTTTGGATCTGAGATATGTAGAGAAAGGAGCTGCATTTAGAGGTATAAAGTTCAAAACTTTCCTCTTGTTTTTGGTTTGTTGTTGCATGTGCCATTTCTAGGGTTAAAAACCCTAAAGGTGGAGACTTTATGAGTGTAAGGTGATCCATGGTCCGAGATCTATCCCCTTTCAGTGGTATTTGAGGTCTAGATCCATAAAGTTCCCATCTTGGTCGTTGATAGGAGGTCATGCTTGAGTTCTATGCTTTCTAGGGTTAGAGAATGAAATGTTTTGGGTGCTAGTGACTTATTCAGCCATGCAAAGGCTTAAAGTCATCGACTTTATGGTTTAAGAGGCTTAGAAATGGTCAAATCTAAAAGTTGGATGTGGGTCTTAACCGTTTAAGACCTAAAAGAGTTAAAGTGCGGAAGCTGGGAGTACGCCAGGCGTAATCCCAGTACGCACCGCGGCGCGTACTGGGTAGCGTCCCCCGATCCTGAGAGGCAGTCGGGTACGCCCAACGTACACATCTGGTACGCACAGCGTAACCCGAAAAGTTGACTTTTGAGTTGACTTTTAGGGTATGGTCTATTGTGGGGCCTTTGAGATATGAGAGGGGTAAAATGGTCTTTTACGCTTCTGAGAATGTCATAAGAGGACATAGTCTAGCCTTTGAGAGTTATAATAATTAGGGTATTTATTATGAGTAGGCGGAGGTTAGACCAACGTTACTGAGTTACAAATTACCGAGATACCTGAGGTGAGTCTTCTCACTATACTTTACCTAGTGTGGTAACAGAGTTATGCGATAGAGTATTTTAGAGTAATATGTCAGTGTAATTGCATGTTACTTATGTGTTATGATTTATTGTGATATGTGCTATGCTTGATTCAGAATTACAGAGTTAGGACTTTCGGGTCCACAGAGTGAGGACTTTCGGGTCCACAGAGTTAGGGCCAGAGGGCCCATAGAGAGTTGGGGCTGGAGGGCCCCACCAAGACACCTACACCTGAGGGTCAACAGAGTTACAGCCTCGAGTGGCTATTATGTGTTAGAGTTGTATTTTGGGGAACTCACTAAGCGTTTATGCTTACAGTCTTATGTGTTATGTGTTTCAGGTACCAGTGATGATCGCGGGAAGGCGCCGGCATGATTCGTACACACGCACACCGGAGTTTATATATATTTTGATCTTGGGTTTTGTACTAATACAATGTTGATACAATGTTTTATTTATGATTTCAAATGATATTTTATGGGTTACAAAAGTGAAAAATTGTTCAAATTTTTACGATGTTACAAGTTGGTATCAGATCCTTGGTTTGAGGGATTTGGATATATCTTCGGACGTATCTGAACTCAAACTGGGGATTTGAGGAAATTTTTAATAATAAAAATAATATTTTTTGATAAAGAGTAAAAAGAGTCTTGAGACAAACAGAGTAGAGCCGTGTGTACGATCAGCCAGCGCCCGAACGGTGATTTCCCAAAATACCCTCATAATAAGTGATTGTCAGATATGTTATGTATGCTATATGATGAGTTATGATATGCATGATAGAGTAGACTAGATATTCTTATTAGGACTAGAGTGGCCTGATATATGATGCCTTAGTCTAGGGGTTTTGCTGCTAGGGATGCTTAGGAGTGATTTAGATAGCAGCAAGGAGCTTATGAGAGTTTTGCTAGTGAGTAGCACATGATAGAGAGAGTAGAGTACTTGGGATTTGAGGCTCAAGGAGGAGGATTTGAGATGAATGCCAATGCGGTATGGATGGTAGTATTGGGCCTGTACAACTGAAGATACCGGGTTGGTACGCAGTCCAAGTGTCACACCCCAAAACCACAAACGACGGAAACGTTCAGGGGTGTAGGACGTCATGTACAGTATCACAATAATGTAAAGTAGTAAATAAGCAACAACATCATCCATTGCATTATAAGTAAAGTTTTAATACATGTGTGTTATTTCATTGTAATAAGACACCAAAAATATACAATCAAAATAAAAGACGAGACTTGTCTGTGCTCCGTCTTCTCAAAACCTGGCCATCGTACCTGTCTACTGGTGACCTGAGAATACAAGTCATTTTGAAAGAGAGTATCAACTTTAAAGCTAGTGAATTCATAAGTATTTACGTGTCATTGTCTTGATTTGATAAACTGTTATGAATGTCATGTAAAACCTTGAAGTAAGACAGTTGATAGAATTATGAAAAACCCTAAGAAATCCCTTATTTCCTAATAGTATGAAATGTAGTCTTCTACCAAGACCCGAATGTTTTGTTATGACAGTGTAGTCTTCTACCAAGACCCAAATGTTTTGTTATGACAATGTAGTCTTCTACCAAGACCCAAATGTTTTGTTATGATAATGTAGTCTTCTACCAAGACCCGAATGTTTTGTAAGTAAAATGATAGTTTTTCCTTCTTCTTGACTACTACAAACAATAATTAGTCTAACTTATCATTTATGTGAATATATCACAAAATAAAGTAAATAGGAAATTATATAACCATGTAAGTGTTATCCCTGGATACCAGGACTAACACGCCATCGCAGTAAGCGATATGTATAACCTAATGAACATCCGAAGATTGTCCAATTGTCCTCTGTAGCAGCTGCAGGTTGGAGGAAGGGTTAGTCCCATAGCCGACTCCTAATATAAGTGGTAACGTAATGATCATCCGAAGATTTTCATCTCATCCTCTATTGCAATAGCAGGATGGAGGAATGGTTAGTTCCAATATCAATCTATCTATTATAAGTGATAACCTTAGACATCCGTGGATGTTCATCACCTAGTGGTGCTAACAGCTGGATTCCGGAATGGTTAGTCCCATCTAGACATCCCATCGAATAGGGATAGGCAGGAAAATTTACACAGAAGGTACGAATATATCTTCCTCATAACTCTAGCTACAAGTATCCAGGTAAGTGAATACAGGATAATGTATCTATGTAACAGTACTCATGTATGGTATTCATGTAAGCGTATTGAGATAAATGCATCTATGAAAACGTACTTATGTATCATGTAATCCTAGATAAATGTACTCATGTATCATGTAATCCTAGATAAATGTACTCATGTATCATGGAATGTACTGGTACAGACTCATGAATGAACCGATTCTTGTGTGATTCCTTGTAATAGGAATATTGTTTTGTATCTTCTAACTATCCCTATGACAATTAACTGAAAGGCAATTGTTTGTTCAAGAAGGTAAACGTAATGGTTTTGCAAGGTATCTAAGAGTTTTGAATAATAATTAAGAGTGACTTGATGTCATGTTAATAAACATTTCAAAATTAATACTTTTGTTATCAAGGTATTTTAAGATGAAAAACCATTTCAAGAAGGTAAACGTAATGGTTTTGCAAGGTATCTAAGAGTTTTGAATAATAATTAAGAGTGACTTGATGTATGTTAATAAACATTTAAAAATTAATACTTTTGTTATCAAGGTATTTTAAGATGAAAAACCATTTCATGCATCACATTTTGTAATATGTGAAATCTGCTGGATGAAAACACAGTTATAAAATACATATGAGTGATTTAATAACATGCTGTTTTCTACTTGTATTCCCCCCCCCCCATTAAAGTATTTGAAAACATTTAAAATGTTCATTTAGGGGTATGAACTCACCTGTAGATGGTGGTTTGGATGAACTGAATGGTGTAGGATTGTTAGGTGTCAAGTGAGGACTTGTACACACACTACGATCCTAATGAACATATAATCACACATATATGCACTCAATTAGTCTTAAATTACTAATTTATAATGTTAAGACATCCTAGAACATAATAAACACTTTATATAAGTGTTATAAGCCCTAAGGATTGCATCTAAGCTATTGTGGGACAAGGCACTTGGGTTAAGGGTTCCAAAGGACCCTATACTTGAGTTTACCCTCCATATAACCTCACACATGGAGTTTGCAGTCGTAAACTCTTGAATTTACGGCCGTGAACTCCAAGGCTTAATGTCCTTTGTTGTTTTGAGGTGTTAAATGATCCCTAGAAGTATTCCAACTTGGTGGTTTAATTCTTGGAAGGGTTTAGGGCATAGAAACACTCCTTTGAGGAGTTTACGGCCCTAAGGTCATTTCCTTTGGATTTTACTTCCGTAAACTCCCTTGGAATGGTGTTTTTGATGCTTTCAAGTCTCTTGCACATGTGGTATAGGTCTTAGACTTTTATCCCAAGCATATGAAGGCCGTAGGCACACTTTGGTGCCTTTGTTTGATGTTCACGGCCCAAGAACCTTATTAGGGCGTGAACTCACTTTGAGGGGTGTTTTTGATGTGTTTTGGTCCTTGATTTAAGTGGAAACAATTCCTAGTAAATGTCTAAGGCGTTAGGTGTCTTAAAAACATGCTTTGGTCCATGATTTTGGAGTTCACGGTCCAAGATCTTCTTGGGCCGTGAACACCCAAAACTTGGTGATTCTTTGTTGTTTTCATTTCCCAAATACACCCATATATGAGTCCAAGGTAGTAGCATATCACGGGGGAAGGGCTAGACTTTGTTTCGGGAGTTTACCGCCCAAGAACACCTTGGGGAGTAAACTCCTAAATCAAGTTATTTAGCTATGTAATCTATGTTATTAACACATAATAAGCCATCTAACACTACTAGCAAGAGACACTCACGTTTTGGGATAAAAACCCGAAGATCCGTGAGAGAGAAAATGGCTTTTCTCTAGTTGGAAATGCGAATAATGAATGAATTTGGTTCAGAATTCTATTTATAATCCTGAGATTTTTGGCAGAAAATATTTTATTCCCGAAATGATCTCTAATATAATAGAGTGTTGGAATAACAGTGTTGCACAAAACCCTAGTGCATCCACTCTCCTGATATCTCCTTAAGTGTTAAACCCTGAATTACTCAAACTTACACGAAAAAGTCTGAAAATTAACTGTGACTGTTATAACTTCTATCGAAGTGATATTGTTTGTACATAATGGAAATTTTAGTTGTCACATCATCCCCCTGTTAGAAGGAATTTCGTGCCGAAATTAGAATTTAAGTAATTAAGAAGTTACAAATGACTAAACGAAAAGATGAGGGTATTTCAGTTTCATCTGATCCTCTCGTTCCCAAGTGAATTCAGGTCCACGCTTTGCGTTCCAGCGAACCTTCACTATTGGGATACGGCTCTACTTTGTTTTCTTGACCTCTCGGTCCATTATCTCTACTGGTTCCTCCACGAAGTTAAGGCTCTCGTTGATCTCGATCTCATCGAGTGGAATAACAAGAGTCTCATCGGACAGAGACTTTTTTAAGTTCGAGACGTGGAAGGTAGGATGTAAGTTACTGAGTTTGTGTGGTAGGTTGAGTTTGTAGGCTACAGGGCCGATTCTCACGAGAATCTCGAAAGGCCCTATGTATCTTGGATTGAGCTTCCCACTCTTTCCAAAGCATATCAAGCCCTTCCAGGGTGAGACCTTTAGTAGGACTCGGTCGCCCACGTGGAATTCCAACGGTTTCCTTCGCTTGTCAGCGTAGCTTTTCTGTTGGTCTCTAGACGCTTTCAATTGTTCACGAATTTGCACAATCTTCTCTGTCATTTCCCGAATGATCTCCGGACCCGTGAGAGTGCTTTCGAGAACTCGTCCCTTAGCTAACTGGGTATCACCCACCTCAGTCCAGCACAGAGGGGATCTACACTTTCGGCCATAGAGGGCCTCGAATGGAGTTGCCTTTATGCTCGTGTGATAACTGTTGTTGTAGGAAAATTCAATGAGGGGTAAATGGGTATCCCAAGCTTTTCCAAAGTCAATCACATAGGAACGCAACATATCTTCTAAGGTTTGGATAGTTCTCTCACTTTGCCTGTCGGCATGTGGATGGTAGGCTGTACTCATGTCCAGCCTAGTTCCCAGGGAACTTTGTAATGAATGCCAGAACCTCAAAGTGAATCTACTATCTCCGTCCGAGATGATAGATAAAGGAACACCGTGCAGCCTTACAATCTCCCTAATGTAAGTTCTGGTAAGTTTCTCCATCTTGTCTGTTTCTTTGATCGGCAGGTAGTGTGCAGACTTGGTCAGTCTATCAATGATGACCCATATGGAATCGAGTCCACCCATCGTTTTAGGCAACTTGGTTATGAAGTCCATAGTGATCCGCTCCCACTTCCATTCTGGTATCTCCGGTTGCTGCAGGAGACCGGAGGGTTTCTGGTATTCGACCTTGACCTTTGCGCAAGTAAGGCATTTACTCATGAAGGTAGCAATATCTGCTTTCATGTTAGGCCACCAGTATAACTTTTTAGGATCCAGATACATCTTATCTGAACCCGGGTGGACGGAATAACGAGTGTTGTGAGCTTCCGTCATGACCAAGTCTCTGAAGCCACTGTGTTTCGGTGTCCAAATCTGATCCATGAGGTACAAGGCTCCGCCAACCCATGACTTCCAAGTTCTTATCCTTTCCTCTAAGGGATTCACCAGCCACGTTTTCAGGTTTCAAAGCGTCGAGCGGAGCCTCCTTAATTTGCATGGACAAGTGTGAATGGATAGTTAGAGTCAAAGATTTGACTCTACGACCAGTATATTCTTTCCGACTTAGGGCGTCGGCTACTACATTGGCTTTACCCGGATGATAACGAATTTCGCACTCGTAATCACTGAGTAGCTCGACCCATCGTCGTTGTCTCATATTGAGCTCTTTTTGGTCGAAAATGTGTTGTAGACTCTGGTAGTTTGTAAAGATCGTGCTTTTTGTACCGTACAGGTAGTGTCTCCATATCTTCAGAGCAAATACGACTGTTCCCAGTTCAAGATCATGGGTGGTGTAGTTAACCTCATGTGTCTTCAGCTGTCTCGAGGCATATGCTATGACTTTACCTCGCTGCATCTAACACATCCGAGTCCTTGATTGGATGCATCGTAATAGACAATGAAGTCTTCTATCCCTTCGGGGAGGGATAGTATCGGTGCAGTGAACAAGGCTTGTTTGAGCATTTGGAACACTCTTTCCTATTTCTCTTCCCAGTCAAAGGCCATGCCTTTATGGGTCAGGGTTGTAAGAGGTTTTGCTATGCGGGAGAAGTTCTGAATGAACCTGCGATAGTAGCCAGCCAGACCTAGAAATTGACGAATTTATGTAGGTGTCTTTGGTGCTGACCAGTTCTCGATGGCCTTAATTTTTGAAGGGTCCACGTGTATTCCCTCTTCGCTAACAACATGGCCCAAAAATTCGACTCACCAAATCCAAAATTCGCACTTGGAGAACTTTACGTACAGCTTCTCTGACCGCAATGTTTCTAAGATTTTACAGAGATGTTGGCTATGTTCCTCCTTACTTCGAGAGTAGATGAGTATGTCATCAATGAAGACGATGACGAACTGATCCAAGTAAGGACGACACACCCTATTCATCAGATCCATGAATATTGCGAGTGCGTTACATAATCTGAACGGCATTACTACAAACTCGTAGTGTCCATAACTAGTTCGGAAGGCTGTCTTCGGAACATCCTCCTCTAACACTCGTAGCTGGTGATATCCGGATTGTAGATCTATCTTCAAGAAGTAGTTGGCTCCCTGAAGTCGATCAAATGAATCGTCAATGCGAGGCAAAGGATAACGATTTTTAATGGTAAGCTTGTTGAGTTCTCTTTAGTCGATGCACATACGAAACCATCCATCTTTCTTCTTTACAAACAAGACCGGTGCTCCCCATGGTGAGAAGCTTGGCCTAATGAATCCCTTCTTGAGATGTTCGTTAAGTTAACTAGAAAGTTCCTGCATCTCGTCCGGTGCCAGACGATAAGGAGATTTGGCTACTGGGGTAGCTCCTGGCACTAAGTCGATTCTGAACTCGACTTGGCGTTGCGGTGGTAAACCGGGAAGTTCTTCTGGGAAGATGTCGAGAAAGTTGCGTACTTCTGGGATGTTCTGAATGTCTTTCATTTCTTGACTCGTATCGACGGCGTGTGCGAGGAATACATGATATTCCTTTCGCAAGCACTTCTGGGCTTGAATGCACGAAATGATGCGAAGACTCGTACTAGGTTTGTCGCCGTAGATAGCTAATGTTTCGTTGTTAGGAAGGTTAAGACGAACTGCATTTTCAAAGCACATGATGTCGGCGCGAAGAAGACTCAACCAATCCATGCCGATGATAACGTCGAAACATTTAATTTGGACTGGCATGAGATCTATCTTGAAAGTATGGCCATCTAAAGTTAAAGTACAACCTACGTATATGCAGTTAGTACTCTCCATTTTCCCGTTAGCCATTTCTACCGTGAATGAATTATCTAATGCACAGGGTTTTTGTTTACGTAGGTGTGCAAATTTGTGGCTTACGAAACTTTTCTCTGCTCCACTATCGAAAAGTATGCAAGCATATGAGTTATCGAGGAGAAACATACCAGTAACTATCGTAGGATCAGCTACCGCTTCCTCGTGGCCTAGGGCCATAACTCTTCCTACTCCTCCAGCCATCCCCGCTTTAGGGCAGTTCCTCTTGTAGTTTCCCACTTCGCCACAACCGTAGCAAGTTTGGCCCATACCGGCGTTAGAACCTGGGCGGCCTGAGCTATTGGAGTCTTGCAGAAACGGACTGTGTGTCCCTTCCTGTTGTAGTTAGATCACTGCATTTCCTTGCAAGGTCCGTGGTGGTGGAAATTACACTTAGTGCACCTCGGGAGAGTTCCAGCATATGTTTTTGCTGGTAAGGGGTTCACAGGGACAATGGGAGTCACTGTGGCAGCATTGATCGCCACAAGTTGTTGTTTCTTGGAGGATCCTTGCGAAGCCCCTCTTTTCCTCTTATTCCACCCCTTCCTGTTGTGGTCGGGGTTGGACTTTTGTGGTACGGGTGTAGGGATTGTTGGGTTCTGAGGTTTCCTGTGATCTATGAGAAATTGTGCCAGTTCCCTGGTACTATCAAAAGTGATAGGCCTAGAGGTTAACACACTTGACTGGATCTGGGGCGACAGTCCCCAGATATACCTCTCTATCTTCTTGCTCTCGAGAGCAACCATATCAGGGCATAGGTTTTCCAGATCACAGAACCTACTTGTGTAGGTCGTGATGTTGGATCCAACCATTTGTAGACCCCAGAATTCCTGCTCGAGTTTTTGTACTTCACCTCGAGGACATTACTCTTTCATCAGCATTTCTTTCAACTTTTCCCAGCTGATGGAATACACCACCACCAGAGTCAGTTACTTAACATGGCTGTTCCACCATGTTAGTGCCCTGTCAGAGAAGGTACAAGCACTACAAGAAAAAGATCCTTTCACGACGCGCAAATCACGACGCTCACTGATTTATGTTACGCAAAAGAGAGTGACAATAAAAACGTGTCGTCTGTACAAAAAATTTGAGGATTTAGGTCGCGCATTATTGCGTGCCCTTAAATTAGTGTCTAATGTAAAAAATAAATAAATAAATAAATAAAAACACGGAGGGCACATTATCTAAAACGTGTGTCCACTGTGATTGTCGCTTTATGATTTTTACTAAAACGCGCGTTCTTGAAAGGGGGAAATGAAACCCCCTCAAAATTCTTAAAATTTTTAATACCCCGCTTCAAGATCCCCTTCGTTCTATTCTTCATTTTTCTCTGCAAACCCTAATCACGATACCATCTCTGTTGTATACCTCAACAATTCATATATCAGAAAATAATTGGGATAATTTCTAGGGCTTTTTAAAACACTCATTCGACTCTTTTCTCTCCCGCCTCCCCTGTCTATCTATTTGGTGCTCTGATATCCCCTTTCCATTTATGTCGCCGTCTCCGTCGCCATCAAAATGAGGATATGAGACAGTGCTTGATCTACGATCGTCCAGTCGTCGATGCCCGATTAATAGGAGTTGAAAACATCATAACATAAAAACTGTTCTTAACCTTGTCGGACTCAGAAAAGCCGATGTGGCACATCCACGAGTATGAGGTGAAGAGCGACGTCCTTTTCCTTCCCGACGTCATTAGTCCGGTTGAGTGGCAAGATAGGGAGAAAGCGCCGAAAACTTACGGGAAGACGATTCACTTTTTTGGCAGGTGGATAGAGGCGATCAACTTCCCCTAGGTCTCCCACAGGTGGATCGAAGGTTGCAAGTCAGATTTGGGATCGAAATTCTGAGGTTTAGGGTACGATCGAAAGCATCAAGATGCAGAAAAAAAAAAAGCGGAGGAGGCATCAGGTTCGAAGATTGTTCTCTTCTTCTTCATGTATGTGCCCTAGATTTCTTTCTCTTACATTCAATCTCTAAAGATTCTTTTATTCCCTAAATTAGGTGCGAAGATTATTCTCTTCTTCTTCATTTGTTTTTTTGGAATGACGACCTCTCCTCTTAGGACTAAGTCCTGAGTCCCCAATACTTGATCTACAAGCTGTGACATGAGTTTTTAGTGAAGATAATGAGTAGCAGACTTCAAAACCCATTTGTTGGGGCAGCTTTCCAATCTTCCTTAAAGCCAAGAAACGTGAACTGTTTGGGTTATCTTGGAAACAAATTTCCCAGAAAACCTCGGTATGATATCATTCCACGTGCCAAGAAAAATGACTGGATATCTCACGGGATTAGGTTCTCAAAATCATTCGGGGAAAATGTTGAGATTTTATGGAAGAATATGGGATTAAGAAGTGGGTTTGTGGTGAAGTCCGTGAAAGAGCCTTTCACTAGAAGCAAAGCTATAGTCTGGTCATTATCCATAGTCTGGGAGGAAGGTTTGCTTCTATTCTAGTGTTTTGTTTTCTATGCTGTGATATCTGGGGTGTGCTCTTGCTTCTTCACAAGACTTAACTCCTGAAATGAAGCTTACAACTGCCTCAGCAATAGCAACTGGTATATTCCATTAAAGAAATAACAACTTGAATGCTCAAATTTTGATCTACGTATTTCTTAAAGATTCATACTATACTAAGATGATTATGGTGAGATATAAAATAGCTTTTTTTGTTCATATTAAGGTCATTAAAGAAGTTAGCACGAGTCTTTCTTTCTAGAGAATTATGGTGTTATCTTTTATTTACTTGTTCGGTTGCAACACTGCTGCCCTGATGAATTCATTGCATCTTTATCAAACTTTTGCAATAACAAGGTGAAGCTTGTGTATGATCTTTATGTGTATTTATAGTGCCAAATCTTGATCATAGGTCAAAGTGAACAATTACATTCAAAGAATATAATTTATGTACTGCATTTATATTAAAAAAAATTCAACATGTTTTGGTTTTACAGCTTGAGGAGTTCCGTAAAAAGAAAGCAGCAGCTAAAAAAGCTGCATCCAGTAATTCTGTTAATGGAGACTTACATGAAGTAAAAACTTCAGTTGCTGATGCTATAAACACTTTCAATAAACCTTCTACAAATAATAATCCAGAGGAGGATAATAATCATAGCAATTTGAATCATTACAGTAATATAGGTGCATTGTTAGGGACATATGAAGATAACAGATTTAAATCCGAGTCAAAGAAGCCTTATCTCAAGTCAATTGGCTCTCTTAACCTTGGAGGTGGACCCGAGTTAGAAAAGAAACTCAAGTACACAGAGCATGTTTGCTCAGGGGTAATTTTGGGAAAAGAGCTTGTAAATGCACCTCCCAATGTACTTACCCCTGGTTCATTATCCTTCTTATTTTCAATTGTTGATAGATACATAGAGTTAAAATATAGTTTTTCATTTTTCTTTTTTAATAATTGTAACAGGGGTATCAACGGAAGAAGCTGAAAAGATTGCTTCAACAATCCATTGTGATAAGTTATCTGATATAGGCTTCGAGTATGAAGGGTAAGATTGTCAAACTTGTTGATAGAGACATAGAGTTAAAATAATCTTTTAAGTAAAAGATTTTGAATTTATGGAATGCTTCAACAAAAATGTAAATAATGATAAAATCTAAATTGGATAGTTTTTTTTTTTTTTGGGAAAGAGGCCGAAGCCCCGGCAAAAATAGGATAGTTTTTTTTTTGTTGTTGTTGTTGAAGGTTTTGGATTGACACAGCTGATAAGCAACCTTGCATTGGTATGGGCAGTGGCGGATCTAGTGTAGAAGAAGTGGGGTGCATGGACCCCACTTAAATGCTGGTCCCACAGTATATATATATATATATATATATATATATATATATATATATATATTAACATAATAAGTTTTTCTTTATTGAAATTGGATATGTCCCCACTAAATTGATGCTGGCACCCAAGCCGTTTGAATTTTTCAGAAAAAATTGGCTCTCTTCTCCCTCTCATCTAACCTAGTTCACTCCCGCTACTCTCTCCCTTTTCTAACCTAGCCTCCCAAGAAGTTTTCTTGCCCCATTCACCACAGCCACTGCCCTGTTCTCTATGTTTGCCGTCGCCGGAGTGAGCCTGGCCACCACCGCTGCTCATGTTCTTTCTCTAATCGCTGCTAGATTAGCTGAAGGGTATTTTTCTTATTTCTATTTTTCAATTAATTAAAGTTAGTTTTGTGGAGTATGTATATCTGTAATAATTAGTTCCTTTACCAGACTTTGTTTTTATTCCCCCAAAAAATTAGTGCGTGGTATATTTCTTAGTTTTGATTAGTTAAATTTGGGATTTTTAATTTGTTTTTGTTTTTTTTTTTTTTTGGTAATGAAAGTTTGTTTGTTTTAGTTGTTAATCGTTGTTAATCAAGTGGGGTAGTTAATTGAGATTTAATATTTATTAATAGTCTGATTATTCACTAGAACCATGGAAATATAGCTTAAATGTTTATACGTATTTACATATTCATTCTTTTGGGTCCCTGCAGTCTTCATAGCTTTGCTTACAGCTGCGTACACAAATATACAATAAGCAGTCTAAGATAGTCTAAAAGAGGTATGAATTGGTTAAATAGATTCCAAATGCAAGGTTGTAATTATATTGTATTATTAATTTATTTTTTTATATATTATTATATTAATTATATAATGGACCCCCCTTACCATTCCCTTTGGCTCCGCCACTGGGTATGGGTGGTATGATACCATGGAAGCTTCATGTTACAGGGAAGCTTTTTCATAGTGGTCTAGCACACAAGGTGTCTTGATTCTTGAATAAAAAAATGTTGCTTTTGGTTTTGGTTATTGCTATAAATTTATTTGATTTAATATTAAATAAATATACTTAGAGGTCATCTGGTTCATGGCATGTTTGGTTGACTAATGGTAATGGATGGAAGGGAATTCCAGATTCCATCCCATGGCATGTTTGTTTGGTTGCCAAATGGACGGAATTGAATTCCATCGGAATCGTTTAGATTCCAACATTATATATGTTTAAATACAATTCAGTTTTTGTCATTGAATTCCATTTCATTTCTCTTTGATATTTTCTGCATATGTGGATTTAATTTCTAGTGTCTCTTGTAAGAAGCAAATAATCTAAAATCTGATACTTGTAATATATGTTTAAATACAATTCAGTTTTTGTATATCATTTATTTAGTGAGTTAGTAAGATTATAATTTCTTATGTCTAATTTTTTTTTTCAAATTTTAATTCGTAAACAGGGTGATTCTCTGCTGATTATTTTGAAGAGTTTTATAGAGAAGCAATCTACTCAAAGCACACGAAAGTTATCCTTATGTATGTGTGATCACATATATGCCGAAACTTACAAAATGTCATAACTCTTGAATATTTTTATTCATAAGTTAATTTGTTTTTCAGATCAGCAAGAGTCGATTCACAGCTATTTTCTCATTACTTTGGTGACTGCCATGTTATTCATGCACACCTGTACCAACATACTTCCTTGAAGACATTCATGATAGTGTAGATTATAAGCTAGCTTCAGATTCTCTAGCTTCTTTGAGATCCAATGCACCAAAACAGAAGGTATTTTACAAGTTATATATTAGATATGTATAGTATATTATAATTATATATTGTCTGGCAAATCCCAAAGTCAGCAGTTCTAATAACCTTGAAACTTTGCTGAATGGAAATGCAATATCTGTCCTAGTGTAAGTTAGGTAGTGTAGTCCAATCCTTTAAGTATGCTCGTAAAGTGTTTCATATTTTTCTAACAAAGATGAGGGACATACACCTCTTCTTCTACATCGCCATTTAGAAAGGCTAATTTAACATCACTCTGATACAAGAAAGGTGAAAGCCCTAGAAGAGTTGATATGGGTGAATAATCTCTATTCTCTAATCTCTCTGCCTTTTTGTTGTAGGATGCATATAATTATATATATTGAATATGGAAAGTTTTGTGTTTTGTGTTGTAAACACTTAAATCTGTTATTTGTTCTATTGTGTGTGCTGTTACAGGACACAGAAGAAGAAGATACACTTAAAGTTAACATCAACTTTCACTTTATTTCTTGAAGCTGACAAAAACAAAGGTAAACTACATAATCTGAATCTAAATTGTTTGGGCTCATGTGCATTACCTTGCATGCATCATGTGTATCACAATTACGAATGGAATCTGTACAGGTCTTGCCTTCCCTCAACAAAAGCTTATGTCTCTTCAATACCATCCGGAAGCTTCTCATGGACCCCACAATTCATACCTTGGTAATATTCAATGCCTTTCTTCCTTATCATTCGCAAGTTGAAACAACTTTTACAAATTAAGACCTTGCACAATAACAAGTAAAAATAATTCCTTATCATTGTACTTGTATTACTTTGTGTATTATAGCATCCTACTTTCATATTTCATATCACAAGGTTGTACTTAAAATACCCTATTATAACAATGTCATTCATATACTAAGGGAAAAAACTAGAAGTACAATGGCATAATAAAAAAAATGAAAGTAGTGTTCAACAATTACTGTGAAACTTCTAGTGTTTAGATTTCTTACTGGTTGTGAACATTTGTTTCTTCCCTTTCTACCCTTCACTTGCAGGTTGATGATTTGTCAAGAATGTTCAGACTGTTTTCCAAAAATACCCCATGGATTGGATCCTGTCTCTAGTATGTTTAAAAAGGTTTGTGATTTAGAAGCTTTCGAGGAAACAAGACTCAAGCAAAAGTGAACACACAGAGAGTTGTTGGCACATAGTAAGCTAGATAATGCAATTGTATATAAATGACTTCATTTTTTTTTAAAACATTTATTCACTACTGGAATAGTTATTTGTATTTGACATATTAGTGAAATGAATTATCTTTGTTATTTATGGTATTTTATTTTGTATTATGAGATTTTTAATGTATTATTTAATTTGAAAAATAGTAAATCTATAAATAATATTTTTTTTAAACATTTAAAATTATGATACGCAAAAATGTGTGTCATCTTCATTTATGACATGGCCTTTCTTGACAATGGCTTTCTTGATACGCATTGTGTGTCATTAACACGCGCGTCGTAAGGTTACGACACGTCAATGTGTATCGTCTTCCTTTATGACAGGGCCTTCCTTGATACGCATTGCGTGTCGTAAACGCGCGTCGTAAATGCGCGTCGTAAATGAGCGTCGTAAATGCGCGTCGTCTATAGACGACGCGCAAAAGTGCGTCGTCTTTCTTTATGACAGGGCCTTCCTTGACGCGCATTTGCGTGTCGTCTGAGCCTTTTACGACGCGCAATGAGCGTCGTAAAAGGCTGTTTTTCTAGTAGTGAAGCTGCGAACTTGACCTTGTTGCTTTCTTGGCAAGCACAGATTTCAAAGACATATTCCATTTTTTCAATCCACTGCCTTAACACCATAACCCCACCAGTACCACTGAAGCTGCGGGGTCTGGCGTTTGTGAAGTCTTTATAGGTGCATTCCCGAGGGTGTCCATGGCTTTCACCGTGGTTCAAGGGAGGTGCACCTATTCCCGATCCACTAGGGATAGGAGTGTTGATTGTTGACACAGCAGCGGCAACTGCTGCTGTGAAAGCTGCCTAGAACATGTTGGCATCGAAGGGGTTAGGTGGTTGAGGAGGTTGAGGTTGTGATGGTAGAGGTGGTATCGGTGTTTCGTTGTTTAGGTTACGTCTGGGATTTCTGTGTGGTGGCATCTTTAACTATACATTTAAAAGATGACGACATGGATAAGAATAAATGATTAATGAATGTGTCTCATGGACTAACTCCCCATAGTCCAACAACAGAATGAATAGAGTGACTAAAAGAAGATGACAGTATTTGG
Organism: Lactuca saligna; assembly: GCF_052625555.1. Taxonomy (NCBI): domain Eukaryota; kingdom Viridiplantae; phylum Streptophyta; class Magnoliopsida; order Asterales; family Asteraceae; genus Lactuca; species Lactuca saligna. The sequence continues at coordinate 203,981,348 of NC_136424.1, read as the reverse complement.
ATATAATTTCCATAAGATTAGATATTTGTCAATAATACTGGAATTACAGATGTAACAAGTTCGGGAAAAATGGCCTAGAAGTAGGCCTTACATCAACCAAGATGGAAAATTTTGACAGAATTAAGACTAGATCAAGACCTAACAGGTCTAAGATTTATAAAGATAGGAAATTAGACCATAGTTTTACATAAACTAGGTTATATCCAAAACATGAGTCGTCGAGATTCTATCGGCGACGAGAACTGCTAGCATGAGTTCTTGATCCCAACAGTAGACGTTCTATGTCCCTTATACGCCTGTTCGCTCTCTCTTGCTGAGCTTGAAGTTCTCTAACTTCAGCTCGAGATTCAGCAAGTTCCCTCTACAGATTTGCACTGCGGACCAGAGTCCTTTCATGAGCAGACTCTAGTTGGAGAATGTGGACAGTGTTAACACCAGAGTTGGCGTCAACTTCCAAAACTTGATTGATAGTCACCTGAGCCATTATCGTGTTCCAAGAAATCCTACGCACCATGATTGGTAGGACTCTATCAGCAGAACCTCCTTCAGTGAGGTTGTAGAAACTTCGGTCTCCATTGTAGGGAATGGGTTGACCCTGTTCATGACTCCATGTATTCAATTTAGTGGCCCACAGAGGTGTGGGTCCTTGAAATGCAGGATGAGGGGTTCAAGTTTGGCTTTTCAGCAGTTGGGGGTAGGTTGTTGACTTCAGGCTCCGAGTCAGAACTATCGGAAAAACCCTCAACATGGTGATCATCCAAAGGGATTGGGTGATCATCTTCTGGTTCTGCCTCTAGCCAACCAGCATTGCCTTGGTTCGGGAAGTACGGATCGCCGTGGTGAAATCCAACCATTTAAAATCTACGCAAGAAAAGGGATATAAGAAATAGCTAAATAGGAGAACTAGCTAAGATATTTACAGTAAGACCAAATACCCCTATTGTATTTCTTTATGGTTATGTTGGTAAGTTTTTAGACTTGTTGCTACATCACAACCATTCTTGGGCATATGCTAATCACTCCTTGGACCAACATAGTTGATCAGGCTATGTCATTCCTAAGACTGACCATATATCCCCAGGCTTACTTGTGATATTCAACAATCGTAATACTTTTGTTCTTGTCATTGCGACACTGATTTTAGTATGAATGCAGGCACGTACACTTACTTAAATATTTTGTTATTTATAAGTATAACTCTTAGACAGAGTGTTTTAACCCCTATGTATTTATAGTTAGTATATCTTTTATGGGTTGATATACTATATTCACTATAAAATATGTTCTGATACCAATCTGTCACACCCCAAAACCACAAACGGCGGAAACGTTCAGGGGTGTAGGACGACATGTACAGTATCACAATAGTGTAAAGTAGTAAATAAGAAACAACATCATCGATTGCATTATAAGTACAGTTTTAATACATATGTGTTCTTTCATTGTAATAAGACACCAAAAATATACAATCAAAATAAAAGACGAGACTTGTCTGTGCTCCGTCTTCTCAAAACCTGGCCATCGTACGTGTCTACTGGTGACCTGAGAATACAAGTTATTTTGAAAGAGAGTATCAGCTTTAAAGCTGGTGAATTCATAAGTATTTAAGTGTCATTATCTTGCTTTGATAAACTGTTATGAATGTCATGTAAAACCTTTAAGTAAGACAGCTGATATAAGTATGAAAAACTGTAAGAAATCCCTTATTTCCTACTAGTATGAAATGTAGTCTTCTACCAAGACCCAAATGTTTTGTTATGACAATGTAGTCTTCTACCAAGACCCGAATGTTTTGTTATGACAATGTAGTCTTCTACCAAGACCCAAATGTTTTGTTATGATAATGTAGTCTTCTACCAAGACCCGAATGTTTTGTAAGTAAAATGATAGTTTTTCCTTCTTCTTGACTACTACAAACAATAATTAGTCTAACTCATCGTTTATATGAATATATCACAAAATAAAGTAAATAGGAAAATATATAACCATGTAAGTGTTATCCCTGGATACCAGGACTAACACGCCATCGCAGTAAGCGATATGTATAACCTAATGAACATCCGAAGATTGTCCAATTGTCCTCTGTAGCAGCTGCAGGTTGGAGGAAGGGTTAGTCCCATAGCCGACTCCTAATATAAGTGGTAACCTAATGATCATCCGAAGATTTTCATCTCATCCTCTGTTGCAACAGCAGGATGGAGGAAAGGTTAGTTCCGATATCAATCTATCTATTATAAGTGATAACCTTAGACATCCGTGGATGTTCATCACCCAGTGGTGCTAACAGCTAGATTCCGGAATGGTTAGTTCTGTCTAGACATCCCGTCGAACAGGGATAGGCAGGAAAATTTACACAGAAGGTATGAATAAATCTTCCTCATAAATCTAGGTACAAGTATCCAGGTAAGTGAATACAGGATAATGTATCTATGTAACAGTACTCATGTATGGTATTCATGTAAGCGTATTCAGATATATGTATCTATGAAAACGTACTTATGTATCATGTAATCCTAGATAAATGTACTCATGTATCATGTAATCCTAGATAAATGTACTCATGTATCCTGTAATGTACTGGTATAGACTCATGAATGAACTGATTCTTATGTGATTCCTTGTAATAGGAATGTTGTTTTGTATCTTCTAACTATCCTTATGATAATTAACTGAAAGGCAATTGTTTGTTCAAGAAGGTAAACGTAATGGTTTTGCAAGGTATCTAAGAGTTTTGAATAATAATTAAGAGTGACTTGATGTCATGTTAATAAACATTTCAAAATTAATACTTTTGTTATCAAGGAATTTTAAGATGGAAAACCATTTCATGCATCACATTTTGTAATATGTGAAATCTGGTGGATGAAAACACAGTTATAAAATACATATGAGTGATTTAATAACATGATGTTTTCTACTTGTATTCCCCCCCCCCCCCCCATTAAAGCATTAAAAAACATTTAAAATGTTCATTTAGGGGTATGAACTCACCTGTAGATGGTGGTTTGGATGAACTGAACGGTGTAGGATTGTTAGGTGTCAAGTGAGGACTTGTACACACACTACGATCCTAATGAACATATAATCACACATATATGCACTCAATTAGTCTTAAATTACTAATTTATAATGTTAAGACATCCTAGAACATAATAGACACTTTATATAAGTGTTATAAGCCCTAAGGATTGCATCTAAGCTATTGTGGGACAAGGCACTTGGGTTAAGGGTTCCAAAGGACCCTATACTTGAGTTTACCCTCCGTATAACCTCACACATGGAGTTTGCAGTCGTAAACTCTTGAATTTACGGCCGTGAACTCCAAGGCCTAATGTCCTTTGTTGTTTTGAGGTGTTAAATGATCCCTAGAAGTATTCCAACTTGGTGGTTTAATTCTTGGAAGGGTTTAGGGCATAGAAACACTCCTTTGAGGAGTTTACGGCCCTAAGGTCATTTCCTTTGGAGTTTACTGTCGTAAACTCCCTTGGAATGGTGTTTTTGATGCTTTCAAGTCTCTTGCACATGTGGTATAGGTCTTAGACTTTTATCCTAAGCATATGAAGACCTTAGGCACACTTTGGTGCCTTTGTTTCATGTTCACGGCCCAAGAACCTTATTAGAGCCATGAACTCACTTTGAGGGGTGTTTTTGATGTGTTTTGGTCCATGATTTAAGTGGAAACAATTCCTAGTAAATGTCTAAGGCTATAGGTGTCTTAAAAACATGCTTTGGTCCATGATTTTGGAGTTCACAGTCTAACATCTTCTTGGGCTGTGAACACCCAAAACTTGGTGATTCTTTGTTGTTTTCATGTCCCAAATACACCCATAGACGAGTCCAAGTTATTAGCATATCACGGGGGAAGGGCTAGGCTTTGTTTCGGGAGTTTACCGCCCAAGAACACCTTGGGGAGTAAACTCCTAAATCTAGTTATTTAGCTATGTAATCTATGTTATTAACACATAATAAGCTATCTAACACTACTAGCAAGACATACTCACGTTTTGGGATAAAAACCCGAAGATCCATGAGAGAGAGAGAGAGAGAGAGAGAGAAAATGGCTTTTCTCTAGTTGGAAATGCGAATAATGAATAAATTTGGTTCAGAATTCTATTTATAGTCCTGAGATTTTTGGCAGAAAATATTTTATTCCCGAAGTGATCTCTAATATAATAGAGTGTTGGAATAACAGTGTTGCACAAAACCCTAGTGCATCCACTCTCCTGATATCTCCTTAAGTGTTAAACCCTGAATTACTCAAACTTACACAAAAAAGTCTGAAAATTAATTGTGACTGTTATAACTTCTATCGAAGTGATATTGTTTGTACAGAATGGAAATTTCGGGTTGTCACACCAAGTAAGAATCCTTTGGGCACCAAGGAATGAGGAGGGTGGAGTTATCGAGTGTGATGATACTCGAAGAGGGTCTCTAATATTCTTATGTTGTATTTCAGAAGGAGACCATGGTTGGGACGCGCCACACACCAGGGATCAACAGTTCGGGTGATGAAGAGATCCGTAGGATCATCCAGGAGGAGGTGGTTGCGGCCATCAGGGCAGTGATACCAGAGATGTTCGGGTCTATCAAGACCACTCTGATGGAGACATTTGTTGAGAGATACGCTACTCTTTCTGAGGTTGTTGTTGTGGCGGCCACTGCAGCTATAGCTGCGACTAGGCCGCAGGGTGGAGATGCGTTGTTGTTCCGAGAGTTTAGCAACATAAAACCACCGGAGTTTGACGAGACCCAAGACCCGATCGTGGTGATGAGATGGATTTCAGACATAGAGGGGTGTTTCTTTACTTACTCATCTCCAGAGCATTTGAGAGTCTGGTTCGCGCTGAACCAGCTTTGCTTGGGAGCGAAGGACTGGTGGAACTTTGTGACTGCGCATTTTACGTCTGTCGAGCTTGCTGCGGTGACCTGGGAGAGATTCACTGCTACGTTTCGAGAAGAGTACATTCCCCAGGTGGAGAGGGAGCGTTTGGCCCAGGAGTTTCTGACCCTCAAGCAGGGTACTGAGTCCGTTACGGTGATTACGAGGATGTTCCATGAGCGGGCGCTGTTATGCCCAGAGCACGTGTCCTCCGAGCAGGCACATATGAGCCGATATTTGAGCATTCTGAGGAGGGATATACGTGAGTTCGTGGCGAACTTGACATATCGGACATTTGCCGAGCTTCAGGCAAATGCCCGGAAGAGGGATATAGAGCTGGAGACCCAAGCCAGGGAGGAGGCTGAGTCTAAGGGAAGGGATCGGCGGCCGGCTCAGTCTCAGCCAGCAGCCAAGCGGGCCAATCCTGCTGATTCGAGATTTGGGAACCAGAAGGCCCGCACTTGTGGCAAGTGCGGCAAGAGTCACGATGGGATATGCAGAGCAGGGTCTTGCTACAAGTGTGGCAAGGAGGGGCACATGGCCAAGGATTGCCCCAAGGGTTTTTCATTCTGTTTTCATTGCAACCAGACTGGACACTGGAAGGCAAAGTGTCCACAATTGCGGGGGTCAGCGCAGGGAGCATTTCCGGGATCAGCCCCTGCTGCGGTGAGAGCTATGAATGTTCAGCTTGCGAAGGTTGAGGCACCGAAGGCACGTGGGAGAGCCTTCCAATTGACTGCGGAGGAGGTCCGCGCAGCACCCGATGTCGTGGTCGGTATGTACTCTTTCATGTATTCTTTTATATTCTATGATGATGGTGCTTATATTATGTTATGTGTAGGTACCTTCCTTGTGAATTTTGTACCTGCTCTAGTGTTATTTGACTCGGGTGCGAGTCGATCTTTTGTATTGTTGGCCTTTAGCCGACACATCAGTATTAGTAAAGAGGCGATGAGTCGACCTCTGAGAGTTTCCATAGTGGATGAGAAAGCGGTGTATGCCACCGAGGTGATTCGTGGTTGTGTACTCGAGATTTTCGGGGTTGAGTTTCCGATAGATTTGGTCCCTATTGTGATGGAGGATGTCTGTGTCATCGTGGGCATGGACTGGTTGAGCATATTTGCGGTGATCATCGACTGCGAGCGACAGCTGGTGACCATGCGAGACCCTAGTGGGGGAGTTCTTACGATGTACAGCGAGGGTACACGTTCCGGTTCAGCGTTTTGCTCAGCCGCCAGGGCGAGGCAGAGTCTTCAGCAGGGATGTAAGGGATTCATAGAATATGTCATGGATGCGAGGGTTGAGTCGGAGAGACCGAGGTCTGTGGGAGAGGTCCCGATAGTGCGTGAGTTCCTGGATCTATTTCCGGAGGAGTTGCCGGGTGTACCTCCTGTGAGGAAGGTGGAGTTCAGTATCGATTTGTTTCCAGGGGTCGCGCCTATCGCCAAGGCGCCCTATCGCCTTGCACCTCTAGAGATGTAGGAGTTATCCTCGCAGCTACAGGAGCTGCTGGGAAAGGGATTTATTCAGCCGAGTAGTTCACCGTGGGGAGCTCCTATCCTTTTTGTAAAGAAAAAGGATGGTTCACACCGGATGTGCATTGACTACCGGGAGTTGAACAAATTGACTGTCAAGAACCGTTACCTGTTGCCGAGGATTGACGATTTGTTCGATCAGTTGCAGGGAGCATCTTGGTTTTCCAAGATCGACTTGAGGTCTGGATATCATCAGGTGAGGGTGCGAGATGAGAATATTCAGAAGACAGCATTTAGGACTCGTTACGGGCATTACGAGTTCGTGGTGATGCCTTTCGGGCTCACCAACGCACCAGCGGTGTTCATGGACCTCATGAACAGGGTGTGTAGACTGATGTTGGATCGCTCGGTGATCATATTCATCGACAACATTTTGGTGTATTCGAGATCTAGAGAGCAGCATAAGGAGCATCTAAGGGAGATCTTAGGGGTTTTGATATTGGAGAGGCTTTATGCCAAGTTCTCCAAGTGTGATTTTTGGTTACAAGAAGTCCAGTTCCTGGGACATCTCGTTAACCAGAAAGGGATATTGGTCGACCCGGCCAAAATTGAGGCGGTGATGAGTTAGGATGTACCGAGGTCACCCACGGAGATCAGGAGTTTTGTAGGTCTGTCAAACTATCATTGGAGATTCATTAAGAATTTCTCCAAGATTGTCGTGCCACTCACTAAGTTGACCCGAAAGGGTGTAGTTTTTGCTTGGGGTCCAGAGCAGCAGGCCTCCTTCGAGACACTTCGCCAGAGATTATGCGAAGCCCCGCTGTTAGCCCTTCCGGAGGGAATGGAGGATTTTGTGGTATATTGTGATGCGTCGATATCAGGGTTGGGAGCAGTACTCATGAAGAGGGGTCATGTGATAGCGTATGCATCGAGGCAGTTGAAGCCTCATGAGGCGAGGTATCCTACCCATGATTTAGAGTTAGGGGCAGTAGTGTTCGCCCTCAAGATCTGGCGTCACTATTTATATGGGGTCCGGTGTACCATATACAAAGATCACAAGAGGCTGAAGTACTTGATGGATCAGACCAACCTGAATATGCGACAGAGGAGATGGCTGGATGTGGTAAAGGATTATGATTGCGAGATCCTGTACCACCCGAGAAAAACCAACGTAGTGGCCGATGCCTTGAGTCGTAGGGCGGAGAGTGTTCCAATGCGTGACATTTGTATGAGGTTGAAGGTAATGACTCCGGTGTTGGACACCATTCGAGGAGCTCAGACCGAGGTCGTTAGGCCAGTAAACCAAAAGAGAGAGCGGGTTATTGGGCAAGTATTAGAGTTCATCACCGATGGTCAGGGCCTTATGACGTTTCAGGGTCGTATTTGGGTACCACATGTGGGCGGAACCCGTACGATTTTGATGGAAGAGGCTCATCGATCGAAGTTTTCGATCCATCCCGGGGCCACAAAGATGTATTTGGACCTAAAAAGGGAGTACTGGTGGCCCTCTATGAAGAGGGAAGTTGCATGGTTCATGGAGAGGTGTCTAACATGTCACAGGGTTAAGGCTGAGCATCAGAGACCGCACGGTAAGTTGCAGCCGTTGGAGATTCCCGAGTGGAAGTGGGAACAGATTCCCATGTACTTTATGTAACAGCTCAAATTTTCAAATAAATTTTTCATTTAAAACAAAGCATCATTATTCGACAAAAGGGCTTATTCCAAGTTTATTTCAAAAGTATAAATAATAAATCTCCAGGATCTTCAACAGTGGCAGTGTGTACGTGTCACGCCGGCGCCTTCCCACGGTCATCACTAGTACCTGAAAAACATAAACACAACTAGTAAGCATAAATGCTTAGTGAGTTCCCTAGTATACGACTTACCCACATACGCCTTCCGGCCCGGACCTTTCGGTCCACATAACATTGCCTTCCGGCCCGTAATATAATCGCCTTCCGGCCCATAACATATCGCCTTCCGGCCCGTATTAGATTGCCTTCCGGCCCATAGTATTTTGCCTTCCGGCCCATAATAGTATAAAACATAACACATGTAACATAACGCACATAACACATAAGTCATACATCATACCGTTCTTTCTGTCACATAAGGTCTCGCCTTCCGGCCCGTATAAGCATACATCACATATAAGCATACATCACACATAAAGCATCTACCTCTCTAGACATAGCATAAATATACCACATACGACCTTCCGGTCTCACAGTTAAACCCTTCCGGGTGAAGTATAGTGAGAAGACTCACCTCGTAGTATGCAAGCTATAAACCCTTCGAGCTACTCGCACTCGATCCGCTAATCCGCAGGTTCCCTATAATACCACATACCTTTATTAATGACCTTATCAAACAAGACAACTGACCCTACTAAGTTACATACAGGTCAACGGTCAATCTTGACCGGACTCGTCGAGTGCAAAGGGCAACTCGGCGAGTATAGACACCCTGACTCCACTCGCCGAGTCTGAAGAACGACTCGGCGAGTCCTAGTAGATCTTCAAGCTACTCGCCGAGTCTGAAGAACAACTCGGCGAGTTCTAGTAAATCTTTAAGCTACTCGCCGAGTCTGAAGAACAACTCGGCGAGTCCTGGTGAATCTTCAAGCTACTCGCCGAGTCTGATCATTGGACTCGGCGAGTCCTCGCCATGCAGTCAATCCGCTGCCTCCTGTATTTCGCATGATTTCGAAATATATAGATATGGGGCTTCCTGGACTTTCACATATACTAATACAGGGGTTTTTAAACACTTATAACAACACTACAATCTAACAATCCCTTAAATGGGTTTCCTAAACCCTAAATTCGCATACAACGTAAAAGCTACAGATTTTGATCCGAAGATTACCTGGAAACGTGTTCCCTGTGTCCCCAAACCTCCAGTACTCGATTCCTTTGATCACCACCTTGCCCCTCCTTGTCTAACAATCTCTTCAAGCTTCCTCTAGCCCTCACTATTGCTCCAGATGCCCACAAACTCCCAATGTATCTTCAATCGGCCAAAAGACGCGACATGACGGCCATAACATCATTATATACGATTCAGAAATGAAACGGCTAGGGTTCAGCTGAACCAGCGTCTACTCGCCGAGTCCCTATTTGGTCTCGTCGAGTCCAGTCGCGTATTTGCGACTGCGACCAAGACCATGGCCCTACTCGGCGAGTCATGCACCAACTCGCCGAGTCCCCTCCTAAATGTGCCCCAAAAATAATTTAGAGAATTACCTGAAATTCCGGGCTGTTACAACTCTCCCCCACCAGAACTTGACTTCGCCCTCGAAGTCTCATTCTGCGAATAATTCCGGATGTTGCTCCCGCATTTCTCTTTTCGGCTCCCAAGTCATCTCTGATCCCTTCCGATGTTGCCACTGAACCAACACCAGAGGTATCTCCTTATTCCGTAGAACCTTGATCTTCCGATCCCTGATAGCTACTGGTCTTTCGGCGTAATTCAGGCTCGCATCCACCTGAATATCTTCTAACGGAACCACTGCTGCCTCATCGGCTATACACTTCCTCAACTGTGATACGTGGAAGGTATTGTGAATCTGACTCAGCTCCGCTGGCAACTCCAACCGATAAGCTACCCGACCTACCCTTGCAATTACCCGGAATGGGCCTATGAACCGGGGCCCCAATTTACCCCTCTTCCTGAACCGGATCACCCCTTTCCAAGGAGAAACCTTTAGGAGAACGAAGTCGCCGACCTGGAATTCGAGCTCGGACCGGCGTCTGTCCGCATAACTCTTCTGTCGGCTCTGGGCGGTCAATAACCTCTGCCTCACTCGCTGAATCTGTTCGGTCGTCTGAAGTACAATCTCTGTACTGCCCATCACTCTCTGTCCCACTTCTCCCTAGCAAATGGGAGTCCGACACCTCCTACCATACAACAACTCAAAAGGTGGCATACCAATGCTCGAATGATGGCTGTTGTTGTAGGAAAACTCAGCCAACGGCAGATGCGCATCCCAGCTACCCCCGAAGTCTAACACACACGCTCTAAGCATGTCTTCCAATGTCTGAATCGTCCGCTCGCTCTGACCGTCGGTCTGGGGATGGTATGCGGTACTAAAATGCAGCTTAGTACCCAACTCCTCATGGAATTTCTTCCAAAACCTGGAAGTGAAACGTACATCGCGGTCCGAAACAATCGAGGTCGGCACTCCATGCCGAGATACTATCTCTCTCACGTATAACTCTGCCAACTTCTCTGCTGATGAACTTTCGCTAATGGCAAGGAACTGTGCACTCTTTGTTAGTCTATCCACAATCACCCAAATCGCATCAACTCCCCTGGCAGTTTTCGGCAATTTGGTGATGAAATCCATCGTGATCTGATCCCACTTCCACTCAGGAATCTCCAAGGGTTGCAACTTACCGTGCGGTCTCTGGTGCTCGGCCTTAACCTTACGGCAGGTCAAACACCTCTCAACGAACCAGGCAACGTCTCTCTTCATGCAAGGCCACCAGTACTCCTTTTTCAAATCCAGATACATTTTCGTAGCACCGGGATGGATCGAGAATTTCGATCTATGTGCCTCCTCCATCAAAGTAACACGCGTACCGCCCACGAATGGCACCCAGATCCGACCCTGAAATGTCAGAAGTCCCCGCCCATCCGTAACGAACTCTGAAATCAACCCGACGACCCGCTCCTGTTTCTGCATCCCAGACTTCACAACCTCGGCATGTGCCCCACGAATAGAATCTAATACCGGAGTCATCACCGTCAATCTCAAACATACGTCCCGCAATGGAGTACTCTCCGCCCTACGACTCAATGCATCAGCTACCACATTAGCCTTGCCTGGGTGGTATAGGATCTCACAGTCATAATCCTTAACCACGTCTAACCATCTCCTCTGACGCATGTTTAGGTTGGGTTGATCCATCAAATACTTCAAACTCTTATGGTCCGTGTATATGGTACAACGAACCCCGTACAGGTAGTGACGCCAAATTTTGAGGGCGAACACTACTGCCCCCAACTCTAAGTCATGCGTGGGATATCTCGCTTCGTGAGGCTTCAGCTGCCTCGATGCATAGGCTATCACATGGCCCCTCTGCATCAACACTGCACCCAGTCCTGAAATCGATGCGTCGCAATATACGACAAAGTCCTCCATCCCTTCCGGAAGAGCTAATACTGGTGCTTCGCACAGTCTCTGACGAAGTGTCTCGAAGGAAGTCTGTTGTTCGGGTCCCCATGAAAATGTAACACCCTTTCGGGTCAATTTGGTAAGCGGCACCGCGATCGTGGAGAAGTCCCTAATAAACCTTCGATAGTACCCCGCCAACCCGAGGAAACTCCTGATCTCCGAAGGTGACTTCGGTGCCTCCCAACTCATCACCGCTTCCACCTTGGCCGGATCGACCAATATCCCTGCCTGATTTACAACGTGCCCCAGAAATTGAACTTCCCGTAACCAGAAGTCACATTTGGATAATTTTGCATATAGCTTCTCCGACCTCAATACCTCAAGGACCTCCCTCAAATGTCCCTCATGCTGCTCCCTAGACCGCGAATACACCAGAATGTCGTCGATGAACACAATCACAGACCGATCCAGCATCGGCCTGCATACCCTGTTCATGAGGTCCATGAACACTGCTGGGGCATTGGTGAGCCCAAAAGGCATCACCACGAACTCGTAATGCCCATACCGCGTCCTAAAGGCTGTCTTCTGGACGTCCTCATCCCGCACTCTCACCTGATGGTACCCTGATCTCAAATCAATCTTGGAAAACCAAGATGCCCCTTGCAACTGATCAAATAGATCATCGATCCTCGGTAACGGATAGCGGTTCTTAACTGTCACCTTGTTCAGCTCCCGGTAATCGATACACATCCGGTGTGAACCATCCTTCTTCTTGACGAACAGAATCGGTGCTCCCCACGGCGAGCTACTCGGCCGAATAAACCCCTTCCCCAACAACTCTTGAAGTTGCGAGGACAATTCTTGCATCTCTGGAGGTGCAAGATGATAAGGCACCTTCGCAATAGGCGTAGCCCCTGGAACTAGATCGATACCAAACTCCACTTGTCTCGCAGGAGGTATTCCCGGCAAATCCTCGGGAAAAACATCTGGAAACTCGCGCACCACTGGAACCTCCTTCAATGTCTTCGGTCTCTCGGAACTCACCCGCGTATCCATCACATACGCCACAAAACCGTTACATCCCCGCTGTAGGCATTGCCTCGCCCTAGCGGCCGAACAAAAAGCTGATCCCGAACGGGTACCCTCGCCGTATACCGTAAGAACTCCCCCACTAGGGTCTCGTATAGTCACCAGCTGACGCTCGCAGTCGATGACAGCGCTGAATCGGCTCAACCAATCCATGCCTACGATGACACAGACATCACCCATCGCAATAGGAATTAGGTCAATCGGAAACGCGACCCCGAAGATCTCTAGCACACATCCCCGAAGAACCTCCGTAGCACAAATCACCCTCTCAGCCGCAATGGAAACGCTCAAAGGCCGACTTAACGGCTCACGACTAATGCCGATGTGCTGACTAAAAGCTAACGATACAAACGATCTACTCGCACCTGAATCAAATAATACTAGAGCAGGCATAGAGTTCACAAGGAAAGTAACTGCCACAACATCGGGCGTAGCGCGGACCTCCTCCGCAGTCAGCTGAAAGGCTCTTCCGCGAGCCCTCGGGGCCTCGACCTTCGCCGGTCGGGTCTCAGTAGTCCGGGTAGTAGGTGTAGCTCCCTGACGAAGTTGCGGACACTCGGCCTTCCAATGGCCTGTCTGGTTGCAGTGAAAGCAAACCATAAACCCCTTAGGGCAATCCCTGGCAATATGTCCCTCTTTGCCACACTTGTAGCAACCACCAGCTCGACACGCCCCCTCGTGACTCTTGCCGCACTTCGCGCAAGTGCGACCCTTCGAACCTCCCATCCTCGAATCAGCGAACTTAGTCCGCTTGGCTGCCGGCTGAGACTGGGCCGGTCGTCGATCCACCTGCCGAGACTCAGCCTCCTCCCTCGCTTGAGTCTCCAACTCGATCTCGCGCTTCCTAGCGTTCGCCTGAAGCTCAGTGAAAGTACGATAGGTGGAGTTTGACACAAACTCCCTGATCTCCCTCTTCAAAACACCCAAATAGCGGCTCATCCGTGACTGCTCCGTAGATACCAGCTCGGGGCAGAACATTGCCCTCTCATGAAACTTCCGTGTGATCACTGCCACGGAATCAGTACCCTGCTTAAGGGTCAAGAACTCCTGAATCAATCGCTCCCTCTCTACCGGGGGAACGTACTCATCCCTGAACATCTCCGTAAACCTCTCCCATGTCACCGCCATAATCTCTGCCTGAGTGAAGTTCGCCGTCACGAACTTCCACCAATCCTTCGCTCCCAGACGGAGCTGGTTCAAGGCGAACCGTACCCTCAAGTGCTCCGGGCATGAGCAAGTATAGAAGCACCCCTCGATGTCGGCGATCCACCTCATAGCTGCAATCGGATCCTGCGTCCCATCAAATTCAGGGGGTTTCGTGTTGCTGAATTCCCTGAATAGTAATGAATCACTCCCTTGCGGCCTGGCAGCAGCCACAGCTGCGGTAGCGGCAGCAACTGCGGCTTCAGTAAGTGCGGCGTACCGCTCCTCAAACTCCTCCATCAGCGTGGTCTTAATAGACCCAAACATCTCCGGGATCTCAGCCCGGACCGCCGCAGCTACCTCTTCCTGAATAATCTGACGAATCTCCTCGTCACTCGCACCGCTCGAACTCGCCCCATTGCGTGTGATAACCATGATGTCTCTGAAATACAACATAAAATCATCAGAGACTCCACCAAGTACAATTGTACTCGATACGCGCCCTACCCAGTCTCCGATCTCCAGGGATTCTTACTTGAGTCTTCCACTGGTCCGGTGCCTTCGGTAGTACGGGCCCAATACTACCGACCACACCGTATCAGTATTCGTCCCAAATCTTCCTCCCCAAATCCCGAATAATGAGTACTCTACCTCTAGTATGCACTATCTACTTGCACGCTATCAATTATCTCATATAAGCAATCTCCCTAGACTAAGGCATCACAAAACAGGCAATTCTAGTCCTATCATGTATACCTAGTCTTCTAGCATGCATAACAATTCATAATTCAGTGCATAACATAACATTGTAAGGTATTCTGGGGATCTTTACCGTTCGGACGCTGGCTGCACGTACACACTGTTCCATCCTTGTTTTACCGCTTTATCATTTATAAAATGTTGTGTCCTTATTATTTAAAAAGATTTTTCCTCAAATCCCCGGTCTGAGTTCAGTTGCACCCAAAAGTACACCCGAATCCCTCAAACCAAGGCTCTGATACCAATTGTAACAGCTCAAATTTTCAAATAAATTTTTCATTTAAAACAAAGCATCATTATTCGACAAAAGGGTTTATTCCAAGTTTATTTCAAAAGTATAAATAATAAATCTCCAGGATCTTCAACAGTGGCAGTGTGTACGTGTCACGCCGGCGCCTTCCCACGGTCATCACTAGTACCTGAAAAACATAAACACAACTAGTAAGCATAAATGCTTAGTGAGTTCCCCAGTATACGACTTACCCACATACGCCTTCCGGCCCGGACCTTTCGGTCCACATAACATTGCCTTCCGGCCCGTAATATAATCGCCTTCCGGCCCATAACATATCGCCTTCCGGCCCGTATTAGATTGCCTTCCGGCCCATAGTATTTTGCCTTCCGGCCCATAATAGTATAAAACATAACACATGTAACATAACGCACATAACACATAAGTCATACATCATACCGTTCTTTCTGTCACATAAGGTCTCGCCTTCCGGCCCGTATAAGCATACATCACATATAAGCATACATCACACATAAAGCATCTACCTCTCTAGACATAGCATAAATATACCACATACGACCTTCCGGTCTCACAGTTAAACCCTTCCGGGTGAAGTATAGTGAGAAGACTCACCTCGTAGTATGCAAGCTATAAACCCTTCGAGCTACTCGCACTCGATCCGCTAATCCGCAGGTTCCCTATAATACCACATACCTTTATTAATGACCTTATCAAACAAGACAACTGACCCTACTAAGTTACATACAGGTCAACGGTCAATCTTGACCGGACTCGTCGAGTGCAAAGGGCAACTCGGCGAGTATAGACACCCTGACTCCACTCGCCGAGTCTGAAGAACGACTCGGCGAGTCCTAGTAGATCTTCAAGCTACTCGCCGAGTCTGAAGAACAACTCGGCGAGTTCTAGTAAATCTTTAAGCTACTCGCCGAGTCTGAAGAACAACTCGGCGAGTCCTGGTGAATCTTCAAGCTACTCGCCGAGTCTGATCATTGGACTCGGCGAGTCCTCGCCATGCAGTCAATCCGCTGCCTCCTGTATTTCGCATGATTTCGAAATATATAGATATGGGGCTTCCTGGACTTTCACATATACTAATACAGGGGTTTTTAAACACTTATAACAACACTACAATCTAACAATCCCTTAAATGGGTTTCCTAAACCCTAAATTCGCATACAACGTAAAAGCTACAGATTTTGATCCGAAGATTACCTGGAAACGTGTTCCCTGTGTCCCCAAACCTCCAGTACTCGATTCCTTTGATCACCACCTTGCCCCTCCTTGTCTAACAATCTCTTCAAGCTTCCTCTAGCCCTCACTATTGCTCCAGATGCCCACAAACTCCCAATGTATCTTCAATCGGCCAAAAGACGCGACATGACGGCCATAACATCATTATATACGATTCAGAAATGAAACGGCTAGGGTTCAGCTGAACCAGCGTCTACTCGCCGAGTCCCTATTTGGTCTCGTCGAGTCCAGTCACGTATTTGCGACTGCGACCAAGACCATGGCCCTACTCGGCGAGTCATGCACCAACTCGCCGAGTCCCCTCCTAAATGTGCCCCAAAAATAATTTAGAGAATTACCTGAAATTCCGGGCTGTTACACTTTATCACCAAATTGCCAAGGACTGCGAGGGGCGTCGATGCAATTTGGGTGATTGTAGACCGATTGATGAAGAGCGCTCATTTCCTCGCTATTAGCAAGAGCTCTTCCGCAGAGAGGTTGGCAGAGATGTATGTGAGGGAAGCGATAGCACGACATGGAGTACCGATCTCGATTGTCTTAGATCGAGATGTGCGTTTCACCTCTAGATTCTGGAAGAAATTCCATGAGGAATTGGGTACTAGACTGCATTTCAGTACCGCGTACCACCCCCAGACTAACGGGCAGAGTGAGCGGACGATTCAGACACTCGAGGATATGCTTCATGCATGTGGGTTGGACTTCGGCGGGAGTTGGGACACATACTCACCCTTGGCGGAGTTTTCCTACAACAACATCCATCATTCGAGCATTGGTATGCCACCCTTTGAGCTGTTGTATGGGAAGAGGTGTCGGACCCCCATTTGCTAGGGAGAAGTGGGGCAGCGTGTGATGGGTAGTACGAAGATGATGCTTCAGACGTCAAAGCAGATCTAGCAGGTCAGGCAGAGGTTGTTGACCGCTCAGAGTCGCCAAAAGAGTTATGCTGATAGGCAACGATCCGAGCTCAAATTTCAAGTCGGTGATTTGGTGCTTCTGAAGGTATCTCCTTGGAAAGGAGTGATCCAATTCAGAAAGAGGCGCAAGCTGGGACCCCGGTATATTGGGTCGTTTAAAGTGATCACGAGGGTGGGCAGGGTAGCGTATCGCTTGGAGCTACTTGTAGAGTTGGGTCAGATTCATGACACCTTCCACGTGTCGCAGTTGCGAAAGTGTATAGCCGATGAGTCGGCAGTGGTGCCATTGGAGGATGTTCAGGTGGATGCGAGCCTGAATTATGCTGAGAGACCGGTGGCGATCAGGGATCGGAAGATCAAGGTTTTGAGGAATAAGGAAGTGCCTATGGTTTTGGTTCAGTGGCAGCATCGGAAGGGGTCCGAGATGACTTGGGATTCAGAGTCGGAGATGCGGAGGCAACATCCAGAGTTGTTCGAGGAATGAGACTTCGGGGGCGAAGTCTGGTTCGAGAGGGGGAGAATTGTAACACCCTGAGATTCAGGTATTCTTCTTTCATCCTTCCTCTTTGTGTTTGGTCATGTTTAGCCCTTGAGTAATCTTTTGTTTAGCAAGTGAGTACGTTAAGCGTACCATAGGGGTACGTTGCGCGTACTCAAGCGCTTAAAAAGAACGCGTTATTGCCAAGGTACGCTGGGCGTACCAAGAGTTACGCCGGGCGTACCCGGCCCATGTGCAAAACCCTAATTATGTGGTGTGCATTATTTAAAGGATGCTAAGGCTCATTTCTCAGCCTCCATATCAGTGAGTAAAACCCTAAGAGAGAGCCTTCCATCGTCCTTAGTGAGTGTGTGTGTGTTCTTGGAGCTAATAAAGCCTTGGTGTGTTAGTGAAGAAGGAAGAAAAGAGCTTGTGGAGACTAAAAGCTTGAAGTGCAAGTTTGGATCTGAGATCTACATAGAAAGGAGTTGCATTTAGAGGTATAAAGTTCAAAACTTTCCTCTTCATTTTGTTTTGTTGTTGCATGTGCCATTTCTAGGGTTAAAAACCCTAAAGGTGGAGACTTTATGAGTGTAAGGTGCTCCATGGTCCGAGATCTGTCCCTTTTCAGTGGTATTTGAGGTCTAGATCCATAAAGTTCCCATTTTGGTCATTGATAGGAGGTCATGCTTGAGTTCTATGCTTTCTAGGGTTAGAGAATGAAATGTTTTGGGTGCTAGTGACTTATTCAGCCATGCAAAGGCTTAAAGTCATCGACTTTATGGTTTAAGAGGCTTAGAAATGGTCAAATCTAAAATTTGGACGTGGGTCTTAACTGTTTAAGACCTAAAAGAGTTAAAGTGCTGAAGCTGGGAGTACGTCGGGCGTAATCCCAGTACGCGCCGCGTACTGGGTAGCATCCCCCGATCCTGAGAGGCAGCCGGGTACGCCCAGCATACACATTTGGTACGCGCAGCGTAACCCTGAAAGTTGACTTTTGAGTTGACTTTTAGGGTATGGTCTATTGTGGGGCCTTTGATATATGAGAGGGGTAAAATGGTCTTTTACCCTTCTGAGAGTGTCATAAGAGGACATAGTCTAGCCTTTGAGAGTTATAAATAATTAGGGTATTTATTTTGATTAGGCGGAGGTTAGACCAGCGTTACCGAGTCAGAGATTACCGAGATACCCGAGGTGAGTCTTCTCACTATACTTTACGAAGTGTGGTAACAGAGTTAAGCGATAGAGTATTTTAGAGTTATATGCCAGTGTAATTGCATGTTACTTATGTGATATGATTTATTGTGATATGTGCTATGCATGATTTAGAGTTACAGAGTTAGGACTTTCGGGTCCACAGAGTTAGGACTTTCGGGTCCACAGATTAGGTCCAGAGGGCCCATAGAGAGTTGGGGCTGGAGGGCCCCACTGAGACACCTAGACCTGAGGGTCAACAGAGTTACAGCCTCGAGTGGCTAGTATGTGTTAGAGTGGTATTTTGGGGAACTCACTAAGCATTTATGCGTACAGTGTTATGTGTTATGTGTTTCAGGTACCAGTGATGATCGCGGGAAGGCGCCGGCGTGATTCGTACACAAGCACACCGGAGTTTATATATATATTTTTTGATCTTGGGTTTTGTACTGATACAATGTTGATACAATGTTTTATTTATGATTTCAAATGATATTTTATGGGTTATAAAAGTGAAAATTTGTTCAAATTTTTACGGTGTTACACAGTCGTCCCACTACATCTTCAAAGCCAACATATTTTAGATCGAGCGCCTGTTCCAAAGAGGCGATGATGTGTATAAACTTCGATCGAGGAAAGGTTTTGAGGAACTCACCTAGACCTGGGGCTGGAGGGCCCCACTGAGACACCTAGACCTGAGGGTCAACAGAGTTACAGCCTCGAGTGGCTATTATGTGTTAGAGTGGTATTTTGGGGAACTCACTAAGCATTTATGCTTACAGTGTTATGTGTTATGTATTTCAAGTACCAGTGATGATCGCGAGAAGGTGCCGGCATGATTCGTACACACGCACACTGGAGTTTATATTTTGGATTTTGTACTGATACAATGTTTTATTTATGATTTCAAATGATATTTTATGGGTTACAAAAGTGAAAAATTGTTCAAATTTTTACGGCGTTACACAGTCGTCCCACTACATCTTCAAAGCCAACATATTTTAGATCGAGCACCTGTTCCAAAGAGGCGATGATGTGTATAAACTTTGATCGAGGCAAGGTTTTGAGGAACTTCTTTACCAACTTCGATTCATCAATAACCTCTCCTAAAGTTGTTGATTTCGAGGTGATACCGGACAGCTTTCCAGCATACGCGTCGATGGTTTCCGACTCCATCATCTTCAACCAATCGAATTCAGCGTTTAGGGTTTGTAATCAAGCTTCTCTCACACGGCCATCACCTATATATCTCGCCTTAATCGCTTCCCAGAGTCCCTTGGCAGGTTCCACATCTCCGATTTGCATGATTAGATCCTCCGGGATTGCCTAATACAACAATCCTATTGCAAGGTAATCTTTCTCATCGTTCTTGTGTCTTCCTGGATCGATCACTATCCACGCCTTATGAATTCTAAGCACCACCTTCATACGCAGGGACCAGACGGTGTAAATTATTGGTGTGAGCATCGGACATGCTACAGTGGTTGACCCAATCTCCTTCACTCTCACCGGAGGAGGATGTGCACCATCTTCACCATCCGACATGTTGACCTAGCTTGTCAACAGGTAATAAAATCGATCTTACAGCCTTCGATTCCTTGGCTCTGATACCAATTCAAGTTTGTAAAACAAACTTGCAAAAACAATTTAATCAAACACCTCTTTGATTAATTGAAAAAATAACTCAAAAACCAATTATGTTTTTCTGCACAATATCATACCTCGATATCTATACATATATATATATATATATATATACCCCTAAAACTACCGACTTGTAGAATTAGATCACAATTAGAAAACTAGAAACCAACTTGTTTATGATTTCCTAAAAACTAGGTTGGTCTCCAAGTCCTACTCGACTTAGGATTCCAACACCATCGAAGTATCGAACCCTACAAAGACAAAGAGACATCTCCAGCAGACTTCAAACTTAAGTCAAGTCATGATCACCGGTCATCAACTCGTCACCAGCACTTACCGATTTAGACTTACAACTTCAAAGTAAGTGCTTTTCTTGTAAATAATTTTGAAAATAAAGGATCGGCTTCTTGCATTTTGGTTTCTTGTAGATGGTATTAGTTTTGTGAAAGATTAATTGCTAACTGAAGTATTATTGACTAAAAATCTCAATATTCAAAGTTTGTGTGACTCCGTTTATGTCTTGTTTGCTTATATAAATAAGAATAATAGAGTACGACATATTTATTTCATTACATTTATTTTCAGGTAATACCCGAATTACCTAAACCCGAACTACTACCCGAATTACCCAAACTCGAATTACCCGAATTTAATTCGGGTCGAGTAACACGTATTTTTTAACATGAAAAACCCGAATTACCCGAAGCCCAAAAATTTTACCCGATCAACATCCCTAGAAAATTCCATAAAACCTAAAAAACAATGATAATAATATCATCAAAACATTTATGTTGCAGCCCTGAAAGAAGAATATGATCAACCCAATGAATAAAGGAATCCATCGAAGTCCTAGAAGGAGCATCTACCACACCATGTACCAATATTGGACCAAATATCAAAGAGACCCCTATTTAAACCCTATATATTATAGAAGACTCATCCATAGTTTTTTTCATTTCTTTTTCCTTTTTCGGAAACAATCGCTTTACATGATTGTATCCAATGTAGAGGCACAATTATCGACATCTACCCATTCCACATTTTATCCTATTCCAATAGAATTTACAGGACATCTCCCTGTTGTTACCCATATTATAAAAATTAAAAATCATGTGTCACCTAATTGCAGCCCGCTACATAGTATTAGGAGTGACAATTGTTAACACGACACGACAAAAATACGCAAAACGAAACGAAACGAAATTGGGATGAAACTGAAATTCGAATTCGTATTCATGTCGTATTCGTGTTAAGTGTAAAAAACACGATGTTGTGTCAGTTCGTGTTCGTGTTTAAAATTCGTATTCATGTTTTTCGTGTTATGTATGATTAAATATTAATTAAATAAACTAATTTTTTATTATGTTATCTTTGTCGTGTCGTGTTTGTTGTTTTTTAATCAATTCGTTTTCGTGTTAGTTAAAAAAAAAAAAAAAAAAAAAAAAAAACAACATTGTATCGTGTCGTGTTCGTGTTACATACAACCTTATCGTATCGTGTTAGACAAAAACACGACACGATGACCCGATTTGCCACCCCTAAATAACATTACATTCTTTTTTGACTTGTCAATAGCCTTTACTTTATTCTTTTCATTCTTTTTTGACTTCCCAATTGCCTTTCCCTTTGTTCCTTTCATTCGTCTCTTATGTCGTAACCTTATTTGTAATTCCATGTGGAGGATTAATAGTTGTTTTTTTCTTTATGTGTATCCAATGAAACGAACTGAATAACCTTAAAAACATGCATATCATTAATCATAACAGGTTTAAAAGATGGAAGGCAAATATAACAAGTGTCAATTTCCGTGTCACACCTTCTTGCGTTAGACTTTGATTTGATTGGTGTATAATCCATTCTTATCAATAAAAAGTTTATCCGAGTTCTATAAAAAAAAACGTTTTCTATAAACAAAATGAACTAAAAGGATACAAATGGTCAAATCTTACCGTTCTAAATAAAATATATAATATATAAGAGTTATATAAGGATAGGTTTTAATTTATTTTCGTATAAAGAAATAATATATATTTTAATATATTTGTGTTCTAGTGTTCCACATTTATAAACTTTTATAAAACATCATATTTTTAAGGATACTAATTAAAATAATCATATTTTATTCAATTTTAAAAAATAACACAAAAAAAAAAAAAAAAAAAAAACATTTTTGAAAAAATAACCACTTTTTCGAAATATCAAATTCTAAACTTGTTCTTTGCTTGAAATTTCAGAGGTTTTTTTATGCATAATGTTTTTTTTTTTTCATAAAACTCTACTTATGTATGAAATGTTTATTTCGAAGTTTCTAATATCATAATTTCCTATCATACGTATGTTTTTAAGCTATTGTATCGTTTATACTTCCTATCTAATATGTTTCTTTAACATTTTGTTAGATTATAGTAAAAAAAATGAAGTATTTTTCTCAAATATTTTGGATTATTTATCGGATTTCGGATTTATTTTTCAAATTATGAAGTTTTTTTTCCGAAATCCGGAATTTCGATTCAGAATTCTGGACCGAAATCTAAAGTAAAAAGTATTTTTTATAGTGTCCTAATGATGCATTCCAGATTTTTTTTTTATCAATATATACGTATGTGTGTGTGTGTGTGTGTGTGTATATATATATATATATATATATATATATATATATATATATTTCGGGCCCGATCTGACATATATTGAAACTAAACCCTTGATAGGGCCCTCAATTCTAAAGGCCCCACTTAACCCAAATATTAGGGGTTTATCTATTCTGATTCCTGCGCACATCAACAGCAGAAGTAGAACCACAGAGACCATTCTCGGCAGAAATTGAATGCGACTTTTCTTGTTTCTATGAATCTTTGTGATTATGTCCTCTGATTTCATTCTTCATTCTCCTCAGAACTGCAGAAAGCCAGAAACCATTACCAATCTGATTCTCGATTCTTCTTCTTCTGATAAAAAAAAGAGGTTAGCTCCATTGTTGATTCTTCTTTCCAAAAGGTTGTCAAGTGTGAATAATTCAACGTATTTGGTGATTCTTGAATCCTGATTCAGATAGAGTTCGGTTTTAAGTCGAATGGTTTTCTTACTTACGATTTCTCCCTTGCCATCCTGTGGAAATTGGGATTGCACGGTTTGAACATTTGTAGCTTGTATTCTTTAAAGGATCCTTAGTTTAACATCTAATGCACTTGAAAACTAGTTGTTAGAAGTTCCTGTTAATATGTAGAATTGGTTTATTAAAACACAAATAGAGAATTGCCTTTGAATTGTTTTGTTACCTACATAAGTGAAACAACTGATACATAAGTGTTTTGTTTAGGTTGTAGAAAGAGATCCAGTCTCTATTATGCTTTCTTTAATGATATTAATGGATTTTGAAGATGGAACATTTCAAAAATACGGTTCAAAATTTTCGATTTTAAATCATTATTAAAACCATAAATATCGTCACTACAATATGAAATCATAAACCACGTGTGTCAAAATATCAAAATATCTATCAACATATCAAAATCTCATATCAATTATCAGAGTAAATCTCCCAGGCTAGAGAACTGTGGTGTGTGCCATGCAATTATCCCGAACCCTTCTATTTGCTAGTTGAAGTACCTGAAACCAAACTGAAAACCGTAAGCACGAAGCTTTGTGAGCTCCCCCAAACTACCACATACCATACACATAACATATAACAAATAACATAACTTTAGGACTACTCCCAGCTGCATCGGGATGAACTCGACATCGGACTCCTGTCTGACATCGGGCTCACCCCGGCATCAGACCACATTTGGCATCGGGCCCCGCCCGACCTCGAACTTACACCGACATACACACTACATAACATATATCATAAACACATAACATAACATAACATATAATATACATCAGGCTTGCCCCGACATCGGATCGAATCCTGGAACACATAACACATAACACATAACATATAACTAGCATACATCAGGCTTACCTCGACATCGGGCCTAGGTCCAAAACCCATAACACATACAATGCATGAAGCACAAAGACATCAAGTATACATAACTACTTCTCGGGACTGCCCCGACATCGGACCGATGTCCGGAACATATACTCTACATCGGGCTAGCCTCGGCATCGGACCGATGTCCGACACATACTAACATATATAGACGGGCCAGAATTGGTGCCTTCGACCCGTTCCTACTGAAAGAAAACTCACCTGACAAAGCTGTTTGGAAAATCTCACGGTGAAGAAAGCCTAGTATCTGCTCCAACGACTCCCCGACTATAAATCACAATAATACTTAGTCAAGATATGATAATCCTTCACAGGATAAAATAACCAACTTACCATTGGTCAAAGTCAATGCTCTAGTCTAAGTCAAAGATAAGGTCAACTCCTAGTCAACCCAACTCATTGAGTCATCTCCTATCTCGTTGAGTTCTATGTTATCCAGTATCGTGATAACTGAGTCAACTCGTCAAGTCCCTTCACAGACTCGTCGATTTCCAACTTGTATAGAATCGGGACAAATAAGTCAACTCGTCGAGTCCCTTCACAAGTGACAAACTGCAAGCCTAGAAGAAGATTTAAGCGAAAAGAAGCCAAGGTATAAGCTTTATACCTCCAAAGGGTATGAAACGTAACACAAGCTCTGGATTTACTGCCTCTTCTTGAATTACCAAGGATTTCCTGTTGGAATAGTGTCTAAGGCTGCAACTATATTGGGCAAGTATTTGATCCGGTTGTGCATGGTCCTTTTGGGTTGCCTTCACCATAGCAACTTGATGGATGATTTGTTAAGAGAGAGTAAATATTATAAGGAATAATATATGGTTATTTGATTAATATAAGTCATAGATTAATTGGAATTAATTTGCTGACTTAAAGAGATTAATTAAATAAGAGGGTATAAACTGTCAATTGTTTGATAGTTACACTTTAGACTATAAATCCTTATCCTAGATAGGATGGACGATTTCTAGGGCTTGGATAAGCCAAAATCGTCCATAGGGTTATCTATGGAATGGATTTGGATAGCCTTAAGAGAAGATTATCCAATTAGGGTTTAGGTTGTAACCCTTAAGGAGTCTACAAGTATAAATAGACCATAGGGGTGAGGGAATTCGACACACCATCTAAAATAGAGATACTCTGGCCGAATTCCTCCCCTCTCCTCTCTCCTAAATCATCTTGCTTGCTATTGGTGTTTGTAAGCCATTAGAGGAGTGACATTTGTGACTCTAGAAGCTCCAAGACAACAAGATCAACAAGGAACTCAAAGGTATGATTCTAGATCTGTTTCAATGTTGTTATTTAACCTAATTAGCCATTATAAGTCTTGGATTCAAAGCATGTTTAATTAGAAAGCCTAGATCCAAGCATTAGGGTTTTGCATGCGCACATAGGAAAGTTCTTATGGCTAAAACCCATCAGTGGTATCAGAGCCTAGCTTGGTTTTCTTTAAATTGTTGCTTGATTAACTGAAACAAACCTGCAAAATTCGATTTTGGGTTTATGAGTCATGTACTCGGCGAGTAGGCCTGTACTCGGCGAGTCCGAGCGTCTGGATTAGGCAAAACCGGGATTTTTCCATGTTTATCTTATGGAAACTTACCTTAATCATATTAGATCAACCCTAATTCGTTTTTTTGATATATATGACTATTATCTTGATCTAATTAAAGATATTTATCATCTAATAAAATATTTAATTTCCTTATGTGATAAATGATTAATTATTTTGATAATTATCTTAAAAGAAATCTTGGATAAATCAAATAAAGATAATTAGGATATTAATTGTTAATCGGAATTATTTGTTATTTGATCCTTCATGTTTTAAATGTTTAAAACCTACCCTAAAGTTTTGAAATTTATATTTGTGATTAAAAGTTTTAATTTAGACAACTTAAATTTCAAACCCTAGATTTTAAAAGGTTTTAAAATACAACCCTATACTAATATGATATTACTAGAATAATATATATATGTATAACTAAATGCTAGTCTTACCATTAGTAGGCCTCATTCACGAAGCCAATCTATAAGGTGGGTATAAGGTTGCGGCCTATAAAATGGCGCTTAATGGGTGTACACTCACACCCACCGCTTGCTTGATTGGTGGAGGGTCATTAGCCAAACGGGTAGGATAGGGCAACCTCATCTTCTCATTAAAAGTATAATAAGAAATACAAAGTAACTACACGTTTTAAAAAATTTCCCAATCTTAGTTACTTTAGGAAAAGTGAATTGATGCAATCCCATGAAATTACACTTTGCACCTTGCTAAGAAGTTAGTGGAGCGTGTGTGCTTTACCGGCACACTAATTGGTTCTAAGCGAAGGTGGCAAAGGGTGATTCATTGTTTATCATAGTTCGATGGAGCGTGTGTGGTTTACCGGCACATCGAATAGGTGATCGTTACAATGAAGGCACCATGTGAATTTGCATGGTAATTCACACCCACTTTGTGATCCTCGGCATCCCAGTCACAAACGAGAGGGGCATATCAAGATTTAAACATGCCATTGAATAGTTCAATGAATCTCATCCGAACCTAGGAATTCTCAAAAACACTTAGGACTAATAGTTTAAGTTTTATGATGGAGAATTAGTGAATCGTCATTCACTTACCTTCAATTTATTTGCATGTTAGATTACGGCATCCCTTTTCTAGTATGTAAATGTTATTGTTGGATCCTAGCCCTAATTTTTCTTATTGGGTGATAATTAGGGATTCTTATTCTAATCTATCTTTGTCCTTTTCAAATTGAAGATGTCGAACGCAAACAACGCTGCTGCTAGTTCTTTCACGTTGATGAGCCTTTGCCAAAAGGTCACCTTCGATGGAACGAACTTTAGCGAATGGATAAGATACATTCGCACCATTGCTCGCTATGAGGATAAAGAGTATGTCCTCGATGAGAAGCTCGAGAAAATCAACCCCGAAGTTGCTACTCCCGAAGAAATCACCGCCTTTGAAACTCATGAGCGAGATGCAACGAAGGTACATTGCATCATGATCGCCACCATGAACTCCGAATTCCAAAAGTCCTACGAGGACATGTATCCATACGAGATGCATCAAGACTTGTTGGAGAGATACCACCAAAACGCGAGACAAGAGCGTTACGAGATTTTCACTAACATGATCTCCGCTAAGATGGGTCATGGAGAATCTCTTACCGTGCACCTGCAAAAGATGCAAAGGTATGTCGACCGCCTTCGCAAGTTAAATGTTGACTTTGGTGAAGACTTGGCGATCGACATGGTGCTTCACTCTTTGCCTCCAATGTACAACCAATTTAGGATGACCTACCACATGAACAAAGAAGAGGTCACCCTAAGCAAACTCCAAGGTCTCTTGAGGGTCGCTGAGAGCAACTTCAAGGACAAGTCTGTTGCACCAACTCCCAATCCATCCGCTGCTCCTGTCTTGGCTATTGGTCAAGGGAAGGGAAAGAAGAGGAAAGCTTCATCGAATAACTATCGCAAGGTGAAAGCCCGAGATGGTGCCTCTTCTAGTGGGACCAAAGTTGATCCCGCTAAGCCCTACTCCAACCCAAAGGAGGCAGAGTGCCACCACTGCCACAAGATAGGACATTGGAAGAGAAGCTGCTCGGATTACCTGCAAGCAATCAAAGAAGGAAAGATCAAGCCATCTTTCGCAGGTATATACACAATCAAATCTAACGATTCTAATCATGCTATTTCTTGGGTTCTTGATACCGGTTGTGGTTATCACATTTGTTCTAATGTATAGGGACTAAGAAGAAGTAGGGATGTAGAGCAAGGAAGGATCAATCTAATCATGGGGAACAGAAGATCGTTGCCTGTGACCAAGATTGGAGTGTATTCTTTAGTGCTTAGGAATAGTTTGGTTTTAGATTTGAACAATTGTTACTATTCGCCAGAAATGGCTAGAAACATCATTTCATTTCATGGTTTATATAGACAAGGATTTAGATTTTCTTTTAATAATGAGAATGGTTCTATTTTGACTTATCTAAATGGTGTCTTTTACTTTGAAGCTATACCATGTAATGGAATATATGAAACTGTTATGATTGTTGATAACTTAGGAAATGATGTTTTGAATATTGATTCTTTCACTAGTATGGATAAATCATCCTTGTGGCATTGCCGTCTTGGACATGTCAACAAGAAACGCATAGCCCAACTCCAAAAGGATGGAGTGTTGGAGTCATTCGACCTTAGGGAAGATGACACATGCGAGTCTTGTTTACTTGGAAAGATGACTAAGTCACCCTTCACGAGTACTTGTGAAAAGGGTGAGGGGCTATTGGACCTAATACATACCGATGTATGTGGACCCTTTAGATCAACCACGAAGGATGGGAACCGCTTCTATGTGACTTTTACCGATGACTATAGTAGATATGGATATATCTACTTAATCAAGCAAAAGTCAGACACCTTTGAAAAGTTCAAAGAGTTCAAGAATGAAGTGGAGAATCAATTGGGCAGGAAAATCAAGATGCTTCGATCCGATCGAGGAGGAGAGTACCTAAGTCTTGAATTCCACGATTATCTCAAGGAGTGTGGAATATTTTCGCAATTGACGCCTCCTAGGACACCGCAGTTGAATGGTGTGGCAGAAAGGCGTAATCGGACCCTATTGGATATGGTTCGCTCTATGATGAGTCGTGCTTCACTACCTATCTTCTTTTGGGGGTATGCCTTAGAGACTGCCACCCATATCCTTAACCGAGTCCCTACTAAGAAGGTTGCCAAAACACCTCACGAGATGTGGACGGGGAAAGCTCCCTCGTTGGCACATATCAAGGTTTGGGGTTGCGAGGCTTTCGTAAGACGAGATACTCACGACAAGCTTGAACCTCGAAGTGAGTGATGTATTTTCATCGGCTACCCGCAAACATCTTTTGGATATCTCTTCTATAGACCGAAAGACAATGTTGTCTTTGTTGCGAGGAGAGGAGTTTTCCGAGAGCGAGAACTCATAAGCCAAGGAGACAGTGGGAGGCAAATCGAACTCGAAGAAATTCAAGAGTCGATAGATGAAGGAACCTCTACCGCTGGCATTCAACCCGAGGAGGAAACTCCGGTTGAACCGATTGAGGAATCCTTACCTCTCAGACGTTCCGATAGATTTAGAGTTCAACCCCAGTTTTATGGTTTTCATATTACTACCGAAGGGGACACGTATATTAGTGATGGTACACTAGTAAATCTTGATGAACCTAATAGCTATAAGGAAGCCATGGCAGGCCCGGAGTCTGCAAAATGGAAAGAGGCAATGGATAGCGAGATCCAATCCATGTACGATAACCAAGTTTGGAATTTGGTTGATTATGTGCCCGAACGTAAGACCGTTGGGTGCAAATGGATCTTCAAGAAGAAGACCGACGTGGATGGGAACGTACACACATATAAAGCGCGATTGGTCGCGAAGGGCTTTACTCAAACTCCCGGATTTGACTATGATGAGACCTTCTCACCAGTTGCAAAGATTAAATCTATTAGAGTGATGCTAGCAATTGCCGCATTTCATGATTATGAGATTTGGCAAATGGATGTTAAGACCGCTTTCCTTAACGAAAAGTTGGCTGAGGATGTTTACATGGCTCAGCCAGAGGGGTTTGTGGATCCGAAGCATCCGAATAGAGTGTGTAAGCTTGAGAAGTCCATTTATGGACTTAAGCAAGCGTCTCGCAGATGGAATCTTTGCTTCGATGAGAAAGTCAAAGAGTTTGGATTTGTACGAAGCGAAGACGAATCTTGTGTATATGTCAAAGCCAGTGGGAGTATAGTAAGCTTTCTCGTTCTATATGTCGATGACATATTACTCATAGGGAACGACATCCCGACTCTGCAGGAGGTTAAGTCCTGGCTCGGGAAGTGCTTCGCTATGAAGGATCTCGGAGAGGCTTCTTACATTTTGGGAATAAGGATAGTAAGAGAAAGAAGTAAGAGACTAATTGGACTTAGTCAGAATACTTACTTAGAGAAGGTACTAAAACGTTTTAGTATGGAAAACTCAAAGAAGGGAGAACTACCGATACAAGGAAATGCCAAGTTGAGTAAGACTCAAAGTCCGAGTACCGAAGCTGAGATAGCATAAATGAGTCGAGTACCATACGCTTCCGCAGTTGGCTCAATCATGTATGCTATGACTTGTACTCGCCCTGATGTAGCCTTCGCTTTGAGCATGGTTAGCAAATATCAAGGGAACCCTAGCAAAGCACATTGGATTGCGGTGAAGAACATCCTTAAGTACCTTCGGAGGACGAAAGAATGGTTCTTAGTCCTTGGAGGGAGTGATGACTTGAAGGTGCGAGGGTATAGTGACGCCAGCTTTCAGACCGACAGGGACAACTATCGTTCGCAGTCGGGCTGGGTCTTTACCCTAAATGGAGGAGCAGTGACATGGAAAAGTTCCAAGCAGGAAACCGTAGCTGATTCAACGTGCGAATCAGAGTACATCGCAGTGAGCGAAGCGTTGAAGGAGGCAATATGGCTAAAGAACTTCATTGGTGATCTTGGAGTTGTGCCGGCCATAAAGGAGCCCATGGAGATTTTCTGTGATAACGAAGGTGCGGTTGCCTTGACCAAGGAACCAAGGGATCATGGTAGATCTCGACATATCGACAGAAAATATCACTTCATTAGACATCGTGTAGAAGAAGGACAACTCGTAGTGAAGAGGATATCATCAGAAGATAACCCAGCAGATCCGCTTACGAAGGGACTGAGTAGGGTTAAGCACTTACAGCATGCTAGGAGTATTGGGCTGAAGGATGATATTAGTATAGATTAGATAGTATTAGAAACGCTTAATAGATAAATGTAATTAACATTTGATGATTAAATAAAGGAGTTTTATTTATGAGTAAAGTTACTGTCACATGTTAATTGTTTAACTATTGTTTCACTTTGCATGTTTTGACTTCCAGAATAATTGAGTTTATTAGGAATAATCGAATTATTCAAATGATCCACAATAGTTCATATGTTGGGAGTAGATATGAATGAAGATTGTCATGAATTGGTATGTAGAATGTCTAAATGGTGTTAGACATAGCAAGGGTTGCTGCAACATTCATGAGTGCTTATGAACTGGTTTTGAGCATTGGAATAAACCCGCACGTGCTGGAATCATTTTATGGAATACGATATAAAAAGTGATCGCAAGACGATAATATCATATAGTCTTAAAACCTAGATATATGGTTTATTATTTGTTAACTGATTGTACATTGATAATGCGAAAACGCATCAGTAACTTGGTGTTATAAAACGCATTGTTGTGTATAGTTGGTTAATGAATAAGTAAATGCATATAAGTCGAAGTTTATCTGTAAATTTTATCCTAAGAGGGTAGAAGAGATATCTTGGCCACTCGATGATTCGATTTGACTTATGTGCCGGGCCCGGTCAGAACTGAATTGATGTGTTTGATTAAGTTCTATGTCAAATAAATCGGAGATCGAGAAATCAAATGCTTGACTAACCATTCCATAGGATTGTCAGCATGATATCTAACAGAGGACTGTAAGATCCCTTATCTAAAGGACAAGATTGATTAGATCAAAGTTGACAGCGTCTTTGAGAGCTACGATTGCAAACCGAATTGTACTTGTATAATTACTAGACTTATCCAAGTGGGAGACTGTTGGAATAGTGTCTAAGGCTGCAACTATATTGGGCAAGTATTTGATCCGGTTGTGCATGGTCCTTTTGGGTTGCCTTCACCATAGCAACTTGATGGATGATTTGTTAAGAGAGAGTAAATATTATAAGGAATAATATATGGTTATTTGATTAATATAAGTCATAGATTAATTGGAATTAATTTGCTGACTTAAAGAGATTAATTAAATAAGAGGGTATAAACTGTCAATTGTTTGATAGTTACACTTTAGACTATAAATCCTTATCCTAGATAGGATGGACGATTTCTAGGGCTTGGATAAGCCAAAATCGTCCATAGGGTTATCTATGGAATGGATTTGGATAGCCTTAAGAGAAGATTATCCAATTAGGGTTTAGGTTGTAACCCTTAAGGAGTCTACAAGTATAAATAGACCATAGGGGTGAGGGAATTCGACACACGATCTAAACTAGAGATACTCTGGCCAAATTCCTCCCCTCTCCTCTCTCCTAAATCATCTTGCTTACTATTGGTGTTTGTAAGCCATTAGAGGAGTGACATTTGTGACTCTAGAAGCTCCAAGACAACAAGATCAACAAGGAACTCAAAGGTATGATTCTAGATCTGTTTCAATGTTGTTATTTAACCTAATTAGCCATTAGAAGTCTTGGATTCAAAGCATGTTTAATTAGAAAGCCTAGATCCAAGCATTAGGGTTTTGCATGTGCACATAGGAAAGTTCTTATGGCTAAAACCCATCATTTCCTTCATTCTCCAAGCTTCAAATCACACAAATGGCAAGAAAAAGCTTAAGAACACTCAAGGGCTGATTAGGGTTTCGAGAGTAGGATGTGGAGGTGATGGAGGCTGGGTGGAGGCCTAATATGATGCTTAAATAAGGTGGAAACCCTAAAGATTAGGGTTTCCTCCTGATGGACCTACTCATCGAGTCAAGACTCTCGACTCGTCTAGTAGACCACTTAAAATCCGCATCCAAACTGACATCTACTCGACGAGTTAGGGCTACCAACTCGTCGAGTAGCTCTTACAAAATAAATACTTAAATAAATTAAATGCGTACCATGAATAGGACGTTACAAAAGACATGAAGTTAGTAATTTAAGTTTTTTTATTTTTATTTATTTTATGTTTTTTTATGTGACACTTCATTTATGTGGACAGTGTAGGATCTTGAAAAGGCTGAATTCTGAAAAGGTATCAAGTATGTTCTTCTTTTGTTCTTCATTCGATTCTATATTTCTCCATAACTGATAATTGTGTCCATTACTGATTATCTATGATTGTGAATTTATGTCTTGTGATAATCTGATAATCAATGATAAATTTTGTTATTTTCTGCACAAAAGAAGGAATGAATCTGTTTATTGAATCAGGTTTGGATTTTGGAACAATTTTGGTTGGAAGTTGCCAAAGGACCCCAAAATTTTGGTTCGCTTAGATTATCCAAACTGGTTGAGCCGCCCCTTATATATATATATATATATATATATATATATATATATATATATATATATATATATATATATATATATATATATATATATATATATATATGTAAGTTATATTGAGAACACGTAAAACATTAAAATATGTTAATCTCCTTAATTTATGCAATATTAAATTAGGGTATTTTTTACTTATGCAATATTAAATCAGGGTATCTATTACTTTTAATTAGACTAATAACACATATCCCTATTAATCGTACCTACCTTCTTCATCTCCAAAATATCCGATTGAGTTCCTTCATCCGTCTTATTCCCTTCACCTTTCATTAGTTATAGTACAGTTCCAAGTTTGGGTTTTTTTTATTCGCCGATGATTTGCAAGAATCTTTAAGTTGGAATTGGGGGATCCTTCTTCATCAGTTTCTTTAACATTACCTATCCATAATCACGTTGTTTTCGTGATTCGATGATATGCAACTAATGTGAAGCTGGAATATTAGGATTCTTTAAGATTAATTGCGTCTTATCGCAAAAGATCGTCGATATAAAAGCTTATGGAAGTCGAATTTGAAGGAGGGTATGCAGTCGGGGATCGCACAAGAGGTAAGTTCCTTTTACGTTTACTGTTTTCCTTTTCTTTTTAAACCATATAATTCGATTTTGTATACTTTCTATACAATTTTTTACATGATTTTGCAATGTATACTTTCGATTTTGTCAAACGGTTCATGGAAGATTTATGACTTATTTTCTCATCTATATGTTCAATGTTAGTTTTTTTAATCATAAAAATCGATTGGCAAAAGCTTGAATGATGTTATTCGCATCACTATGTTGTTAAATTCATCTACAACTCATCGATTGTGATGAGTTTGCCATGTAGATGGTTTGATTAGGTAAATACTGCCATGGGTCTTATTAGCCCTTATCTCCCACTTATGTGTTACCTGCTAAAGTGTTTGCATTATATTTATTAACCATAGATTCCATTACATGTATGTTATTTATGTTTTATTAAGATGTTTCGGTTTGCATTTTGTTAATTTGTGTAGTTAACAGTAAGATTAGATTTATGTCTTTGTTATCATGTATTATCTTATTTCCCCTAATTTCATGCTTATGTTTTACATCTTAAATTGTTTTCCCTACATTTATTCACCATATATTCCATATAAATGTATGTTATTTCTATTTTATTCATATGTGTCAGTTTGCATTTTGTTTATGAGGGTAGTTACCAGTAAGATTAGACTTATAATTTTGTTATCATGCATGAACTACAATAGGGGCATGAAAAGCAAGCGTATTCATAACAGATACTCACTAATGAAATACAAGAATTATCCATCAAACCCAATAATAATATATATCAATGTACATACATTTGATTCTATTAGGATTAACCCTTTACCAACCATTGCTAAAGCTGGAGTTCGAACTCAAAGGTTAAAATCCATACTTGTTTCAACTGTCAAACCAATTCAGAAAAAAGGTAGTTTTTTTATTATTTTTTGAATTAGGTATTACACTAAAAAGCATACTTTTCATTATTTTTTATTATGCCTCAGTATCAATACAAGGTCAACATTCCGGAGATAGTGTTTCTGTTAAAGTGCTTCATGAAAATCGTTCAAAGAAAAAATTTGATCCACATTCCAATTCCCATTCACGTGTGCATGGTTATACAAAATTATGTAGCTCATTAACACTGTCTTTTTTAAATTGCTAGTATAATTCATTCATCTTATTTACTGTTGTTTGGCTATTGTATTGTATTTTCCACCAAAAATTACACAGTTATTAGAAAAATGGTGTTTACGCCTAAAGAGAAACAACCGCCATCACTTGTAACAACCAAAGTTGTACAAAATCAGGAAAAGAAAGCTAGAGCAGATGTGGCCAGCCCTCAAGCAATTAAGACAAAAGTTAAAGTCAAGAAACTAGAGAACATAAAATCAAAGAAGGGAGTTCATGTGGGTATTCCAACACAACCAAGGCGAATACATATTTGTACGTCACCAAAAATATTATTCCCCACAATGCACAGTATGACGAATGGACAGAAGGAGTATTTATCATCGATTGGATTTGCTCCCCTTTTAAATATAAAAGTAGATGGGGTCGGCATCACGAATTGGGTAGTATGCGGTCAAAAACTTTGACCCTGAACGCATGGTATTGAATGTCGAGCAGGGTGAGATACCAATCACTAGGTAATTGATACATGACATGTTGGGTCTCCCTATGGGAATCATCAATATTAATTCACTAAAGGTCACTCCCGCTAAAGACAAAACTGTTGATTTGTGTTCTGTACAGTTCAAGTCAGAAAATGATATTAGGCCTAAAGGCGTA
Organism: Lactuca saligna; assembly: GCF_052625555.1. Classification (NCBI taxonomy): domain Eukaryota; kingdom Viridiplantae; phylum Streptophyta; class Magnoliopsida; order Asterales; family Asteraceae; genus Lactuca; species Lactuca saligna. The sequence continues at coordinate 203,945,714 of NC_136424.1, read as the reverse complement.
CAAAGGGCGATTAAGAGATTAAAAGATGTTGGGTTATTGTTTAAAGTAAATTTTTTGGTTCTTATTTGTAACACCCTTGGACAATCCAAGAGCATGGGCACATGTGATGTATCAATGCTTTCAAGGGTTTTAGAGGATTTAGATTTAAGCGACATAGATTGGTGTTCATACGTGTTAGAGTGTTTGAAAAATACAAAACATGCATGGAATTCTATAAGTGATACATCTTACTATGTTGGTCCTATTGTCCTATTGATGGTACCTATCCTACATCCTAACTTACAACATTAATTCTACTTATTTATTATTGAATTGGTCACTGATGATTATAATACTACATCAGTAATGACTTATTGACTACTCCTTGATCACTAATGATTTAATCATCTTTTTTTTAAACATATAAGCTTATATACCTGGAGCATGTTTCATGTGATGCGGTTACGATCGATCGTGGAAGACCTGTTATATGTTTCTGGGATGTGGAAACCATATGCTTACATGAGGAGTATGAAATCAGAAATGGTGGAATTGGTTCTGGTGAACTTCAGGATCCTTACATACCACGGGATGACAATGCCGAAAATGTTAACTCGGTAAATGGATTAGTAGATGTAACAAAATTTTCACATCATTTTTTCATATTTATCACATACTACTAATCATTCATAATGTTTTCAGGAATACCTTTCCACCATTGAAAGTACGTTAAACAAGCTAGTTGAGGATAATCATATGTTGGCCTCAAAACTTGTAGAGGCAATCGAAAGGAATCCTCTTGTTTGTCATTTCAACGAATAGAAAGCCAAGATCAGAATCTTCCTTAATGAAGCATCCACGAAATATGGAGGTGGCAATTCTACTGATGCAGGTAGCATTGGACCTTTATCCTAATGGTGGCCAGACAACGCAGAACAGATTAACAGGCAACATTAGACCTTTATCCCAATGGTGGTCAACATATATTCTTTAATGATTTCAATACAAGTACGAATACACAACAATGAAATTCAAATCAAATAAATTGTATACTGAAACAATAAAATTTATAGATACCCCAGTTCCATCACAACTACATTAAATCAATTGTGATTACAAACATATTCAAATATGTTTCTGATAGGTTTAGAGCATTCTAACACTCCTATGGTGTACATGCAACCCTATTAACCTTGAATCTATGTTTTCTCTATATGCATGCAAATTTCTTTCTCAAGGTTATTTCCTAACTAGCATGGCATGGGGAATATATAAAACATAAAAAACTAGTAGAAATACATACCTTGTTGTTGCTTGGATTCGTTCAAGACTTTGTGAGCCTAGCACCCCAAATGTTGTGCCTCAAATGCTTCACACAACACCACAAAACCTGGAATAACTTGAGAGAATACTTCTACACTAAAAAATCGGTTGTGCCCTCACAAGAACTCTAGGTCCGATTTTGCTAGCCAAAGGGTTCCTTTTATAATGTTGTCACAATTAGGGTTTTTACATGAATACTCTTAATTGTCAGTACCCTTCATTTCTCATGACCCATGGGTTTGTAACTCCCATGGACTATCCATGGAGCTCCAAATGGTTATAACCAAACCCATAAACCATGGATCATTAATCCACCATAAAAGAATTGATGATTGTCATAATCAACCCTATATATTTAATCAGTCTCACTTTGATCACCAAATTAATACTAGATTAATACTTGATCAATACTAATTAAATAATACTCACTACTAGAAAACTGACCTTTAATGACGCGTAAACAATGACACTCACCGATAGAGGGCGCGCATTTGTGGGTGCCCTAAAAATTAGTGTCAGTTTTGCAAAATTTGAAGGATAGAAGACACGCATTTGTGCGTGCCCTAAAATTAGTGTTAGAAAAGAAAAAAAAAAGGAAATGCGGAGGGCGCCTTTTATAAAATGTGTGTCATGTAAGTATGTCGCTTTATAAATTTTTAATGAAACACGCATTTTAGGCGGGAAATGATCGATCGACAAAAATCCCCAAAATTTTGGAGGACCCGCTCATTCATTCCTCTCCACTTGCCGATGACCTTCATTTTCTCCCCTCCTTCTCTCTGTAAAACCTAGCAGCCGCCACCACCAGAAACATGGTTTTATGTTGGCTTCGTTCTATGTTGTAAGAACGAGAGTCTGGTCCTTCATTAATAGCTAAAGGGGGAAAATCCCCCAAAATTTTGAAGTACCCCGTTCACTCCTCTTCACCTCTACCCTACTCCATCTACAACGACTCCCCACGTTTACAAACCCTATAATTCAAAACGATTTTCCATTCCTCACGATTGCTTTCGAGTCAACGACCTGATCAGCCTCATCGGCAACCTCGGTCTCACCTCACCTCGTCAGCGAGCTGAGGCTCACCTCTACACACATGCGACTACAACTCTTCAAATCACCCTAAGCCTTACCCTTTCTCTCTATTCAGGAGCCAGTAATGGCGGCAACGAAGATCAACAATGAAGACCAACTGGTTCGATTTCTCCCTAAAAATGGTGCTTCTACTAAATCCGAGTTTACTCTTCACTCTCTGAGTTTGTTTTCTCCCTAATTGATGCATCCACCTTCTCATCTCGCTCCCTCTACCAGGTTTTCTCTCATCTCTCTCCTTTATAGATCAAGTTTGTCGGAGATGTGAAGGGAGTAACCGAAGGAAACCCTAAAACTGGTATAAATCCAACTTCACTCTTCATTCTCTGATTTTTTTTCCATTCCATTACCTTTATGAGACTATCTTTCATTTCATTTCAATCTGTTTATTCCTTATTTAGAATCTGTGATTGTTCTTTGTTTGAAGATACCTTCCTTTTTCTTAGCTCTTTTGATTTGATTGTTTGCAATTTCAATCAATTGTTTCAATCTCTAAATGCTAACTTTCTAAAAAAATATATTTTCTTGAACTAATGATGTAGAAGCTAAGCAGAACAGTATAGTCAAAAGTTCTGGAAACATATTTAAAACGATATGATGACCTTTTATTTTGAAGATACCTAAGTTCTTTCATGCATTCCACACAGTTCACAACTTGTTTTTATACAGGAACCTTGATTTTATAAGAAATAGTATCTTTATTGGAGTTAATCGCAAGTGGGTCTGGGGGGCAAACAAAAGGTCCCATACTGGCTCTGATGAAGAGGAGGGAACCCGAGACCCAAATGTTGCTCCCGCTGATTTTACTAGTTGGGAAGCTAAGGTCTGGGAGGCAAAATCTAAAGCTACTTACCACTTGTAATGTTGTTGCACAAAATTACAAGAATACCCTACTGAATTAAAATGGACATGGCCATGACCAGGAACATTGTGTAGAGTGAGGGTCTTAAGGTAAAATTCACTATGGTGATGATTTTTTACCAGAAATTCCCCTGGACATGGTCAAGCTTTCCTTTCAACCTTCCTTCTATATATACAGAAAAAAATCATTTAACATGTTGAATACTGTAGAACTTGTGAAATATAAGTTATTAATTAATCATGAATCACTGCTAACACCAACTTTAATATCAGTTTCAATTCCTATGATTAAAATGAGATACATTTTATTTATACTTCAGTTTCTCATGATTAACATTCAATTGCATTTGATCACAGATATTCTTTTAAGATTCAAGGATAGTCATGGTGGCTTCATGTGGTGTGATGGTGTTGGCAAAATCAACAGGTGAAGGTACATTTAGTGTGCTATAAGTCTTTTTTTTTCTTTTATTTATGTTTGAAACTTAGAATCAATTTGGTTTGAATATTCATGTTAGCTTTTACAAATATGTTGATGAGGTAAGTTTTATTTTTTAAACCCCTATATTAACCATCACAATAATTGTTGTAATATGCTTATCATGTGTTTTGGATTTTGGATTATCTTATAGGCAGCATATGAGCGTATAAAGGCTAGTGTGGAGCCAAATCTTAAACAATATAAACTAATGGTGTTGTCTTATTAGTTTCTTAGCTATTTCTCTGTTTTTTTAAATTTTATTTAACATTTTAATTTTAGGTTGTGAAGGTGGCAGATTTTGGGGTTGCCCGGTTTCTGAGTCAAGGGGAGTTATGACAGCAAAGATTGGAACATACAATATTTGAAGATATTTCCTTTTTCACTGATAAACCCTAACTAATTTGTGAATCATCCTTTAAACTCTAAATTTACCATGATGATTTATTGTCGTGGTTTGCAGGTTATAAATCATCAAAAATATGATGAAAAGGCGGATGTTTTCAGTTTTGCGATTGTTTTATGGGAGCTTGTGACAGCTAAGGTAATAATTAAATACACAATTTTACTTATTATCATACATATATAGTTAAGAATGATCTGAATATGAGGTTGTAGGTTCCTTATGAGAAGATGACACCATTGTAAGCAGCCTTGGGAGTAAGACAGGTTAGCATTTCCATTTGATTAGCATTTGGATTTGGATATATCATATATGAGAGAGAATGCATAACATGAGAATGTGCATGAATATAAATATTGCAGGGCTCCATTAGAAGAGGATGCTAAGACGCTCTTCTCACCATCATTCATCTCCAAAAGATGGGGTTAGGAGTGATAGAGACAAACAAAGGGGTACCCGTGAAACAAGAGACAAAGATAGGGATAAAGATAGGAGCAGGGAGGATAGAAATGGAAAGGGTAGAGATAAAGATAGAGAAAGAGAAAGAGACAGAGGTGGTGATAGGGATAGGGAGAGGGACAGAGTGAGGGTAAAAAGTAAACATGGACGTGAACCTAAGAAAGAAAGGGAAGATAGAGATCAAGAGAAAGAGAAAGAACATGAAAGACCACATCGAAGTGGAAGCAAGATCCGAAAGACATGAGAGTGTAAGGGATAGGGAAAAGAGCCATGATAGAGAGGTTAAAGATAAAGAAAGAGAAAGAAAAAGAAAAAGAAAAAGAAAAAGAAAAAGAAAAAGAAAGGGAAATTAGAGAACCTGATCGTGATCGTGAAAGAAGGTATTTTTTTATGTTCTTGTTCTCTCTTTACTTTCTGCTTGTATTGATAGTATGTGCTTTATGCTTTGTGGCAAGTATCTCTCTTTACTTTGACATGAATAATTATTAATACACCAATAACTTGTTTAAACAACCAGAAGAGTGTATGACAATAGAGGCAGCGTGAAATGTTCAGATACCAGTAATGGCCCACCATATTCCGGGTAACAGTTGTTTTCCCTGGGCCAATAGAGACATCAAATGCACCTGCTACAAGCACAACATCCAAGGAGGTTAGTTTCACATCATGTTCCATCACTTGCTGCTAAAATAATTCCTGGTATTTGTTATAAAGGGAAAAACTCCAACAAACTATGCCCATTGTTTCATATTAGTTCCTTATGGGTTGGCAACAATAGGTTTACAGGTTAAGTCAACTTTAAAATGTTGACTCTTCTATAGCCACAAAAATACTTGTTCAATGACCTAATGTGGACAAAAGAAAGTTCCTGACTAATCTTGGACAATAGGTATAGTTTGTTGGAGTTTTTCCGACTTTACCCCTATTATAAATTCAATGGCATGTTGATTATTTTGTATCGTAGATAGATAAAATCTGATGAATACTAGGATATTTGTGTCTAGGATTGAACTGCACATGCACTCTTCTGGTAGAATTTACTAGAATCATATGTACAATATATAACAGTCTCCCATTTGGTAATGAATTGTTGCTTCCAAAAAAAAACTATCATAACATGTCAAAATCAATTGCTAAAGCAACCATGTGTAAGTTTTACTTGCAAACACAGTTTATTAGACCACAAGAGTAAGCTTCAAATTGATCATAAATTTAAGTAATATATAGCAGTCTCCCATTTGACTTTTTTTTAGATTCTTTATGATTTGTATTTAGTTTAATCTTCTATCTAAACCAAATTATCCTTGAAAGGAGTGATTAATGATCATCATTTTTGGCGCATCTTGTGAAATTGTTCATAGCTGGCTGTTAATGTTCATGCTTGTTTTCATTTATGCATGTAACAATCTTGTTGAAAGGACTTATGAATCAGATGTTAATGGTAACAAGTTTAACACTCGAGTCCATACGATTAAATGTTAATGGTAACAAGTTTAACACAAGTGTCTTTGTTATACATACATATTAAATGCAATGGATTGTATTTTTTGTATATGGTATTTTATTTCTGTTATGAGAGATTAAATGCAAATTTAATTTATAAATTAATAAATATATAAATATATATATATATATATATATATTTAAAAAAATTAAAATTATGATACGCAAAAATGTGTATCTTCTTCATTTATTAAATGGCCTTTCTTGACTGGGGCTTCCTTGATACACATTGTGTGTCATAAACACGCGCATCGTAAGGTTACGACACGCAAATGCGTGTCGTCTTCCTTTATGACAGGGCCTTCCTTGATACGCATTGCGTGTCATAACCGCGCGTCGTAAATGTGTGTCATAAATGCGCGTCGTCTATAGACGACGCGCAAAAACGCTTCGTCTCTCTTTATGACAGGGCCTTCCTTGATGTGCATTTGCGCGTCGTCTGAGCGTTTTACGACGCACAATGAGCGTCGTAAAAGGCTTTTTTTCTAGTAGTGACTATTATTAATATATTAGAACTTATAATATATTAATAATCACAAGTGTACTTTCTCTCTTTTTGTTTATCCAAGTATTGCAATGTCATGCAACCCAAATGGACCATGCGTAGTCGGATCAAGTACATACCAAATAAAGTTATGAACTTAGACACTATATCCAACAGTTTCAACATAAACCCACATAATTCCATAAACAATAATTGTTTTCAAAGATGATTGAAACAATTATAGAATGGGACTTGGACAATGTTCTTTTGGAGTTTTCATTATATCATTTGTGATTACAAATGATACCCCAGTTCCATCACAATTACAATAAATCATTTGTGATTAGAAACCAATTCAAAATTGTTTCAACGTAAAACCACAAAAATTCCTTAAATTAAACAATGATTCACATACAACCAATACTATGCAACCTAACGGACTAAAAAGTCTAAATTTGAAATACACAAAACTATTTTGCCTAGTAAAAAGTTGCAAACATTATTGATTGTCACCTCAAATATTATTCAATGATTTCAATACAAATACAAATAGACACCAATTGAATTCAAATCAATTATATTCAATCATGAATGAAAACAACAACATTTATAGATACCCCAATTCCATCACAACTACATAAATCATTTGTGATTACAAACCTATTCAAATATGTTTCAACGTAAAACTACATAATTCCATAAATTAATCAATGATTCACCTATAACCAAGATTACACAACTTAAAGGAATAACAAGTCTATATTTGTCACTGGTAAATTATATATGTACATACAAAACATTATAATCATCAGTGAATAAGGGTCTACATGTTAATCAACATATTCAGATATAAATCAACATAAGACCACAAATTTTGGAATAAATACCTCTATATTTGTCACATGTTAATTAGCTACGAACATACACAACATCATAATCATCACTGAATTTAATTATTTTCCGTATCACACCATACTCATTCATTATAGATTATCATATTGTAGCATTTAATACCCATACAACATCTAACTCAATCACGATTACTTTTACCGTTGATATAAATTTAGTTCACTTCTATATCATTCATCAGTATAAATCAATTCAATCGAATTGAACAGTTTTACTTTGTTTTAGCAGAAACTAACACTTTTTTTTGTTTCACAGTATGATTACAGTCAAATAATAATTTATGAAATCAAACACACGTACCTTCACCTTCATCACCAATATCGATCAGTGAATTGAAGTAACTTTCATCGCCATAAATATCCCCACAACCGATGTGCTTCATCGCAACCGAATTCAATCAACGTATCATAATCTGATTCTAGACGATGACAACAATATTGCTGTAATATTTTGCAAATTTCGATTTCACGTCTAATGTCGACGATATGGACTGTAGCAATAACCAATACGGTTTCAATAAGTTTTATCCAATTAACGTTCTTCATCGTTCTGACTTCAATCCTGGAAAACGTCCGTTACGTGTTTATTTAATACGTTTAGGTTATTTTATGTTGCCTAATTACTATTTACGTAACTATATACTTTCTTATTTTTGACCCTTATGAAATGATTGGTCTATATTTGTTCTCACGTTTCTCAAGTGTGCTCAATATAACTTATCCTTATAAGGCTATTTTCTTTAATATCAACCTACATTGTGATTAGCTTAATTAATAGTTATTAAACATTTAGACAAATAAAAATCAATTTAACTATAACATGATATTCTTACCTTTTAACTAAAATACTATGATTTAAGCTTTTACATATAAATATTCATTTAAACTCAAATTGTATCTAGATTATACTATTAATTTATTAAATAGTTGGTTAAGATATGATATTATTGTTGAACTATAATAATATTAAAATGAACAGCTCAATAATAATACGTTCCTATCTATTAATTTAAAATAATGAGAGGCAATCACGGCATTTTAGAAGAAGTCACAATGAGTCTCCAGTCAACTCTTTGACCGCCCATAATTTTATGTCCCTTTCACTTTGCTAATTTTCTACGCCTTTCGTTTTTGAAGTCCATCTGCTTCTTCTTCTTAAGTAGCTGGTAGTGGTCTCCATCTGTCTACTTACTCACTTGTACACTTTTAATCCTTACTCTTTTATCCATATTACACAACCACCCTCCATTTTCATGCCTACTTCATATATTATGTCAAAAGAACCTTTATAATTCTAAAATTATGTCAAAAGATCATTCGTAACATAAACTGTGTATTTATAAGAGAAATACTACAAATAGCTAGTATTATTTCCTTTTGACAATTACATAAATTGTCAAACCATCTTTAAAAAAGAACATATAACAACAACAATAAAAACATTAAGTCGTATATACATGGAAAAAATAGGGTAAATTAATGGACAACCCGAGTTCCTAACCATACGATGAGAGGACTCTTTCTGTAAAACACCTCCGACACTATTATCTATATAATAATAATAACAATAATAATAATAATAATAATAATAATAACAACAACAACGTTGTAATTGTGACCATATCCATAGTGATCCTTTCGTAAGATCTCTCCATACATGAATGTCACCATGGGATTAATAATACAATGTTGTTTGACCAAATAAAAAAGTTGGTAAACACAATAAAAGAAAGATAACTAACAATAGATATAAACATAATTAATAAAGAGACCCTTAGCTCTTTAAATCTCTATGCAATACATTAATGTATTAACATTTCTTTATTAAGTGGCATTAAAACAAAGGTTAACCGGTGAATATATGTATAATCTTAGAAAAATGATTTGGAATGAACACATGCATGATCTTTTTCAATTAAAAGGAAAGAAGAATAACACAAATCAAACATATACTCACAAAATAAATCATATAATCCTTATATGAGAACATAAAACCAACTTAAGCGTAAGAAATTTGCTTGATTGTCATATTTGAGTGGTTTTATATATATAACAAATGGTTAGAACCTTTACTATTATTCATTCAGTTGCTTTCGTAGACCCATTAAGTCATTAGCATAATGATATAACTTGTGAGTAGAAAAGGGACCATTATGCCAATTTCATTATTATGTTGGGGTGATTGTGAGATAAATAAACTTCCAGGGCTCTAAATGAAAATCTATTCTACTTTAATATGGACGGCAAAATTCTACAAAGTGACAAGCACTTCCTCACGAACGATAACACTTCAACAACTCCCTCTCACTTCCCAAAAGAGACAGACTTAAACCGGTCTCCTTAAACCGGGTTATGTCAATTCCAAACATGAGTGGAGTACAAATTTAAACTTTTGTAATTTATAAAGTGCAAGTGTATAATGACTTATATTTTTCAGTTTTCAGCTCATATCCCCATCATATAACAGTTTAAATAAATTCATCCTAAAAAGCGAATCAAATATAACTAGTTTCATTTCAACTTAAATTGTGTTTGCTTCAATTATTTGATTTTATTTGTGGGACCGGTTTTCATCTACCCCTAAATCTAAGTTATCTTGAAAACAAATTGAAGAAAGTTACATAGATATAAACAATTAAGCATAGTCTTATATTTATAAATCATTGAAAAAGACTTGTTTTTGCTAAGGATATAATTACGTTGCTAATGATACAACTAAATGATACATCAAATCACTAGAGTTGCACTAATAAAAGCTAAGTGTAGTAGTCTAACTAGTGACACTCGTAACTCCTACAAATCTTGCTCATTTTTAATGCACAATGTACAACATTTGATGCATAATGTACAACATTCGTCGCACAATGTACAAGTCTTTCAATCGATCAAACCAAACTTGCTTGATCGGAGCTATCTTCTTCATAATAAGGAGATGATTTCACATCTTTATTCATGGTAGCTTTTAGTTTGCCATCGGCTGCAGCCTCTTGAAGTAAGTTGACCACGGTTCGCATCGAGGGTCGGTTCATTGGAAGTTGGCTAATACATAACAAACCGATATCAAGAACCCGACATATTTGGTCCTTGGACTCATACTCTAGCTCAGGGTCAATCACGTGGTCATAACCCTTTTGGTTAACCGTTGTGTGCACCCATGTGGCTAGGTCTCGCTCGCCAAACGCCTGGTCAATTGGTTTTCTTCCGGTCACGAGTTCAAGAATCACCACTCCAAAGCTGTATATGTCGCTCTTTTCAGTCACGCGAAGCGTATATGCATATTCTGAAACAGATTTATGAGAAAAGCTTAGTAAATTTTACAAAACGATTACGAAAAACTAGTGGCAGAGTCTAGGAGGGACAAATACATGGTCAAACGTTTAATCTTCTGTTCGAAATTCAACATAAATTATTGAGTTTAGAAACAAATTGTAATAATTGTCATATTGACATGTGTCTATACATCAAATACAATACAATATGTTATGTCATATATTGTCACGATTGATACACAAACACTGGACATGACAATAGATGACAACTTTATACTTTGTTTGACATGTAAATTATTTTGGACTAGAACTGATTTTCTCTCATTCAAACATGTAGAACAACAATGCATGTTATGGATTCGAATTTAGTCTTTAGTTTGTACAAACTTGTTCAGTCAGACCTATGATTAATACAGTTTATATATGTCGATGAATTCATACCTGGGGCTATGTAACCACGAGAACCGGCAACAACCGACATCGACTCGGATCCTTTATTTCCCAACTCGATAAACTTCGCAACACCAAAATCCGCAATTCTTGCACCATATTCCTCATCGAGCAAAATATTATTCGATTTAACATCACGATGAACAATAGGAGGAACACAATCATGATGCAAATATGAAAGTCCCTCAGCCGCATCAAGAACAATCTTAAATCTCATCGGCCATTCCAATAATCCACCTTTACTACTATGCAACAAATCTCCTAAGCTTCCATTTGGCATATATTCATACACCAAAAACCTCGAGTTTCCACTCTTGCAACAACACCATAATCTAACAATATTTTTATGCCGAATCTTCCCTAATGTTTCGACTTCACTCTCGAACTCGTCTTTTTGTGCTGAATCTGTTATAGTATTAGTTTTAATCGATCGTTCCCAGAGTTTTTTCACTGCCACCGCTTCACCGTTGCTGAGAATCGCTTTGTAGACTTTCCCAGAAGCGCCGCTTCCGATTACGTTATTTTCGTTTAATCGATGAATGATTTCGAATTCGTTAAAACCCAATTTGTGAAACGATCGCCATTTCGATATTGAAATTGGGGATTCATTCTTCGTGTTGTTGATGCTTCGATACTTGAAAATGAACCAGGATACGCCGATTACCAAAACTATGCCGGAAAATACGAAAATGAGCCGGAGCAGCCATAGATTATGATTTGTTTTTGATTGGTCGGTTTGGGGACAACGATGGGTGAATCCGCCGCATAAATCTGGGTTCCCCAAGAAGCTATCTCGGTAAACGTCTTTAGCGTATGCAGAAGGGATTGGTCCGGAGAGATGATTGTTTGATAAATTGAGTGAATTCAGCATCAAGTTATCTAATCCGGATGGGATGTTTCCGTTGAACGAATTACCGGAAAGATCGAGATAATTAAGAACTGGGAGGTCACCGATTTCGTCGGGGATTTCTCCGGTGAACCTATTGTTTGCTAAATTTAGCTCGTTGAGCTGTTTTAGTGATCCAATTTGTGTAGGAATCTGGCCGGAGAAATCGTTTCCACTAAGATCAAGTGTCCCCAGATGATTCAATTTGAAGAATGATTCTGGAATACCTCCGGTTAACTTATTATCACCAGCTATGAACTCAACCAAATTGCTTAAAGATCCTATTTCATCAGGTATGCCACCAGAGAAGGTGTTCCCGGAAACAATAATCGACGAAAGATTGACCCCACCGGAGATAGCGGATGAGAGGTTACCTGAGAACAAATTATCAGCAAGATCAAGGAGATAAACATGAGGCAACCCCCAAATTACGCCCGGAACTTCCCCGGAAAGTTTGTTCGAGCTCAGCCTAACCCTTCCTAAACTCTTGCATTCTCCCAGACTTACAGGAAGCTCACCGGAAAAGGAATTTCCGATCAGTACTAGATCAAATAATTCGCCCTTTTCGCATAAGCTACTCGGAAGTTCACCGAAGAGTTTATTGAACGACACGTCAAGTGTTTTCAGAGAGGAATTGCTTCCGAGATCATTGGGAAGAGGACCAGTTAACGAATTGTCGAATAATCTGAGATCATACAAGTTTGGAGATCGAGCTAAGCTTTCCGGTATCAGACCCTGTAGTTCATTATCAGCGAGACAGAGTGATTCGAGGGGCAATTTGCATAACTCAACCGGAATAGTTCCGGTGAAACTATTCACCGACAGATCGATTTTTCTCAGTTCGGGGAGGTTTGACCAATCCTTTTTTGGCAACTCGCCGGAAAGTGAGTTGTTATAGAGCTCGAGTTGGTAGAGTTTCCTGAGTTGGAAAATGACAGCTGGGAATGGACCAGCGAGTGAATTGTAAGATAATTCGAGATCAGAAAGCTTCTGTAATTTCGAAAATGTCTCCGGGATTGTTCCGACGAAGCTACATGAACTGAGCCAAAGATGTTCGATGTTGGAAAGGTTTCCGAGTTGAGGAGGAATTGGAGCAGGAAGAAAGTAATTGTAAGCAACACTGAGTTCTTTAAGCGAGGTTACGTTTGTGAGAATAACAGGGAATGATCCATTCAGATAGTTGTTGATGAGAATGAGTGATTCTAGTCGCCGGAACAATCCAAAACTACGTGGAATTTCGCCGGAGAAGCTGTTGTCTTGGAGGTTGAGATAAACCAAGTTTGGGATGTCGGAGAGCGTCGATGGAAGCAGACCATCGAAATAGTTTGCAGAGAGGTCAAGCGACGTGAGGTTGCGGCAGGCGGAGATGGTGGCGGGGATGGTGGAGTTGAGACTGTTGTCGCTGAGCGAGACGATAGATAAGGAAGGTAGACGGCAGAGACCGATGGGAAATGGGCCGGCGAGGGAGGCGGAGGGGAGTTCGATGGAAGTGACGGTGGAGCGGCTGCAGGTGACGCCAAACCAGTTGCATGGCGTGTCGTCGGCGGGGTTCCAGTCGGAGAGGATTCCACTGGGATCGATGAGAGTGGATTTTATTTTGATTAAATCAAGACCTTCTTGGTTCAAAGAGAGGGAGGTGGTGGTTGATAATAGCAAGAGACATAACAATAGAAGTGAAGGTGGCGACGGCGGTGGTCGCGACGGCAGGAGTGGCGGTGGCATCGTGGGAATGGAGGATTTGGCAAGGAGGTGTGAAAATTTGTGTATTGTTGTTTTTCAATGAAGGGAGGACTTTAGAGTAAACAAGTGCATAATTGATCGGGGAAAGACAACTACTAACAACCATCAAATTAGTTTATTAAATATAGTTTTAAATAGACAATTTAAAAATTAATATCTATATACAAAAAATATGTATATATTGAGCATATTGAATAATTTTTTAAAGTCCTGATGTTCATACACACTTATACTATTTTAATGTTGGCGAATAGTAAAGTATTGATATTTGTTAGTGTTAACATTTCCACAATTTGATATTTCAAATTTGAATGGTATTTTAACAGTAATATTTATCTTTTATAATACTATCATAATATTAATTTATAAGATATAACAAAGTAAATAAGAAATTTTACTTTGTAATTTGTTTGCCTTAAATATATATTTACACAAAATAGTTAAGTAAGTTAATTTGTTTTATGAATAATTATAATTATTTAATAATAAATTTTATAAAAATATTATAATAAGAGATATATAGATCAAAATTCCACAACAACAATTAAATATAAAAGTATCATTAAATAAGTTTGAAAAAGAGGCAAAGAACGAAACTAGAAGAATCTAATGAAACATGACCAAAATACGTTAGACTTTAATGAGTTAATCTTTATACCGTACATTAAAAAAAAAACAGAGAAAAAAAAAAATTTACATCACGTTTGAAACGAAAAACAAAAACAAACTTATGAAATTAATCTTTAAGACTGTAATCATTCAAATTATTATTATTATTTTTAATATTTAAAGTGGTCATCATCAATACCAAAGGTACAAACATCTAATGCATCATATGGTTTTCCAAATCTCAATCTTCCATTCTTCCTTATCGATTTCATAATAGGCATTTCAGTGACCATAAACACTTGATCGACGAGCATTAAATAAAAAAGGACAATTATGAATCCATAGTGTACAGATAAAATTTGCAAATAAAGGTATATACGAAGGACACCCTTTGATTCTCTACGGGTTTGTCTTTTTCCATTTCATTTCATTGGAGGAAAAGAGGGACATTGCAACTTAGTTCCCAACCAACAAATAACTGATGATTTCTTTCATTTATGACAAAAATTCTTCACCTCTTTTACCTGTTGTAGTTCTATGTGAATCTTGAAAAGAAAAGATAAAGAAGAGAAAAGAATCTACAAATGGACATGAGCGAAACACTAGGTGTAGAATTCGGGGGTTGAAACTAATCCTTTAACAAAAACTTAAAATAAAACTGCAAAAATGATCCTTTTTAATATTTATTTTTATATTTTATTAATTAAAAAACAAAAAAGAACTCATATATATATATATATATATATATATATATATATATATATATATATATATATATATATATATATATATATATATATATTCTCTTTCTCTCTCTAAATAGTTAACACATTGCCACGTTTACAATCTCCATATTGAAGCAACCATATGTTTCTTGATGACATCCCGGAACAAAATCAATCTCCAGTGGTGATGGATGGCTATGACGAACTTAATCTTTACTTCTAAATTAAAAAATTTGGAAATAAAAAACAAGCAGATCTGCAGATACCTGATCAGTGCTTGTACCGCTCATCATCTTGTATGAGGGTGTTTGACATTACTTCTAAAATAACTTTTAAACTTTTAACTTTTTTAAAATGTCAAAAATATCTAAAAGATGTTTAGTAAGTATAAAAATTCTTATTAAAACACCTTTTGCCAAGAACAAAAAAATAGTTTTCCAAAAGTCATGAAATCATGTCTTTTGTGACTTTTAATTTTTGTCGCTTAAAAACTTTAAAAATCAAATCAAACACATTTTAAAACCTTTTTTTAGAAAAAAAAAATTCTTGTATAAAAAGTCCTTTTGTAAAAAAGACTTTTAGTTTCAAAAATTTAATCTCAAACACACCCTACAATGACGGTTGCAATGGCTTCCGATTCAACACTTTTAGAAGCGATAAACATCGCCGCCCATTACCTCGCCACAACCATCACCACCATCAAAAATCAAACAACTGCGTCTTATTCTACTAAACCCTAAGCCATAATTGAACCTGATATCAAAATCGAACTCAGAAACAAAAGTTCAAGCTAACTAGAATCAAATTTTGATATCAAATCTGTTGAAATTGTGAGAAAAACCGACATAGATGATAAGGATTTTTTATCTACTCAGCCCCATTTCCTTATATTCCTTGTGAATGGTGTGAACAAATCGATGGTTTCAATCCAAAAATTAAAAAATTAAAACTACATCAAAATCTAAAACCTTGATAGCTGCATCTCTTTTTCTACTAGACAATCTCCTGCCCATCAAACCCTAACTATGCGCGAGTTTTTTTTTTCCCGAAGAGAGGGTCATAGATGCAACACATGATGGTTGAACCGATGGCTGGAAAAAATTGATGGATGGTAGTTGTCACATACAATAATATAACCATCATTGTTTACATAAGAATGTGTTGGATTACAAATTACATTCCAAATAAATAAGTGTATGATGATAACAAAAATACAACAAAATCCATGTGTTCTTGGTAACCAACCTGCTTAACAATTTTTTGAGAATACAAATTATTTTGAAAACATCAACATATATAATGTTTGTGCGTTCATAAGCAAGTTTGTATGAAAGTTTTGTATCACTTTGTAAATGCCAGAAAAAATTGATATTTTTTGTAAAAATTGTTTGGAAGCTTTGTGTTAAATCTTGTAGTAAAGTACGTGTGTTTCTGTTTTGAAAATATATAAAGAGAGTATTCCAGAAAATCCTATATTTTCTGTTGTAATTAGAAGGTAATGTATAATGTAAGTTTCCCAGAAAATATGATATTTTCTGCTTGTAAAACTGTTGTGGTCTTAAAACTCTAAGAACGTAAAATGGTGTTTGTATAGTTTTGTAACTGCAGAAATGTATATGTATTCCATAAATTTTACAGTGGGGTTAATCTCTATATGAGTCGTTAAAACCATGCTTGATACGACGGATTTGCCTGTCATGACGTTTTATGAAAGTCCCTCACTTTCATAATACTAAAACAATTTGTTACTCCCAAAACATGCTAAATGCATATTCACAAATAATATTTTACATTAATAATTTATTTACAAACGACTGAATACAAACCGACTAAGTTTAAGTTATTACAAAACTACCTAGGATATTGTATATTTTATACATACTAAAACTTAAATACAAAAGTAATAGTATAGACTATTTTAATTCTTCCAACAGTATAAAGCTATACTGGATGGTTATTGCGTGCAATATATTAAAACATTGAGAGGATAAGCGGTGACGCTTAGTGAGTTCAATAATAGATACAGTATGGCAGAAGCAAAGAGGAACAAGGAACAACAAAGGCACATGTGAATCATGTGACAAACTTTTCATATCAATCAATGACTTGATTCAAAGATATACAATCAATGAGAGATAACAATTTCCAAACTTGATATACATCAATAAAGCTTCAGCCCAAATGGCACATAAGATATACAATTTTTAATTAACATTTTGGTAGATTTCAGGTTTATAGCCCTGTCTAACCATTTGTCAATACCATATAATAGAAGTCATTATCTTAGGGAAACATGCACTACATGGTCAGAGACTACATACCAGTACCACCGTGAATCTAAGTCCTTTCACAGATCACATAGTCAAAGGTATAACTTTGCTATTATAAATAGCAGAAATAAAATAACACGGAAAAATAACCTGGAATAATAACACTGAAAAACACATAGCACATAACATACAATTGTTCATATATATTGAAACTCACTTTGAAATAACTGGGGGTTAAAATAGTAATTTGTGCAGATTTCATTCCTATAAATAGCTTTCTTCTATAAAAACCGGGAGCTTTCTTGAAAACCGGGCTCTGTGAAGGTAAAGCTTCAAATCGAAAAGATAAATTTCTCGAGGTTTCTCGGGCACTTCGGGGTGTGTTTCGGGTGCTAAAATTGATATCGGGGCTTCGGGGAATGTCAAAATAGCTAAAATATTGATTTAGGGGTCAAAATTGGCAATTTTCCAAAATTACTCGGGAAGGCTCGTAGCCATCTATTTATAGGAGGGGAGATGCGAGGTTCGGCCGAAGGAAGGGAGAGTCACCATACACGCGGCAACGAGGGAGCAAATCACGAAGCGACGTCGGATGCGAGACACGGAAGCGAGCTTAGACGCGAGACACCTGGTGCGAGGTGCGTCGGATGCGCATTGGACCGTTGTTCGGACGAATCGGATGGCGACGCGTCATCGGCTGGGTCTTCGGCTCGGATACGTGGTGTACATGACTCACCGAAATCGGCCTTATCCTTGCAAGATTCCTCGGATATTGAGCCCAAATCTTCTAAAATCCATAACTTTCGCATACGGGCTCCGTTTTGATGTTCTTTATATGCACGCGTAGGTAAAATTATGCTCTACAACTTTCGTTTAGACTTTATCGACTAATTTTGACTTTAATTTTAATATTATTATTTTTAACAGACCGAGACAAAAAAATCCGTTAAAAATTCATAACTTCTTCATCCGACGTCCGTTTTGTCAGACTTTTTACTGTTGTACTACTATTGACGAGACCTTCGATTCTCGTTTAGGTTGTGTCGGCTAAATATCGCTTGATCTTTATTTTGAGTTTTTAACTGTCTACTACTATTCCGAGACCTAGAAAAATCATAACTTATTCATACGAAGTCGACTTTAAAAGTTCTTTATATGAAAGTTTATTATTTTAACGAGTTCTACAACTTTCATTTAAATCACTAAGGCTAAAAAGTAGTTTACCGGAAACTCACTTTTTACGCGGCATAGTGTTTGCCGGTTTTATCGCGGATCTTCGATTGGTCATGACTTCTTCGTTATAACTTGGATTTCAACGAGGTTTTCGCCTAAACTTTTATAACAAGATTCTTTACAACTTTAAATAATAAAATTGTACTTATTTCAAATTTTATATGTTTGCTAAATTTCACTATAGTTTTACTTCATTTATAGTAAAAACCATCTGTTAGAACTCAACATTCAAATTCACATAATATTTCGTAATTTTATTCACTTTTATAATTTACAATACACGATAACTGAACATGTATGTTACCTTTTTCAGGCATCGTCTTGCTTAAGGTAAGACATTTGTCACCCTAGACTGACCTAGTCTAGCTGTAGCGAACAACTCAGGTGCGGGGCTGTCAACCCCGTATAGATCTATACACAAACTCTCGCTCTCCCTTCAGGAGACTCTGATTATAACTATATGACTTAAGGTTGTACACTAGGTAGGTACGAATGAAAGAACGTTTCACAAGAATCTTAACTAAATTTACGCGAAGAGTGTATCATATTGTTTATTATTTTAAAATAATGTGTTCGAGTATGCATTTAATCACAAAACATTGGTGATGAAAATACCATTTGTTTTTATCAAAGCGTCAAGTATTGTTTGTTATTGGTCTGATTAACATAAAATGTGACGTGAGGCCCAGTAAAAAAAATCAATGGGCATATAAAGCCCAAATAATATGTAATGAGAACACAAAGCCCAATAAGAAGTGGAAATGACGTAATTAACCAATTTGTTATTATAATGCATTGTTTTAGCTCAATTAATATCAAAATGGCATGAAAAGTCCACTTTTATCGAAATTGACATTCTTGGCCCAATAAACCGAGAATTTATACTATAAGTCTATTTTTGATAAAAACGACATTTTAGGCCCATTAAGACTGAAAGTTTACATTTAAGGGTCTATTTTGAATAAAATGACATTTTTAGTCCACTTTTGTTAGAAATAACATTTTCGGCCCAAATATATTGGAAATTACATTTTTGGCCCAAATTTAATGGAAATGACATTTTAAGTCCATAAAGGCCAAAATTTATATTTTACGCCCATGAAAACCATGATTATCGAATTAAGGCCCATTTTTATGAAAATTGACCATTTTAGCCCATCAAAACCATGATGGCCCAAATAGAAGCTCATTTTGTGAAAATTAACACTTTAGGCCCCTTTAAAACTGTAAATATAATAAAGAACCATCTTTATCTAAAAATGACTCTTTTGGTCCTCTCAAAATCGTGAGTTAACATAAAGGCTTCACTTTTTGTTTATTTGTCAAATACGACCCCTCATATAGTTTTATTTAGTTTTCAAGTATTTCTTAACATGTTTGATCCTTTCAAATTCATAGTAAGTTACATAAAGTGGTTTAGTTTACAAACATCACCAAGTTTTAGTAGATATCTCGAGTTTTATGAAGTTTTAACATGTTTTCATAACATAATCATAATATATAACATGAATACACACATATATGCATAAATACCTAGATCTAATACAAAAGCAACTTGTATTCTCCCCCAAAACTTAGTAAAAACCAAAAACAATGGGGGTATGAACTCACCTTGAGTGATGGATTTAGTTTTGATGAAGAGAGGAGAGGTGTTTTCAGTTTAGCAAGCTTCTTTGGGAAGGGCTTCGAACTTAGGTGTTCTAGGAAGCAAGAATCATGAAATAGAGTGTTTATGAGTGATAAGTTTATAAAAAAAATGAAGTTAAATTCTTGAATTAAAGTAGCTTACAAAAAATGAATGAGATTTGATGAAGTATCCTTGAACACACACATAAGCATACACAAATTTTGAAGAGGAAGGATGAGTAAGTTCTTTGTAGCTTTAGAGAGAAATGGGAGTTTGTATTATGTGATGAAATGAAGGTGGTGGTGAGAGCTTATGTGGCCGAGATTAAGAAGAGGAAGAAAGGGAAGAAGTAAGTAGTTATTACATGGAAGATTAGAGGTCTTAGACTTAGATATATGTGATACCTTGGATTACTATTAAGTAAAAGTGATGTGTCACTAATTTAAGTTAATTCACTTTATTTTCCTTTTTTCTTTTTTATATATATGTGGGCTGAGAATTGGAGAGGGATAAAATAAATTTGGTTTTGGGCTTATTTTTGATTACTAATCGAAGTTGTGTAGTCCAACATTGAATTTTTTTTAGGCCTATTGGGCCCATTAGGGTTTACAGCCTAAAAGATGTATGAGAGATGGGTTTTTGGCCCAATGAAAACAAATGGATGGTTTTCGGCCCAACTAGACCCATCAGGAGTCTTATGGCCCAAAAATCCATTACTAAGTGAATGTAGGTCCAACTAGGGCCCAAATGTGTATTCTTGACCCAAAAGAATCAAGTTGAGGGTTTATTGGCCTATTAGGACCAATAAATGGTTCTTGGCCCAATAACAGGTTTAAACCGGGAAGTTAGGGTTACAAACCCAAAGTTGAGTGTATGAAATGTATCAAATTAGGTTTAAAGCTTCACGAGTGAGTTTTGATTCAAATTGTCGTCGTTGAATGAATATCTTACATTGTATCAACATTAGGGTTACAATGTATGCTAGAAGTTAAATACACCTGGACATAAATTCCTAGCCCTCACATGCTAGTTGTGACATCATCCCCCCGTTAGAGGGAATTTCATCCCAAAATTCTTTTAAAAGCTGATCTTAAGAGCTAGAGAAAAGGTGACGGTAGTTTTGCATCATTTGGTCTTTGCGTTCCCATGTGAATTCCGGTCTGTGCTCTGCATTCCATCTAACCTTCACAATCGGAATATAACTTTGTTTTGTATGCTTCACCTCTTTATCCATGATTACGATTGGTTCTTCAATGAACAGGAGATTCTCGGTCACCTCGATTTGATCCAAGGGGATAGTGAGAGTTTCATCTGATAATCACTTTTTCAGATTCGACATGTGGAACACGGGGTGTATGTTGCTGAGCTCCGCATGTAGCTGCAACTTATAAGCCACCAGACTAATCCGGGCAAGAATCTCGAATGGTCCAATGTATCGTGGATTTAGTTTTCCCTGCTTCCCAAATCGGATCATCCCTTTTTAGGGAGAGACCTTCAATAGCACTCGATCTCCGATATAACATTCCTAAGGTTTTCGTCATTTGTCAGCATAGCTCTTTTGTCGGTCTCGCGATGCTTAGAGTCGTGCCTTGATTTGAACTATTTTCTCCATTGTTTTCCAAATGATCTCAAGTCCTGTAAGAGTGTTGTTTGGTGTTTGTCCTCTTTCCAACTGAGTGTCTCCCACCTCAACCCAGCAAAGAGGTGATATGCATTTGTTGCCATACAAAGCTTCAAAAGGATCAACCTTAATGCTCGTGTGATAGTTGTTATTGTATGAGAACTCAATTAAGGGCAAGTGGTTATCCCATGCCTTGCCAAAATTGATCACACAGGATCGGATCATATCTTTTAGTGTTTGAATGGTTTGCTTACTTTGGCCGTTAGTTTGGGGGTGGTAGGCAGTGCTCATGGCTAGTTGTGTTCCCAATGCTTTCTGGAGTGACTGCCAAAATCGAAAATTAAATCTACTATCTCCCTTGAGATAATATATATCGGAACCCCATGTAATCTCACCACTTCTTTTATGTAGATTCGCGTTAGCTTCTCCATTTTATATGACTCTTTCATTGGTAGGAAATGGGCGGATTTGGTTAACAAATTGAAGGTCACCCAGATAGCATCCAATTCGTCTGCCATCTTGGGTAATTTGGCTATGAAATCCATGGTAATCGTTTCCTATTTCCAATCGGGTATTACTGGTTGCTGTAACAATCCTGAGGGCTTTTGATATTCCATTTTCACTTTGGCACAAGTGAGACACTTCCCAAAAAAGTGCCAATATTTGCTTTCATGTTCGGCCACTAATAATGTTGTTTAATGTCCAGGTACATCTTATCGGAACCTGGATGGACGGAGTAACGTGTTTTGTGCGCTTCATTCATGACTACATCCCTGAATCCTCCAAATTTTGGTACCTAAATATGTTCCAAGAAGTAGTAATCTTCGTTGTCTTTGACTTCAAGATTCTTATCCATTCCACGCATTGCTTCATTCGCGGCATTCTCTGCATTTAATGCCTCTAATTGAGCTTCCTTGATTTGTGAAGTTAGGTGAGTGTAGATGGTCATTGATAATGTTTTCACCCGGTGACCTGAGTATTCCTTCCTACTCAGGGCATCGGCCACCATGTTAGCCTTGCCTGGGTGGTACTTGATCTCTCATTCATAATCATTTAGCAACTCGACCCACCTTCACCGCCTCATGTTTAGCTCTTTTTGATTTAGAATGTGTTGGAGGCTTTTGTGGTCCGTGAAGATGGTGCACTTTGTACCATACAAGTAGTGCCTCCAAATTTTTAGGGTGAAGATCACAACTCCCAACTCGAGATCATGGATGGTGTAATTTACCTCGTGTGTCTTCAGTTGTCAGGATGTGTAATCTATCACTTTTCCGCGCTGCATAAGAACGCATCCTAAACCCTGACTTGAAGCGTCGTAGTATACTACGAAGTTTTCGGTTCCCTCTGGAAAAGATAATACCAGAGCACTATAGAGGGCTCACTTCAGGGTTTGAAAGGCAATTTCTTGTTTGTCAGTCTAGTTGAATGGTACACCTTTTTGTGTTAGAGTGGTGAGGGGCTTGGCAATCTTGGATAAGTTCTGAATAAACCTTCAGTAGTAGGGTTGCAAGGCCCATGAATTGCCAGATTTCTATTGGCGTTTTCAAGATTCTCCAGCCTTCAATAGCTTTGATCTTGGAAGGATCCACATAAATTCCTTTCTCACTGACTACATGACCCAAGAAATTCACATTGCTAATCCAGAACTCACATTTGGAGAGTGTTGCATATAAATTTTTAGCTCTAAGAGTTTCCAAGATCTTGCGTAGGTGCTGACTGTGCTCCTCCTTACCTCGAGAGTATACGAGTAAGTCATCAATAAAAACGACTATAAAATTATCGAGGAATAGGCGGCAGACTTGATTCATGAGGTCTATAAATGTTGCGGGAGCATTTGTCAGACCGAAAGGCATAACAACAAATTTGTAATAGCCATATCAGGTTTGGAAAGCAATTTTAGGGATATATTCTTCCCGGACTAGTAGCTGATGATAACCGGACCTTAGATCTATTTTAGAAAAATAACTGGCTCCTTGAAGCTGGTCGAATAGATCATCAATCCGAGGGAGTGGATATCGATTTTTTATGGTGAGTTTGTTCAACTTCGACAGTCGATGCACATTCTGAAGGATCCGTCATTCTTGTTAACAAACAAGATTGGGGCTCCCCAAGGTGAGAAGCTCTGCTTGATGTACCCTTTGTCTAAGAGTTCGCTTAATTGACTTGATAACTCCTGCATTTCGGTGGGAGCTAACACATAGGGTGATTTGGAAATTGAGGTGGCTCCCGGTATTAGGGCAATTCGAAATTCGACTTGTCTTTCTAGGGGTATTCCCGGAAGGTCTTCAGGAAATACGTCCAGAAAGTCACATACCACTGGGATATCATTGATGTTTATTTCCTCTTTTTCTTTATCCACCACGTGGGAGAGGAAGTCATAATTTTTCTTGTGCATGCATTTTTATGCCTTGATACACAAGAGAAGACGAAGATTGGCGTCAGGTTTATCACCGTAGATTATTAGGGTTTCATGGTTGGAGAGGTGAAGGCGAACGGCCTTATCATGGCACATAATGCCAACATGGTGGGGGCTTAACCAATCCATGCCTATAATCACATCAAAACTTCTAATGAATACTAGCATCAAGTTGATTGGATATTAGTGATTATTTAATGTGAGAGTGTGCCCTATGTATATATCTTCGGTTGTTTCATTTTACCCATTAGCCATATCTACCGTGAAGGCTTCGCTTAGATTTTGGGGTTGTTGGTTTAGTAAGTGTTTGAATTTATTTCTCGTGAAACTCCGCTCAACCCCACTATCAAGTAGGATGCATGCGTAAGTGTTATTGAGGGAAACGTACCAGTAACAACCGTTGGGTCTTGAACTACCTCTCCTTGACCCAATGTCAAGATCCTATTTGATCCTCCTGTTCCTTGGTGGTTGGATTTAGGGAAATTTCTCCTAAAATGGCCAATTCCTCCACATCCATAGCAAGTATAACTGGCCCCAACGTTTTTGTTGTTGGGCTGTTGGTTCTTTTAGGGTTGAGATCTGCAGTACCGGGCGATGTGCCGCTTGCGGTTGCAATTGGTACACTGCATTTCTCTACACACACTATTGTGGTGGTAGTTGCATTTGTTACATTTTGGTAGCATTCCTGAGTATGGCCTGGTAGTAGTTTGTGCAGATGAGGTTGGAGCAGCTAGTGCTGGTGCAACTTGGGCGGTAGCAGCATGGACTACTATGGTTTGCTGCTTTTTAGAGGATCCCTGGTTTTGTCATCCCTTTTGTTTGTTTTCCCTATTTTTCTTGTTATTCCCTTCCTTCTTGGTCTCGGACTCAACAGTTTTGGTACTCTTTTTGTTGCCATGATCGTAAAGCTTCTGAGCTAGCCTCTTTGAACTGTCAAAAGTCTCAAGGTTTGGTGAAATCACATTTCCTTGGATTGGAGGCGTTAATCCCCAAATGAACCACTCAATCTTCTTTCCCTCTGAAGTGATCATACCCGGGCAGAGAAGGGCTAGTTCACTGAATATTGAAATGTACACCTCGATGTATGAGTTTTGCATTGTGAGGTTCCATAACTCTTGTCCTAGTTTCTACACTTCCCCACGGGGACAATATTCTGCCATGAATATCTCTTTAAGTTCTCCCCAAGACATAGTGTTTGCGACTGGCAAAGTCATGGCCTTCACATGACCATTCCACCAGGATAGGGCTTGGTCAAAAAATGTGCAGGCTGCAAGCTTCACCTTGCTTTTCCTCCAAACATTCATAGATTTCAAAGACAGATTCAGTCTTTTCAATCCAACGGTTCAAGGCTATCACACCAACAGTTCTGTTGTATGTTCGAGGCTTGGCATTTGAGAAATCTTTGTAGGTGCAGACTTTTGTAGGCCCTTGGTTCATTCCTTGCTTTGAGCTCCCCGTTTCTTGACCATTACCACCACTGTTGTTTCCATTATGAGTATGTGCCAATGTTGTGGTGACCGCAACCGATACTGCTCCCTGGAATGAAGTAGAGTCTACCTCTGGCGGAGGCGGTGGTGGTGGTGGTGTTGTGTTGTTTCCACGTATCGGTCTTTGAGGCATCTCCTGTCATGGAACAGAAAGATGGTGAGTACATAGTAGTTCGTGGTTTTGAGTTTCTTTGGAATATAGTGGTTTCGGTGGTTCAGTTATGCATGTAAGTGAATTCATACAATATCATGAAACAAGGAAAATAGAACACATAGAAAATAACAAAATTAAAAATAAAACGCAGAACCATTTCATTAATGATAGACTTTGTAGTACAATGCATGAAAAATTCTCCTTAGAAGGCGTATAGTACATAAGAAAAATAAAATATGTCAGCATAATAGCTCTATGAGTAGTGTAGTCACTTAATCATAGAGTCGATCCTACATGTAATAGTACATGAGAAGAGAGAGTCCTATCAATAGGGTTGGTGATACTTAGATGCTGAAGTGACGCACCATAAGCTCAGCTAATTCACTCATCTCACGAGTGATCTCATCCTCCTTTTGCTCTACTTGAACTGCCCTAGCTTCATCCGCAAAGAGTCGTTGCTTTAGGTTGGCTACTTCCTCCTCTAGAGAGCGTATACGGTCAGTAGTACTCCCCTGCACTGCATGTTGGTCTGATGTGATCTCCGAATGGTAGAGCTCACTAGGGGTCTTCTTAATGTCTTCTCCTTCCTCTAACTCCTCGTCCGACTCGCTACCCTCATAAATATACTCTTTGGGTATTTCTTATGGATTTCCCTTTTGAAAAATTTCTCGTTCTCCTTCAATCCATCCATTGGCCATTATGCCCTGGTAGTAGAGGTCGCCTAGTGTAATTTCAACCATGGTGCCTGTACGAATATCGAGGCATGAGAAGTGTGTAGATTGAAACATCCCAGAAATACAACCAAAATTTTTTTGTTTTAAACATTACTAAAACCATGAAATTAATCATTATATGATAAAACCATGAAACACATGTCTCAAATGTAAAAGAGAATGTATCAAATCGGCTGATGTCAAAACATATCAAAACATCCGAATAAAAACTCCCAGGATAAACTAAAGCTGTGGTGTGTGCCATGCCATCATCCCGAACTCTTCCATTTACTTGCAGAAGTACTTGAAACCAAAAACTGAAACTGTAAGCACAAAGCGTAGTGAGCTACCCCAATCTACCACATACCATGCAATAACATATCAAGCAACTACTGGGTGTTGCCCATTGCATCGGACCGAAGTTCGGAAACTGCGTCAGACCTAATTCCAGAACTAACCAGGGCCTTGCCCTTTGCATCATATCGAAGTCTGGAAACTGCATCGGACCGAAGTCCAGAACTAACCAGGGCCTTGCCCTCTACATCAGACCGAGGTCCGGAAACTGCATCGGACCGAAGTCCGGAATTAACTAGGGCCTTGCCCTCGGCATCGGACCGAAGTCCGGAACTGACTGAACATAGCATAACATAATCATAACTACTAGCATAAATACATATACTATATACTGCATCGTACCGAAGCCCGAAACACATAACACAAATACATTCTTGAATCACAAAGACATCAAGCACACTGAACTACTGCATCAGACCGAAGTTTGGGACTACTACTAACAAAACGCGCCAACATTGTGGCCGTAGACTTGTTCCTACTGGGAGGAAAACTCACCTCATAGCGCTGGCTGTTGAGATGCTAAATCTGAAGCTGGCTGAATGCTACTCTGGAACCCCCCGGCTACAAATTCCATAGACACTAAATCAGATACTGATAACTGTCCTCAGGGCAAAATGACTAATTTACCCCTGGTCAAAGTCAACCTCCTGGTCAAAGTCAACTTTCAGTTGACTGGACTCGTCGAGTTGGGCCGCTAACTCGCCAAATCCCTAACACCTTTTCTAATCCCCTAATCGCTTCAACTCGTCGAGTTTATCATCAACTCGACGAGTTCTTCTTCCGGGTTAACGTCGAATCTATGTTCATCCGACTTGTCGAGTTGTATGAACAACTCGTCGAGTCCTCCTTCATCATATGAACACATCCAGGCTATGACTTGCCGAGTTGCATGAACAACTCGTCGAGTCTATTCTTGAGGCAAGAAGATTGCCTTAGACTCATTCAGTCACGGCGTGTACTCGCCGAGTCTCCTGCATGCCACTACTATACAGTCGCTTCTAGTCAGTCTCAGTGCATCCAATTCATAGATCTGGGCTTCTATGGATGGTTTTGCACTTAAAGTTTCCAACTTTACGTGCATGCACACGTGAATGGGGCTAAAACACCAAAATCCTCCAACACTAAGCACTTAGGGTTTGGAACAAGGCTATATTTGCATAACGGTAGCTATATTGAGTTTCTAGAGCTCAATAACATCCAGATATTTGGTCTCCATCCTAAAGAGAGTTCAAATCTCGAGTTTGAACCACATAAGGCTCCAAAAGAGATATAAACAAGCATAAAAGAGGGTTTAATGGAAGAATAAGCAAGGTAATAACTTTATGACCTGAATATGAAGCAGATGGAAGCTAGTTCTTGGATCTCCTTCCTCTTCTATTGATTCTCTTTCCTTCTTACTCTTCTATAACTTCCAAGCTATCACAAAACACTTAAGCTCAACAATGGGGACTAGGGTTTTAGAGAGAAATGCTCTAATGGTGCTGGAGGCTGGGGTGGGAGGCTATAATGATGTTTAAATAGGGTCCAAACCCTAGGATTTAGGGTTTATCATCCAGACAAGCAGACTCGCTGAGTTTGAGATACAGACTCATCGAGTCACCTACTAAAGACGTGTGCAAATCCCACCTCTACTCAGTGAGTTGGGCTACAGACTCGTCGAGTATCTCTTAAGAAAGGAAAACTACTTTATTTAAATTACATACCAGAAATGAGACGTTACAATTCTCCCCCACTCATCTTAGACTTCATCCTCGAAGTATGCTACTACCAATCCTGAAAATAACTCCAGATACTGCTTCCTCATCTCCTCCTTAGTCTCCCACGTCCACTCTGAACCCTTCTGGTGCTGCCACTGCACCTTCACTAACTGGACCACCTTGTTTCTTAGGGTCTTCGTCTTCCGATCTAAGATCACAACTGGTGTCTCGATATAATTCAGGCTGCTATCAACCTTAATATCCTCCAATGGTACCACTGCTGATTCATCCACCGAACACTTCCGCAACTAAGAGGCGTGGAAAGTGATGTGGATCTGGCTAAGCTCTACTGGAAGATCCAAACGGTAGGCAACTCGACCCACCCAGGCCAAAACCATAAAGGGACCAATGAACCTGGGACCCATCTTACCCCTCTTCCGAAACCTAATGACACCCTTCCAAGGTGACACTTTCAGGAGGACCATATCGCCCACCTGAAACTCGAAGTCCGAACGCCTCTTGTCGGCGTAACTCTTCTGCCGACTCTATGCGGTCTGCAGTCTGCTACGGACCTATTGGATCAACTCTGTGGTCTTGAGCACCAACTTAGTGCTCCCAACGACCCTATGACCGACCTCAACCCAACAAATCGGGGTCCTACACTTCCTCCCGTAAAGTCTCTCGAAAAGAGGGCGGTCAATAGTGACGTGGTAACTGTTGTTATATGAAAATTCCGCTAATGGAAGATACGTATCCCAACTGCCACCAAAATCTAGAACACATACCTAAAGCATGTCCTAGAGAGTCTAAATTGTTCTCTTACTCTGCTCGTCCGTCTGAGGGTGGAAAGGAGTGCTGAAGTGAAGATGAGTCTCCATCTCATCATGAAACCGCTTCCAAAACCTGGAAGTGAACCCGACGTCTCGATCTGATACTACTGATACAGGCACTCCATTCCGTGCCACTACCTCACGCACATAAATATCGTCTAGCTTCTCGGCTGATATACTCTCTTGAATTGGTATGAAATGCGCGCTCTTGGTCAGCCGATCCACTATGACCCAAATCGAATCAACTCCACGTGCGGTCCTGGGAAGCTTAGTGATGAAATCCATAGTGATATCCTCCAATTTCCACACAGGAAGGTCTAATAGATGCATATTTCTGTGGGGTCTCTGATGCTCTGCCTTGACCTTCCTGCAGGTCATGCATATCTCCACGTACCAAGCTTCGTCACGCTTCATGTAGGGCCACCAATAATCGGGTCGAAGATCTCTGTACATCTTCGTCGCCCCCGGGGGATGGAGAACCAAGACTTGTGAGCCTCGTCCATAAATAGTTGTCGTACTCTGCCCCACTACGGTACCCAAGCTCTCCCATGAAGGGTCAACAATCCTCGACTGTCATAGTCAAATGAAGCTACTCGGCCCACAATCCTTTCGCACTTCTGCCTTTCCTCCTTCAGGCCCTCAACCTATGCCTCTCTAATCTGCTCCAACAATGGAGTAATCACCATCATCCTCATACATATATCCCTGATCAGGACTACTACCGCCTTGCGGCTTAGGGCGTCGGCCACAACGTTGGCCTTGCCCAGATGATAAAGGATCTCATAGTCATAGTCCTTTACCACGTCTAATCATCAGCGCTGCCTCATGTTCAGATTTGGCTAATCCATGAGGTACCTCAAACTCTTATGATCCTTGTAAACGGTACAACGAACCCCATAATGTTGCCATATATTGAGGGAAAACACTATTTCCCCCAACTCTAAGTCATGTGTCGGATAGTTAGCCTCGTGAGGCTTCAACTATCTAGAGGCGTAAGCTATCATGTGGCCTCGCTGCATCAAAACTGCTCCCATACCTGTGATCGAAGCGTCATAGTAGACTACAAAAATACTCCACTCCCTCAGGCACGGTAAGAATCGACACCTCGCACAATCTCTGTCTAAGGGTCTCAAATGCTTGCTGCTGCTCAAGCCCCCAGCGAAACACCACCAACTGCTTGGTTAGTCGGGTGAGCGGAACTACTATCTTGGAGAAATCCTGGATGAATCTGCTATAGTACCCTGCTAGTCCTAGGAAGCTCCTAATCTTAGATGGAGATCTCGAGACTTCCCACCGCATCACGGCCTCTATCTTGGACGGATCTACTAGTATACCCTTCTGGTTGATGAGCTGTCTAAGGAACTGCACCTCGCGCAAATAGAACTCGCACTTGGAGAACTTTGCGAACAGACTCTCCCTTCTCAGCATCTCTAACACCTCTCTCAGGTGCTCCTCATGCTGCTCCCAAGTCTTGGAATAAACCAAGATGTCATCAATGAACACTATCACTGACCGATCCAGCATCGGTCTGCATACACGGTTCATGAGGTCCATAAATGCGGCTGGTGCGTTGGTGAGCCCGAACGCCATCACCACAAACGCATAATGACCATAGCGGGTCCTAAAAGCGGTCTTCTGCACATCTTCATTCCTGACACGCATCTGGTGATATCCTGACTGTAGATCAATCTTGGAGAACCAAGATGTCCCTGAAGCTGGTCAAACAAATCATCTATCCTCGGGAGTGGGTCATGGTTCTTCACCGTTACCTTGTTCAGCTCCCGATAATCTATGCACATACGGTGTGACCCATCCTTCTTACTTACGAACAGGATCGGGGATCCAAATGGTGAACTACTCAACCTGATGAAACCCTTGTATAGCAGCTCCTGCAGCTACATAGACAATTTCTGCATCTCTGGAGGAGCCAGCCGATATGGTGCTTTGGCTATCAGAGCCGCACCCGGTACCAGGTCAATCCTAAACTCGATTTGTCTCTCTGGAGGTATCCCAGGCAAGTCCTTTGGGAATACATTCGGATACTCTCGCACTACTAGTACATCGTCTACTGTCGCCTTACCCTTCTCCCGAGCATCTATAACATAGGCGACGTACCCTGCGCAACCCTGCTGAATGTAGCGCCTCGCTCTCGCTGCTGAACAAAGAACTAGTCCGCGTTGTGGCCTATCACCCTGAATCACTAACTCTCCCCCACTGGGAGTGTGAACCCTCACTAACTGCAGCTCACAGTCAATCACGGCCCCATTGGGGCTCAACCAATCCATACCCACTATAACCTTATTCCCTCGCAGGGGAATAGGAACCAGGTCTACTGAAAACTGCTCATCAAATAACTGCAGTGAACATCCTCTATGTACTCTCGCGACCATGACAGTCCTGTCATCCGCTATCTCAACCTCAAGTGGACAATCCAGCTCCCCCGAAGCTCTACTAAACCTCTTGCTAAGCGCAAGTGAAACAAATGATCGGGTAGCCCCCGAGTCAAACAATATTGTAGCTGAAATTTCGTTCACTAAGAACGACCCTATACAAAAACATATAATCATGAGAAACAATCAATATCAATAAAAGATAAGAGGAAAATACATACCCACCACCACATCAGGAGTCGCTCGCGCCTCCTCTGCTGTCATCTAGAAAGCTCCACTCTTCACCACTGGCGCCTCACCCCGGCCCTGACGGCCGTCTGTAATCCTCAAAGTAGCAGTGGCAGGTGCTACCACCTTCCCTTCTGCTGTCAAGTTCATACATTTGGAATTTTTATGTCCCCTTTGATTGCAATGGAAGCAAATAAAATTAGATGCTGTGGTGGTGGTGGTAGCTGTACAATCTCTGCTCATATGCCCGGTTCGGCCGTACATGAAGCAACCGGGATTCCCTGATTTGCATGCCCCATCGTGCAGCCTCCCACACTTGCTACACCAACTGTCGCTCTGCTGTCCTCTAGATCTGTGATCCTTACCTTGGGCTTTTTTCCCAAACTCCCTTTGCTAGATACTGCCTCTGGCTTCCTCTTCTTCTCCATCTCCAAATCTATCTCTCTCTCACGAGCCCTCACAATCATATCATCCAGCATTTTACAGCTGGACTGGTTCACAAACTAGCGGATATCACTTCGAAACATCTCATGATAACGGGACTTCTTCATCTCCTCATTAGCTACGTACTGAGGAACGACGAGATCCCTCTACCTGAACTTGGCGGTAATCTCCGCCACTGTCTTTGTAGTCTGAGTGAGATCCTGAAACTCCCTAGCTAACTGTTGCACCTCAATAACAGTGCAAACTCGGCTCTGAACCTGGTAGTAAAATCATCCCAGGTCATCGGATCATGACCTGCATCATCTCTGATAACATGTTCGATCTCCTCCCACCAATCTCGTGCCCTGTCCTTCAGAAGACAGGATGCTAGTCTGACCTTGTCCCCTTCGGGACATCTGCTAGTGCGGAATGCGTTGGCGACATCTACCAACCACCTAGTACTCACTATGGGATCCGACACCCCATGGTAGTCTGGAGCTCCACATGCTCTGAACTCCCTGAAAGTGAGGGTACGTGACCCCATCATGGTCGCCACCTCAGTACAGAATGTGCTCAACCTCTCATCCATTAGCTCCAAAATACCCTCCAAATACCCTCCTTGATTGAACCGAAGATCACAGGAGTCTACTCAAGTATGATACAAGTAACCTCTGAGGAGAGTAACTCCCTGGTTTGCTTATCTAGATGCTCGGCCCCTAAGCCTGATCCTGATCCCTCACCGGCTCCTGAACTGCGAACTGCTAGCCTTGGGCGTAAAACCACCATTCTGAAAACACACTGTAACAAATGTCAGAAACACTGATATGTATTGAGGGATCGCTACTACTAAAAAATTCCTGATCTCATCTCACCCTTCCTCGATTCAAATACAGATCCTCTGCTTCCAGTAGTACGGGCCCATACTACCTTCTACATCTATCCGTACTTTCCTCAAGAATTGCCTTGACTCCACCAAAGTCACTTCTACTGCTACTAAACTCTGCTACTCTCATCCTAGGCTTGCCCTAGGAAAATCTCTGTCTCTCCCAAAACCAGTCCTCGGCTGCTGAAAGCCTCATTGTAATGCCAATTAGCCACTACATGGATACCATCACATGCAACGAGGCTCAGATAATCCTTCGAGTAAAGGACTCATCCCTACAACGGTTAGGACTCAAAAAAAGAGCTACGCAATAGGGTCAAATCCAACACTCTGAGATTATTCAACCCTGATTGCATGTGACTTAACGTATCTACCTAATAGCTAACTCCCATCACTCCGAGTGCTACAAAGCACAAAGCAAGCAACATTTAGACAAAGGAAACTAATCAAGCAAATCTATCGTCAAAACAAGAATTGTACTAGCATACAATGCTAAACTCATACAATCAGGCATAACCTAAACAGGCTATCCTACTACTGTCTACTCAATACTAGCATGCAATTATCATAAAGCAGAAACACACATAGCAAGAACATAAGGCATAATCCTAGGTCCTTA
This sequence comes from Lactuca saligna, assembly GCF_052625555.1. Classification (NCBI taxonomy): domain Eukaryota; kingdom Viridiplantae; phylum Streptophyta; class Magnoliopsida; order Asterales; family Asteraceae; genus Lactuca; species Lactuca saligna. Next base: position 203,911,603 of record NC_136424.1, on the reverse strand, counting down.
GTCCTATTCTAGCATAACTGAAACTGATAGTCATAACATAAACTTGTATGGGTAAATTGGGAGTACTTACTTGAGCTCGGCTAATCGCATGCAGCACACCTTTTTCTTTGCTTTTTCAAAAACTTTTTTTCTTTTTAAGTTTCTTCTTCAAAAGTTTCTTTCGAAAATGTTTTTCTTTTGAAAACCTTATACCAATTCCTTAGTTTGAGTTCAGACACACCGGAGAGTGTGCCCGAATCCCTTAAACCAAGGCTCTGATACCAACTTGAAACATACCAACAATAGAACCCAAATTTTTTGTTTTAAACATTACTAAAACCACGAACTTAATCATCATATGATAAAACCATGAAACACATGTATCAATTGTAAAAGAGAATGTATCAAATCAACTGATGTCAAAACATATCAAAACATCCGAATAAAAACTTCCAGGATAAACTGAAGTTGTGGTGTGTGCCATGCCATGATCCCGAACTATTCCCTTTACTTGTGGAAGTACCTGAAACCAAAAACTGAAGCTGTAAACACAAAGCTTAGTGTGCTCCCCCAATCTACCACATACCATGCAATAACATATAAAACAGCTACTAGGCCTTGCCCACTGCATCGGACCGATGTTCAGAAACTGCATCGGACTAAAGTCCGAAACTAACCAGGGCCTTGCCCTCTACATCAGACCGAAGTCCAGAAACTGCATCGGACCGAAGTCCAGAACTAACCAGGGCTTTGCCCTCTGCATCGGACCAAAGTCCGGAAACTGCATCGGACCGAAGTCCGGAACTAACCAGGCCTTGCCCTATGCATCAGACCAAAGTCCGGAATTGACTGAGCATAGCATAGCATAATCATAACCACTAGCATAAACACATATACTGCATACTGCATCGGACCGAAGTCTGAAACACATAACACAAATACATGCTTGAATCACAAAGACATCAAGCAAACTGAACTACTGCATCAGACCGAAGTCCGGGACTACTACTAACAAAACGGGCCGACATTGTGGCTGTAGACCCGTTCCTACTGGGAGGAAAACTTACCACGTAGCGCTAGCTGTTGAGATGCTAAATCTGAAGCTGGCTGACTCCTGCTCTGGAACTCCCCGGCTACAAATTCCATAGACACTAAATCAGATACTGATAACTATCCTCAGGGTAAAATGACTAATTTACCCCTGGTCAAAGTCAACCTCCTGGTCAAAGTCAACTTTCAGTTGACTGGACTCGCCGAGTTGGGCCGCTAACTCGCCAAGTCCCTAACACCTTTTCTAATCCCCTACTCGCTTCAACTCATCGAGTTTATCATCAACTCGACGGGTTCTTCTTCCGGGTTAACGTCGAATCTATGTTCATCCGACTCGTCGAGTTCTATGAACAACTCGTCGAGTCCTCCTTCATCATATGAACACATCCAGGCGTTTGACTCGCCGAGTTGTATGAACAACTCGTCGACTCTATTCTAGAGGCAAGAAGATTGCCTTAGACTCATCGAGTCATGGCATGTACTCACCGAGTCTCCTGCATGCTACTACTATACAGTCGCTTCTAGTTAGTCTCAGTGCATCCAATTCATAGATCTGGGCTTCTAAGGGTGGTTTTGCACGTAAAGTTTCCAACTTTACGTGCATGCACATGTGATAGTGGCTAAACACCAAAATCCTCCAACACTAAGCACTTAGGGTTTGGAACAAGGCTATATTTGCATAAAGGTATCTATATCGAGTTTCTAGAGCTCAATAACATTCGGATATCCTAAAGAGAGTTCAAATCTCGAGTTTGAATCACATAAGGCTCCAAAAGAGACACAAACAAGCATAAAAGAGGGTTTAATGGAAGAATAAGCAAGGTAATAACTTTATTACCTGAATATGAAGTAGATGGAAGCTAGTTCTTGGATTTCCTTCCTTTTCTATTGATCCTCTTTCCTTTTTTCTCTTCTACAACTACCAAGCTATCACATGGGGACTAGGGTTTTATAGAGAAATGCTCTAAAGGTGCTGGAGGCTGGGGTGGGAGGCTATAATGACCTTTAAATGGGGTGCAAACCCTGGAATTTAGGGTTTCATACAGATAAGCAGACTCGCCGAGTTCGGGATACAGAATCGTCGAGTCTCCTACTGAAGACGCGTGCAAATCCCGCCTCTACTCGACGAGTTGGGCTACATACCTGTCGAGTATCTCTTAAGAAAGGAAAAATACTTTATTTAAATTACATACCAGAAATGGGGCGTTACATAGATCGTCCATGTGCGACGTTTATATGGTATCCCAAAAGTGGTCATATAGTATTTTAATTGTTTGCGATTGAGTTTCTTAAAACTTTTTGGATACAAGGTTGGTAAGTTTCTAGATTCATTGCCAACCATGATCACTCCCAAACACATGTTATTCGTATTTTGAATAAATATAGTTAATCAGGCCATATTTACCCCCAATACGACTACATAACTGTTCGGGTTTAACCATGATGTTCAATTCCTCCAAAGACTTTTATTGTTTCTTATCGTGACCGTACTCTAAAATACATACATAGGTATGTATTTTTTTTAGAGTATTTTAGTCCCAATGTATTTATAGTTGCATATCTTGTATGATTAGATATGGCAATTCACTTTAAACATTGCTCTGATACCAATTTGTCACACCCCCGAACTAGAACGGTAGAAATGTCTAGGGGTTGGGTGACTTCATCTTGTAATATCATCACAGTGTAAATAATTGAATCAAGACAACATCATCATCACCCATACACTAATACAACCATCATTTTTTACATAAGTGTGTGTTGGATTGTAAATTACATTCCAAATAAATAAGTGTATGATGATACCAAAAATACAACAAAATCCATGTGTTCTTGGTGACCAACCCACTTAACGATTTCCTGAGAATACAAGTTATTTTGAAAATGCCAGCATATATAATGTTGGTGAGTTCATAAGCATGTTGGTACAAAAGTTTTGTATCACTTTGTAAACGCCACAAAAATCCGATATTTTCTGTAAAATGGTTTGGAAGCTTTGTGTCAAATCTTGTATTAAAGTATGTTTCTTTCTGTTTTTAAAATGTATAAAGAGAGTATTCTAGAAAATCCTAAATTTTCTGTTGTAAGTAGAAGGTAATGTATAATGTATGTTTCCTAGAAAATCCGATATTTTCTGCTTGTAAAAGTGTTGTGGTCTTAAAATGTGACAACCCGAAATTTCTATCTCGTACAGTTAATCAATTCAATTAAAGTCAGACTTGTTCTGCTATCATTTAGCACTATTCAGAGTCTATTTGAGTGTTCTAAGCCTAGTATGTTCAAGAAACGGGTGTTAGGAAGTATCTGCTTGAATCCATTTTACCAAAATAAAGCTTTAAACCCATAATGAGGAGTTTACAGCCAAACCTTCATGTTTAGGCCGTAAACTCATGAGTTGGCCATGAACTCATGTTAAATACATGAGTTTACATCAATTTCCTCATTTCTCTTCCATTTTAAGGCTAGAAACCCTATTTCTCTCTCAAGTATCATAAGATCTTAATCTCAATCTTCCAAAAATGTAAGAATACTTTCTCTTGATTTGTTGTTACAACACTTTATCTAGTTATTTCACATGATTTAATCCATGAAATCCTTTCATTTTGATAGATCTTCAAGTGTTCTTCATTTCACCAAGAACACACACTAGTGTTCTTGGACCTTAAACACCCTTACAAGCTTCTATATTGTAAGTACTCTTGCCTTAGCTTGTTATATGATTAAATCACTTAGTTTACACCTTGAAATTAACACAAAATCAAGATCAAAAGAGAGTTTACGGTCAAGGCAATCTCCTTGGGCCGTAAACCCTAATTAAGGGTGCCAATGAGCCATAATCTCTTCCTAATCCTTGGAAACAAGTATAGAACACTTCATTGTGACTTGTAGGACCTTAAAAAACCATTTGGTAGAAAATACCATGAATTTACGGCTGTCAACTCATGTGGGTTTACCCCTTGGCCGTAAACTCATGTAATCATCCATGTTGGCTGTAAACTCCAATGTAAGGCCATACTTCCCTTAGATGCAACCCTTGGTACTTCTAGCACTTGAATCAAAGTGTTTTCCATGTCCTAGGGTGTCTTTACTTGCATAACTAGTTGTTTAAAACTCTAATTTGATGCATATGTGTATCTTTATATGATAAATAGGATATGTGTGTGTGCTTGAGTCTTCACTTGACACATAGCTTCCTATCCAACACTTCCATCCAAACCACTCACTACAGGTGAGCTTATACCCCTTAATCTACCTTTTAAATGATTCTAAATGCTTTTATTGGGGGGGGGGGGGATACAAGTTGAAGCATTATAGTTATTAGATTAATCATCTGTGATTAATAACTATCTAACAAATGGATTTACCATGCTTTTAGCTGTTTTATCAAACAAACTACTTCAAACTGTTTACCAAACTTGTTTTACATGTTAAACTCTTTATCAAACTTGTTTCTATACACCAAGCTGATTTTAAATCGTGTTGTTAAATGACTTCAAGTCATCAATATTTATTTAAACCCTTCAAAATGTTTTTCAAAACTTCTTTTTAAACTTATATATATTGTCAAAATCATGTCTAATGCATATACAATTATATAAGTTTTGAAGGACTTAAGACTGATAACTCACTTTATTTCCTATTCCTCGTTTGGTTGTGGAATTAGAGTACCCAGTTGTTTATCTGAGTTTCGTTTGATCCTTAGTTATATATTATGTATATATGTATAAGACATAAAAGCTTTTATCTCAGTTCAGTACACTCAGTCATACAAGCAATTCTACTTGTATACTATAATATGTATAGTTTAGGAAGATACTACTCATTACCTCTAGTTCAATGAAGCATACAAAGAGTCAGTTCATTCATGAATCAGAACTTACTATTATGATAAACTATACAAATATACTATGATGAGAAACTATGAGGACTTACTATTATGAGAAACTATACAAACAGATAGAGAATAATATGACTAGAAACAATACATACACTACACTATACAAATGAACATACTACATACTAGACATTGAGAACGTACAATACTCTAGTACATACAATACGTATACAAGTATACTATAACATAAATGTGAACCGTTGTTCGGGGCATGGCATCGCTGTCATGGCTCGATTTGTATCCAGAGTCTCCTAGAGGGAGAGCGTGAATTTGTGTATAGATCTATACTGGATTTACTATCCTACACTCTGCTGTTCGTTACAGTGGGACTTGCAAGTCTACGGGTGCCAAATGTCATTACTTCCGACGTCTTTCATCGTCGTGTTATTAGTCAATAGTATGGTGCAACCATTTCACATTGCACCTTAATTAACGACCGGATTAAGGTAGATAGTACAACAATAGTAACTATCATACAACACTACATTACTTTATTATTTCCCCATTGCATTTCACATTGTGATCTTCTCACATAAAGGGCAATGTAAAAAAACTATATATTTGGTTAATGATAGTAACTTTTGGGAAAATAAACACTCATACAAGAAAAAGTCATACATAGCATTTGATGCCTTGGTAGAAGGCTACATTTAGTAGAAAATATAGGATTTTCTAGGAGATACAGACATTTACAAACTTCTACATCAAACATTTACTACAAACATTTACAAACTTATACGTCAGACACTTACAAACATTTTCATACAAACAATGCCACTAAAATGCTTATGAACTCACCACCCATAAAGTTGATCAACTCTTTCAAAATAACTTGTATTCTTAGGTCATCAGTAGACAGGTACCGATGCCAACTTTTGAGAAGATGGAGCTCGTTCAAGACTCATCTTTTATTTTGATTAATATTTAGCTTGTTCAAGACTCATCTTGTATTCTCAAGTCATCAGTAGACAGGTACCGATGCCAACTTTTGAGAAGATGGAGATCGTTCAAGACTCATCTTTTATTTTGATTCATATTTTTAGTGTCTTATAAACTTCACAGAACACACTTGTATTAAATTATATTATTAACGCAATGGATGATGTTGTTGCTTGTTTACTAGTATGCTTTGTTGTGATACTGTACATGACATCCTCCATCCCGAACGTTTCCGCCGTTCTTGGTTTTAGGAGTGACAGATTGGTATCCAAGCATCATTTATAGTGAATCAAGTATATCAACCCATAAAAGATATTCAAACTATAAACACAGCGGGATTAAAATACTCTGATCTAGAGTTGATACTTTTAAAGACTAAAATATTTAACCAAGTATACATACCTGCATTCATACTAAAATCAATGTCACTAGGACAGAACAAAAGTATTATGATTTTTGAACATCACAAGTGGACTCGGGGATGTATGGTTTGTTCTAGGAGTGAAATAGAATGATCAACTATGTTGGTCCGAGAAGTGATTAGCATATTCCCGAGAATGGTTGTGATGTGGCAAGATGTCTAAAAACTTACCAACACGACTACAATGAAAACATAAGAATAAAACATAAACCTAAAATACTATAGGAGTATTTTGTATTACCATAATTACTTATCTAACAACTAAAGGTCTTCATTAGTAGGTCAATAGCTTCTAAGTGGATACACTAAGGTTATATGTAACTAGGATGTCATAGACTTAGAATCTGTGAATCTTTGCTTTACTCCCTGTTCCTTGTGGATTTGGAGTTAGAGTCACTTATTTGAAGGTCTATCATGTTATGATTACATATAACTGGTATGCACTATACAAGTATTGAAGTAACAGATAAAGATCATTTATAATTATTTAGTTAGTACGTCTATTAATTATTTCTTTATCTCTATTCTCGCGTAGATAACATGGTTGGATTCCATCCCCATGGCGACCTATACTTCCCTAACCAAGGCAATGGAGGATGGATTGAAGAAGAGCTAGATGATGACCATCCAATCCATTTGGATGATTACCTTGCAGAAGGCTTTTCGGATAGTTATGACTCTGAGCCAGAAGTTAAGAACCTACCCCTGGTGGCTACTGTCCCAAATCCTAACCCTTGTCCAGCTTTTCAGGGCCCGACGCCTTCTTGGGTGGAAAGCATGGATTCATGGAGCCAAGAGAATAATTAGCCCACACCATTCAATGGAGATCGAAGCTTTTACGACCTAATCGAAGGAGGCTCAATAGACAGAGTCTTTCTAATCTTGGTTCATAGAATTTCCCAAAACGAAATTCAGGGCAAGACAACTCTCCATCGAATCACGGAAGTTAATACCAATGCAAGAATGCATACCATCCGCACCATTCATTTGGAAGATGCTCGTGAGAGATCTAGGGGAAACCACGAGTCCCTACAGTAAGATGTTGCTGCAACTTGGGCTGAAGTCATAGAGCTCTGAGTACGCCAAAGGGTGTAAGAAAAACACCTGCTTGATATGGAGTGCCAGCTAGTTGAACTAAGGGTTCACCCGAGGGATAACCATCACCAGTAGGAGATATTCTACCTTTCTTTCCTTGGTTAAAGGAATAGTCTTCTATCTATGCTCCAAGTAGCAGTTTTCTATGTAACTATCTTTGTACTATAAGTACTTTTTACTTAGGCCGTTATGCTATCAAAACTTTTCTACTTCGGATATGATGTAAGACCTACTCCATGGTCAATATTCCCGAACTTATTACATCTTAAATTTCAGTGATATTGACAGTTGACTAATTCCTGTGACAATCCTTGTTCAAATGCTTTCATTCTACTATCAATAGAATTCTATCTAAATCTCACTTCCGTCAAATTATTGAGCTGTGGCAATTTAGCTCAAGGATCACTTCCAATTCTTGTCGAAGGTTGGATCATGTTATCCACCAACCAAGGATAGCTTGGTTCGAAATATCAAGCGGCTAGTGACCATTTTATGAGCTTACTTCAACTCTTTACCAAGTACTGCATAATAGGGATGTAGGTCCAACCATCGAGAACAGTTTAACAAAACGGAAAATTTACATTTACGTAAATGAGTAGAATACATCTAGTGCCGACCATAATCAGTCACAAACTCCTTTTCTTTCGTATAACATAATCATGTCGTCATCCAGAAATAGTTAGCCGAACGATGAAAACTCGATCCTTCATATAGACGCCGCTACCTTCCAAGTCGCGGTAACAGCTGTCGTGGCAGTTGTCCTTGCACACTTCAAAGCTGGTAACGTAATGTAGGCTGTAAAAGGTGTTGCCAGTTCAAATTGTTGTAACAATACGGGAAATCAACAAATGATAACTGTTACAAGCACCCAAATTCACAAATATGAGTATAACAAATGAAAGCGTCAAGCCAAAAAGGAGCGCAAGCGATCTCAAACACTTTCCATGCAACAGCAACAAGTGGCGACCCCTGCCACTTCAGCACCGATCAAACCATATGAGAGAACACTCCCGAAGTGTGACAAGTGTAATTTTCATCATCACGGAGTTTGTCGTGATTTGCAATGCAGCAATTGCAACCAGATGGGGCACACTACTCGTGTTTGTAGAGCGCTGGCACAAACCATATTCCAAGCCACTAGCCTCGGGGTCAGTCCGACTTGCTATGGTCGTGGTGAAACCGGACACTATAAAAGGAATTGGCCAAAAGGGGGGAACAACGAAAGCACTCGTTTCCACATCACTCTGACCCGACATATCACTTCCACCACTGATGCTGGTACAATCCATATATGCCATTTATGCGGTGAGATAGGACATCTCAAGAAGGATTATGCAATAACAAAGAACTCTAGTGCAGACAGGATGATACTAAGGATCACTGTTGAAGGATAGACTAGTCCGAACCCACGTTGAAGTACTAGGGTGTTTCGTTATAGTAGACTTATAAACTGGTAAAAGCTAGTGTAACTCGAGTCTTATCTTTTTGTGAGATACCGTCAGCGAGGGACTCTTGTGCTGCGTATACTTGCTTTTTGTAGTATACCTTGTTCGCAGTAGTAGTCTTGTAGATAAACTAAAGTACTTAAACTTTGTCAAAGTTGCACCGTTATGTTTTTGTAACACCTTTCTAAATTAGTCTAATGCCTTTTATTCTGAGTAGTCCGACATTATCATGTAACTTGAGTCAATTCGATCCTCTCAATGCCAGTCTCGTGCGAAAATTCTTTTCCCCATAATCGCCTTTCTAGTGAAGCCGTCATTCCAGAACTCCGAGATACTCATGCTTAGAGTATCTTATGGTTCGTATCCTTCCCGAAGAAACCTCCCCGGAATACCACCCGTGCAGTACGTCAAGTTCAAACAGAAGACGCATGCAATTAATCTATCGCTGAGGAATGTATACTCAAGGGTGGTATCTAATCAAGGTTCTACAGGCTTAGAATTGATGATTCCGCTTTAACTTATTTTCCTTATTTGGAGGTGAGCTTACAGAAGAATCATTTATTCAACTGCTTTTTCAGTCTTAATTATATACGAATCGGTTATACGCGAAGTTGTGAATGATGAACCAAATATTACTTCTAATATGAACTTCAGGACGGAGACTGCTCAAGACTACGAGTGATCGCGCTGCCATGCGAATAAACTTTGGGGCCAAACAAATGCCTTTTCCCGCAGATTGGGACAAGAGATTCGAATAGAACAGAAGTACCTATCCTTTTCTTTAATTCATGAGTAATTGTACTTTCTTTTAGATGTCCCTGACATCTATCCAGAAGAACTCCTCGGATTACCTCCGCGATGTCAAGTCGGGTTCAAAATCGACTTAATTCCAGGGGCTACCCAGTAGCCAAATCACCCTACCATCTAGCACCTGCTGAGTTGCAAGAATTGTTCAGTCAACTTAACGAACTGCTCTGCAAGGGCTTTATTAGACCAAGTTTCTCACCGTCGGGAGCACCGGTCTTGTTCATCAAGAAGAATGATGGATCGTTTCGTATGTGCATCGACTATAGGCAGCTCAACAAGCTTACCGTTAAGAATCGTTACCCTCTGCCTCACATAGACGATTTGTTCGACCAACTTTAAGGGAAGAGTTACTTTGAAAAGATAGATCTGAAATCTTGGTATCACCAGTTACGAGTGCTAGAGGAGGATGTCCCGAAGATAAAATTCCGAACTCATTACGAACACTAAGAGTTTGTAATGATGCCATTCGGATTGACCAACGCACCCGTAGTATTCATGGACTTAATGAATAAGGGATGCTTACTTGGATCAGTTCACCATTGTCTTCATAGGTGACATACTTATCTACTCTCGTAGTAAGGAAGAGCATAGTAAGCATCTACATCAGATCTTGGAAACGTTACGATCAGAGAAGCTCTACGCGAAGTTCCTTACATGCGAGTTTTGGATTCGAAGAGTCGAACTCCTGAGTCATGTTGTTAGTGAAGAGGGAATTCATGTGGACCCTTCCAAAATCAAAGCCATTGAGAACAGGTCAGCATCGAAGACGTCTACAGAAATTCGCCAATTTCTAGGTCTCGTTGACTACTATCATAGGTTCATTCAGAACTTCTCTCAAATTGCGAAACCTCTTACGACTTTGACCTAGAATGGCGTGGCCTTTGATTGGGAAGAGAGGCAAGAAAAAGCGTTCCAAACGCTGAAATGAGCCTTATGCACCACACCGATACTATCCCTCCCAGAAGGAATAAAAGACTTCGTGGTCTATTGCGATGCATCAAATCAAGGTCTCGGTTGTGTTCTGATGCGACGAGGTAAGGTCATTTCCTATAACTCTCGTCAGCTTAATACACTCGAAGCCAGCTATACAACACACGATCTGGAGTTAGGGGCAGTGGTATTTTCTTCGAAGGTTCAGAGATCTTTTAGAAAACGACAGAGAAGATCGTTCAGATTCGTGAACGATTGAAAGCCTCTAGAGACCGAAAGAAAAGCTACCCTGAAAAGAGAAGGAAAACTTTAGAATTTTAGGTGAGAGACCGTGTTCTTTTGAAAGTCTCGCCCTTGAAGGGCTTGATATGCTTCGAAAAGCATCAGAAGCCTAACCCAAGATACGTAGGGCCTTTCGAGATTCTCGCTAGAATCGGCCCTGTAGCTTACAAATTCAATCTACCCCGCGAACTCAGTAACGTACATTCTACTTTCCACGCCTCGAACTTGAAAAAGTGTCTATCCGACGAGACTCTTGTAATCCCACTCGACGAGATTGAGATCAATGAGAGCCTCAACTTCGTGGAAGAACCTGTAGAGATCATGGACCGAGAGGTCAAGAAAACGAAGCAAAGTCGTATCCCGATAGTGAAGGTCCACTGGAATGCCAAGCAAGGACCTGAATTCACTTGGGAGCACGAGAATCAGTTGAAACTGAAATATCCTCATCTTTTTACTTAGTTATTTGTAACTACTTATTTGCTTAAATTCTAATTTTTGGATGAAATTCTCTCTAACGAGGGGATGATGTGACAACCCGAAATTTCTATCTTGTACAGTCAATCAATTCAATGAAAGTTAGACTTGTTCTTCTATCTTTTAGCACTATTTAGAGTCTGTTTCAGAATTTAAAGCCCAGTATATTCAAGAAATGGGTGTTACGAAAGTATTTGCTTGAATCCATTTTACCAAAATCAAGCTTTAAACCCATAATGAGGAGTTTACGACCAAACCTTCATGTTTGGGCTGTAAAATCATGAGTTGGCTGTGAACTCATGTTAAATACATGAGTTTACATCATTTTCCTCATTTCTCTTCCATATCAAGGCTATAAACCCCATTTCTCTCTCAAGTATCATAAGATCTTCATCCCGATCTTCCAAAAATCTAAGAATCCTTTCTCTTGATTTGTTGTTACAACACTTTATCTAGTGATTTCACATGATTTCATCCATGAAATCCTTTCATTTTGATAGATCTTCAAGTGTTCTTCATTTCACCAAGAACACCAAGAACACACACTAGTGTTCTTGGACCTTCAACACCCTTACAAGCTTCTATATTGTAAGTACTCTTGCCTTAACTTTTTATATGATTGAATCACTTAGTTTACACCTTGAAATCAGCACAAAACCAAGATCAAAAGAGATTTTATGTCCAAGGCAATCTCCTTGGGCCGTAAACCTTAATTAAGGGTGCCAATGAGCCCTAATCTCTTCCTAAGCCTTGGAAACAAGTATAGAACACTTCACTGTGACTTTTAAGACCTTAAAACAACATTTGGTAGAAAACACCATGAGTTTATGGCTGTAAAATCATGTGGGTTTACCCCTTGGCCGTAAACTCATGTAATGCATCCATGTTGGCTGTAAACTCCAATGTAAGGTGTCTTTACTTGCATAAATAGTTGTTTAAAACTCTAATTTGATGCATATGTGTATCATTATATGATAAATAGGATCTGTGTGTATGCTCAAGTGTTCACTTGACATATAGCATCCTATCCAACACTTCCATCCAAACCACTCGCCACAGGTGAGTTCATATATACCCCTTAATCTACCTTTTAAATGATTTTAAATGCTTTTATTGGGGGGGGGGGGGATACAAGTTGAAGCATTATAGTTATTAGATTAATCATATGTGATTAATAACTATCAAACAAATGGATTTACCATGCTTTTAGCTGTTTTATCAAACAAACTACCTCAAACTGTTTACCAAACTTGTTTTACATGTTAAACTCTTTATCAAACTTGTTTATGTACGCCAAACTGCTTTTAAATCGTGTTATAAAATGACATCAAGTCATCAATATTTATGTAAACTCTTCAAAAGGTTTTACAAAACTTCTTTTTAAACTTATATATATTGTCAAAATCATGTCTAATGCATATATAATTATATAAGAAAGGTTTGAAGGACTTAGGATTGATAACTCACTTTATTTCCTGTTCCTCGTTTGGTTGTGGACTTAGAGTACCCAGTTGTTTGTCTGAGTTTCATTTGATACTTAGTTATATATTATGTATATATGTATAAGACATAAAAGCTTTTATCTCAGTTCAATACATTCAGTCATACAAACAATTCTACTAGTAAACTATAATAGGTATAGTTTAGGAAGATACTACTCATTACCTCTAATTAAATGAAGCATACAAAGAATCAGTTCATTCATGAGTCAGAACTCACTATTATGATAAACCATACAAATATACTATGATGAGAAACTAAGAGAACATACTATTATGAGAAACTATACAAACAGATAGAGAATAAATTAACCAGAAACAATACATACACTACACTATACAAATGAACATACTACATACTAGACAGTGAGAACATACAATGCTCTAGTACATACAATACATATACAAGTATACTATAACATAAATGTGAACCATTGTTCAGGGCATGGCATCGCTTTCATGGATCTATTTGTATCCAGAGTCTCCTAGAGGGAGAGCGTGAATTTGTGTATAGATCTATACTGGATTTACTATCCTACACCTTGTTGTTCGTTACAGTGGGACTTGCAAGTCTACGGGTGCCAAATGTCATTACTTCTGACATCTTTCATCGTCGTGTTATTAGTCAATAGTATGGTGCAACCATTTCACTTTACACCTTAGTTAATGGCCGGATTAAGGTAGATAGTACAACAGTAGTAACTGTCATACAACACTACATTACTTTATTATTTCCCCATTGCATTTCACATTGTCATCTTCTCAGATAAAGGGTAATGTAAAAAAACTATATATTTGGTTAATGATAGTAACTTTTGGGAAAATACACACTCATACAAGAAACAAACATACATAACATTTGATGCCTTGGTAGAAGGCTACATTTAGTAGAAAATTGATATAAGCATATTTGGTCATATAATTCATGCATTATCTTAATACTTTATGTTGTTTTTGTCTCAAATAATGAACAAAAGGTGATTAATTAGTTTATAATTTCATTTTTCAGCAAGAATTACATGCTCGGATGGAAAAGGAAGCAGAACTAGCGATTGAAGGCTTGGATCTTGGATTTTGAAGAAAGAAGGATGTTGCTGGACAGCTTGACCCCTTGTCAGTGTTTTGCCCATATCTCATAAACCGTAACTCCTATTGATGAGATTCAAAATGTTCTTAAAACTAGACAGAATTTCGGACGACTTTCGTGTTTTGAGAAAATGCTGATTCCAAATGGACGCAGCGAGTAGGCCATTAAGTCGACGAGTTGGTCAGAAGTTTCGTGATTCTTGACTTTGCCTTGCCGTACACGGGATTTTAAGTGATGGACTCGGCGAGTAGGTCACTCGAGTCGCCGAGTAGCCCCTGTTTTTCATAATATATATATATATATATATATACATATATATATATATATATATATATATATATATATATATATATATATATATATATATATATATAGAAACGCTTCTCATTCAAACCCTAATGAATGGGGGAAGTTTAGGACGATTTTGGAGGCCAGAAGGGTTCTTAGAAGTTGTAGTTTTCAAGATTTCAACTTAGATATCAATTTGGAAGAAGATCAAAGGCAATAACACACTACTTTTATCTTAATATTTTGCATAAACCACGTTTCAATCATTAGATTATGTTTTTAGTTTGTTATTTGCTGTAGATATGAGCTAAAAACTCATAACTTCTGTTTAGTGATAGATGATTTTGTGATTATGGTTTAATTTTATGGTAGGATTAATTTAATATTGGTGATTTTGTTGATTCTAGCTTGTTAAAGAACCTTATGTGTGATTGAAAACTATTTTTCTGTTATTAGGAAGTTAATTAAGCTGTATGAACATCTCTTAATTGCTACCTCATATAATTTATGTGACCACTTTGTTATATGACTAGGATTAATGACTGTGAAACTAGAATGAATAGAAAAATAGGTAAAATCATGTGTGAGCTTGTGTGATGACCATTACTAAGAGGTTAAGTAAAGGACCAAATTAGTTAACCATTACAAGTCTAAATTAACCCGAATAAATAACCTAGTGAATTGAATTAAATTAGACAACTGGCCACTGTTTGAGTTAGTTTGTTCTCTAAGGATTAGTGCAATGAACGTGAATCTAACCACTTGAATCGGTAGCCAATAGAAGAATTAATCCATTGCACTATTATCATAATATCAACCATAGGATCAATTGAGTTGAACTAAATAGAAGTTCCCTTCGTCATTGAATTTAGTTGAATCTTTGCTTATCTAGTTTTTAGTTAAGCAGTCTAAGTATTAGTTGGTAAGTTTATAGTCTTGCAAAACTAGAGAAACCCCCTTTTTATTACTTGTTTTTATTTAGATAATATTAACGCTTAATTTTAATTATTTACTGTTCCCTGTGTTCGATACCCTACTTGCTTGAACTATATTACTAATCGATAGGTACACTGCCTTTCGTGTGTTTATTTTGTGTCTAAGTTAGTAGGATTAAAACTAGTTGGGTTTCACACACATCAAGAAATGATGTTACTAGGGGAGCTGCATATGCATCTACTGAAGACTTGTCTGCGGCCATGGCTATGCTAAAAACCATGGATAGGAGGATGGATAAAATGGATCAAACGATCCATGCTATTCGGGTGGGTTGTGAAAATTGTAATGGACCTCATCTTACTAGAGACTGCGACTTGGATGAAAATGGCAACAAAAAGGTGCAAGTATGTTACTCAAGTGGGGACCGATATGATGAAGACTGGCGAAAACCAAAGAAAGAGTGGCTCCCGTATGAAGATTACAAGAAGGCTAAGGAGGAGAAGTACAAGCAGAAAGGAAGAGGTTTTTACCAAAAGGAGGAGCCGGCGCAAGAAAGAAAACCAAGTTTGGAAGAAATGCTTACCAAATTTGTAGCTGCTTCAGAAAAGAGACATAACGATCACGATGCTGCCATTCAAGAAACAAGAACTATCCTTAGAAACCAGCAAGCATCCATCCGCAACATAGAAACGCAGCTGGGGCAACTTGCTCAACAAATAAACCAAAGATCACCGAGCGAACTCCCTAGTAAAACTGAAAATAACCCACGAGGCGCGTACATAAATATAATTACAAAAAGAAGTGGGAAAATAATCACTCCTCTGGCCCCTATTCAGAAAGAAGCACCCAAAGAATCACAGAAAGAGGAAGCAGAAAATCAAAATCTTCAATCTGACAGCTCTACTCGTCGAGTAGAAAATGTGGACTCGGCGAGTCCACTGCCAAATCCGAAGGATCAGGCCCTTGAAATGCTTTATCAGCCTCCAATGCCATACCTAACCCGAGCTAAGAAGGAGAAGCAGGAAGAGGAGTACCAGAAGTTTCTAGACCATATCAAGGATCTTCAAATCAACATACCCTTCATCGAAGCTATCGTACAAATGCCCAAATATGCTAAGTTCCTTAAGGAACTTCTCACTAATCGAAGGAAGATGGAGGAAGTGAAGAAGGTAGTCCTCAATTAAAACTGCTCAGCTGCTACGCTAAATAAGCTACCAAAGAAGAAGGGTGACCCGGGGAGCTTAACTTTACCTTGTCAATTTGACAACTTGGCTACCATTCATACTTTGGCCGATTCGGGAGCAAGTGTAAACCTAATGCCACATTCATTCTTCAAGAAGCTGGATATCCCGGAACCAAGACCAATTCGCATGGTGATTCACTTAGCAAACAAGACAATCACTTTCCCAAGAGGCATATGTGAAGACTTACTGGTCAAGGTGGACAAATTTGTATTTCCCGTTGATTTTATAATTCTAGATATGGAGGTGGATCCTCAAGTCCCGATCATCCTCGGAAGACCCTTCCTCAACACTGTGAGTGCTATAGTAGACATGAGGGATTCGAAGCTTACTTTGTGGGTAAGTGATGATTCAGTAACTTTTGGGGTCGATCAAGCCATGAAGTATGAAAGGAACAGTGACGACACGACATTCTCAATTAACATGCTAGATGAACTATTAGAGGAATGCATAAGTGAAGATTCCAGCAAGTCTACAATTTTTTATGAAGAGTTTGATGCAGAAAAAACTTAATGGAGAACGAAAGGCTGCTGGAAGAAGCTGAGTTTGAAGATTTGGTGAAGCAATCTGATAAATCTACTCGCCAAGTAGGGCTGAGCTACTCGCCGATTTCATCCTTAGAAAAGCCAGAATTCGTAAATGCAGCTACCAACTCGCCGAGTCCCTTACCTACACTCGGCGAGTAGAACAATCAGAACCCAAAAACTGAGCTCAAAAAGTTACCAGAACATTTGGAGTATGCTTTCCTTGAAGATGGCAACCAAAAGCCAGTAATCATAGCCCTCTGACCTGTCCAAATATGAAAAGGAAGACCTAATGCAGGTTTTGAAGAAGCAAAAGCGGGCCATAGCATGGAGCATCACCGACATCAAGGGAATAATCCCTTCTTATTGCTCTCACAAGATTAATCTGGAAGAAGGAGAAAAGACGGTTGTAGAGCACCAAAGAAGATTAAACCCAAATATGCAAGAAGTGGTCAAGAAGAAAGTGGTCAAACTCTTAGATGCGGGAATTATCTATTCCATTTCCGACAGTCCGTGGGTGAGTCCGGTCCAAGTGGTGCCCAAGAAAGGAGGGATGGCGGTCATAACCAATGAAAAGAACAAGCTAATTCCGACACGAACGGTAACTGGTTGGAGAGTGTGCATTGATTATCTAAAGCTAAACGATGCCACTCGTAAAGACCATTTTCCCTTACCTTTTATTGATCAAATGTTAGAAAGATTATCGAGCCATAGTTATTATTGCTTTCTAGACGAATTCTCGAGTTATTTCCAAATACCCATAGACCCAATGGACCAATAAAAGACCACATTTACTTACTCAAGTGGGACTTTTGCTTATAGATGCATGCCTTTTGGGCTATGCAATGCACCCGCGACTTTTCAAAGGTGTATGACAGTCATATTCCACGATATGATGGAAAAATTCATGGAAGTTTTTATGGACGATTTTTCTATTATTGGATCTTCCTTCCATAATTGTCTCACAAATCTTGAATTAATGCTTGCTAGGTGTGAAAAAACCGACTTGGTCCTCAACTGGGAGAAATGTCACTTTATGGTTAAGGAGGGTATAGTGTTAGGCCACAAGGTTTCCAAAATGTGAATTGAAGTGGATCGGGCAAAGATTGACACCATTGCCAAATTACCCTCACCAAATAATGTGAAGGGCATTAGAAGTTTTCTAGGTCACGCGGGTTTTTATCAGCGTTTTATAAAAGATTTTTTTGAAATAACTAGACCTCTAACACAATTACTCTTAAAAGATGCACCATTTAATTTTACTAAAGAATGTTTAGAGGCATTTGAATTTTTAAGGAAAAATTAACTAATGCCCCGATCATTATTGCACCAAATTGGAATTTACCATTTGAAATAATGTGTGATGCTAGTGACTTTGCATTAGGAGCTGTCCTTGGTCAAAGGGTTGATAAGCACTTTCGACCCATATATTATGCTAGCAAGACTTTAAATCCAACCCAAGAAAATTACACCACCACGGAAAAAGAATTATTAGCTGTGGTGTATGCTTTTGATAAATTCTGTCCTTATTTAGTTTTATCTAAAACAACAGTTTTTACTGACCAATCTGCTATCAAGTGTTTATTTGCCAAACAGGATGCCAAGACAAGATTGATACGATGGGTGCTACTTCTTCATGAGTTTGACATAGAGATACGAGACAAAAAGGGAACGGAGAATGTAGCAGCTGACCACTTATCAAGACTTGAAAACCCGCGATTGCAAGAAGATAGAGTTGGAGATGATTTTCTGAACGAGTATGTTATGGTGACCGTGGGAGAAGAACCATGGTTTGCAAATATATCTAATTACTTAGCTAGAAAATACATCCCAAAAGATCTCACAAGTCAACAAAAGAAGAAATTCTTTTCCGAGATAAAATATTACTTTTGGGATAACCATATCTTTTCCGAAGATGCGCGGATGGAATCATACGAAGCTGCATGTTCGGGATTGAAAGCCGGAAAATTTTCGAGCATTGTCATAGCGGGCCCACGGGTGGACATCATGGAGCACATTACACTGCAAAGAAGATCTTTGACATTGGGTTTTACTGGCCCACGATTTTTAAAGATGCAACCCAATGTTTCAAAGAGTGTGATGCTTGTCAAAGAGTGGGAAACATTTCATCTCGAAATGAAATGCCACAACATAGTCTCCAAGTGTGCGAAGTATTTGATGTGTGGGGGATCGATTTCATGGGACCATTTCCCATGTCCAAAGGCAACAAATACATATTGGTGGCGGTAGATTATGTATCCAAATGGGCGGAGGCACAAGCTTTACCAACTAATGACGGTCGGGTGGTGTTGCGGTTTTTAAAGAAGTTATTTTCAAGATTTGGAGTCTCGAAAGCTTTTATAATTGACCGAGGCACTCATTTTGCCAATGATCAACTAGAGAAGGTGCTAAGGAAATATGGGGTAACCCATAAATTTTCTACATCCTACCATCCCCAAACTAGTGGACAAACTGAAGTGACAAATCGAGCTTTAAAGTGAATCTTGGAGAAATCAGTGGGGAGCAATCGCAAAGAATTGTAGGATAAGCTAGATGATGCACTTTGAGCCTTTTGTACAACTTTCAAAACGCCTATTGGTACTACACCATATAGGTTAGTTTTTGGAAAGCAATGTCATTTGCCGGTGGAGATAGAGCATAAGCTTTTTGGGCTTTAAAGATGTGCAACTTCAACATGGAGGAGCTCAAGAGCAACCGGTTAATGCAAATGAATGCTTTTGAGGAACTTAGAAATGATGCATACACTAGTTCTTTGATCTATAAAGAGAAGACCAAGATGTGGCATGACAAGAGGATAAAAGAAAATAAAGAATTTCATGAAGGCCAAAAGGTGTTGCTCTTTAATTCAAGGCTAAAAATCTTCTCGGGAAAACTCAAGTCAAGATGGGATGGTCCTTTTCTGGTGAAGACGGTGTTTCCACATGTTGCTATAGAGCTATTGTCAAAAGATGGAACACCTTTCAAGGTCAATGGACATAGGGTCAAAAAGTATAAAGAAGGAGTCCCAAGGAATGAAGGCATGGAAGAGTTGATGTTGCTGGAAGGGATTGCAGCCACGTAGAAGGGGAAGAGTCCAACTAATGACTCCTTAAAAAGAAGCGCTTCCGGGAGGCAACCCGAGTTTTGAGTTTGCATTTTCTTTCCTTTACTTTCTTTTTAATTATTTTAGGATCTTTTTCATTCATCTTCTTCTGAGAATATAATTTCTTGAGGGCAAGAAATGCCTAGAGTGTGGGGTGGAGGGTTAAAAATGAGAAAAAACATTCAATTTTTTTTCAAACTTCAAGGTTTACTCGCCGAGTAGGTACGTGTACTCGGCGATTACTTGCCAAAGTAACCCATAAAACGCGTAAATGCAGTTCTACTCAGCGAGTAGATCTTTTCTACTCGGCGAGTAGCCAACTTACACAGATGGTTTATAATCTGTAAAATAAGGGTTTTCACCCATTTAACCCATACACTCACCGTGCACAACCTCCTTCAAGCAATCTCTGTGATTTCTTCGACTTTTTGCTTAATCCTTGACTTTCAAGGGAAAATGTGTGATATTTACACTTAAAACTCATCAAAGGTTCAAGCTTTATCACTGATTTGCCCCTATTTTGTCTAAATTCGGATTTAGGGGTTTCCTCAAATTCTAGGGTTCTAATTTTACCATGAATTAGGTAATGTTAGGAGAAATTTCTTTTGGATTAATGGTTATTTGACTTAGTACAGCAAACCCCTATGCAAAATTGGGTGTTTTGGACAACCTATATGTGTTCGACAGAATATGGTCCCGATGTTCATCCTACTCGCCGAGTAGGACATGAACTCGACGAGTAGGAGGCTATACAGATTTGTTTATTCGATTTTAATTGCTAGGTGTTGTTTGTTTGTGCTTTCTTAATGTTGTTATGCAGATACCATGTTCAAAAGAGGTCAATCTTCAAGAAGGGGAAGCCAAGGGGACATCCCGTGGCTCTCATTCCGCCAAATCACGTCCAAATCGTCTCAAGCTCGTGCCAAAAACAAGTTAAAGGCATTGAAACAGAAAGAGATTCATTTACCCAACGCAGTGGACATGGATTGGTTGTGGAAAGTTGGTTTAGAAGAGGAGCTGACACCATATTTGGTGAAGGAATGCAATTTGGGGGATTCAACCATCATATGTGATGGTTGGTTACAATTATTCAAGATACAAGAACTGGTCTATGCTGAATTGTGTTGGGAGTTTTTTGTTACCATCTCATTCTGAGGTGGTAGTGAGTACTACAATCCCAATATAATTTTCTTTTCTCTTGGTGGGGAGCTGCGACAATGCAACATGGCTGAATTTTCATGGAGGCTTGGGATTTATGAGCAAAGCACTATGTTGACTGAGGATTTTGAAGCCTTCTTGGAGAATTGCCACAAGGATCTTCCCGATGTAGTGATTGCTTCTACCTGGTTGAATACTATTGCTAACCGGGTGTATATCCCGTCTACCGCTCAAGAGGTTCACATTCGTTAGCCCATCCACCGTCTCATTCATCGTTTCGTGGCGAGCACGATAAATATGCGGAAGGATTGGGACAAGGTTCCAACCCTTAACATCTTCTATCTTTGGAGTATTATTAATCCCGATGTTTTCTGCAATCTCCCCTTCTGCATAGCCAAGTATCTTGCAGAAGGGGCGGTTAAGGAGAAGGTTAACTCCAAGATTAATGGAGGAATGTTTGTGACAAGGCTTGCCAGGTTGTTTGGGATATTAGATTTGCAAGAGGCAAGGGCGCTGACGGTCATTTATCCCCCTCCGTTCAACACCGCATTATATAGGAGGGCAAGGATTGTGGAGAAGTTTGGTGATTATTTTTCCATTCCACATGCGGATGAGCCGGCAATCCCCGCGGAGTCGGGAAGGCGAGTAAGGCAACAAAGCGAGCGGGTACGAGAAGACCCACCGGTTATTCCGGTGGAGGAAGAGAATGATGGATGGAATCAAGTGGAGTACCGGCGCTATTTGGATGATAATGAACGAGGGGTTAATTATAACAATCAATCATTTGAATACCTCTTTGAGCAAATGAACATCGCACCGAGACCCCGTCCGGGATATCCCTACATTATTAGTTGGGAGGAAAGAATTATGAGGGGTAATGAAGGAGGAGGAAGCGAAGCCGGATGGGCTGACATGGAGGAAGAGGATTGAGGACTTTATGTTTTATATTTTGTGTTTTTATTTATGGTGTTTTGATTTGAACAATTGTTAAACTTGGATGATTTGTTTTTTAGGACTTTCATTACTTTCACTTTTAGTTGTTTATTTTTCAGGAATGGAAGGTTCGGAAGCATAATAAAGTGTTAAGGGTCAAGTAAGGAAGTGAGTGATGTTCAAGAAAGAGTGCGAAGTTTTGTCCTTAGGATTGACTCCGTTAGAGTTGAGAGTAATGGAGGGTGTTGCTGTTGGAAGGTTTAGAGAAAGGGTCAGTGAAATATTCAAATTCAAAACCTAAGTCAAGAAGAACACAAGCTGGATCAGTTTTGGCAATACAACACCTACTCGCTGAGTGCACAAATTCTACTCAACGAGTGCATGGGGACTTACACGTAATAGTTGCAAGTTAAAAGATACTCGCCGAGTACACGACACTACTCGCCGAGTAGATTGACAATTTTTGAGTTCCAGAGCTGTTTTGAGCACTTTCATTGCAGTACTTGTCCATTTTTCATGAAGAGTTGTTACTGGAGATTTCTAAGAAGCTTTTTCCTTGATATTTCCGAGCTGTCAACCACACGAGACGCATGACACCCAAGACATGGATGATATGTTCCCATGTCTAAAGTCAATTCAAGATGGAGCTGAAGAAAAGAGTTATCAACCTATCGACTGCTACCCCAGGGGAGTTTGTTCCAATTCTCTCTATAGTTTGCATTGTTATTTTTTGCATGATATGCAATGAGGGCATTGCATAAAATAAGTGTGGGGTAGGGGGTTGGTCACATATTAGAAAATTTAGAATCTTAATTTAGGCTAATTTTAAAAAATTGTTGCATACCAAAAATATTACTTAGGAATTAATTTAGAAAATTTTGGTAAAAGAAATTAGGGTTCTATGTTAAAATTGTGTTGATAATTGCATGAAAAGCCAAATGTTTAGTTGAGCCTATATACGTTCTAGTGCATTTGTGGCTTCCTTATTCCAGTGAAATCATGGGACAAAAACACGACCTCGCTCAACCTGAGGGATGCAATATGTTTAGCATCGTGTACTAGAAATGTATCCAGGAAAATTATTATCGTTAACCAATAAAGGTTGAAGTTGAGTGCCCCTGCTTAAGCATGTAGGGATTTGAGTGAAAAAGTGAGGTACATGTATAAAAAAGAGAGAGAAAGTTACAAGAAAAGTTGAAGAATTTTTGGAGCATCAAAGTCAAATATCAAACATGAAGATCAAAAATTCCAAAGAAATTCAAAAGGTGAAGATACCAAAAACCAAACAACAAGGTGGTGAATTCAAAGAGATCAAAGATCAAATGTCAAAGAAATAGAGAATTCTAAAGAGCTCCAATGTGGTATCATTAAATTGTAATTATCTAGATTATGTATGCTTGGGTTGCTCAACCAAAAATACCTTGAGGTTAAGAGGTTTTCTGAGGATGGATTCGGAGGGATGCATAAAATGAGCATAGTTCGGGGTGAATGGGCGAATGTTTATGAGGATTGTGAGTATTTGGAGTATGGGGATATTTAGGACAATTTTAGACACAAATGCATGCGTTGCGGCCTTGGCATAATGGCTAGGTTAGATTGGAGTTGTCATATGTGGTTCTAATATGTTAAAATTCAGTTTTGCTTGGGGGCAAGTAAAAGTCAAGTGTGGGGTATTTTGATATGTGCATAATTAGTTAATTATTTAGCATACATTTTTATTCATTTTTAACTAATTATGTGTATAATGTGGACCAAAAGGTACTTAATAATGCTTAAATTTTGTTTTTAGTCCAAAAGACATGCTTGGGAGTGAAAAGGAACAAGGGGAAGCAATTAGAGATCAAAGAATGAAGAATGAGGGACAAAAGCTTAGCTACTCGGCGAGTACACTAGAATATTCTAGAAGATAAGTCAAGACTCCTGGTATAAGACGGATAACAAGCGTCTACTCGGCGAGTTGGGTCTGCTACTCGCCGAGTACACCCTGTTTTGTGATCATTATAAATATCAAACTATTATCCGAATGGAAAAGACTTTTGGCGATTTTGAGAGATGAACCTGCGAAAAAGAACCCTTGGAGGAGCTAAGGAACCCTAACCTTAAATCCTTTGAAGAATCAAGGCAATTAGGTTATTCATTCCACTTAGCTTTAGGAATTAAGTATGTTTAGCTTAGTTAAATTTTCTTTTGAGATTGTTTTTGTTATGACTATGAACTAAATTTGTTTTGTTTCTGTTGGGGAAGACCAATTTACTCCTATGGTTTAGAATATAATTTTTGATTGATTGTTATTTGGTGATTTTATTGAATTAAGTTTGTTAAAGAACCTTATGCATTAATGACAACTATTTTCTATTAATTGGAAGGTAATTAAGCTGATGAACATCTCTTAATTATTAACCCCATATG
Organism: Lactuca saligna; assembly: GCF_052625555.1. Lineage (NCBI taxonomy): Eukaryota > Viridiplantae > Streptophyta > Magnoliopsida > Asterales > Asteraceae > Lactuca > Lactuca saligna. Next base: position 203,887,108 of record NC_136424.1, on the reverse strand, counting down.
TTATGAGAACACTTTATCATATGCTTCAGAATAATGAATATGAAATTAGGATTAATTAGAGAATGGGTAAATTAATGTGTGAGCTTGTTTGAGAAACCAACAAACAAGAGGTTAATTAAAACACCAACTTGATTAACCAATTACAAATCTTATTTAATCCAAACAATTGAACTAGGGAATTAATTAGTTTAAACAATTGGCCACTGCTTGAATTGATTAATTGTCTAAGGGTTAGGAGTAATGAACATGAACCTAACCACTATAGTTGGTAACCAATAATAATTAATTTATCATTTAAATAACCATAGGAGTGAATTGGTTGAACCTAAACAGAAACCCTTTAATAAATTTGGTGAATTTGTCATTTGCTTTAATTGTTTAGTTAGTTAAGTGTTTAAATGCTTTGTTTAAGTTTCTAGTCTTGTAAAACTAGAGAAAAAAACCCTTTTACTTTTATTACTTGCTTAGATAAAATTAGTTATTTGATTAATTTCCGTTCCCTGAGTTCGACACCCTACTTATCCAACTATAGCACTAAAAGACAGGTTCACTGCCTTTGTGTGCTTAATTTATTAACTAAAAGTAGGATTAAAACTAGCTCATTTCACACACATCAAAAATATAGGATTTTCGAGGAGATACAAACATTTACAAACTTCTACATCAAACATTTACGACAAACATTTACAAACTTATACATCAGACACTTACAAACATTTTCATACAAAAAATGACACTAAAATGCTTATGAACTCACCAACTTTAAAGCTGATCAACTCTTTCAAAATAACTTGTATTCTCAGGTCATCAGTAGACAAGTACCGATGCCAGCTTTTGAGAAGATGGAGCTTGTTCAAGACTCATATTTTATTTTGATTCATATTTTTAGTGTCTTATAAACTTCATAGAACACACTTGTATTAAATTATATTATTATTTGAATGGATGATGTTCTTGCTTGTTTACTACTATGCTTTGTTGTGATACTGTACATGACGTCCTCCACCTCCAAACATTTACGCCGTTCTTGGTTTTCGGGTGTGACATAAAAACCTAAGACCATAAAATGGTGTTTGTATAGTTTTGTTTTCACATCCAAAAAAATTATGCCAAATTTAAACTTTTCCAATCATAAATAAAACAAAATAGTATTTGTTTACAAATCATTATTCATCAGAGTGTCCGAATAACCAGATCATAAGGATGAGGAGCGGTACGGTCACGTCTTCGCCTTGCTATGATCTCCTGAAGTACCTGAAACAATAAAGTGAAAACTACAAGCCCGAGGGCTTAGTGAGCTACCCCTAAAATACCAATACCACGCTGATAATACCATATCAATAACAGGCAATCAACAACATGCATACTGGGCCATCAGCCTGACTGGACTGCCCTACAAGGCCTATAGTCTATCTAAATCTATCCAGAGCCTTTGGCATGACTTGCCATGTGGGCCTACAGCCTCCCCGGACCGCTCATAGGGTGTGTTGGCCTTCAGCACAAAGAAGGACCGCCTAAACCCAAGCAATAAGCAAATAACCAATGTGCGCATAGCTAACATATACTGGCATATACAACATCAAACATATCTATTTCACTGATCATCACTCATAGCAATCTCTCATAACTAGAGCACCAGACTAGCAGGTCACTAACATACTCATCCCTACAGACCATAAGAGCATAGCATACTGTCTATCATGATTCAGACCTAACAGGTCATAACCACATGCAGCATACATAACAATAACAGCAAAAGGGCCGACCTTTGTGCCTTAGACCCTATTAATATAGTGAGGATAACTCACCTTGCAGATGTCGACTCGGTAGATGAACCCCAACCCTCGGATCATTGTCAAAAACTCCACCACCTATTACCATAATATAATCATACCCATAAGTTCCCAACCTTTCAAGGTACCCCAACAGCCAACTAATCAAACCCTGGTCCAAGTCAAAGTCATCAGTCAAGGTCAACAGTCCATGTTGACCGTAACTCGCCGACCCTCAGCTACTCGTCGAGTTTCTTAAAGTGCTTGTCCACCCGCCGAGTCACCGGAGTGACTCGTCGAGGTCCTTCGGTTTACGATCGAAAACCCTAAGGCGGCTCGTCGGGTTCACTCTTGAAACTCGACGGTTACACACACATACATAAATTAGGGAAACCTCAACCGACTCATCGAGTTGTTCATCCAACTCGTCGGGTCTAGGCCTATCTTCATATGACTTGCCGAATTCCTTCAGTCCTTAAGCCATACCGACTCTTTTAAGCCATGTAGTGGCTCCAAATTATAGATCCAAGCTTCTAAGGCATGCATTTCACTTAAAGTTGCAAACTTTACGTGCATGCAAGGCTAAAAAGCTCTTAATGTCAAATCCAAGCTCACAATGGGGGTTTCATACTCAAGGAGGCTTCATACAAGACCAGGATCAGAGCTTTATGACTCTAGAACCCAAGAAGGGTCCAGATCGAAAGTTACAACTTCAGATCTAGCTCATATCCCACACTATCATCTCAATCAAACCATAAAAACCCTAAATATCAACCAAATGAAATCTAAAAGGAAAATGAAGTAAAGGTGACGACTTGATACGTCCAAATGATGCTAACTGAGGTAGATTTTTGATTCCCACGCCTTCCTTGCTCCTAGTCTCTTGCCCTCCAAGTTCTTCCTTTCCAAAAACCTCCTTTCTAAAGCTTAAGATAGACAAGGATGAAGCACCACATGGATTACGGTTTTCTGAGCTCTTAAAGGACTATAAAGAGGAAAAGGAGGCGTATGCTTCCTTAAATAGGGTGCAAAACCCCGGGATCTAGGGTTTCTTTTGCCAGGTCCTACTCGTCGAGTTCTTCATGTACTCGGCGTGTAGGCCACTAAATAGGCGATCCCACCCCACTGCTACTCGATGAGCAGGGCAACCAACTCGTCGAGTATATCTTAAAACCAAATAAACCTTCATTTAAATCAATACCTGAGAATCGGGGCATTACATTCGTAACAGCAGAAATGTATATGTATTCCGTAAATTTTACTGTGGAGTTAATCTCTATGTGAGTCGTTATAACCATGCTTGATATGACGGATCTGCCTGTCATTACGTTTTTCAGGCGTCGTCTTGTTTAAGGTAAGACATTTGTCACCATAGACTGACCTTGTCTAGTTGTAGCGAACAACTCAGGTGCGGGGCTGTCAACCCCGTATAGATCTATACACAAACTCTCGCTCTCCCTTCAAGAGACTCTGATTATAACTACGGGACTTAAGGTTGTACACTAGGTAGGAACGAATGAAAGAACGTCTCACAAGAACCTTAACTAAATTTTCGCGAAGAATGTATCATATTGTTTACCGTTTTAAAATAATGAACAAGTATGCATCTGATCACAAAGCATTGGTTATGAAAATACCATTTGTTTTTATCAAAGCGTCAACTATTGTTTGTTATTGGTCATATTAACATAAAATGTGACCTGAGGCCCAATAAGAAAATAAATGGGCCTATAAGGCCCAAATAACATGTAATGAGAACACAAGGCCCATTAAGGAATGGAAATGACGTAATTAACCCAATTATTATTATAATGCATTATTTAGCTCAATTAATATCAAAATGACATGAAAAGTCCACTTTTATTGAAATTGACATTCTCGGCTCAATAAACCGAGAATTTACATTATAACTCCATTTTTTATAAAAACGACACTTTAGACCCATTAAGACCGAAAGTTTACATTTAAGGGCCCATTTTGAATAAAATGACATTTTTAGCTCACTTTTGTTAGAAATAACTTTTTCGGCCCAAATATATTGGAAATGACATTTTTGGCCCAAATTTAATGGAAATGACATTTTAAGTCCATAAAGGCCAAAATTTATATTTTAGGCCCATGAAAACCGTGATTATCTAATTAAGGCCCATTTTTATGAAAATTGACCATTTTAGCCCATCAAAACCATGATGGCCCAAATAAAAGACCGTTTTGCAAAAATTAACACTTTCAGCCCCTTTAAAACCGTGAATATCATAAAGATCCATTTTTGTCTAAAAATGACTCTTTTGGTCATCTTAAAACCGTGAGTTAACAAAAAGGCTTCACTTTTTGTTTATTTGTCAAATATGGCCCCTCATACGGTTTTATTTAGTTTTCAAGTATTTCTTAACATGTTTGATCCTTTCAACTTCATAGTAAGTTACATAAAGTGGTTTAGTTTACAAACATCACCAAGTTTTAGTAGATATCTTGAGTTTTTATGAAGTTTTAACATGTTTTCATAACATATAACATGAATACACACACACACATACTGTGACACCCCCATTTTCACGGCCAGAAAAGACCGATTTTGTTTATGCTTTGTTTGAAAATCAGAGTAACATTTTAAATAAAAGTGTTGCGGAATTTGTCCCAAAACAAAATATGATAAAGATTTATCAAAAGCATTTCCATAGAAATGTATTTCATTAAAAAGACTCGGGATGTCATGTTCGCTACAGATCATAAGCATAAACAATACAACATAAGCCTTACTACATTATTTCATAACTACAGTCCTATATCCGTAATCACTCATCCAAAACATCACATCTTTGCTCGAGCGCCACTACCTGGAATACATAAAACTGAGTGGGTTAGGCTTGGGAGCCTGGTGAGCACATAGATTTTTCAACCCACAATAAATAAGTTTATTAAAGTCATCAATCAACAATAACCCGATTACCCGTTCCTGTTATCCTTACTTTTACGTTCCTAAACACCTATCATAAGGGACCTAGCCTAAGGATCATCATCGGGATGGACACTACTACTAAGGGGATTCCTCTGCAATAAATGTCCTTAAGGCAACCATGTGGGGGATGGAGTACACCAATGAACACATTGTTCACAAACACCTACAGGTTGCGAGCCTGCTAGCGTTCCACTGGACTGTCTAGAAGAATCCGTGGTCGTCATCCATACTCCGCTAGATAATTGAATCAACAAAATCAACATCGAGGCCTCTCATCATTTTATCACACATCACCTATTACATCTACCCATGTTTTACCCCAACATTTTTTTTTGTAGATATAAAATACATATACAGTTCAAATCATTGAAAACATGTATAAAAATGTTCATCCAGCATAGATAGCAAGTATTCAGATAATATGCACACATAGCACGTAATTTATATAAAATACTTCATATCTATGTGTAAGCTGAAAGTAACTATGCACTCACTTGTTAAAGTGATGATTCCAAAATCGGGCAACGCTTGCTTCTAACGATTCTATTTTCCTTCGACGAAACCTAGCATTATTATCGCTAAATTTTAGTCTAATATTTACCGTGATCAAATATTAGTTTTAGTATTATTATTATTATTATTATTATTATTATTATTATTATTATTATTATATAAGCGTTAAACAATATTTTTCCAACCACTATGTACAGATAGGGACCAGACATAAAACACCAGAGGGCAGGACCATTTTGGCCTATAGCACTTCTGAAATCCAACAACCCTATGCGGCCCTTTAAACCAGATTCCCCGTACCACGAGTAGTTAAAAAAAATATTATAATGACACTTATGTAAGTTATAATAATAGCTCAAATATGTATTATAAGTTCATAATAACAATACTAATTTTAAATATAAGCTATATTAGAATAGGGTAAGCATAACTTACTTACAAGGGGGTTTTAGCTAGGATTCAGGCTCTGTAGGGGCAGAACTTCTTCGCTGAACTTTTCTAAGAAAGATTCGTGCAGCGCTTCAGCGCTCACCTTACTATACTAAACTACAGAAAGAGAAGTCGAATCACGAGGGACCGAAATGCTCGGGGGATAAGGAGAGAAAGACTCTTGAATCAAGAGAATGGTGCAAGAAATATGAGAGCCCAAGACTCTTATTTATATTAATTGAATTTTCAAAAACTACCCTCCATTATTACTTAATGACCTTTTAGTTATTTAAACAACTAAACACCCCTCTATAATACTATTTTAATTGGATTTAATGATATTTGTACTAAACTAATGGCGAAAGAACTCAACATTAGTTTTATAATGACCGCATCGTCGATACCTTTCTAATGATATATACATATGTATATATATGTGTACGTATACATGATTTATACTTTATTTTAATTCGTAAATATGCTATTATAATTTGTAACTCGTTCATCGAACTCCGTTTTTGACGTTCTTTATATCCACGCATAGGTGGAGACGTACTCTACAACTTTCATTTAGACTCCGTCGGCTAATTTTGACTTTATTTTTAATGTTATATTTTTAACAGGCCGGGACAAGATTGGTCCATTAAAATCTCATAACTTCTTCATACGAAGTCAGATTTGGGCGTTCTTTTTATGGACACTCTCAGTTTAACATATTCTATGACTTTCATTTATATTTCTAAGGCTAAAAGTCGCTCTATCATAAGTTCACTATTTACGTTTCCCGGTGTCGTGCCGGTTCCATCGTGAAACTTCGACAAGTCATAACTTCTTCGTTATAACTCGGATTTCGGTGTTCTTTATATCCTCGGAATCCTTTTTTTCGACCACTACAACTTTATGTAGAGATATCGAGCTTATCTCACACTTAAATTTTGATGCTTATTTTTATTCTTTATTAATTATACATTTATAATTAAATAATAAACACATAAATACACATAATTTACATAATTCTCAAATATTTCATCTTTATTAATTCAAAAAGAGTTACAATAGTTGACCTAGACTATTACATTGTTAAAAATGCTTAGCCCCGAAACCCGGGCGTTACAATTCTCTCCCTTTTAGGATGATTCCGTCCCGAAATCATGCATTAGCAAACAAATGTGGGTGGCGACTCATCATGCCACTTTCTGTTTCCCAAGTGAGATTCGTCCCATTCGAATGTTTCCATCGGACTAGCACTAATTCGACCATCTTGCATCATAACTTCTTAGTTTTACGGTCATTGATTGCCTCAGGCTCTTTAATCAGCCTCTTGTTCTCATCCATCCTTAACTCTAAGATCAGGATTATGTCGGGAACTTCTCCCGTGACTTTCCTCAGATAACACACATGGAAGGTGTTATGAATACCGAGTTCTTCGGGCAATTCCAACTTGTAAGCTTGGTTCCCAATCTTCTGAAGAACTTTGAAGGGACCAATGAACCTTGGACTCAACTTCCCTCGTTTCCCGAATCTTATAAGTCCCTTCCATGGTGAGACTTTAAGCAAAACGGAATCCCCAACTTCAAAATTCATTAGTCGTCTTTTCTTGTCAGCGTAGCTTTTTTGACGATCTTGAGCTGCTAACATCCTTTCCCTAATCACTTTTAACTTCTCAACAGTCTCATGGACTATCTCGGGGCCCATAAACTGCTTCTCTCCAGCTTCAAGCCAAAAAGATAGTGTACGACACTTCTGTTTAAACAAGGCTTGATAAGGCGCCATCTTGATGCTCGAGTGAAAACTATTGTTGTAGGAAAATTCTACCAGAGGTAAGTGCTCGTCCTAGTTCCGTTGGAACTCGAGGGTACATGCTCTCAGCATATCTTCCAGTGTCAGAATCGTTCTTTCACTCTGACCATCAGTCTGCGGATGGTAAGCCGCACTCAAACATAATTTCGTACCCAATTCCTCTTGTAGACTCCTCCAAAACCTCAACGTGAAACGACTATCGCAATCTGATATAATCGTAAGAGGAACACCGTGAAGTCTTACAATTTCCTTCACGTAAGCATTTGCGAGCTTATCCATAGACCACTTCTCGTTGGCTGCTATGAAGTGTGCACTCTTGGAGAAACGATCCACGACTACCCAAATCATGTCGTGTTCGTTCTTCGTCCTGGGCAGTTTAGTCACAAAATCCATGGTGATGTCTTCCCATTTACCCATGGGTACAGGTAAGGGTTCTAAACTCCCATAGGGTTTCTGATGTTGTGCCTTAGATCTCGCACATGTCACAAACTCGGCCACATACTTCGCAACATCGAGCTTCATCGTCGGCCTCCAGTAGTAGGGTTTTAGGTCCCTATACATTTTAGTGCTACCGGGATGAATCGAGTACATGGTCTTGTGTGCCCCTTCCATCAGAAGGTCTCTTATTCCTCCCGTCTTAGGTTCCCAAATCCGATCATGGAATACCTTCAGTCCTCGACTGTTTGTACCGAACATTAACGTTTTTCCCAAACGTTCTTCCTTTCGGTCATTCTTTTCTAAAGCTTCTTCTTGAGCTTTCCTGATACTTTCCACAATCGTCGAGATGACTTCAATTCTCAACGCTCTTGGCCTTTTCCTTTCAAGATTGACTTTCCGACTAAGAGCATCAGCAACAACATTTTCTTTACATGGGTGGTAAAGTATCTGACAGTCGTAGTCCTTGAGTAGTTCTAGCCAGTGTCGTTGCATCATGTTCAACTCCTTCTGATTAAAGAGATACTAGAGACTCTTATGATCAGTGAACAACTTACACTTCATGCTGTAGAGACAATGCATCCATATCTTTAGAGCAAATACTACCGCCGCCAACTCCAAATCATGAGTTGGGTAGTTCTTTTCGTTCTCTTTCAACTGTTGAGATGCGTATGCTATCACCATTTCTCTTTGGGTCAGAACACAACGCAACCTGACTCCAGATGTGTCACTGTAGCCCGCGAAGTCTTCAACTCCATCAGGTAGAGAAAGTATCGGTGCTTCACATAGCTTCTTCTTCAGCTTCTCAAAAGCTTCTTCATGCTTCTCATTCCACGTATATGTAACTCTTTTATGGGTCAAAGCTGTCAATGGAGATGCTATCGAAGAAAAGCCTTGGATAAATCATCGGTAATATTCAGCTAATCCTAGAAAGCTTCGAATCTCTATGGGACTTTTTGGTCGTTTCCACTTTATCACAACTTCGATTTTTGTGGGGTCAACCATTATCCCTTCTTGGTTAACCACGTGACCCAAGAACTGGACTTCTCGTATCCAAAAATCAAACTTGGATAACTTAGCGTAAAGCTTCTCCTTCTTTAACACTTCCAACACTTCCTGTAGATGCTTGCCATGCTCCTCTTGGCTTTTCGAGTAGATCAGAATGTCGTCAATGAATAGTATCACAAATTTATCGAGGAACGGTTTACAAACCCTGTTCATCAAAACCATGAATGTTGCAGGAGCATTGATTAATCCAAATGACATAACCAAGAACTCATAGTGTCCATATCTTGTTCTGAATGCAGTCTTCTCGATATCCTACTCTCTCACCTTCAGCTGATGATATCCTGACCTAAGATCGATCTTTAAGAAGTAGCTCGAACCTTGCAACTGATCGGATAGGTCATCAACCCTCGGCAATGGATACTTGTTCTTCACTGCTGCTTTGTTCAGCTCTTGGTATTCTATACACATTCTCATGCTTTCATCCTTCTTCTTCACAAATAACACCGGAGCTCCCCAGGGTGATGAACTAGGTCGAATGAAACCGTTCTCCAACAGCCCCTGAAGTTGCGTCATAAGCTCCTTCATCTCCATCGGTGCTAATCGATATGGTGCTTTTGCTATTGGGGTTGTACCTGGTAACAAGTCAATCCGAAATTCTACTTGTCTATCAGGTGGTAATCCGGGAAGATCTTCGGGAAAGACTTCCGGATAATCACATATGACAGGTATGTTCTGTACCTCCTTCTTTTCCTTCTTAGCATCGATTACGAATGACAAGTATGATGCACATCCATTGGACAAACATCTTCTGGATTTCATCAGAGAGATGATCCCAGAATTCACTCTGCGTTTGTCCCCGTACACTATAAATGATTCCTTTCCGGGTGGGTTCACCCTTACTATCTTCTTTCGGCATTGAATCTCAGCATCGTTGGCGCTAAGCCAATCCATACCCAAAACAATGTTGAAACCGTTTAACTCTATGGGTAATAGCTATTTGTGGAATTCGTTTCCGTTTAGGTTGATGACGATGTTCCGAATACGATCACTAACAGGTACGAATTTGCCACTGGCAACTTCTACAATCAGGGCATTATCAAGTTTTTCTACAGGCAATGCTAATTTCCCACCAAATTTATGCGACACAAAGGAATAGTTGGCTACGGAATCAAATATTATATTTGCCGACAAACCATTTACAAGAAAAGCACCTGAAGCGACGTTTGTGGCCTCCTTTGCAGCCTCGAGCGTCATCTGGAAGGCTCTTGCCTTCGGCTTCGGTGGAATGTTGGGTCTTCCTGCCTCCTTCTTCTTCGGGCAGTCCCTCAAAACGTGCCCTTCTTCATTACACCCATAACATGCCTTCTGGGTGAGGGTGCATTTATTGGCATAGTGTCCAGGCTTTCCGCATTTGAAACAAGTGACCCCTCCGTTACACTTCCCAGAGTGCTTCTTTTTGCACTTGTCACATCACTTCGCTTCTGATCCTCCTCCTCTCGAACCAGATTTTGAGAATTTACTCTTCTTTCCGGACCTCGAGGATCCGTCAAGTTTCCTTTTCTCACCAACCTCGGCCCTCTCCATACCGCTTTATTTCTGTTGGGTCTCCACATTCTTAGCCGCTCGAACAGCTGATTTCAGAGTGGTTGCAATCTTGACTGTTGGGCCATAGTCGGCTGGCAGTCCATTTGCGAACTTCTCAATTTTGGAAAGTTCGGTTGGAAGTAAGTATGGAACAACTTCATCTTTTCTGTGAATGCAGCATCATAGTCATCGATGCTCATTCTTCCCTTCTTCAAGTTTTGGAACTCATTGTTCAGATCAATTATATCTATCTCTGAACAGTACTGCGCCTTCAGTTGTTCCAAGAACTCATCCCACGACATCTTCAGAGCTTCTCCTCGTGGCATTGTATCCGCCAATAGCTTCCACCAGCTCAAGACTCCAGTTTTCAATTGTCTCACAACGAAGACGGTCGTCTCCTTCTCACTGTAGTCGCAAATCTCAACCACCATCTCCTTCTCGGAGATCCAATCCATAATCTCAACAGGCTTTGGGCTTCCTGAGAGACTTGGTGGTTTTGCACCCAAGAAATTCTTGTACATCCTCCCATCCTTGTTGTTTCTCCTCTCCGGGCCATCCCTTTTCTCACCTTGAGTCCATACTTGACTCACTTGGTGGCTGTAGTTCCCTTCCTCAGATTGCTCGGGAATTGGCTCGGTCGGCTCAACATGTATGGTAGGTTCGTCCCTATTTTCGTGGAGCATCTGTCTCATTTCTTCCCTTTGTTCAGCTAGCATAGCCCGAATCATGGCTTGAACTCCATCCATGGTGACTGGCTCAGGGGCATTTGCTACAACAGGTATTTGTTGAATCACTGGGGGTTGATTCCTATTCCCATTTGCATTCCCAACTCCACTGCGGGTTCTTGTCATTTTGATCTATACACCGAATAAGGTGAATTTAGATCTTTATTTAGGATATACGTTTAAACCATCCTTATCACTTTGAAACGTTTACATGCTAGTTCTAATATCGTAGTCGTACGTTTAGAATCCTAAACACATAAGGTTTCCAAATCCGATCAGCAACAGACCATAGATCTGAACAAATAATAGCATATCAGGCACAAAACATTTAGCACATAAAAGCATTTTAGGCACAGTTCCTAAAATAAGCTAGTGCTCACATCTCACAATCATCGCTTAGCATTCTAAGTTTAAGTCTAGAAATCCTACAAATTCGTAGTTCGCTAAAACGAATGCTCTGATACCAACTATGACATCCCCATTTTCACGGCCAGAAAAGACCAATTTTGTTAATGCTTTGTTTGAATATCAGAGTAACATTTTAAATAAAAGTGTTGCGGAATTTGTCCCAAAACAAAATATGATAAAGATTTATCAAAAGCATTTCTATAGAAATGTATTTCATTAAAAAGACTCGGGATGTCATGTTCGCTACAGATCCTAAGCATAAACAATACAACATAAGCCTTACTACATTATTTCATATAGCACCTTTGAAATCCAACAACCCTATGTGGCCCTTTAAACCAGATTCCCCGTACCACTAGTAGTTAAAAAAAAGATTATAACGACACTTATATAAGTTATAATAATAGCTCAAATATTTATTATAAGTTCATAATAACAATACTAGTTGTAAATATAAGCTATATTAAAATAGGGTAACCATAACTTACTTACAAGGGGGTTTTAGCTAGGAGTCAGGCTCTGTAGGGGAAGAACTTCATCGCTGAATCTTTCTAAGAAAGATTCGTGCAGCGCTTCAGTGCTCACCTTACTATACTAAACTACAGAAAGAGAAGTTGAATTACGAGGGACCGAAATGCTCGGGGGATAAGGAGAGAAAGACTCTTGAATCAAGAGAATGATGCAAGAAATATGAGAGCCCAAGGCTCTTATTTATACTAATTGAATTTTCAAAAACTACCCTACATAATTACTTAATGACCTTTTAGTTATATAAACAACTAAACACCCCTTTATAATACTATTTAAGATGGATTTAATGATATTTGTACTAAACTAATGTCGAAAGAACTCAACATCAGTCTTATAATGACCGCATTGTCGATACCTTTCTAATGATATATACATATGTATATATATATGTGTATGTACACATGATGTATACTTTATATTAATACGTAAATATGCTATTATAATTTGTAACTCGTTCATACGAACTCCGCTTTTGACGTTCTTTATATCCACACGTAGGTGGAGACGTACTCTACAACTTTCGTTTAGACTCCGTCGGTTAATTTTTACTTTATTTTTAAAGTTATATTTTTAACAGGCTGGGACATGATTGGTCCATTAAAATCTCATAACTTCTTCATACAAAGTCATATTTGGGCGTTCTTCTTATGAACACTCCCAGTTTAACATATTCTACGACTTTCATTTAGATTTCTAAGGCTAAAAGTCGCTCTATCGTAAGTTCACTATTTACGCTTCCCGGTGTCGCGCCGGTTCCGTCGTGAAACTTCGACGGGTCATAACTTCTACGTTATAACTCAGATTTCAGTGTTCTTTTTATCCCCAGAATCCTTTTTTTCAACTACTACAACTTTTTGTAAAGATATCGGGCTTATCTCACACTTTAATTTTGAGAGCTTATTTTTATTCTTTATTAATTATACATTTATAATTAAATAATAAGCACATAAATACACATAATTCACATAATACTCAAATATTTCATCTTTATTACTTTAAAAAGAGTTACAATAGTTGACCTAGACTATTACATTGTCAAAAATGCTTAGCCCCAACACCCGGGCGTTACATATACATGCATAAATACTTATATCTAACACAAAAGTAGCTTGTATTCTCCCCCAACACTTAGTAAAAACTGAAAACAAGGGGGTATGAACTCACCTTGAGTGATGTATTCGGCTTTGATGAAGAAAGGAGAGGTGTTTTCGGTCTAGCAAGCTTATTTGGGAAGGGCTTCGAACTTAGCTGTTCTAGGAAGCAAGAATCACGAAATAGAGTGTTTATGAGTGATAAGTTTATAAAAAAAATGAAGTTAACTTCTTGAATAAAAGTAGCTTACCAAAAATGAATGAGCTTTGATGAAGTATCTGTGAACATACAAATAAGCACACACAAATTTTGAAGAGGAAGGATGAGTGAGTTCTTTGTAGCTTTAGAGAGGAATGGGAGTTTGAATTATGTGATGAAATGAAGGTACTAGTGAGAGCTTCTATGGACGAGATTAAGAAGAGGAAGAGAGGGAAGAAGTAAGTGGTTATTACATGGAGGATTAGAGGTCTTGGACTTAGATATATATGATACAGATAACTTGGATTACCATTAAGTAAAAGTGAGGTGTCACCAATTCAAGTTAATTCACTTTTTTTTATATATGTGGGTTGAGAATTAGAGATGGAGAAAAGAAATTTGGTGTTGGGCTTATTTTTGATTACTAATCGAAGTTGTATAGTCCGACATTGATTTTTTTTTTTTTGGCCCATGTGGGGCTTATGGCCTAAAAGAGGTATAAGAGATGGGTTTTCGGCCCTATAAGGCCCATAAGGAGTCTCATGGCCCAAAAATCCATTACTTAGTGAATGTGGGTCCAACTAGGGCCCAAATGTGTATTATTGGCCCAAAAGAATCAAGTTGAGGGTTTATTGGCCCATTAGGCACGATAAATGATTCTTAGCTCAATAATAAGTTTGAACCACGAAGTTAGGGTTACAAACCCAAAGTTGAGTGTGTGAAATGTATCAAATTAGGTTTAAAGCTTCATGAGTGAGTTTTGATTCGAATTGTCGTTGTTGAATGAATATCTTGCATTGTATCAACATTAGGGTTACAATGTATGCTAGAAGTTAAATACACATGGACAGAATTTCCTAGTCTTGACATGCTAGTTGTGACAGTAGTGATACATATGTGATAAGAAGAATAAATATAGATAGCAACAGAGAGAGAAAGATTTCATCTTCAGGTCTTGTAAATTGGAAACTTCATCTCCAGATCATGTGATTGGAAGCTTCAACTATAAGCCTTTTTTGTTGGTAGCCCACGACAGCGAAGGTGGTTGTTGAAATCAACCCACACACATACGCAACTACATATCCATGGTAGAAGTTGTTGAAATGGACAACTCACACACTTAGGCCTTTAGTCGGACGAGTAATCGAGGTAATGCTAGCTTCATTAGTTCTCAAATCTACATATGTCAAACGGGATGGAAGAGGGAAAGGAAATAAAAGAATGTGGAGAGAGAGAGAGAGAGAGAGAGAGAGAGAGAGAGAGAGAGAGAGGTGTCTTTTAATTAATAAAATATAAAAATAAGTATTAAAAATGCAAAATAAAAATAAAAGAGCATTTTAGTCTTTTTAGTTTTCTAAGTGACAAAAAAAAAACCAGCTTAAAAGGACCTCAATCTAAAATAAAAAAATCGAGGTTTAGAGCAAACCTCAGAAAAAAATACATACCATAGGGATCATTTTTACAATTTTGTCAAAACTTAATATGAAATATTCTTATTTCTTAAGTTGTTCATCAAAGTGGAACTTATTGACTATTTAGCGTCTTTGAAATCTTGCAAAAATGTCTTTAAACTAATATTTTCAGGAAGTTTCCTTTCGAAGTACAAAGCGCATGAATTAATCAAAAACTAATAATAGGAACATTAGATGCAAGGGTGTAAGCAACCTAAGCTACTCGTGACTTAAGATTAGGTTAAATAACCCTAAATTAAGCTCCAGTTTCGAGTCTATCGATTAGGCTTCCGAATCTAAACAATCATTGACAAATAAAAAAATTTGTATATTAATATTGAATTCTAACTAAACCAAATCTTTTTATTGAATTTGAACGTGTATATCAATCATGCTCAACTTTAAAAACAATTTCAATTATCAATTGTTATGTACCGGCTAAGAACTCTATAGTTATAGAATACTTCAAGGTTCTTATTATTACTATGTATTTGGCTATAAAGAATTAATTTAAGAATAAAAGTAATTATTTTGATGTGGCATAAAGTATGTAAATGCGAATTTTGTACATGCTTTCAAACGAATTGCTTTCGTATATATTATTATAGCATACTTTTCTATTTAAAGAGAGAAGAACAATAAAGATTAACAAATATATTTATACGAAGAATCAATACAAATTACGAAATAAGATATAAAGAGACCGAGTAGGCATGCACATTAGAACTAGTCCCAAACCCATCTAATTTAACATGGAATGGTTTTTAGGTTTTCAAAATAGGTCTCGTTTACCGTTCTATGAATCAAGCAAAATCAATATGGATACTCGGGTCGATTTGAAGTCGAATTCACATGCGAGTTTTTTTTCTAGTGTATAATTTAGCATTTGTACATTATTTTAGATTATAATTTTATGGTTTTTGGTTTATATTCAATTACTTACAGTCCAATCCCTGGATGTTAGGATATCACAACTAGAATGTTTCAGTCTTTTAACTATTTTTTTAAACTTCTGTATTTTGTAAAAATTTTAAAACATGTATATCTCATTCATTTGAAATCGGATTGACATGTAGTTTAAAATTTGTACATGATTTAAATTATAATTTTATCGTTTTTGGTTTTATATTCAATAATTTACAATCCCCAAAGTTGGGATATCAAATCTGGAAATTTTTAACTTTTCAACTATTTTTTGACCTATAATTTTGTTATTTTTAATTTTGTATTCGTTTGAAGCCTCGTAATAGATAAATTAATTTCTGTAGGCTTCAACGAGATGTATCCTACGCACCGAAAGTTATATCAGTATAACGGGTACAAAACTGAAAAACCTGGATCCAGACACGACCTTAGACCTGGACCCGATAAGCCTCAACAGGTCCGGTCCAAGGTCTACAAAATTTTGTTAAACATGTCTAGTCCAAGGGTTGGTCTTGCCCAGTTTGGTTTGGTCAAATGCTTACCCCTAGTAGTTGAGACCTCCCTGCCAGATAAATTCCTAAAAAACATCATAAATGGTCCCTGTGGTTTCCCAAAATCTGAAGTTAAGTACCCGTGGTTTAGAAACATCATAGATGGTCCCTATGCTTTCAAAACTTTTGACGATTGGTCCTTATTGCTAACTCCGTTAAAATTTGTCCGTTAACCGAGGGGCATTTTCTTCATTTCACTACCATAGGGACCATTTCTGATGTTTTCTGTCGTTTTTTTAAAAGAAAAATTAAATATAGTTATTTAATACTCTCCCTCTCTCTCTCTCTCTCTCTCTCTCTCTCTCTCTCTCTCGTATCAACATCATCTTCATCAAAATGTTTTAGCATACATATTCCATTCCAGAATCATTGAATTGTTCAAACCTTCAAGAGTTTTCCGGTATAACCTTTAGAACATTTACCTAAACAAACACAAAAATCGATCAGATCTAGCCTCAACAACATCAATCATCTCTTATCTCTTTCAAGAATTTCATCACACAGGTTAGACCAGATCTTGTCACGACCATATGAAGCATGTTCTTTGATGAAGAGCTTGGTGAGCATATGTGATTTTCAGAGTATGATGAAGAAGGAAGTGGCAGAGTTGGAGATAATGAATGTGATTGAAGCGGAAATCGGAGGTTGGAGAGGTTAAGCTAGCTTATGAAGACAAGGGAGGCGATGAGGATTCAAACCTAATTTTTCTTACCGGACATCCAAAAGCTTTTGTTTACCCCAAATTTGTCAAAATTTAAATTCACTGAGTGTTTGTTGATGTTAAAACCCCAAAAAAGATCTCCAACCAAACTGCCAGTAGAACCAAACAGCAAGAAACAATTATCTCACCACCTCAACAAATGACTAAGAAACCGCCCCAGGCTTGATGAAAACCAAACTCCAAGATGAAACGCAAGACCAAAATACACAGTAGAGACCCCCACTAGCACCAGGCAAAAACATAGATAATCTCACCAAAACAACAACAAGAATGCATCCAACCACCAAACAGCAAAACAAAACGAAAATAATAAAAGGCTTAGCAATAACCACTAACAAAGGATAACGAAATATTGGAATACACTTCAAAGAATGATAAAGAGAACCGGCAGCATCCACCAACACCACAGGGGCAATTGGGTTTAGTTGGCGTTGACCTAATTCAATTGGGTGTAGTTGGCGTCTGAATAGGAGATTTTGGCATTAATTCAGAGGAATCAAAGGGTTATTATTGATGGTGGTAGCATTTAGAGATAGAGAGAGAGAGAGAGAGAAAGAGAGAGAGAGATTTTATATATTAAATAAGTATATCTAACTTTTCTTTAAAAAAAAAACATCATAAATAGTCCCTATGGTGTGAAATGATGAAAATGCCCCTCGGTTAACGGACAAATTTTAATGGAGTTAGCAATAAGGACCAATCGTCAAAAGTTTTGAAAGCATAGGGACCATCTATGACATTTCTAAACCACGGGTACTAAACTTCAGATTTTGGGAAACCACAGGGACCATTAATGATGTTTTTTCTTTTATGATTAAACCAATCCTAAGTGCAGGAAAAAAACTCAATTAAGAAAACATACTCCAACCAAAATTGAAATCTAAAATAAACCAATTGAACAAAAGTTTTAGCCCATTAACAAGCCATCGATAGAAGCTAGAAGCTCCACTATTTCTCCTCTCCAAGTCTCATTAAGTTCCTGTTTCAAAAAAATGTATTAGGTACGATCTCATCCAAATTGATCAAAATTTTTTGCATATAAAAAGTTTTATATACAAATTCTCTTTGTTTTCTTTTTTCCTTCGACCAATGTAGGATGGGTTCCCACCAATTTTTCATTCTATTTTTTTCTTCACAAGTAAGAAATGGTTGACAAAAGAGGAAGAAAAAGAACAAAAAAAAAAAACTCTATAGTTTCTCACATGACGCTTTTGTGTATACTTAGACATATATATACTGATAAGTTATACCTTCTACAAAGTCAAAACAAACAATGTCATAAACCATACGAGTGTAAGACTTAAACCAACGAGCAACCTCTCTCTAAAGACAACCCCTATGGTTTTGACAAAGAAGTCAAAACCACATTTGTCTTTCATTTCGTTCTTACAACTAGATAGTTACAAGTGTTAGTTATTTACTAATTAACTTTAAAAAGTCCAAAATAAATGTACATTATATATATATATATATATATATATATATATATATATATATATATATATATATATATATATATATATATATATATATATATATAACTGTTGTAGAAATCGGCTTTGGCGGCCGATTAATTGCTTGGCAGTGTTAGGTCTATTATATGGTTTATACTTTATTTTTCTAGGCTTTTGTAGTTTTCAGTCTTGGGCCAAAAACCATCTTGGGATTTATTGTATCCTGGACCACCAACTCATGTGTTTTCGGTCTAGCCTTTGAGTTGTGGGCTTGGGTTTTCAGTCAATATGTATAAATAGTCATTAGGGGAGTGTTTAGGGAGTGACACAAGGGGCGTTCTAGGGAGCATTGCTTGCCATATCTTGAAGTTCTAGTGAGAGAAAGTGGAGAGAAGAAGTGTGTGTATGTGAATCTTATGTAACCCGGAACATCATTCAAATCCTTGAATACATTGAAGATTCATCTAGTTCTTCTCCTTCTTATTCTCCATTCTATCTTGCATCATCCACTTGATTGGGATTCCGCACCATCAAGTGGATCAGATTGATACGTCTAGCGAATTTAGGGATTTACAATTGGTATCAGAGCTTGGATTGTATCAGTTAAATTGGCAAGATCTTGAGCATTTTTGTATTTTTTTTCTTGAAGGATTTTATGTTTTTGATTAGTTTTGGACAAAATATTGGGGGTTTGTTCTTCTGGTTCTTCATAAAAATGAGTTTTTTTTTTTTTTTTTTCCTGCATCAAAAAATGTGAAAATTTGTGTTTTTGGTCGTAAACAGCGAAGGCATGCCTTGGAGATTTCGGCCAGAAACTCGTATTTGGTCAGCGTTCTCGGTGGGAAACAGTTCTTGATGGAGCGTGTCCGAAGCGGTTTTCGGTGGAGCGTGGACTTGCAATATTTCGGCCTTAGACGTTTTCGCTATGCCAGTGTTCGGTCCTCACGTGTTCGGTCAGCATCCCTTTTCAATCAGCAACATTTTCGGTACGCATTTGCAGTCCATGTTTGTGGTCCTCGTTTACGATCTAATTCTTAGTCAGCAATGAGTCTTCCCGATCTAGATCAAGTAGCCTCGCATTTTCGGTCAATGTTTTGGATTTTTGACAATTTTGGCCCAAAAATCAATTTTTTGAATTTTGAAGTTTCATTTTTGTCATAAAGCTTTGACTTTCGATATTTTGACTTGCTATTTTGACTTTTGACCTTAAAAATTGAGTTTGACTTTCATGTTTAAAATTTGACGTTAAACTTTGACTTTCTTGTTTAACTTTCAAATTTTCACGTTTGGCTTTTCGGTTTGACTTTTAAGTTTGACTTTTAAACTTTGCCTTTTAGGTTTGAATTTTTGAATTTGACTTTTAAGGTTGACTTTTGAGGTTTATAGTCAAAGGGCATTTTTTGGTAAACAATGAGTGTCCTCAATCACCAAGTCGATGAAGCTTCATGTTCTCAATCTTGTGAAGCTACAATTTAGTTTCTCCGTGATCAAATCGATATATTATAGAGAGAAAATGAGGACCTTAAGTACGAATGCTATACTCTTAGGAAAGGTCAAAAACCCTTAAAAGCACAACTAGAGGCCAAAACTAAGGACTTTAGAAAACTTCAAGAGGAATATCGCAACAAATGTGTGAATTATACCTATGTTAAGGAACAACTTGCTAACTGGACTGTCGAACTTGATGCATTAAAAGCAAAATATAAAGATGTTCAATTCAACTGTAAGAAATTTGATGCGTCAAGTGAGGTAGTTGCATCCATGATAGAAAAACAATTAACATTTAAAGATAATCAAACTAAAGGTCTAAGGTATCACAGTGTTCCACATCCTTTCAATGACAACTATAACCCACCTCTTGAGACCAACTAAGAAGAGATACCTGCTCAGTATGGCTAACCCGCTACACCAACTTTAGTTAAGACCGAACAATCAGGCCAAACTGAGAGTGTTGAGGTGACTGATACTATTGTTTCTACTTCCTGTGCATGTAAAGTAATGGAAGATGAGGACACGGAGAACATAAACAATTTTAATTCTGTTCATCAGACTAAGCGAATCCATAAGGGGACTCGGCGAGTCCATGCATAAAAAGTGACCAAATCCATCCAACTCGCCGAGTTGGTTCATGCACTCGATGAGTTGAACCCCCAGACAACATAAATTCGACTTTTTTGGTTAGAATTGGACTAGGAACATTACCCTAAGATGTTTTTGGACTTATAAACTTGTTTTTGATGTGGTAATGTTCATGCTAATCCAATTTCAAAGATAATTGTCAATAGATTCATGTTTTGTATTAGTTTAAGGTTTAGACTAATTACATGAAAAAGTTTGATTTGAATTATCTTGTTCTTATGAGTTGCTTAGATTTATAGAAAAGTTAATTGAAATAGTTGTTTTCAATCCATTTTAATCTAAGAGTTGAGTATAAAATGTGTTTGTGTAACTTGTCCTCAAGTTACATGAAGAGTCACATTAAAGACTCATAAAACTCATAAAAGTTGGCAATGGTTACAAAAAACAAAAGAGTCTTGTGTCATTGAATTTTTTTTATGACTCCATAACTTGTCCTCAAGTTATGGAAGTTCAAGAGTCACTTCATTAATAAATAAATAAATAAATAAAGTGTAACCTTAATTCATTCCATAAGTTATAAAAATAAAGAAAAGTTAATTCTCTTATTAGTTTAAAGTCTTCCATAAGTTATGGAACTTGAAGAGTTTTTTGGATTAAAACTACTTTAAACACATAAGTTATGGAATTAATTAGTTTTGAATAGTTTCAAAACTTGCCCTCAAGTTTTGGAATTTGAAAAGTTTTCTCTTATGAATACTTTAATTCCAAGTTAGCCCTTAGAATTCTAAAGAGTTAAAATTCAACACTTATACTATTTATAACATTAATGGTTAATTATATATATATATATATATATATATATATATATATATATATATATGTATGTATAAGAACAAGTCGTTTTAGCATTAGTAGGCCTCATTCACGAAGCCGGTCTATATGGTGGGTATAAGGTTGTTGCCTATAAAATGGCGACTTAATGGGTGTCCACTCTCACCCACCACTTGCTTGATCGGTGGAGGGTCGTTAGCCGAACGGGTAGGACAATGACTTTAAATTCTCATTAAAAGTATAATGATTATTATAAAGTAACTAAATGTTTTATTTAATTCCCAATGTTAGTTATTTTAGGAAAAATGTGAATTTCGTGCTAGCCCATGGAATTCACACTTTGTACCTTACCAAGTCGTTGGTGGAGCGTGTGTGGTTAACCGGCACACTAACTTGGACTAGTAAGCACCACAAAGGGTGACTTAATGTTTGTCATAGATCAATGGAGCGTGTGTGGTTAACCGGCACATTGATTAGGTGATAATATTAAGGGTACCAAGTGAATTGGTATGGTTATTCACACCTTGTTTTGTGATCCTCGGCATCCCAGTCACAAAATTTGAGAGGGCACACTCGAGATTGAAACATGCCATTGAAAAGTTCAATGAATCTCAAAAGATCTAGGAATTTCAAATCCAATTAAAACCTAATAAATTATTTCGTTTTTCATGGTGGAAATTGGTGAATCGTCATTCGCCTACCTTCAAATATTTTATAGCTTGGATTACGGCATCCCTCTTCCAAATTATAAAATATTGTGTTGGGTCCTGTCCTTAATATTTCATATTGGGTGTCATATTAAGTACTTTAAATCAACTATCTTGAATATCTCCCAAAACATGTCTGGTTTAGACATTTATGATCTTCCCAAATCTCTTGAAGATGATGTTCCTCAACATCATGCTTCACTTCCTCTATCTCCTCCAATTATTCTCCCTCACCCACAAGTTCTTGAAAAGTTTAAAGTCACTCGAGCCCTATTGGCAAGTAAAGGTCTTGGTGTGGTCACATCTTGGAGATGTAGTCACATATTGACAAGCCGAGAGAGTTGGGTGTCAAAGTCTTAAGAAAGTTGGTGGTTCAATCACTTTCTAAGTCACATAGTGAGTTCTTTTGGAACACCTATGAAAAAGACTATGACAAGACCCTTAATGATTTTATCTATTTCTTAAGATCAACTTCCTCAAAACTTGATGGACATTGACAATAGTGACATAGGAAATCCAGAAAAGCATTCTCTTCCCAATGGAAAGGGACCGGCCATAGTCAACTCGGTTGACCAAATGGTAAAGAAAAAAACTAAGTCTGTGATAGTCCCGTGTACCATTATCAAAGGGTCCATATGTTTATATTGCCAAAGAAAGGGGCATTGGTTGCAAAGCTGCCATAATTTACCTAAGGATGTTAAAGTCGATAAGTTTGACTTTACTTCAGGTAAAGTCCACTATCTAACTCTGCTAAGTTTCTATTCTGAGATTCTTGATACATGATGTGACTGGGTCACATGGTGATGTTTTAAGAATCAAAGAAAAGGTAAAGAAACTTAAAGAAAGAATATGCTGAATCTGATCGCATAGATGGATTTCTATCGCGTAGTTTGAAGATCGGATTCTTGAGCTACTTCTTAGGAGTTATAATATATTGCTTGTGAATAGATAACAACAAGGTTTTCATGTGGATTTTAAGGATAAGTTTTTCCGCAATGTTTTAAAAAAAAAGGGTTTTTAATTTTATTTATTTTAAAAAATATCCTTACAATGGCATCTGTGGAAAATTGTTGCTTATATGTTTCCAGTAATAGCAATATTGGAAAGTGGATTTGATTCTTTCATTTGTGGTAGTGTCTGAATTTACCAAATGAAGAAAGTTTTTCATCACCCAAGTTTCAATTGGACAGAAACTTGGAATCATACAAGTTGTATTGTATGATGAATGAGAATTTTCATCTTTGAAAAATTAAGACTAATTCTTTGATCACATGTATATGTGAGTCAATTGAAGGATTAAGGAATTAGGTACACTGGGTGTGCACTGGTCAAGGTCCACCACAAAGATTGATTTGTCATGATTTACTAAAGATTAGTAAATATGATTATACTTATAAGGTTAAGTATAATTCTGTAACATTGGAAAGGTTCCAATGTATGGCAGAGCGAATAAGAAGAATCAAATTATGCAGAAGGATAAAAGTTTCTCAAATCTGAAAAAATGGGAGAGTACTTTAGTATCAGTTTTATGATCATCTTAATGATATAGAAACCATATCACAAATTCATACTCTAAGGACATCTTAGTGCATTGTTATGGCTAAGAAGACAGGTCATGAATTGTTGGATTGGTTAAGATCGAGGAGATGAGTCATACTTTGTTCCAAAACAATTGTTAGAGTCGTACTCCAAGATTGTAACATTGAGTGACATAAAGTAAGGTTTAAAACACTTATCAAATGTAGTGTGAAATGTTTCTACTCTTGTACATTTGAGATTGGTAAGTTGTGATGTCTTGGATGAGACAAAGACCAACTAAGACCTATTGTGTGAAGTGTTAGTCTTGATAAGAATCCGCACTATCCCTTGAATATTTGTTTTGTCAAGGAATGGTTCTTGACTAGGAAAACTTATATGTCAAGGGGACAGTGGGAGCCTTAAAGATCCTGAAGGAGTTTCAAGATTTAGTCAAGAGTGAAACCTGTAATTTATCACTAGCACACGACTTAAGGTTTGCAACCTATCGTGTTGACATAATTCTCATTTTTGTACCTACTTCAAATAAGTTGGATTTGCATGTGAGTTATCAGAGTTCAACTTGGAAGCATTGGTGGGCCTTGTGCTACCAAGGTGACAAGAAACTAAGATTGAATAAGTTTAATCCATGTAAGGCTGAATTTGTCACTAACCTTATCTTGTGATTATGGTTTTGACAAATTCGCATGGATAGGAACTCATACACTATAAAATCTAAGTGTCATAAGGTTTCTCTCTGATTCATGAAAATGATGGTGAGGAAACACTTTCACTAAGTAGATTTTACGTAGATAGCAATTGTGTTGTAACAGCCCGGAATTTCAGGTATTACTTTAAATTATCTTGGGGAATATTTAGGGGGGGGCTCGGCGAGTTGATGCCTGACTCGCCGAGTAGGACCACGGTCTTAGTCTCAGATTCGCGACTGGACTCGACGAGTCCATTAAGGACTCGGCGAGTCGACGCTGTTCAGCTGAAACCCTAGCCGTTTTGAGTCTGGATCGTATATAATGCCTTTAGGGCCGTCATGTCTCGTCTTTTGGCCGATTGAAGATAACCAAAAAGTCTGTGGGCATCTGGAACAAGGGTGAAGGCTAGTGGAAGCTTGAAGAGGTTGTTAGGCAAGGAGAGGCAAGGTGGTGATCAAAGGAGGATCAAGGGGTCGAGCTCTGAAGGTTGGGGACACAGGGAACACGTTTTCCAGGTAATCCTCGGATCATTTCTGTAGTTTTGGTGTTGTACACGAATCTAGGGTTTAGGAAACCCATTTAAGGATTTGATAGATTATAGTGTTGTTATAAGTGTTTAAATCCCAGTAATAGAATGTGTAAAGGTCCAGGAAGCCCCATATTTATATATTACGGAATCATGCGAATTACAGGAGGCAGTTGATTGACTGCATGGCGAGGACTCGCCGAGTCCAATGATCAGACTCGGCGAGTAGCTTGAAGATTCACTAGGACTCGCCGAGTTGTTCTTCAGACTCGGCGAGTAGCTTGAAGACTTACTGGGACTCGTCGAGTCGTCCTTTAGACTCGGCGAGTGGAGTCGGGGTGTCTAGACTCGCCGAGTTGCCTTTGCACTCGACGAGTCCGGTCAAGTTGACCGTTGACCTGTATGTAATTTAGTAGGGTCAGTTGTTTTGTTTGATAAGATCATTAATAAAGGTATGTGGTATTATAGGGAGCCTGCAGATTAGCGGATCGAGTGCAAGTAGCTCGAAGGGTTTATAGCTTGCATACTACGAGGTGAGTCTTCTCACTATACTTCACCCGGAAGGGTTTGACTGCGTGACCGGAAGGTTGTATGTGTTATATTTACGCTATGTCTAGAGGGGTAGATGCTTTATATGTGATGTATGCTTATATGTGATGTATGCTTATACGGGCCGGAAGGCGAGACTTTATGTGATAGAAAGAACGGTATGATGTATGACTTATGTGTTATGTGTGATATGTTATATGTGTTATGTTTTATACTATTATGGGCTGGAAGGCAAAATACTATGGGCCGGAAGGCAATTTAATACGGGCCGGAAGGCGATATGTTATGGGCCGGAAGGCGATTATGTTACGGGCCGGAAGGCAATGTTATGTGGACCGAAAGGTCCGGGCCGGAAGGCGTATGTGGGTAAGTCGTATACTGGGGAACTCACTAAGCATTTATGCTTACCAGTTGTGTTTATGTTTTTCAGGTACTAGTGATGACCGTGGGAAGGCGCCGGCGTGACACGTACACACTGCCATTGCTGAAGATCTTGGGGGATTCGTTATTTATATTTTTGCAATAATCTTGGAATAAATTCTTTTGTCGAATAATGATGTTTTATTTTAAATGAAAATTTTATTTGAAAATTTGAGCTGTTATATGTGTTATTTGCATTTTCAAAAGTCGTTAGTGGAGCGCGTGTGGTTAACCGACACACTAACATGGACTTGTGAGAAATGGCAAATGCCTAAGTAATTGAGACTATGATTACAGCATCCCTTTTCATAGTTCTGAAAATTGTTTAGACACACATGTGAGCTATCTAAGAAAGGATGTATGAATCTAAATTTCAGAAGTCCAACAGATTTCTGAAAATATGTCAGAGCTAGTGGGAGCATAAGTGTTATGCTGATAATCATCATGTTAGTGGGAGCATGATTATTATGATTAGTATTGCAAGCTAGAAATGTTAATTATAGAAAACAAAGTTTCAATCTGTGAAGTTGCAGGGGTTGAAAAGTTGTTTTGCTATAATTAAGGGAGAGGAAATTATACTTCATTTCAATTCTAAAGCTTAGATTGAGATTTTAATCATCTTTAGTCAAGAATATATATGAATTTTTTTGTTGGAATGGTTCAACTTGAAGAAATTCTATATATATTGCATTTTCAAAATTCGATTATGATTACGGCATCCCTCTTCATAGTTAAATTTTGAAAAACATGGCAAATAAAAACTATTGTAGCAAAAGACTGTTCTAGTATCATGTCTTTATGTCAAACATCATGAATCGTGTCCCATATGCTTCGGATATAGGATCGATTTCACGTGCTATAATATTCATCCTTTCTAAATTTTCCAAATGCTTAAGGCATTTAGAAGGGAAAAGTCTAGAACTGGATATGACTAAAGTGATTAAACAATTGTCGAGGACAATCTAAGGTTTACTAAAGATTGGTTTCTCAAGGACAATTGGAAGTATAGTGATAATTCTGGAAGGACCATATTGACATAATCTGTAAGGAGACAACTCTTGTTCAGAAGTGATAGTCAAAATGGGATCTGGAAATGTTTCAAAGTTAGAAATTATTCAATCTATGTAAGATTAGGAAAGTTAATGCAAGAAGGATGTTCCCAAGGAGCTGATCTCCTTTGGAATGCTCTGTAATGGTTGTTGTCAAGTCTTTCTGACTTCGTGCATAATCATTACAAGAGGATCATTGCATATAAGTTTAGAATCTAACAGATTTCAGTAAATGACATGAATTTGGAATTCTTGCATTTACAATAAGGATTTGGGATTGTGAAATGAGTATCATTGGAATCATGTTCAATTGATCTACATCACAATGTAAGGATCATAGACAAACATAGTGTGCATACTTGGGGTATGGCATAACTATTGTTTAGAAAAATAAAGTGTACATGCTAGGAGCATGGGACGACTGTTGTTTTTATTCAAGTCTTAAGTTGATTATTTGAAACATTGAATAATGTGTAATCAATATGGTGATAAATAAAAGGTGGTTTTATTTATATTCAAAAGGGTTCTGAGACCATATTAGATTCGATTATTATTGTGTTTCACTTTGCATGTTTTGACTTCCAAAATAGCTAGGTTATTCTTTTCGAATGACTAAGTTAGTTAAACACTCCACAGTCGTTCATATGTTGGAAGTAGGTATGAATCAAGACTGTCATGAATCGGGTTTGTAGATGACTAAATGGGTTTAGTCATGGCAATGGTTGCTACAACATTCATGAGTGCTCATAAATTATGAGTATTGGAATAAACCCACGCTCACTTGTATCACTTCATGGAATTTATCTCGGGTGATCGTGAGACGGTAATATCATATAAATCTTCAAATCTAGAGATATGAGTTGTTACCTATGAGTTGGTTGTGCATTGATTGCACGTAAACGCATCAGTAACTTGATGTTATAAAACGTGCCTTTGTGTACAATTCAACAAGTAGTAGAACAAGCATATGAGTCGAAGTTTATCTGTTCCTTCTAGAAATAGAAGCGATATCTGGGCCCCTCGATGATTTTGTTGTGACCTATGTACCGACCGCTCAGAACTGAATTGATGTGTTCGATTAAGTTCTTTGTCAAACAAATCGAAAATCGGGAAACAAACTGCTGGACAATAAGTACGACGTTGTTCCATGTATTTGTCTAGCTGATATCATGAGAACAGAGGATTATATGATCCCTTATCTAATGGACAAGTCATTGACAAGGTCAGAGTTCATCTACAAGGTCAGAGTTCGACAGAAGCTTTTGAGAGCTACGATTGCCAGTTGGTTCCTGAAGTCATACGTAATAATAGTTTTAGACTTATCCAAGTGGGAGACTGTTGGATTAATGTCTAAGTCCATAACTATAATTGGTAAGACTTGACCTAACCCAACATGGTCCATTTGGATTGCATACCATCATGCACTTGGATAGACTATAATGAGAGAAATAAGACACTTATGGTTATTAATATATTATAAGTTCTAGTATATTAATAATAAGAATAATAAGATTATTTAATTAGTATTGATCAAGAATTAATCTAGGATTAATTAAGTGATCAAAAGAAAACTAATTAAATATATGGGTTGATTGTGTAAATCATCCATACTTATATAGTAGGCTAATGCTCCATGGATAATCAAGTTGGGCTAAAACCCATATGATGGTCCATGGATGCTCCATGGTGTATTTGAACCCATGGATCCAAGGAAATGGAAAGCCATGAGAATTAAGGATTTACCCTAATTGTAACACTATATAAAGATCTTATTCTTGACAAAAATCGGCCACTAGAATCACATTAGAAAGTGAAGGAAAGGGCTAGCCGATTTCATGAAGTGTAGAACTCTCTCAAGTTATTCTAAGTGTTTTGATGATTGTGATTCCATTTGAGGCTTCCACACTATTGGGGCTAGGCACTCAAGCTTCATGAAGACTTTCTACATCAAAGAGGTATGTATTCTATCTTGTTACACTCATTGTTTTGTATGCTAGATTAAGATAATACCTTGGATGTTCTTATTTGCATGTATAATAGAGAAAACATAGATCTAAGGTATTTAGGGTTGCATGTACACTTAGGAGTGTTAGAATGCTCAAAACCCAACAAATATTGGGGCTAAGCTCTTAAAGCTTGAAGACATCAAGCTACATCAAAAGGTATGTCATCTAACTAGTACTTTGTAGAATAAGAACTTCATAATATGCTAGTTAGGATTAAAGCCTTGGAAAGTTATTTGCATGTATAATAGAGAAAACATAGATCCAAGGTTTATAGGGTTGCATGTACACCATAGGAGTGTTAGAATGCTCAAGACCCAACAAATACATGCCACCAGAACAAGTGAAACAGACAACTTGTTGTATGTGTGAATGCTGAAACAATCAGAAACGAGGCAAGGGCATGATACCAAGGGAAAACAGAAACAATTCCTATGTGAACATTTCACTGTGGAACACCTGGACACATTGCCATAAATTATCCAAATCGCGCATATGTTCCTTATTATGTACAAGGTTAGCAGAATGCGCCAAGAGGGAGATATTTCAAAAGAAACCCTTCGAGGCCACTTTCAAACAATGATAACTGGAATGCCAAGAAGGCCAAGAATCAGCTTCCCAAGGTCAAGAAGGAAATGTTGGCCAAGAAGCCAAATTCAAGAGATGCTCCAGTAAAAACAAGACCGGTTAGGTCAAAGTCATCTCGGCAATCAGCTTTAAGTACAAAAGCAAGTGCTAAGGCATCCATCCAAACCAATAAGAAATAGGTTAAACCCAACTACAGATGGGTACCAAAGGTTCAAACTCCCAAATCTTCTAATGATTCTAACATTTCTTCATCTTCTTTTTGTGATAAGCAAGATATGTCATGGCAGAAAGTACCTTGCATACATGATAAAGGTCAACCCAGTTTCAAAATGGATTGGGTGCCTAAGACCAATTAATCCCGCATTCTGTGTTGGAGCATCTATGGAGGCATATCATCAGACTTTGGTTTGTTGGTAGTAGCTGTTTCAGGCACATGACAAGGGAGATCTCTCAACTGTACAATACTCAGAACTTTCTTTGAGAGTATGTGTCCTTTGCGGGAAAGGAAGAAAGGAAAGGATCAAACATGGGGCTTGTGCTTATCTCAAAATTTCATTTGTCTTGAAAAATGGATTCAGATGTAGATGAGACTCAAGGAGACTGTATCGCGATTTTCTGAGCCAATGCTTCATCCGTGATTATCGAAGAATATTCAATCGAAGGAACATGAAATGAAGATTATTCTTTCAACTTTCAATCTTTCAATCCCAGAAGCAAGGTGAAGTTGTATTTGAAGATTATGTGATAGATTGCATTGAAGTCTCCTCAATCGATTTGCTAATATCTATGAACCTGCTGAAGTGATCCAGAAGAATCGGTCTCTCTATCATTCTTTCTGAAGATTCTCAAGCTGAAAGTGCTAATTTTCAAGCATCCTTAGAAGAAGCATCCTCACCCAATGTGTGTTCAGTGTCAAATTTTGAAGAAAAGCCCAACTGTTGAAGATGAAGTCATTTATTGAAGATTCATATGTTCATCATGAAGTTGTGAAGAAAATCGAAGATAAACGCTGCAGCCAAGTTCAGATTGAAGATTGACAAGAAAAGCAAGATACAAACCAAAGGGGAGTTTGGCAAGTCAAAAGAAAGGAAAGCTATAAACCAAGGGGGATATTGTTAGGTCTAAAATATGGTTTATAACGAAGAAGTTATGACCCATCGAAGTTTTTCGACAAAACCGACACGACACCGGGAGACATAAATAGTGAATTTAAGATAGAGGACTTTTTAGCCTTAGTGATCTAAAAAAAGTTTTAGTATACGTTAAATCGATAACATACAAAAAAAAAACACCCAAATCTGACTTCTAATGAGGAAGTTATGATTTTTCAAAGTTTCGGCTTAGCAGTGTACAGCCCGAAACTCGAATTTTAGTTCAAGCGGTTTTTGGCTTATGCGATCTAAATGAGAGTTAAAGATCTCATTAATAGGAACTCAACGGTAAAAATAAAAATAAAAACGGAGTCCGTATGAAGAAGTTATGAATTCTTCACGATCATTTAATAGTGTAAACACCTCGTATTGTTAAATTTGAGATTGGTCGAGAATTAGCCAACAGAGTCTAAATGAAAGTTGTAGATCTTGATTTTACTTACGCGTTGATATAAAGAATGTCCAAAATGGAGTTCGTATGAAAAAGTTATGAATTTTTGAAAATCGGCTGATTTCCACACTATGTGCGATGCCACGTGTCAACAACAGGTGAAAACTTGGAGCCTACGCAACACCACGATGTGGTGAGGGCCACCACGATGTGGTGATGCTCCAGGGGCACTATTAATAGAGGTGCAGGGGCAACCTTCAGCCTCACACCTTCACCCCTTCTTTCTATCTCTAGAAACACTCTCTAAACCTCCCGAAACCCCCCAAAAAGCCTTGGGAGCCCCCTAGCACGAGGCGGAAGCCCCGGAGCGCCTAATGACTCTGAAAGGAAGAGCCTTCAGCTCAGAAACTCTACTCCGACAGAGCCCGGTTTCCAAGGAAACCCGCTGTAAGTGAGCTATACCTACCCTATCTTTAGTATAACTTGTGTTTTAATATAGTAACGTTATTAGGAACTTATAATGAGTATTTTGGCTATTATTATGAGTTATATAAGAGTGTTTCTTAACACTTATATAATAGTAATAATATCTAGACTATTAATTAGTTACAGTTAGCGTTAGACTAAACTCTAGTGGTAATGATACTAGGTTTTGTGTAACAGCGAAAATTTCAAAACAATTTTTCATTTAAAAATAATCGTTTAATTCTTATAAACACTTTGCTTAAAATCTCATTCATAATCGAATTACAAAACATAACTCCATTTTGACTTGAATAATAAACCAGGATCCTCAAAACATGACTCTTTCTTTGGTGTGTACAATCAAGTCGGTGTCGTCCCGTGATCCTGAGAGAAACCTGAAACACATAATACAAAACACTGTAAGCACGAAGCTTAGTAAGTTCCCAAAAATACTACACATAACACATATTAGCCACTCGAGGCTATAACTCTGTGGGTCCGTGGACCCTACTCTGTGAACCTTCTAGTTCTAACTCTTTAAACATGCACAGCATAAATCATATAGAAATAATGCAGTACAACACATAACATAAACAACATATAAATACTCTGTTACATAACTCTGTTTACCTACTCAAGGTAAAGTATAGTGAGAAGACTCACCTGGAAATCAGAAAGAAATTATCTGCACATGCGAACCTCGGACTCGCCACCGCCTAACACATATGGAAAATATCTCTAATTAATACTCGAAGTCCCAACTCTAATTAAACGGCGATTACTCTTTCCCTCTCTAGTCAGGTAATGGGTAAAAGACCATTTTACCCCTCCCTGACCTCTATTACCTCTGTTTACCAAAACTCCAAAAGTGAACATAAGACAACTCCAGTCAATGGTCAACACTGACCAGACTCGGTGAGTACACAAGAGTTACTCGGCGAGTCCATACAGGTTCTCTAAATCCTTTTTAAACCTCTTATACACGACGAGTTCCCTCTCCACTCGTCGAGTTACTCGGCAACAAATCGTAGGGCAACCCCGACTCAACTCATCGAGTCTGCCTATGGACTCGGCGAGTTGCTCCCATGACAACCCTCATCTGACCTTCTGAGGTCAGATCTGCTTCACCAAACCGTAGATCTAACTCCCTCAAAGCCAATAACCACGAAAAGGTCGAACCTTGGGCACTCATGCAAGGTTCTACAAGCTCATTTGGGTGAAACCCTTCATTACATAACAACCCTAGCTCAAAACTCCAAATAGAATGCATAAAGCAGGACGGAAGGGACTCTTTGGACCTCTTTGGGTCCAGATCTATGGCTTCATGTAACAACGTAAAATTTCCAATTTAATCTTTCATTTTTAAATCACAAAATGTATATCATATCATAATCTCAAAACCATAACAACAGTGTTTTCAAACAAATCCCAAGATCTCTCTAACATAAACTCCATCGGTGTGGGTGTGTACAAGTCAAGCCTTCACCTTCCCACGGTCCTCGCTGGTACTTGAGACATTAAACACAACAACTATAAGCATAATTGCTTAGTGAGTTCCCCAAAATACCACATATCACAAATACGCCACTCAAGGCTAAACCCGACCCTCCGGTCAAGATGTCACAGCTGGACCCTCCAGTCCCGCAGCTCATCGGACCTTCCGGTCCAGTCATAGCTCGTTGGACCCTCCGTCCCGGTTAGTATCGTTGGGCCCTCCAGCCCGGTCTATATAATCATGCAGCATACAAATAACACATAGCATGAAATCTTTAAGACAACGCATAAACTCATACATAGCACATGAGACCCTCTAGTCAACTCGAAACACCTACTCAAGGTAATGTATAGTGAGAAGACTCACCTCGCGTATCTCGGTAACTCGAAAATCTCGTAACTACTAGTGCTCGACCTCTCGACCTATTGTCCTCCTATAACACAAGTATAACCCTACTTAATACCACCTTGACCCTGGCTGACTAACACTACAAAGTTAAACTAGTCAACTCTGGTCAACGGTAAATGGTTGACCCGACTCGCCGAGTCTGGCGTGGACTCACCGAGTCCCTACGGGAACCCGATCCCTCTGAATCTCATCCAACTCACCGAGCCACTCACCCAACTCGGTTACTCAACCCCTGGTTCATAATTACTGAACATCCCGTACCAACTCGCCGAGTCTGGGAGTGGACTCGGCGAGTGCATTCCATGCACAACCCCAAACGACCTTCTGAGGTCAGATCCACTTTACTAACTCATAGATCCAGTCCCCTTAAGCTTATTGACCACGTAAAGTCCAAGTCTTGGTGCTCATTAAGCATCAAATAGCTCATTAATGGAGTTTTAGCCTCAAATACATTAATCCCAACCCAAAACCTCCATGGAAGCATATAAAGCTTGGGCAAAGAGGTGCTCTGGACCTCTATGGGTCTAGATTCAGAGCCATAACTCGCCAAGGGACTATGAGGATACTAGATCTAGCCACAAATGGGTTCAAAAAACCTAAATCTATATGAACATCGCCATAACAAGGAAGAATTCGAATGGTACCTCAGTTGTGATGTCCTGGACCTTAGTTCTTCAAGAATCCACCCCTCTCTTGCTTCCTCTTGGCTAGATCTCCTCTTCCCTTGCTAGACAACAAATGCAAGATCAACAATGGCTCCTTCCGTCACTTGAATCACTCAAATGCTCTAGGGTTTCACTCTAGGGACTAATGAGCTCAAATGACGGCCATAAGGACCTTTAAATAGGCCTCAAACCCGAGAAATTAGGGTTTCATTAAACAGCGCAGACTCGCCAAATCCACCAAGGCGACTTGCCGAGTCCGGGCATCAATCCGGGTGAAAAACCGCGTCTCAACTCGGCGAGTCTACGCACCAACTCGCCGAGTCCTTCCACAAAACTCAAAATAAAAAGAATAATTAATATACCTGAAATCCCGGATGTTACAATTCTCCCCGACTAGAATCCGACTTCGCCCTCGAAGTCTCATTCCTGAAATAACTCTGGATGCTGCTCCCGCATCTCCCACTCTGGATCCCAGGTCAACTCGGATCCCTTCCGATGCTGTCACTGAACCTGTACCAGAGGCACTTCCTTGTTCCTCAGAACCTTGATCTTCCGATCCACAATCGCAACTGGTCTCTCCGCGTAATTCAGGCTCGCATCCACCTGAATGTCCTCTAACGGCACCACTGCCGACTCATCGGCAATACATTTCCTCAACTGCGAGACATGAAAGGTATCATGGATCTGCCCCAACTCAGCAGGTAGATCCAACCGGTAGGCTACCCTGCCTACCCTAGCAATTACCCTGAAGGGTCCAATATACCAGGGTCCCAACTTGCCCCTCTTCCTGAATCGTATGACTCCTTTCCAGGGAGAGACCTTTAGGAGCACAAGGTCACCAACCTGAAACTCGAGCTCGGATCGAATCCTGTCCGCATGACTCTTCTGGCGACTCTGCGCGGTCAACAACCTCTGCCTGACCTGCTGAATCTGCTCGGTTGTCTGGAGTACAATCTCCGTGCTACCCATCACCCGCTGCCCCACCTCTCCCCAGCAGATGGGGGTGTGACACCTCCGCCCATATAACAACTCAAATGATGGTTGTTGTTGTACGAAAACTCTGCTAAAGGTAGATAGGTGTCCCAGCTCCCTCCAAAATCCAAAACACATGCTCAGAGCATATCCTCAAGCGTCTGAATCGTCCGCTCGCTCTGTCCGTCCGTTTGCGGGTGGTGTGCGGTACTAAAATGTAGTCTCGTACCCAACTCCTCATGAACCTTCTTCCAAAACCTGGAAGTAAAATGCACATCCCGATCTCAAACAATCGACATCGGAACCCCATGCCGCGATAACACCTCTCTCACATATAATTCTGCCAACTTCTCCGCAGAAGAGCTCTCACTGATGGCTAGAAAATTAGCACTCTTCGTCAGTCTATCCACAATCACCCAAATCGCATCAACTCCCCTCGCAGTCCATGGCAATTTGGTGATAAAGTCCATGGTAATCTGTTCCCACTTCCATTCGGGAATCTCCAGCGGCTGCAATTTGCCGTGCGGATGCTGGTGCTCGGCCTTAACCTGACGACAAGTCAGGCACCTCTCGACGAACCATGCAACATCCCTCTTCATACAAGGCCGCCAATACTCTTTCCTTAGGTCCAAATACATCTTAGTAGCCCCGGGATGAATCGAGAATTTCGATCGATGCGCTTCCTCCATCAAGATAGTACACACACTACCCACAAACGGTACCCAAATCTGACCGTGAAGAGTCATAAGTCCCCGACCATCCGTAACGAATTCCGATACCTGACCGACCACCCGCTCCCTTTTTTGATTTTCTGATCTCGCAGCCTCAGCCTGAGCCCCTCGGATGGTGTCCAAAATCGGGGTCATCACTGTCAACCTCAAACAAATATCTCGCATCGAGGCACCCTCTACTCTACGACTCAGGGCGTCGACTACCACATTACCCTTCCCCGGGTGGTACAGGATCTCGCAATCATAATCCTTTACCACATCCAACCATCTCCTCTGACGCATATTCAGATTTGGCTGATCCATCAAGTACTTCAAACTCTTGTGGTCCGTGTATATCGTACACCGAATCCCATACAAATAGTGACGCCGGATCTTGAGGGCGAAAACCACAGCCCCCAACTCCAAATCATGGGTGGGATATCTCGTCTCATAAGGCTTTAACTGCCTTGACGCATACGCGATCACATGCCTTCTCTGCATCAACACCGCTCCCAACCCAGATATCGATGCATCACAGTACACTAAGAAATCCTCCATCCCTTCCGGTAATGCAAGCACGGGAGCTTCGCACAAGCTCTGGCGAAGGGTCTCAAATGAGGTCTGCTGCTCCGGACCCCATGAGAAAGTAACACCCTTCCGGGTTAACTTGGTAAGTGGCACATCAATTTTGGAGAAGTCCCTGATAAATCTCCGATAGTAGCCTGCCAACCCTAAGAAGCTCCAGATCTCCGCAGGTGACGTCGGCACCTCCCAACTCATCACAGCCTCGATCTTGGCCAGGTCAACCAATATCCCATTCTGGTTAACTAGACGCCCTAAGAACTGGACCTCCCGTAACCAAAAATCGCACTTGGATAATTTGGCGAATAGCCTCTCCGATCTTAGAACTCCAAGGAGCTCTATCAAATGCTCCTCGTGCTGCTCTCTGGTCCTCGAATACACCAGGATGTCATCAATGAATACAATTACCGATCGATCCAACATCGGCCTACACACCTTGTTCATGAGGTCCATGAATGTCGCGGGTGCATTGGTGAGCCCGAATGGCATCACCACGAACTCGTAATGCCCGTAACGAGTCCTAAACGCCGTCTTCTGGATATCCTCATCCCGAACTCTCATCTGGTGATATCCCGACCTCAGGTCTATCTTGGAGAACCAAGACACCCCCTGCAACTGATCGAATAGATCATCGATGCTCGGTAGTGGATAACGCTTCTTGACCGTCAACTTGTTCAGCTCCCGATAATCAATGCACATTCGGTGCGAACCATCCTTTTGCATGACAAAAAGGATCGGTGCTCCCCAGGGAGAGCTAATGGGATGGATGAACCCTTTCCCCAACAGCTCCTGCAGCTGTGAGGATAACTCCTGCATCTCTGGCAGCACTAGGCAATACGGCGCCTTAGCGATAGGCGCGACCCCAGGAATCAAATCGATACGAAACTCCACTTGCCTCTCGGGAGGGATGCCCAGAAAATCCTCGGGGAACATGTCCCAGAACTCACGAACTATCGGCACATCATCCACTGAACTTGGCCTCCCAACAGCCTCTCGTACATCCGTCACGTAGGCCACGAATCCCTTGCAGCCCTGCTGCAAGCTCTGCCTTGCTCTGGCAGCCGAACAGAATACCGAACCACCACGAGTCCCCTCGCCATAAATGGTCAGCACTCGCCACTAGGATCTCGGATCATCACCAACTGACGCTTGAACTCTATGACAGCCCCGAAACGGCTCAACCAATCCATGCCCACTATAACACAAACATCCCTCATGGCAATCGGCATCAAGTCAATCGGAAACTCCACTCCGTAGATCTCCAGTACGCATACACGTATCACCTCGGTAGCACATACCTCACGCTCATCGGCTATGGAAACCTGCAGAGGTCGACTCAACGCCTCCCTCGGAATACTAATGTGCCGACTAAAAGTCACAGATACGAACGACCGACTCGCACCCGAGTCAAACAACACTAAAAGAGCTACAGAATTCACAAGAAAAGTACCTATGCATAACATATAATCATCACAATATAAACTCAGCATAAATCAATAAAGAATATGTACCTGCCACGACGTCAGGTGTTGCGTGGACCTCTTCCGCTGTCAACTGAAAGGCTCTCCCCCTAGCCTTCGGTGTTTCGGCCTTTGCTGGCCGGGTCTCAGTAGCTCGAACTGCTGGTACGGATCCCTGCACTGTCCTCTGAAGCTGGGGGCACTCGGCCTTCCGATGGCCGGTTTGGTTTCAATGGAAGCAAACCGAGAACCCCTTAGGACAATCCCTTGCGAAATGCCCTTCCTTCCCACACTTGTAGCATACCCTAGACTTGCATGAACCATCATGGCTCTTGCTGCACTTCCCACAAGTACGGCCCCTCGAACTACTCATCCTCGAATCAGCGGGCTTTGCCCGCTTGGCGGCTGGCTACGATAGTACCGGTCGCTGATCACCCCTCTGAGACTCGGCTTCCTCCCTCGCCTGCATCTCAAGCTCAATCTCCCTCTTTCAGGCATTTTCCTGGAGCTCGGCAAATGTTTGGTAAGTCGAGTTCACCACGAACTCACGAATTTCCCTCCTCAGTATACTTAGAAATCGGCTCATGCGAGCCTGCTCAGTGGACACCTGTTCCGGGCAAAACAATGCCCGCTCATGAAACATCCTCGTAATCACTGTCACCGACTCAGTCCCCTGCTTGAGGGTCAGAAACTCCTGGGCTAAGCGTTCCCTCTCTGCCTAGGGAACATACTCGTCACGAAACATTGTAGTAAACCTCTCCCAGGTCACTGCAGTCAGCTCAGCTGTCGAATAGCTCGCGGTCACAAACTTCCACTAGTCCTTCTCCCCCAAGCGAAGCTGGTTGAGGGTAAACCGCACCCTCAAGTGCTCCGGACACGAGCACGTATAGAAACACCCCTCTGTGTCTGAGATCCACCTTATGGCGGCGATCTGATCCTGTGTACCATCGAACACTGGTGGTTTCGTGTTGCTGAACTCTCGGTACAGCAACGAATCATCACCCTTGGGTCTCGCAGCAGCAACAGTAGCATCAGTCAAAGCAGCGTAATGCTCATCAAACGTCTCGATCAGTGTGGTCTTAATAGACCTAAACATCTCCGGAATCTCAGCTCTGATGGCAGCAACCACCTCCTCATGGATGATCTGACGGATCTCCTCATCACTCATCCCACTGCCCTCGATGGTATGGCGTGTCCTGACCATGATCAATCTCTGAAATACAACATAAGAACTATTAGGGACACTTTCGAGCATACTCACACTCGACAAATTAATCATCCTCAACTTCTGGTACCCCAAGGATTCTTACTTGGACTGCGCACCAATCCGATGTCTTCAATAGTACGGGCCCAATACTATCGTCCACACCGAATCAATATACAACCCAAGTCCTCCTCCTAGGATCCCAAGTCATAAATACTCTACTCTCACTATGCATTGGCTACCCTCAGTAGACCTCTCACGAGCTCCTCACTGCTACCTACTCACTCTCAAAGTATCTCATAACAGCAGCAATCTCCTAGGCTAAAGCAACACAAATCAGGCCACTCTAGTCCTAATAGGAATACCTAGCCTCTCTAACATGCACAACATAATATCTCATAACTCATAACATAGAATGTAAGGGTATTTTGGGGATTCACCGTTCGGGCGTTGGCTGACCGTACACACCTTCCACTCTGCTTGGTTCCAAAACCTCTTTTTCTTTCTAGAAAATTTTAGTTTTGTTTGAAAATTTCTCAAATCCTCGGTTTGAGTTCAAATACGCCCGAAGGTGCATCCGAATCCCTCAAAATTTCCAATTTAATTTTTCATTTTTTAATCACAAAATGTACATCATATCATAATCTCAAAACCATAACAACAGTGTTTTCAAACAAATCCCAAGATCACTCTAACATAAACTCCATCGGTGTGGGTGTGTACAAGTCAAGCCTTCGCCTTCCTACGGTCCTCGCTGGTACTTGAGACATCAAACACAACAACTGTAAGCATAAATGCTTAGTGAGTTCCCCAAAATACCACATATCACAAATACGCCACTCAAGGCTAAACCTGACCCTCCGGTCAAGATGTCTCAGCGGGACCCTCCAGTATCGCAGCTCATCGGACCCTCCGGTCCAGTCATAGCTCGTTGGGCGCTCCGTCCCGGTCAGTATCGTTGGGCCCTCCAGCCCGGTCTATATAATCATGCAGCATACAAATAACACATAGCACGAAATCTGTAAGACAACACATAAACTCATACATAGCACATGAGACCCTCTAGTCAACTCGAAACACCTACTCAAGGTAATGTATAGTGAGAAGACTCACCTCGCGTATCTCGGTAACTCGAAAATCTCGTAACTACTAGTGCTCGACCTCCCGAGCTATCGTCCTCCTACAACACAAGCATAACCCTACTTAATACCACCTTGACCCTGGCTGACTAACACTACAAAGTCAAACTAGTCAACTCTGGTCAACGGTAAATGGTTGACCCGACTCGCCGAGTCTGGCGTGGACTCGCCGAGTCCCTACGGGAACCCGATCCCTCTGAATCTCTTCCAACTCACCGAGTCACTCACCCAACTCAGTTACTCAGCCCCTGGTTCATAATCACTGAACATCCCGCACCAACTCGCCGAGTCTGGGAGTGGACTCGGCGAGTGCATTCCATGCACAACCCTAAACGACCTTCTGAGGTTAGATCCACTCTACTAACTCATAGATCCAGTCCCCTTAAGCTTATTAACCACGTAAAGTCCAAGTCTTGGTGCTCATTAAGCATCAAATAACTCATTAATGGAGTTTTAGCCTCAAATACGTTGATCCCAACCCAAAACCTCCATGGAAGAATATAAAGCTTGGGCAAAGAGGTGCTCTGGACCTCTATGGGTCCAGATTCAGAGCCATAACTCGCCAAAGGACTATGAGGATACTAGATCTAGCCACAAATGGGTTCAAAAACCCTAAATCTATATGAACATCACCATAACAAGGGAGAATTCAAATGGTACCTCAGTTGTGATGTCCTGGAACTTAGTTCTTCAAGAATTCACCCCTCTCTTGCTTCCTCTAGGCTAGATCTCCTCTTCCCTTGCTAGACAACAACTCCAAGATCAACAATGGCTCCTTCCCTCACTTGAATCACTAAAATGCTCTAGAGTTTCACTCTGGGGACTAATAAGCGCAAATGACAGCCATAAGGCCCTTTAAATAGGCCTCAAACCCGAGAAATTAGGGTTTCATTAAACAGCGCAGACTCGCCGAGTCCGGGCATCAATCTGGGTGAAAAACCGCGTCTCAACTCGGCGAGTCTACGCACCAACTCGCCAAGTCCTTCCACAAAACTCAAAATAAAAAGAATAATTAATATACCTGAAATCCTGGATGTTACACTTCACACTCAATGGGACACTATACTCCACAATTCATGCCATAAAAGAAGCTAGAAAACCCTAAAATCACCAATCTTACCGAAAACAGAAAAGGGAGAACGATTTGTTACCTCCATGGTGAAGATGCAAGCTCAGAAGCTCTAAATCGACACCCCCTTGACCTTCCTTTGCTGGAAATGACTACTCCATTGCACAACCACCTCAAGAATGCTCCAAAATGGCTCTTCTTCACTCTCTCAGCTCTCTGGTTCGATAGGAGTCTCTCAAAGGTGTAGGTGGCCGCCATTGAAGGCCATAAGGGCCTTTAAATAGGTCCCAAACCCGGATAATTAGGTTTTTCCTTAACAGCGACGACTCGGCGAGTCCAAATACCCGACTCGTCGAGTTCCTTCATTAAACTGGTCCCCAAAACGCGATCCTACTCGACGAGTTGAGGCGTAAACTCACCGAGTCACCTCATTCCCCAATATAAAATACTCAAATTCCCATACCTGGATATCTGGATGTTACATTTTGTCCGAGGGAAATTGTTTTAACAGTAACGAAGTGCTGTCCGAGTACCGAGTCATCACCTTATCAGGTGAGTGCATGGTCCCTTTCATCTTACACATAGATATGAAGTATTTATATATATATATATATATATATATATATATATATATATATATATTACATGTTGTGAGTGCATAGTTACTTTCATCTTACACATAGATATGAAGTATTTTATATAAACTACGTGCTATGTGTGCATATTATCTGTATACTTGCTATCTATCTGGATGAACAATTTTATACAAGTTTTAAATGATTTAAACTGTATACGTATTTTATATCTATAAATATGTTGGGTATAACATGGGTAGATGAATGATGAGAGATAAAAGATGATATGAATGATCATTGGCAGCTATGGACTTAGTTCCTATTGAATAAATGTTAGTAGCTATGGACTTAGTACCTCATAGACAAACGTTGGTAGCTATGGACTTAGTACCTAGACATTGGTAGCTATGGATTTAGTACCCGATGAATGAACTTTAGTAGCTATGGAATTAGTGCTTTACGAATGAGTCTTGGCAGCTATGGACTTAGTGCCAGTCATATAACCCTGGAAGCGAAGGACTTCAGAATGAACGGATGCAGGATAGATGACTCTTATGGTACACTCTTAAGAGTAAGGAAGATAATGAGGATGGGTAATTGGGTTGATTGTTTGATTGTTTAAACATAATAATTATATTATTGTGGGTTGAAAACCTTATGTACTCACCAGGTTTCCCAACTTGACCCACTCAGTTTATTTATATCACAGGTGTTGTTATGATGTCACATTACACTGAGAGATTAAGGAAATGTAAATCACTAGCGATAATGAATGTAAGTTCTGTTTATGCTTATGTTTCTGTATTGACAATAACATCCCAAATGTTTTAAAATGAATAAAAATACTTTTCCTCAGAAATGCTTTGATAACGTATTTATCATGTTTTACTGGGAA
Source organism: Lactuca saligna (assembly GCF_052625555.1). Lineage (NCBI taxonomy): Eukaryota > Viridiplantae > Streptophyta > Magnoliopsida > Asterales > Asteraceae > Lactuca > Lactuca saligna. The sequence goes on along the minus strand of NC_136424.1, from coordinate 203,844,395 downwards.
CAAATTCTGCAATGTTTTTTTTTTAAAAAGATACTCTGATTTTTATAAAGCATAAACAAAACCGCTCTTTTCTGGCCGTGAAAATGGGGATGTCACAGCCGAAAACCATCTTGGGTTTAACTGTAGCTTGGATCGAAAACTCATGTGTTTTCAGTCTAGCCTCTGAGTTGTGGGCTTGGGTTTTTGGTCAACATGTATAAATAGTCATTAGGGGAGTGTTTAGGGAGTGACACAAGGGGCTAAGGAGTAAGGGGAGTTATAGGGATCATTGATTGTCATATCTTGAAGTTCTAGTGAGAGAAAGTAGAGAGAAGAAGTGTGTGTGTGTGTGTGTGTGTGTGAATCTTATGTAACCGGGAACATCATTCAAATAATTAAATACATTGAAGATTCATCTAGTTCTTCTTCTTTTTCTCCATTCTATCTTGCATCATCCACTTGATTTGGATTCCGCACCATCAAGTGGACCAGATTGATATGCCAAATGAATTTAGGGACTTACAGTGGCCTTAAACCGATTATGATTAGGGTGCTTTGCGGAAATTGGTCAAAATTGGTCAAGGTCGGGCTTGGCGGTCCTCAACACTTTTTGGGTGAGTTTACGGTTTAATCCTAATATTTAATTTTTGAATAGAAAATTCTTGATTATCTAATTTTATATGATAATCTATCATTTTCTATTGAAAAAAAAAAATAATGATTGTTTCGTTAATGTAGGCAAAATATAAAATAATTTGGAGGTTTCTGTTCAAAATATATAAGTTGAGATTAAACTGTAAACTAACCTAAAATATTTGGAGTTTATCAGAGATTTCCCAAACAATAATTATCAATATATTGGTAAAAGATTATTTTTATAAAATAATATTTTTCCGATTAAATACAACTATTAATTATATTTATTAATAATCAAATTACTCTAATAAATAATCAATTATTGATAACTTGTTATAAGATATGACCATATAAAATCACAAAGCATTAGTAATATTATTTTACTAATAATATTATTTTATAATAACTATTAGACATAAAAATCTTTCAAATTATCCATCCTATTTTAGTTTTTTCTGTTAAAAAATTCTTTTTTTTAGTTTTTTTTTAATCCTAAGGCATTATTCATAGGATTATGCTTTATACACCCAAATAAAAGCAAAACTAATCATTTATCCTAGGACTTTATAAATCCAAGCTACTTATTTCATCAAGACTTTTGAATTTGTACTTCTTAACATATGTGAACTTGATTAATGTTATAATCTATTCAAGAAGCAAAGAAGTACGAACAAACGCTTAAGGTTTGATTTTGTTTGTTTGTAGTAACAAAAGTGAAAACTCGATAATATCCATTTATCAATACAAGTGACAGAAAGTTAACAGGTTATACACTTTTTTTGTGTTTGTTTCATCTTAGATCAACAAATTATATAGGCGTTTATTTATTTATTATTTATTATTATTATTATTTTTTTTTAATTTCAAAATGAAACAAAATTCTTACTCATTTTTTAAGTTTTGGGGTTAACGTACTATCTAGCGTCTAATTTACATAAATGTTGTTATTATTTTTTTATTCAAACATAAGCTGTGAGTTTTATTTCTTTATAACTCTTTATAATTTATATAATAAGCAAAAAAAAGTTTTATATCGTTAAACAAAAGTCTTAGTCTAACATATATGGAGCTGATTTCATTATATTTGTAATCATTGTAATTATGTATTTGATTTCATTATATTTGTAATCATTGTAATTATGTATTTGATGGTATATATCCTTTCCTTAGTTATAGGAATCATTCGTGTGTTTATATTGGTCGATGTTCAATGAAAAAGGGCAAGCAGTCAATTTCAATCTTTCCAATATTCTTTATGGTATCAGAGCCTTCTCTGACCTAACCTTTTCCATCACTCCTTCAGACTCATCATGGCTACACCTGAAGGTGATACATATGGTAGCAATCCCAATTTCCACCATGCTTTCCATGTGAGCAATTTTAAGATCATACCCCTCATTCTCAATCAAACCGATGACCACTATGCATCATGTGTTGAGTTCTTCAACATTCACGTCTGTGCATACAACGTGAAAGATCACATCGAAAAAATGCTTCCAAAATCATCCGATATTGATAAGGATACATGGGATCGTCTGGATGCCCTTGTAAAATAGTGGTATATAGAATCATCACCCCAGAACATACTCACACCATCATGAAACTTGGTGCTCCGGCCCTTGATTTGTGGAAACGCCTCCAAGAAATATTCCTTGACAATCGAACTACTAGGGCTGTATACCTCGAGGAACAATTTAATAATACTTGTCTCTCCGCCTTCTCCAAAGTGACTAACTACTGTGCACGCCTCAAAAACCTCGTCAATCAAGTAGAGAATGCCGAAAATCCCGTGTCAGAAACAAAAATGGTTCTCCAGCTTGTCTCCGGCCTCACCAAAGGCGAGTATTGATGGGTTTTACACAAAACAAATTGAAAACCTTAAGTGTGCATGCAACCCTAATATTGATCTGTGTTTTCTCTAATTTAATATACAATTATGAACATCAAATAAGAAACCTAAGGATACCTAGGTATGTTCGGAATTTAGATATAAGGAAAGAAAACATGCCTTTCGATCCCTTGGAAGCAAACACCACAAATGTCATGTCTCTAGTGGTTCACACCCAAACTAGCAATGAAGATGATTAGGAAAGAGGAGAGATTTTTCGGGCAGAACTCTTCTAGAATAGGATGTGTTGAAATTATGAGGGCCAATGCCCATTTATATAGGTGAGGTAGCTTAGAGCTAAAGCTAGGGTTTAAAGAGGAAACCCTAATCCCGTTTGATAGCCAAGCAATTTATGAGGCCCCCATCCAAGAGCCCTTGGACGAAAATTCTTGGCCTTTCCTAGAAGTTTTCGTCCAACCTCTTACAATAAGGTTCAAGATCCTTTTCCATCAACTATCAATAAATAGTCAAACAACCTTTACACTTTTAATTAATTCAATCAATCCCAAAATTAATTCTAATTAATTTATGATTAACTATTAATTAAATAATATGATTTCTAATTAATATATTATTCGCATAATACATTAATAAATCAAGTATTTAAATTTATTAATCAAATAATTGTTAGATTAGGTGTCTAAGATCATAACTATAATTAGTATATACATGAATTGATAGTAGCATAGTCTTTTTGGGTTCCCTCAAAACTAGTAACTAGACAGGATGGCTTTTAGAGAGAGTGATTGATTTATTATTTGATTAATAAATTAAAATAAATATTTTGTTACTATATTATGAGAATAATATATTAATTAGAAATAGTAATATTTAGTTAATATTCAATCAGAAATTAAATGAATTTAATTTTAGGATTAAAAGAATTAATAAAAAATGCAGGGTCTAAGGTGAAATTGTTCAATAGTTAAAAAAAAGACTCCAGAACCTTCCTAGGGAAGGCATGAATGGTTTGTGTAGGACATTCTAGGGTTTCTAGAATATCCCATGTGGATAAATATGGAGTTCGATAATTATTAAATTTGAAATATTGTTCTCATATCAGATTAGGGTTATCCAAGGCATCCTTGTTGCACTATATGTAGTTGCAATGAAGTGGAGAATGAATAACAAGATCACAGTGAATTATGCATGATGAACACAAGATGTACATATAATCTGTTTGGCTCAAATTAGTTTTCAAATTAGTACATAGAATTTAGATAAGAATACATGATTGAGCAAAAGCGAAGTTCTTATCTACTCTAGTACACTTCCCTATGTATAGGAAAGATGAAAGGGAACAAAAAATACAAGGGAATGTTACACTAAGCTTCAAAACAAATATGCCCTTATTGTTGGATTAGATGTCTAAGCCCATAACTATTATTGGTCTGTACTTAAACTGAGAGTAGCATGGTCCATTTGGGTTGCATATCATCAGGATAATTTGTTAGGATGGACTTTTGAGAGAAGGCTATTTATGGTTTATTAATATATTATAAGTTATAATATATTAATATGAAATGATATGTTTTAATTAGTATCGATCAAGAATTAATTTGGAATTAATTTAGTGATCAAAAGAGACTAACTAAATCTATGGGGACTAATTATGATAATTATTTATATTTATATGTGTTGGGCTTATGATCCATGTTGGACCAAGTTTATGTATGGATACATAAAGAGTTGGGCCACATGAACCATGGATCATAAAACCCATGGGTATGGATTATGGGTGATACCCATGACCCTTGTAACCCTACATATAAATAGGTTACTCCATAGCTAAAATCACCGCTTCTTTTCTTAGAGAAATATTGAGGTGTTTTGGTGCATGGAATTCTCTCTCAAGAGCCACCTTTGTCCTAGGTGTGTTGTGATTCCATTTGAGGCATTTCATACTATTGGTGCTAAGCTCTTAAGGCCAAATACATCAAGACTTCAAGCCACATAAAAGGTATGTTTCCCTAACTAGTATATTATATGGTTTATGTCAAATGCATGCTAGTTATAGGTTTAATGCCTTGGAAACCATTTGCATGTATAATTAGTGAAAACATAGATCCAAGGTATTTATGGTTGTATGTGCACCATAGGATGTTGTATTATACCAAAACCCAACAGTGGTATCAGAGCCATGGGTTGTTTTCTACTATATTTGATGCAAATGTATTTTTTTTTCTAGTTGATGAAAAAAAAAGAAAAAAAAAACATGAAGTTTGTCAAATTTTATGATAATTACTTGATTTTATGAAAAATTAATTATTTGTAAAATTTGAGTCACTTTACTACAATAGTTGAATTAGGTCAATTTATTAAAAGATAGAATGATATGATTATTTTATTTGTTTTAAAAGTTTGATCTAAGTGGTTTTAAGGAGTTACAAATTTTGTCATAAAATTCTGGAACTCAAAAGTTTTTTTTAAAGTTATGATCTTAAGAGTTTTGAAACTTCCATAAGTTATGGATGTGAAATGTCTCATTATTAACTCTTTAGGTTATGAAGTCCAAGAGTCTTCAAAGGATAATTGTCAAAGTTTCAAGATTCGTATTAGTTTATATGATAATCTAATTTCTTGAAAATTGTTGATGTGAATTATCTTTACTCATGAGTTGAATCTAGATCATAGAAAAATTATTTGATTATTGTGTTAATTGGAATATTTGATCTTAATGGTTTTTATGAACTCCATAACTTGTCCTCAAGTTATGGAAAGTGAAAAAGTTTTTCTTTTTAAATTGTCATTAAGTCTCATAGGTTATGAAAATAGAAGAGTCTCTATTATTAATGTCATCATTAAATGATTTAATGTCTTCCATAACTTGTCCTCAAGTTATGGAACTTGAATTTTGTTTCATTAAACCTTAATTAAACTCATAAGTTATGAAAAAGCCAAGAGTTTTGAAAGGTTTCAAAACTTGTCCTCAAGTTTTGGAGTTTGTAAAGTTACCCCCCATGTATACTTTAATTCCAAACTAGACCTTAGAATTTTAAAAGTTAAAATTCAACCTTTATCCTCTATAATATTATAAGTTAATAATATTTATATATATGTATAAGAGTAAAGTCAGTCTTACTGTTAGTAGGCCTCATTCACGAAGCCGGTCTATAAGGGGGGGTATAAGGTTACTGCCTATAAAATGGTAGTTTAATGGGTGTCCACTCTCACCCACCGCTTCCTTGACCGGTGGAGGGTCGTTAGCCGAACGGGTAGGACAAGGACTATAATTCTCCCCTCATTAAAAGTATAAATGATAAATACTAAGTAACTAAACCTTTTATAAATACCCAATCTTAGTTACTTAGGAAAATGTGAATAAGGTGCTAATCCATGAAATTACACTTTGCACTTTGTTTAAGTCGGTTAGTGGAGCGTGTGTGGTTAATTGGCACACTAACTTGTATTTAACAAGGTAGGCAAAGGGTAACTTAATGTTTATCATAGTATCGATGGAGCGTGTGTGGTTAACCGGCACATCGATTGAGGGGTAAACACTTAAGGGTGCCAAGTAATTTGCATGGTTACTTCACACCTTGTTTTGTGATCCTCGGCATCCCAGTTGCAAAACCTGAAGGGCACACTCGAGATTGAAACATGCCATTGAAAAGTTCAATGAATCTCAAAAGATCTAGGAGTTTCAAATCCAATTAAAACCTAATAAATTATTTTGTTTTTTTCATGGTGGAAATTGGTGAATCGTCATTCACCTACCTTCAAATATTTTATAGCTTGGATTGCGGTATCCCTCTTCCAAGTTATAAAAGTATTGTGTTGGGTCCTAGCCTTAATATTTCATATTGGGTGTTATATTAAGGACTTTAAATCAACTATCTTGAATATCTCCCAAAAGATGTCTATTTCAGACATCTATGATCTTCCCAAATATCTTGGAACATCACTTCCTCCACCTCCTCTAAGTATTCTCCCTAACCCACAAGTTCAAGGTCACTCAAGCCCTATTAGCAAGGCAAGGTCTAGGTGTGATCACATTTTGGAGATGAAGTCACATACTGACAAGCCGAGAGAGGTGGGTGTCAAAGTCTTAAGAAAGTTAGTGGTTCAATCACTTTCTAAGTCACATAGTGAGTTCCTTGGAACTCCTATGAAATAGACTATGACAAGACCCTTAATGATCTTATCTATTTGCTTGGTGCTGCTAAATCAAAAATGATTTAGTGTACTAGTAAAGCAAATTTGATTAGTAGATCAACTTCCAAAAACTTTATGGACATGGACAATAGTGACACAAGAAATCCAGAAAAGCATTCTCTTCCCAATGGAAAGGGATCGGCCATAGTCAACTCGGTTGACCAAATGGTAAAGAGAAAGGCTAAGTCTGAGATAGTCCCATGTACTATTACCTAAGGGTCTATATGGTCCTATTGCCAAAAGGAAAGGGCATTGGTTGCGAAGCTGTCAATTTTACCTGAAAGATCATAAGGCTAGTAAAGTCAATAAGTTTGACTCTATTTCAGGTAAGGTCCACTATCTAACTTGGTTAAGTTTCTATTATGAGATTCTTATTATAAGATTTGACTGGGTCACATGATGATGTTTAAGAATCAAAGGAAAAGTGAAGGAAACTTAAACAAAGAGTATGTTGAATCTGATCGCAAAGATGGATTTCTATCGCTTGATTGAAGATTGGATTCTTGAGCTACTCTTAGGAGTTATGATAGATTGCTAGGAAAAAAGTAATAACATAGTTTTCATTTCAAGTTACATTGTAAGGAAAAAATCCGCATTTTAAAATAAATAAAAGTTTGTTTTACTTTATTTTTATTTCCTTACAATGGCATTCATGAAAACTTGATGTTTGTATGTTTATAGCAATATTGGAAATATGAATTTGATTCATTCATTTGTGGTAGTGTCTAAATTTACCAAATAAGGAAAGATTCTCATTACCCAAGTTTCAACTGGACCGAAACTTGGAATCATGCAAGTTGTATAGTATGATGAATGAGAACTTTCGAGCATTGGAAAAATTAAGACTAACTAGTTGTTCTCATGGATGTGTGAGTCAAGTGAAGAACTAAGGGATCAAGTACAATTTCTTGTGTTCTTGTCAAATTCCACCACAAAAGATGGATAAGACTATTCGTCATGATTTACTAAGGTTTAGTAAATATGATTATACTTACAAGCATAAGTATAATTCTGAAACATTGGAAAATTTTCAATGTATGACAAAACGAATAAGAAGAATCCAATTAAGCAGAAGGATAAAAGTTTCTCAAATCTGAAAAGATGGGAGAGTACTTTAGTATCATGTTTTAAGGTCATCTTAATGATTTTGAGACCTTATCACAATTCATCCTCTAAGTACATTCTGATAGTTAAGAAGAGGAGTTATAAATTGCTGAAGTGGTTAAATCAAGAAGATGATTCATACTTCATTCCAAAACAATTCATAGAGTTATAATCTAAGATTGTAACTTGCGTGACATGTCTTAAAGAAGGTTTAAAACACTTGCAAATGTAAGAGTAAAAGTTTTCTACTCTTGTACATTTGAAATTGGTAAGTTGTGATGTTTTGGATAAAACAAAGACCAACTAAGGCTAATTGTGTTAAGTGTCTGTCTTGATTAGAATCCACACTATCTCTTGAATATTTGGAAAGAAAGTCGTATAGGTCAAGGAGACAGTGGGAGTCTAACAGATCTTGAAAAGGTTTCAAGAAGTAATCAAGAATAAAACCTGTATTTCATTGCTAGCACACAAGTAGAGGTTTATAACCTATCGTGCTGACATTTCTATGCCCATTCCAGTTAAGTTGGCTATACATTTGAGTTCTACATGTTCTCAATTGTTTGCATAACTACTTGTAGGCAATGTCAGGCCCTTGAGCTGCCAGGTGGCAAGAAGTTAAGATTGTACAAGCTCAATCCATATGAGTTTGGATTTGTCATTATCCTTGTCTTGTGACTATGGTTTCGATAATTCACTTGAATAAGAACACATACACCATTAAATCTAAGTGTCATAAGTTTTCTCTTCGATTCATGAAAATGATGGTGAGGAAACACTTTCACTAAGTAGATTTTAGATAGATAGAAATTGTGATATTTGCATTCTCAAAGTCATTAGTGGAGCGTGTGTGGTTTACCAGCACACTAACATGGACTTGTGAGAAGTGGAAAAGGTCTAAACAATCGAGACTATGATTATGGCATCCCTTTTCACAGTTCTTAAAATTGTTTAGACACACAACTATGCTATCTAAGATAAGGTGTATGATATTGATAAAGTGTTATCAAAGCAATCTAGTATCAGGAATTTGAACTTTGGTAAGAAAGTCAATAAAGTACTGATTTCTAGAAGTCCAGATAATTTCTGAGTACATGTCAAAGCTAGTGGGATCATAAGTTTTATGTTAATAATCATCATGTTAGTGGGAGCATGATAATTATGATAAGTATTGCAAGTTAGCAATGTTAATTATAGAAAACAAAAAGTTTCAATTGGGAAAGAGTTGTTTTGCTATAATTAAGGGAGAGGAAATTATACTTCATTTCAAATCTAAAAACTTAGATTGAGGTTTTAATCATATTTAGTCAAGGATATATATATGAATTTCATGTTGGAATGGCTCAACATAAGGAAATTCTGTATATAGGTCCATTATTTGTGTTCTAAAATTTGATTATGATTATGGCATCCCTTTTCATAATCTGAATTATGAGAACTTGGCAAATTGAAATGAAAATATTATAGCAAAAGACTGGTTTAGTCTTTATGTGAGACATCATGAATCGTGTCCCATATGCTTCGAATATAGGATCGATTACATGTGCTATATTCATCCGTTCAAAAATTTTCCGAATGCCTGGGTCATTAAGAAGGGAAAAGGTCTAGAATTGGATATGACTAAAAGGATTAAGCAATTGTCAAGGACAATCTAATGTTTACCAAAGATTGGTTGCTCAATGACAGTTGGAAGTATAATGTTAACTCTGGAAGGACCATATTGACATAATCTGTAAGGAGGCAACTCTTGTTCAAAAGTGATAGTCAAAATGGAATCTGGAAATGTTTCAAAGTCAGAAGTTGTACAATCTGTGTAAGATTAGGAAACTTAATACAAGAAGGATGTTTCAAAGGAGTTGATCTCCTTCAGAATGCTCTGTAATGGTTGTTGTCAAGCCTTTCTGACTTTGTGCATAATCATTACAAGAGGATCAATGCATATAAGTTTAGAATCTAACGGATTTCTGTAAATGGCATGAATTTGGAATTCTTGCATTTGCAGTAAAGATTTGGGACTGTGAAAAGAGGATCATTGGAGTTATGTTCAATTGATCTATTTCACAAAGTAAAAATCATAAACAAACATAGTATGCATACTTGGTGTATGGCATGACTAGTGTTTAGAAAACATAGTGTACATGCTTGGAGCATGGGACAATGTGACAACCCGAAATTTCCATTCTAAATCAAACAATTTCAATCCAATAGTAGTAGAGCAGTTACAGTAAAAATTCAAACTTTTGGAATAAGTTTGGCAGTTTTAGGGTTTTACACCAAAAAGGGGTATTAGGAGAGTGGTTGCACAAGGATTTTGTGCAACACTGTAAATTCCATTACCCTAGAGTCATTAGAATCCATTCCGAGAATAGAAATATTTTCTGCCAAAAATCTCAGGACTATAAATAGAATTCTGAACCAAATTGGTTCATTAGTTGAATTCCATTTAGAGAAAAGCCCATTTCTCTCTCACGGATGTTTGGGTTTTCATCCCAGATTGTGAGTCTACTTCCTTAGATGTGTTTTAATACTTGTTATATGCTTTATAACATTGTTACATGTCCAAAATCATCCAAGATCACAAGGCTTTTGGAGTTTACGGCCAAGGGTTTCTTGGGCGGTAAACCCCATTTCCAAGGGACAAATGTGCCCTAAATCACCCCTTAAGCCTAAGGACTTTAACCCTCATATGCTTATGACTATTTTAGACATCAAAACACTTCAAAATCATAAGTTTATAGGAGTTTATGGCCAAGAACATTTCTTGGGCCGTAAACCCCTTTTCCAAGGGCTAAAAGTGCCCTAATCACCCCCAAAGGCTTGGACTTCATGTTAGACAAATACCTTAAAGTGTTTAGGACCTAGAAAACTCATGAAAGCTCAAGTGTTGAAGAGTTTACGGCCAAGAGTATTTCTTGGGCCGTAAACTCCCATAAAGGGGTCAAATGACACCCTAAACACTTCCTAAGGCCAAGAGACTTTTAAGGCAAGTACCTAGATGAGTTATGGACTAGCTAAAACATTTAGAACCCCATGTTTGAGGGAGTTTACAGCCCAAGATGTTCAATGGCCGTAAACTCCAAGAAATGGTACCAAATGGTGCCATAAACTCTCCCAAAGCCAAGTACAAAAGCCTAGAATTGTTCCTAGTTATTATAGGGACTTGATAGCACCATAATCACCCTACCAAGGGAGTTTACGGCCGTAAACTCCAAGGGAAAAGGGTCTTTGGGCCGTAAACTCCCTAAAGGAGTCAATATGGTGCCCAAACACTTGTATATGCCTTGAAACAATTCCCACTAAGGTTGTAGTAATTGAAAGTACAACCCCAAGCCTTGGTTGGGAGTTTACGACCAGGAACTTACTTCCTTGGGCCGTAAACTCCAAAGAATATGGTCTTTTGACCTTAAACTCACATTAGGGGCATTGCACTCCTTTGTTGCAACCCTTTAGCCTCCTAGCACTTGACCAAAAGTGTTATCCTCGCGCTTAAATGTTATTACTTGTATAATTAGTGTTATAATCACTAATTATTTATTTACATATGTTTTCATATGTAATTAGGATCATTGTGTGTGTCTAAGTCTCCACTTGACACCAAGCACTTGTCCGATCCTTCCGTACGATAACAGTCCGTTCAATTCCAGTCACTTACCGCAGGTGAGTTCATACCCCTTAACTAATGTTTTAAACTCTTTTTAAATGTTTTATGGGGGGGGGGGATACAAGTAGAATCATGCTACTTATTATGTCAATCACATGTGATTAGCAAGTAGGATTATATTACTTATTACATCAATCACATGTGATTAATATACAACAATCAAATGATTTGGTTACTCATTAGCCGTTTTACCAAACAGTTTCCTTCAAATGACTTTTTATAACATTTTATATGTTTTAAACTCCTTTTTACACTGTACAGCTTACTCCGTACATTTCCTTTCAAACTTATTTACAACCGTGTTTCAAACAAATGTTTCCTTATACTTAAACTGTTTTATTAAACTTATGCCTTCAAATTGTTTTATAGATTGACACCAAGTCGATCTTTTCTTAAAATAATACTTATATTTCAAATGTCTTACAAATCTGATTTATGCTTTTATATTATAAATTGCATGCCTCTATATGTATACTTATATAATAAATGTTTAAAAGACTTAGGAAGGCTATCCACCCTATTTCCTTTTCGCGCCTTGAGATGTGGTCTGGTGGGATTTTGGGTATTCGTCCGAAGGTCGTTTAAATATTAGTTATATATCATGTACACATATATAGTCATAAAAGGTCCTTCCAGTTCATCCTATGCCCTTGGGTAGCAAGGGTATTCATCCATGTCCATACGTACACTTAGATTACTAGAAAGCTACCATATGGGTAGTTCAGGAAGATACTAGAACCATTGCTAGAACGCGATATCATTCAATGAGTCAGTTCATTCATGAGTCAATACTTTCTAGAACTTTTCAGTATATTACATATATAGCTATACTAGGACGAGAACATATACAACTATACTAGAATGATTACATTACTATACTTGCTAGATAGAGAGAACACACATTACAGCTAGCACACGTAGAACATTACAGTACACTACTGTACTATTACATGATCGCTCTTACTTGAGTACAATTACATGATCACACTTACATATACATAGAACATACGTCATTAGGTGCTATAGCACGGAACCAGTTCAGGATCTAACTATACTGATGAATCACACCACAATTGTGATTGTTATATCGAGTATACATGATCATTCGGTAATGTGGATGCTCACGGCTTGCGTTCATGCAGGGGTCGTGGGTAGGTCCCAAAATCCCTTTGATAGGGGAGCGTATAGTCTGGGATCTAGACATCACATTATACCTTATCCCTCAAATAAGGCAGTTGAGTACCGATGTAGTTATTTTTATTAAATACTACAGTACTTGGAAGTATTACCATAGGTTTAAGGTAATAAGTACGGTTGTAGTTGGACACTACACCATAGTACTACATTGATTTTCCATTACATATTTTTAGTGATAACCTCACTTAAACATTATTGTACAAACTATATTTTTGAATAATGATAGTTATACTTTGGAAAATACATCATCTTACAAGAGACACACACATTCAGAACAGTTAGGTCTTGGTAGAAGACTACATTCAGAACAGTTAGGTCTTGGTAGAAGACTACATTCAGAACAGTTAGGTCTTGGTAGAAGACTCCTTTTGTTATTAATAGGAATCATAGGGATTCTAGGGTTTTTCAAACACTTACAGTTCATATACACTTTCAATACTTTTAAGTACATATACTTACATTTTCTCACATACAAATTAAGACACTAAATACTTATGATCTCACCAGCTTTAAAGCTGATACTCGCTTTCAAAATTACTTGTATCCTCAGGTCATCATAGACAGGTAACGATGCAAGGAGAAAGGAAGATGGAGCTTGTTCAAGACTTATCTTTCATTTTGATTTATGCTTTAGTGTTTATCAAAATTTGACATAACACATTTGTATAATAATTATATTATTAATGCAATGGATGATGTTGTTGCTTGTTTACTACTTTACATTGTTGTTGATATTATACATGACGTCCTCCGCCCCAGAACGTTTCCACCGTTCCTAGTTTTGGGGTGTGACAGACAATTATTGTTTTAAATTCAAGAATAAAGTTGATAAATGAAACAGTATTCAATGAATAATGTGTAATCATATGGTGATAAATAAAAAGTGTTTTATTTATGTTCATAGGTTTTGATACCATATTAGATTCAATTATTCTTGTGTTTCATTTTGCATGTTTTTAACTTCCAGAATAACTAGGTCATTGTTCTGGATGACTAAGTTATTCAAACCATCCACGGTCAGTCATATGTTGGAAGTAGATATGAATCAAGACTGTCATGGGTTGGCTTGTAGAGGTCTAAGATGTTGGGCAAAGGGCTACAACACTCATGAGTGCTCATAAGTTCTGAGTATTGGATTCAACCCGTGCTCATTGGAATCACTTCATGGATTTTTATCACGTGTGATCATCAAACGATAATATCTTATATTCTTCAAACCTGGAGATACGAGTTGTTACTATGAGTTGGTTGTACATTGATTGCACGAAAACGCATTCGGTAACTTGGTGTTATAAAACGTGCCTTTGTGTATGATTCAACAAGTAGTAGAACAATCCATATGAGTTGAAGTTTATCCATTCCTTTTACCTTCGGGAAAAAAGCGATATCTGTGGTCCCCTCGATGATTTGATGATGACAAATGGAAGTGCTTGGTCGGGCCAGGACTGATTTGATTTGTTCAATTAGTCAGTCATCATAAATCGGAAATCGGGAAACAACAAATGGACAGAGTGAATGATTATAATCCATGTCTCAGTCCATATGATATCTAGAATGGAGGAATATATGATCACTTATCTAATGGACACGTCATTGATTTGTTCAGAGTTCGACATCGGCTTTAAGAGCTACGATTGCTTGTTGGGTTATGAAGTCGTACTTGCAATAATAGTTTTAGACTTATCCAAGTGCGAGACTATTGGATTAGATGTCTAAGCCCATAACTAATATTGGTATGTACTTGACCTGAGAGTAGCATGGTCCATTTGGGTTGCATATCATCAGTACAATTTGTTAGGATGAACTTTTGAGAGAAGGCTATTTATGGTTTATTAATATATTATAAGTTATAATATATTAATATGAAATGATATGTTTTAATTAGTATCAATCAAGAATTAATTTGGAATTAATTTAGTGATCAAAAGAGACTAATTAAATCTATGGGGACTAATTATGATAATTATTTATATTTATATGTGTTGGGCTTATGATCCATGTTGGACCAAGTTTATGTATGGATACATAAAGTGTTGGGCCACATGAACCATGGATCATAAAACCCATGGGTATGGATTATGGGTGATACCCATGACCCTTGTAACCCTACATATAAATAGGTTACTCCATAGCTAAAATCACCGCTTCTTTTCTTAGAGAAATATTGAGGTGTTTTGGTGCATGGAATTCTCTCTCAAGAGCCACCTTTGTCCTAGGTGTGTTGTGATTCCATTTGAGGCATTTCATACTATTGGTGCTAAGCTCTTAAGGCCAAATACATCAAGACTTCAAGCCACATAGAAGGTATCTTTCCCTAACTAGTATATTATATGGTTTATGTCAAATGCATGCTAGTTATAGGTTTAATGCGTTGGAATCCTTTTGCATTTATAATTAGTGAAAACATAGATCCAAGGTATTTAGGGTTGTATGTGCACCATAGGATGTTGTATTATACCAAAACCCAACACTTATAATAAAGTTACAAACTAACGAAACATTAAAATGACATTTGACACCTCACAACTAAATTCGACTTCTACATTGTACCCCTTTGTGAGCAGTGATGAACCAGTTCATTAAAACTTTTGTAGCTTGATGAATTATCCTTCGTACCTCAGCATACCCGTTGACAATCTTATGAATCTCTACCTTCTCTTTATCGTTGTTTTTGTCAAATCTTTTCATCCAGACTAAGAGATTAGTGTAAAGAGATAATGTATATCTTTCAACATCACACACTTGAAACAGGAATTTTGAATTATTGCCCTTCTTGTTTTGCCCACAAAATAAATTCCTAAAGGTTTCAATGTAATCTCTCCATCTTCAAGCTTGTTTATATTTGATTTTGTCATCAGCATGGTTTGAGGAATTTCGACTTCTTTTCCCAATACTTTAGCCAATTCAACATCTGTTAAGGCTAACGACCCAAAATCCCCTTTGATGAAAACCTTTAAGTGACCAAACCCATTCATGAAGTCTTCTTTGTTTGTCACGTGAAGTTTCAAAATATATACACTCTTCATAATCAATGCCACAATGAAAAGATCATGAAGATTCATCAATGGGAAATCTCCAACTGAGAAGTCGAATGTAACATTATTTTCTCGAACAACGTGAAATCTATAGTTCTGTAACATGCCTTCGAAAAAAATGTCTTTTGTAATGCCAAGAACTCTTGTTATCTTGACTAATGAATATACCTCCTCCTCATTCTTTCCCAACATAAGATGAAAATGAAACTTCATGCGCCTCTACTCAAACTTATTCTTATACTTATCAATAATTTCGAATTGTTCTTCCAAAAACATCATTCTATTCAAAGGAAAGTCCAACTGATTCATTGGTGAGTTTACTGTATCGAAACTTCTTCTGGGTACTTTCTCAAAATCATGTATCTCCCCAGATACAATCAAGTCTTCAATATATTCATAATGATAAAGCTTTGTTGGATTACCTTTGTTAAGTCCAGGAGGATCATTTGCACGTAGTCGAAGTGTACTCTGAATTTGTCTTTGTTTCCCCATTTCAGCTTCCAGAGCAGCTTTCCTCTCTTCTTTTTACAATTCATGACTTATGCCTTTTCCTTTTCCTTTCTCTTGTTCACTTGGATTAGGCTTTGATGAACTAGACTCTCCTCCAGCAGGTATAATAACAACGCCTTTTGTGACAGGCCTTGTTGTTATTATTGTTGATGAAGTTACAGTTGAATTTTTTTGGTAGAGAAGTTGGAATTTGAGTAGTCAAGACTTTTCAAACCACTTTCGCATCGCCAGTACCACCTCCAGAACCTCCTTCTCCCTTATTTCCACTCCTACTGCCAACATCTCTCCCTTCTCCCCCTTGCACCGTTGTGCTCATAGGAGGGACATTTGTTGGCATAAAGTTGACAAATTTCACAAATGGAGCTAATTCGTTATGAATTGTTAACTCTAACATGTGAAAATTTTCAGTAAAAGACTCAGGAGAAAAAATTGAAGACTTCGAAGAATCATACTTCGACAAAAGATCCTTTAACTCTTTCAGCAAATTTACAACATTCCCAAAGCTATTAACATCAACCTCTGCTTTCGTATCAAATTTTACCCCAAGGAAGTATAAAGATCAACTGCTTTGGCCACAACATCAACAATTATATCTACCTTATTGTGAAGAGTAGAATAATTGTGATCTAAGGCATCTATCTCCTTCGTCATGTCTTCTTTTAATTCTTCAACTTGAACCGTCTTCACATCTTGAAAAAAAAGAATATGTCGAGTCTTGGCAGTTTATTTCAATTCACGAATTACACTATTGAATGAATCAAGCTAAGATTTGATCTGTAACTCAGCAGACTCGTCCATTCGATTAATCTTATCCAATATATGATGGTCTTGAGCTTGCAACATAATATGAACATCAAGAGTGGATATCAAATGTTTACCGCCACCATCAGCTTGTAATTGAAGTAAAGTGTTCAGCTTCTTGTTCTAAATTTAAACTCCTTTCCTAACATCAACATATGATCAGGAATGTTTTCTTCCTCAGAATTGAACTGTATTTCAACAAAAGAACCCATAAAACCACCATCATCTATGTTATCTTCATTAACAGTTTATGGTTCTTCTAGGAATTGGGAAGGAAACAAAGAGGTATAGGTTGTTGGATAATATTGTCAAAAGTAGGAGAACGATAAAAAGAAGGATTTTGAGATGTATTGGGAACAATATATAGTGGTAATGGAACAGTGGTGTCAAGAACAAAAGTAGGAAGAGATGAAGATATAACGAAAGTAATAGTACCTTGGGCTTTGTTATGTAAAACTCCTTCACCCATATTAACAGTTACATCCGTATTAGATACGTTTGCATTGATGTTTAAAGTTCGTACCTCCTTATTAAATGACTCAGTATTTGAAACTTCGGGTGGTATGATCGGTATCTACTTAGGAATTGAAGGGTTGTTTTGTTCACCAGAATTAATGCTTGTGTCCACTGTCGATGTTTCCACATTGCCATCAAGATTTCTAATCTCCCCGAAAGTCGACTGAACTAGAGAATCCCTTACCGGTGAAGAATGACCCATCATGTAGTGATTGGAGTTTCAGGAACCACTTCTTCGTCAGTTGAGTCTTCTTGCAAAACTGACTTCCTCTGCTTCTTTTGTTTCTTCAGTTTCGTAGAAATGTGTTTGGCCATGTCTTCAGCATGCCTCTTCTTAGATTGTGGAGAAACGGGTGTTGGAATTTCACGGAAGACCACCCCTTTTCATGTAACCTGAGGTTTATAATGAAGTTTTGGAGAAAAACTTGTCGATTTTTCATGTGAATTGTAAGACATTTTTCTTGATCTGTTTAAGAACACCAGATTCTGTAGAAACAACCTCTTTTTTAGGAACGAAAGGTTGAGTAACTATGGGCGGTTGATCCTTCTTCTTCGAAACTTTATCACTTTTAGGTTTTATCTTCAAAACATTTTCAGGACTCACATGAGGAGGACTCTCCTGAACTTTCTTCTTTGATCGTCTTTTCTTTTTCGAAGAACCTTCAGTTGAAGCATCCAATAATTTTCCAGTTTCAGTTGAAGGATTAATTGTTGTCAAGTATTCGACTAGAATTGGATTGACAGGATCAACTTTTGGAAGCATCACATCATGAATGCGATCTATAGAAGGAAAAACATCAACATCATCCTCCACAGACTTAGGATAATGATAGGTAGAAAAGTTTGCTAGTTTCATCAGTGTCAGAACCCTAAATCCCCTTCTTTGTATAAACAAATTGAAATATCAAGTTCCAGTATCGAGCACACGAAATTCCAACAACAACATTCATGTTCTCAATACTCTTGAGAAATTCCTTCCAAAGTTAAGTTGCATAATCCACTTGTAAGTGGTAGTAAATTCCAGCAACCATAGCATAAACTTCCAATCAGCCTTTGTCTAACAGTGCTGTTCTTTCGGTTAAACAATGAAGATACGTTCCAAACATAAAGTTCCAAATACATGGTAAACCAGACTTCTTGAAGTCACTAATCTTGGTATGAACAGGTTGATGTCCCATCTCATTAAACATGCGAATGATTTAGGCATTGTTAACCTTAGAAAAAGGTTCAACATTGGGAATACCCAAAATTTTAGCTAAAAGTTTCTTGGATAACCTGAATTTATTTTCATTCATCAGTTGGAAAGTAACAATCTACATTGTCTTGTTGTAAGTAGTTGTGGAACCAGCAAGCGATAACCAAGTAAGAGAAACTACAAACGAACTGAACATCGCAGCTGATAGTACGAAATCCTGATGCAAAACAATTAGCATCCGTAACCTGTATGGATAAGCATCAACATCATCAAGAACTTGATAATTGGTGCTTTGAATCTTCATGATTGGATGAGAGGTAATATCTTCAGTGATTTGGGATTGATTGGCCACCATTGTTAGGATTTTTAATTTCTTAAAGAAATTAGAGAGAATAATGGAACAAATCTCTTATAAACTTTAAGTAGGTGTCAAATTGGAATTGATCCTCCAAATCCCTTTTTATTGTTGATTTGAATTTTGAATTTGAAGTGGTTTCTGCATTAAATGTCGCTGACTTGTATCCTTGAAAACTGCACCAGTCACTAGAAAAATAGGCATACATGAACAATAGATCATCACCTTTTCTTTGAAACCCACGGTGGAACACCAAACATCATATCACACAGGCTGTTAACTTGCCCCAACAGAATCAAAATTGTCACCAACCTTCGGCATGGAGGTTAGGCTCTTTCGCTTTTGGGTTTGAGAAGAGAAGTCATATGCCAGACTTTCAAAATCATCAGCCTAAGTTGGTATTACTCAGAACCTCAAGGATTTCATGAGTGCAATGTATGCCAAAGAAAAAGATAAGAAGCAAGGTAAGAAAATTTTGGTTCTGTGATGTCAAAAATATTTTGACACGAATGCAACTAGATCCCAGGCAAAGATCACTTCGTTATTCATCAATAGAAATTACTAACAGCTTGTGTGGTTTCCTGTGAATTACAATCAATTACTTATAGAGAAGTATCAAAGGGCCTCTTTTATCATGTTTTGAATGTAGTTGAAGATTTCGTTAAAAAGCACATCTAAACATAAGAGTGACATGTTGTAAACAAAATTACCTGTTTGACTAGTGTAGTCAGTGACAAGTAGGATTTGGAAAATTTGGTAAGTAAAAAAGGTTGAGAATGACACTCAATCAGAAATCATATTCTTTAACCAAAATTATTCCTGAATATTGTTGGGTAACAAATGTCGTGGGTTTCGAACATTTGATCAAGATTACGACAAAAGAAACAATATGATTTTGAGTATCTAAAATTGATATAGAAACAAAAGTTTTGTTAAAATTTGGAACTAAGTTCCCTGTCAATTCTGTATGTTTCGAAAGTTTGGGTTTCACTTACATCACGATCTCATGATGTTAGATCATAAACACAGAGTTTTGATATGTCTAGATCCCGATTGGTTTATACCATAAATCTGTTGGACATATGTCATTGTGTGTGATCGTGAAAGAACTTTAGGATGAAAAAGGTTGGTTTAAAGAATTGAAAGCACCACTGCTGTTTATTGACCAAGCAGAAAACTCTATACTCAGATGAGTAGAGTATGGTAGCTTAATGACTAATGGTAATATAACCTACTTGGGAAGAATCCTCAGAATGAGAGATTGATTAAAGCTTTTTTAAATGGTTTGACTTTTGTAAATAGTTGGGAAGAATACTCAGAATGCTGGGTACAAAGTTATCCATGTATGACTTTGTAAATGGTTTGACTTTTGAAGACCTACTTGCATGTGGTAAATTAACCTTGTGACATGAGAGACATATATATATATATATATATATATATATATATATAGAGAGAGAGAGAGAGAGACAGACAGACAGAGAGAGAGAGACATGTAAACACCTATAAATAATGTGGGTTCATATCACATAGAGGTGTGGCTGAGAGATGTAACATTGAGAGTGTTAGTGTGTGTTAATTATATAGATTTAGATCTAGATCCTTTTTTGTAACACCTTTCATAATCGAATGCATCTCTTAAACACCAACATCACTGTGTTCTTTGTGTGTTCCTTAATTCCACATGCCAAATCAATGCTCATAATTCACATCAATTGGTATTAGAGCAGGATTCGTACAAAATTGATCAGTTTTTCTGAATTTTGCAAAAGTTTTGAGTCTCGTTCTAGATTTCAATTTTCCGCTCTTTTGCATAATAAATTCATCCTAGATCTACTGTTGTGAGTCGATCCTACGTTCCAATTGCTAAACCGAGTGTTCAATTGGTGATTATCAAGAGTTTTATCTATTTAACCTAATTTAATTTAAGGGTTTACTCAAATTCTCTTTGTTCTTCAAAGGCAAACTTCAACATGAACACAATGATGTGTTTTTCTCATCTTCTTGGTTCATCAACAAAAATTCTGATGCTGATACCCGAGTATTTTGATCAGTGGACAGATCGGATGGAAGATTACTTAAATGGAATCGATGAAGAGTTATGGAATTGTATTCTTAATGATGTTCGTCCACCTGATGCAGTTCATAGTATTGGAACTTCTTCCAATAATCAAAATGTCAATGAACAAGCTGAAAGATTGTTGAAGAATGAGAAAAAGTGCATGAGAGAACTCAGAGGTGCTCTACCTCCTATTGTTTACAATTGCGTTCGTAGTTGTAAATATGAAAAAGAAATACGGAATACGCTAAAGGAAATGTTTCTAGGGAATGAAAACACAAAAATCAATTCAGTGAAAAATTTTCTGGTTGAATTAAGAGAATTTAAACAAAAAGATGGTGAATCCATAACTTCTTCATCCGGTGTCCGTTTTCGTCAGACTTTTCGCCGTTGCGCTACAAATGTTGAGACCTTAGATTCTCATTTAGGTTGTTTTGGTCAAAAGTATCTCGAGCTCTATTTCGAGTTTTTAGCTGTCTACTGCTATACCCGAATCTTGGAAAAATCATAACTTCCTCATACGAAGTCAGATTTGGACGTTCTTTTTATGTACCCTCACGGTTTGAGGTTATCTATAACTTTCATTTAGATACTTAAGGCTAAAAACTATTTTATTGAAACTTCGCGTTTTTCGTTTAATCGGTGTTGCCGGCTTTGTCGGAAATCTTAGAATGGTCATAACTTCTTCGTTATAACTCGGTTTTTCGTGTTCTTAGTATTTCTGTAAACCTTGACACATTATCTAGCATAATAGACATCCGTATAGAGACTTTTACACATATCATTTTTGAAGTTAATTTCATTTATTTCAAAAGTAGCTACAATACTTGACGTTTTAGGTCATTACAAAGAGTTGAAATATCGGGTTGTCATAGAAAACTTAACCCATTATGGGCTTAATCACTTAAGGATATGATTGATTATGGTTTGACATAGTCAATTTCAGGTGAAATAATAATCCAATCAACAAACCAATTACACTCCCGATTATTGCCCAAAATAGAGCTCCTAAAATTCTCGGGTTTTCACATAGAATGATAACTAGCGTTAGTGTTCCTCACTTAACCCATTAAGGACTTAATCCATTAAGTCTAGTATTGCATCAGGTTAATTTTAGGGAATTATTAAGTTATTATTTTAGTTTTAATTAATAGTTTTATTGCGGGTCCCGACTAACTCTAAAATTAGGTTTTCTTGATATTAGGGTTTTCTAAACCCTAGTTATGGTTTCCAACTTCTAAAGTTGAATGATTATCTAATTAAATAAATATATAATTAATAAACTGGGAACCACCCTCTGCCACCTCGGGTGGTGGTGGTTTGCGGAGCTCCATGGTGGCAGGAGGCGGTAGCCACCCGCACACAGTGGCAGTTTGAGTAATAGTTCCAACAATCCAACACACATACAATGTATTACAACACACACACATACTAGCACTAAAAGAATAAGAAAAGGCCCAACACAACTACCAAAAATGGTGGTCAGCGGTGGTAGGAGGTGGCAACCACCACCTCATGGTGGTGGTGGTGGTTTTGTTTGGTTTTTCGGCCCAAAAACATCCATGCGACATCACAATAGTAAAAAATACACACAACCATGCGAGGTGGGGCTTAGTGACGGTAGAACGGCGGTGGCCACCATGGTTGGTAGACATGGTTGTCCTCTTGTTTCCGGACAACAACACACGCCAACCCATACTGAAACACGCATACACTCGTGTAGAAACACCCACCGAGCAGTTGTACATCAATCTTGAAGGGGACGATGGCGCCACCGCCACTATCGCGGTTTCGTATGACTACTCTTTCGGTAATCATTGGCTTCATAGGCAGCGGGTGCAATAACGGGCTTCGGTTGCATCAGCTGTGAATGACGATCGAAAAAGCAGCAACACTTGTGAGCCTTGATCTCCCAATCTTCCCTGACTACGACATCAGGTATGTGGCTCTTCGTCTTCATCGGCAACGGAACAACTGGTTGTTTTCAGCTTGGAGGGGCAGTAGCTGGAGGGGTAAGAAACAAGTGGTGGCGGTTGCAATTGATGTCTAAGGTTAGGGTTTTGTTGAAGTTGTGTTTTATATGGATGCCAAGTAGAAGGTGACGAGTTATGACCCCATCTAAATACAACTTAAGCCCAAAATTCTCTTTTAATCCCTCCCTCTCAATTTCTTCTCAACTTAGGTACATAATTTACCCAACATCCCCCAACTTCCAAAATTCATTACAATTCAAGCCCCAATGTTACCATTTAACCCTCAACATCCCGAAAATATAACTTTTAACTCCTATAGCTATCACGGGTGATTTATTATGGATTTACGACTAAAATAAAATAAAACAAAATATAATAAAATATATCTTGAGGTTTTAGGGTTTATTATTTATTTATATATTTATTTTTATTTATTTATCATTATTATTATCTTTATTTATTTATTTACTTGTTTTATTTTATTTATTTTAGTTTTACACGTAATGTTACAATTCTTCCCCACTTAAAATAGATTTCGTCCTTAAAATCAGCTTTCCCTGCTACTTAAAGATGCACTTCCCTACAACAACTAGGGTGAATGAAAATCCATGGAATCAGTCGGCCTTCAAGCTTCACGGCCAGATACCGAAACTCTAATCCTGCACCAAAAGGGCAATGAAACTAACTGTTCTCATGTTGAACGGAAAGACACTCTTACTTTTCTCCGACAGCCCAATAGAGCTAGCCACTATCAACACTCAGGCTCAACCCCGATCAAACGACAACATACAAATAAACCCTCAATCAGAGTTCTTGACACCTTAAGGCCTAAGAACAAATACACGTTGGAGATGATATCACAACTAAGAAAAATACGAACTGAATGGAAAATCCAACAACTGACAATGATCCTGCCGCGAAACCTAAGATTTCACAGTTCCGCAGAAATCTAGAACCTAGAGAAATCCAAAAGAGAATCGAATCTTTGCTAAGAGTCTTCTTGCTGTGAGGTTCCATTCTCCCCCATTTGAAATATGATAGAGATTGAGAATTTCATAGTCCTTCGATACTCTGACCAATCCGAACTCTATTACTTGATCTGAATCACTGATATCCTAATACATGGTAGAATTTGAGTTCACACAATATTCACAACTTCCAATACGTATATAATTGATAAATACCAATACTACCACAATTTTTGAATTGAAGAACTGTCAACTCAATTCTCGGTCCTCGGGACCTCGACGGTCTCCTGACGACCATCGGGCAATTGCCAAGCTAAGAGCATAGGATCCAACACCTCACTGAGAAAAGGAAAATGAGATTTAATGTGGCCTTCTTGACCACAACAAAAAAAAACCCACATACTCCGCCCATTGTCTCTACCAAAATGACCCTCATCGCCACACCGACGACATGCAACAGATCTGCCCCTCCCTTCAACTGATCCCGAACTTTGGCCGAGGGACTTGAACTGCTTCGTTGCAGGCTGGGACTGGTCCTGAGCCTGACACTACTCCCTCATTTGAAGCTCGGCGAGAGAACCATAGCGCTGGATGGATAAAAACCATCGAATATCCGACTTGAGCACGTTCAAATACTAAGTCATCTGAGCCTACTCTGAAGCAACGAACTCATGACTAAACAAGGCCTCTCAATGAACATCTTGGTGATCTCCATCACCGTGTTGGTCGTTTGTCTCAGATCCACGTACTCCTGGGCTAATCTCTCCATCTCTACCAAGGGAACATACCTTGCACGAAACATCTCCAAGAATTATTCCCAAGTTATCGCTACCCTCTGCTCAGGAGTACAAGAACTAGACACCAATTTCCACCAATCCCTTGCCCCCAACCTGAAATGGTTCAAGGTACACTTGACTTCCCGAAGATCGAATGAAACCATTGTTCGACAACTCCTGAAGTTGCGTTATAAGCTCCTACATCTCCGTCGGTGCTAATCAATATGGTACTTTGCTATTGGTGTCATTCCTGGTAACAAGTCTATTCGGAACTCTACTTGTCTATCAGGTGGTAATCCGAGAAGATATTTGGGAAAGACTTCCGGATAATCACACACCGCTGGTGTACTCTGCACCTCCTTTTTCTCCTTCTTTGCATCAATTACGAATGCAAAATATGATGTGCATCCTTTGGACAAACATTTTTTGGCTTTCATTAGGGAGATGATTCCATAATTTACTCTGTGTTTGTTCCCGTATACCATGAATGATTCTTTTCCGGGTGGGTTTACACTTACTATCTTATTTCAGCATAATATATCAGCATCATTGGCACCGAGCCAATCCGTTCCTAGAACGATGTCGAAACTGTTCAATTCTATGGGTTACAGCTCTTCGTGGAATTCGTTTCCCTTTAAGTCGATGATTATGTTCTTAATATGATCACTAACAGGTACGAACTTGCCACTAGCAACTTCTACAATCAGGGAATTATCAAGTGTTTCTACGAGTAATGTTAGTTTCCCGCTAAACTTATGTGACACAAAGGAGTAGTTTGCTCTAGAATCAAATAGTATATTGGCAGGAAAACCATTTACAAGAAAGGTACCTGAAGCGACATCTGATGCCTCCTTTGTAGCCTCGAGTGCCATCTAGAAGGCTCCTGTCTTTGGCTTCGGTGGAATATTGGGTCTTCTTGCCTCCTTCTTCTTTGCGCTATCCCTCGAAATGTGCCATTTCTCGCTGCACTCATAATGGAACTTCTTAGTGAATGTGCACTCATTTACATAGTGCCCGAAATTTCCAAACTTGAAACAGGTGATCCGTCCGTCACATTTTCCTTGGTGCTTCTTCTTGTATTTGTCGCACCATTTTGCTTCAGCTCATCCTCCTCTCGAACCAGACTTCGAGAATTTACTCTTCTTGCTGGACCTCAAGGATCCATAAAATTTCATTTTCTCACCAACCTCGGCCCTCTCTAGACCCCTTTCCTTCTGTTGGGTCTCCAAATTATTAGCTGCTCGAATTGCTAATTTCAGAGTGGTTGCCATCTTGACCGTTGGCCCAAAGTTGACTAACAGTCCATTTACAAACCTCTCAATTTTGGATAGTTCGGTTGGCACCAGGTATGGAAATAACTTCATCTTCCCAGTGAATGCAGTAGCATAGTCGTTAATGCTCATCCTCCCTTTCTTCATGTTTTGGAACTCATTGTTCAAATCATTCAGATCTATCTCTGAATAGTACTGCATCTTCAGTTGTTCCAAGAACTCTTCCCATGTGTCACAACTAGCATTTTTAGCTAGGAAATTATATTCTCATATAAACATCATCCATTGTAATGCATGTGTTCTAAGTAAAAAAATCATAATCTATGCTTAATGAAAACGATCCATTTGAATCCAAACTCTTGATTTAGGTTCAAAACCTAATACAATACATCTCATATGGATTGAAAACCCTAGAAATCCTGGTTCAAGTTTATATGGACTAGGATTTCTCCTATTGGGCCCAATGGCCCAATAAATCCTCAATTTGACTATGTTGGGCTTAGAATCTTTAATTTAGCTCTAAATGGACCCACATTCATAAAACTTAACATTTTGGGCCATGTAGACCTAAAATGGTTCATTCTATTTCTAATGGGCCGAATTGCACCATAAGTGATTTTAAATTTCCTAATGGATCGTAAACCCTTATCAATTGGACTTCATTGGGCCGTAAACACCAATGAGGACCCAATGGGCCGAGAAACATCTATTTGGGCTTCATATTATAAAAAAATCAAGCCCAAACTATTTATCCTTTCATCTCTCTTCCTCTCTCTCGGCCCAACATCAAAAAAAAAAAGAGAGAGAGAGAGAGAGAGAGAGAGAGAGAGAGAGAGAGAGAAACTCCATGGATATAAGAGGTGACACATCACTAATATTTAGTGGTAACCTAAGTGATTAACCCACATGTTTTTGATGGGTTTTAGTCATAAGAACATCCTATGTGCTCATGCAAACCCTAATGCTTGGATCTAGGCTTCTCTACTGTACATGCAATTCATCCAAGACTTTAAACCCTAGTTCTAGCATACAATTAATCATATTAACATGTGAAAGGGTTTTTAGATCTTACCTTGATTGTCATGTAGCGATAACAATCACAAATCCTCCTTGTAATGACTTTAGAAAGCTTAGAGTCACAAATGTCACTCCTCTAATGGTTCACAAACACCAAGAGCAAGAGCATGAAGAATAAGGAGAGGGGAGGCTGCCCAAAACGTGTGGAAACCCTAAGGAATAAGTTCACCACGTTTTTGAGTCTCAAGGGTCCTTCAAATAGTGAGGCTATTAGGGTTGTCTAACAAGGAAACCCTAATTTGGATGCTTAGCCCTAAGCACCCCATGGACTCCCTCCTTAGAGGCCTAGGATGATTTCTAATGGGTTTCCCCATAGGATTCATCCACCCCTCTAATATGGAGTCCATTAGCCCAATATTCAACTATCACACAATTGACAGTTCTAGTCCCTTAAGTTTAATTAATGTCTTTTAGCCACAAACTTAATTCTTATTAATTCTTGACTAATATTAATTAAACAATATGATTTCTCCTTTAATATATTATTCTCATAATATATTACTAAATCATAATTAATCCTTTCTCTCCATAATTCATCCTATCAAGTTGCATTGGTGAAAGCAACCCAAAAGGACCATGCACCATCGGGTCAAGTACATACCAAAATAGTTATGGACTTAGACACTAATCCAACAGTCTCCCACTTGGATAAGTCTAATAACTATTATGTGTATGAATTCAGATCCTGGTCTACAATCGTAGCTTTCCAAAGCCTCTGTCAACTCTAATCTTATCAGATATGCGTGTCCTTTAGAATAAGGATCATATATTCCTCCATTCTAGATATCATATAGATATAAGACATGAATTCTAATCATTCTCTCTATACTATTTCTTGACTTCCGATTTATGACGACTGACACAGACTACAATTGATCACATCAAATTAGTCCCGGCTCGGCCAAGCACTTAGATGCCATCACTAAATCATCGAGGGGCCCAAAGATATCGCTTTATCCTACTTTGGATAAAAGGAACGGATAAACATTGACTCAATGCTCGCTTGCACTCACTTACCGAATTACACACAACAATATGTTTTATGACACCAAGTTACTGGTGCATTTACATATTATCAATATGTAACTGATTCGCAAGATACAACTCACACATCTCGGTTTCAAAATATAAGGTATTATTGTCTCACCAATCACTTGTGATAAAATCCATGAAGTGACCCAAGTGAGCGTGGGTTTAATCCAATGCTCAAATCATATTCATAAGCACTCATGAACGTTGCAGAAAACAATTGCTTATGTCTAATATGTTGGATATAGTGTCTAAGTCCATAACTTTGTTTGGTATGAACTTAACCCGACCCGGCATGGTCCATTTGGGTTGCATGGCATTGCAATACTTGGATAGACTAAATGAGAGAATAAGGCACTTATGATTATTAATATATTATAAGTTCTAATATATTAATAATAGTATTATTTAATTAGTATTTGATCAAGTATTAATTTGGTGATCAAAGTGAGACTAATTAAATATATAGGGTTGATTATGACAATCATCAATTCTTTTATGGTGGATTAATGATCCATGGTCTATGGGTTTGGTTATAACCATATGGAGCTCCATGGATAGTCCATGGGAGTTACAAACCCATGGGTCATGAGAAATGAAGAGTCATGACAATTAGGGTTTATATTTGTAACTCCTAATTATGACACACTATAAAAGAAACCCTATAGCATGCAAAATCGGCACTAGTGTTACTAGAGAGAGCACAACCGATTTTTGAGTGTAAGAAATATTCTCTCGAGTTATTCCAAGTTTTGTGGTGTTGTGTGAAGCATTTGAGGCACAACATTTGGGGTGCTAGGCTCACAAAGTCTTGAAGGAATCCAAGCAACAACAAGGTATGTATTTCTACTAGTTCTTTATGTTTTATGTAATCCCCATGCCATGCTAGTTATGAAATAACCTTGAAAAAGATATTTTCATGTATATAGAGAATACATAGATTCAAGGTTATTAGGGTTGCATGTACACTTAGGAAGTGTTAGAATGCTCAAAACCCAACAGTAGTATTAGAGCCTAGGATTGTTTTCTGTATACTTGATGCAAAACTGATTGAAAAATGAAAATTCTGCATTCTGACGACTGTACTCGCCGAGTCCATGGGGAGGACTCGCCGAGTCCATGAACAAATTCATCCTACTCGCCGAGTAGGATAATGCACTCAGCGAGTAGGATCGAGCTGTGCGGATTTTTCGAGTTTTTGTTGCTGGAAATGGATTAGAATCATTATCCCAATCTGTTTTGGACTTGTAAAATCTATTTTTTCAAAATGATAATGATTATGTTAATCCATTTTACATGACTTTTAACAATTTCAAAGTATTATATATGTTTATATGATTTCTTGAAATTGCTTGACATGAATTTGTGTTCTTATGAGTTTTTAGAAGATCATAGGAATTATGTGTAACCACCATGTGTGTTTCATTCTTGATCTTAATTGTATTGATGGTGTCCATAACGTGTCCTCAAGTTATGGATAACCAAAGGTCACTTCTTTAATTTGTGTTTAAAGAACTAAAGTGGTTTCATAAAATGAAGAGTCTTCATTTTTATGAACCATTAAAACTCATAAGTTACAAATTGAAGAGACTTGGAATAGTTTCAATTCTTTCCCTCAAGTTTTGGAATTTGTAAAGTCTTACACTTTAATTCCAAATTATTTTTTTTTTAAAAGTTAAAAAAAAATCAAACTTTATGGACTTCATTAAATTAATTAAAGTGTTTAATTAAAAGAGTTAATAATTCCATCAAGACATGATTTAAGTTTAATTAAATTAAGAGTATAATTTAGTTAATAGATTAAACCACCAAGTATTTTAAATGTTTAAAATACACTCTTATACTATTATTATAATTTTATTATATAGATATGTATAAGAATATGTCGTTCTTACTGTTACTAGGCCTCATTCACGAAGCCGGTCTATAAGGGGGGTATAAGGTTGTTGCCTATAAAATGGTGACTTAATGGGTGTCCACTCTCACCCACCGCTTCCTTGATCGGTGGAGGGTCGTTAGCCGAACGGGTAGGATATGACTTTAAATACTCATTAAAAGTATAATGAATTATAAAGTAACTATACATTATAAATTCCCAATCTTAGTTACTTTAGGAAAATGTGAAATTGGTGCTAGCCCATAAAATTACACTTTTTACCTTACCAAGTCATTAGTGGAGCGTGTGTGGTTAACCGGCACACTAATATGGACTAGTAAGAGTGGCAGAGGGTAACTTGACTTTATTATAGATCGGTGGAGCATGTGTGGTTAACTGGTACATCGATTAGGTAATATTGTTGAGGGTAGCAAGTCAATTTGTATGGTTATTCACACCTTGTTTGTGATCCTCGGCATCCCAGTCACAAACTTGAGAGGGCACAATCGAGATTCAAACATGCCATTGAAAGTTCAATGTATCTCAAAAGATCTAGGAGTTTCAAATCCAATTAAAACTTAATTATATTTCATTTTTCATGGTGGAAATTGGTAAATTGTCATTTACCTACCATTAACTATTTTATAATTTGGATTACGGCATCCCTCTTCCAGTTATAAATAGGTTATTGGGTCCTAGCCTTAATATTTCATATTGGGTGTTATATTAAGGACTTTAAATCAACTAACTTGAATTTCTCCCATTATAGATGTCTAGTTTAGACAACTATGGTCTTCCCAAATCTGAGGAAGAAGCTTCCTAATGAAGATGATATCCCGAATGGCAATCAAGGTGAAAGATCAATCTATTTGTTGTGCATTAGTGGGACTGAAAATCATACTTCACTTCCTTCACCTACTCCAATAAATCTCCCTATCCCATAAGTTTCAAGACATGATAAGTTCTAAGTCACTCAATCCATATTGGCAAACAAAGTCTATATGTGCTTAGGTCTTGGAGATTAAGTCACATATTGACAAGCCGGGAGAGTTGGGTGTCGAAGTCTCAGGGTAGCTGGCTATTGACTTAGTCACTCCCTGATGACAGATCACGACATGACCCTTAATGATCTTACCTATTTGCTTGATGATGCTGAATCAACAATGATTTGGATCATTGGTAAAGCGAAATTTGATTGGAAGATCAACTTCCCAAACTTCCATGGACATTTACAATGGTAACATTGGAAGTCCAGAAAAACTTTCTCTTCCTAATTGAAAGGGATTGGCCATAGTCAACTCGGTTGACCAAATGGTAAAGAGAAAGGCTAAGTCTGTGATAGTCTCGTGTACCGTTTCCAAAGAGTCCATATGTTTCTGTTGCCAAAGGAAGGGAATTGGTTGCGAAGCTGTCAAATTTACCTAAAAGTCCATAAGGATAGTAATGTCAAATGTTTGACTCTGCTTTAGGTAAAGTTCCATTATCTAACTTTATTAAGTTTCTATTCTGAGATTCTTATTGCATGATGTGACTGGGTCACATATTGATGTTTAAGAATCAAAGAAGAGTGAAGAAACTTAAAGGAAGTATATGTTGATTCTGATCGTGAAAATGGATTTCGATTGCATGGTTCGGTGATCAGAATTTTGAGCTATTACTTAAGAGTTGAGACATATTGCTTAGGAATAGATAACAACAAGGTTTTCATATGGGTTGTAAGGATAAGTTTTCTGCAAAGTTTTAAAATAAAGAAAAAGTTTTGATTTTATTTATTTTAAGTATCCTTAAAATGACATTTGTGAAAAATTGTTGATTATATGTTTTCCATTAATAGCAATATTTGAAAATGGATTTGATTCTTTCATTTGTGGTAGTATCATAATTTACCAAATAAGGAAAGACTCTCATCACCCAAGTTTTAGTTGGATAGAAACTTGGAATCATGCAAGTTGTATTGTGTGATGAATGAGAATTTTCATCTTTGGTAAATTAAGGCTAATTCCTTGTTCACATTCACATGTGAGTCAAGCGAAGGACTAAAGGTTCGTGTACATTAAGTTGTGCACTAGTTAGGTCCACCACAAAGGTTGATAAGATTATTCATTATGATTTACTAAAGTTTAGTAAATATGGTTATGCTTACGAGTTTAAGTGTAATTCTGAAACATTGGAAGAGTTTCAATGTATTGCAGAATGAATAAGAAGAATCAAATAAGGCAGAAAGATAAAAGTTTCTCCAATCTGAAGAGATGGGAGAGTACTTGTGTATTTTGTTTTATGATTATCTTAGTGATTATGAAACCAGATCACAATTGATCCTCTATAGAGACCTTAGTTCATTTGTTTGGCTAAGGAGAAGAATCATGAGTTGTTGAAATGGTTAAATCAAAAGATAAATCATACATCAAAATCAAATCTTAGAGTCATACTACAAGATTGAGCCATTGAGTGACATAATCTTTAGAAAGTTTATAACACATATCAAATGTAGAGTAAGATGTGTCACACTCTTGTACATTTGAGCTTGGTTAGTTGTGATGTTTTGGATAAAACAAAGACCAACTAAGTCCAATTATGGGAAGTGTTTAACTTAATAAGAATCCGCACTAGCTCTTGAATATTTGTATTGTCAAGGAATGGTTCTTGACAAAGATAAGTCTTATATGTCAAGAGGATAGTGGGAGTCTAAAAGATTCTGAAATAGTTTCAAGAACTAATCAAGAGTTTTGTTAATCACTAGCCCACGACTTAAGGTTTGTAACTTATCGTGCTAACATATTTTGTGCTCATCCCAGTTAAGGTTGGTTTTGCATTGGAGTTCTGAGAGTTCTCGACTGTTTGCATAACAACCTGAAAGCAATGCTAGGCCCTTGTGCTGCCGGGTGGCAAGAAATTAAGATTGCACAAGTTCAGTCCATATGAATTTGGAAGTGTCACTAACCTAGTCCTATGATTATGGTTTTGACAAAATTCACATGGAAAAGAAAACATACACCATAAAATCTAAGTGTCATAAGGTTTCTCCTCAATTCATGAAAATGATGGTAAGGAAACGCTTCCACTAAGAAGATTTTAAGTAGATAGTGGTTGTGATATTTGCATTCTCATATAGTTAGTGGAGCGTGTGTGGTTAACCAGCACACTAACTAGTGAGAATTGCAAAAGGTCTAGACAAACATGTGAGCTATCTAAGGAAAGGTGTATATTTTTTATAAAGTCTTATCAAAGCAATCTAGTATCAGAAATATGAACTTTGGTAAGAAAGTCAATAAAGTATTGATTTCTAGAAGTCCAGTTGATTTCTGAGTACATGTCAAAGCTAGTGGGAGCATAAAGTGTTATATTGGTAATCATTATGCTAGTGGGAGCATGATGATTATGTTAAGTATTGCAAGTTAGCAATGTTATTTATAGAAAACAAAAGTTTCAAGTTGCTTTGAAAAGTTGTTTTGCTATAATTAAGGGAGAGGATTCTATACTTCACTCCAGTTCTACAAGCTTAGATTGAGAATTTAATCTACTTTAGTCAAGAATATATATATATGAATGTTATGCTGGAATGGTTCAACATAAGGAAATTCTATATATGTTGCGTTTTCAAAATTCGATTATGATTACGCCATCCCTCTTTATAGTTCTAATTTTGAGAGCATGGAAAATAAAAATTTTATAGCATAAATCATGTCCCATATGCTTTGGGTATAGTTTTGATTATATGTGCTATAATATTCATCCATTCTAAATTTTCCAAATGCCTAGGGCATTAAGATGGAAAAAGGAATAGAACTGGAAATGGCTAAAATGATTAAGCAAAATTGCCGAGAACAATCTGAGGCTTACCAAAGATTGGTTGCTCATGGACAATTAGAAGTATAGAGTAAGGACCATATTGACGTATTTTGAAAAGCGGTAACTCTTGTTCAGAAGTGATGGTCAAAATGGTAATATGGAATTGTCTCCAAAGGTGGAAGTTATTCTTTAAATCTGTGTAAGATTAAAGAACTTAATGCTAAGAAGGTTGTTCAAAGGAACGTACTTTGAATTTGAGACTTCATTTCCATGGAATTGTTTCCCATTGGAATACTTTGTAATGTCTATTGCCAAGTCTCTGTGACTTCTGTGCATAGTTGTTACAAGGGGATCATTGCATATAAGTTTAGAATCTAACAGATTATAGTAAATGGCAAGAGTTTGGTATTCTTGCATTTATAACAAGGATTGGAATTGTGAAATGAGCATCATTGGAATATTGACAATTGATATATTTCACAAATATAGGACCATATGTAAACATAGTATGCATACTTGGAGTATGGCATAATTGTTGTTTGGAAAAACATAGTGTACGTGCTCGGAGCATGGGAAAACTAATGTTTTAATTCAAGCATAAAGTTGATTAATCGAAACATAAATAATGAGTAATCAATATGGTGCTTAGATAAAAGTGTTGGGGCCATATAGGATTAAGTATTATTCTTGTGTTTCACTTTGCATGTTTTGACTTCCAGAATAATTATGTTATGGTATATATCATATTATTCAAACCATCCATAGTCAGTCATATGTTGGAAGTAGATATGAATCAAGACTGTCATGAATTTGGCTTGTATGATTTGTCTAAAGTGCTTTAGACAATGCAATGGTTGCTACAACATTCATGAGTACTCATAAGGGCTGAGTATTGGATTCAACCCACGCTTACTTGCATCACTTCATGGAATTTATCTCGAGTGATCGTGAGACAGTAATATCATATAAATCTTCAAACCTAGAGATATGAGTTGTTGACTATGAGTTGGTTATTCATTGATTGTACGAAAACGCATTGGTAACTCGATGTTATAAAATGTGCCTTTGTGAATAATTCAACAAGTAGTTAGTACAAGCATATCAGTCGAAGTTTATCTATTCCTTCTAGAAATAGAAGCCATATCTGGGCCCCTCGATGATTTGGTTTTGACCTATGTACCGGGCCCGGTCAGAACCTAATTGATGTGTTCAATTTAGTTCTATGTCGAAACAAATCCGAGATCGAGAAACAAATGTTGGACAATAAGTAAGACCATGTTCCATGTGTTTGTCCGGCTGATATCATGAGAACAAAGGATTATATGATCACTTATCTTAAATGGCGTATCATCATCATCTCAGTTCCGAGAGACTTTGAAAGAGCTACGATTTCTAGTCGGATTTTGAAGTCATATTTGCAAATATAGTTATTAGACTTATCCAAGTGGGAGACTGTTGGATATAGTGTCTAAGTCCATAACTTTATTTGGTATGAACTTGACCCGACCCAGCATGGTCCATTTGGGTTGCATGGCATTGCAATACTTGGATAGACTAAATGAGAGAATAAGGCACTTATGGTTATTAATATATTATAAGTTCTAATATATTAATAATATTAGTATTTGATCAAGTATTAACTTGGTGATCAAAGTGAGACTAATTAAATATATAGGGTTGATTATGACAATCATCAATTCTTTTATGGTGGATTAATGATCCATGGTTTATGGGTTTGGTTATAACCATATGGAGCTCCATGGATAGTCCATGGGAGTTACAAACCCATGGGTCATGAGAAATGAAGAGTCATGACAATTAGGGTTTACATTTGTAACTCCTAATTATGACACACTATGAATGAAACCCTATAACATGCAAAATCGACACTAGTGTTACTAGAGAGGGCATAACCGATTTTTGAGTGTAAGAAATATTCTCTCAAGTTATTCCAAGTTTTGTGGTGTTGTGTGAAGCATTTGAGGCACAACATTTGGGGTGCTAGGCTCACAAAGTCTTGAAGGAATCCAAGCAACAACAAGGTATGTATTTCTACTAGTTCTTTATGTTTTATGTAATCCCTATGCCATGCTAGTTAGGAAATAACCTTGAAAAAGAAATTTGCATGTATATAGAGAAAACATAGATTCAAGGTTATTAGGGTTTCATGTACACTTAGGAAGTGTTAGAATGCTCAAAACCCAACATAATACACTTTAGACAATCCACACACCAATTCACGACAATCTTCATTCATACCTACTTGCAACATATGAACGACTGTGGTCCGTTCGAATAATTTGATTGTTCTGAACCAATTAAATTATTCAGGAAGTCAAAACATGCAAAGTGAAACACAAGAATAATACTAATTCCATATGGCCCCAAACTTTTGAGTATAAATAAAACACCTTTTATCTATCACCATATTGATTACTCGTTATTTGTTGTTTCAGGTAATCAACTTCTTACATGAATTATTACTACACTTGTCCCATGCTCTTCGCATGCACACAGTGTTTACCTACAGTTCTTACTTTGTGAAATAGATCAAATGAACATATTTCCAATCATACTCATTTCACAACTCCTAATCCTTTTTCACAAGTGAAAGAATATCAAATTCTTACCACTTATACAATATGCTAGATTCTAACATTTTATGCAATGATCCTTTGATAATAAAACTCACAATGACTATTGCCAATGAAATTACAAAGTCCACTATCTGAGATTGTTACAATACAATTCCATAGACGTGATGTCTCTCACTCAAAGTACATTCCTTGAACATCCTTTTGCATAAAATTTTCTAATCTAGACATAGACTCTTAATATCCGACTCCTAATATGGAACCATTTCCATATTTTCCATATGACAACTCATTCTTAATAGAATCTTATCTATTCATACTAATGTCGATATGGTCCATCCAATACTATACTTCCAACTACTCACAAGCAACCAATCCTTGGCGAACTTTGGATCGTCCTTTGATAGTTGTTTAATTATCTTAGTCAAAACCGATTCTAGTCCTTTTTTCTTCTAAATGCGCTAGACATTTGGAAAATTTTAGAATGGCCAAATATTATAGCATCTGTAATCGATCCTTTACCCGAAGCGTATGGGATACGATGCATAATGTCTTACATAAAGATACAATACTTTATCAATCTTTTGCCATAATATTTTATGTGTCACATTCTCACAATTCGAACTATGAAGAGGGATGCGACAATCATAATCGAAATTTTGAGAACGCACTGTGTACTCTTGACTAAATTTATTAACATTCCACAACCTAAGCCTTTAGATTTGAAATGAAACATAATATTCTCTCCCTTAATTATAGCAAAACAACTATTCAACCCTTACGACTTTGCAAAGTATAACTCTTGTTTTCTATAATTAATATTGCTAACTTGCAATACATGCCTTAATAATCATACAAGCATAATGTTTATGCTCCTACTATCATGATGATTATTATCATATAAGCATAACACTTATGCTCCCACTAGCTTTGACATGTATTTAGAAAACAGCTTAACTTCCAGAAAAACAATACTTATTGAATTTCTTAAGTTCATATTTCTAATACTTAATGCTTTGATAATCTTTTATCTAGGCTTCTTAATCTCATACACCTTTGTCTAAGATAGCTCATATGTGTGTCTAAACAATTCAGACTAATTGCCAAATCTCACAATTCGGATCATGGAAAGGGATACCGTAACCATAATCGAATTCAAGAATACAATTTCACAATCACTATCTTCATAAAATCTCTCTTAGTGAAAGCATTTCCTCACAGCCATCTTCATGAAGGAGGAAATCTTATGACACTTAGATTTTAATGGTTTACGTGTTCCTATCCATGTGAATTTGTCAAAACCAAAGTTTACGACAAATTCAAATTCATATGGACCAAACCTTCTCAATCTTGATCTCTTGCCTTATAGTAACACAGTTGCCCACCATGTCTTCCAAGTAGTTAAGCAGCTCACCCTTTCTTATCAATGTACTTTTCATTGATCACTATGCTTGCCTTTTATGCGTTCAAATGAGAACTCATAGAACTTGCATGCATAATTAACTCAATTGGAACAGCACAGAACTAAGATAGTGTCAACACGATAGGTTGTAAACCTCAAGTCGTGTGCTAGTGATGTTCGATAAGGTTTATTTTTATTTGTTCTTGAACCCTTTCAAGACCATTAAAACTCCCACTAACTCCTTTACATATAAGATTCTCTTGTCAATAAACATTTCTTGAAAAACAAATATTCAAGAGTTAGTGTAGCTTTTATCAAGACAGAACACTTCATAAAATTGGTCCTAGTTGGTCTTTGTCTTATCCAAGACATCACAACTTTCCACATTTGATGATTGTTATAAACCTTCTTAAGTCTTGTCACTCAATGTCACAATCTTAACTCTAAGATTTGTTTTTGGAACGAAGTATGATTGACTTCTTGATTTAACCATTTCTTCAATTCTTGATTCCTCTTCTCAGACATACAATTGCACTAAGACTCATTTAGAGGATCAATTGAGATATGGTTTTTAATCATTAATACCTATCATAAAACATAGTAAAAGGTACTCTCCCTTCTTCTTAGAATAGAGAAACTTTTATCTCTCTACCTACTTGATTCTTCTTATTCGTTCTGCTATTGATTTAAACTCTTTCAAATAAACTCGGAATTACACTTAATCTTATAAGTATAATCATATCCACTAAACCTTTAGTAAATCATAACGAATATCTTTGTCACTCTTGTGGTGGATGTGACAACACGTGATTTATTTTCCATCACAGTAACCCGTTTTCGTTAATAAAGTCGTTAAGTTCCAAAATTTTCCGTTAACTTTGTTTTAAGTAAATTATTGCGACTTCTATTAATGTTTTAAAAGTGTTGGAATACATTTTAAAACATTAAAATATTTTCTATTTCATTTAGAAAATATTTACTTTTATTTAAGTCGTAATTACGACAACTTTATCGGGTGCGACCAAAAGCATCGTATAACGGCAGTATCGGGTAGAATTCCACTGGGCCACAAACTCAACCCCTATATAAGGGATTGAGTGATATCATTTTGAAGTTTTTTCTCTCTCTGTAAACACTTTCTCTCACTACTTTCTCTCTAGAACTCGAAATTGGTCCAAAAACCCCCATTTCAAGCATCATTTGGTAAGCAATCCATCCTAAACTTGTTGTTTAACTTGAATAGCATGCAAATCCATGTTGAAATCACTCAAAACACATATGAACATGTGTTTATGGTTTGGGGACCCTCCCAAAACCGTGAACACCTCTTATGAGGGTTTTTGTGCCATGAAACCCTTCCAAACCTCATTTATGGCTTAGATTCGACTTAGAAACTTGCATGCATGATCTAAGGACCCCAAAATCATGACATTTGATGTATGAACATGAGTTTACGGCCCAAGAACATTCTTGGACCGTAAACCCCCATGCATGAACCATAAACTCCTCTTAAGGTGTTAAAAATGCCCTTAAACACCACCAAAAGCTTTCAAACGTGTCTAGGACCTTCTACTCCTTCATTTGAAGCACCAAATCATACAAGAAGGGAACAAACATGAGTTTACGGTCCAAGAACATGCTTGGACCGTAAACCCTCATTCATAGACCTTAAACACCTTCAATGAACTTGCATGAGTGCATAGAACCTTATAACCCTTCAAGAAATGCACCAAAACATTCATAAATGGGACAAACTAGAGTTTACGGTCCAAGAAGAGTCTTAGACTGTAAACTCATCTCTTTAGACAATAAGCTCTTAAAATTGGTGTTTAAATGTCCTTAACACCTTGAATGG
Organism: Lactuca saligna; assembly: GCF_052625555.1. Classification (NCBI taxonomy): domain Eukaryota; kingdom Viridiplantae; phylum Streptophyta; class Magnoliopsida; order Asterales; family Asteraceae; genus Lactuca; species Lactuca saligna. The sequence goes on along the minus strand of NC_136424.1, from coordinate 203,804,697 downwards.
CTTGTATGTTGGACTAGAATCACATGTAATTAACCTACAAACACCAACATCCATGAATCATGGACAAACATGAGTTTACGGTTGCAAACTCATGTTTTTAAGGTAGTAAACTCCCCAAGAACACCTTCATAGACCGTAAACTCTATTTCCAAGGCCATTTCAAGTCCCGATCACTTCCTAAGCCATGGAATCAACCCTAGAACTCTCCCGTGTGCATTGTAAGACTATTTGGCATCCAAGAACACACCACCCATGAGTTTACGGCTGTAAAATCATGCGGATATGATCAATGGAGCGTAAACTCCTCAAAGAGTTTACTTTTGAAGAGTAAACTCCATATCTAGGTCCTACACATCCATAGATGTCACCCGGGTCACTCCGAACACTTGTATTGAAGTGTTTTCACGTCTCAAAGTGTATATTCATATCTAATTAGTGGTTCCAAGTATAATTAGATAAAATTGTGTATCATTTCATATTACATAGGACCCTCGCGTGTTATCAAGCCCCAAACCGACACATAGCATCCAAACCAACATGTTTTCTCATCTAGTGAGTTCATACCCCTACCCATTTTCAATGTTTTTCACTGTTTTCAGGTGGGGGGATACAAGAAAAGTACAAGGGATATTTGTACTAAAAATGGTTTTACATATGTTATGTTTCATATTTCATATGTTTTTAACATTGACAGTCATAACAAACGATCGTTTGAACTTGCAGAACACAGTATCAAAATTATTTGTGGAAAACATTATAAAACATTGTATTTTATATTTTCACAAATGGCTTTCCACATTTTATCAGTTAAAAGCATAACATTTGACCTTTGAACATTAACTTAGAATATTGTTTTGTCCTCGGTAACACTCCACAGAAATACGCGAGTGGAGGATAGTCATTTGATGTTTCTATATTATTACTAGTAAATTTGTTATACCTATAAATTGGAGACACGCCCTCGGAGAACACTCCACAGAGATACGCGAGTGGAGGACCGCCCCCGTAACCAGAATATCTTAGATAGGGAGCGTGACTTGAGTGTATAGATCTATACGGGGCTGACTACCCCGCACCTGGCTGCTAGCTACAGCAGAACCAAAAGGTTCAAGGGTGACGAAAGTCATAAAGTGAGATGGACTACTTATTGCCATAATTAGTCTATCGTATGGTTATGGAACTCACAATTTGGATAACATAGATTTACCTTTTTAAGAATAATGGATTTCAGTAACTAGTTTACTTTGTAGTTATTAGTTTTATATACATGTTAAAACTAATACATTTCAGTATACATCTTTTACATTACATTTCGGATTGGTAAACTAACATACATTTCACAAGGATAACCAGGCTTTTCAGTATACATCATTCACATTACATTTCAGATCGGTAGTCAACATTTAGGAAAATCTGGGATTTTCCTGGGATAACAATTGAACATAACAAGAGCCGTGTAACATAATAGATAACTAAACTTTACATATAAGAAAATATGGGATTTTCTTGGGTCAGAGCTTTTTCAGAAACCAAAAGGAAACTCGTACATTTTTAGAAAACAAAACCGCTTATGAACTCACCAGCTTTATGCTGATTTTTAAAATGCTTGTATTCTCAGGTCCGCATTAGACAGGTACCGATGATCCTTTTGGCGAAGACGGAGTGCGTCGAAGACACGTCTTTCTTTTGTTCATATATATATATATATATATATATATATATATATATATATATATATATATATATACACACACACACATATGTATCACACTTGTACAACTTTACTTTTGAACAAATGTAAATTTTCATATGTAATGTAATGGTTATTTACTTTGCTTACTATGTGCATTCGATTTGATACTCAAAGTGGAGTCCGCCCCGGAAATGTTTCCGCCTTGGTTTTCGGGGTGTGACAGATTGGTATCAGAGCCCTTGTTTATAGTGAATAAAGTATACCAAACCTTACATGGTATAAAACTATAAACACTAAGGGGCCTAAGTGCTCTAAACTAAAAGTATACTTCAAAGTATAAGTATTTTCAAAAGTATACAAGTATACCTAACCGTCGAGATACGTAACTACAAGTAGAACAAAACATAAGTAAATGGGTGTTGTATGCTGCGGTTAAACCTGGGCAGTTATGTAGTCGTGTCTAGGATCAATATAGCCTGGCCAACTATATTCATTCGAGACACAACCAACATGTGCTTGGGAGTAACTGTGGTGTTCAACATGCCTAAAACTTGCCCTAATACCCCAAACATCGAACAATAGTCGTAGCGAATCCTGAAATACTATGGGAGTATTTCTCGAGCCAACCCTTTGTAGAAATCCTCATTCAAACGTTGTTCCCTGATCATTCTTTTAGCGATAATTTATCAGTTTTGATAACTCTTTCCTGCTTTATCGCTTATTCGGAATATATATCTGTCATATCTCTTGATTCAATTGGAGGACTTACCATCCTCTCTTTCCTGGTCTTATTAGATCAATATGCCTCCAAGAAAGAGACCCATCTCAAAGACCAACAACCCTCCACCACCACCTCTGTGACAACCCGATACTTCAACTCTTTGTAACGACCAAAATGGGTCAAGTATTGTAACCACTTATGCGTAATAAAATGTATAAATAAGTTCTACTTAATTTCTTTCTATGATTTAATGTCTTTGAACCATGATCGTACATTAAAAGATCGCCCAAATCCGACTTCATATAGCGAAGTTATGAACTTTCAAAGAAATTCCCTTAAACACGATGGATTGTTATTAAATAATAAAAAAAATAACAAAAATAATTTTGGAATTTGTCGATGGAGTCTAAACGAAAGTTGTAGAGCGTAGTCTCACCTACGCGGGGATATAAAGACCATCGAAAACGGAGTTAGTATGAAGATGATATGAATTTTTGAAGTTATTAAATAAATTAATTATTTATTTTAATCAAAATTTGGATATTATCCGAAGAGGAGTCAGCGCCCTCATCCGAGGTACGCGTACCGTACTCCTGTACGCCCCGCGTAACCGAGAGAAGCGGCCTCTGATCGTCCACGTCGCACCATCCGACTCGCCGTCCCATCCGACCCGCGTACCCAGCGACCCGTCCCATCCAAAGCCGAGGCAGTCGAGGCCTCGGTCACGCATGACGTACGCGTACGCGCTGCGTACGAGCGTACGCCCCGCGTACCGAGGCAGACCAGCCTCCCTATAAATAGCATACGAGGGTTTGCAAGGAAAGGGCTCATTTCTCTTCTCTCTCTCTCTCTCTACTTTGCCTCGTTTTCCGTGTCCGTTCAAACCCGAAGCTCTGGTCTTCTTGGCTCAAGTCCCGAAGGTCGATTTTACTCCCGAGATTCCCGAGAATCCCGAGGAAAATCCGTTTCCCGAGACGAAACTCTGCCCGGTTTTCCATCTCGCTATCTCCAAAACTTTCAAGTGAGTTTCATACCCCTTAATCAACCGTTTTAATTATTCTAAATACTTTTATATGCTTTCAAGGGGGGGATTACAAGTAAAACACACGAGTATTATTGTGTGTTACATAAAGAAACTCTTTTATATAATGTTAAATATTCAAATCACATTCGATTTATAAACTTTTAAAGGAACTTTTATATATAAATATATAACATATGTTACAATAGCATTCGATCTTTTAAAATATAAAGTTGTTGTAATACATGTATAAAACTAAACTATTCTTAAATTATTCTGTTCTATCTTAGACTCTACACCAAAAATTTATGCTTTCATAAACAAATTATTCTTTTCCTAAGTATTTCTAAACAAACAAAGCACACTTTTTAAAACTATAATAGGTATAGTTTTACGAACAGATTTCTAACTCTTAGGTACTAGAAACATATATTTTCAAGAAGTTTACTTTTGTATACAAGAACAAACGTAACATTTTAACAAGTAGATCTGTTTTTATACCACGGATTTGTGAGACACTAACTTCATGTACGTTCGAGTACACATTTCAAGTCCTGTATTATATACCAGAATCCCTTGGAGGGGGAGCATGGTGTTTGTGTATAGATCTATACGGGCTTGACAACCCGCGCCGTGACTGTTAGCTGTAGTCCACCGTTTGGGGTGACAAACGTCATAACATTCCAACGCCTGAAGAACGTTGTGTATAGGCATTTCGAGTCAATAGTATGGTTATAAAACTCACAAGGGGTATTAAAAACGCATTGATTTACAAGGTTTTCAAACTCATTTATTATTTTACCTTTACATACATTTTGGAAACAAACATTGGTCTTGAATGAAGGCTACTTTTATGCTAGTAGAAAATATAGGATTTTCTAAACACATACAAACAAAGATAAAACATTTCATTTCATTTAAACATTGTCATTTAAATACTTATGAAATTCACCAGCTTAAATGCTGATCTACTCTTTCAAAACTACTTGTATGTCCCAGGAAATCAGTAATTTCAGGTATGCATTTCGCTTTTGATGAAGGGATGCTGCGGCGCCAGTTTAATCTCGTATTTTGACATCATATTGTAATTGAGTTTTGAACATGTAACTTTTGACAAATGTAAACTTTCAATTATATATATATGATGGTTGTATTGCTTTCTTTACTATGTATTCATTTGTTACGTTACCACATGAAGTCATCCGCCCCCGAACGTTTCCGCCGTTCAGGTTTGGGGGTGTGACAAATTGGTATCAGAGCAATGTTTATAGTGAACTAAGTATATCGAACCACATAAGATATACAAACTATAAATGCTTAAGGGACTAATACTCTCTGACAAAACAAATTTCTTTTTTTTACACTTAAGCAGCATTTCGTTCAACTTAAATTAATAGTTCATTTAAGTACAATTACATGCATACCACAAACTATTTTCATGTTATACAATTTTACAAGTATTTAGGCAAGTTGACACGCACAAATCAAGGAATGATCGTAGTGGGAAACAATGTCAAACCTTACCAAGCCATTACAAAAATCAAACACAAGAATTTAAATACTATAGGAGTATTTGCTATCTAAACTAGTTTAACTTACACGTTTTACATGTTCCGACTTTATTCAATTCTTATAACCCTAATTCTCGTATAGTCAGATGGCTGGATTTCACCACCCTGGCGACCCCTACTTTCCCAACCAAGGCAACGGAGGATGGATCGAAGATGATTCCGAAGGGGACGAGGAACCCATAGACGTGGGTGATGAATCCGGTACCGACTCAGAGCCGGATGTTATCGATCCACCACCCATTCAACCTCCCATCTTCGTAAGGAACTTTCAAGGACCGACTCCCGTCTGGGGAAGTCACCTCCACCATTGGAGCCAACAGCAAAACCTACGCCCTCCCTACGGCATGTGTCGGGACTTCTATGATGTCCGTGGCGGAAGTTCGGCTGATCGAGCACTCCCGGTAATGGTGGGTAAGTTAGTCAATCAGTCCTATCAGTCTGGAGTACAAGCTAGTCGACTCCGGGATATCAACGTAGAAGTGCAGTGATGGCCCTGAGGCAGTGGATTGAAAGGACGGAGACAGTCTTTGAAATCTGCTCATGTCCCGAGCACAGCAAGGTCAAATTTGCAACCTTCACCCTTCTTGATAAAGCTTTAACTTGGTGGAATGGTCACGTTAAAGTACTTACCCTAATCGTGGCAAACTCCATAAGCTGGGAGAGCTTGAAGGCCATGATGATGAGAGAATACTGCCCGCGGGGAGAAATTCAAAAGCTTGAACACGAACTATGGACTCTCGGAATGGTGGTTACCGACATCGCTACTTATACCAACAGATTCTGCGAACTGGCAATCCTTTGTCCATACATGATTGCTCCCGAGAACAAGAAGATAGAAAGGTACATCTGGGGACTGACGCCCCAGATGCGGTCAAGCGTGTTAGCTTCCAAACCTGACACCTTTGAAAGTGCTAAGGAACTGGCACAATCTCTGATCGACTACGGAGGTCATCAGAACTCAACCACTTCTGCACCAGCACCACAGAAAGGAAACAACAACTACAACAACAACAACAACAACAATGGCAGGAAGAGAGCGTGGATCAAAGGAAAGGGTGGATCTTCCCAAGAATCCGCAAAGAAACAACTCGTGTCAGTAAATGCTGCTATTGTACCTGCTACAGTCCCTACAGATACCTACCCAACAAAGCCTTATGTAGGCAACCTCCCAAAATGCACCAAGTGCAATTTCCACCACCATGGACCTTGCCGAGATATGCAGTGCGCCAACTGCAACAGGAAAGGACACACGGCTCGTTTCTGCAAAGAACCCGCAAAGCCGATCACTCAAATTCCCGGTGCGGGTGTAGGGCAGGCTTGCTACGGTTGTGGCGAGGTGGGCCACTACAAGAGAAACTGTCCTAAGGCAGCAGGCACCGGAGGTGTAGGACGAGTTTTGGCAATAGGACACGACGAAGCTGTAGCTGATCGAACTATAGTTGCTGGTACGTTTCTTCTCGATAATTCATACGCATGCATATTATTCGATAGTGGAGCGGAGAGAAGCTTCGTGAGTCAAAACTTTATCCATTTACTTAAACCTAAACCTAGCAAGTTAAAAGAATCATTCACTGTAGAGATGGCCAATGGAAAAACCGAAAGCACAAATTGCATATACATGGGCTGTACGTTAACATTGGACGGCCATTCCTTCCCAATCAATCTCATGCAGGTACAAATTAAAAGTTTCGACGTCATAGTCGGCATGGATTGGTTGAGTCTCCTTCGCGCTGACATCATGTGCTTTGAGAAAGCAGTCCGTCTTAACCTCCCGAACAACGAAACATTAGTTATCTACGGCGACAAATCTAGTACAAACCTTTGCATCATTTCGTGCATCCAAGCTCGAAAGTGCTTACGGAAGGATTGTCGTGCATTCCTAGCGCACATCGTCGATACAAGTCAAGAACTGAAGGACATCAAGAGCATCTCGGTAGTACGCGACTTTCCCGATATCTTTCCAGAAGAACTACCAGGATTACCACCGCAACGCCAAGTTGAGTTCAGAATCGACTTAATTCCAGGAGCTACCCCAGTAGCGAAGTCACCTTATCGTCTTGCACCAGCAGAGATGCAGGAACTTTCCAGTCAACTTAATGAACTCCTTCGCAAAGGATTCATAAGACCAAGTTTCTCACCTTGGGGAGCACCAGTCTTGTTTGTAAAGAAGAAAGATGGATCGTTCCGTATGTGCATCGACTACAGAGAGCTGAACAAACTTACTGTCAAAAACCGCTATCCTCTACCCCGTATCGACGACCTATTCGATCAACTTCAAGGGGCGAACTACTTCTCAAAAATAGACCTGCGATCGAGATATCACCAATTACGAGTTCTAGAGGGGGACATTCCAAAGACAGCTTTCCGAACTCGTTATGGACACTATGAATTCGTGGTGATGCCGTTCGGATTAACCAATGCACCAGCAGTATTTATGGACCTAATGAATAGGGTATGCCGCCCTTACTTGGATCAGTTCGTCATTGTTTTTATCGATGATATACTTATCTACTCTCGAAGTGAGGAAGAGCATAGTCAACACCTACGAAAAGTCCTAGAAACACTGCGAAAGGAGAAACTCTATGCGAAGTTCTCTAAATGCGGATTTTGGATTCGAAGAGTCGAATTTTTAGGTCACGTTGTTAGCGAAAAGGGAATACACGTTGACCCCTCCAAAATTAAGGCTATTGAGAACTGGTCGGCACCAAAGACACCTACTGAAGTTCGTGAATTTCTAGGTCTAGCTGGCTACTATCGCAGATTCATAAAGAACTTTTCGAGCATTGCGAAACCTCTTACTTCATTAACCCAGAAAGGTGTGGCCTTTGACTGGGAAGCGAAACAAGAGAAGGCATTCCAGACACTAAAGCAGGCCTTGTGCACCACACCGATACTATCCCTCCCCGAAGGGATAGAAGACTTCGTTGTGTATTGCGATGCTTCAAATCAAGGACTAGGTTGTGTTCTTATGCAGAGGGGGAAGGTTATCGCTTATGCCTCCCGACAGCTTAAGACACACGAAGTGAACTATACGACACACGATCTCGAATTAGGAGCTGTGGTATTTGCTCTGAAGATCTGGAGGCACTACTTATACGGAACAAAGAGTACCATCTTCACCGATCACAAGAGCCTTCAACACATTTTCGATCAGAAGGAACTCAACATGCGACAACGACGATGGTTCGAGTTACTGAATGACTACGAATGTGAGATTCGATATCATCCTAGAAAGGCCAACGTAGTAGCCGACGCCCTCAGTCGAAAGGAATACACTGGTCGGAGGGTCAAATCTCTGACCATGACTATCCATTCCCACTTATCCACACAAATTAAGGAAGCACAAATGGAAGCTTTGCAACCCGAAAATGTGGCGGGTGAATCCCTGCGAGGAATGGAGAAGAATTTAGAAGTCAAGGGTGGCGGAGCCTACTATCTCATGGACCGAATCTGGACCCCAAAACATGGTGGTTTCAGAAACATAGTCATGACTGAAGCTCACAACTCAAGATATTCCGTTCACCCGGGTTCAGATAAAATGTATATGGATCTTAAGAAACTGTACTCGTGGCCTAACATGAAAGCAGAAATTGCTACCTTCGTGAGTAAATGTATTACTTGTGCTAAGGTTAAGGTCGAGTATCAGAAACCGTCAGGACTACTACAACAGCCAGAGATACCAGAATGGAAATGGGAGCGGATTACTATGGACTTCATAACCAAATTACCCAAGACGACAAGTGGACTCGATACCATATGGGTCATTGTCGACAGACTGACCAAATTCGCGCATTTCCTACCCATCAAGGAGACTGACAAAATGGAGAAGCTTACAAGAACTTACTTAAGGGAAGTAGTGCGACTGCATGGTGTTCCGATATCCATTATCTCCGATCGAGATAGTAGATTCACTTCAAGGTTCTGGCAGTCACTACAAAGTTCCCTGGGAACTAGGCTGGACATGAGTACAGCCTACCACCCACAGACAGACGGACAAAGTGAGAGAACGATACAAACTTTAGAAGACATGATGAGAGCCTGCGTGATTGATTTTGGAAAGGCATGGGATATTCATTTACCCCTTGTCGAATTTTCATACAACAATAGTTATCATACAAGCATAAAGGCTGCTCCGTTTGAAGCCCTCTATGGTCGAAAGTGCAGATCCCCTCTGTGCTGGACTGAAGTGGGCGATACCCAGTTAGCTGGAAGAAGAGTTCCTGAAAGCACTCTCACCGGTCCGGAGATCATACGTGAAACAACAGAGAAGATCGTTCAGATTCGTGAACGATTGAAAGCCTCAAGAGACCGACAGAAAAGCTACGCTGACCAAAGGAGGAAACCTTTGGAATTCCAGGTAGGAGACCACGTCTTATTAAAGGTCTCACCGTGGAAGGGTTTAATACGATTTGGAAAGCGTGGGAAACTAAATCCAAGATACATAGGGCCTTTCGAGATTCTTGCCAGAATTGGCCCTGTGGCTTACAAGCTTAACCTACCGCGCGAACTTAGTAACATCCATCCAACCTTCCACGTCTCAAACTTGAAAAAGTGTCTGTCCGACAAGACTCTTGTTATCCCACTCGACGAAATCGAGATCAACGAGAGCCTCAACTTTGTGGAAGAACCAGTAGAAATCATGGACCGAGAGGTCAAACAAACAAAACAAAGTCGCATACCCATCGTGAAGGTTCGCTGGAACGCCAAGCGGGGACCCGAATTCAAGTGGGAACGCGAAGATCAAATGAAACAAAAGTACCCTCATCTCTTTCATGTTCACTAGTATCTTTACTACTTTAAATTTCGGGATGAAATTCTCTCTAACGGGGGGATGATGTGACAACCCGATACTTCAACTCTTTGTAACGACCAAAATGGGTCAAGTATTGTAACCACTTATGCGTAATAAAATATATAAATAAGTTCTACTTAATTTCTTTCTATGATTTAATGTCTTTGAACCATGATCGTACGTAAAAAGATCGCCCAAATCCGACTTCATATAGCGAAGTTATGAACTTTCAAAGAAATTCCCTTAAACACGATGGATTGTTATTAAATAATAAAAACAATAATAAAAATAATTTTGGAATTTGCCGACGGAGTCTAAACGAAAGTTGTAGAGCGTAGTCTCACGTACGCGAGGATATAAAGACCATCGAAAACGGAGTTCGTATGAAGAAGATATGAATTTTTGAAGTTATTAAATAAATTAATTATTTATTTTAATCAAAATTCGGATATTATCCGAAGAGGAGTCAGCGCCCTCATCCGAGGTACGCGCCGCGTACTCCTGTACGCCCCGCGTAACCGAGAGAAGCGGCCTCTGATCGTCCACGTCGCACCATCCGACTCACCGTCCCATTCGACCCGCGTACCCAGCGACCCGTCTCATCCGACCCGCGTACCCAGCGACCCGTCCCATCCAAAGCCGAGGCAGTCGAGGCCTCGGTCACGCATGACGTACGCGTACGCGCTGCGTATGAGCGTACGCCCCGCGTACCGAGGCAGACCAGCCTCCCTATAAATAGCATACGAGGGTTTGCAAGGAAAGGGCTCATTTCTCTTCTCTCTCTCTCTACTTTGCCTCGTTTTCCATGTCCGTTCAAACCCGAAGCTCTGGTCTTCTTGGCTCAAGTCTCGAAGGTCGATTTTACTCCCGAGATTCCCGAGAATCCCGAGGAAAATCCGTTTCCCGAGACGAAACTCTGCCCGGTTTTCCATCTCGCTATCTCCAAAACTTTCAAGTGAGTTTCATACCCCTTAATCAACCGTTTTAATTATTCTAAATACTTTTATATGCTTTCAAGGGGGGATTACAAGTAAAACACACGAGTATTATCGTGTGTTACATAAAGAAACTCTTTTATATAATGTTAAATATTCAAATCACATTCGATTTATAAACTTTTAAAGGAACTTTTATATATAAATATATAACATATGTTACAATAGCATTCGATCTTTTAAAATATAAAGTTGTTGTAATACATGTATAAAACTAAACTATTCTTAAATTATTCTGTTCTATCTTAGACTCTACACCAAAAATTTATGCTTTCATAAACAAATTATTCTTTTCCTAAGTATTTCTAAACAAACAAAGCACACTTTTTAAAACTATAATAGGTATAGTTTTACGAACAGATTTCTAACTCTTAGGTACTAGAAACATATATTTTCAAGAAGTTTACTTTTGTATACAAGAACAAACGTAACATTTTAACAAGTAGATCTGTTTTTATACCACGGATTTGTGAGACACTAACTTCATGTACGTTCGAGTACACATTTCAAGTCCTGTATTATATACCAGAATCCCTTGGAGGGGGAGCATGGTGTTTGTGTATAGATCTATACGGGCTTGACAACCCGCACCCTGACTGTTAGCTGCAGTCCACCGTTTGGGGTGACAAACGTCATAACATTCCAACGCCTGAAGAACGTTGTGTATAGGCATTTCGAGTCAATAGTATGGTTATAAAACTCACAAGGGGTATTAAAAACGCATTGATTTACAAGGTTTTCAAACTCATTTATTATTTTACCTTTACATACATTTTGGAAACAAACATTGGTCTTGAATGAAGGCTGCTTTTTTGCTAGTAGAAAATATAGGATTTTCTAAACACATACAAACAAAGATAAAACATTTCATTTCATTTAAACATTGTCATTTAAATACTTATGAAATTCACCAGCTTAAATGCTGATCTACTCTTTCAAAATTACTTGTATGTCCCAGGAAATCAGTAATTTTAGGTATGCATTTCGCTTTCGATGAAGGGATGCTGCGACGCCAGTTTAATCTCGTATTTTGACATCATATGGTAATTGAGTTTTGAACATGTAACTTTTGACAAATGTAAACTTTCAATTATATATATGATGGTTGTATTGCTTTCTTTACTATGTATTCATTTGTTACGTTACCACATGAAGTCATCCGCCCCCGAGCGTTTCCGCCGTTCAGGTTTGGGGGTGTGACAACCTCCTCCTCAAATTGATCTTGTAACACTATAGACAACTATTACTACCGCAGTGACAGCTGCCATGTCACAAATGAACCCCGGTAGTTCAGGAGGTGGTCCCTGTTGGATTAGTGTCTAAGTCCATAACTATTTTGGTATGTACTTGACCCGATGGTGCATGGTCCTTTTGGGTTGCCTTCACCAAAGCAACTTGATAGGATGAATTATGGAGAGAAAGGATTAAATATGATTTATTAATATATTATGGGAATAATATATTAAAGGAGAAATCATATTGTTTAATTAATATTAGTCAAGAATTAATTAGTAATTAGGTTTGTGACTAAAAGAGATTAATTAAACTTAAGGGACTGGAATTGTAATTATAAGATAATTGCAATTTGGGCCATGGATTGCCTTGTATCAAGGGTTGGACGAATTCTATGGGGAAGCCCATAAGGAAATCATCCAAGGGCTTGATTAAAAGGAGTCTATGGGTTGCTTAGGGCTTAAGCATCCAAATTAGGGTTTCCTTGTTAGATAACCCTAATAGCCCAACTATATAAAGACCCCTTAAGGATCAAAAACGTGGCTAATGATCTTTCTAGGGTTTCACACGTTTTTGGGCAGACTCCAACCTGTGTCCTCTTCATCCTCTTGCTTATGGTGTTTGTGAACCATTAGAGGAGTGACACTTGTGACTCTAAGCATTCCAAAGTCAAATCAAGGAGATTTGGGATTGTTATTGCAACATAACAATCAAGGTAACATTATAAACTCATTCTTATGTTAATATGATTAATTGCATGCTAGAATTAGGGTTTATAGTCTTGGATTCAAAGCATGTACAATAGAGAAACCTAGATCCAAGCATTAGGATTTATATGAGCACATAGGATGTCTTATGACCAAAACCCATCAGTGGTATCAGAGCCTTGATTGGTTTCTATTGTATTGATGCATATTTGATCGAAATAAGCACTGAAAATCGATTTTTTTGAGCTTCTGAGTGTTTGACTCGCCGAGTCATTTGGTGAACTCGCCGAGTCAGCTGTACTCGACGAGTCCAGGTCCAGACTCGACGAGTCAAAGGGTCTGACAGCTCAGATTCGTGATTTTCTTCCTGTTTTGGCTTTGGATAATTACCATAAACATGTTTTTGTAATAAAATCCAAATTTTTTCCATATTAGGTGATTATCCTTACCTAAATAGAAGATAATTGTTAAAATTTAGATAATCACTTGTTTTATTAGATAAAGTTTGATTATTTGTAATTTTGATTTGAATTATCTTGTGAAAAAGTTTTAATTTTTCCCCTTACGGTTTTATAGTTTAAATTTGAACCCAAAAGTTTTGTTGTTTTGAAATTTAAATAGTTAAAACCCTAATGTTTTGAAAAAAGGTTTCAAAACTTGCCCTCAAGTTTTGGAATTTAAATTTTGATTAAAAAGTTTAATTTCGATGTATATTTAAATTCTAACCCTAATGTTTTGAAATGTTTCAAAAACTTGCCCTCAAGTTTTGGAATTTAAAAGTTGATTAAGAGTTTAATTAGGAATGTTAAATTCTAAAACCCTAGTAATGTTTTGAAAAGTTCAATTTACACCCTTATGGTTTTATATTAATTAATTAAGGTGTATAATTAAAGGAGGTTTAATAAATCCATATAAGTTTAGGTTTACAATTTAATTGAATTAAAAGTATAACTGTTGAATTAGACCACCTAGTATTTTAAAAGTGTAAAATACACCCTATACTATATATATAACATTAAAGGTCTAACATTATATATATGTACGAGTAAAATCCAATCTTACCGTTAGTAGGCCTCATTCACGAAGCTGGTCTATAAGGGATGTTTAAGGAAATTGCCTATAATATGGCGATTGAATGGGTATCCACTCTTACCCACCGCATTCTTGACTAGTGGAGGGTCGTTAGCCGAACGGGTAGGATAGGACGAAACCTTCCATTATAAGTATAATGAAATACAAAGTAACTAAATATTTTACAAATTCCCAATCTTAGTTACTTAGGCAAGGTGATGTGATGCAATTCCATGAAATTACACTTTGTTCCCTTGCGAAGATGTTAGTGGAGCGTGTGTGGTTTACCGGCACACTAAATGGTTCTAAGCAAAGGTAGCAAAGGGTGACTCAATGTTTGTCATAGTTCGGTGGAGCGTGTGTGGTTTACCGGCATATCGTATAGGTGATTGTAACATGTGAGGGCACCATGTAAGTTTGCATGGTTATTCACACCCGCTTTGTGATCCTCGGCATCCCAGTCACAAACAAGATGGGCATATCGAGATTTAACCATGCCATTGAAATGTTCAATGAATCTCAAAGGATCTAGGAGTTTTCATAGATTTAAAACTTAAATTTCTTTTTCGTTTTTCATGGTGGAAATTAGTGAATCGTCATTCACTTACCTTCAAATATTCTACAACTAGATTACGGCATCCCTCTTCTAGGTTGTAGCGTATTGTGTTGAGTTCTAGCCTTAGTATCTCATTTGGGTGATTTACTAAGGACTCAATCTATCAACTAACTTGAATTCGCTTTTTCTCCCGTTTTGTAGATGTCAAAGTTCGACAACTATGGTCTTCCCAAATCCCATGGAACAAGAATTCCACATGAAGATGATATTCCACGATTCGATCGAGGAACAAGAAATCATGCTTCACTTCCTCCTCCTCCTCCAATTATTCTCCATAACCCACAAGATTGTAAATTTGAAAGGTTCAATATCACTCAAGCCCTTTTGGCAAGTAAACATAAAGAAGGAAAGTCAGTGTGTGCACACGTTTTAGGGATGAAGTCACACATTGATAGGTTAAGAATGATGGTATCCGTTGTCGGTGAAGAGATGGCTGTTGATTGGGTTCTTCAGTCACTTCCTAACTCGTATAGTGAGTTCGTAAGAGAGTACTATATGATGAACCACGACGTGACCCTTATTGATCTCACCTATATGCTTATTGCTGCTGAATCAACAATGGTTTGGCGCAATAGAAAAGCAAAGTTGATTGGCGAATCTGCCTTCAAGACCTCTCTGGATATAGACAATGGCAATGAAAGACATGCAATGATCGAAAAGTTTGATCATAAGAGAAAGGCGATGTCTGAAGTAGTTCCATGTGTTGTTCCAAAAGAGTCAATTTGCTTTTATTGCCAAGAGAAGGGGCATTGGAGATGAAGTTGCCCTATTTACCTAAGAGATCTAAGAGATGGGAGAGTCAAAAGTATGACTACGCTTCAGGTAAAATCCACTATCTAACTCCGCTAAGTTCCTATTCATTGATTCTTAATACATGATGTGATAAGATTGCATTTGAATGTTTTGCAGGATCGGTGAAAAGAAAGGAAGCTTGATAAGAGAGCAAGATGAATCTAATCACAAGAGATGGATCTCGATCGCATGGACTTGAAGATTAGATTTTGAGCATACATAGTTATGATAGAGTTGTTAGAAATTTTCCTTTTACATAGTTTTCAATAGATTTTGCATTGTAAGGACAAATGTTTTTTCGCTGCTTTTATAAATAAAATAAATTTTGTTTGACTTATATATTTATTTGTTTACTTCCTTGCAATGAAATCGTTATGAAAATTGATGTTTGCATAGTTCTACAACGAATGGATATGATTCTTAGTTATGTTATTTATGGAAATGTCAAGAATTTACCAAATAGGGAGAGTTTCTCATCGCCCAAATTTCAATTGGACTGAAATTTGGAATCACGCAACTTGGTTGCATGATGAATGAGAAATTTCATATTTGGAAATTAGACAAATTCGTTGACAAAGTGTCAAGAGAAGGACTAGGAGATCGAGTACACAAAGTTGTGTGTTGATCAAGTTCACCATAAGAGTAACAAAGATATTCGTCATAATTTAGTAAAGGTTTAGTAAATATGATTATACTCATAAGATTAAGTGTAATTCTGAATTGATTAAAGGGTTTAGATCAATAGTAGAACGAATAAGAAGAATCAAGTAGGCAGAAAGATAAAAGTTTCTCCATTCTAAGAAGAAGGGAGAGTAGCTTTTATGCTTTATAATGGGTCTTAATGATTAAGAACCATATCTCAATTGATTCTCTAAGTAAGTCTTAGTACAATTGTATGTTTAAGAAGAGGAATCAAGGATTGAAGAAATGGTTAAATCAAGAAGTCTATCATACTTCGTTCCAATAACAAGTCTTAAAGTTAAGATTGTGACAATGAGTGAAAAGTATTAAAGGTTTATAACATTCATCAAATGTGGAAAGTTGTGATGTCTTGGATAAGACAAAGACCAACTAGGACCAATTTATGAAGTGTTTTGATACAAGATACACTAACTCTTGAATAATTTGTTTGTTAAGAAATGTTTATTGACAAAAGAATCTTATATGTCAAGGAGTCAGTGGGAGTCTTAATGGTCTCGAAAAGTTTCAAGAACAAATCAAATAAACCTTATCGATCATCACTAGCACACGAGTTGAGGTTTACAACCTATCGTGTTGACGTTATTTTGTTTCTATGCCATTCAAATTGAGTTAATTATGCATGTGAGTTCTATGAGTTCTCATTTTGAACGCATAAAAGGTAAAGCACCTTGATCAATGAAAGGTACATTGATAGGAAAAAGGTGAGATGCTTAACTACTTGGAAGACGTGGTGGGCAGCTGTGCTACCATAAGGCAATAAATCAAGATTAATAAAGTTTGATCCATATGAATTTGAATCTGTCGTAAACTTTGGTTTTGACAAATTCACATGGATAGGAACAAATACACCGTTTAAATCTAAGTGTCATAAGATTTCCTCCTTCATGAAAATGATTGTGAGGAAATGCTTTCACTAAGAAAGATTTTAAGAAGATAGTGATTGTAAAATTGCATTCTCGAATTCGATCATGGTTACGGTATCCCTTTCCATAATTTGAATTGTGAGGTTTGGCAATTAGTCTTAATTGTTAAGACACAGATATGGACTATCTAAGGCAAAGGTGTATAAGTTCAAAAAGCCTTGATAAAAGATTATCAAAGCACTAAGTATTAGAAACATGGACTTAAGAAATTCAATAGGTATTGTTTTTCTGAAAGTTAAGATGTTTATGAATACATGTCGAAGCTAGTGGGAGCATAAGTGTTATGTTTTATAATAATCATCATGATAGTGGGAGCATAAATGTTATGATTGTATGATTATTAAGGAAAGTATTGCAAGTTGGCAATATTAATTATAGAAAACAAGAGTCATTCTTTGCAAAGTTGTAAGGATGGAATAGTTGTTTTGCTATAATTAAGGGATAGAATATTATGCTTCACTTCAAATCTAAAGGATTAGGTTGAGAAATGTTAATAAATTTAGTCAAAGTTACATAGTGTGTTCTTAAAATTTCGATTATGATTATGGAATTCCTTTTCACAATTTGAATTTTGAGAACATAGCAAATAAAACATTGTGCATCATGTCCCATACGCTTTGGGTATAGGATCGATTGCAAATGCTTTAATGTTTGACCATTCTAAAATTTTCCAAATGTCTAGCGCATTTAGAGGGAAAAGGGACTAGAATTGGTTTTGACTAAAATAATTAAACAACTATCAAAGGACAATCCAAAGTTCGACGAGGATTGGTTGCTTGTCAGTAGTTGGAAGCATGGTATTGGATGGACCATATTGACATTATTGTGAATAGATAAGATTCTATTAAGAAATGAGTCGTCATATGGAACATATGGAAGCGTGTCCATACTGGGAAGTAAATATTGAAAATTTATGACTAGATTAGAAACCTTTATGCAAAAGGATGTTCAAAAGACTGTACTTTGAGTGAAAGACATCGTATCTAAGGAATTATCTTGTAACAATCTCCGATAGAGGACTTTGTAATATCATTGGCAATAGTCTTTGTGACTTTGGTGCAATGACATTACGAAAAAATCATTGCATAGGAAGTTAGAATCTAGCATATTCTATAAGTAGCAAGAATTTGATATTCTTTCACTTATGAAAAAGGATTTGGAGTCGTGAAATGAGAATGATTGGAAATGTGTTCAATGTGATCTATTTCACAAAGTAAGAACCATAGGTAAACATTGTGTGCATGCTAGGAGCATGGGACAAGTGTTATAATTCAAGTAAGAAGTTGAGTACCTGAAACGACAAATAATGAGTAATCGATATGGTGATAAATAAAAGGTGTTTTATTTATGCTCAAAGGGTTGAGGCCATATGGGATTAGTATTATTCTTGTGTTTCACTTTGCATGTTTTGACTTCCAGAATGATTGAGTTTATTAAGAATAATCGAATTATTCGAACGGGCCACAGTCGTTCATATGTTGGAAGTAGATATGAATGAAGACTGTCGTGAATTGGTGTGTGGATTGTCTAAAAGAGTATTAGACATAAGCAAATGTTTGCTGCAACGTTCATGAGTGCTTATGAATATGAACTTGAGCATTGGATTAAACCCATGCTCGCTTGGATCACTCCATGAATTGTACCACGAGTGATTGGTGAGACGATAACATCTTATATTCTTGAAACTGAGATGTGTGAGTTGTATCATACTAATCGGTTGCACATTGATAATATGAAAACGCACTAGTAACTTGGTGTTATAAAACATATTGTTGTGTGTGATTCGGTGAGTGAGTGCAAGCAAGAATTGTATCAAAGTTTATCCGTTCCTTGTATCCAAAGTAGGATAAAAGCGATATCTTTGGGCCCCTTGATGGTTTAGT
Source organism: Lactuca saligna (assembly GCF_052625555.1). NCBI lineage: Eukaryota > Viridiplantae > Streptophyta > Magnoliopsida > Asterales > Asteraceae > Lactuca > Lactuca saligna. The sequence continues at coordinate 203,785,977 of NC_136424.1, read as the reverse complement.
GATGACAAACGTAAATGCTCGGCCGGGCTAGGCTGATTTGATTTGTTCAAATAGTCAGTCATCATAAATCGGAAATCGAGATATAGTACAAAGAGAATGATTAGAAATCATATCTCAGACGATATCTAGAATGGAGGAATATATGATCCCTTATCTAAGAACACGCGTATCTGATATGATCAGAGTTGACAACGGGTTTGGAAAGCTACGATTGCAGATCAGGATCTGAAGTCATACGCATAATAGTTATTAGACTTATCCAAGTGGGAGACTATTGGATTAGTGTCTAAGTCCATATCTATTTTGGTATGTACTTGACCCGATGGTGCATGGTCCTTTTGGGTTGCCTTCACCAAAGCAACTTGATATGATGAATTATGGAGATAAATCATTAAATATGATTTATTAATATATTATGGGAATAATATATTAAAGGAGAAATCATATTGTTTAATTAATATTAGTCAAGAATTAATTAGTAATTAGTTTTGTGACTAAAAGAGATTAATTAAACTTAAGGGACTGGAATTGTAATTATAAGATAATTGCAATTTGGGCCATGGATTGCCTTGTATCAAGGGTTGGACGAATTCTATGGGGAAGCCCATAAGGAAATCGTCCAAGGGCTTGATTCAAAGGAGTCTATGGGTTGCTTAGGGCTTAAGCATCCAAATTAGGGTTTCCTTGTTAGATAACCCTAATAGCCCAACTATATAAAGACCCCTTAAGGCTCAAAAACGTGGCTAATGATCTTTCTAGGGTTTCACACGTTTTTGGGCAGATTCCAACCTCTCTCCTCTTCATCCTCTTGCTTATGGTGTTTGTGAACCATTAGAGGAGTGACACTTGTGACTCTAAGCATTCCAAAGTCAAATCAAGGAGATTTGGGATTGTTATTGCTACATAACAATCAAGGTAACATTATAAACTCATTCTTATGTTAATATGATTACTTGCATGATAGAATTAGGGTTTATAGTCTTGGATTCATAGCATGTACAATAGAGAAACCTAGATCCAAGCATTAGGTTTTGTATGAGCACATAGGATGTCTTATGACCAAAACCTATCAGTCCCCAGCCTCAAAATCCATAATATAGCCAAGGACACCGAAAAGGGGGTTCTTATAAAGATTTCATGAGCGAGAAACCCATGTCCTTTGATGGCACTGGAGGTGTCATTTCGCTCACCTGATGGTTCGAGAAAATCAAATCCATTTTTGAAATCTGTGCCTGTTCTGACTCCGACAAAGTAAAGTTCGCAGCCTGTACCTTTATCGATAAAGCCCTGACTTGGTGGAACGGCCAAGTCAAATCCCTTACCCTACCTATAGCCAATGATATGGGTTGGGAAGCCATGAAAGAACTGCTTCTAGCTGAGTACTACCCTCGTGGCGAAATACAGAAGTTGGAGCACGAGCTCTGGAACATGAAGATGAAGGGTTCCGATATTGCAGCATACACCTCGAAGTTTGATGACCTGGCACTACTCTTTCTAGGAATGGTTACCCCGGAGAGTAAGAAGATAGAGAGATTTATTTGGGGATGACCCAACCGACTAAGGGAAACATCTTATCTATGAGGCCGGATACTTATGACAGTGCCAAAAGTTTAGCCCATACCCCAATTAACCACAGTGATGAGGTTGAGGAAACAACCACCACTCCTGAAACAACCAAGAGGAGTGGTGAGAAAAGAAAGTTCTAGAAGAAGAAGAAGGACCAACCTTCTCAAGGATCCTCAAAGAAATAACATATTGTAGCAGTCCATGCTACTACTACCCCCGTTGTTGTCGCTTCTGTTGTGGGATCTACAGCTCAAACACCTACCAGTAGGTATGCTGCCATAACCTCGGCCCCTGTCGTGATCTGTCATGCACCAACTGTGGTAAAAAGGGGCACACGGTCCGATTCTACAAGGCACCAGCCCGACCCGCAAACCAATCTTCTGGAGCAGGTGTTGGTCAAGCCTGCTATAATTGTGGACAAGTTGGGCATTTCAAGAGGAACTGCACCAAAAAGGCGAAAACTGATAATACCGGGAGAGTCCTAGCCATGGGATGGGAGGAGGCAGTCGCCGATCCCACTATTGTTTCGGGTACGTTCCTTCATGACAACTCTTATGCTAGTATTCTTTTCGATTCGGGTACTGAAAGAAGCTTTGTTAGTCATTCGTTCAAATATAATCTAAAACCTAATCCCCAACCATTAATTGAAACGTTTACCATCGAGATGGCTAACAGTGAGAAAGAAAGCGCTAGCGACATATTCATAGGTTGTACCCTAACCCTGATCGATCATTCTTTTCCCATTGATCTTATGCCAGTCTCCATAAAGAGCTTTGATGTTATCATTAGCATGGATTGGTTGAGTCCCAATCATGCTGATATCCTATGCTACGAAAAAGACATCCGTCTCAATCTTCTTGCGGGTCAAACTCTCATGATCTATGGCGATAAACTTAGTTCCAATCTTCGCATCATTTCCTGCATCAAAGCTCAGAAACTCTTGCGAAAGGAATGCCAAGCATTCCTAGCCCATGTAATCAATGAGAAATAGGAGATTAAAGACCTCGCGAGCATCCCCGAAGTTTGTAACTTTCCTGATATCTTTCCGGAATGGCTCCCAGGAATTCCTCCCGAACTTCAAGTCGAATTTCGCATCGACCTAATTCCTGGAGCTACCCCCGTAGCCAAGTCTCCATATCGTTTAGCTCCAGCAGAAATGCAGGAGTTATCCAGCCAACAAAACGAGTTACTCAGCAAAGGGTTCATCAGACCGAGTTCCTCACCCTGGGGAGCTCCGGTTTCATTTGTAAAGAAGAAAGATGGATCCTTCTAGATGTGTATCGACTACCGTGAGTTGAACAAGTTGACCGTCAAAAACCGATATCCCATACCACGAATAGATGACCTCTTCGATCAACTTCAGGGAGCTAACTATTTCTCGAAGATAGACCTTAGGTCAGGGTACCATCAGCTATGAGTTCATGAGACTGATGTTTCCAAAACAACCTTCAGGACTCGGTATGGACACTACAAGTTCGTAGTGATGCCCTTCGGTCTAACCAATGCACCGGCAGTGTTCATGGACCTGATGAACCGGGTGTGTCGCCCTTTTCTGGATAAGTTCGTTATTTTGTTCATTGATGACATATTATCTACTCCAGAAACGAAGAAGATCACAAACAAAACTTGAAGTCAGTGTTGGAAACCCGGATGGGCCACATACGATGTGTATTGATTATCGTGAGCTGAACAAGCTGACGGTAAAGAACCGTTATCTACTTCTGAGGATTGATGATTTTTTTGATTAGCTTCAAGGTGCAGCTTGGTTTTCCAAGATCAATATTTGGTCAGGGTATCATCCAATGAGGATCAGGGACGAGGACATACCTAAGACGAGTTTCAAGACTCGCTATGGTCACAATGATTTCGTGGTGATGCCATTCGGGCTCACCAATGCCCCAAATACATTCATGGACCTCATGAATAGGGTGTGTATATCGATGTTGGATTGGTTTGTTATCATTTTTATCGATGACATCTTGGTCTACTCTAATACCACGAAGCAGCACGAGCAGCATTTGAGGGACGTATTAGAGACCCTGAGGGTGGAAATACTTTATGCCAACTTCTCAAAATATGATTTTTTGTTGCATGAGGTGTGGTTTTTGGGGCACATCATCAACCAAGAGGGTATTTTGGTTGATCCAGCCAAAATTGAGGCAATGATGTAATGAGAAATTCAGAAGAACGCATCTGAGATTGTAGCTTCTTGGGTTTAGCGAGGTACTACCAGAGATTTATTTAGGATTTCTCCAAGATCTTCGTACCTTTGACCTGGTTAACCATGAAGAATGTGACTTTTCAGTGGGGCCAAATCATCAATTGGCCTTCGAGACCCTGAGATGGAGATTATGTGAGGCCCTAATTCTAGCACTATCCGAGGTTCTGGATGATTTAGTAGTGTATTGTGATGCGTCTATTTTAGGATTAGAAGTTGTATTAATGTAGAGGGGGCATGTGATCATGTATGCCTTGAGGCAGATGAAGCCTCATGAGGTGAATTATCCCACTCATGACTTAAAATTGGGGGTGATGGTGTTTTCCCTGAAAATGTGGAGGTATTACTTGTACGGAGTTCAGTGCACCATCTTCACTGATCGCAAAAGTTTGAAGTATTTAATGGATCAACAAAACCTGAATATGTGACAGGGGAGATGTTTGGATGTATTGAAAGATTATGATTACGAGATTTTGTACCACCCTAGGAAGGCCAATGTCGCGGCCGATGCCTTCAGTCGTAAGGCAGTGAATGTTCCGATCGAAGATGTTTTTTTGAGGATGAAGGTGATGTCCCCTTTATTGGATATGATTAAGGAGGCCCAAGTGGAGGATTTGAAAAGAGAGAACTGAAAGGTTGAGTGAATTCGGGTTCAGATTCTACTTTTTGTTCGAGACAGTCGGGGTTTATTGACTCAGTGTGGCATAGTTTTTTTACTGGTATTTGGGGGTGTAAGACAAAAGATAATGGAGGAGGTAAGTTTTCTATCCATCCAAGGGCCAAAAAGATGTATCAAGACTTGCGGTTGAGTTATTGGTGGTCATGCATGAAGCGGGAGGTTGTATGGTTTGTTGTGCAGTGTTTGACCTGTAGGAAGGTCAAAGCCAAGCATTAGAGGCCCCACGACAAGGTCCAACCCTTGCCTATCCCCATGTGACAACGGGAAGAGATTACTATGGATTTTATCACGAAGTTGCCTAGGACGGCTCGAGGTGTGGACTCCATTTAGGTTATCGTGGACAGTTTGCCCAAGAGTGCGCATTTTATTCCCTTTTCCGAGAGTATCTCTACCAAAAAATTACAAGATGTTTATGAACGGGAGATAGTGGTCAGGCATGGGGTTCCAGTATCTATGGTCTTGGATAGCGATGTTCGATTCACCTCCAGGTTTTGGAGGAAGTTCCATGAAGAATTAGGCACTCAATTACATTTTAGCACCGCTTACCACCCTCAGACTGGTGGTTAGAGCGAGCATACAATTCAGACATTCGAGGATATGCTTTGGGCTTGTGTATTGAATTTCGGAGAGAGCTGGCATACTTACCTTCCATCTGTAGAGTTCTCATCTGTAGAGCTGGCTAGTATTCACCGACCCCCGTTTGAGATGTTGTATGGTCGGAGGTGTAGGATTCCAGTTTGTTGGGGTGAGGTTAAGCATCCAGTCATGGGAAGCACATAGGTGGTGCTTAAGACCACCGAGTTGATTCAGCAGGTGTGCAACAGGTTGCGAGTTGCACAGAGCCATTAGAAAACTTATGTTGACCGACATCACTCAGATCTTGACTTTCAGGTCGGAGATTTCGTTTTGCTGAAAGTATCACCATGGGAGGGTGTCATTAGGTTTCAGAAGAGGGGAAAGATAGGGCCCCGATTTATTGGCTCGTTCAAGATTTATGCTCGGGTTGGCAAGGTGGCTTATCGATTGGATCTACCGGGCGAGCTTAGGCAGATCCATTATTGGTGATTTATATCACTAATTTTATTTAAGTGTACTGGGTTAATTTGTTATCAATATCACTTTGACAATTATTAAACAAATCGGTAGGGTGCGGAGTGCATATTTGTTTAATTTTGTATTTGTTGAAAGTATACTGCTATTTAGGGGCGAAGTCCCTGAACCGACGGGGGTCCGGGGGCAGTGCCCCTGGGAGTGGGGTCCAAGGGGCAGACCCCCTGGCTGGGATTTAAGTTGGTTTATGATCATATTCTAGACCCTGTATTTAAGTTGGTTTATGACGTTTTGGACAATTTTTGGACATAAATCTATCATGTGACAATTTTAAGACAAGAAGGTTTTCTGGTTATATGATCATATTCGAAATTTGTGGTTGGTACACTTCTTCTTCATAACATCTTGAACATTCTCTCTTCTTTTTCTCTGTTTTCTGAGTCTTATCCAATTAAAGATTGGGATTACGACCCAAATACTTTAATCTGAAAGTGTTAACACGATTCTCATAATTTCCAAGCCTTTCTACACCCAAGATTCTAACATCCACAACACCTTTCACGTGTCACAGCTTCAGAAGTGTGTCGTTGATGAGGTCGCAATCATTTCCTTGGATGATATCCAAGTTGATGAGAGCCTGAATTATGTGGAGAAACCTATTGCGGTTTTATACAGGAAAACAAAAGCCCTACGGAGCAAAGAAGTGAAGTTAGTTAAGGTGCAATGGCAGCACCAAAGAGGCTCCGAATGGACCTGGGAGCTGGAGGATGAGATGAGGTAGCATTATCCGAACCTTTTTGCATCATCAGACTTCGAGGATGAATTCTGGTTCAAGTGGGGGAGATTTTTAATGATTGGTCCAGGTATAAAACAATTATTATTATTTTTCAGGAGTTTGGAATGGAACTCGACGAGTTGGGGAGCTCCAACTCATCGTTTTGGAACTTTTCTGGCCGCAGATTTTAAGTTGCCAACTCGACGAGTTTGGGGGGCATCTCGACGAGTTGGCGCATGGGGGAGAAAACCCTAAATTTCAGGGGTTACACCTTTTATAAAGGACTTAACTCTAGTAATTGGCCTCCATACCAGCTCCCTTTTCTAGAGAAACCCTAGATTTGTATTCCATCTTGAATCTTGAGAGTGGTGAGCTTAAAAGAGAGGTTTTTGGTGATTCTTGAAAGGAGCTTGGAGGTGGGAAGCAACTAGCTTGAAGGTGGGGCTTTAGATCCAGAAACGCTTCTTCAAGGGAAACATCTTTGAGGTATAAAGTCGACAACTTGACATGTAGTTATCCAGATTTCCATACTTGAAGCTTAAGTTTTATTTTTTGGGTCTTTGGTTGAGTTGTCCAAGAAGAAGAGGATTACAAGGGTTGATAGGGTAGACCTGACCCCTTCATGACCTCTTGAAGCTTAAAGTTGCAAACTTTATTGGTCCCTATCTCCCATTTATGTAATATTTCCATAATGAAATCACAAACGAGCCTTAGAGGGTATTTCTAGCTTGTATGGATGTAAAGTTGGAAACTTTATGTGATTTTCCCACCTTGGGACATCAGATTTGTGTTTTGGAACATTGGAGTGCGATTTCAAGGGCTTAATTGGTTAAGACCCTCTTAAAAGACCTAAGGTTTGAGTTTGAATCTTTATGGATGGTCCTTGAGGATAAAGTTGGAAACTTTACCCTTCTAGACACCATTTTTGAAAGGGGTCTGAGGTTTGGAGTCTTTTGATTTAAAGGAAATGGCTTAATGCATTAAGAAGTTGGTTTTCTTGCCAACTTGGCGAGTTCATGAGTGAACTTGCCGAATTGGTGGGAATTTTCACGATCCGACTAGTCAACAAGGGAACTCAACGAGTTAATAGCCAAACTCGATGAGTTGAGTCAACTCGGAATGTTGACCTTGACTTTGACTTTGACTAATGTTGACTCTTAGGGTTTTAAGTATTGAGTTCAATCTAAGGACCTGTTTATGTTTAGGGATAGAGTAGAGCAAATACTTAGAGCCAGAGCCAATTCAGCTACTGTCAGCATTTGAGGTGAGTCTCCTCACCATAGCAATGGGTCGAAGGTACCAAGGCCACCCCCATTCAATTAGTTTTGGTAATTATTAAGAATGTTAATCGATATATTTAGTATGTATATATGTGAATGTGTTAGTATCGTGTTGGATAGTTATATGAAGACCATGGGGTATCCCTTGGCAGGTAGTTAAGACCATGGGGGAGCCCATGGCTCATAGGTATAAGACCCTAGGAGAGCCCACGACATCCTGGAATAAGACCATGAAGGGAGTCCATGGTATCCTTATATGTTGTATGCATGGCTTATGTGGTTTATATGAAATATGTGATTATGTGGAGTATGTGGGATATGTTATGGGAAACTCACTAAGCATTAGCTTACATTTTTTGTTGGTTGTTTCAGGTACTTCGAGATCTAAGGGAAAAGGTCCAGCATGATGGTGCGGCATGCACTCCCCGATGTTTTATTATAGACACTCTAATATTTTGAATAATTTATTTGATGATTTGGATTTTTTAGAATAATTGTGATTGGAATTTTATAATTAATGAATATGACTTTGTTAATTAAATGAAAAGTTTTATTGAAAAATTTTGGTTGTTACATAGATGTATCTACCCCTTACCCTTATATAATTCACCCTCACCTTTTTCCACATGACTCCACCTCTAACCACATCTCTCCCTCATCAACTCAAACTAGCCCACCATCCACATCCTCAATCACACCTACTACTAACACTTCACCATTAAATTCATCTAAAACCTCACACTCTCATCCATACATACCCTCACCAACCCCACCCCACCCCCACCCTCTTACATGAACACCCGTTCGAAAAGTGGAATTGTAAAACCAAATCCTGAATTCACCTTTCACACTCAAAACATTTCGACTATACCACCAAACCCACGGGTTGCTCTTTATGACCAAACTTGGCTCAATGTTATGCAAATAGAATATAATGCTTTATTGAAATAGGAAACATGGGAGCTTGTACCAAGGCCAAAGAATCAAAATATTATTCGTTATTATTGGTTATTTCGGCGTAAATTCAAGGCTGATGGTACTTTGGAAAGATACAAGGCAAACCTTGTTGTAAATGGGAAAACTCAGGAGGTTGGGATCAATTATGAACAAACCTTTAGTCCCGTTGTCAAACTATACGCACGGTTCTCAGTCATGCCATGGGACGACAGTGGGACATCCATAAATTGGATGTTAAAAATGCGTTCTTACATGGCCACTTGCAAGAAATGATGTACATAAACCAACCATCGGGCTTCTTTGACACTAGATACCCTAACCACATGTGCAAATTGTGCAAATCTCTATATGGATTGAAACAGACACCTCGCACTTGGTATCGACAAGTTACCTCTTATCTACTAACTATTGGTTTTGTATGCAGCCAAAGTGACACTTCTCTATTCATCTACAAACATCGAACTGAAATCGCATGCCTGCTTTTATATGTAGATGACATCATCTTAACCACTTCCTCTCCAATACTGAAGACTCGCCTCATTAAGGTCTTACAGAAAGAATACAAAATGACTGATCTTGGCTTACTTCTTGGGCATTGTTGTCGCTTGCACCAATACTAGTATGTTTCTCTCCCAGTGAAAATACATTGATGAAATCGTAAATAGTGCCAATATGGAAGCTTGTAAGCATGTAGCTACTCCAGTTGACACTAATTCTAAGCTCAGACTTCATAACGGCGGACTAGTGGTTGATCCCTCACTGTATCGGAGTCTAGTTGGTTCCCTTCAATACCTCACATTTACTCATCCAGACATCGTATATGTCGTGCAACAAATCTGCTTGTTCATGTATGGCCCTAACCTACCTCACCTTAATGCATTAATCTGCATCATTCGATATCTAAAAGGAACTCTGGATCATGGGTTAATGTTATATTCCTCACCTACAACACAATTAGTTTCTTATACTAATGCCGACTGGGAGGGTTGCCCAAATACTAGACATTCGACATCTGGATATTGTGTTTTTCTTGGCGACAATCTCATCCCTTGGTCTGCCAAGCAACAAGCGACTCTTTCTCGTTCAAGCGCTGAAGCAGAATATCGTGGTGTTGCAAATGTTGTGATCGAAGCTTGTTGGCTACACAACCTACTTCTTGAGTTGCACACCCCATTGCGACGAGCTACAATCGTCTATTGCGATAATGTATCTGTTGTATACTTGTCCGGAAATCATGTCCAACATCAACGCACAAAAACACATTGAAATGGATGTACACTTTCTTCGTGAAAAGGTCGCTATTTGTCAAGTACGAGTTCTTCATATCCCTTCAGCCTACCAATACGCTGACATCTTCACTAAAGGACTACCGCGACAATTGTTTCTAGATTTTCAAGATAGCTTGAGCATTTGGCCTCCTCTCGCTCAAATTGGAGGGGACTCTTAGTCGACATATATGGAGCTTGTTCCATTATATTTGTTATTGTAATTATGTATTTGATAGTTTATATCCTTTCCTTAGTTATAGAAATCTTTTGTGTATTTATATTGGTAGATGTTCAATGAGAAAGAGCAAGGAGTGAATTCCAAACTTTCCAATCTTCTTTCAAAAGTACATTCTAAATTCTTTATTGATAAAAATTTTACAAAACAAAATCAATTTTATTCTAAATCATATCAACCCAACACATCACAAATTCAAGAACCATATATTATTGGTTTACTGAAATTAAGAATCGACTAAAATACATTTAGGAAAAAAAAAAAAAAAAAAAAAAAAAAAAAAAAAGATGTAGCATGAAGGATAAAGTTGGCACAAATGAAGGAGTCGAACGAATATTAAAAAACAATAGTCAAGCATATAGGTCATAAGATACCGGTTATTAGAGATTAAAACTTTTAAGAAATATATTATTTAGGTCATAAGATACCGGTTCTTAGAGAATAAAACTTTTAAGAAATATATCATTTGATATTAGGATATTTTTTCAATATAAATGTTTTAATGATTTTTTTAATATAAAACAAGTAAAAAGGTTGAATCTAATGTAATGATTTGTAAATTTATAATTTAATACTTTGAATACAATCATATTTATTCTAATAAACGAGAATATTTTATTCTCAAACATTTGTTACTTGTGAGTTTATCCTTGCCAATTCTTTTTTGTCCCACTCAGTTACTCATCCGTGTAATCTTGTCCCTAATCAACAATTATAAATTGAAAACATTTAATTTTTTTAACTTCAGAGCCTAGAAATCAGGAAACGATGAGTTATATGGCATCTAATTCTCTTAAAAGATTCAATATTAGATTAGCAAAATGGTATCTAATTCTATTAAAGGATTCGGTTTTGAAATCCTTGTTCTCAACCCCCATCAATCTCGCCCCTTTCACATTGAAAGATCTAATGTTTTTATAAATTTCAAATTCTACAAAAATAAATCAAATAATAAATTTAAGTTAAATGAATTCATTGATTTTAAAACATGCCTACCAAACATATAATATATTCAGAAGAGAAAATTTGTGAAATAACCAAAATGAATGAGGGGTTTATAAAAAATGACGATGATTTTTTAGTTTTCGAAAAATGATCATGACTTCCGCAGAGAAGAGCTTTGCGGAAGTCTTTATCTTCTGAAGAATGGATTTTGCTCTGAGGAAATGACGTGTTATGGAAGAAAAAAAAAATCCATTGTTCCGTAGAGGGTACATTGGTTCCTCAGAGATACCCTCTGTGAATCTGTTCTTCAGAGGTACTCCTCTGAGGAGATGTTTTTCGCTGAAAAATTTGCGAAAAACATTTCCACAGAGGTATTCCTCTGAAGAACATATCCGTAGAGGGCATCTCTGAGGAAACAATGTACCCTCTGCGGAACATTGAAATTTTTTTGTCTTTTTCCCATGACAAATCATTTCCTCAGAACACAATTCATTTCTCAGAAGATAAAGACTTCTGCAGAACTCCTCTCTACAGAAGTCATGGTTATTTTTCGGAAAACAAAAATTATTGGTCATTTTTCTCAAACCGTCGCCTCTTTTTGGTCATTTCACAAAATTTCTCTATTCAAAATCCTTAGAAATCCAAATCTATAAGTTCTATAAAAACCTTGGCCGTTTATAACATCTTTTATTTAGCATTAATAACACATAGTTATTCATCATTTTGATTTATAATTTATTTTATCATTTTGTGTGTTTTTGTACTTTTTAATATTACCTTACTTTATAATTTTAAATATAATAATGTTATTTTCATGATTGAATTTAAATTTTTTTTAAATCTATTAAATTTTATATTTCATTATATATGATCATTTTATTATTAATCTATACATAAAAAAAACATTTTTTGTATCTTCAAACCATTTTACATACCAATTTAATTTACAATTATACAATTATAACAATGAACTTTATATGAAAATATTTGTTTGATTATGTTTTTTAAGTTTCAACAAACGAGTAAGAGGACAATTCATATAAAAAAAATTAACATACATCGGATTCATTACAATGTATATATTAATTTTAATTAATCCTTATAAACTTTCATACAAAACTTTAATCTTTGTAAATTAATAAATTTTTGTAAATCTTCGATTAGTCATTACGATTTGAAATTATCAATAATATTTTTTTCTTAACCGTGATTTTCACGGATATTAACCTAATATTTAACAAAGCAATATATACAATTGATATTATACACATCTATATGGGAGTACCGAGTCAAGAACATGATGAAGATCGGGTTAGGCAGGTACACGAGGTACCGCCGGGATGTCGTATCGTCACCAATGGGAGAAGTGGGTTGGACGATTTAGGAAAAAAAAAACAATTGATTCTGAATTTGCCATTGCATGCGAACAAACCAATTAAAAAGAATACGAATCGATCCAATTTCATAATCGAGTTGAATGTGATTGGTGAACTTTTATATTAATAGTTATACATCCACAAACCAAAAATTTCAAAAATAGGCAGAAGTTTTGTAACATACTCAATTAAATGCAAATCTTCATTTCACAACCTTCTTGAACTAGAAACAGTCGACAATTAACAGATGACGCTTGATCCCCATTTTTCGTGTTTATGTATTATATTTAAACCGTATGACTTTTCTCAAATATATTCATCATGCGTTGCAACACAAAACTTACTTTCTGCACATTTTGCAGTTTTTGTTGTCCTTATATGTATATAGAGCACGCTATAATATAACTTTTAACATCAAACTCCCGATATTGAAGAAATTGACATTAGAGATCATAGATATAATCATCGAAAACTAAATGACAATGAGCCTAGATGATGAAGTGAACCAACCTATGCAGCCTCTTGTTTGATGCATTTCCTACAACTCGACATGGAATTGGTTTTCCACTCTCAAAAAAGTAGCAAGATTGCATTCGTTTATTATTATTTTTTTCACCTTCACTGTGTGTCAAGTGTCAATGTTATAAAAACAAGACCCATAAAACAACAAATTATGATTTTTAGTTAATTATATGGCGATTATATCTGATTACATGGCCAGATCGCTCCTTTGCTATCGATATACTTAGACAATACTTGAAACAAATTAATTAGTTCGTTCATCTTTGCAATAAATTAATCTATGGAACAAATTACCCGATACAACAAACATGCTCTTAGGAACAACCCTAGTCACGTTTCCAAGAACAAATTAACGCACAGCGGCATAGAGTTTAGTAGAAGTAGATCTTATCCTTGAATGAACATCTTTTTAAGTAGCATATTCGGTTAATTTGTTGAAGAAAGAGAGCTCAACTTCGTACAATGGTTGTACTATTGTCACAAAATATCTGCCCTCGCTCTAACACTACTAGAAAAGGGGCTATTTCCGACGGAAATCCTCAATATTCCGTCGGTGAAAGGTTTTACCGATAGATTTCTAGCACTACTAGAAAAAAATTGGTAAAAATATGGGAGTTTTTAATTGTTTATAAAAACAAATGTGTTACGAGGCGATCAATATTTTAAAAACTAGTTTTTTATTTCAACTAGTATGGTGACCTATTCCCGGTTTAACCGGTTCAACTGCCGGTTAACCAATTTCTATATATATATATATATATATATATATATATATATATATATATATATATATATATATATATATATATATATATATATATATATTAAACATATTGTCTGTCTCTTGAAAATTAAGAGGTACAATACCTATTACGTCATGTACACTAATATTAAGCCACATCGTATGTAACGTCCGCGTTTCTAGACTAGGCATTAACGTTGATGTAATAGTCTAGGTTGATCCTTGTAACACTTTTTGAAGTATTAATGATTAAATATTTGAGAATTATGTGAATTATGTGTTTATTTTCTTAATTATTGTAATTTAATGAATCAATAATAAAATGAGCATCAAAATTAAAGTATGAGAAAGGCCTGATATCTTTATATAAAGTTGTAGTGGTCGAAACAAGGATTCCGGAAATATAAAGAATGACGAGATTCGAGTTATAACGAAAAAATTATGACTTGTCGAAGTTTCGCGACGGAACCAACAACGTCGAATGACATAAAATATAAATTTAAGATAGAAAGATATCTAGCCTTAGTGATCTATACAAAAGTCATAGAATACATTAAACCGAGAGCGTGCATAAAAAGAACGTCCAAATCTAACTTCGTATTAGGAAGTTATGATTTTTCGAAGTTTCGACTTAGTAGTATGCAGCCCGAATACTAGATTTGAGATCAAACGGTTTTAGCCAAAACAATCTAAACGAGAATAGAAGATATCGTCGATAGTAGTCCAACGATAAAAAGACAGACGAAAACGGGCGTCGGATGAAGAAGTTATGAATTTATAACGGAGTTTTCCTGTCCCGGCCTACTAAAAATAATATAATAAAAATAATTTCAAAATTAGCCAACGAAGTCTAAATGAAAGTTGTAGACCATAATCTCACCTATGCGTGGCACGCATACCAAAGCTTATCCGAAGTGTACGCCCAGCGTAAGGCTTAGTACGCCCAGCAGACCTGGATTTACGCCCAGCGTAATCGAGGTTTCAGCACCCTATAAATAGTTGTCGAGGGATGCCAATTTCTTTTGTTCAAACTCTTCTTTCTCTCTCATTTTTGCATCGATTTGCGTGAAACAAATATCCCGAATCCCCGGTATCATTCCCGAGCCCCGAAGCAAGTTCCGAAGCCCCGAGGATCCCGAGAAGAGAGATTCCCAAAACGAAGCTCTACCCGTGAGAAGCCGATTTTATGAAGATCTTTCAGATCTAGCGAAGAATACTAAATTTATATGTTGTAGTGTTGTCCGATCACCTCCTGATCAGGTGAGTGTATAGTCACTTTCATCTTACACATAGATATAAAGTATTTAATAAAATACGTGCTATGTGTATATATATTGTTGTTTATACGTGTGAGTGTGTGGTTACTTTCTTCTAACACATAAACATGAAGTATTTGCTTTGAAATACGTGTTATGTGTTTATACGTTATTTGTTTATTTGAAATAAGTGTTGAATAAATGTTTTATACATATTTTAAACTGTATATGTATTTTTATCTACAAAAGTGTTGGGTAAAGCATGGGTAGATAGTTGATGTGTGTTAAAAAGAAGAGAGGCCTCGATGTTGTTGGTTTTGATTCAGTCATCTAGCGGAGTTCAGATGACGACCACGGACTTTTATAGACAGTCCTGTGGAACGCTAGCAGGCTCGCCACCTGTAGGTGTTAATGAACTTGGGTGTTCATTCGATGTAATCCTCCCCCTCATTGTTGCCTTATTTGACATATATTGTTGGGAAACCCCTGAAGCATGTGTTATCGCCCGATGAAATATTCTTAGATTAGGTCCCTTGAGAAAAGTTTAGGGACGTAAAGTAAGGATAACGGGAATGGGTAATTGGGTTTTTTGGTTGTTGATAAAATTAATATAATTATTTATTGTGGGTTGAAAACCCTATATACTCACCAGGCTCCCAAGCCTGACCCACTCAGTTTTCTTTATATTACAGATAGTGGCGCCAGAGCATAAGTTGGATGATTTCTCAGGATATTTTGGATTATAGACCTGTTGTTGTAAATAACTGTTATAAGGTTTGTATTGAAATGTTTATGCTTTTGGTCTGTTTATCGGAACATGACATCCCAACTATTGTAATGTAACGAAAAATACATTTCTTTAAGAAATGCTTTGGTAAATCTTATTTTTATCATATTTCGTTTTGGGAACAAATTCTGCAACTGTTTTAATCAAAGGATTACTCTGAAATTATTTTAAAAGCATAAATTAAACCGGTCTTTTCTGGCCGTGATTTTGGGGATTTCACATCGTATACGAATGCACGGTATTACCTTATCTGTTTTGATATTACCCAAATCTTCACACAAGCCGCCATTAGAAGGAAATTGAACCCCTCTTCTTTGCGTCTCCTTCCTAATCACTTCAGAATCGATTAGGTTAAACTTTTTTCTTCTTTTCTTTGTCGATGATCAAAAGCTAAACTATGGATTTGGTTTCGGCATTTAACAATTTGACAGACTCACGGAGTGTTAAACGTTGTATGTTTGTGGAATAATGATGCCAATAGGAGCCATGGCTGCGAGATATATGAAAGTCTTCAAGTTGGCTAACCCAGCCTGGTTCTACATGCACGTCACCTGCCAAGCTTCCTCTTATGTCGTCGGAGTAGCCGGATGGGCCACCGGACTAAACTCGGCAGCGACACCATCGGAATCGAATACAACACTCACCGTAACATCGGAATCACACTTTTTGCCCTAGGAACCATGAAAGTACGCAAAAATCAATCACATTTTTTTCATAATTTCTTGTCAATCTTGTGTAAAACTGAGACTGATGTTAACAAATTTTTAGGCGTTTGCTCTTTGAGTCCGAGATATTGGCACATATACGTGGATACGGCCAGTCTCTCTATATCTTGCATCTTTTTGGTGAACTTCTCCATCGCTTTCATCTCCACACTCATTTATCGCTTTCCTCCATCTCTCTTCCTCATCCAAGAGAAACCCTAAACTCCACCCTAAACCCTAAATGCTACCTTAACAACCCAACTCCAGACCTCACACTATTCACTACCACTGCTCTACTCATCGCACTTCTGATAATTCTAGAACCAAAATCACATAATGTCACCATCGCCAACTAACCACTATCTCGGAACCCTGTGAAAACCCGATATTTTGAATCAATGTAATGATCTAAGCTCAAATAGTGTAACCTATTATGTGATTAGTAATATAAGAGTCGAAAATGAAATGTTCAAAATTCTCTTTATGAATATACTAAGTGGTAGATATCGTAACAAGGTTTTCAAAAATATAAAGAACACGAAAATCCGAGTTATAACGAAGATGTTATGACTAATCAAAGATCCGCAACAAAACCGGTAAAAACATTGTTAAGCGTAAAATGCGAAAACTCAATAAAATACTTTTTAGCCTTAAGTACCTAAATGAATGTCGTAGATATCATCAAACCGTGAGCGTACATAAAAAAACAACGTCCAAATCTAACTTTGTATGAGGAAGTTATTATTTTTCTAAATTTCAGAGTAGCGGTAGACAGTTAAAAACTCTAAATAGAGATAGAGCGATATTTAGCCGACACAACCTAAAAGAGAATTGAAGATCTCGACAATAGTAGTACAACGGTAAAAAGACAGACGAAAACGGACATCGGATGAAGAAGTTATGGATTTTTAACAGACTTTTCTAGTACCGGCCTGTTAAAAATATAACATTAAAAAATAAAGTCAAAATTAGCCAACGAAGTCTAAACGAAAGTTGTAGAGTATAATCTCACCTACGCATGGATATAAAGAATGTCAAAAACAGAGATAGTATGCGAGAGTTACGGATTTTAGAAGTTCAGGACACACAAACTGAGGGGGAGTACGCACAGCGTACTCAATGCAGGGCCTCGGAAAGACCACATCCCTCGCTACCCTCTGGCCTATCCCATATGAAGTCCAGAGTCCGAAGATAGCATCATGCATGACGTACACACTGCGTACACGAGTACGTCCAGCGTACTGGCCGGAGGTACGCCCAACGTATGAGGTCGTTCCCACCCTATAAATAAGCATGCGAGGCTTCCGAACTTCTTTTCCAATTCACAACATTTCTCCCATATTTTTCTCACTCTCGAACCTCCCAAAACTACCCCGACTCCCCGGTTACGTATCCAAGCTACTACGAAGGTGCGAAGGTCCGAAACTCTCGATAAATTTACCAATTCCCAGTCGAAGTGCTACCCGAGAAAAATCTCGTTTTCCTCAAATCATCACATTTACCAGGTGAGTTCATACCCTATATTTTCACGTTTTTACTATATTTTAGGGGGGGAAATACAAGTGAAACGCAAGAAAATTTTATGTTAAAATGCAAATCGTTAGATACAGTTTCTAATTGTTTATTTACATTTCGTGTATAAATGTTAAATAAGTAAAATAACGTTATTTCAAATGTTACACTCTGTAAACACTATGGAAAGGAAATACTTACATTTACAAGAAAAAACAGACTGTTCATACGCAAATATATTTAATACTAACTTTTGTGAGACATTTACTTCACGTACTTTCAAATATGCATTTCAAGTCATAAACCATAATCTCCTGTAGGGAGAGCGTAGTACTTGTGTATAGATCTATACGAGAGTGACAATCGCGCATCAAAACGGTTAGCTATAGTTGGATCAGCAGGTCCGGGGTGACAAACGTCATATGATTCCAACGCCTGAAAAACGTTGTGACATGCAGTCTGGGTCAATAGTAAGGTTATAAAACTCACATGAAGTATTAAAACATTTGATTTACCGGGATAACCAACGCCTTAGTGTTTATATATACATATATAAATCTACTTATACTATTTTAGGGATGGAAAATACTTATGCATCCCGGTTTTTGGAACCTTTAAAACTACTATGAATTTATGTAAAATATTGGATTTTCTAGAAACAAACTAAGTAACTTTATACAAAAGGCATACAATTCTTATACACAAACGCTTATGAACTCACCAACCTAATTGTTGACACTTTTTCAAAACTACTTGTATTTCTCAGGGATCCAGTAATACAGGTAAGCAACAACTTTTGGGGAAGGGACGTTAAGGCATCAATTTCAAACTTATTATATCATCATAATGTAATTTCTTTTGAAACATGTAATACAATCAACAATATAACTTTTTGAAATTATATTTATGATGGTTGTGTTTGCTTTCTTTACTATTTACTCAACTGTTATGATACTACATGAAGTCATCCACCCCCGAATGTTTCTGTCATTCTGGTTTGGGGGTGTGACAGATTGGTATCAGAGCATTGTTTATAGTGAACTAAGTATATCGAACCACATAAGATATAAAAACTATAAATGCAAAAGGACTAAAACTCTATGAATAAACATTTTCACACCGACCATACTTCACTAATTAAAATATTAGTATCATAAATGTACAACTACATGCATTGAACAGTTTAATGTTATAGTTAGGACTATACAAAAGTATTAAGACAAGTTGGACACTATGACTAAGCCTCAGAATATGTAATCATATCTAGGATGAATATAGCCTGATGAACTATATTTACCCAAGATATGACCAACGTATGTCAGGGAATAGTCATAGTGAGCAACAAGTCAAAAACTTACCAAAGTGACACTAGAATCAAACTTACAAATTTAAATACTATAAGAGTATTTATAACATAATAAAAACTATAACAAACGAGTAAACCCCGACATTTCATTAGGACTAGAATCGTCAATTAAATAAAAATTAAGTCTATAAAAACTAAAAACTTTCACTGACAGGTCTATAATTGCAAAGTGCATACTTTAAGGTTACACATGAGTGAGGTTGCATGGGTTTAGGATTTATGATTTCACTTTAGGTCCTTTTCCTTGTTTGGATGTGGGCTTAGAGTGAAGCTATTTATCCAAAGGTCAATTCGATCTCAAATATATGTAATTTGTATACACTAGGTAATTATAGGAGGACTCGATGTAGGATTTATCATAAAATTTTCTTTTACACTCAAGTTTTATATATAATTATCTTATCTCTATTCTCGATCAGACAAAATGGCAGGATTTCATATCCCTGGGGATCCCTACTACCCAAACCAAGGCAATGGAGGGTGGATTGAGGAAGATCCAGAAGAGGATCCTGAAGAGGTTCCCGAGGAAGATCCAGAAGAGGAACCCGAGGAGGATGAACCCGAAGAAGAAGAAGAGGAAGAAAATGATGAAGGCACTAATTCTGAACCAGAGGTCTATGATCCTTCCCAGGTAATACCATATCTCCGGCGGGACTTTCAGCGCCCGGCGCCCTTCTAGGCTGTGGATCTGAAACGATGGAGCAGGGAACAAGGACAACGTTCACCTGACGGCATGGGACAAGACTTTTATGACCTCCGTAGTGGAAGTTCGGCTGACATAGCACTCCCTGTCATGGTTCGTTGCATCTCCAACCAAGGCAAGCAAACAAGGGTAAACGCCAAGCAAATCATAGACGTTGGTGCCACTGCCCAAATCACGGCGGTACGTCTTCGTCACCTCGACAAAGAACATGATCGAACAATAGAGCACACCTTTTCCCTCCAGAAATACATTACCACTGCTAGAGTCGAGGTAAGGGAGTTCCAGAAAAACCAAGCTGCAATGGAGAGGCGCGTCATCGAGGCTGAACGTCAAGTAGACCGAGCTCGGACTTCCACGACAACATACCATGGTTCGTAGTATACCACCCTCTCGGAGTAGAGCGCGTGCTTCTTGCGCTATGTTTATACTTATCGAGTGAGCGTTGGTGCTACTCTTTCCTTTATGTATCTAAACCCGACAGATTGTGAGTACACAATTCGAGGGTCAGAATGCGGTCAAAATTTCCCATTTTCATTGATGTACTCTAGACCTGTGTTAAGGTCAAATTTTCCCTGATCAATGTATCGAATATTAATATCAATGAGATTGACACGCATTTATTTTTTCATTGAGTATTTCACTAAATTCTTAAAATACTAAGGAAATCATGCGCTTATTTTTGTAAGCTTTCCATTTTGCAATTAATTTACAAATTCAGTAAGGTTCAGAACATAAAGCATATAGTACTAAGACTTTCCATAATCATTTCTGAAGACTTATCAAGAATTCATCTTTTAACTTATGGCAGAATCATGCCGCCAAGAAAGAATCCTTGATGCTTCAATACTACAGGAACACCAACACCACCTCCACCACCACCCCATCAATGGACAATGTTGTTTTCCAGGCAGCCGTAACAGCTGCTATCACAGCAACAATGGCACAAATGAGTAACAACGGGTCAGGAGGAGGAATACATAGCTCTACCAATGGTCAACATCAGGTTCGTTCCGGGGAATGCACTTACAAGGACTTCACCATTAGCAAACCCATATCCTTTAATGGTACTGGAAGAGTAATGGCTCTATCTCAACGGATAGAGAAAACGAAAGCAGTATTCGAGATCTACTCATCCCAGAAGGGAGCAAGGTAGAATTTTCTGCCTGTACTTTCTCCGAACGAGCCCTAACGTGGTGGAATGGCCACGTTAAGTCACTAACTCTGATAGTGGCTAACTCCATGGGATGGGAAAAATTGAAACAAATGGTCATGTACGAGTACTACCCGAGAGGCGAAGTACAAAAGCCGAGCAAGAGCTTTGGGGCGTAACTATGGTAGGATCAGACATTACGACCTATACCAATAGGTTCAGTGAATTAACAATACTTTGCCGAGGAATGGTTGCTCTAGAGAGCAAGAAGATTAAGAGATATATTTGGGGACTCTCACCTGTAACGCCCGGGTTTCAGGGCTAAGTATTTTTGTCAATGTAATAGTCTAGGTCAACTATTGTAACTCTTTTTTTAGTAATAAATATAAAATATTTGAGTATTATGTGAATTATGTGTGTTTATGTGTTTATTATTTAATTATAAATGTATAATTAATAAAGAATAAAAATGAGCGTCAAAATTAATGTGTGAGATAATCCCGATATCTCTACATAAAGTTGTATAATATGTCTCAAGGTTTCCGTACATATAAAGAATGTCGAAATCCGAGCTATAACGAAGAAGTTATGGTCCGCCGAAGTTTTACGGCAAAACCGGCACGGCACCGGGAGACGTAAATAGTGAATTTACGATAGAAGACTTTTTAGCCTTAGCAATCTAAAGAAAAGTCGTAGAATATGTTAAACTAAGAACATCGATAAAAAGAACGCCCAAATCTGACTTCGTATGAAGAAGTTATGATTTTTCTAAGATTCGGCTTAGTAGTGCACGGCCCGAAACTCGAATTTTAGTTCTAGCGGTTTTTGGCTTATGCGACCTAAATGAGAGTTGAAGATCTCATTAATAGGAACTCAACAGTAAAAAGACAGATGAAAACGGAGTCCGTATGAAGGAGTTATGAACTCTTCGTGGTCATTTAACAATCTAAACGCCTCCTACTGTTAAATTTGAGATCGGTCGAGAATTAGCCAACGGAGTCTAAACGAAAGTTGTAGATCTTGATTTTACCTACGCATGGATATAAAGAACGTCATAAACGGAGCTTGTATGCAAAAGTTATGATTTTTCTAAGTTTGAGGGCTGATACGCGATAGGGGGTGACGTGGCACCACCAGAAATTGGACACGTGGCACCACCAGAAGGCCACCACATGGACCAACTCGGCGAGTAGGTTCCCCCTAATCGGCGAGTCCATCAGATTTCTCCCCTATAAATAGAGGTGTCGGGTTTCCTCATTTCCTCACCCCTCAACCCTCTTCTTTCTCTCTCTAAACTCTCTCTCTAAGCCCCCTAACCCCCTAAAAGCCTAGGTAAACCCCCTAGCACCTAAAGGAAGCCCCGAGGCTCCCAGAGTCCTGAGAAAAGAGCCTTTCGGCTCGGGAACGCTGCTCCAGCAAAGCCCGGTTTTCGAGAAAAACCCGCTGTAAGTGAGTTGTACCTATCCTATCTTTAGTTTAGCTTATGTTTTAATATAGGAATGTTATTAGGTCCTTAAAATAATTATTTGGGCTATTATTATGAGTTATATTGAGTGTTGTTAACGCTTATATAATAATAATAATAGTCAGACAATTAATTTGTCGCGGTTATCATTAGACTAAACCCTAGTGGTATCAATACTAGGTTTTATCGAAGGAATATCATTTTGAGAGTATCGAAGCGCTGTCCGAGTGCTGAGTCACCACCTAATCAGGTGAGTGCATAGTTACTTTCAACTTACACATAGATATGAAGTATTTTATAAATTACGTGTTATGTGTGCATATTATCTGAATACTTGCTATCTATGCTAGTTGAACGTTGTTATACATGTTTTCAATGATTTAAATTGTATATGTATTTTATATCTACGAAAATGTTGGGGTAAAACATGGGTATATGTAATAGGTGATGTGTGATAAAATGATGAGAGGCCTCGATGTTGTTGTTGTCGATCCAGTCATCTAGCTGAGTATAGATGACGACCACGGACTCTTCTAGACAGTCCAGTGGAACACTAGCAGGCTCGCAACCTGTAGGTGTTGTGAACGATGTGGTCACCGGTGTACTCCATCCCCCACATGGTTGCCTATTAGGACCTTTATTGCTGAGGAATCCCCTTAGCGGTAGTGTCCGTCCCGATGATGATCCTTAGGTTAGGTCCCTTATGATAGGTGTTTAGGGACGTAAAGTGAGGATAACGGGAACAGGTAATCGGGTTATTGTTGATTGATGAGATTAATAAACTTATTTATTGTGGGTTGAAAACCCTATGTGCTCACCAAGCTCCCAAGCCTGACCCACTCAATTTTATGTATTACAGGTAGTGGCGCATGAGCATAGGTGTGATGTTTTGGACGAGGGATTACGGATATAGGCCTGTAGATATGAAATAATGTAGTAAGGCTTATATTGTACTGTTTATACTTTTGATCTGTACGAACATGACATCCCGAGTCTTTTAATGAAATACATTTCTATGGAAATGCTTTTGATAAATCTTTATCATATTATTGTTTTGGGACAAATTCCGCAACCCTTTTATTAAAAGATAACTCTGATTTTGAAATAAAGTATAAACAAAACCGGTCTTTGCTGGCCGTGATTTTGGGGATGTCGCAGTTGGTATCAGAGCATTAGTTTAAGCGAACTAGGAATTTGTAGGATTTCTAGACTTAAACTTACAATGCTAAGCGATGATTGTGAGGTGTGAGCACTAGCTTATTTTAGGAATTGTGCCTAAAATGATTTTATATGCTAAATGCTTTATGCATGATATGTTGTTATTTTGTTCGGATCTATGGTCTGTTGCCGACCGGATCTGGAAACCTTATGTGTTTAGGATTCTAAACGTACGACTACGATATTAGAACTAGCATATAAACGTTTCGGAGAGATAAGGATAATTTGAACATCAGTCCTAAATAAAGATCTAAATTCACCTTATTCGGTGTATAGATCAAGATGGCAAGGACCCGTAGCGGAAACGTAAACGCAAATGGGAACAAACACCAACCTCCAGTGTTAGAACAAATACCAGTTGTGGAAGCCGCTGCCGGACCAATAACGATGGCCGGAGTGCAAGCGATGATCCAGGCAATGTTGGATCGTCAAATGGAGGAAACCAGGCGTTTGCTCCAGCAAAATCGAGAGGAAGCGACTATTCAGATCGAACAGCCCGAGTTGAACGAAGGGCAGACTGAAGAAGGAAACTACAGTGGGACTATTGGTCAAGCCAACCCACCGATAGTTAGGCAAAACCACCAGGATGGAGGAAATGATGGACGTGGATGCAAATACAAGGATTTCATGGCATCCAAGCCACCGAGTCTATCTGGAAGCCCGACGCCGGTGGAAGTCATGAACTGGATCTATGAGATGGAGACAATGTTTGAGAGTTGCGAGTGTAGCAATAGGCAGAGGACCGCTCTCGCAGTTCCTCTATTGAAATCTGGAGTACTAAGCTGGTGTAAGCTATTAGCTGATTCGATGCCCAAAGGTGAAGCAAGAAAAATGTCGTGGGAGGATTTTCTGGTACAGTTGAAGATGCAATATTTCTCTGAGCAGGATCTTCTGGAGATCAACAACGAATTCCAGAATCTGAAGAAGGGAAGAATGAGCGTTACTGAATACGCTGCAAGCTTTACTGAGAAAATGAAGCTTGTTCCTCACCTCGTCCCAACTGAACTCTCCAAGGTTAACAAATTTGCCCTCGGATTACCGGCGGACTTCGGTCTAATGGTCAAGCAAACTACCGCTCTGAAAGCCGCCATCTGGGCTGCTAAGAATGTGGAGACCCAGATACGAGAAAAGGGTCTGGAGAGAGCGGAAGTGGGAGAGAAAAGGAAATTTGACGGATCCTCGAGGTCCGGTAAGAAAGGTAAATTCTCGAAGTCTGGTTCGAGAGGAGGAGGATCAGAAGCAAAGTGGTGTGACAAGTGCAAGAAGAAGCACTCTGGGAAGTGTGATGGAGGGGTCACTTGTTACAAATGCGGAAAGCCTGGGCACTATGCCAATGAATGCACCCTCAACCAGAAGGCCTGTTATGGGTGTAATGAAGAAGGGCACATTTTGAAGGACTGCCCGAAGAAGAAGGAGGCAGGAAAACCCAACATACCACCGAAGCCGAAGGCGAGAGCCTTCCAGATGACGCTCGAGGCTGCAAAGGAGGCAGCAGACGTTGCTTCAGGTACCTTTCTTGTAAATGGTTTACCTGCAAATATACTATTTGATTCCGGAGCCAACTACTCCTTTGTGTCGCATAAATTTAGTGCGAAATTAGCATTACCTGTAGAAAAACTTGATAACGCCCTAATTGTAGAAGTTGCCAGTGGCAAATTCGTACCTGTTAGTAATCGTATTAGGAACATCGTCATTGACCTAAACGGAAACGAATTCCATGAGGAACTATTACCCATAGAGTTAAACGGTTTCGACATCATTTTGGGTATGGATTGGCTTAGCGCCAACGATGCCGAGATATTATGCCGAAAGAAGATAGTTAGGATAAAACCACCCGGAAAGGAATCATTTATGGTGTACGGGGACAAACGCAGAGTGAATTCTGGAATCATCTCCCTGATGGAAGCCAGGAAATGTTTATCCAAAGGATGTGCATCATACTTGGCATTCGTAATCGATGCTAAGAAGGAAAAGAAAGAGGTGCAGAATATACCGGTTGTGTGCGATTATCCGGAAGTCTTTCCCAAAGATCTTCCCGGATTACCACCTGATAGGCAAGTGGAGTTTCGTATAGACTTGTTACCAGGAACAACACCGAAAGCAAAGGCACCTTATCGATTAGCACCGACGGAGATGAAGGAGCTCATGACGTAACTTCAGGAGCTATTGGACAGTGGTTTCATTCGACCTAGTTCATCACCCTGGGGAGCTCTGATGTTATTCGTGAAGAAGAAGGATGGAAGCATGAGGATGTGCATAGACTACCGAGAGCTGAATAAGGCAACAGTGAAGAACATGTATCCATTGCCGAGGATTGATGATCTATTCGATCAGCTGCAAGGTCCGAGCTACTTCTCAAAGATCGATCTTAGGTCAGGATATCATCAGCTGAAGGTGAGAGAGCAGGATATTGAAAAGACTGCATTCAGAACAAGATATGGACACTACGAGTTCTTGGTTATGTCATTCAGACTAACCAATGCCCCCGCAGCATTCATGGATTTGATGAATAGGGTTTGTAAACCATTCCTCTATAAATCTGTGATAGTGTTCATCGACGACATTCTCATCTACTCGAAAAGTCAGGAGGAGCATGGCAAGCATCTACGAGAAGTGTTGGAGGTGTTAAAGAAGGAGAAGCTTTTTGCAAAGTTCTCCAAATGCGACTTTTGGATACGGGAAGTCCAATTCTTGGGTCATGTTGTTAACCAAGAAGGAATAATGGTTGACCCCGCCAAGATCGAGGCTGTAATGAAGTGGGAACGTCCGAAGAGTCCCACGGAGATTCGAAGCTTTCTAGGATTAGCCGGATATTACCGATGATTTATCCAAGGCTTTTCTTCGATAGCTGCTCCATTAACAACTTTGACCCATAAAGGAGCTACGTATACATGGAGTGAGAAACACGATGAGGCATTCGAGAAGCTATAGAAGAAGTTATGTGAAGCACCAATACTTTCTCTACCCGATGGAGTCGAAGATTTCGCGGTTTACAGTGATGCATCTGGAGTTGGGTTAGGTTGTGTTCTAACCCAAAGAGAAAAGGTGATAGCATACGCATCCCGACAATTGAAAGAGCACGAAAAGAACTACCCCACTCATGATCTGGAGTTGGCAACGGTAGTATTTGCCTTAAAAATATGGAGGCATTACCTCTACAGCACGAAGTGCAAGCTCTTCACTGATCATAAGAGTCTCCAGTATCTCTTTAATCAGAAGGAGTTGAACATGAGGCAACGACGTTGGCTAGAACTTCTCAAGGACTACAACTGTGAGATACTTTACCACCCAGGTAAAGCAAATATTGTTGCTGATGCTCTCAGTCGGAAAGTCAATCTTGAAAGGAAAAGGCCAAGAGCGTTAAGAATTGAAGTCGTCTCGACGATTGTGGAAAGTATCAGGAAAGCTCAAGAAGAAGCCTTAGAAAAGAATGACCGAAAGGAAGAACGTTTGGGAAAAACGTTAGTGTTCGGTACGAACAGTCGAGGACTGAAGGTATTACAAGATCGAATCTGGGTACCTAAAACAAGAGGAATAAGAGATCTTCTAATAGAAGAAGCACACAAGACCATGTACTCGATTCATCCCGGTAGCACTAAAATGTATAGGGACCTATAACCCTACTACTGGTGGCCGACGATGAAGCTCGATGTTGCAAAGTATGTGGTCAGGTGCGTAACATGTGTGAGGGCTAAGGCACAACATCAGAAACCGTATGGGAGTTTAGAACCTTTACCTGTACCCATGGGTAAATGGGAAGACATCACCATGGATTTTGTGACTAAACTGCCCAGAACGAAGAACGGACACGACATGATTTGGGTAGTCGTGGATCGTTTCACCAAGAGTGCACACTTCATAGCCGCCAACGAGAAGTGGTCTATGGATAAGCTCGCAAATGCTTACGTGAAGGAAATTGTAAGACTTCACGGTGTCCCTCTCACGATTGTGTCAGATCGTGATAGTCGTTTCACGTCGAGGTTTTGGAGGAGTTTGCAAGAGGAATTGGGTACGAAATTATGTTTGAGTACTGCTTACCATCCACAAACCGATGGTCAGAGCGAAAGAACGATTCAGACGTTGGAAGATATGCTGAGAGCATGTACCCTCGAATTCCAAGGGAATTGGGACAAGCACTTACCTCTAGTAGAATTTTCCTACAACAATAGTTTTCACTCGAGCATCAAGATGGCACCTTACCAAGCCTTGTATGGACAAAAGTGTCGTACGCCATCTTGTTGGCTTGAAGCCGGAGAGAAGCAGTTTATGGGCCCCGAGATGGTCCATGAGACTGCTGAGAAATTGAAGGTGATTAGGGAAAGAATGTTAGCAGCTCAGGATCGTCAGAAGAGCTATGCTGACAAGAAAAGACGACCGATAACCTTCGAAGTTGGGGATTTTGTTTTACTTAAAGTCTCACCGTGGAAGGGACTTATACGATTTGGGAAACGAGGAAAGTTGAGTCCAAGGTTTATTGGACCGTTCAAAGTTCTTCAGAAGATTGGGAACCAAGCTTACAAGCTGGAATTGCCCGAAGAACTCAATGGTATTCATAACACCTTCCATGTGTGTTATTTGAGGAAATTCATGGGAGATGTTCCCGACATAATTCCAATCTCAGAGTTAAGGATGGATAAGAATAAAAGGCTGATCGAAGAGCCCGAGGCAATTGTTGACCGTAAGACTAAGAAGTTACGACGCAAGATGGTCGACTTAGTGCTAGTCCGATGGAAACATTCGAATGGGCCGAATCTCACTTGGGAAACAGAGGATGACATGATGAGTCGCTATCCACATTTGTTTGCTGATGCATGATTCCGGGATGGAATCATCCTAAGGGGGAGAGAATTGTAACGCCCGGGTTTCAGGGCTAAGCATTTTTGTCAATGTAATAGTCTAGGTCAACTATTGTAACTTTTTTTTTAGTAATAAATATGAAATATTTGAGTATTATGTGAATTATGTGTGTTTATGTGTTTATTATTTAATTATAAATGTATAATTAATAAAGAATAAAAATGAGCGTCAAAATTAAAGTGTGAGATAATCCCGATATCTCTACATAAAGTTGTAGAATATATCTCAAGGTTTCTGTACATATAAAGAATGCCGAAATCCGAGCTATAACGAAGAAGTTATGGCCCGCCGAAGTTTTACGGCAAAACCGTCACGACACCGGGAGACGTAAATAGTGAATTTACGATAGAAGACTTTTTAGCCTTAGCAATATAAACAAAAGTCATAGAATATGTTAAACTAAGAACATCGATAAAAAGAACGCCCAAATCTGACTTCGTATGAAGAAGTTATGATTTTTCTAAGATTCGGCTTAGTAGTGCACGGCCCGAAACTCGAATTTTAGGTCGAGCGGTTTTTGGCTTACGCGACCTAAATGAGAGTTGAAGATCTCATTAATAGGAACTCAACAGTAAAAAGACAGACGAAAACGGAGTCCGTATGAAGGAGTTATGAACTCTTTGCGGTCATTTAACAGTCTAAACGCCTCCTACTGTTAAATTTGAGATCGGTCAAGAATTAGCCAACGGAGTCTAAACGAAAGTTGTAGATATTGATTTTACCTACGCGTGGATATAAATAACGTTGAAAACGGAGCTCGTATGCAAAAGTTATGATTTTTCTAAGTTTGAGGGCTGATACGCAATAGGGGGTGACGTGGCACCACAAGAATTGGACACGTGGCACCACCAGAAGGCCACCACATGGACCAACTCGGCGAGTAGGTTCCCCCTACTCGGCGATTCCATCAGATTTATCCCCAATAAATAGATGTGCCGGGTTTCCTCATTTCCCCCTCTTCTTTCTCTCTCTAAACTCTCTCTCTAAGCCCCCTAACCCCCCTAAAAGCCTAGGTAAACCCCCTAGCACCCGAAGGAAGCCCCAAGGCTCCCAGAGTCCTGAGAAAAGAGCCTTTTGGCTCGGGAACACTGCTCCAGCGAAGCCCGGTTTTCGAGAAAAACCCGCTGTAAGTGAGTTGTACCTATCCTATCTTTAGTTTAGCTTATGTTTTAATATAGGAATGTTATTAGGTCCTTAAAATAATTATTTGGGCTATTATTATGAGTTATATTGAGTGTTTTTAACGCTTATATAATAATAATAATAGTCAGACAATTAATTTGTCGCGGTTATCATTAGACTAAACCCTAGTGGTATCGATACTAGGTTTTATCGAAGGAATATCATTTTGAGAGTATCGAAGTGCTGTCCGAGTGTTGAGTCACCACCTAATCAGGTGAGTGCATAGTTACTTTCAACTTACACATAGATATGAAGTATTTTATAAATTATGTGTTATGTGTGCATATTATCTGAATACTTGCTATCTATGCTAGATGAACGTTGTTATACATGTTTTCAATGATTTAAACTGTATATGTATTTTATATCTACGAAAATGTTGGGGTAAAACATGGGTAGATGTAATAGGTGATGTGTGAGAAAATGATGAGAGGCGTCGATGTTGTTGTTGTTGATCCAGTCATCTAGCGGAGTATAGATGACGACCACGGACTCTTCTAGACAGTCCAATGGAACACTAGCATGCTCGCAACCTGTAGGTGTTGTGAATGATGTGTTCACCGATGTACTCCATCCCCCACATGGTTGCCTATTAGGACATTTATTGCTGAGGAATCCCCTTAGTGGTAGTGTCCGTCCCGATGATGATCCTTAGGCTAGGTCCCTTATGATAGGTGTTTAGGGACGTAAAGTGAGGATAACGGGAACGGGTAATCGGGTTATTATTGATTGATGAAATTAATAAACTTATTTATTGTGGGTTGAAAACCCTATATGCTCACCAAGCTCCCAAGCCTGACCCACTCAGTTTTATGTATTACAGGTAGTGGCGCATGAGCATAGGTGTGATGTTTTGGACGAGGGATTACGGATATAGGCCTGTAGATATGAAATAATGTAGTAAGGCTTATATTGTACTGTTTATACTTTTGATCTGTACGAACATGACATCCCGAGTCTTTTAATGAAATACATTTCTATGGAAATGCTTTTGATAAATCTTTATCATATTATTGTTTTGGGACAAATTCCGCAACCCTTTTATTAAAAGATAACTCTGATTTTGAAATAAAGTATAAACAAAACCGGTCTTTTCTGGCCGTGATTTTGGGGATGTCACATCACCCTAGATTCAAGGAAGTGTACTAGCTTCCAAGCCAGTTATTTTCGATAGTGCCAAACAACTGGCATAGTCCCTCATTGACCATGGCGTCTGCCAAGGATTCATGACAGCTTTTCTGAAGCAACCCATAGAGAGCTACAACAACAACAAATCACCACCACCACCACCGAAAACAACAACAACAACAACAATACCAACAACAACAACAACAAGTTTTGGAACAAAAGGAAGGGTCAATCTTCGCAAGAACCTTCCAAGAAACAATATAGTTATTAGATAGAGCCTTGGGGAAGGTACAGGTAGGTGTGGAAGGTAGTATTGGGCCCGTACTACTGAAAGCACAGGACCTATACCCGAACTAATGTTAGATCTGCAAACTCTAAAGAGTCTGCTATCGAAGGATCCCCTTTTTGAATATCTTGATCATTGTGTCTTGTGGTATTTTAGATCAGAATGGTGGTGACACGACATGGAGCAGTAGGATCGGGATCATGATCAAGATCAAGATCTGGGTCGGGCTACGCTATGGTGCCCATTGACGAGAGGTTGCACGAGCTTATCGTAGCCTAGGTTATGAGGGGGATTCTTGATGCTACCCCATTCATTTCCAGGACCGTCAAGGAGGGGATGATAGATATCATGGAGGAGCGGATCAGGTCTTTCCGAGCAGAGATTGTTGCGGGCCAGATCGGGGCCCGAACTCCCTCGTTCCGGGAGTTCAAGGCGTGTGGGTCACCTGAGTTCTTTGGGGTCACGGACCCCATAGTTAGTCAATGCTAGGTGGCAGACATGGAGAACACCCAGCGCACGAGCTCTTGGCCCCAGGCGGAAAAAGAAGGGTTTGATTCATGCATGTTGAGGGACTGAGCCAAGGACTGGTGGGAGGAGGTGACCCACTAGGTGGGATCAGTCGGAGTGGCTGATATGTCATGGGAGGAGTTTTTTAGGTGTTTTGACTTGGATTTTGCACCATCCATTGAGGTGTAACGTTTAGTGAGGGAGTTTCAGGAGCTACAACACACCACTGAGACTGTGGCGGAGATCACTACCAAGTTTCGAGAACGAGCACTATTGCAACTGTAGTTTGTTGTGTATGAGGATATGTGGATGATGAGGTATCATTCCATGCTGGGGGATGATATCTGCGAGTTCATGATCTTTTCAGGGTGCAAAACCCTGAATGAAATGATGGAGAATGCCCAAGAGCGGGAGATGGAGTTGGAGTTCCGCACCAAGCGAAGTCAGAGCAGGCTCATACACCTGTAGGTCATGCTAAAAAAGCCTAAGACCTCGGATTCTCCTAGTGGGGGCCAGTAGGGCCGTGGCCTGTGTGGAAAATATGGGAGGTCACATAGCGGAGTTTGCCAGGTGACGGGCACGATATGTTATACACGTGGTCATCCAGGCCATGTGATTAAGGATTTCCCCAAAAAGGGCTTCATTTGTTTCGACTGCAACCTAACCAGCCAAAAAAGGGCCAATTGTCCGAGGTTCCAGAGAGGGGGGGAGCAGTGGTGGCGCACATGCCCGCCAAAATGAGGATCAATGATGGCCACCCTGCCAAGGCGGATGCTCCTGTGGTAAAGAATCACGCGTTTTAATTGACCACAAGGGAGGCTCGAGCAGCACCAGATGTCGTGGCTGGTACATAATTTATTTTTCCCACTCAATATTAATTTATTATGCTTATGTATGAATGTGCTCTTATAAAGGGACTTTTTGGTCAATGGTATGTCGGCTCATGTTCTTTTCAATTCGGGAGCTACCCGATCGTTCGTATCTCTTGCACTTAGAAAGAAGTTTTGGGATGCTCTGGGGACTTTGGATTCCCCACTTAAGGTTGAGATTGCGGATGATCACACCATGAGTGTTGCGAGTGTATATCGGGATTGTGTCTTGAATATGTTTGGGGAGAGGTTTTGTGTTGATTTGATTATGATATCATTGTGAGGATTGAAGGTGATCATCGGGATGGAATGGTTGGGGGTTAATGGGGTCCTAATAGACTGCGAGTGTCAACTGGTGAGGGTTCGAACTCCAAGTGGGGAGAACTGGTTATTCACGGGAAAGGGTCCTCGCAGGGGCCAACCCTCTGTTCTGTTGCGAGGGCTAAGTGACTTTTCCATCTGGGTTGTTCGGGATTCTTAGCATACATCTAAGATACGAGGGTTGAGTCCACGACAGATTTGAGCAGTCTATCAGTTGTACGAGACTTTCGGGATGTCTTTCCCGAGGAATTGCCAGGGATGCCTCCGGAGAGGCAGGAAGATTTTTGTATTGATTTGGTGTCAGGTGCTGCTCCAATAGCCAAGCACCGTACCATCTAGCTCCGCCTGAGATGCGGGAGATGTCTATGCAACTTCAGGAGCTACTAGAAAGAGGGTTTATCCGTCCGAGCATCTCTCCATTGGGAGCACTGATCTTGTTTGTCAAGAAGAAGGATGGGTCACACGGGATGTACATCGATTATCGTTACTTGAACAAGCTAACGGTGAAAAACCGTTATCCACTTCTGAGGATCGATGACTTGTTCGATCAGCTTTAGGGTGCATCTTGGTTTTCCAAGATTGATTTTCGGTCAAGGTACCATTAGATGAGGATTAGGGATGAGGATATATCGAAAATAACTTTCAGGACTCGGTATGGTCACTATGAGTTTGTGGTGATGCCATTCGGGCTCACCAATTCCCGAACAATGTTCATGGACCTCATGAACAGGGTGAGTAGGCCGATGTTGGATCGGTCATTGATCATTTTTATCGATGATATCTTGGTCTATTCTAAGACCAAGGAGCAGCACGAGCAACATTTGAGGGAGGTATTGGAGACACTGAGGACGGAAAAGCTTTATGCCAAGTTCTCAAAGTGTGATTTTTGGTTACGTTAGCTGCGGGTTTTAGGGAAAATCATCAACCAAGAGTGTATATTGGTTTATCCAGCTAAATATTCGGCAGTGATGCGATGGGAAATACCAAAGAATACATCTGAGATCCGTAGCTTGTTGGGCCTAGCGGGGTATTACCGAAGATTATTTCAGGATTTCTCCAAGATTATCATACCCTTGACTCGCTTGACTAAGAAGAATGTGACATTTCAGTGGGGCCGGGATCAGCAGGTGGCTTTTAAGGCCTTGAGACAAAGACTATGTGAGGCCCCGATTTTAGCACTACCCGAGGGGTTGGATGATTTGGTGGTGTATTGTAATGCATCTATCATAGGGTTAGGGGCTGTTTTGATGCAGAGGGGGCATGTGATTGTGTATGCCTCAAGGCAGATGAAGCCTCATGAGACGAACTACCCCACTCACAACCTGGAATTGGGGGCGGTGGTGTTTGCCCACAAAATCTTAATAAATTACTTGTACGGAGCTTGGTGCACCATTTTTACTGACCACAAAAGTTTGAAGTATCTGATGGATCGACAGAACCTCAACATTCGGCAGAGGAGGTGGTTGGATATACTGAAGAACCTATGCTCTGAGTCGTAAGACGACAAGTGCTCCGATCAGAGATGTTTTTCTGAGGATGATGGTGATTTCCCCGTTGCTGGATATGATAAAGGAGGCTCGGGTGGAGGGTTTAAAGAGAGAAAATTGGAAGTTAGAGTGGATTCAGGGTTAGATTCTCTTGTTTGTTCGGGATGGTCAAGGTCTTTTAACACAGTGTGGTCAGGTGTGGGTATCGACATCTAGGGGAGTGAGATAGAAGATCTTAGAGGAGGCATACAAGTCCAAGTTCGCTATTCATCATAGGGATAAAAAATGTATAGAGATCTGAGGTTGAGTTACTGGTGGCCCTGCATGAAGCGAGAGGTCGCTTGGTTCGTGGAGTGGTGCTTGACCTGCAGAAAGGTCTAGGCTGAATATCAGAGGCCTCATGGAAAGGTTCAGCCGCTACCCATTCCCATGTGGAAATGGGAAGAGATCACCATGGACTTCATCATGAAGTTACCAAGGACAGCGAGGGGTGTGGATTCCATTTGGATCATTGTGGATAGGTTGACGAAGCCTACCCATTTTATTCCGATCTCCGAGCGTATCTCTGCTAAGAAATTAGTAGATATCTATGTGCGAGAGGTGGTGGTCGGGCACAACATGTCGGTATCCATGGTCTCTGACCGCAATGTCGAATTCACCTCCAGGTTTTGGAGGAAGTTCCATGAAGAATTGGGCACCCAAGTATATTTCAGCACCGCTTATCACCCTCGAACTGATGGTCAGAGCGAGCGGACAATTCATATGCTCGAGGATATGCTTCAAGCTTATGTATTAGACTTTAAAGGGAATTGGGATGCGTACCTTCCACTAGCAGAGTTTTCATATCGCAATAGTTATCATGCTAGTATTAATCGACCCATGTTTGAGATGTTGTATGGTCGGAGGTTCAAGACTTCGGTACCCTAGGGCGAGGTACGACATCAAGTCATGGGAAGCACCAAGGTAGTGCTCAAAATTACCGAGTTGATTCAACAGGTGTGTGATAGGCTGCGAGTCATGCAGAATCATCAGAAGAGTTATGCTGACCGGCGCCGTTCGGATCTTGAGTTTTAGATGGGAGATTTCGTCTTACTGAGAGTGTCACCATGGAAGGGTGTCATTAGGTTTTTGGAAGAGGGGAAGTTAGAGCCCCGATTTATTGGTCTGTTCAGGATTTCTTCCCGAGTTAGAAGGGTTACTTATCAACGTGACCTTCCGGATGAGTTGAGTTAGATTCATAACACCTTCCATGTGTCCCAGCTTCAGAAGTGTGTCACTGACGAGGTTGCATTTATCTCCTTGGATGACATTCAGGTAGATGAGAGCCTGAACTACATTGAGAAACCCGTTGCAGTTTTTGATAGGAAGACTAAGTTCTTCGTAACAAGGAGGTGAAACTAGTGAAGGTTCAATGGCAACACCAAAAAGGCTCCGAATGGACATGGGAGCTGGAGGATGAGATGTTGAAGCATTACCCAGATCTGTTTGCATCTACGGACTTCGAAGACGATGTCTAGTCCAAGTGGAGGAGAGTTGTAACACTCCAAATCAGGTAAATACCTTTACACCCTTGAAATATTAACTTATAACATAATGGTCCCTTAGTATGTTGGGCGCACTTCAGGAGTACGTTTAGTGTACTAAGGATGGATGATCTCGGAGGGTGGCCGTGTACCCTAGGCGTACCAAGAGGTACGTAGGGCGTATGCGATAGAAGAGCAAAACCCTAAAGTTCATACTTGACACCTATTTAAACATCCTTAAGTCATTGGGACTAAACCTTAATCAGCCTCTAGAGTCTCATTTCTTCCTTTTACCTCATTTTTCCTTTGAGAGTGTGATTTTGGAACATAGAAGTGTGTTGGTGGCCATTTTGGAGCTTATTCAAGAAGAAGAAGTTAGTGAGCAAGCTCGGTGTGGCATTGGGCTTCAAGAACCTATATCTAGTTCACATTGAGGAGCTTCTAGAGGTATAAAGTCTTAATATTTCCATCTTATTCATTAGATTGAGTTATGGATTTCTATATTGTCCCCTTTTTTCTTCTTGGATCTTCTCTTGAGAGTTGAGCAACTCCAGAGACTAAGATGGTTAGATCTGAGCTTTGTGAGCATGCTAGATGAATAAAGGTGCTAGCTTGAAGGTTATCTAGACTCCATGCATGAGTTTGAAGCTTTATATGAAGTCCTAATGCTAAGAATGAAGTTTTGAAGTCCCTTATAGCATGCAAGGGTATAAAGTTGCCAACTTTATGCCCTAGGACGTCTTAATGAGCTTAGATCTGATATTGGACGTTAGAATATGAAGTATTAGGCACTTAGTG
Source organism: Lactuca saligna (assembly GCF_052625555.1). Lineage (NCBI taxonomy): Eukaryota > Viridiplantae > Streptophyta > Magnoliopsida > Asterales > Asteraceae > Lactuca > Lactuca saligna. The sequence goes on along the minus strand of NC_136424.1, from coordinate 203,749,245 downwards.
GAAGTAGTGCTTAATTTTCTTATATGTTGGGTGTAATATAGTGTACGCAGTGCGTACAGCCAAGGAATCAGTATGTCGAGTGTACTGAAGTGGTATGTTGGGCGTACGTACCCCAGTTGGTTTTTGGGCTTCGTAAGCCCCTTGGGCCTTAATCAATTTTGGGCCTATTCATATTTTGGGTTAGTGGTCCGATTAATCTGTTTTGGGACATAGTTGTCTTTGTTTGGCCTTATTGTGCCATGTAGCCCATTAATAGCTTTAGACATGGACTTTGATTCCATTAGCAAATGAAAGGCTCTTGGGCCATTAAGGAAGGACTTGGGCTTAGGTAATTGGGCTCTTTAATTAGAATGTATTTAATCCTAATTTTGGGTTAATGGCATTATTGTTCAGCACGGGTGGTTTCGAACTGTTAGGCGAGCAACTTTCGTGTTCAGCAGACTAAGGTGAGTCTCCTCACCATACCAATGGGTCGAAGCACCAAGGTCGGCCCATTATTGGCTATGTGGTATGCTAGTTGATTATGTGGTATGTGGTATGCTAGTTGTATTTGTGATACTTGCATGAAAGACATCGGGGGTTTCCCGATGCACTTGGGTGTAACACCTTCGAGGGTTTCCATGGAATCCTTAGTAAAGACCTCGGGGGATTCCTGAGGCACTTGGTTGTAAGACCTTGGAGGGTTTCCATGGCATCCTTAGTTAAGACCATGTGGGAGTTCCCATGGCACCCGATTTAAGACCTTGTAGGGTTTCCATGATATCCTTAGTTAAGACCATGTGAAGGTTCCCATGGCATTGGGCTAAGACCATGTCGGGGTTCCCATGGCACCTGAAGTAAGACTCTGGATGGTTTCCAGGGCATCGTTATATGTTTGTATGCATGGATTATGTAGCTTATATGACTGATATGTTTTCTGTGCTTATGTGGATTGTGTAGGGTATGTTATGCGGAACTCACTAAGTGTCAGCTTACAATTTGTTGGTTGTTTTAGGTACTTCAAGATCTAAGGGCAAGAGCCTGGCGTGATGGCGCAACATGCACTCTCTGGAGTTTTGTTTGGGGGCCCTCTGATTTCATGAATAATTTATCTAATGTTATAGATTTTTAAAACAATTGTGATTGAAATTTTATATTTTATGGAAATGATTTTGTTATTTAAAAAGGAAATTTTATTGAAAATTTGGGTTGTTAGTAAAATCCTCATGTAATGGTCTTAAAGCCAAGGTAATAACCACAAGTTCTTAGCACTTTAAGACCTACCATGTACCCATTATCCCTATTATCCCATGCTTCATCATGTCGTTCAAGCATGCTTCCAAGAGCCATGAATTTTATAAACTTCTTTTTATAAAATATAAAACTTAACCTTTTTGTAAAAGACAAAAAGTCATTATGGTCCAAAATGTTGTTCATGACTTAGTAAATCATTTCATACGATTTAATATGTTACTTGCTAACAAAAATTATAATTTCCAAGAAGTAAATAATTTCCAATTAATTATAATAGTTTATTGAATATTTTTTAAAATTAATTTCTAATAAATAGTCAATGGTATCAATTTGTTGTTAGTGTGACCTTTTAGGATTATATATTATCTACCAATATCATTTATAATGACTCTGGGGCATTTAGATCTTTCAAGTATATATCCAAATTCTCAAATAAGATTCAATGAGACATGAATTGTGTTTATTTTATAATTGATGTTGTAAAAATTATGTCTCTAATACGTCGCTAATTTGATTTTATTTAAAAAAATCTTGTTTTTATTTGTCAATATGCAGAAAAAAAAACTCAATACTAAACTGTTGATGTATATTGTAAAAGTCGAATAGAGTGTTTTGTATAGTTTCGCATTTTATGTTATTTTACTAAGTCATTTTTATGCGAAGATAAAATGTATAGACTTAGTATACTTTTTGATGGTTCCCTATAAATAGGGACTTAGGCTAGAAGTTGTATGATGAATGCTTAAACTCACTTCTGCTTAACTCTGTAATCAGACTTTATCAATATAAGATCTGATTAATATTTACTCTCTATGTTCTTCATCTAAATTGATACAAATCTATCATTTCTGTTATAAATTCTCGATAACAATTCACTACAATTGGTATCAGAGTAGGATTCAAACTGCTTAGATCTGATTTTTCGTATAAGAATCATTTGCTTTTTGAGTTACAAATTTACTCAAAATTTTCCACGCATTTTTGATTTTGAAAATCACTTTTGATCTTCAGATTTGAATTGATTCTGCATTTGAATTGTTAATTCGAGTAATCGATTAGTGTATTGTGATCAATTCGTTTGATAAACTCTGAAATTCATCAAGTCTTCAAGTTTTAGATATTTTCTGTGTTCATCAATGGCGAACTTCAACATGAATTCAATGACTTCTTTCTCTCACTTGCTTGGTTCATCAACCAAAATTCCGATGTTAATTCCAGAATACTATGATCAGTGGGTTGATAGAATGGAAGATTACTTAAATGGAATTGATGAAGAACTTTGGAAGTGTATTGATGGAACAGTACTAGCTCCTGCTAATGTTCAACCAATTGGATCATCTGCTGCGTCTACTGATGTTGAAGAACAACGCAATCGATTGAAGAAAAATGAAAAGAGATGCATAAGAGAACTAAGAGGTCCTCTACCTCCTATGGTTTACAATTACATTCGTAGTTGTAAAACAGCTAAAGAGATCTGGAATACTCTAAAAGAAAAATATCAAGGAAGTGAAAAGACGAAGATCAACTCTGTGAAGCAGTGTCTCATTGAACTGAAGGAATTCAAACAAAAGGATTCAGAAACTTTATAAAGTTGTTATGATCGTCTGAACGAGCTTATATTTCGCTGCAACAGGTATGGAATTACTAGATCTACCATGGAGTTCAATCTCACTTTCATTATGAGTCTTCGCAAAGAATGGCGCGGTGTGAGAATGATGATAAAGAATCAACAATGTTTTGATACAACAACATTGAATGATCTGTACAATCAATTGAAAACACATGAATGTGAGGTCACAGAAATGTATGAAGAATCAAAACAAGCTGTTGGTGGTCCTTTAGCTCTTGTTTCAAAAGTAACAGAAAATGATGAAAAAGATGGTTCTAATATAGAAGGATTTTTGATGAACTCTGATGATGAAGCAGTAGCATACTATTCAAACAACAAAGTTAAAAAGTTTTTCAAAAAGTCTTTTAATCCAAAAGGAAAGAATAGTAATGTGAAAAGTGAAGTAACAAGAACTGGAGGAGAAGAGAAGAAGAAAATGTAGAAAACAGAAGAATGCGAATGAAGAGAAAAAGTTAAAAGGTGATTCAGGAATCTATTGCCACTACTGCAATGGTGCAAATCATTTCACAGCTGATTGCATGTTGCGAAAGAAAGAAGAAAAGAAAGAAAAAGTCAAAGATTAAGCTTATTATTCTGATAAAATTGAAGAGTTAAGGGCAAAGAACAAAGGAGTGTCTTTGGTTGCTAAGGGAGAGTCGAATGAAGAAGAAAGTGGAACGTATCAGATCTGGTCTTCTGGATCTGATGATGAAGAAATGAGGCATCCAACACATGGAGCTATGTTCGCAAGTTTTGAGGACTGCGAAGAGAACATTTATGGGAAATGTTTTATGTCTAAATCCACAGACAAATCTCCCATGACAACCAAGGTACGTGCAATTCTTGAATCTTTTAATATTCCTTTATCTGCTTATGATGCTGAAATTGTTTCGTTTGATGATACTTTGGCTTATTTTGATTCTGTTATTGTGTCTGCTAGTAATGAAGCTAAGAAATTGAATGTGCAACTTAGTGAGACACAAAGGGAATTAGAAATAAAGAAGAGCAGGGTAGAAAAGTTAGAATTGCAAATAAAAAACATAGATTGTGATAGGAATAATCTTTCGAATGATGTAAGATTGTTACTAGCACAAAGAAACATCTATTGTAATTTAGCTAAAAGGTTGTATGCAAAATTAACTGGTTTACATCATTCTTCTGATATTAGCAAAGAACAACATAGGAAACTTCTACCTTTTCTTGAATATAAGTGTGAAAAAGTTGATGTTGTTTCTTATGATTGCGAAAGTACAATTGCTCAATTTGACAAAATACCGGATGATAGATATTCATATGGTATTGTCAAAATTGATGAATTTCTGAATGTTGATGAGTTGGTTAACATTGTAAATGAAAGTTTGACAAAAAGTGAACAAGTGAAAATATTAAAGAAAACCGAAAATTCAACTCTTACTTCGCAATTTAATTATGCTGATATTGATGAAAATTATGATAATGTGAGTGAAATCAGTGAAATTGAAGAAGAAGAAGAGATTGATTGTTCTCAATTGTCAATTGTTAATATCACATCTAAGATCAAAGGTAAAGAAATAATAGTTGATTCAATAGTAGAAGATAAAGTTGATAAATCTTCAACTTCGCAACATTGTAAGTTTGATAATGTGGAAGTTGAAAGCTGGAAATCTGATGATACTAATGAAATTAAAGAAGAAAAGCAAAATTCAACTAAAACACATCAAAGAGTTGTGGTTGATCAAGTGTTTGAAAACACAAAAGAATCTGACAAAGTTTTAAATGACAAAGACGCACATTATTTGGAAACCAACACAGTGGTATATCCAAATTTTGTATGTACTGATAAAACTATTTTTCCAAATCAAGTTTTTATCACTACTGGAAATGCTGAGAAAATTTATCCTGAGTTCAATAAAATTGTTGAAAAGGACAATCAAAAGTCAACACCTGAAGGTTTCTTTGCAAATCAAAACACAGTAGAAAACAATTTAACTCAAAATTCTTATGTGTTTCAAAAACAAAAATTATTACAAAAATGGGTGGTTAAAGTTGAAAAATCAAACAAATCTTTTGAAAAAGTTGAAAAATCAAAGGTTGAAATGAAATTAAATTCTCAAAAATTCAAATTGATGGTTGAAACTTTTTCAACAGAAAATAATGTTTCAAAAAGACAAGCAAGAAAAGTAATATTTTGGCAAGTTGTGAATAATGAAAAACAACAAATTTCAAAAACATCGTCAAAATTTCAAGATAAAAACACTAACAAAACTTCGAGTTTTCATAAACAAATAAATTCTGTTGATAAGGTTTCAGATATTCGCAAATATGACAACAATAGAAAATTTGAGAATTCGAAAAAATTTGCAAATAATCAAAAGTTTCCAAATGCTGACAAATTCACAAATAATTCATCAAATTTGAAGAAATCAAATCAAGTCAAAACGAAATTTTCACCACAACAACCAAATTTTCCAAATCCTTCAATATCATCAAAAACCAAAGTTTCATACATCAAAGGAAAGACTGATGTAAATATGATCAATAATTGGTTTGAAGGGAAAGGAAAGAAATATCAAAGTGCAAAGTTTTCAGAACAAGAAATCAAAAGTGCCTTTGATAAGTTTGCAAATAATTCTTCAACTGCTAATACATCATCCCATAATTCGCAAGTTCCGGTTCAAAAATGGAAACCAGTTATCAAACATGCGAATGTTGTGAAGGATAAGATTACAATCAATGCGAATCCAAAACTAGTGAATGACTATATTTCAATATCTAGAACTGATGATGCTGATATAATGGATTCAGTAACAAACAAAGTGAAAACATGGTTTTCAAATTCCAAAAAGCTGTTTCATTCTACTAATGATGGACCCAATAAGTCTTGGGTTCCTAAATTCTTCCATTAAATGCAGGTGTTATGTGACGAGCAACATGATCCAAAATGGTATATTGATAGTGGTTGCTCTCGTCATATGACTGGAAGAAAGGAAAACTTGCGAGATTACCGAAGCTTGGAGAATGCTGGAGTTGTCAAATTTGGAAATAATCACAAATGTCAAGTGAAAGGATATGGGAAAGTCACAAATGGAAACTTCACAGTAAACAGAGTTGCTTATGTTGAAGGACTTCAACACAATTTGATTAGTGTATCACAACTTGTTGTGGGTGCTGGAAATCAAGTAGTGTTTAATGAAGAAGGAAGTATCATCTTAAATGCAAAGACAAATGAAATACTTCTGAAATCCAAACGATATGGTGATATGTTTACTTTGGACATTAAACCAATTGTGGGAAAACCAGCTGTGTGTTTACTATCAAAAGCATCCAATGATATCAGCTGGGTTTGGCATTGAAGATTGTCACATTTGAACTTTCGAAACATAAATAAACTTGTAACTGAAGATTTAGTTCGAGGTTTACCAATATTAAAATTTGATAACGATTCTTTATGTGCAGCTTGCGAACAAGGAAAACAACATCGCAAAGGTCATCCGATTGTCATAGATTCAAAGATAGTAGATCCATTGGAACTTCTTCACATTGATCTATGTGGACCATCAACTGTTGCAACAATAAATAAAAAGCGGTATATTTTAGTTGTTGTAGATGATTTATCTAGATTTACATGGGTATTTTTTCTCAGGTTGAAATCTAAAGTTGCTCAGACGATGATTGATTTTATCAAAAAGATTGAAATTAGTTTGAAAAAGAATGTACGAAAAATTAAAAGTGATAATGGTTCAGAGTTTAAAAATCAAACTCTTGACCATTTTCTTACAAACAAAGGTATTTCGCATAATTTCTCATCACCATATACTCCACAGCAAAATGGTGTAGTTGAAAGAAGAAATCGATCTCTATGCGAAGCAGCCAGAACCATGCTCACATATGCGAATCTACCTTAATATCTTTGGGCCGAAGCTGTATCTACAGCATGTTTTACTCAGAATAGATCATTCATTCACATAAGATTCAATGTTACTCCATATGAAATAATCAATAATCGGAAACCTAATGTAAAATTCTTTCATGTTTTTGGTTGCAGGTGTTTTATTATGAATCTCAAAGATAATTTGTCAAAGTTTCAAGAAAAAGCTGATGAAGGCATTTTCTTAGGATATTCATAGAATTTAGTTGCATACAGAGCGCTTAATAAACGAACAAGAAAAATTGAAGAAACTTTCAATTTAACTTTTGACGATTACTATCTTAAACAGATTGATAGTAAATTCGATCAGAAACCAATACTTGTGGATTCAAATACTCAAATTGATAATTCTAAAATTAATGATTTTGATTATGACTTAATTTTTGGAATTCCTGACAGGGCAATTGATGCAGAAGATAATGCTCTTGATAATCAAACATCAGAATCGTCAAAACATACTGATGAATCAACAACAACTTCAACGACGATAACTTGCGAAAGCATACCAAATGCTCATATTGAGGAGGAACACACAAGTGTTCATGAAGATTTTATACCAAATTTTGAGGGGGAGCATTCACAAAATCAGCAATAACATCAAGTTGAGGGGGAGCATTCACAAAATCAGCAAGAACATCAAGTTGAGGGGGAGCATTCACAAAATCAACAAGAACATCAAATTGAGGGGGAGCATACAAAAAATCAACGAGAATATCAAGTTGAGGGGGAGCATTCGCAAAATCAAAATGCACATAATTCTGAGGGGGAGTATCCAAATGAAGATCATGTTGAGAGAGGACTTCATGAAACAGAGACAAATAGTCATGATAACAATGCAGACTTTCATACATTTAATGATAATTTTTCTGTTGCAGGATCTGAAAATGAAGATATGCATGAAGATGCACTATTAGACTATGATCCAAATTATCCACCACTTGCGAAATGGACAAGAAATCATCCACAAGAACAGGTAATTGGCAATATACAAGAAGGTGTGTTGACTAGAGCTCAAATTCATGCGAAAAATGAGGTACTAAACACTAACCAAGAACTTTGTATGTTTAATGTCTTTATTTCGAAAATAGTGCCAAAAACAGTCAAGAATGCTATGGAACACTCAGATTGGGTTGTTGCTATGCAATCTGAATTGGCTGAATTTGAACGAAACAAGGTTTGGAGATTAGTTTCAAAACCTTCTGATGTTTCGATTGTTGGATTAAAATGGATTTTTAAAAACAAAACCGACAAAGATGGCAATATTATTCGAAATAAAGCAAGACTAGTGGTTAAAGGATATTCGCAACAAGAAGGCATTGATTATGAAGAAACATTCGCACCTGTTGCAAGACTTGAAGCAGTTTGCATATTCTTAGCTTATGCAGCTCACAAAGATTTTGATGTTTATCAAATGGATGTTAAATGTGCATTCTTAAATGGCAAACTTGAACAAACAGTGTATGTTGAACAACCACCAGGTTTTGTAAACACTAAACATCCTGATCATGTTTATATTTTAGATAAAGCTGTATATGGGTTAAAACAAGCACCAAGGGACTGGTACGCAACACTTACAAATTTTTTGAAACAGTCTAAATTTAAACAAGGATCAGTTAACCCCACATTATTTCGCAAGAAAGTTGGGTGTCATCTAATGCTTGTTCAAATGTATGTTGATGATATTATCTTTGGTTCAACTGATCCAGCATTATCACTTGAATTTGAAAATTTAATGAAAAGTCAGTTTGAAATGAGCATGATGGGAAAAATTAATAATTTTCTTGGTTTAAACATCAAACAGAACAGGCAATGAATTTTCATTAATCAAGAAAAATATACAAAGAACTTGCTGGAAAAGTTTAGAATGATTAATAGCACGAAGCTCAAAGTCCTTATGGCAGTAGGAACACGACTAACTCCTTCGTTAGACACTCCTGCTGTTAATCTAACAGTGTATCGTACCATGATAGGGTCTTTGTTGTACTTAACTGCGAGTAGACCTGATATTATGTTTTCGGTTTGTTGTTGTGCTAGATATCAAGCAAATCCAAGAGAACCACATTTGACGGCAGTGAAAAATATCTTTCAATATTTAAAGGGAACTGTTTCATTAGGCCTTTGGTATCCTGCGAAAACAGGATTTTTCATTCAAGCTTTTTCAGATTCTGATTTAGGAGGATGTACATTAGATCGAAAAAGTACGACTGGTGGATGTCAATTATTGGATGGAAAGTTGGTGAGCTGGCAATCAAAGAAACAAACTTGTGTGGCTATCTCAACTGCTGAAGCAGAATATATCTCTGCGGTTGCTTGTACTTCGCAAATCATATGGATTCAGAGTCAACTTCGTGATTATGCAATCAACATGAAAAAGATTCCTTTGTATTGTGATTCATAAAGTGCAATTCCATTTGTCATAATCCAGTACAACATTCAAAGACAAAACACATTGCTCTTCGATATCATTTTAACAAAGATCATGTGGAAGATGGGAATATTGAAATTCATTTTGTCAGAACAACTGAACAACTTGCTGATATTTTTACAAAACCTCTTGATGAAAAATCATTTGTTCGAATTTTAGCAGGTTTGGGGATGCTTAATGCGAATGCAGTTTCATTCACACAAGAATAAATTTTTTGTTCTGAAAATGTGTTCACATTGTTCAGAAGTTACTGTTCATTTAGAGGCTTCGCATGGCTTCGCATCCATATGAATTCGCATCTGTGGGTACATCAAATTACGAAAGTTTTACATGTTGCTTTCTTATATTTTTTTTTTTAAATCAAAAATACATAAAGATTTTCATTTTTTTAGTATTTTCTTTTGAAAAATTAAAAATACAAAAAGATTTTCATTTTTTTGTAATATTCTTTTGAAAAATCAAAAATCCAAAAAGATTTTATTTTACTTTATTTTTTCAATTGTGTGTTAAGACGTAACTGCAAGGCTAGAATGCAAAGTGGTCATACATTTTGTTTCTATAGGAAGGTATAAATTTTCTTTAGACTAGTTAGGTTGTCCCTAGAAGCATGCTGCTGTATGTAGACCAAAAGCCTCGACATGACTCTATGTGTGCAAAGAAAGCCTTAATGACATTATCATATGATAATTTCTACCCATAAAGGCTTATATTCGCATAAGTAAAAAATGAGCTACCTTACTCTTCTCAAATGAGTTAAGGGTTTTCTGTTTTGCCCATTATAACAGGGGTACACTTCGATTCTCATCCAATCTTATTAAACCAAACAATTCTTTCAATCCAAAATTTATTTTTTATTTGTCCTTGAGGTTTTTGATCAAACCAATCAAAACTTAGACGAATCACAAATCTATGTTAATGACCTATCATCATGAGTCCGTGATGAAAGTGAAACCCAACAATCATACACCTTAAGGAATTGATGGGGAACTTTGTTCCAGATATTTACGAAACTTTTGTTTCTGTATCAAAATTTCGAAACTTCAAATCATATTCAATTCGCATGTGTGGTCTTGATCAAATATGCCGAACCCAGAATGTTTGGTTACCCAACAAGATCCAGAACAAATTTTTCATTTGAATATGATTTCCGTGTAAGTTTCACTTGCAAATTCTTGTCATGATAAATATTTTTCCAAAACCAACTTGTCACTGACTACACTGGTCAAACAAGTATTTTCATTTACATTTTCTCACCTTATGTTAAGGTTGATATGTAATGAAATTTCAAACCAAACCAAAATGACTTTTAAAAAGAAGCCCTTCGATACTTTTCTATAAGTATTCGGTTGTAATTCACGGGACACTATACAAGCAGTTGATTATCTCTCTTGATAATTAATGAAGTGACCTTTGCCTGGGGTTTTACTGAATTCATGTCAATTTGAATTATTGACATCACAACATTCCAAATATCTTTGCTTCTTATCTTATTTCGTTTGGCACAATGCACAGACGAAATCCTTGAGGTTCTGAGTACAACCAACTCAGGCTGATGATTTCGCAAGTCTGACATATGAATTTACTTTAAATCCCAAAAGTAAATGAGCCTTGCTTCCATGCGAAGGGTTTTAACGGTTACTGTTCTATAACGGATACTTGACAGGCTGTATACTCAAAATCGTTGGTATTTTGTCCGGTTTTCAAGGAGATGTGACAGTTACTTTTTGGAATGTTGTTACCTTTTGCAGTCATGATCCGACTTTCAAGGTGCCACATCGGATAAAATTAAATGTATCCCGCTTCAATTTCAAATCAATTTTGAGCAACCTATAAAAGGGGGTTCAAGAACATTGGTTACGGTTACGCAAATAAGAACTCTTACAAACACTTTCAAGATTCAATCTTCATCCCAACTTCAACTTTCTTTTTCCAAAATCTAACAATGGCAGCCACTACTTCCAACACCGATGAGGTTCTTTCACAGTCTCTGATGAAGATTCAAAGCACAAACTACCAAGTTGATCCCAAAGTTTCTGCTTATCCTGAAGGGTTAAAGATGCTGATTGTTGCCCTAAAACGTTCTGCTTTGGCAACCGCAATGTTTAGTTCATCTCCGGTTCCGATGGTCTGGTTATCACATGCTATTTCCACAGCGTCCTATAATCACACAGCCGATGTGATTACTTTTGATCTCATCAACAAAAAACGAGTTAAACTTTTGAAGAACTTGTTTGTGGAAATACTACAAATTCCAAACAATCCTCCCTTCATCAAACCTGTTAACTCCCAGGTTATTCATATGTTTAACGAAATGGGGCATCAACCGGAGTTAACAAAAATCAGTGATTTTAGAAAATCAGGGTTGCCGTGTATGTGGAATTTTCTTTTTGGAATTTTTCTCCGGTGTCTTACAGGCAGAGTCGTTGGCCTGGATAGAGGAAGGATGGAAGTATATGCCATGGTGATGGGTATATATTATGACATTAGTGTTGATTACGCAACACAGCTATGGAAGGAATTTGTCAAGAGTTTAGAATACACAACTCCGGAAAAAGGAATTTCATGTGCAAGATATTGGAGTTTGATTGTTGAACATGTGTATGACAAAGAATAGATTCCGATGTTGTCAAATGTTGAAGTTGCTGAATTTTCGCTTTATCAATTTCCCAAAGCTGTAGAAGATGATGAAGAAATCTTCACACATGTAGCTCGCATTCCAGACGCAATGCTTCGCAAGGTCTCTCCCACCCAAAAAATATTGGTGAGATATTTGCGAACTGTTGATACAAATGAGCCAACTGGAGTTTTATTGGCTGTTGCAACTCCATCTAAAACAAAGAAGGCTGGTAAGAAACTTGCGAAGGGTTCGTCTTCCTCAGTACCAACTGAAGTCATTTCAACTGAGGAACCTTCCAAGAAGTCGAAGAAGGAGCTCTTACCTTCCAAATCTGGGGGTACTAAAACAGATTCGCAAAGCGGAAGTGAGTAGTAAAGGTGTTACTATTCGAAATATTCCGGCCCCAGTATCTCCCACGAGGAAGCGACAACGAGCGGAAGACGTTGCGAAAAACATGCAACGTATAATGGTCAAGAAAAGGAAGATGGTGATTCGTAATGAATCATCTGAAGAAGAGATTGTCCCAGAAACTCCTCTTGTCACAACAATGGTACCTATGTCTTTACCTATCATTCCCACTTCGCAATTTCTACTTCTCTTTCCCAAACCACACCACTCGAAATAGTTCTTACCAAATCAGTTACTGAGGAGGTTCCTATTTCTGATATGGTTGTCAACGTATCTGATATGGGGGCACCTATCCCGAGTGATGCACCATCTATTCAAACAACCTTACCCATTTCCTTACCTGTTACTACTTTGTCTACCACTTCAAATATTTTTGACCATGCTCTACATACTTGATGATATTCCTTTTGATTCAGATGAAGAAGATATTCCTGATCATATGCTGATGACAGGAAAACAGTTTAAAATACTGAATCAAAAGTTGAAGACCATAATTCAATCACAAGCTGATTCAGGACGAATGTCATCAATATCTGCCATGGAGGTTGATATCATGATTAAAGGAGCAGAAAAACGAATAATGGAGAAAATTGCTCAGTCTGATAAAAACAATGAGCTCAGAATTATGTCTCAAGGCAATAATTTTAATTCTGTAGTTCAAGATCTTCGGGAAGTTACAAAAGAACGTCATGTTCTTTTTGTCCAAGATGTTAAAAAGGTTCGCGAAGACGTCAACTTCAAAATTCAGGAGTTGAAGTCTGAACTTGCGAAAGATCTTCATGATGTCCACAACAAAGAAGATGCAGTTCAACAACAAATTGTGGACATTTCTGCTCAGCTTCAAAAGCTACATAATCTTCCTGGTCTTGCAGATCACAAAGCCGAAATCATGATGAAGTTTGATCAGCTCATCCAGTTGGTCACTGATCTCAAAACAGATCTTTCGCATTCTTCATCATCCCAAATTCTTACTCCAAAATTCTTGTCTCTAAAGATTAATACTTTAGAACAAGATATTCACAAAGCCCTTACTCCACTCACCAGTTTTACTTCTTTACTTCCAAAGGGTGCTCCGCCTGTTTCCACAGGGGTGCAAGGGGGAGAAGAAAGACGAAGCAAAGAAGAGGATGCGAAAACTGTGGGAAAAGTGATATCAACACAGCTTGTTGCTACTCTTCCAATTCTTTCTAAACCGATTTCTGCAACAACAATCACCACAAGAACAATTACTAAGGGTATTGTTATTGGAAGACATGAAGGTGGTTCAAGCTCAAAACCTCAACATGATGTTGTAGGAAGAGGGAAAGGAATTTTATATGAAAAATCAAAAGAAGAGTTGAAAGCAGAGGCTGAGGCTGAGATGGAGAAGATGAGGCAAGTCTAGAGCATCATGAGGCAACGGTCAAGTGATCCTCCCTCCATGAACAAAGGAGATCCCGCAAAACTTTACTCTTACGAAACCATAGAGTCAAAGGTTGTTTGTAGGGAGATGTATGAGTTCGAGAAAAAGCCGAAAAGAAGTTATGATATTGCGAACTCGGATCACTGCCAGTTGGACTTCCCAATTAATGAAATGCTTTTCATCAATGCACAATACAAGATCAGTGAGAAATTTGATAATCTGAATGATTTCACTCAAATGAAAATCAGATTTCATGTTGTCTTGGGGAAGGAACCTGATGAAGTTTGGTCGTTAATGAAGATCAAGAAGGTTGTAACGATAAAGAAAGATGTTATGTTTGAAGAAATGTTACAGAATTTCAGATACTTTGTTATCAGAGCTGACAACAAACAATATGGCTTCACAGTTGCTGACTTTCCTTTGATGAATTGCAACGATTTGATTCAAGTAGCACTGATTTTGAAGCATATGGAAGAAAACAATCTCAAAGGCTCTGATACATATGTGTTCAAAGCTGGCTTCACATATGTGAAGACTTTCATAGACAATTACTTCGATTGTCTAGCCCTTACTGATGATGAATTAGCACATGTTGTGGGAAGGGAAGTGAAAGTTCCATGGGAGGAGACTTTGACACAATCTGCTTTGTCAAAATATGTTGTTGGAGAAATTTGTCTCAAACCATTTGGTATGGTTTTTTCAGGAAGAGACACAAAAGGTAATCCAAAGAAATTTTTGTTCCAGGTCTCAGAGGTTGAAAGATATAATTCTTCGCAATATACGCACTTCATTGTATGTATGAACAATTGCAAGAAAAATAACGAAGGAGACAAGAAGGATTTGAAGAAGGTGATCTCCTGGTATGGAGAGGTGCGAAAGACAATTCACTCTGAAATTCAAAAGATTTTGAATTGAATTGTATCGACTGTTTACAAAGGGGGAGAATGTTGATGTATATTGTAAAAGTCGAATAGAGTGTTTTGTATAGTTTCGCATTTTATGTTATTTTACTAAGTCATTTTTATGCGAAGATAAAATGTATAGACTTAGTATACTTTTTGATGGTTCCCTATAAATAGGGACTTAGGCTAGAAGTTGTATGATGAATGCTTAAACTCACTTCTGCTTAACTCTGTAATAAGAATTTATCAATATAAGATATGATTAATATTTACTCTCTGTGTTCTTCATCTTAATTCATACAAATCTATCATTTCTGTTATAAATTCTCGATAACAATTCACTACATAAACCTATGGTAATAATAAAATGCAAACACAAATCTTATTAAACATTAAAATAAAAGTGTCAAGCACACACAATGGTCTCATACAATTACCAAGTGTTTACAAACATAAAACTAAAAAAATACACAACTGTCCCATACAAAAAACTAAGAAATACCAGCGGGTGGATTAGCGGGTGGTAGAAACTTCCTTATGCAAAATTAACACCTAAAAACGGTAAGACAACAATATATATTTTGTAAATATACACAACTTTTAAACCATTATAATGATGTACCTTCGTTTATTATCAATTTAATTCATAATAAAAACAAACTACTTAGCTATTAAAACATAACATCAATTTACTTTAGTTTATTATAAGAACATGTTCTCAAATTAATCCATAATAACAACATACTACATAACTTTTAAACCAAAATAACAATGTACTTTAGTTTATTACTAGAACATGTTACCAATTTAATCCAAAATAAAAAAACATATTATACGACTTTTAAACCATGATATCAATTTACTTTAGTTTATAATAAGAACGTGTTATCAGTTTTATCCATAATAACAACATACTACTTAACTTTTAAACCATCATATCAATGCACTTTAATTTATCATAAGAAAATGTTATCAATTTTATCCATAATAACAACATATTAATTAACTTTTAAACCATACTAAAAATGTACTTTATTTTATCATAAGAACATGTTATCAATTTTATTCATAATAACAACATAATACTTAACTTCTAAACCATTATAGCAATGTACTTTAGTTTATTATAAGAGCATATTATCAGTTTTATCCATAATAACAACATACTACTTAACTTTTAAACCATAATATCAAGGTACTTAGTTTTTTATAAGAATATATTATTTTATCCATAATAATAACATATTAATTAACTTTTAAACCTTAACAACATACCTCTTTTTGTGATGCGTCCGACTGGGTAGGCTAGCAAGATGGTGTCACCAAAACCAAAAAATAATATTTGATGCTCCTATCACATAGGTATCACCCTTCCTTTTCACTCCCTTTCTCCTCAATTGGGTTTCAACCCACACCTCATGGCCATCTCTATGGTTAATCGTATCTTCATCATAATTGTTAATCAACCCCTTAAGATATGCATCTACAATTTATCAAAACAACACCATTGTCGTTATAAAAATAAATGAATTAGTCAATATATACATATGGTGAAGATAAGTTACATGTGAATCTTAGGCCGCCTGTGAGCAAAATTCCAAATTTGAATGTTCTCCATCAAAATATTTTCTACTTGGTTATACCATGTATATGCATGAACACATCCAACTCTGCAAGCTATTTATCCATCACTGCTTTCTACATAAAAGACATAATAAAAATGATGTAGTTAGTGTTAAAAGAAAACCAAATTACTAAAAGTAATAATTATGATTATTCACTAATTTATATAGGTGCTCAGACTTTCGTATGCTACAACTTGTGTGAACCGATTTGACCCCATTAAAATTTGGGGAGTTGCAGTTCTGTTGACTGCTTTCCAAATTTCTTTTCCATGCATTTGTGCTCCGATGCTGTAAAAAGAAAAATATATATATGTATAGTAATATAACATGAAATAAAATTAAACAAAATAAAATATAATGTATTGAATCCCTTACGTCACACAAACGTCTCCATACACCCTCCGCTATATGATGGGGACTAGACACATGAATGGTGGGAAAGTAGCATGCATACTTTGGGTGGTTAGGGTGCCAATCTAGTTGTTCTTTTTTGGCAGAATCCTTCATAATGTCTCCCATCCTATCTCTATAACTCTCCTTTAAAAGCATCTTAAATCCTTCAAATATACTTTCATTCTCTTTCGGATACCATCTGTATAAACTATGTGAAGAATAAAAATCAAAGCTAAAAATGAAAACTAAAAATGAATGATTATAAGATATAATAATATGTATTTAATATTTACCCTAAAAAATGTGAACATATATCTCAAAATCTCATGGATCTCACTAAAGGTAGGCCATAGTGAATCCAGAGCCTTTAAAAAATGTTTATACAAGATTTGTGGCCATGAGATCTCCAAACCTACAATATAGAAAACAAACTATATAAGTATAATTATAACATCAATAATCTAAGATTAAAAATATAAAAACACTAACATACCCCCCCCCCCCCCAATGGATAAGAGGCAAAAATAAGTCATGAGAACTTATAGCATTAGAGTCATGACCTCCATACGTACCTCTGGTAACGGAGTGATGCGGAACTTGCTGTAGGGATGAAAGTGGGTCCAAACCCAGATCGAATGGACTTGGAAACCCAAAAACCGGTTAACGGGAATTAATAGAATCGAAAACCGGATCGGTATATAAGAATCGATTATGGTTCAGTTCTAGGTACAAGACTAGGTAAAATGGATCTAGAACCAAAAAACCCAAAAATATCATGGTGGGTAGGGTGGAATCGAGTAAAGTGGTCCAAAGTCGAATATACCAAAACTTTTTGGTACTTAGTGGTTTGATATCTTACGTTTAGAGGCATGTATGTCACCCAATACATGTGAATTTTTTTCCTTTTTAAGTAAGCCTAAATGGACTTAATATGAAGTAGTTATGACGGTTTAAAGTGAACTAAATAGTCAACACAATGCAGTAATAGAAACAAAACATATTTGATATATCATGTTTAGTGGGTTATAAGTCACTCAATACATATACAAATAAGGTGCTTCTTGAGTCTACAACTAAATCCAAAAAGTAAACTACAATTTTAAATAAAATCGGCCCGAACGGACTTATAACAAAGCTGATAGGACAGTTAAAGTCAAGTAAAATTTCAGTAACAATGCAGTAATAACAACAAATTAGTTTTCATATCTTATATTTAGAGGCATGTAAGTTACTCAATAGATATGAAAATAAGGTATTTTGGAGTCTACAAGTAAAGTCGAACAGTGAACAACACTTTTAAGAAAAGTCAACTCGAAAGGACTTATAATGAAGCGGATATGATAATTTAAAGTGAATATGAGGAAGCTTTTTTCAGAGTATACGTATT
Organism: Lactuca saligna; assembly: GCF_052625555.1. Classification (NCBI taxonomy): domain Eukaryota; kingdom Viridiplantae; phylum Streptophyta; class Magnoliopsida; order Asterales; family Asteraceae; genus Lactuca; species Lactuca saligna. The sequence goes on along the minus strand of NC_136424.1, from coordinate 203,731,337 downwards.
GCTAGTTCGATCGTGGGTAAAATAAATAACCCTTCAGATTCCAGTCTAGTTCCTTGATAACCGTTATTACAACCGATTATGACCTATAAACCCGGTTTGGTTTTTGCTAACAATTCTGGTTCCTAAACCCAGTTTACGTGGACCCGATGAAACTATACCCAAATACCCAAAATCTGAATAAGGCTATTGTTTAAACCCGAAACCTAGACCGGTTTAACATATTCTGATTCTAACGGTTCCAGTTCCAGTCTAATTTTTTTATTTTAAATTTCACCATAGCCTACGTAGTTAGTGGCATGTATGACACGTACAATGGGTGCATCACATTTGTATCAATGTCCTTATCATAACAATTATCAAAATGATCATCGACACTTATGCCTAGCTTCTTAAAACCCATATCTCTAGGTTGTGTCCCAAAACCCATTTGTGTGGGCTATGTCCTGAAACCCATGTGTGTGAGTTATGTCCTAAAATTCATATATGTGATTTGTATGAGAATCTAATGAAGCACCCCCACCCCTTCGCCATGCTTGCCAAGGGATCAACCCGGCCTATTAAGGAATGAAGGACACACCTATTATTGGAGCATGTGAATCTTGTCGTTATCGGCATACTCACTGGTGTGACTGAAGTGCGCACGGGCCCCACTAGTAGAATTAGGAGATGAGCTCCCCCTCTGGAATGAACATGTAGGAATGAGGACTCTACTGCAACCTTTATCTCTTCTGCCATTACCTGAAATGTTGTATTTAATAGAACTAGAACTGTAACACCTTGTCTTCACTTTTAATAATATGTGCATATTCTAAGGGTATAATAAAAGAATTGAATAATCGAATTAAAAATAATTTTCTAAGGATTAATAAATAAATAAAATTGATTATATAAATATTAAATATATTAATTTTTAGGGTCGAAATTAGGTTGTAAGATGTCGAAATTGTAATGTTATTTTGCGACGGCATTATATGTCGAAACTTAATGTTTTAGTCCTTTATAATTTTTTGAATGCTTTAATATTCTCCTATAAATAGGGGAGTTACTTAGAGTTAGATAAGAACTTGGAAGCCTATCTTGTCTATTGTTCGCTCTTTAACCTTTGAAGAATAATACGAGCTGAAACAAGATCATATTTACATCCGGTGTTCATAATTCTCTTTAATCTGATTTACATTTCATTTCTCGATTCAATACTTCATCAATTGGTATCAGAGCAGGAATCATATCTCTACGATCTGATTTTCATTCTGAATCAAAAGGTTTTTGAATCTATTTTGGATTTAAAAGTTTCTGCAATTTTTGAAGTGAAAATTGTTCTTGATCTACAGTTGTGATTCGATTCTCCAACTGATTTGTTGAATCGAGTGTTCTACTTGAAATTTCTGATCATTTCAGCAATTTGCTTTCAAAATCTCTTAAGTTTTTCCGAAAAATTCATCCGTACATTCATGGCGAATTTCAACTTGAGCTTAATGACATCCTATTCTCATCTACTAGGATCTTCAACGAAGATTCATATCCTCATCCCTGAATACTATGATCAGTGGGCTGATCGCATGCAAGACTATTTGAACGGGATTGATGAGGAGATTTGGTCATGTACAACTGGAAATGGAAATCCTCCACCAAATGTTCAACCAATTGGATCTTCTTCTGGTACTCTTAGTGTTGAAACTCGATCTGATCGACTGAAAATGTCACACCCCGAAACCGATGGCGGAAACGTTCCGGGGCGGAGGACGTCATGAAGTATCGCAACCAATGTATATAGTAAGCATAGTAGACACAAAACATTACATTACATATAAGTATTTACATTTGTTTGAAAGCAAAGTGTTACAAAAGTTATACATATATATATCATATGAACAAAAGTTAAGACGAGACTTCTGTACGCTCCGTCTTCTCCAAAAGATAACTGTGTACCTGTCTAATGTGGACCTGAGAATACAAGCAGTTTGAAAATCAGCATAAAGCTGGTGAGTTCATAAGCGGTTTATTTTTGTAAAAGAATACGTTTCCTTTGGTTTTTCTAAAAAAGCTGTTATCAAAGAAAATCCCATATTTTCTTATATGTGAGTTAGTTATTCGTTTAGTCTACAGTTTGATTAGGAACAATTCGTTATCACAGGAAAAACCCTTATTTTCCTATATGAGAATTCGTTATTCGTTTATTCTATAGTTTCGTTAGAAACAATTCGTTATCCCAGGAAAAACCCTTATTTTCTTAAAGTCGTGGTTAGTTCTTGGTTCAGAATGCTATGCCCTAATATCTATCATACTTGTCGTATTAATTAGGTATTCTCATATCCTAGTTATCCTACACTCGAATGTCGAATATCTACTTTACTTAGCAGTAGTTTTGAAACTCTGTCGATATCCAAAGGCGTACTTTCGTATTCGTTTTATTCGTATTCATATCATTCGTATTCGTATTATTCATATTCGTTTTATTCCTAGTTGTACTTTCGTCGTTCTATTACTATCCGAGGGCGTATGTTATTATTATTAATCCTAATTAATGACTAGTATGAATTCTTCGTAGATTAAGAAATATAACATAGATTATAACACTTTATCAAGAAATCTATGATTAATCTGAACGCTAACTCTGCAATTCGAATTATTGGTTAATACGGTTTTCGATATTAAAAACATACAGAATATAAACATTTGAAATGAAGTAATAAGTTTGAGTACAAGATTTCCTTATACTTTTTCTTGTATTCCCCCCCCCCCCCCCTGAAAACATTTGAAAAACACGGAAAAAGAGTAGGGGTATGAACTCACCAGTCGAGGAACGTGTCGGTTCGGATGCTAAACGTCAGTTTGGGGATTGCAAACGCACAAGATTCCTATGTAATATAAAGAGATACATAAAATGTATCTAATTAGACCTTGATCTACTATTTAAAATGAATAAACAATCCAAGGCGCGAAAACAATTCAAATCAAGTGTTCGGAGTGACCCGGGTGGCATCTAAGGGTGTGTAGGGCCTAATTATGGAGTTTACTCTTCAAGAATAAGACCTTAGCGGAGTTTACATTCCAATGATCATATCCCCATGATTTTACGGCCATAAACTCATGGCTAGTGTGTTCTTGGATGCCAAATGGTCTTACAATGCACACAGGAAGGCTCTAGGGTTGATTCCATGGCTTAGGAAGTGATCGGGACTAGAAATAACCTTGGATAAGGAGTTTAAGGTTTATGAAGATGTTCTTGGGGAGTTTACTACTTTAAACACATGAGTTTACAACCATAAACTCATGTTTTTCCATGATTCATCGGTTTTAGTGGTTGTAGGTTAAGCATACAAAGTTCTTGGTACAATTTCAAGCCATATAAGGTGTTAAAGGCACTTTAACACCCTTTGGGGGGTTTTATGGTCTAAGGAGGGGTGTTTACGGTCCAAGAGTGTTCTTGGGCTGTAAAATCAAGTTTGATTCATTTGTGTATGTTTTGGTGCATCTCAGGAAGGAATATAACGTTCTATGCACTCATGGAAGCTCATGGAAGCCTTTGGAGGTGTTTAAGGGCAATTTAATACCTTAAAAAGGTGTTTATGGTCCATGAATGAGGGTTTACGGTCCAATAATTTTCTTGGGCCGTAACTCATGTCCATACCTCAATTAGTGATATTTTGGGGTCCTAAGCTCATGCATTCAAGTTTCTAAGCCATATCTAAGCACTAGGAGTGATTTGCAAGGGTTTTGGGGCTTCAAAACCCTCTTTAGGGGTGTTCACGGTTTCAGAAGGGTTCTTAAACCATAAACACGTGTTCTTGAGTGTTTTGGGTGATTCAAACATAGATTTGCATGATAAGAAAGCTTAACAACAAGCTAGGATAGATTACTTACCAAATTGAAGCTTGAAAGGGAGGGTTTTTGGATCAAACTCGAGTTTTTAGAGAGAGTGTAGTGAGAGAAAGTGTTTTAAGCGAGAGAAAAGGCTTCAAAATGATGTCACTCAATCCCTTATATAGGGGTTGAGTTTATGGCTCGGAGAAATTCTACCCGCTACCGACGTTAAACGGAGCTTTTGGTCGTACCCGATTAATTTGTCGTAACTCAACGTGGTCGTAACTAATAATTTTCTAAATAATAATTTGGGATGTGTTCATGAGTTTCTAACGTGTTTGGATACCAATTAATTCATAATAGAAGCCTAAAAAATAATGACTTAATTTAAAAGCTTAAACGGAAACAATTCGAAAAACATGAATTTTATGGACGGAAACGGGTTACAGCGATGGAGCAAACTTCGGGTTGTCACAGAAAAAGCTTGAGAAAAGATGTATAAGAGAATTATGTGATGCTTAGCCTACAGTGGTCTATAACTATGTCAGAAGTTATAAAACTGCAAAAGATATCCGGAACACTCTCAAAGAAAAGTTTCAAGGAAGTGAGAAGACTAAGATCAATTATGTGAAACACTGTTTGATTCAACTAAAAGAATTCAAACAAAAGGATGGTGAATCGATTGAAGACTATTATGATAGGTTGAATGAATTAATCTACAAGTGTAATCGTCATGGAATTACATGAACAACAATGGAATTCAATCTTACATTCATCATGGGTTCGCGTAAAGAATGGTGGAAATGTGACTCTTTTGGTAAAAACCCAGCAAAGCTTCGACACATCGACACTAAATGATCTATACAATCTTCTGAAAACTCACGAAGCAGAAGTGAATGAGATGGCTGAAGAGTCGAAAGTAACTTTGGGAGGTCCATTGGCACTAGTTTCGAAAGTTGTTGAAAAGGAGCAGATTGAAAATGAAAGTTCTGATGAAGAAGGTTTTATCATAAATTCAGACGATGAAGTTGTTGCTTTTTACTCTAATAATAGAGTAAAGAAGTCTTTCAAGAAAACTTTCAATTCTAAGTCGAAAATTGGTGAGGGAAAAGGAAAAATTGTGTTGAAAGCTGGAGGAGAAGTGAAAAAGAATAGTGAAAAGAAAGAAGTTGAGAAAGAAGAGTTGAAAATTAAGAAGAATCTTAAAGGAGATTATGGAATTTATTATCACTACTTCCAAGGATAAAATCATATGGCTAGTGATTGTCAACTTCGTAAGAAGGAGGAAAAGAAAAACAAGATAAAAGACGAAGCATACTATGTTGAGAGTTTGGAGGAAGTATGGGCAAAAGCGAAAGGAATTTCTCTAGTGGTGAAGGGTGAGGATGATGATGAAGGAACTTACTAGATTTGGTCTTCTGGTTCGGATGATGAGGAGATGCGTAATGCTACGCATGGTTCTTTGTATGCAAAGTATGCGGAGGAAGATGAAGAAGTGGTGACTGGTCACTGTTTTATGACCAAGGGAGGAGACAAATCTCCAATGACCACCAAGGTACGATCTATTCTTTAATAATTTAATATTCCTTTGAATGCTTATGATTCTTAATTGATTGCTTTTGATGATATTGTTGCTTATTTTGATACAGTGATCATCTCTGCTAGTAACGAAGCTAAAAAAATAACTTCTCAGTTACTAGAAGTGCAGAAGCAGTTAGATTCCAAGAAGTTAAAAGTTGAATATTTAGAATTACAAATAACAAATTTGATGTGTGATAGCGGTTCATTGAGTAGTGAAGTGAAAATGTTATTGGCCCAACGCAACATCTATTGTAATTCTGCTAAAAGTCATTATGCCAAATTAATTGTTTTGCATCATTCATCTAATATAAGAAAGGAACAACATAGGAAGTTATTACATTTTCTAGTTTATGAAACAGAGAAGGTTGATTGCATATCTTATGATTGTGAGAAAACCATTGCGGCCTTTGATAAAATTCATGATGATAGATATGCTTATGGAATTGTGAAAATTGATGAATATCTTGATGCAAATGAATTAGTTCATATCGTGAATGATACCTTGACCAAAACTGAACAAATTAAAATTTTGAAAAGGACTGAGAATTTGACATCTGACTCTTAATCTAATTTTACTGATATCGAAGATAATTCTGATTGTTTTAGCAAAATCAGTGAAATTAAGGAAGAGGAAGTATCGATTGTTCTCAGTTATTTGTCATTAATGTCACATCTAAGGCTAAAGGTAAATAAATGTGCAATGATTCATTGGTTAAGATTGATACTGAAAAACCCTCGACTTCGAAAGTTTGTGATTTCGACCATGTGAGTGTCAGAGATAATCAAACACACAACAGTGATGACGAAAATGATGATGAAGTTTCGAAAAATTCAAAAGAAACATAAATTCCACAAATTGTTGTTGATCAAGTATATGGAGATATAGAAAAATTTGAAAAAGTAATGACTGAGAAAGGTGTTCATTATCTCGAAACAAATACAATAGTGTATCCTTACTTCAAGTGCATAGATGATGTTATTTTTCCAAATCAAGTGTTTGTCACTATTGGGAATGTTGATAAAATCAAACCTGAATTCAACAAAATGATTGAAGAAGATAACAAGAAAACATCTGATGAAGGTTTCTTTTCAAATCAAAGTACTGTTGAAAATAATCTAACAATGAATTCTTATGTTTTTCAAAAACGAAAACAACAACGAAAATGGGTTTAAAAACAAAAGGTTTCAAAAGAAGTTCAAAAATCAATTATTGAAAATGCTAAAAAAGTTGTTAAAAAATCACAAAGAAAATGGGTGGAAAAAAAAGGAATTTAAAGTTGTTAAAAATGTTGAAAAAGTTCTTAAAATCAATTCAAAAGAATTTAAACATCAAGTTGAAAAGTTTTCGAAAGATAATTCCATTTCAAAGAGACAAGCAAGAAAGAATTTTTTTTGGAAAACTATTGAGTTTGGAATGGAACAGAAAGGTTTGAAAAACAACTTGTCTAAAAACAAACATCAGACAATCAGAAAAACAAAGTTCAATTATAAAATCTCTGTCTGAATTAATTTCACAAAATACTTTTTCGAAATCTAAATCTCAAACAATCACACATCTTACAAATCATTCAAAGAATTTTAAAAATCGATTTTCACAAAATTAAGATGTTGCAGCAAAAGTTAACAATCGAAAATCTAAAAACTTTCGTCCTAAATCAAATATTCATTTCACTCCCCAACATCAAAATTTTCCAAATCCATCAATAAAAAAAACTTCGAAAGTTTCATACACTAAGGGTTTCTCAAATGTGACGAAATCAACAATTGGTTTGAAGGCAAAGGAAATATGTATCAATCATGAAAATTCTCCCAACAACAAATTAAAGCTGCTTATGACAAGTATTTGAATGATTTTTCGAATGGAAGTTCATCTTTGAAAGAATCAAATATTTCAGTGAATGTTTGGAAACCAGTTTTGAAGGCAAAGCTAGTTGAAAGACAAACTGAGACGACGAAGTTATATGTCAGTAGCAATCCTAAATCTTTGAAATATTATGTTGCTGTTCCTTTATCCAATGATGTGGACTTAATTGATAATTTCAAATCAAAAGTTCGTGATTGGGTTCTATGTTCTTCATTTCATTCTATTTTTAAAATTAATTTCCATGGAAAAAAACAGCCTTGGGTACCAAAATTCTTTCATTAATTGCAGGTTTTGTGTGACGAGCAATATGATGATAAATGGTACATTGATAGTGGTTGCTCTCGTCACATAACTGGAAAGAAGGAGAATTTGCATGATTATCGAAGTTTATAGAATGCAGGAGTAGTTAAGTTTGGAAACAATCACAAGTGTCCGGTGAAAGGATATGGCAAAGTCACGAATGGCAAGTTTACTGTTAATAGAGTGGCATATGTCGAAGGTCTTCAACATAACTTAATAAGTGTTTTGCAACTTGTTGTGGGCACTGGTAATCAAGTGGTGTTTAATGAAGAAGGCAGCATTATTTCGAATGTCAATACAAAAGAAGATTTTCTCAAATCCAAAAGAAAAGGGGACCTGTTTACTTTTGATATCAATCCTATTATTGGAAAACCATCAGTATGCTTACTTTCGAAAGCTTCATCTGACATTAGCTGGCTTTGGCATCGCAGGCTTTCACATCTGAATTTTCTAAATTTGAACAAACTTGTGGTTCAAGATCTGGTACGAGGATTACCTATTTTAAAGTTTGACAATTATACTTTATGTATAACTTGTGAACAAGGAAAGTGGCATAAACAAACTAATCCAATAATCACTGATTCAAAAATTGTTGAACCATTAGAGTTACTTCACATTGATTTATGTGGCCTATCGACGGTTGCAATTCTTAACAAGAAATGGTATATTCTCGTTATTGTTGATGATTTTTCTCCATTTACTTGGGTTTATTTTCTCAAGTTGAAAAATGAAGTTGCACAAATCATGATTGATTTTATCAAAAAGATGGAAACATGCTTAAAGAAGAAGGTTCGAAAGATCAAAAGTGATCATGGTTGTGAATTGAAGAACAATGTTCTTGATTCATTTTTAGTGGACAAAGGAATTTCGCATAATTTCTCTTCGCCATATACACCGCACCAAAATGGTGTTGTTGAAATGAGAAATTGATCGCTTTGTGAAGTTGCATGAACAATTCTCATTTATGCAAATCTTCCACAATATCTATGGGCTGAAGCAGTTTCAACTGCATGTTTTACTAAGAATAGATATTTTATTCATCGACGCTTCAATATCACTCCTTATGAAATAATCAATAACTGAAAACCTAATGTCAAATTCTTTCATGTTTTCAGTCTAAAGTTGATGAAGGAATTTTCTTGGGATATTCTCATAATTCAGTTGCGTATCGAGTGTTGAATAAACAAACAAGGAAAATTGAAGAAACTTTCAATCTCACATTCGATGATTTTTATGTCAAACAAGTTGATAAATGTTTATAACAAAAACCAATTATTAATGAATCAAATGATGCATCTAATAGTCTAGATTCATGTGATCTTGATTATCATTTAATTTTTGGTATTCGTGACAAGGCTGCAGATGCTAGATAATCAGATTTCTGAATTGTCAAAACATTCTGATTTTTCGACATCTGCTTCGGTTGCCATTATTAATAAATTGCAATCATCTTCTTCTGGAAATGGCGAAAGTATGCTTAATAATCAAGTGACGGGGGAGCACTTGCCTTCGAATTCTAATGTTGAGGGGGAGCATTCTTTCGAGGGGGAGAATAGAAGATTAGATGATAATGTTGAGGGGGACCAACATGATAATGAAATTATCGACGGGGGTAACATGATAATGAAATTGTCGAGGGGGAGCAAAACATGTTGAATAACAATCATGATGAATTTTTTCAAGATTTAAATGATAATATTTCTGTTATAGGTTCTAAAAATGACAAATTGTTCGAAGATTCTTCTTTAGATTTTGATCTAGCATATCCTCCAATGGAAAATGGGTTAAGAGTCATCCAAAAGAGCAAGTCATTAAAAATCTTCAAGATGGAGTGTTGACAAGAGATCGGATTCGTGAAAAGAATGAGGTACTTAATGCTCATCAAGAGTTTTGCATGTTTAATGTTTTTATTTCGAAAATAGAGCCTAAGACAGTTAAGATTGCAATGGAACACTCAGATTGGGTTGTTGCAATGCAATCTGAATTAGCTGAATTCGAAAGCAACAAGTTTTGGAGGTTAATTCCTAAACCTGAAAATGTTTCAATTATCAGATTAAAATGGATTTTCAAAAATAAAAACAACAAAGATGGAAATATTGTTCGATATAAAGCAAGACTAGTTGTAAAAGGATATTCGCAACAAGAAGGTATCGATTACGAAGATACATTTGCCTATTCGCAAGACTCGAGGATGTTCAAATATTTTTGGCTTATGTAGCGCATAAAGATTTCAATGTATATCAAATGGATGTGAAATGTGCTTTTCTCAATGGTGAATTTGAAGAAACAGTTTACGTTGAACAACCTCCAGGTTTTGTAAATAAAGAATTTCCTGATCATGTTTATATCTTAGATAAAGCTATTTATGGGTTAAAACAAGCACCAAGAGTCTGGTATGCAACTCTTACCAATTTCTTAAAACAATCGAAATTTAAACAAGGATCAGTTGAACCCATATTATTTTGAAAGAAAGTTGAGAATCATCTAATGCTTAATCAAATTTATGTTGATGACATTATTTTTGGCTCTACTGACCCTGCTTTGTCTAGTGAATTTGAAATTTTTATGAAAAGCCAATTTGAAATGAGTATGATGGGCAAAATAAACAATTTTTTGGGCTTAAATATTCAACAAAGTATAGAAGGCATTTTCATCAATCAAGAAAAATCTACCAAGAATTTGCTCGGAAAATTCGAAATGTCAAATAGCACAAAGTTGAGAGTACCAATGACAGTTGGAACAAGGCTAACTCCTTCGTTAGATAAACCAGTTGTTGATCTCACTTTATAAAGAAGCATGATTGGTTCATTACTTTATTTAACTGCTAGTCGACCTGATATCATGTTTTCTGTTTGTAATTGTTCTAGGTATCAAGCAAAGCCAAGAGAACCACATTTAACAGTTGTGAATAATATATTTTGGTATCTTAAAGGATCAATTTCGTTACGATTGGGGTATCCTTCAAAATCAGGATTTTTTGTTCAAGCATTTTCAGATGCAGATCTAGGAGGGTGTAATCTTGATCGAAAGAGTACAAATGGAGGATGTCAATTATTAGACGGGAATTTTCACTGCTGAAGCAGAGTATGTTGCAGCTGCTGCTTGAACTTCACAAATCATATGGATCCAGAGTCAATTGCATGTTAATATGAAAAAAAATACCATTGTATTTTGTGATTCACAAAATGCAATATGCATTTGACATAATCCAATACAACATTCGAAAACCATGCATATTGATCTTCGATGTCATTTCATAAAAGATCATGTAGAAGATGGCAATATCGAAGTTTATTTTGTAAAGACAACTGATCAGCTTGCTGAAATCTTTACAAAACCTTTGGATGAAAAATCATTTGTTAGAATTTTGACAGGATTGGGAATGATCGAAGGAGGATCAGTACAAAGGAATGTTTCGAAAGAATAACATGGTGAAGAAGATGGACAGTTGTTGAAAGTCAAAGGTTACTGTTCATAGTCAAAGCTTCGACACGTTTTGATTTCGACATTTTGGTGAATTGCACAAATGAACAACATTCGCAAGTTTGGTATTTTTTTTTCTTTTTCGAAAAATCAAAAATCAAAAAACACTTTACTTTTGTTTTGTCTTTAAATTTTCAAAAAATCAAAAACCCAATAACATTTTACTTTTGTTTTATCTTTAAATTTTCAAAAACTCAAAAACAACAAAAATATTTTATTACTTGTTTCATATTGTTTTTCTAGTTGTTTGTTGTAGATTTCCATTATGATCCCTATTGGTTCATGCTTGCAGTTCTAGGGTCAGGTATGATTTCGACAAACTGTGAACTATTTAGGTTGTCCTTAGAAGCATGTTGTAGCATTTCGATCCAAGCCTCCATTGACTCATTATATGTTTACGAAATCCTTAATGAAATATTTCATCACGAAAATTTCTTCCCAATTAGACTTATATTCACATTTGTCCACTAAGCTACCTTACTCTTATCACATGAGTTAAGAGTTTACTTGTAACGCCCCGTTCCTGATACGTATTTATTTTGAGTAAATGTTTCTTTTGGAAGAGCTACTCGGCAATTTGTAGCCCTAACTTGCCGAGTAGATGTCGAGTTGAATGCAGGCTTTAAGTGATTTACTCGGCGAGTCCACGCCTGGACTCGGCGAGTAGGCCAGCTAGGAGGAAACCCTAATCCTTAGGGTTTGCAACCTATTTAAACATCCTTATAGCCCCCATCTTAGCCTCCATCCTTGGTAACACTCCACAGAGATACGCGAGTGGAGGATTATTGTATTATTACTAGTAAATTTGTTAGTCCTATGTAATTGGAGACACGTCCTCGGTGAACACTCCACGGAGATACGTGAGTGGAGGATCGCAACCGTAACCAGAATCTCTTAGATAGGGAGCGTGACTTGAGTGTATAGATCTATACGGGGCTGACTACCCCACACCTGGCTGCTAGCTACAGCCGAACCGAAATGGTTCAAGGGTGATGAAAGTCATAAGGTGATGTGGACTACTTATTGCCATATTTAGTCTATTGTATGGTTATGGGGCTCGCAATTAGGGTAACACAGATTTACTTAATAGTAATAATGAATAAAGCAATTAATTTACTTTGTAAATATTAGTTTTATATATGTGTTAAAACTAATACATTTCACAAGATAACTAGGTTTTCAGTATACATCTTCACATTGGTAACCAACATTCAGGAAAATATGGGATTTTCTTGGGGAACATTGTACATAACCAGAAAAGTGTAACAAACCAGCTAACTTTACATTCACAAGAGTTAACATGTTTTCAGTATACAACCTTACATTACATTTTCGGAATTCAATAACCAACCTTTTTAAGAAAATATGGGATTTTCTTGGTGTGTGTAACATTTTAAATAACGAAAAGGAAACTTGTACATTTTTCACAAAACAAAACCGCTTATGAACTCACCAGCGTTATGCTGATTTTCAAACCGCTTGTATTCTCAGGTCAGCGTTAGACAGGTACCCGAAGATCCTTTTCTTCGAAGACGGAGTTCCCAGAAGACCCGTTTCATTTTGTTCATATATACTATGTATCACTTGTATAACTTTAATTTTGAAACAAATGTAAACTTTTCTATATGTAATGTAATGGTTGTTTTACTTTACTTACTATGTGCATTAGATTTGATACACAATATGGAGTCAACCCCGAAAATGTTTCCGCCTTCGGTTTTCGGGGTGTGACACTAATCCTTAGGGTTTGCAACCTATTTAAACGTCCTTATAGCCCCCATCTTAGCCTCCATCACCCTCAGAGCATTCCTTATCGAAACCCTAGCCTCCATTGGTAAGTTTGAGTGATTGTTGCCTTGTGAAGGGACTTTTGGTGTGCATTGGAGCAAGTGAAAGAGGGGAGAGGTTGAAGAGGTCAAGGAGGGGGACTTAGATCCAGAATACATTCGTTTGTGGCCATCCATTCTGGTAATAAAGCTTCCATCTTGATTATTGATCTATTAGATCTTGTTTGTCCCTAAATTGTTGCTTTTAAGCCTTAAAACCCCAAATCCTTTGTAGAGGAACCTTAAGGTTGGGTTATACTTCGGATCTGGACTCTAATTACCTTCTAGAAGTGTTAAGTTTTAGTCATATTCGTGATTAAGGTCCCTCTTGAGCTTAGAACCCCATTAAGGGGTTACTTTGGACATTTGAAGCCCCTAAAGCTTTGCATGCATGTAAAGTTTGCAACTTTATGTAATAAGCATGCCCTAGAAGCCTAGATCTGTGGTTTGGAGCCGCTGCATGGCTCAAATCAAGTCTGTATGGAAAAAGGACTGAATGAACTCGGCAAGTAGAACGATGGACTCGGCGAGTCCTATGAAGATAGTCGTGGACTCGGCGAGTTGGATGAGCAACTCAGCGAGTCCGATGAAGATTGCCTTAAACTCGATGAGTTGTTCTTCAACTCGGTGAGTCGGATGAACTTGGACTCAATAGGTATGCATCGAAGAAGAACGCATCGAGTCTTCGCTAAGCTCGACAAGTAGAACAGGTATAAAACTAGAACATATGGAAGGGACTCGGCGAGTTGGCGAGCCAACTCGGCGAGTCCAATCAACCAGGAAGTTGATTTTGACCAGGAAGTTGACTTTAACCAGAGGGTAAAATATTCATTTTACCCTAAGATTATTTATCAGTATTTGACTTAGTGTTATTGGAAATTGTAGCCGGGGAGTTCCGGAGCAGCTGTCAGACAGTTTCAGATTTAGCATCTCGACAATCAGCGTTACGAGGTGAGTTTCCTTCTAGTAGGAATGGGTCTACGGCCATAATGCCAGCCTATTTAATTAGTGGTAGTTTCCGGACCTCGGTCCGATGTAGTAGTTAGAATGTTTGATGCCTTCGTGGTTCAGACAGGGTTTATGTGTTACGTGTTCCGGGCTACGACCCGATGCAGTATGCAGTTTATGTGTTCATGCTAATTGATATGTTATGCTATGCTATGATATGCCCAGTTAGTTTCCGGACTTCGATCCGATGCAGTTAGTTCTGGACTACGACCCGAAGCAGGGGACAAGGTCCTAGTCATTTCTGGACTTTGATCTAATGCCGTTAGTCCCAGAATTCGGTCCGATGCAGAGGGCAAGGCGCTGGTTAGTTCCGGACTTCGTTTCGATCAGTTAGTCCCGGACTTCAGTCTGATGCAGAGGGCAAGGCCATGGTTAGTTCCAGACTTCGGTTTGATGTAGTTTTCGGAATTCGGTCTGATGCAGTGGGCAAGGCCCAGTATGTGTTATATGATATTGTATGTTATGTGGTAGTTTGGGGGAGCTCACTAAGCTTTGTGCTTACAATTTCAGTTTTGGTTTCAGGTACTTCCGCAAGTAAAGGGAAGAGCTCGGGTTGTTGGCATCACACACACCACAGCTTCAGTTTGTCCTGGGAGTTGTTTTAGCTTTTTCATAGATGTGATTTGATACAGTCTTGATACAGTTTTCTCATGATACTTTGCTATGGGTTTGAGATATTGACGTATGAGATTTATTTTAAGATATTGACATGATGTTTTTAGTAATTATTAAACAAAAAATTTTGGGTCGTATTTTGGAATGTTACATTACTGTTTTGTCCAACTATAACAAAGGTACGATTCAATTCTTAAATCAATCTTTTTCATCCCAAACTTCAAACACAATCACACACTATGACATATATCCAAGAGATCTTTGATCAAACTAATCAAGATTTAGACATATCAAAACTCTATGTTCATGATCTGGATTCATGAGACCGTGATGAAAGTGAAACCCATTTTGTAATCTTTTTAAGGAATTGACAGGGAACTATTATCCAAATTTTCACGAAACATTCGTTTCTATACCAATTTTTCGATTCTCAAAATCATATTCTTTCGATGAGATCTTGATAAAATGTTCTTAACCCATGACATTTGTTTCCCAATAGTATCCAGCTAAACGCTTGTTTTATGAATATGATTTCAGTGTGAGTATTAATTCTTATCTTTTGTCACTTTAAAAATCATCCAATTCTACTTGTCACTGACTACACTGGTCAAACAAGTAATTTCAGTTACAATTACTCACATTTATGTTAAGTGTTGATATGTAACGGAATTCTAAACCACCCACAGAGCTTATTCAAAAGAGGACCTTCGATACTTCTCTATAAGTATTCGATTGTAATTCACGGGAAACCACACAAGCAGTTGATCATCTCTCTTGATGATTAATGAAGCAACCTTTGACTAGGGTTTATCTGCTTTTATGTTGAACATTTATGTTTCGACATCACAGATCTAAAATTTTGTTTGTTTGCTTCTTATCTTTTTTTTACACACTGCACTCACAAAATCCTTGATGTTCTGAGTATTACCAACTCAGGCTGATGATTTCGACAGTCTGGCATATGACTTTGCTTTTCATCCTAAAAGTGAAAGAGCCTTACCTCCATTCTGATGGTTTGTGGCGGTTACTATTCCATTAGGGTCTGTAAACAGGAAGTTTGACAATACGCTTTGTATTCTTTCCGGGTTACAAGGAAATGTGACGGTTACTTTATCATGTATAGCTAATTTATCAGCATGAGGATTCAATTTTCAAGGTGCCACATTGGATTTCATTTAATGTTGATCCCGCTTCACATCCAAATTCAAGGGTCACCTATAAAAGGGGTTTCAAGGGTTTTTCATTTAGTTACGCTTTCTATAGAAAATTCCCAAATTACCAAAGATCTCTTTACTCATTCTTCAAGATTCAAACCCTAATCATGGCCAATTCTGCTCATGCTGATGCTCCATCTCAAACTACTAAAGATATTTCTTCCCAACCCATTATGAAAATTCGAAGTACAAACTATCGAAGTGGAAGGTGATGTTTCTGTGTACTCTGAGGCACTGCAAATGTTGATCGTAGCTCTAAAACACTCTATTTATCTACTGCAATGTTCAACTCTTTCGATGTTCCACTATCTTGGCTATCACTAGCAGGATCAACAACAACCTACAGTAAAGCTTTGGATGTGATTACATTCAACTTGGTGAATGACAAGAAGGTTCATCTTACCAAGAAGCTAATTTGTCAAATTCTTGATATTCCTACTTCTCCACCGTACTGTGTTCTTACAAATGCTCAAGTCATCCACATGTTCAACAAGATAGGTCATCAACCTCCACTTACCAAGATCAGTGAGTTCAAAAAGTTTGGTCTTCATAGTCTTTGGAGTTTTCTCTTCGGTATCTTTCTTAGATGTCTTACCAGTCGGAGTGTTGGATTGGACAAAGGAAGGATGGAAGTTTATGTTATGGTTGTGGGTATTTACTATGATCTGGTTGTGGATTATTGACACGGATGTGGAAAGTGTTTTTGAAGAGTGTCGAAAATACAAATGTTGTACAAGGGATTTCTTGGGCACGGTACTGGAGCTTAATTCTTCGATATATGTATGAAAAAGAAGGGATTAAGGTGCCTGTTGATAAACAAAAAGCTGAGTTTTGAAGTACAACTTCCCAAAATTGATTGCAGATGATGAAGAGGTGTTTCCTAATATTACACGAATTTCAGACGCAATGCTCAAACGTGTTGATCCAACGAATTCAGTATTGATGGAATATTTGATTTCGATTAATTCAGATATCGAAACAGGAGTTTTATTGGCCAAACTAGATGAAGGTTCTTCAAAGAAATATCACAGATCTAAGAAGGATGATAAGTCTATAGCTGAGCAAACTGTGAATGAGTATGTTGTCATGAAATCTCCAAAGAAACAACCTGAGGTGATGGTGCAAGTTTCGAAAGATGTTACAAAGGTTGTTGAAACTGAAGTTGTTGAACCAGTTATCAAAATTGTTCCTTCGAAATCTAGTGTCCTCAAAATATTGAATATGAAAGCTCGTGGTTCACGAAAGTCTCTAGAATAGTTTTCGAGTTTTTATCCATCTTTCAAACGCAAGCCTTGTGTCACTCGAAAAGGGTTATAATTCGAGAAGTTCAAGCCCCGTTTTTTCCTTCATCAAAGAAAATAATAGCTACAGATATGGCCAAGAAAATTTCAAAGAAAATCAAAAAGTGAAAGTTGGTTCTTCAAAAGGTCTCATCGGAAGAAGAAGAAGTTCCTGAAACTCCTGAAGTTGTTCTTTCAGCACATACTTCGACTCCTGAGCAGACTCCGGTTATACCACCCGAAGTTTCGTTAACCAAGTCATCTCATGAGGAGGTTCGAACTTATGACATTATTACACACATATTTGATATGGATGTAAATGTCACTATGGGTGAAGGAGATTCGACTAAAATAGTTTCATTGCCACCATTTATCATTCCTACAATTCCAGTTTCATCTTCACCAACTTTTAATCAAATCATCAATCAACCCATCACTTTGTTATTCTCTTCACAGTCTACTGATCCACCTAAATCCATCAATGATACTGAGACTGATGATGGGGGGTTTGGAGGTACTTTTGTTGATCTTAAATTTGATCCAGAATAAGAAGACATTCCAGATCATATGTTAATGTCAGGGAAGCAATTCAAGATTTTAAACAAGAAGCTTAATTCTATACTTCAATCTCAAGTAGATGCAGGGGGAGGAATTTTGTGTCAAGTATCGAACTTGATGTGATGTTGAAAGCACATGAAGCTCGATTGTTTAACAAAGTCACTGGATTGATAAAAGACTATGAATCTCGAATTCATGAGAAGGTGGATATCAATGATAAAAATAATGAGTTATGAGTAAAGTCACAGTCTTCAACTTTTAATGAGGAACTTAGGGATCTTCAACGTGTTGCCAAAGAACATCATGTGTTATTTGTATAAGATGTTAAAAAGGTTCGTGAAGACATGAATTTTAAAATTCAAGATATTCGCGAAGATATGTCCAAAGAGATTGTTGTTGTGCAACATGACTATGCATCTCTTAATCAGACAATGGACATTATTGCAGATGCGGTGACAAAGTTTGTCAAGTTATATGAAGCTTTAAGTCCTCAGATTTCTCAAATATCTACTAACGAAGTTCAAAGCTTAAAAGAAATCACAAATCTATTGAACTAATTGAAAGCATTAACCTCGAAGCCTGGTTCATCTCCTCTGATCACACGAGAATTTTATCTCAAAATTTTATTTTGTTTGAATCAGTTCTTTATAAACAATTGGCACCATTGTATCGAATCGTCAGTCTCCTACCAACGAATGCCGCATGTTGTTACATGGGTGCAAGGGGGAGAACAGGTGAAGGTTGGTAAAGGAGAAGGTGCATCTGGTGTGATAAATGAAGAAGCGAAAGTACTTGGCAAGGTGTACACAACCCAAATTCCAAAATCAAAACCATCTGTGTTGATAGTTGAGCCTGTAAGTTCAATTGTTGTTACTGCAAGGCCAATTGCAAAAGGTATTGTAATTAGTTCAGCTGGTAAAGGGGGAAGTGGGTCGAAACCTAAAAACTCCCATAAATCAAGATAGAGGGAAGAATATTCTTGTTAAAAAATCCAAAGAAGAAAGAAAGGTTGAGATTTAATCGGAAATGGATAAACAAAGACAGATTGCAAGCATCCTGAGGCATCGACAAAATGATCCTCCGCATTTGAATAAGGGAGATCCAGGAAGCTACATAGTTACGAGAATATCGAAGTCAAGGTGTCTTTTAATGAGATGTATAAATTTGAGAAAAAGCCCAGGAAGATTCATGCAATCGAGAACTCCGACTTGAATCAACTTGACTTTCCCGTCAACAAAATGTTGTTTCTGATTGCGCGATACAAGGTGGTGGATAGATTCAAGAAGAAGGAGGATTTCATACACATGAAATTATGGTTTCATGTTGTATTGGGATTGGATCAGAAGGATGTTTGGTCCTTAGCAAAAATTACTCAAGTGCTCAGCATATCGAAAAGGGAACTTTTCGAAAATATGTTGCAAAGTTTTCGATATCAGGTAGTAAGGGCAAACAAGGTTCCTTTTTAGTTTTCTATTGTTGATTTCCCGTTGATGAACTTGAATGAATTGATTCAAGTGGCATACATACTCAAGGATATTGATGTTTCAAAGCTTCAAAATACCAGCAAAGAAGATTTACATTTAGGATTTGGTCACATCAAACTGTTTATAGACAATTATTATGATTATCTAGCATTAACTAATGTGGAATTGGCAGCTTCATTTGGAAAAGAAATAATTGTTCCTCAAGAAAAAGTTTTAAGTGAAGCTCAGTTAAAGAAATATATTGATGGTAAGATATGTTTGAAGCCATTTGGTTTGATTTTTGCTGGAAAGAGTAAGAAGGGAAAGTCATCAAAGTTCTTTTTCCAAACAAGTGAAATCGAAAGATATACAACTGCTCACTATACAAACTTAATTGTGCTTATGAATAGTTTTAAGAAGAACAATGATGGAGATAAAGCTGAACTGAAGAAAGTGATGAATTTGTATGCTGAGATTCGAAGAACATTACACATGGCAGGACAACTTTTGATCAACTTATTTCGACATTGCTTACAAAGGGGGAGATTGTTAGGGTATAAATTAGGTTGTAAGATGTCGAAATTGAAATGTTATTTTACGAAGGCAGTATATGTTGAAACTTAATGTTTTAGTCCTTTGTAATGTTTTGTACGCTTTAATATTCTCCTATAAATAAGGGAGTTACTTAGAGTTAGATAAGAACTTGGAAGTCTATCTTGTCTATTATTCTCTCTGTAACCTTTGAAGCATAATACAAGCTTAAACATGATCATATTTACATTTGGTGTTCATAATTCTCTTTACTCTGATTTACATTTCATTTCTCGATTCAATACTTCATC
Source organism: Lactuca saligna (assembly GCF_052625555.1). Lineage (NCBI taxonomy): Eukaryota > Viridiplantae > Streptophyta > Magnoliopsida > Asterales > Asteraceae > Lactuca > Lactuca saligna. The sequence continues at coordinate 203,711,499 of NC_136424.1, read as the reverse complement.
AATAAAGTGAATTAATAAATTAATAAGGATTAAAAATGTACATCAAAAGTAAAGCTAAAAGCAAAAATAAAAATTTAGCTTGTTTAGGGGAGGCTTGAATGTTAAAGAATAATGAAACTAGAACTTCAGCTTTAGTAATCCACCAACACTGCTTCAACTTGATGTAGATGCTAGTCTATAACACTCTTAATATCTTAAGCTTTAAGTTTATAACAAAAATATGAACTTAAAGAATGTAAAAGGAAGAAAGTAAACTTCATGATGAACAAAAGGGAGAGAGTATTCATCCTCTAAGGATGTTACAATTTTTACATGCAAAAGGAATCATCAAATGAAAGCCTTATGTAATGGTCTAAAAGCCAAGGGAATAACCACAAGGTGTTAGCACTTTAAGACATACCATCTCCATATTGTCCCATGCTTCATCATGTGGTTCAAGCATGCTTCCAAGAGCCATGTTCTTTTGATTAGACGATTCAAACGTCCATACTCTTCCATCCTTTGACTGGTTTTGGTTTTCACAAAGAAAAGAGAAGCAACACTTGTGAATTTCATAAAATCCTTTTAGAAACTATAAACCTTAACCTTTTGTTATTAGAAAAAAAAGTCCTTATGGTCCAAAATGTTTTGCATGACTTAATAAATCATTCCATACGATTTAATATGTTACCTGCTAATGAAAATAATTATTTCCAAGAAATAAATAATTTTCAATTTTTTATAAGAGTTTACTAAATATTTATTAAAATCAATTTCAAAAAAATAATCATTGATATTAAGTTGTTGTTAGTGTGACCCTTTAGTATCATATATTATCTAGCAATATCATTTTATAATGACTCTTAGGCATACAGATCTTTCAATCTCCCACTTTCACAAGTATCATTATAAAGTGATATAGATATTGGTTAACACCTAGCAACATTTCACGCTCCCTAGTAATATATGATTTTGTGCCCTTTTATCAACATCTAATTTCCCAGAAGATCAAAGCTACAATTGGTGTATAAGGTATATTATTAGTTATCCTTTTGTTGTAGACATCATGATGAACATGAGATACAGATCTAAATCAATCTCATTAGATGTTCAACTTTTGGCAAGGCACCTAAGATGTATAAATCTCAACATATAAGAGGAACAAATCCTATCTTGGCAAGGCGCCTTAAATGTACAATAGGTGCATCGCGTTTGCATCAATGCCATTATCATGACAGTCGTCGAAATGATTTGCGACACGCATGCCTAGCTTCTTAAAACCTATATCTCTGGTTTGTGTCCCAAAACCCATTTGTGTTGGTTGTGTCCCGAAATCCATATGTGTTAGTTATGTCCCAAAATCCATATATGTGAGTTGTATGAGCATCCAATGAACCCCCCACCCCCACCCCCACCCCGCCATGTTTGCCAAGGGATCAACCTAGTCTATTATGGGATGAAGGACACACTGATTATTGGAGCCTCTGAATCTTGTCGTTATCACCATACTTACTGGTGTAAGTGATGTGCGATAACATGTCCCTCTAGTAGAATTCGGAGATGACCTCCCCCTCTGTAATGAACCTGTAGGAGTGGGGTCTCTACTGCAACCTTTATCTCTTCCACCATTACCTGACATGTTGTAATATTCAAAAAAACTAAAATTGTAACACCTCGTCTTCACTTTTAATAATATAGTGCATATTTTAGGGGTATAATAAAAGAATTGAATAATTGAATATTTAAAAATAAACTTCTAAGCCTTAATAAATAAATAAAAGTGATTATACAAATATTAAATATATTAATTAAGTGAATTAATAAATTAATAAGGATTAAAAATGTAAGTAAAAGTAAAAAAAAATAAAAGCAAAAGTAAAACTTTAGCTTGTTCAGGGTCTAATTATGTCAAAGTAGAAAGTTTTCATTTGTCATAGAAATCTGGTACTTAATAGAAGATGTAATTATGGTAAAGCTTAAGGCTCCATGTAAATTGAGCAGAAAATTCACCCTTATGGGATTTTAACCTTACACAGCCATCATAGTCTTATCTTGCATAAAAATCAACCTAAAAATCCCAAGCATCCATTATATATATATATATATATATATATGTGTGTGTGTGTGTGTGTGTGTGTGTGTGTGTGTGCATCCATTACAACCATATAGGCAAAAAAAAATAAGGAGAGAGGCTTGAACCAAAAAATAAGAGAAATCAGGAAAAGAATGAGAAATCAGAAGTTTGGAGCCTGGTTTTCGACCCTACACAAATAAGAACTCTTTCTAATATATCTCTAGTAAGTCCTTAAGTGTTCTGAACCATTGATAAAGCCTATAGAAGCCCTCTAGATACCCAAAATTGTCCCAAAAATCATACATCTCGACATCATAAATTTTCCTATAACTTACAAGGGTTGTAAAGGAACACGTGAGCCAAATTAGGGAAAACTGTAAAAACAAGATGTGTGGGACATTTTGTCTACTTTCCAGGGCCACTATAACCAAGTTAATTGAATTTATTGCTCATGAGTTATGACTTAAATACTAAACAAAGGTTGTTTGTCCTATTTTCTCTCAATTAATTTTATAGCCTATATGAAGTGAATATCGACCCTTAGCTTTGTAAAGTGATCTTACTTCGAATGTATATGATGCATTAGGTCCCTTGTAACAGAATGTGCTTAGGAATTCATAAATCAATCACGCACGACATGTGCATAATTGATGAAGTTTGTGTATTTTTTACCATGCAAACCCTTGTAATTTTTGTCTTAAACCATGTATTATGACATTATTTAGAGCCTAATAGGTTGATAACTTAATTATTGAATGTAACATCCCAAATTTTCAACCAAATTTTTATTTTTAAATTATAAGTAAAACATCCCAAACCCATTTTCGATAAAAGATAATAAGTACGAATTTGTTTAACATCATAGAAATCGAATAATAAAAATGTATCAGAGTATACAAAAGCCTCAAAACATAGTAAAAAACTAGATGCATATACAGTCAATTCACACCCTTTCCTTTGTCATCGAAACTACATAAAATCCTCTAACTTGTGAGAGTAAGCACAAAGTTTAGTGAGTTTCCCAATATACCATGTATCATATTATATATATATATATATATATATATATATATATATATATATATATATATATGTATATATATATATATATAATGTATAAATTCACAACACCTTGGTAGACATATACGCACAAAGCCCTCATCCAAGTTTAACATGTTAGACTTCTAACCATCTCATTGTCAACACCTTAGTGGGCCTATATGCACAAAGACCTCATCCCAGTCTATTAGACTTCCTTCTATTCTCATAGCAGGCCTTAAGTCTTGAAATCAACTTCCACTAGGATCCACCATATACCACAATAAAACAATAACCAAATTAATCATACAACTATACCATAACAGTACCTGAGCAACCTACCATATTTGTATACAGTTTCACTCATAGTATAGTGAGAAAGCTCACCTGATGTAAACAACTGCAATCTCACATGCAACACCTCGATACAACTAAAGCGGTCCAATTATAACCATGTAACATCCAGATCCTTGATGTATGAAAATTAAATTAATTTTTGAGTGTTGTGTTAGCCACGACATGGTGGCGGTATCCCCACGAATCACAACACATACATTTGGACACCCAATGCTAGTTCATAACCAGTGACTTTTTCATCAGGGCTTTATCAGATTTACCATCTTCTAAAGGAGTAGATCCTTGAAGTTCTTGTCAAGAGATAAGTGACAATTTGTTCGATCTTGTGATGTTCAGAAATTCCTTAACTTTATCCTCTTCCCACTTCTTGGTCAACTTATAGAATAAAGATTTGCATCAATGACATTTTTATGTGGACCTAAATTGTTATCATTCTCCTTTATCCCATTGCTGACAATTTTTCACTTATGTAACCACATTTAGGTCACTAGTGTTGCAATCTCAAATAATGATAATGATGAGGAAACACCATTACAGGTTAGTTCTCTAAACATGCTCTAACCTTATAAAATTCAAAAAATCACACAACAAGTCTTAAAATTGTCATCAAGTTGTTTACAATATCTTATACAAAAACTTTAGGTTTTAATTCATAGATGTATTGATTATGTGTTTTGGTAGGTGCGTTTGAGTGGAGTGGCAATGTTTATTGGTAAGATTGGGCTTTTGGTAGACGTATCCGTTCTTGTCATCCTTCTCATCAGGTAATTCAAAGTTGCATGGGTATAATTGCCTTTTATGCTTGCTAGGTTTTTCAATGGATACACAGAGGATGATGAGGGAAAAGTAGAGTTCATTACTGGTAAAACTAGTGTCAAGGATGCTATGGATGGAGTAATCAAAATTTTCACTGTTGTATTATGTATCTTCTGTATATGTATTTTAATTTAGTTTCATTTTCAACTTTGTAATTCTTGAGGTGTCTATAGGTAGCTATTGTTTATGTTGCAGTTCCAGAAGGGCTTCCATCAGTTGTCACTTCAACAAAAGTTGTCCATTTTCTATAAACCATTTCTTTAATCTGAGTTTTGGATGACTAAAATGTTAATTATATATAATTACAGGCTTCCATACTCAATGAGAAAAATGATGTCTTACAAAGCATTGGTATATTGATATTTTGTTCTCATTGACTTGTATAGTTGTATGTATTTTGTTTTATGTTTTTGGTAATTTTGTATGTGCAAATTAGGCAATCTGCTTGTGAAATGATGGGTTCTGCAACTACAATTTGTTGTGATAAAACTGGAACCTTGACTTTGAATTTGGTGGGATATTTTTCTTTTCTTGGTAACTTCATGATTCTTGCATATTTTATTATTTTATTCTAGTATTAAGTGCCAATCTTCTGTTCATATATTACATAGTTAGAGGAAATCTCCTTTCGTTTCTTTTCTCTTTATTTTGACATCTGAGAAGTAAAAATCCTTCATTCTTTTACCTTATTTATCTCATCTGAGAAGTAAAAATCCACCAAATGTGTCACACCCCAAAACCGAGAACGGCATAATACGTTTTGGGGTGGAGGACGCCATGTACAATATCATTACAATTGCATAATAGTAAAAACAAGAAACAACAACCATTGCATATATATAGTGATAATAATTACAATTGTGTTCTGTAAAGTTAATAGACACCAAAAGTATAACAAAACAAAAGATGAGTCTTGTATATGCTCCATCTTCTTCCAAAAGTTGCCCTGTACCTGTCTATCTTTGACCTAAGGATACAAGTTATTTTGAAAATGAATATCAGCATAAAGCTGGTGAGTTCATCAGAATTTAGTGTCATTGTAGTATAAAAGTGTTTGCAAATTTATAGTATAAAATCTGAAATTTGTATTTATGAGTAGTAGAAATCCTTAGAAAATCCTATATTTTCCAGAAAGTACATTTGTAAGTCAATCGTTCTAGTGTGTAAAAGTAATGTTGTTGAAACTTTCCATTGTAAAAGTATAGTAATAAATCTCATGTGCGTAATACGCCTGAAGAAAAGTTATGGTTGCTAATAGTAGTAGTGTTGTAACTTTAGTTAGTAATAGATCATTAATTACTTCGGGATTTTTGTTCAGAGTTTAAGTCTTAGTGTATTTATTTGGATGTAAGTTTAACTTCTCATGTTACCAATTGTGAAGTAGTAGAGTACCGATGACCCTCCCGGTCATGCGTAGTAAAGTAGTGTAGTGTCACCCCTGGGCCTAGTCGGCTCGGACTGTAGATATTAGTTGGGATGTAATCGTTTCAGTTCCGTATAGATCTATACATATAGTGTTGCTTTCCTTACGGGAAGCCCTGGTCACATGGTGTAAGTATAGTAGAGTGCCTTATAGAGAGAGATAGTGTGATATACTTTGTATTAGTGAATTCTCTTATGCTTTAGTATGATAGTCTTTTACTGTAGTAAGTAGAGTGTTCCCTTATACTTGCATTAGCTTGTAATATTAACAGTTTATGGTATGTATAGTAGTAGTAGAGGTAACTAGTAGTAGCCTTAACTATACCTATTATAGTTAAATAGAGCATGTGAATTCCTGCTTCTGGTCAACAGTAGTAATGAATAAGATAAAAACATTCATATCTACAAAATATATATAATATATTATTAAGAATTCAACGACAGTCGGACGGACAACCAATACCCTAAAACCACATCAAACAAGAACAGGAAATAAGGCCAGCTATCGATCCTAAGTCCTTCAAGTCTTATTTATATAAACATATTTATGTAGATATATTTTTAAAAAGAAAAGTAGTTGGAACATAGTTTTGAAAACAGATTAACAATAATTTAACCATAAAGGTGCATTTGATAATTAGTTAAAACAATTTTATTGACAAGTATCTAAAATTGTAAACTAATCCCTTTTGATGATAGATTGTAAATTACATATGATTTGATAAATAAACATGTAGTAATGTACTTGTATCCCCCCCCCCCCCTAAAACATGTAAAAACATTTAAAAGGTTCATTAAGGGGTATGAACTCACAGGACTATAAATGTGTCGACTAGGATGTTTAGACGTCGAATCGAGGCTTGAAAACGTGCGAGGTTCATATGTAATATTAAATGATACACAATAGTATCTAATTAGATTTAAATAACTAATTAATAGAGGATATACATTTCTAGTCGCGAAAACACTTCAATTCAAGTGTTTGGAGTGACCCGGGTGACATGTATGGACATGTATGGTTTAGATAAGGATTTTACTCTTCAATAGTAAACTCTTTGGAGAGATTTTGGCCCTAAACACCTCATACCCATGAGTTTATGGCCGTAAACTCATGGATGAGGCTCTTGAGTGCTAAATGGCCTTTTACCAATTGAAGGATGATGTTAGGTTTTGTTCTAAGGCATTAGAAAGGGACTAATTCAAACATATGGACTATTTGATGAGTTTACGGCAGTAAAATATGAGTTCACAGCCGTAAACTCTCACCTACACATTCATTATTTTTTTTGAAGGCCATAGGTTAATCATAAGTGGTTCTACTCATTTTTACAAGTCAAGGGGTGAGTTTAGGGCACCATTTAACCCCTTTATAAGAGTTTATGGCCCAGGAACCCATGTATGAGGGGTTTACAGCCGTGAACTCCTTATGGAATTGTTTTAATCGGGTTTAAGGTCCCTAACTTGTTGGTGGTTGCTTCTAGAATTTATTCCAAGGCTTATGAGGTGTGTAAGTGGCATTTTAACACCCAAATATGAGTTTACTCTCCATGAAGGTGAGTTTATGGCCCAAGGATGTTCTTGGGTAGTAAACTCATGTTTACTCTCCAAAAATTCGTTTCAAAGTGTTCTAAGTCCAGTATATTAAGTCATATAGCCATATCTAAGCTCCAAAGGTCGATTGGAAGGGTTTAAAGGCTCAAAAACCCGTTATATGTGTGTTTACGGCCCAAGCATGTTCCAGGGCCGTAAACACATTAAAATGGTCCTAATTGATTATTTAACCACGAATTTGAAGGTCTAAGATGCTAATCTATGAGTTAGGGAAGTTACCTTAGTGATTTGAAGCTTGAAAAGTGTGATTTTTGGACCTAAATCTTGGATTGAGGAGAGAGGTTAGAGAGAGAGTGAAAAAGTGTTCAAATGAGGCTTAAACCACTTTATATATGGTTTGGATTTGAGACACGGTGGAATTCTACCTGATACTGATGTTAACCGAGGCTTTTGGTCGCACCCGATTAAGTTGTCGTCACCCGATGTGGTCAAAACTAAAGTTTGTCTAATTATTAGTTTGAGACGTTTTCTTGTGTTTTTAACATGTTTGGATACTTACAAAGTCAAAATAAAAGTCTTAATTTAATTGACCTAATCCAAAAACAGAAACGGAATAATTCGCTTAAGACGAGTTTTACGGACGGAACGGGTTGTAGCGATGGAACAACTTCAGGTTGTCACAAAATGACACGTCAGCATTACCTCCAAAGATTGTATCTCTTCTTGTTGAAAGTGTAGCTCACAATACAACTGACAGTGTATTTTCCCTTGAGGTAGGTGTTTTGAATATGTACATTACAAGAGCACCAATCCTCTTCTATACCTTTTTTTTTCTTGGTGTTAGTGATCTTTAATCAAATATGAAAAAAGAAAATTCACTGTCAATGTTGGTTTAGTGCTTAATTAATAGGGAGGCAGAGATGTTGAGGTTTCTGGATCTCCAACAGAGAAGGACATACTTCAATGGGGGGTTAAGGTTAGTTAGTTCTTGGTTCATATGTTGGGGATAGAATCTTGTTTTGTATCCTTGATTTTATTTTTAGGTGATGCTCATCATTTCTGTAATTATTGCAGCTTGGAATGAATTTTGATGTCGTGAGGTCAGAGTGTTCAATTATTTAAGCATCCCCATTCAACTCCGAGAAAAAACGAGGTGGTGTTGCAGTCAAACGGATAATTGTATGGAAGCAATCTCTCTACCTTCTCCTTTCCGAAAATAGTTTATGTTTTATGTATGTTGTTATTTGGATTAGGAAGATTTGTTTTTCTAGTTTGACTCATGTTAATAAAATAACAATTAAATGTGATTTATTTTGAATATTAGTATAATTATTTCATGAAATGGATTGTTTTGTTATATAAGTATTTTATTTTGCATTATGAGACTTTTAAATGTGTTATTTAATTTGAAAATTAGTAAATCTATAAATAATATTTTTTTTAAACATTTGAAATTATGATACGCAAAAATGTGTGTCATCTTCATTTATGATATGGCCTTTCTTGACAGGGGTTTTCTTGATACGCATTGTGTGTCATTAACACGCACGTCATAAGGTTACAACATGCTAATGCGTGTCCTCTTCCTTTATGACAGGGCCTTCCTTGATACGCATTGCGTGTCGTGAACGTGCATCGTAATTGAACATCGTAAAATGAGCGATAAATGTGCGTCGTCTATAGATGACGCACAAAAGCGCGTCGTCTCTCTTTATGACAAGGCCTTCCTTGACGCGCATTTGCGCGTCGTCTGAGCCTTTTACGACGCGCAATGAGCGTCGTAAAAGGCTGTTTTTCTAGTAGTGGTTGCGGAATTTTGTTCCCAGTAAAACATGATAAATATGTTATCAGAGAATTTTCAAAGAAAAGTATTTTTATTCATTTTAAAACATTTTGGATGTCATCATCAATACAGAAACATAAGCATAAACAGAACTTACATTCATTATCACTAGTGATCTATATCTCCTTAATCTCTCAGTGTAATGTGACTTCATATCAACACATGTAATATAAACTGAGTGGGTCAGGTTAGGAAACCTGGTGAGTACATAGGGTTTTCAACCAATAATAATATAATTATTATGTTTAATATTCAAACAATTAATCAACCCAATTACCCATCCCCATTATCTTCTTTACTCTTAAGGATCTACCCTAAAATTCAGCTATTCCTCGTTCATTTATTCCTAAGGATTATCCTAAGGAATTAGAACGAAGTCCATCGTTGCCACGGTTTACACAATAGGCACTAAGTCTGCATAGTCGTCGGGGATTAGGCACCAAGTCTGCATGGTCACCAGGGTTTAGGCATCAAGTCTGCATGATCGCCAAGGTTTAGGCACTAAGTCTGCATAGTCACCAGCGTTTAGGCATCAAGTCTGCATGATCGCCAAGGTTTAGGCACTAAGTCTGCATAGTCACCAGGGTTTAGGCATCAAGTCTGCATGATCGCCAAGTTTTAGAGTACACCGGGTGAACACATCATTCTCAACACCTACAGGTTGCGAGTATGCTAGTATTCCATTGGACTGTCTAAAATAGTCTGTGGTTGTCATCCATACTCGGCTAGATGATGGGTTCAACATTTAGGAACAAGGTTTCTTAAATCGTCCACCTCTCACCCTTACCTCATGGTCTATATCACCTCTCAACTCATCATCCAACTCATATTTCATCTACCCATGTTTTACCCAACATATTATGTAGATATAAATACATATACAGTTTAAATCATATAAAACTTGTATAAAATTGTTCATCCAGCATAGATAGCAATTATACATATAATATGCACACAGAACATGTAGTTTATATAAAATACTTAATATCTATGTGTAAGATGAAAGCGACCATGCACTCACTTGATAAGGTGGTGACTTGGTACTTGGACAGCGCTTCGTTTACCTTAAAATAATTTCCTTCGACGAAACTTACAAGGTGGTTTTAGCTAGGAGTCGGGCTCTGCAGGGGCAGAACTTCGTCGCTGAATCTTTCTAAGAAAGATTCGTGCAGCGCTTCAGCGGTCACCTTACTATCCTAAAACTACAGAAAGAGAATTTGAATCACGAGGGACCAAAATGTTCGGGGGATAAGAAGAGAAAGATTCTTGAATCAATAGAATGGTGCAAGAAATATGAGAGCCCAAGTCTCTTATTTATAGTAATTGAATTTACAAAAACTACCCTCCATAATAACTTAATGACCTTATAGTTATATAAACGACTAAACACCCCTTCATAATACTATTTTAAATATATTTAACGATATTTGTACTAAACTAATGTCGAAAGTACTCAACACTAGTCTTATAATAATCGCATCATCGATACCTTTCTAATGATATATACATTGTGTGTGTGTGTGTGTGTATATATATATATGTGTGTGTGTGTGTATGATTTATACTTTATTATAACTCGGATTTTGGCGTTCTTTATATGTATTGAACCCTTGTAACATATACTACAACTTGGTTAAGATTAACCCTTCTAAATAATCTTCCATCAAGAACTCATTTTTTATGCTTATTGTCTCTAAATTGACTAGCCCATATCTGTGGGTGTTACAAAACCTAAATGGTTAAATTTTATAATTCGTAATTGTATCACTTAGAAATTACTTTATGATATTTAATCAATAAAATATGCAGCATGAAAAATGGTTAAATTTTATGATTCGTAATTGTAATACTCAATTTCTATGGTTTTCTTTCTTTTAATTTGTTATTTTTTTTAACTAATTATAAAAGTATGGGACCAGGATGTTATTGGTTTTGGTTCCAACTTTTCAGGAACTGCTGGTCCAGTTCCGATTCCTTGTAATTTAGTTGGGTACCCACATATGCTAACTGTTACCTGTAATGCTGCAAAATCTCTTTTTTTGTCCTCTTAGAATTCCAACATGAGAAGAGATGTCAAGATCAAATTTAAAATGGTTATATGGAAGAAACTACTTTTTTTGAAATATATCAAGAAAATTGTCAAAGCTCTCTATCTTTTAAGCTCTTATTGCAACAAAAAGTAACATTAGTAAATGACAACTGATTTCATGAAAAACCTTGTAGATTTAAATCATTCATTCAGATCCATCTCCACCAATGATGACAATTGTTGGCTCAACAATATGGTTTATACTTTTTTTTTCTGAGAAATTGTATTTTTATGTATTGTTTAGCTGTTTATGGTCGGTGGGTGTTTAGGGCCGTAAACAGGTTTATGGTCGTGAACCCTGTTTACGGTCCAATGAGTGTTCATGGTCGTAAACCCATTTATGGCCCATGTTCCCTTTGTATATATATAGGGGTGAGGGGTGTGAGGAAAATGGTGATGAACACTAGAGTGAAGAAGTAGGGGTCCCTTTGGCTTTAGGAGGAACTTGTGGTGCTAGCTTTGGGTGAGGTATAGAAAAGAGAGTGTGTGTTAGTGTGTATGAATCTTGTATCTTGATCTTCCTTCATATCAATACATCCAAGATTCATTATCTTCTTCTTCTCCTTCTCTTCTTATTGTGATCTGGCATCATCCGTTTGATTGGGTTTCCGCACCATCAAACGGATCTAATCGATACACAGGCATTTTTGGGGACTTACAATTGGTATCAAAGCTTGGTTGTATCAATCGATTTTTTTCAGATCTGGAGCTTATTTGATCTTATTTTGAAGATATTTTTGCGTTTTTGGATAGATCTCGCAAAAATAAGGGGGGTTTGTTATTCGTTTTTTCCTAAAAACAAGTTTTTGATCGAGTTTTGGAGCAAAAAGGGTGAAAAAAACGTTGTTTTTCGTCAAGAACAGTGATTTCTGAAGAGTTTACGGTCATTAAAGGGCTTACAGTCCAGAGTTTACGGCCAAAAACGGGTCGCCGGATTTTGCGGCCTCAGCTCGATGGACGGTGGATTGCGGCTCGGCTCGGCGGCTTGCGGATCGAACGTGTGCGGCTCGGCTTGGACGGCTTGGCTCAGCAGCAAGCTTCGCATCAGGGCTTCATTAAAAAAAATAATAAGACACGATTTTTAGGGTGCTGGGTTTCAAACCCGCGACCTCTTGCTCACAAACCAAGCCTCTTACCATCTCAGCTAGCCAAGCACTTGTGATCTCCTTCCGATAATTTAAACTAAAGCTCTCCCTGTCGCACCACTTTCGCATATTTAACACTTTTAACCCCAAAAATCAATTTCTTTCATATTTAAATTTCTTTTTCAACCAAAGAAATTTTATTTTTATTTTTTGACTTTTTACTTAAAATTTTGACTTTGACTTTAAACTTTGACCTTCTCGGTTTGAGTTTTTAAATTTGACTTTTAAGGTTGACTTTTGAGGTTTATAGTTTAATATATTTTTAAATTTAAGTTTGACTTCTAGTTGTGCTTTTAATAGTTTTTCAAGTTTACGAGGGAATTGAAAACATGAAAGAGAGTCGTCAGGAGATGTTAAGACAAAATTTTAACATGTTTGATTATATCCCTAGAGAATCCCTGGAAGCTCAGTTGCAGCGATTTACCACACTCACTACTGAGATGAATATAGCTGGGATCTTCTTGACCAAATCTGAGACAAACAAAAAGCTGTTGAATGCACTTTCGAAATCGTGGGATATGGATGTGGCTGACATCAAGAAGACAAAAGATCTCAATCATCTTAGTCTGGCTGATATAATTGAAGAACTTGACGCTTTGAATTGTCGAAAAACAATGAGTTCTGCAAACCTTCCGGTCGATGAAGTGTCATGTTCTCAATCATGTGAATATACGATTAAATTTCTTCGGGATCAAATTGATTTATTAAAAAGGGAAGTTGAGGACCTGAGATATGAAGGATATCAACTCAAAAAAGGACAGAAACCCCTGAAGGCTGAATTAGAAGCAAAAACCAAAGACTTTAGGAAACTTTAGGAAGAGTATAGCAACAAGTGTGAAAATTATAACTATATTAAGAGACAACTTGCTACTGTAACTGAAGAACTTGACGCTTTAAAAATTAAGTGTGGAAGAACAGACGTTAATTTTAAAAATTATACTACGTCAACTCAGACAGTCGAGTCCTTATTCGAAACCCAATTAAAATTTAAAGATAATCTAAACAAGGGTCTAGGGTATGATAGTGTTCCTCCACCTTTCAATCATAACTACACATCCATCCCAATGACACAGGAAGAAATTGACAGGGAGGCACATCTTCGATATGGCAAACCAGCTGGATTTGTGTCAAGAGGTATTCAGGTTGAAACTACTAATGTTTCTGCTTCATGTACAGGTAAAGTAGCAGAAGATGAGAACAAGGAGAAAACCATTGAACAAATCAAAATCTCCTTGAACTCTGAATCTGTTGCTTCGAACTCAACTACTTCTAATCAACCTGCCGTTGACAAATACAGGCTACCAATTCCAACGCAACAAAGTTCTTGTTGCAAGTGTGCATGTGGGAACAAGAGAAAAGGCAAGGACACGCCACCAGGGGCAGAAAGAAACAATTTCCCAATGAAGAAAAAGACTTGTTTTCACTGTGGAACACCTGGTCACATTGCCCGAAATTGTCCAAATCGCGCAAACGCTCCTTACTACGCAAAAGGCTGGCAGAACGCGCCAAGAGGGAGATACTCCAAAAGATACCCCTCGAGATCACAATCATACATTGACAACTGGAATGCCAACAAGGCAAAGAATGCATCTCCCAAGGCCAAGAATTCAACTCCCAAGGCCAAGAATCAAACTCCAAAGGACAAGAATCAGAATCCCAAGGGCAAGAAGGGAATGTCGGCCAAGAAGTCCAATCCAAGAGATGCTTCCGTGAAGCCAAAATCAAAGTCATCTCAACACCGACATCAAGTTCCAAAGCAAGTACTGAGCCACCCATCAGATTGAAAAAGAAATGGGTTAAACCCAACTACAAATGGGTTCCAAAGGCTCAATCTCCCAAATCAACTGACGACTCTAATATTTCTACATCTTCTGTTTGTGATAAGCAAGACATGTCATGGGAGAGAGTATCATGCAAGGATGACAAAGGTTGACCCAGTTTCAAAATGGACTGGATTCCAAAGACCAACTAATCCCGCTCTGTGTCGGAGCAGCTATGGAGGCATATCATCAGACTTCGGTTTGTTGGTAGTGGCTGTTCCGGGCACATGATAGGGGATTTCTCTCAACTGTACAACATTCAGACTTTTGCTTGAGACTATCTGTCCTTTTGCGGGAAGGGAAGAAAGGAAGGGATCACTCATGGGGTTAGTGCTTAATGATATAAAGAATTTTCATATCTGTTCTGAGATTATGCGTGCTGTTCTCAGACCCTCTGGATGCAAATTCAATCGGTGACTTACGGTTTGAGTTTTCTTCTCTATACTCTTGAATTTTTCTTAAGTTAATTCACTTTAAAGACTAATTTTTGTTTTAGGATAGTTTAAATTTGCGCATTTACTTTCGTTTCTCTCCTATGCACAAATTTAGGGGGAGAAATAAAAACAAAACAAAAATTAGAAAATTTTCAAAAATCCAAAACATTAGAAAATCAAAAAATATTATCGCTAATAGTTCTGCTTGAGGGAGATGTTTTGGGAAGTGATATGATCATGTGATAACATGCAACCTGAGTCTGTGTAACATACCCAAAGTTGAAGGGTCTTTGCTCTGGGTTGATGCGCTGGTAGGCACGAAAGATTCTAAATGGACTTGACTAGGCATAGTTGAACTTAAGGAATTCATAGACTTGACAAATCTTGACCTAGTTAGATCCGTTTAGCCTGACCATACGATGCTTGGATAGATTGAGCAGGGAGATATATATGGGAATCTACTCGTCACATTAAATGAAATCGTATCTGGAACCGTGGTTTAACTTTTCCTCGATGTGCGGATTCTTTCCTTAATTCCGGTATTGATGGGGCGACTGGTAAATTCCGATAAATTAGGTCTGTAGAAAATTATTTTCTTTCTTTCTTACTGTTAGTCATATGTTCCCTCCTTTGATTGATCGAGAGATCCGACCTGGAATGTAACATATGCAATTCTATTTCTCTGCATCTTCTCTCTATGCAATTCTTTCTATCTGTTAGCCATATACTGTCTCCTTTGCGTGACTTACAATCTGACATGGTACATAGTATATGCACCATTCTCTTCTCAATCCCTATGAAGCTTCAGTTAGTCATATGTTTCATCCTTTGCGTGATTAGAAGTGATCCGACCTGGATGTACAGTATATGCATTCTAAATCTATCTTCTCTCTTAATAATTATCTACTCACCCGATGTAAGGAGTACTCTGGAAGTCCTTGATTATTGGGGCATATCAGGAAGCGGGAAACATGTTCCAGCACAATTAAAATTGAACACTCAAAGATTGTCTATAGATCTCGCTACTCAATTTAGGTGAACAACAATATCCCTGGTCGTCGTCAGCTGAATGGTCCTTAAGAAATAGTTTCCAGAAACTTAGGAACACTTTGTCTTAGATTCATTAGTATGTCCTAAAAATTGTCATAATTTTTCGTGTTTAAGTGGACCACAATACCGGCGATCGACCAGACAAAGACGTGAAGATAGAAGGTACCAACAAGTGGATTAAGGTTGTCTAAAAAACTTTGATCCCAAATCATTCTTAAAGTTAGATATCATTTTATTTTTGTTAAATTTGTTCATAGTTTCTTCTAATTTAAATATTAGGGGAAAATTAAAAATTAAAAAAAAAAAAAAAACAAACAAAAATCAGAAAATTAAAAAAAAATCCAAAAATAGTGTTATCTATGTTTTATTTCTTGTTCAAGAAAATCAAAAAAAAAAAATCCAAAAATATTTTTGTTTCTGTGCTAAGTTTTCTTTTAGTTTTGTTTTGTCTTGAAAAGTGATTTCAGGTATAGATAAGACTCATGAAGTTTGTGTCGAAGATTTCTGAGCTAAGGCTTCATCTGTGAGCATCAAAGAATTCGCATTCGAAGGAGCAAGAAATGAAGATTATTCTTTCGACATTCAATCTTTCAACCCCAGAAGCAAGGTGAAGCTGAAATTGAAGAACATGTGACGGATTGCATTGAAGCCTCCTCAATCAGTCTGTTGCTATGTTAAACCTGCTGAAGTGATCTAGAAGTTCAGTTCTCTTTGATGTTCTCTCTGAAGATTCTCAAGCTGAAAGCGCTATCTTTCAAGAATCAGTACATCAAGCCTCCTCACCGGATGTGGGTTCAAAGCCAAATTCTGAAGAAAAGCCCAACCGGTCAATATGAAGTCATTCATTGAAGATTCATCAAGTTCATCTTGAAGCTGTGAAGAATTTGAAAATTAATGCTGAAGCCAAGTTCCCAATGAAAGTCAGCTACTTTTTAGGGGGAGCTTGTTGGGTCATTTAAGAAAAGAAAAAGAAAGCTATAACCCAAGGGGGAGATTGTTGGGTCAAAAATATGGTTTATACTTTTCTTTTCTGAGAAATTGTATTTTTATGTATTGTTTATCAGTTTATGGTCGGTGGGTGTTTACGGTTGTAAATAGGTTTACGGCCGTGAACCCTGTTTACGGTGGTCGTAAACCCATTTACGACCGTAAACCCATTTACGGCCCATCTTCTCCGTCCCATGTTACCTTTGTATATATATAGGGGTGAGGGGTGTGAGGAAAAGGGTGATGAACACTAGATGAGCTTAAGTGTGTGCATTTGAAGGTGTTCTAGAGAGAGAGATAAGAGAGTGTGTTAGTGTGTGTGAATCTTGTATCCGGATCTTCATTCATATCAATACATACAAGATTCATTATCTTCTTCTTCTCCTTATCTTCTTATTGTGATTTGGCATCATCCGTTTGATTGGGTTTCCACACCATCAAACGGATCTGATTGATACACAGGCATTTTTGGGGACTTACAAAAATTGATTTCTTGTATCACCTTTTTTCATAATACAGCTACATAGTTCATCATTAGAAACTTAGGTTTCCTCTGCAGCAACAAATTTAGCGTTATTATTTTTTTAAAAGAGTTGAAGGTAGGTTGTCAAATTGGAAAAAAAAAATTTTAAAAATAAAAAATAAAAAATAAAAAAAAAGAGGTTCAACATGTTGGTTTGGGTAACTATTGCTTTAATTGTGGACCAGTTTGCCCATGTTATCATTTAGCCTCATCAAAAAGGAATAGCACATGCATCTTGTAGCTTGGGATGCAAAACAACAATAAAGATTCAAGACTATAAAGGACAATGATAGAGGTTAATAAGGGAATTCACTAATGTTAGAAAGCTACCATCCTAGACATGACCATATACATGTTACTATTTCCCCTTCTTTTGGTTAAGTGTTATATGTGGGTACATAAAAGAACGAAATGATGATTTTTAGGAGTAAAATCAGACATAAAAGCAACTTAATATTGATACTTGTAAACTTATACACTGTAAGTTTCGTTGGCAAATTACTAGAAAGTCATGAATACATAAAGACAAATACCCATTTATCCTTATTTTATTTGTCAAAAAGAAAAAAAATATTACAAGTTGTTGAGAGGAAAGTGTCTAAAACTTTATCATGTTATGCAATAAAATCATCACACCACAATCATAGAAATGAAATTAATATCTTTTCAGAAAAATACAATAAATAATTTGATTAATTTTTCTTTTTGTTTCATGACCAAAAATTACCTTTTTCATATTCCAATGCTTGCAGAATCATTTCAATCTGGAAAATAAAAAACGTAAAATATTTAAATAAAAAAATATAAATGTTTTGAAAATAATTAAAACATGAAGATTAAATAGAATAAAATAAACATACTTTGTCAAACTGTTTCACTAGAGTTCTTGAATTTCTTCAGCTGTATACCAAAAGTACCCCTCATTCCACCACCAAGAACATTTTACATTTCATTTAAAGTTGTTTGCTGAAATGTACTCTTTTCAATCTTAAGTACACCATCAGAAGGTGTTATATCTCCCACAATAGCAATAAAATTCAGATTATGTTATCAAGTTTTAATAATCCACAAATACAAAAGATAAATCATGGAACAAATGGTAATTTTCAGGAATTAATTTTGTACCTTCTGCAATGTCGTGCACAATTGCAATCTTCATATACTTATTCAAGTTTATATAGAAAAGTTGTGTTTTTATCGATGATTAGTTGAGAGATTGAAATCAGAAGAAACAAAATGTAAGTAAATCGAACCTTCCCTGTTGACTCTTTTTTCCAGCTTCTTTTTACTATAACAACGTGAATTTTCAAAACAATTTTTCATTTTTGCAAACATCAAAAACCAACATTTAATGTTTGGAAATCACATGTGTAACAAATGTCATTGTAACAAAATACATCCCATAATCATAAAACAGTTCCTTCGTCAGTGTGTACAATCACGCCGGCAACTTACCACGGTCCTCGCTAGTACCTGAAACACATAACACAACAATTGTAAGCATAAATGCTTAGTGAGTTCCCAAAAATACTACTTACGCACATACGCCTTTCCAGGCCCTGACCTTCCGGTCCATGTGTCTCAGGGGACTTCCATCCCGACTCGGTAAAGCTTCCGGTCCTAGCTGCGTCAACCTTACGGTCCACATCACAACGCCTTCTGGCCCATAACATATATGCCTTCCGGTCCATAACATAATGCCTTCCGGCCCATATCAAGCATATCATACATAGCACATATAACGATTAACTTATCATATAAAACGCATACAACTCATAACATATCCGACCTTCCGGTCACACTATAAAACCCTTCCGGGTACAGTATAGTGAGAAAACTCACCTCGTGGAAAGTCTAGAATCTCGCATACTCGCTATCTCCAAATCCCAACAAGACACAACCTCGCCTAATCATAACAAATATCATTTTAATTAATATCGACTTCCACAACTAGACTTTACCCCTTATCATCATTCCTTAGAGGGTAAAAGACCATTTTACCCTTCCTTGACTCAAAGTCCACATGTTGACCAAAACCCTAAAAGTCAACAAAAGTCACCATTCCAGTACGCGGGGCATACCGCTTGATGTACGCGGGGCGTACATCGCCAACCCAGAAATCGGGGTCTCCACCCAGTACGCTGCGCGTACTGGGAGTTACGCCCAACGTAACCTTCAGTTCTAAACACTCTTTGTTTTTGGTCTTAATCGCTTAAGCCATTACTTCAACTTCCATATCCAGCTTTATTTAAGCATCTTTACCCATAAAGTCGAAACCTTTAAGCCTTGGCATGGCTGTAAAGGCTCCTACACTCCTTAACATCTTTCTATTCCAACTCAAGGATCTAGATCTCATGCATGGTTAAACATTCACGTCCAAGATTACATTTTTATGAGTTTACAACTCAAAGAGACCAGAAATATGATGGATCTAAGCTAATGGAGACCATTTTCTCATAAAGTCTCCACCTTTGGGACCAAAACCCTAGAAAATGGTCCAATAAGCATACCACAAAAACTATATTCAAGATCTGAACTTTTTATCTTAGAATGAAGCTCCAACCTTTGCAAAGCTCGGATCCACACTTGAACACCAACTTCTAGCCTTCCCAATGAACTCTTCTTCTCCTTTGCTATCATGAAATGGCACCACCAAGCTTAGAATACTCACAAATGGACTAAGAATGAATAAACACTCTCTTTAGGGTTTCTTTCTGAGGGATGGTGGCTGGGGAATCAAGCCATCACATTCCTTTTATAGCCAACCACCACAATTAGGGTTTTTGTGCCTGGACCGGTTACGCCTAGCGTAACCTTGGGTACGCCCAGCGTACCCGAGGGTGAACATGTTTAAATGAAGCGTGCGAGTACGCGCAGCGTACTCCTTGTACGCCCAGCGTACTCGCTCCTCATGCAAACCCTAAATGACTTAATTAAAAAATGAAGGCTTAAATAAAAGGGTACCTGGATTTCGGGCTGTTCAATTCTCCCCACTAGAACCAGACTTCGTCCCCGAAGTCTCACACTGAAAATAATTCCAGATACTGATCCCGCATCTCATACTCGGACTCCCATGTCAGCTCGAACCCCTTCCGATGTTGCCACTGCACTTGTACTAAGGGTACTTCTTTGTTCCTCAGAACCTTAACCTTTCGATCCCTGATCACCACTGGTCTCTCAACATAGTTCAAGCCTGCATCCACCTGAATATCATCTAATGGCACCACTGCCGACTCGTCGGCAATACATTTCCTCAACTGCGAGACATGAAAGGTGTCGTGGATCTGTCCCAACTCAGCAGGTAGATCCAACCGGTAGGCTACCCTACCTACCCTAGCGATTACCCTGAAAGGTCGAATATATTGAGGTCCCAACTTGCCCCTCTTCCTTAACCGTATCACTCTTTTCCAAGGAGAGACCTTTAGGAGCACAAGGTCACCAACCTGAAACTCGAGCTCAGACCGACGTCTGTCCGCATAACTCTTCTGGCGACTCTGAGCGGTCAACAATCTCTACCTGACCTGTTGTAGCTGCTCGTTCATCTGAAGTACAATCTCTGTGCTACCCATTACCCGCTGCCCCACCTCTCCCCAGCAGATGGGGGTGCGACACCTCCTCCCATACAACAGCTCAAAGGGTGGCATACCAATGCTCGAATGATGGTTGTTGTTGTACGAAAACTCTGCTAAGGGTAAATAGGTATCCCAACTCCCTCCAAAATCCAAAACACTTGCTCGGAGCATATCCTCAAGCGTCTAAATCGCCTGCTCACTTTGTCCGTCCGTCTGCGGGTGGTATACGGTATTGAAATGCATCCTCGTATCCAACTCCTCATGAAACTTCTTCCAAAACCTGGAAGTAAATCGTACATCCTGATCTGAAACGATCGACATCAGAACCCTGTAACATCCCCCTCTGGCACGTATCACAATATTGTCCGCTTTGGGCCACTCGGCACGAGGACTTCCCAGGGGGTCACCCATCCCGGTACTACTCCCGCCCGATCACGCTTAACTGCAAAGTTCTTATGGGATCTGCTGCCCTCACGGCTTTAAAACGCGTTGTGATAGGTAAGGTATCCACACCCCTTATATGGAATTCTTAGTTCTCCTTTCCAGTCGATGTGGGATCAGATCTAACCCACTTTCACCCCCCATTATAGGGTTCGACATCCCCGTCGAACACATCGACCCGTGCCCTAGCTCTGATACCATTTGTAACATCCCCCTCTGGCACGTATCACAATATTGTCCGCTTTGGGCCTATCACAACGCGTTTTAAAGCCGTGAGGGCAGCAGATCCCATAAGAACTCTGCAGTTAAGCGTGCTCGGGCGGGAGTAGTACCGGGATGGGTGACCCCCTGGGAAGTCCTCATGCCGAGTGGCCTAAAGCGGACAATATTGTGATACGTGCCAGAGGGGGGTGTTACAAACCCCATGTCGCGATACCACCTCCATCACATATAACTCTGCCAACTTCTCTGCATAAGAGCTCTCACTGATAGCTAGAAAATGAGCGCTCTTCATCAATCTATCAACAATCACCCAAATTGCATCGATCTCCCTCGCAGTCCTTGGCAATTTGGAGATAAAATCCATGGTAATCTGTTCCCACTTCCATTCGGGAATCTCCAACGGCTGCAATTTACCGTGCGGATGCTGGTGCTCGGCCTTAACCTGACGACAAGTCGGGCACCTCTCGACGAACCATGCAACATCCCTCTTCATACAAGGCCACCAATACTCCTTCTTTAGTTCCAAATACATCTTAGTAGCCCCGGGATGGATCGAGAATTTCGATCGATGCGCTTCCTCCATCAAAATAGTACGCGTACCGCCCACAAACGGTACCCAAATCCAACCCTGAAATGTCATAAGTCCCCGACCATCCGTAACGAATTCTGATACCTGACTGACAACCCGCTCCCTCTTCTGGTTTTCTAGTCTCGCAGCCTCAGCCTGAGCCCCTCGGATGGTGTCCAAAATCGGAGTCATCACCGTCAACCTCATACAAACATCTCGGATCGGGGCGCTTTCCGCCCTACGGCTCAACGCATCGGCCACGACATTAGCCTTGCCCGGGTGGTACAGGATCTCACAATCATAATCCTTCACCACATCCAACCATCTCCTCTGACGCATATTCAGATTTGGCTGATCCATCAAGTACTTCAGACTCTTGTGGTCCGTGTATATGGTACACTGAACCCCATAAAGATAGTGTCGCCAAATCTTGAGGGCAAACACCACAGCCCCCAATTCCAGGTCGTGGGTGGGATATCTCGACTCATGAGGCTTCAACTGCCTCAAAGCATACACTAAAACGTGTCCCCCTCTGCATAAGCACTGCCCCTAATCCAGATATAGATGCATCACAGTATACCACAAATCCTCCATCCCTTCCGTGAGTGCAAGCACCGGGTCCTCGCACAATTTCTGACGAAGGGTCTCGAATGAGGACTACTGCTCTGGACCCCATGAAAATGCAACTCCCTTCCGGGTCATCTTAGTAAGTGGCACGGCGATCTTGGAGAAATCCCTGATAAACCTTCAATAATAGCCGGCCAATCCCAGAAAGCTCCTAATATCAGTGGGCGATCTCGGAATTTCCCATCTCATCACTGCCTCGATCTTGGCCGGATCGACCAATATCCCTTTCTGGTTAACAAGGTGCCCTAGGAACTGGACCTCTCGTAACCAGAAATCACACTTGGAGAATTTGGCATACAGCCTCTCCAATCTCAATACTCCAAGAATCTCCCTCAAATGTTCCTCATGCTGCTCCCTAGACCTCGAATATACCAAAATATTATCAATGAATACGATCACCGCCCGATCCAGCATCGGCCTGCACACCCTGTTCATAAGATCCATGAACGCAGCCAGGGCATTAGTGTTTCCAAAAGGCATCACCACAAACTCGTAATGTCCATAACGAGTTCTGAATGCAGTCTTCTGAATATCTTCATCCTGAACCCTCATCTGATAATAACCCGACCTCAAGTCTATCTTTGAGAACCAAGATGCCCCGTTAAACTGATCGAACAGATCATCGATCCTAGGTACCGGATACCGGTTTTTAACCGTCAACTTGTTCAACTCTCGGTAATCGATACACATCCGGTGTGAACCATCCTTTTTCTTGACAAAAAGAATCGGCGCTCCCCAAGGTGAGCTACTCGGTCGAATAAACCCCTTTCCCAACAGCTCCTAAAGCTGCAAGGATAACTCCTGCATTTCTGGTGGAGCGAGGCGATAAGGCGCCATGGTGATGGGCGCCGCTCCCAGAACCAGATCGATATGGAACTCCACTTGTGTTTCCGGAGGCACACCTGGTAGTTCTTCGGGGAACACATCCGAAAACTCGCACACTACTGGAACCTCGTCAACCAAATTTGGCCTCCCCGCGGCCACTCGAGTGTCCATCACATAGGCTATGAATCCACTACAGCCCTGCTGCAAACTCTATCTCGCCCTAGCAGCCGAACAAAACGCTGACCCACACCGGGTCCCCTCGCCATACACAGTAAGCACTCCCCCACTAGGGTCTCGTATAGTCACCAGCTGTCTCTCGTAGTCAATGACTACCCCAATCTTACTTAACCAGTCCATGCCCACGATGACGCAGACATCTCCCATCGCTATAGGAACCAAGTCTATAGGGAACTTGACACCAAAAATCTCGAGCACACATCCTCGAATCACGTCAATGGTGTATACCGCTTTCTCATCAGCTATGGAAACCCTTAGGGGTCGACTCATCACCTCCCGATCAATACCGATGTGCTAGCTAAAAGCCAAAGATACAAAAGATCGACTCGCACCCGAGTCAAATAATACCAAAGCAGATACAGAATTCACAAGAAACGTACCCACGCATATTATAATATAAGCACAATATCTCTGCATAAAAGTAAATACACGAAAGAATACATACCAGCCACGACATCGAGCACCGCGCAGCCCTCCTCTGCAGTCAACTGAAAAGCTCTCCCACGAGCCTTCAGAGCCTCGGCTTTCTCCGACCGAGTCTCGGTAACCCTAGCAGTAGGCGCAAATCCCTGGTGAAGCTGAGGACACTCGGCCTTCCGATGGCCGGTCTGGTTGCAATGAAAGCAAACCATAAATCCCTTGGGGCAATCCCTAGCGATGTGCCCCTCCTTTCCACACTTGTAGCAAGCACCTGATCGACATGCCCCCTCATGACCCTTGCCGCACTTTCCACAAGTGCGGCCCTTCTGACCTCCTGTCCTCGAATCGGCGGACTTGGTCCGCTTGGCTGCCGACTGGGACTGAGCCGGCCGCCGATCCAACTCGATCTCTCTCTCTTCCTGGAATTTGCCTGGAGCTCAGCAAAGGTCTAGTATGACGAGTTTGATACGAACTCCCGAATATCCCTCCTCAGTACACCCAAATATCGGCTCATCCAAGCCTGCTCAGGGCAGAACATCGCCCTCTCATGAAACTTCCGAGTGATCACAGTAACCGAATCATTACCCGGCTTGAGGGTCAGGAACTCCTTAACCAACCATTCCCTCTCCACCGGGGGAACATACTCGTCTCTGAACATAGAAGTAAACCTCTCCCAAGTCATGGCTGAAATCTCCGCAAGAGTGAAGTTCGCCGTCACAAACTTCCACCAATCCTTTGCTCCCAGGCGAAGCTGGTTCAAAGCGAACCGTACCCTCAGATGCTCCGGACATGAACATGTGTAGAAGCATCCCTCAATATCAGCAATCCATCTCATCGTAACAATCGGATCCTGCGTCCCATCAAACTCGGGTGGATTCGTGTTGTTAAACTCCCTGAATAGCAATGAGTCACCCCCCTGTGGTCTGGCAGCAGCCACAGCTACGGTAGCTGCAGCAGCTGCGGCCTTAGTCACCACGGCGTACCGCTCATCGAAAGTATCCATCAGTGTGGTCTTGATAGACCCAAACATCTCCGGAATCTCGGTCCGGATCGCCGCAGCCACCTCCTCGTGAATCATCTAACGAAGCTCCTCGTCACTCACACCGCTCGTACCAGGTCTGTGGCGTGGCCTAACCATAATTCCTCTGAAATACAACATAAAAATATCAGAGACTCCATCGAGCATAATCGCACTCGATAACGCAACCCTACTCGGCCTCCGATACCCAAGGATTCTTACTTGGGTTGCCCACTGACCCAGTGTCTTCAGTAGTACGGGCCCAATACTACCAACTACACCGCATCAGCATTCACCCCAAGTCCTCCTCCCTGGACCCCGGATCATGAGTACTCTATTCTTGCTATGCACTGGCTACCTACTCGCTCTCAAAGTATCTCATAGCAGTAGGTTCCCCTAGACTAAGGCATCACAAATCAGGCCACTCTAGTCCTAATATGAATACCTAGTCTACTAGCATGTGTATCATATCATAACATATCTCATAACACATATTGTAAGGGTATTTTGGGGATTTTACCGTTCGGGCACTGGCTGACCGTACACACTGCTTCTCCTTTGGTTATTACGAAATCTCTTATAAAAAATTTATGCTTTTATTAATTAAAATTTTTCCTCAAATCCCCGGTTTGAGTTCAGTTACGCCCGAAGGTGCATTCGAATCCCTCAAACCAAGGCTCTGATACCAACTTGTAACAACATGAATTTTCAAAAAAAAATTCATTTTTGAAAACATCAAAAACCAACATTTAATGTTCGGAAATCACATGTGTAACAAATGTCATTGTAACAAAATACATCCCATAATCATAAAACAGTTCCTTTGTCAGTGTGTACAATCACGTCAGCGCCTTCCCACGGTCCTCGCTAGTACCTGAAACACATAACACAACAACTGTAAGCATAAATGCTTAGTGAGTTCCCCAAAATACTACTTACGCACATACGCCTTTCCAGGCCCTGACCTTCCGGTCCATGTGTCTCAGGGGACTTCCATCCCGACTCGGTAAAGCTTCCGGTCCTATCTGCGTCAACCTTACGGTCCACATCACAATGCCATCTGGCCCATAACATATACGCCTTCCGGCCCATAACATAATGCCTCCCGGCCAATATCAAGCATATCATACATAGCACATATAATGATTAACTAATCATATACAACTCATAACATATCTAACCTGCCGGTCACACCATAAAACCCTTCCGGGTACAGTATAGTGAGAAAACTCCCCTCGTGGAAAGTCTAGAATCTCGCGTACTCGCTATCTCCAAATCCCAACAAGACTCAACCTCGCCTAATCATAACAAATATCATTTTAATTAATATCGACTTCCACAACTAGAGTTTACCCCTTATCATCATTCCATAGAGGGTAAAACACCATTTTACCCTTCCTTGACTCAAAGTCCACATGTTGACCGAAACCCTAAAAGTCAACAAAAGTCACAATTCCAGTACGCGGGGCGTACATCGCCAACCCAGAAATCAGGGTCTCCACCCAGTACGCTGCGCGTACTGGGAGTTACGCCCAGCGTAACCTTCAGTTCTAAACACTCTTTATTTTTGGTCTTAATCGGTTAAGCCGTTACTTCAACTTCCAGATCCGGCTTTATTTAAGCATCTTTACCCATAAAGTCGAAACCTTTAAGCCTTGGCATGGCTGTAAAGGCTCCTACACTCCTTAACATCTTTCTATTCCAACTTAAGGATCTAGATCTCATGCATGGTTAAACATTCACGTCCAAGATTACATTTTTATGAGTCTACAACTCAAATAGACCAAAAATATGATGGATCTAAGCTAATGGAGACCATTTGCTCATAAAGTCTCGACCTTTGGGACCAAAACCCTAGAAAATGGTCCAATAAGCATACCACAAGAACTATATGTCAAGATCCGAACTTTTTACCTTAGAATGAAGCTCCAACCTTTGCAATGCTCAGATCCACACGTGAACACCAACTTCTAGCCTTTCCAATGAACTCTTCTTCTCCTTTGCTACCTTGAAATGGCACCACCAAGCTTAGAATACTCACAAATGGACTAAGAACGAATAAACACTCTCTCTGAGGGATGGTGGTTGGGGAATCAAGCCATCACATTCCTTTTATAGCCAACCACCACAATTAGGGTTTTTGTGCCTGGACCGGTTACGCCCAGCGTAACCTTGGGTATGCCCAGCGTACCCGAGGGTGAACACGTTTAAATGAAGTGCGCGAGTACGCGCAATGTACTCCTTGTACGCCCAGCATACTCGCTCCTCATGCAATCCCTAAATGACTTAAATTAAAAATTGAAGGCTTAAATAAAAGGGTACCTGGATTTCGGGTTGTTACATTTACCATTTCTGAATGGGCTCGGTACAGGCTGAACAAAGCTGGTCATCCCGATTCACATTCAGTGCCACTAAAAATAACTACCACAAAACCCTACTTAATTTCCAAAATCACAATCATAACAGAAAGAACACCGAGAGCATGGAGTTAACAGATGATAGAGGACTGAGAGGACAAAATAGAGCAGAGAGAACATACCTGGAAGCCGACGGCGAGATTGTGTTGGCGAAGAGGAGGAATCAACACAAACTGAAGTGAGAACCTCCACAGCGAGCAACGGATGCAACGATTATATCATTTAGAAGACAAGTTGAAGAAGGAATCATCACCCAAATATAGAAAGTTAGGGATTTTACCAGGTGCGTTGGCATAATCGGAGGAGCTACCTACAATATTTAGGGAGTGAAATCAGTGGTGAAAAGAAACTGGAAGGTCGGCATCAGGTGTGCAAAAAAAAACAAATAAGCAAAAAGAAAAGCCAAATAAGGGAGAAAAGCAGTGGAGGTTTACCTAAGGTGGTAGAGGAATAAGCAAAAGAAGAAACGGTGGACAAAAATCTAATGTGTATTGGTTGAGTCGGTTGCTATTGGAATCTGGAGACGGTGCCATTGGAATATGGAGTAGGTGGAATGAGCCGGAAATAAATTGTAGATGGTAGTTGGAGATTTCAAACAACATGTAAAGCGATATCTACAAAAAGGCGAAATATAGAAAAATTAACCAAAATTAAACCCATCAAATAAAAAAGGAAAACCCACCAATCACGAAGTCCTGTTCACCAGGCACTTGTAAATTAGTATATATATATATATATATATATATATATATATATATATATATATATATATATATATATATATATATATATATAATTACTTTCTTATCATTATGGGTTTTTCTAGTAATTCTTTATCTTCATTAAAATCATTACATATTCAAAGCATATTACTTTCAATCCCTTTCCAAAAGTAGCATTATTCATCTCATGACTTAGCTAATTCACACATTAGATTATATCCTAACATAGTTTTACATTTTTTAGATCATTTAATCTTTTTTTCTTGAAGTAATAAATTTTGTCCTTCCATAATATCAATTCACCTTGTCAAAGGTCAAATTGTGTATTTTTTATGTTTTTTTTTATCATTGTTAACTTAATTATTTGATTTTAACAATTTATGTGCCTTATTTGGATATTTCCTTGGTCACCAATTTTCCTCTTCTTGATTTGATGTCATTTTATTTCCATACCTTCTTTGGATATTTTCTTGGTCACTAATTTTCCTCTTCTTGATCTGATATCATTTTATTTCTTAGTAACCTTAAAGTCATTTTTTCCTTGATCTTATGCTTTCCTCAAATGACCAAGAATAATGTATATAAGCAAACAATATTAGGTATAAAATCTAGAGTATGTTAAATATATAATCCAAATCATACTAAGTATCTTGCTACATAAATTCTTCCATTTTGGAACCTAGTTACTTATTGCATTCACCAATATTTCACATACCCTAATAGTTACTTCAAGAAATGTCTAAAAGTTTTCTCATGGTATAATGTATAAAACTAAGAAATGTCAGGTATAAGATCTTAAAACCAAAATGATCAAATATTAATCTTATCACTGGATAACATCAATTACCAAGGCCAAGTCATTTTATCTATAAGGCATGTAAGCATTAAATGCTAAGATTTAGTCCCAAAAACATGTTTCTATTCCTAATCTACCACTTGACCTTTACAGTTTAAGTCTAAGCACTACTCTAAGTCTTTAAATTCACTAAAACTATAACTCTGATACCAAATGAAACACCCTACATATAGGTTGTTTGAAATATCCATTTGAAACAACTTCTAAGATAAATTTTGTAAATTTAAAATCATTAAAGAAAAAAATTTGCAGAAATGAGGTCCCAAACGGTCAAGTCCTTAACATTAAAAATTGTTTAAAGTGCATGATATGAAATGATAATTCAAAATGTGTCATTGTAATATTGAAGCTCTATTATTTATGCAATGGACATCCATGAACCATGGTTTAAGATTTTTGAGACGTCCCAATTTCAAGGTTTGTGTTCTAAAATGTTTACGTAGGAAGTTTAATGGACTTATTTTTTTGGCAACATTTAATGTGGTATTTTTACAAGTGAAACAAAAATAATGTAAATAATTTAGATGTCTATATGAACCAACTTTACAAAGGTACAACGATTTGCTTCTCAACATGCATAAAGAGTTGACATATATGTAGTCAAAACTGGAAAAAAAATACAATTTAAGTTAAAGTAGAAAAACAAAATGGTAGTTTGAAATTGGAATATACAAGTATTATCTTACTCAATGTTATTTTAGTCATGACAATTGTGATTTTCACATTGTACAATAATATTTCTTTATTTTCTAAAATACATGTAATGACTTTTGACATAATTTGTTGATTATCAGAATTAGCATCTTCACATTAGTTATTAGTTAACTTTATACTAGAAAAAAACTCCATGACATGTTGGTGATATGCTTCATGCCTCACATCACAAATATGCTTCCTCTACCATATCCTTCTGCTGAACCAAACAATCAACGACAAATGTGAGAAAAGTGTGCTTTCACAAAGAGAATTCATTTATAGCAAACCTTTAGCTTTCCTCTCATGTTAGGATAAGGTATAATCACGAATTCATGGTCTCATCTTCACTAATATGATGTCAAACTTTATATTTTCTAAAAGTCATGATGGTAAACAACTTTAATAGAATATTCTTGTAACACCCAAAAAGTCATGCCAAATTAAAACTTTTTCAACACACTTAAAACCCATTTAATCATTACATAATGTTTTTCAAAATAATAATCATCAGAGTATCCCAGTTTTCCAATCATAAAACATAGTAACGGGAGGAGTGGTACAATCAGGCCTTCGCCTTTCCTTGATCACCAAAAGTACCTGAAACAACAAACTGAAACAGCAAGCCCGAAAGCTTAGTGAGCTACCTTAAAATACCAACGCCATACCAATATAACCACAACATATAACAAATACAGAACAACGTGCATAATGATACTAGCTGAGTCACTTATCCGACTCATCGAGCCCACGACCATCTTCATCGGACTTACCGAGTCGCCCATGATACTAGCCGAGTCCCTTCAAAACTTCATCCATACAGATGCTTATTAAGCCATGAAAAGGCTCAAAATTGTAGATCCAGCTTCCCAAGGCATGTTTATCATGTAAAGTTGCAAACTTTATGTGCATGCAAAGCTTTAAAGTCTTAAAATGACAACACCAAGCTTGCAAATAAGTCCCACACTAGAGGGGAGGCTCATACTTGCCAAAGCTGATAACTTTATGGATCTAGAGTCCAAAGGGAGTCCAAATCTAAAGTTTCAACTTCAGATCTTGACTCAAACACAAGAAACTTTTCCTAAAACCCACCCAAAGAGTTTAAAGATGAAATGAGCCAAAGAGACAACCTAATACCTTCAAGAGAGTGCCAATTGAAGCAGATCTTTGCTTCCCACGAGTTCCTAGCTTCAATTTACTTGTTTTCCCCAAGTGTTTCCTCACCAAGATCCCTCTTCCAAGCTTTAACACACCAAAGCAACACATACACACGGTTTAGGGTTTAAGGGTGCCAAGGAGTTGTAAAGGGGAGGTTGGGGGAAGCCAATGATCATTTAAATAGGGTGTAATACCCTGGAATTTAGGATTTCCTCTGTTAGCTCCTACTCGTCAAGTCCCTTCTTGAACTCGGTGAATAGGTCACTAAAACACGTAGACCAACCCGCTGCTACTCGACGAGTAGGGCAACCAACTCGTCGAGTAGACCTTGAAATCAAGAAAATACTTATATAAAATCAATAACTAAGTATAAAGTCCATCGTTGTCAATGACACAGCTGTCAAGCACAGCTACTAGTTCTATCACTTAGGCGCAGCTGCCAGAACTGTGACATTCTCTATGAGGCGCAGTTGCCGCTATTGTCCTTCGGGCACAACTACTAGGGTTATCTCATTTATTGATAGTATCGTTTTCGACATTCCACTCGCAATACATATCAATGGGTTTTTATAGTACACTGGTGAACACATTGTTCATAACACCTACATGTTGCGAGTCTGCTAATGTTCCATTGGACTGTCTAGAAAAGTCTGTGGTTGTCATCCATACTCTACTAGATGACGGGGCCAACATTTGGGAACAAGGCTTCTCACATCGTCCACCTCTCACCCTTACCTCATGGTCTACAACACCTCTCAACTCATCATCCAACTCATATTTCATCCACCCATGTTTTATTCTGTCACACCCCAAAACCGATAACGGCGGAATACGTTTCGGGGTGGAGGACATCACGTATAGTATCATCACAATTGCATAATAGTAAAAACAAGAAACATACAACCATATCATTTCATAGTGAATTTAATTACAAGTGTGTTCTGTAAAGTTCAACAATCACCAAAAGTAATACAAAAATAAGAGATGGATCTTGTATGCTCCATCTTCTCCAAAATGTTGCACCTGTACCTGTCTATCTTTGACCTGAAGATACAAGTTATTTTGAAAACGAGTATCAGCATAAAGCTGGTGAGTTCATAAGAGTTTAGTGTAAATTTTTGTATAAAATGAATTAGAACATATAGTGTGTAAAGCTGCAATTTACAGTTTAAAAGTAGTAGAAATACTCTAGAAAATCCTATATTTTCCAGAAACGCATCGTGAGTGAAAATCGTTAAGTTGCATGTAAGTTTCGTTATTGAAAATCGTTTATTGTAAGAGTACCTTAATAATTTACCCAATACTTGGTGTGAATAAGAAATGGTTATGCCTGTCATCCGAAATAGTGGTGCGAACTTCCATTAGTAATAGATACTTGTTTACTTTGGGATATTTATTTACACTTTAGTTTTAGTATTTTAGTGTGAGTATAGTGTATTCATTGTATACGACTGATAGTATGAGTAATGGAGAACCCCATGACCATCTCGGTCATGCACAGTGTGGTGAAGTAGTGTCATCCCTGGGCTTGCACGGCTCGGATTGAAGTTAATAGTCGGGATGTAATAGTGTCTGCCCCGTATAGATCTATACGTGTAGCGTCGTCTTCCTGTCGGAAAACTCTGGGCATAGGATGTAGCGAATAGTGTATCTTGTAGTGAGTTGGTGTGTATCTTCCGAATTAGTGATTTCTCTTGTATTATAGTGTAGTGGTCTTTCATCTTGTTATTAATGTGTTCTCTTATTCATATATTAACTCGTAATAGTGTGTATTATAGTGTGTAAAGTAGTAGCAGTAGCGAGTAGTAGTAGTAGCCTTAACTATACCTATTATAGTTAAGTTAATGTGTATGGTTCTTGTCAATTTAGTGGTTTAGGCATCAAATGGAATGAAAATACTTGTATCCAACACTAATATACATGATATATAACTAAGAAATCAACGACAGTCGGACGGATAACATCTACCCTAAGCCCACAATCAAACAAGAACAGGAAATAAGGCGAGCCATCGGTCCTAAGTCCTTCAAGTCTTACTTATATAAATATTAGTGCGGTCACATTTTATAAGAAAATCTATTAAATAAAAATCTTGTCAAAAGGGAAACATTTAGAAAATTGTTTATTCATCCAAAATAGTTTTGAAAACGCAAATTTCTTTATAAGTCATAGTGGTAAATCACATGTGATTTGAACTACGGATAGTGAATCACATGTGATAAATTTTCATAAACATGTATATTTGACTTGTATCTCCCCCATAAAACATATAAAAACATTTGAAAGGTTCATTAAAGGGGTATGAACTCACCGCTTAATGTAGGGTTCGAGTGTCAACGGATGCCCTGAACGCTTATGGCCCCTATTATTCATGTAACGACACATAGATGAGTTACAATTTAGGTGTTTCATGACTAACATGATAGGAAAACATCCTTTGGACTTGGAATTACTAAGAATAAGTGCCCTAGGATCCATACTTAATGATTCATACAAGTTTAGGGCCAAATGTGGGCATTAAAGTGAGTATATGGCCTTGAAAATGAGTGTGCGGCCAGGAGAGTGTGTGTGAGGCAGCACATAAGAGTGTGCGGCCGTACAGAGTGTGTGAGAGGCAGCACACAAGAGTGTGCGGTCGTACAGAGTGTGTGTACGGCCGTACACAAGGTTGTGCGGCCGTACACACCTCATTTTAGTCCATATGATGATTTTGAAGTGTTTGCTCTTCACACTTAGGAGATTTGAAGGTATGCTGCCCCCATATGAAGGTCTGCAGCCGTACACCTTCAAGGGATGATGAACATGATGAATATGATGAGTTTTAAGCTTGGGATTCAAGTGTTTACCACTATACTTAGTTTGAAAATGGAGTAGATCACAATTAGGAAGCTTTCCAAGTGTTCTTGATTGATGATTTTAGAGAGAGAAAGTAGAGAGAGAGAGAAGAAACATCCACATGAATGATTGAAGGGGTATCCATCCATATAAGGGTTTGAGTGTGAGGTTGAGGGTGTGTGCGGTTAGGTGTGTGGCCGCATACACCTTATTTGGTGTGTTTGGTCCGATTTTGTGATACTTAAACACTTTCCAGCCCTTCCTAGGACTTATATCCAGGTTATACTAAGTCTAGACCACTCATATGGAACCATAAGATGTAATAAAAGATAATGAACTCAAGTTTTAGTGTTGAACATAGATCAATTACATAGCTAGGAGTTTCGGGTTGTCACATTATCCCCTCGTTAGAGGGAATTTTGTCCTGAAATTCAAAGTTACGGTACAAATCATGGATTTGGAAAGAGATGTGGATACTTCTGTTTCATTGAGTCTTCACGCTCCCAAGTGAACTCTGGTCCCCGCTTGGCGTTCCACCGAACCTTCACAATTGGGATGTGGCTTTGTTTCGTTCGTTTTACTTCTCGGTCCATAATCTCTGCAGGCTCTTCAACGAAGTTGAGGCTCTCATTGACCTCGATCTCGTCAAGTGGAATTACTAGAGTCTCATCGGACAGGCATTTCTTCAAGTTTGAGACGTGGAAGGTAGGATGTATATTACTTAGCTCGTGGGGTAAGTTGAGTTTGAGACAGGGCTGATTCTAGCGAGAATCTTGAAAGGCCCTATGTATCTCGAGCTCAGCTTTCCACGCTTTTCGAAGCGTGTCGCGCCCTTCCAGGGCGAGACCTTCAAAAGGACTCGGTTTCCCACCTGGAACTCTAAGGGTTTTCTTCGTTTGTCTGTGTAGCTTTTTTGTCGATCCCTAGCGGCTTTTAATCGTTCGTGAATCTGTACTTTCTTCTCGGTCGTTTCTCGTATGATCTCCGGACCAGTGAGAACATTGTCAGGAACTCGTCCTTTAGCTAGCTGAGTGTCACCCACCTCGGCCCAACACAGAGGGGATTTGCACTTCCGGCCGTAGAGGGCTTCGAATGAAGCTGCTTTGATGCTCGTATGATAAGTATTGTTGTAGGAAAACTCCACAAGGGGTAAGTGTGTATCCCATGACTTACCGATGTCAATCACACAAGCTCACAGCATATCTTCTAAAGTTTGGATCGTCCTCTCACTTTGTTTGTCAGTCTGCGGATGGTAGGCTGTACTCATATCCAGCCTCGTTCCTAGTGCCTTTTGTAGTGATTGCCAAAATCTCGAGGTAAACCTACTATCCCTATCGGAGATAATAGATATAAGGACGCCATGAAGCCGTACTATCTCCTTAATGTATACTCTTGTGAGTTTCTCCATCTTGTCTGTTTCCTTGATGGGTAGGAAGTGTGCAGACTTGGTCAATCTGTCGACGATGACCCAAATGGTATCCAACCCACCCACTATCTTGGGCAGTTTGGTTATGAAATCCATTGTAATCTGCTCCCACTTCCATTCTGGTATCTCCGGTTGTTGGAGGAGACCCGATGGCTTCTAGTATTCGACCTTGAACTTCGCGTAAGTAAGGCACCTACTCACGAAGGTAGCAATCTCTGCTTTCATGTTAGGCCACCAATATAGCTTTTTGAGATCCAGATACATCTTATCTGAACCGGGGTGGATGGAGTATCGAGTGTTGTGTGCTTCCTTCATGACCACCTCTCTGAGACCTCCGTGTCGCGGGGTCTAGATTCGGTCCATGAGATAGTAGGCTCCGTCACCCTTTACCTCCAAACTCTTATCCATTTCGCACAGGGATTCGCCCATCACATTCTCAGGCTTCAAGGCCTCAAGCTGAGCCTCCTTGATCTGTGAGGACAGATGCAAATGGATAGTCATTGTCAACGACTTGGTTCTTCGACCAGAATACTCTTTCCTACTCAGGGCGTCTGCTACCACGTTGGCTTTCCCCAGGTGATATCGAATTTCGCAATCGTAATCGTTAAGTAGTTCGACCCATCGGCGTTGTCTCATGTTGAGCTCTTTCTGGTTTAGTATGTGTTGGAGGCTTCTATGATCAGTGTACACTATGCTCTTCTTCCCATATAAGTAGTGTCTCCAAATTTTTAGTGTGAAGACGACTGCTCCTAGCTCGAGGTCGTGAGTAGTGTAGTTCACCTCATGCGTCTTTAGCTGTCTTGAGGCATAGGCGATGACCCTACCTCATTGCATCAAGACACAACCGAGCCCCTGATTCGATGCATCGCAGTATACAACAAAATCTTCAATTCCTTCAGGAAGAGATAATACTGGTGCAGTGCATAAGGCTTGCTTCAGGGTCTGGAATGCCTTCTCCTGTTTCTCTTCCCAATTGAATGATACGCCCTTCTGTGTTAACATGGTGAGAGGTTTCGCAATCCGAGAGAAGTTTTGGATGAATCTGCGGTAGTAACCAGCGAGGCCTAGAAATTGACGAATTTATGTAGGCATCTTCGGTGCTAACCAGTTCTCAATGGCTTTAATCTTGGAGGGATCCACGTGTATTCCGTCTTCACTAACCACGTGTCCTAAGAATTCGACTCTTAGAAACCAAAATTCGCACTTAGAGAACTTCGCATATAACTTCTCTGATCGTAGGGTTTCCAGGACTCGTCGCAAATGATCCCTATGTTCTTGCTCGCTCCGAGAATAGACGAGTATATCGTCAATAAAGACTATGATGAACTGATCTAGATATGGATGACATACCCTATTCATCTAGTCCATAAATACTGCGGGGGCGTTAGTCAGTCCAAAGGGCATCACCACAAACTCGTAGTGCCCATAACGGGTTCGGAAAGCTGTCTTCGGAACATCTTCTTCAAGTACTCGTAACTGGTGATACCCGGACCTAAGATCAATCTTAGAGAAGTAACTTGCTCCTTGTAGTTGGTCGAATAGATCGTCGATACGAGGGAGAGGGTAGCGATTTTTAACCGTGAGTTTATTGAGTTCCCTATAATCGATGCACATACGGAACGATCCGTCCTTCTTCTTCACGAACAAGATTGGAGCTCTCCAAGGTGAGAAGCTTGGTCTTATAAAGCCTTTGTTGAGCAGTTCGTTAAGTTGACTGGATAGTTCCTGCATCTCGGCTGGCGCTAAACGATAGGGCGACTTAGCTACAGAGGTAGCTCCTGGAACTAGGTCGATTCTGAACTCAACCTGACGTTTGGGAGGTAAAACTGGAAGATCCTCTGGGAAGACATCAGGGAAATCGCATACGGCGGGGATGTCTTTTGGATCTTTCACTTTCTGGCTTGAGTCGACGACGTGTGCAAGAAAGGCGTGATATTCCTTACGCAGGTATTTCTGAACCTGAATACTGGAGATGATACGAAGGCTTGTACCGGGTTTATCTCCATAGATCAATAGAGTTTCGCAACTCGGAAGATTTAGGCGAATGGCTTTGTCAAAGCATAGGATATCGGTATGATAAAGACTCAACCAGTCCATACCAATAATGACATCGAAACTCTTGATTGAGACTGGTATGAGATCGATTGGAAATGAGTGATCGTCTAGTGTGAGGGTACAACCTATGTAGATTTCGTTAGAGCTTTCAGTCTTCCTGTTAGCCATTTCTAGGACGAATGTTTCTTTTAGTGGTTGAGGGGATTGTTTGAGTAAGTGTTTAAAGTTTTGGTTTACGAAGCTTCTTTCTGCACCACTATCGAATAAGACACACGCATAAGAGTTGTTGAGAAGGAACGTACCCGTGACTACAGTGGGATCCGCCACCGCTTCATTGTGACCAATAGCGAGTAGTCTTCCGGTTCCCCCAAAATTCGCAGTCTTCGGACAGTTTTCTTGAAGTGACCAGCTTCACCACAGCCGTAACACGTCGGGGTCACTCCCGAACCGGGAACTTGTGAAATAGGTTTGGGAGGGGCCTTGCAGAATCGCACCGTATGGCCCTTCCGACCGCAGTTGGAACACTGCAATTCACGGCAGGGGCCGTGGTGGTGGTAAGGACACTTTGGACATTTGGGTAGATTCCCACTATAAGGCTTTGGTGGTGCAGGAGTGGCTGGAGTAGTGGCAGCATGGACCGCCACAATTTGCTGGTCCCTGGGGGAGGTTTGAGTTTTCTTGGCCTTCTTCTTATCCCATCGTTCATGCTGCCACAATTTGCTGGTCCCTGGGGGAGGTTTGAGTTTTCTTGCCTTTCTTCTTATCCCATCATTTCCTCTTTCTATCAGATGACTCGGGTGGTGTAGTGGGAGTTGTGGTTTCTGTTGTTGGAGTGGAAGAGACTTCGTGATTGATTAGACTCTGGGCCAATTCCTTGGCGCTGTCGAAGGTGGTAGGGCGTGAGGCTAGAACATTTCCTCGATATGAGGGCATTAGACCCCAGATGTATCGTTTAATCTTTTTGCTTTCGGATGGGATCATGTTCGGACACATAGTCGCCAAGTCGCAGAACCTGGCCGTGTAAGTTATTATGTCGGTCCCTTTCATCTTGAGGTTCCAGAGTTCCTCCTCAAGTTTTCGGATTTCACTACCTCGGGTAGTATTCCCTTCTCATGAAATCTTTTAGAGTGTCCTAGCCCATGGCATTGGCTGTGACCAAGGAGAGTGCACTGACATGGACGTTCCACCATGTCAATGCCCTGTTAGTGAGGGTGGCAGTTGCGAATTTGATTTTGCTCTCTTCGGGGCAAGAGCATATTTCAAAGACAGCTTTGGTTCTTTCGAACCATTGAGATAATGCTAGAATTCTTCCGGTACCATCGAAGAAGGTAGGTTTACAGTTCATGAAGTCCTTATAAGTGCATCCCTGCACTCTTTGATGGACTTCACCAAATCTAGAGTTTCCACCGCTCGCATCACCGGAATTTACTTGAGCCATGGCTGTTGTCACAGCTGCAGTTACAGCCGTTTGGAACACCACTGGATCGAACTGCGGAGGAGGAGGTGGTGGAGGAGGGGTTTGAGTTGCTGGTCTTCCTCTGCTTGGACGTTTTCGTGGAGGCATCTTTCACTGGAAGATCATAGAAATGATAGCAATAGTAAGACTCTATTGCAAATATGAATAGAGTGCTTCATGGATTAAATCAACATAATCCAAGATCAGAATGAGAGTTATAATAACAGAGTAGTTAACTGCCAATATACCAGTATTTATGATGTAATACTAGTTCACGAAAATTGACCTAATAGTAGGTCTTACATCAAACCATAAGGAAAATGTTGGCAGTTTAGAGGTCTAGTTAGAGTACTTTTAGACTAGGAATGTTTACAAACAAGCGATCTACAAAACATAGAGAGGAAAGGCTAGTCCTTGAAACAAAAGAGGGAGGTGATGAGACGTCTTCTATGGGCGATGGTTACTTGTTGGGCGAACTCCCAGATCCGCTAGTTGACGCATAACTTCATGAAGGTGTCGATCATGCATCCTTTGATGTGCTTGGAGTTCCCTAATTTCAGCTTGGGATGCAACTAGCTGATGCTGCAGAGCCTCGTTTGTCCTCCTTGTCCTGTCCATGGCTTCTTCGAGTCGGCAGATGCGAACAGTGTTGAGATTCGAGTTGGCATCCACTTCTACAACTCGACCAATGGCTTCTTGACCCTGCTCAACATTCTTGGCGATCCTTCGGACCATGATGGGCAGAACTCGGTCCGCTGATTCTCCTTCGTTTATGTTGTAGAAACTTCGATCTCCATTGTAAGGCAAAGGCTGGCCCTGCTCCTCGCTCCATCGGTTCAAGGATATTGCCCACAATGGAGTGGGACCCTGAAATGCCGTACCGGGGTTGGGGTTCGGAGCTCTAGGAGGTAGGTTGTTAACTTCTGGCTCAGAGTCGGAGCTATCTGAAAAGCCTTCTGCTCGGTGGTCATCCAGAGGGATTTGGTGATCATCATCCAACTCTTCGTCGAGCCATCCTCCATTGCCCCGGTTTGGGTAGTACGGA
This sequence comes from Lactuca saligna, assembly GCF_052625555.1. Taxonomy (NCBI): domain Eukaryota; kingdom Viridiplantae; phylum Streptophyta; class Magnoliopsida; order Asterales; family Asteraceae; genus Lactuca; species Lactuca saligna. Next base: position 203,671,778 of record NC_136424.1, on the reverse strand, counting down.
TCGCCGAGAAGGTGGAAGCCAGCCATGATATCTACGCGAGAAAAGGGGAAAGGAAGATTAAGAGACGCACTAACCTAATATACTTATAAGATGATCGTCACAAGTTAGACCAATACTTTCATAATGCATACTAGTTACATGTGACCGGGGCAGGATAGTCCGTCGAATAAGTGACCCTAACTCTAAATCCACAACCAAACAAGGAACAGAAAGTAAAGCAAAGATCACAGATTCTAAGTCTATAACGCCCTAGTCACATGTAACCGGAAAGTATCCATTTAGCAACTATTGCTCCACTAGAAACGACCCTTTTCGGTTCTCACACATGTATATTTTAGAGGTACAGAATACTCCTATAGTATTCTTATGCTAACGTTATTGTGGTAGTGTTGGTAAGTTTTAGACTTGCTGCAACATCACAACCAAACTTAGGCACATGCTAATCACTCCTAAGAAAATGTAGTTGATCAGGCTACATCCCCCCAAATGTGACTATATGTCTCTAAGTCCAATTGTGATGTCCAAAAATCTTAATACTTTTGTTCTGTTCTAGTGTGATACTGAATTTTGTGTTTTATAGAGGTGTGTGTGTGTGTGTGTATATATATATACATATATATATACTTAGTTAAATCTTTTAAATACTTAACAGTATATTATTCTTGGTCAGAGTGTTTTAGTCCCGAAGTGTTTATAGTTCGTATATCTTTTATAGGTTGATATACTTGATTCACTACAAACAATGGTCTGATACCAATCTGTCACACCCCAAAACCGATATCGACGGAATACGTTTCAGGGTGGAGGACATCATGTACAGTATCATCACAATTGCATAATAGTAAAAACAAGAAACATACAACCATATCATTTCATAGTGAATTTAACAAGTGTGTTCTGTAAAGTTCAACAATCACCAAAAGTAATACAAAAATAAGAGATGGATCTTGTATGCTCCATCTTCTCCAAAATGTTGCACCTGTACCTGTCTATCTTTGACCTGAAGATACAAGTTATTTTGATAACGAGTATCAGCATAAAGCTGGTGAGTTCATAAGAGTTTAGTGTAAATTTTTATATAAAATGAATTAGAACACATAGTGTGTAAAGCTGAAATTTACAGTTTAAAAGTAGTAGAATTACTCTAGAAAATCCTATATTTTCCATAAACGCATCGTGAGTGAAAATCGTTAAGTTGCATGTAAGTTTCGTTATTGAAAATCGTTTATTGTAAGAGTACCTTAATAATTTACCCAATACTTAGTGTGAATAAGAAATGGTTATGCCTGTCATCCGAAATAGTGGTGCGAACTTCCATTAGTAATAGATACTTCTTTACTTCGGGATATTTATTTACACTTTAGTTTTAGTATTTTAGTGTGAGTATAGTGTATTCTTTGTATACGACTGATAGTATGAGTAATAGAGAACCCCATGACTATCCCGGTCATGCACAGTGTAGTGAAGTAGTGTCATCCCAGGGCTTGCACGGCTAGGACTGAAGTTAACAGTCGGGATGTAATAGTGTCTGCCCCGTATAGATCTATACATGTAGCATCGTCTTCCTATCGGAAAACTCTGGGCATAGTATGTAGCGAATAGTGTATCTTGTAGTGATTTGGTGTGTATCTTCCGAATTAGTGATTTATCTTGTATTATAGTGTAGTGGTCTTTCATCTTGTTCGTAATGTGTTCTCTTATTCGTATATTAACTCGTAATAGTGTGTATTATAGCGTGTAAAGTAGTACCAGTAGCGAGTAGTAGTAGTAGCCTTAACTATACCTATTATAGTTAAGTTAATGTGTATGGTTCTTGTCAATTTAGTGGTTTAGGCATCAAATGGAATGAAAATACTCGTATCCAACGCTAATATACATGATATATAACTAAGAAATCAACGACAGTCGGACGGATAACATCTACCCTAAGCCCACAATCAAACAAGAACATGAAATAAGGCGAGCCATCGTTCCTAAGTCCTTCAAGTCTTACTTATATAAATATTAGTGCGGTTACATTTTATAAGAAAATCTATTAAATAAAAATCTTGTCAAAAGGGAAACATTTAGAAAATTGTTTATTTATCCAAAATAGTTTTGAAAACGCAAATTTCTTTATAAGTCATAGTGGTAAATCACATGTGATTTGAACTACGGATAGTGAATCACATGTGATAAATTTTCATAAACATGTATATTTGACTTGTATCTCCCCCCTAAAACATATAAAAACATTTGAAAGGTTCATTAAAGGGGTATGAACTCACCGCTTAATGTAGGGTTCGAGTGTCAACGGATGCCCTGAACGCCTATGGCCCCTATTATTCATGTAACGACACATAGATGAGTTAGAATTTAGGTGTTTCATGACTAACATGATAGGAAAACATCCTTAGGACTTGGAATTACTAAGAATAAGTGCCCTAGGATCCATACTTAATGATTCATGCAAGTTTAGGGCCAAATGTGGGCATTAAAGTGAGTATATGGCCTTGAAAATGAGTGTGCGGCTAGGGTGTGCGGCTAGGAGTGTGTGTGAGGCAGCACACAAGAGTGTGCGGTCGTACAGAGTGTGTGAGAGGCAGCACACAAGAGTGTGGGGCCGTACAGAGTGTGTGTGCGGCCGTACACACCTCATTTGAGTCCATATGATGATTTTGAAGTGTTTGCTCTTCACACTTAGGAGATTTGAAGGTATGCTGCCCCCATATGTAAGTCTGCAGCCGTACACCTTCAAGGAATGATGAATATGATGAGTTTTAAGCTTGGGATTCAAGTTTTTACCACTATACTTAGTTTGAAAATGGAGTAGATCACAATTAGGAAGCTTTCCAAGTGTTCTTGATTGATGATTTTATAGAGAGAAAGTAGAGAGAGAGAGAGAAGAAACATCAACATGAATGATTGAAGGGGTATCCATCCATATAAGGGTTTGAGTGTGAGGTTGAGGGTGTGTGTGGTTGGGTGTGCGGCCGTACACACAGGTGTGTGGCCGCACACACAAGTGTGTAGCTGCACACACCTTATTTGGTGTGTTTGGTCCGATTTTGTGATACTTAAACACTTTCCAACCCTTCCTAGGACTTATATCCAGGTTATACTAAGTCTAGACTACTCATATGGAACCACAAGATGTAATAAAAGATAATGAACTCAAGTTTTAGTGTTGAACACAGATCAATTACATAGCTAGGAGTTTCGGGTTGTCACATATTCAGCATATTATGTAGATATAAATACATATACAATTTAAATCATATAAAACTTGTATAAAATCGTTCATCCAACATAGATTGCAATTATACAGATAATATGCACACATAGCACGTAGTTCATATAAAATATTTCATATCTATGTGTAAGATGAAAGTGTTGGATAAGGTGTCTAAGTCCATAACTTATTTGGTATATACTTGACCCGACCCGGCATGGTCCATTTGGGTTGCATCTCATCCAAACTATTTATAGATAATTTTATAAGAGTTATACACGTATGTTTATTAATATATTATAAATTATAATATATTAATATGAGATTATGTTATTTAATTAGTTTTAGTCTTAAATTAATTATGAATTAATTTAGAGATTAAAAGGAAGACTAATTAGATTATGGGCTATTGGTTTTATATAGTGTGGGCTAATACTCATTTGTTAATGGGCTAGGCTTATATGGAAGTCCATGGATGATCCATGGAACTTTTAACCCATGGATCCTTGGAAAGGAAAGGTCATGGGTTATTAGGGTTTCACCCTAACCATGCACACTATATAAGCATGCTTATGGAGCATGAAATGGTGCCTAAGTGTAACTAGTGAACTAGTGTGTGTGAACTTGTGTGTGGCCGAATATACAAGTGTATACACTCTCTCAAAGTTTTCCAAGAGTTTGTGGTGTTTTGTGATTCCATTTGAGGCATTCACACTATTGGTGCTTGGCCCTCAAACTCCTCAAGAACCAAACTCATCAAAAAGGTATGTAATCTCTTCTAACTCTTTATGTTGAAATGTTCCCCATGCCATGTTAGATAGGTTATAAACCTTGGAAAATTATTATTTTGCATGTATTTAGACAAACATAGATCCAAGGTTTATTAGGGTTTCATGCACACTTAGGAAGTGTTAGATTGCTCAAAACCCAACAGTGCTATCAGAGCCTAGGCTTGCTTGTTTGAATACTTGATGCAAACTGCTGAAAATCGAAGATTTTATGCTGTCTGCACAGCTGACTTGCCGAGTCCATGAAGGGACTCGACGAGTCCAAGGCAAAATTCATTCAACTCGGCGAGTTGGTTCATGCACTCGACGAGTTGGACTCCCAGACAGCATATCTTCGAGTTTTGGTGCTGGAATTGGTCTAGAATCATTACCTTAAACTGTTTTGGACTCATAAAACCTGTTTTTGATGTGGTAATGATGATGGTGGACCAATTTCAAAGTTATAATCAAAATTTCAATTTTATATGTGTTCATATGATTCTTGAAATTGTTGATGTGGATGTTCATGTTCATATGAGTTTTGTTAGATCATAGGAATTATTTGCAAATTGTTTGTTAGTTAATTCTTGATCTTAATGTGTTTTAATGGAATTCTTAATTTGTCCTCAAGTTATGGAATTCCAAGAGGTTTTCTTTTAAATGTTTTTTAAGAAGTTGTAGGTTACATTTTCTTGAAGAGTTTTTCCCATAAATGTTTTATGGACTCCATAACTTGTCCTCAAGTTATGGATTTCCAAGAGACTCTTCATTAAAAGCTTTAAAACACTTAATTAAAACTCATAAGTTATGAATATCCAAAAGCTTATGAATTGTTCAAAACTTGCCCTCGTGTTTTGGAATTTGGAAAAGTTTCACACACTTTAATAAACTTTAATTCCAACACTTAGAATTTTAAAAGTTAAAATTCAACACTTATACTATTTATAACATTAATGGTTAATTATATATATATATATATATATATATATATATATATATATATATATATATATATATATATGTATAAGAACAAGTCGTTTTACCATTAGTAGGCCTCATTCACGAAGCCGGTCTATAAGGTGGGTATAAGGTTGTTGCCTATAAAATGGCGACTTAATGGGTGTCCACTCTCACCCACCGCTTGCTTGATCGGTGGAGGGTCGTTAGCCGAACGGGTAGGACAATGACTTTAAATTCTCATTAAAAGTATAATGGAAATTATAAAGTAACTAAATATTTTTTTTATTTAATTCCCAATCTTAGTTACTTTAGGAAAAATGTGAATTTGGTGCTAGCCCATGGAATTCACACTTTGTACCTTACCAAGTCGTTGGTGGAGCGTGTGTGGTTAACCGGCACACTAACTTGGACTAGTAAGGACCACGAACGGTGACTTAATGTTTGTCATAGATCAATGGAGCGTGTGTGGTTAACCGGCACATTGATTAGGTGATAATATTAAGGGTACCAAGTGAATTGGTATGGTTATTCACACCTTGTTTTGTGATCCTCGGCATCCCAGTCACAAAATTTGAGAGGGCACACTCGAGATTGAAACATGCCATTGAAAAGTTCAATGAATCTCAAAAGATCTAGGAATTTCAAATCCAATTAAAACCTAATAAATTATTTCGTTTTTCATGGTGAAATTGGTGAATCGTCATTCGCCTACCTTCAAATATTTTATAGCTTGGATTACGGCATCCCTCTTCCAAATTATAAAAATATTGTGTTGGTTCCTAGCCTTAATATTTCATATTGGATGTTATATTAAGGATTTTGAATCAACTAACTTGATTTTCTCCCATTATAGATGTCTGGTTCAGACAACTATGATCTTCCCAAATCTCTTGAAGATGGTGTCCCTCAACATCATGCTTCACTTCCTCCACCTCCTCCAATTATTCTCCCTTACCCACAAGTTCTTGAAAAATTTTAAAGTCACTCAATCCCTATTGGCAAGCATAGTATATGTGTGCTCATATCTTGGAGATAAAGTCACATATTGACAAGCCGGGAGAGTTGGGTGTCAAAGTCTCGTGAAAGTTGGATGTTCAATCACTTTCTTAGTAACATAGTGAGTCCCTTTGGGACTACTATGAGGCAGACTATGACACGACCCTTAATGATGTTATCTATTTGCTTGGTGTTGTGGAATTAGCAATGATTTGGAACACCAGTAAAGCAAATTTGATTAAAAGAACAACTTCCCAAGTCTTAAAATGGACATTGACAATGGTAGCATTGGATATCTAGAAAAAGATTTCTCTTCCCAATGGAAAGGGATCGGCTATAGTCAACTCGGTTGACCAAATAGTAAAGAGAAAGGCAAATTCTGATATAATCTCATGTGCCATTACTAAAGGGTCCATGTGTTTTGTTGCCAAAGGAAGGGGCATTGGCTGCGAAGCTGCCATATTTACCTGAAAGATCATAAGATTGATCAAGTCAAAAAGTTTGACTTTACTTCAGTTAACATCCACTAACTAACTCTATTAAGTTTCTATTTGGAGATTCTTATCACATGATGTGAATGGGTCACATGTTGATGTTTTTAAGAATCAAAGAAAAGATAGGAAGCTTAAAGTAAGTATATGCTGATTCTGATTGCGAAGGTGGGTTTCGATCGCATGGTTCGGTAATCAGAATTTTGAGCTGTTGCTTAAGAGTTATAATATATTGCTTATGAATAGATAATAACAAGGTTTTCATGTGGATTTTAAGGATAAGTTTTTCCGCAAAGTTTTAAAATAAAAGAAAAAAAAGGGTTTTAATTTTATTTATTTTAAAAATATCCTTACAATGGCATATGTGGAAAATTGTTGCTTATATGTTTCCAGTAATAGCAATATTGGAAAGAGGATTTGATTCTCTCATTTGTAGTGGTGTCTGAATTTACCAAATGAAGAAAAGTTTTTCATCACCCAAGTTTCAATTGGACAGAAACTTGGAATCATACAAGTTGTATTGTATGATGAATGAGAATTTTCATCTTTGAAAATTAAAACTAATTCTTTGATCACATGTATATGTGAGTCAATTAAAGGACTATGGAATTAGGCACACTGGGTGTGCACTTGTCAAGGTCCACCACAAAGATTGATTTGTCATGATTTACTAAAGATTATTAAGTATGATTTTACTTATAAGGTTGAGTATAATTCTGTAACATTGGAAAGGTTACAATGTATGACAAAACAAATGAGAATAATCAAATTAGGCAGAAAGATAAAAGTTTCTCAAATCTGAAAGGATGGGAGAGTATTTTAGTATCATATTTCATGATCATCTTAATGATTATGAAACCATATCACAAATTCATACTCTAAGGATGTCTTAGTGCATTGTTATGGCTAAGAAGAGAGGTCATGAATTGTTGCATTGGTTAAAATCAAGAAGATGAGTCATACTTCGTTCCAAAACAATTCTTAAGTCAAGATTCTAACCTTGAGTGACATAAAGGAAGATTTATTAACACTAGTCAAATGTAAGAGTAAAATGTTTTCTACTCTTGTACATTTGAGATTGGTAAGTTGTGATGTCTTGGATGAGACAAAGACCAACTAAGACCAATTGTGTAAAGTGTTAGTCTTGATAAGAATCCGCACTATCACTTGAATATTTGTTTTGTCAAGGAATGGTTCTTGACTGGGGAAACTTATATGTCAAGGGGACAGTGGGAGCCTTAAAAATCCTGAAAGAGTTTCAAGATTTAATCAAGAGTAAAACCTGTAATTTATCACTAGCACACGACTTAAGATTTGCAACCTATCGTGTTGACATAATTCTTATTTCTGTACCTACTTCAAATAAGTTGAATTTGCATGTGAGTTATCAGAGTTCAACTTGGAAGCATTGGTGGGCATTGTGCTACCAAGGTGACAAGAAACTAAGATTGAACAAGTTTAATCCATGTAAGGCTGAATTTGTCACTAACCTTATCTTGTGATTATGGTTTTGACAAATTCACATGGATAGGAACTCATACACTATAAAATCTAAGTTTCATAAGGTTTCTCTCCGATTCATGAAAATGATGGTGAGGAAACGCTTTCACTAAGTAGATTTTAAGTAGATAGCAATTGTGTTATTTGCATTTTCAAAAGTCGTTAGTGGAGCGCGTATGGTTAACCGGCACACTAACGTGGACTTGTGAGAACTGAAAAATGCCTAAGCAATTGAGACTATGATTACGGCATCCCTTTTCATAGTTCTGAAAATTGTTTAGATACACGTGTGAGCTATCTAAGAAAGGGTGTATGAATCTAAATTTCAGAAGTCCAGCAGATTTCTGGAAATATGTCAGAGCTAGTGGGAGCATAAGTGTTATGCTGATAATCATCATGTTAGTGGGAGCATGATTATTACGTTTAGTGTTGCAAGTTAGCAATGTTAATTATAGAAAACAAAGTTTCAATTCGTGAAGTTGCAGGGGTTGAAAAGTTGTTTTGCTATAATTAAGGGAGAGGAAATCATACTTCATTCAATTCTAAAGCTTAGATTGAGATTTTAATCATCTTTAGACAAGGACATATATATGAATTTTATGTCTGAATGGTTCGACTCAAGGAAATTGTATATATATTGCGTTCTCAAAATTCAATTATGACTACGGCATCCCTATTCATAGTTAAATTTTGAAAACATGGCAAATAAAAAATATTGTAGCAAAAGACTGGCCTAGTATCATGTCTTTATGTCAAACATCATGAATCGTGTCCCATATGCTTCGGATATAGGATCGATTGCGTGTGCTATAATATTCATCTTTTCTAAATTTTCCAAATGCTTAAGGCATTGAGAAAGGAAAAGTCTAGAACTGGATATGACTAAAGTGATTAAGCAATTGTCGAGGACAATCTGAGGATTGCCAAAGATTGGTTGCTCAGGGGCATTTGGATGTATAGTGTTAATTTTGGCAGGACCATATTGACATTTTTTGAAAAGAGGTAACTCTTGTTCAGAAGTGATAGTCAAAATGGGACTATGGAAATGTCTCCATAGGAGGAAGGTATTCAATCTATGTAAGATTAGAAAACCTTAATGCAAGAAGGATGTTCAAAGCAATGTACTTTGAATATGAGACTTCCGTTCCATAGAAGTTGACCTTCTTTGGAATACTCTGTAATGACTGGTGACAAGGTTTTGGTGACTTTGTGCATAATCATTACAAGAGGAACATTGCATAAAAGTTTAAAATCTAACATATCTTAATTCTTATTATATTAGTAAGATAGGTTGCTTGAGCGCATTTTTACCCTTTCTATTTTTTTTTTGGTAAATGATAGGAATCAGGGATTCTCACATTTACAATAAGGATTTGGGATTGTGAAATGAGTATCATTGGAATCATGTTCAATTGATCTACATCACAATGTAAGGATCATAGACAAACATAGTGTGCATACTTGGAGTATGGCGTAACTATTGTTTAGAAAACAAAGTGTACATACTAGGAGCATGGGACGACTGTTGTTTTTATTCAAGTCTTAAGTTGATTATTTGAAACATTGAATAATGTGTAATCAATATGGTGATAAATAAAAGGTGGTTTTATTTATATTCAAAAGGGTTCTGAGACCATATTAGATTCGATTATTATTGTGTTTCACTTTGCATGTTTTGACTTCCGAAATAGCTAGGTTATTCTTTTCAAATGACTAAGTTATTTAAACACTCCACAGTCGTTCATATGTTGGAAGTAGGTATGAATCAAGACTGTCATGGATCGGGTTTGTAGATGGCTAAATGGGTTTAGTCATAGCAATGGTTGCTACAACATTCATGAGTGCTCATAAGTTATGAGTATTGGAATAAACCCATGCTCACTTGTATCACTTCATGGAATTAATCTCGAGTGATCGTGAGACGGTAATATCATATAAATCTTCAAACCTAGAGATATGAGTTGTTACCTATGAGTTGGTTGTGCATTGATTGCACGTAAACGCATCAGTAACTTGATGTTACAAAACGTGCCTTTGTGTACAATTCAACAAGTAGTAGCACAAGTATATTAGTCGAAGTTTATCTGTTCCTTCTAGAAATAGAAGCGATATCTGGGCCCCTCGATGATTTTTTTGTGACCTATGTACCGGCCGGTCAGAACTAAATTGATGTGTTCAATTAAGTTCTTTGTCAAACAAATTGGAAAATCGGGAAACAAACTGCTAGACAATAAGTACGACGTTGTTCCATGTATTTTTCCGGCTGATATCATGAGAAAAGAGGATAATATGATCACTTATCTAAAATGGCCCTTCATAGTTCAACAGAGTCTTCATAGTTCAATGGAGTTTTCGAGAGCTACGATTACTGGTTGGTTCCTGAAGTAACATACGCAAATACAGTTATTAGACTTATCCAAGTGGGAGTGTGTTGGATAAGGTGTCTAAGTCCATAACTTATTTGGTATATACTTGACCCGACCCGGCATGGTCCATTTGGGTTGCATCTCATCCAAACTATTTATGGATAATTTTATGAGAGTTATACACGTATGTTTATTAATATATTATAAATTATAATATATTAATATGAGATTACGTTATTTAATTAGTTTTAGTCTTAAATTAATTATGAATTAATTTAGAGATTAAAAGGAAGACTAATTAGATTATGGGCTATTGGTTTTATATAGTGTGGGCTAATACTCATTTGTTAATGGGCTAGGCTTATATGGAAGTCCATGGATGATCCATGGAACTTTTAACCCATGGATCCTTGGAAAGGAAAGGTCATGGGTTATTAGGGTTTCACCCTAACCATGCACACTATATAAGCATGCTTATGGAGCATGAAATGATGCCTAAGTGTAACTAGTGAACTAGTGTGTGTGAGCTTGTGTGTGGCCGAAATATACAAGTGTATACACTCTCTCAAAGTTTTCCAAGAGTTTGTGGTGTTTTGTGATTCCATTTGAGGCATTCACACTATTGGTGCTTGGCCCTCAAACTCCTCAAGAACCAAACTCATCAAAAAGGTATGTAATCTCTTCTAACTCTTTATGTTGAAATGTTCCCCATGCCATGTTAGATAGGTTATAAACCTTGGAAAATTATTATTTTGCATGTATTTAGACAAACATAGATCCAAGGTTTATTAGGGTTGCATGCACACTTAGGAAGTGTTAGATTGCTCAAAACCCAACAGAAAAGGACCATGCACTCACTTGAAAAGGTGGTGACTCGGCACTCGGACAACACTCCGTTACTCTTAACACAACTTTCCTTTGACAAAACCTAGTATCATTACCACTAGTGTTTAGTCTAATATTCACCAAGACTAATTAATAGTCTTGTTATTATTACTATTATATAAGAATGAAACAATATTTCCCAACCACTATATACAAACAGGGGCCAGACATAAAACACCGGAGGGCAAGACCACTTTGGCATATAGCACTTCTAAAATCCAACAACCCTGTGCGGACCTTTAAACCAGATTCCCGTACTGCGAGTGGTTAAAAAGATAGTATAACGACACTTATATAACTCATAATAATAGCCCAAATACTCATTATAAGGTCCTAATAACATTGTTGTATTAGAACATAAGTTATACTAAAGATAGGGTAGGCGTAGCTCACTTACAGTGAGTTTTTCACAAAACCGGGCTCCGCCGAAGCAGAGTTTCTGAACCGAAATCTCTTCTTTTTGGAACCGTTAGGTGCTCCGGGGCTTCCACCTCGTGCTAGGGAGTTACCCTAGGCTTTGGTGGGTTTTGAGGGGGGGGAGGGCTCAGAGAGAGTTTCTAGAGAGAGAAAGAAGGGTTTGAAGGTGTGAGAAAAGAGTTTCACCTGGCACCTCTAATTATAGGTTGGATTCCTGCTCAACTCGTCGATTTAGCCTCCAACTAGTCGAGTCCATGCTAGGTGTCACCATTCTGGTGGCAAAACGTGGGTGGCCTATATTGTGTCACGTCACCCCTTTTGTAGCAACATCCTGCCGACTTCTAAACCCCGTAAATTTTGCATACGATCTCCGTTTTGATGTTCTTTACATCCACACGTAGGTAAAAATAAGATCTACATCTTTATTTTAGACTCCATTGGCTAATTCTTGATCGATCTTAAATTTAATAGTAGGATGAGATTATACTGTTAAATTTCCGCGTAAAATTCATAACTTCTACATACAGACTCCGTTTTCGTCTGTCTTTTTATCGTTGAGTTCCTATTAATGAGATCTTCAACTCTTGTTTAGGTCGCATAGTCTGAAAACCGCTAGAACTAAAATTCGAGTTTCGGGTCATGCACTGCTATGTCAAATCTTAGAAAATTCATAACTTCCTCATACGAAGTCAGATTTGGGCGTTCTTTTTTTGTATGTTCTCGGTTTAATGTATACTACAACTTTTGTTTAGATCACTAATTCTAAAAATTCCTTCATCATAAATTCACTATTTACGTCTCTCGGTGCTGCGCCGGTTTTGCCGCAAAACTTCGACGGGCCATAACTTCTTCGTTATAACTTGGATTTTGGCGTTCTTTATATGTACGGAACCCTTGTAACATATATTAAAACTTGGTTAAGATTAATCATTATAAATAATCTTCCATTAAAAACTCATTTTTGATGCTCGTTGTCTCTAAATTAACTAGTCCGAATCTGCGGGCGTTAGAATTATCTCCCACTTAGGATGATTACGTCCCGTAATCATCAACGAAACATGGCAGTATAATGACTCCATACATTATCTCTTCCTCCTTGGTAATAATTGTAACTTCCTTGTTTCTTCGAATGAGTATCTAACTCTTGTACTCCTTGACTGCAGGTGGTGCTCGGTCTTGCACTTGCTCCCTATCTCATGTTAGACTCAAAATTATGACCTTCAAGTCACAATCCCAATCCTCAATGGATACGAACTTACGATAAGTTATTTTATTACTATAATGGAACGATGTGTCATATTCTAATGACCTATCATTGTATGTTCCAATGCATAGACTCAGGTCTCTTAGAGTCTTCCAGAACATACTATACTTTCCTTCATATTCTAGTCTCATATTAAAAGGTAGCATTTCTAGCTACAAGCAACCATGTGATACCTCTACTGATCGCTTTGATTAATTCTTCCGGCTTAAGTTAGGTGCTACATCGAACTTGGTTCTGGGAACCATGTAACATATTCATCGTAGTCGGACTCAATTTTGTATTACCACTAGGGTCGGAATGAAAAAGATCTTCTTAGTCATTACCGAAACAATGGTAACAACATACTTGAATAAAATGGTATCAATTACTAGCTTCTTGGTAACCTTGTGACTTTCCCTGATCCAAGTGTGAGTCCTGTGCTTTCGGTAGTATAGGCCTCTACTACCTTTCACACCTACTCATACTCGTCCCAAGTATTGTCTCACAGTTTTCCAATTCATCATACAAGAAAATCACATAACAGCTTAACACCATAGATAACAAAACAAAGGCTTTATAGTATTCATGAAACGATTACATAGGTGTTCAAGTTCACCCAAAACTATGCCTCTAATTGGCCACACCATACGATACTATCCACACGGCTACTGTGTAACTGGATCTTTGGATATGAAATCCTCATCCTTGATTCCTCGCGTTGTTTTCTACTTCATCAAGGATTATGTGGAATGCTCTTGCTTTCGGCCTTGGTGGCACATTTAGCTTTGTAGCCCATTCTCTCTTTGGACAGTCTTGTTTGAAGTGTCCTTCCTCATTACATTCATAAAATACCCTTTAGTAGAATGTACATTCATCGGCGTAATGCCCATGCTTTCCACACTTGAAACAAGTCACCTCCTCACCGCATTTTCCATAGTGTTTCTTTTTGCACTTCTCGCACAATATTGCTTCACTTCCTCTTCCTCCTCCAGACTCCAGGAATTTTCTCTCATTGTTAAACCTTGACGATCCTTCAAACTTCCTCTTTTCTCTTGCGTTATCTTTTTCTAGACCCCTTTCTCTTATCTGTGTCTCTACATTCTTAGCTACTCTAACATCTGTTTTCAAAGTAGCTGCCATTTTGACCGTTGGTCCAAATATAATGGGCAGTCCGTTAGAAAACCTATCTATCTTGGAGAGTTCAATAGGCACCAAGTAGGGAAATAGCTTCATCCTCTCGGTGAATGCGGTGGCATACTCATCGACACTCATCCTCCCTTTCTTTAGGTTCTGAAACTCGTTGTTTAGGTCTATCAGATCTATCTCTGGGCAGTATTGCATTTTCAGCTGTTCCAAGAATTCTTCCTAGGACATTTTTAGGGCTTCTCCTCATGGCATCGTATATGCCAATAACTTCCACCATCTCAAGACTCCGGTCTTCATTTGCCTAATTGCAAAGACAATTTTTCGTTTCTCGCTACAGCTGCAGCTCTTGAACACCATCTCCATTTCGGAGATCCAATCCATAATCTCAATAGGCTTTGGGCTTCCTGAAAGACTTGGTGGCTTGGCACCCAAGAAATTCTTATACTTCGGCCCATCCTTGTTATTTCCCCTCTCTTGGTCATTCCTTCGTTCTACTTGAGTCCTAACTTGACTCACATGGCAGCTACAATTGCCTTCCTCCGATTGCTCGGGAATCAGCTTAGGTTGCTTAATGGGCATGGTAGGTGCGTGCCTATTTCCGTGCAACATCTGCCTCATTTCCTCCCTTTGTTCTGCTAACATACACCAAATCATGGCTTGTACTCCTGCCATGGTGATTGGCTTGGGTGCAGCTGCTACTTCTGGCGCACGCTCAATTACTTTTGGCTAAAGTTGCAGGTTACCGCTTCCCAATCCGCTTCGAGTTCTCACCATGTCGATCTATACACCAATTCAGATGTTCAGTGTCCAATGACGAGAATTTAGATAGGAAAGATTTTATTTACGATGGATGTGTAACTCTCCCTATTACTCCGAAAAGTTACATGTCAATTCTAATACCGTAATTAAACGTATAGAAACCTGAACACATAAAGTTTCCAGATCCGTTTGGCAACAGACCATAGATCCGATCATACATTTAGCATCATAGAGCATCATAAATCATTTAGCACATAAAAGCATTTTAGGCATTTTCCCTAAATAAGCTAGTGCTTGTGTCTATTCAGGTGTATTACCTAAGACACACTCCTCACAATCATTGCTTAACATTCTAAGTTTAAGTCTAGAAATAAATCCATATTCCTAGTTCGCATAAACTAACGCTCTGATACCAACTGTGACATCCCCATTTTCACAGCTAGAAAATACCGATTTTTTTTTGTTTATCTTTATAAAAATCAAAGTACCTATTTTAATAAAAATGTTGTGGAATTTGTTCCTAGAAAAACATGATAAATACGTTATCAAAACATTTCCGAAGAAAAATATTTTTATTCATTTTAAAACATTTGGGATGTCATCGTCAATACAGAAACATAAGCATAAATAGAACTTACATTCATTATCACTAGTGATTTATATCTTCTTAATCTCTCAATGTAATGTGACTTCATATCAACACCCGTGATATAAATAAACTGAGTGAGTCAGGTTGGGAAACATGGTGAGTACATAGGATTTTCAACCCACAATAATATAATTATTATGTTTAATCATCAAACAGTTAACCTAATTACCCATCCCCATTATCTTCTTTACTCTCAAGGATCTACCCTAAGAATCAGCTATTTCTCATTCGTTCATTCCTAAGGATTATCCTCAGGAATAAGTACAAAGTCCATCGTTGTCAATGACACAGCTGTCAAGCACAACTGCTAGTTCTGTCACTTAGCCGCAGCTGCCAGAACTGTGATATTCTCTATGAGGCGCAGCTGCCTGTATTGTCCTTCGGGCACAACTTCTAGGGTTATCTCGTTTATTGATAGTATCGTTTTTGAGAGTCCACTCACAATACATGCCAATGGGTTTTTAGAGTACACTGGCGAACACATCATTCACAACACCTACAGGTTGCTAGACTGCTAGTGTTCCATTGGACTGTCTAGAATAGTCTGTGGTTTCCATCCATACTCTGCTAGATGATGGAGCCAACATTTAGGAACAAGGTGTCACTATTCTGGTAGCAAAACGTGGGTGGCCTATATTGTGCCACGTCACACCTTTTGCAATAGCATCCTGCTGACTTCTAAACCCCATAACTTTCGCATACGAGCTCCGTTTTTGAACTTCTTTATATCCACGCATAGGTAAGAACAAGATCTACAACTTTCATTTAGACTCCATTGGCTAATTCTCGACCGATCTTAAATTTAACAGTAGGAGGAGATTATATTGTTAAATATCTGCATAAAAATTCATAACTTCTACATACGGACTCCGTTTTCATCTGTCTTTTTCTCGTTGAGTTCCTATTAATGAGATCATCAACTCTCATTTAGGTTGCATAGACCAAAAACCCCTCGAACTAAAATACGAGTTTCGTGTCGTGCACTGCTATGCCAAATCTTAAAAAATTCATAACTTCCTCATACGATGTCAGATTTGGGCGTTCTTTTTTTGTATATTCTTGGGTTAACATATACTGCAAATTTTATTTATATCACTAAGGCTAAAAAGTCCTCCATCATAAATTCACTATTTATGTCTCCCGGTGTTGTGCTGGTTTTGCCGTAGAACTTCGACGTGCCATAACTTCTTCGTTATAACTTAGATTTCGGCATTCTTTATATGTACGGAACCCTTGTAACATATACTACAACTTGGTTAATATTAATCCTTATAAATAATCTTCCATTAAAAACTCATTTTAACGCTCATTGTCTCTAAATTGACTAGCCCGGATCTGCGGGCGTTACACCGAAACCCCATGGCGAGCAACGATCTCGCGAACATACACGTCGGCCAACTTCTCGGCCGATGAATTCTCTCGTATAGACAAGAAATGGTCACTCTTGGTCAATCGATCTACGACGACCCATATGGCATCATACCCCTTCTGCGTCCTCGACAATTTGGTGATGAAATTCATCGTGATCTGCTACCATTTCCACATGCGAATCTCCAGGCGCCGCATCATACCATGCTGCCTCTGATGCTCAGAACCATCCTACTGGTCAAGCACCTCTCAACATACCAAGCAATTTCTCACTTCATACATGGCCACCGGTGATTCAAACTCAGGTCTCTGTACACCTTATTCGCCCCCGGGTGAATAAAGAAATGAGACTTATGAGCCTCCTCCATGACTGTTTGTCTGACCCCACCAGACATCGGAACCCATACCCGACCGCATCAGGCAAATAATCCTTGACTATCCTGCTCGAACCGGCTGTTCTCACCCCTGATCCTCTCCAACTTCCAATTCTCAGGTCGCATGCCCTCAACCTAAGCATCCATGATCAAACTCACAAGCGGAGAATCCACTGCTATCCTCATACATATCGCTGGCGTGGATGACCCAACTGACTTGCGACTCAAGGTGTCCGTCACTACATTTGCTTTACCAGGGTGGTAAAGGATCTCACAATCGTAGTCTTTAACTACATCCAACCAATTGTGTTGCCTCATATTCAGGTTCGACTGGTCCATGATGTGTCTCAAGCTCTTGTGATCTGTGTATATGGTATAATGGACCCCATATAGGTAATGTCTCCATATCATAAGAGCAAACATCACCGCTCCCAGATCTAAATCATGTGTGGGGTATCTCGTCTCATGTGGCTTCAACTACCGCGATGCGTAGGCTATCACCCGTCCTCTCTGCATGAGGACCACCCCCAAGCATGTGATGGATGCATCACAGAACACTACAAAATCCTCAAATCCCTTCGGGAGAGTCAAAACTGGAGCCTAGCACAATCGCTGACGGAGGGTCTCAAACGCCCTCTGCTGCTCAGGGCCCCACCGGAAATCCACCCCTTCCTCATCAGAAGAGTGGGGGTACTGCAATTTTGGAGAAATCCTGAATAAATCTCCGGTAGTACCCTGATAATCCCAGAAAACTCCTGATATCCGAGGGAGATCTCGACACCTCCCACTGCATGACTGTCTCGATGTTGGTCGGGTCGACCAAAATCCCCTCCTGATTAACAAGATGTCCTAGGAACTAGACCTCTCGCAACCAAAACTCACACTTCGAGAACTTAGCATACAACTATTCTCGTCTCAGAACTCCCAACAACTCCCTGAGGTACTCCTCATGCTACTCTTGGGTCTTGGAATATTCCAAGATATCATCAATAAATGTTATGACTGAGCGATCAAGCATCGGTCTGCAGACCCGATTCATCAAGTTCATAAATACTGCTAGCGCATTGGTGAGCCCAAATGGCATCACCACGAACTCGTAGTGACCATAACAAGTCTGAAACGCGGTCTTCTCCACGTCCTCCTTTCTGAACCAGACCTAATGATACCCTAACCTCAAATCTATCTTGGAGAACCAAGATGCCCCCTATAACTAATCAAAGAGGTTGCTTATCCTCAGGAGTGGATAACGGCTCTTCACATTCAACTTGTTCAACTCCCTATAATCAATGCACATCCGGTGCGATCCGTCCTTCTTCCTAACGAAGAGGATTGGTGCTCCCCATGGAGAACTGCTAGGTCGAATGAACTGCTTACCCAACAGTTCCTGCAGCTGTAATGACAGCTCATGCATCTCGGGTGGTACCAACCGGTATGATGCATTGGCGATAGGGGCCACACCAGGCACTAGGTCGATTCGGAACTCGACATGCCTCTCCGGAGGTATCCCTAGAAACTCCTCCGGAAACACATCTTCAAACTCTCTAACTACTTGAACCTCTAAAACTGAAATCTGATACCTAGCTCGCGTATCGACCACATACACCAGAAAGCCCGCATACCCGTGCTGAATATACTGCCGAGCCCTGGCAGCTGAGCATATTCTTGATCCCACACTGGTGCCCTCACCATATACAATTAGTTCTCCCCTACTTGGGGTTTGAACTACCACTCACTGGCCCTCGCAATCTATCACGGCACCAAATTGACTAAGCCAGTCCATCCCCACAATCACACATACTTCCTCCATGGGAATCAAGATCAAATCTATTGGAAAGGACACTCCGAAGATCTCCAAATCGCACCCTCAGTAGACCGAAGAAGTAAAAAACCCGTGTTCATTCGCGACAGAGACTCGCAACGGACACTCTAGCTCGCCTATTGGCACACTGAACTCCCTACTAAATGTCTAAGATACGAAAGACCGACTCACCCCCGAGTCAAATAAAACCAATGCAGACAATGAGTTCACTAAAAACATACCTAAACACAGGTACAACAGATAATCATATCACATATATAATAAATGATATAATGAGTAGAAACATACCAGCAACCACATCTGGTGCTGACCTGGCCTCCTCGGTTGTAAGCTGGAAGGCACGCCCCTGAGCCTTAAGTAGCCTCCCATCCCCAATCCACAATGTAGCTGGCACTGGAACCTGCATCGATCTGGCTGCGAGTTGTGGACAGTTGGTCTTCACATGACCAACCTGATGACAATGATAACATATCCTCATATCCAATGCAGGGGTGCACTGGTGACAGTCCCTAACATAGTTCCCATCCTTTCCACACTTGTGGCACCCACTACCCGCTCGACAAACTCCTGAATGACTCTTGCCACACTTTCCACAAGTGTGGATCTATTAGCCCCCGGTCCTAGAATCAGCGGTCTTAGACCGCTTCGACGCTGGCTGAGACTGTGTTGGGGCCTGACGTTACTCCTTCAATAGCAACTCAATCTCCAACTCACGCCGCTTAGCAGCCTCCTTTAGATCCAACAGAGTATCACATCGTTGTGTAGCAACAAACTGACGAATGTCCGTCTTGAGCATGCTCAGATAACGAGTCATCTGAGCCTGCTCATAAGCAAACTCTGGGCAGAACATCGCCCTCTCGGTGAACATGCGGGTGATCTCCGATACCAACTCCCCATCTTGTCTCAAACTCAAAAACTCATGTGACAATCGTTCCCGCTTAACCCGTGGAATGTATCGGGCACGAAACATATCCCTGAATTGCTCCCAAGTAACAGCAGCTCTCTGATCATCAGTGTACGACCTGGTCGTCAATCTCCACCA
Source organism: Lactuca saligna (assembly GCF_052625555.1). Classification (NCBI taxonomy): domain Eukaryota; kingdom Viridiplantae; phylum Streptophyta; class Magnoliopsida; order Asterales; family Asteraceae; genus Lactuca; species Lactuca saligna. The sequence continues at coordinate 203,651,785 of NC_136424.1, read as the reverse complement.
GTCCTTGGCCCGGGACCTAAGCAGGTTCAGAGCACACCTAACCTTCTAGTCAGTAGGACACAAGCAAGTAAAGAAGCACCCCTCCACATCCGAAATCCACCTCATAGCCTTGATGGGGTCCTGAGTCCCATCAAAAGTAGGGGCTTCGTATTATCAAATTCCCTATACTGAAAGCCCCGAGTGTCTCGTGCTCCTCCCCCTGCCACTGATACAACCGATGTAGCTGCAGCGGCAGCCGTCTCCACAAGGGTTGTGTATCTCTCATCGAAGTACTCCATCATAGCGGTCTTGATAAACCCAATCAACTCCGGAATTTGACCCCGGATAATCTCAACCACCTCCTCACGGATGATCTCCCTGACTCGATCCACCATCAACACTGGCCCCTCCTGACCGATGACCTCAGGCGTTGTTGGGGCCTCCTGATCACCCTGCCCTAATCCCGATCCAGATCCACAAACAAAACGCCTCATAACCACCATAATGAAAAATATAATAGGAAGATATCAGACAATCCACATAAATAATTGGGAACAAACTTTCAACTAAACCCTAGGGGTTGTGACATCCTTGCTACGCGTATAGGTCATGTGCTTTCAGTAGTACGGGCCCATACTACCTTCCACACCTACCCATATTTGTCTCAAGTATCATCACAACACCCTAACACTATACATGCATATGGTGGTCGCTCGAACTCGCTCATCCATGAGACTTCTACCAACCCGCACAACACTAGTGTATGCTAACCATACATAACGTTGGACCCTATAGACTTCCGAATATCAGATCCTACCATAAGCTCGAATCAATAAGAACAGAACATAAGGCCAAATCAAATATTCTCAGGCTATAAGATCTTAATTATGCACATCCGTAATACACACACAAGCAACTACATTAATGATGTCAATCTCATATAAGTAAAACCCTAGGCTAGCAGGCATCATATAATCAGGAAATTCTTATCATGCAATTCTTGAGAATCCATAGCCTAGTACTAGGATGTTGTTATAACATATCACATAATCAAATAGTTGTATGGTATTTTGGGGTTTACTTACTGGCTCCGGCTGAATCGTACACCCTGCATCCTCCTATACTTATTTTGAAAACCATTTTGAAAATCTTTCCTCGATTTGAGACTGGATTTACACAAATGTTCCTCCAATTCACTCAAACCAAGGCTCTGATACCAAATTGTAACACCCATAAAATCATGCCAAATTAAAACCTTTTCAACACACTTAAAAACCATTTAATCATTACATAATTTGTTTTCAAAATAATAATCATCAGAGTATCCCAGTTTCCAATCATAAAACATAGTAGCGGGAGGAGCACTCAATCACCAGAAGTACCTGAAACAACAAACTGAAATTGTAAGCCCGAAAGCTTAGTGAGCTACCCCAAAATACCAACGCCATACCAATATAACCATAACATATAACAAATACAGAACAACATGCATAATGAGCCTTCAGCCTGATTAGATTGCCTCATAGGGCCTACAACCTATCTGGACCGCTCTCGAGCCTTTTGCATGACTGTACTGCCTTGCAGGGCCTACAGCCTATTCGGACCGCTCACCGAGTATGTTGGCCTATAGCACAAAGCAGGACCACCTCAACCCAACCTCCAATCAAACAAACATGTGCACATAAATATCATACGCTAGCTCATATCATATAACAGTCAAACTGATCTAACAGATCACTAATCATAGCAACATCCCAAAGACTGGAATATAGACCTAACCGGTCACTAGCATAGCATCATTCTATAATCAGGACACTGACCTAACCGGCTCACTAACATAAGCATAACATCATCCTAACTACCAAGATGTAAACCAATAACATATCATGCCATAATCTAGATAAAATCATAAAGGATCGGCCTTGGTGCCTTAGACCCTATTGATATAGTGAGGATAACTCACATCGCAACGCGTAAGTGAAGCTCAAACTCTAGGATCACCGCCACGAAATCCACCGCATATATTCATTTTAAACCATACTTCTAATTTTCCAATCTTCCCAAAATGTCCTCCAGAAGTCAACCGGTCAACCCTTGGTCAAAGTCAAAGTCAATTGTCAAGGTTAACAGTCCATGTTGACCTCAGCTCGTCAAGTACCCTCAGCCACTCGCCGAATTCCATGCATAACTCACCAACTCGCCGAGTCACTAAAGTGACTCATCGAGTTCCTAAGGTTTGTGGCCGATAACTCTCTAGATAACTCATCGAGTCTCTTTGCAACTCTCCGATTTCATGCATGTCCAAGGATCGGGAAGACCCTAGCTGGCTCGTAGAGTCATTTGACTGACTCGCAAACCCAAGGCAATTTCATCAGACTCGCCGAGTCACTTATCCGACTCGCCGAGCCCACGACCATCTTCATCGGACTTGCCGAGTCACCCATGATACTCGCCGAGTCCCTTCATAATTTCATCCATACAGATGCTTTTTAAGCCATGCAAAGGCTCAAAATTGTAGATCCAGCTTCCCAAGGCATGTTTATCACGTAAAGTTGCAAACTTTACGTGCATGTAAAGCTTTAAAGTCTTAAAATGACAACACCAAGCTTGTAAATAAGTTCCATGCTAGAGGGGAGGCTCATACTTGCCAAAGCTGATAACTTTATGGATCTAGAGTCCAAAGGGAGTCCAGATCTAAAGTTGCAACCTCAGATCTTGACTCAAACACAATAAACTTTTCATAAAACCCACCCAAAAGAGATTAAAGATGATATGAACCAAGGAGACAGCCTAATACCTTCAAGAGAGTGCCAACTGATGTAGATCTTTTATTCCCTAAGTGTTTCCTCACCAAGATCCCTCTTCCAAGCTTTAACACACCAAAGCAACATACACACACACATACACAGTTTAGGGTTTAAGGGTGTCAAGGAGCTGCAAAGGGGAGGCTGGGGGAGGCCAATGATCCTTTAAATAGGGTGCAATAACCTAGAATTTAGGGTTTCATCTGCCAGCTCCTACTCGTCGAGTCCCTTCTTGGACTTGGCGAGTAGGTCACTAAAACACGTGGACCAACCCGCTGCTACTCAACGAGTAAGACAACCAACTCGTCGAGTAGACCTTAAAATCAAGAAAATCCTTATATAAAATCAATACCTAAGAATCGGGGCATTACAATTCTTTTAATAATTGAAATTGATTATCTTTTATTTCTTAACTATAAATTGCCCCTCCATGCTTCAGTGGGACGCACTAGTAATTTCCAATTACCTTTGCCAAAATCATAAGTTCCAATGGCCACTTTGCAATGGGTGTAATATGTAGATTTTCTATTAGGTAGTGGCCATTTTTCTAATAATTTAAACATATGGACTATTTTCTCTAAAAAATTTATGCACAAAGACCTTTTTTATAAATTACAAGGACAATTTTGTAATTTCTTTTATACAAAGGGACCAAATCTACCAATATACGGAAATATTGTGGCTAAAGTCTCAAACCCAAAGAGTATACTATTTAAACACACAGACCATTATGTAAAAAAATTTACAGATGGACCAATTCTGTAAACTAAAAGGACAATTTTTGTAATTTATTTTCTACATAGGGTCCAAGCCTGCCAACATACAAAAGTATTGTGGCCAAAGCTATAAACTATAAATATACTATTCATAACGCTATATAGAATATAGAAGAATGAGACACGTAACTTGAATTGGCAAGGGCAAGTCACGTGTGAGTTGCATTCAAACACCACCCCAACCTCCGTAAGTGTGAGGTCTCGTGAGTGAGGCTATGCTGCATTACAAAGGAAATAGAAACATCCTAACGATCTTGTGATCGTTTGAATAAAAAAAATAACATTTTTAAACCCTCTAAAGTATGCCTATAAATGCCATTTAAAATCTACACTGCAACACACAATAATTTAACTTCTTTCTTTCTACACCACAATCACAAAATGGAACAAAATCCAAACACCCCATACACATCCACTTCACCCATCAATATATTCGCACTCAACACAAAACTTCGCCAATACCCCAATTTTGAATCACCACTGAGAGGTTTCATGAATATGATCCTTCCAACAAACTCACCAATTCCACAATCACCCTTTTTCCAACAACCATACCAATAAAACTACTTCCAACAACCAAACTCTTACCAAACACCAAACCAATTCCAACAATCATAACTTCAACAAGTTCAAATTCAACCTTCCAACCACCACCTTCACAATAACTAAACTCCCAACCCCAATCTCTCCATAATGATAATGTCGAAAGGGTGCCAAAAATTCAATCACAATCAATAAGAAGGTAACCAATAGACAAAGGGGGAAAAAACTCAAAATTAATGGGATGAAAATGAAGAAATGGCACTAACAAATGATTGGATTGAAATATCCACCAATGAGCTGACTGGAAATGACCAATCCAGGATGCCATTTTAGCACATTCTACTTGCAAATGGGAAAATGTGAATATCGGAGTTATGATGGTGTTTGTAACATCCCAAAAATACGAGCCAAAAATTTCATTTTTAAATACACATACTTAGCAAAACATTAGAATAAAACATTCACTGATCATATCATTTCATAAAAGATGTGCATGTCTGGAAACCAGTTTATAAAATCATAATAAAATCAGAGTACAAATCCCCAGGAAGATCTCATAGTGCGGAATACAGAGCGTGTGTGTGATGTGCTGCTACCGCGCCAGCTCCTTCCCCTTCGAAGAAGAGGTACCTAAAACCACAATTGAAAACTGTAAGCACGAAGCTTAGTGAGTTCCCCCATCATACCACATACCATACAATCACATATCATACATATTGCCAGGCATTTCTGGGGTGCCTGACCTACCCAGTACGTCCATTCTGGGGTGCCGACCTACCCGTGTCAAGCCATTCTGGGGTGCTGACTACCCATTTCAAGCCATTCTGGGGTGCTGACTACCCTTCAGTCCTAACGATCGAACCTTGGGGACTATTTCACCCCCTACTACTGATGGGTTTTGGTCACAAGAACATCCTATGTGCTCATACAAACCCTAATGCTTAGATCTAGGTTTCTCTATTGTACATGCAATTCATCCAATACTATAAACCCTAAATCTAGCATATGATAATCCATATTAACATAATAATGGGTTTAAGATATTACCTTGATTGTTCCTTCTTGTAATGACTTTATAAAGCTTAGAGTCACAAATGTCACTCCTCTAATGGTTCGTAAACACCAAGAGCAAGAGGATGAAGAGGAGAAGAGAAGGAGGCTCTCAAAATCGTCCAAAACCCTGGAAGGAAGCTTGTCCACGTTTTTTAGGCATAAGGGCTCTTTAAATAGTGAGGCTATTAGGGTTATCTAACAAGGAAACCCTAATTTGGATGCTTAAGCCCTAAGCAACCCATGGACTCCTTTACTTAAAGGCCTTGGACGATTTCTAATGGGTTTCCCCATAGAATTCGTCCAACATTATAATATAAGGTAATCCATAGCTCAATTGAAATTATCTTATAATTACAATTCCAGTCCCTTAAGTTTAATTAATCTCTTTTAGTCACAAACTTAATTATCAATTAATTCTTGACTAATATTAATTAAACAATATGATTTCTCCTTTAATATATTATTCCCATAATATATTAATAAATCATATTTAATCCTTTCTCTCCATAATTCATCCTATCAAGTTACTTTGGTGAAGGCAACCCAAAAGGACCATGCACCATCGGGTCAAGTACATACCAAAATAGTTATGGACTTCGACACTAATCCAACAGTCTCCCACTTGGATAAGTCTAATAACTATACTGCGTATGACTTCAGATCCTGATCTGCAATCGTAGCTTTCCAAAGCCGTTGTCAACTCTGATCGTATCAAATACGCGTGTCCTTTAGATAAGGGATCGTATATTCCTCCATTCTAGATATCATTTAAGACATGATTTCTAATCATTCTCTCTGTACTATTTCTCGACTTCTGATTTATGACAACTGACTAATTGAACAAATCAAATTAGCCCTAGCCCAGCCGAGCATTTACGTTTGTCATCACTAAATCATCGAGGGGCCCAAAGATATGTTGTTATCCTACTTTGGATAAAAAGAACAAACAAGCGTTGATTCAATGTTCGCTTGCACTCACTTACCAAATCACACACAATAATATGTTTTATGACACCAAGTTACTGGTGCGTTCACATATTATCAATGTGCAACCAACTCGCGAGATACAACTCACACATCTCAGTTTCAAGAATATAAGATATTATCTTCTCACCAATCACTCGTGATAAAATCCATGAAGTGATCCAAGTGAGCGTGGGTTTAATCCAATGCTCAAATCATATTCATAAGCACTCATGAACGTTGCATCAAACATTTGCTTATGTCTAATACTCTTTTAGACAATCCACACACCAATTCATGACAGTCTTCATTCATACCTACTTCCAACATATGAACGACTGTGGCATGTTTGAATAATTTGACTGTTCTTAACCAATTAAATTATTCAGGAAGTCAAAACATGCAAAGTGAAACACAAGAATAATACTAATCCAATATGGCCTCAAACCTTTGAGTTTAAATAAAACACCTTTTACTTATCACCATATCGATTACTCATTATTTGTTGTTTTGGGTAATCAACTTCTTACTTGAATTATTACACTTGTCCCATGCTCTTAGCATGCACACAATGTTTACCTATGGTTCTTACTTTTGTGAAATGGATCAAATTAACACATTTCCAATCATACTAATTTCATAACTCCTAATCCTTTTTCATAAATGAAAGAATATCAAATTCTTGCCACTTATAGAATATGTTAGATTCTAACATTTTATGCAATGATCCTTTCGTAATGTCACTGCACTAAAGTCACAATGACTATTGTCAATAAAATTACAAAGTCCTCTATCGGAGATTGTTACAATACAATTTCATAGATGTGATGTCTCTCACTCAAAGTACATTTTTTTGAACATCCATTTGCATAAAGTTTCTAATCTAGACATGGATTCTCAATATCTAACTCCCAATATGGAAACCTTTCCATACTTACCATATGACAACATATTCTTAATAGAATCTTATATATTCATAATAATGTCGATATACTCCATCCAATACTATACTTCCAACTACTCACAAGCAACCAATCCTCAGCGAACTTTGGATTATCCTTTGATAGTTGTTTAATTATCTTAGTCAAAACCAAATCTTGTCCTTTTTCCCTCTAAATGCGCTAGACATTTGGAAAATTTTTAGAATGGTCAACTATTATAGCATTTGCAATCGATCCTATACCCGAAGCATATGGGATACGATACGATACTTTATCAATCTTTTTGCCATAATATTTTATGTGTCACATTCTCACAATTCGAACTATGAAGAGGGATGCCACAATCATAATCGAAATTTTGAGAACGCACTATGTACTCTTGACTAAATCTATTAACATTCCACAACCTAAGCCTTTAGATTTGAAATGAAGCATAATATTCTCTCCCTTAATTATAGCAAAACAACTATTCAACTCTTACAACTTTGCAAAGTTTGACTCTTGTTTTCCATAATTAATATTGCTAACTTACAATACTTGCCTTAATAATCATACAATCATAACATTTATGCTCCCACTATCATGATGCTTATTATAAACATAACACTTATGCTCCCACTATCTTTGACATGTATTCAGAAACCAGCTTAACTTCCAGAAAAATAATACTTATTGAATTTCTTAAGTTCATGTTTCTAATACTTAATGCTATGATAATCCTTTATCAAGGCTTCTCAAACTTATACACCTTTGCCTTAGATAACTCATATGTGTATCTAAACAATTAATACTAATTGCCAAATCTCACAATTCGAATCATGGAAAGGGATACCGTAACCATAATCGAATTTGAGAATACAAATTTTCAATTGCTATCTTCTTAAAATCTCTCTTAGTGAAAGCATTTCCTCACATTCATTTTCATGAAGGATGGAATCTTATGACACTTAGATTTTAATGGTGTATGTGTTCCTATCCATGTGAATTTGTCAAAACTAAGGTTTGCGACAAATCCAAACTCATATGGACCGAACATTCTCAATCTTGATTTCTTGCCTTATGGTAACACGGCTGCCCACCATGTCTTCCAAGTAGTTAAGCCGTTCACCCTTTTCCTATAAATATATTTTTCATTGATCAAGGTCCTTGCCTTTTATGCATTCAAATGAGAACTTATAGGGCTCACATGCATAATTAACTCAATTGGAACGACACAGAAACAATATAGTGTCAACACGATAGGTTGTAAACCTCAACTCGTGTGCTAGTGATGATTAATGAGGTCTAATTTGATTTGTTCTTGAAACCTTTCAAGACCATTAAGACTCCCACTGACTCCTCGACATATAAGATTCTCTTGTCAATAAACATTTCTTGACAAACAAATATTCAAGAGTTAGTGCAGTTTTTATCAAAACACTTCGTAAATAGGTCCTAGTTGGTCTTTGTCTTATCCATGACATCACAACTTTCCTCATTTGATGAATTTTATAAACCTTCTTAATACTTATCACTCAATGTCACAATCTTAACTCTAAGACTTGTTTTGGAACGAAGTATGATTGACTTCTTGATTTAACCATTTCTTCAATTCTTGATTCCTCTTCTTAGACATACAATTGTACTAAGACTCACTTAGAGGATCAATTAAGATATGGTTCTTAATCATTAAGGCCTATAATAAAGCGTAAAAGGTACTCTCCCTTCTTCTTAGAATGGAGAAACTTTTATCTTTCTGCCTACTTGATTCTTCTTATTCGTTCTGCTATTGATTTAAAATTTTCAATCAATTCAAAATTACACTTAATCTTATAAGTATAATCATATTTACTAAACCTTTAGTAAATCATGATGAATATCTTTGTTACTCTTATGGTGGACTTGATCAATACGCAATTTTGTGTACTTGATCTCCTAGTCCTTTACTTGACACTTTGTCAATGAATTAGTCTAATTTCCAAATATGAAATTTCTCATTCATCGTGCAACCAAGTTGCATGATTTCAAGTTTCTGTCCAATTGAAACTTGGGCGATGAGAAACACTCCTTATTTGGTAAATTTTCGACATTTCCATAATTAAGAATCAAATCCATTATTGCTAATAGAAACATTCAAACATCAATTTTTCATACACGCCATTGCAAGGATAAATAAATAAAGTCAAATTTTATTATATTGCGGAAAAAAATTTGTCCTTACAATGCAATTCTTTGAAAAACTATGCTAATGCATCTTTCTTAGCAATCTAATTCTAACTCTAAGTAGTAGCTCAAGAATCTAATCTTCAAGTAATGCAATCGAAATCCATTTCTTCACGGTTAGATTTTGCTCAATTCTTCCCTTAAGCTTCCTCTCTTTTCTTTGATCCTACAAAACATCAATTGTAATCTTATCACATTATGTATTAAGAATCTAGAATAGGAGCTTAAAAGAGTTAGTCAATGGATTTTACCTAAAGCAGAGCCATACGTTTTGACTCTCCCATCTCTTAGATCTCTTAGGTAAATATGGCAGCTTCGTCTCTAATGCCCCTTCTCTTGGCAATAAAAACAAATTGACTCTTTTGGAACAGGACATAGAACTACTTCAGACATTGCCATTCTCTTATGATTAAACTTTTTGATCATAGCATGTCTTTCGTTGCCATTGTCTATATCCATAGAGGTCTTGAAGGTATATTCATCAATCGACTTCGCTTTTCTATTGCGCCAAACCATTGTTGATTCAGCAGCAATAAGCATATAGGTGAGATCTATAAGGGTCATGTCGCAGTTCATCATATAATACTCTCTTACGAACTCACTATACGAGTTAGGAAGTGACTGAAGAACCCAATCAACAGCCATTTCCTCACAGACAACGGATCCCAACATACTTAACCTATCAATGTGTGACTTCATTCTTAGGACGTGTACACACACCGATTTTCCTTCTTCATGTTTACTTGCCAAAAGGGCTTGAGTGAGCTTGAACTTTTCAAGCCTTCGAACTTGTGGGTTAGGGAGAATAATTGGAGGAGGTGGAGGAAGTGAAGCATGATTTCTCGTTCCTCGATCGAATCGTGGAATATCATCTTCATGTGGAAAGCTTGTTCCACGGGATTTGGGAAGACCATAGTTGTCATACTTTGACATCTACAAAATGGGAGAAAACGAATTCAAGTTAGTTGATTGATTGAGTCCTTAGTAAATCACCCAAATGAGATACTAAGGCTAGGACCCAACACAATACGCTACAACCTAGAAAAGGGATGTCGTAATCTAGTTGCAGAATATTTGAAGGTAAGTGAATGACGATTCACTAATTTTCCACCATGAAAAACGAAAAAGAAATTTAAGTTTTAAATCTATGAAAACTCCTACATCCTTTGAGATTCATTGAACATTTCAGTGGCGTGTTTAAATCTCGATATGCCCCTCTTATTTGTGACTGGGATGCCGAGGATCACAAAGCGGGTGTGAATAACCATGCAAACTTACATGGTGCCCTCACATGTTACGGTCACCTATTCGATGTGCTGGTAAACCACACATGCTCCATCAAACTATGACAAACATTGAGTCACCCTTTGCAACCTTTGCTTAGAACCGTTTAGTGTGCCGGTAAACCACACACGCTCCACTAACGTCTTTGCAAGGGCACAAAGTGTAATTTCATGGAATTGCATCAATTCACTTTTGCCTAAGTAACTAAGATTGGGAATTTGTAAAACATTTAGTTACTTTTGTACTTCATTATACTTATAATGGAAGGTTTTTTTTCTTATCCTACCCGTTCGGATAACGACCCTCCACTAGTCAAGAGTGCGGTGGGTAAGAGTGGATACCCATTCAATCGCCATTTTATAGGCAATTTCCTTAAACACCCCTTATAGACCAGCTTCGTGAATGCGGCCTACTAACGGTAAGACTGACTTTTACTCATACATATATATAATGTTAGACTTTTAATGTTATATATAGTATAGGGTGTATTTTACACTTTTAAAATACTGGGTGGTAAAATTTAATGATTATACTTTTAATTCAATTAAATGTAAACCAAAACTTTTACGGATTCATTAAACCTTTTTTGATTATACGTCTTAATTAATTAATAAAACCATAAGGGTGTGATATGAACTTTTCAAAACAATACTAGGGTTTCAGAATTTAACATTCCTAGATTAAACTTTTAATCAACTTTTAAATTCCAAAACTTGAGGACAAGTTTTGAAACATTTCAAAACATTAGGGTTTAGAATTTAAATATACATCAAAATTGAACTTTTAATCAAAATTTAAATTCCAAAACTTGAGGGCAAGTTTTGAAACCTTTTCAAAACATTAGGGTTTTAACTATTTAAATTTCAAAACTAAACCTTTGAGTTCAAATTTAAACTATAAAACCTAAAGGGGAAAATTGAAACTTTTCATAACATAAGGATCAAATAACAAATAATATAAATTAAACAATTAATTTAATCATTATCTATATTTGACCTAATTTCAATTTCTTGCAAAATAAGTTACCCAATTAATACAAATAATCCAATCTTTATCATATAAGGAAGTTATTATCTAATCAATTGGTAATTATCTTGTGTTTTGGCAAGGATATTCTTTAAGAAACAATAAAATTTGTATTTTATAGGTTTAAAACGAATATGGTAATGATCCTTAAGCAAAACAGCAACAAAATCCGAAAATCCCTCTGTCTGACGCTCCGACTCGCCGAGACACACTTTGGAACTCGCCAAGTAGGGCTGACTCGCCGAGTCCAGGTATTGACTTGCCGAGTCAGGTCGAACAGAAGGCTAGAAAACGATTTTCAGCTACATAATGCATCAATATAATAGAAACCAATCTAGGCTTTTATACCACTGATGGGTTTTGGTCACAAGAACATCCTATGTGCTCATACAAACCCTAATGCTTGGATCTAGGTATCTCTATTGTACATGCAATTCATCCAAGACGAAAAACCCTAAATCTAGCATATGATAATCCATATTAACATAATAATGGGTTTAAGATATTACCTTGATTGTTCCTTCTTGTAATCACTTTATAAAGCTTAGAGTCACAAATGTCACTCCTCTAATGGTTCGCAAACACCAAGAGCAAGAGGATGAAGAGGAGAAGAGAAGGAGGCTCTCAAAATCATCCAAAACCCTGGAAGGAAGCTTGTCCACGTTTTTTAGGCATAAGGGCTCTTTAAATAGTGAGGCTATTAGGGTTATCTAACAAGGAAACCCTAATTTGGATGCTTAATCCCTAAGCAACCCATGGACTCCTTTACTTAAAGGCCTTGGACGATTTCTAATGGGTTTCCCCATAGAATTCGTCCAACATTATAATATAAGGTAATCCATAGCTCAATTGAAATTATCTTATAATTACAATTCCAGTCCCTTAAGTTTAATTAATCTCTTTTAGTCACAAACTTAATTATCATTTAATTCTTGACTAATATTAATTAAACAATATGATTTCTCCTTTAATATATTATTCCCATAATATATTAATAAATCATATTTAATCCTTTCTCTCCATAATTCATCCTATCAAGTTGCTTTGGTGAAGGCAACCCAAAAGGACCATGCACCATCGAGTCAAGTACATACCAAAATAGTTATGGACTTAGACACTAATCCAACAACTACTACTATCACATATATCATAACATAACATATTATCAGACATATCTGGGGTGCCTGAACCACCCTTCGGTCCTATCAACCGAACTCGGGGACTGGTCCCCTCCTACTACCTCTATCGCATATAACATAACAAGCCAACATGCAAACATATAATCACATACTGTTAGACGTGTCTGGGGTGTCTGACTACCCTTCGGTCCTAACAACCGAACCTTACTACTATCACATACAACATATCATGCTAGCATATAACATATCGGGTAGTAGAAAACCTAGATGATATCACAAAGACAATGATCTATCATACGTCTCCTACTGGTGGGCCGGCATTGTGGCCTTAGACCCACCGCTACTGGAGGGTAACTCACTTCGAAAGTAGGTGCTGAAGTCTACTTGCTGAGCTTCTGACTGCTGGATCGCAAATCCTCCGGCTATAAACCATAAACATAGGTTAGACACCCATAAATACCCTTAGGTCAAAAGACTGACCCTCCCTTGGCCCAAGGTCAACTCCTTGGTCAAAGTCAATGTCCATTTGACTGGACTCGCCGAGTCCTGGCATGGAATCGCTGATTCCTTTTCCTACTAACCCGGTCCTACTCAACAAGTCCTTCCTACTCACTTAATCACCCTTCACTCATGACTTGTGACGATTGAACCGACTTGTGAACTGATTCGCCGAGTTTGAAGAACAACTCGCCGAGTTCCAGGCAATCTTCATAGGACTCGCTGAGTCGTTCATCCAACTCGCCGAGTCTAAGGTCATCTTCATGGAACTCGCCGAGTTCCTCCTTGGGACTCGCCGAGTCCCTATGACTCATTTCTCATATAGGCCAAATCTGAGACATGCAATCCTTCAAAACCATAGATCCATGTTCCTTGAGCATGCTTATCACGTAAAGTTGCAAACTTTACGTGCATGCATGGCCCTATAAGCTCAAAAGGCCAAAACCAAGCTCTTCAAGAGGTCATAGACTCAATGGGGACCTTAATCACTTCAACCACAGCAACTTTATGCTACTAATTCATCCAATAAGCCCAGATCAGAAGTCCTTTCGGATAATTAAGCACCACACATGGAGTTTGATGTTTTAGGGCTTGAAAACCACCCATTTGGGATAAAAATGGTAACTAATGATCTAAAGATCAAGGTACACACTTTTCTACTTGAATGGAAGCTTCTCCTTTAGTAGAGTTCGGATCTACTCCTTTCCTTGCACTTCTTCAACCACCTATTTCTTCTTCTAAGCTCTAACCTCCTTCACAAGGCCAAAAACACTCTTAAGAACAATACGGGGGCTAGGGTCCGACTCTAATGCTCTTTGGAAGTGTTAGGGACAAAGGAGGCCAAGATAGAGTGTTTAAATAGGGTGCAAACACCCAGATTAGGGTTTTTGCCCAACCAAGGCCTACTCACCGAGTCCAGAGTCCAACTCTCATACCTTGTCCCACTCCTACTCGGCGAGTTGGCCCATCAACTCGCCGAGTCCAAGACAAAATACATTATTTTAAAAAAGTAAGTATCAAGGAGTACGTACCGGGAACCAGGTGCTACAAATCTCCCCCACTTATCTTCGACTTCGTCCTCGAAATTTGCTGCTCGATCCCGAAATAGCTCGGGGTAGTGTTCCATCATCTCTTCCACCGGCTCCCAAGTCCACTCCGAACTCTTTCGGTGCTGCCATTGCACCTTCACGAGTTCCACCCTTTTGTTCCTCAAATCCTTTGACTTCTTGTCGAGGATTGCCACAGGCCGCTCGATGTAATTCAGACTGTCGTCGACCTGAATATCCTCCAAAGGCACCACTGCCGAGTCGTCCATCAAACACTTCTACAACTGAGAGATGTGGAAAGTGTTGTGGGTCTGGCTGAGTTCGGCTGGTAGATCCAACCTATACGCCACCTTTCCCACCCGGGCTACAACCCTGAATGCCCCGATGTACCTTAGGCCTAACTTACCCCGCTTTCTGAATCGGATGATGCCTTTCCATGGCGACACTTTCAGAAGAACCATATCCCCAACTTGAAATTCCAAGTCTGAACGGTGCTTGTCGGCGTAACTCTTCTGCCGACTCTGAGCAGTCTGAAGCCTGCTCCTAACCTGCTGAATCTTCTCTGTCGTCTGGAGAACCACTTCAGTGCTTCCCAAGACCCTCTGGCCAACCTCTCCCCAACATATCGGGGTCCTGCATCTCCGTCCGTATAACATCTCGAAGGGAGGACAGTCAATACTCGTGTGGTAGCTATTGTTGTATGAGAACTCAGCTAAAGGAAGATAGGTATCCCAACTACCACCGAAATCCAGCACACATGCCCGCAACATATCCTCAAGTGTCTGGATGGTCTGCTCACTTTGTCCATCCGTTTGCAGGTGAAAGGCAGTGCTAAAATGCAGACGAGTGCCCAACTCATCATGAAACTTCTTCCAAAACCTAGAAGTAAAACGCACATCTCTGTCTGAAATCATTGATACTGGCACCCCGTGCCGCGCCACTATTTCCCTAATATAGATACCGGCCAACTTCTCAGCCGAGATGCTCTCCTTAATCGGAATAAAATGGGCGCTCTTGGTCAATCAATCCACGATGACCCATATAAAACCTACTCCTCACGCAGTCCTAGGAAGCTTTGTGATAAAATCCATCGTAATATCTTCCCATTTCCACAACGGAATATCCAACGGCTGCATCTTGCCGTGCGGTCTCTGATGCTCGGCCTTGACCTTCCTGCAGGTCAAGCACCGCTCGACGTACCAGGCCACATCCCGCTTCATGCAGGGCCACCAATAGTTCAGACAAAGATCCCTATACATCTTCATCGCCCCGGGATGAATGGAGAATCGGGATTTGTGCGCCTCCTCCATCAAGATATGGCGCATGCCTCCGAGGTATGGCACCCATACCCTGCGGTGTAATGCCAATAATCCCCTGCTATCATAATCGAAGGAGGAAACCTGACCCACTATGCGCTCACTCTTCCGATGTTCCTCCTTCAGGGCCTCCTGCTGGGCCTCCCAAATCTGTTCCAAAAGTGGAGTCACCACTGTCATCCGCATGCAAATATCCCTGATCGGCGCCGCCTTGCGGCTAAGCGCATCGGCCACCACATTGGCCTTCCCCGGGTGGTAAAGGATCTCACAATCATAATCCTTTACCACGTCCAACCACCGACGTTGTCTCATGTTCAGATTCGGCTGATCCATGAGGTACCTCAAACTCTTGTGGTCCGTGTAAATGGTACACCGGACTCCATAGAGGTAATGTCGCCAAACCTTGAGGGCGAAGACCACTGCCCCCAACTCTAAATCATGCGTCGGGTAGTTCGCCTTGTGAGGCTTCATCTGTCTCGAAGCGTAGGCTATGGCGTGCCCTCTCTGCATCAACACCGCGCCCAACCCCAAAATGGACGCATCACAGTATACAACAAAATCCTCTACGCCCTCGGGTAGGGCTAAGATTGGCGCCTCACACAATCTCCGCCTCAGAATCTCGAATGTTGTCTGCTACTCAGGCCCCCATCAAAAGACCACGACCTTCCTAGTCAACCATGTCAGGGGCACAGCTATCTTGGAGAAATCCTGAATGAATCTCCGATAATAGCCTGCTAATCCTAGGAAACTCCGAATCTCGAATGGAGACTTCGGAACCTCCCATCTCATCACGGCCTCCACCTTCGCCGGGTCTACTGAAATCCCGTTCTGGTTGATGAGGTGCCCAAGAAATTGCACCTCGCGCAACCAAAACTCACATTTGGAGAACTTGGCGTACAAGCTCTCCCTCCTCAGAGTCTCCAAAACCTCTCTTAGATGCTCCTCCTGCATCTTGGAATAAACCAAGATATCATCGATGAAAACTATCACAGACCGATCCAGCATCGGTCTGCACACGCGGTTTATGAGGTCCATGAACGCGGCAGGAGCATTGGTGAACCCGAACGGCATCACCACGAACTCGTAATTGCCATAACGCATTCGAAACGCGGTCTTCTGTACATCCTCCTCTCTGACCCTCATCTGATGATAACCTGAACGCAGATCGATCTTGGAGAACCAAGATACTCCCTGCAACTGATCAAAGAGGTCATCAATCCTTGGAAGCGGGTAATGGTTCTTCACCGTTACCTTGTTTAGCTCCCGGTAATCTATACACATCCGATACGACCCGTCCTTCTTTTTCACAAACAGGATCGGGGCTCCCCAGGGTGAACTGCTTGGTCTAATGAAT
Organism: Lactuca saligna; assembly: GCF_052625555.1. Taxonomy (NCBI): domain Eukaryota; kingdom Viridiplantae; phylum Streptophyta; class Magnoliopsida; order Asterales; family Asteraceae; genus Lactuca; species Lactuca saligna. Next base: position 203,634,861 of record NC_136424.1, on the reverse strand, counting down.
CCCTTGTCTAACAACTCCTGCATCTCAGGAGGAGCCAACCGATACGGTGCCTTGGTTATCGAAGCCGCACCAGGGACTAGGTCGATCCTGAACTCTACCTGTCGCTCCGGAGGTATTCCAAGAAGCTCCTCCGGGAACACATCAGCGTAGTCTCGCACCACTGGAACCTCGTTCACCGTCGCCTTACCCGCCTCTCGGGTATCCACAACATACGCGACATACCCCGCGCAACCCTGCTGAAGGTAGCGCCTAGCTCTCGCTGCTGAACATAATGTGGGTCCACGTTGTGGCCTCTCACCATGGATCACCAACTCTCCCCCACTTGGGGTCCTGATTCGCACTAGCTGTTGTGTGCAATCTATCACCGCCCCATTAGGGCTCAACCAATCCATGCCTATAATTACCTTGTTCCCCCGCAACGGAATGGGAACCAAATCCACCAAGTAGCGCTCCTCGAATAATCTCATAACACAATCTCTAAACATCGTTGATGCCCGCACCGATCGATCATCGGCGATCTCTACCTCTAAAGGGCAATCCAACATGTCTGAAGACTCAGTAAACTTCTTGCTAAGCGCAAGAGAAACAAACGATCGGGTAGCACCCGAGTCAAACAACACCTGAACAGGGATACCGTTCACATGGAACGATCCTAAAGCATATACACAGAGCACATATCAATAACATAACAGCATGAAAATAAAATAGAAGGAAGGAATAATACCCATCACCACATCGGGTGCGGCACGTGCCTCCTTGGTAGTCGGCTGAAATGCCCGGCTCCTCACCACTGGAGCCTCTGTCTTGCCCTGCCAGCCATCAGTGATCCGCAGGGTCGCTGGAGCTGGCGCCTTCACTAGCGCGGGTGCTGTCAACTGAGGGCAAATGGCCTTCTTGTGGCCCCTCTGGTTGCAGTGGAAACACAACAACTCAGACGTCTGTATCATAGGTGCAGGGGCGGTACAATCCCTGCTGAAAAGCCCCGACTTGCCGCACTTATAGTAGCCCGACGATCCCAGTCTACATGCCCCCTCATGAGGTCTGCCACATTTCCTGCAGCGGCTCGGTCCTGACTGGCCTTTTGGCCTACCATCTGATCCCTTAGGCTTTTTCCCCAAAGCCCCTCCTGTCTGTCCTTCCTCTGTCTTCCTCTTCCGGATGTGCTCCAGATCTATCTCTCTCTCCCTCACCCTGGCAATCATAGAGTCCAAGGTAGGGCAAGCTGAAAAACTGACATGCTCTCGAATATCAACTCGGACCATGTCATGGTAGCGATTCCTCCTCATGTCCTCATCACCCGCATACTGGGGCACCAACAATGCCCTCCCCCAGAACTTGGTGGTGATCTCCACCACAGTCTCCGTCGACTACCTCATATCCAAGAACTCCCTGGCCAGCTGCTGAAGCTCGACAGCCGGTGCAAACTCTGTCCTGAACCTGGTCACGAAGTTCGACCAGGTCATAGCCTCAACAACCGAGGCTCCCAACGAGTCCCTCACGGACTCCCACTAATCCCTAACTCGATCTCGTAAACACCCCGCCGCAAACCTCACCTTCGACCTTCAAGGCAGAAGCTAATCATCTGTGTAGACTCAATGTCTGCAATCCATCGCCTGGCAGCTATGGGTTCCTTCGCCCCGTGAAAATCTGGCGCACCACTACCTCTGAAGTCCTTAAAGGACAGTGTGCGGGATCCCGACTGGATAGATGCCATGTCGCTCCTGAATGCTCAGAGGCGATCCTCCATCAACTCAACTATCCCTTCCTTGATCGACCCGGAGATAATGGGGGTCGACTCAAGGATGCCCCTGGTGATCTCTGACGCGATGAAATCGCGTAGCCCCTTATCCACCGGCTCAGAACCTGATCTTGATCCTGAACCCGATCCCTCTCCTGAACTGCCAACTACTGGTCTAGGGCGCAACACCACCATTCTGAAACACAACATAAAAATGTCAGGAATACTGATATATCTCGAGGGATCACTACTACCACAAGTTTCCTGGTCTCATCTCAGCCTTCCTTGATTCAAGTACGGATCCTCTGCTTCCAGTAGTACGGGCCCATACTACCTTCCACATCTATCCGTATTTTCCTCACGTACTGCCTTGACTCCACCAAGTCACTATTACTGCTAATAATTTCTGCTACTCTCATCCTAGGCTTGCCCTAGGGAGTCCTCTGACTATACCCGATCCAGTCCTCAGCTACTGAAAGCCTCCTTGTGATGCCAATTAGCCATCACCTGAATACCATCACATGCGGTAAGGCTCAGATAATCCTTCAAGTAAAAGACTCGTCCCTACAACGGTTAGACTCAGACAAGAGTTGCGCAATAGGGACAAGTCTAGCACTCTGAGATTATTCAACCCTATTCGCAGGTGATGTGACACATTCAACTAATAGCTAACTCCCATCACTTAGAGTCCCACAAAGCACAAAGCAAGCAACATTCATACATAGGAGGCTACTCAAGCAATTCCATCCTCATAATGGGAAATTGTACTAGCATACAATGCCAAGCTCATGCTATCAGGTATAACCTAAACAGGCTATCCTACTACTGTCTACTCAATCCTAGCATGCAATTTTCATATACTGAAGCACATAAAGCAGGCACATAAGGCATCACTCCTAGATCCTTAGTCCTATTCTAGCATGCTATTCTACAGGAACTGATAAACATATATAAACTTGTATGGGTACATTGGGGAATACTTACTTGAGCTCGGCCGGTCGTGCACATCACACGCTTCGTTTCTTCTTAAAAAAAACTCTTAGAAAACATTTTCTTTTTCAAATTATTTTAATCCCTCGATTTGAGTCCAGACACCCCCGAAGGTGTGTCCGAATCCCTCAAACCAGGGCTCTAATACCAACTTGTAACATCCCAAAAATACGAGCCAAAAATTTCATTTTTAAATACACATACTTAGCAAAACATTAGAATAAAACATTCACTGATCATATCATTTCATAAAAGATGTGCGCGTCTGGAAACCAGTTTATAAAATCATAATAAAATCAGAGGACAAATCCCCAGGAAGATCTCATAGTGCGGAATACAGAGCGTGTGTGTGATGTGCTGCTACCGCGCCAGCTCCTTCCCCTTTAAAGAAGAGGTACCTGAAACCAAAATTGAAAACTGTAAGCACGAAGCTTAGTGAGTTCCCCCATCATACCACATACCATACAATCACGTATCATACATATTTCCAGGCATTTCTGGGGTGCCCGACCTACCCGGTACGGCCATTCTGGGGTGTCGACCTACCCGTGTCAAGCCATTCTGGGGTGTTGACTACCCATGTCAAGCCATTATGGGGTGCTGACTACCCTTCAGTCCTAACGACCGAACCTTGGGGACTATTTCACCCCTACTGATACTATCACATATATCATAACATAACATATTATCAGACATATCTGGGGTGCTTGAACCACCCTTCGGTCCTATCAACCGAACTCGGGGACTGGTCCCCTCCTACTATCTCTATCACATATAACATAACAAGCCAGCATGCAAACATATAATCACATACTGTCAGACGTGTCTGGGGTGTCTGACTACCCTTCAGTCCTAACAACCGAACCTTACTACTATCACATACAACATATCATGCTAGCATATAACATATCGGGTAGTAGCAAACCTAGATGATATCACAAAGACAATCATCTATCATACGTCTCCTACTGGTGGGCCGGCACTGTGGCCTTAGACCCACCGCTACTGAAGGGTAACTCACCTCGAAAGTAGCTGCTGAAGTCTGCTTGCTGAGCGTCTGACTGCTGGATCGCAAATCCTTCGGCTATAAACCATAAACATAGGTTAGGCACCCATAAATACCCTTAGGTCAAAAGACTGACCCTCCCTCGGCCCAAGGTCAACTCCTTGGTCAAAGTCAATGTCCATTTGACTGGACTCGCCGAGTCATGGCATGGACTCGCCGAGTCCTTTTCCTACTAACCCGGTCCTACTCAACAAGTCCTTCTTCCTACTCACTGAATCACCCTTAACTCATGACTTAGGATGATTGAACTGACTCGTGACCCAACTCGTCGAGTTTGAATAACAACTCGCCGAGTTCCGGGCAATCTTCATAGGACTCGCCGAGTCGTTCATCCAACTTGCCGAGTCTAAGGCCATCTTCATGGAACTCGCCGAGTTCCTCCTTGGGATTCGCCGAGTCCCTATGATTCATTTCTCATATAGGCCAAATCTGAGACATGCAACGCTTCAAAACCATAGATCCATGTTCCTTGAGCATGCTTATCACGTAAAGTTGCAAACTTTACATGCATGCATGGCCCTATAAGCTCAAAAGGCCAAAACCAAGCTCTTCAAGAGGTCATAGACTCAATGGGGACCTTAATCACTTCAACCACAGGAACTTTATGCTACTAATTCATCCAATAAGCCCAGATTAGAAGTCCTTTCGGATCATTAAGCACCACACATGGAGTTTGGTGTTTTAGGGCTTGAAAACCACCCATTTGGGACAAAAATGGTAACTAATGATCTAAAGATCAAGGTAGAGACTTTTCTACCTGAATGGGAGCTTCTCCCTGAGTAGAGTTCGGATCTACTACTTTCCTTGCACTTCTTCAACCACCTCTTTCTTCTTCTAAGCTCCAACCTCCTTCACAAGGCCAAAAACACTCTTAAGAACAATATGGGGGCTAGGGTCTCACTCTAATGCTCTCTGGAAGTGTTAGGGACAAAGGAGGCCAAGATAGAGTGTTTAAATAGGGTGCAAACACCCAAATTAAGGTTTTTACCCAACCAGGGCCTACTCGCCGAGTCCGGGGACCGACTCGCCGAGTCCATAGTCCAACTCTCGTACCTTGTCCCACTCCTACTCGGCGATTTGGCCCATCAAATCGCCGAGTCCAAGGCAAAATACATTATTTTAAAAAAGTAAGTAGCAAGGAGTACGTACCGAGAACCAGGTGCTACAGTGTTAATGGAAAATGTCATAAGGTAAGAAGCAGTTGTACAAGTTTCAATGGAATTTACCTCAACCTCACAAACATGCGTCGTAATGGGTGTAATGATTTCGACATTTTAAGCACCTCTCTTCAAGAATACAAAACCACCCATGGTGGTAAACCATTTGGCCATCAAAAAGCTTGGCGTGTTCTGCTTGCCAATCCAAAATGGTTCCTTGATCCGATTGCACTTACTCACTCGCAAACGCAATCCATTGGCTCCAACAAACGAGCGAGAACTTTGGACTCTAAAGCAGGTTTGGGAATTGACCTCAATGAAGATGATGATGATAACGAGGAACTCAGATGGGTCACCCTTTGACGCCCAGTGGGAAGGGACAAGGCAAAAAAGGTGACATCTTCATCGACAAGGGACAAAAGTAACAAAAGTCGTTGAAACAAAACCAAATTCCGTTCAAATGCTTTCGGAAAAACTTGATGATCATCTTGACTTTCTTAAAAAAAAAGTTAGAGGACAAAACCTAGACAACGACTTCAAAATAATAAACACGCCGTCTCATCCGGATCTTCCACCTGATTACCGTTTCAACAAGTTCCAACGCACGATGAAAGATAAGTATAATGATTTTAATTTTTAGGTTTCAAAGTAATTTTTAATTTACGTGTAACATTATTTATAACTAGGTGGGGAACCCCCGCGTTGCGGGGGTCGGATGTGATAATTTTTTTTGTTGTTTGTAAAAAATGGAAGATGTACGAAATGACAATCTATGTTTGTTTTCTGGTAAAGGAATTAAAAAAAATTGCAAAAAAAAAAAATACATATAAATTTTAAAGCATGTTGCTATTTAGGGTATTGAAACCCGTTTCAACATGTGCAGAGAACCTGGACATGTAGTTTTGGAGACATACGTTGTTTTTTTTAGGGAAAGTTTACATATGTACCTAGTAATCTATATATTTCATCTGCAACAGAACTTGAACATGTAGTTTTTTTTGCTAATCAAAACCCATACTTATGTAATGGAAACATAAATATTATAAACATTTTATTTAAAGAAATATTTTTATTAAATTATTAATTGTTTGGACTTTTTGAAACTGTCTAATTTTATATTTTTCTTTTTTATGATTTTCGATAATATATTCAAGTTAGTGTGATTTTTGACATAAGAAAACATTTAATATATATTTTTTCTAGCAAAAATTGAAATTACATGAGTATTTTAACAAATCACTATAATAGATTTTAAAATTGAAATTTTTTGACGTGAATTTATTCTAAAATCCTTTTAAAGCCATATCCAGTTTGATTGTCAAAGGTGTGAAACTTTTACTTAAAAACTCCTAATTGTAAAAAATAAAAAATAAAAAAGTAAAAAAAAAATGTTTTTGTATCTGATGCTTTAATTCTTTGTCGTTACTATAATTTAGCCTCATCAAAAGAAAGAAGATATACTTGGCAGGTGAGTGTCATGTACCGTAAATTTGACCAATAGCAGCTAAAAATCAATATTTTAGTCTCTCTTTCTCACTTTCTTCCTTTGTTATCTTTTCTGTCTCCCTTGTTTTTTTTCTCTTCTCATGGCACTTTTGGTTTGTTTGTGTTTCTCGGATATGTTATTCCCTGAAACATATATTAAAATTGAAGAACATAAGTATGACTTTATGTTGATAAAAGAAAATTTTGTGATTCAGCATGTACGATACTATAAGCAGGAAAAGTTACCAATAGGCTTTAACTGTAATGATAAATAAGTATGGATCAATTGCATCGGGTCGAAAACGACCATAGTTACCATACCTGTAAGAATTTGATGGATTTAGAAGAAAATAACTTGCTACTTTTAAGAATCCGAAGACAATTATGCAATAAAAAAGTTATATTGTGGTGATTTTCGAACTTTACCCTTCGCCAAATTACCCTAACTGGAACTGTAATATGGATTGACGACCATATGAATTGAAATCTGTAGTTTGAATCTAAACAAACGGTTACTTGTGTACAACAACAACCGGCAGCTTTGTCTGCTTTCGAAGGATTTTTTTCATGTATTATCATTATGCAAATCCTGCCAATTAATATCCATTTTCAGTCATTTTCCTCATAGTTGATAGCACTTTAGCGTAAATCACCTAAAAAAACTCATAAAGTAGAAAAGCATACCCGATTTGATCGGAGAGGCTCTGATATCCACTGTAGAGAGAGGTGAGACCAGACGAACAAAGCAAAACAATCATCATTTCAGTCATTTTGCCACGTAGTTGTCGTACATGTTTTATCAGATTGACACAGACAAACAAGTCAAAGCAATCATCATTTCAAAACAAAACAAAACATAACTATTTTTATCCAAATATACAACCACAGTTCCTAATTTTGCACTGCAGAACCAAAAAATAGAATTGGGGAAGAAAGCAAAAACCCCTAAGTTTCTTCATTTGAAGTCCAGCTAGATTCGGAAAACAAACGTATCTTATATCATTATGAATATTCCTTAAATGAAAAGAGCGTTACATAATAGTTAAAGGAAAACATGAGTTGAGTCCCACTGGAAAACTTAAAAAAATATAAAAAAAAAATAATAATAATAATCTTATTAACTTTCAAAATCTTAAATAACACAAAGCATGAAACATAAAACCAGATCATGCTGATAGTCAACGCCAACGGGCAACAATAAATATTTGTACATTTAAAAATGTTTGGACAACAACTTCTAAGATTCAAACAGCAGTAACTTCAAAGTAACGATTTAACAGATCGATACATTTTGACAGCACGGATTCAACATAAATTTGACAGATTTTGACAATATTGATACAATTGGTAATCTAATGGTATTTTCTTAACTAAAGGCAGGTCAAAAAATCAAAATTTTATAAATAGCCATAACCAAAACATGAAATTGACAGTAAACTCAAAATCCTAACTATATAACATAATAATAGTAAACTCAACTTCTTAGCATTTACCTTCCAAATACCACTGTAGCCTCAAATCTTTAAGTCTTCCTCAAAATCTTCAAATCTATCAACCTCTAAACAAATAAACTACTATAAAATACGGTTACATTCAAATAAAATATCAAAACAGAAAACAAACAACTATTGAAAGCTAAGGCTTTTATTAATCTCAGGAATGCAAAGAAACTTGAGACATTATTTCAAATAATAGAAAGTAGCAGTTTGTCATGATAATAACTAAATAAATAATAAATGTATAAATTAAGATAACTTTACTAAGTAATTCGTATAAATAAATAATAAATGTGGTTTTGGATAATTTTAGGTTTTATCAATATAAAAAGTGTACAGGGGATAAACCCTATTTGACAGAATTTTCACAAATTAACTCTAAAACCCATGTTCTTTGGATACTGGTTCACTAGCCTCTCAGCATCTTTCTAGAAAAAACACGATTCAAATGGTACGTGTGGTAATTTTAGTTACAAAAAGATTAAAAAAAGAGAAGAAAAGGCATAAAAAGGATCTGATACACCATTATTTTCTTGAAATTCCTATTTATTTTGATTTTGAATAGAGAACTAGAAAACAGAACAAAATTTGGTAAAAAGATCATGAAGGCTCGATACATACAATTTTGAAGACATTTGTCCACATCACTAATGCACTTGAACATCACCCCACAAGTTAAAATCAGGTAAAAGCTTTGTTCTATTGAAAGAGACATTAGTATCCTCATTCAAGTAAACTGGTAGAGGTCTTCCCCTAGACAACTAAAGGACATTGAAATCAGCCAATTGTATCATCTTTCATCTTCTATTATAAGAGCATCATCTTCCTCAAGGGTACACTCGTCATCTTCCTAAAGCAACAATAAAATGAAGATATTTGACATCAGATTCAGGTCATATGAAATATTACCAAAAGATAAATAAAATAAATACATAAATCATATTGATGCCAACTTGAGTAGCATAAAATTGAACCGAAACGAATTGGACCAAGACATATGCGCCAAAACCTAATGCGATATGCTCTCCTTCATTTGATTATCTAAAATCACATGAAATTAAAACTAAATACGAATGTGGGTGCGTAGGAAGAAACGAAATTAGAAATTGAAGCCCTTTACCTGAACTGATTCCAGATGCGAGAACGGATACACGAAGCTCCTTCAAAACCAGTTGGTATTGGATCTGGCTGAAAACCACCTCCGCTGCCAGTTTTAATAGGTATAATTAAAATCACATTAAGCCCAAAATACAAACCATATCTAGATGAAGGATCGGCCTGTACCTGCCGAGAAATAAAGAAGCAAAGTCGCTAAAAAGAAAAACCGAAAACATGTTTGATCTTAATCGAAAGTAGAAGAAGGGAGAGGCGGTCTCAAAATGGAAGTTGCCTAGGAAAGTCCTTAGGCACATATCTGTAAGTAAGGAGTGGTGACAAAGAAGATAGGGACTCTACCATGTAGGGATGAAAGTGGATCCAAACCCGGACCGGATGGACCCGGACCCGGAAAACCCAGAACCGATTAACGGGATTTTTTAGAACCAGAAATCGGACCGGTATATAGGAACCAGTTCCGGGTACGGTACCGGGTAAAGTGGGTCTAGAACCGGAAAACCCGGAAACATCAAAGTGGGTAGGTTGGAACCGGATAAAGTGGAAAAACCAGAATTTTTTGGTAATTACTTACTACTTAGTGGGTTGAACTTTGAAAATTTTCATATTGATATCCCGACTTTGGAGGACTGTAACTCATTGAATATGAAACCAAAATTAACAAATTATAGTCTAAAATCATGTACAAACTCTAAAATACACTTTGGAAAAAACCGCACGCCAATCCGACTTTAAACAAATGAGATATGCATGTATTAATATTTTCACAGAATACAAAGTACAAAAACAAATAACTTAAAAGTTGAAAATTTTCAGTTTTGATATACCGACTTCGGAGGACTGTAAATCATTGAATATTAAACCAAAAATGACAAAATTATATTCTAATTTCATGTACAAACTGTAAACTACAAGTTGAAAAAAAACCACATGTCAATCCGACTTCAAAAGAATTAGATATGCATGTTTTAAAACTTTCACCGAATACAAAAAACTGAAAAACTCAAAACTTCCAGCTTTAATATCTAGACTTTGAGGGGTTGTAATTCAATGAATATAAAACTAAAAATGTCAAATTTATAGTCTAAAACCATGTACAGACTCTAAACTACATGTTGGAAAAAACCACATGTCAATCGGAGTTGAAACGAATGGGATATGCATCTTTTAAACGTTACAAAAAAAACCGGTTCCGACCCTAAAAGTGGTTCCGGTTCCTAACACCGGCTCCAGTTTTTAGACCCGGTTTACCCGGACCCGATGGAACCAAACCCGGATTACCCAGAACCCTGGATAAAGCCAATTTTAAACCTGGAACCAGAACCGATATTCCGGTTCTAACGGTTCCAGTTCCGATTCCGATCCGGTTTTCCGGTTCTAAATCTCATCTCTACTGCCATGGCTGCAAACAAACACAGTTGCAAAGTCACTTATGACTTTACCATCCGGAAGTTGCCCAGCCAAGCTACAGAGAACCAATCTTCAATGTATCTTTATATTTTCTCACAAGAAAAATACAAAACCGATCATCATAGCCCTTCCATAGATAACTTTCCAAAAAAATATTACTGATAGTGCTTTAATTGTATAGATAGGGACTCTTCCATGGTTGCAAACAAACCAACGACGTCGAGGCTTTTACGACCAAGGGCAAGCCAAGGCAAGGTCATCGGCCAAGCTCGCAGGTGATACCTAAGTCGTGATTTGCATTTGCAAGCGACCCATTTTCACTAATGAAAACCTGATACCAACCACAGTTACCCCACATTGTCCCCATATATATACATATTTCACAAAGGGTGTGGTGACAAGAACAACCATTGATGCTCCATCCGATGAATAATCTTTTGGAACATGGATACCGAAGGCACCGCCGGGCATGCTAAAGGAAAGCCCCACAGGCAGGTAATCAAGATTTAGTAATAGGACAATATATTTGTTAAAAACATGGAACGTATAATGGTAAAGTACCTACACCAAAACACATGATGCGAGAGAACGGAGGCTCGAATCTGTTGTAATCGAATTTGTTTTGCCCAAATCCGTCATGGCTGCAATCGCAGTTGCAACACATGTCAATTTCCGAACAGAAATCTCGACTGAACAACATGTGCCATCCGGATTGCGCAGCCAAGATATAGATCAGGTCTCTAAATGCCCATTTTCCTTATTCTACATCTCATCGTCACCGTCTCGTCCATCGGAAGCATAAATTAGCAACAACAGTAGAATCTGAAGAGCGAACATCCTTGACCTTGAAGCAAAGAAAACCACACAATTAGCCAATAAAATTTAAAAAAGGCTTGTAAATGGGATAAGTAGTTAGTAGTTATAACAGAAATCAAACTTAGGGTAAAACTTAATACCACTTGTATTCAATCGTCTTCTCTTTGTACATAAGTCTCAGTATCTGGTACCACAAATACATTGGCAACCCATGGAGTACCGAAAAACAATTTAAAATATCTAGTAAACGCTACGCCCCTTTCTTGCAACGAAAAAGAAAGACAATTAACAGTGAAGCAGGTATTAAAAAGGCAGTTCACTTGTAAAAAAATAGAAAAATACAAACATATATAAAATAATATGATGTTATCTTTGTGAGGCATTTTCACAAACAGGTGGTTGCTAATATCAAAATAAGGAGCAAACCTAAATATGCTCTCCTCATACCTGTTATCCTAGGGTTATCGTCGACAAATCTTGCCTCAAATGTGTAAATACGTAGGTAGGGGTGTAGATTTTCTTGGTGGTACCGGAAGAACAACCCCATCGCCGATGACGTTGAATTTTATGTCGTCTGCTATGTCTTGGCTCTTCCTTCCTGACCGGGCTGATAAGTTCCCATCAAAGACTAAAATTTCATATGTTAGAAATCAAAAATCATGGCTTCGATGAAGGAGGAGTAGTGGTACTACGGTTACCTTCTGAAGCAGATTCATCTGATGCCTCCTTCTTTCAAAACCGACATGCAGAAGCCACTTTCTATCCTCCCCCATTTTAGGTGATCGAGAAAGAATTGTGCCTGGGAAGTACATCGGTGATGGTTGTCACCGCCGTGACCACCTCTGTCACACCCCAAAACCAAGAATGGCGGAAACGTTCTGGGTCGGGGGACGCCATGTAAAGTATCACAACACAGTATAACAGTAAACAAGCAAACAACATCATCCATTGCATTAAATATATAATTTTAATACAAGTGTGTTCCGTACAGTTATATACACCAAAAAGTAAATCAAAATAATAAGATGAGTCTTGAATGCGCTCCATCTTCTCAAAAGCTGGCCTCTGTACCTGTTTACTGATGACCTGAGAATACAAGTTATTTTGAAAGAGTTTATCAGCATTAAAGCTGGTGAGTTCATAAGTATTTTAGTGTCGGTGTTTGTATCAAAACGTTTTGAACGTGGTTTTAAGCATGAGTTTGTAAGCATTGGTGGTAAAAGTATGTAAATGTTTGTAAGTGTTTGTAAAAGTTTGAATCTCTCAGAAAAACCTATATTTTCTATTAAAAATAGCCTTCTACCAAGGCATAACTTTTTTGTATGTTCGTTTATCGTAAAAGTGTGTAATTTTCCCAAGTATAACTATCATTAACAAAATATAGTTTGTACATTAATGTTTAAGTGAAATGTTCACTAAATGTATGTAAAAGGTAAATTTATTGTAGTACTGTAGTGTTGTATTATAGGAACTACTACTGTACTAACTACCTTAAACCGAATTTATATTAAGGTAACATGAGATTAATTGTACCGTACTATCGACTAGGTGACAACGAAAAATGTAGGTCGTAAAAAGGTATGACGTTTGGCACCTGCAGACTTGCAGGTCCGGATGTAGCTAGCAGCAAGGTGTAGGATAGTCAATCCAGTATAGATCTATACGTAAACTCACGCTCTCCCTCCAAGAGACTCTAGCTACAACTCGGGCCATGACATTGAAGGCATGCTCCGATACAATGGATCACAATTTGTTAATGTATTCATGTATATGTAATGTATTGTTACTCGTTCTAGTATCGTTGTATATGTTCTCTTTCTAGTATAGTTGCATATGTTCTTCTTCTAGTATAATTGTATATGCTCTTCTAGTATAGTTGTATATGTTATTCTTCTAGTATAGTTGTATATGTTCTCATAGTAATAAGTACTGACTCATTGAACATCTCATTGATCTAGCAATTGTATAAGTATTATCCTATGCTACCTATATAGTAACACACTAATGAAGTAACTGGTACGTATGAATTTGGAAGAACTTTTATGACTATATATGTACACATGATATATAATTAATATTGAAACGACCTTCGAACGGCTACCCGATATCCCAATAGACCACATCTCAAGCGCAAAAAGGAAATAGGGAGGACGGCCTTCATAAGCCTTTTAAACATTTCTTATATAACTATACATATATGGGCATGCAATTTATAATAAGTATAACAAAGTTTAAGTAAAAGTATTTGATAAGTAAAAGAGTTTGTAAAACAGTTTGAAGTAAAACAACTTTGATAAACAGTTTGAATAGTAGTAAAATCATTGGTTTTGTAGTTATTAATCACATGTGATTGATGTAATAACTATAAGTATTCAACTTGTATCCCCCATAAAGCATTTAAAACATTTAAAAGTATTTCAAAGGTTAGTTAAAGGGGTATGAACTCACTTGCGGTGAGTGGATTGGATTGAAGTGTCGGTTACGGTGCTAGGTGACAAATGAAGACTTGTACACACGCACGAGCCTAGTTATCATATAATGAACATATATATAACTAATTAGCCAATTTATAATTAATAAATTAAGTTGGGACACTCTATAACATGAAAACACTTTGTTTCAAGTGTTAAAGATCACAAGGATTGCATCCAAGTGTTGGTAGGGCAAAGCTAGTGTGTTTGGAGTTCAAGGGTAAACTCCCTTGGAGTTTACGGTTTTGATGGTCATAAATCAAGGATTTTACGGTCGTAAACTCTAGTCCTAATGACCAAGTGTTGTTTTGTGGTTTAACAAGTCCTTTAAAGTATTCCTACTAAGTGGTTTGGCCTTTGGAATGGACTAGGGCAACAAAAACACTCCTTGGAGGAGTTTACGGACTCATGGCATTTCCCTTTGGGTTTACTACTGTAAACCCTTATGGAGAAGGGTATTGCCATGTTTTCAAGTCCTTAACACAACTAGGTAATTATCTAAGCTAGTTTTTAGGCCTAAGGAAGGAAAATGACCCATTTAAACATACTTTAGGGTGCTTACAGTTTTGGGAGATCCCCAAACCGTAAACACCTATAAATGTGGGTATTTGGTGTTTTTCAAGGCTTAAACACATTAATGGAAGGTTTAAACATGTCAAGGAAGGCTTAAACATCAAACTAGGGCTTAGATAAGGACTTAGGCACACTTTGGTGCCCTTTATGGTGTTTACAGCCCAAGCATCTTCTTGGACCGTGAACACCTCAATCCTTGTGTTCTTGGTATAATTTCTTGATGTTTAAATGTAATACTAGCCTAAGAAGTCTTAAGGATGGAAGTACTTACTATTAGGAGGCTTGATTTGAGCTAAAAGGCCAAGAACACTTAGTGTGTGTTCTTGGTGTTTTGGAAATCTAGACAAAATACATAAATGAATGGATGGATAGATGTACAAACACTAGATTAAGTGTTTTACTAACTTGAAATGGTTAGAACACTTACAACTTTGAAGATTTGGAATTAAATCTAGGATGATACTTGAAAGAGTTTTTGGAGTTTACTCTTTTGTGAACTTGGGGAGTAAACACAAATGACTAACTTTTGGGGAGTAAACTCATACATAGGTATGAGTTCACGGTTTTTGGGTGATTTTTCAACCCAAACATAAAAGTTTGGTTGGGAATTTCTAAGACGCGAAGTGTTTGCGGTTTTTAAATTTCAAAACCCGAGACGACACTTTCATTCACCTGTTCGCTTAAAAATAATATTAAAATAATCAAACGAACTTTAAATTTCTTAAAAATAAGAAATAATCACATTAACTTATCATAAGAAGGGGTTGACTTTTAGGGTTTGACCAAATAGAAATTTCGGGTTGTCACAACCTCCATCACATACGAATGTAAGAATCGAGAGATGAAACCCAAGATACAATCACTCTCAAGCAATAGCCAGACGCCGATTTTGGATAAGAAGAAACTGGAAGATCGATTAACCTACGGGTGTAGATAAAATGACCGGGAAACTGGAACTATTCCCAACATGTGTCCACACAAAATATTGGTGTTGACATAATGACCCAAAGACGGATTTCAACATACGTATATAAATAGAGGGCCATTCTTGGCAAACAACACAAAACTTCACTATTAAAAAAGATGGTCATCTTTAAAATATATATATATATATATATATATATATATATATATATATATAATTTTATGTTATTTTAAAGTTTTTTTAATGTAATTTTTATTTACAACTTTTAATATATATATATAATTTTATGTTATTTTAAAGTTTTTTTTAATGAAATTTTAATTTTGTATTAAAAACCTTGTATATTTATTAAAACCAAGTGTCTAACATAATTCTAATATCTAATTATGAAATGTTAGAGCATCTCTAATCCACTATCCTTTTCCATTATTTTCTGAATTTCTTCCTTCATTTCTCTCAAACCCTATCCCATTTATTCATCAATTTTGGGGGAAATAAATAGTATAACACGAAATATGGTATTCATTTCCCCCAAAATGGGGATGAACTTTGAGTTGTCGGTTTTAGTCTCTCTTTTTATATATTTATACATTTCTAGTTTATTTTTATCTACTAATAATAACAACTTTTTTTAGGCTTAATCAATATTATATAAAACATAAGAAGAAAGTTTTATATAGACGTAGGGAGTAAACGAACAACAAGCTATGCCACAACCCCTTTTTGGATGACAAAACTAATTCTTTTAAAAACATCTATAGATCTTGGAGTCATAACATTATTATGCACGACCCGTTGGACTCTATTAAGTAGGTCCACAGCTTCTGACGCAAGGAAACCGAAAGTATCAAATGCAAATGGTATAAACGTGTATTGATTTTCCATGCACGCTTTCTCATGTTTTACCACTTTGCTTGATGTAACTTTTAAAGTAGCTTGCCCCACAGTGAAAACTCCACTCCCCATGCTCTTAAGAAGGGAAACCCTTGTTAGATCCATACATACATGTTTTCTTCCAGCCCATCCAAATAATAAAACACTAGCTGACGTAAGTGTTGATCTCCTTTCCAATGAGTCAGTCAAAAAATTCACAGTTGCCTCTTTCTTGGCGGAAACCCCAGCACGCCTAAATAATAATTTAAATGTAATATTTAATACTTAGAATATTATGTTATATATTAAATTATATTAATTAATTATAAATATAAAGTTTGTTACTTGTTTATCAAATTCATATAAAAATTTAAATATATATATTGAAATTTTAAAACACGATAACGTATTTTATAAAAACTTATAATTAAGTATTATAAATATAATTTTATTTATTTAATATTATTATAATGAAAAAAATATAGATTATATATTTTTTAAAACCAAATTAATAGAAGGGGTTTTTATAATAATTTATATAAGTTAGATGATAAAAATATTATAAGAATATATTTTTTAGGAATAAAAATAAAATAAAAAAGAGAATAGATTGAAGGTGAAAAACTATTTATGTTATTTTTTTATTTCATTTAAAAAATAAGTTGGAAATGGTCTTAATAACCACTTATTTCAAATCAAAAAGTACTTCTTTTATTTGAAATCAAAAAGTTCCATATCAAATTGCATAACATTAATTACTCCCCATGTATAGCGAGACAAAGATTAAACTAAATATTATAAAAAAGAAAATTAAGAACAAGAAACTATAAATTAACAACAAAAAGGTCTTCATGTTCAAATCCACGCGCGGCCGACGAGCGTCTTGTACGACAGAGTTTTGAGTTGTTCAAGAAACGTAGGAAGTCATCTGACACTTCATAATCTCTTTGGAGAGAGATAAAAAAAAAAAATTAAAAGAAAAAAAAAAACTCCTTTTCTTCCTTTGTTTATGATGGGTTCGATCTCTCTTTCTCTCTCCATCTACACCCATGAATCTCCGTGAAGAAAATTCTGTTTCCCCACTACCCGTTACGGTTTCTCGATAAAAGAAAGAAGAAATTCAGAAAAAGTTTTTAGAGAGAGAGGGGAAATGGGAAGGATTAGAGAGAGAAAGACTGTTTTTGGTGTTCATTCTCCTTCTACTTTTAATGGCAAAAAATTCCAATTTTCATATTCATACACCCAAGAACAAATACTATTGCTGTTAATAGTTTTAATTATTATTAATACAATACCATACACATTTACTTTTGTTTTTATACATTTATTATTATCACAATTCGTCAATCTTCAAATCTCACCGCACATCTCTTTCATGATGATAATATTATGTTAGCTACAAGATCATATGTGGAGAGAGAAAGTAATAGTGAGAGAGAAAGTTTTTGTTAATTTCTTCTTACTTATTGTCTTTACTTTTTCTTCGACGATACCCTAATTTCAGATGCCTATTCTCTCTCAACAAACCCTAGTTTTTCAACCAGGAACTTCGATTTGGTCGAATCAAGTGTTTTTTGATGTTTTAGCTGCTAATTAACCCGGTTTCTGTGTTGGGTTTGACCTCAATTGCAAAACGGAGTTCGCGATTTCGATCTTCTTAAGCTAATGGACGGTGGTGCTAGCGGCCATGGCGGCGGTGGTTCAGAAGGGGAGAACAAAAATTCGGCTGAAGGAGGAGAGCCGAAGGTGAAGAGGAAGATGAAGACAGCTTTCCAGTTGGAGATTCTCGAGAAAACTTACGCTGGTTTGTGTTTCTTCCTATTCTTCACAATCTCTCTTCGTTTTTATCTCACTCCCAATTTAGTAACTTCATAAACTCGATTGAATTTCTAGTCGAGGCATATCCAGCGGAAGCTCTTCGAGCAGATTTATCAGTCCAGTTGGGTTTGACCGATCGGCAATTACAGATGTGGTTTTGTCACAGGAGGTTAAAAGATAGAAAAACTCCACCTGTTAAACGACCAAAGAAGGAAATATCTAGTAGTGGCGGAGGTGGTGGTGCTGGTGCTGGTGGTGATGATGTAATGGTGTCCGGTGAGGGTTTACCTAATGAACATGGTGGTTCTGGTGGATCAGGTTCCGGGTCGAGCCCATTTGGGCATACGGGTCGCCCTGTGCCAGCCATGGTTGCAGCCGCAAGTGGAAGGGTTCCAGCTGTGGTTGCTGCACCCATGGACATGCCACCTGTCAAGAGGTATTATGAGCCTCCACATGCAGTTTCTGAGGTTAGAGCTATTGCTTTTGTTGAAGCTCAATTAGGGGAAAGATTGAGGGAGGATGGACCCATTCTTGGAATGGAATTTGACCCGTTGCCACCTGGCGCATTTGGAGCACCAATAGGTAATATGATCAGTATCTTGATCATGTTGCAATTAATGTATTGTATACTTTAGTTAATGCTTGGTTTCTTGATTTATGTTGTATATTTCAAGATTCTGAATTTGATAATTTATGAGACTATAACTATTTGCTGCAGTTCAGCAGAAGTCATCTGTTCGACCTTATGAAGCCAAACTATA
This sequence comes from Lactuca saligna, assembly GCF_052625555.1. Lineage (NCBI taxonomy): Eukaryota > Viridiplantae > Streptophyta > Magnoliopsida > Asterales > Asteraceae > Lactuca > Lactuca saligna. The sequence continues at coordinate 203,616,169 of NC_136424.1, read as the reverse complement.
TGAGCATCCAGATGCAAAACCAGTGAAGGTTGGCTGATGTTTTATTTTCCGTTTTATAGATCTACATGGTGATTGTTATTTTTTTATGGATATGCTTGTGTTTTGACTTTGACTAAAATAAGGTTTGACCAAATTGTAATTACTAAGTATGTTGCAATATGTAAAAAGATTATGAAAGTATGTTGCTATTATGTGTTACATATTGCTATTTTAGGTAAAAATCTTAATTGGTGAAATTGTTTTCCATAGTCTTTAACCTTAGGGCAAAATACAGAAAAGCATGAGCCATGATGCACTTTTTTTATTTAACAATTTACTATCATACTTAATACTTTCTTCAACTGGTTAAAAAAAAAACATTTTTTTCAGTTACCCGATTTCTGAAAAGGTTAAAAAACAATTTCTTTCAGGGTGCTTCAAAGGCTCTCCATGAATACCAATTTCTACCTGAACAACCATCTGTTAGAAGTGACTCTTATGAAAGAGCAATGCCACCTCAATATTACAGCTCACCAAATGACATGGCAAGTAGCCGGACACCTGTAACCACCACCACCACCACCCGTTCTTTTACTCATGGAAATGATCAAATGGCCTCTGGATATGTCATACCACCTCCACAAGGAAGGTCAGGCTCAGGCCACCTTCTGCCGCCTGCAGCCGGAGAATTTGATGGTGGTGGCCGGAAAAGTTTGACTGTAAGTGTTGGAGTTGACACAAATCTTGGTGCTCATCCAATAACGGGAATTGAGAATCCGTTTTGTACACCGATTGAGAAGAGAGTTACTCATGAGGAGGATATTGCACGAATTGAAAGAAAACGGAAGGTTTGTTTGTTGTTTATTTGTTTTTAATTGTTCTTTTTGGTGTGTTTATTGTGTGGATTTGTGTATTTTTGATAGAGTGAAGAAGCTAGAATTGCAAAGGAGGTTGAAGCACATGAGAAGAGGATCAAAAAAGAGCTTGAAAAACAAGATATGATGAGGCGAAAGGTATTTTTTTTTTTCATGAGGTGGGAAAATGGGTCAAGGTTCTATTGAAACACCACTTTTTGCCTTTTGTTTTTAAATAGGGTTTTATGCAGAAAAGTCCCATTTAATTGTTTTTTTTGAACAGAAAAGTCCAATTATTTTTGGAAGATCACATAATTTGTCATTTCCTGTTGGGTTTTATTCAGAAAAGTCTAAAAAGAGCTTGAAAAACAAGATATGATGAGGAGAAAGTACAATGCTTTAATATGATTGGGCTTTTCTGCGTAAAACCCTTTTAAATATTAGGCTAAATGCAGTAAATAACAATGTGCTTTTCATGTTTTTCATTGTAGATTCTACTTCCAATTCTTCTTATTACAACATTAAAATTTTCAAAGTGTTTATATTGGGGCATTGTGTTTTGAAAAATCTACACATTTATATAAATAGGTAGTTTCCTAATTGAGTATGTTTTTCAAAGTACATACTCCTAATAAGAAATAATTTGAAAAAGAAATTAAAGTATAATGCTATTATAGATAATGGAAAGTACATTGCTATTTCTTCCATTTAACCCTAAGATTGTATAAATAATAAAAGCATTACAAATTATTAAAACATCTATACGATTGTCCCAACAATCTATCTTTCTAATCAAAAGACATAGGAAGTTGTAAGCATTTGCTTTGACCCATTTGACCATTATCTTGATAAGTTTGAGATTTGTGAATTATATTTTATAAAATTTTTGGTTTTCTTGAAGCGAGAGGAACAAGTGAGGAAAGAAATGGAGAGACAAGATCGCGAAAGAAGAAAAGAGGAAGAAAGATTGTTGCGTGAGAAGCAAAGGGAGGAAGAAAGATACCAAAGAGAACAAAGGCGTGAAATGGAGCGAAGGGTCAAGTTCTTACAAAAGGAATCCATTAGAGTAAGAAGACCCTTTTTCTTTTCTTTTAAACAATGGCAATTGTGTAAATATCCAAGTATTTGAGGTTGCTATTGTTGGTGTATCTTCAGGCTGAAAAGCTACGACTTAAAGAAGATATGAGGAAAGAGAAAGAGGCTGCAAGACTTAAAGCAGCAAATGATAGAGCTGCTGCTAGAAGAATTGCAAAAGAATCTTTGGAATTAATTGATGATGAACGTTTGGAGCTCATGGAAATAGCTGCTGCAACTAAAGGATTACCCTCTATGCTTGCTCTTGATAGTGACACTTTGGAAAGTCTTGATTCACTCAGAGGTAAATGGTTAGAAAAAGTTTAATTTTTTAATCACTACAAAAGATAGTTAGGTTGCTAAATTGATGAATGGTTGGTGGAAGTACAAAAGTGTTTGATTTTGTTTTTTCTTTATACTATTTTTTCTCGTGTTATTGTGGCTAAAAAAGTTTTCTTTTGCTTTAGATATGCTCCCTGAATTTCCTCCCAAATCAGTACCCTTGAAGAAACCATTTAAAGTTCAACCATGGACAGATTCCGAGGAAAACATTGGCAATCTTCTTATGGTGAATAATCATTTTACAGTTTTTTCAATTTTTGTATCTTCATTTTACGTAACTTGTGAAACACATATTGATTTGATTTTTATCATATTCTCAGGTTTGGAAATTTGTAATTACTTTCGCGGATGTTCTTGGACTTTGGCCTTTTACTCTTGATGAGTTTGTTCAAGCTTTACACGATCATGTGAGTTTTTTAAACATGTTCACTATTGGGAATTACGGTTTTAACCTTGTGAGAACTTGTAGGATCCTCGATTGTTGGGAGAAATTCATGTGGCACTTCTGAAATCGATTGTGAAAGATATTGAAGATGTAGCAAGGGCACCTTCGTCATCTTTAGGAGCAAATCAAACAAGTGCTCCTAATCCAGGAGGTGGGCATCAACATGTTGTTGAAGGGGTAATCTCTAATTCCATTTCATGATTGGGGACTTTTTATTTATTTATTTATTTATTGTGAAATGAAAATGGTTTCTTGATTATCATTATTTTTTTCAGGCATTTGCTTGGGGTTTTGATATTTGTAGCTGGCAACGCCACTTAAATCCATTAACATGGCCCGAAATATTGCGCCAATTTGCTCTTGCTGCAGGATACGGACCAAAATTGAAAAAAAGAAACGTCGATCAACCACATCCCCATGAAGAAAACGAGGTACCTTTTATAGTAAATTACAAAATTGTCCCTCCCTGTGGTTTATTTATCACTTTATGTATCTATATTATGGTCCTTTTGTTGCCTTTTCCAATTCCTAAGATGATATAAAATCCTTTGTATCATGAAAAATCAAAGTCAAAATCTAAACTTGATAAACGGGTATTTGCAAATGCAGGGTGTTGATGGTGGAGATATAATTTCAAATTTAAGAAGTGGAGTAGCAGCTGAAAAAGCATTGGCTATAATGCAAGAAAGGGGTTTCTCCAATAGAAGGTCTAGGCATAGGTTGACACCTGGCACTGTTAAATATGCAGCATTTCATGTTCTTTCACTCGAGGGTAGCCATGGTCTTTCAATTCTAGATGTGGCTGAAAAGATCCAGGTATCCATTCTGATTTTGATTGATTGCATTCTCTTTCTTTTTGACTCATCATATTGTATTTGTAGAAATCTGGTTTAAGGGATCTGACAACAAGCAAAACACCAGAGGCCTCAATTGCTGCTGCATTATCAAGAGACACAAAGCTTTTTGAAAGAACAGCACCTTCAACATATTGTTTAAGGAGTCCATACAGAAAAGATCCTGCTGATGGTGAAGCAATCATCAATGCTGCAAGAGAAAAAATCCATATTTTCAAAAACGGATATTTTGATGGTGAAGAAGCTTTTGATGCCGAAAGAGACGATCCTGATCATGAAAAAGACGATGATTCCGAAAGTGACGTTGCAGAGGATCCGGAAATCGACGACATCGGAATCGGAATCGGAATCGGGAATTCCGATGTGAAATCTGAAACTCCGATCGACAAAGTAAGCGGGACCCACGAGGGGGAGGATACGGTGGTTGACGAAAGTATTTCCGGGGAGCCGTGGGTTCAAGGGTTAATGGAAGGCGAGTATTCGGATTTGAGTGTTGAAGAAAGACTCAATGCTCTTGTTGCTTTGATAGCTGTTGCAAATGAAGGGAATTCTATTCGTGTTGTTCTTGAGGTATACCTTCTTTATTCCACTTTTATGTTTGGATATTTAATTTATTAATTTACAAAAAAATGTTTTTTTTTACAGGAACGATTAGAAGCAGCAATGGCATTAAAGAAACAAATGTGGGCTGAAGCACAAGTTGATAAAAGAAAAATGAAAGAAGACTTCATGATAAAGATACAATATCCATCTACTGACAACCAAACCGATTTGGCAGCATCAAACAACCACCATCAAGAAACCTCCGGCGACCACCCCACCACCGCCGAAAGGCTGCCGGAATATTCCGCGGGCCCGGATAATAGCTTTCCGCTTCAACAACCGGCATATGCTGTTGAAAAGTCAAGATCTCAATTAAAATCCTTTATTGGCCATAAAGCTGAAGAGATGTATGTCTACAGATCATTGCCACTTGGACATGACCGGAGAAGAAACCGCTACTGGCGGTTTATAACCTCCGCCTCACAGAACGATCCCGGCTCCGGGAGAATCTTTGTTGAGTTACGTGACGCCAGGTGGCGCCTTATTGACACTGAGGAGGTAAATACTAAGAATATGTCTGACTCAGTGACTCAGTTAGATCTATCTGACTCAAACAGTGATTGATTTATTTATTGGTTTTTTACTTTTTAAATGCAGGGGTTCAACAGTCTTTTGGCATCATTAGATGTGCGTGGGAATCGAGAGGCACATTTGCATTCCATGTTGCAAAGGATTGAATCCAATTTTAAAGAAGCAATCAATAAGAAACGGGTCCGGGTCGGAGTCCGGGTCGGGGTCGACTCCAATAGCCCAATCAGCACCTTATCAATCACAAACACAAATATTTCAGAATTCTCATCCTCTTTCTCAATCGAATTGGGTCGAAGTGGAAAAGAGATAACAAACGCGTTAAAAAGATACCAGGAGTTTGAAAAATGGATGTGGGGAGAATGCTTGAATTTAAGGGCGATGAAGTTTGGGAATGCCAGATGTCAACATGTGGTTGGAATTTGTGATAATTGTAGGGATTTATCGTTTTTCGAGGGTAGTAATCGGTGTTTTTCTTGTGGTAAAATATGCGATATTTTTACCGGAAGCAATTTCGCATTTTCAAAATGTATATCGGAGTTTAAAGAAAAGCTGAAAGGGGAGTCCGGGTTTTATTTTCTTAACCGGGAATCGGTTCGACCCGTAAGATTCCGATTGGTTAAAGCTCAATTAGCACTGATTGAGGTGAGAGAGAGAGATAGAGAGAGAGACAGAACAACTTACTTTTTACTTTTTTTATTTTATAAACTGTAATTCTTTTATATAGGCTTCGATTCCAGTTGAAGCTCTTCGACCTTCATGGACAGACGAGTGTAGAAAGTCATGGTGTGTGAAGCTGGTCAAAGCTGTAAATCCCGAAGCCCTTCTCGAGGTGTGTGCATAAGTTTTATATGGATAAAGTGACAAAAAATAAAGATTTTTTAAACAATTTGTAAATTTTTTTTATTAGGCTTTGACGTTATTGGAAAGCGCAATAAAACGGGATTTTTTAGGCATGGATTTTGAGACAACAGATGAATTATTAGGGTCAAATAACTCGGCAACATTATGTGGGACCAGTGACTTTCCCATTGTGTCTGTGCTTCCGTGGCTACCTGAAACAACAGCAGGTGTAGCATTAAGGCTTATGGAACTCGACACGTCAATTCATTACTTGCTTAGTCAGAAAGAAGATGCTGAAAAAGACAAAGGAGCCACAAGTTTTTTGGTATGGAAATAAATAAATCTTCACACACATTTTTTTTTTTTTTTTTTACTTTACTTTAAATCTTTAATAAAATCATTTATTTGTCTTTTTCAGACCTTTCCATTAAAATATGTGGTGACGAAGATCGGCGAGGAAGGTGACAACGGCGAACAGCTATACGGATCCGGAAACATCCAAGACCCATGGGCGGATCCGGGCACCTCGGGCAGAGGGCGGGGGCGTGGAAGGGGCAGAGGGCGGGCCCGTGGCGGTAGATCCCAGAGAACCATGGGGTCGAGATCACGAGGTAAAGCGGCGGACATCGGGTTAGGGCGGGCTCGTGGCGGCGGTCGTGGCGGCCGGAAGCGCGGTGTCCGGCCAAAGCAGCAGAAGACGGTGAACATATCGAACGAGATTGATAGCGGTCGGGAGTTTCTATATGAGGAAAGTCCGGTTCCTGGTTTCCAAGAATGGAATGCGGAGGAAACTGCTGACCTCATTGTTGAGGAAAATGCTTCGAGTTCGGAATATGAGAATGAAAATGATAATAATGGTCAGGAGTATGATGATGAGATGTTGGTGGATGATGGGTATCGGAATGTTTATGATGACGTGGCGGGTCAGGGGTATATTGGGGAATATGGTTTAGAAGGGGAGGAAGAGTATGATGTTGAGGATGACGATGAGGATGAAGATGAACAAGGTGGTGTGGATGTTGATGGTTTTTTTAATGATGATTCGGATGAGAATCGGGAGGTTGATGTAGGAGGGCAAATTGGTAATAATGCGGAGGATGAGACGGAATTATCTTCGTCTGGTTATAGTGATTAACGAAATCTAATGTTGTAGTATAGTGAAGTTCCAAAATGTGGATTTTGGGGCTAAGGTTGTGTTTCTATGTAGATTTGGGGATAGGAAATTAGATATGTATGATGGAATTAGAGCAGGTAAAAAAACCTTTTGTGATTTAGCGATCTTGCTGCATATACCCTAATTTTATACGCCTAAGTTATCGTTTATGTCTTGCTTAAGTTACTTTGAAACAATATAAACTAGTGTCTCGTCTTCTTAAATAGGAAAAAGAGTTGTCCGTGAAGTGTGCAAGTGTCTCTAGTAGCTAGGCACACTTGCTATGACATCGCTTTTAAGACACTTTCTATGTTGGGAAAATGATTTGTAAAAAACGTTTAAAAAATGTCATTCAAGTTTGGTGTGTCTAAAAAAACACCATCCAAGTAAAGTATTTGTACAAAAAACACAAATGAAGTATATTTTTTGTTCAAATTTAACCTTGTGGTAACCGATAATTAAGGGTAAAAAATAAGTAAAGGAAAATACCAAGAGGATATGACTGAAAGGGGTAACTATGTTTCAAAATCTTTCAAAAAAACACCATTCAAGTTTGGTAAGTTCAAAAAACACCATCTAAGCAAATTTTTTGTACAAAAAACACCAACAAACTATATTTTTGTTCAAATATTACCCACCAGTAACTCTTACATGATAAATGATGATTTGGCTGAATTATTTTGACATGACATAATAATTGTTGACAAAACAATAAATGATATATTTCTCCTTTAAAAATCGATTTAGGATTCCTTCATGAACGAATAGTGATGATCTCAAACTCAAGTTCAAAACCCTAATTCTTGACTTAAGGCAAAAATAGCTCTTTTACCCCTGTCTCAATGGGTCTCCCTCCCCCTAAGGTCCAAATCCATAAAAAGACCAAAAAGGCATCTAAGCCCCCAAGAACCCCAACATGGCCTTAAGCCCAAAAATTGACCTGCTACAATCAGGTGGGCCCGAGGCTTAACTTAAACAAGTCCATGCATACGGCCAGTATATACTGAAGCCTCTGCGATCCGGATTTCAAGCCGATATGCCCGACGTACCTGTAGCGTATGCCCAACGTACTCGGCTAGAGTTATGAACCGCCAATCTTCCGAAGACCATAACTTCTTCATTCTAAGTTCGATTTCGTCATTCTTTATATCCACAAGAAGGAAACGAAAAGCTCTACACTTCAATCAACTCTCCCTTGCCTTAAAACTTTTCTAACATAAACCCAAACTTCATAAAGGCTCGAACTGATACTTACTGATATGCCCTTGGGCTTTAACACAAACTGAACACTCGGCCCCCACGACGTACATTATCCATCACCAAATGGGCGTTACAGACACCACGACTTGTTACGAACGAATATAAATTCGAATACATCATAGACAAGTATCGAAACCATATCCCAGGAAACATACAAAAGAAATGGTACAAACAATAAAATAACAAGGAAAGGGAAAGAGATGTGCTTGTCGGTAGACCAAATAATAAATGAAGGACCGGTCAAGACTATAAACTCTTCTAATAATGAGCAGCCTATAAATACCCCAAAGACAGGATATCCAAGGCCGAGTAAGGTAAGGCGAAAAAGAGATAACATAGATAACATTAAGATAACACTAAGAATCACAATCTAATTTAGGCATCAGAGAGTTATGTCAGGGTCCAATTTAGGTTGCGATTTCGTTTCCGAAGGCTATAACCCTCAGTTGAACCCCGAAATGATGAAATCTAATTTAGCATTAAGGTAACATTAAGAATCGCAATCCGAAGGCCATAACCCTCGGTATGACTGTCTGATGCCTAAATTAGCTCTCGTGGATATAAAGAATGACAAAATCAGACTTGAATGAATAAGTTATGACCTTTGGAAGATTGGCGGTTCTTGACCCTAGCCAAGTATGTTGGGCGTACGCTAGGAGTACGTCGGGCGTACTGGCTTGACATCCGAATGACAGAGGCTTCAGCATATGTCGGGCATATGCATGGACTTGTTTAAGTTAGGTCTCAGGCCCACTTGATTGTAGCAGGTCATTTTTTGGGCTTAAGGAAATGTTGGGGGGTTCTTGGGCCATATTGGCCCTTAGAGGCTTTATAGTTGAACGACTTGGATGCCTTTTTGGGCTTTTTATGGATTTGGGCCTTAGGGGGAGGGAGGCCCATTGAGGCAGGGGTAAAGGATCCATTTTTGCCTTAAGTCAAGAATTAGGGTTTTGGACTTGAGTTCGAGATCATCACTTAAGAAGAAGAAGAGCAATCATAAGAGAAGAATAAGTCATTCGTTAATGAAGAAACCCTAAATCGATTTTTAAAGGAAGAATACATCATTTATTGTTTTGTCAATAATCATTATGCCATGTCATAATAGTTAAGCCAAGTCATCATATAACCTGTAAAAGCCAGTTATTTGTGGGTAATATTTGAACAAAACATATAGTTTGTTGGTGTTTTTTGAATATACCAAACTTGGATGGTGCTTTTGAACGATTTTGAAACATAGTTACCCTTTTGAGTCATTTCCTTTTGTTTTTTTTTCCTTTACTTAGTTTTTACCGGTAATTACCGGTTACCACAAAGTCAAATTTGAACAAAGAATTTACTTCGTTGGTGTTTTTTGTACAAATGCTTTACTTGTATGATGTTTTTTGGACATACCAAACTTGAATGATATTTTTTGAAAAGTTTTGATACATAGTTACAAATATATGTCATTTTCCCTTATATGTTTAGATAAAATAAAAATCATGTATATGGTTTATTGTTAGACAAAAATATGATTTTTTATAATTTATGGGAAAATGACTTTTCAAGGTAAATGTTTTTACACATTTGACCATATAATTGTTATATGTGTTGACATATTATCATTGTTACCGACTATAGCATGTGACAATTGCAATATATGAATAAATTAACAAGTTAAATGGTTAAATATGTACAAAAAAAAAATTGTCTAAATATAAACAAAATGAAAATTTAATTCATCGAATAAGTCAATTTTTTCACTTTTAATAGCGATATTATTTTTCATATTTGTTTATATTATTTTTTCAAACGTTATTTTTAAAATATATAATTTGCTAAATATTAATTAAATATTGATCAACTTTAAACTTTATTTTTCAATTAATAAATTGAGTTTGTTTTGTGAAATATTTTATACAGGCTTTTATTATTATTAGTATTTTTTTTGTTTTTAAGCATATATAATATTTTGAAAGTAAATAGTATTTAACAATAAAATTAAATAAATTAAATATGGAGCAATAAGCATGGAGGATATTTAAAAAAAAAATAAAAAGAACATATTATTCAACAAATAAAAAAATAAAAAAATCTATATAATGTAAATGTTTAAAATTATTCAAACTTTTTAATACTTTTTAATTAGAAGTTTATAAACTTTTAATTTTTTTAATACAACATTTTAAACTAGTATTTAACAAAAGTATTTTAAAATGTTATAAAAAAATATTAAATTGTTGTGACAACCCGAAATTTCCCATCTGTACAAACCATATCAAGTCAATAGAAGTTAGAACAGTTACAGTTAAGTTCCAGACTTTTGGGTATAAGTTTGATAGTTTTTCAGGATTTACACTTAAGGAGATATTAGGAGAGTGGATGCACTAGGGTTTTGTGCAACACGGTTATTCCAAAACTCTATGATATTATAGTTCATTTCAAGAATAAAATATTTTCTGCCAAAAATCTCATGAATATATATAGAAATCTGAGCCATATTTATTCATTAGTCACATTTCCAACTAGAGAAAAACCATTTTCTCTCTCACGGATCTTCGGGTTTTCATCCCAAATCGTGAGTACTTCTATCTAGTTGTAATATATAGCTTAGATTGTGCCTAATAACATCAAAATCGGATCAAAACCCCAAGATTTGAGAGTTTACCGCCCAAGAGCACTTGGAGAGTAAACTCTTTTATAAGGGCCAAAGTGTGCCCAATGACCCTCCAAGCCTTGGAACTCAACCTAGAAACTACAATGACATGTTTAGACCACAAAATCATTAAGAAACAAAGGTAAGAAGTGAGTTCACGGCCAAGGATGTTCTTGGGCCGTGAACTCCATTTTTAGGTGCCAAAACACCTTAAAAGCCTTCCTTAAGCCAAGAGACTAGTTTAGACATGTACCTAAATGAGTTTAGGACTAGCAAACACCCTTAGAACACCAAGAGTAAGGTGTTCACGACCCAAGAAGTTCCAGGGCCGTGAACTCCAAACAATGGTGCCAAATGGTGCTATAAACTCTTCTAAAGCCTTGGACAATTGCCTTGAATTATTCTTAGTTAAATTAGGGACTTGAAAACACCACAAACACCCTCCCAAGGGAGATTACGGCCGTAATCTCCAAGGGATATGGTCCCAAGGCCGTGAACTCCTCAAAGGAGTTAAAAGGAAGCCCTTACACCCTAGTAAGCCTTGAAGCACTTCACCACTTAAGTTGTAATAACTTTAGGCTTCATTTAATGACCCAATATAGAGTTTACGGCCAGGAGTTTACTCCCCTGGACCGTAAACTCCAACAAACATGGTCTTTGGACCATAAACCTTCGTATGAGGTCTTGCACTCCTTTGTTGCAACCCATTAGCCTCCTAGCACTTGATCAAAGTGTTTTCCTCGCATTAGGATGTTTATACATGTTTAATTAGTGTTATAATCACTAATTGTTTATATACATATGTCTTCATATGTAATTAGGACCATTGTGTGTGTCTAAAGTCTTCACTTGACAATTAGCAGTCCTACCCCTTCGGTTCATCAGTACCACTTACAATAAATGAGTTCATACCCCTTAATCAATGTTTTAACTGTTTTATTGGGGGGGGGGGATACAAGTAGAATCATGTTAGTTACTATATCAATCACATGTGATTAGTAAGTAACATTCAAATGATTGGCTACTCATTAGCCGTTTTACCAAACAGTTTCCCTCAAGTGTTTTTCATAAACACTTTATATGTTTAAAACTCCTTATTAAACTGTACATTTTACTCTGTATGTTTCATTTCAAACTCATTTATAATTGTGTTTCAAATAAATGTTCCTTTATACTTAAACTATTTTATCAAACCCACGCTTTCAAACCGTTTTATAGATTGACATCAAGTTGATCGTTTCTTAGATAATAATTATGTTTAAAGGGTTTACCAAACTTATTTTATGCTTTTATATTATCATTTGCATGCCTATATATGTATAATTATATAAGAAATGTTTAAAAGAGTTAGGAAGGCTATCCACCCTATTTCCTTTTCGCGCTTGAGATGTGGTCTGGTGGGATATCGGGTACCCGTCCGAAGATCGTTTAAATATTAGTTATATATCATGTGTACATATATAGTCATAAAGGTTCTTCCAGTTCATTCAATACCCTTGGATAGCAAGGGTATACGCCCATGTTCATACGTACCGGTTACATTACTAGTAAGCTACCATAGGGGTAGTTTAGGAAGATATTAGAACTATTACTAGAACACGATATCATACAATGAGTCAGTTCATTCATGAGTCAATACTTGCTAGATAGAGAGAGATCACACGTTACAGCTAGTACACACAGTACATTACTATACATTCTAGATAGAGAGAGAACACACGTTATAGCTAGCACACACAGAACATTACAGTACATTACTATACTATTACATATATATGTTTACATGATTACATTTACATGAGTACATTTACATAAACACGCTTACATGAGTACATTTACATAGATAATATATAATGAGTTATTATTACATTTTATATGTATAGATTACGTTATATAATCCTCATTCTTATCTTTACCTTGTGATACAATCACATAATCGACGAGATAGATTGGATTTAATATCCTAGTACCAAAGGATACTTTGCGGGATTAACCATTCCTAAAATCTCTGTTAGCTACTAAGATAAAAGCACATCCTTGGATGTCAACGGTTGATATCATTATAGGTATACTTTAAGGGATTAACTATTCCTACACCCAGCTGTTAGCAACAGAGGTAAATGTACATCTACGGATGTCTTAAGTTAACATTGTTAGTTACCCTTGTACCAAAGGGTAATACTTAGGTTAGTTATATTATTACCTTTATCTTGTGACTCATTCACATAACCGATGAAGTGAATTATATTTGAGTATCCTAGTACCAAAGGATACAATTTCTTATAATAATAATAATAGTAGCACAGTCGGGTCTTGGTAGAAGGCTACTTTCAGAGCAGTTAGGTCTTGGTAGAAGACTTCCTTTTATAATAGTAGGAATCATAGGGATTTCTAGGGTTTTTCAAACGTTTACAGTTGTTCTACAAACATTTTCATACTTATACGAGCTTTCTTTCAAAACAATTTCAAGTCTTTCATTACAAGTTTTACAAATTAAGACACATTAATACTTATGATCTCACCAGCTTTAAAGCTGATACTCTCTTTCAAAATAACTTGTATCATCAGGTCAACGATAGACATGTACTGATGCAAGGTTTAGAGAAGATGGAGCCCAATCAAGACTCATCTTTCATTTTGATTATACTTTAGTGTCTATATTATAATTTGACAGAACACACTTGTATTAAAATTATATTATTAATGCAATGGATGATGTTGTTGCTTGTTTACTACTTTTCATTGTTGTGATACTGTACATGACGTTCTTCGCCCCAGAACGTTTCCGCCGTTCTTGGTTTTGGGGTGTGACAATTGTCATGCAAAATCTGTAAAACACTTTAAAAATGTTATAAAAGAAAGTTTAGAAATAAATATATGAAATTTATAAAAAAATTGTATGAAAATGTAAAAAAACAAGTTAAAAACTTGTAACAAAAATTTAAAACATTTATAAAATATTTGGTTTAAAAGCACTTCTATTAAAATTATATAAAGTATAAAAAAGTTAAAGAAAAAATTATAAACAAAACTTAAAAATTATATTAGAAAAATCTATAGGAAAAATATCATATAAATGTTGTAATAAATAAAAAACTTAATAAATTAAAAAAAAAAATTGTTTACATTTAGACAATTTTTTATACGCATTTAACCATTTAAGTTATTAAATATGTATAGGAAAAATAAAGTTGCCTAAACGTTAACAAAACGAAAAAGTAATTACCATTGCAAGTTATTTTTTTAAAATTATTTGTGTTTATTCAATTTTGTTTGTTTTCAGGTAATAATAATAATATACTATAAACAAAGAAAGAAGAAAGAAGAAATCAGAAAAAGAAACGAAGCCCAACTAAATAACAGTAACTTTACAAATCCATAAGAATTTAAAATGAGGGTCTTTGTTTTATTTTTTAAAAGATCTTTTAGGTTTTAAGAAAAAGATAAAAAATTAAAAAATATTTTATAAAAGCATAAAAACTATTTTTTAATATAAGAAAAATGAACTTTTAAAAAAAGTCTTCTCTAAAGTTAAGCCAAACATCTCCTAAAATTTTAATGAGTTATTACATATAAAATAATAATAATAAAAACTTTGGTGACCAATTCTGAAAAAAAAAACAAAGTTTTTCTTCACAAAAATGTCAATAACATGTATTATATATTCATATTAGAGAAGTCTCAAATGTTATTTCATCAAATTATCTTCCTTTCTATTGAAAAGAAGTCTGTTTTTTTCCTCAACATAACCCCTTAACACCATAAAAGATTACACGCCCTGGACATATATAATGAATGCAATGCAATGTCCTCAACACTTCAATCAATAAAATCACAATAACCCAATGAAAACACAACATGTACTTGATGAGTTGATTCCAATACAAGTTGGCTCTTCACGAAAGACACAATTTGTATATTACTTAAAAAATGGAGTTTAATGTCTGGAATCTCATTATTAGATTCCATACAATTAAATCATTCTCATCATCTCATATGTTTGTAGATTTTGCAATTTAAAAAAAAAAAAAACAGCCTTACATTCTACAACATCGTACCTCTTGGCTCCAATTATTAGATTCCATAATCCATATACCATTAATCCACAGAAACTAAAATCCTAAAACTATAAAACCATATGCCCAAAAAAACCACCTTCCAAAACCCAAAATCACAATTAATACATATGCACAAATTCTCTCCATTCCCATCATCTCTAACCATTCAATAACTCTTTAATCCTGCTCTTCTGAGCCGGAGTTAACCTCGCCGGAAACTTCACATCAAACTTGATTCTCAGGTTCCCTTTGCTCGTCGGATCTTTAGAAATCGGCATACCTTCTCTAGGAACCACCTCCTCGTACGCCGGATGGATCACATTATTGATCGGAACAGTCAGATTCCGGCCATCAAGGGTGGTCAAATGAACTGTGTAACCAGTCAACGCTTCTGCCAAACTGATCCGCCGTGTCACCACCAGGTCGTTGCCATCGCGAGTGAAAGTGCTGTGAGGTTTTTCATCGATGATGAAGACGAGATCCGCCGGCGTCGTGTTTGGTTGCTCGTTTCCTTTCTCCGGGAAGGTGATCTTCGTGCCCTTTTTCCAACCGGGCTTTATGTTGATGTTTAAGATCTCCTCAACCGACATTGTTTTTCTAAAAGAAAGAAAAAATTTAAGATTTAGGGTTTTATGTTCTATCGAACCAGTTGAATTCGAAGGTGAAAAGCTAATTAGAAATTATGATCTTACTTACCCGCTAATGTCAGCGATGTCTCTAGAGATCTTCATCTTCTTCGTTGTACCTTTGTAAAGCTCTTCGAGGGTACATGGAAGAGGCCTTTCGATCGGAGGGTCTTTCCGGGGACCTGAACTGAATGCACCGCCACCGCCGGCACTATTACCAAAGGGTGAACCGCCGCCGCCGCCGCCGAAGGAGCTGAAGATGTTTTCGAATCCTCCCATGTTGTCCCCAAATGAATTGCTGGAAAACCTGACACCTCTCATACCGGATGGATCTCCACCGCCTCCTGCTCCCCTGAACCCGAAAAACTCTGCGAAGATGTCATCGGCGTTTCTTGGATTGAATGAGAATGGTGTGCCTCCGCCGGTGGAGAAGTAGGTGGCTCCGCCAGGACCCCCAGCTGCATCTGGTGGTGGCACCTGACCCTTGAGCCCTTCTTCACCATACTGATCATATACTGCTCTTTTCTGAGGATCGCTGAGAACCTGAATATGAATCGAACAAAATCAGTTAATTATAATACTGAAAACAGATGGAATATTCTTTAATTGGATAGAAACGTTCAGAATATAAGGCTCTGTTATCAAATCCGAAGGAATTTGAATTATCCTATCATAGTTTCCCATCCAGTATGAAAACCTAATCAATTAGAAGGTAGAGAGATCGTAGTTGAGATGATTTCATCAAAAACCAATTTTGTCTAGCAAATGTTTAATCAAAATCCGAAAACAACAATCAAACTGGATCCAAAAGGTCCGGATCGAAACATGAACTTATACCGTATTTTAGTTGATTGCTAATGAAGATTCTGAATTTCAATCTACAGAAAAAACTACCAAACACCCAATCAATTTCACATAAAAAGATTTTGAACAATTAACGATAAATACGTGATACAGAGAGAAGAGAGACATACATCATATGCTTCAGAGATCTGTTTAAACTTAGCTTCTGCTTCCTTCTTATTATTAGGGTTCTTATCAGGATGCCACTTCATCGCAAGCTTCCTGTAAGCTTTCTTCAAATCATCGTCTTTAGCATTCTTATCCACTTGCAAAATCTTGTAATAATCTACGCCCATGATCGTTTTTTTCGTTTATTATGATCGATGATTGCTTTCTTGTTGTCGAATTTCTTCGAAATCTGAACTGCAGAGATACTCGGAATTGTGTGATATATATGAGTGCGGAATTTGTTCGATGTGATTAGTAAGGATGAGAGAGTGGTCTGGAAGGTCGCGAAGCATGTGGAATGTTCTGGAAGTGCCCTGAAATCGTCAAGCACTTTTACTTGAGTGAATAAGGATATTTTGTTATTTTATTGACAAAATGGCAGCATCTTTAGCACTTTGCTATATAGAAAATTTTTAAGGGTACATAATTTTTTTTTTTTTGAGTTATATAAGATAAAAGAGAGTGGTAGTAAAAATGTAAAGAGTGATAGCATAATGTTATGTTAGTTTTATTTAAAAAGAAAAAGAACGAACGAATCATATCAACCCTTTCCATTTCTATCCGATGAGTTTCATACAATTCTTTCTTTCTCATCTCGCCAAACTTGTAGCAAGTCTTTTATAGCGAGGCCCCTATTGAGCGCTAGGAAACGATGTTCCAAATGCCTAGCGAGCTTTAATGAAGGAGCGATTCAACTCCTCCAACCTAAAGTTTTTATAAAATATTCATTTTTTTTGGTATTTTGAATTTATTAAAGCTTGAAGTTTATTTTTGTCCTTTTAGTAAGTTACTCGGTTTTCTTCTTGTTGCCGATACATGTGGCATGCCAATTTTGCGTTAATTGAGTTTAGTAGTTGGCATGACGTTGATGTAGACTAAATTTCATTTTAAATACAAAAACAACAACAACAATAATAATAATATATATTATATAACATTGAAATTGAACCCGACTACTCCCACTTACAACCAAACGAACTAGTCACTAAGCTAAAGTAAATTTAATGTTTTATCCCTAAAATAAATATAAATATATATTATATAACATTGAAATATTTAAATACAACAACAACAACAATAACAATAATAATAATAATAATAATAATAATAATAATAATAATAATAATAATAATAATAATGCATTTAATAGGTATTTTAATGTATAAATACGATTTTTGTGTAATAAAAAGTTGTATTTATACATATTTATTATGTATAAATATGTATTTATTTTGTATAAATATATACTATATATTAATATGAAAGTACCTAATAATATGAACAAACTTAATGGAAGTACCGAGTATGGAACACACTATATATATAACACACAACACCTTTAACAACAACACAATATATATCACACACAAAACACACAACCAGGGGCGGAACACAAACATGAAAACTAGAGGGGTCGAAATCAAATTTTCAAAACAAAATAGTATATATTAACAAGCTAACTTTTGACAAAAATACAAGTTAGTATAACAAATTAACAAAATAAATATATTTTTTCTATTATAAATTTCCAACCATACTAATAAATTTATTTATCTTGTTTTATGTTTTTACACTATACCACACATTATGATTTTAAACTAAAAGTTACAAATACACATTAACTATTAACTAATAAGTAATAAATCGCATGTTTCAAAAATTTTAGTTGTTTTACTGTTTTCAGATTTTTTGTTTTGAATGTTTCGTAACAAAAAAAAAAAAAAAAAATACAATTTTTTATTCAAAAAAGTAATAATTCTCTTTTGCAGCTTTTTTTTAGTTGAGTCGGCTTCATATCTTTAATATTAGATTTACAGTTAGACATTAGCAAGAGATAATACGAATACATAAAGCTTACTACTCCGACGCCCATTGGAGGGGACTGGAAAGGGAAAGCCGCAGCCAACATACTAACAACGGAGGAAAGCGACAAGCAGTACAATGATCGACGAACAGTCCGACGACCAGTGGAGCCAGTTTAGTTACGGCGTTGTTACTCCTTTCAGTTTTTAGATTCCTTTTTAGACAGTGGCGTATATTTCCTTTCAGCTTTGATAATTTTTTTAAAGAAACAATAAATAGTTTAATAGAAAAAGTAGAAAAACAAAAATATTCAAAAGAATCAAATGAGATAATAGAGGATATTAAAATATTAACAGAACAAATATAAAACTAACAAGATTTTGTAAAATAATAAGAAAACCATTAAACCTGATAAAACACAACCTTTTAGTTTTGGTATAACAATAAAATATTAATGACAGAATCATCTCTTACAAGTTTAAGTATAACTCCCAAAAATATTATAAGTAGAATAATGTTAACGTTACTGTATGCGACCACGTTAAATCTGACGAAAAGTACTGGCGGGATGATATCTCGCTAGGGCCTTGGCCGGGTTCCAGCCTTACCCCGGACAGACTAGCGCCATGATGACAACTTACTTTCCCTCACGAGGAAGAATAATATTCCTCGTGATCCTCTCATTCTCTTATGACAAATCAGGTCATGACAAAGAGCTTGATGATGCCTAAAGCCGACGTCACCTGGCTATTAGACGGTGTGAGCACACTTCTCCCAGTAGAAAAGTTGCCATGTCTTACTCACACATGGGGAGAGTCACCCTATCTTGTTAGTAACAGGTATAAAAGGATCCCTTCCTACCTAAGGAAGGGAATAATCTTCTTCCATATACAATTTTACCTAAATCTCTCTCATAAATAAAGCTAACTTGATCGTCGGATTGACGTCCTGGGAGAACCCCCGATCTTCCTCTAGCGAATCTTCTGTGTTGTGTTCTCAGGCCAACCTTTAAGATCAACTCGCCGATAAGTGAGCAATTCCTAGGAAGCCCTGTCACAACATTTGGTGCCATCCGAACGTATCCTTAGAGTGATACAATCAATAGACGACGCTGGTTCTCTGCAAAAGGGGGATGTAAACCCAACAACAACCGCATCGGTAGAAGAAGATTTGTTCTGAACACCGGTGATAGTAAACGAGGAACATCCCCGCGAATGTAGAACACAGGCCCCAATCCAGGTGCTAATGGCACGGGTCCCACCAATTACGACAAAAATAGCAGAGCCAGTACTCAAGAGCAGTTCCCAACTACTATCATCTGAAGGTTCATTACCTCAAATGGCGATAACACAGCTCGATTTGCTGCAGGAGCCTCCGTATGATGGCACCGAGGTACTCACTATCTCTGAATCCCGTAAGAGAAACTCAACTCACCAAACGGAGGATGAGATAGAGTACTCTTGAGAAATCTACTCAACATCACTTTTTTCGAGTGGTGATCCCAGGCCGTTGAACTGGGATCCACGAGATCTACTCTTCATATCTGGATTCATTCGCCATACGAAAATCCATCGAATATACATCGACAATGGTAGTAGCTCTGGCATACTCTACGAGCATTGTTTAAGACAACTACCAAAAACATGGAAGGAGGGGCTGAGGCCCCCAACTGTAGGACCATCAGTGGGGTTCACCGGTCACAGCTTGTGGCGATTAGGCATTATTCAACTGCCTTTAACCTCGGTCAGTCACGACGAAAGGGACAGAATCAAAAGAACAATCGAATTTTCTATGATTCAATTTCCAACAGAACACAATATTCTGCTCGGACGATCAAAAATCTCCCTACTACAGTTCGTGCCATCGACGACACATAACATAGTTAAATTTAGCAAACGCCAGGGATCAGCAACAATTATTGCCACAAACACTAGAGTGCATCACTACCATTAGATCATATCTGCTCTGGAGTTGGTGTGAGCTCCGTAAAAGTCGAAGGAGGATTGTTCCACGGAACAACATCAGGTAAATGCAGAATACCTAGAGCAGCTTGTGCGAATCGGCGCTCACCTGTCAGGCGAGACCAAGGCACGACTGCTAACGCTCTTGAAGCAATATTCCATTGTTTTCGCTTGGAAGCCAACAGATCTGATAGGCGTAGACCGACTGGTTATAGAGCACAGTCTCAACATCATGCCTAGAAGCAATCCTATCATACAAAAGAAGAGGGGCTAGGCGAAAGACCGGAACAAGGCCATAAATGTAGAAGTGGCCAACCTAGTGAGTGCTGGCATATTTAGGGAAGCGATGTTGTCGACATAGATAGCAAATCCCGTTATGGTAAAGAAAGCCAATGGGTCATGGCGAATGTGCATTGACTACTCAGACCTAAATAATGCTTGTCCAAAGGATCATTACCCCCTTCTGGAGATAGATCAGAAAGTCCAATCACTCGAAGGGTTTTAGTTCAAATGTTTCCTTGACGCTTACAAAGGTTATCATCAAGTACAGATGAAACGAGAGGACGAGGTGAAAACAACTTTTCACACCGAGAAGGGCACTTTCTGCTACCTGAAAATGTCGTTTGGACTAAAAATGCGCGTGCTACATATCAGAGACTAACGGACAAGATATTCGTTGATCAAATTGGTGGGAACATCGAGGTCTATGTTGATGACATGGTAATCAAGAGTCGTAACAAATAAACATTACTCCATGATGTGGAAGAGAATTTTCAAACGTAACTAAAGCGCAGATGAGGTTAAACTCGGCCAAGTGTACTTTTACTGTAAAATAGGGTCAATTTCTTGGGTATCAAATATCTAAGGAAGGGATTCTGCCCAATCCCACCAAAGTCCAAGAGTTCCTCGAGTCGAAAAATCCACACAACCTCAAAGGTGTACAAGAGATCAATGGTCGGCTAATGACATTAGGAAGATTTATTGCCAAATCAGCAGAAACGGTGCTTCCCCTATACCAAACCCTTAAAGGGTGATTAGATAAAAAGCAAGTCAAATGGACAAAAAGAACAAACGAAGCATTATAACGACTGAAATATGCCTTACACCAGATACCAGGCCTCACTTGCTCGATACTAGGAGAAACGCTACAGATGTACCTAGCCGCATCGGAAGAAGCTATCTCCTTCGTGTTGGTGATGGAAAGGGAAGGCAAATAGGTCCGCATCCACTTTGTAAGTCGGGCCTACAAGGGCCAGAAGTTAATTACCCAGTCTTAGAGAAACTGGTCCTTACCTTAGTATATGCTGCCAGGCGGCTACGACGGTATTTCCAAGCTCACAAGGTGGATGTCCTGAGCAGCTACCCGATAAAATAAGTTCTGCTAAGGCCGGAAAAGTCTGGACGCCTGGCCAAGTGGGCCATAGAATTAGGTGAACATGATATCAATTACCACCCCTGGACTAGCATCAAGGACCAGGCCCTCACAGATTTCCTAGTCGAAATCCAGATACTATCAAGGGAACACCAATGACAATCTTCGTCGACCCATTGGAGCCTGAAGCTGACAAAGAGCTTTAGGAATTATATATTGACGACGCAACAAGTAAGGAAGGCTCAGGCGCATGCCTGATCCTTCAAAGCCCCAAAGGTGAAGAAATCACTTACACAATGTGATTCGATTTCCAAGTATGTAATAACTAAGCAAAATATGAGGCACTTCTAGTAGGCCTGAGGTTATCAAGGGAGGTTGGTGCAAAGCGATTAACAACTCTCAGTGATTCGTTACTCATCACGAACCAAATAAACGAACATATGAAGCCAAAGATCCAAGGATGCAGAAGTACCTAGATATAGTTCGTAGCTTAACAAGCACGTTTAAAAACATTTCAATAAAGCAAATCTCTCGTGGAAAAAATGCAAGGACGGACGCTCTCAGCAAGATAGCCTCAACTTCCTTTAGTCATCTAAGAAAGAAAGTGTCAGTTGAAGTGCTCAAATAGAGAAGCATTGATAACCAAAAGGTTAATATATTCATAACTAACCTTGAATGGACCAAACCATACGTCGATTATTTGCGTTTCAGTGTACTCCCAGACGACTAAGTAGAAGCGAGAAATTCAAGGTCAGAGCGTTACATATCGCAATTAGAGACAACAAACTGTATCGAAGAGGGTATTTAAGCCCATGGATAAAGTGCATCTCTAAAAACGAAGGACAGACGCTCCTGGAGGAAATTTATTCCGGAGACACGGCAGCGCACGAAGGGGCTCGAGTACTCAAGGGAACACCAATGACAATCTCTATCAACCAATTGGAGCTTGAAGCTGGCAAAGAGCTTTGGGAATTATATATCGACGACGCAACAGGTAAGGAAGGCTCAGGCGTATGCCTGATCCTTTAAAGCCCCAAAGGTGAAGAAATCACTTACACACTGTGATTCGATTTCCAAGTATCTAATAACTAAGAAAAATACGAGGCACTTCTAGCTAGCTTGAGGTTAGCAAGGCAGGTTGGTGCAAAGCTATTAACATCTCTCAGTGATTCGTTACTCATCACGAACCAAATAAACGGAACATATGAAGAAAAATATCCAAGGATGCAGAAGTACCTAGATACAGTTCGTAGCTTAACAAGCACATTTAAAAACTTTTCAATAAAGCAAATCTCTCGTGGAAAAAATGCAAGGACAGACGCTCTCAGCAAGATAGCCTCAACTTCCTTTGATCACCTAACAAAGAAAGTGTTAGTTGAAGTGCTCCAAGAGAGAAGCATTGATAACCAAAAGGTTAATATAGTCACGACTAACCCAGAATGGACCAAACCATACGTCGATTATTTGCGCCACGGTGTACTCCCAGACGACTAAGCAGAAGCGAGAAAAGTCAAGGTCAGAGCATCACATATCGCATATAGAGACAACAAACTGTATCGAAGAGAGTATTTAAGCCCATGGATAAAGTTCATCTCTAAAACAGAAGGACAAATACTCTTGGAGGAAATTCATTCCGGAGACACGACAACGCACGAAGGGGCTTGAGCACTCATGGGCAAAATACTTCGACTAGGAGTATATTGGCCAGACATATACAACGAGGCAGCAGCCCTAACCAAGAAATGTAAATAATGCCAAGCATTTTCTCCTTTCCAAAATCGACCGGCCATGCTGTTAACTAGCATCACCAACTCCTGACCCTTGCATCAGTGGGGGATTGACATAGTGGGACCATTCCCACCAGCGCCAGGTGGTGTGAAATTCTTGTTAGTTGCTATGGATTATTTTATAAAGTGGATAAAGGCAGAACCGTTAGCCACTGTCTCGGGAAAACAAATGATAAAGTTCATTACCAAAAATATATTGTCTCGCTTTGGCACACCCAAAATTCTCATAAGCGACATCAGTGTTGGATTAGGTGTCTAAGCCCGTAACTATAATTGGGATGTACTTGACCCGATAGTAGCATAGTCTTTTTGGGTTGCCTTCACCATAACAATTTGATAGGATGAATTTTGGAGTAAGAGGTTAATTGTGATTTATTAATATATTATAAGAATAAAATATTAATTGAGAAATCATATTATTTCATTAGTATTGATCAGAAATTAATTTGCAATTAATTTGGTGATCAAAAGAGACTGATTAAATTATGGGGACTGATATTGCAATTATATGATAGTTGCAAGTTGGACTTATGGATCCCTAGGAAGGGGTGGACGAAATTCTATGTGTAGCCCACATAGATTTCGTCCAAGGGGGCCTTCTGGAAGGATCTATTGGACTGCTTAAGGGTTAAACAATCAGATTAGGGTTTTACCTGAAACCCTAGTAGCTCAGCTATAAAGGAACCCCTAGGGTGCCTAAAATCGGATACTACATCCTAAGAGAAAACCTTAGCCGATATTTAGAGTCTTCCCACCTCCTCATATTCTTCCAATTGGTATTTGGTGTTTGTGACTCACTAGAGGTGCAAAATTGAGGCACTATGCTCTTGAAGGTCAATATCTACAAGCTACAAGGTAAAGGTATCCATCTAACTTTGTTTCATGTTACAAATATCGAAAATATTATGCTAGTTAGGGTTCATGCTTTGGATGATTTAAATTGCATGTATAACTTGAGAAAAACCTAGATCCAAAGCATTAGGGTTGCATGTACACCATAGGAACATTGTAGTGCTCAAAACCCATCAATTGACACACACTTTGAAGGGAGGCCCTTCAAGGAGTGGTGCGAAAACAAGAAGATCCACTGTCGGTCACGTCCGTGGCGTACCCTCAGGCCAATGGACAAAATGAGATATCAAACAAAACCATAGTTAATGGTTTAAAGAAAAGGTTACTCATATCAAAGTCCACCTGGGTAGACGAGCTCCCGATAGTGCTATGGTCATATCGTACCACCGCAAGGTCGAGCAAAGGAGAAACGCCATTTAGCCTTACCTATGGGACAGAAGCAGTCCTCCCATTGAAAATGGTAATCAGCTCACTGCGAACATAGAATTTCAAGGAAGCAGCCAATGAGGCTAGGTGACGACAGGACTTAGACATGCTAGATGAAAAATGCGAGGTTACATAGACGCCAAGCATTGTACAAATCATGTAATGAGAACTATTGCAACCATCAAGTCCAGGTCAAGAACTTCAAAGTTGGAGCATGGGTGTTAAGGAAAAATGAGTCCAACCATGCCGAACCATTAGGAAAGCTCATAGAAGCCCATAAGAATGATGCTTATGTACTTGAAGCCCAAAACGTGCATGTAATACCAAGAACTTGGAATGCACAGAGCCTGCACTATTTTTACTCTTAAACTAGTGCCAGAGATAAATTAAATGTTAGAGAAAGGTATTGACTATTGGTCTTGAAACGTAAAATGAATCAGTAAGAGTTAGTTTGCTATTTCAGGTTTTGTGACACTCTAACAATATATGATTTAAAAAAAAAAGAGAAAGAGCAATTCAAATGTTCCTTAATTTCAAGCTTGACAAATAAAGTAAAGAGGTTGTGTACATTTACCATGTGACAACGAGGATTTATCATCCAAAGTCACATGAGCGAAATCATTACAAGAAGGCAGCCAGGGGGTTTAAAAGGTTCATAACCTTTCCCCTAAAACATGTTCGTTACACACATTATAGCAAACATTCCCAAAAACAAACGTATAAAAGAACATGTAACACAATTGTAGAAGAGTCATAACCTTCCACTGATAAGAAAAATACAACTAGGTGAACTTCAAGATGATGATCTTGGCTACACTTAGGGTCTTTAAGTAGGGAATTAGAACAAATTTCTCAAAGACAAGCATGAGCAAAGCTAAAAGAGTTCACAAGAAAAAGAACTCAGACTAGGGATTTAAGCAAGCCCTTCACAAATACTATGTGATGTCCAACATAAACCATTTATGAAACATTCATATTCAGAACATAAAAATAAACATTGTCAGTCGCCAGACTCCCAAACTTTTAAGCAGCCACGAAGGGAAAAAAAGACAAAAAAAAAAAAAAAAAAAACAAACATTGTTCACAAAAGCTGCATAAACCAAATCAAGCAAATGAAATTACTCATGAGTAAGGGCAGTGCCATCACCAGGTAGAGGACTTAGGGCAGGACCCAACACATCACTCTGAGCATCCTGGCAGAGAGCATGGAGCCCAACCAAATCTATGTTGCCAAGATGAAGATAGCTAGCAAAGTCTGTTTCCATGAATGTAGCAATGGTGTCCTCCATCTCCCTAGTCTTGGTGGCCACATCCACCTCCACTCTTGGATCAAACTTCCCAACAATCACCAGTTCTCTCAAAGCTCTCTTCCCTTGCTCCATACCCGTTGCCATGCAAGCAGCTTGCACACACACCAAGCCTTTGAGGAAGTGGGGGCTTTCGATCACCTTGTCAATAATCTGACATAGCCCATCACGAAGGATCCATACAATTTCCTTCTCCAACATACCCTCGCAACACTCTCCCCAACCGGGTCTACCTCCAACTCCGCCGTTTGTTCACTTAGGCCAATGTTCTCCAAGGTCAAGGCCCCTAGACGATCAGTTAAGCGCTTCGCCTCCCCGTCTAGCCTTGCCACATGTTCTTCCAGGATTGCCTTCTCACATAGCACAAGCTCTTTCTAGGCTTCTTAGTTGAGTTTATCAGCCTCTACTTTCACCACCTGAGCCTTCAACTCTGTACATTTGATGTTCATCTTGTTCGAATAGGACTGGATAGCCTCTACATCGGAAATGCGCTCAGTAACCGATGCCAAATAATAATAAACTTGGGCGGTGGCATAATGAAGACCACCAGCCATGTGCTCATCTGCTAGAACAGTCAACGATTCAGTTGTGGCAGGTGGAAAAGCATACGGACACCACTCAAGAGTAGTGTCGTGGTTTGATACAAGGTTTTCAGGGTTAAGCTCCAAGATAGCCTATAGATGCCTGAGTGAGACCCTGAAGGAGGAGGGACAACTTCTGTTTTATTAGGAGAAGTTGACACATGAACACGAGAAGTCATAGACCTAGACTTAACCTTGGCCCTCTCAGTAGTAGGATCGGGGTCCATCACATCGGGAATTTTCTTCTCTTTATTACCAGAAAGTTCAGTCGCCCTATTGTGTGCCCCTCCAACAGTTTCGAAGAACTTTCATCGGGGACACTGGTGGAACCTTTGGAACCCCCTAGAAAGAAACTTAAGCTATGTTTTTTGCGAAGCGGGGGCTTAGTGTTAGCTATCTCTGCGCTACCACCGAAAGAGGTTTCTAGTAAAACGAATCGCCTCTTGACTCGTCGGAGACTTTTTGGGGACCCGGTAGGGGTAGGATCCTTCTAAGAAACACCGGTAACAATGATGTCCTACAGATCCATCTCCTTTCCAGTGCCAACAACATCTTCTGAACCGACGAGAGACTCAGGTATAGCCCTAATACCACTACCGGAAACAGGTGGCGGGAGAGTCTCTACAAGGTCGATGTTGTAGCACTGAAGATCACCATAGAATAAACCTTGTAGAGCTCTCTCTAAGGGGATAATCCCCTCCGCACGTGAAAAAACAAAGGTAAAAATGGTTAAAAAAGTTACCGATTTTAAACTCCTTTGCTGAGTAAAACAGAGGGGGCAAGGGAAAGCAGGAAAGGAAGCATCATACCTTCTCTATCGACAAAAAAATCAGGAATTTTCCCACGAACCCTCCAAGCAGTGCTTATCCCACCAGCAGCTAAGAAGCAGCCGAGCCAGTCCTCACCATAGATGTTAACCTTCTCTAGGGCATCTGGCAACTCTTTGTCAGCACCAAAGAGCGTCAGAGCACAATCTACATATGCCTTGGTGCTAGGATAGCTAAACACCACAAGGTTATTGTTCACCCACAAAAAAAATTTCCTGCCAGTTCTTTTTGGATTTTTGATCATGGATGAGGATAGGGACTCCTCGTCGACGAGAAAGGGTCCGAATTCCAAACTAGGTGGAAGCACTAAAAAAGTGCTTGAATGTTGGGACAGTCGGCTAGTAACCTAGGGCACGATAGAGAAGCTCAAAGCCCACTATCTTGTTTATGGCGATTGGGGTCAGTTCGCTCATAGAAAACCCATATTCACGATAGATCATGTTGAAAAAGTACATAGTGGGTAAGTGTAGACCCGCTTCTAAAAAAGCAATCAGAATGTCGACCTTACCCTCAGGAGGACTATAGTGTGATGCATCAGGGAGAGGAATTTCAACCCCGTGTTCAGGGACAAACTCAAACCGAAACTGGAAGGATTCCCATTCCTCAATAGTGGGTTCCCTCCCTAAAGGACGAGTGATAGCCATGGAAGAACACAAGGACGGATCAAAAGGGTTCTTTAGAGCAAAGAAGTAAAGCGAGAAAGGAAAAAAGAGAGGAGGAAATGCCTGGAGTAACAAGGGTTTAAATGCTACAAAAGAGCAGTGAACCGTCTGATGATGAAACCGCCGAATAAAACGCAACTCCGTCTTGTCAACCATACAAACCAGCAATAGCAGTCCGCTATGTGTCTACGACTAGACAGAATGAATCTGCTACATCCTCAACGCGGAATTCTACTGGTCTAAGGGAATTATTAACGTTACTCTATGTGACCATGTTAAATCTGACGAAAAGCACTGGCGAGACGTTATCTCGCCAGGGCCTTGGTTGGGTGTTAGTCTTACCCCGGACAGGGAAGCACTAGGATGAGAAATCACTTTCCCTCACGAGGAAGAATATTCCTTATGATCCTCTCATTCTCTTATGACCAATCAGGTCATGAAAAAGGGCCTGATGACGCCCAGAGCCGACGTCACCTGACTGTTAGATGGTGTGAGCACACTTCTCCCAGTAGAAAAGTACCACGTCTCACTACCACATAGGGATAATAACTCCATTCCATTAGCAATAGGTATAAAAGGATCCCTTCCTGCCCAAGGAACGGAATAATCTTCTTCCCTATACAACTTTACCTAAATCTCTCTCAGAAATAAAGCTAACTTGATCGTCAGAGTGACGTCCCGGGAGACCCCGGTCATCCTCTAACGACTCTTATGTGTTGTGTTCTCAGACCAACCTTCAAAATCAACTCGCCGACAAGCGATCAATTCCCAGGAAGCCCTATCACACCAAATAGCAAGTAAACATGAAGAATATGATGCTAAGCTAGAAGAATTAATTGATCCTGAACAAGATTATAACAGATTCCAAACTCATGGTTTAAAATTTATTAAAACCAGAAATATTATATAATAAATGATATTTTTAAAATACTACCCAATTTTATAGAAATATTTATGAAACCATTATTCAGAGCATAAAAGACCAAGTCAAAATATTAAATATAATCTCTAAGGAAAGAGAAAATAATTTAAAACAAAGAAATTTTAAATTTATCCATGTAAGAATAATAGTTATAGGAATTAAAGGATTAATGAGAAAAAATTTAGGTTGGGAAGTTCGTATTACCTTATTTGACAATATAATTAAAGATATAACGAAAAGTATGATTGCTAGCATAGAAGTAGGTATGAATAGTAATAGAGAAACAATATATTGTAGCCCAAATTTTTTAATAACTATCAAAGATTTTTATAAATATATAAAATTAGGAATCCTAAAAAAGGATACAAAGAAGTTAAATTAGGAGATAATTTACTAATAACTTTAGGAATTTTCGGAAGATGTTCATCTACGTCAACCACAAAATACAAAATATTTACAGACAAGGTAGTAAATTTAATAAGTAGTAAAAGAATTAAAATGGTAAAACCTAAATAATTTTCCATAGAAACTATTGCTGGATTAGAATGCGATATTAGTAAATTTGTTCCTGATACTTCACCTGCTATAGTACCAGATGAAGCAGTAACATATACAAATTGGTTAGGAAAAATAAATTTAAGATTTTCTAATTACAATTCTATCTCTAATCAAGAATTTCAAGAAACAGAAACAAAAAGTAATTTTGTCAATATAGAAATACCAAAAAATAAAGAAAAAAAATTATATTTCCAAAAGAATTAAAAATTAAATTAAACAAAGAAGAACTTCTTCACATAGAAGATCAAATGTTTTTAAATGAATAAATATGTGAAAATGAATATTTAGAATATGATAATATTAGAAACATTGTTTTAAAAGAAAATAATATAATAGAAGAAAATATAATATTTTCTGATAATAGATTAATCAAAAAGAATTAACAAATATAGATACACAAGAAGCTAGTACTAGTTATTTTTCATTAGAACACATTCCTTTTAATAAATATGAAATAAAAGAAAATTTTAATTATTTTGACTTTCCATCAAGAACACCTTATACTAAATATAACAATCCAAAAAAATATTTTGAAATGTAGCAAAAGGAGCAGAAAAACCCCTAGAACAACCAATAATGTTTCAAGCTTACCATAATAGGAAATTATTACAACCATCAAAAATATTTTGAAATGCAGCAAAAGGAGCACAAAAATATTTTGATATATTTTAAATCTAAAAGCACATGATCCCCAAACATGGACAAATGTTATAGATGTTTGGAAAAGTACTCTAATAGGAAATTATTATAGAAAATTTTCAAGAATTAGAATTAGAAGAAATGTATAAGTATTTAGAAACATTTTTAGGAGAAAGTGTAAAACCAATATGGAATGATTTTAAAAAAATGAACAAACAGAAGAATATATAAAATTAAGAAATTTAGGAAATAATCCTTTTAATTTTGTTAACAAAATACATGCTTTTAATAACCGGAACAGATCCATATTCTGGACATGTAGAAGTCCAGAAAAAGGCTATGCAAGACTTAGAACAATTTAGTTTAAAAAATTAGACTAGTGGCTTATATTTTAAAAAAAATTGTAAATCATTATGTTTATCTAACTACTATTGCAGGAAACACTTTTAACAAAGAAATAGAAGAAAAATTATTTCATAAATTTCCTGGACCTATAGGACTAGAAATCCATACAAAATGGAATGAATTACCAGAGGTTAAAAAAATCCAACTAATTTATGGACTATAACACATCGAGCTCAATTTATAATAAAATTATTATAAGAAAAATGTGTAGATTGACAAATACAAAAACAAATAAAACAGACTGATTACAAATTTTGTAGTGAAATATATACACCCCAAACTGATAGATTAAGAAATAAACCACATAGAAATAATAACTATATAAAGTATAAGAAAACTAACCAAAAGAAATATTATTTAAGAAAATCTAATAGAAGGAAACCATATTTAGATGAAAAATGACATGTTAGAAAATTCAAACCAGAAAGAAATTATAAAAACAAACTTAGTTGTTTTATAAATGAAATTATAAAAACAAGCTATATGTAATACTGATAATTTAACTTCTTTAAAAGTAAAATGTAAAAAAAAGTAATACACATATAATAGAATGCTTAGCTTTTGTAGATACATGATGTAATAATTGCATTATAGATGAAGCTTTAGTACCAAAAAGTTATATTACACAAATTAAAGATCCTATTTGAGCCCAACAAATGGACTGAGGAATACATATTTATCAAAATATATTAAAACCTGTATCTAAAATATGTTTTGATACAAATTGTGGTTATAGTAAAGAATATAATTTACCACCCAAGACATGGGTTAGAAAACTAAACCTAAAAACATTGATTTTATTATTGGTTTAAGCTTTGGTTTGAAAGACCATGGTGCCCTGACGATTTCAGAAGATTATCTTCTTTTTCAAAAACATTCTCTTTTTGCCCCTGTTACAACTACATATATCCCTTCACGAATTGAATATGGAGAGACTAGTAAAATAAAACCAACCTGTAAATGCAAAGAAGAAAATGAATGTCAGATATAGAAGAAACAAATAGTGAAATAAATGATTTTAGGGAAGATGATTATAATTTCATAAATATAGAACACGTTTATACAATTTTAGTAACTAAACAAGAAATAGATCAATATATTTCAAAACTAGAAAAAATGGAAATAATAGGATTCAAAATTGTAAAGTATTAAGCAAATTTGATTTAAAATCTGGTTTTTGGCAAATAAAAATGTATCATAATATATAGAATGGACTGCTTTTATAAGTCCATAAGGACATTTTGAATGGCTAGTCATGCCTTTTAGATTAAAAAAAATGCTCCTAGTATATTTCAAGGAGAAATGGAAGATATACTTAATAAACATAAATTTTTTGCTATTGTATATATTGATGATATTTTAGTATTTCGTAAAAATAGACAAGAACATAGAGGATACTTGCAAATCATATTTTCAGAATTTATTAAAAATGGTTTGATCATAGGTAAAAAGAAGATGCAACTTTTTAAAAACTATATTGATTTCCTAGGAGTTAACATAGGAGAAGGAAAAATAAAATTACGACCTCATATATCCCAAAAGAATTTAGATTTTCCTGATAGGTTAGAAGATTTAAAATACTTACAAATTTTTTTGGGTTTAATAAACTATGTTAGACCATTTATTAAAGATTTAGGAAAAATAGCTGGACCTTTATATTCTAAAAGATCTATTAAATGCCAAAGATATTTTAATCAAGAAGATATAAAATTAGTACTAATATTAAAAGAAAAAAAAATAAAAAACACCCAGAATTAACACTTACATTAGATACTGTAAGTCCCAAATTTGCTTGACGTATCAATCAGATCTAATTGATGGTGCGGAATCCCAATCAATTGGATGATGCAAGATCAAAATAAGAAGAAGGAGAAGAAGAATAAGATGAATCTATGATGTTTATATGATATGAATGATAATCCAACACTAGATTCACACACACTCTATTCTTCTCTCTAGTTTCTCTCTCTAGGACACCTTGATTTGCACACACTTTGCACCTCTCCTAGCCGTATACTCCCTCTACCATCTAACATCTATTTATATGGAACATAGGATGTGAATATGTTCATGGCCGTGAACCAGTTCACAGCCGTAAACACCCACCTGGGTTGTGAACACTCCTAACCGCACACCACATGGACTAAAAACTATTAAAGCCTAGAAAAGTAAAGTATAAACCATTTTTTAGACCCAACAATCCCCCCTTGGTTTATAACTTTGTTTTCTAATTGAACCAACAAACTTCCCTTAAAAAGTAGTTGGCTTTTCTTGTCAATCTTCATTCGGATCTTGGCTTCAGCGTTAACCTTTAAATTCTTCACAACTTCAAGACGAACTTGATGAATCTTCAATAAAAGGCTTCATCTTGAGCAGTTGAGAATTTCTTCAAAATTTGACTCTGAACGCACATTGGGTGAGGAAGCTTCTTGTACAGATTCTTGAAAAATGGCAATTTTAGCTTGAGAATCTTCAGAGAGAACAACAAAGATAGCTAATCTTCTGGACCGCTTCAGCAAGTTTATAGATAGCAACAAATTGATTGAGGAGGCTTTAATGCAATCTGTCAAATAATCTTCAAGTACAACTTCACCTTGCGTCTAGGGTTGGACGATTGTATGTTGAAAGAATAATATTCATTTCTTGTTCCTTCGAATGAGAATTCTTCAATGATCACGAATGAAGCTTTGGCTCAGAAAATCTCGATATAGTCTCAATGAGTCTCATCTACATATGAACTCACTTTTCAAGACAAAGAAAAATTTGAGATAAAAACAAAAAAATAAAAACAAACTCAACACACAATATTTTTGGATTTTTCACATTTTCTGAAAAAAACAAAGCAGAAAGAAAAATATTTTTGGATTTTTGGATTTTTCTGAAAAAATAAAACAGAAATAACACTATTTTTGGATTTCTGCTTTTCTGATTTTTGTTTGGTTTTTTAAAATTTGTAATTCCCCCCTTAAATTTGTGCATATAGGAAAACTATGAACAAATTTAACAAAAACAAAAATATTTGGGATTAAAGTTTTCAAGAAATTCAATATCGTTTATCAGCACACGCCTGCATGTCTGTATCTGGTCAACCACCGGTATTGTGGTCCACTTAAAAACAAAGGACGTTGACAAACTGGACAGGTTATAAGTGACAAGACAGTTGTACCTATATACTTAAATAGACATTTAGCTAACGATAACCAAGGATATTGTTATCCACTTAAATTCAACATCGAGATCTACAGATAACCTTTTAAATTGTTCAATTTTAGATGTACTAGAACGTGTTTCCCACATCCTGATATATCCCGGTAATCAAGAACTTCCAAAGAACTCCTTACTTTAGGTGAATAGACAATCATTAAGAAAGAAGTCAGTTATAGAAGTGCATATGTTGTATCCCAGGTCGGATGTCTTCCAATCACACAGAGGGAACAACATATTACTAACATAGATAGGGGGTTAGAGAGATAGTAGAGTGCATATGTTGCGTCCTAGGTCGGATCTTCCGATCACGTAGAGGGGACAACATATGGCTAACAAATAGAAAGTATTTCATAGATATGGATATGCATAGAGATAGAGTTGCATATGTTGCATTCAAGGACGTATATGTTCTAATCACACAAAGGAAGAAACATATGACTGACAGATAGAAAGCAAGAAAATAATTTCCTACAGACCTACATTATCGATTCCCCCAGTCGCCCTATCAATACCAGAATTAAGGACATGAGTCCATATATCAAGGAAATGTTGAGCCACAGTTCTAGATAATTAACTTTTAGTGTAACTCATAGGTTACCATGTTTATCTCACTGCTCAATCTACCCGAGCACCATATTGTCAGTCCAAATGAAACTATCTAAGTTCATATTGTCTAGTCCTTTCATTTGTGAATCAATGTCTAGTCCTTTTGTATCCTTTGTGCCTACCTGCATATTGAACGCAAAGTCTAGACAATTCGGCTTTAGTACATTACACAGATCATAAATTGCCCTTTAGCACTATACTTCATATCACTTCCTAATAATACCTACTAACAAAAGACTATAATAAAATAAAAGATTGTCTTCAAAATGAATCACTGTAAGAAAAACTTAGGAGTATTGAGAAGAAAACTCAAACCGTAAGTCACCGATTGAATTTGCATCCAAAAGGTCTGAGAACATCACGCATAATCTCAGAACAAATCCGAAAATTCTTCACATCGTTAAGCACAAAACCCCATGTGTGATCCTTTCCTTTATTCCTTTCCCGCAAAGGACACATACTCTCAAACAAAGTTCTGAGTGTTGTATAGTTGAGAGATATCCCTTATCATGTGCCAGGAACAACCACTATCAACAAACCGAAGTCTGATGATATGCCTCCATAGCTGCTCCAGCACAGAGCGGGATCAGTTGGTCTTTGGAACCCAATCCATTTTGAAACTGGGTCCACCTTTATCATCTTTGCAAGGTACTCTCACCCATGACATATATTGGTTATCACAAATAGAAGATGAAGAAATGTTAGAATCATTAGACGATTTGGGAGATTGAACCTTTGGTACCCATCTGTATTTGGGTTTAACCCATTTCTTGTTTGAGCAGATGGGTTCCTCGACACTTGATTTTGAACTTGAAGCCGATCTTCGAGATGTCTTTGATCTTACTGATTTTGGTTTCACTGGAGCATCTCTTGGATTATACTTCTTGGCCGACATTCCCTTCTTGACTTTGGGATTTTGATTCTCGGATCTGCGCATTCCTGTCACCATTGTTTGAACGTGGCATTGAAGGGTTTCCTTTGGAAAATCTCCCTCTTGGCACATTCTTCCATCCTTGTGCGTAGTAAGGAACGTATGCATGATTTGGACAATTTCTGGCAGTGTGTTCAGGTGTTCCACAGTGAAAACATGTCTTTTTCTTCACGTAGGAATTGTTTCTCCCTGCCCCAGGTGGCGTTCCCTTGCCTCATTTCTGGTTGTTCCCACAAGCACACTTACAACAAGCACCCTGATTCGCTTGTTTTGGTGGCATGTATTTACCAACAACAGGTTTAGAAGTAACTGAGTTAGAAGCAACAGATTTGGAGTTCAAGGAGTCATTGGTTTGTTCAATAGTGTTCTCCTTGTTCTCATCTTCCGCTACTTTACCTACACAGGAAGTAGAATCATTAGTATCCTTCACCTCAACACCCTCAGTTGGCCCTGATTGTTCAGTCTTAACTAAAGCTGGTGCAGGGGGTTGGCCATACTGAAGATGTGCTTCATTTGCAATTTCCTTCTCAGTTAGTGGAGTAGAAATGTAGTTATCATTAAAAGGAGGTGGAACACTATTATACCCCAGAACCTTATTTTGATTATCTTTAAATGTTAATTGTTTTTCAATCATGGATGCAACTACCTCACTTGACACATCAAATTTCTTAAAGTTGAATTCAGCATCTTAGCAAGCTGTTCCTTAACATATTTATAATGCGCACATTTGTTGTTATATTCTTCTTGAAGTTTTCGGAAGTCCTTTTTTTGGCCTCTAATTGTTCTTTCAAGGGTTTCTGACATTTCCTAAGAGTATAGCCTTCATATTTAAGGTCCTCATTTTCCTTTTTTAGCAAATCGATTTGTTCACGAAGAAATTTAATTGTAGCTTCACAAGATTTAGTACATGAAACTTCATTCATCAGGATGCTTGAAGAACTCATTGTTTTTTCTTTTCTTTTTTTTTTTTTAAAATTGCCCTTTGACTTAAAACCTCGAAAGTTAACCTTAAAAGTCAAACCTAAAAGCTAAATTTGAAAATTTGAAAGTTAAACGAGAAAATCAAAGTTTAAAGTCAAAAGTCAAATTTGAAAGTCAAAGTCAATTTTTAAGGTCAAAAGTAAAAAATTAGAAACTAAAATTTTTGGTTGAAAATGAAATTTTAAAATTTGTAAAATTGAATATTTGGGCTAAAAATGTTAAAATTGCAAAAATTGAACCGAAATAATGAGTCTTTTGAATTAAATCGGGAATAAATGTAACAAGAGGCAACATAGCCCAACTGGTAAGACGCGTGGGATGTGAAGGAAGTTGACCCGGGTTCGATTCCTGGCAACCCCCAAAAAGTTCTTGAATAAATGCGAGGACGTTGGCCTAGAACTATCCGAGAACCGAACACGCTGCTTGGACGAGAACGAGGCTGACCGGGAACGCGAAGCGCAAATGGGCGAGACCACAAACGAGCGAGGACCGAACACGTGCGAGGCAGTCCATAAACCCTTCTTCGGACCGGATATGAACCCTTCTTCGGATCGGCCTCGGCCGAGAACGCTTCTTCGGCGGCTGTGAACACTACTTCGGATCGCGAAAAAAACAATGTTTTTCACCCCTTTTGCTCAAAAAATCGATCAAAAACTCGTTTTTAAGAAAAAATCAAAGAAACAACCCCCAATATTTTTCAAAAAGCTATTCAAAAACTAAAAAATCCTTAAGAAAAAGATCAAAAATGTGACATCCCCATTTTCACGGCCAGAAAAGATCGATTTTTGTTTATTCTTTATAAAAATCAGAGTATCTTTTTTAATAATATTGTTGCGGAATTTGTTCCCAGTAAAACATGATAAATATGTTATCAAATCATTTCCGAAGAAAAGTATTTTTATTCATTTTAAAACATTTGCAATGTTATCGTCAATACAGAAACATAAGCATAAACAGAACTTACATTCATTATCACTAGTGATTTATATCTCCTTAATCTTTCAGTGTAATGTGATTTCATATCAACACTTGTGATATAAATAAACTGAGTGGGTCGGGTTGCGAAAGCTGGTGAGTACGTAGGGTTTTCAACCCACAATAATACAATTATTATGTTTAAACATCAAACAATCAACCCAATTACCCAACCCCATTATCTCCTTTACTCTTAAGGTGTGACATCCCCAAAATCACGGCCAGAAAAGACCGATTTTGTTTATGCTTTATAAAAATCAGAGTACTTCATTTTATAAAAAGGTTGCGGAATTTGTTCCCAGAAAAACATGGTAAATACGTTATTAAAACATTTTCAAAGAAACGTATTTATTTCATTTTAAAACATTTGGGATGTCATCGTTAATACAGGAACATAAGCATAAACAGAACTTACAATTATTCACACTAGTGGTCTACATCTCTTTAAATCTCTCAGTGTAATGTCACTTCATATCAACACCTGTGATATAAATAAACTGAGTGGGTCAGGTTGGGAAACCTGGTGAGCACATAGGGATTTCAATCCCACAATGTTATACCATATATATAGTTTAAAATTCACAAAATATACAATTTCACCATACATATATATATAAACAACTCTTATCCCACCCCGTCGATCCTCGCAACGAGGCTATCCATACTCTCGGACCTAAGATTAGTCGTTTTACCTCCTCCATACTCTCGGATCAGAAATGAACGAATTTACCAAATCCATACTCTCGGACTAGGGACGAATGACTAATCCATACTCTCGGATTAAAGATGAATGATTATGCCTAATCCATACTCTCGGACTAGGGACAATAGCTAATCCATACTCTCGGATTAACGACGAATGATTATGCCTAATCCATATTCTCGGACTAGGGACAATGACTATGTCTAATCCATACTCCCGGATAAGTGACATATACTAACTTCTATTCTCTGAGTTTTACTCACTTGTACTCGTAAGAATATACTACCCAATATTCCTCATTTTTAATTTAGGTCTACTCTTTATCCTAAATTATCAAATATAATCAGGTATGTTCTTTAACACGAATTTCAAACAACATCAATTAACTCGCACATAAACATATAATTAATACTTCAATCAATACTTGTATTAAAATCATGTTCATGAAAGGGACTATGCACTCACCTGAGAAGGTGGTGACTCGGTACTCGGACAGTGCTTCGTTTACTTTAAAATAATTTCCTTCGACGAAACCTAGTATTATCACCAATAGATTTTAGTCTATTATTCGCCGAGACTAATTAATAGTCTAGCTATTATTACTATTATATAAGCGTTAAAAAAATACTTACATAACCCATAATAATAGCCCAAGTATTTATTATATGTTCTTAATAACGTTAATATAATTAAATAAAAACTATATTAAAAATAGCATAGGCGTAGCTCACTTACAGCGGGTTTTATAGAAAACCAGGCTTTGTTTGGAGCAGCGTTTCCGAGCCGAAAAGCTCTTCTTCTCGGAGCCGTCGAGCACTCCGGGGCTTCCGCCTCGTGCTAGGGAGGTTCCCTAGGCTTTTCGGGGGATTTCGGGGCTAGAGAGAGGTTCTAGAGAGAGAGTAAAGAGAAGAAAGAATGGGAAAGGTGTGAAGAAAATGAGGGTGGGAGAGGTGGTATTTATAGGGTGAAAATGGCTGAACTTGGTGCCACATGTCACCATCTAGTGGCAAGACTTGGGGAGAAAGCAATGGCCAAGATTGTGCCACATCACCCATTTTCGCACAACATACTTCCGACTTCTAAAATCCGTAACTTTCACATACGACCTCCGTTTTTGACGTTCTTTATATCCACGCGTAGGTAAAAATAATATCTACAACTTTCATTTTGACTCCGTCGGCTAATTCTCGACCGATCTTAAATTTAACAGTACGAGGCGTTTAGACTGTTAAATGGCCGCGAAGAATTCGTAACTCCTTCATACGGACTCCGTTTTCGTCTGTCTTTTTACCGTTGAGTTCCTATTAATGAGATCTTCAACTTTCATTTATTTCACGTAAGCCAAAAACCGCTCGAACTAAAATTCGAGTTTCGGGCTGTACACTGCTAAGCCGAATCTTAGAAAAATCATAACTTCCTCATACGAAGTCAGATTTGGGCGTTCTTTTTATCGACGCTCTTAGTTTAACATATTCTATGAATTTTGTTTAGATTGCTAAGGATAAAAAGTCTTCTATCGTAAATTCACTATTTACGTCTTCCGGTGCCGTGCCGGTTTTGCCGTAAAACTTCGGCGGGCCATAACTTCTTCGTTATAACTCGGATTTCGGCGTTCTTTATATGTACGGAAACCTTGTGACATATTCTAAAACTTGGTTAAGACTATTTATTCTAAATAATCTTTTGTCGAAAAGTCATTTTTGACCCCTATTGCCTCTAAATTGACTAGCCCGGATCTGCGGGCGTTACAATTATCTCCCCCTTAGGATGATTACGTCCCGGAATCATCAACGAAACAAGGATTGTATAATGACTCCATACGTCATCTCTTCATCCTAGGTAATAATTATAACTTCTTTATTCCTTCAAGTCTATCTCTTAGACTTATTGACTGTAAGCAGTACTTGATCGTGCACCTGATCTCTACCTCATATTAGACTCCAAATTATGACCTATCATCATGTGATGTACGTTTAGACTCAGGTCTCTTAAATTCTAAAACAGACTAAGCCTTCCTTCATGTTCTAATGTGATATAATCATACTTTAACATGTAGCATTTCTAGCTACCAACGAGC
The DNA here is from genome assembly GCF_052625555.1 of Lactuca saligna. Lineage (NCBI taxonomy): Eukaryota > Viridiplantae > Streptophyta > Magnoliopsida > Asterales > Asteraceae > Lactuca > Lactuca saligna. The sequence goes on along the minus strand of NC_136424.1, from coordinate 203,576,322 downwards.
GCGATACTTCTATGGATCGCTTTGATTTTTAAGCGTTTGGTTTAAGTCAGACGCTATATCAAACTTGGTTCTCTGAACCACGTAACCTACTCATCATAGTCGGACTCAAGGTGATATGACCACTAGGGTCGGGATAACAACAATCTTCTTAGTCATTACCGAAACAATGGTAACGACATACTTGAATAAAACGAAATAAATTACTGGCTTCTTGGTAACCTTGTGACTTTCCCTGATCCAAGTGTGAGTCCTGTGCTTCCGGTAGTATAGGCCTCTACTACCATTCACACCTACTCATACTCGTCCCAAGTATTGTCCCGCAGTTTTTCCAAGTCACCATACAAGAAAACCATACAACAACTTAACACATCAGATAACAAAACAAAGGTTTTATATTATTTCTTGAAACTATTACATAGGTGTTCAAGTTCACCCTAGACTATGCCTCTAACGGGCTACATCGTGAGGTACTATCTACACGATTACTCCATAACTCGATCCTCGGATGTCAAGCCTTCACTCTTGAATCCTTGCATTGTCATCTGCTTCGTCAAGGATCATTTGAAATGCTCTCGCCTTTGGCTTTGGTGGCACATTTGGCTTTGTAGCCCCTTCTCTCTTTGGGCAGTCTTGTTTGAAGTGTCCTTCTTCTCCACACTTAAAGCAGACTTCTCTCTTGGTTGTGCATTCGCTGGCGTAATGACCAGTCTTCCCACATTTAAAGCATGTCGTATATTTAGAGCATTTCCCGATGTGCTTCTTTCTACACTTGTCACACCATTGCGTTCCTTCTTCAAACTTCGAGAATTTTCTCTTCTCGCTGGACCTTGAAGATCCTTCAAACTTTCTCTTCTCGCCAACCTCCATCTTGCTGGAGGCTCTTCCCTTGATCATATCTTCGACAGACTTGGCAGCCCAGATAGCTGCCTCTAGAGTAGGTGCTTGACGCACTGGCACCGCGTACTCCCATGGAAGTCCCTTTGCGTACTTGTCGATTTTCGTCAGCTCATCCGGAATAAGACGCAAGGCGAACTCCATCTTCTCTGTGAAGTTGTTGGTGTATTCATCGATTGACATGCTTCCCTTCTTCAGGGTTAGAAACTGGTTCTCTAGCTCAAGCAGGTTTTGAGCTGAGCAGTACTTTCGTTTGAATTGCACCAGAAATTCTGCCCATGTCAGTTGCAGAGGCTCATTAGGGCTCAGAGTCTTCCCCAAGGTATTCCACCAACGTACAGCGCCTCCTCGAAACTGACGCACTGCAAATGTGGTCTGTAGCTTCCCTCTACAACCACATGTCATGAAGGCTAACTCCATCTCCGAGATCCAATCCATGACCCCGATCGGATCCTCCTTTCCAGTGAAAGTCGATGGCTTGCAAGTCAAAAAATCCTTGTACTTGCATCCATTCCTCTCGACCTCGTCATCTTGGTTGTTTTGTCGAACTATTGGTGGGTTGACTTGACCAACAATCCCACTGTAGTTTCCTTCCTCAGTCTGCCCTTCGTTCAACTCGGGCTGTTCGATCTGAATAGTGGCTTCCTCACGATTTTGCTGGAGCAAACGTCTAGTTTCCTCCATTTGACGATCCAACATCGCTTGGATCATCGCTTGCACTCCAGCCATTGTGACTGGCTCAGCGGCGGCTTCCATCACCGGTATTTGCTCAATCACTGGGGGTTGGTTTCTGTTCCCATTTGCATTCACGTTTCCGCTACGGGTTCTTGCCATCTTAATCTATACACCGAATAACGTGAATCTAGATCTTTACTTAGGATTAACGGTTAAATCATCCTTATCACTCCGAAACGTTTATATGCTAGTTCTAATATCGTAGTTGTACGTTTAGAATCCTAAACACCTAAGGTTTCCAGATCCGGTCGGCAACAGACCATAGATCCGAACAACTAACAGCATATCAGGCACAAGTATTTAGCACATAAAAACATTTTAGGCACAATTCCTAAAATAATCTAGTGCTCACACCTCACAATCATCGCTTAGCATTCTAAGTTTAAGTCTAGAAATAAATCCATATTCCTAGTTCGCTTAAACTAATGCTCTGATACCAACTGTGACATCCCCAAAATCACGGCCAGAAAAGACCGATTTTGTTTATGCTTTATAAAAATCAGAGTACTTCATTTTATAAAAAGGTTGCGGAATTTGTTCCCAGAAAAACATGGTAAATACGTTATTAAAACATTTTCGAAGAAACGTATTTATTTCATTTTAAAACATTTGGGATGTCATCGTTAATACAGGAACATAAGCATAAACAGAACTTACAATTATTCACACTAGTGGTCTACATCTCTTTAAATCTCTCAGTGTAATGTCACTTCATATCAACACCTGTGATATAAATAAACTGAGTGGGTCAGGTTAGGAAACCTGGTGAGCACATAGGGATTTCAATCCCACAATGTTATACCATATATATAGTTTAAAATTCACAAAATATACAATTTCACCATACATATATATATAAACAACTCTTATCCCACCCCGTCGATCCTCGCAACGAGGCTATCCATACTCTCGGACCTAAGATTAGTCGTTTTACCTCCTCCATACTCTCGGATCAGAAATGAACGAATTTACCAAATCCATACTCTCGGACTAGGGACGAATGACTAATCCATACTCTCGGATTAAAGATGAATGATTATGCCTAATCCATACTCTCGGACTAGGGACAATAGCTAATCCATACTCTCAGATTAACGACGAATGATTATGCCTAATCCATATTCTCGGACTAGGGACAATGACTATGTCTAATCCATACTCCCGGATAAGTGACATATACTAACTTCTATTCTCTGAGTTTTACTCACTTGTACTCGTAAGAATATACTACCCAATATTCCTCATTTTTAATTTAGGTCTACTCTTTATCCTAAATTATCAAATATAATCAGGTATGTTCTTTAACACGAATTTCAAACAACATCAATTAACTCGCACATAAACATATAATTAATACTTCAATCAATACTTGTATTAAAATCATGTTCATGAAAGGGACTATGCACTCACCTGAGAAGGTGGTGACTCGGTACTCGGACAGCGCTTCGTTTACTTTAAAATAATTTCCTTCGACGAAACCTAGTATTATCACCAATAGATTTTAGTCTATTATTCGCCGAGACTAATTAATAGTCTAGCTATTATTACTATTATATAAGCGTTAAAAAAATACTTACATAACCCATAATAATAGCCCAAGTATTTATTATATGTTCTTACTAACGTTAATATAATTAAATAAAAACTATATTAAAAATAGCATAGGCGTAGCTCACTTACAGCGGGTTTTATAGAAAACCAGGCTTTGTTTGGAGCAGCGTTTCCGAGCCGAAAAGCTCTTCTTCTCGGAGCCGTCGAGCACTCCGGGGCTTCCGCCTCGTGCTAGGGAGGTTCCCTAGGCTTTTCGGGGGATTTCGGGGCTAGAGAGAGGTTCTAGAGAGAGAGTAAAGAGAAGAAAGAATGGGAAAGGTGTGAAGAAAATGAGGGTGGGAGAGGTGGTATTTATAGGGTGAAAATGGCTGAACTTGGTGCCACATGTCACCATCTAGTGGCAAGACTTGGGGAGAAAGCAATGGCCAAGATTGTGCCACATCACCCATTTTCGCACAACACACTTCCGACTTCTAAAATCCGTAACTTTCACATACGACCTCCATTTTTGACGTTCTTTATATCCACACGTAGGTAAAAATAATATCTACAACTTTCATTTTGACTCCGTCGGCTAATTCTCGACCGATCTTAAATTTAACAGTACGAGGCGTTTAGACTGTTAAATGGCCGCGAAGAATTCGTAACTCCTTCATACGGACTCCGTTTTCGTCTGTCTTTTTACCGTTGAGTTCCTATTAATGAGATCTTCAACTTTCATTTATTTCACGTAAGCCAAAAACCGCTCGAACTAAAATTCGAGTTTCGGGCTGTACACTGCTAAGCCGAATCTTAGAAAAATCATAACTTCCTCATACGAAGTCAGATTTGGGCGTTCTTTTTATCGACGCTCTTAGTTTAACATATTCTATGAATTTTGTTTAGATTGCTAAGGATAAAAAGTCTTCTATCGTAAATTCACTATTTACGTCTTCCGGTGCCGTGCCGGTTTTGCCGTAAAACTTCGGCGGGCCATAACTTCTTCGTTATAACTCGGATTTCGGCGTTCTTTATATGTACGAAAACCTTGTGACATATTCTAAAACTTGGTTAAGACTATTCATTCTAAATAATCTTTTGTCGAAAAGTCATTTTTGACCCCTATTGCCTCTAAATTGACTAGCCCGAATCTGCGGGCGTTACATAAGGGTCTACCCTAAGGGTCATCTATCCTCCATTTGTTAATTTCGAAGTCCCTTGCTTCCAGGGTTTATAAGACAGGCACTAATTCCATAACTGCCAATGCACTAAATCCATAGCTGTTAAAGTTAATTTATCAGGTACTAAATCCATAGCTACCAGCGTGGGTACTAATTCCATAGTTACCAATGTTTATCTAACAGACACTAAGTCCATAGCTACCTGGTACTAAGTCCATAGCCACCGACACCTATGTGACATCCCCAAAATCTCGGCCAGAAAAGACCGATTTTCATTTATGCTTTTAAAATAAATTCAGAGTAAATTCTTTTGATTTGAAAGAGTTGCGGAATTTGTTCCCCAAAACAAAACATGATAAAACAATGTTTACTAAAGCATTTCATAAAAGAAATGTATTTTTCATTATATAATCAAAAAGTCGGGGAGTCATGTTCCGATATAGACCAATAAGCATAAACGATAACATTACAAGTCATTCAACAAATATATACATATACAGACTTGTAAACAAAACAACTTGATGGTTCATCCATCTTACGCCCTTGCGCCACTTCTGTGACAATCGTCAATCTTGAGTCAAGTCAAGTCATCAAGTCAAGCCGATCAACCCTATTAAACCTTGTGTATTAGGGTTTGTGTTATGTTCATACTGTATAACTTGCTATATTAATGGGAAAACATCACTTGAGAAAAGTCTTGTGTTAAAAATTTCCTAAGCCCTAGTACTAATCAATGAACTAAACTGATGAAAACCATGTTGCATACTCATTAGGAGTGTGTGGGATCCTTAATCATGACTTAACGGGGCTCAAGAGACTCGCATTACAGAGCCAAACACTCACAAATGCCACACTTGAAATCTCTTTCAAATATCTCTTCGTATGAAAAATCTCTCCAAGAATGTCAAATCTCTCCCAAATCTCTCCAAGTATGTGAAATCTCTCTCAAATATCTCTTCGTATGAAAAATCTCTCCAAGAATGTCAAATCTCTCCCAAATCTCTCCAAGTATGTGAAATCTCTTTCAAATATCTCTTCGTATGAAAAATCTCTCCAAGAATGTCAAATCTCTCCCAAATCTCTCCAAGTATGTGAAATCTCTCTCAAATATCTCTTCGTATGAAAAATCTCTCCAAGAATGTCAAATCTCTCCCAAGTCTCTCCAAGTATGTGAAATCTCTTTCAAATATCTCTTCGTATGAAAAATCTCTCCAAGAATGTCAAATCTCTCCCAAATCTCTCCAAGTATGTGAAATCTCTCCCAAATCTCCCTCAAATAGTTCCCGTAACTTTTTAGAATCACTCGGGTCATTCCGGCCCTTAACCGGGTCAAAAACGGCTTAAAACGGGGCGAAAACGAGAAAAATAGGCTTTAGGAACCGAAACCGGAGTGAGAGGCCTCTTAGGACCAGAGATCGAGCCTCTGGTGGCTAAGAGACCAGAGACCGAGCCTCTGGTGGCTAAGAGACCAGAGACTGAGCCTCTGGTGGCTAAGAGACCAAAGACCGAGCCTCTGCCTCTGTCGCTTCACGCTCTGCTCCTCTAGGTCTCTGTTCGCTACTCCGCCGCTCTGTCGCCTTCTGTTCCTTCTCTCGCTCGGTCTCTGTTCGCGCCTTCTGTTCCTTCTTCTCGCTCTGTCTCTCTTCGCGCCCCCTCTATTCTCTCCTTCCCCCTCTCGGTTCCTTCCCTCCTTCTCCTTCCCTCTCGGTTTCTGCCTCTCTCCCTCTCGGTTCAGCACCAGAAGGCCGAACCTCGGCCAGATTTCGCATTTTTGTCACTTTTAGCCCATTTTTGATATTTTTAACATTTTAAGCCCGTTTTTCGTGATTTTAAAGCGGGATTTTCTCCAGAAATTATATTTTAACATAATAAACTCTAAATATTCATAATTTAAACATATTTTGATGAAAATCATTATTTAAATAATAAAGATCTAATGGGGGATTTATTTAAGGTGGAGTGTTGACTTTGCCTTAACTTATGACACAAGCAACCACCCCACACCCACTCTATGACCAGCCATACCTCCCCACCTTACCTATGTCACTTCAATGTTCCCTTACACTCAAATTTCACTCACTCCCACGTTCTTGAGCTGGAACAAACAACCACACTCCTCATTTTCTCTCATTTTCTCTCATTCCACTAAGTAACAAACACCACTTTTTCTCTCAAACTCTTCTACACAAATTTTCGAGATCCAAGGCTGATTTCAAGTGTTCTTCCACACTTAGTAAGTAAAAATTCATCCTCCCTATTATTATTTCACTTCATTCTACTCAAATCTTTGATTGCTTACACAAACTCCCTAACTATGATGTTAGATTCTCGAAAACCTTCAAGGCATCTCCAAGTGTTCTTGAATTAAACACTTCCATTCTTCAACAATCATCTACTGAAATCACTTAAGGTGAGTTCATACCCCTACATTTTCATGTTTTCTCAAGTTTTCAGGGGGGGGGGGGGGGGGGGGATACAAGTTAAAACACTAAGAACATAACTAAAATTTTCTAACAGCCTTCATCAGAAAAGTTCAACTCCATTCACGGACTGTTTTGGGCATCTTAAACATTTTTGTTTTCAAAACTGTACAAGGTGCAAATAGTTCAAGTTTTTAGCTTTAAAATGGCTACTTGCACATCTCCATACGATGTTTCTACAATTTATGGTGATTTTTACAAAACTGCCTATCATTTCAAACAACAATCCGGACCAGTCTGTGATTTTGGACTTTTTCCCCCAAGTTGGAGGTCATTAAAAATTGTGATAAAAATTATGACTAAACTAGACACATTTTTTGAACTCTCAGAATTTACGGATATAGTTTTCGACTTTGTATGATTTTTCTATGATTTTTCCAAAAACAGGGCAGAATGGCTAAAGTTAGCCAACAGCATGTAAATATCATAACACTTTGTATTATGTTGAGCAAAGTGTATAATCATAAGTTCTAATATTTGAATGTGTTTCCTTGTTAGTTTATCATTATGAACTGAAACTAAGTCATTCATATTAAATATTATTCATTCATTTAGAACACGTATTATTTAACTATAAAAAGTATAGTTTGATAAATTCATAACACTAATACATTTCCATAAAAGAATTCATACATATTACATACATTTTAGATAAACTATAATAGGTATAGTTTATGATACATCACTCAACGCACTCGTACAAAGAGGGTACATTCATACAAGAAAGATTTATATTCACACACATTTCACGTAAACTTGTTAACCTATGTTGTGAGACTCTCTCTCCCCGTACGTCCGAGTGCGGGATATAATTCCTGGTAGTTATAATCAGAATCTCCTTGAGGGAGAACGTGATACTTGTATATAGATCTATATTGGGTTTGACACCCCACACCTTGCTGCTAGCTACAGTGGGACCTGCAGGTCTACAGGTGACAAATGTCATTTCATTTTCGCGACGCCTGAGAAACGTTGTGGCAGGTTCACATAGTCACAGTATGATTATAGCGACTCACTTAGGGAGATAACAATTCATAAAGTTTACGGGGCTTCATAAAACCGAAGTAGGTTTTAGGTTGATAAAAGAAATTTACTTTCCATAACATTTTAAACTCACAACATTTCTACTAAGAAACGATGATTTCTCATACATTCTAGTCTTTGGTTATAAGGCTACATTTTTCGGATTTCAAGGAAAATATCGGATTTTTCTGAAACAAACGCGACATTTACATGTGAAAGACTTCTACTAAGTTTATTAATAAAAGCTTATGAACTCACCAACCTTTGTGTTGACACTTTTCAAACAACTTGTATTCACAGGAAAACACTAATCAGGTTATCAAGTGCTTTTGAGGATGGGACGTTAAGGCGTCAAACTTTTCATATTTTGTCAACATATTGTAATTGATTTTGAAACACGTAATTCATACAAGTGATGTAACTTTTTCAATTATATATATGTTGGTGGTGTTTGTTTAAATTACTATTGAAATTGTGGTTATGATACTATACATGAAGTCCTCCACCCCCGGACGTTTCCGCCATCCTTGGTTTGGGGGTGTGACAACTTCTTGTAATACAAATAAAACTGAGTGGGTCAGGCTTGGGAGCCTGGTGAGCATATAGGGTTTTCAACCCACAATATATAATTATATTTAATTTCCACCAACCAACAATAACCCGGTTACCCATTCCCGTTATTCTCACTTTACGTCCCTAAGGCAACTAACATAAGGGACCTAGTCTAAGAATATTTCATCAGGGCGACAACACATGCCTCGGGGGTTCCTCATCAATATAAGTCAAATAAGGCAACCATGAGGGGGATGGAATACAACGAATGAACAACCAAGTTCATTAACACCTACAGGTTATGAGCCTGCTAGCGTTCCACTGGACTGTCTAGAAAATTCCGTGGTCGTCATCTAAATTCCGGTAGATGACTGGATTACAATGACATCGAGGCCTCTCATATGTTTATCACAGAACTATCTACCCATGCTCTACCCGACAAATTAGTAGATAAAAATATATAGTTTAAAACCTGTATAGCATTCTCATTCAATACATATTCCAAAACAACAGAAGAGACATATACACATAACACGTATTTCATAGAGAATAAATCGTATCTATGAGATAGAAGAAAGTGAATATACATTCACACATATAACACAAAATATACACATAACACGTATTTCGTATAAAATACTTCATAATTATACGTTAGGAGAAAGTAACAACGCACTCACACGTATAAACAACAATATACTTAATACACTCAAACCATACTTGTATTATTATTGCGTTTATGAAAGGTAGTATACACTCACTTGATCAGAAGATGATCGGACAGCACTATGACTTGCAAAAGTAGTAATCCTCAGCAGATCTGGAAGATCTCTACAAAAATCGAACTTCTCGCGTGAAGAGCTTCGCCTCGGAAAGCGCACTTCTCGGGATCTCGGGACTTGCTTCGGGACTCGGGAATATTACCGGGGCTTCGGGGTATTTCTAGCACGCAAATCGAGGCAAAACGGGGGAGATAATGAAGAAAAATAGCAAAGAAGCCAGCTGCCCTCGCATCCTATTTATAGGAGGCTGATGCCTCGCAGTACGCGGGGCGTACAGCAGTACGTGGGGCGTACTACTCCGAAGTCGTCATGGTTTTCGTCATCCAAAGTGTTGACACTTCTCGGCGTACGCAGGGCGTACACGAGTACGTAGGGCGTACCTCGGATCAAATCAGTGACTCCCCTTCGAATGAGGCCGGAATTAAAGATTAAATTTAAATACAAATTATTTAATAAACTTCGGAAATTCATATCTTCTTCATACGAACTCCGTTTTCGACGTTCTTTATATCCCCACGTAGGTGAGACTACGCTCTACAACTTTTGTTTAGACACCGTCGGCTAATTTTGAATTTATTTTTATTAGCTATTTTTATTAGGCCGGGACAGGAAAACTCCGTTATAAAATCATAACTTCTTTATCCGACGTCCGTTTTTGCCTATCTTTTTATCATTTTACTCCTATTAACGAGACCTTCGATTCTCATTTAGATTGTTTCGGCTAAAAACCGCTCGGACTCAAATCGAGTATTCGGGCTGCATACCGCTAAGTCGAAACTTAGAAAATTCATAACTTCCTCATACGAAGTCAGATTTGGACGTTCTTTTTATGCACGCTCATCGTTTAACGAAATCTACGACTTTCGTTTAGATTGCTAAGGCTAAATATCACTCTAACGTAAATTCACTTTTTACGTCATTCAACGTCGTGCCGGTTCCGTCGCGAAACTTCGACAGGTCATAACTTCTTCGTTATAACTCGGATTTCGGCGATCTTTATATGCACGGAAACCTTGTAGCATATACTATAACTTAGTTAAGATTATTCATTCTAAATAATCTTTCATCAAAAGTTCATTTTTTTGACGCCTATCGTCTCTAAATTGACTAGCTCGGATCTACGGGCGTTACAATTATCTCCCCCTTAGGATGATTACGTCCCGAAATCATCAACAATATGGGACTTGCATAATGATTCCACATGTTATTTATTCATCCTGGGTAATAACCGTAACTTCTATGTTTCCTCGAAACAATATTTAACTCTATGGCTTTCTTGATCACAGAAGATGCCTAATCTTGCATCTGCTTATCGTACTATGTTGTACTTTCAATCGTAACCTTCAAGTTACCAAATAAGTCCTTATTGTGGACTCCTTCTTCTTCTCAGGATAATTACTTTCATTTATCTAATGTAACAAACCGATGGGTCGTGCTCTATTGACCTCTCATCACACGATGCGACACTTAGACTCGGTCTTTAATGAAGTTAAATTCTAGAATGGAATATACCTTTCTTCATATTCTAATGTGATATAATCACATTTCAACATGTAGCATTTCTACCTGCAAGCTTCTTTTAACAACGAGCGCGGTACTATCAATCGCATTAACTTCAACCTTCTGACTTAAGTCAGATGTTACATCTAACTTGGTCCTCTAGACCACGTAACATACTCCTCGTAGTCGAACTCAATTTTAAATATGACCATTAGGTTCAAAACAAGAAACATCTTACTAGTCATTACCGAAACAATGGTAATGACATACCGGAATAAAATGGAATCAATCACCAGCTTCTTGGTAACCTTGTGACTTTCCCTGATCGAAGTGCAAGTCCCGTGCTTCCAGTAGTATATGCATCTACTACCTTTCACACCTACTCATACTCGTCCCAAGTATTGTCTCGCAGTCGACCAAGTCACCATACAAGAAATTCAGACAATCATTCAACACATCAGTTAGCAAAACTAGGGTTTATATTAATTCCTTGAAACGATTACACAAAAGTTCAAGTTCACCCTATACTATGCCCCTAATAGGCTACACTTACTGATACTAGCTATACCTTGATACGAAGTCTTCATCCTTGATTCCTCGCTTTATCATCTGCTTCGTCAAGGATCATTTAAAATGCTTCTGCCTTTGGCTGTGGCAGTGCATTTGGTTTTGCTCCCTCATTCTTCTTCGGGCAGTCCCTAGATAAATGCCCTTCTCCTCGGCATTCATAACACACCCTCTTTTTGGATACACACTTGTTGGCATAATGCCCTGTCTTTCCACACTTGTAGCAAGTCACCTCTTCGTCGCATCTCTCAAAATGTTTCAGTGGAATATTTGGCTTTGTAGCTTCTTCCCTATTTGGGAAGTCCTGTTTGAAGTGCCCTTCCTCATTACATCTGTAACATACCTTTTCATTGAATGTACATTCATTGGCATAATGTCCATGCTTTCCACACTTAAAACATGTCACCTCCTCACCACTTATTCTCGAGTTTTTCTTTTCGCATTTCCCGCACCATTTTTCTTCATCTCCTCTTTTTCTAGACTTCGAGAACATGTTGCTCTTGTCAGACTTTGAAGACCCCTCAAATTTCCTCTTCTTGCCAACTTCAACCTGGTTGGCGATACAACCATTGATCACTTCATCGACTGACTTAGCAACCCTGATAGTTGTCTCAAGAGTAGGTTCGTGGCGTACTGGCACAATATGTTCATCCTTACTTTGTTGAAGTAAACGCCTTGTTTCCTCCATCTGATGATCCAACATCATTCGCACCATTGCGTATACTCCCGCCATCGTGATTGGCTCAGGTGTAGCTGATAGCTTTGGTGCACTCCCAATCACGTATGGCTCAGGCTGTGGTTTATCGTTTCCCAATCCATTTTGTGTGTTTTCCATTTCGATCTATACACCAAATTAGGTGAATTTAGATCTATATTTCAATAGACGTTCAAATCATCCTTTTCACTCCAAAACGTTTACATGCTAGTTCTAATACCGTATTCGTACGCTTAGAATCCTAAACACATAAGGTTTCCAGATCCAGTCGACTACAAACCATAGACCCGAACAAACAATATCATATATGGCAAACATATAACATTTAGCACGTAAAAGCATTTTAGGCATCTTTCCTAAAGCATACTAGTGCTCGTGTCAATTTAGGTGTATTGCCTAAAATATAAAAGACACACTCAACTCACAATCATCGCTTAGCATCCTAAGTTTAAGTCTAGAAAGTTCCTACAAATTCCTAGTTCGCTTAAACTAATGCTCTGATACCAACTGTGACATCCCCAAAATCTCGGCCAGAAAAGACCCATTTTCATTTATGCTTTTAAAATAAATTCAGAGTAAATCCTTTTGATTTGAAAGAGTTGCGGAATTTGTTCCCCAAAACAAAACATGATAAAACAATGTTTACTAAAGCATTTCATAAAAGAAATGTGTTTTTCATTATATAATCAAAAAGTCGGGGAGTCATGTTCCGATATAGACCAATAAGCATAAACGATAACATTACAAGTCATTCAACAAATATATACATATACAGACTTGTAAACAAAACAACTTGATGGTTCATCCATCTTACGCCCTTGCGCCACTTCTTGTAATACAAATAAAACTGAGTGGGTCAGGCTTGGGAGCCTGGTGAGCATATAGGGTTTTCAACCCACAATATATAATTATATTTAATTTCCACCAACCAAGAATAACCCGGTTATCCATTCCCGTTATTCTCACCTTACGTCCCTAAGGCAACTAACATAAGGGACCTAGTCTAAGAATATTTCATCAGGGCGACAACACATGCTTCGGGGGTTCCTCAGCAATATAAGTCAAATAAGGCAACCATGAGGGGGATGGAATACAATGAATGAACAACCAAGTTCATTAACACCTACAGGTTATGAGCCTGCTAGCGTTCCACTGGACTGTCTAGAAAAGTCCGTGGTCGTCATCTAAATTCCGCTAGATGACTGGATTACAATGACATCGAGGCCTCTCATTTGTTTATCACACAACTATCTACCCATGCTCTACCCGGCATATTAGTAGATAAAAATATATAGTTCAAAACCTGTATAGCATTCTCATTCAATACATATTCCAAAACAACAGAAGAGACATATACACATAACACGTATTTTATAGAGAATAAATCGTATCTATGAGATAGAAGAAAGTGAATATACATTCACACATATAACACAAAATATACACATAACACGTATTTCGTATAAAATACTTCATAATTATACGTTAGGAGAAAGTAACAACGCACTCACACATATAAACAACAATATACTTAATACACTCAAACCATACTTGTATTATTATTGCGTTTATGAAAGGTAGTATACACTCACTTGATCAGAAGATGATCGGAAAACACTACGACTTGCAAAAGTAGTAATCCTCAACAGATCTGGAAGATCTCTACAAAAATCGAACTTCTCGCGGGCAGAGCTTCGACTCGGAAAGCGCACTTCTCGGGATCTTCGGGATCTCGGGACTTGCTTCGGAACTCGGGAATATTACCGTGGCTTCGGGGTATTTCTAGCATGAAAATCGAGGCAAAACGGGGGAGAGAATGGAGAAAAATAGCAAAGAAGCCAGCTGCCCTCGCATCCTATTTATAGGAGGCTGATGCCTCGCAGTACGCGGGGCGTACAACAGTACGAGGGGCGTACTGCTCCGAAGTCGTCATGGCGTTCGTCATCCGAAGTGTCGACACTTCTCGGCGTACGTAGGGCGTACACGAGTACGCGGGGCGTACCTCGGATCAGATCAGTGACTCCCCTTCGGATGAGGCCGGAATTAAAGATTAAATTTAAATACAAATTATTTAATAAACTTCAGAAATTCATATCTTCTTCATACGAACTCCGTTTTCGACGTTCTTTATATCCCCGCGTAGGTGAGACTACGCTCTATAACTTTCGTTTAGACTCCGTCGGCTAATTTTGATTTATTTATAAGTTATTTTTAGTAGGTCGGGACAGGAAAACTCCGTTATAAAATCATAACTTCTTTATCCGACATCCGTTTTTGCTTATCTTTTTATCATTTTACTCCTATTAACGAGACCTTCGATTCTCATTTAGATTGTTTCGGCTAAAAACCGCTCGGACTCAAATCGAGTATTCGGGCTGCATACCGCTAAGTCGAAACTTAGAAAAATCATAACTTCCTCATAAGAAGTCAGATTTGGACGTTCTTTTTATGCACGCTCATCGTTTAAATAAATCTACGACTTTCGTTTAGATTGCTAAGGCTAAATATCACTCTAACGTAAATTCACTTTTTACATCATTCAGCGTCGTGCCGTTTCCGTCGCGAAACTTCGACAGGTCATAACTTCTTCGTTATAACTCGGATTTCAGCGATCTTTATATGCAGGGAAACCTTGTAGCATATACTATAACTTAGTTAAGATTATTCATTCTAAATAATCTTTCATCAAAAGTTCATTTTTTTGACGCCTATCGTCTCTAAATTGACTAGCCCGGATCTACGGGCGTTACAATTATCTCCCCCTTAGGATGATTACGTCCCGGAATCATCAACAATATGGGTCTTGCATAATGATTCCACATGTTATTTATTCATCCTGGGTAATAACCGTAACTTCTATGTTTCCTCGAAACAGTATTTAACTCTATGGCTTTCTTGATCACAGAAGATGCCTAATCTTGCATCTGCTTATCGTACTATGTTGTACTTTCAATCGTAACCTTCAAGTTACCAAATAAGTCCTTATTGTGGACTCCTTCTTCTTCTCAGGATAATTACTTTCATTTATCTAATGTAACAAACCGATGGGTCGTGCTCTATTGACCTCTCATCACACGATGCGACACTTAGACTCGGTCTTTAATGAAGTTAAATTCCAGAATGGAATATACCTTTCTTCATATTCTAATGTGATATAATCACATTTCAGCATGTAGCATTTCTACCTGCAAGCTTCTTTTAACAACGAGCGCGGCACTATCAATCGCATTAACTTCAACCTTCTGACTTAAGTCAGATGTTACATCTAACTTGGTCCTCTAGACCACGTAACATACTCCTCGTAGTCGAACTCAATTTTAAATATGACCATTAGGTTCAAAACAAGAAACATCTTACTAGTCATTACCGAAACAATGGTAATGACATACCGGAATAAAATGGAATCAATCACCAGCTTCTTGGTAACCTTGTGACTTTCCCTGATCCAAGTGCAAGTCCCGTGCTTCCAGTAGTATATGCATCTACTACCTTTCACACCTACTCATACTCGTCCCAAGTATTGTCTCGCAGTCGACCAAGTCACCATACTAGAAAATCAGACAATCATTCAACACATCAGTTAGCAAAACTAGGGTTTATATTCATTCCTTGAAACGATTACACAAAAGTTCAAGTTCACCCTATACTATGCCCCTAATAGGCTACACTTACTGATACTAGCTATACCTTGATACGAAGTCTTCATCCTTGATTCCTCGCTTTATCATCTGCTTCGTCAAGGATCATTTAAAATGCTTCTGCCTTTGGCTGTGGCAGTGCATTTGGTTTTGCTCCCTCATTCTTCTTCGGGCAGTCCCTAGATAAATTCCCTTCTCCTCGGCATTCATAACACACCCTCTTTTTGGATACACACTTGTTGGCATAATGCCCTGTCTTTCCACACTTGTAGCAAGTCACCTCTTCATCGCATCTCTCAAAATGTTTCAGTGGAATATTTGGCTTTGTAGCTTCTTCCCTCTTTGGGCAGTCCTGTTTGAAGTGCCCTTCCTCATTACATCTGTAACATACCTTTTCATTGAATGTACATTCATTGGCATAATGTCCATGCTTTCCACACTTAAAACATGTCACCTCCTCACCACTTATTCTCGAGTTTTTCTTTTTGCATTTCCCGCACCATTTTTCTTCATCTCCTCTTTTTCTAGACTTCGAGAACATGTTGCTCTTGTCAGACTTTGAAGACCCCTCAAATTTCCTCTTCTTGCCAACTTCAACCTGGTTGGCGATACAACCATTGATCACTTCATCGACTGACTTAGCAACCCTGATAGTTGTCTCAAGAGTAGGTTCGTGGCGTACTGGCACAATATGTTCATCCTTACTTTGTTGAAGTAAACGCCTTGTTTCCTCCATCTGATGATCCAACATCATTCGCACCATTGCGTATACTCCCGCCATCGTGATTGGCTCAGGTGTAGCTGATAGCTTTGGTGCACTCCCAATCACGTATGGCTCAGACTGCGGTTTATCGTTTCCCAATCCATTTTGTGTGTTTTCCATTTCGATCTATACACCAAATTAGGTGAATTTAGATCTATATTTCAATAGACGTTCAAATCATCCTTTTCACTCCAAAACGTTTACATGCTAGTTCTAATACCGTATTCGTACGCTTAGAATCCTAAACACATAAGGTTTCCAGATCCAGTCGACTACAGACCATAGACCCGAACAAACAATATCATATATGGCAAACATATAACATTTAGCACGTAAAAGCATTTTAGGCATCTTTCCTAAAGCATACTAGTGCTTGTGTCAATTTAGGTGTACTGCCTAAAATATAAAAGACACACTCAACTCACAATCATCGCTTAGCATCCTAAGTTTAAGTCTAGAAATTTCCTACAAATTCCTAGTTCGCTTAAACTAATGCTCTGATACCAACTGTGACATCCCCAAAATCTCGGCCAGAAAAGACCCATTTTCATTTATGCTTTTAAAATAAATTCAGAGTAAATCCTTTTGATTTGAAAGAGTTGCGGAATTTGTTCCCCAAAACAAAACATGATAAAACAATGTTTACTAAAGCATTTCATAAAAGAAATGTATTTTTCATTATATAATCAAAAAGTCGGGGAGTCATGTTCCGATATAGACCAATAAGCATAAACGATAACATTACAAGTCATTCAACAAATATATACATATACAGACTTGTAAACAAAACAACTTGATGGTTCATCCATCTTACGCCCTTGCGCCACTTCCTGTAATACAAATAAAACTGAGTGGGTCAGGCTTGGGAGCCTGGTGAGCATATAGGGTTTTCAACCCACAATAAATAATTATATTTAATTTCCACCAACCAACAATAACCCGATTACCCATTCCCGTTATTCTCACCTTACGTCCCTAAGACAACTAACATAAGGGACCTAGTCTAAGAATATTTCATTGGGGCGACAACACATGCTTCGGGGGTTCCTCAGCAATATAAGTCAAATAAGGCAACCATGAGGGGGATGGAATACAACAAATGAACACCCAAGTTCATTAACACCTATAGGTTATGAGCCTACTAGCGTTCCACTGGACTGTCTAGAAAATTCCGTGGTCGTCATCTAAATTCCGCTAGATGACTGGATTACAATGACATCGAGGCCTCTCGTCTGTTTATCACACAACTATCTACGCATGCTGTACCTGACATATTAGTAGATAAAAATATATAGTTTAAAACCTGTATAGCATTCTCATTCAATACATATTCCAAAACAATAGAAGAGACATATACACATAACACGTATTTCATAGAGAACAAATCGTATCTACGAGATAGAAGAAAGTGAATATACATTCACACATATAACACAAAATATACACATAACACGTATTTTGTATAAAATACTTCATAATTATACGTTAGGAGAAAGTAACAACGCACTCACACGTATAAACAACAATATACTTAATACACTCAAACCATACTTGTATTATTATTGCGTTTATGAAAGGTAGTATACACTCACTTGATCAGAAGATGATCGGACAACACTACGACTTGCAAATGTAGTAATCCTCAACAGATCTGGAAGATCTCTACAAAAATCGCACTTCTCGAGGGCAGAGCTTCGGCTCGGAAACCGCACTTCTCGGGATCTTCGAGATCTCGGGACTTGCTTCGGGACTCGGGAATATTACCGGGGCTTCGGGGTATTTCTGGAACGCAAATCCAGGCAAAACGGGAGAGAGAATGGAGAAAAATAGCAAAGAAGCCGGCTGCCCTCGCATCCTATTTATAGGAGGCTGATGCCTCGCAGTACGCGGGGCGTACAACAGTACGTGGGGCGTACTACTCCGAAGTCGTCATGGTTTTCGTCATCCAAATTGTTGACACTTCTCGGCGTACGCAGGGCGTACACGAGTACGTAGGGCGTACCTCGGATCAAATCAGTGACTCCCCTTCGAATGAGGCCGGAATTAAAGATTAAATTTAAATACAAATTATTTAATAAACTTCGGAAATTCATATCTTCTTCATACGAACTCCGTTTTCGACGTTCTTTATATCCCCGCGTAGGTGAGACTACGCTCTATAACTTTCGTTTAGACTCCATCGGCTAATTTTGATTTATTTTTATTAGTTATTTTTAGTAGGTCGGGATAGGAAAACTCTGTTATAAAATCATAACTTCTTTATCCGACGTCCGTTTTTGCATATCTTTCTATCGTTTTACTCCTATTAACGAGAAATTCGATTCTCATTTAGATTGTTTCGGATAAAAACCACTCGGTCTCAAATCGAGTATTCGTGCTGCATACCGCTAAGTCGAAACTTAGAAAGATCATAACTTCCTCATACAAAGTCAGATTTGGACGTTCTTTTTATGCACGCTTATGGTTTAACGAAATCTACAACTTTTGTTTATATTGCTAAGGCTAAATATCACTCTAACATAAATTCACTTTTTACGTCATTTAGCGTTCTGCCGGTTCCGTCGCGAAACTTCGACAGGTCATAACTTCTTCGTTATAACTCGGATTTCGGCGATCTTTATATGCACGGAAACCTTGTAACATATACTATAACTTAGTTAAGATTATTCATTCTAAATAATCTTTCATCAAAAATTCATTTTTTTGACGCCTATCGTCTCTAAATTGACTAGCCCGGATCTACGGGCGTTACAACCTAACAATTACTAATTCCATAACCACCCGTGTTTACCTAATAGGTACTAAGTCCATAGCCACCACTGTTTGTCCAATAGGCACTAAGTCCATAGCTGCCGATGTTAGTTATTAGGCACTAAGTATATAGCTGCCAATGTATACTTACATCATCTTTTATCTCTCATTATTCATCTACCCATGTCATACCCAACATATTTGTAGATATAAAATACATATACAGTTTAAATCATTTAAAACACACACACACACACACACACACACACATATATATATATATATATATATATAACATTGTGGGTTGAAAACCCTATATGCTCAACAGGCTCCCAAGCCTGACCCACTTAGTTTTCTTTGTATCATAGGTATCAATATGAAGACATATTTCACTGAGAGATTAAAGGAGATGTAAATCACTAGTGTAAATTAATGTATGTTCTGTTAATGTTTATGTATTTGTATTGGAACATGACATCTCGAGATTTTGTTATATAATGAAAATACATTTCTTTAAGAAATGCTTTGATAAATTCTTATCATATTTTTTTTGGGAATAAATTCCACAACCGTTTTCTTTGAAAGATTACTTTGATATTTAAAAACAAAGCATAAAAAATCGGTCTTTTCTGGCCGTGAAATTGGGGATGTTACAGTGGACGTCGCTGTGAGCCGCCATTGACCACCACTACTCGAGGTGGTAGTTGGTGGTGCCCGCCAGGAATAACCCTAATTGACCTAAAAAAACCCTAATGGGCCTAATGAAACCCAAATTAATCCAAAGTCTTAACTATTGTGCCTAATTAGGCTATGATTGGGTAGGAAACCCTAATTAGGGTTTAGAAAACCCTAATTTTTGATATATGGGTTATGGGTTATCGGGACCCACATTTTGGATGATCGGATTGGGATTATGTATTAAGCCCGACCACACTACATGATCGACCCAATAGTTTGATGAACTTAATGGTTTAAGTCCTTAATGGATTAAGTAAGAAACACTTAACCCTAATCGTCATGTGAAAACCCTAATTTCACTTGGGCCTTAAGTTTGGCCTTTCTATTGGGCTTTAGTGATTGGGCCAATAATAGGCCATTCAATAAAAATCATATGGACTAGAATAAATAGATGTGCTTTAGGGTAAGGCCCATGTAAGGGTTTCGGCTCAATTTGGAAAATTGGGCCATAGGTGGGCCATAATTGGGCCTTTATAATTATAAGATATTGGGTCATTAGAAATGCCAAATGTTTGGTCTGGATTAAATAGTTCGGCCTTAGAATAAGACCATGTAAAGCTTTAGGCTCAATTTGGAAAATTGGTCCATATGTTGGGCTTTGACTGATAGTTGACTTTTGGGTCTTTGGATTGGGCCTTGGGCTTGAATCAAGCTAAGATAGGGGTAAAGCAGTCTATTATCCCAAGCATGGAATTATAGGTATATCTTGGAACCCAATTGCTGATTGGGTGTTATTTTGATGATTGACAGTTCGAGAACCTGTCATCCAACTGTTGGAGTTTTGTCTACGGGACTTCAACAGTGTGAGGTGAGTTACCTTCCAGTAGAGGTGGGTCTAAGGCACCAATGTCGGCCCACCAGTAGGTGATTATGTTTGAGATGATTTTCTTTGTGATAATTGTTTGGTATGCTACTATCTGTTATGCTTTATGTGTTAGTATGCTATGTTATTATGTGGTAGTGGTAGGGGTGAAATAGTCCCCGATGACCTGTTGAAAGATACCGAAGGGGTAGGCTAGCACCCATATATATGCTAGGCAGTATACGATTTATATGTATATGTTATGTTATTATGTGTTAGTGATATGGGTGAAATAGTCCCCAGTTACTGGTTGAAAGATACCAAAGTGGAGGCTAACACACAGATATGCTAGGCAGTTACCGGTTAAAAGATACCGAAGGGGAGGCCAGCACCGAGATATGCTAGGAAGTTACTGGTTGAAAGATACACAAGGGGAGTCCAACACCTAGATATGCTAGGTACTTACCAGTTGAAATATACCGAAGGGGAGGCCAGCACCCATATATGCTAGGCAATTACGGATTGAAAGATATCGAAGGGGAGGCCAGCACCCAGAAATGCTAGGCAGTTACCGGTTGACAGATACCGAAGGGGAGGCTAGCACCTAGATATGTTAGGCATTATTTGTTTATATGGTATGTGGTATGATTAAGGAACTCACTAAGCTTCGTGCTTACGGTTTTCAGTTTTGGTTTCAGGTACTTCGTTTTCAAAGGAAAGGAGTCGGCCCTTCCTACGACCAATATGTGGGTCACTTAGTAAGAAATAAAGATTATAAACACTATTAAGATGTGATATTAACAAATATTTTTATAGACAATATTTTTATTGAACAAACTTTATTTTATCTTAAAATACATTTTACAATAAACTTACAGATGAAAATTAAAATATCATACAAACATATGGGAACTTCAAACAAAAATTACATGATATTAAAGGACTTAAGGTTTTCCCTTTCGGGAAATCCTTTAAAAAGCTAAAAGTAAATAAAGAAAAAAAACTTACATGCAAACTTGAATACCATACAACGTTTATACAAGAAAGTTGAAAAAGAGGTCAAGAAATTTTCAGTGAATGGGTTGAGAGAAAGTAAGAGGGAATTTCAAGTGTCCTTCTTCATAAAGTTGTCTCCATAAATTTAGATGGTGGAAATTTGTGGTGGATGTCTTTATTATTAATGCTTCATAATGGAAGTTGTCTATTTTTAAATGAAATCTTGTAATAGTCTTGTCTATCATAATTGCTAAAGTTATTATTATTATTATTATTATTTTTTTTTATCTTCTTGAGAATCTTCAATAGTAAAATATCTTCAAGTGTTGAGATTGTGTGTGGCAATCAAATCAAAAGAAAATGCACCATCTGATTGATTGTTGTCTTCAATAGTAAAAAAATCTTCAATAGATTTATTTATTTAAAAGTTTGTAATTATTTTTCATGGTTTCATAGTGATCACAAAACAAAATTTGACTTGATTCTTTAGTTACTGACTAAGTAACCGGAGGCTCTAGATAATGCTTAAGAAAGTTTGATATATAAATATTCATGCCTAAATGCATTCTTTCTATTGTTAAAGTTCGTTGGTAATGATTAAATCCTTTATATTATGGAGCAGTAAATCCTTGTATGGATTCAACTACCTCTATCCATGTGCGGAAAAAACCTAACTTCATTCTCTTCAAAACAACATAAAACATAAAACGGTTGTGAGTCTGGTTAAAATGTTCTGATAAAGCATTTAAACATGGAATAAAATATTTTCTATCTTTAGTTTCTCGACCATAAGCTATCCATGAATTATCTAATAAACATTTTTCTTCTTTACTAAGAGACACATTGTGGTAAAGCTTTAGAAGAAATATTACTATTGAAAAAAATTGTAAAGTCTGATTACCAAATCCGATATTATCATAATAGTATCTATTTGAAGATAGTATTGGCCTTGCTACAAAAGAATTTACTGATAGAATTCTGTAACACCCAAAGTCAGGAAGGACAAGAAAGGAAAGGAAACCCTAAGTTTAAGGGACGACTCGTCGAGTCCAAGGAGGAACTCGGCGAGTTCGAGCGGGATCCGGGTCAAGGAGTAAGTGTCCAACTCGGCGAGTCGGCTAAGGAGACTCGGTAAGTCTGGTCTGAACGAGGAAGACCCTAATCCCGGGAGTTGTATCCTATTTAAAGGGTGTTACGTCCCTCCCTCAGCCTCCATATCATCCTAGAGAACCTGTAAACCCTAGATTTCGTGTGAGCTTCCATCATTTGAGAGAAATAGCTTTGGAGGAAGGAAACCTTGGAAAGGAACTTGAAGATCAAGAAGGTTGCTTCAAAGGGGAGGTGTAGATCCGGGATCTACTTCAGTTTGTGTTCATCTTGGAGGTAATAAGCTACTATCTTCCCTCCTTTGCATCTAGATCTACTTTTGTTATGAGATTTGGGGGTTTTATGGTTGTTTGAGACCCAATTCGAGTTTGGGGCCTAGAGATGTTGTTGCCACTTCAGATCTAGTGTTAGGATGGTCCAATATGTCATAAAGCATCAGAAGATGAGTAGTTGGTGAAGCCCTTTTGTCCCTAAACCTAGCCCTAGAGTGTTTTGAGCCTAGATCTCTTTAGTTATACGTAAAGTTTGCAACTTTACGTGAGGATTAAGCTTTGGAAGTATGGATCAATGAGTTGGAGCCCCTGCATGGCTCGAAAAGCCACTGCATGGATTAAGAACTGGAGCGACTCGACGAGTAACATGGGTAGACTCGGCGAGTTGGATGAAGTTGGGCAGGAACTCGGCGAGTTGGAAGAACAACTCGGCGAGTCTGTTGAAGATTTCCTTGGACTCAGCGAGTCAAGTCGCGAAACCCCAAACCCTTTCGGGTTAAGACTCGGATTAGTGAGTTGAGTGGGGACTCAGTGAGTTGGCAGGTCAGGACTCGAAAATCGGTAGACTCGGCGAGTCAGGGGCTAACTCGGCGAGTAAGGTTGACCTTGACCAGGACTTTGTCATTGACCAGAGTTGAATTAGTTGACTTTCGGGGGATAGTTAGACTGAGTGATGCATTGATATTGGTAGCTCGGGGAGTTAGTGGAGCAGGAGTTCAGAGAGTTTCCGGGCAGCAGCTAGAGGGGTTATTAGCAAGTTCAGCAAGTGCATGTGAGTTGCCCTTTGTGTGAATGGGTCTAAGGCCACAATGCTGGCTCATGTAGTTATGAGTAGAAGACCCGGGGGTTAGCCCTAGGCACAGTATGCTAGTAAGATATTCGAGACGGGGTCCAATGATAGCGGGCGGGTGCCCAAGGATTTGTTTATATGATAGTTTATACTTGTTGTCTGTGTGATACATGTATGTGCCTGGTAGGGAGGTGAGTGTGGGCGAGGTCCCGTATCTCATCAATAGCAGAGTGTAGATGGTGTTCCACATCTCATTAGTAGCAGAACAAGGGTGAGGCCCAAGTTAGGGAAGGAGTGAGAGTGGGCTGGGCCCGTATGTCACTATCAGTAGGAGCGTGCACGGGGTTCCATGACTCATCAATAGCAGGAAAAGGGCGAGGCCCAGGAGAGGTGAGGCCTTAAGACAAGATTCATTAGTATATGTTTAGCTTATGTGTTGCGGTATGTTTATGTGCTATTATATGTTAGCGGGCGAGGCCTAAGTGAAATAGATCTGTATTCGAGCGGGGCTTGAAGCCAGGCGGAGCCTGGAGCGGCGGGGCCGTTGTAGCGGGCGAGGCCCAAGGCAGGGGGCGAGGCCTAGGATAGGGGGTGTGGCCCAATATGTGCACTATGTGGTTATGCATGGTATGTGGTAGGATGGGGAACTCACTAAGCTTCGTTCTTACGATTTTCAGTTTTGGTTTCAGGTACTTCCGGTAGCGGAGGGAAGAGTTCGGGGTGATCGCATGGCACACACCATTGATTAGACAGCCTGAGAATGTTTTACTCTGATAACGAACATGTGTTTTGGAAATTAATACTCTGTTTATGTTTTGGATCAATGATTTTGCTTTAAGTAATGCTTTACTAAAAGAAATTTTTAGTCTTGAATTTTGGGTCATTACAAATTCCTTCTGGCCTTACCATACCACGAAATGGTGGATGACCTCAAGGATTACCTGAATTGGATGTAAACATCTGAGATGGAAAAAACATAATCATTTTTTTTTTTTATAAATTTATTTTGTAATAATCTACTTAAAATATTAGCTGCGGTATTATATTTTTTCTTTAATGTGTTCTATATTAATAGTTAATCCAATATTGTTTATTCGATCTAAGATATTTAGCCATCTCGTTCTACTACTTCTTTTACTATCTCCATTCATTTATTATAAAAGAAACAATTGCTTCACAATCTGTTCTAAGAGATTTTTTTTAGAAAAATGATTAAAAATTTAAAACTATCTAACGCATAATTAATGGCTAGTAGTTCTACATCTATACTACTAATATTGTCTTTTTCTTTGTATTTACCATTATTATATCTACAAATTCTTTCTAAACTTTTTTCACTAAATTTGTTTGGTTTACAACAAAGAATTGTTCCCCAACCTTGACTACATTCATTTGTTTCTATTATCAAATAATCTGTATTTAATGGAAGTGCTAATTCTTGGATTTTTTTTTAATAAATATTTTTACTAATTTCATATCTTATTGATTAAAATATCTTTGACATGTAATAGATGTTTTAGAATATAAAGGTGGAACTATTTTTCATAACTCTTTAATAAATAGTCTAGTATAGTTTATTAAACCCAAAAACTTTTGTAAGAATTTTAAATCATCTAACTTATCAGGAAAATCTAAAGCCTTTTGGGCTATATAAGGATGCACTTTTATTTCTCATTCTCCTATGTTAACTCCTAGGAAGTCAATATACTTTTTAAAAACTTGCATCTTCTTTTTTACTTATGATCCGACCATGTTTAATAAATTTTGAAAATATGACTTGCAAGTGTTATCTATGTTATTGTCTATTTTTACTAAATACTAAAATATCATCTACATATACAATAGCAAATTTTTTATGTTTATTAAATAAATCTTCCGATTTTTTTTGAAACATACTATGAGCATTTTTTAATCCAAAATACATGAGTAGCCAATCAAAATGTCCTTCTGGACTTGTAAAAGCAATCTACTCTATATATTGGGATGCATTTTTATTTACCAGAAACAAGATTTTAAATTAAATTTGTTAAATACTTTACAATTTTGAATTCTATTGATTAAAACATTTTTGTTGGTATGTTATAAGAATCATCTATTGTATTGTCATTTAGTCGTTTATAATTAATTTCGATCCTACTTTTTCCTCTTACTATTTTTGAATGTTTTCTAACTATGAATGCTGCAGATCTATGAGGACTATCGGATTTTCTTACGACTCCAAATTTTAATAATTGTGAAACATGGAATTTGAAATCATCTATATCCTCGTTAGTTGGTTCTATATTTTTAATTCTGATTTGGGTTTTTGATTTTTAATTCACATACTATTTTATTTTTCTCCCAATATTTTAAAATATTTTCTCCTAGTTTTTTTTTCTAGCTTTGAAATCAATTGATCTATTCCTTGTTTATTTACTAAAGTTGTATAAATCTGTTTTGTATTTATGAAATTATTATAATCATCTTCTATAAAATCATTGATTTCACTATCTGTTTATTTTATATCTATTACATCTTTGTTTTCTTCTATTAACTCACATTCATTTTCTTCTTTACATTTACAAGTTGGTTCAATTTTACTTGTCTCTCCATATTCAATTTGTGGAAGGAAATTTGTTGTTGTAGCAGGGGCAAGAAGAGAATGTTTTCGAAAACGAAGATAATATTTTGAAACCGTCTGAGCATTATGGTCTTTCAAAACAAAGATTAAACCAATAATAAAATCAATTTTTTTAGATTTATTTTTCTAACCCATGTCTTGGGCGGCAAAGTATATTATTTACTATAACAACTTGTATCAAAACATATTATAGATACAAGTTTTAGTATATTTTGATAAATATGTATTCCTCCATCCATTTGTTGGCTGAAATAGGATCATTAATTTGTGTAACATAACATTTTTGGTAATAAAGCTTCACCTATAATGCAATTAGTCTTGTATCTACAAAAGCTAAATATTTTATTATATGTGTTTTAATTCTTATTTTACATTTTACGTACTTTTAAAGAAGTTAAATTATCAGTATTACATATAGCTTGTGTATAAGAAGGTACTGTATAGTTTTTGTATAGTTTTGTTCATCAAACATATCATACAAATTATCAGTTACATATACCTAGTGTATAAGAAGGTACTATATAGTTTTTTGTATACGAAGGTACAATAAACTTACTGATGAAAATTAAAATATCATACAAACATATGGGAACTTCGAACTAAAAAAGATGATATTAAAGGACTTAAGGTTTTCCCTTTCGGGAAATCCCTTAAAAAACTAAAAGTAAATAAAGGAAAGAAACTTATATGCAAACTTGGATACCTTACAACGTTTATACAACAGAGTTGAAGAAGAGCTCAAGAATTTTTAAGTGAATGGGTTGGGAGAAAGTAAGAGGGAGAGAGTTTTTGCTTCTTAGTAGCTGTGTCTAACTTCTATACAAATGCCTCTTTGTATAGGGAATTTAAAAGGGAAAATATTACCGAAACCAGTGAAAAAATACACAAGTGTCCTTCATAAAGTTGTCTCCATAAATTTAGACGGTTGAAATTTGTGGCGGATGTCTTTATTATTAATGATTCATAATGGAAGTTGTCGTCTATTTTTAAAATGAGTTATTGTAATAGTCATGTCTATCATAATTGACTGAAGTTTTTTTTTTTCCTTTTTTTTTAATCTTCTAGAGAATCTTCAATAGTAAAAAATCTCCAAGTGTTGACATTGTGTCTGGTAATCGAATCAAAAGAAAATGAACCATCAGATTGATTGTTGTCTTCATCTAGATCAAATTGGTTTTCTGAATTATGACTTCCACTTTCTTTGTTAGAGAGACCTTATCATTTGAGCATGACAAATAAGCTTACAAATGACCATATTTCTTTGAATTATCTTCGACAATAGTTTTTTTTTTTTTTTTTTTTTTTTTTTTTTTTTTTTTTGAATTAATATTTAAGTGAGGAATTATAGTATTCAATGTTTCTTGAACCGTTTTATTAACTACTTCATGGAGAGCTTTTTGATTGAAAATTTCTTTTTTGGAGGATGAGGCTTCATAATTATTTCTATCTGATTTGTCATATTTTGGAGGCTTTCTTGGGAATAATTTGGATTTTGGGCATCTTTAAAAATAGAGGAATTTGGGTTTTCTGGAATTAAGGTGAAAGAGGGAAATTCTGGATTATTTGGACTCGGTGTAGCACTATATTTGACTAAAAAAACTCTTTATTAAGAGTTAATCCGTTGTTTATTCGATATAAGAAATTTAACCATCTCCTTCTACTACTTCTTTTACTATCTCCGTTCATTTTATTATAAAAGAAACAATAGCTTCACAATCAGTTCTAAAAGTTATTTCTTTTTTTAGAAATGATTAATAATTTAAAACTATCTAACGCATAATTGATGGCAAGGAGTTATGCATCTATACTACTAATATTGCATTTTTCTTTATATTTGCCACTATTATATCTACAAATTCTTTCTAAACTTTTTTCACTAAATTTGTTTGGTTTACAACAAAAAATTGCTACCCAACCTTGACTACATCAATATGTTTCTATTATCAGTTAACTTGTATCGATCTAATGGAAGTGTTAATTCTTGTAGTTTTTAATTTTTTTTTCTTTTAATACTTGTACCAATTTTATATATTTTTTATTAAAATATATTTGACATGTAATTGATGTTTTAGAATATAAAGATCTAACTATTTTTTCTAAATCTTTAATAAATAATCTATCATAGTTTATTAAACCATAAAACGTTTGTAAGGATTTTAAATCATCTAATTTATCAAGAAAATCTAAAACCTTTGTATAGTTCTTCATAAAGTTGATAGGTGATGTTTGTGGTGGTGGAAGTCTTGATATTAATTCTTGAAATAACACTCATAAAGAAATTTTTGTCTAATATGGAATCTTGGAATAGTAGTTAGGATGGTCTTGTGTATTATTATTGATTAAAATTGTCTTTCTTATCTTTAAAGAATCTTCAATAGTATTTTTTTTTTTTTTATTTTTTATTTTTTATTTTATCTTCTTGATAAGCTTCAATAGTAAAAAATCTTTTAGTGTCAAGATTGCGTCTGACAATCGAATCAAAAGAAAATACACCATCTGATTGATTGTTGTCTTCATCCGGGTCAAATTGGTTTCGTGAATTATTGCTTCCACTTTCTTCTTTTCGGGATAAGAAGAGGAACCGCTGGAAAGATTTATTACTTATGTTTGTTGTAAATGAAAACTTTTTTGTAAATTGTAAATTATATTAATTAGATATTTGTAGGTTTGAATTATTTATCATTTCTAAAAAAATAAATAACTCTTAGAATTTATTGTGAAGCTATTGTTTCTTTTTTCAATAAAATAAATGGTGATAGTAAAGGAAGTAGTAGAAGGAGATGGTTAAATTTCTTAGATCGAATAAACAACACTGGATTAAATATATAGAACACATTAAAGGAAACGATAATAAGGTGACTGATATTTTAAGTAGATTATTAAAAAATTAATTAATAAAAAAATAATTATGTTTTTTCCATCTCAGATGTTTAGATCCAATTCAGGTAATCCTTGAGGTCATCCACCATTTCGTGGTATGGTAATGCCAGAAAGAATTCTCAGTAAGTTTATTGTAAAATGTATTCTAAGATAAAATAAAGTTTGTTTAATAAAAATGTTGTCTATAATAATATTTGTTAGTATCGCATTTTTAATAGTGTTTATAATATTTATTTCTTATTAAGTGACCAACATATTGGACATAAAAAGTGCTCGGGTGAGCCTATTATAAAGCCCATGCGGAAAGGTGTTTAATAGAGATTATAAAAAAAAAATTATTATAGGGAACAAGAGTAAAATTATATTGATATTTAAGAACCAACTTAAGGGAAGTAATGAGTATGGATTGTACACACTCTATATTACCCACTACAATACACACACACACGATACATAACACACAACACACACAACACCTTTAACACAACCCACACAACACCTTTACACCCATCTCGTTTTTGTATCAGAGCCTAGATAACCTGGAAAATAAAAGATTATATTATTTAGGATTAGAACTTACAACTTATATAAAAAGATCATTAGGCCTTACTAATAAAAATAAAATAAATGTAATTTTATATCGACCATCTAACATAATTTCAATTCTAAAAACCATTGTTTAAATACAATTATAGACCTACCTATTAACATAGAAGATAATCTATAAAATAAAATTGAAAAAAATTCAAAATACCTTAGCATTACTTTATAAATAGGTCAATACTTTAGATTAAAAATTAGACTATATTAAAGATCAAAATAAACTATACTAGATAAAACAACTCCATATAAATAGTTTAGTAGAAAAAATAGAAAAACAAAAATATCTAGAAAAAGAATCAAATGAGATAAAAGGCGATATTAAAATATTAACAGAACAAATACAATCTTTGTCACTAAAACGAATAGGATGTGAAAAAATAACAAGAATAACTATTAAAACATAAAAACACAAAACCTTTTAGTTTTGGTATTACAATAAATGATTAATGACAGACGCATCTCGTAAAAGTTTAAGTATAACTCCTAAAAATATTATAAATAGAATAGCAAGTAAACGTGAAGAATATGATGCTAATCTAGAAGAATTAATTGATCATGAACAAGATTATAATAGATTTCAAACTCAAGTTTTACAATTATTAAAACCAGAAATATTATATAATAAATTATATTTTGAAAATACTACCCAAATTTATAGAAATAGCTATGAAACCACCATTTAGTGCATAAAAGACCAAATCAAAATATTAAATATAATCTCCAAGGAAGGAGAAAATAATTTAAAACAAGGAAATTTTGAAATTATCCATTTAGGAATAAAAGTTATAGGAATTTAAGGATTAATGAGAAACAATTTAGGTTATAAAGTTCTTGTTATCTTATATATCAATAGAATTAAAGATATAACAAAAAATATGATTGCTAGCATGGAAGTAATATGAATAGTAATAGAAGAATAATATATTGTAGCCCAAATTTTTTAATAACGATCAAAGATTTTTATAAATATATAAAATTAGGAATCCAAACAAAAGGATGCGAAGAAGTTGAATTTGGATATAATTTACTAACAACTTTAGGAATTCTAAGAAGATATTCATCTACCTCAACCACAAAATACAAAATCTTTACAGGCAAGGTAGTAATTTTTATAAGTAGTAAAGAAATTATAATGGTAAAACCTAAAGAATTTTCTACATAACCTCTTGCTGGATTAGAATGAGATATTAGTAAATTTGTTCCTGATACTTCAACTGCTATAGTAGCAAATGAAGCAGTAACATATACAAATAGGTTAGGAAAATCAGGTTTAAGATTTTCCAGTTACAACTCTATCCCTAATCAAGAATTTGAAGAAACAGAAACAAAAAGTAATTTTGTCAATATAGAAATACGAAAAATAAAGAAAAAATTATATTCCCAAAAGAATTAAAAATTAAATTAAACAAAGAAAAACTTCTTGAGATATAAGATCAAATGTTTTTAAATAAACAAATAAGTGAAAATGAATATTTAGAATATGATAATATAGGAAATATTGTTTTAAAAGAAAATAATATAATAGACGAAGAATTAATATTTTCTGATAATAGATCAAATATATTAGAAATAAGTTATCAAAAAGAATTAACAAATATAGATACAAAAGAAGCTAGTACTAGTTATTTTTCATCAAGACACATTTCTTTTAATAAATATGAAAAAAAGAAATTTTTAATATTTGTGTTTTTTTTCATAGCCAATTCATCATAATTTGTCACAGATACTAAAAGGTACATAACCATAAATTACTAAATTAACCTGTTTTCTTGCATTTACTTAGTCACTGCTAAACGCCACCCTATGGACACAAAAATATTTAATGCGGCCATATGTATCCCCTATTAGCTACATGGGATTTCATGTGTCAAAATAGTACCATGATACATAAACATATACAATTGCCTCATGTCACCAGATATTTATGTATTGTTGCTTATATAAAAAGTATCAAATGTAAATATGTAAAATATGGCTAATAGTGAAATATGGCAAAAGTCTTCGAGTGTCACTAATAATTGTCACATTTGGTATAATTAAATGTGGTTAAATTTTTTATTATCACTACAATGGACACAAAAACTAATATAAATGCATCCAAAAACAATCTCTAAATTTTTTTAGTGACCTTTTTCATAAAAAGTGTGATAGTCCGTTTTTCGGAAAGTGTCATCGTAGATCATTTTTGAACTAGTGTCAATGTCTCATATATCAAAAATTTCACAAACTAAATTGGGACTAAGGGGAATTTGATTCCTTGAGCTCAAAGATACCGTCTTTTGATACTTGTCACAAATTGCACAAAAAACATAAGAGTCATGGATGATACTTGGTCAGTAAAATCCACTATTTAAGACTTTTCTTGCAGTTATTTGGGGATCAAAATATCCTCCACAAGCATAAGAGTGACAAAATGCTAAGATAAAAGATAGCTCATGTTGTTCAACACATCGTCTAATCATTTGGTCAGCATAATATTTCAATAGGTATGGCTCATCCCATACACACCTCTTGGCGTCTTTCTCGATTTTATCTTTTTTCCATTGAGTCAAATCTGGTGGAAATTTGTGACGATGTAATTCACAATGTTGACATATCATGGGGCAACTTTGGCTGAAAATAAATTCTCATCGGAAAATGCATCATGAATGGGAGTTAAGTCCTCAAGAGAGACAATCCTACTAAGATGAACAGCCACAAGGTTTTCTTTTCCGCTTTTGACCTTGATTTTAATATCGAATTCTTGTAAGAGTAAAACCCATCGAATTAGGCTTGAAATCCTTCTTTGCAAGCAGGTAACTAATAGGTACATGATCAAAATAAACAATCAATTTAGAACCTAACAAATATTGACGAGATTTCTCTAAAGCAAAGACAATAGATAGCAATTCTTTCTCAGTTGTCGAGTAATTGGCTTGTCCACTATCAAGTTTCTTCGAGGTATAACAAATGGCATGAGGAACTCAATCTTTTCTTTTCCCCAACATTTCACCGACCACATGATTACTAGCATCACACATGATTTCCAATGGAAAACTCCAATCTGGTGATTGAAGTATTGGTGCCGAAATTAACAACTCCTTCAACTGATCAAAAACTTGCATGAACTCCTAGTAAAATTCAAATTCTGCATCTTTTTTTTAGGAACTCACACCTGGGACGAGATATCTTGGAAAAATCATCGATGAATCTTCTATAAAAACCTGCATGACCAAGAAACGAACGTATCTCACGAACACAAGTGGGATAAGGTAAAGACTTAATGACATCAGTTTTTTGCTTTATCCACCTCTAAAAACTTAGAAGACACAATACGAACAAGTATGAGACCTTTGTCAACCATAAAATGACACTTTTCATAATTCCAGACAAGGTTGGTCTCAATACATCTTTGCAAAATACTTTTTAAATTCCCAAAAATTCATGAAAGGAATTACCATAAACAGTGAAATCATCCATAAACACTTCAATGATTTCCTCAACATACTCCAAAAAAATACTTACCATGCACCTTTGAAAAGTGGAAAGAGCATTGCAAAGCCCAAAAGGCTTCTGCCTATATGCAAATGTTCCATAGGGGCATGTGAAAGTGGTCTTTTCTTTATCCTCAGGCGCAACAGGTATTTGGTGGAAACTTGAATACCAATCCAAGCAACAATATTGTGTTTTCCCGCTAACCTTTCCAACATTTGGTCAATGAAGGGAAGTGGAAAAATGGTCTTTTCAGGTTGAGGCATTGAGTCTTCTATAGTCTATGCAAACTCTCCACCCGTTTTGAACACGAGTGGAGACTAATTCACCTTGGTCATTCTTTGTAAAGGTAATACATGTCTTCTTTGGTAAAACTTGGACCATGTTTACTGTTCTATCCGATATAGGATACATTATTCCCACATTCAACAACTTCATAATTTCTTTCTTCACACCCTCCATCATTGGAAGGTTCAAACGCTTTTGAGCTTCTCGAGAATGCTTGTAATCTTCTTTCATAAGGATTTTGTGCATGCAAAGTGAAGGAGTTAGCCTTTGATGTCGACTATAGTCAACCAAATAGCTTCCTTATATTGTTTTAGAGTGGTGACAAGCTCTTCTTTTTCCTTTGTTGGCAACTTGGTGGAAATAATCATGGGTAAAGTCTCTTTCTCTCGAAGATAAGCATACTTGAGATGCTCCGACAAAGTCTTGAGATCCAATTTGGTTGCCTGCATAATATAGGGGACAAGTTTCTCATTAGGCATCGATATTTTCCGTTTTGGAACATTAAACCTCATTTTCTTCTTTTGATCCATGCAAGATACAACTTCCATAATCTCATCATTAATCTTGAATTTTTTAGAAAGTTTCTCCTCTCGATCTTTTTGAAGATTCCTATCTAAAATTAAGGCTAACACATCAAGATCAGACAAATCAAAACACTCTTCAGTTAATGATTCAATGATATCCACAAACTTCGAAGATGAAATATCACATGGATATCTCATAGTATCATAAATGTTGAAACTTATCATCTCTCCATCAAATTCCATGGACAATGTAACATCATATAATCAATTTTTTCTGGGTTGTTTTCAAAAAGGGTCTTCCTAGAAGGATTCAACTCAACTTTGGTGAGTCATTATCATCCATGTCAAGAACATAAATGTAACAGCCCGGATCCCCAGGTATCTTTACTTTCATATTTTTGATATTCTGTGAGGGGACTCGGCGAGTTGGAGGTCGAACTCGCCGAGTCGGGTCGCGGTTTTGGGCGGAGGTTCGCGTCCGGACTCGGCGAGTCCAAGGGATGGACTCGGCGAGTCCGCGCTGTTTAATGAAACCCTAATTTCCCGGTCCTAAGCCCTATTTAAAGGACCTTATGGCCTTCATTTGCGGCCACCTTGAACCCTAAGAGCACCCATACGACTGTGAGCCCTTGTGAGTGTGTTAGGAGGCCATTTGTTCATCATTTTGTGTATTATTGCAAGAAAGGAGGGAGAAGATCAAGCTTGAAGAGTTGGGGAGCTTGGATCTGCTTCTATTTCATCAAGGGAACCTTCTTGAGGTAACTTTCAGAGCTAAACTTCGTATTTTGGGTTGATGTGTCAAATCTAGGGTTTCTTCTTGCCTTATTTGGCTTATATTGGAAGTATGAAAGGTCCCATGGAGATATGGAACCTAGATCTGGACCTTAGCAGGTCCAGGAGGCCCCATATGATAAGCTTTATGTCCATTCTTTTGAGTTAGAAGCTAGGGTTGCCATATTAGAGGTTATTTCTCCAAAATGAGCCTTGTATGCATTGCATGGCGACCAAGACTGAGACTTTACGTGATAAATAAGCTTGGGAAGGCCAGATCTATGTGTGTATGGAACGGACCTGACTGCAAAAGCCAGTTTTAGCTGGTGCATGGCATGGACTCACCGAGTCTGAAGAACAGACTCGACGAGTCGCTTGAAGATTGTCCTTAAGACCACCCAGTGTGTAGTCCTGGCCGAGTTGTGGGTGACTCAGTGAGTCGCAGATAGTTAGAAAGGTTTTGACAGGTGGACCGAGTCAAGTTGGGACTCGCCGAGTTGTCCTTGCGACTCGGCGAGTTGAGTCGCGGTGGCCCCGTGATTCAGGCCCAGGTGGAACTCGTCGAGTCGGGGGAGTACTTGACGAGTCAAAGGGAAAATCCTTGCAAGTTGGTTAAAACACGTAGACTCGCCGAGTCACTATAGTGCACTCGCTGAGTCCGGTCCAATTGTTCAAAGACTGTTGACCAAGTCAACCTGTGTTGACTTGATATGGATGGTCAACCTTAGTGGTACAAGTAATAATTATAGATTCATGATATCATAAGAGGATTACAGCTCGAGGGTTCGAGCACGAGTGATTCCAGGGTTCACGATTAGCGAGGCATACGAGGTGAGTCTTCTCACTATACTGTACCCGGAAGGGTTTGACTGTGTGATCGGAAGGTCGAATATGATATGAGATAGATGCCTTATGTGTGTTAAGTTATTCGTTATATGTGCCATGTATGATATGCTTGATTTGGGCCGGAAGGCAACATGTTATGGGCCGGAAGGCGTGGTCATATGGATTGTAAGGTTGACGTGGGTAGGACCGGAAGGTTTACCCAGTCGGGACGGAAGTCCCCTGAGACACATGGACCGGAAGGTCAAGGCCTGGAAAGGCGTACGTGCGTAGATTGTATTTTGGGGAACTCACTAAGCATTTATGCTTACAGTTGTTGTGTTATGTGTTTCAGGTACTAGCGAGGACCGTGGGAAGGCGCCGGCGTGATCGTACACACACTCGGGGAAACCATTTTGTGATCTTTTGTTATGTAATCGGTCGTGACTAAATTGTTACATTGGAACCTAAACTTATTACTCAATGTTTTGATGACTGTAAAAAATGAAAAATTTTTGGTTTTGGAATTTATGACGTTACAAGTTGGTATCAGAGCCTTGGTTTGAGGGATTCGGGTACACCTTCGGGCGTAACTGAACTCATACCGGGGATTTGAGAAAATTTTAATTAATAAATCAATACAAAATTTGATAAGTGATTTTGAGGCAACCAAAGAAGAAAGAGTGTGTACGGTCAGCCAGCGCCCGAACGGTAGAATCCCCAAAATACTTTTACAATATGTGTGATGAGATATGATATGATATGATACGCATGCTAGTAGACTAGGTATACATATTAGGACTAGAGTGGCCTGATTTTGTGATGCCTTAGTCTAGGGAAACCTGCTTCTACTAGGTGCTTGAGAGCGAGTGTGTAACTAGTGTATGACAAGAATAGAGTACTCAGGATTCGGGGTTTGGGGAGGAGGACTTGGGGTGAATACCGACGCGGTGTAATTGGTAGTATTGGGCCCGTACTACCAAGGACACCGGGTCAGCGGGCAACCCAAGTAAGAATCCCTGGGTATCGGAGACTGAGTAGGACTGCGTTATCGAGTGCGATTATGCCCGATAGAGACATCATGGTTGGACCACGACACAGACCTGGTTCGAGTGGGGTGACTGACGAGGAGCTTCGTCAGATGATTCATGAGGAGGTAGCTACAGCGATCCGGGTCGAGATTCCGGAGATGTTTGGGTTTATTAAGACCACGCTGATGGAGAGATTTGATGAGCGGTACGCCGCGTTGACTGAGGCTGCCGCCGCTGCAGCTACCGCAGCTGTGGCCGCTGCCAGACCACAGGGGGGTGACTCGTTGCTGTTCCGGGAGTTCAGCAACACGAAGCCACCAGAGTTTGATGGGACGCAGGATCCGATTGCTGCGATGAGATGGATTGCTGATATCGAGGGATGCTTCTATACTTGTTCATGTCCGGAGCATCTGAGGGTTCGGTTCGCCCTGAACCAGCTCCGCCTGGGAGCAAAGGATTGGTGGAAGTTCGTGACGGCGAACTTCACTCTGGCAGAGGCCTCATCTATGACTTGGGATAGGTTTACTGATATGTTCAGAGACGAGTATGTTCCCCCGGTGGAGAGGGAACGGTTGGTCAGGAGTTCTTGACCCTCAAGCAGGGTAATGATTCTGTTACGGTGATCACGTGGAAGTTTCATGAGAGGGCGATGTTCTACCCCGAGCAGGTGTCCACGGAGCAGGCTTGGATGAGTCGGTATTTGGGAGTGCTGTGGAGGGATATCCGGGAGTTCGTATCGAACTCTTCATATCAGACTTTTGCTGAGCTTCAGGCGATTGCTAGGAAGCGTGAGATCGAGTTGGAGACCCAGGCCAGGGAGGAGGCCGAGTCTCAACGGGTGGATCGGCGGCCGACTCAGTCTCAGCCGGCAGCCAAGTGGATCAAGTCCGCTGATTCGAGATCCGGAGGTCAGAAGAGCCGCACTTGCGGAAAGTGCGGCAAGGGTCACGAGGGGGCATGTCGATCGGGTGCTTGCTACAAGTGTGGCAAGGAGGGGTACATTGCTAGAGATTGCCCCAAGGGATTCATGGTTTGCTTTCATTGCAACCAGACTGGCCATCGGAAGGCCGAGTGCCCCTAGCTTTGCCAGGGATCTACGCCTGCTGCCTGGGTTCCCGAGGTTCGGCCAGTGAAGGCCGAGGCTCCGAAGGCTCGTGGGAGAGCTTTCCAGTTGACTGCGGAGGAGGTCCGCGCAGCGCCTGATGTCGTGGCCGGTATGTATTCTTTCATGTATTTACATTTATACTAAGATATTGTGCTTATATTATTATATGCGTAGGTACTTTTCTTGTGAATCATGTGCCTGCTTTGGTATTGTTCGACTCGGGTGCGAGTCGGTCTTTTGTTTCGTTGGCTTTTAGCCAGCACATTGGTGTCGATCGGGATGTGATGAGTCGACCCCTGCGAGTTGCTATAGCAAATGAGAAAGCGGTATACGCCACCTTGGTGATTCGAGGATGCGTGCTCAAGATTTTTGGGGTCGAGTTTCCTATAGACTTGGTCCCTATAGCTATGGGGGATGTCTGCGTTATTGTGGGCATGGATTGGTTGAGTAAGTTTGGAGCAGTCATTGACTGCGAGAGACAGCTGGTGATGATTCGAGACCCTAGTGGGGGAGTGCTCACGATTTATGGCGAGGGGACCCGGTGTGGGTCGGCGTTTTGTTCGGCTGCCAGGGCAAGGCAGAGTTTGCAGCAGGGCTGTGATGGATTCATAGCCTATGTGATGGACACTCGTGTGACCGCGGAGTGGCCCAATTCGATTGATGACGTTCTGGTTGTATGTGAGTTTTCGGATGTGTTCCCCGAAGAGTTACCGGGTGTGCCTCCGGAGAGGCAAGTGGAGTTTCGTATCGATTTGGTTCTGGGAGCGGCGCCCATCGCCAAGGCGCCGTATCGTCTCGCTCCGCCGAAAATGCAGGAATTATCCTCGCAGCTTCAGGAGCTGTTGGGAAAGGGATTCATTCGACCGAGTAGCTCGCCTTGGGGAGCGCCGATTTTGTTCATCAAGAAAAAGGATGGTTCACACCGGATGTGTATCGATTATCGGGAGTTGAACAAGTTGACGGTTAAGAACCGATATCCGTTACCTAGGATCGACGATCTGTTCGATCAGTTGCAGGGGGCATCTTGGTTTTCCAAGATTGACTTGAGGTCGGGATATCATCAGATGAGGGTTCGCGAGGAAGATATCCAAAAGGCTGCTTTCAGGACTCGTTACGGACATTATGAGTTTGTGGTGATGCCTTTTGGGCTCACCAATGCCCCGGCCGCATTCATGGATCTCATGAACCGGGTGTGCCGACCGATGCTGGATCGGTCGGTGATCGTATTCATCGATGATATTTTGGTGTATTGGAGGACTAGGGATCAACATGAGGAACATTTGAGGGAGATTCTTGGGGTTTTGAGATCGGAGAGACTGTATGCCAAGTTCTCCAAGTGTGATTTCTGGTTACGAGAGGTCTAGTTCCTCGGGCATCTTGTTAACCAGAAAGGGATATTGGTCGACCGGGCCAAGATTGAGGCGGTGTTGAGGTGGGAGGTGTTGAGATCGCCCACCGAGATCAGGAGTTTTCTGGGTTTGGCTGGATATTATCGCAGGTTTATCAAGGATTTCTCCAAGATCGCTGTGCCACTTACTAGGATGACCCGGAAGGGTGTTACGTTTTGATGGGGACCGGAGCAGCAGTCCTCATTCGAGACGCTTCGTCAGAAATTGTGCGAGGCTCCAGTGCTTGCACTCCTGGAAGGGATGGAGGATTTTATGGTATACTATGATGCCTCTATATCGGGTTTGGGGGCGGTGCTTATGCAGAGGGGTCATGTGATAGCGTACGCTTCGAGACAGTTAAAGCCTCATGAGTCGAGATATCCCACGCACGACCTGGAATTGGGGGCGGTGGTGTTTGCCCTCAAGATCTGGCGACACTATTTGTATGGGGTTCGGTGTACGATATACACGGACCATAAGAGCTTGAAGTACTTGATGGATCAGCCAAATATGAATATGCGATAGAGAAGGTGGTTGGATGTGGTGAAGGATTACGAGTGTGAGATCATGTACCACCCGGGCAAGGCTAATGTGGTAGCCGACGCATTAAGTCGTAGGGTGGATAGCGCCCCGA
Source organism: Lactuca saligna (assembly GCF_052625555.1). Classification (NCBI taxonomy): domain Eukaryota; kingdom Viridiplantae; phylum Streptophyta; class Magnoliopsida; order Asterales; family Asteraceae; genus Lactuca; species Lactuca saligna. The sequence goes on along the minus strand of NC_136424.1, from coordinate 203,536,369 downwards.
TCTGAGATATTTGTATGAGATTTACGGTATTGACCCCGATTCTAGATATTATTCGAGGAGCTCAGGTGGAGGTTGCAAAGCCAGAACATCAGAAGAAGGAGCGGGTTGTAGGTCAGGTATCAGGATTTGTCACGGATGGTTGAGGGCTTATGACTTTTCAGGGTCGGATTTGGGTGCCGTTTATGGGCGGTGCGCGCACTATTTTGATGGAGGAAGCACATCGATCGAAATTCTCGATTCATCCTGGTGCTATGAAAATGTATTTGGATCTCAAGAAGGAGTACTGGTGGCCCTGTATGAAAAGGGATGTCACTTGGTTTGTCGAGAGGTGCTTGACTTGTCGGCAGGTCAAGGCCGAGCACCAGCGACCGCACGGTAAGCTGCAACCGCTAGAGATTCCCGAATGGAAGTGGGAACAAATCTCTATGGATTTCATCACCAAGTTACCACGAACGGTGAGGGGAGTCGATGCGATTTAGGTGATCGTGGATCGGGTGACGAAGAGCGCTCATTTTCTAGCCATTAGCGAGAGCTCTTCTGCGGAGAAGTTGGCCGAGTTATCTGTGAGGGAAGTAGTATCTCGGCATGGGGTGCCGATCTCGATTATTTCGGACCGTGATGTGCATTTCACTTCCAGGTTCTGGAAGAAGTTCCATGAGGAGTTGGGTACTAGGTTACATTTCAGTACTGCATATCATCCCCAGACAGACGGTCAGAGTGAGCGGACGATTCAGACACTCGAGGACATGCTTCGGGCATGTGCGTTGGACTTCGGAGGGAGCTGGGACACCTATCTACCTTTAGCATAGTTCTTGTATAACAACAGCCATCATTCGAGCATTGGTATGCCGCCCTTTGAGCTGTTGTATGGGCGGAGGTGTCGCACCCCCATCTGTTGGGGTGAGGTGGGACAACAGGTTATGGGTAGCACGAGGATCGTGCTTCAGACGATCGAGCAAATTTAGCTGGTCAGGCAGAGGTTGTTGACCGCTCAGAGCCGATAAAAGAGTTATGCAGACAGACGACGGTCCGAGCTTGAGTTTCAAGTTGGTGATCTTGTACTCCTGAAGGTCTCTCCGTGGAAAGGAGTGATTCGGTTCAGGAAGAGGGGCAAGTTAGGGCCCCGATATATTGGTCCTTTCCGTGTGATCGCAAGGGTGGGCCGGGTAGCCTACCGTTTAGACCTGCCAGCAGAGTTGGGACAGATTCACGACACTTTCCATGTGTCGCAGTTGAGGAAGTGTATAGCCGACGAATCGGTAGTGGTTCCATTAGGGGATATTCAGGTGGATGCAAGCCTGAATTATGCTGAAAGACCAGTAGCCATCAGAGATCGGAAGATCAAGGTTTTGAGGAACAAGGAGGTACCCTTGGTATTGGTTCAGTGGCAGCACCGGAAGGGATCAGAGATGACCTGGGAGCCGGAATGTGAGATGCGGGAGCAACATCCAGAGCTATTTGCCTAGCGGGACTTCGAGGGCGAAGTCTTATTCTAGTGGGGGAGAATTGTAACAGCCCGGATCCCCAGGTATCTTTACTTTCATATTTTTGATATTCTGTGAGGGGACTCGGCGAGTTGGAGGTCGAACTCGCCGAGTCGGGTCGCTGTTTTGGGTGGAGGTTCGCGTCCGGACTCGGCGAGTCCAAGGGATGGACTTGGCGAGTCCGCACTGTTTAATGAAACCCTAATTTCCCGGTCCTAAGCCCTATTTAAAGGACCTTATGGCCTTGATTTGCGGTCACCTTGAACCCTAAGAGCACCCATACGACTGTGAGGCCTTGTGAGTGTGTTAGGAGGCCATTTGTTCATCATTTTGTGTATTATTGCAAGAAAGGAGGGAGAAGATCAAGCTTGAAGAGTTGGGGAGCTTGGATCTGCTTCTATTTCATCAAGGGAACCTTCTTGAGGTAACTTTCAGAGCTAAACTTCGTATTTTGGGTTGATGTGTCAAATCTAGGGTTTCTTCTTGCCATATTTGGCATAGATTGGAAGTATGAAAGGTCCCATGGAGATATGGAACCTAGATCTGGATCTTAGCAGGTCCAGGAGGCCCCTTATGACAAGCTTTATGTCCATTCTTTTGAGTTAGAAGCTAGGGTTGCCATATTAGAGGTTATTTCTCCAAAATGAGCCTTGTATGCATTTCATGGCAACCAAGACTGAGACTTTACGTGATAAATAAGCTTGGGAAGGCCATATCTATGTGTGTATGGAACGGATCTGACCGCAAAAGCCAGTTTTAGCTGGTGCATGTCATGGACTCGCCGAGTCTGAAGAACAGACTCGACGAGTCGCTTGAAGATTGTCCTTGAGACCACCCAATGTGTAGTCCTGGCCGAGTTGTGGGTGACTCAGTGAGTCGCAGAGAGTTAGAAAGGTTTTGACAGGTGGACCGAGTCAAATTGGGACTCGCTGAGTTGTCCTTGCGACTCGACGAGTTGAGTCGCGGTGGCCCCGTGATTCAGGCCCAGGTGGAACTCGTCAATTCGGGGGAGTACTCGACGAGTCAAAGGGAAAATCCTTGCGAGTTGGTTAAAACGCGTAGACTCGCCGAGTAACTATAGTGCACTCACTGAGTCCGGTCCAATTGACCAAAGACTGTTGACCAAGTCAACCTGTGTTGACTTGATATGGATGGTCAACCTTAGTGGTACAAGTAATAATTATAGATTCATGATATCATAGGAGGATTACGGCTTGAGGGTTCGAGCACGAGTGATTCCAGGGTTCACGATTAGCGAGGCATACGAGGTGAGTCTTTTCACTATACTGTACCCGGAAGGGTTTGACTGTGTGACCGGAAGGTCGAATATGATATGAGATATATGACTTATGTGTGTTAAGTTATTCGTTATATGTGCCATGTATGATATGCTTGATTTGGGCCGGAAGGCAACATGTTATGGTCCGGAAGGCGTGGTCATATGGACTGTAAGGTTGACGTGGGTAGGACCGGAAGGTTTACCCAGTCGGGACGGAAGTCCCCTGAGACACATGGACCGGAAGGTCAAGGCCTGGAAAGGTGTACGTGCGTAGATTGTATTTTGGGAAACTCACTAAGCATTTATGCTTACAGTTGTTGTGTTATGTGTTTCAGGTACTAGCGAGGACCGTGGGAAGGCGCCGGCGTGATCGTACACACACTCGGGGAAACCATTTTGTGATCTTTTGTTATGTAATCGGTCGTGACTAAATTGTTACATTGGAACCTAAACTTATTACTCAATGTTTTGATGATTGTAAAAAATGAAAAATTTTTGGTTTTGGAATTTATGACGTTACAATAAAAATGTGTTGGAAATACTAGTTCATTCACTTGAACTAACACATCCTCTAGTCACCTTTTGGATGCACTAAAGATCGGTTAGCTACCTAGATGATCACCATGGTCTTCTTTAATGTGACAATGTTTAAAGTTTTAAAAATAGAATAAGGAAAAAACATTGATAGAAGCTCCAATTTCTAGTATAGCTCATGGAACATAAAAATTACCTAACTTGCAAGGAACCGTGAAGACACCTACATCCTTACAGTTTTGACGTAATCTTTTCTAAAACACTGTAGAAACTGTACGCTTAGTTTATTGTATATTTTTCGTTTAGACCCTATGGAGGTGTATTGCTTGCTTCTTGGTCCTTAAGGTTAGTACACGGGGCGTACTGCAAGGTACACTTAGTGTAGTAGTTGAGAAGCTGGTATGCGGGGCGTACCACATGGTACACTTAACCACTAAGAGGAAGTGTATTGTGTATTCGGACCTCGTACGCGGGGCGTACGAGGGGTTTAGTAAAACCCTAACTTTTCGCTGTTGCACTCTATATAAGCTCCTCAAGTTCCTAGGGTTGGCCTCTTTATCATCCTCCATTGTCCTAAAACCCTAGTCTCGAACCCTAATATAATCTTTGAGTGTTCTTGAGCATTGGTCTTGATTTTTGGTGGTTTATGCTCCTTGAAGTGACAGAAGAAGAAGTTGGAAGAATCATTAATTGAGGGGAATCTTAGAGATCTAGAATTAGCTCCATATTTTGGTGACTTTTGAGGTATAAAGTTCATACCTTGGCTACTCTTTGTTTAGATCTCTTCAAGTTATGGTTTTATGCCTCTTTGCCCCTTTTTGGTTGGTCTTGATCGGTTAAGGCCATTTTAGAAGCTAATCTTGTAAGTCTAGATGCTTTGAGGGTTCCTTATGCTTAAAGGTGAAAACTTTGTGGTGTCTAGGTCTCATGCATGCATTAAGTCATTTATTAAGTCCTTTTGTGCTTAAGAGCTTCATTAAGCCATGCATGAACGTAAAGTTGGCAACTTTACGAGGTAAATCACCTTAAGGATGTCAGATATAAGTATTGGAGTGAGTCTTAGGTGCTGTTTGTTTTTTGGAAAAAACCTCTTCAGACATCTTATTGCTGCGCGACGCAGCACACGCGCAACACTTTTCATCTCGCAGTTGTTTGTATTTCAGAAGTTTTCAGAGTCAAAAACCTCTGTGCGTGCTCTGTTTGGTGCAACACTTGTACTGCCTCTTCCAACCTTTTCCAGCCTCTTCTTCTTCTTCTTTTTTTTTTCTTGCTGAATTTTTTATTATATGTTATTGAAATTTTATTTCACTTTTTTTTTTTGTTTTTTTTGTTTATTCTTGTTGAATTTTTTTGTTTTTTTATATTGAATAATGATAATTTTTGATGAAATATCATTAGTTTTTTTACTAAATATCTCTATTTTTTTTTGTTGAAATATCATATATTTTTTTACTGAATTATCATTAATTCTTGCTGAAATGTTATACATTATTAAATTTTCCGTATTAAAAAACTTTTTTTTGATATATAAAATTAGTTTATTTTGATTTTTTTAATATCTGCAGCAGTATTCAGATGTTAAAAAACACTTTTTATTACAGTCTGCAGCCATTTGGCCACCTCTTCTACTGCAGAGGGTTGCAGAGGTGGTTCTCAGACTTCATGAATTTTTGCTTCAAAAAATCAAACAGCGCCTTAATCGATTAAGAGATGGAAAGTGAAATTGGGTGAAATGGAGGAGTACGCTGGGCGTACAAGCAGGTACACTTAGCATACAAGCCCCAAAGCTAGTACACTACGCATACGTGCTGAGTATGCCATGCGTACTCAGCCAGTTTGGGCTTCAGTGTTGTGGGTTTCTCGGTAATGGGCTGTGTTGAATTTTTGTTGCCTTGGGCGTTGTTGGGCCATCATAATTGAAGTGTTTTTGGGCTAGGAATATTTTTGGATAATAGATTAAGGCCCATGAAAGGGTTTGAACCTAATTTGGAAAATTGGGCCATATTTGGGCCTTGGTGTTTATTTGGAATTTGGTCTTTGGATTGTTGGATTGGGCCTTGGCCTTGGGCTAAGTTATGGAAAGAGTAAAAAAGTCTTTTACCCTAGTTTGGACACTTAGGGCAGTGCGGGATCCGATTATTGACTTGATGATTATTTTGTGATTGTTAGCGTGGGGATTTTAGCAGGTCAGTAGCCATAGATTCTTTATGTGAGATTCAACAGTGCGAGGTGAGTTTCCTCACCATGTTTAGCGGGTCGAAGGCACCAATACCGACCCATGATCTGTTATGTTAGAATAATCGAAGTGTGTATGACACTTGTATATGTATGTGCTTGTGTGCTTTGTGGGCGGGGCCCGATGGTTATTATGTATGCTATTACATGTTATGCTTATATGAATTGTATATGGGCAGGGCCCGTTATACCCATTAGGCGGTGCCTGTTATGTATGTGTTGATGGGTTTTGAGCATAAAAAACAATCTTATATGTGCATGCAACCCTAATTGTCCTGATCTATGTTTTCTCTAATTAAACATACAAGTATTTGAACATCAATTGGGAATCGTAGGAATTCTATATTATAATCGAAATTTATATCTAGGGTAAGTAAACATACCTTTCATTGTTACGTAGTAATAACAATCTTAATACATGCTTGAAAACCTTTGGTAGCAAGCGCCACAAGTGCCGTGCCTCTCATGGCTCGTAATCAAACCCTAGAAACCAAGGAATATTATATATATATATATATATATATATATATATATATATATATATATATATATAGAGCAAGAGAGAGAGAGAGAGAGAGTGAAGGAGCCAAGATTTTCTCCAAGGCACTTAGAAAGAAGGCATAGATGAAATTCAACTCTAAGAAGGGTTTATATAGGTATTAAGAAGGTATTGGATAAGGCATGTATCTCCAAGATAACCTTAATCCCTTAACTTCCTCCCTAAGTTATCCAAGGCACCCTTAGAGCCTAAGGAAACCCTAGAGAGCATATAAAATTCGTCCACCCTATGTGGGGGTTCTAAAATTTCCCAATGCTCAACTATTGAACATTGTTACCTTTAGTCCCTGCACTTTGAATTAATTCCTTTAATCCCAAAATTAATTCCAAATTAATTTCTGATTAAATATTAATTAAATAATATGATTTCTAATTAATATATTAGTTTCATAATACATTAATAGATTATTTATTCCAATTTATTAACTAAATAATAAATTCTTCATCCTCTCTCTAAAAGTTATCATATTCAATTGCTAGGTTTGAAGGCAACCAAAAGGACTGTACTACCATAAATTCAAGTTTATACCAATTATAGTTATGGGCTTAGACAGCTAATCCAATAGTCTCCCACTTGGATAAGTCTAATAACTATAACTACCAGTATAACTACTGAATTGACTAGCAATATCTAGCTACCTGAAACATCCCAAAAATACAGTCCAAAATTTTCATTTTTAAATCATTAACGAAACCATAATTGTCACTCATCATATAAAATAAATCATGTATCTCAAAAATATCATAAACAACTATCAATATATAACACCTCCTCCTTTTGGGTTGAAGTACCCACCGGTTGTTAAACGGGAGCTTGACATCCAACATTTGGCTAGTAAGAGTAGGGCATAAACGCTTTCTATGGCCAGTAACACCACAAGTGTAACATGTAACATTATTCATCGGGCAAACGGGCTTCATGTGACCTGTTTATCCTCATCCATAGAAAATCACATGTCCTTTTCTTGTTCTACATTGGCCCTGGTGGATCTTTAATCATTGTTGGCACGACGGTGGAGCTGTCGACTAAAGAGAAAATGATTATGACCGACCGTTGCCAAGAAAGGCGCTCTGAGCTTGTACCTTTTTGCTAGGATCAAATCGAGCAGATCGAGCCAATGGAATAGGGGAAACAGAAATAGTTCGATCAACACGTGGATGCTTTACGGCAGAAAGAGTGGCACCATGTATGTCTAATTAATGCTCATGCTTTCAGGCATATTCAATAGCTTTATCGAATGATATAATATCCTGGTTGATCATGAAATCACAAATTTCATACCTTAATCCTTCCATGAATTAATGACTTTTATCGTCTTCAATCGGGATATACTTCGCAGCAAACAATGCTCTTTGATTGAATTGAGTTTCATATTCGGTCACGGTCATTCCTCCCTGCTTACGTTCGACGAACTCTTTCTCTAATCTTCTCCTCATGTCTAGAGGACAATACTTTCCTAGCAAACAAGTGTTGAACATCACCCAAGATAAATTCTGCTGGTCATACTCGTTGAGAGCTTCAAATGTCGCTTCCCACCAGACCAAGGATTCTCCAATGAGCATTATAGAAACATAGTTAACCTTGTCTTCATTAACCGTATGGGAGATACAGAATACTTTTTTTGTGTTCTGGATCCATGTAAGAATAACAATGGGATCAAGGACACCTGAAAACTCTCTTGCGCCACTACTCTTGAAGTTTTTGAATGAGGGACGTTTTGCTTTCTCTCTTGAATACTCTCCGATGGCTTTCTCTTTACCCTTATCACTATCCCTTTTCTGTTATTTGAGAGTCTGCCGAATAATACTAATAAGTTTGTCCAAGAGTCGCTCCTCACGAGGGGATACTGGAGTATCGCCCTCATTAAGATGAGGATCTCCAACCACATTTAGCGTATGACTACCCTCCTGCTCAACATTCCTCTAAAAATTTCGAGTAACATAGCATGTTAGAATATAAGGATTTATCATTACCCAACACCCCACTTAAGTCTTTCCTATGGTTTGTATTTATATACTCACAACGAATTTGTTCATATATTGAAATTCCAAAGGTTTAAGTCTAAATACCAGTCCGTGGTATTTAGTTCGCTTAAACTAGTGCTCTGATACCAAGATTGATAGTCCCCAACACTAAAATTACCATAAATCCAAACATGCTACATGCATATTCATAATTATAATTCACATTAGTAGTCTAAATACAACAACTTGAATACAAACCAACTAACAAGGCTTTTACAAAGTTTCATAAATAGTTTTATAAATACATAACTACCCAGGAATTTATAATACATATACGTATATGTATACCAAGTACAAATGTAGTAGTGTCAACTACTCTAAGTTCTCCAATAAAGCCTATCTACTATGGATGTTTATCACCTGAAATAGTTAAACACTGAGAGGGATAAGCAGGTGTCGCTTAGTGAGTTCAAAAATAGATACAATATAACGCTATGTCATATGCATATGCATAACAATATGACGGGGATAAAAAGAAACAAATGACAACAAAGGCTTATATGTGTATCAAATGAAGAGCTTTACATATCAATCAATGGTTAGATTCAAGGGATTACAATTAATGAGACACAATAATTTAGGATCATAACAATCATAAATTCTAGCCCAAGAGGCACATAAAGAACAATTCCTTTTTATCATGTTGCTAGAATATACAGGCTTTCAGCCCTACCTAGCCCGAAGCCAATACCAAAGTGATACAAGACATGTTCTACATGGCCAAATGCACAAAATCAATACCAAAGTGATACAATTCATGCTCTACATGGCCAAAGGCATCAAAATCTAATATGAAGTAATAACCACTTAGATGAATAACACAAGAAAGCACATTACACATATAACACATAACGTACAATTATCCTTATATTAAACTCAATGTGCTGTAATCGAATGTTGCGATAAAATGCCTATTTTGTCTAATGAAATTACACCATCCTCAGGCCTCGAAAACCGTAAATTGTACCCCTGGAGTTCATATTTCAAATTTCATAAGCAATTACTCAACTAATATCAAGTTATGTTGTTTTCAATTTAGAAATTTTAGTTTTTTTTGTTCTTTTTATAATTGTCACTTGCAAATCTGTTTACCCTTCTTAAATATCAAAAGAACTAATAAATTATAAATATTAACAAAATATACTCTTATATCTTCTAATTCCACAGATATCACATTTTTATGTTTTTTCTATAATTTACTATGAATTTTACAACACAACATCTCAAAACTGTCAAAATGTCCCAAAGCTGTCAAAATTCAGCCTTACTGCACTGAACATATAGTTGTTTTCACCTATCTTAAGTTCGAAATTAGATTTTGGTGTTCAAACAAAAATAAAGTAGACATTATTAGCTTTCCAGGTATATATATATATATATATATATATATATATATATATCACATATCCATACGATTTTTCTACAATGTTTGGTGATTTTTACAAAAACAGGACAATTATACCCTTTATGATTTCATTTTACCCTTTATATGATCAAACCTCATGATCAATATCACTAAGTTATTGTTTTACAATGATAACATTGAATATTTTAGTAATCCATGCTAATTCAAGTATAAATTATGGGTTTCATTACTAATTTTCACTAATTACTCTTAAACCATGATTTATTCTCAAGTTTACATGTAGTTACTTGATTTCCATTCAAGATTCTAGGTTAATAACATAAACTCATGCTTAGTTTCACGAAATCAATAGTAAACCCACTTTTATCAAACCCTAATCTCTTAATAACTCACTAATTACAAGGATTAATCCAAAAATTAAGAGTTCATACGTTGATTACTAGACTTGATAATTCAAGAACACTCAAAATCTTGATTTAATCTTCGAAACTTGTTCAAAATTGATCATGTACGTGAAAATGTCTCATATGGATGGTGAGGAACTGAAAATGGCTGAACAATGAGGCAAAATCGTGTTTTAATGGGTAAAAACGCTAGTTGGGTCGGGTTTGACCCAGTTTGGGTACCCGTTTTATCACTAAACACTGAAAATTGCATAACTTTTCGCTCGGAACTCCGTTTTCGATGAGGTTTTCGTCTATATGTTTATAATGAGATCATTTACAACTTCCAATAAAAATATGACATAAAAGATCTTACAATAAAATCAGTTTTACTTATTTCCAACTTAGACGTTATACTTTCGTTAATTCCGATAGTTGACTTTTTTTTTTTTTTTTTTTTTAATCGAAATCACTTAAGACTTCACTATCACTTCCAATACCTTCCAAATGATTCTAAACTTAATTTAACTTCAAATCTTATAAAAATATTTCATTAGTACTTAACTCGCAAAACCATATTGAAAAATGGTGTTTTTAACACATATAATTCTATTCCATTATAACTACTTACTTTAAATGTTTAAAACCACATAATAGCTAATAATATTCACTTTTAAACTAACAAACATTTGAAACATGATAACTGAACAAGGTTAGTAAAGTGTATGTTACAACCCATCTCCTAAAAAAGGCTTCCTTACACCCCAAAAGCCATAAAAATCGGTGCTTTGTGGTCTTGCGTGCTCAATCTAGGCCACTTATGAAGAAATGGAGGTCAAGGCCTTAACCAGGATCTCAAACTTCACCAAACTTGAGATCTAACTCAACTAACCTCCAAAGGACATTGAAGACCCATAAAGTTTCCAAGTTTAGGGAATCCCAACACTGTAACTCATATGACCATGGAGAATAATGCATAAATCTCTAGATCAAGCAACAAGAAACCATAAAGCATGAAGCTTGAACACTCACAAGGGTTTAGTTGGGTTTCTAAGAGATGGTAACTAGGATTGCAAGCATAATCTATGCTCCAAATATGATCCCTTCGACTTCAAGTTACCAATACACCACCAAATGCTCAAGAACTCATAAATGGGGCTAGGGTTTCATTTGAATGGAGTGGAGACCGAAGAGAATACCCTAGGGATTAAGATAAGATACTTAAATATGGATAGAACCCTAAAGTTTGTGGGCTTGGGCTGCTACCATCCTCACAATGTGACCATTCACTTGTGACCTCCTTATGGTCACACTATGATACCTGGCCTTACCCAAAAATAATGCCTTTGACTCCTTGATGACCTAAACCGATTCATTCTGGGAACCGAGTGTTACATTTCTCAGCCTTTTGGAGAGTATAGACGATTTATCTAAGGCTTAGAGGGGTCTTTATACAACAGTGGTATTTTCTAAATAACCATGGTTTAAATCAATTAAATAATCATATTGAATCCTGAATCAAATCTTTTCCGTATCTCTTATCCACATAGTTTCTAGAAGGTTTCTGGAACCTCTATAAAACTGTCTACTCTATAGGTCATCCTGAATATTCCTATTGCTCAACTATTGAACAATTACCATTCAACCTCTGTACCTTTAGATTAAAATTAAGTAATTCCAAATTAATTTTGAATTAATTCTAATTAATTTTAACTAGTTTCTAATTAATGTATTAACCTGTAATAAATTAATACAATATTTATCTCAATCTCGCTAATTAGTTCTAGTTATTTTAGCTCTTGAAGGCAACCAAAAAATGGTTTTGTTATTGTTCCCAAAGTTATACCAATTAGTTATGACATTGGACACCCATTTCCAACAATATATTTTTTTTATTTTTTAGTTATTATTGTAAGTTCTATTGCAGTTCTAATAGGTTTTGAGGGGGAAGGGATGTGATCTAGAACATAATTAATATCTGATCATACAACGATTGAAAGAATTTTAGTTCTGCCTAGATCTTACACATTTTCTCTATTTTTTTTCCTATAATATAAATTTAGGAAGATTGAAAATAGTTTTGGCTAGTAACTTGAAGATTGAAAATAGTTCGTGCATAAAATACACAGAATAACACGCATGTGTTTGCGAGAGTCATTGGAAAAGTTAAAGCCAATATTGAAATGGGTTATGGTAGGTGTTAGGTTCGAATAGTTGTTGTCAGGTGTTGAAGTCTGTTATAGATTGATAGGATTCAAAGTATGTAATGCAATGTTCGTTGAATGTATTTCATAATGGCACTTTTGTATGTCAAAGCATATTAGATTTAGCCCTTATGTACTTTTTTCTTACTTTTGTCATTCCTATAAATAAGCATAGGTACCAGGGGTAGAGTAAATTTCTGGCACTTCGTGTTCTTACTCTAAAACTCTCTTGTATCTTTCTGAAGTTTAACTGAGCAATCTGGATTATATTTACTCCTTGTGTTCTATATTCAATACGAACTCTGGTTTCATTTTGTTTACTCGATCAATACGAACTTCATTTGGTATCAGAGCAGGATTCTTACAGTTGATTTTAGATTTTATCGAGTTCTCAAAAGTTTTTGAATCTATTCCTAGATTCAAAATATTCCGCACTTTTGTTTCTGAAATTTTTTCAGATCATTTGTATTTCTTCGATTCTGCTTTTAGTTTGTTAAATCGAGTGTTATGTGTTTGATTGATGAAAGATTCATTCCTTAAATACCAATTTTTGAAGTTTTTCATTTCTCAAGTTTGTATAACAATGATAAACTTCAATATGAACACAATGACATGATTTTCTCATCTTCTTGGTTTTCCAACCAAAATTCCTATGTTAATTCTTGAGTACTATGATCAATGGAATGATAGGATGGAAGATTATCTGACTGGGATCAATGAAGATCTATGGTGGTGTGTCAAGAGTGGAAACTTTCGTCCATTGATGTTGTAACACTCATAAAATTTTGAAAATTTTAAACTTTTACATAATTCCAAAAACCATCATTTATTACATATTGTTTTCAAAATAGGTTTCACATAAGAGTTTTTCCTAGAAATCATAGCATAAAATACGAGGAGGTGCACGATCAAGCCTTCGCGTTTCTGCAATCATCTAAAGCACCTGAAACATAACCAAAAACTGTAAGCCGAAATCTTTGCGAGTTTCCCCTAAAATACCAATACATGACAAATAATACCATATAATAACAACATGAAATAGGTCCACAACTTTACAGACTGGATTACCCATGATCCTACAACATAAGTCTAAATTGCCTCACATGCCCACAGCTTATGTCTGGCTTGCTCCCCATCCTGGTCAGTCAACAGACTGAATACCGCTAAGCACTCAGGAGTCTGGCATGCCCGGCCCTCAGCTCATATCTGGAATGCTCATGAGTCCTTAGTATGAGTCTGGCATACCCTCCCTGTCCCTCAACTCATGTCTAGCATACTCTAGGGTTTGTTGGCTATAACACAAAGCAATACAGCCTCAACCCATCCCACACAATATGTCGACATATAACATATAATATCATAAACAGATAAACAAGCAATTCACTGGTAGTCCTACAGATCTACCAGACTAGCATAGCAAGACTAGCATGCATAACTACAACATACTCTTCATATCAACAATATCAGGTTATAAAACCAATGGGTTGGCCTTGGTGCCTACGACCTGAAAGTATAGTGAGGAAGACTCACATCACAAGCAGCTAAACTGATAAGACCTAAATTTGAATCTCAATTCATGAATCAAAGCCTATAACCCTCATGAATGACCCATCAAACATAAGATACCCAAAATGCCCTCAAAATTCAAACTTCATCAACCATGGTCAAAGTCAAAGTCAACGACCAAGATCAATAGTCTCTGTTGACCCAACTCGTCGAGTGCACCTAGCAACTCATCGAGTTCCTTCAGTACTCGAAAAGTCAGGGAAACCCTTGCTAACTCGTCGAGTTGGTTGGACAACTCGACAACTTTTCCCCCTGCCAAACACATTCGTATCATTCTTCGATTCTAGGGACTCTAAGACTCAGATCTGAATTCCAAATGTGTCTTAAAGGATAAAGTTTCAAACTTTATCCTTTGGTACTACCCTAAATGCTCAAAAGCTCTTTTCCAAGGCATGAAAACTAAAAGGTTTAACCATTAAGCCCAAAATCTAGAGATATGGAACCCATCCTTGATTCCTTTCCAAAAGTGGTTCTAACCTCAAAAACATCCCAAAGATTGATGCTTTATAGACATGCATGTCCAATACATATCTTGAAGCCAAAATGGGCTAAAAAGGGGAAATATGCCTTAAAATCCATGAATGGCATCAAAGCTTGCAAAAAGCCAAATCTAACCCACCATGAGGCCATCTTGCCTTGGTGATACATAAAGTTGCAAACTTTATAAATTCCATGCATGCAACAACCAAGAATAAGGAGGAAAAAGGGGCAAAACTCAAGATCTAGCTACATATATAGATAAAAATCGGATCTTGAATACTCTCAACAGTCCACAAGAGTGCCAAATTGGAGACTAAAGGCTTTACTTGCTATATCCTTGCTTCCTTCACACAATCTTCTCCTTATTTGCTCCAAAAATGTCACAATAACTCACAATATGAGAGGAAATGAGAATTAGGTCTCACATGGTCGATATTAGTGTTTGGAGGCCGATAAGAGATCAACCTTAAAGACTTAAGGAGGTTATACAGGTTGTAAACCCTAAAACTTAGTGTTTCTCATCTAGCCACCAACTCGTCGAGTTTTCCCATACCAACTAATCGAGTTGGTCCAAAAAGGTCCACAGCCTAGAAGCTTTCAACATGTTGAGCTGAGGCCAACAACTCGATGAGTTCCAAGGGGATTTTGCCTTTAAAGAGATAAATCATATTACTAGAAGTCGAGATGTTACAGATGCTTGCTGAAATCAGGAATGTTGGTTCATTTGTAGATATTACTGGTCAAACTGAAAAATACAAAGCAAATGATAAACGATGTTTAAGATAACTATGCGACGCTCTTCCACAAGTAGTATACAACTATGTTCGTGGTTGCAAATCTGCTAAATAAATTTGGGATACTTTGAAAGATAAGTATCAAGCGAGCGAGAAGACGAAGAAAAGTTATGTTAAGTAGTGTCTGCTTGAGTTAGGAGAATTCAAACAGAAAGAAGGTGTAAATATTGAACTCTACTATGATCGTCTTAATGAAGTAATCTTCAAATGCAGTTGATATGGATTCAATTGCACAACCCTTGAATTCAACTTAACTTTTCTGGTGGGGGCTTTGTAAAGAGTGGCATAATATCAGTTTGATGATTAAGACCCAAAGTTTTGACAACTTTTCTCTTGGTGATCTCTACAATGTTTTAATGGCTCATGAAAGTGAAATCAATAAAATTGTTGAAGAAACAAAAATGAGTTTGGGTGGTCCTTTAGCTTTAATGTTGAAGGTGACAAGTAGAGAAGTTGAGGACGAAGAGCTGAGAATGATGGATCAGAAGATGAAGGTCTGATTGTTAATTCTAATGACAAAGTGGTGGCTTTTTACTCAAATAATAAAGTGAAGAATTTTTTCAAGAAGGCATTTAATTCAAAGTATAAAGGAAAAGGAAATTTTAAAGCAAACTCTTCAACTGCTAAGGGAATAAGAGAGGAGATGAAGGTGGGCATGAAAGATATCAATCTTGAGGTTTCGAAGCCAGATAAGAAATTGAAAGGTGACTCTAGTTTCGATTGCCATTACTGTAATGATGCAAACCATATGGCAAGTGACTGCATGTTGAGGAAGAAAGAACAGAAGAAAAAAAATGAAGCATGAGGCTTATTATGCTGCAAAGTTGGAGGAAGTCAAAGCAAAGACGAAAGGGATGTCTTTAGTTTCAAGAGGAAATAGTGAAAGGGATGGAATATATCAAATCTGGTCATCTAGATCAAATGAAGAGGAAATGTGGAACCCCATGCATGGAACTATGTTTGCTGAGTATGAGGAGGGAAGCGAGGAGGAGGAAGAGATGGTAATTGGAAAATGCTTCGTTACTATTGGTGCCGATAAGTCTCCAATAACATCGAAGGTACGCACTCTTCTCGAATCCTTTGAAATTCATTTTTGTTCATATGATCCAATCTTTTCTGACTTCAATAATACTCTATCTTGCTTTAATGACATGTTTATTTAGTTTAGTAGTGACACTGAAAAATCAAAATCCTTACTACTAGAATGTCAAAAAAGATTGGAGTCGAAGCAAGGTAGAGTAGATCTTTTAGAAATGGAGCTTAATAATGTTACTTGTGATATGGATGAGTTAAGAATAGACAATTGTATTTTGCTTAAACAGAGAAACATATATTGTAATTCATCTAACAGACTTTATGCTAAGTTGACTGATTTACTTCATTCATCGGACATAAGCAAAAAACAACATATGAAACTTTTACCTTTCTTGACTTTTGAAAAGGAAAAGATAGACTCGACTACCTATGACTGTGAGAAAAAGATTTTCTGAGTATGACAAGGTCCCAAATGATTCATATTCATATGGTGTTGTTAAGATAGATGAATGTTTAGATGTAAATGATCTGGTTAATATTGTGAATAAGACCTTGACCAAAAACGAACAAATGAAAATTTTGAAAAAGAGTGGACATTCGACATCTAACTTTCAAAACAATTTTGCTGATATCGAAGATGATTCTCACAATATCAGTGAAATTAAGGAGGATGATGTTGTTGATTTTTCTCAGCTATCTATCATTAATGTCACTTCGATGGCTAAGGGTAAAGAAATTTATGCTGATTCTTTGGTTAAAGTTGACCCTGACCAACCCTCAATGGTGAAAGTTCGTGACTATGATTATGTGACTGTCAAAGATAGTCAAACAGATAGTGATGATGACAAAGTTATTCCGAGTGAAACAACTATTACAAGAGTTGTTGATGATCAAGTGTATGAGGATAAATAGAAATTTGAAAAGGTAACGAATGAAAAAGGTCCTCAATATCTCGAATCAAACTTTGTCGTTTATCTAAACTTAAAATGCACATATGATGTTGTCTTTCCAAATCAAGTGTTTGTTACAAAGTAAAACTAGAGATCAACAAAATTGTTGTTGGGGATAACAAAGCAGTTTCGAAAGAAGGATTTTTCTCAACTCAAAGTACTATCGAAAACAATCTTAACAAAAACTCATCTACTTTTAAAATGAAAAAACCTAAAAGAGTTTGGAAAGTAAAGAAGAAAAAGTTAATGATGACAAACCTTCAAATGAATCAGTTTCTCAATATGAAAACATAAAATCTCAAATATTTTATGAACAAATTCAAAAGATGAAGGAATTTCGATGACTAAAGCAAGGAAAAAAATTTATTGGCAAAATGTTGAGTCTCGTAAGCAACACAAATTTTTGTTAACAAAATCATATGAATAGAAAAAGGCTGAACTAGCTAAGAATTCTTCTCAAAGTAAGTCTTTTGTTCAGAAAAAACCCTCTAAAAAACAAAACAAATTTATCAAAAAGTGTTAGGTCATAAATTGTGGTTTATACTTTGCTTTTCATAAGCTATTAGAGTTCTTGGTCTAGGATTGAAAACACCATGTTTTGGTGTTGTTTGGACCGAAATCTCATGTGATTACAGTTAGGCTTAATGTTATTTTGTTTGGGTTTTGGTTTGGGCTTTGGTTATTAGGTCTAGGTATAAATACTGTTATTTTATCCTTCTAATGAGTAGGGATGTTTTTGGGTGCTGCCATAAGCCAAGAATGAGATATAGAGAGAAACAGAGAGAAAACCGTGTGTAATCAAGAATCTTATGTACCTGACTATTCATCTATAATACTGTGCATTGAAGATTAATCATCATGTTCTTATTCCATATTATATCTTGCATCATTCACTTGATTGGGATTCCACACCATCATAGTGAAATCCGATTGATACGTAGTGTTTGGGGACTTACAAGTGGTATAAGAGTTTCGAATGGTATCAATAGAATTGGCAAGATATTCGGAGTTTCTTGGTTTTTTCTTGGATTTCCAGGTGTTTTTGAATTGTTTTGGATGAATTTTTGGCTGTTTGTTCTTCGTGGTCTTCATATTTTTGGAGTTTTGATCGAGTTTGACTTTAAAAATTAAAAGTTTCATGTTTTTGGCAAGTTTTGTGTGATTTTTGGCCAAATTTTGCGAGATCTCGGCAGGATCTTCGGTCTCGGTCAAACCCTAGGAGGATCTTGGCAGCCAGCAACAATTTCAGAGGCTCAACAATGTTTTCGGTCGGTGTTGCAAGTTCTCGGTCCGAAGCTGCGGAGGTTCTCGGTGTACTGATTTCAGCCTCACTGGTTTACGGTCTACTTCTCGGTCTCAAATTTTGATTAAACGATCTAAGAGTTTGCGGTGCGAGACTTCTCAGTTAGGATGAGAAGCCTCGCATTTTCAGTCTAAAAATCAAGTTTTCGGTATTAAAGCCTCGATTTCAGTATTAAAGCTTCGTTTTTTTATATTAAAGCTTCGTATTTGGTCAAAAAGCCTCGTATTTGGTCAAATACTCTCGTTTTTGGTCTTGAAATTTCATTTTCAGCCTAGAAACTTTTGTTTTCGGTCAAGGTTATTCTTTTTGGACAAAAATTTTGACTTTCATCTTTGACTTTCAAGTTCGACTTTTGACTTTCAAGTTTGACTTTTGACTTTTAAATTTGACTTTCGACTTTCAAGTTTTCACGTTTGACTTTAAAGTTTGGCTTTCAACTTGGACTTTCAAGTTTGACTTTTCTAGTTTGACTTTTAAGTTTGACTTTCGAGGTTTCAAGTCAAAGGGCATTTTCTTGGCTTTAGAATTAGTTCTATTTTTGGTAAATTATCTTTTTTGGTGAATAATGAGTTCTTCAATCACCAAGGTTAATGAAACTTCATGCCCTCAGTCCCATGAAGCTAAATTTAAACATTATCGTGATCAACATGAATTATTAATTAGGGAAATTGAGGACCTTAAATATGAATGATACACTCTCTGAAAGGCCCAAAAACTATTAATACCTAATATTAAGTTTGTGTATGAACCATTTTGAACCTTTTAATATTGTTTCATAGAACTTCCTTTTATTAAGTAATAACTTGGAGTTTGAATAAGTTATAAAAACATGATTTTTACACTTATAATTCAATATTTCAAAAGTTGTTGTAATTAACAATTTTATAAAACCAATTTTTATTTATTTATTTTATGGGTAGAATAGGTTATATCTAATGTGAAAAATTAAATTATTAACCACACAAAATATTTACTTGAAAAATATACATCATAAGCATGAATTTGTCATAAACAAGCCTTGAACTATATAACACTTTTGTGAGCCAACACAAAAGTGTTAAGTCATTACTAAGGGGCAAAAGAACCAAATATTATAAGTTGTTCTTCATGTGAACTTCAAGCTCCCACTTGCAATGACAACCAACTTTGTTGCAATTTTATAAAACTTTATAAAACTTATGAACTTTTATAAAATTATTATAAAACCGCGGGTCTCCATGGTTCATCAAGAGATGGCCTCCATCTTCATTTTGTTACATTTTTCATAAAATAAATCTAGTCTAAAACTAATCTATTACATAAAAATAACAAGAATAAAACTTGCTACTTTTATTACATACTTTATGAATAAAAGAATATTACAAACCATTTTCAACTAAATCACACAAACAACACAAATGTTCCAAGGCTTGTCTATACACTCTAAAACTCATATAAACATAAAACAACCTTTGTTATTCTAAGATAACTTTAAATAACAAAAAATGCATGTAAGTTTTTGTCATATAAACTAACAATTATAAAGTTGTCGAGGAAATTAATATGTATGAATTTGTTTTTATACAAAAATAGGTTATCCATATTCTCCAAAAGCTAAGCTTTCCATAAATAAAAAAATCTAACTAAACTAGCAAGGTGACTCTGATACCAATTATTGGGTTTTATTTAAAACTTAGTTTTTAAAAACTATAAATAATGGCAAATGGAAGGCTTGAGTTTTATAAATAACATAAACATTTTATCACACACCAAGGATCATCTTTCAAGTAAAGGAAAGATTTAAAACACAGCCGTAGAAGGAAGAAGTGGTAACAACCTTTGAAGCACTTTGAGTCCTCTAGGGAAGGCTTGGAAGTTGATGGAGTGAGGATGAACCCTTAAGACACCAAAAATGTACCAACTTGATGTAATGCTAGTTACAACTCTTAAGCTTTAAGTAAAAACAAGATTATGACTTAAAGAGAGAATGAAAGCAACAATAAATCTTCAAAGTGCAAGACTTTAGAGAGAATATAGAGAGGGGAGGGAGGCTTGCGGCCTTTTGCTTGTTTTTTTTTGGTGTAAGAAGAAGATTGCAAGAATGCAATCTTTATATAACCATGAAGTGAAGTCAATACCCACTAGATCTTAAACCTTTTTTGCAAGCATGTCCCTATGGCATGAGTGTGTTTCTTCTAGCTTGTATTCTTTTCAATAAACAAATACAAAAGGTCATACCCTTCACTAGTCTAGACTAGTTTCGACCAATGTTTAAATTTTATAAAATCCAAGTTTATAAAATATAATCTGTATTTGGGTAAAAGACAAAAGACTCAACTAGTCCAAAATAACAGTACATGACTTATTAATTCATACATTATCAAATAATGTGTTACTTGTATTGTAAAATAATTATTTCGTTGAAATAAAATTTTTCTCAATTTATTATAAGAGTTTATGAATATTTATTAAAATCAATTTCTAATAAATAATCATTTATATCAAGTTGTTGTTAGTGTGACCCTTAGGATCATATGTTATTTAGCAATATCATTTTAATATGACTCTTGAGCATACTAAATGTTTCAGAAATCCGGTATGTTTATGAAAGCTACTTAAATGAGTCTCAAGCTGGTAGTTCTTCTTCAAGGGAATCAAATCCTTCTGTTCAAAAGTGGCAAGCTATTGCCAAAGTGAAAGTTGAGTTATAAAAAACCGTTGATGGTAAATGGAAAGTTAGTATCGACTCTAAAGCATTGAATGATTTCATTTCGATACCTAAGTCTGTGGAAGTTGACTTAATCAATAGTTTGAAATCAAAAATTCATAATTGGGTTTTTGGATCTTCATTTCATAATGCATTTCAATCTAATCACCAAGGACCCAAAAAGCCTTGGGGACCTAAATTTTTTCATTGATTGCAGGTTTAATGTGACGAGCAATACGATGAACATTGGTACATTGATAATGGTTGCTCTCATCAAATGACTGGTAGGAAGGAAAATTTTCAAGATTATCAAAGCTTGAAAAATGTTGGTGTGGTGAAATTTGGGAATAACAATAAATGCAAAGTTAAAGGATATGGTAAAGTAACGAATGGAAAGTTAATGGTTAACCGAGTGACATATGTCGAAGGTCTTTAGCACAACTTGATACGTGTCTTGCAACTTGTTGTGGGCATTGGCAATCAAGTAGTCTTCGATGAAGAAGGATGTGTCATTTCGCATAAAGAAAACAAAGAAGTGTTTCTCAAGTCGAAAAGAAAAAAAATATATGTTCACTCTTGATATCAAGCCAAGTGTTGGTGTTCCTTGAGTATGTTTTCTTTCGAAGGCGTCATCTAATCTAAGCTAGCTATGGCGTCACAAACTTTCTCACTGGAATTTCAAAAGTTTAAACAAATTGGTGGTAAATGAACTTGCTCGAGGCTTACAAGTTTTAAAGTTTGATAATGATTCGTTATGTGTAGCATGAAAACAAGGGAAGCTACATCGTCAAGGTCATCCGATTGTCATTGATTCGAAGATCATCAAACCTCTTGAATTAATTCACATTGACCTTTGTGACGCTTCGACTGTTGGGGCTCAACAAAAAGAGGTACATATTGGTCATTGTTGATGACTTTTCAAGGTTCACTTGGGTGTACTTTCTTTGATAGAAGTCTGACACTACTCAAGTAATTATTTATTTCATTAAGCAGATCGAACTCCGTTTGCGCAAGAAAGTGATAAAGATAAAAAGTGACAATGACACAGAATTCAAGAATTAAGTTCTTGATAAATTTCTGACTGATCTTGGAATAGCTCATAATTTTTCATCTCCTTACACACCACAAAAAAATAGTGTTGTTGAAAGGCGGAACAGATCACTGTGCGAAGCAACAAGGACGATGCTCACATATGCAAAGTTATCTCAATATTTGTGGATCGAAGTCGTTTCGACAACATGTTTCACACATAATTGATCTTTTATGCATACTCATTTTAACATCACCCCTTATGAAATCATTAACAATTGGAAGCCAAATGTGAAATGTTTCCATGTTTTTGGTTGCAGGTGCTTTGTTATGAATCGTAAGGATAACCTTTCGAAATTTTATTCAAAAGCTAATAAGGGGATATTCGTGGGATATTCACATAATTGTGTTGCATATAGGGTGTTTAATAAGCGGACTAGGAAGATTGAAGAAACATTCAATATAACTTTCAATGATTATTTTGTTAAACGTGTACAAAAGACTTTCAAACAAAAGCCTATTCTTAATGAAAATTCTGATGATTCATCAATTTCAAATTCTTTCGATTTTGATTATGATTTAATTTTTTGTGTTCCTGACAGGGCTAGCGATGCTGAAGTACATGCTACACATAATTAGATTCTTGATGTTTCGAAGCATTCTGATGATTCGACTATAACATTAGATGACAATATTTCACAATCCACAATGAATTCTCCAATACAAGTCAAAAATCACCTAGTGTTTCAAGGTGATCAAGTGGAGGGGAGCACTTGAATTCAATACCTAATGTTGAGGGGGATCATGTTCATACGAATTCAGATGTCGAGGGGGAGCATACTTATATTGATCCTATTGTCGAGGGGGAGCAAAATGGATCTATACCAACTACTTCTACTACTCAAGCTGATGTTTTTCATGATATGTCTGAAAATGTGTAAAATACAGATGAAGGTTCTGAAACAGACGAAATGTTCGAAGGCGCACCTTTGGACTTCGATTATGCATATCCAGCGTTGGATAAATGGACACTAAATCATCCTCAAGATCAAATTCTTGGTGATCCTCATGTTAGGGTTCTAACAAGGGGTTAGCTTCGTGCTAAAAATGAGATACTTAATGTTCATAATTTTTTTTACATGTTTAATGTTTTCATTTCAAAAATTGAACCAAAATCACTAAAGGCTGCTATGGAACATCCTGATTGGGTAGTTTCTATGCAATTTGAACTTGCTGAATTTGAGTGAAACAAGGTTTGACGACTTGTTACAAGACATGATAATGTATCAGTGATAGGCTTAGAATGGATTTTTAAAAATAAAAATGATAAATAGGGTAATGAGGTTCGAAACAAAGAAAGGCTAGTTGTAAAAGGATATTCACAACAACAAGGTATCGATTATGAGGAAACATTTTCCTATGTTGCAAGACTCGAGGTCGTTCAAATATTTTTGGCTTATGCAGCGCACACGGACTTCGATGTTTACCAAATGGATGTCAAATGTGCATTTCTCAATAGAGTTTTGGAAGAAAATATACATGTCGAATAACCACCAGGTTTCATTAATGAAAAATTTCCTAATCAATGTTATACTCTTGAGAAACCGGTGTATGGATTAGAACAGGCACCACAGGCTTGGTATGAAACTCTTACTCATTTTTTGAAATTATCTAAATTTAAAAAAGGTTGAGTTGATCCTACTCTCCTTCTAAAGAAAGTTGGGGATCATTTGATGCTTGGTCAAATTTATGTAGGATATTAACTTTGGTTCGATCGACCCTGCATTGTCTAAGGAATTTGAAAACATAATAAAAAGTCGATTCGAAATGAGTATGATGGGGAAGATTAATAATTTTTTGGGATTAAATATTCATCAAAGCAGAGATGGTATTTTCATAAATCGAGAGAAGTATTCTCGCAATCTTCTTGAGAAGTTTGGGATGACAAATAGTTCAAAATTGCGAGTACTGATGGTTGTTGGCACACGCTTAGGCCCTTCGTTGGACAAGCCTGCTGTAAACGTTCAGTTATACATGAGCATGATCGGTTCATTACTTTACTTAATAGCAAGTAGACCTGATATAATGTTTGCTGTTTGTAATTGTGCCAGATATCTATCGAATCCCAAAGAACCCCATATAACTGCTGTGAAGAAGATTTTTTGATATCTCAAAGTGACAGTTTCGTTGGGTTTATGGTACCCTTCTAAGAATGGTTTCTTCGTTCAAGCATTTTCGGATGCTGATCTTGGTGGTTATTAACTTGACAGGAAAAGCACTTTTGGTGGATGCCAATTTTTGGACGAGAAGCTTGTTAGTTGGCAATCAAAGAAACAAACATGTGTTTTGATTTCCTTAACAGAAGTAGAATATGTTGTTGTTGTAGTGTGAACTTCTCAAGTCATATGGATACAAAGCCAACTAAATGATTATGCAATTAACATGAAGAAGATTCTATTGTATTGCGATTCACAGAGTGCCATACACATCTGTCATAATCCAGTGCAACATTTGAAGACCAAACATATCGCACTTCGATATGATTTTATCAATAATCATGTTGTAGATGGAAACATCGAGGTTCGTTTTGTAAAAACGATGGATCAACTTGCTGATATCTTTAATAAACCTTTGGATGAAAAATCTTTCCTAAGGACAAAGGATTTTGGCATGGTTAGGCATGCTTGATGCAAGTACAGTTCCCAATTTGTCATCATAATGGAACACACAGTGCAATCGACTTCTCAGTTAAGGAATCATACGTTACTGTTCACGGTTCAGCGTTCGACATGCTTCAATTTCGAAAAACCTTTGAACGATCCAGCTTACACTTCGTTTTATAAGGACACTTATAGTATCGATTCATCAACTCTTGATGTCTATATATCTCACTTCGTTTATTAGGTAACATTTTATTGCTTTTTTAAAAACAAAAGACCAAAAATATTTTATTTCGTTTGTTCTTTGTTTTCAAAAAGATTTTATTTCATTTGTTCTTTATTTTTAAAAACAAAAATTACAAAAAGATTTTCTTATTTTTCGGTCTTTTCATTTCAAAAACAAAAATTTCAAAAAGATTTTTTTATTTTTGTCTTTTCATTTCAAAAAAAAATTTTGAAAAAGATTTTCTTATTTTTTTTTCTTTTCAATTCAAAAACAAAAATCAAAAAATATTTTTTTGTTATATTTGTGTGGTTAATGATTTTTAGTGTAGAGAACAAAATTGACATATTTTGGTGGTCTTTGCTTCATTACTGGAGGGGACATGTATATTTTCAAAACTTTACACTAGTTAGGTATCCTTAGAATCATGATGTTGTATGTCGACCTAAGCCTCATAGACTCAATATGTGTTGAAGCCTTAATGGACCACTCACCACAAGGGTTCCTTCCCAATGAGGCTATATTCGCATTAGTTGACGAGCTACCTTTCTATTCTCATCTTGAGTTGAGAGATTTCTTCTTGGTCCTTATCAATCACAGAGGCACAACATGTTTCTTGAACAATCTTTTTCATCAACATACTTCTTCACGAATCACACACTTCACTTGCGTATCCTTGACATCTCTAGTAGAAACCAATCAGAATGTAGATACTGCACAAGTCGGTGTTAATGATCCTGATTCATGAGACCGTGATGATGGGGAAACACAAAATACCCAACCATTTAAGGAATTGGCGGTGAACACCATGTTCAAGATTATAACAAAACATTTGTTCCTGTACCATTCGTTGATATTCAAAATCATATTTCTTTCGATTTGCGTGGTCTTGACAAAATGATCTTATCCCAAGACATTTTTCTCAACATGATCCATCTCTTATTTGTTTTTGAAATATGATTTTCATTTGAATATCACTTCGTATCTTCGTCACTTACATATTTATCTGACCTTCACTTGTCACTAACTACACTGGTCATACAAGTAATTTTGATCATCGAATTCACACTTATTTTTGAAACGACCCAAAAATACAACCCAAAAATTTTGTTTTTCGATATAATCAAAACCATAATCAGAGTGTCATATAATAAAACCATACGTGATGTATTCCAACATAATAGAAAACACTGTGCGGAAACGGTATCATACTACGGCAAATCAAAACAAACTAAATCAATCCCAGGCTAAAAGCTAAAGCTGTGGTGTGTGCGATGCCGTCACCCCGAGCTCTTCCCTTTGCTTGCGGAAGTACCTGAAACCAAAACTGAAACTGTAAGCACGAAGCTTAGTGAGCTCCCCCAAACTACCAC
This sequence comes from Lactuca saligna, assembly GCF_052625555.1. NCBI lineage: Eukaryota > Viridiplantae > Streptophyta > Magnoliopsida > Asterales > Asteraceae > Lactuca > Lactuca saligna. The sequence continues at coordinate 203,510,202 of NC_136424.1, read as the reverse complement.
ATACCATACAATAACATATAAACACATATTGGGCCTTGCCCACTGCATCGGGCCGAAGCCCGGAAACTGCATCGGACCGAAGTCCGGAACTGACCGGGACCTTGTCCCCTGCATCGGACCAAAGTCCGGAACTAACTGCATCGGACCGAAGTTCGGAACTAACTGCATCGGACCAATGTCCGGAACTAATTGCATCGGACCGAAGTCCGGAACTAATTGCATCGGACCAATGTCCGGAACTAACTGCATCGGACCGAAGTCCGGAACTAACTGCATCGGACCAATGTCCGGAACTAACTGCATCGGACCGAAGTCCGGAACCGACTGCATCGGACCAATGTCCGGAACTAACTGCATCGGACCGAAGTCCGGAACTGACTAACTGAACAAGGCATAGCATAACACATCAAGTAGCATAAACACATATACGGCATACTACATCGGACCGTAGCCCGGAACACATAATACCTAACGCATAAAACATAGCACACAAATCCTGTTCGAGCCACGAAGGCATCGAACATACTAGCTACTGCATCGGACCTAAATCCGGAAACTACTGCTAACTGAACGGGCCGGCATTGTGGCCTTAGACCCGTTCCTACTGGAAGGAAACTCACCTCGTAAGCTGGCTGCTGAGTGTGTGGCTCGGGAAGCTAACGGCTGCTGCTCCTGAATCTCCTCGGCTACAAGTCCATAAACACACTCAATCAAATACTAAACACTGCACTTGGGGTAAAATGACTCTTTTACCCTTGGTCAAAGTTACTCTTATTTGGACTGACTCGCCGAGTTGGGCCACCCAACTTGCCGAGTCCTACTCTCACTTTTCACTCTTACTCGCTGCTACTCGTCGAGTCTGGCATCGACTCGACGAGTACCCTCTTAATCCAAGAACTCAGACAATCTTCATCCGACTCGCCGAGCCGGATGAACAAACTCGACGAGTTGTTCTTGATCTTAAGGAGATTGCCTTGGACTCGCCGAGTTGATGAACAACTCGCCGAGTCCCTCCATCACTGAGTTTACCCTCAACTCGCTGAGTCCACTCTCTAGCTCACTGGGTTCACTCGACACTGGTAAAAATGAAGGAATCGGGAACTCGCGACCCAACTCGCCAAGTCGTTCTTCCCGACTCGCCGAGTTGCCGCCATGCAACTGATTTTTACTCGATTTTGTTTGAATCCAACACATACAATTGATAGATCTGGGTCCAATAAGCTGATTTACCACGTAAAGTTTCCAACTTTACGTGTACAACCTCATGAATAAGGGAAATAAGGCTAAAAGATGCATAAAATGGGTAGATCGATGGTTAATATGCAAAGTAACTCCAAAAAGGCAGTAGATCTAGGCTCTACAACACCCAATCATTCAGATCTAAAGATATCTCGGCCTATTAAGGTATTCATGCAAACATAAGGCTTGGAACAAGCATCAACTAGATCTTAGAAGAGCTTTAATGGAGGTTTAAAGCATATAACAAGAGGGGAAATCCGAAAATACCTCAAATAACTCAGATTTGCCCTTGGATCTTTGCACTACACCTCTTCTCCTTGCTCCTTTCTTCTTCTCCTTCTTCAAACCTTCACAAAATGGCACAAAACACTTAGCTCACACAAGGGAGGATTAGGGTTCTTTCTCACAGTGCTCTCAGGGTGAGGGAGGCGAGAATGGGGGCTATAAGGTGGTTTAAATAGTGGGCAACCCGGGGATTTAGGGTTTCACCCAGACGGATGGACTCGCCGAGTCAGGGATATGGACTCGCCGAGTCCCCGGCTCACGCGTGCTCGAAGTCGCGACCCTACTCGGCGAGTCAGGCTAGAACTCGCCGAGTCCCTCTTGAAAACTTACAACAATTACCAATGAATTAACGTACCGGGAACGGGTCGTTACAATTCTCCCCCACTTGTCTCAGACTTCGTCCTCGAAGTCTGCTACGGCTGGATCTGCAAAAATTTCCGGGTAGTGCGCTCTCATCTCCTCCTCAGCCTCCCACGTCCATTCAGACCCCTTCCGGTGCTGCCACTGCACCTTTACTAGCTGAATTACCTTGTTCCTCAAGGTCTTGATCTTCTGTTCCAGAATCTCGACCGGTCTCTCAATATAATTCAGACCGCTATCAACCTGGATATCCTCTAAGGGAACGACTGCCATCTCATCCACTAAACACTTCCTTAACTGCGACACATGGAATGTGTTGTGTATCTGACTAAGCTCCTCAGGAAGATCTAACCGATAAGCAACCCGACCCACCCGGGCCAAAACCCTGAAAGGACCAATAAATCTGGGGCCCAACTTGCCCCTCTTCCGGAACCTGATGACACCTTTCCAAGGTGAGACTTTCAGAAGAACCATATCTCCCACTTGGAACTCCAAGTCCGAACGCCTCCTGTCGGCGTAGCTCTTCTGTCGACTCTGCGCAGTCTGCAGCCTACTACGGACCTGCTGGATCAACTCCGTCGTCTTGAGCACCACTTCGGTGCTCCCTATGACTCGCTGACCGACCTCGCCCCAACAAATCGGGGTCCTGCACTTCCTGCCATACAGCATCTCAAAAGGAGGTCGATCAATACTCGCATGATAACTATTGTTATACGAGAATTCCGCTAACGGAAGATACGTATCCCAACTGTCTCTAAAATCTAGAACACATGCCCTAAGCATGTCCTCAAGAGTCTGAATCGTCCTCTCGCTCTGTCCGTCTGTCTGAGGATGAAAAGCGGTGCTGAAATGGAGACGAGTACCCATCTCGTCGTGGACCCGCTTCCAGAATCTGGACGTGAATCGAACATCTCGGTCCGACACCACCGATACCGGCACCCCATGACGCGCCACAATCTCCCGCACATAGATATCGGCTAACTTTTCCGCCGATATACCCTCCTGAATCGGAATAAAATGGGCACTCTTCGTCAACCGATCCACTACTACCCATATCGAGTCCACTCCACGTGCGGTCCTGGGGAGTTTGGTGACAAAATCCATGGTGATATCCTCCCATTTCCACACGGGAATGTCTAACGGCTGCATCTTGCCGTGAGGTCTCTGGTGCTCCGCCTTGACCTTCCGGCAGGTCAAACATCTCTCAACATACCAAGCGACGTCCCGCTTCATGCAAGGCCACCAATAATCAGGTCGAAGATCTCGATACATCTTCGTCGCTCCCGGGTGGATAGAAAATCGAGACTTATGGGCCTCGTCCATCAATACTTGTCGTACCCCACCCCAGTACGGTACCCATATCCTACCATGAATCATCAACAAACCCCGACTGTCGTAATCAAATGAAGCTACTCGGCCCACTATCCTCTCACACTTCTGCCTCTCCTCCTTGAGGCCCTCCATCTGAGCCTCCTTGATCCGCTCCAATAACGGAGTGATCACTGTCATCCTCATACACAGACCTCTGATAGGGGTCGTCGACACTTTGCGGCTCAGGGCGTCGGCCACCACATTGGCCTTCCCTGGATGATAAAGGATCTCATAGTCATAGTCCTTCAACACGTCTAACCATCTCCTCTGCCTCATGTTCAAACTCGGCTGATCCATAAGATATCGCAAACTCTTGTGATCCGTGTATATAGTACAGCGGACCCCATAAAGCTAATGTCTCCAAATCTTGAGGGCAAATACAACTGCCCCCAGCTCCAAGTCGTGGGTAGGATAATTAGCCTCGTGAGGCTTCAAGTGTCTCGAGGCATAAGCTACCACATGGCCTCGCTGCATCAATACTGCTCCCATACCTATGATCGAAGTATCACAATAGACTACGAAATCCTCTACTCCCTCTGGCAAGGTAAGGATCGGAGCCTCGCACAATCTCTGCCCGAGAGTCTCGAACGCCGCCTGCTGCTCAGGCCCCCAACGAAAAACCACCGACTTCTTGGTTAGTCGGGTGAGCGGCACTGCTATCTTGGAGAAGTCCTGAATAAATCTCCGATAATACCCTGCCAACCCCAGGAAGCTCCGAATCTCAGATGGAGACCTCGGGACCTCCCACTGCATCACGGCCTCAATCTTGGCCGGATCTACCAAAATACCCCTCTGGTTGACGAGATGACCAAGAAACTGCACCTCGCGCAACCAGAACTCACACTTGGAGAACTTTGCGAAAAGTCTCTCCCTCCTCAAAGTCTCCAACACCTCCCGCAGGTGCTCCTCGTGCTGCCCCTGTATCTTGGAATACACCAAGATGTCATCTATAAACACTATCACCGACCGATCCAGCATCGGTCTGCACACGCGGTTCATGAGATCCATGAACGCGGCTGGGGCATTGGTGAGCCCAAATGGCATCACCACGAACTCATAATGACCATACCGGGTCCTGAAAGCAGTCTTCTGTACATCCTCATCTCTAACCCTCATCTGATGATAACCGGAGCGTAGATCGATCTTGGAGAACCAAGACGCTCCCTGAAGCTGATCAAACAAGTCATCTATCCTCGGAAGTGGGTAACGGTTCTTCACCGTTACTTTGTTCAACTCCCGATAATCAATGCACATACGATGCGACCCATCCTTCTTCCTCACAAATAAGATCGGCGCTCCCCAAGGCGAACTGCTCGGCCGAATGAAACCCTTGTCTAACAGCTCCTGAAGCTGTGTGGACAACTCCTGCATCTCAGGGGGAGCAAGTTGATACGGTGTCTTGGCTATCGGAACCGCACCAGGAACTAGGTCGATCTTGAACTCAACCTGCCTCTCTAGAGGTATCCCCGGCAAATCCTCGGGAAACACATCCGGGTAGTCACGAACAATAGGAACATCATCAATCGTCGTCTTGCCCTTCTCCCGGGCATCCAAGACGTAAGCTACAAAACCGGCGCAACCCTGCTGAACATAGCGCCTCGCCCTTGCGGCGGAACAAAAGATCGGTCCTCGCTGGGGCCTCTCGCCCTGAATCACTATCTCTCCCCCACTGGGAGTGCGAACCCTCACTAGCTGAAGCTCACAATCAATCACCGCCCCATTGGGGCTTAGCCAATCCATACCCACAATAACTTTATTCCCTCGCAGGGGAATAGGAACCAGGTCCACTGAAAACTGCTCATCAAATATCTGAAGGGAACACCCTCTATGTACTCTGCCGACCCTCACGGTCGTATCATCTGCTATCTCAACCTCTAATGGACAATCCAGCTCCCCTGGAGCTCTGCTAAATCTCTTGCTAAGCGCAAGCGATACAAATGATCGGGTAGCCCCCGAATCGAACAATACCAAAGCAGAGATGCCGTTCACCGAGAACGACCCTAAGTAAAACATATCATCAAGTAATATTCAAACGATATTATAACAATTAAGAGATGGAGGAAAGATACATACCCGTCACCACATCAGGAGTCGCTCGCGCCTCCTCTGCTGTCATCTGAAATGCCCTGCTCTTCGCCACTGGCGCATCAGATCGGCCCTGCCGGCCATCCGTAATCCTCAAGGTGGCAGGGGCAGGTGCAACCACCTTCCCTGCTGAAGCTAAACTGGGACACTGGGACCTTTTATTTCCCCTCTGATTGCACTAAAATCAAATCAGATCTGATGCTGTAACCGTAGTAGCAGGGGCCATACAATCCTTACTCAAATGCCTAGTCCGACCGCACTTGTAGCAGCCGGAACTCCCTGCCTTGCACGCCCCCTCGTGCAATCTCCCACACTTGCCACACCGACCGTGGCTCTGCTGACTCCTAGACCTGTGATCTGAAACCTTGGGCTTTTTGCCCACACTACCTGAACCCGAAACCGCCTCCGGTTTCCTCTTCTTCTCCATCTCGAGATCAATCTCCCTCTCTCTAGCTCTGGAAATCATGTCGTCCAGCGTTTTACAACTGGACCGGCTCACAAACATGCGGATGTCACTCCGCAACATCTCATGATAGCGGGCCTTCTTCATCTCCTCATCGGCTGCATACTGAGGAACAAGAAGGGCCCACTCCCTGAACTTGGCGGTGATCTCCGCCACTGTCTCTGTAGTCTGGGTAAGTTCCTGAAACTCCCTAGCTAACTGCTGCACCTCAATGACCGGTGCAAACTCCACCCTGAACCTGGTAGAGAAATCAGCCCAGGTCATGGCATCCAATGCCGCATCATCCCCGATGGCATGTCCGACCTCCTCCCACCAATCCCGTGCCCTGTCCTTCAGGAGACAGGACGCCAATCTGACCTTGTCCCCCTCGGGACACCTGCTAGTGCGGAAAGCGTTGGCCACATCCGCCAACCATCTGGTACTCGCTATGGGGTCCCGCGCCCCATGGTAGTCTGGAGCCCCGCATGCCCTGAACTCCCTGAATGTAAGTGTGCGCGACCCCATCACGGCCGCCATCTCAGCACGGAAAGTACTCAATCTCTCATCCATCAGCTCTAAAATACCCTCCTTGATCGAACCGAAGATCACAGGAGTCTGCTCCAGTATGATGCGGGTAACCTCAGAAGAAAGGAACTCTCTGGTCTGCTCATCCATCTGCCCGACCTCCGGGCCTGATCCCGATCCTGATCCCCCTCCGGCATCTGAGCTGCCGACTGCTGGTCTCGGACGCAAAACTACCATTCTGAAACATTTCATAACAACATCAGAACACTGAAATATCTCAAGGGATCATGATACTACTACTAGCTTCCTGGTCTTGTCTTGGCCATCCTTGATTCGAGTACGGATCCTCTGCTTTCAGTAGTACGGGCCCATACTACCTTCCACATCTATCCGTACTTTCCTCAAGAACTGCCTTGACTCCACCAAGTCACTTCTACTACTGCCATTCTCTGCTACTCTCATCCTAGGCTTGCCCTAGGGAAACCTCAAGCTCAACACGACTGGTCCTCAGCTGCTGTAGGTCTCCTCATAATGCCAGTTAGCCACCACCTAAACACCATCACATGTGATGAGGATCAGATAATCCTTCAAGTAAAAGATCCGTCCCTACAACGGTTGGACTCAAACAAGAGCTGCGCAATAGGGCCAGTTCCAGCACTCTGGGATTATTCAAACCTGATCACATGTGGTGTGACGTGTTCACCTAATGGCTAACTCCCACTACTCAGAACCCCACAAAGCACGAAGCAAGCAGCATTCGGACAAGGGAACCAGACTCAAACAAAACTATCCTCGTAACAAGAAACGGCACTAGCATAGGATGCTAAGCTCATACTATCAGGCATAACCTAAACAGGCTATCCTACTGCTGTCTACTCAATTCTAGCATGCAATACTCATAAAGCTGTAACACATAAGCAGGCACATAAGGCATTCTCTTAGATCCTTAGCCCTATACTAGCATGCTGTTCTACTGAAACTAAAACTGAACAAATAACTTGTATGGGTAATTTGGGAGTACTTACTTGAGCTCGGCTGACCGCATGCACACACCTCTATCTTGTTAAAAACAATTCTTTCTTTCTAAGTGCTTTCAAAATTCTTTTTGTAAAACATTTTTATTTTACTAAAATCTTTTATTTCCCTTAGTTTGAGTTCAGATACACCCGGAAGTGTATCCGAATCCCTCAAACCAGGGCTCTGATACCAACTTGAAACGATCCAAAAATACAACCCAAAAATTTCGTTTTTCAATATAATCAAAACCATAATCAGAGTGTCATATAATAAAACCATACGTGATGTATTCCAACATAATTGAAAACACTGTGCGGAAACTGTATCATACTATGGCAAATCAAAACAAACTAAATCAATCCTAGGCTAAAAGCTAAAGTTGTGGTGTGTGCGATGCCGTCACCCCGAGCTCTTCCCTTTGCTTGCGGAAGTACCTGAATCCAAAACTAAAACTGTAAGCACGAAGCTTAGTGAGCTCATCCAAACTACCACATACCATACAATAACATATAAACACATATTGGGCCTTGCCCACTGCATCGGGCCGAAGCCCGAAAACTGCATCGGACCGAAGTTCGGAACTGACCGGGACCTTGTCCCCTGCATCGGACCGAAGTCCGGAACTAACTGCATCGGACCGAAGTCTGGAACTGACTGGGACCTTGTCCCCTGCATCGGACCGAAGTCCGGAACTAACTGCATCGGACCGAAGTCTGGAACTAACTGCATCGGACCAATGTCCGGAACTAACTGCATCGGACCGAAGTCCGAAACTAACTGCATCGGACCAATGTCCGGAACTAACTGCATCGGACCGAAGTCCGGAACCGACTGCATCGGACCAATGTCCGGAACTAACTGCATCGGACCGAAGTCCGGAACTGACTGACTGAACAGGGCATAGCATAACACATCAACTAGCATAAACATATATACGGCATACTACATCGGGCCGTAGCCCGGAACACATAATACTTAACGCATAAAACATAGCACACAAATCCTGTTCGAGCCACGAAGGCATCGAACATACTAGCTACTGCATCGGACCTAAATCCGGAAACTACTGCTAACTGAACGGGCCGACATTGTGGCCTTAGACCCGTTCCTACTGGAAGGAAACTCACCTCGTAAGCTGGCTGCTGAGTGTGTGGCTCGGGAAGCTAACGGCTGCTGCTCCTGAATCTCCTCGGCTACAAGTCCATAAACACACTCAATCAAATACTAAACACTGCACTTGGGGTAAAATGACTCTTTTACCCTTGGTCAAAGTTACTCTTATTTGGACTGACTCGCCGAGTTGGGCCACCCAACTCGCCGAGTCCTACTCTCACTTTTCACTCTTACTCGCTGCTACTCGTCGAGTCTGGCATCGACTCGACGAGTACCCTCTTGATCCAAGAACTCAGACAATCTTCATCCGACTCGCCGAGCCGGATGAACAAACTCGACGAGTTGTTCTTGATCTTAAGGAGATTGCCTTGGACTCGCCGAGTTGATGAACAACTCGCCGAGTCCCTCCATCACTGAGTTTGACCTCAACTCACTGAGTCCACTCTCTAGCTCACTGGGTTCACTCGACACTGGTAAAAATGAAGGAATCGGGAACTCGCGACCCAACTCGCCGATTCGTTCTTCCCGACTCGCTGAGTTGCCGCCATGCAACTGATTTTTACTCGATTTTGTTTGAATCCAACACATACAATTGATAGATCTGGGTCCAATAAGCTGATTTACCACGTAAAGTTTCCAACTTTACGTGTACAACCTCATGAATAAGGGAAATAAGGCTAAAAGATGCATAAAATGGGTAGATCTATGGTTAATATGCAAAGTAACTCCAAAAAGGCAGTAGATCTAGGCTCTACAACACCCAATCATTCAGATCTAAAGATATCTCGGCCTATTAAGGTATTCATGCAAACATAAGGCTTGGAACAAGCATCAAGTAGATCTTAGAAGAGCTTTAATGTAGGTTTAAAGCATATAACAAGAGGGGAAATCCGAAAATACCTCAAATAACTCAGATTTTCCCTTGGATCTTTGCACTACACCTCTTCTCCTTGCTCCTTTCTTCTTCTCCTTCTTCAAACCTTCACAAAATGGCACAAAACACTTAGCTCACACAAGGGAGGATTAGGGTTCTTTCTCACAGTGTTCTCAGGGTGAGGGAGGCGAGAATGGGGGCTATAAGGTGGTTTAAATAGTGGGCAACCCGGGGATTTAGGGTTTCACCTAGACGGATGGACTCGCCGAGTCAGGGATATGGACTTGCCGAGCCCCGGCTCACGCGTGCTCGAAGTCGCGACCCTACTCGGCGAGTCAGGCTAGAACTCGCCGAGTCCCTCTTGAAAACTTACAACAATTACCAATGAATTAACGTACCGGGAACGGGTCGTTACAATTTTAAGTTGTGATCATGAACAAAATTGTTCTTACCATTCGAAGCTTGTCCAAAAGAATCCCTTCGATACTTCTTTACAAGTGTTCGATTGTATTTCATGGGATACCACACAAGCAGTTCGATATCTCTCTTGATATTGAATGAAGTGATCTTTGCTTGGGATCCATATTCTTTTCCATCAAATGATTCTTTGATGTCACTATTCACACATTTTTGTTATTTTGGTTCTTACTATTTTGTTGGCACACAATTGCACAGAAATCCTCGAGGTCTTGGGTATTACTAACCCATACCTAGATTTCAGAAGTCTTGCTATAATTTAGTTTCTAAACCCAAATGCGAATGAGCCCAGCCTCATATTGAAGGTTTTATGATAGTTCATATCCTATTAGGGCATGCAAAATGATTGATTGATGTGATGGTTTGGTTACTTCACGGTTTTAAAGGAAAAAGTGCTCATCACTTTTTAGATGTGATGACTTTTATGGAAAACGGTCCAATTATCAAGGGGACACGTGGCATGAATTTATTGCTAACCGCTTCAAATTCAAACTGGTTACCAAGTATAAAAGGATATTGAGGGATAACAATTCAAACTTTGCATTTTCTGGTTGATGATTTTCCCCAAATTATCCTTCTGTATCTTCATATTTTATCTAAAACCTTCAAACCCTAACAATGGCGGCTACAAATGTTCCAGTTGATCCTTCTCAAATAACTGATGAAGCTTCATCCCAACCTTTGTTGAAGATTCAAGGTTCCAACAACATTCCAACAACAGGGTTTAACCAGATGTTTCAAAATACCCTGAAGAATTGCAAATGTTGATTGTCTATCTCTATCATTCAATTCTTTTTGTTGTGATGATGGATTCTTTTTCAGTTCCGATGACATGGCTATCGTTGGCAGGTTCTAAAACTGTGTTCAACAAAACTTATAAGGTAGTTACTTTCCAGTTAACCAATGACTATAAGTATAAACTCACCAAGAAATAGTTTTCTCAAATCCCGAATCTTCCCAATGTTGGTCCTTTCTATGAGGTTACAAATGAACAGGTGGTTTATATGTTCAACGAGATGGGTCATCAACCTCTACTTGTCAAGATTAGCCAGTTTAAGAAGTCTTCTTTACCATGTGTGTGGAATTTTCTCTTTGGAATATTTCTTCGATATTTGACATGTCGAAGTGTGGGATTGGATAAAGGCATACTTGAAATTTATGCTATGATTGCTAGTTTGTATTATGATTTAACAGTTGATTATGTGACTCAACTATGGGAGGCGTTCGATGTTAGTATCTCACATACAAATGTTACTAATGGTGTATCATGTGCATGATATTAGAGTCTGATTTTGCGATATGTGTATGAGAAGGAAGGGATTCTTGTACCTGTTGATGTTCCTAAATCTAGATTTTTGATTTATCAACATCCAAAGAATGTTGTAGATGACTCATAAGTTTTTCCCAATGTTGCAAGAATTCCAGATGCTATTCTTTGCAAGGTTGATCCAACAAATCCTATTCTTGTGGCTTATCTTCAAATAATTAATCCTACTATTGAGACAGGTGTTTTGATACCAAAAGGAATTACAGGACCTTTTAAACATAGTAAAAGTCCCAAGAAGTCTTCAATGGTTGAAAAACCTCAAGCTGCTCCTAAGGTTGTTGAGAAAGTGGTTACGAAGCCTGTTATAGAGCCTGTTCAAGAACCCATTGCACATGATGTTTAAACGGAGGTGGTGCCATCGAAGACTGGTATTTTAAAATGTACGAAGAAGCTTGCACATAGACCTCGATATTCACCAGATTGAAGGCCTATTATTGAATATGTTCCTGTGCAGACTCATTCTTCACCTAAGGGGTATTTTTCATCCAAGCTACAGAAGATTCGAAAGCCCCATATTAATCGAAAATGGGTGATTATTCGTGAAATCCCTGCTCCAGTTTCTCTAGCTTCAAAGAAACGAAGAGCTCGTGACTTGGTAAAGAAGCTCAAGAAGAAGCAAAAGAAGTTGGAAGAGTCACTTGACAAAGCGTGGTTGAAACTGATTTAGTAGATGAAGGTAATCCGTCACCAATTCTAATAGAAGATATGGGCTTCACATCAACTCAGAGGGATTCCCCTGTCAAGTCAAATATCAAGGTGACTAGAAATCCTGGTGGCAACGCGGAAACATCTAATATGGACATGACAACTAATCTGGGTGATCCTTCTAATCCATCTATCCATGAGCAGACAAAAGGCATACCACCCAAAGCATCGATGGCTGAATCAGTTATTGAGGAGGTTTGAACTACAGGAATCCCTGTGCATATATCTGATATGGATACAAATGTCAACATATGTGATAGGATGTCGAATCATGCAGCCCAATGTTTTCGAATGTCTCTACTTAATTTGTTCCTGTTTCTATCATTACTTCATCCACATTCGAAGCCACTCTTATGGATACCTCTACTTCGTTACCATCATTTATTTCACTAATTCCCACATCATTACCTGCTTCTACCATATCGCCTACTTTTTCAAAATATTATGAATCAACCTATCACTTCTTTATTTTTTTCTCAATCCACCGATGGTCCAAAATCTACTTCGGAGATTGAACAGGATAATGATGATTACATGGTATCTTTTGGCGATATTCAGTTTGATCACAAGGAGGAGAATATTCTCGATCACGTGTTGATGTCAGGAAAACAATTCAAAATTTTGAATCATAAGTTGAGTTCTTTGCGTCAAATTTAAGCAGATACAGGAAGTTGAAATACTGTTTCTAACATTGAAGTTGATGATTTGTTAAAAGCCCAAGAACATAGTTTGAAAACCATCATGGATCATATTGATATAAAGAATGAAGAGTGTTTGAAGTGACAATCTGATTCTTTTACTCATGAGGTTAAAGATTTGAGGGTAGTTTCTTAGGAAAGATATATTCTATTTGTCGAAGAAGTTAAGAGGGTGCAGGAGGATGTTAATTTCAAAATTGAAGAACTTCAGTCTTAGATGGCCAAGGAGATTTCTAACATTGATCAAAAGTATTCTACTCTTCATACTAAGGTTGATATAGTTGCTAATTCTATCAAGAAAATTGTCGAGTTCTACAATTCTCTCATCACCAAAGTCGATTTGAAGTCTGAATCTGATTCCTAGCAGTTTGTTAAACTAGAAGAGTTATTGGGAAATGTGATGGAGTTAATTTTGATACTCAATGTTACTCATTCATCTTTGGTTTCTCAAGAATCCTTGTCTGAAATGTTTTCTTCATTGGAGTCCAATATGAGGGCTTATTTAGCTCCTCTTCTGATGTTTATAAATTTGATGCCAATGGATGCCCCACGTGTTTCAACAGGGGTGCAAGGAGAGAAAAGGGTGATGGAGCATCAAAGGATTCAGATCAAGGCAAGGTTGTTGAGAAAGTAATAAGCACACAAATACCAACTTCGTTTCCTTCATCAACATCAACAATTTCAACAACAATGACTTCGAGGCCATTAAACAAGGGTGTTATTGTTGGATCTTCTGTTGGGGGTTCTAGTTCGAAGCCACCTTCTTCAAAGAAAGAAATGGAAGGAAAAAGGAAGGGTGTCACGTCTTATCCAACTAAAGAAGAAAAGAAGATTGCCTTGGAAAAGAAAATTAAAAGACAAAGGAAGATTCAAATTATTCTAAGATAAAGGCAAGGAAATCCTCCTGGTCTTGAGAAGGGTGACCCAACCAAACCATATTGCTACAAAACTATTAAGCATATTGTTTCACTTGGAGATATGCACGATTTCTTGAAAGTTCCAAAGAAGAGTTATGGGATCGAAAATTCAAATTTCAATCAGTTGGATTTTCCCATCAATCATGTGATGTTCGTCTCTGCTCAGTACCAGCTGGTAGAAAATTTTGAAGACAAAGATGAATATAAGAAGTTGAAAGTGAGATTTCATGTAGTCCTTGGGAAGAAGGAAGACGAGGTTTGGTCCTTAGTCAAAATTGTGAAAGTGATGGGTATTGCCAAGGATCAACTTTTCAAAGGTATTTTGTAGAACTTTCGTTTTCATGTGGTTCGTGAAAATAATGTTGCTAGTGATTTCATAGTTGTAGACTTTCCGTTAATGAATCACAATGATCTAATCACTGTTGCAAAGATCTTGAGTGAAGTTGATGTTTCAAAACTCCAGGTGAACAATAAAGAAGATTTTATTCTTGGGTTTGCATACATCAAGCTTTTCATTGACAATTACTATGATTGTCTTGCCCTAACTGATGTGGAACTTACCTTGGAAATGGGAAGACAAATCACTGTGCCACAATCATTTTTGAAAGGTCAAAGAAGCTTGAAGAAATTTGAAGATAGTGAAATATGTGTCAAACCACTGGGAATTGTTTTTATTGGAAAGAATAAAAACAATAAGAATACTAAGTATTTGTTCAGAGTTGAGGAAGTTGAAAGATATATGAATTCCTAGTATACAAATCTCCTTGTTCGGATTAGTAACTGTAAGAGGAATAATCCAGGGGATATAACAGAGATTCGAAATTCCATTACATGGTATACTGAGATTCGTCGGGTACTTCATCAAGCTACAAAATTTTTTATGACTTAGTTCTACACTGCTCACAAAGGGGGAGAATGTTGGGTTTGAATAGTTGTTGTGAGGTGTCGAAGTCTGTTATAGCTTGATAGGATTCAAAGTTTGTAATGCAATGTTCGTTGTATGTATTTCATAAGGGCACTTTTGTATGTCAAAACGTATTAGATTTAGCCTTTATGTACTTTTTCCTTACTTCTATCATTCCTATAATTAGGGATATGTACTAGGGGTAGAGTAACTTTCTGGCACTTATTGTTCTTACTCTAAAACTCTATTGTATATTTCATAATTTTAATTGAGCCATCTAGATTATATTTACTCATTGTGTTCTAGATGCAATACAAATTCTGATTTCATTTTGTTTACTCGATCGATACGAACTTCAGTAAGAAGTGAGGGGGAGGAAAGGATGAATTGTGAAGGAGATGTACATGAGGTTAGTTTAGGGTTGGTCCATGATAAAAAAAATATAATACATTGATTATTAAAAGCACAAAGCTTAAAGTAAAATAATAATCTAACACCTATTTAAGGATTGGTATAAAAGATGTTAATAATGAGAACTTGATGAAAAATGTTATTGACTTTTTTTTGTAATTTACTTCAAAATATTATTGACATTATATATACCATGTACGAACATGAGAGCAGAACAAACCATGAACTAAAAATCCAACCTTCCAACCATACTTATCTTGAATGTAAACCACTACTATAAAAGCAACAATTGTTGAGAAGGCTCCAGAAACATAATACCAATTAAAGTAGGTAGCTGTCAATGAGTCTTTGGTTGTTTATGGTTAGATGATTTGTTGAGTTGGTCAGCAACAAAGGGCATGGAACATGGTTTGATGCAACAACATCCAATTGAGAGTAGACCAAAAGATGAAAAGAGTAAAGCAAGTTGGGTTGGTGTTGCAGGGCTGCAAATAGTGTTAAATTCATCGCATCAATTCATAGCTCGCTACTCTCTCGAACGCTTCATTCACTGATCGAAAAACAAAATCAAAACCTTAATTGATACTACTGAGATTCATTCATACTCAAACTAAAAAAATGTTGGATCGATTAATTTTTTTTCCCTTTCCAAGGACGATTTACGTTTTCCCATTATTGATCGACTTCGATTCAAAGATGATTTGATGATGTTTAACTAGTAAGTTGAATTTGGGTGATGCCATGGAGAGAAATAGAATGCAACAAAGACGATAATGATTTCTAGAACGCGAACTTGCGCAAGCAACAAAGGATCCATTGTTGTTTGTTTCTTGCGATTGGCAAATACATCCCTTTTTAATCGACGTACCCTTTATGCGACCAAGAAGTGCCGCCAGCAAAAAATAGAAGTCGGCGATGGTGAGGAGACAATATGCAATCGTGAGGAAGTCGGTGACGAATTGAGGATGAAGACGAGAGTAAAACCTCGTCTAAATTAAATGAAACCTGTGTTTGTATAGGAAGGGCAATATTGTGCATTTGGTTTTTGTTTTTAGTTTTAATGGTTTTAAAATGGTAAAAAAAAAAAAAGATTATAAATTATTAAAAATTATCAAAAAAATAGATTTGGGTATATATGATATTAAAAAAACATTATAAAGGGTAAATATGATATTTAAAGTTTAGGCCGGAGAAATATGATATTTAGATGTTTAATAATGATATATATGAAATTCTAGTGTTGCCCTCACTCCTTGAGGATGAATGTTTAAGTCTTGTCGTTGACATATGTGAAATTAAGGAATACTTTAAGTAGGAGTAGATTATATTTTCCGTTTAAAAGAAATTACAAGGTGCATTTATTCGTGAGTTTAAGATATTTGATTTTTGTAAAAGGTTGGAGATTATTTTAGATGGTCAATATTATAAAATACTGAAATAGTCATTGATAACTTTCAATTTGCTCTTTAAACCATCTATTTTCTAAACCACTTAATTTCTAATGGTTGAAATCGAATAGTTCTATAAAATAAAATTGAAAGTTGGGCAAAATATAATGTTGAAAAATAAGTGAGACAAAACTTACAAAAAATCTAACAAAATTCATAAATAAGTTTGTGTTATGTGGGTATGATTGTCATTTACAAAAAAAAAAAAAAAAAAAAAAATACTTTATTGCTAATTCTGGCAAAAACATAATGCTAAACTTTTAGAATATGTAAGAAAAAGTATTTTGTAAATGTATGAAATATGGTCAACAGTCAATGGTCTGCAAAAATACATTTCATAAAACAAAGTCAATTCTTATTATAATGTTATATTTTAAAAATCTGTTTAATTAATTATAAAAATGCCCTTCAAAATACAAAGCATATTTTATAATAGAAAAAAGGTTCCATGCATATGCAACTTCTATAACATACGTTTTGTACAATATTATTGTATACAATACAATGTTCATTGTTATAAGTTATATTTTCATTAGTATAATGCTGGTTTATCCCAAGTCTCATGATCAAATTACGAAACATTAATCTAACAAACGTTTTCCAAAATTTCTGCCTTATTTATCGTTAATTTACATGATCAGGGTATTATTCATAGTTTGATCAAACAAATCAGCAAAGATCTTACTTTTTTTCTCTTCAAATCCAAGACAGATCTTAAAATCATGACATTAGCATTGCATAAAATACCGAAAATTCCCTTCTGTTCAACAAACCACACAAATCAACTACTAAATAATGTCATTAATCCAATAAAAATAAATAAAAATCGTTACAACTTCTCCTACAAATCCTTCTAAATACGATTCAAGAACATTCGAGAAAATCTCATCATGTTCATGTCACGAAAAGTATGTTTAGAAGGATTAACATTAATAATCGAAAAGAAAAGTGTAGAACTAATTAACAAGGGATCTGATAAGTAAACCATCTAAGAACTTTAATCGGAAGCTTGATGAGATCCACTGCTAAATTTGCAAGTCCAGCACAACAACAGCAACAAGGGCATAAACAACTTATCACCGATCCAATTATCCAAATCACAGCACCGATAACAGAGATGACCAATGCGATCAAAGCGAATGGTAATCCGATCAGAAACCCTAGCGGCCTGCAATCTCCTTCTCCCATTGCTTCAACTCGAAATCTCCGAATTTAGTGTGTGTTCTTGGTGTTTTGTGTGTGTGTGTGTGTGAAGACCCGGAGTTGATGAAGGGGGTTATGTAGGATGAGGTCGTGATGGGAATCATGGGGGGTTTCATGGCGGTTTCCCCGTTGACGAAAATAGCCTTTGAAGGTATGCTTGAATGGGAATGGGTCGTTGGAACTTCCGGGGTTGTTTTGGTAATTTGATATGTTGTATAATTGTTGGGTGAATCAATCCGCGTGTGTTTTGGTCTTTGATCGATGAGGAGACTTTGGCGAAAACGTGAGACGCAAGTTCCTGTGTAGTTCGATGATGAGACTATTTCTCTTAGGCTTATTAAAAAATAAGTTATAACTTTATTTTCTTTAATATAAATTGACAAATATTTATAAAAATTGGGGTTTAAGTGTTAAACTGCAAATTATATATATATATATATATATATAATATTAAGCATATTATCTTTTTCTTGAAAATTAAGAGGTACAATAAGTATTACCTCATGTACAACAAAATTAAGCTTCATCACATCGTTAACCGTATTACACGATATTATCTTATATTTGATGTTACCCTAATCCCCTCTACAGATAACATCAGCTATCAAACTACTCACTACCACAACCTCCTAAAGACGTCGCCTTCATTTCGAATCGACGAGAGTTGTTGCTTCTTTGGGTTTAGGACTTCCAAGATTTTTTGTACAATTTCCCTAAATTTTGTTAATCTCTCCTCCGATTGAGCCCCGTCGTATATAATATATACCGACTGAAAGTCGGCCATGGGCCCGGGTATAACGAACGGTAACCGCATCGCCGATGGAGATGCGGGTGGAGATGATGTCTACCTTCTTGGGAGCGAGTTGCCCAGCTAGTGAAGCGGTCCAAGCAGATGATTGTTTCTACGTTTCTCCCTAAATCACGATATGATTAGTTTTGATTTAAAATAATAATAATAATAAATAAATCGCCTTTTAACTCCCATAGAAGTCGTAATCTACTGATTGATTGTGTGTGATTTTGAAGGTGGATTTTGACCTACAAAATCTTGATTGAGTGGAGCAGGCAGCAAACCAATGGTTGGGGTGTAGAGAGATAATCAAGCAGATGATTGTCTATGTATGCAGTGGTGAACAACGATGGTGGTTGAGGCGGAGTAGCAAGCGGCGACGTAGACTGTATACAAAACAGAAAAAACCATGATGTTGATGAAATGAATCGCCTTCAATTCTGTTTGAATACGAACACATCTTTAACATCTACGATTAATTATACTCCCAACATCATTAGAACAACATCATCGATAATCAACAAAAAATTCAATTCGTATCATTCATTCAACATCGTTCATCAAATAAAATATCGAAATTAAGGTTAGAAAAAGATCAAATCATTTTTTGTTTGAAATTTTCATATATTTGTCTACCAATCTACTATTTTGTAAGATTTAAGTAATCAAAGTATCATATTTATCACATTTTTAAAAAAATTAACTTGTATGCACTTCAACTATTTGATGAAATGCATAAACTAAATTACCACGGTATATTCACATATGAATATGTTTTTTCACCTGAATCAATATGTGATTATTAAAACACAAAACAAATATGCAAGTCTGTATGTTATTCATATGTGAATAACATATAAAACTTATATATATTCTGAAAACACATTGTAATATTCATATATGAATATACTGTGCAATATTGACATATGAATATACCAACTATTATTCATAAGTGAATATACAATCTAATATTCACAAGTGAATATACTATGTACTATTACCATGTGATATACCATCTAATTTTATATAATATTCACATATGAAAATATCATATAATGTTCATAAGTGAATATATCATCTAACATTCACAAATGAATATACTATGTAATATTTACAAGTGAATGAATTGTCTAATATTTAAATAGGAATATATTAGTTTAGTATATGATATATTCATATATGAATGATACTTAAATTGTAAGAAAAGTTAATCATAGTTTTTATTCATTAGTGAATAACGAATATACTGTAGTAAAAACCAGATTCATTTTTATTCACTTATGAATAACGATAGCTGAAAATATAAAAAAATTAATTTTTTATTTTATCTTAAAATTATATCAATATTGATGTCTATTTGTAGAGAATAAAAAATCATGAATTTTGTTTTATTTAAAATCATTTTTCGATAAAAATACCTTATTAAAAATAAAAAAAAACGAAAAAACTATGTTTTTGTATATATTAATGTAACATCCGGAATTCGGAGTATATTTTTAACCTTGCTTCTTATTCTAATTGTCAAGTGTGATCCATTAAAAGAGAAATTGTCACAGATAAGTACGTTGGGCGTACAAGGGAGTACGCTACGCGTACTCATGTGATTAAGTTGGACGCGGAAGCCACACGGTACGTTGGGCGTACCTTAAACTACATTGGGCGTAGTGTGCCCATACTCAAAAACCCTAATTAAGAGAGAGGCCTTGTATATAGAATGAGAGGGTCTCATTTCCAGCCGTATTCTTCAGTCAAAAACCCTCTCAAACCCTTATACACCTGTTCTCGAGCTTGCTATGGCCTTGATGAGCTTATATGTGTTCTTGTGGACTCTTGGGAGTTAAGAAGGAGCATGGAAGAGAATGGAATTGAAGTCTAGGCTTTGGATTTGAGCTTTCCTGAGGCTAGAGCAATATTTGAAGGTATAAAGTTCCAAGCTTTCCCTTTCTTTTGTGTTGTGCATATTAGGGTCCATTTTAGGGTTTTTGGTCCCAAAGTTTGAAGCTTTGCGAGTTGTTAAACTCCATAGCCCTTTAGTCGTCCTTTTGAGTGCTTTTGATGGAGTTGTTTCATAAAAATAAGATCTTGAAGGTTAAGATCGGGTCATGCATGCATAGAGAGCATAATGAGTAAAGAAAAGGAGTATTGTGTGTGTTGTGATCACTTCAGCCATGCAAAGGCTAAAAGTTTATAACTTTATGGAATAAGGACTGTTAGGAAGCCTAGATCCAAGATATGAGCTAAGGTCTTAGCGGGTTAAGACCCATAAAATGGATTTAGCATAAATGAGATTATGCGCCACGTAATCTCAATACGCCCCGCGTATTGGGTTGAAGTTCCCGATCAGCCTTTGGGCGTTTGAGCGTACGCTGAGCGTACCAAGGAGGTACGCCCCGCGTAATCCCTCTGTGGGATTTTGGACTAGACTTGATATTTGGGCTTTGAGTATTGGGCTTGAATCCTTGAACCTGCATAGTTGAGCATATGAGTAGAGAATTAATCGATGTCTTGGGCCTCATGTTGGGCTTATATTGTAGGGTGAGATTAGGCCTTGGGGAAAACCCATTTATTATTGGACCTTGGTGGGCCCAATGGATTAGGGAAAGAATGGGCCGGTAGATGGTCTATCTTTAGACCTAGTAAGCGAAAGGTTGGACTTAGTTCCTAATTGGGTTAATTGTGGGAGTTGACATAGAGTTAGAGATTGGTGTTTAGCAGCAGCGCGACTAGAGGTGGATTCTTCATGAAAGGTGAGTTTTCTCACTATACTGTACCCGGAAGGGTTTGATTGTGTGACCGGAAGGTCGGATATGTTATGAGATATATGTATTGTGTGTGATAAGTTAATCGTTGATATGTGCCATGTATGATATGCTTGATATGGACCGGAAGGCATTATGTTATGGGCCGGAAGGCATTGTGATGTGGACCGTAAGGTTAACACAGGTAGGACCGGAAGATTTACCGAGTCGGGACGGAAGTCCCCTGAGACACATGGATCGGAAGGTCAGGGCTTGGAAAGGTGTATGTGCGTAAGTAGTATTTTGGGGAACTCACTAAGCATTTATGCTTACAGTTGTTGTGTTATATGTTTCAGGTACTAGCGAGGACCGTGGGGAGGCGCCGACGTGATCTGTACACACTGACGGAAGAATTGTTTTATGATATTGGGATGTATTTTTGTTACGATGGAATTTGTTAAACATGGGATTTTCCAATATTAAATGATGGTTTATGTTGTTTAAAAAATGAAAAATTGTTTTGAAAAATCTGAGCGTTACAAGTTGGTATCAGAGCCTTGGTTTGAGGGATTCGGCTACACCTTCGGGAGTAACTGAACTCAAAACGAGGATTTGAGAAAAAGATTTTCCAATAATAAAAGCATAAGAGTTTATAAGAGGTTTTGAGATAACCAAAGAAGGAGCAGTGTGTACGGTCAGCCAGCGCCCGAACGATAAAATCCTCAAAATACCCTTATGTTAAGTATTATGATATGTGATATGCTATGACATATGAGGAGTTACGTTATGCATGCTAGAGTAGGCTAGGTATTCATGATAGGACTAGAGTGGCCTGATCTGTGATGCCTTAGCCTAGGAGATTGTTGCTGCTATGAGATGCTTGAGAGCGAGTAGGTAGCAGTGAGGAGCTTATGAGAGGTTTGTCGAAGGGTAGCCTATGATAGCGAGATGTAGAGTACTTGTGAGTTGGGATCCTGGGAGGAGGACTTGGGGTGAATGTTGATGCGGTGTAAGTGGTAGTATTAGGCCCGTACTACCAAAAACACCGGATCAATGCGCAGTCTAAGTAAGAATCCTTAGGGTACCAAGGAGCAAGTAGAATTGGGTGTTCGAGTGCGTGTATACTCGAACAAGTCTCTGGTATCTTGTGTGTTGTACATCAGAGACATCATGGTGGGTATATGTCACTCAAAGAACAGAGGAGCTAGCGATGACAAGATTCATGGGTTGATTCATGAGGAGGTGGCTGCAGCCATGCGGGAAAGTTATACCCGAGATATTTGGGTATATTGAGACCACATTGATCGAGACGTTCGATGAATGGTATGCCGTGGATTTAGATCGTGATGCTGTTGCAGCCGTCATAGCTGCTAGAGCACAGGGGGTAGTATCTCGTCGCTGTACCGATAGTTCAGCAGCACGAAGCCACCAGAATTGATGGGACTTAGGGTCCGATAGTAGATTGAGGAGTGATGTCATGGTTCGAGTACCATGCATCGTAACGTATTAAGGAGTAGTGTCATGGTTCGAATACCATGCGTCGTAGCAGATTAAGAATAGACATCATGCTCTGGGTACCATGGTTCGTAATGAATGACGCTTGTGGTTCTCCGGTTATCCGGACATGGTTGAATATGCGGAGATTGCGCGCGATGAGGTTTAAAGCCTGAGGGCCATGATTGAGCCGGAAGAGGCATCCTTTGAGAGGGAGGCCGAGAGCATTTCAAATATTTTTGGTAAGATGTCAGATGTAGTCGCAAGACTCAAGGATAAGTATAGATGGTTACGGCTTGAGATGAGCAAGCAGCCGAGAGAAAGGGGACACTTTCTGTGACCTGAGTGGTGCTATTCTCGCTTCCTGTGGGGAAGCATGAGAGGTATGAGACTTCGGTTTTTGGGGTTAGGAGTAAACCCTGCGGGTTGTCATTGATGGTGATCTTCCACCAGAGTTTTTGGCAGCGTGTCTGCCGCGAGAAATGGTATACCATGAGCAGGTTGTTAGTGGGACTGAGATGGGCAGGAACAGGATGCACCCTACTTGAGTATAGTAGGACGTATGCTAACTGCAACAATGGGTGACCTAGAAGAGTATATAGGGGCGATGACCCATATGTCTATGTTAGGAATTGAGTATGGGAGTGGTGACCCTGCTCTTGTGATGATTCACGCGTTGGTTGAGAATGCGAGGATGAGGAGTATGATGATTCGGAATTTCAAGTTTGATAGTCCAGATTATTACTGGACAACTGAGATGTTCGATAGTGGGTGGTATGAGATTTTGGAGGGACTAGAGGTATCCGTGACGAGAAGTTCCTGGGGACTTCATCGGATATTTATGGAACTTTGGGGTTGCTTGATCCCTATGTAGGGAGATCAGGGGGCGTCGTGTAGCGCCTTCCAAGAGTAGGTGCGATGTTCTGGTAGAAACTGTCTGTGGGATAGATGTTAGTGCATCAATTGGTGATGGTTCGAACCCTAAGTGGGGGAGAACCAGACTTTATGGAGAGTACCAAAGAATTGCTCAAGGGCGGTTAGAAATCTGGATATAGAGACCTGTGGTTCGGAATCATGAGACCAGGGTTATTATTGGACAAGGCGAAGTGCAAAGTGAGATTAGACATGAGGTACGTTATGAGTACGGACGTGTGTCTCCACGGCAGGTGGCCATTGGCCGGGAATCTGGTGGTGGAGAAGGATGTTAAAAGTGGTAAGCTCGTAGGGAGGGTATTGGCAACTGAGGACTTATGGTTCGGTGTATGGATTGTTATATGCCCTTTTAATGTATTTGGGAGATAATCGGGCGGCCAACTCCCGGGTTGGTATGTGTATTCTTGTATTGGTTTTGAATAGTAAAGGAAGAACTTCAGATGATCATCAACGCGTTCTGAAACGCTAGCGATTACTTCGTGTTCTAATGGGGTGTTTGAATACACCGAGGTTGCGCGTTGGGTAAAATGAAGGATTGTTTATGAGATTCGGAGAGAATGTATTGTTGTACCTATGGGATGCTGAAAATCGAAGTCAGTGGTAGAGGCAGGAATTTGGAATGTATTGTAATGGTGGTTCGTGGGATCTGAGTATAATGCCTTGTTTTCCGAATTAATTTTAAGAAGTCTTGAGTTGTGACGGTAGGTGGTGTATCGAGTATCTATGACTCCAGTGAGAGCCTTCGGGTAGTGTCATCAAGAGGGATTCTTTAGAAGAGAGGACGTTATGATGCTACGAGGAGCCATGGTACTCACTAGCCAGAGGATGTTGTGATGCTACGAGGAGCCGTAGTATTCTCTAGTCAGCAAGAGGTGGCTATGAGGGAATACTCTTTTATTAGAGCACGATACATGAGGATCTTGGGCTTGAGTAGCCCTAGTATTGAGTTTTGGAAGTCTGGTGGTTGAAACAGGGGCGAGACTGGGGTCTCTGCCCTTGACGGGAATCACTATATTTGAATTGAGTGGTGATTGTCGCATCATGAGGGAATTAGAAAGGTGGTATTTGTGCTGGGTGCAGGATGAGTCATGGGATAAACGTTTCATTAGGACATGAGGTTCCAACGATTGGTACAAACCAAACTCTTGAGTTGAGTTGGCACTAATGGTGTGTGGGTACACGAAGTGAGATTCTAGAATTCTGAGACAAGTTCCGTGCTAAGAGGAAGGATTATTGCTATCACCTGATATCTTAGACTTGGGTAGGGTCGTCCACGGATACAAGAAATGCCATGGGGAAACATGATACGATTCTACCGGGAGTATAATATCCGGTTGGAGTAAAGAGGACCTTGTGTATTATGTATCACTAGGCAAAGGGAGCTGATACGAGAGTGAAGTTAGGGAGAATTTTCTGCTGAGAGGCTAGCGGAATTGTTCGAGAGAGAGGTGGTATCGTGGCATGGAGTGTCGGATCCTATTGCTTCAGATCGAGATGTGCACTTCTCTTCCAGGTTCTGGAAGAGATTTCATGAGGAGTTGGGACACGTTTTTGCACTTGACTGAGTTCTCTTACAACAACAGCCATCACTCGAGCATCGGTATACCACCCTTTGAGCTGTTGTGCAGAAGGAAGTGTCGGACCCCCCTTTTTCTTTGGGGAGAGGTAGGGTAGCGATTGATGGGTAGTACAGAGATAGTGCTTCATACATCAGAGCAGATTCAGCAGGTCAGACAGAGGTTGTTGACTATTCATAGTCGCCAGAAGAGTTATGCGGATAGGAGACGATCTGAGCTCGAATTCCAGGTCGGTGATTTTGCACTCCTAAACGTATCTCCTTGGAAAGGAGTGATTCGATTCAGGAAGAGGGATAAGTAGGGGCCCCGATATATGGGGCTGTTTAGAGTGATCACGAGGGTAGGCAGAGTACCATATCGTTTGGAGCTACCTGCAGAGTTGGATCTGATTCATGATACCTTCCACGTGTCTTCTGAGGAAGGGTATAGACGATGAGTCAGCAATGGTTCCACTGGAGGATATCTGACTGGATGCGAGTCTGAATTTGTGCTGGAAGACTTGTCGGGATGGTGGATCAAAGGAGCAGTGAGTTATCGTGGTTTGGCATTCGAGAGTGAATATCATGGTGATCGTTTGAGTAGGCGGTCTGGCGGCGGGTCTGACCACTAGCGTTTCCAGATTTTGGGTTTGAGCATGTCAGCGTCGGAGTGGTTGGATTAGTTTTGATTTTTTGGGGGTTCTGTGTGGGTTCAGTTGTCCATGGGAGAAGATTTCGGTATGGTATGAGATTCTTTCAGTGGTACCGTTCCGAGGCAGTATAAATTTATATGTGGCTAGGGGCGATTTCGAGAGCGTAATCTAATTCAAGTGGGGGAGAATTGTAACATTCGGGAATTCGGAGTATATTTTTAACCTTGCTTCTTATTCTAATTGTCAAGTGTGATCCATAAAAGAGAAATTATCACAGATGAGTATGCTGGGCATACAAAGGGAGTACGCTGCATGTACTCATGTGATTAAGTTGGACGCAGAAGCCACACGGTACGCTGGGCGTACCTTAACCTACGCTGGGCGTAGTGTGTCCAGACTCAAAAACCCTAATTAAGAGAGAGACCTTATATATAGAATGAGAGGGTCTCATTTCCAGCCGCATTCTTCAGTCAAAAACCCTCTCAAACCCTTATACACCTGTTCTCGAGCTTGCTATGGCCTTGATGAGCTTATATGTGTTCTTGTGGACTCTTGGGAGTTAAGAAGGACCATGGAAGAGAATGGTTTTGAAGTCTAGGCTTCGGATTTGAGCTTTCCTGAGGCTAGAGCACCATTTGAAGGTATAAAGTTCCAAGCTTTCCCTTTCTTTTGTGTTGTGCATATTAGGGTCCGTTTTAGGGTTTTTGGTCCCAAAGTTTGAAGCTTTGCGAGTTGTTAAACTCCAGAGCCCTTTAGCCGTCCTTTTGAGTGCTTTTGATGGAGTTGTTTCATAAAAATAAGATCTTGAAGGTTAAGATCAGGTCATGCATGCATAGAGAGCTTAATGAGTAAAGAAAAGGAGTATTATCTGTGTTGTGATCACTTCAGCCATGCAAAGGCTAAAAGTTTATGACTTTATGGAATAAGGACTGTTAGGAAGCCTAGATCCAAGATATGAGCTAAGGTCTTAACGGGTTAAGACCCATAAAATGGATTTAGCATAAATAAGGTTACGCGCCGCGTAATCTCAATACGCCCTGCGTACTGGGTTGAAGTCCCCGATCAGTCCTTGGGCGTTTGAGCGTACGCTGAGCGTACCAAGGTGGTACGCCCCGCGTAACCCCTCTGTGGGATTCTGGACTAGACTTGATATTTGGGCTTTGAGTATTGGGCTTGAATCCTTGAACCTGCATAGTTGAGCATATGAGTAGAGAATTAATCGATGTCTTGGGCCTCATGTTGGGCATATCTTGTAGGGTGAGATTAGGCCTTGGGGAAAACCCATTTATTATTGGACCTTGGTGGGCCCAATGGATTAGGGCAAGAATGGGCCGATAGATGGTCTATCTTTAGACCTAGTAAGTGAAAGGTTGGACTTAGTTCCTAATTGGGTTAATTGTGGGAGTTGACACAGAGTTAGAGATTGGTGTTTAGCAGCAGCGCAACTACAGGTGGATTCTTCATGCAAGGTGATTTTTCTCACTATACTGTACCCGGAAGGGTTTGATTGTGTGACCAGAAGGTCGGATATGTTATGAGATATATGTATTGTGTGTGATAAGTTAATCGTTTATATGTGCCATGTATGATATGCTTGATATGGGCCGGAAGGCATTATGTTATGGGCCAGAAGGCGAATATGTTATGGGCCGAAAGGCGTTGTGATGTGGACCGTAAGGTTGACGCAGGTAGGACTGGAAGGTTTACCGAGTCTGGACGGAAGTCCCTTGAGACACATGGACCGGAAGGTCATGGCTTGGAAAGACGTATGTGCGTAAGTAGTATTTTGGGGAACTCACTAAGCATTTATGCTTACAGTTGTTGTGTTATATGTTTCAGGTACTAGCGAGGACCGTGGGGAGGCGCTGACGTGATCTGTAGACACTGACGAAAGAATTGTTTTATGATCTTGGGATGTATTTTTGTTACAATGGAATTTGTTAAACATGGGATTTTCCAATATTAAATGATGGTTTATGTTGTTTGAAAAATGAAAAATTGTTTTGAAAAATCTGAGCGTTACAATTAAGGTAATGCTTAGCATAATTTAAGGAAACATATTTTGTTGGAAAACACATGTGCTTTCCTTCCTCAATTTCCACCGGTACGTTCGAAGCTTTTGCGGCAAAAATAAATGATTGGCTGAGAAGGATTCTTCGATTCTTAGCCACTCATTTAATTAGCCTCTAAACATAAAGGATACGGTGACAAACCTGTAAATATCATATAATAGCCTTCAATCACAAATACGAACAGTTGAAATTCATTCGTTTTATACTCTTTCAATCCAACCTTCAATTCTGTTTGAATACGAACGTATCTTCAACATCTACGATTAATTTTATTCCCAACATCATTAGAACAACATCATAGATAATCAACAAAAAATTCAATTCGTATCATTCGTTCAACATCGTTCATCAAATAAAACGTCAAAATTAAGTTTAGAAAAAGATCAAATCATTTTTTGTTTGAAATTTTCATATATTTCTCTACCAATCTACTATTTTGTAAGATTTAAGTAGTCAAAGTATCATATTTATCACATTTAAAAAAAAAAATAAACTTGTATGCACTCCAACTGTTTGATGAAATGCATAAACTAAATTACCACGTTATATTCTCATATGAATATGTTTTCTCACATGAATCAATATGTGATTATTAAAACACAAAACAAATATGCAAGTTTGTATGTTATTCATATGTGAATAACATATAAAAATTATATATATTCTGAAAACACATTGTAATATTCATATATTAATATACTGTGCAATATTCACATACGAATATATCAACTATTATTCATAAGTGAATATACGATCTAATATTCACAAGTGAATATACTATGTATTATTACCATGTGATATACCATGTAATATTGAATAATATTCACATATGAAAATATCATATAATGTTCATAAGTGAATATATCATCTAACATTCACAAATGAATATACTATGTAATATTCACAAGTGAATGCATCGTCTAATATTTAAATAGGAATATATTATGTTTAGTATATGGTATATTCATATATGAATGATACTTAAATTGTAAAAAAAATTAATCATAGTTTTTATTCATTAGTAAATAACGAATATACTGTAGTAAAAACCAGATTCATTTTTATTCACTTATGAATAACGATACTTGAAAATATAAAAAAATAAATTTTTTATTTTATCTTAAAACTATATCAATATGGATGTCTATTTGTAGAGAATGAAAAATCATGAATTTTGGTATATTTAAAATCATTTTTCGATAAAAATAGCTTATTAAAAATTAAAAAAAAAACGAAAAAACTATGTTTTTGTATATATTAAGGTAATGTTTAGCATATTTTAAAGAAATATGTTTTGTTGGAAAACACATGTGCATTCCTTTCCCATTTCCGCCGGTACGTTTGAAGCTTTTGCGGTAAAAATAAATGATTGGCTGAGAATGATTCCCCCATTCTCAACCTTTTTTTTTTCTCAATAGAACCCTCCTCTCTCTCTCTCTCTCTCTCTCTTTATATATATATATATATATATATATATATATATATATATATATATATATTACTACTTTATAATGCACTAGTTTATAACCCGTGGAAACTACGGCTACAAAATTAATTAAAATTTTATAGTAAAAAATCAAAGTTATTAATCAATTATTTTAAACAAATTATTAATTAAAAGATTCTTTTAGTTATATAAAATTATAATAATTGATTTAAATAGATTTATGAAATTATGTCACTTTGTATTAATTTTATTTTAATGTTATTAAATTTAATATAGATAGAGTGGAATATTTAAATTGTGAAATTTGAAATGAAGAATAAATAGGTTGACAAGTGGCAAATATTAATTAGTTTACATAATAGGGTGACACATGGCAAAAAAAGAATAAAATATGTATTAATTAGAAGATCTAATAAGGTGACACATGTCAAAAGGAGAATAACACTATTCTTTTATTAGAATAGGGATACATAATTGTGGGTCCTATGGTTTTTACGACAAAAATCTTAAAACTAAGACAAAACTGTAAAATTGGTCATTGTGGTTTGCAAAAAACTTTGGATAGGGTCCAAAAAGTTTTCAACTTACATGGAAGGTCCAAAATCAAGAATTTTCTTTGGTTTAGTCCTTGAAAATTTGAAAGGACTATTTTGCCCTTATTATTTATTTTTCACATTTTCTTTATTTGTTTTAATTGTTTTATTATTAAAAAAAGCAAAAGAAAAGAAAAAAAATAGAAGGACGAGGTCCACCCCCACCTGATCGATCTCTCTCTCTCTCTCTCTCTCTCCACCTACCATCTTCCCCATTCTTTCTAATTTTTTCTCCCTTGAATCCTAATCTTGAACATGATACCTAAATTTAAAAATCTTATAATTTGGTTTAAGATAAAATCTAATAGTAAAATTTGACATGGATAAATAAATAAATGCTTGGTTCATTTATTCAGAAATGGGTCAATTAGGTTAAAGCTCATTGTTCATCTTCTATAAAACCCCCAAAAGATAGTAGCTTTTTCCTCAATCTTGTTGTCTAAAGAACACTGCATTAATAATTCTGTTGTTGAGCAACACCAACATTCAACCTCAAACACATCTCAATAGCGATAACATTGTTCTGAAAATGATAGTTTCATACATTTATCAAAATCAGGTAATAACAAACAAGGAATTAAGCTAAGAATCGACCCAGATGAAGAAGTTTGAAACTTCAGAAGAAATTATTTGATATAATGGTAACGAATTTCAGTTCTTGTTCCGAATTAAAGATGAAACTAACCACCAAAATGGGACTATGAGATTGATCGGACAAATTGGAAGGAAGTGTGGAAGGAAGTGAACCAGGTGTATGAACATGCTAATTTGATTTCTCTTTAACCCTTGTCGTCTTTAAATTCTATGACGATGACATCTCATTCATCTTCCACAAAGGTTTCATCCTCCACGACGATGCCGATTTACTGGATCTGGACTCGCCTCCCACCTAATTCTCCCCCATCATAATTGTTCTCTTAAATTGTTAACTATGCACTTCCAGATCTTGCTCGCTTAATGTTTAACGAGATTACAATGGTGTGAGTGGGTTTTCTTGTGTAAAAAAGAAGGGTATCAACCATTGATGAGGTAGAAAGGATTTAAGGGTTGCGGAAGACGACCTGATGTGTGTGTGTGAGAGAGAGAGAGAGAGATAGAGAGAAATAAGGTGGGGTGGACCAGCCTTCTATTTTTCTTTTCTTTTTCTTTTTTTAATTATAAAACAATTAAAACCAATAAAGAAAAAGTGAAAATAAATAATAAGGGCAAAATAGTCCTTTCATATTTTCAAGAACTAAAACCAAAGAAAATTCTTGATTTTGGACCTTTCATGCAAGTTGAAAACTTTTTGGACCCTATCAAAAGGTTTTTGCAAACCACAAGGACCAATTTTGCAGTTTTGTCTAAAAATAAGGAGGTGAATTTTTAACCATTGGATTTTCTTTGGATGGTATAGATTAAAAGTTTGTGAATCATGTGAACAAGAATAAACCAATAATAATCAAGTATTCTATACAACCCTAACTATAAAAAGCCATCTTCTATGAAAACCCTAGACCTATTTCAAATTTCACCAGCCTCCTATTTGTATTCGCCCTCATCTCGGTGTATTCCCTTCAACTCTAACCCATTACCAAAAATGACGCCTTCATCCAACTCGCACCATCTCTCTAAAACCCCTAAATCTCCCATCGCCCTGACAATGTCTTCATCTACCATCTCGGCACTTCCGTCAGCTATCACCGCACCTCTGAAGTCCCTCCCTCTCTGTGACAACCAAATATTTCAACTCCATGTAAACGACCTAAAAAGTCAAGTATTGTAACCACGTTCGTTATAATGAAATTGACTTCGAAAATAAAATATCCAAAAATCACTAATTAAATTACCTATTATATTAGATGTCAATAAACCGCGATCGTACGTAAAAAGAACACCCAAATCTTACTTCGTATAAGGAAGTTATGAATTTTCCAAGTTCGGCTTAGCAACGGACAACTAAAAACCCAAAACAAAGATCGAGCAACTTTTGACCAGAATGACCTAAATGAGAATCGAAGGTCTCGACAATGGTTTTTCAACGGTAAAAAGTCTGGCAAAAACAGACGTCAGATAATGAAGTTATGAATTTTTAAAGAAATTTTCTTACCGCGACCTTTTAAAAATAAATAATAAAAATAATTCATAATTTGCCAACGGAATCTAAATGAAAGTTGTAGAGTATAGTCTCACTTACGCGTGGATATAAAGAACGTCAAAAACGGAGTTCGTATGAAGAAGATATGATTTTTTGAAGTTTATTAAATATTAAATATATATATATATGTATATATATATATATATATATATATATATATATATATATATATATATATATATATATATATATATTATGAAAACTTCGGTATTATCCGAAGGCTGAGTCATGCGAGTACGCCCAGCGTACACGGGTACGCCTAGCGTACTCAAGGCCTTGGCCTCGGATCGTCCACGTCGCGCCCTATGTGAACTATGTCATGTCCCATCCGTAGTCCGAAGTAGTCGAGGATGCGTGCATGCGTGACGCACGGGTACGCCCAGCGTACGGAGGCGGTTCACACCCCCTATAAAAGGGATGCGAGGGTTCCGAAGAAAAGGGCCATTCTCTCTCATCTCTCTTGCGTTTTTGCCTCGTTTTCCGTGCCTGTGCTATCCCGAAGTCCCTGTCACATTGCTCAAGTCCCGAGGGTCGTTTCTGCTCCCAAGATTCCCAAGAATCCCGAGAAAATCTGCTTTCTCGAGACGAAATTCTGTCCGGTTTTCATCCCGCCTTCTCCGATCTTTCAAGTGAGTTCATACTCCTATAATTCTCACTTTTAAACGTTTTATAAGTACTTTTATATGCTTTTAAGGGGGGGGGAATAAAAGTAAAACACTCGATTATTATTGTGTGTTATATAAAGTTTCATTATTCGCTTTTTTATCAACGGAATCATATGTGATTTATAACTATTATAGGGAAACTTTCATGTGCAAATTATACCACGATAACATCTTATCTTTTGAAATGAGAAATGATTTATGTATTTATGTAAATCAGACACTCTACTTGTACTATACTTATGTGTGTCGGTTTTGGCACTACAAAAACTATACTTTTCATAACAAGTGAACATTTTCACTAGGGTTTATTATACAAACGAAACACACTTTTAGGAAACTATAATAGGTATAGTTTTACGAGAATACTACGAACTTTTACATACATGGAAATACTATTTCAAGAACTTACTTTCATATACAAGAACAAACGAACATTTTCACACGTAAATCTGTTTTATAACAAGCTTTGTGAGACATTAAACTTCATGTACGCTCGAGTACACATTTCAAGTCCTGTATTATATACCAGAATCCCTTGAAGGGGGAGCATGGTGTTTGTGTATAGATCTATACTGGATTGACAACCCGCACCCTGACTGTTAGCTATAGTACACCATTTGGGGTGACAAACATCAGAACATTACAACGCCTGAAGAACGTTGTGTATAGGCATTCATTGTCGATAGCATGGTTATAAAACTCACAGAGAGTATTAAAAACACATTGATTTACGGGGTTTTTCAGATGTAATGGAGGTTTTATACGTACATAAGTTCATTTACTTTATGCATGAAAAACCTAATTGTGATATAAGTTTGAAACTTCTAACCACTACTCATAGATGGGAAAACATCACATTTTTAACATATATTGTTCCTGATTTAAAGCTACGTTTATACCAGTAGGAAATATGGGATTTTCTAGAGACTAACAAACAAAAAAGATTTCATTTTCATACAAATACTATCATTAAATGCTTATGAAACTCACTAGCTTAAATGCTGATCTACTCTTTCAAAACTACTTGTATGTCCCAGGGACTTAGTAATTACAGATACCAAATAGCTTTTGAAGAAGGAACGCTGCGGTACCAGTTTAAATTCATATTTTGCGTCATATTGTAATTGGTTTTGAACATGTAATCTTTTAAACAATGTAAACTTTCAATTATATATATGATGGTTGTATTGCTTTCTTTACTATGTATTCATTTGTTACGTTACCATATGAAGTCATCCGCCCCTGAACGTTTTTGCCGTTCCGGTTTGGGAATGTGACACTCTCCTTCTTTGCCAAGAAAATCTCTCCTATTTACACATTCATTTCCGAAAAATACAACGACATCTCAATTTTGAACATCAACCATAGTTCTTGCACCACCACTGTTGTAACAACCAACAAACACCATCGACATATTTTAGTTTTTTGGGAAGGAGGTGGCTAAAATTCAGATATGAAAATGGTCTCTCTCTCTCTCATGCATGTACTAACAAGTGGCTTGGTTTTTTCTTCTGATTATTGGAGCTTGAACTTGAAATATGACTTTTTAATCTCTATTATATATGTTTTCCTGATGTAGTTATTTAAGCTAAAAGAAATATGAGATCTACAGCACAAATAGAGCCTTGTAGGAAGGAACTACTCTATTTCCTGTAATCATTTTTTTCTATATATATATATATATATATATATATATATATATATATATATATATATATATATATATATATATATATATATATATAGGGTCAAAAATATGGTTTATACTTTGCTTTTCTAGGAAAATATATTTTTTTGTAATTTTGTGGTTGTGTACAGCTGCACATGTGTGTGCGACCACACACCCTGTGTATGGCTACATATGCGTGTGCGGCCGCATACCCTGTGTACGGCTGCACACGCGTGTGCGGCTGTACACTCATGTGCAACTGGTGGCCCATGTCTCATATATATAGGGTGAGGAGAGAGAATAAAAAAGGGGGTGCATGTTCTAGAGAGAGAAACTAGAGAGGAACTAGTGTGTATGTGTGTGTGTGTGTGAATCTCTTGTAAGGAGCATAACTCATATCATCAATACATTAGATTCATCTTTATTCTTCTTCTCCTTCTCTTATATATAGATCTGACATCATCTAATTGATTGAGATTCCACACCATCAATTGGATCTGATTTATATATACTCAAGCAATTTGCGGACTTAAAATTGGTATCATAGCAAAGTTGTATCAGTCAATTTTTCAGATTTGGAGCTTATTTGGTCTTTTTTTGAAAAGATAATAGCATTTTCGGATTGATCCCTGAAAATTAGGGGGATTTCTTCTTGAACGAGTTTTTGATCGAGTTTTGGGGCAAAAAAGGGTGAAAAACGTTGTTTTTTCGCGAATCTGTTAAAGGTGTGCGGCTCGGGTGTGCGGCTCGGTCTCGTGTACGGTCCGATCCTCGCATAGGGTCCAATGTTTGAACCTCATCTCATTCAGCAATAGCCTCGCAACAACGTTCATTAAAAAAATCGGGGGAGTTTTGGAGATGCCATGTTTCGAAACTAGGTCCCCTAGTTCAAATTCCAGCACCTTTACCATCTGATCTAGCTTGCTAGATGTTACTATCCTTCCCATTTTAATTCAAAAAGACTACCGTTCGAATCTAATTTCTCCAATTTCACACTTTTAACCCAAAAATCAATTTCTTTTATTTTTAAATTCCATTTTCAACCCAAAAATTTTAGTTTTTAATTTTAATTTTTTTTATTTTTATCTTTTGACCTTAAAATTGACTTTGACTTTTAAAATTTGACCATTGAATTTAAACTATGACTTTCTCATTTTACTTTTAATTTTTCAAATTTAGCTTTTCGGTTTGACTTTTAAGTTTGACTTTTCAAGTTTGACTTTTTAAAATTGACTTTTAAGGTTGACTTTCTCGGTTTTTAGGTCAAAGGGCAATTAAAAAATAAATAAAATAATGAGTTCTTCAAATATCAAGGTCAAAGAGGTAAGTGAATCCGGTTTGTAACGACGTAAATTTTAAAAACAATTTTTCATTTTTACAAACATCAAAAACATCGAGTAATAATTTAAATTCCAATGTAAACAATATTGTCACGGCCGATTACATAACAAAGATCAAAAAAATAGTTTCCCCGGAGTGTGTGTATGATCGCGCCGGCGCCTTCCCACGGTCCTCGCTAGTACCTGAAACATATAACACAACAACTGTAAGCATAAATGCTTAGTGAGTTCCCCAAAATACAACCTACGCACATACGCCTTTCCAGGCCTTGACCTTCCGGTCCATGTGTCTCAGGGGACTTCCGTCTCGACTGGGTAAACCTTCCGGTCCTACCCACGTCAACCTTACAGTCCATTTTACAACGCCTTCCGACCCATAACATAATGCCTTCCGGCCCATATCAGCATATCATACATGGCACATATAACGATTAACTTATCACACATAATGCATATATCTCATATCATATTCGACCTTCCGGTCACACAGTCAAACCCTTCCAGGTACAGTATAGTGAGAAGACTCACCTCGGATATCTCGTTAACTCGCGAACCCTGGAAATCACTCGTGCTCGAACCCCCGAGCTATAATCCTCCTATAACATCATATATCTCTAATTAAGACTTGTACCTCTAAGGTTGAACATCCCTATCAAGTCAACAATAGTCAACTCTGGTCAACAGTCAATGGTCAATTTGACCGGACTCGGCGAGTGCACTAGAGCGACTCAGCGAGTCTAAGCGTTTTCACAAACTTGCAAGGATTTCCCTTTCACACGTTGAGTACTTCCCTGACTCGACGAGTTCCACCTGGTTATGAATCACAGGGCCACCGCGACTCAACTCGCCGAGTCGCAGGGACAACTCGGCGAGTTCCAGCTCGACTCAGTCCACCTGTCAATCCCTCTCTAACTCCCCGTGACTCACTGAGTCAACCGTAACTCGGCAGGACCACTCAATAAGTGGTTAAGGACAATCTTCATGCTACTCGCCGAGTCTGTTCTTCAGACTCGGTGAGTCCACGCCATGCATCGACTCAAACTTGCTTCTGAGGTCATATCCGCTCCATAAACTCATAGATCTAGCCCTCCTAAGCTCATTTATCACGTAAAGTCACAGTCTTGGCCACCATGCAACACGTACAAGGTTCTTTATGGAGAAATGACCACTAATATGGCAACCCTAGCCTCGAACCCAAAAGGAAGGACATAAAGCATATCATTTGGGACTTTCTGGACCTGCTAAGGTCCAGATCTAGGTACCATATCTCCATGGGACCTCTCACACTTCAGTTACAAAGCAAATAAGGCAAGAATAAACCAGAGATTTGACCATATCAACATAAACACGGAAACAAGCTCTGAAAGATACCTCAAGAAGCTTCCCTTGGCGAAATGGAAGTAGATCCAAGCTCCCAACTCTTCTAGCTTGACTTTCCCCCTTCCTTTCTTGCAAAAACACACAAATTTGGTAAACAATAGCCTCTTATCTCACTCACAGGAGCTCTCAGCTGCTTTGGTGCTCTCAAGGATCAAGGTGGCCGAAGGGCCATAAGATCCTTTAAATAGAGCTTAGGACCGGAAAATTAGGGTTTCATCAAACAGCGCAGACTCGC
Organism: Lactuca saligna; assembly: GCF_052625555.1. Lineage (NCBI taxonomy): Eukaryota > Viridiplantae > Streptophyta > Magnoliopsida > Asterales > Asteraceae > Lactuca > Lactuca saligna. Next base: position 203,473,100 of record NC_136424.1, on the reverse strand, counting down.
CGAGTCCAGGCGCGAACCCGCGTCCAGAACCGCGACCCTACTCGGCGAGTTCGAGCTCCAACTCGCCGAGTCCCCTCACAAAACACCAAAAATATGCGAATAAAAGATACCTGTAAATCTGGGCTGTTACAATTCTCCCCCACTAGACCTAGACTTCGCCCTCGAAGTCTCGCTCTGCAAATAGCTCCGGATGCTGCTCACGCATCTCACGCTCCGGCTCGCAGGTCATCTCTGAACCCTTCCGATGCTGCCACTGGACCAACACCAGGGGTACCTTCTTGTTCCTCAAAACCTTGATCTTCCGATCTCTGATGGCCACTGGTCTCTTGGCATAATTCAGGCTCGCATCTACCTGAATATCCTCTAATGGAACCACTACCGATTCGTCGGCTATAAACTTCCTCAGCTGCGACACATGAAAAGTGTCACGAATCTGCCCCGACTCTGCTGGCAAATCCAAACGGTAGGCTACCCGGCCTACCCTCGCGATCACACGGAAAGGACCAATGTATCGGGGTCCCAACTTGCCCCTCTTCCTGAATCGAATCACTCCTTTCCAAGGAGAGACCTTTAGGAGTACAAGATCGCTGACCTGCAACTCAATCTCGGACCGGCGTCTGTCTGCATAACTCTTCTGTCGGCTCTGAGCGGTCAACAACCTCTGCCTGACCTGTTGAATCTGCTCGGTCGTCTGGAGTACGATCTCCGTGCTACCCATCACCCGCTGCTCCACCTCACCCCAGCAGATGGGGGTGCGACACCTCCGTCCATCACGATCAGAAACAATCGAGATCGACCCAATTCCTCATGGAAATTCTTCCAGAACCTGGAAGTGAAACGCACATCACGATCAGAAACAATCGAGATCGACACCCCATGCCGTGATACCACCTCCCTCACGTATAATTCCGCCAACTTCTCCGCAGAAGAGCTCTCGCTGATGGCCAGAAAATGAGCGCTCTTCGTCAATCTATCTATGATCACCCAAATCGCATCGACTCCCCTCGCAGTTCGCGGCAATTTGGTGATAGAATCCATGGCAATCTGTTCCCACTTCCATTTGGGAATATCTAGCTGCTGCAATTTATCGTGTGGTCGCTGGTGCTCGACCTTGACCTGCCGACAAGTCAAGCATCTCTCAACAAACCATGCAACATCCCTTTTCATACAGGGCCACCAATACTCCTTCCTTAGGTCCAAATACATTTTCGTAGCCCCGGGATGAATCGAGAATTTCGATCGATGCGCTTCCTCCATTAAAATAGCACGCGCACCATCCACAAGCGGTACCCAAATCCGACCTTGAAAAGTCATAAGCCCTCGGCCATCCGTGATGAATCCTAATACCTGACCTACAACCCGCTCCCTCTTCTGGTTTTCTAGTTTCACAGCCTCAGCCTGAGCTCCTCGAATAGTATCCAAAATTGGGGTCATTACTGTCAACCTCAAAAAATATCTCGGATTGGGGCGCTTTCCGTCCTACAGCTCAACGCGTCGGCTACCACATTAGCCTTGCCTGGGTGGTATAGGATCTCACAATCGTAATCCTTCACCACATCCAACCACCTCCTCTGTCGCATATTCAGATTTGGCTGATCCATCAAGTACTTCAGGCTCTTGTGGTCCGTGTAGATGGTACACCGAACCCCATAAAGATAATGCCGCCAGATCTTGAGGGCAAACACCACAGCCCCCAATTCCAGGTCGTGGGTGGTATATCTCGACTCATGAGGCTTCAACTGCCTCGAAGCATACGCTATCACATGACCCCTCTGCATAAGCACCGCCCTAAACCCGATATAGATGCATCACAGTACACCACGAAATCCTCCATCCCTTCCGGGAGTTCGAGCACCGGAGCCTCGCACAATTTCTGACGAAGCGTCTCGAATGATGACTGCTGCTCCGGTCCCCATGAAAACACAGCACCCTTCCAGGTCATCCTAGTAAGTGGCACAACAATCTTGGAGAAATCCTTGATAAACCTGCGATAATATCCAGCCAAACCCAGAAAACTCCTGATCTCAGTGGGGGATCTCGGCACCTCCCACCTCAATACTGCTTCAATCTTGGCCGGGTCGACCAATATCCCTTTCTGGTTAAGAAGATGCACGAGGAACTGGACCTCTCGTGACCAAAAATCACACTTGGAGAATTTGGCATATAGCCTCTCCGATCTCAATACCCCAAGAATCTCCCTCAAATGTTCCTCATGCTGATCCCTAGACCTCGAATACACCAAAATATCATCGATGAATACGATCACCGACCGATCCAGCATCGGTCGGCACACCCGGTTCATAAGATCCATGAATGCAGCCGGGGCATTGTTGAGCCTAAAAGGCATCACCACAAACTCATAATGTCCATAACGAGTTCTGAAAGCAGTCTTCTAGATATCTTCCTCTCGAACCCTCATCTGATGATACCCCGACCTCAAGTCTCTCTTGGAGAACCAAGATGCCCCCTGCAACTGATCGAACATATCGTCGATCCTAGGTAATGGATACCGGTTCTTAACCGTCAACTTGTTCAACTCCCGGTAATCGATACACATCCGGTGTGAACCATCCTTTTTCTTGACGAACAAAATCGGCACTCCCCAAGGTGAGCTACTCGGTCGAATGAACCCCTTTCCCAACAGCTCCTGAAGCTGCGAGGATAACTCCTGCATTTCCGGTGGAGCGAGACGATAAGGCGCCTTGGCGATGGGCGCCGCTCCCGGAACCAAATCGATACGAAACTCCACTTGCCTCTCCAGAGGCACACCCGGTAACTCTTCGGGGAACACATCCGAAAACTTGCATACAACATGAACGTCATCAGTCGAATCGGGCCTCCCCGCGGCCACATGAGTATCCATCACGTAGGCTATGAATCCATTGCAGCCCTGCTGCAAACTTTGCCTTGCCCTAGCAGCCGAACAAAACACCGACCCACACCGGGTCCCTTCGCCATAAACCGTAAGCACTCCCCCACGAGGGTCTCGAATCGTCACCAGCTGTCTCTCGCAGTCAATGACTGCCCCAAAATTACTCAACCAGTCCATGCCCACGATAACGCAGACATCCCCCATAGCTATAGGAACCAAGTCTATAGGGAACTAGACCCCAAAAATCTCGAGCACGCATCCTCGAATCACCTCAGTGGCATATACCGCTTTCTCATTTGCTATAGAAAATCGCAGGGGTCGACTCATCACCTCCCGATTAATACCGATGTGCTGGCTAAAAGCCAACGATACAAAAGACCGACTCGCACCCGAGTCAAATAATACCAAAGCAGGTACAGAATTCACAAGAAAAGTACCTACACATATCATAATATAAGCACAATATCTCATCATAAACGTAAATACATGAAAGAATACATACTGGCTACGACATCAGGCGCCGCGCGGACCTCCTTCGCAGTCAACTGGAAAGCTCTCCCATGAGCCCTCGGAGCCTCGGCCTTCACTGGCCGAATCTCGGTAACCCTGGCAGCAGGCGTAGATCCCTGGCGAAGCTGGGGGCACTCGGCCTTCCGATGGCCTGTCTGGTTGCAATGAAAGCAAACCATGAATCCCTTGGGGAAATCCCTAGCAATGTGCCCGTCCTTGCCACACTTGTAGCAAGCACCCGATCGACATGCCCCCTCGTGACCCTTGCCGCACTTTCCGCAAGTGCGGCCCTTCTGACCTCCGGATCTCAAATCGGCGGACTTGGTCCGCTTGGCTGCCGACTGAGACTGAGCCGACCGCCGATCCACCTGGTTAGACTCGGCCTCCTCCCTGGCCTGGGTCTCCAACTCGATCTCACGCTTCCTGGCATTCACCTGAAGCTCACCAAAAGTCTTATATGACGAGTTTGATATGAACTCCCAGATATCCCTCCTCAGCACTCCCAAATACCGACTCATCCGAGCCTGCTCCGTGGACACCTGCTCGGGGCAGAACATCGCCCTCTCATGAAACTTCCGCGTAATCACCGTGACAGAATCATTACCCTGCTTGAGGGTCAAGAACTCCTGAACCAACCGTTCCCTCTCCACCTGGGGAATGTACTCGTCTTTGAACATAGCAGTAAACCTCTCCCAAGTCACATCTGAAACCTCTGCCAGAGTGAAGTTCGCCGTCACAAACTTCCACCAATCCTTTGCTCCTAGGCGGAGCTGGTTCAAGGCGAACCATACCCTCAGATGCTCCGGACATGAACAAGTGTAGAAGTATCCCTCGATATCAGCAATCCATCTCATCACAGTGATCGGATCCTGCGTCCCGTCAAACTCAGGTGGCTTCGTGTTGCTGAACTCCTGGAACAGCGACGAGTCACCTCACTGTGGTCTGGTAGCGGCCACAACTGCGGCCTCAGTCAACGCGGCGTACCGCTCATCAAATGTCTCCATCAGCGTGGTCTTAATAGACCCAAACATCTCCGGAATCTCTGCCCAGATCGCTGCAGCTACCTCCTCATGAATCATCTTACGAAGCTCCTCGTCAGTCACACTACTTGTACCAGGTCTGTGGCGTGGTCCAACCATGATGTCTCTGAAATACAACATAAAAATATCAGAGACTCTATCGAGCATAATCACACTCGATAACGCAGTCCTACTCAGTCTCCGATACCCATGGATTCTTACTTGGGTTGCCCACTGACCCGGTGTCTTTAGTAGTACAGGCCCAATAATACCAACTACACCGCGTCAGTATTCACCCCAAGTCCTCCTCTCCAAACCCCGGATCCTGAGTACTCTATTCTTGCCATGCACTAACTACCCACTCGCTTTCAAAGCACCTCATAGAAGTAGGTTTCCCTAGACTAAGGCATCACAAATCAGGCCACTCTAGTCCTAATATTAATACCTAGTCTACTAGCATGCGTATCATATCATATCATATCTCATAACAAATATTGTAAGAGTATTTTGGGGATTTTACCGTTCGGGCGCTGGCTGACCGTACACACTCCTTCTTCATTGGTTTTTTCAAAAATCACTTATCAAATTTTATTGATTTATTAATTAAAATTTTCTCAAATCCCCGGTTTGAGTTCAGTTACGCCCGAAGGTGTACCTGAATCCCTCAAACCAAGGCTCTGATACCAACTTGTAACGACGTAAATTTTAAAACCAATTTTTCATTTTTACAAACATCAAAAACATCGAGTAATAATTTAAATTCCAATTTAAACAATATTGTCACGACCGATTACATAACAAAGATCACAAAAATAGTTTCCCCCGAGTGTGTGTACGATCACGCCGGCGCCTTCCCACGGTCCTCGCTAGTACCTGAAACACATAACACAACAACTGTAAGCATAAATGCTTAGTGAGTTCCCCAAAATACAACCTACGCACATACGCCTTTCCAGGCCCTGACCTTCCGGTCCATTTGTCTCAGGGGACTTCCGTCCCGACTGGGTAAACCTTCCGGTCCTACCCACGTCAACCTTACGGTCCATTTTACAACGCCTTCCGACCCATAACATAATGCCTTCCGGCCCATATCAGCATATCATACATGGCACATATAACGATTAACTTATCACACATAATGCATATATCTCATATCATATTCGACCTTCCGGTCACACAGTCAAACCCTTCCAGGTACAGTATAGTGAGAAGACTCACCTCGGATATCTCGATAACTCGCTAACCCTGGAAATCACTCGTGCTCGAACCCCCGAGCTATAATCCTCCTATAACATCATATATCTCTAATTAAGACTTGTACCACTCAGGTTGACCATCCCTATCAAGTCAACACTGGTCAACTCTGGTCAACAGTCAATGGTCAATTTGACCGGACTCGGCGAGTGCACTAGAGCGACTCGGCGAGTCTAAGCGTTTTCACCAACTTGCAAGGATTTCCCTTTGACACGTCGAGTACTCCCCTAACTCGAAGAGTTCCACCTGGTTATGAATCACACGGCCACCACGACTCAACTCGCCGAGTCGCAAGGACAACTCGGCGAGTTCCAGCTCAACTCAGTCCACCTGTCAATCCCTATCTAACTCCCCGTGACTCACTGAGTCAACCGTAACTCGGCAGGACCACTCAATAAGTGGTTAAGGGCAATCTTCATGCTACTCACCGAGTCTGTTCTTCAGACTCGGCGAGTCCACGCCATGCATCGACTCAAACTTGCTTCTGAGGTCATATCCGCTCCATAAACTCATAGATCTGGCCCTCCTAAGCTCATTTATCACGTAAAGTCACAATCTTGGCCACCATGCAACACGTACAAGGTTCTTTTTGGAGAAATGACCACTAATATGGCAACCCTAGCCTCCAACCCAAAAGGAAGGACATAAAGCATATCATTTGGGACTTTCTGGACCTGCTAAGGTCCAGATCTAGGTACCATATCTCCATGGGACCTCTCACACTTCAGTTACAAAGCAAATAAGGCAAGAAGAAACCCTAGATTTGACCATATCAACATAAACACGAAAACAAGCTCTGAAAGATACCTCAAGAAGCTTCCCTTGGCGAAATGGAAGTAGATCCAAGCTCCCAACTCTTCTAGCTTGACTTTCCCCCTTCCTTTCTTGCAAAAACACACAAATTTGGTGAACAATAGCCTCTTATCTCACTCACAGGAGCTCTTAGCTGCTTTGGTGCTCTCAAGGATCAAGGTGGCCGCAATGAAGGGCCATAAGATCCTTTAAATAGAGCTTAGGACCGGAAAATTAAGGTTTCATCAAACAGCGCGGACTCGTCGAGTCCAGGCGCGAACCCGCATCCTGAACCGCGACCCTACTCGGTGAGTTCGAGCTCCAACTCGCCGAGTCCCCTCACACCAAAAATATGCGAATAAAAGATACCTGGAAATCCGGGCTGTTACACGGTTGCTCTCCATCTTGTGTTAAAACTATTAAATTTTTACGAGAATCAATAGATCTAATCAAGATAGAGAATAAGGACTTAAAATACGAACGATACACAATTAGGAAGGATTAAAAACCTCTAAAAGCACAACTAGAAGCAAAGACCAAAGACTTTAGGAAGCTTCAGGAAGAGTATAGCAACAAGCGTGAAAATTACGATCACATTAAATGCAAACTTGATGTTGTAACTGAAGAACTTGACACTTTGAAAATTAAGTGTGGAAAAACAGACATTAGTTTCAAAAATTACATTGAGTCAAGTAAGACAGTCGAGTCATTATTTGAAAACCAATTAAAATTCAAAGATAATCAAAACAAGGGTTTAGGGTACGATTGTGTTCCTCCACCTTTCAATTATAACTACACATCCATCCCTATGACACAGGAAGAAATTGACAAGGAGGCACATCTCGAATATGGGAAACCTGTTGTGGTTGTGCCAGAAAAGGATGAAGTGAACGTTTCTAATGATTCTGTTACATGTGCAGGTAAAGTAGCAGAAGATGAGAACAAGGAGAAAACTATTGAACAATCCAATGACTCCTTGAACTCTGAATCAGTTGCTTCGAACTCAGTTGCTTCTGATCAACCTGCTGTTGAGAAATACATGTTCTTTGTGTTTTGTGTGCGTTCTTGGTGTTTTGTGTGTGTGATGACCCGAAGTTGATGAAAGGGGTTATGTAGGATGAGGTCGTGATGGGAATCACGGGGGGTTTCATGGCGGTTTCCCGGTTGACGAAAATAGCCTTTGAAGGTATGCTTGAATGGGAATGGGTCATTGGAACTTCCGGGGTTATTTTGGTAATTTGATATGTTGTATAATTGTTGGGTGAATCAATCCGCGTGTGTTTTGGTTGTTCATCGACGAGGAGTCTTTGGCGAAAACGTGAGACGCAAGTTCTTGTGTAGTTCGATGATGAGACTATTTCTTTTAGGCTTATTAAAAGATAAGTTATAACTTTAATTTTTTTAATATAAATTAACAAATATTTATAAAAATTGGGGTTTAAGTGTTAAACTGTTATATATATATATATATATATATATATATATATATATATATATATATATATATATATATATATATAGGTTCAAATAAGAACAAAAAAAGATTAAGAACTCTAAGAACCTCAATTTTATAGTTATTAAACATATGAATGCTTATTAAACATTTAAAAATCATTTTTTCTTGTCTTTTTTGATAAGAAAATGACAAATTCATAATTTTCCAGTTTAATATTATCATTCGCATTGTAACACAAAATATATATATTACATAATTTCATATAGTCCATTTACAGTCTAATACACAAAATTCACAACTTAATACAATTAATTTTACAATAATTCAAAATTTCAAAGAAGTCAAACACAAATTCTACTATCACCAACCACTACAACACACTGTCACCAAACAATTGTGTCACCATTGTAACCATCTTTGTCTTTCAAATCCGACACAAAATTCACAACTTAATATAATAAATTTTACAAGAATTCAAAATTTCAAAGAAGTCAAACACAAATTCTACTATCACCAACCACTACAACACACTATCACCAAACACTTGTGTCATCGTTGTAACCATCTTTTTCTTTCAAATCCGATCTCTATACAAAATCATATATTAACAATTTAAATAGTATATTCACAGTTTAATAAACATATTAATTCACTAATTCAGAGTTTAATGCAAAACAATTATAAAACTATTACATTCTTACATATTTATACAAGAAAATTAATACAACCATTCATACATAAATAATTTATATTTTAACGAAAAAATTAATAAAAAGTTCACAACTTAATACAGTCAATTCACAGTTTAATACAGTCAGTTCACAGTTTAATACACAAAATTCATAGATTAATACAATAAATTTACAGTTTAATATACATAAATGTTATATTTTAACTTAAAACTTATATGTATACCTTTAAATATGAAGGCTAGTGTTTCTTTTAAAGTTTAATTTATACAATATTAATAGTTTATATTTTATACAATTTATTTAAATTTAGAGAAAATCATATATGTGTATAATGATTTTTTTTTTAACACAAAATTTTTTTCAAAAAAATCATAGCTTAATATAGTTAATTCACAGTTTAATACTGTGAATTCACAATTTAATATACAAAATTCACCATTTAATATAATAAATTCACAGTTTAATAATTTTTTTTTATAACTTAATACAGTTAATTAATAACTTAATACAGTCAATTGTCTCTCTAAAAAAACTTAATACAATCAATTCATAGTTTAATATAATCAATTCACAGCTTAATACATAAAACTAGTAGTTTAATACGATAAATTCACAGTTTAATACACAAAACTTATATATTTACAACAATATTCTCAACTTAAAACTTATATTTATACATTCATATCTGGAGGCATTTGTGTATATTAAAATGTGAATTTATTATATTAAGTTCTGAATAAAATTCAAAAATTAATACACTAATTTCACAACTCATTTACACATAAAATTTAGATTTGGATACAAAAATTCAGAATTTACAGTTTGATGAAACATTTCATACACTAATTCATAACTTAATTCCATATTTAAAATAATAAAATGCACAACTTATTGCACAAAAAAAAAACAACACAAAAAAAAAAAGAAAAACAAAAACAAAATTCATAACATAATACACGCTTCAGACACTAATTCAAAGCTTAAAACAAAATTTTAAACACTTATTCATAATTTAAAAACTTACCGATCGCGTTGAGGCATTTCATCAAACACCTTGTGTGTACATTATTTCAAAATCTGATGTGATTTACAAATCTAAGATTGTCATATTCCTTAGAGTCTTCGGATATTCAAGATCTGATCTTATTACTGTATAGATCATTATCAAAGCAAATCTGAAGCAACATGAAGACGGTGTTTGGAGGAGAAAACGAAGGATGTGGTGGAGATAAGCAGAAGGAGGAGGAGGTGTCGGTGGTGGAATAGATCTGATATGTGGAGATGCTAGTGGTGGTGGTTATGGCGGAGCAGAAGCGACAGGAGTGAAAAGAGGTCGTGGTCATTGGAAAATCACAGATATAGAAGATTTGGCGCAACGACCTTCAGAAAATTGCAGATCTGAAAAATCTAGTGTCGCGATAATAAGAAAAAAATTGATCTGGAGGTTGTCGGATAATTATAGATATAGAGGATACATAAAAATTATAGAGCTGGACATCGAGAGTAGCGGAGGTAAGACAATGCAGAGACGCGACAACAATCTTCCAGCAGTAGTGTTCTCCCGGCAGCGACAATGGTTCTTCCAGATCTAAGACATTTCAGATCTACAAATCTAAGTAGATTCTGATGGTTTTGATGAGAGGATAAGAAGAAACAACAGTTGATCAGATTTGTCGAGGAAGAAAGAGGCCATGACGCCGGTAAGGATGCGACGATGGTGGTGGTAAGGTCGTCGGAAATAGTGGCTGCAGTAGGTGGAAGGTGGTGTTTAGTTTTGACAAAAATTTCCCTTAATTAGTTGGTTCTTAGGTTCTTAATATTTTTTGGTTCTCATTTGAACCTTTACCTATATATATATATATATATATATATATATATATATATATATATATATAGTGACATCTCCAATTTCACGGCCAAAAAAGACCAATTTGTTTATGCTTTGTTTTTAAAATCAGAGTAATCTTTTACAGTTCCGGAATTTGTTCCCAAAAAAAAAAATATGATAAAATAAAATTTATCAAAGCATTTCTTAAAGAGACTGTACTTTTCATTAATTATAAAACCTTGGGATGTCATGTTATGATACAGACCAAAAGCATAAACAATATAAAATAGACCTTACAATAGTTATTTATAACTACTGATCTATAATCCAAAATCTTTCGGCAAGTCCACCAACTTATACCCTTGTGTCATTACCTATAATGCAAAGAAAACTGAGTGGGTCAGGCTTGGGAGTTTGGTGAGCATATAGGGTTTTCAACCCACAATAATATAATTATTATATTCGATCATCAAACAATCAACCCAATTACCCATCCCCATTATGTTCGTTTATTGTTATGTCCCTTCCGTAAGGAATTATCCTAAGGGTCATCTTCTACATCGTATTTACCTCTGATCTTCTTACATCGTATTTCATTCATATATATTCGTTCCTAAAGCATGAATACGCAGTCACAACATCACCTGGACTTGTAACTCATAGTAAAAGTTAGGCTATCATCGCATGAATACGTAGTCACAACATCGCCTGGACTCGTAATTTGTTGTAATGGTTAGAGTATCATCGCATGAATATGTAGTTACAACATCACCTAAACTCATAATTCATCACCTACAGGTTATTGATGGGTTTGAGCCATAAGAACTTTCGTATGTGCGCATGCAAACCCTATTGTTTGGATCTAGGTTTCTCTAAGTGAACATGCTTTGTATCCAAGACTTTGAATCATAGATCTAGTGTAAACAAACAATTTGTAACATATGAAATCAGATCTAGAATAATACCTTGAGTTACATGCTTGAAAACTTCTGTTCCTTGGAGCTTAGAGTCACAATTTTCACTCCTATAATGGCTTACAAATACCTACTAGCAATAAGATGATATAAGAGAGGGAGAGTGGTGAGAAATCGGCTCTACGGTTTCCTCAAAGCAAAGAGCAGCCGATTTCTCCTTCCCTAAGGGTTTATTTATACTATGAGCTCCTAGGGATTTATTTTAAACCCTAATTGGATAAATTAGCCTCAAAGCAATCCAAATATCCCTCTAGATAGGACCTTGGATGATTTCTAGGATATCCATATCCTTAAAATCGTCCCTTCCCATATCCATAGGGATTCATAGCCTAAAACACAACTATCACACATTTGACAGTTGATGCCCCTTTATTTAATTAATTTCTTTAAGTCACCAAATTTATTCCTAATTAATTTATGACTTATATCAATCAAATAATATTATTATTCCTTTAACATATTATTCTTATAATATATTAATAATAATATTTCTCCTCTCTATATAAATCACCTTGTCAAGTTGCTATGGTGAAGGAAACCCAAAAGGACCATGCACAACCGGGTCAAGTAATTACGAAATATAGTTACAGCCTTAGACACTAATCCAACAATCTCCCACTTAGATAAGTCTAGTAACTATAAAACGCAAACACAATCCGATTAGTAATCATAGCTCTCAAAGACGCTATCAACTCTGATCTTATTAGTAACCTATCCTTTAGATAAGGGATCGTACAGTCCTCTATTTAGATATTATGCGGACAATCTAATGGAACTAATTATCTAGCAGTTGGTTTCTCAATCTCGGATTTATTTGACATAGAACTTAATTGAACACATCAATTCAGTCCCGACCGGGCTTGGCACAAAATTCAAATCAAATAATCGAGCGGTCGTGATATCGCTTTTACCCTCTTCGGATAGAAGTAACAGATAAACTTCGACTTATATGCATTTACTTATCCACCAATCAATTATACATAATAATGTGTTTTATAACATCAATTTACTGATACAATTTCGCATTATCAATGCACAACCAAATAGTAAATAATAGACCATATATCTAGGTTTTAAGACCATATGATATTATCGTCTTGTGATCACTTTTGTCACATTCCATAAAGTGATTGCAGCAAGCGCGGGCTTATTCCAATGCTCAAAACTTGTTCATAAGCACTCATGAACGTTGTAGCAAACCTTGCTATGTCTAATACCATTTAGACATTCTACACATCAATTCACGACAATCTTCATTCATATCTACTTCCAACATATGAACGATTGTTGACTATTTGAATAATTTGATTATTCTTAACAAACTTAATTATTCTGGAAGTCAAAACATGCAAAGTGAAACAATAGTTAAACAATTAACATAAGATAGTAACTTTACATATAAATAACACTTCTTCATTTAATCATCAATTGTCAATTACATTTATCTATTATATGTTTCCAACATTATCTAATCTAAACTAATATCATCCTTCAGCCCAATGCTCCTAGCATGCTGCAAGTGCTTAACCCTACTTAGTCCCTTCGTAAGCAGATCTACTGGGTTATCTTCTGATGAATTCCTTTTAACCATGAGGTGTCCTTCTTCTACTCGATGTCTAATAACGTGATACTTTCTGTCGATATTCTGAGATCTACCATGATCCCTCGGTTCCTTGGTCAAGGCAACCGCTCCTTCATTATCACATAATATTTCCATAGGCTCCTTTATGGCAGGCACAAATCCAAGGTCGCCAATGAAGTTCTTCAACCATATCGCCTCCTTTGACGCTTCGCTCGCTGCAATATACTATGGTTCACACATTGAATCAGCTACAGTTTCCTGCTTGGAACTTTTCCAAGTCACTGCTCCTCCATTTAGGGTAAAGACCCAGCCTGACTGCGAACGGTAATTGTCCTTATCGGTCTGGAAACTGGCGTCACTATACCCTCGCACCTTTAAGTCATCACTCCCTCCAAGGACTATAAACCATTCTTTGGTTCTCCGAAGGTACTTAAGGATATTCTTAACCGCAATCCAATGAGCTCTGCTAGGGTTCCCGTGATATCTACTGACCATGCTCAAATAAAAGGCCACATCAGGGCGAGTACAAGTCATAGCGTACATGATTGAGCCAACTGCGGAAGCGTAAGGTACTCAGCTCATCTCAGATTTCTCGGCTTTAGTACTCGGACTTTGAGTCTTACTCAACTTGGCGTTACTTTGTATCGGTAGTTCTCCATTCTTCGAGTTTTCCATACTAAAATGTTTTAGTACTTTATCTAAGTAAGTATTCTAACTAAGTCCTATTAGTCTCTTACTTCGTTCTCTCACTATCCTTATTCCCAAAATATAGGAAGCCTCTCTGAGGTCCTTCATAGCGAAACTCTTCCTGAGCCAGGACTTAACCTCCTGCAGAGTCGGGATGTCATTTCCCATGAGCAGTATGTCATCGACATACAAAACGAGAAAGCTAACTATACTCCCACTGGCTTCGACATATACACATGATTCATCTTCGCTTCGTACAAATCCAAACTCTTTGAATTTCTCATAAAAGAAAAGATTCCATCTGCGAGATGCTTGCTTAAGTCCATAAATGGACTTCTCAAGCTTTTACACTCTATTAGGATGCTTCTTATCGACAAAACCTTCTGGATGAGCCATGTAAACATCCTCAGCCAACTTCCCATTAAGGAAAGTGATCTTGACATCCATCTGCCATATATCAGAATCATGAAATGCAACAATGGCTAGCATCACCCTAATAGATTTTATCTTGGCAACTGGTGAGAAGGTCTCATCATAGTCAACTTCGGGAGTTTGAGTAAAGCCCTTCGCCACCAATCGTTCCTGATACGTGTGTACATTCCCATCCACATCGGTCTTATTCTTGAAGATCCATTTACACCCAACCGTCTTACGTCCGTGTACATCGTCAACCAAATTCCAAACTTGGTTGTCATACATGGACTGAATCTCGCTGTCCATTGCCTCTTTCCATTTAGCAGACTACGGGCCTGCAATGGCTTCCTTATAGCTGTTAGGTTCATCTAGATTTACTAGTGTACTGTCACTAATATACGTGTCCCCTTCGGTAGTAATATGAAGACCATACAACTAGGGTTGAACTCTAACTCTTTCGGAACGTCTAATAGGTAAGGATTGGTTAATCGGTTCAACCGGAGTTTCCTCCTCGAGTTGAGCGCCAGCGGTCGAGGTTCCTTTATCACTCGACCCTTGAATCTCATCAATATCGATTTGCCTCCCACTGTCTCCTTGGCTTAAGAGTGCTCGCTCTCGGAAAACCCCTCTCCTCGCAAATAAGATGATATTGTCATTCGGCCTATAGAAGAGATATCCAAAGGATTTCTGCAGGTAGCCAATGAAAATACATCACTCACTATTAGGTTCGAGCTTTTCATGAGTATCTCGTCTTACAAAAACATCACAACCCCAAACCTTCATATGTGTCAATGAGGGAGCTTTCCCTGTCCACATGTCATGAGGTGTTTTGGCAACCTTCTTTGTAGGGACTCGGTTAAGGATATGGGTGGTAGTCTCTAAGGCATACCCCCAGAATGGGATAGGTAGTGAAGCACGTCTCATCATAGAACGGACCATGTTTAACAAGATTCGATTACGCCTTTCTGCCACACCATTCAATTATGGTTTCCTAGGTGGAGTCAATTGCAAAACTATTCCGCGTTCCTTGAGATAGTCGTGAAATTCAAGACTTAGGTATTCTCTTCCTCGATCGGATCGAAGTATCTTACTTTTCCTGCCCAATTGATTCTCCACTTCATGCTTGTATTCTTTGAACTTTTCCAATGTTTCTGACTTGTGCTTGATTAAGTAAATATACCCATATCTACTATAATCATCGGTGAAAGTCACGTAGAAGTGGTTCCCATCCTTTGTGGTGGATCTAAAGGGCCCACATACATCAGTATGTATGAGATCCAATAAACCCTCACCCTTGTCACAAGTGCCAGTGAAAGGTGACCTGGTCATCTTTCCAAGTAAACAAGATTCGCATGTGTCATCTTCCCTAAGGTCGAATGACTCCAACACTCCATCCTTTTGGAGTTGGGCTATGCGCTTCTTGTTGACATGTCCAAGACGACAATGCTATAATGTGACAACCATCAATTTTCGATCAAGTCAAAGTCAACTAAAGTCAACAAATCAAACCGTTCGACTCAATTTGCCCGTGAGTACTAGAGTTTACATTATGTAAATACTATACAACTCGCTATTCTAATGAGAGATCATAAATCAAAAAGTGCGAACATCTAGATCTCCTTAACCTAAAACTGTGGTACGTGGAGAGCCAAACCGATAAAACAATGTTGCATACTCATCGGGAGTGTGTAAGATCCTTAAACAAGGCTGAACAGGGTTTACGGACCTTGCATTGCGAAGCCAGACACTCAAAAATGTCACACATGAAACCTTTCTCAATCGTTTTCACTCTATCTATATTATCGAGAATCTCTCTCAAATCTCCCCGCGTATGTCAAATCTCTCCCAAATCTCTCTAAGTATGTGAAATCTCTCCCAAAACTCTCTTTGTATGAGAAATCTCTCCAAGAATGTGAAATCTCTCCAAAATCTCAGTCAAAAGTTCCCGCAACTTTTAGAAGTCATTCGGGTCATTCCGACCCTTGACTGGGTCGAAGACGGCTTAAAACGGGGCAAGAACGGACAAAAAGGGCTTAAGGACCCGAAACCCTCTTAATAGGGCCGAAGCCTCTTAGGACCCGAAAGTCCTCTTAGGGACCAAAACCAAGAGGATCGAACCCGAAGGGGTGATCTCGGGCCCGAACCGAACCCGAAGGGTCCTCTCAGAACCGAAACCTTCCTCTCGGGACCAGACCTCGCACAAGGCCCGAACCCGAGCCTCGGTCCATTTCGCTTCTGATTACCTTCGGTTTATCTTGCTCCTGCTGCTTCGGACCGAGCCTGCCCTTTGCCTCTTTACTCCCGGTTCGGTTCCTTTCGCTTCCGGCTCAGCATCTGAGGAGACCGAACCTCGGCCAGGACCGAGAGGTCTCGTTGGGAAGCTTCTTTTCTCCCGGTTTTCGTCTAGGTTTGCGTTTTAGGCCCATTTTTAATTGTTTTAACGCGAGATTTTCACTTAAACTCGTATTTTAACATAATAAACCCTAAATAGTCATAATATAATCATATTTTCATGAAAATCCTTATTTAAATAATAAAATATAGTGGGTGAATAATTGAGGTGGAGTGTTGACTTTGCTTTACCTTATGACACAAGCAACCACCCCCACACCCACTCTATGACCAGCCACACCTCCCCACCTTACCTAGGTCACTTCAATTACTTGTCCACTAAATTACCAGCCATTTCCCACGTTCTAAGAGATGGAACAACCCATCTTCTCTCCTCACTTCTCTCATTTGCTCTCATTTCACCAAGGATCCAACTCAACTTTTCTCTCAAACTTTCTCTATCAAATTCGAAATTCAAGGCTGATTATCAAGCTTTCTTACATTCTTGGTAAGTATAATTCATCCTCCTTGTGATAATTACACTCCATTCTACTCCGATCATAGATTGATTACACAAATTACATCATTTTGGTGTTGGATTCTCGAGAATCTTCAAGGCATCTTCAAGTGTTCTTGAATTGAACACCTATCCCTAATCCAACATTCACCCACTGAAATCACTCAAGGTGAGTTCATACCCCTACATTTTCATGTTTTCTCAAGTTTTTTTTTTTTTTTTTTTTTTTTGGGGGGGGGGGGGGGGGAATACAAGTTAAACACCAAGAACATAACTAAACTTTTCTAATAGCCTTCATCAAAAAAGTTCAACTCCATTCACGGACTGTTTTGGACAACTGAAACATTTTTGTTTTCAAAAATGTTTTAGATGTAAGTATTTCCAGTTCTTATCTTTAAAATGACTACTTACACATCTCCATACGATTTTTCTACAGTTTATGGCGATTTTTACAAAACTGCTTATCATTTCAAACACCAATCCGGACTAGTCTGTGATTATGGACATTTTCACCCAAGTTGGAGGTCATTAAAAATCATGATAAAAATTATGAGTAAACTAGATACATTTTGGGAACTCTCAGAGTTTACGGATTTAGTGTTCGACTTCTCATGATTTTTCTATGACTTTTCTAAAACAGTGCAGAAAGGTTAAATTTAGTTAACATCATATAAATTTCATAACACTTTGTATTATGTTGAGCAAAGCGTATAACAATAAGTTCTAAATATTGAATGTGTTTCCCTTGTTAGTTTATCATCATAAACTGAAACTTAGTCATTCATTATAAGATTATTCATTCATTTAGAACACGTATATTAAGCTATAATAAGCATAGTTTATGGATTCACAACACTAAGGCATTTTCATAAAAGAGTTCTTATACATTACAAACGTTTTGGATAAACTATAATAGGTATAGTTTATGATTCATCACATAACACACTCGTACAAAAAGGGTATATTCATACAAAAAGGTTCTACACTCATGCACACTACACGTAAACTCGTTAACTCAGAATGTGACACTATCTTTCCCCGTACGTCCGAGTACGGGATCCAAATTCCTGTAAGTTATAACCAAAATCTCTTGTAGGGAGAGCGTGATAATTGTGTATAGATCTATATTAGGGTTGACATCCCACACCTCGCTGCTAGCTACAGCTGGACCGGTAGGTCTGCGGGTGACAAGAGTCATAGGATCAGGGCGTCTAAAAGACGTTGTGCAGGTTACCTCTAGTCATAGTATGGTTATAGCGACTCACATAAGGAGCTAACAATACATAAAGTTTACGAGATTTTGTTTTTATATAAAACAACAAAAGGGGTTTTATGTCGATTTAAAATCACTTTTATATCAATAAGTACAGATATTACTGTACGCTCTCGGTTTAGGTATTTATGAGTACACATCATTTGAAACCACTTTTATATCCTTAAGTATGACAAATACTTGTTCGTTTTCGGTCTTGGTATTTAGGACCACATAACTTTTATAAGGAAAATATTGGATTTTTCTTGGTAACATACATCTGTCTACAAAGATGTATTTTCAAACTCTTACTGTCAAAAGCTTATGAACTCACCAACCTTTGTGTTGACACTTTTTCAAAACTACTTGTATTCTCAGGAATTCAGTGAAACAGGAAATCAACAACGTTTTCAGGATGGGACGATAATTCGTCGAATAGTTCATTTTGTATCATAATGTAATTGATTTGAATCATGTAAACATATACTTTGGTGTAACTTTTTCAATTATATTTATGATGGTTGTATTTACATTGAGCACTATTATACTCATTGTTGTGATACTCTACATGAAGTCCTCCACCCCCGGACGTTTCCGCCATCCTTGGTTTGGGGTTTTGACACACAAAGATGCACTATCTATACCATTGGAAGAATCTATACACAACACTCATTTCCTAGGTTATCTATAACCATAACAGTTTCATAAATTCCATTACAAGGCATTGCTTCAAAATATAAAACACCATTTAGATAAGCAGAAATCGAACCATTCTCATTATTAAACAAATATCTAAATCCTTTTCTAAATAAACCATGAAAAGAAATGATGTTTCTTGCCATATCTGGTGAGTAGCAACAAATATTTAAATCTAAATTCAATCCATTACTAAGAACTAAAGAATACACTCTAATCTTGGTGACAGGCGACGATCTTCTATTCCCCATGATTAGATTTATTCTTACAAGCTCCACATCCTTATTTCTTCCTAGTCCCTGCAAATCAGAACAAATGTGGTAACCACACCCTATATCAAGAACCCAAAAAATAGCATGATATAACTCATTAGATTTAATTGTGTATATACCTGCAAAAGATGGCTTGATCTTCCCATCCTTGATGGCTTGTAGATATTCCGGGCAGCTTCTCTTCCAATGCCCTATTTTGTGTCAATGATGGCACACTGCCTCCGTTTGGTTAGAGTTAGGCTTAGCAGGATCAACCTTGGTCCCACTAGAAGAGGAACCATCTTGGGACTTTCCCTTGCGGTGGTTCTTTGACGGAGCCTTTCTCTTCTTTCTCCTTCCCTGCCCAATAGCCAAAACAGGTGCAGCGGATGGATTGGGAGTTGGTGAAACAATCTTGTCCTTGAGGTTGCTCTCAGCAGTCGTTAGGAGCCCTTGGAGTTTGCTTAGGGTGACCTCTTCCTTGTTCATCTGGTAGGTCATCCTAAATTTGATGTACCATGAGGGCAAGGAGTGAAGAACTATGTCGATAGCCAAATCTTCCCCAAAGTTGACATTTAACTTGCGACAATCAACATACCTTTGCATCTTTTGTAAGTGCACAATTAGAGATTCTCCACTTCCCATTTTAGCAGTGATCATATTCGTTATGATCTCATAGCGCTCTTGCCTCGCGCTTTGGTGATATCTCTCCATTAAGTCTAGATGCATCTCATAGGGATACATGTCCTCATAGGACTTTTGGAATTTGGAGTTCATTGTGGCTATCATGATGCAATGGAATTGCGTTGCATCACGTTCATTTGTCTCAAAGACAGCCATTTCTTCGGGAGTAGCAGTTTTTGGATTGATCTTCTCGAGCTTCTCATTGAGAACATACTTCTTGTCCTCGTAACGCGCCATCGTGTAAATGTATCTTATCCATTTACTAAAGTTTGATCCATCGAAAGTGACTTTTTGACAAAGACTCATTAATGTGAATGAGTTGGCATCAGTGTTTGCGTTCAACATCTACAAATAGAAAGGACATAGTTTGATTAGTATTGAATCCCTAATTTAACACCCAAAATGAAAAATTAGGGCTAGGACCCAACAACATCATTTACATATTAGAAAAGGTATACCGTGATCCAACATGCAAACAATTTGGAGGTAAGTGAATGACGATTCACTAATTCTTCGCCATGAAAAACATAACTTTAAGTTTTAAATGTATTGAGAATTCCTATATTTTCTTGGAGATTCATTGAACTTTTCAATGGCATGTTTAACTCTCAATATGCCCCTGTCGTTTGTGACTGGGATACAGAGGATCACAAAGTGGGTGTGAATAACCATGCTAATATACACGGTGCCTTCATTTTTACAATAACCTATTCGATGTGCCAATTAACCACACATGCTCCATCGAATTATGATAAAGAATGAATCACCCTTTGCCACCTTTTCTTAGAACCAATTAGTGTGCCGGTAAACCACACACACTCCACTAACTTCTTAGCAAGGGTGCAAAGTGTAATTTCATGGGATTGCATCAATTCACTTTTGCCTAAAGTAACTAGGATTGGGAACATGTAGTTACTTTATATTTTAACATTATACTTTTAATGAGAAGAGAGAGTTGCCCTATCCTTCCCGTTCGGCTAATGACCCTCCACCAGTCAAACAAGCGGTGGGTGTGAGTGTACACCCATTAAGCGCCATTTTATAGGCAACAACCTTATACCCACCTTATAGACCGCCTTCGTGAATGAGGCATACTAACGGTAAGACTAGCATTTTAATTATACTAATATATATATTCATTAAGCTTTAATAATATAATAGTATAGGCTTGAATTTTAAACTTGTAAAACTCTAGGGGTTGAAATTTAAATTCTTCTAAATTAAACTTTTAATGACAAAATTTAAATCTCAAAACTTCGGGATAAATTTGAACTTTTCAAAACTAGAGGGATCAAATAACAAATAATTCAAATAACTAATTTCATAATTATCTATATTTGACCTAATCCAATTTTAGTCATTAGATAATTACCAAATAATTTTAAATACCCAATATTTATCATATAAATAACCAATATTCAAAAGATTTGAAATTATCTATTGTTATGTCAAGGATAATCAAAAAATTAAGCCAACATTCAGATTTTAACATAGCAAAACGATTAAGGTATCAAATCCAAGACAAAACAACAAAATCCTGAAATATCCTCTGCCAGATGCTTGGACTCGCCGAGTCAGCTTTGGACTCACCGAGTAGGTCCAACTCGCCGAGTCCAGACACTAACTCGCCGAGTTGGGTCGGACAGAGGCCAAGAAAAACATTTTTCAACAAGCAAAACAGTTAAGCATCATATTCAATTGAAACCAATCAAGGCTCTGATACCACTGATGGGTTTGAGCCATAAGAACTTTCCTATGTGCATATGCAAACCCTATTGATTGTATCTAGGTTTCTCTAATTGAACATGCTTTGTATCCAAGACTTTGAATCATAGATCTAGTGTAAACAAACAATTTGTAACATATGAAATCAGATTTAGAATAATACCTTGAGTTACTTGCTTCAAAACTTCTTTTCCTTGGAGCTTAGAGGCACAATTGTCACTCCTCTAATGGCTTACAAACACCTACTAGCAAGAAGATGATATGAGAGAGGGAGAGTGGTGAGAAATCGGCTCTAGGGTTTCCTCAAAGCAAAGAGTGACCGATTTATCCTTCCCTAAGGGTCTATTTATACTATGAGCTCCTAGGGATTTAACTTAAACCCTAATTGGATAACTTAGCCACAAAGCAATCCAAATATCCCTCTAGATAGGGCCTTGGACGATTTCTAGGATATCCATATCCTTAAAATCGTCCCTTCCCATATCCATAAGGATTCATAGCCTAAAACACAACTATCACACATTTGACAGTTTATGCCCCTTTATTTAATTAATCTCTTTAAGTCACCAAATTAATTCCTAATTAATTTATGACTTATATCAATCAAATAATATTATTATTCCTTTAACATATTATTCTTATAATACATTAATAATAATATTTCTCCTCTCTATATAAATCACCTTGTCAAGTTGCTATGGTGAAGGCAACCCAAAAGGACCATGCACAACTGGGTCAAGTAATTACCAAATATAGTTACAACCTTAGACACTAATCCAACAATTATAAGTCTGTTGGTGTTTCCACGGGGTCATCTAGAATAGTCCGTGGTCGCCATCTATACTCTTGTAGATGACTACATCGCCAAATTGCCACATCGTCGGTCAAGGATATGGTATCTCCTTTCATCTCACATCACCTATTTATCATCACCTATCTATCATCACCTAATTATCATCACCTTTCTATCATCACCTATCTCTCATCACCTAATTATCATCACCTATTTCTCATCACCTACTTATCATCACCTATTTCTCATCACCTAATTATCATCACACCTCATCTAATTCATCTACCGATGTTTTACCCAACATATTTGTAGATATAAAATACATGTACAAATTAACTCATTTAACACCTATATAAAACATCCATTCCACACTCATCTCAACACTACGGCTCTAAGAGTAATATTCTTCAGTGAAACCGGGATCACTTCACACACCGATTTTCTCGCGGATAGAGCTTCGGCTCGGAAACTCTTTTCTTCTCGGGATCTTCGGGCTTTGGGACTTGCTTTGGGTCTCGGGGTTGATACCGGGGCTTCAGGGGTATTTATTTGCACGTAAATCGATGCAATACATGTGAGAGATGAGAGAATGAGCAACCAAACTCAGCTAGCCCTTCAAATCTATTTATAGGGCAAAATTTGCCCTTGCCACATCGTGGCACTTTTTCCCACGTTGTGGGCTTGGTCATCACTACATGCGTCATCGCAAGTTGCGTCTGGGGAAATCCAGGAGGTGTCAGAAGACTTGTCACGTCATGGTATCTGACAGTTTTGGGGCTTCGCGCCCCGAACTTCAGAAATTCATAACTTTCGTATACGAACTCCGTTTTCAATGTTCTTTATATCGATGCGTACGTGAGATTATGATCTACAACTCTCTTTTAGACTCTGTTGGCTAGTTTTGAATTTATTTATAATATATTATAAATATATTACTTATATATTATTTTCCGTAGGCCGAGACAGGAAAACTCCGTTATAAATTCATAACTTCTTCATCGGACGTCCGTTTTTGCCTATCTTTTTATCGTTTCACTACTATTAATGATATCTTCGATTCTCATTTAGATTGTTTCGGCTAAAAACCCCTCGATCTCAAATCGAGTATTCGGGCTGCATACTGCTAAGTCGAAACTTCAGAAAATCATAACTTCCTCATACGAAGTCAGATTTGGACATTCATTTTACGTATGCTCTCAGTTGAACGAACTCTTCAACTTTGGTTTAGATTACTAAGGCTAGAAATCGTTCTTTCTTAAATTCGTATTTTACGTCATTCGGCGTCGTGCCGGTTCTGTCATAAAACTTCGACAGATCATAACTTCTTCGTTATAACCCGGATTTTGGAATTCTTTATATGTACGAAATCCTTGTAACATATACTATAACTTAGTTAATATTACTCATTCTAAATAATCTTTCATCAAAAAGTCATTTTTGACACTTATCGTCTCTAAATTGACTAGCCCGGATCTACGGGTTTTATATATATATATATATATATATATATATATATATATATATATATATATATATATATATATATACAAACACTTTGTTTCTTTAAGGAACAATTCTATTTTCTTATTGGTTCACTGTTTATTTTTTTTGTTTAATATATCTAAGGCCGGACGAAATGGAGCTGCGGGGAGGGGTGCGGGAAGTTTCCCGAATGCGAAGCGCGGGAAGGGGGTAGGGGGTGGGGATGCCACGTTCTCACTCTTTACCTTATTCGCCCGTTATTTATTTATTTTTTTTGAATCAAACGACTATATTGACGTTAGTATACATATTTGTTTTTTTTTTCTTTTTTTTTTTTTAACTATATATACCACACCATCCAATCATTTTTTTAACTCATACCTTATACTTCTCTTCAAAAAATATTATTCAAAATGTTATCATCTTCATCATCCGATTTGGCAGCTCTAGAGGAGGCTACGTTTATCGGTTCCGTCATGATGATAACGGTTGCATACTATCAAAACCGACTAGGCGAAACATCATGTGCACGATATAAACCGAGAAATCCGCGGTTGCGTAGATATCACGAAGCCAGACACGATCGTATTATAGAAGATTACTTTGTAGATGACACCATCTACGCTGTGAAGTTTCGACGTCTTACGTATTGCTGGCGATTTGGAAGGCTGCTTTCCATATTTCCAATGGAAAATGGATGCGAGGCGGATAAAAGGTTTCTCTCTCATTCAAAAATGCACGACTGCAATTTGTCAGTTAGCATATGGCATGAGCGCACAGAAATGAGACAAGTATTTTAGGATGTCAGAGCGTACCGTGTGGGAGTGTGTGTACAAGTTCTGTAAAGCGATTTGTTTTGTTTACAGGCAATGATATTTGCACAAACCTACTATCAACGATACTCACCAATTGTACACGGTGCATGAAGGCAAGCATGGATTCCCTGGAATGCTTCATAGTATCGAATGCATGCATTCGGGTTGGTCCTTATGCCCCAACACATGGTGTGGTCAGTACATGAGAGGCAACCACAAAGAGCCGGCGATCGTTCTAGATGCTATTGAATTACATGATCTTTGGATATGGTATGCATTGTCCAGCTGGTGAAAACAATGACATCAATGTGCTAGATCAGTCGCCGATATCCAACAATATCTACATTGGAAAATCGCACGATGTTCCTTTTCAAGCAAATGGGGTAGCATATAAGTGTAGCTACTGTCTTATTGATGGTATATATCCTCCTTTGTCTGTTTTTGTGAAATCGTTTACATGTCCTAATGACTCGAAAAGGAAAAAGTTTAAAGAGGCGTAAGAGTTAGCTAGGAAGGATGTGGAGCGAACATTTGGTGTACTTAAGAGACATTAGCAAGTACTAGCAATGGGTGCAAGGTCATATGAAGTGAAAATGTTAGAACACGTAATGCATGTATGTACGATATTGCATAATATGATTCTTAAAAACAAAGGAAGAGCGATATGTCGGTACAACGAAAATGAAGTTTTGCCAAATGTCGAAGGAGTAGTCGGTAAACAAAAGTATAGGACGGATAGAAGAGAAATACTCAATCGCGACATTCATCACGCACTTCATGCTGATTTGATGGAACACATTTATAGGACTTATATTCAACCATCGATAGAGTTTTCTCGCGATGATTTGTTTGATGAATCAGACGAGGATTCTCATATGTTCTTCAACAACGAAGATTTCGATGACGAGAATGATGTTCGCGAGACTGAGGAAGAAGATGAGGTTGATGACGAGGATGATGATTCTGAGTGACGTATTTTGATTTTTATTGTTGCGTTTTTTTTTTAATTTTATACTTAGGTAAATATTAGGTATAATGTAATTTTTATTTTAATTAATGAAATGCTTTTTATTTTTAATTAAAGTTTATGTTTAGTATTAATTTAAAAATAATAAATCATAAAAGAAATTAATTTTATTTTAAAAAAATAGTGAGGTAAGCCATTCCCACCATTTCCTCGGGTTTTAGATGAAGGAAAAAAAGTGAGAGAAATGATGGTATAACCCACAAAAAATAAGGGAAGCTTCCCTCCCACTCCCTCCGGTATAAGACGTTTATAAGACTAGAGGGTATGGGAGGGATGTTTCCCTCACTTTTTGTGGGTCATACCATCATTTACCTAACTTTTCTTTTCGTCACATAAAACCCAAAGAATGGATGGGAAACTCCCCTCACTATTTTATTTTTTTTAAATATATTTCATACATATATTATATTCATTTTGTAGGGAATTAAAAACCATGAATTTTGATATATATATATATATATATATATATATATATATATATATATATATATATATATATATATATATTATATTTTTTTAGTAGGTATATAATTTTATAAATATTAAAAAAGATTTAAAAAACCTACCCATGAAGGATGGTGTTCGAATTCCCTCTCTCCTTTCCCGCTTCCATTCCATCTTGCCTAACTTCACGTTAATTCCAACCGGCAACATGTCCTCCATTTATATACACTCCCTCTAAGCTCCAATAACATTGCTCCAGGTATTTTCATCACCGCCTATATTTCTTTCATGTATTCCGTTTCTCATTCTTTTTGGAAACCTTCGATTGCTTCTCACATTCTTCCATTTGTTTCTTCTGCATATCAATTCACCATCATTGCTTCCACATTTTTTTTTATCTAATCACCACCAATTTCTGCTGCATATCAATTCACCGTCATTGCTTCAGGACAACATTTCCGATTTTCATTGCGGTAGATTTAAACTTGCCGTTGAATCTAATTTGTATCGTTCTTAAGAGAGTTTTTCTTTGTGCATGTGTGTCTTTCTATCTATGCTCACCACATGTTTGCTGGAACGCCCAACTAAACGAAATAGCCAAAAAAAACTAATTTTTTTCTCAAAATTTTGTGGGTTTATCTGGAATAAATAGAATATACCGATTTTTCCATTGAACTTCACAATAAAGCATCTATTTAATCCAATGTCTTTCTTTGTAAATAAGTTGCTTCTAGCCCCATGGTTGAAGCACATTGTTTTATTGAACTATGCTTCCTAATCGACTTAAAGAATGAAAAAAAAGTACATATCTTGCTGAAATTCTTTATTAACATTTGTATATACTCATGACAAGCTTATGATCTTTATTTGTTGCTATTGTAACAATTTTTTGCCTAATAAACATGTCAAATTCTCGACATCAACCTAGAATTCAGGTACCATTTCAAAAAGTACCCTCTGGATATTCATCTTCAACTAAAACATATTTGAAGTTTTTATAGCTTAACATAAGTATAATGTCACACCCCAAAACCACGAACGACGGAAACGTTCAGGGGTGGAGGACGTCATGTACATTATCACAACAGTGTAAAATAGTAAATAAGTAACAACATCATCCATTGCATTATAAGTAAAGTTTTAATACATGTGTGTTCTTTCATTGTAACTAGATGGGGAACCCCCGCGTTGCGGGGGTCGGATGCTACAGTTTTTTCCGTTGTCGGATGCTAAAGTTTTTTCCATTGTCGAATGCTACAGTTTTTTCCGTTGTTTGTTCTTTGTAAATGTTATTTGATCAGCTATTTGTTTATTTGATCAATCAGGTGGTCAATAATTAGATTCAACATTAGGGTTTAACCCTCCCCATCTAGTTAAATAGTGCACTCTGCATAGACCCTTTGATACTTATACATGTAGAAACAGTAAGGACATGCTGTCCAAAATGTAGGTGAGTCATCCACATTCTCGGCTTCTGCTTCTGCTTCTGTTTCTGTTTCCACCAGTTGCAGGGTGATATTGAAGAGACATAAGCTACATTATTTCCTTCTGATGTCAATGTGCACCTTGTATTCCATGTTTGTTTATCCTTCATTATGTCATCAAATCTATCAACAAACAAAAAACAAATACACATCAGGTAATGTTAAGAAATAAATGATGAAAATAGTTGAACGGGTAAAAAAGTAAACATGTTATAATTATCAATATTTTTTTAATAATAACATCAACTTTCAGTCCTTATTTCGTGATTATGCTTTTGAGAAGCTTCATTGTGGTCAATCACATAAGATTGAATATTTAAAAAGTTTAAGCACTAAAGACTTGGTAAAAGTTTACGGCTATAATTTAGGATAAAATATTGAAAATTCGTCCTCAATTATTTTGTATTTATTAAATATATAACTTTTTCTACATTTGGTATTGAAGGTGGTAGAGATTGTGATACCAGAGCTTGACCAGATGCAAACGGCTCATGTTATTTTGATTGTTGCTGAAGCAGCAACCTCATTAACACTTCCAAAGGAAAACCTACTAATTTGTTGTTGTTTCAGTCTATTGTTGACATGGCTAAGGAATTCCATTACCTATTATAATCAACAAAAATGGACAAATTTTCACAGGTATGTCAATAAGCTGGTGCATATTTGAAATACCATTCAAGCATTTTACCAAACACCCACATAATAGTTCAATCAAGGTCGTCATTTTAAAAAAAAATCTGCAAAATTGTTATAACAAACATCACATAGACAAATCACACAACTAAAATTAATAACACAAAAAAGTAGCAAATGGAAAAAATAGAAGTTTTTTTTTAAATAGATAGGTGTTGGGGCTTGACGAAGGAGTTGGTGTTACCTTGCATCGTTAGATGTATTTCATCTTCATTTGACAAAAATAGCCTTATAACAGCCTGGTAAGCTCCATCTGAGTCACCTTATGAAAGACAGTAAATGAGGAATTTGAATTATACATCAAACCCAAAACTTGAATAAGGGCAAAAGACATCATATTTATATGAATCCTATGTTAAGAGACTATAGATACCTTTAACCACCGTCTATTTTTTGTAATTGATATATTCTTTTTTTGAAACCCATTAAAATTCTTTAAATCCTACAAATCATGAATTTTATAGCAGATAGATTTAAATGAAAAGAACACAATAAGACAGATGATAAAACTGAGTCTGTCTCATGGAGGTGATAGCGATGGACATGGTGAACTGTAAAATTCTCTATAACTGGTATCCAAGTACACCTATGACCTGGAAAGAAAAGTAAATGAACACATCAGGTTCCATAATATACAACAGAAATTACAGAGGCTATTAAGAAAAGCATTTAAAAATAGGCTCACCTGAGTATGTTGTATCTTTGAATACCAATAAACTGCGTGGCATCAGTGCAATAGAGAAAGGAAGGTAGTTTTGTAAATTCCCATGACTGGTTTCTTGAATGTTGCTTGTAGAGTTGTAGTGTCTGCTAAAGTTGAATGAGGAGTGAAGTCCATGACAACAGGTGATCCTAATGAAAGAATAGCCACCACCGGAAAATATGTGGGCCCATCTTGGTGGGGTTATGTTTTCACCCAAAAAAATTGTTAATAAATGGGAAAGTAAAAAAGGGTAAGTGCAAAATACTAATTTTTATCGATTTAGTCGCAGTACAAACCATTATGCCTTGATTTGGAAGATACTCATTGATGAGGACATGATTGATTACAGAAGGAAACAAACACAACTCCTCCTTGATTTTTTCTATAATTTTTGTCAACAATGGTGGTACTACACAGAGAAAAGAGAGAGAGAGATATGAACTATGATTACTCGTTAACTTGATCTTATTAAATCAAATGAAATCGTTACATATAAAATTCAATACTTAAGTTTTATGACAATAAGGTATAGTATATCTTAATCCCGAAATGAGACTGATAAGAGAGAAGGATTAGGGCTTACAATCTTGAGGCAAAGGACCTTTTTCATGGACAATCCCTCCTGTAACAAACATCACACAAAAACAAAAGAAAAATCCCATCAATACCAACATATATTTTAACCTCCAAATTGATAAGTTCGTAGATAACAACAATGCCATACCCTAATTTTGCAATCTCCTGTTTTTCAGAGACTTCCATTTTGAAACCAGAGCTGTGTAAATCTATAAAATCAAAATATAAAACCTCGTTTCAATTTGAGAATAAGAGTTAACCAACTACACCACTGTTCTCAATTTCGATGTGAGAAATCACACTGTTGTCGAATACCCCAAAGAACAACAAAAAGGAGAGAAGATAGCAAACAAAAGATGTGTTATTAGATTACATACCTGATTTAGGAGTAGTTTTTGATCGGAATCGGGGATGAAGTCGGGTATGTAGTACAACGTCGGAACTGAGCCGACTTTGAACTTGTTCAAATGATCTTTCGATTCCATTTCCCTCTGTTTACAAATCGATCGGAAATTCAGAACCTTCATGATATGATGCTAGGAAATGAAGAGGAGAAAGAAAGGTAGTTAAGAACAGTGATACCTAATTGGAAGGTGATGTCGGTGATCCGAACAGTTTTAGCCGGACCCAAATAATTGGCATCCCATGAAGACGATGATTTTTTACAGAGAAATAGTGAAGAAAATGGTGATGCTGAAGGGCACCTGCAGATTCAAGAAGGACACCTGGGTTCAAGATAGTAGAACAACGAATCAGTTTACCAGGGGTTTATAAATAAAAGTGTTGAAAAAGAAGTCGAGAGAAAGCCGATTTGTAGATTTGGTATAACGATCAGAGCTCTTTGAAGAACTTCAAACCTTTCTATTAAGTTTGAGCAGTGGTTTCATCTTCTAAGAAAACGAAAGCAGAAAAAATTTGCAGACATACGAACCTGTAACCATGGGGTACGAACGTCACCGGGCCAAGGCTTCACATGGAGTTGATGACATACGACGGAGAGAGGGGTAGGATTCGTTACCCGGGTTCCTCTTCAAAAGCCCTAAAACAGAACACGTATAAACCGGAGACGATTGAGGGGTCACCTGGCTTATGATGGTGGTTGAGTGCCGATTGAGGGGTCAATCGGAGACGATCGAGGGGTCACCGTTCATATAAAGGAGGAAGGCGAAAATAATCGGTCCGATAAAGAAGAAGGTGAAAGAAAGATTACTGGATAAATCCGCTTACATCGATGGGGGTGGGGCGATCGTTAAGCTGACACGTATATGTACGCGTAGTCAAGCAAATAGTGATGAAGCAAAAAAACCCACTGACAATATAATCAATGACATAAAATGACCCAATGCAGAAAATAGACATAATTGAACCCACATCATCCCTCCCAAAATAAAGGTTCCAACAAAAAACTAGTTACAATAATACAGGGACCATTATTGCGGAAAATACAACAGTGCGGTGGCCCTACAAAATGGCACAAAATGCCCCCTAAAAGAAAGCAAACACAATTACAATCTCATCCATAATCAGAGGACCAAAAATGTCAAATAAGTTGCTTGGATATAAGAACAAATACCCGAGGGTCATTTTTGCCAAAAAGGACACATCTTCACTATTCCTAAAAACTAACCTCCTTTAATATATATATATATATATATATATATATATATATATATATATATATATATATATATATATATATATATATAAGAATATGACACCAAAAATATATAATCAAAATAAAAGACGAGTCTTGTCTGCTCCATCTTCTCAAAACCTGGCCACCGTACTTGTTTACTAATGACCTGAGAATACAAGTTATTTTGAAAGAGATTATCATCTTTACAGCTGGTGAATTCATAAGTATTTGTGTCATTGACTTGCTTTGAAAAGCTGTTTTAAAAGTCATGTAAACCTTTTAATGAAAATATTGATATAAGTATGAAAAACCCTAGAAAATCCCTATTTTCTATTATTATGAAATGTAGTCTTCAAACAAGACCTGAATGTTTTGTAAGTAAAATGATAGTTTTTCCTTCTATTAACTAGTAATAAAGTACTTAGTCTAACTCATCGTTTATGTGAAAGTATCACAAAATAAGGTAAACAGGAAAATGTACTAATGTAAGTGTTGTCACTGGGTACTAGGAGTAACACAACATCACACTAAGCGAAAAGTATAACCTAATGAAAATCCAAAGATTGTCCACTTGTCCTCTGTAGCAGCAGCAGATGGGTGGAAGGGTTAGTCCCGATATCGATCTACCTAATATAAATAGTAACCTAATGATCATCCGAATATTTTCATCTCATCCTCTGTTGCAACAGCAGGATGGAGGAATGGTTAGTTCCGATATCAATCTACCTAGTATATGTAGTAACCTAAGACCTCCGTAGATGGTCATCGACCACTGGTGCTAATCAGTGGGATTCGTAATAGTTAGTCCCGCCTAGATATCCCATTGAACCGGGATAGGAAAGATAATTTACACAGAAAGTACTAATAAATCGTCTTCGCGAGTCAAGATACGAGTATCCAGGTAAGTGAATACAGGATAATACATCTATGTAATAGTGTTCATGTATGGTATTCATGTAAGTGTGTTCATGTATCAGGTAAGTATATGTAAACATGTTCATGTATCAGGTAAGCATATGTATATGTACTCATGTATCAAGTAATGTACTGGTGTAGACTCATGAATGAACTGACTCTTGTGTGATTCCTTGTAATAGGAATAATGTTTGATATCTTCAAATTATCCCTATGATAATTTACTGAAGGGTAGTTGGTTGTTCAAGAAGGTAAACGTAATGGTTTTGCAAGGTATCTAAGAGTTTTGAATAATAATTAAGAGTGACTTGATGTCATGTTAACAAACATTTCAAAACTAATACTTTTGTTATCATGGTATTTTAAGATAGAAAACCATTTCATGTGTCACCTTTTGAAGTATGTGAAATCTACTGAGTAAAAACACAGTTATAAAATACATAAGATTGATTTAATAACATACTGTTTTCTACTTGTATTCCCCCCCTCTCTATTAAAGCATTTAAAATCATTTAAAACATTGATTAAGGGGTATGAACTCACCTGTAGATGGTGGTTTGGATGAACTGGACGGTATAGGATTGTTAGGTGTCAAGTGAGGACTTGTACACACACTACGATCCTAATGAACATATAATCACACATATATGCACTCAATTAGTCTTAAATTACTAATTGATAATGTTAAGACATCCTAGAACATAATAAACACTTTATATAAGTGTTATAAGCCCTAAGGATTGCATCTAAGCTATTGTGGGACAAGACACTTGGGTTTACTCTCCAAATAACCTCACACATGGAGTTTACTCTCCATATAACCTCACACATGGAGTTTACGGTTGTAAACTCTTGAGTTTACGGCTGTAAACTCCAAGACTTTATGTTCTTGGTTGTTTTGAGGTGTTATTTGATCCCTAGAGGTATTCCAACTTGGTGGTTTAATTCTTGGAAGGGTTTAAGGCATAGAAACACTCCCTTGAGGAGTTTACAACCCTAAGACCATTTCCTTTGGAGTTTACTGCCGTAAACTCCCTTGGAATGGTGTTTTTGATGCTTTCAAGTCTCTTGCACACGTGGTATAGGTCTTAGACTTTTATCCCAAGCATATGAAGGCCTTAGGCACACTTTGGTGCCTTTGTTTGATGTTCATGGCCCAAGAACCTTATTAGGGTCATGAACTCACTTTGAGGGTGTTTTGATGTGTTTAAGGTCCTTGATTTAAGTGGGAACAATTCCATGTAAATGTCTAAGGCTTTAGGTGCCTTAAAAGCACCCTTTTGTCCATGATTTTGGAGTTCACGGTCCAAGATATTCTTGGGTCGTGAACACCCAAAACTTGGTGATTCTTTTTTTTCATGTCCCAAATACACCCATATACGAGTCCAAGGTAGTAGCATATCACGGGGGAAAGGCTAGGCTTTGTTTCGGGAGTTTACCGCCCAAGAAAACCTTGGGGAGTAAACTCCTAGATCTAGTGATTTAGCCATCTAAATCATGTTATAAACACATATTAAGCTATCTAACACTACTAGCAAGAGATACTCACATTTTGGGATAAAAACCCGAAGATCCGTGAGAGAGAAAATGGCTTTTCTCTAGTTGGAAATACGAATAATGAATGAATTTGGTTCAGAATTCTATTTATAATCCTTAGATTTTTGGCAGAAAATATTTTATTCCCGAAATGATCTCTAATATAATATAGTGTTGGAATAACAACGTTGCACAAAACCCTAGTGCATCCACTCTCCTGATATTTCCTGAAGTGTAAACTCT
Organism: Lactuca saligna; assembly: GCF_052625555.1. NCBI lineage: Eukaryota > Viridiplantae > Streptophyta > Magnoliopsida > Asterales > Asteraceae > Lactuca > Lactuca saligna. Next base: position 203,439,217 of record NC_136424.1, on the reverse strand, counting down.
AAATTACTCAAACTTATACGGAAAAGTCTGAAAGTTTACTGTGACTGATATAACTTCTATTGAAGTGTTATTGTTTATACAAAATGAAAATTCCGGGTTGTCACATCATCCCCCCGTTAGAAGGAATTTCGTCCCGAAATTATAATTTAAGAAAATAAGAAGTTACAATTAACTAAGAGAAAAGATGAGGGTATTTCAGTTTCATCTGATCCTCTCGTTCCCAAGTGAATTCAGGTACACGCTTTGCGTTCTAGCGAACCTTCACTATCGGGATACGGCTCTGCTTTGTTTGCTTGACCTCTCAGTCCATGATCTCTACTAGTTCCTCCACGAAGTTGAGGCTCTCTTTGATCTCGATCTCATCGAGTTGAATAACAAGAGTCTCGTAGGATAGACACTTTTTCAAGTTCGAGACGTGGAAGGTAGGATGTACGTTACTGAGTTCTTGCGGTAGATTGACTTTGTAAGCTACACGGCCGATTCTCGCGAGAATCTCGAAAGGCCCTATGTATCTTGGGTTGATCTTACCACGCTTTCCAAAGCGTATTAAGCCCTTCCAGGGTGGGACCTTTAGTAGGACTCGGTCGCCCACCTGGAATTCCAACGGTTTCCTTCGCTTATCAGCGTAGCTTTTCTGTCGGTCTCTAGAGGCTTTCAATCGTTCAGGAATTTGAACAATCTTCTCTGTCATTTCCCGAATGATCACCGGACCCATGAGAGTGCTTTCAGGAACTCGTCCCTTAGATAACTGGGTATCACCCACCTCAGCCCAGCACAGAGGGGATCTGCACTTTCGGCCATAGAGGGCGTCGAATGGAGCTGCCTTTATGCTCGTGTGATAACTATTGTTATAGGAAAACTTAACGAGGGGTAAATGGGTATCCCAAGATTTTCCAAAGTCAATCACACAGGCACACAACATATCTTCTAAGGTTTGGATAGTTCTCTCACTTTGCCCGTCGGTTTGTGGATGGTAGGGTGTACTCATGTCCAGCTTAGTTCCTAGGGAACTTTGTAATGACCGCCACAACCTCGAAGTGAATATACTATCTCTGTCTGAGATAATAGATAAAGGAACACCGTGCAGCCTTACAATTTCCCTAATGTAAGTTCTTGTAAGTTTCTCCATCTTGTCTGTTTCTTTGATCGGCAGGAAGTGTGCAGACTTGGTCAATCTATCGAAGATGACCCATATGGAATCAACTCCACCCGTCGTCTTGGGCAAGTTGGTTATGAAGTACATAGTGATCCGCTCCCACTTCCATTATGGTATCTCCAGTTACTGTAGGAGGCCGGAGGGTTTCTGGTATTCGAGCTTGACCTTTGCGCAAGTAAGGCATTTACTCACGAAGGTAGCAATATCTACTTTCATGTTAGGCCACCAGTATAACTTTTTAAGATCCAAATACATCTTATCTAAACCCGGGTGGACGGAATAACGAGTGTTGTGAGCTTCCATCATGAACAAGTCTCTGAAGCCACCGTGTTTCGGTGTCCAGATCCGATCCATGAGGTATAAGGCTCCGTCACCCTTGACTTCCAAGTTCTTATCCATCCCTCTAAGGGATTCACCTGCCACGTTTTCAGGTTTCAAAGCGTCAAGCTGAGCCTCCTTAATTTACGTGGAAAAGTGTGAATGGATAGTTAGAGCCAAAGATTTGACTCTACGACCAATATATTCTTTCCGACTTAGGGCGTCAGCTACTACATTGGCTTTACCCGGATGATAACGAATTTCGCACTCGTAATCACTGAGTAGCTCTAGCCACTGGCATTGTCTCATGTTGAGCTCTTTCTGGTCGAAGATGTGTTGTAGACTCTTGTGGTCTGTAAAGATCGTGCTTTTTGTACCATACATGTAGTGTCTCCAGATCTTTAGAGCAAATACGACTGCTCCTAGTTCAAGATCATGGGTGGTGTAGTTAACCTCATGTGTCTTCAGCTGTCTCGAGGCATAGGCTATGACTTTACCTCGCTACATCAGAACACATCCGAGTCCTTGTTTGGATGCATCGTAATAGATAATGAAGTCTTCTATCCCTTCGGGGAGGGATAGTGTCGGTGCAGTGCACAAGGCTCGTTTGAGCATTTCGAACGCTCTTTCCTGTTTCTCTTCCCAGTCAAAGGCCACACCTTTCTGGGCCCGGGTTGTCAGAGGTTTCGCTATGCTGGAGAAGTTCAAAGATCAAAGTAATAGAGAATTAGTCGGCACCGAAGATACCCACAGAAACCCATCAATTCTTGGGTCTCGTTGGCTCCTATTGCAGGTTCATCCATAATTTTTCCTGAATTGCCAAAACCCTAACCATTCTGACACAGAAAGATGTACCCTCTTGTAGGAGGTCTTACTCTGGAAAGACATGGTACGCCTTGGAAAGCGCGGAAAACTTAACTCGTGGTACATTAGACCCTTCGAGATCCTCGTTAGGATTGATTCCGTAACCTTCAAACTCCGACTACCTTCAGAACTTAGCAACATCTAGTATTCCACATCTTTATGCGATCGAAATCAACGGAAGTATGAACCTCATGGTACAACCAATCGAAATCATAGATCGAGAGATTAACGTACGAAACAAAGTCATATCCCAATAGTGAAGATTCGTTGGAAAGCCACACTAGGACTCGAATTCACTTGAGAGTGCAAAAATCCAACAAGGTAGAAGTATCCGTATTTCTTTCCGAATCCATAAATTGTATCTAAAGTTTGAATTTCAGGACGAAATTCCCTCTAACGGAGGGATAATGTGACAACCCGAAGTTGTTCCATCGCCATAACCCGTTCCGCCAGTAAAACCCGTCTTTAGCAATTCGTTCCGATTTCGTTTTTGGGTTAAGTTATTTAGCTTAAATTCAGAAATAAAATCCGAGACAGATGCATTTTCTGAAAAAAAGAAACCACGTCAGCCTCCATTAAAACCTTTAATTATAAACTTGGTTCTTAGTTGTGTTCTTTTGTTTACTTTTTCAATATAAAGCAATTTTATTAGATGATGTTACTATTAGCAATCTGGATTACTAACATAAGGTATGTCAGTATTGTTGATTCTTCTTCCTATGTATATGAGTAAATGTATGACTAAAAAACTTCGACTCTAATAGAAAAACTTGGAAATGAAGCTAATAAACAACACTTTCCAAAACACACATGGTCATAAAATCTTATCACATTAAAAAAAGGCAAAACTAAAATTCTACATAAAACACAAAAGCAAAGGAAAAAAAATCCGACTCTATCACATTAAGCAGCAGAGCCGCGGGCTCTTTTCTAGTTTTATATAAATGCCCTTATGAGCATAGATGATCCATGTGTTTGACAAAAAAAAAGAATTAAATGACTAAGGGTACGTTTGGTTGTGAAAATCTATTTTTATTTTCTAAGAAAATATTTTCAGAAAATAAAGTTGAGTTTTCATTTTTAATTTTCAATGAAAATATTAGAAAACGCATTTGGTTGGAACCGGTGAAGTTTTCATTTTTCATCTTAGAAATTTGAAAAACTGTAAAAATCGTTTTTTTAATTTGCATACAATTTGAAAAACTGAAAATTTTCATTTTCTTGAATTTTTTTTAGAAAAATGAACGAACCAAATGCGTTTTCAAAATTTCCGTTTTTCTTGGAAAATTTTCCTAGAAAACTAGAAAAATTTCCGCAACCAAACGCACCCTAAACTTTTCATTTTACACAGACACTTATTTAGTTTTTTAAAAGAAGGTAGCAGACTCGACCTAAGAGCAGGATCAACTTGGCCAAAGCCAAGGGCAACAATGTGGTTAGGCATCATGATATGTACAGTTCTTATAGGTATATTTTAATTACGACTCCGGATCATAGGTCAAACACTTGAGTTTTGCAGGTACCAAAAGCCATAAAGCGAAGATAACCATGGTAATTGATTTATGATTTCTTATGGGTATATTTTATTTAACGTGGTAAATGTGTCGTTCACCTTATAGGATTTCGGGAGTCAGGAAGAAACAACCGGAGAAAACAATGAGACAAGGGCAATATATCAACAATACATAGAGATAACAATGATAATTGATTTATGATTTCTTATTTCAATCGGAGATGTGAGTCACTTAAACCTTAAACTACACTTCTGATTTCATTTAGAGAATTTTGTTGATTGATTTTTGATATTTGGATTTTTGATTTCAATAGAATTAAACTCTTGATCTATTTTCAAGCTTTCAAAGCTTTTTTAATCTTGTAGTGATGCTTCCTGATAGAGACCGATTCAAAATGGCCAATCTCCAAGATGGGGCCAATTTGTGATGGCTAATCTCCCAAAGAAATAAAAATAAAAAACATAAATACTTTTACTGATAATTCTCCTTGTTATGCAATATAATGAAGTAATAATTGTAACGAAAATGTTGAAAGTAATGGACTAGCGGCATAACAGTAGTCCATGATCCTAACTAATGAAAAAGTGCTACGTAATTATGGTAATGGGGAGTTAAACTCCATGAAAGGGTATTGCCGACAATTCAGAGAAGCATCACAAGAGTGTCACAAAAGGTAGTTATTATGGAGGTAGTCTCAAGTAGAAACGCATATACGTATCACTTCCTTTTTCACGATGTGACTTTGAGTTTTTCAGATACTGAAATCTTGATTTTGATTATAATATAACTGCAAATGTTTTCCTATATTAAATCGGGTTTTACTAATTACCGTTAATTTGTTTTGTTCTACTCTTCGTGAAATTCTCTTCAAACAACAATCTACAATGATTATCCATTACATCATGTAACTGTACAGATCATGGACAGAGTTCTTGTTGAGTTTTAGTCAGAATCGTTTTCCCAAAAATGCTAATAACAACAACAGAAGCTTTAAAATAAAATAAACTTAAAATTCTTTTTAACCCACCAATGATCATTTTACAAAGTATGAAAAGATTAACACAACCATAAAAAGAAAAAGCTACAACCTTTGAAAACTTTGATTCCTCTCGGGAGGTTGGAAGTTGATAAAGATGGCAAAAGACTCAAAGTAAAGATTCTCTAGAAGTATCCACCAAGAAAGAGTAAACTACTTCAAGATGTTACTGTTCACTTGTATTAAGTTGCTCTTAAGCTATTAAGACTTTATATCAAATAAGCCTTAAGGAGAAGTAAGTTATGAACCCTTAAATATCAAAACCAAATTTCAAGATAGAAAGGGGAGGGGAGGGTTTAGGAGCCTACCATTTTGGCAACCAAAGAGGAGAGAAAAGAGATAAAAACTAACCAAGTTTTTCTCTAAACACTTGCTTTTATACTTACGTTCATGTACCGTGGACTATAGCCTTATTAAATGAAAGAATGATACCAAATAAAGTCAAAGAAGTGTAAGACATAAAACTAACAATCTCTTCCAAAAGGAAGAGATTCACGACATTACCATGGTGGTTGGGCCATCGTATATTTTTCACTTCAACTTATAACTAGCTAGTTATATTTCAACTAAATCACTTACTCTAGGTGTCCAAAAACGTTATAAATAACATATATATATATATATATATATATATATATATATATATATATATATATATTTATACATTATGAATATAACTAGTTTTTGTTCTCTTTTAATTTCATTTCCTAGAAATAATAATTTTCTAATTAGTTCTTAAAATATTATTTTTCATAAAATAATAATTCTCATATTAAATACAAGTGTTGATTATATTTATTAATAATCAAATTACTTTAATAATTAATCAATTAGAAATAACTTGCTATAAGGTGTGAACTTATAAGATCATATGTCATTAGCAAATATCACTTTATAATGACTCTTTGGTACAAAGATCTTTCAATCTCTCACTTGCACAAGACTCGTCATAGATTGATATAGACAGTGGTGAATATCTAGCAACATTTCAATTCCCCTAATAACACAAGATAAAGAATTACATTTATCAACATCCAATTCCCAAAATCTAAAGCTACAATTGATGTATAAGGTAAGTTTATCAGTTATCCCTTTGTTAAGAACATCGAACTTGTGACTTGGATCGTAATCACACATAAGAGGAACAAATCAAGATTGACTACATAAGCCTCTTGCATAGTTCATATCACACCTAATAATGGCCTTTATAACTGCCCAATTAAGGATCAACGTTTTACCACATCAAAGTATAGAACTCCCTACACTGAAGTTCTACTATGTATCTTGGGTATTAAGGATACATAGATAGTACCTTTTATCAAGTATCACTCATGATAGCAATCCATGACATGATCTTGATATACGTTAGTCGAATACCAGTTCTCTGACAAGTACCTACGAATCTTGGTTACAGCCCATTGCCTACTTTCATATTTTTAGAGTCAACCAATCCAATTCATATTAGTCTTCAATTCATAATTCCTCCAATAATCATGACCGACTATGAACTTCTAAAATAATGAAATTATTGATGATTAAACATGTTAATATAGAACACAACAAGTGTTGCTGTGAAGATCATATCCCAATATATCAAAACAATATAATAATTGTTGTTACAATGTTCATATATCCAAATACTAAATCCAAATCAAATCCCATTTATAGAATAACAAAGTCGTACAACTCAAGTGTGACCATTCATGCTTAACTTAAAAGAAAACTTTATTAATGGGTCTAATTAAATTTAATTGGTGTAAATTTTGTGAATACTATCATCTCCATATTTTACTTTATTCTAAGCATAGTTAAATATTTGGGAGAATATGATTGGTGTTCAGATGTGATTTAGAGTCTCTTATCTTGATTAAGTATACTCTTGAAGTCACAAAATATTTATAGGTTATCCTTGAATGGAAGGAATCAACTTAGTTTTTGAATGAACTTATTCATCCAATCATATTTGATTACAGCTTCTAATGTAGTAGTGTATTTTGATTCTGTAGTAGACTGTGCAATTATGTTTTGCTTGGACCTTATTCCAACAAGTTTACTCTTCATTCCATAATTAAGTCATAATCCAATTCTAATTCATAATTTTATATATGCTAACTTCAAACAATATATATATATATATATATATATATATATATATATATATATATATATATATATATATATATATATATATATATATATCTTATGTAGCTCATTTTCATAAAGATTTCTTCTAAACTGATTATGTGATGTCCATTCTTTTAGTTATTCTTAAGTACTATTATAATGTTCTTATAGTTATCTAATGACTTACTATGTATCCAGTTGGTATCTTATGATATGTTCATAACATAATTATATACCTAGTCTTATGCATAATATGGCATAAAGGATGGATTCATTTGTCAAAGAAAATAGAATATAAATTATTTTATTGAGCTCAAACCTATGTTATAGGCCTTTTAAGGTTAGCTCAAAATGGTGCCATGTGGCAATTCCAAGAGTCCTCCAAAGGAATCTTGTATGTTGATCTTCTTCAAGTTATTGTCAATATTGATGGGTTTTATACAAACAATCCTATGTGTGCATGCAACCCTAGATTTGGATCTATGTTTTCACTATTAGATATACAACTTTATGAACACATGAATAAAACCCTAAAGTATGTTGCTATTTTCTAAATTCATATATAAGGTTAGATCACATACCTATTGTTGTTATATTGCAATAACAACTTAAATCTTCAAACCCTAAGTCTTGAAAGCAAGCACCACAAGTGTAGTGCCTCTAATCGCTCACAAACACCACAAGCAATTGGAGAGGCTATAGAGAGAGAAGGGGAGAGTAGAAATCATCCTAGGGATCTCTTAGAAGCAAGTGGGACGATTTCTTAAGGCCTAGGGGTCTTTATATAGGGTTGGGATTAGGGTTTCAGTCCTTATCCTTATCCAGTTACTTGCCTACCAAGCAACCATAAGATAAGCCTTGATAACCCTTATCTCTTGGACCATATGAACGATTTCAAGGATATCCAATCACTTGAATTCGTCTACCCTTCTCCAAGGATAACCATTGCCTTATTTTGCAACTATCCCATAATTACAATTCAGCCCCCTAGTTTACTTAATTACACTTGATCACAAAATTAATTCCTAATTAATTATTGACCAATATTAATTAAACAAATATGATTTCTCCTTTAATATATTATTCTTATAACATATTATTAAATCATAATAATCTCTTTCTCTATTTATTTCTCCAGTCAAGTTGCTTTGGTGAAGGCAACCCAAAAGGACCATGCACAACCGACTCAAGTATTTACCGAATATGGTTACGAGCTTAGACACTAATCCAATAGTCTCCCACTTGGATAAGTCTAGTAACCAAAAATGTAACATACAACTCGATTAGCAATCGTAGCTCTCAAAGACGCTGTCATACTCTGATCTTATCAGTAACTTGTCCTTTAGATAAGGGATCGTACAGTCCTCTATTTAGATATTGTGCGGATAATTTCATGGAACTAATTGTCCAACAGTTAGTTTCTCGATTTCAGATTCATTTGACATAGAACTTAATTGAACACATCAATTGAGTCCTGACCGGGCCTGACACATAAGTCAAATCAAATCATCGAGCGACCGTGATATCACTTTTACCCTCTTAGGATAGAAGTAACAGATAAACTTCGACTTATATGCATTTACTATTTATTAATCAACTATACACAACATTGCTTTTTATGACATCAATTTACTAATGCGGTTTCGCATTATCAATGTACAACCAATTAGTAAACAATAAACCATATATCTTGGTTTTAAGACCATATGATATTATCGTCTTGCGATCACTTTTTGTCACATTCCATAAAATGATTCCAGCAAGCGTGGGTTTATTTCAATGCTCAAAACTTGTTCATAAGCACTCATGAATGTTGCAACAAAACTTTGCTATGTTTAATACCTTTTAGACACTCTACATACCAATTCATGACAATCTTCATTCATACCTACTTCCAACATATGAACGATTGTGGATCATTCGAATAATTCGATTATTCTTAATAACTCAATTATTCAGGGAATCAAAACATGAAAAGTGAAACAACAGTTAAACAATTAACATAAGACAGTAACCTTACTTATAAACAATACTCCTTGATTTAATCATCAAATGTTAATTACATTTATCCATTATATGTTTCTAAAACTATCTAATCTAAACTAATATCATCCTTCAGCCTAATGCTCCTAGCGTGCTGCAAGTGCTTAACCCTACTCAGTCCCTTCGTAAGCGGATCTGCTGGGTTATCTTCTGATGATATCTTCTTAACCACGAGGTGTCCTTCTTCTACTCGACGTCTAATAAAATGATACTTTCTGTCGATATGCCGAGATCTACCATGATCCCTCGGTTCCTTGGCCAAGGCAACCGCTCCTTTATTATCACAGAAAATTTCCATAGGCTCCTTTATGGTAGGCACAACTCCAAGGTCACAAATGAAGTTCTTCAACCATATTTCCTCCTTTGACGCTTCGCTCCCTGCAATGTACTCTGATTCGCACGTTGAATCAGCTACAATTTCCTGCTTGGAACTTTTCCAAGTCACTGCTCCTCTATTTAGGGTAAAGACCCAGCCCGACTGCGAACGGTAGTTGTCTCTGTCGGTCTGCAAACTAGCGTCAATATACCCTCGCACCTTTAAGTCATCACTCCCTCCGAGGACTAAAAACCATTCCTTGGTCCTCTGAAGGCACTTAAGGATATTATTCTTAACCGCAATCTAATGAGTTTTGCCCGAGTTCCCTTGATATCTATTGACCATGCTCAAGGCAAAGGCCACATCAGGTCGAGTACAAGTCATAGCATACATGATCGAGCCAACTGTAGAAGCGTAGGGTACTCGACTCATCTCTGCTCTCTCGGCTTCGGTACTCAGACTTTGAGTCTTACTCAACTTGGCATTACTCTGTATCGGTAGTTCTCCCTTCTTTGAGTTCTCCATACTAAAACATTTTAGTAATTTATCCAAGTAAGTGTTCTGACTAAGTCCTATTAGTCTCTTACTTCGTTCTCTCATTATCCTTATTCCCAAAATATATGAAGCCTCTCCGAGGTCCTTCACAGCGAAGCACTTCCCGAGCCAAGACTTAACCTCCTGCAGAGTCGGGATGTCGTTTCCTATGAGCAGTATGTCATCAACATACAAAACGAGGAAGCTAACTATACTCCCACTGGCCTTGACATATACACATGATTCATCTTCGCTTCGTACAAATCCAAACTCTTTGACTTTCTCATTAAAGCAAAGATTCGATCTGCGAGATGCTTGCTTAAGTCCATAAATGGACTTATCAAGCTTGCACACTCTATTGGGATGTTTTGTATCGAAAAAACCCTCTGGCTGAGCCATGTAAACATCCTCATCCAACTTCCTATTAAGGAAAGTGGTCTTGACATCCGTCTGCCAAATCTCATGATCATGAAATGTAGCAATGGCTAGCATCACCCTAATAGATTTTATCTTGGAAACTGGTGAGAAGGTCTCATCATAGTCAACTCCGGGAGTTTGAGTAAAGCCCTTCGCCACCAATAGCACTTTATACATGTGCACATTCCCATCCACGCCGGTCTTCTTCTTGAAGATCCATTTGCACCCAACCGTCCTACGTCCGGGCACATTGTCAACCAAATTCCAAACTTGGTTGTCATACATGGACTGAATCTCGCCGTGCATCGCCTCTTTCCATTTAGTATACTCCGGGCCTGCCATGGCTTCCTTATAGTTGTTAGGTTCATCTAGATTTACTAGTGTACTATCACTAATATATGTGTCCCTTTCGGTAGTAATATGAAAACCATACAACTGGGGTTGAACTCTAACTCTTTTGGAACGTCTAAGAGGTAAGGATTGGTCAATTGGTTCAACCGGAGTTTCCTCCTTGGGTTGAGCGCCGACATTAGAGGTTCCTTCATCGCTCGATTCTTGAATCTCTTCAAGATCGATTTGCCTCCCACTATCTCCTTGGCTTATGAGTTCTCGCTCTCGGAAAACCCCTCTTCTCGCAACGAAGACAACATTGTCACTCGGTCTATAGAACAGATATCTAAAGGATCTCTGTGGGTGGCCAATGAAAGTACATCGCTCACTACGAGGTTCGAGCTTGTCGTGAGTATCTCGTCTTACGAAAACTTCACAACCCCAATCCTTGATATGTGCCAACGAGGGAGCTTTCCCTGTCCACATCTTGTGAGGTGTTTTGGCAACCTTCTTTGTAGGGACTCAGTTAAGGATATGGGCAACAGTCTCTAAGGCATACCCCCAGAATGAGATAGTTAGTGAAGGACGACTCCTCATAGAACGAACCATGTCTAACAGTGTTCGATTACGCCTTTCTGCCACACCATTCAATTGCGGTGTCCTAGGTGGAATCAATTGCGAAACTATTCCACATTCCTTGAGATAGTGGTGGAATTCAAGACTTAGGTACTCTCCTCCTCGATCGGATCAAAGCATCTTGATTTTCCTGCCCAATTGATTCTCCACTTCATGCTTGAATTCTTTGAACTTTTCAAACGTTTCTGACTTGTGATTGATTAAGTAAATATACCCATATCTACTATAATCATCGGTGAAATTCACATAGAAGCGGTTTCCATCCTTTGTGGTGGATCTAAAGGGTCCACATACATCAGTATGTATGAGATCCAATAAACCCTCACCCCTCTCATAAGTTCCAGTGAAGGGTGACTTGGTCATCTTTCCAAGTAAACAAGACTCGCACGTGTCATCTTCCCTAAGGTCAAATGACTCAAACACTCCATCCTTTTGGAGTTGGGCAATGCGCTTCTTGTTGACATGTCCAAGACGACAATGCCACAAAGATGCTTTATCCATACTATTGGAAGAATCCATACACAACACATCATTTCCTAGGTTATCTACAACCATAACAGTTCCATAAATTCAATTACAAGGCATTGCTTCAAAGTATAAAACACCATTTAGATAAGCATAAATAGAACCATTCTCATTATTAAATGAATATCTAAATCCTTGTCTAAACAAACCATGAAAAGAAATGATGTTTCTTGCCATATCTGGCGAGTAGCAACAATTATTTAAATCTAAACCTAATCTATTACTAAGCACTAAAGAATACACTCCAATCTTGGTGACAGGTGACGATCTTCTGTTTCCCATGATTAGATTTATTCTTCCATGCTCCACATCCATATTTCTTCTTAGTCCTTGCAAATCAGAACAAATGTGGTAACCACATCCTGTATCAAGAACCCAAGAAATAGCATGAGATGAATCATTAGATTTAATAGTGTATATACCTGCATAAGATGGCTTGATCTTTCAATCCTTGATGGCTTGCAGATATTCCAGACAGCTTCTCTTCCAATGCCTTATTTTGTGGCAATGATGGCACTCTGCCTCCTTTGGGTTAGAGTTGGGCTTAGCAGGATCAACCTTGGTCCTACTAGAAGAGGAACCATCTTGGGACTTTCCCTTGTGGTGGCTCTTTGACAGAGGCTTCCTCTTCTTGCCCCTTCTTTTCCCAATTGCCAAAATAGTAGCAGCGGGTGGATTAGGAGTTGGTGCAACAAACTTGTACTTTAGGTTGCTCTCAGTAGTCCTTAGGAGCCCTTGGAGTTTTCTTAGGGTGACCTCTTCTTTGTTCATGTGGTAGGTCATCCTAAATTGGTTGTAGCATGGGGGCAAGGAGTGAAGAACAATGTCGATAGCCAAATATTACCCAAATTTGACATTCAACTTCCTAAGACGATCAACATACCTTTGCATCTTTTGCAAGTTCACGGTTAGGAGACTCTCCACTTCCCATTTTAGTAGTGATCATATTCGTAATGATTTCATAGCGCTCTTGCCTCGCGCTTTGGTGATATCTCTCCATCAAGTCTATATGCATCTCGTAGGGATACATGTCCTCATAGGACTTTTGGAATTCAGAGTTCATTGTGGCTATCATGATGCAATGTACTTTCGTTGCATCACACTCATGGGTCTCAAAGACAGCCATCTCTTCGGGAGTAGCAGTTTCTGGATTAATCTTCTTGAGCTTCTCATTGAGAACATACTCTTTGTCCTCGTAACGTGCGATAGTGCGAATGTATCTTATCCATTCGCTAAAGTTTGATCCATCAAAAGTCACTTTTTGACAAAGGCTCACTAGCGTGAATGAGCTAGCAGCAGCGTTGTTTGCGTTAGACATCTACAAATAGAAAGGAAAAAGATTGATTAGAATTGAATCCCTAATTAAACACCCAAAATGAAAAATTAGGGCTAGGATCCAACAACATTATTTACATATTAGAAAAGGGATGTCGTAATCCAAAACACAAATAATTTGGAGGTAAGTGAATGACGATTCACCAATTCTTCACCATGAAAAACATAATGTTAAGTTTTAAATGTATTGAGAATTCCAAGATTTTCTTGGAGATTCATTGAACTTTTCAATGGCATGTTTAAATCTCGATATGCCCTTCTCGTTTGTGACTGGGATGCCGAGGATTACAAAGTGGGTGTGAATAACCATGCAAATCTACATGGTGCCTTCATTGTTACAATCATCTATTTAATGTGTCGGTAAACCACACACGCTCCATCGAACTATGACAAACAATGAATCACCCTTTACCGCCTTTGCTTAGAACCAATTAGTGTGCCGGTAAACCACACACGCTCCACTAACTTCTTAGCAAGGGTGCAAAGTGTAATTTCATGGGATTGCATCAATTTCACTTTTGCCTAAAGTAACTAGGATTGGGAATTTGAAAAAATGTTTAGTTACTTTATTTATATTCATTATACTTATTAATGAGGAGAGGATTGCCCTATCCTACCCGTTCGGCTATTGACCCTCCACCAGTCAAGCAAGCGGTGGGTGTGAGTGTACACTCATTAAGCGCCATTTTATAGGCAACAACCTTATACACACCTTATAGACCGACTTCGTGAATGAGGCCTAGGTAAGACTAGCATTTTAATTATATATATATATATATATATATATATATATATATATATATATATATATATATATATATATATATATAAAGCTTGTAATAATATAATAGTATAGGGTGTATTTTAAACATTTCAAAATACTAGGGTTTTAATCTTCAATTTAAAAATTTTCGAAATTTAATACCATTTAAATTAAAATTTTAAATATTAAAACTCTTGATTTAATAATTATCTCAAATTAAATAATTAAATCATAAGGGATTATTAAATCTTAAAGGATAACTACCATTTAAACAATTAACTTATCCTAATCCCTTTTATCCCTTTAAATCTCGAAAATAATGGGACAGGATAATTCAAAATCTTTAATTACCATATTTAACAATTAATAGATAATTACAAGATATAAGATTATCTAAATCCCTCAAATTTACGATCTTATCTTGGGGAAGGAGGCAAATCTCGAAATCTAAGGGTTTGCAAACCCTAGATTTCGAAATCTTGGATTAAAAGGAAAGGATTCAAAAACCTTTCAAGATTTTCACAAATTAGGGTTAGGAAACCCTAATCTCGAAATCTATAGCCTCCTAGGGTTATTGGCTATAAACCCTAATTTGTCAAGTTCATACAATTGAATAATACTAATTGAAAAAAAGTTAACAAAAGGCTCTTATACCACTGATGGGTTTTATACAAACACTCCTATGTGTGCATGCAACCCTAGATTTAGATCTATGTTTTCACTATTAGATATACAACTTTATGAACACATGAATAAAACCCTAAAGTATGCTTCTATTTTCAAAATTCATATATAAGGTTAGATCACATACCTGTTGTTGTTATATTGCAATAACAACTTAAATCTTCAAACCCTAAGTCTTGAAACCAAGCACCACAAATGTAGTGCCTCTAATGGCTCACAAACACCACAAGCAACTAGAGAGGCTATAGAGAGAGAAGGGGAGAGGTAGAAATTGGCCTAGGGATCTCTTAGAAGCAAGTGGGACGATTTCTTAAGGCCTAGGGGTCTTTATATAAGGTTGGGATTAGGGTTTCAGTCCTTATCCTTATCCAGTTACTTGCCCACCAAGCAACCATAAGATAAGCCTTGATAACCCTTATCTCTTGGACAATATGAACGATTTCAAGAATATCCAATCACTTGAATTCGTCCACCCTTCTCCAAGAATAACCATTGCCTTATTTTACAACTATCACATAATTACAATTCAGCCCCTCTAGTTTAATTAATTACACTTGATCACAAAATTAATTCTTAATTAATTATTGACCAATATTAATTAAATAAATATGATTTCTCCTTTAATATATTATTTTTATAACATATTATTAAATCATAATAACCTCTTTCTCTACTTATTTCTCCAGTCAAGTTTCTTTGGTGAAGGCACCCTAAAAGGACCATGCACAACCGGGTCAAGTATTTACCAAATATGGTTACGGGCTTAGACACTAATCCAACAAATATATGCAAAAAGATTTTAAATTTTTAACAATTTTTTTCTTTATCTATCTCTATAGAGTTTACATTTCAAGAATGTATCTTGTCTTTCCTAAGTCTTTCATCTTAGAGACACTTTCTGAGTTAAGGTGAAATAACCTTGAATAATCGAAATATAGTTTCTCATGAATAATTATGTCTCAATCATACAAGATTAGGAATATCACTATGCTCCCACTAGTTATTAGTAAACACATATGTTATCTTCATTTTGATATAAAATTATACCTTGTGTTTTCATATTCAAATGATGATTCCAACCTTGAGATGTTTGATTTATATCCATAAATGGATCTTAAGGGTTAAACATTTTTTTATGATAACTTGGATTAAGAAACCTCCAAGCTTAGATATATAGACATATTCCAAGTAATTGTCTATCTAGAAAAGAAGTTTTTCTTGAAATATATTTGACATATCTCATAATTAGAATATGTAATCATGGTAAATAATATCCTTGTTGATCTGATCATAGCTAATTGATAAAAGGTTTGATCACATTCAATGACATGAGTGTGATTAAATCCTTTAACAACAAGTCTTACTAAATGTGTATAGATCTCCATGTTTGTTTTCTTTCTAGAACTTACTCCTTATATCCTTCCTATAGGGAGGAAGATTAATCAAGCCCATTGTTGATACATGAAAGTGATCCTCGATAGCTAAGGTAATTATTATGGATGCGAAGACCTGGTTGGATGATAAAGCAAAGAGTTGTTTTGTGTTAACATTCTGAAGAGTTTCTTGCTTTGAGGTACTTAAGAGTTTGTGAAGACCGGAGATATTGAAGGAGACTTGGCGAAGAGTTTCTGACTTTTTGTCTTTTGTGATACCGAAGAGTCAGAGCAATGATCACTTTTTGCTGACAAAGAGTATTGGTTGATTTTGTCAGATCCAGTTATGGGAAGCATGGTCGTCTATTTCACTATTACTTTTATATTTTCTAGTACCGAAGAGTCAGAGAAATGATCACCTTTTCCTGACAAAGATTATTTGGTTGGTTTTGTCTGATCCCGGTGTGGGAAGCATGGCCATCTATTTCAGTACCTTTTATATTTTCCAGTTTTGGACATGCAACCTTTCCTTCTATAAAAGATGATCTTGTTGATCGATAGGAGTGTATCTGATATTACTTCCTTTGTAGCTTTCTCATATTGAAATACAAGTCTCATTATCTCCATTATCTTATAATTTGTTGTTTATCACTTACTAACTGGTGTTTGAATGCTAACCATGTTATGATTCAAAAAGTATCTTTAAGCTTGCTTATTATTATTTTTTTGATGTATTTTGCTGTTATGTTTCCTTTATAATTCCACAAACATTTATTGTTGATCTTTACAAAGATCCATGAGATTAACTTAAATTCCGACCAAATCTCTATAGTATAGGTTCTTCTCTCAACAACTGGTATTAGGGCCAAATGGTTGCCTTTTAACTTTCTGTGAAAATCCACAATCTTTTCTTAGAAAAACTCTGGTTTATGTGACAACCCGAAATTTCCGTTCTGTACAAACTATATCACTTCAATAGAAGTAGTAGCAGTCACAGTTAATTTTCAGACTCTTCGCGTAAGTTTGAGAAATTCAGGGTTTACACTTCAGGAAATATCAGGAGAGTGGGTACACTTGGGTTTGGTGCAACACTGTTATTCCAACACTCTATTTTATTAGGGATCATTTCAGGAATAAAAATATTTTCTGCCAAAATATCTCAGGACTATAAATAGATTTCTAAACCAAAATCATTCATTATTCACATTTCCGACTAGAGAAAAGCCATTTTCTCTCTGACGGATCTTCGGGTTTTTATATCAAAACGTGAGTAACTCTTTATAGTAATGTTAGAAAGCTTTATACGTGTCTATAACATGATTTAGAAGGCTAAAACATGAAATCTAGGAGTTTACACCTCAAGGTGTTCTTGAGCGGTAAACTCCCGAAACGAAGCCAAAACTGACACTTGTGTTAGGATAAGGCCTTAGATGCTTATGTATACATGTTAGGGACAAGAAAACAACCACAAATCACCCAAGTTTGGGGAGTTCACGGCCCAAGAATTGCTTAGGCCGTAAACTCCCTTTTCAAGCTCAAAATGGTGATTTAAGGACTATAAGACTTACAGGCTTTTATCTAGGCTATTTTCCCATGAAGTGTAAGGCCTTAAACACATCAAAAGACACAAACAAATGTGAGTTTACGGCCCAAGTGTATCTTAGGCCGTAAACTCCATAAGAATGGACAAAAGGGTGTTTTCAAGACACCTAAAGCCTTAGACCCCTTCATGGAATTGTTTCCCACAAAAATGAAGAACCAAAATACAACCGTAAACTCCATGGGTGATGGTTTATAGAGAGTAAACTCTCATATGGGGTCCTTTGGAAAGCCTAAACACAAATACCTTGTCCCACAATAGCTTAGATGCAATCCTTATGGCTTAAAATACATATATAAAGTGTTTATTATGCCTAGGATGTCTTAAACATTATCAATTAGTCAATTGTGTCTAATTGAGTGCATATATGTGTGATTATATGTTCATTAGGATCGTAGTGTGTTCACAAGTCCTCGCTTGACACCTAGCCATCCGATACTGTTCATTTCATTCCAATCACCAACTACAGGTGAGTTCATACCCCTAATCAATGTTTTAAATGATTTTAAATGCTTTAAAGGGGGGGGGGGGAATACATGTAGAAACAAACATGTTATTAACTCATTGTTATGTATTTTATAACTGTGTTTGTCATTTAACAGATTTCACATATTACAAAATGTGATGCATGAAATGGTTTTAAATCTTAAAAACGCATTGTTATCAATTGTTTTACCTTTGAAATGTATATTATAAATGACATCAAGTCATTGTTAATTATTGTTCAAAAACCCATAAGAGGTCTTATAAAACCATTTTACATTTTTGAACCAAACTATGCATGTACACTTATATTCTTATATATGTATGAATGTTATAGTTTACAGTTTTCATTTAGTTTCTCACACCCTTGAGTAGTAATAGTGTATAAATCTACTTGAACAACCAATTACCATCCAGCAAACTATCATAGGGATAATTTGGAGATATCAAACATAATTCCAATTACAAGGAATGACACAAGAGTGAGTTCATTCATGAGTCTATACCAGTACATTACCTGATACATGAGTACCTTTACATTTGATTACATGATACATGAGTACGTTTACATATACTTACATGATACATAAATATGCGTACATGAACGCATTACATAAGTACCTTTACGTAGATACACTTAATTATGTACATTAACATGAATACTTGTATCTCGAATTGCGAGGATGATTTATTAGTACCTTCTGTTTAAATCTTCCTGCATATCCCTAGTACCTCGGGATATCTAGATAGGACCCTATCCCCAGTACCTCGAGATACCTAGATGGGCCTCTATCCCACAGTACCTCGGGATATACGTACGGGACTAACCATTCCAGAACCCATCTGTTAGCAACAGTGGGTGATGAACATCTACGGATGCCTACGGTTATTACTTATATTAGGAATCAGTTACGGAACTAACCATTCCTCCATCTCTTGTTGCTACAGGGGATGAGATGAAAATCTTCGGATGTTCATTAGGTTATATAAGTCGTGTTAACCCTAGTACCTTGGGATAACAGTGACATAATATGTGTTAGTCCTAGTAGCTTGTGACAACACTTACAGTAGTACATTTTCCTGTTTACTTTATTTTGTGATTCTTTCACATAAACGATGAGTTAGACTAAGTACTTTAGTACTTGTCAATAGAAAGGAAAACTATCATTTTACTTACAAAACATGTGGGTCTTGGTAGAAGACTGCACTTCATACGTACAGAACATTCGGGTCTTGGTAGAAGACTACATTTCATACTTATAGAAAATAAGGGTTTTTCTAGGGTTTTCATAATATTTTCATTTAACGATTTACATGGCTTTTATAACAGATTTTCACAAACAAGGCAATGACACTTATATACTTATGAATTCACCAGCTTTAAAGCTGATACTCGCTTTCAAAATAACTTGTATTCTCAGGTCATCAGTAGACAGGTACGGAGGCCAGGTTTTGAGAAGACGGAGCAGACAAGTCTCGTCTTTTATTTTGATTGTATATTTTTGGTGTCTTACTACAATGAAAGAAACACACATGTATTAAAACTTTACTAATAATGCAATGGATGATGTTGTTGCTTGTTTATTATATTACACTGTTGTGATACTGTACATGACGTCCTCCACCCCTGAACGTTTCCACCGTTCGTGGTTTTGGGGTGTGACAGATTGGTATCAGAGCATTGTTTATAGTGAATTAAGTATATCAACCCATAAAAGATATACTAACTATAAATACATGGGATTAAAACACTCTGTCTAAGAGTTATACTTTTAAATAATAAAATATTTAACAAAGTATACGTGCCTGCATTCATACTAAAACCAGTGTCACAATGACAATAACAAAAGTATGTCGATTGTTGAACATCACAAGTGAGACTGGGGATATATAGTCAGTCTTGGGAATAGCATAGCCTGATCAACTATGCTGGTCCGAGGAGTGATTAGCATATGCCCAAGAATGGTTGTGATGTGGCAACAAGTCAAAAAAAAAAAAAACTTACCAACACAACCATAAAGAAATACCATATGGGTATTTGATCTTACTATAATTATCATAGTTAGTTCGTCTATTTAAACTATTTCTTATATCCCTTTTCTCGCGTAGATTAAGATGGCTGGATTTCACCATGGCGATTCGTACTTCCCAAACCAAGGTAATGCTGGTTGGCTAGAGGCAGAACCAGAAAATGATCACCCAATTCCTTTGGATGATCACCATGCTGAGGGCTTTTCTGATAGTTCGGACTCGGAGCCAGAAGTCAACAACCTACCCCCAGCTGCTCAAAACCCAAACCTGAACCCTCGTCCTGTGTTTCAAGGATCCACACCCTTGTGGGCCATTAACTTGACTGAATGGAGTCAGGAACAAGGTCAACCCATTCCCTACAATGGAGAACGAAGTTTCTACAACCTCACTGAAGGAGGTTCTGCTGATAGAGTCCTACCAATCATGGTGCGTAGGATTTCTCGAAACACGATCATGGCTCAAGCGACTATCAATCAAGTTTCGGAAGTTGACGCCAATTCTGGTGTTAACACTGTCCACATTTGCCAACTAGAGTATGCTCATGAAAGGACTCTGGTCCGCAATGCAAATCTGCAGAGGGAACTTGCTGAAACCCGAGCAGAAGTTAGAGAACTTCGAGCTCAGCAAGCAAGATCGGATAGGCGTATAAGGGACATTGAACGTCTACTGTCGGGATCGAGGGCTCATGCTAGCAGTTCCCGTTGCCGATAGAATATCGTCATCTCATCTTTTGGATATAACCTAGTTTATGTAAAACTTTGGGCTAATTTCCTATCTGTATAAATCTTAGACCTGTTAGGTCTTGATCTAGTCTTACTCTGTCAAAAATTTTCCATCTTGGTTGATGTAAGGCCTACTTTTAGGCTATTTTTCCCGAACTTATTACATCTAAAATTCCAGTATTATTGACAGATATCTAATCATATGGAGATTATTATCCAAATGTCGTCACTTTCAGTTAGTTATTCTATTCATTCTGTTGTTGGACTATGGGGAGTTAGTCCATGGGACACATTCATAAATCATTTATTCTTATCCATGTCGTCATCTTTTAAACGTATAGTTAAAGATGCCGCCACGCAAAAGTACAAGGCGTAATCCAATCAACGAAACACCGATACCACCGCCTCCTCCACCACCATAACCGCAACCTCAACCTCCTCTAACACCTAACCCCTTTGATGCCAACGTGTTCCAGGCAGCTTTCACAGCAGCAGTTGCAGCTGCTGTGTTAGAAATCAACACTCCTGTCCCTAGTGGATCGGGAACAGGTGCACCTCCCTCGAACCACGGCGAAAGCCATGGACACCCTCGGGAATTCACCTACAAGGACTTCACAACCGCCAAACCCCGCAGCTTCAATGGTACTGGTGGGGTTATGGTGTTAAGGCAGTGGATCGAAAAGATGGAATCTGTCTTTGAAATGTGCGCTTGCCAAGAAAGCAACAAGGTCAAGTTCGCAGCTTGTACCTTCTCTGATAGAGCACTAACATGGTTGAACGGCCATGTTAAATCCCTAACTCTAGTGGTGGCGTATTCCATCAAGTGGGAACACTTGAAGAACATGCTGATGAGAGAGTACTGTCCTCGGGGAGAAAGACAAAAACTCGAGCATGAACTCTGGAACCTGTAAATGGTTGGATCTGACATAGGAACCTACACGAATAGGTTCTATGATCTGGAAAACTTATGCCCCGACATGGTTGCTCCCCAGAGCAAAAAGATAGAAAGATATATCTGGGGGCTGTCGCCCCAGCTCCAGTTGAGTGTTATAGCTTCTAGGCCTATTACTTTCGATAGCGCCAAGGAACTAGCACAATCCCTCATCGATCACCGGAAACCTCAAAACATAACAAACCCTACTCCTGTACCACAAAAGTCCAACCCCGACTACCCTAAGAAGGGGTGGAATAAAAGGAAAAGAGAGGCCCCGCAAGGATCCTCCAATGAGCAACAACTTGTGGCGATCAACGCTGCCACAGTGACTCCTGTTACCGCTGCGAACCTTTTACCAGCAAAAACATATGCTGGGACTCTTCTGAAGTGCACCAAGTGCAACTTCCACCACCACGGACCTTGCAAGGAGATGTTCTACTCTAACTGCAACAGGAAGGGGCACACCGCCCGTTACTGCAAGGCTCCAACAGCTCAAGCCGCCCAGGTTCCTAACACCGGTATGGGCCAAGCTTGCTACGGATGTGGCGAGGTGGGCCATTACAAGAGGAACTTCCCTAAAGCGAGGATGACTGGAGGAGTGGGAAGAGTTATGGCCCTAGGTCACGAGGAAGCAGTAGCTGATCCTACTATTGTTACTGGTACGTTCCTCCTCGATAACTCATATGCTTGCATACTTTTCGATAGTGGAGCTTAGAAAAGTTTTGTAAGTCACAAATTTGCACACCTGCTTAAACAAAAACCATGTGCATTAGATAATTCATTCACGGTAGAAATGGCTAACGAGAAAACAGAGAGTACAAACTGCATATACGTAGGTTGTACCTTAGCTTTAGATGGCCATACTTTCAAGATAGATCTCATGCCAGTCACAATTAAATGTTTCGACGTTATCATCGGTATGGATTGGTTGACTCTTCTTCGTGCCAACATCTTGTGCTTTGAAAAAGCAATTCGTCTTAACCTTCCTAACAACGAAACCTTAATTATCTACGGCGACAAACCTAGTACGAGCCTTCGTATCATTTCGTGCATTCAAGCCCAGAAGTACTTGCGAAAGGAATATCATGCATTCCTAGCACACATCATCGATACCAGTCAAGAACTGAAGGACATCCAGAAAATCCCAGAAGTACACGACTTTCTCGACATATTCCTAGAAGAACTTCCCGGTTTACCATCGCAACGCCAAGTCGAGTTCAGAATCGACTTAGTGCCAGAAGCTACCCCAGTAGCCAAATCTCCTTATCGTTTGGCACCGGCCGAGATGCAGGAACTTTTCAGTCAGCTTAACGAACTTCTCAAGAAGGGATTCATTCGACCAAGCTTCTCACCATGGGGAGCACCGGTCTTGTTCGTCAAGAAGAAAGATGGATCGTTTCGCATGTGTATCGACTATAGAGAACTCAACAAACTTACCATTAAAAATCGTTATCCCTTGCCCCACATCGACGATTTGTTTGATCAACTTCAAGGAGCCAACTACTTCTCAAAGATTGATCTGCGATCCGAATAACACCAACTACGAGTGTTAGAAGAGGATGTTCCCAAGATAGCCTTTCGAACTCGTTATGGGCACTACGAGTTTGTAGTGATGCCATTCGGATTAACTAACGCGCCCGCAGTATTCATGGATCTGATGAATAGGGTGTGTCATCCTTACTTGGATCAGTTCGTCATAGTCTTCATTGATGACATACTCATCTACTCTCGAAGTAAGGAGGAACATAGTCAACATCTTCGTAAAATCTTATAAACATTGCGAGCGGAGAAGCTCTACGCGAAGTTCTCGAAGTGCGAATTTTGGATTCGACGAGTTGAATTTTTGGGCCATGTGGTTAGCGAAGAAGGTATACACGTGGACCCCTACAAGATCAAAGCAATTGAGAACTGGTCAGCACCAAAGACACCTACCGAAATTCGTCAATTTCTAGGTATAGCTGGCTACTATCGCAGGTTCATTCAGAACTTCTCCAGCATAGCGAAACCACTTACAACCCTGACCCAAAAAGGCGTGGCCTTTGACTCGGAAGAGAAACAGGAAAGAGCGTTCCAAACGCTCAAACGAGCTTTGTGCACCGCCCCGATACTATCCCTCCCTGAAGGGATAGAAGACTTCATTGTCTATTGCGATGCATCCAACCAAGGTCTCGGATGTGTTCTGATGCAGCGAGGTAAAGTCACCGCCTATGCCTCGAGACAGCTGAAGACACATGAGGTGAACTACACAACCCACGATCTTGAACTAGGAGCAGTTATGTTCGCTCTGAAGATCTGGCGACATTACCTATATGGTACAAAAAGCACGATCTTTACGGACCATAAGAGTGTACAACACATTTTCGACCAGAAAGAGCTCAACATGAGACAACGACGGTGGTCGAGCTACTTAGCGATTACGAATGTGAAATTCGTTATCATCCGGGTAAAGCCAATGTAGTAGCCGACGCCCTAAGTCGGAAAGAATATACTGGTCGTAGAGTCAAATCTTTGACTCTAACTATCCATTCACACTTGTCCACGCAAATTAAGGAGGCTCAACTCTATGCTTTGAAACCTGAAAACGTGGCTGGTGAATCCCTTAGAGGGATGGATAAGAACTTGGAAGTCAAGGGTAGCAGAGCCTTATACCTCATGGATCAGATCTGGACACCGAAACACGGTGGCTTCAGAGACTTGGTCATGACCGAAGCTCACAACACTCGTTATTCCGTCCACCCGGGTTCAGATAAGATGTATCTGGATCTTAAAAAGCTATACTGGTGGCCTAACATGAAAGCAGATATTGCCACCTTCGTGAGTAAATGCCTTACTTGTGCAAAGGTCAAGGTCGAATACCAGAAACCCTCCGGTCTTCTACAACAACTGGAAATACCAGAATGGAAGTGGGAGCGGATCACTATGGACTTCATAACCAAGTTGCCCAAGATGACGGGTGGACTTGATTCCATATGGGTCATCGTCGATAGACTGACTAAGTCTGCACACTTCCTACCGATCAAAGAAACAGACAAGATGGAGAAACTTACTAGAACTTACATTAGGGAGATTGTAAGGCTGCACGGTGTTCCTTTATCTATCATCTCGGACCGAGATAGTAGATTCACATCGAGGTTCTGGCAGTCATTACAAAGTTCCCTAGGAACTAGGCTGGACATGAGTACAGCCTACCATCCACAGACCGACGGGCAAAGTGAGAGGACTATCCAAACCTTAGAAGATATGTTGCGTGCCTGTGTGATTGACTTTGGAAAAGCTTGGGATACTCATTTACCCCTAGTCGAATTTTCCTACAACAACAGTTATCACACGAGCATAAAGGCAGCTCCATTCGAGGCCCTCTATGGCCGAAAGTGCAGGTCCCCTCTGTGCTGGGCTGAAGTGGGTGATACCCAGTTAGCTAAGGGACGAGTTCCCGAAATCAGTCTAACGGGTCTGGAAATCATTCGAGAAACGACAGAGAAGATCGTTCAAATTCGTGAACGATTGAAAGCCTCTAGAGACTGACAGAAAAGCTACGCTAACAAGTGTAGGAAACCTTTGGAGTTCCAGGTGGGCGACCGAGTCCTACTGAAAGTCTCACCCTGGAAGGGCTTGATACGCTTTGGAAAGCGTGGGAAGCTCAATCCAAGATACATAGGGCCTTTTGAGATTCTTGCGAGAATCGGCCCTGTAGCTTACAAACTCAATCTACCGCAAGAACTCAGTAACGTACATCCTACCTTCCATGTCTCGAACTTGAAAAAGTGTCTATCCGACGAGACTCTTGTTATTCCACTCGACGAGATCGAGATCAACGAGAGCCTCAACTTCGTGGAGGAACCAGTAGAGATTATAGACCGAGAGGTCAAGCGAACAAAACAGAGCCGTATCCCGATAGTGAAGGTGCGCTGGAACGCAAAGCGTGGACCGGAATTCACTTGGGAACGTGAGGATCAGATGAAACTGAAATACCCTCACCTTTTTGTTTAGTTATTTGTAATTGCTTATTTGCTTAAATTCTAATTTCGGGAAGAAATTCCTTCTAACGGGGGGATGATGTGACAACCCGAAATTTCCATTCTGTACAAACTATATCACTTCAATAGAAGTAGTAGCAGTCACAGTTAATTTTCAGACTCTTCGCGTAAGTTTGAGAAATTCAGGGTTTACACTTCAGGAAATATCAGGAGAGTGGGTGCACTTAGGTTTGGTGCAACACTGTTATTCCAACACTCTATTTTATTAGGGATCATTTCAGGAATAAAAATATTTTCTGCCAAAATATCTCAGGACTATAAATAGATTTCTAAACCAAAATCATTCATTATTCACATTTCCGACTAGAGAAAAGCCATTTTCTCTCTGACGGATCTTCGGGTTTTTATACCAAAACGTGAGTAACTCTTTATAGTAATGTTAGAAAGCTTTATACGTGTCTATAACATGATTTAGAAGGCTATAACATGAAATCTAGGAGTTTACACCTCAAGGTGTTCTTGAGCGGTAAACTCCCGAAACGAAGCCAAAACCGACACTTGTGTTAGGATAAGGCCTTAAATGCTTATGTATACATGTTAGGGACAAGAAAACAACCACAAATCACCCATGTTTGGGGAGTTCACGGCCCAAGAATTGCTTAGGCCGTAAACTCCCTTTTCAAGCTCAAAATGGTGATTTAAGGACTATAAGACTTAAAGGCTTTTATCTAGGCTATTTTCCCATGAAGTGTAAGGCCTTAAACACATCAAAAGACACAAACAAATGTGAGTTTACGGCCCAAGTGTATCTTAGGCCGTAAACTCCATAAGAATGGACAAAAGGGTGTTTTCAAGACACCTAAAGCCTTAGACCCCTTCATGGAATTGTTTCCCACAAAAACGAAGAACCAAAATACATAAAAATCACTCATCAAAGTGAGTTTACGGCCAAGAGAATGCTCTTGGGCTGTAAACTCAAAAGAATGGCACCAAAGTGTGTCTAGGGTTCTCATTATCTTTAAACAATTGTCTAGAACATATCCTTCAAATGCAAGAGACTTGAAAACAACAAAAACCCACCATACTTAGAGTTTACGACCGTAAACTCTAAGGGAAATGGCCTTGAGGCCGTAAACTCCTAATTGGAGTACTTCTAGACCTTAAACCCTTACAAGGACTTAGCCACTAAGTTAGAACAATTCTAGAAAGCATTTGGGACTTCAAAACACACTAAACACACATGTTTGGGAGTTTACGGCCGTAAACTCCATGGGTGATGGTTTATAGAGAGTAAACTCTCATATGGGGTCCTTTGGAAAGCCTAAACACAAATACCCTGTCCCACAATAGCTTAGATGCAATCCTTATGGCTTAAAATACATATATAAAGTGTTTATTATGCCTAGGATGTCTTAAAAATTATCAATTAGTCAATTGTGTCTAATTGAGTGCATATATGTGTGATTATATGTTCATTAGGATCGTAGTGTGTTCACAAGTCCTCGCTTGACACCTAGCCATCCGATACTGTTCATTTCATTCCAATCACCAACTACAGGTGAGTTCATACCCCTAATCAATGTTTTAAATGATTTTAAATGCTTTAAAGGGGGGGGGGGGGAATACATGTAGAAACAAACATGTTATTAACTCATTGTTATGTATTTTATAACTGTGTTTGTCATTTAACAGATTTCACATACTACAAAATGTGATGCATGAAATGGTTTTAAATCTTAAAAACGCATTGTTATCAATTGTTTTACCTTTGAAATGTATATTATAAATGACATCAAGTCATTGTTAATTATTGTTCAAAAACCCATAAGAGGTCTTATAAAACCATTTTACATTTTTGAACCAAACTATGCATGTACACTTATATTCTTATATATGTATGAATGTTATAGTTTACAGTTTTCATTTAGTTTCTCACACCCTTGAGTAGTAAGAGTGTATAAATCTACTTGAACAACCAATTACCTTCCAGCAAACTATCATAGGGATAATTTGGAGATATCAAACATAATTCCAATTACAAGGAATGACACAAGAGTGAGTTCATTCATGAGTCTATACCAGTACATTACCTGATACATGAGTACCTTTACATTTGATTACATGATACATGAGTACGTTTACATATACTTACATGATACATAAATACGCGTACATGAACGCATTACATAAGTACCTTTACGTAGATACACTTAATTATGTACATTAACATGAATACTTGTATCTCGAATTGCGAGGATGATTTATTAGTACCTTCTGTTTAAATCTTCCTGCATATCCCTAGTACCTCGGGATATCTAGATAGGACCCTATCCCCAGTACCTCGGGATACCTAGATGGGCCTCTATCCCACAGTACCTCGGGATATACGTACGGGACTAACCATTCCAGAACCCATCTGTTAGCAACAGTGGGTGATGAACATCTACGGATGCTTACGGTTATTACTTATATTAGGAATCAGTTACGGAACTAACCATTCCTCCATCTCCTGTTGCTACAGGGGATGAGATGAAAATCTTCGGATGTTCATTAGGTTATATAGGTCGTGTTAACTCTAGTACCTTGGGATAACAGTGACATAAGATGTGTTAGTCCTAGTACCTTGTGACAACACTTACAGTAGTACATTTTCCTGTTTACTTTATTTTGTGATTCTTTCACATAAACGATGAGTTAGACTAAGTACTTTAGTACTTGTCAATAGAAAGGAAAACTATCATTTTACTTACAAAACATGTGGGTCTTGGTAGAAGACTGCACTTCATACGTACATAACATTCGAGTCTTGGTAGAAGACTACATTTCATACTTATAGAAAATAAGGGTTTTTCTTGGGTTTTCATAATATTTTCATTTAACGATTTACATGGCTTTTATAACAGATTTTCACAAACAAGGCAATGACACTTATATACTTATGAATTCACCAGCTTTAAAGCTGATACTCGCTTTCAAAATAACTTGTATTCTCAGGTCATCAGTAGACAGGTACGGAGGCCAGGTTTTGAGAAGACGGAGCAGACAAGTCTCGTCTTTTATTTTGATTGTATATTTTTGGTGTCTTACTACAATGAAAGAAACACACATGTATTAAAACTTTACTTATAATGCAATGGATGATGTTGTTGCTTGTTTATTATATTACACTGTTGTGATACTGTACATGATGTCCTCCACCCCTGAACGTTTCCGCCGTTCGTGGTTTTGGGGTGTGACTGTTTAAAAGGACTTCTATAACACTTAGCTCATCTTTACCAAAAAAAAAATTAAGGAAAATGGCACAAATTTACTCTTTAAATGTATCTAGCATTGTTAGAGGTTCGAATCGAGCTCTAATACTTGTTGCAAGTGAGTATCATCATTGGTCTCAAAGAATAGAAAGATATTTAAGAAGACTTGGTAAGGAAGTTTGGAGATTTTTAGAAAAAGGACAACATGTACCTATCCTTACACCAATTGTCACTGATGGAGCTCATGTCAGACTTAGAGGTGGTCAACTTGCCATGACTAGACCTACCAACATTGACAAGATCAGATGGAGTAATACAAAATCGATTTCTATGAAATCTATTATGGTGTTCCTCCTGACATCTTTGATCTTGTTATTGACTATAAATATGCAATAGAGATATGGGATGTTCTCAAGAATCTCTATGAGGGAACTGTACAAGCTCAAGACAAGAAGTTAACCACAAGCTTGAACGACTTCAACAACTTCAAAGATCTTACTAGAGAAAGTATTGATGACTCTTTCAAAAGATTCAATCTCATTGTTACCAAAGTTTCAAATGTAGGCATTACTCGAAGTGATCATGAAACAAATCTGCAGTTCTTGAATGGTTTAGGAAAACTGTGGACTATGGTGAAGATGATAGTCTAAGGAGATAGCAAGATCAAAACTCTATCGCTATAAAAACTCTACGGTAAACTTTAGGCTCAAGAGTCTACGGTGATGAAAGACTATATGGGTCACAGTGAATAAACAGAGCACATCAGTATCCTCATACCGGAGAGTCCTCATGTCATAGCCCATATGACAACACACTGCAATCATATGAACCAGAGATGGAACTTGATGAAAAATAATCATTTCAAAATGCCTTACCCTTGGTTAGGCAATAGTTCAACCGACTTCCACCACCAAACTATCACAAAATCAACAGTTCACTAGAACTATTTTCAATCATAGTTTCAACCCACATAACAAATCTCCCCCCCGCTAGTCTTAGTCTACCAGATACCCTCGATACCCACAATACAAACTATAGTCTCAAAACATACCTTTGATGCTTACCATTTCCACTGAAGCACAACATGAAGACAAAACTTATGATACCTTAGTTGTCATCGTATAAAAGAAAGACAAAGTTGTTATATGTCACAAGTGTCTCAAGGAGAATCATTTTGAAAGACTCTGTAAAGCTAATTTGGTAAAAGAAAAAGCGTACTATATGAGAATGGCATAGGAAGTGGAAGAAAAGGAGAAAGGAAAGGCTTTCGCGGATCATGTGCGACGAGGTCATCAAGTCTTGTCATCCGGTGATGAAGACGAAGAAATTGGCAACAATAGGAAGCGAGGAAAGTTGTGTCTTATTCCGAGGAAAGGTGATGATACCGAAGATGGATCTACAAAGCTGTCAAGAATTACTACTTCATGGAAAAGGAAGGGAACATTAGCATCATTGAACATGTAAAATTTATGATACAGTCCAATAATTATAGCATGCATGACTATGAACCTCACCTAGACAAACTTACTCAAACATGTGATGACGTCCTATCAGATTATAAGAAAGCCTTAGATGAAAAGGAACATAGCAAACCAAGAGTTGTACCACTTAAAAGGAAGACTAGAAAACAATAAGCTTAAGGTCACTATGTTCGAGATAGATCTATTGTTAGAAAAAAAGATGCAAGGTTCCTTAGTGAAACTCAGTTAGATGTTGCTTTCAATCAACATGATCTAGTCCGAGCTAAAAATGTACGCTTGAATCAATTAATAGAAAAACTGTCTAATGAAAGTGAAGCAATCAAAAATCTTGTTAATAATGGATACGTAGATAACACCTACAATTGGTGTTGGTCAAATGGCTATCCCACCGGAGAGTAATCTCCACCGAGGTTTGATGCCGATCATCGCTATGTTCCACCTGATAGACCTTTGTCATTTTCCTATAAATGAAAAGACTTAACCAGAAGATATGTAATGTCATTTTGGAAAACTACATGAATTAAGCAATAATTGTTTAATAAAAGAGATTCTTCCAGAAACCTCAGGAAACTCTGATGATTGTCATTCAATATTTGTCATGGGAACAATCTCGCCTGGCTTAGGATCTGAAGTGATTATTTTGGAAGGGCCAAACTTGTACCCGAAATTGTATGTTGACGAGGAGAATATTTTAGAAGGACCTGACTTGCCATAAAAACAAATGTCTCTGAAGTTATGACTATTGCATCCTTTGCGGTATCTCATTATTCACCTTTAACAAAATTCACATTGCAGACCTCTATTTATCCAACTACAAAAAATTAAGCTCTTCCACAAGGATTTAGAATGGACAGGTTTGAAACTGGACAATGTTCTCGGTGTGATGAACTCTATAGTTGTGATAACTCATCACCCAAACCTACACTGAAGTCCAAACATCTCAAAAGAAAAAGACCTAAATTAAACAAATCTTACGTTCTATCACCAAAGGATGAGGAAAGCAAGCCTTCAAAGTTGAAATTAAATATCGCATACAGAAGAGACATGATGAGTCATATGCTAGGGTTACAGAAAACAAAAGGTCAAAATTTTCAAAAAAAAAAGGTTTCATCAAACTCTGCGGTTAAAATATCCTTTCAAATCAAGTCTGCGTAAAACACTTTTGTCCAAACTAACTCTTTGCAAAAACTTAAAAAGGAACAAAATATCAAAAGTCCCAACAGATCACCAAGTCCTTCAAAATATCAGAGCCCCAAATCTATGAAGAATAACAACACTGCAGTTGTTAATCCTCTAAACAAGACATTTGACCAAAAACTCAAGAACGTTATGGTTGAAGACACCGCACTTGATAACCAAAAGATAAAAAAAAATGATAAATGTGAAAAAAAAATCTTGAGAAACATATTGATTATGCTCAAAATCTACACCTAGGCAAACCATCTGGATAAATGAAAAGAAAATTACTTTTAGCTCTTATCTAGCTATTAAAAAAATTGCCTCTAGGCCTAAATCTACTAAGGTAGATTATATTTTAAAAAGGAATTGGAAACAAAAGGATATCAAGAACACCTCGTCGTCAAAAGTTAGGAAACCACAAACTACAACAACATTCAAAACTACATTTTCTTTTCAAAAATTTGTTAATAAATCACTATTTTTTGTTGTGGGCCCCAAACAAGTTTGGGTGCCCAAATTAACTAATTGATTGTGCAAGTAATGTGAAAGTAGGAACATGAAATAGAATTGTTAATTGATAGCGCCTGCTCCTTGCACATGACAAGAAGGTTGGAATACCTTTGTGACTTTAAGGAAGGCACACGTGGTGGTCATGTAACTGTTGGAAATGATGCAAGTGGAACTATACAAGGATATGGTTTTTTGATGAATGGGAATTTCTCAATTCAAAGGGTTGCTTATGTTGATGGTCTAAAGAAAATTTTGATAAGTGTTGGACAACTCTGCAAAGTTGGTCCTCGTGTTGAATTTGATGATGATTACGGCTACATCATGACGAAGGATAGATCAAGATGTCTAATTAAATAAAAGGATGAAGGAACAATGTTCTCATTATACATTTCTCTGGTCATCGGTAGACCACAACTGTGTTTTCTGTTGAAATCAGTCTTCGAGTTTAGTTGGCAATGGCACCAGAAACTTGCTCACCTTAATATTCAGTTCATTAATAACTTGGTTACTGGAGAAATGGTGTAAGGATTTCCTCTCCTCAAGTTTGATAGTGACATGTTATGCCCTGCTTGTGAGTGTGGAAAACAAACGAAAGGAAGCCACCCGTTAATCATAGATTCCTCAATTACCGAACCTTTAAAGTTACTTCACATTGATATCTGCGGTCCATCTACTATTGCAAATTTTCATCAAAAGAAGTACATTTTAGTCATAGTTGATTATTACACTCGCTTCACATGGGTTTTCTTATTGAAGCTAAAATCAACGACACTGCAGAACTTGATAAATTTCATCAAGGAAATTGAATTACATAGCAAGCTTCACATCAGAAAGATACGATGTGAATAGAACAAAATTCACCAATCGACTTCTAAATGACTTCTTGGTGTCCAAAGGAATTAATCACAACTTCTCGATACCATACACACCACAATATAATGATGTGGTAGAAAGAAGGAACAGAAATTTAGTGGACCTGAAAGGTCTATGCTCAACTTTGCAAATTTACCTATCTACTTTTGGGCCGAAGCATTCTGAACAGTGTGCTATTTCATAGCTGAAGCATCATCACCAAACCCCTTAACAAGACTCCATACGAAGTTTTGAACAATCCTAAACCCAATGTTCATTTCTTTCATATATTTGGTTGTCGGTGTTTTGTGGTAAACAAGAAGGAGCATCGGATCAAATTCATACCCAAATTTGATGAAGGAATATTTTTGGGATATTCAGCAAACAAGTTTACATACATAGTTCTGATCCAAAGAATAAGAATAATCGAAAAAATATTTGACGTGAAATTTGATGATTTCTATATCCAAAAAATTGTTCCAATCAATGAAATAAAGTTTATTATAGAGAATGATATTCCAATCCATTTCATACCTCTCAACATCATTGAAGTTAATTATGATACTCCTTTTGATCCTCCATAGATTGCAAGACTATCTGAAATTTTAGT
Organism: Lactuca saligna; assembly: GCF_052625555.1. NCBI lineage: Eukaryota > Viridiplantae > Streptophyta > Magnoliopsida > Asterales > Asteraceae > Lactuca > Lactuca saligna. The sequence continues at coordinate 203,405,619 of NC_136424.1, read as the reverse complement.
CTTACCTACTACACAACTAAAACACACGGAAGAATCCAGACCACCTATCACTGAAGAATCCTTGCATATGACAACCACCTTGCTGGTTGACGGGGAAAGCTTGCCCATTCATCCAACCATTGTCACAACCATCGAGTTTGCAGTCTTAGAAGAAGTGGCTCCTATAATTAACAATCAATCACATGTATAGAAAGAGTCAGAAGAATATGAAGAAGATGTTGAAGAAATAGAATTAGAAGATGAAGTTTCATAATTCACATAGCTTCAGTCCAAGGGAAACCATCAACTTCACAGGGGATCCTTCAACAACAGATGTGCAACCAATTTTGATGGTTGAAGATTTATCTACGAGATGTTCACAAATCAAGGGGGAGCAATTTCAAGATGTTCAAAGAGAAATTCCTCTCGAAGTTGAAGACAATCTATCTAATGCATTTGTAGAAGATCATCAATCACGTCTACACATTTGGACAAGAGATCATCACCTAGCCAAATAATAGGAAGTCCTTCTTCTAGCGTTAGTACTCGATCATCCGAAGATTTAATCAAACATTGTCACTATATATGCAACATTCATGGCATGAACTAAGCCTAAAACCACAAAGAAACCCTTTTGGATCATGACTGGATCGTAGCAATGCAAGAAGAACTTGTAGAGTTCAGGAGAACCAAAGTTTGGAAAATTGTTCCCAAGCCAAAGGGACATACTGTAGTTGGAACTCACTAGCTTTTTCGAAACATATTGTATGATACAGGTATGGTAATCAAGAGGAAATCCCGACTTGTAGAAAAAGGTTATAGCCAATTAGAAGGAATTGACTACTACGAAATATATGTTCTATTTGTGTGGCTTGAGGTATACGTACAACATCCTCCATGTTTTGAGAATCTTGATCTTCCTCATTATTGCTATAAATTGGAGAAAGCTGTGTATGGATTGAAGCAGGCACCCAAGGCTTGGAATGAAAAACTTTCTATGTTTTTTCATTTATCCTACCCTCTTTCGATGTTTGAGTGACAAGCATTTATTTATTGTACAAATCTATATGGATGACATTATTTTTGACTCAATTAATCAAGTTATGGTAGACGACTTTGCGAAGCTCATCACAAGAAAATTTCAAATGAGCTTGAATAGAGAGATTAATTTCTTTCTTGGTCTACAAATTAAGCAAGTTACATAAGGAATATTCATTCATCAAGAAAAGTATACCATTGAAATGTTAAAGAAATATTCTATGGATAATTGTTCTTTGGAAAAGGTCCTTATGGCCTTTAGTTACAAGACCATTGCAGATCCCACCGGAGAGTCAGTTGACTAGAAGGTATACCGATGAATGTTTGGTTCTCTAATGTACCTGACCGTAAGTAGGTTAGATGTTATCTTTCAACTAGTTTGTGTTGGATTAGGTGTCTAAGCTCATAACTATTATTGGTATGTATTCGACCCGAGAGTAGCATGGTCCATTTGGGTTGCATATCATTAGGACAATTTGTTAGGATAGACTTTTGAGAGAAGGTTATTTATGGTTTATTAATATATTATAAGTTATAATATATTAATATGAAATCATATGTTTTAATTAGTATTGATCAAGAATTAATTTGGAATTAATTTAGTGATCAAAAGACACTAATTAAATCTATGGGGACTAATTATGATAATTAGTTATATTTATATGTGTTGGGCTTGTGATACATGTTGGACCAAGTTTATCAATGGATACATAAAGAGTTGGGCCACATGAAACATGGATCATAAAACCCATGGGTATGGATTTGGGTTATATCCATGACCCTTGAAATCCCACATATAAATAGATACTTCATTGCCCAAAATCGCTACTTTTGTATCTTTTTGGAGTTCATGGTGGCTTTTGTGTGCATGGAATTCTCTCTTAAGTTCATCCTTTGTCCATGGTGTGTTGTGATTCCATTTGAGGCTTCCACACAATTGGGGCTAAGCTCTTTAAGGCCAAATACACCAAGACTTCAAGCTCCATCAAAAGGTATGTTATGCTAACTAGTATATTATATTTTATGTTAAATGTATGGTAGTTGTAAGTTTAATACCTTGGAAACCATTTGCATGTATGATTATTGAAAACATAGATCCAAGGTATTTAGGGTTGTATGTGCACCATAAGATGTTGTAGTATACCAAAACCCAACAGTGATATCAGAGCCATGGGTTGTTTTCAATTATACTTGATGCAAGTTGCTAAAAAAAACGAAAAAAATCGAATTTTTTGTTGTTTGAACAGCAGACTCGACGATTCCAGTGTGTGACTCGACGATTCCATGAAATTCATCCAACTCGTCGAGTTTGTTCATGCACTCGATGAGTTGGACTCCCTGACAGCATATCTTCGAGTTTTTTTGGCATGTTTTGGATTAGAATCGTTACCACAAAGTGTTTTTGTTCATAAAATTTGTTTTTTGATACTATGGTAATGTTTATTCTCATCCAAATAAATGATAATAATCAAAGTTTCAAGTTTTATACATGTTTATATAATGCTTGAAAAATGTGGATTATGAATGTTCATGTTTAATTTATGAGTTTGTTTAGATTAATAGAAAAAAATTATGAGATAGTTGTTTTCAATCCAATTAATCTAGAAGTTGGTAATAATATGTGTAACAGCCCGAATCCCCAGGTATCTTCATTTCATATATTTTTGTCATTCTGTGAGGGGACTCGGCGAGTTGGTAGTCGACTCGCCGAGTCGGGTCGCGTTTTTGAGCGGGGATTCGCATCCGGACTCGGCGAGTCCGTGCTGTTTGATGAAACCCTAATTTCCCGGTCCTAAGCCTTATTTAAAGGACCTTATGGCCCTCATATGCGGCCACCTTGAACCCTAAGAGCCTCCATACGTCTGTAAACCCTTGTGAGTGTGTTTGAAGGCCTTTTGTTCATCATTTTGTGTGATATTGCAAGGAAAGGAGGGAGAGGAGCAAGCTTGAAGTGTTGGGGAGCTTAGATCTGTTGCTATTTCATCAAGGGGGTCTTCTTGAGGTAATTTTCTAAGCCAATCCTCGTGTTTTGTGTTGATGAGCCAAATCTAGGGTTTCTTCTTGCATTTCTTGGCTTGAATAAGAAGTATGAGAGGTTCCATGGAGACATGGAACCTAGATCTGGACTTAAGCAGGTCCAGGAGACCCCTCATGAAAAGCTTTATGTCCATTCTTTTTAGTTAGAAGCTAAACTTGCCAAATAAGTGGTTGTTTCTTCAAAATAAGCCTTGTATGCATTGCATGGCAACCAAGACTAAGACTTTACGTGACAAATAAGCTTGGGAAGGCTAGATCTATGTATGTATGGAACGGATCTGACCGCAAAAGCCAGTTTTAGCTGGTGCATGGCATGGACTCGCCGAGTCTGAAGAACAGACTCGACGAGTCGCTTGAAGATTGTCCTTGAGACCATCCTGTGTGTAGTCCGGACCGAGTTGTGGGCGACTCAGTGAGTCGCAGAGAGTTGGAAAGGTTTTGACAGGTGGACCGAGTCAGGTTGGGACTCGCCGAGTCGACCTTCGACTCGGCGAGTTGAGTCGCGGTGGCCCTATGATTCAGGCCCAGGTGGAGCTCGTCGAGTCGGGGGAGTACTCAAGGAGTCAAAGGGAAAATTCTTGAGAGTTGGTAAAAACGCGTAGACTCGCCGAGTCGCTATTGTGGACTCGCCGAGTCTGGTCCAAATTGTCCAAAGACTGCTGACCAAGTCAACCTGTGTTGACTTGATATGGATGGTCCACCTTAGTGGTACAAGTAATGATTATAGATTTATAATATCATAGGAGGATTGCAGCTCGAGGGTTCGAGCCTGAGTGATTCCAGGATTCACGATTAGCGACTTATCGAGGCATACGAGGTGAGTCTTCTCACTATACTGTACCCAGAAGGGTTTTGACTGTGTGACCGGAAGGTCGAATATGATATGAAATATATGCCTTATGTGTGTTAAGTTATTTGCTATAAGTGTCATGTATGATATGTTTGATATGGGCCGGAAGGCGTGGTCATATGGACTATAAAGGTTGACGTGGGTAGGACCGGAAGGTTTACCCAGTCGGGACGGAAGTCCCCTGAGACACATGGACCGGAAGGTCAAGGCCTGGAAAGGCGTATGTGCATATGTTGTATTTTGGGAACTCACTAAGCTTTATGCTTACAGTTGTTGCATTATGTGTTTCAGGTACGAGTGAGGACCGTGGGAAGGCGCCAGCGTGACCGTAAACACACATTCGGGGAAAACTATTTTATCTTTTGTTATGTAATCGGTTGTGACTACATTGTTACTTTGGAATCTAAACTTATTACTCATGTTTTGATGGTTGTAAAAATGAATATTTTTGGTTGGAAATTTTATGACGTTACATGTTGGTATCAGAGCCTTGGTTTGAGGGATTCGGGTACACCTTCGGGCGTAACTGAACTCAAACCGGGGATTTGAGAAAATTTAAATTTTTTGACAAATGAGACGACCAAAGAAGAAAAAGTGTGTACGGTCAGCTAGCGCCCGATCGGTAAAAATCCCCAAAATACTCTTATTATATGTGTTACGATACATGATATGATATGATACGCACGCTAGTAGACTAGGTATACATATTAGGACTAGAGTGGCCTGATCTTGTGATGCCTTAGTCTAGGGAAACTTGCTTCTATGAGGTGCTCGAGAGCGAGTGAGTAACTAGAGTATGATAAGAATAGAGTGCTCAGGATTCGGGGTTTGGGGAGGAGGACTTGGGGTGAATACCGATGCGGTGTAATTGGTAGTATTGGGCCCGTACTACCAAGGACATGTTGGATTAATGTCTAAGTCCATAACTATAATTGGTAAGACTTGACCCGACCCGGCATGGTCCATTTGGGTTGCATGGCATCATGCATTTGGATAGACTATAATGAGAGAAATAAGACACTTATGGTTATTAATATATTATAAGTTCTAGTATATTAATAATAAGAATAATAAGATTATTTAATTAGTATTAATCAAGAATTAATCTAGGATTAATTAAGTGATCAAAAGAAGACTAATTAAATATATGGGTTGATTGTACAAATCATCCATACTTATATAGTGGGCTAATGCTCCATGGATTATCTAGTTGGGCCAAAACCCATATGATGCTCCATGGATGCTCCATGGTGTACTTGAACCCATGGATCCAAGAAAATGGAAAGTCATGATAATTAGAGTTTACCCTAATTGTAACACTATATAAAGATGTTATTCTTGACCAAAATCGGCCACCAGATTATTCTAGAGAGGGCTAGCCGATTTTATGAAGTGTAGAATCCTTTCAAGTTATTCCAAGTGTATATGGTGTTGTGTGAACCATTTGAGGTGTCACACTTGGGGCACTAGGCACTCAAGCTTCATGAAGACATTCTACATCAAAGAGGTATGTATTCTATCTTGCTTTATTGATTGTTTTGTATGCTAGATTAGGATAATACCTTGGATGCTCATATTTGCATGTATAATAGAGAAAACATAGATCCAAGGTATTTAGGGTTGCATGTACACTTAGGAGTGTTAGAATGCTCATAACCCAACAGTGGTATCAGAGCCTAGGCTTGTTTTCTTGTTATACCTGCAATAGAAGCTGAAAAATCGAGTTTTGATGCTGTCAGCCCAGCTGACTCGCCGAGTCCATGAAGGGACTCGACGAGTCCAAGGCAAAATGCATCCAACTCGCCGAGTTGTGTTCATGCACTCGACGAGTTGGACCCCAGACAGCATATCTTCGAGGTTTTTGGCTAGAAATGGACTAGGAACATTACCCTAAGTTGTTTTGAACTTATGAACTTGTTTTTTAATGTGGTAATGTTCATGCTAATCCATTTTCAAAGATAATTGTCAATAGATTCATGTTTTGTACTAGTTTAAAGGTTAGACTAATTATATGAAAAAGTTTGATTTGAATTATCTTGTTCTTATGAGTTGCTTAGATTAATAGAAAAGTTGAGTGAAAAAGTTGTTTTCAATCCAAATTAATCTAAGAGTTGATTCTAAAATGTGTTTTTGTAACTTGTCCTCAAGTTATATGAAAAGTCACATTTAAGTTTCATAAAAACTCATAAAAGTTGGCAATGGTTACAAAAGATGAAGAGTCTTGTCCTTAAGTTATGGAGGTTCAAGAGTCACTTCATTAATAAATAAATAAATAAAATATGTAACCTTAATTAATTCCATAAGTTATAAAATAAAGAAAAGATTAATTCTTTATTAGTTTAAAGTCTTCCATAATTTGTCCACAAGTTATGGAACTTGAAGAGTTTTTGGATTAAAACTACTTTAAATACATAAGTTATGAAATTAATTAGTTTTGAATAGTTTCAAAACTTGCCCTCAAGTTTTGGAATTTGTAAAGTTTTCTCTTATGAATACTTTAATTCCAAGTTAGCCCTTAGAATTTTAAAAGTTAAAATTCAACCCTTATACTTTATAATATTATAAGTTAATAATATATATATGTATAAGAGTAAAGTCGGTCTTACCGCTAGTACGCCTCATTCACAAAGCCGGTCTATAAGGTGGGTATAAGGTTGTTGCCTATAAAATGGCAACTTAATGGGTGTCCACTCTCACCCACCGCTTGCTTGACTGGTGGAGGGTCGTTAGCCGAACGGGTTTGACAGGACTATAATTCTCCCTTCATTAAAAGTATTAATGATAAATACTAAGTAACTAAACTCTTAATAATTCCCAATCTTAGTTACTTGGAAAAATGTGAAGAAGGTGCTAATCCATGAAATTACACTTTGCACTTTGTTTAAGTCGGTTAGTGGAGCGTGTGTGGTTAACCGGCACACTAACTCGTATTTAACAAGGTAGGAAAGGGTAACTTAATGTTTATCATAGTATCGATGGAGCGTGTGTGGTTAACCGGCACATCGATTGAGGGGTAATTTATTAAGGGTACCAAGTAATTTGCATGGTTACTTCACACCTTGTTTTGTGATCCTCGGCATCCCAGTCACAAAAACCTGAAGGGCACACTCGAGATTGAAACATGCCATTGAACAGTTCAATGAATCTCAAAAGATCTAGGAGTTTCAAATCCAATTAAAACCTAATAATACATTTCATTTATCTTGGTGGAAATTGGTGAATCGTCATTCACCTACCTTCAAATTATTTTATAGCTTGGATTACGGCATACCTCTTCTAAGTTATAAAATAGTCTGTTGGGTCCTAGCCTTAATATTTCATATTGGGTGTCATATTAAGGACTTTAAATCAACTATCTTGAATATCTCCCAAAACATGTCTGTTTTAGACATTTATGATCTTCCCAAATCTCTTGAAACAAGCTTTCCTAAATGAAGATGATATCCCATGGAAATCATACTTCTTTCACCTCCTCCAATTATTCTCCCTACCCCACAAGTTCTTGAAAAGTTTAAGGTCACTCAAGCCCTATTGGCAAGGCAAGATCTAGGTGTGATCACATCTTGGAGATGTAGTCACATATTGACAAGCCGGGAGAGTTGGGTGTCAAAGTCTTGAGAAAGTTGTAGGTTTAACTACTTTCTAAGTCACATAGTGGGTTCTTTTGGAACACCTATGAAACAGAATATGACAAGACCCTTAATGATCTTATCTATTTGCTAAGATCAACTTCCTTAAAACTTTATGGACATTGACAATGGTGACACTGGAAATACAGAAAAAGCATTCTCTTCCCAACGGAAAGGGATCGGCCATAGTCAACTCGGTTGAAAAAAAATGGTAAAGAGAAAAGCTAAGTCTGTGATAGTCCCGTGTACCATTATCAAAGGATCCATATGTTTATATTGCCAAAGAAAGGGTCATTATTTGCGAAGTTGCCAAATTTACCTAAGGATGTTAAAGTCAAAAAGGTTGACTCTACTTCAGGTAAAGTCCACTACTCTTACTCTGTTAAGTTTCTATTCTGAGACTCCTGATACATGATGTGACTGGGTCACATGGTAATGTTTTAAGAATCAAAGAAAAAGTAAAGGAACTTAAAGAAAGAATATGCTGAATCTGATCGCATAGATGGATTTCTATCGCGTAGTTTGAAGATCGGATTCTTGAGCTACTTCTTAGGAGTTATGAGATATTGCTAAGGAATAGATAACAACAAGTTTTCATATGGATTGTAAGGATAAGTTTTCCGCATAGTTTTAAAATAAAAGAAAATTTTTGATTTTATTTATTTTAAAATATCCTTACAATGGCATTTGAGGAAAAATTGTTGCGTATATGATTCCATTAATAGCAAGAGTGGAAGTATGAAATTAATTGTTTCATTTGTGGTAATGTCTAAATTTATCAAATAAAGGAAACATTCTCATAACCCAAGTTTCAATTGGACCGGGACTTGGAATCATGCAAGTTGTATAGCATGATGAATGAGAACTTTCAAGTATTGGAAAAATTAAGACTAATTACTTGTTCACATGGATGTGTGAGTCAAGTAATGGACTAAGGGATCGAGTACATAGTCATGTGCACTGATTAAGTCCACCACAAAAGATATAAGGCTATTCGTCATAGTTTACTAAAGCTCAGTAAATATGATTATACTTACAAGCTTAAGTGTAACTCTGAGACATTGGAAATTGTTCCAATGTAAGGCAGAGCGAATAAGGAGAATCAAGTTAGGCAAAAAGATAAAAGTTTCTCAAATCTGAAAAGATAGGAGAGTACTTTAGTATCAGCTTTGTGATCATCTTAATGATTAAGAAACCATATCAAAATTAGTTCTCTAAGGAAGTCTTAGTGCATTCTCATGACTAAGAAGAAGGGATCTTGAATTGTTGAAATGGTTAAATCAAGAAGATGAGTCATACTTCGTTCCAATACAAGTCTTAGAGTCATACTCCAAGATTGTAATTTGAGTGACATGTCCTTAAAGAAGGTTTAAAACACTTGACAAATGTAAGAGTAAAAGTTTTCCACATTTGAAATTGGTAAGTTGTGATGTTTTGGATAAAACAAAGACCAAGTTAGGCCAATTGTGTGAAGTGTTTGTCTTGATTAGAATCCACACTATCTCTTGAATATCTGACAAGAGAGTCTTATATGTCAAGAGGACAGTGGGAGTCTTAAAGGTCTTGAAAGTCTCAAGAACTAATCAAGAATGAAACCTGAAGTTCCTCACTAGCACACAACTTGAGGTTTATAACCTATCGTGTTGACATATTCGGTGCCCATTCCAGTTAAAGTTGGCTTTGCATATGAGTTCTTAGAGTTCTCAATGTGTTTCACAACAACTTGGAAGCAATGGTAGGCCCTTGAGCTACCAGGTGGCAAGAAATTAAGATTGAGTTCAGTCCATATGAGTTTGGATTTGTCATTATCCGTGTCTTGTGATTATGGTTTTGACAAATTCATATGGGTAGGAACTCATACACCAATAAATCTAAGTGTCATAAGGTTTCTCTCTGATTCATGAAAATGATGGTGAGGAAACACTTCCACTAAGTAGATTTTAGCTAGATAGCAATTGGGATATTTGCATTCTCAAAGTCGTTAGTGGAGCCTAACTTGGACTTGTGAGAAGTGGCAAAAAGGTCTAACCATTATGATTACGGCATCCCTCTTCATAATTGTTTAGAAACACAAATGTGCTATCTAAGGGAAGGTGTATGTTTTTTGATAAAGTCTTATCAAAACAATCTAGTATCAGAAATCTGAACTTTGGTCAGAAAGTCAATAAAGTATTGATTTCTAGAAGTCGAGCTTTCTGAGTACATGTCAAAGCTAGTGGGAGCATCAGTGTTATGCTAATAATCAACATGTTAGTGGGAGCATGATAATTACGATAAGTATTGCAAGCTAGCAATGTTAATTATAGAAAACAAAAGGTTTCAATTGGGAAAAAGTCGTTTTGCTATAATTAAGGGAGAGGAAATTATACTTCATCTCAAATCTATAAGCTTAGATCGTGAGGTTTTAATCATTTAGTCATGAATATATATGAATTTCATGTTGGAATGGCTCAACATAAGGAAATTCTGTATATGGGTCCATTATTTGCGTTCTTAAATTCGATTATGATTACGACATCCCTTTTCATAATCTAAATTATGAGAACTTGGCAAATTGAAATGGAAATGTTATAGCAAAAGATTGGTTTAGTCTTTATGTGAGACATCATGAATCGTGTCCCATATGCTTCGGATATAGGATCGATTACATGTGCTATATTCATCCTTTCTAAAAATTTCGAAATGCCTGGGGCATTAAGAAGGGAAAAGGTTTAGAACTGGATATGACTAAAAGGATTAAACAATTGTCGAGGACAATCTAAGGTTTACCAAAGATTGGTTGCTCAAGGACAGTTAGAAGTATAGTGATAATTCTGGAAGGACCATATTGACATAATCTGTAAGGAGGCAACTCTTGTTCAGAAGTGATAGTCGAAATGGAATCTGGAAATGTTTCAAAGTTAGAATTTTCAATCTGTGTAAGATTAAGGAAACTTAATGCAAGAAGGATGGTTCCAAGGACTTGATCTCCTTTGGAATGCTCTGTAATGATTGTTGTTAAGTCTTTCTGACTTTGTGCATAATCATTACAAGAGGATCGATGCATATATGTTTAGAATCTAACAGATTTCAGTAAATGACATGAATTTGGAATTCTTGCATTTGCAGTAAGGATTTGGGAGTGTGAAAAGAGAATCATTGAAGTTATGTTCATTTGATCTAGTTCACAAAGTAAAGATCATAGACAAACATAGTATGCATACTTGGTGTATGGCATGACTAGTGTTTAGAAAACATAGTGTACATGCTTGGAGCATGGGACAACTATTGTTTTAAATTCAAGAATAATGTTGATAGCTGAAACAATATACAATAAATAATGTGTAATCATATGGTGATAAATAAAAAGTGTTTTATTTATATTCATAAGTTCTGAGACCATATTGGATTCAATTATTATTGTGTTTCACTTTGCATGTTTTGACTTCCCGAATAAACTAGGTTATTCTTCCGGAATGACTAAGTTAGTCAAACCATCCACAGTCGGTCATATGTTGGAAGTAGATATGAATTAAGACTGTCATGGGTTGGCTTGTAGAGGTCTAAGATGTTGGACAAATGGCTACAACACTCATGAGTGCTCATAAGTTCTAAGTATTGGATTCAACCCGCGCTCATTGGAATCACTTCATGGATTTTATCACAAGTGATCATGAGACGATAATATCTTATATTCTTCAAACCTAGAGATATGAGTTGTTACTATGAGTTGATAGTACATTGATTACACGAAACGCATTGGTAACTCGATGTTATAAAACGTGTCTTTGTGTATGATTCAATAAGTAGTAGAACAAGCCATATGAGTCGAAGTTTATCCATTCCTTTTATCTTCGGGATAAAAGCGATATCTGTGGGCCCCTCGATGATTTGATGATGACAAATGGAAGTGCTCGGCCGGGCCAGGACTGATTTGATTTGTTCAATTAGTCAGTCGTCATAAATCGGAAATCGGGAAACAACAAATGGACAGAGAGAATGATTATAATCCATGTCTCAGTCCATATGATATCTAGAATGGAGGAATATATGATCCCTTATCTAATGGACAAGTCATTGACTAAGATCAGAGTTCATCTACAAGGTCAGAGTTCGACAGAAGCTTTTGAGAGCTACGATTGCCAGTTGGTTCCTGAAGTCATACGCAATAATAGTTTTAGACTTATCCAAGTGGGAGACTGTTGGATTAATGTCTAAGTCCATAACTATAATTGGTAAGACTTGACCCGACCCAGCATGGTCCATTTGGGTTGCATGGCATCATGCATTTGGATAGACTATAATGAGAGAAATAAGACACTTATGGTTATTAATATATTATAAGTTCTAGTATATTAATAATAAGAATAATAAGATTATTTAATTAGTATTGATCAAGAATTAATCTAGGATTAATTAAGTGATCAAAAGAAGACTAATTAAATATATGGGTTGATTGTACAAATCATCCATACTTATATAGTGGGCTAATGCTCCATGGATTATCTAGTTGGGTCAAAACCCATATGATGCTCCATGGATGCTCCATGGTGTACTTGAACCCATGGATCCAAGGAAATGGAAAGTCATGACAATTAGAGTTTACCCTAATTGTAACACTATATAAAGATCTTATTCTTGACCAAAATCGGCCACTAGATTATTCTAGAGAGGGCTAGCCGATTTTATGAAGTGTAGAATCCTTTCAAGTTATTCCAAGTGTATATGGTGTTGTGTGAACCATTTGAGGTGTCACACTTGGGGCACTAGGCACTCAAGCTTCATGAAGACATTCTACATCAAAGAGGTATGTATTCTATCTTGCTTTATTGATTGTTTTGTATGCTAGATTAGGATAATACCTTGGATGCTCATATTTGCATGTATAATAGAGAAAACAAAGATCCAAGGTATTTAGGGTTGCATGTACACTTAGGAGTGTTAGAATGCTCATAACCCAACAGGACACCGGGTCAGTAGGCAGCCCAAGTAAGAACCCCTGAGTATCGGAGACTGAGTAGGACTGCGTTATCGAGTGCGATTTTGCCCGATAGAGTCTCTGATATTTTTATGTTGTATTTCAGAGACATCATGGTTGGACCACGACACAAACCTGGCACGAGTAGAGTGACTGACGAGGAGCTTCGTCAGATGATTCATGAGGAGGTAGCTGCAGCGATCCGGGCCGAGATTCCGGAGATGTTTGGGTCTATTAAGACCACGCTGATGGAGACATTTGATGAGCGGTACGCCGCGTTGTCTGAGGCTACCGCCGCTGCAGCTACCGCAGCTGTGGCTGCTGCCAGACCACAGGGGGGTGACTCGTTGCTGTTCCGGGAGTTCAGCAACACGAAACCCCCAGAGTTTGACGGGACGTAGGATCCGATTGCTGCGATGAGGTGGATTGCTGATATTGAGGGATGCTTCTATACTTGTTCATGTCCGGAGCATCTGAGGGTGCGGTTCGCCTTGAACCAGCTCCACCTGGGAGCAAAGGATTGGTGGAAGTTCGTGATGGCGAACTTCACTCTTGCGGAGGTTTCAGCCATGACTTGGGAGAGATTTACTGCTATGTTCAGAGACGAGTATGTTCCCCCGGTAGAGAGGGAACGATTGGTTCAGGAGTTCTTGACCCTCAAGCAGGGTAACGATTCGGTTACAATGATCACGTGGAAATTTCACGAGAGGGCGATGTTCTGCCCCGAGCAGGTGTCTACGGAGCTGGCTCGAATGAGCCGGTATTTGGGAGTGCTGAGGAGGGACATCCGGGAGTTCGTATCGAACTCGTCATATCATACTTTTGCTGAGCTTCAGGCGAATTCCAGGAAGCGGGAGATCGAGTTGGAGACCCAGGCCAGGGAGGAGGTCGAGTCTCAACGGGTGGATCGGCGGCCGGCTCAGTCGCAGCCGGCAGCCAAGCAGACCAAGTCTGCTGATTTGAGATCTGCAGGACAGAAGAGCCGCACTTGTGGGAAGTGCGGCAAGGGTCACGAGGGGGCATGTCGATCGGGTGCTTGCTACAAGTGTGGCAAGGAGGGGCACATTGCGAGGGATTGCCCCAACGGATTTATGGTTTGCTTCCATTGCAACCAGACTGGCCATCGGAAGGCCGAGTGCCCCCAGCTTCGCCAGGGATCTTTGCCTGCTGCCAGGGTTCCTGAGGTTCGGCCAGTGAAGACCGAGGCCCCGAAGGCTCGTGGGAGAGCTTTCCAGTTGACTGCGGAGGAGGTCCGCACGGCGCCTGATGTAGTGGCCGGTATGTATTCTTTCATGTATTTACATTTATGCTGAGATATTATGCTTATATTACTATCTGTGTAGGTACTTTTCTTGTGAATCATGTGCCTGCTTTGGTATTATTCGACTCAGGTGCGAGTCGGTCCTTTGTTTCGTTGGCTTTTAGCCAGCACATCGATATCGATCGGGAGACGATGAGTCGTCCCCTGCGAGTTGCTATAGCAAACGAGAGAGCGGTATATGCCACCGAGGTGATTCGAGGATGCGTGCTCGAGATTTTTGGGGTCGAGTTTCCTATAGACTTGGTCCCTATAGCTATGGGGGATGTTTGCATTATCGTGGGCATGGATTGGTTGAGTAAGTTTGGAGCAGTCATTGACTGCGAGAGACAGCTGGTGATGATTCGAGAACCTAGTGGGGGAGTGCTCACGGTTTATGGCGAAGGGACCCAGTGTGGGTCGGCGTTTTGTTCAGCAGCCAGGGCAAGGCAGAGTCTGCAGCAGGGCTGTGATGGATTCATAGCCTATGTGATGGATACTCGTGTGACCGCGGAGAGGCCCAATTCGATTGATGACGTCCGGTTGTATGCGAGTTTGCGGATGTGTTCCCCGAGGAGTTACCAGGTGTGCCTCCGGAGAGGCCCCATCGCCAAGGCGCCTTACCGTCTCGCTCCATCGGAAATGCAGGAATTATCCTCGCAGCTTCAGGAGCTGTTGGGGAAGGGATTCATTCGACCGAGTAGTTCGCCTTGGGGAGCGCCGATTTTGTTCGTCAAGAAGAAGGATGGTTCACATCGAATGTGTATCGATTATCGGGAGTTAAACAAGTTGACGATTAAGAACCGATACCCGTTACCTAGGATCGACGATCTGTTCAATCAGTTGCAGGGGGCATCTTGGTTTTCCAAGATTGACTTGAGGTCGGGATATCATCAAATGAGGGTTCGCGAGGAGGATATCCAAAAGACTGCCTTTAGGACTCGTTATGGACATTATGAGTTTGTGGTGATGCCTTTTGGGCTCACCAATGCCCCGGCCGCATTCATGGATCTCATGAACAGGGTGTGCCGACCGATGCTGGATCGGTCGGTGATCGTATTCATCGATGATATTTTGGTGTATTCGAGGACTAGGGACCAGCATGAGGAACATTTGCGGGAGATTCTTCGGGTTTTGAGATCGGAGAGACTGTATGCCAAGTTCTCCAAGTGTGATTTCTGGTTACGAGAGGTCCAATTCCTCGGGCATCTTGTGAACCAGAAGGGGATATTGGTCGACCCGGCCAAGATTGAGGCGGTGTTGAGGTGGGAGGTGCCGAGATCGCCCACCGAGATCAGGAGTTTTCTGGGTTTGGCTGGATATTACCGCAGATTTATCAAGGATTTCTCCAAGATCGCTGTGCCACTTACTAGGATGACCCGGAAGGGTGTTGCGTTTTCATGGGGACCAGAGCAGCAGTCTTCATTTGAGACGCTTCGTTAGAAATTGTGCGAGGCTCCGGTGCTTGCACTTCCGGAAGGGATGGAGGATTTTGTGGTATACTGTGATGCCTCTATATCGGGTTTGGGGGCGGTACTTATGCAGAGGGGTCATGTGATAGCGTACGCTTCGAGGCAGTTGAAGCCTCATGAGTTGAGATATCCCACGCATGACCTGGAGTTGGGGGCGGTGGTATTTGCCCTCAAGATCTGGCGACACTATTTGTACGGGGTTCGGTGTATGATTTACACGGACCATAAGAGCTTGAAATACTTGATGGATCAGCCAAATCTGAATATGCGGCAGAGGAGGTGGTTGGATGTGGTAAAGGATTACGATTGTGAGATCCTGTATCACCCGGGCAAGGCTAATGTGGTAGCCGACGCATTGAGCCGTAGGGAGGATAGCGCCCCTATCCGAGATATTTGTATGAGGTTGACAATTTTGACCCTGATTCTGGACATTATTCGAGGGGCTCAGATGGAGGCTGCAAAGCCGGAACACCAGAAGAAGGAACGGGTGGTAGGTCAGGTATCGGGATTTGTTACGGATGGTCGAGGGCTTATGACTTGTCAGGGACGGATTTGGGTGCCGTTTGTGGGCGGTGCGCGCACTATTTTGATGGAGGAAGCACATCGATCGAAATTCTCGATTCATCCTGGTGCTACGAAAATGTATTTGGATCTCAAGGAGTACTGGTGGCCATACATGAAAAGGGATGTCGCTTGGTTCGTCGAGAGGTGCTTGACTTGTCGGCAGGTCAAGGCCGAACACCAGCGACCGCACGGTAAGCTGCAACCGCTAGAGATTCCCGAATGGAAGTGGGAACAAATCTCTATGGATTTCATCACCAAGTTACCGCGAACGGCGAGAGGAGTCGATGCGATTTGGGTAATTGTGGATCGGCTGACAAAGAGCGCTCATTTTCTAGCTATTAGTGAGAGCTCTTCTGCGGAGAAGTTGGCTGAGTTATATGTGAGGGAAGTAGTATCTCGGCACGGGGTGCCGATCTCGATTATTTCGGACCGCGACGTGCGTTTCACTTCCAGGTTCTGGAAGAAATTCCATGAAGAGTTGGGTACTAAGTTACATTTCAGTACGGCATATCATCCTCAGACAGACGGCCAGAGTGAACGGACAATTCAGACACTCGAGGACATGCTTCGGGCATGTGTGTTGGACTTCGGAAGGAGCTGGGACACCTATCTACCTTTAGCAGAGTTCTCGTATAACAACAGCCATCATTCGAGCATTAGTATGCCGTCCTTTGAGTTGTTGTATGGGCGGAGGTGTCGCACCCCCATCTGTTGGGGTGAGGTGGGACAACAGGTTATGGGTAGCACGGAGATCGTGTTTCAGACGACCAAGCAAATTCAGATGGTCAGGCAAAGGTTGTTGACCGCTCAGAGCCGGCAGAAGAGTTATGCAGACAGGCGACGGTCCGAGCTTGAGTTCCAAGTTGGTGATCTCGTGCTCCTGAAGGTCTCTCCTTGGAAAGGAGTGATTCGGTTCAGGAAGAGGGGCAAGTTGGGGCCCCGGTATATTGGTCCTTTCCGTGTGATCGCAAGGGTGGGTCGGGTAGACTACCATTTAGAATTGCCAGCAGAGTTGGGACAGATTCACGATACCTTCCATGTGTCGCAACTGCGGAAATGTATAGCCGACGAATCAGCGGTGGTTCCGTTAGGGGATATTCAGGTGGATGCAAGTCTGAATTATGCTGAAAGACCTGTGGCCATCAAAGATCGGAAGATCAAGGTTTTGAGAAACAAGGAGGTACCCCTGGTATTGGTTCAGTGGCAGCATCGGAAGGGATCAAAGATGACCTGGGAGCCGGAACATGAGATGCGGGAGCAGCATCCGGAGCTTTTTGCCTAAGCGGGACTTCGAGGGCGAAGTCTTATTCTAGTGGGGGAGATTTGTAACAGCCCGAATCCCCAGGTATCTTCATTTCATATATTTTTGTCATTCTGTGAGGGGACTCGGCGAGTTGGTAGTCGACTCGCAGAGTCGGGTCGCGTTTTTGAGCGGGGATTCGCATCCGGACTCGGCGAGTCCAAGGGATGGACTCGGCGAGTCCGTGCTGTTTGATGAAACCCTAATTTCCCGGTCCTAAGCCCTATTTAAAGGACCTTATGGCCCTCATATGCGGCCACCTTGAACCCTAAGAGCCTCCATACGTCTGTAAACCCTTGTGAGTGTGTTTGAAGGCCTTTTGTTCATCATTTTGTGTGATATTGCAAGGAAAGGAGGGAGAGGAGCAAGCTTGAAGTGTTGGGGAGCTTAGATCTGTTGCTATTTCATCAAGGGGGTCTTCTTGAGGTAATTTTCTAAGCCAATCCTCGTGTTTTGTGTTGATGGGCCAAATCTAGGGTTTCTTCTTGCATTTCTTGGCTTGAATAAGAAGTATGAGAGGTTCCATGGAGACATGGAACCTAGATCTGGACTTAAGCATGTCCAGGAGACCCCTCATGACAAGCTTTATGTCCATTCCTTTTAGTTAGAAGCTAAACTTGCCAAATAAGTGGTTGTTTCTTCAAAATAAGCCTTGTATGCATTGCATGGCAACCAAGACTAAGACTTTACGTGACAAATAAGCTTGGGAAGGCTAGATCTATGTATGCATGGAACGGATCTGACCGCAAAAGCCAGTTTTAGCTGGTGCATGGCATGGACTCGCCGAGTCTGAAGAACAGACTCGACGAGTCGCTTGAAGATTGTCCTTGAGACCATCCTGTGTGTAGTCCGGACCGAGTTGTGGGTGACTCAGTGAGTCGCAGAGAGTTGGAAAGGTTTTGACAGGTGGACCGAGTCAGGTTGGGACTCGCCGAGTCGACCTTCGACTCGGCGAGTTGAGTCGCGGTGGCCCTGTGATTCAGGCCCAGGTGGAGCTCGTCGAGTCGGGGGAGTACTCGACGAGTCAAAGGGAAAATTCTTGAGAGTTGGTAAAAACGCGTAGACTCGCCGAGTCGCTATTGTGGACTCGCCGAGTCTGGTCCAAATTGTCCAAAGACTGCTGACCAAGTCAACCTGTGTTGACTTGATATGGATGGTCCACCTTAGTGGTACAAGTAATGATTATAGATTTATAATATCATAGGAGGATTGCAGCTCGAGGGTTCGAGCCTGAGTGATTCCAGGATTCACGATTAGCGACTTAGCGAGGCATACGAGGTGAGTCTTCTCACTATACTGTACCCGGAAGGGTTTTGACTGTGTGACCGGAAGGTCGAATATGATATGAAATATATGCCTTATGTGTGTTAAGTTATTTGCTATAAGTGTCATGTATGATATGTTTGATATGGGCCGGAAGGCGTGGTCATATGGACTATAAAGGTTGACGTGGGTAGGACCGGAAGGTTTACCCAGTCGGGACGGAAGTCCCCTGAGACACATGGACCGGAAGGTCAAGGCCTGGAAAGGCGTATGTGCATATGTTGTATTTTGGGAACTCACTAAGCTTTATGCTTACAGTTGTTGCATTATGTGTTTCAGGTACGAGTGAGGACCGTGGGAAGGCGCCAGCGTGACCGTACACACACATTCGGGGAAAACTATTTTATCTTTTGTTATGTAATCGGTTGTGACTACATTGTTACTTTGGAATCTACACTTATTACTCATGTTTTGATGGTTGTAAAAATGAAAATTTTTGGTTGGAAATTTTATGACGTTACAATATGTCTTTTTGTAACTTGTCCTCAAGTTACTTGAAAAGTCACATTTATAAATTTTATAACTCATAAAATTTCCATAAAAATAAAGAGTCATATTTTTTAAATTCTTTTAAAGTCTTCCATAACTTGTCTACATGTTATGGAACTTGGAGAGTTTTTCCATTAAACCACTTTAAAACTCATAAGTTATGGAAACCATAAGTTTTTGAATTGTTTAAAACTTATCCTCAAGTTTTGGAATTTGTAAAGTCACCCCCCATATACACTTAAATTCCAGACTCTAGAATTTTAAAAGTTAAAGTTCAAACTTTATGGACTTCATTAAATTAATTAAAGTGTTTAATTAAAAGAGTTAATAATTCCATAAATACATGGTTTTAGTTTAATAAAATTAAGAGTATAGTTTAATTAATATATTAAACCACCAAGTATTTTAAATGTTTAAAATACACCCTTATACTATTATAATATTAAAAGTTAATGATTATGTATACGTAAAAAAGTAAAGTCAATCTTACCGTTAGTAGGCCTCATTCACGAAGCCGGTCTATAAAGGGGGTATAAGGTTACTACCTATAAAATGGCAGTTTAATGGGTGTCAACTCTCACCCACCGCTTCCTTGACTGGTGGAGGGTCGTTAGCCGAACGGGTAGGACAAGGACTATAATCTCCCTTCATTAAAAGTATAATGATAAATACTAAGTAACTAAACACTTATTAAATTCCCAATCTTAGTTACTTAGGAAAATGTGAATTTGGTGCTAACCCATGAAATTCACACTTTGTAACTTACCAAGTCGTTGGTGGAGCGTGTGTGGGTAACCGGCATACTAACTTGGATTACTAAGGATAACAAAGGGTGACTTGATGTTTGTCATAGATCGGTGGAGTGCGTGTGGGTAACCGGCACATTGATTAGGTGATAATATTAAGGCTACCAAGCGAGTTTGCATGGTTATTCACACCTTGTTTTGTGATCCTCGGCATCCCAGTCACAAAATTTGAGAGGGCACACTCGAGATTGAAACATGCCATTGAAAAGTTTAATGAATCTCAAAAGATCTATGAGTTTTAGATCCAATTAAAACCTAATAAATTATTTCGTTTTTCATGGTGGAAATTGGTGATTCATCATTCGCCTACCTTCAAATATCTTATAGCTTGGATTACGGCATCCCTCTTCCAAGTTATAAAATATTGTGTTGGGTCCTAGCCTTAATATTTCATATTGGGTGTTATATTAAGGACTTAAAAACCATCTAACTTGAATATCTCCCATTTTAGATGTCTAGTTTAGACATATATGATCAAATCTCTTGGAATTTCACTTCCCCCACCCCCTCCAATTATTCTCCCTAACCCACAAGTTCAAGGTCACTCAAGCCCTATTGGCAAGCTAGGTCTATGTATGATCAGATCTTGGAGATGAAGTTACATATTGACAAGCTGGAAGAGTTGGGTGTCAAAGTCTTGACAAAGTTGGATGTTCAATCACTTTCTAAGTCACACAATGAGTTCTTTTGGGACTACTATGTGACAGACCATGACTTGACCCTTAATGAAATTAGCTATTTGCTTGGTGCTGCTGAATCAGAAATGATTTGAGGACCAGTAAAGCAAATTTGATTAGAAGATCAACTTCCCAAACCTTCTATTGCCAATGGATGGGGCATTGGTTGCGAAGCTGCCTAATTTACCTGAACGATCATAATGTTGGTAAAGTCGAAGAGTTTGACTCTACTTCGGGTAAAGTGCACTATCTAACTGTATTAAGTTCCTATTTGAGATTCTTATACATGATGTGACCAGATCACATTTTGATGTTTTGTAGAATCGAAGAGAGGAAGCTTAAAGGAAGTATATGCTGATTTTGATAGTGAAGATGGATTTCGATCGCATGGTTCAGTGATTAGAATTGTGAGTTGTTGCTTAAGAGTTATGATATATTGCTTAGGAATAGATAACAACAAATATTTCATATGCATTTGCATTGTAAGGATAAGTTTTTCCGCAAGTTTTAAATAAAAGATAAGGTTGTATTTTATTTCAAACATCCTTACAATGGCATTTGTGAAAAATCGTTGTTTATATGATTCCATTGATATTAATATTGGAAAATGGATTTGATTCTTTCGGATGTGATACTATTAGAATTTACTAAATAAGGAAAGATTCTCATCACCCAAGTTTCAATTGGACCAAAACTTGGAATCATACAAGTTGTATGATGAATGAGAATTTTCATCATTGGAAAAATTAAATCAAGTGAAAGGACTAAGGGATTGAGTACACATTCATGTGCACTGCTCAAGTCCACCACAAAGATCGATAAGACTATTCATCATGATTTACTAAAGTTTAGTAAATATGGTTATACTTACAAGTTTAAGTATAATTCTGAAACATTGGAAAATATTCGATGTATGGCAGAACGAATAAGAAGAATCAAATTGGGCAAAAAGATAAAGGTTTCTCAAATATGAAAATATGAGAGAGTACTTTAGTATCATGTTTTATGATCATCTTAATGATTAAGATACCATATTACAATTAATCCTCTAAAGACATCTTAGTGCATTGTTATGGTTGAGAAGAGGAGACATGAATTGTTGGAATGGTTAAATCAAGAAGATGAGTCATATTTCGTTCCAAAAACAAAGTCTTAGAGTCATACTCCAAGATTGTAACTTGAGTGACACATCTTAGAAATGGTTTATTAACACTAGTCAAATGTAAGAGTAAAATGTTTTCTACTCTTGTACATTTGAAATTGGTAAGTTGTGATGTTTTGGATAAAACAGAGATCAACATAGGCCAATTGCATGAAGTGTTAGTCTTGATAAGAATCCGCACTTTCCCTTGAATATTTGTTTTGTCAAGCAACAGTTCTTGACAAGAGAGTCTTATATGTCAAGAGGACAATGGGAGTCTTAAAGGTCTTGAAAGTTTCAAGAACTAATCGAGGATAATACCTATAGTTCTTCACTAGCAAACGACTTGAGGTTTATAATCTATCGTGTTGACATTTTTGTGTCCATTCCAGTTAAAGTTGGCTTTGCATTGGAGTTCTGAGAGTTCTCAATTGATTGCATAACAACTTGGAAGAAATGGCAAGGCCGTGTGCTGCCAGATGGTAAGAAGTTAAGACTGCACAAGTTCAGTCCATATGAATTTGAAATTGTCACTAACCTTGTCTTGTGACTATGGTTTTGACAAAATTCACATGGAATGGAACACATACACCATAAAATCTAAGTGTCATAAGGTTTCTCTCCGATTCATGAAAATGATGATGAGGAAACACTTTCACTGAGTAGATTTTTAGTAGATAGCAATTGTGACATTTGCATTCTCAAACTCGTTAGTGGAGCGTGTGTGGGTAACCGACACACTAACATAGACTTGTGAGAAATGGAAAAGGTCTAAACAATTGAGACTATGATTATGGTATCCCTTTTCATATTTCTAAAATTGCTTAGATACACATGTGAGATATCTAAGGAAAGGTGTATGATTATGATAAAGTTTTATCAAAGCATATAGTATCAGAAATCTAAACTTTGGTAAGAGAGTCAATAAAGTATTGATTTCTAGAAGTCCAGCTGTTTTCTGAGTACATGTCAAACCTAGTGGTTTCATAAGTGTTATTCTAATAATTATCATGTTAGTGGGAGCATGATTATTATGTTAAGTGTTAATTATAAAAAACAAAAGGGTTTCAATTGGGAAAGGTTGTTTTGCTATAATTAAGGGAGAGGAAATTATACTTCATTTCAAATCATCTTAGATAGTGAGATTTTAATCATGTTTAGTCAAGTATATATATATATATATATATATATATATATATATATATATATATATATATGAATTTTATGTTGGAATGGTTCCACTTAAGGAAATTCTATATATATATTGCTTTTTCAAAATTCGATTATGATTACGGCATCCCTCTTCATAGTCAAATTTTGAAAACATGGAAAATAAAAAAAATATTGTAGCAAAAGATTGGTCTAGTATCATATCTTTATGTGAGACATCATGAATCGTGTCCCATATGCTTCGGGTCTAGGATCGATTGCATGTGCTGCAATATTCATCTTTTCTAAATTTTCCAAATGCTTAGGACATTAAGAAGGGAAAAGTCTAGAATTGGATATGACTAAAATGATTAAGCAATTGTCGAGGACAATCTGAGGTTTACCAAAGATTGGTTGCTCATGAACAGTTGGAAGTATAAGTGTTAATTTTGGAAAGGACCATAATTGACATATTCTGAAAAGAGGCAACTCTTGTTCAGAAATGATAGTCAAAATGAGAATATGAAAATATTCCTATAGTTCCCATAGGTGGAAGTTATTCAATATGTGTTAGATGAGAAAGCTTAATGCAAGAAGGATGTTCACAGTAATGTACATTGAATTTGAGACTTCGTTTCCATGAAATTGATATCCCTTGGAATGCTCTGTAATGTCTGTTAACAAGTCTTTGTGACTTTGTGCATAGTCATTATGAGAGGATCAATGCATATAAGTTTAGAATTCAAATTTTTTTGTTAAATGGTAGGAATTTGGAATTCCTACATTTACGATAAAGATTTGGGATTGTGAAATGAGCATCATTGGAATCATGTTCAGTTGATCTATTTCACCAAGTAAAGATAGTGTGCATACTTGTTGTATGCCATGACTAGTGTTTAGAAAACATAGTTTACATGCTTGAAACATTATACAATGAATAATGAGTAATCAATATGTTTAAATAAGAGGTATTTTATTTACTCTCAAAGGTGCTTGGGACCATAGATTATTAGTATTATTCTTGTGTTTCACTTTGCATGTTTTGAATTCCAGAATAACTGGGTTATTCTTTTCGAATGAGTAAGTTATTCAAACCATCCACAGTCGATAATACATTGGAAGTAGGTATTAAGGCAAGACTGTCATGAAGCGGGTTTGTAGATGTCCAAGGTAGTGGACATAGTAAGAGTTACTACAACATTCATGAGTACTCCTGGAATAGGGATTCGAGTACTGGATTCAACCCATGCTCATTTGAATCACTTCATGGATTTTATTATGAGTGATCATGAGACGATAATATTTTATATTCTTTAAACCTAGAGATATGAGTTGTTACTATGCGTTGGTTGTACATTGATTGCATGAAAACGCATTCGGTAACTCGATGTTATAAAACGTGCCTTTGTGTATGATTCAACAAGTAGTAGAACAAGCCATATGAGTCGAAGTTTATCCATTCCATTTATCTTCGGGATAAAAGCGATATTTATGGGCCCCTCGATGATTTGGTGATGTCAAACGTAAGTGCTCGGCCGGGCCTAGACTGATTTGATTTGTTCAATTAGTCAGTCATCATGAATCGGAAATCAGGAAACAATAAATGGACAGAGAGAATGATTATAATCCATGTCTCAGTCCATATGATATCTAGAATGGAGGAATATATGATCCCTTATCTAATGGACATGTCATTTGATTTGTTCAGAGTTTGACAGCGTCTTTAAGAGCTACGATTTCTAGTCGCGATCTTGGAGTCATATGCAATAATAGTTTTATACTTATCCAAGTGGGAGACTGTTGGATTAGGTGTCTAAGCTCATAACTACTATTGGTATGTATTCGACCCGAGAGTAGCATGGTCCATTTGGGTTGCATATCATCAGGACAATTTGTTAGGATGGACTTTTGAGAGAAGGTTATTTATGGTTTATTAATATATTATAAGTTATAATATATTAATATGAAATCATATGTTTTAATTAGTATTGACCAAGAATTAATTTAGTGATCAAAAGATACTAATTAAATCTATAGGGACTAATTATGATTATTAGTTATATTTATATGTGTTGGTCTTGTGATACATGTTGGACCAATTTTATGTATGGATACATAAAGAGTTAGGCCACATGAAACATGGATCATAAAATCCATGGGTATGGATTTGGGATATATCCATGACCCTAGAAATCCCACATATAAATAGATACTTCATTGCCCAAAATCGATACTTTTGTATCTTTTTTGAGTTCATGGTGGCTTTTGTGTGCATGGAATTCTCTCTCAAGTTCATCCTTTGTCCATGGTGTGTTGTGATTCCATTTGAGGCTTCCACACTATTGGGGCTAAGCTCTTTAAGGCCAAATACACCAATACTTCAAGCTCCATCAAAAGGTATGTTATGCTAACTAGTATATTATATTTTATGTTAAATGAATGCTAGTTGTAAGTTTAATACCTTGGAAACCATTTGAATGTATAATTAGTTAAAACATAGATCCAAGGTATTTAGGGTTGTATGTGCACCGTAGGATGTTGTAGTATACCAAAACCCAACATTTTCTATGCCAGATACCAAACTGATTCCAAGGTATCTCATTGATCGTAGTTAAGAAGATCTTCAAATATCTTAAAGGGAGCAAGACTTTAGGTAATTGGTACCCAATAGGAAATGACTTCAGTTTACAAGCCTTTACAAATCCAGACCATGTAGGATGTAGATTAGACCACAAAAGCATTTCTGGTGGATGACAATTCCTCAATGGAATACTGGTGAGCTAGTATTCAAGAAAACAAAATTGCATCTCTTTATCCACCGCAGAGGCAAAATACATTGTGGCAATAAGTTGTAATTTTCAAGTCTTGTGGATGAAAAAGCAACTCATGGATTATGGTTATCGAATGCTTCATATCCTAATTTACTGTGATTTTGAGAGTGCCATTGCAGTTTCACATAATCCTATTCAACACTCCAATTCAAAACACATTAAATTGGGGTATCACTTCTTTAAGGATCATATTCTTAAAGGTAACATTGAACTCATATTTGGCCCTACACATAAAGAAATAGCTGACATTTTCACCACAACACTTGATTTCACAAAACTGAATGGATTATTAGAGATGTTGGGAATAATGAACCCTAATCTATGTTTTTATTGAATGGATAAATAACGAGGACTATAAAGTCTTTGCATCTAACAAATAGATATAATTAATTCATCTTGTTACTATAACATCGCAAAAATCAAAGCAAAAATTTTAATTTTTAAATCTAGAGAAATCTTTGTTTTTAGATAAAACCCAAATCAAAACCAAACGTTTACTCAAAATTGTTCTTAAAAGTAGAAATCATATATTAGAGTGTCCCAAATTGGTATCATCAAAACCAAGAGGATGTGTAAGATCACACTTTTGCTTTCCCACGATCATCTAAAGTACCCGAAACATAAAAATTAAACTGTAAGCCAAAGTTTAGAGAGTTTCCCCAAAGTACCACCACACAAACAAATAAGAACATGCATATTAGGTCCATAGCTAACAAACTGGATTACCCTTGACACCACAACATGAGTCATGCTTGCCTTCCGGTCCACATCTCATGTCTAGCTTACTCCGGAGCTTACAAAATAAGTCTGACATGCGCCTCGGGCCCACAACTTACGTCTGGCTTGCTCCCAGTTTTGTTGGTTTCCGCACAAAGCAGCATCGCCTCAACCCAACCATACAATTTCAACATACACATAACTGATAACATATATCCAATAAACAGATAATCATATAACCAATCCACATACTCATAGGCAGATCTACACACACTATCATATAGCAACATCCTATATATCAGGATAAATAACCCAGTGGGCTGGCATTGGTGCCTTCGACCCACAAGTACAGTGAGGAAAACTCACATCTCAGTCTGAAAAGATAGATGAACATGACACAGTTTCGAATATCAGCTATACTGGTCACCTATTAATTGGAAAATGACCAACCTACCTATAAATTAAAATACCCCAAGGTCAAACTTGGTCAAATATAGTCAAATTTAAAAGTGAAAAAGTTAGTTGAGTGTGCCCGGTGTACTCATCTTGTACGCTTACCATACTTAAAGACCATAATCGAGGCTCCCATCGTGTACACACGATGTACGCCCATGTACACCCAATATACGTTGGTTGAATGTGTTTCTTCCATTACATGGCTTATTCCATTAAGTCCCTTCAGCCAAAAGCAGATTTAGACCCAAAATAACATCATAAGTCGTAAAGTTTCCAACTTTATGACTTTCCATGGCTAGAAAATGCTCAAAACTAAAAACCCTAACTTCTTAACTCATTAAGACACTATAACCCATTCATGGAAGAAAAATAATAACCAAAATTGCATTTTTATGACCTTAGACACTCGAAAACGTCTAGAAGGACAAACCATTTGGGTCTAGATCATGCTATACTTAAGAACATCATTGATTGGGGACAAAAGCATATAACAACATCATGCAACACAAATCTAACCAAATAAACATCAAGGTATAAACTTTATACATGTCACAACTAGTATTTTTGCTAGGAAATTTTATTCTCATGAAAACATCATCTATTGTAAGGCATGTACTCTAAGTGAAAATCATACTCTATGAATAATCAAAACCATCAATTCGAATCCAAACTCTTGATTTTAATTTCAAAACCTAATACAATACATCTCATATGGATTGAAAACCCTAGAAATCCCGGTTCAAGTTAATATGGACTAGGATTCTCTTATTGGGCCTAATGAACCAATAAACTTTCAATTTGACTACTTTAGGCCTAGGAACCCTGTTTAGGCTCTAATTGGACCTACATCCATGAAATTAGGGTATTTTGGATCATATGGGCCTAGAATAATCCATCTTATTTCATGGCTTATTCCATTAAGTCCCTTCAGCCAAAAGCAGATTTAGACACAAAATAACATCTTAAGTCATAAAGTTTCCAACTTTATGACTTTCCATGGCTAGAAAATGCTCAAAACTAAAAACCCTAACTTCTTAACTCATTAAGACACTATAACCCATTCAGGGAAGAAAAATAATAACCAAAATTGCATTTTTATGACCTTAGACACTCGAAAATTTCTGGAAGGACAAACCATTTGGGTCTAGAGAATACCATACTCGAGAACATCATTGATTGGGGACAAAACACATAATAACATCATACAAGTTAGATCTAACCAAATAAGCATCAATGTGTAAACTTTATGCCTTCTGGAGAAGTAGGAAGGTGCGAAACTTCGAGATCCAATGTTGTGCTAAGCTTACAAGATGTTCTCCTTTCCTTCTCCTTCCTCTATGAACACCAAAACACACAATAATAGCTCAAGGATGCTCAAAAATGGATTAGGGTTTGGTAGGGTCAAATATAGAGGTGGAGGCTGAAGAATGAAGAGGTTCCAATGAGATAAGGATGTTTAAAAAGAGTCCAAACCCTAAATTAAGGTTTGCATCATGGCCTTATATGCCCAAC
The DNA here is from genome assembly GCF_052625555.1 of Lactuca saligna. Taxonomy (NCBI): domain Eukaryota; kingdom Viridiplantae; phylum Streptophyta; class Magnoliopsida; order Asterales; family Asteraceae; genus Lactuca; species Lactuca saligna. The sequence continues at coordinate 203,377,395 of NC_136424.1, read as the reverse complement.
GTACGTATACAGCATCCAAAAGTTACAACAATGCCATGCGGGACCAAATTTATAAACAATACTCATACCAAGGGAGAAATTGTAAAATACCTGGAAATCATGATATTACAAATCTCCCTCACTTGACTTAGACTTCAACCTTAAAGTTTGCTACTATGAACAACTCAGGGTAACACTCCCACATCTCTGCCTCAAGTTCCCAAGCCCATTTGGAACCCTTCTGATATTGCTACTAGACCTTAACCAAAGATACCAACTTGTTATGCAAGGCCTTAATCTTCTTATCCAAAATCTCCACTAGTCTCTCAACATAATTCAGGAGGTCATCAACCTGAATATCATCCAAATGAACAATTGTTGAGTCATTAGGCACACACTTCTGAAGCTGAGAAACATGGAAGGTGTTGTAAATCTAACTGAGCTCCTCAAGAAAATGCAAATGTTATGCTACCCTGTTGATGCAGGTAAAAGTAACTATTTAGTTTTAAATATATAACCTAACATACTTTTACTAACTATGCACCTATAGACAGTATACCTAGTTAGTTTATAGAATAGCTCAGGTAAGTCGGGTGCCGATCATAGAGAGTGAAATTTAATTAATTAAATTAACTACTTCTACTTAAACTATTAAAAAAACTATGATTGGAGGATTTTACTGATTTTTCAAGATTAGAATAACTTAATATCAACTAGCAAACAAGCAAGCAACAAAAAACAAAGTAACTTCAAGAATTAAAAAGAATACATCTTCCTAGATCCGATTTCACTTTCTCATATGGTTTATTTCTTATGGATAGATTTTAACTGATTACCAATTATCTAGCTATTATGATCAAATATCTAGGCCTTCCAATTTATGAATGACAAATCAATGATCATGTACAAGTTAAACAAGAAATTGATAATAGCACAATTGGACTGTGAATGAAATGAGTTACTCTCCTATGATCAATTCAAGAAACCGAGCACAAATTAATACTAATTATCCTCTCAAACACAATTAAAGTTACTAGCTTTAATTACTTAAACTAAGATGTGATTAATCATAACTCGAATTATCTAATGGTCGAAAACAATTAGGAGATAGATTCATGTAATTAATATGATCAATTAACACACAAAATCTGATTTATTAGCAATCTAAACTAGAACTAAAACATGCTCGGGTTTATATATATATATATATATATATATATATATATATATATATATATATATAACACAAGTAAAATAAATAATAACCATCCAATATCGAAATCAACACATAAGTATCAAGATTATCTTCAACCAAATAGAAGTAAAAGGTGATTAGTCTCTCATTGTAGTAGAAAGCCACATTAAATCTAAGTAAAATAAGCTAGACATAAGTTTAATAAGCACACCAACTAGATAAATGATGAATATATTCTAAATCTTCTTCAATCTTTGAGCTCTCTTGAATTTCGACTTTCTTTTAGGTTTCTAAGGGTTTTGTAACGACGTAAATTTCAAAACAATTTTTCACATTTTAAAAACACACTTTCATCCATAATAGTTATAAAAATGTCAATGTATCACATAACAACCCATAACTTTACATCCCAAGATCATAACATATAAAACTCCTCATGTGTGTACTGATCAAGCCGACGCCTTCCCGCGATCCTCACTGGTACCTAAAACACATAACACAACACTGTAAGCATAAATGCTTAGTGAGTTCCCCAAAATACCACATACAACACATACGCCTTTCTAGGCCATAACTCTGTAGGATCTTCCGATCTGAGTGTCTCGGGGGACTTCCGTCCCGAATCCCGGTAGACCTTCTAGTCCTATCCACATCGACCTTCCGGTTGGTAACCTCCTGACCTTCCGGTCTATGTCATCTTGACCTTCCGGTCCATATCATACATAGCATACATAACACATACATATCATATAACAACATATAGCACATAAATCTCATAGAATACAAGACCTTCCGGTCACGCATAGGTACCCTTCCAGGTACAGTATAGTGAGAAGACTCACCTCGGTATCTCAGATAGTCTTGGACTCGATCACACTGGTCTAGCCCCCCGCCTAAACATATAACAATACTCTCAAATAAATAACAACTCTCAAAGGCTAAATTAAATCTATTCTAGAATTTCCACAGAAGGGTAAAAGACCATTTTACCCCTCCTTGACCCAAATGTCCAAAGGTTGGCCAAAACCCTAAAAGTCAACGAAAGTCAACAGAAGGCAGTACGCGGGGCGTACGCTAGCAAACCACAATCGGGGCCCCAACCCCTTATGCTGCGCGTACTGAGAATTACGCCCAACGTAAGTCTCAGTTCAGCCATTTCTTAGATTTTGGTCTTAAACGGTTAAGACACTCCTTCAACTTCCAGATCTGACTCTCGTAAATCCTCTTATCCCATAATGTCGGAACCTTTAAGCCTTTGCATGGCTGTAAAGGTCCCTACACCCTCAAACCTCTTTCCTTCCTCCTCCAAAGGTCTAGATCTCATGCATGGCTCAATATTTACATCCAATATTTCATTTTTATGAACATAAAACTCTTATAGTCCTGAAATATGAAAGATCTAGGCCAATCGAGACCTTTTGCTCATAAAGTCTCCATCTTGGGACCAAAAATCCAAGAAATTGGCCCAAGAAACACACAACACAAATGACAATGCAAGTTTTGAGCTTTTTACCTCAGGAAGAAGCTCCAACCTCTGAAAAGCTCGGATCTACTCTTTCCCACAAACTTCTAGCCTCCAAAGTGACCTCTTCTTCTCTTCCACCACCTTGAAATGACACTAGGAAGCTTAAAACACAAACACACTAGCTAGAAACGAAGGAGGACTCTCTATTAGGGTTTACTCTCTGGAATGGAGGCTGAGGTCAAGGCCATATCATTCCTTTTATAGTGCACAAGCCCCAAATTAGGGTTTACACCTGGGTTCGCTATGCCCAACGTAACCCTGGGTACGCCCAGCGTACCCAGGCGAGTCTGCGTCCAATTTAAGCACGTGAGTACGTGTAGCCTACTCCTCTGTATGCCCAGCGTACTCACTAGCCTAACTCTTAAACTAAGGGACTTAACTTGACAACTTGGGAAATGAGAAGGGTTAAATAGCTTTACCTGAATTTCGAGATGTTACAGGTTTATCAGTCGCAATTAACCTTAAAGAATTGAATGTATACCCTCAATTTTGACCTAATGTTCGGGATTTTATAATTAAGGAAATCTGACCACCATGTTCTGGTTGACTGCCACCACGACAAGATCCTCGTGTTTTTCCTGTGTCTACCATGTCAGCATATAGGTCACGTGTCTTCCAATCACCTCATCGCGGCTATGTAACCAGGACATGGTCTTCATAGCTTTTCTTTTCTTATTTTGTTTTAGCTCTTGTTTCTTGCTTCTAGTTCCTCGTATGCTTCCTTTTTGTCCTGAGCAAGTCTTCGCCACTACAAAACATAATTTAAACATAATTGTTTCATATTAAGCATAACGGTAGCCAAAGTATTAGAAATATGCATTAAATATGTAGTTAATTATGTACACATCACCTGCCAACCATAGCAATCACTCAAAATGGCTAATAAACTGGGGTGCCAACTTTCCCCTCTTCCTGAAGCCAACTTACACCCTTCCATGGTGATACCTTCAGTAGAACCATATTGCCGACCTGGAATTCCAACTCCGATTGGTGTTTGATTATATAACTCTATTGCTGACTCTGAGTTGTCAGCATCCTCTTACTGATCTGTTGAATAAGCTTGGCCGTATGAAGGACTACATTAGCCCTTCCTATAACCTTATGACCGACCTCTCCCCAACAGACTGGGGTACGAAACTTCCTCCTATAGAGTAGCTCAAATGGTGGGGCGATGATATTGGAGTAGTAATTGTTGTTGTATGAAAACATAGCTAAGGGAAGTTAGTACTCCCAAATCCCACCAAACTCAATCACACGGGCTCACAACATGTCCTCAAGTTTCTGAATGGTCTGCTCGCTCTGATCGTCAGTCTGTGGATGATAAGAAGTGCTAAATTGTAGTCTCATAACTAGTTCCTCATGGAATCTCTGCCAAAAACCACGAAGTGAATCGAACATCCAGATCTTATACAATAGAAACCAGAACACCATGCCGAGCGACAATCTAGCGCACATAAACATCGGCTAATTTCTCAACCGATGAGCTCTCATAGATAGCTAAGAAGTGGGCACTCTTGGTCAAACAATCTACTATTACCTAAATCGCATCAAACCCTTTCTACGTCTGACGTACCTTTGTGATAAATTCCTTGGTTATCTGCTCCCATTTCCAGATGGGAACCTCCAAAGGCTGAAGCTTGTCATCTCTGGTGCTCGGCCTTGACCATCCGACTGGTCAAACACCTCTCGACATACTAGGTTATCTCCCTCTTCATGCACGACCACCAATAACTAAGTCGCAAATCCCAATACATCGAGGTGGCTCCAAGGTGTATCAAAAATCTAGACTTGTGTGCCTCCTCCAACACATTATGCCTGATCCAACCAAAATTTAGTACATAAACGAGACTGCACCGGGTCAACAATCCATGGTTGTTAGTAGAAAACCTGTCAATCCCTCATGCTTCCAGATCTCTTTCTTGACACCCTCATCCCAAGTCTTCCTAATCAAATCCAACAATAGAGAATCAATAAAAATCCTTATACATAGGCTCCCAACACCAGAACTACCCGGCTTGAGGTTCAAAGAATTAGCGGCCATATTCGCTTTCCCTAGGTGGTACATAAATTTTCAATTATAATCCTTGACTACATCAGGCCAGCTACATTGTCTTATGTTAATATTCGGTTAATCTATGATATATCTCAAACCTTTGTGATCCATGTAGATAGGACACCAAACCCCATACAAATAATTCTGCCAAATCTTGAGAGCAAACACCACTACTCCCAACTCTAAATCATGATTCGGGTAAGGGACCTCATGTGGTTTCAGCAGTCGAGAAGCATAAGCGATAACCCTCCCTCGTTGAAAAAGAACTTCCCCCATGTCGGTGTTGGATGCATCACAAAATACCACAAAATGCTCAACACCCTCAGGGAGGGGCAACATTGAGGCCTCACATAATTTTTGCTTCAGTGTCTCGAACACAGCCTACTACTCAGGGCCCCAATGGAAAACCATGCCCTTCCTCATCAATCAAAGTGAAGGGTATAAAAATCTAGGAGAAATCCTAAATAAATCATTAATAATACCCAACTAATCCCAGAAAACTCCTGATCTCCGAGGGAGACTTCATAACTTCTTACTGCATAACTTCCTCGATCTTGGTCAGGTTGACCAAAATCTCATTCTGGTTAATGATGTGTCCTGAGAACTGAACCTCCCATAACCAACTCACACTTCGAGAACTTGGCATATATCCATTCCCGCCTCAAATCTCCAAGAAGCTCTCGAAGGTGCTCCTCATGATGCTCCCTAATCTTGGAATAGATTAGGATATCATTAATGAAAACAATGACTTAATGATCATGAATCGGCCTGCGCACTTGATTAATCAAATCCCTTAGTGTTGTTGACACATTAGTGAGCCCAAACGACATCACCACAAATTCGTAATGAGCATAATGAGTCTGAAACGCAGTCTTCTCAACATCCTCCTCTATAAACCTCATCTGATGATATCCTGGCCTCAAATCAATCTTGGAGATCCAAGATGCACCGTGCAATCGAAGAGGTCATCAATATCCAGAAGTGGGTAACGGTTCTTCACCATCAACTTGTTTAACTCCCAATAATCAATGCACATCCAGTGTGAACCATCCTTCTTCTAGACAAACAAAATTGGTGCTCCCCACGATGAACTGTTCAACCTAACAAACTGCTTACCCAACAGCTCCTGAAGCTAAGAGAACAGCTCCTGCATCTCTAGTGGTATCAACCGGTATGACGCCTTAGCAATAAGGACCGCATCGGGGCCAAATCGATCCAAAACTCAACCTTCCTCTTACGAGGTAAATCGGGTAAATCCTTCAGGGACACAACAGCAAACTCTCTAACAATAGGCACATCCGAAATTGAAACCTCTTTCCCAACCTAGGTATCAACCACATACATAAGATAATCCATACACCTATGCTTTAGATACTTTCGAGCCCTGGCAGCCGAACAAAAGGATGATTCAATCCTAGTACCCTCTCCATACATAGTCAGTTCTCCCCCACTTGGGGTTCAAACTAACACTCACTAACCTTCACAGTTAATCATCATACCAAACCTACTAAGCCAGTACATCCCTACAATCACGCATACATCCCCCATGAAAATAGGGATCAAATCAATCGGATAAGGCACCCCGAAAATCTCTAAGACACAAACCTCATAAATGCCCGATGCAAAAACCCTATGTTCATTGGCGATAAAAATCCGCAATGAAAATTCCAACTCTCCTAGGGCCTTATCAAAACTCTTCTTGAAAGACTGAGATACAAAAGAACGACTCGCACCCTAGTCAAAAAGAACTAGAGCAAGAAAGGAGTTTACTAATATGGTACCTAGCATAATCATAAATATAAGCATACCCAAACATGATTGACAAAATTATAAATGAAAGCATACCAGTAATGACATCCAGCACCACCCTAGCCTCCCCTTTTATGAGCTAGAAACCATGACCCCAAGCCCTCGGGGGCTCCTCCCTTCCTGACATCCATCCTTGATCCTCAAAGTAGCTGGTGTTGGAGCCTACGTCGATCTCGCAATGAGGAAGGGACACTTGGCCTTCACATGGCCAACCTAATAACAATGGTAACAAATCATGGTTCTCGGTGCTAGGGCCTGTTGAAGACAATCCTTTGCATAATCCCTTCATTTTTCCACAATTGTGGCACCCAGAAGAAGAACAACAAGCACCCTTATGAATCTTATCATACTTTCCACAACTGCGACCACTGTGTCCCCCAGAATGCAAATCAGCGGGCTTGAACCGCTTCGCTGGTGGCTGTGACGAAATAGGAACCTATCACTGCTCCCTCGTCTAAAGCTCCATCTCGATCTCTCACCTCCTCATGGCATCCTGAAGCTCAGCAAGGGTATAACAAAGTTGGGTGGACATGAACTGTCGGATATCCATCTTAAGCATGCTCAATTACCCGGGCATCTAAGCCCGCTCTGAAGTAGCAAATTCAGGGCAAAAGAGAGCCCTCTCCGTAAACATCTTGGTGATCTCCATCACTGTCTCAGTCATGTATCTTAAATCCAGGTACTTCTTAGCAAATCTCCCCCTCTCCACCAGGGGAGCATATCTCATATGGAACATCTGTGAGAACTACTCCCAAGAAATAGTAGCCCTCTGTTCATGAGTATACAAACTAGTCACCAATCTCCACCAATCCTTCTCCCCCGACCAAAGAAGGGTTAGTGCACACTTAACCTTCTGGTCATTTGGGTAGGAACATGTGAAGAAACAACTCTCCAAATCAGAAAGTCACCTCATCGCCACAATTGGGTCCTTGACCCCATCAAACTCTAGGGGATTCGTATTGTCGAAGTCCCGGTACTGGAAGGATCGCTCCCCTTGAATCATCGCAACAACAACTGATGTGGTTGCTACATCAGAAGCCTCAGAACAGGCATCATAGTGATCATCAATTAGCTCAATCATAGTGGTCTTAATAGACCCAAAAATCTCCAACATAGAACCCTGGACAACAACAACCACCTCAATGGCGATGATCTCCCGAATCTGATCATTAATCAATCGTAGCCTATCCTGACCACCAGTTATAGATCCTAATCCTCTCATCTCCATCATTCTGAAAAATAAACCAAGACATATTAGAAAGGCCACAATATACATTGCTACAATAACATGACGGGACCAAACCTTCATGTTTTGTGACTTCCTTGCTACGTATATGGGTCCTATGCTTTCAGTAGTACGGGACCATACTACCTTCCACACATACCTGTATTTGTCTCAAGGATCATCACAACCTCAAGAAATCAAATACAATAATCAGGCTACGCATACATTCTATCCTCACTTTCTCGAGAGTGGCTAATCTTTCCTCGTCTGCATGGTTGCTCACATACATACTTAATCATGAAACTTCCACCAACCCTATAGCTGCTCGTGCATGCTAATCATACATAACGATAGATCCTATAGAGAGTTGAATACTTTATTCTACCCTAAGCCCACAACCAAACAAGGCACAAGAAATAAGGTGGAACTAAACGTTCTCAGGCTATATAATCTAATTTATGTACAACTATGATGCATACTAAGAAACTATAGTAATGATGTCAATTCCATTTAGCAAAAAAGAATTCCCCCGAGACTATCAAGCATCATATATTAGACAATACCATCATGCAATTCCTGTAGATCCCTAGCCTACCAATAGCATGCAATTATACCATAATCATCAATAACAAATAACAGTGTGAGTAACTTGGGGTATACTTTTCTTGCTCCGGCTGATCGTATAAATCTCATTGTTCCTTGGTTACTATTTAATATAATTTTGAAAGATATTATGAAAATTTTTACATATCCTTAGTTTGAGTCTGGATTCGCATGAATGTGTATTCAATTCTCTCAAACCAGGGCTCTGATACCAACTTGTAACATGCCAAAAATTAAAGAAAATTTTTTCATTTTTAAATCAAGAGAAATCATTGTTTTCATATAAAATCCAAATTAAAACCAAAGACTTACAAAAAAAAAAGTAGAAATAACATATCAGAGTGTCCCAAATCGGTATCACCAAAACCAAGAGGATGTGAAAATCATGTCTTTGCTTTCCCACGATCATCTAAAGTACCTGAAACATAAAACTGAAACTATAAGACAATGCTTAGGGAGTTCCTCCAAAGTACTACCACACAAACAAATAGCAACATGCATATTCGGTCCATAGCTAACAGCCTAGATTACCCCTGAGTCTAGAACAAAAGTATTGCTTGTCTTTCGTCCCACAACTCATGTATGGCATACTCTCGAGCCTACAGCTTGCATCTGGCTTGTTCCCAGGTTTGTTGGATTCTGCACAACGCAGCATCGCCTCAACCTAACCATAAATGTCGACATATACATAAGAAATAACATATATTCAATAAACTGATAAACATATAACCAGTCCACAGACTCACAGGTAGATCTACAGATCATTATCACATAGGAACATCCAATATACTAGGACACATAACTCAGTGGGCCGACATTGGTGACTTCGACCCACAGTTAGAGTGAGGAAAACTCACCTCTTAGTCTGAAAAGATAGTTGAACACGACACAGCTCCGAATATCTACTTTACCAGTCCCTTATTCATTGGAAAATGGGCAACTTAAATATAAATCAAAATACCTAAAATACCCTTAGTTAAAACTTGTCCAAAATCTGGTCAAATACGAAAATCAAAAAGTTAGCCAAGTTGGCCCAGCTGAGTACACCCATCATAATCAACTTGTACGCTTAGCTTACTCAAAGACCAAAATCGAGGCTCATATCGAGTACCCGTGGTGTACGCCGAGGCTACACTGGTTTAATGTGTTTCTTCCATTTTGTGACTTATTTCATTAAGTACCTTCGACCAAAAGAAGATATAGACCCAAAATAACATCTTAGGTCATAAAGTTTCCAAATTTATGACTTTGCATGGCTAGGAAGTGCTCAAAACTAAAAACCCCAACTTCCTAACTTATTAAGACACTATAACCCATGCATGGAAGAAAACTAATAACCAAGATTGCATTTTATATGACCTTAGACACTCCAAAACGTTTGGAAGGACAAACCATTTGGGTCTAGATCATGCTATACTTAAGAACATCATTGATTGGGGACAAAATCATATAACAACATCTTGCAAGACAAATCTAACCAAATAAACATCAAGGTATAAACTTTATACATGTCACAACTAGTATTTTTGCTAGGAAATTCTATTCTCATGAAAACATCATCTATTGTAAGGCATGTACTCTAAGTGAAAATCATACTCTATGAATAATCAAAACCATCAATTTGAATACAAACTCTTGATTTTAATTTCAAAATCTAATACAATACATCTCATATGGATTGAAAACCCTAGAAATCCCAATTCAAGTTAATATTGACTAGGATTCTCTTATTGGTCCTAATGAACCAATAAACTTTCAGTTTGACTACTTTAGGCCTAGGAACCCTGTTTGGGCTCTAATTGGACCCACCTCCATGAAATTAGGGTGTTTTGGATCATATGGGCCTAGAATAATCCATCTTATTTTCTAATGGGCCATGATGGGCCATAACCAGTTTCAATAGCGCTAATGGGTTGTAAACTACATTGTTGGGCTTCTATTGGGCCGTGAACACCAATGAGAACCCAATGGGCCAAGAAACATCCATTTGGGCCTCATGATATCGAAATCAAGCAATTAGGGCCCATACCTTTTCCTTTCTCCAAAAATCTCGGCACACACATACACAAACACACACACACATATATATATATATATATACACACACACAGACACACACACACATATATATATATATATATATATATATATATATATGTATATATATATACACACACACACACAGATATTGCTAAAAAATATGAAGAAATCAAGTAAATTACAAGCTTAACAACTAATTTTTGTTTAGTGGTAATCTAGGCTAGGAATTCTTAATCCATCACGTAATAACGAAAATCAACTACCCCCCCCCCCCTCTCTTCTTAATACTCGGCCGGGAGCACCCACAAACACATACATTCTCACTTTCAAACTCTTTCATAATTCCTCTCAAGCTCAAGGAAAATTCCCTCATCTCCCTTGCCATTTTCATGACTTTGGTGTGTGTTTCAAGAGGTTTTTCATAAAGTTCATCACTATTGGTAAGTTTTTGCTGAAACCTATGGTCTAACTTCAACATTACATCAAAAATCTCTTCTTAACCCACATCATTTCATGACCTATACTTTTGAACTTCATAGATTTCAAAAACCTCCTCAAGGAAGCTCTTAGGGCCGAAAATCTTCTTCAAACTCTTCATCAAACCGAGAACAACAACCCAAAGTGAGTTCATACCCCTTGTTTTTCGGTTTTAGTATGTTTTGGGGGAGGAGACAAGTTGCTTATGTGCTAGATCTATGTATTTGTGCACGTTTATGTGTGTTTTCTAAGTTATATGTTGTGATTATGTGAAGAATTTCTAGATCTAGACAATATATGTAAACTAACACACTTTATGAAACTTACCATAAATATGAAAGTGGTAAACATGTTAAGGATGTTAAAAAACTAAACAAAATCTTGCAAAGGGACCATTTTTGACAAATAAACAAAAAGGAATGGAGTTTTAAGAAACTTATGACTTTACATGGACTAAAAGAGTCATATATACATAAAAATGGTTCTTTATGATAATCATAGTTTTAAAAGGGCCAAAAGTGTTAAAATTTCGTATAATTGGCCTTAAGGTGGGCCTTCACGGTTGCTTTGGGCATAAATTGTAATTTTATGTTTTTTATGGATTAAATTATCATTTAACACAAATTTGAGCCAAAACTGTAAATTTATGGTTTTATGGGCTGAAAATGTCATATTTGGAATTTGGCCTAAAATGTTATTTTTATAAAAACTTAGGCCGAAAATGTCTTTTTTTTTAAATCTAAAAAGGGCTGAAAATGTAAATTATACATATAAATAGGCCGAAAATGTAAAATGTTATAATAATAGGCCGAAAACTCTTATTTATATATATACTTGGGCCAAAAATGTTGTAACACTCTAAAATTTTCAAACAATTTAAACTTTTCAAAACATCTCGGTTTCATAAAGTTATTACAAAAAGGTTTTCAATACAATTATTATCAGAGTCTTCCCAGAACCACATCAAAAAACATAATCATGAGGAGCGGTACGATCACACCTTTGCCTTGTCACGGTCTCCTAAAGAACCTGAAAAACATTAAACCACAACTGTAATCCCGAAAGCTTAGTGAGATACCCCCAAAATACCAACCACATATACCATACATGCACAACATGCCATATCATAACAGAACACAGGATAGCCATGCACTTCGGGTCTACTGTGTGACTGGTCTGCCACACCGGCCTTCAGTCTACCTGGTCAACCCTCCGAGTCTAGCCATATACATCGAGTCTACAGTGTGATTGGTCCGCCCGCACCGGGCCTTCAATCCACCTGGTCCACTCTCTGAGTCTACAGTATGACTGGTCCACCCACACTGGGCCTTCAGTCGGCATGGTCCATTCTCCAAGCCTCGGCACGTCTAGTCCGCCCTCGCGGGGCCTACAGCCTATCCGAAACGCTTGCTGGGCCTTCGGGATAACCGGTCCGCCCTGGGTATGTTGGACTACAGCACAAAGTAGGACCCGCCTCAACCCAACCCCAGTCCAACTACCATGTGCACATAAACATATAATCATATAACAATAAATCAACCAATCTAGCAGATCACATACGCAGGACATCCCTATCAGGATTCCGACCTAACCGGTCACCAGCATAGCATCATCCTATATACCAATATACCAACCTTAACCAGGTCTCTAACATATACCATCCTAACTACCACGATGCAAACATAGCAAAGCAATAACATAACAACGATGCCCGGATTACAATCCGATAAAGGGCTGGCCTTGGTGCCTTGGACCCTATTGATATAGTGAGGATAACTTACCTCGCAACTGCCGACTGAAAATATAAGACCGAGATGCTCCGACCATTGACACGATCCCCACTACTGGCCAACACTAAAACTGAACTCAAAACAAAAGCCAACAATTACTAAAATGCCTCTGGAAGACAACTGGTCAACAGAACCCGAATAGACTTAATCTTGGCTACCGGAGAAAAGGTCTCATCATAATCCACTCCAGGAATTTGAGAGAAGCCCTTTGCAACCAGTCTAGCCTTATAAGTGTGTACTTTACCATCCATGTCGGTCTTCTTCTTGAAGACCCATTTGCACCTTACAGTCTTTCGACCTGGTACATTCTCAACCAAGTTCCAAACTTGATTGTCATACATGGATTGTATCTTGCTATCCATAGCCTCTTTCCATTTAGCAGACTCGGGGCCTGCCATGGCTTCCTCGTAGCTGTTAGGGTCATCTTGACCTACTAGTGTCTCATCACTAATAAGTGTCTCACCTTCTGCAGTAATATGGAAACCATAGTAATGCTCAGGTGCACTCCTAACTCTCGTGGAACGCCTCAGAGGTACAGATTCGTCAATTGGCTCAACAGGAGTTTCCTCCTCAAGTTGAGGGCTAGAGTTTGAAGTTCCTTCACCACTTGACTCTTGAATTTCTTCAAGATCAACTTGCCTCCCACTGTCTCCTTGGCTTATAAACTCTCTTTCTCGAAAGACTCCTCTTCTTGCTACAAAGACCACATTGTCACTAGGTCTGTAGAAGAGGTAACCAAAGGATTGTTGTGGGTAGCCGATGAAAATACACCTCTCGCTTCGGGGTTTGAGCTTATCATGAGTCTCGCGTCTCACGAAAGCCTCGCAACCCCAAATCTTGATGTGGTCTAGTTTAGGTACTTTACCAGTCCACATCTCGTGAGGAGTTTTGACAACTTTCTTTGTAGGGACTAGATTAAGGATATGGGCGGCAATCTCTAAGGCATACCCCTAGAATGAGATTGGTAGCAAAGCTCGACTCATCATGGAACGAACCATGTCCAACAAGGTTCGATTACGCCTCTCAGCCACACCATTCAACTGCGGTGTCCTGGGAGGTGTCAATTGTGAGACAATCCCACATTCCTTTAGATAGTCGAGGAACTCTGAACTAAGATACTCACCACCTCGATCGGATCGAAGCATCTTAATGTTCCTGCCCAATTGATTCTCGACTTCCTGTTTAAATTCCTTAAACTTCTCGAAAGTCTCTGACTTATGCTTGATTAAGTAGACATATCCATATCTACTGTAATCATCAGTAAAAGTCAAATAATAACGATTAGCATCCCTTGTGGCATGTTTGAATGGTCCACACACATCCGTGTGTATAAGGTCCAACAAACCTTCACCCCTTTCACACGAGCCTGTGAAGGGTGACTTTGTCATTTTTCCAAGTAAGCATGATTCGCAACTATCATTTGACTTTAGGCCAAACGACTCCAAGACTCCATCCTTTTGGAGTTGGCCTATGCGTTTATTGCTTATATGTCCAAGACGACAATGCCATAATGATGCTTTATCCAAGTTATTATTATTAGTAGAATCAATACACAAAACATTATTTCCTAAGTTATCTACAACAGATACAGCTTCATACACACCATCACTAGGTAATGCTTTAAAATAAAGAACATTATTAAAGAAAACATTAATCGAACCAACTTCATTATCAAACGAAAAGGTGAAACCTTGTTTGTACAATGCATGAAAGGAAATAATATTTCTTGCCATTTCTGGCGAATAACAACATTTATTCAAATCTAAATTTAACCCACTACTTAGCGATAAAGTATAAACTCCAATCTTGGTGACAGGTGTAACTTTCCTATTCCCCATGATTAAGTTTATTCTTCCTTGCTCCACATTCTCACTTCTTCCTAGTCCCTGCAAGTCATAACAAATATGAATACCGCAACCGGTATCAAGGACCCAAGATTTCAAATGGGGTGAGTTATTAGAAATGATAGTGTAAATACCTGCATGGTTGGGTTTGACTTTCCCATCCTTCACATCTTGCTGGTACTTTGGGCAGTTCCGCTTCCAATGAGCTTTTTCATGGCAATAGAAGCATTCAGCCTCTTTTGGGTCAGAAGAAGGAGTAATGAAACCTTTCTTGGTTCCACTTGAAGAAGAGCCATCAAGGGTCCGAGCCTTGGTACCCTTTGAAGATCTCTTTCTCTTCCTCCCTCGACTTTGCCCGATTGCCAAGACCGGAGTTGAGTCTGGAGTAGGAGTGATAGCAACCGACTTCCCCTTAAGACCTGTTTTTGCGGTCTTGAGAAGTCCCTGAAGTTTGCTGAGGGTGACCTCTTCCTTGTTCATGTGATATGTCATGCGGAATTGATCATAACACGATGGTAAGGAGTGCAAAATGATATCTATTGCAAGCTCCTCAGGGAAGTTCACATTGAGCTTCAGCAAACGATCCACATACCTTTGCATTTTCTGCATGTGGCTCGTGACGGACTCTCCGTCCTTCATCATGGTTGTTATCATGGAGCAGATGACTTCGTACCTCTCTTGTCGTGCACTTTGATGGTATCTTTCCATCAAATCTTGGTGCATTTCATAAGGGTAGAAATCTTCATAAGACTTTTGGAGTTCAGCTGTCATGGTGGCCAACATGATGCAAGCCACCTTGGTTGCATCTCTTTCATGAGTATGAAAGTCAGCGATCTCCTGGGGAGTTGCAGTGGACTCGTCAATTTCCTTAAGCTCCTTGTCAAGGACATATTCTTTGTCCTCGTAGCGGGTAATCATCCTGATGTTTTCGATCCATTTATTGAAGTTGGATCCATCAAAGGTGACTTTCCCGTACAAACTCATAAGAGTAAAGGAGCCATTAGGATTCGAGCCAGAAGCATTGTTTGAAGACATCTGAAAGAGAAGAACAAGTTTAGTTTAGATTTAAGAGAGTCCTTAATAAAACACCCAAATGTAATATTAAGGCTAGGATCCAATCACAATATAATATAACTTAGAAGAGGTATGCCGTAATCTAAGCTATACCATATTTGAAAGGTAGGTGAATGACGATTCACCAATTTCCACCACGAAAACCGAAATATTAGATATTTAGTTTTTATTGGTTTTAGAAATTCCTAGATTCTTTGAGATCCAATGAACTTTTCAAAGGCATGTTTCAATCTCGGAAGTGCCCTCCAGGTTTTGTGACTGGGATGCCGAGGATCACAAAACGAGGTGTGAAGTAACCATGCAAATCACTTGGTACCCTTAAAGTTTATCACTCAATCGATGTGCCGGTAAACCACACACGCTCCACCGATACTATAATAAACCTTAAGTCACCCTTTACCTACCTTGTTAAGTCCAAGTTAGTGTGCCGGTTAACCACACACGCTCCACCAACGACTTAGACAAAGTGTAAAGTGTAATTTCATGGATTAGCACCTTATTCACATTTTTCCTAAAGTAACTAAGATTGGGAATTTAATAAACATTTAGTTACTTTATTATATTCATCATACTTTGAATGAGAATTTATAAGTCCTTGTCTTACCCGTTCGGCTAACGACCCTCCACCAGTCAAGCAAGCGGTGGGTGAGAATATACACCCATTAAGTCACCATTTTATAGGCAACAACCTTATACCCACCTTATAGACCGGCTTTGTGAATGAGGCGTACTAGCGGTAAGACGACTTGTTCTTATACATATATATATAATTATTAAATCATCATAATATAAGTATAAGGGTTGAATTTTAACTTTTAAAATTCTAGGGGTTGGAACTAAAGTTTTAACTTAACTTTACTTGTTCCAAAACTTGAAGGCAAGTTTTGTAACTTTCAAAACTTTTCATTTCTTGTAACTTATGAGTTTAATAGAGTCATAAAATGAAGACTCTTCATTTTTATAACTCTTGTGTTTTCTTAATGGTTTTAACTCAAGTGTGACTCTTGGTTTTCCATAACTTAAGGATAAGTTATGGACTCCATTAAAACACATTATGATCATGAATTAAACTACCAAATAGGTTACAAATAATTCCTATGATCATCTAAAACATCATAAGAACAAGAACATGAATATGAACATAATCAAAAATTACATAAAACTTTGTAATTTTGATAACTAGTTGTTGTAAATGAATTAGCAAGACATTACACCACCAAAAACAAGTTTACATTTACTAAAACAGTTTAGAGTAATGTTTCTAATTCATTTTCCAGCAACTGAATCGAAATTCTGCACTCATTCGACCCTACTCGCCGAGTGCATGAACATGACTCGCCGAGTTGGTTGAAGATACACATGGACTCGACGTGTCCCCCCAATAGACTCGACGAGTCCGATCGCAGACAGCAAATTTTCGATTCTGTTTTCAACTTTTAAGCACAAATAAGAACAAACAAGCCTAGGCTCTGATACCACTGATGGGTTTTGAGCATTCTAACACTTCCTAAGTGTACATGCAACCCTAATAACCTTGGATCTATGTTTGTCTAATTTGTCATGCAAAGTTGATTTCCAAGGTTATATTCCTATCTAGCATACATGGGGAACAATTTTAACATAAAGTATAGATAGAATAACTTACCTTGTTGTTGCTTGTGTTCCTTGAAACCTTGTGAGCCTAGCACCCCAAGTGTGATGCCTCAAATGCTTCACACAACACCAAATGCTCTTGGAAGAACTTATGAGAGTATACTCACTTCTTCAAATCGGCCAAGCCCTCTATTTCTTTGTTGCAACCGATTTTGGTGGAGATTATATTACTTATATAGTGTTCACACATCTAGGGTTAAACCCTAATGTGTCATGACTCTTCATTTCCATGACCCATGGGTTTGTAACTCCCATGGAGCATCCATGGAGCATCCTATGGGTGGAACCCAACTTGATAGTCCATGGAGCCTTTTAGCCCACTATACAAGATATGGATGATTTACTTAATCAACCCATATATTTAATTAGTTATCTTTTGATCACTTAATTAATTCTAAATTAATTCTTGATCAAACTAATCAAATAATATTATTAATATATTAGAACTTATAATATATTAATAATCTCCAAGTGTTATTTCTCTCATTTAGTCTATCCAATTGCATGGTGCCATGCAACCCAAATGGACCATGTCGGGTCGGGTCAAGTACATACCAGAAATAGTTATGGACTTAGACACCTTATCCAACAGTCTCCCACTTGGATAAGTCTAATAACTATTACTGCAAGTATGACTTCAGGAATCGATCGGCAATCGTAGCTCTTTTCAAGGTTTCTCGAAACTGAGAAGATGATGGTACGCCATTTAAGATAAGTGATCATATAATCCTCTGTTCTAGATATCAGTCGGACAAATACATGGAACAATGTCTTACTTATTGTCCAACATTTGTTTCCCGATTTCCGATTTGTTTGACAAAGAACTTCATTGAACACATCAATTTAGTTCTGACCGGGCCCGGTACACAGGTCAAAACAAAATCATCGACGGGCCCAGATATCAGCTTCTAATCCAAGAAGGAACAGATAAACTTCGACTCATATGTTTGTTCTACTACTCATTGAATTACACATAAGAGCGCGATTTTATAACATCGAGTTACCAATGCGTTTTTCGTACAATCAATGCATAACCAACTTGTAAGTAACAAATCATATCTCTAGGTTTAAAGACTTATATGATATTACCGTCTCACGATCACTCGAGATAGAATTCCATGAAGTGATTCCAGTGAGCGTGGGTTGAGTCCAATGCTCAGAACTTATGAGCACTCATGATTGTTGTAGCCTTGTCCCAGACCTCTACAATCAAACATGACAGTCTTGATTCATACCTACTTCCGATATATGACCGACTGTGGAGGTTTGAATAATATGTTATACCAAACAAAATTATCCTGGAAGTCAAAACATGCAAAAGAAATATAGTAAACGATCGACAAGAGATAGCAACACTTTACTCATGAATAAAACACTTTTATTCATCATCAAATGTCAATTACACTTTACAAATTTCGAGGTTATCTAACTACTAAATCTAATATCATCCTTCAGCCCTATGCTCCGAGCATGCTGGAGATGCTTAACCCGAGTCAGTCCCTTCGTGAGGGGATCTGCCGGATTCTCATCTGATGATACCCTCTTTTCCACGAGGAGTCCTTCTTCGATCCGATGTCTGATGAAATGGTATTTTCTGTCGATGTGTCTGGATCTCCCGTGATCCCTTGGTTCCTTGGCTAAGGCAACAACACTTTCACTATCACAGAAAATTTCCATTGGCTCTTTAATAGCTGGTACAACTCCAAGGTCTCCAATGAAGTTCCTCAGCCATAAAGCCTCCTTTGCCACCTCGCTAGCTGCAATATACTCTGATTCACAAGTAGAATCTGCCACTGTCTCTTGCTTGGAACTCTTCCAAGAAATTGCTCCTCTATTTAGGGTAAAGACCCAGCCCGACTGAGAGCGGAAGTTATCCCTATCAGTCTGGAAGCTAGCATCACTATACCCTACAACTCTCAAGTCATCACTCCCACCGAGGGTAAGGACCCAGTCCTTGGTCCTTCGTAGGTACTTGAGAATATTCTTTACCGCAGTCCAGTGTGCCTTGCCAGGGTTCCCCTGAAACCTGCTAACCATGCTCAAGGCAAAGGCTATATCAGGTCGAGTACACGTCATAGCATACATGATCGATCCTACAGCCGAAGCATAAGGTACTCGACTCATTTCTGGTATCTCAGCCTCAGTGCTAGGGCTTTGTGTCTTACTCAGTTTGGCGTTACTCTGGATGGGCAACTCTCCTTTCTTGGAGTCTTGCATTCTGAATCTCTTCAGAACCTTCTCCAAGTAGGTACTTTGACTAAGTCCAATTAGTCTTTTACTCCGATCTCTCAAGATCCTTATCCCCAAAATATAGGCAGCTTCACCAAGGTCCTTCATAGCGAAACACTTTCCAAGCCAGGACTTTACTTCCTGCAGGGTTGGAATGTCGTTTCCTATGACTAGTATGTCATCCATATACAATACCAAAAAGCTAACCATACTCCCACTAACCTTGACATATACACAAGATTCATCTTCACTCCTAGAAAAGCCAAATTCCTTGACCTTTTCATCAAAGCAAAGATTCCATCTGCGAGGTGCTTGCTTTAATCCATAAATGGACTTCTCAAGCTTACACACTCTATTAGGGTACTCGTTACTGACAAAACCCTCTGGATGACTCATGTAAACATCTTCAGCCAACTTCCCATTAAGGAAAGCGGTTTTGACATCCATTTGCCAAATTTCATAGTCGTGAAACGCGGCTATGGCTAACAGAACCCGAATAGACTTAATCTTGGCTACCGGAGAAAAGGTCTCATCATAATCCACTCCAGGAATTTGAGAGAAGCCCTTTGCAACCAGTCTAGCCTTATAAGTGTGTACTTTACCATCCATGCCGGTCTTCTTCTTGAAGACCCATTTGCACCTTACAGTCTTTCGACCTGGTACATTCTCAACCAAGTTCCAAACTTGATTGTCATACATGGATTGTATCTTGCTATCCATAGCCTCTTTCCATTTAGCAAACTCGGGGCCTGCCATGGCTTCCTCGTAGCTGTTAGGGTCATCTTGACCTACTAGTGTCTCATCACTAATAAGTGTCTCACCTTCTGCAGTAATATGGAAACCATAGTAATGCTCAGGTGCACTCCTAACTCTCGTGGAACGCCTCAGAGGTACAGATTCGTCAATTGGCTCAACAGGAGTTTCCTCCTCAAGTTGAGGGCTAGAGTTTGAAGTTCCTTCACCACTTGACTCTTGAATTTCTTCAAGATCAACTTGCCTCCCACTGTCTCCTTGGCTTATAAACTCTCTTTCTCGAAAGACTCCTCTTCTTGCTACAAAGACCACATTGTCACTAGGTCTGTAGAAGAGGTAACCAAAGGATTGTTGTGGGTAGCCGATGAAAATACACCTCTCGCTTCGGGGTTTGAGCTTATCATGAGTCTCGCGTCTCACGAAAGCCTCGCAACCCCAAATCTTGATGTGGTCTAGTTTAGGTACTTTACCAGTCCACATCTCGTGAGGAGTTTTGACAACTTTCTTTGTAGGGACTAGATTAAGGATATGGGCGGCAATCTCTAAGGCATACCCCCAGAATGAGATTGGTAGCAAAGCTCGACTCATCATGGAACGAACCATGTCCAACAAGGTTCGATTACGCCTCTCAGCCACACCATTCAACTGCGGTGTCCTGGGAGGTGTCAATTGTGAGACAATCCCACATTCCTTTAGATAGTCGAGGAACTCTGAACTAAGATACTCACCACCTCGATCGGATCGAAGCATCTTAATGTTCCTGCCCAATTGATTCTCGACTTCCTGTTTAAATTCCTTAAACTTCTCGAAAGTCTCTGACTTATGCTTGATTAAGTAGACATATCCATATCTACTGTAATCATCAGTAAAAGTCAAATAATAACGATTAGCATCCCTTGTGGCATGTTTGAATGGTCCACACACATCCGTGTGTATAAGGTCCAACAAACCTTCACCCCTTTCACACGAGCCTGTGAAGGGTGACTTTGTCATTTTTCCAAGTAAGCATGATTCGCAACTATCATTTGACTTTAGGCCAAACGACTCCAAGACTCCATCCTTTTGGAGTTGGCCTATGCGTTTATTGCTTATATGTCCAAGACGACAATGCCATAATGATGCTTTATCCAAGTTATTATTATTAGTAGAATCAATACACAAAACATTATTTCCTAAGTTATCTACAACAGATACAGCTTCATACACACCATCACTAGGTAATGCTTTAAAATAAAGAACATTATTAAAGAAAACATTAATCGAACCAACTTCATTATCAAACAAAAAGGTGAAACCTTGTTTGTACAATGCATGAAAGGAAATAATATTTCTTGCCATTTCTGGCGAATAACAACATTTATTCAAATCTAAATTTAACCCACTACTTAGCGATAAAGTATAAACTCTAATCTTGGTGACAGGTGTAACTTTCCTATTCCCCATGATTAAGTTTATTCTTCCTTGCTCCACATTCTCACTTCTTCCTAGTCCCTGCAAGTCATAACAAATATGAATACCGCAACCGGTATCAAGGACCCAAGATTTCAAATGGGGTGAGTTATTAGAAATGATAGTGTAAATACCTGCATGGTTGGGTTTGACTTTCCCATCCTTCACATCTTGCTGGTACTTTGGGCAGTTCCGCTTCCAATGAGCTTTTTCATGGCAATAGAAGCATTCAGCCTCTTTTGGGTCAGAAGAAGGAGTAATGAAACCTTTCTTGGTTCCACTTGAAGAAGAGCCATCAAGGGTCCGAGCCTTGGTACCCTTTGAAGATCTCTTTCTCTTCCTCCCTCGACTTTGCCCGATTGCCAAGACCGGAGTTGAGTCTGGAGTAGGAGTGATAGCAACCGACTTCCCCTTAAGACCTGTTTTTGCGGTCTTGAGAAGTCCCTGAAGTTTGCTGAGGGTGACCTCTTCCTTGTTCATGTGATATGTCATGCGGAATTGATCATAACACGATGGTAAGGAGTGCAAAATGATATCTATTGCAAGCTCCTCAGGGAAGTTCACATTGAGCTTCAGCAAACGATCCACATACCTTTGCATTTTCTGCATGTGGCTCGTGACGGACTCTCCGTCCTTCATCATGGTTGTTATCATGGAGCAGATGACTTCGTACCTCTCTTGTCGTGCACTTTGATGGTATCTTTCCATCAAATCTTGGTGCATTTCATAAGGGTAGAAATCTTCATAAGACTTTTGGAGTTCAGCTGTCATGGTGGCCAACATGATGCAAGCCACCTTGGTTGCATCTCTTTCATGAGTATGAAAGTCAGCGATCTCCTGGGGAGTTGCAGTGGACTCGTCAATTTCCTTAAGCTCCTTGTCAAGGACATATTCTTTGTCCTCGTAGCGGGTAATCATCCTGATGTTTTCGATCCATTTATTGAAGTTGGATCCATCAAAGGTGACTTTCCCATACAAACTCATAAGAGTAAAGGAGCCATTAGGATTCGAGCCAGAAGCATTGTTTGAAGACATCTGAAAGAGAAGAACAAGTTTAGTTTAGATTTAAGAGAGTCCTTAATAAAACACCCAAATGTAATATTAAGGCTAGGATTCAATCACAATATAATATAACTTAGAAGAGGTATGCCGTAATCTAAGCTATTCCATATTTGAAAGGTAGGTGAATGACGATTCACCAATTTCCACCACGAAAACCGAAATATTAGATATTTAGTTTTTATTGGTTTTAGAAATTCCTAGATTCTTTGAGATCCAATGAACTTTTCAAAGGCATGTTTCAATCTCGGAAGTGCCCTCCAGGTTTTGTGACTGGGATGCCGAGGATCACAAAACGAGGTGTGAAGTAACCATGCAAATCACTTGGTACCCTTAAAGTTTATCACTCAATCGATGTGCCGGTAAACCACACACGCTCCACCGATACTATAATAAACCTTAAGTCACCCTTTACCTACCTTGTTAAGTCCAAGTTAGTGTGCCGGTTAACCACACACGCTCCACCAACGACTTAGACAAAGTGTAAAGTGTAATTTCATGGATTAGCACCTTATTCACATTTTTCCTAAAGTAACTAAGATTGGGAATTTAATAAACATTTAGTTACTTTATTATATTCATCATACTTTGAATGAGAATTTATAAGTCCTTGTCTTACCCGTTCGGCTAACGACCCTCCACCAGTCAAGCAAGCGGTGGGTGAGAATATACACCCATTAAGTCACCATTTTATAGGCAACAACCTTATACCCACCTTATAGACCGGCTTTGTGAATGAGGCGTACTAGCGGTAAGACGACTTGTTCTTATACATATATATATAATTATTAAATCATCATAATATAAGTATAAGGGTTGAATTTTAACTTTTAAAATTCTAGGGGTTGGAACTAAAGTTTTAACTTAACTTTACTTGTTCCAAAACTTGAAGGCAAGTTTTGTAACTTTCAAAACTTTTCATTTCTTGTAACTTATGAGTTTAATAGAGTCATAAAATGAAGACTCTTCATTTTTATAACTCTTGTGTTTTCTTAATGGTTTTAACTCAAGTGTGACTCTTGGTTTTCCATAACTTAAGGATAAGTTATGGACTCCATTAAAACACATTATGATCATGAATTAAACTACCAAATAGGTTACAAATAATTCCTATGATCATCTAAAACATCATAAGAACAAGAACATGAATATGAACATAATCAAAAATTACATAAAACTTTGTAATTTTGATAACTAGTTGTTGTAAATGAATTAGCAAGACATTACACCACCAAAAACAAGTTTACATTTACTAAAACAGTTTAGAGTAATGTTTCTAATTCATTTTCCAGCAACTGAATCGAAATTCTGCACTCATTCGACCCTACTCGCCGAGTGCATGAACATGACTCGCCGAGTTGGTTGAAGATACACATGGACTCGACGTGTCCCCCCAATAGACTCGACGAGTCCGATCGCAGACAGCAAATTTTCGATTCTGTTTTCAACTTTTAAGCACAAATAAGAACAAACAAGCCTAGGCTCTGATACCACTGATGGGTTTTGAGCATTCTAACACTTCCTAAGTGTACATGCAACCCTAATAACCTTGGATCTATGTTTGTCTAATTTGTCATGCAAAGTTGATTTCCAAGGTTATATTCCTATCTAGCATACATGGGGAACAATTTTAACATAAAGTATAGATAGAATAACTTACCTTGTTGTTGCTTGTGTTCCTTGAAACCTTGTGAGCCTAGCACCCCAAGTGTGATGCCTCAAATGCTTCACACAACACCAAATGCTCTTGGAAGAACTTATGAGAGTATACTCACTTCTTCAAATCGGCCAAGCCCTCTATTTCTTTGTTGCAACCGATTTTGGTGGAGATTATATTACTTATATAGTGTTCACACATCTAGGGTTAAACCCTAATGTGTCATGACTCTTCATTTCCATGACCCATGGGTTTGTAACTCCCATGGAGCATCCATGGAGCATCCTATGGGTGGAACCCAACTTGATAGTCCATGGAGCCTTTTAGCCCACTATACAAGATATGGATGATTTACTTAATCAACCCATATATTTAATTAGTTATCTTTTGATCACTTAATTAATTCTAAATTAATTCTTGATCAAACTAATCAAATAATATTATTAATATATTAGAACTTATAATATATTAATAATCTCCAAGTGTTATTTCTCTCATTTAGTCTATCCAATTGCATGGTGCCATGCAACCCAAATGGACCATGCCGGGTCGGGTCAAGTACATACCAGAAATAGTTATGGACTTAGACACCTTATCCAACATAACAGCCCAAGCAACGAAATACTACCTCAAAAGGAAGCTCCAACAGAAGAGAAATCCGACTTGCCGACTTGGCCACTTAACACGCGACCAGAATCGCGACCCTACTCGCCGAGTCCACCCATGGACTCGCCAAGTTGCTCCTTCATACTTACACTTTGAACCCTCAAATTGCACTCCTGAACTCTGGATGTTACAATTCTCCCCCACTTAAATTAGGCTTTGTCCTCGAAGCCTACGACAACACAACTCCAGAACTACTCACACAATGCACCTCATGGCATTAAGCAGAGCAGGTTCCTCAAAACACAACCATCGAAACCCAAAACCCAACTTTCCCTCTTGCGATGTCCTGACCACCGCTTCAAGCCAGCCACCGGCCTCATCCTCTGATAACCACACTTATCAACCGAGTAGCACTCCATGATACTTCACTCGCTCCAATCACAACAATCACTTGACTCATACGAGCTAGAAATAACCCTGAACCACCAGAATCCCGATCTGACTCCAACTTTATCCACTCCATGCTGACAGGATGACACATCCCTCAGTCTCAGAGAAATTCCCATGAGTTCTCCTCCGCACTCTCATACCTATGCTGAACTGGCTCCAACATCCTCGGGTTGGAAAAACCCGATACACTGACGACACCTCCAAACATCCCCCGGGACGAATTTCCACCACATACATAATTCCTTGATCAAAATCAAACTAGAAATCCAAGATTCCAACCCTGCATCCTTCCGAGCCTCTTGGCCCTATACCCGCGGAATTCCTTCCGCGACTTCAGCGGACATCCAACCCGAATGTGATTCCATACCACCACCGCACACACTGTGCAATAACCATAATTGCAACACCCTAATCATAACTCTGCACTACTGCTTTCACTTCCGTGAACTTACATTCCCTCTCAAAGCTACATTCCTTTCCCTTTTCTTACCAAGGAGATCCACTTGGATGCCTTGACACTACCACAAATGCCACGGTGCTCACCCATTACTGCACCATTCCCTTATAGCGTATCCGCTATCTCATGCACCACACATGCTCTAAATCTGCTCATAGGGACTCTCGAGTCCATGCACTACCTTCCACTAATCATAATTAATACAGAGGGCCAGACCTTCTGATGCTATCACATCACGACACACCCATTCCATTCCCTCATACCGATCTATCAACACATGCAGAGTCTTCAACATGACTGGACCGCCTTACCTGGCCTTCAGCCCATCTGGACCACTCCCAGAACCTTCAGCAGGTCTGGACTGCACTCCAGGGCCTTCAGCCTGACTGGACCGTTCTCCGAGCCTTCAGCCTGACTGTTACGCCCACCGGCCTTCAGTCTATCCGGACCGCTCAACTAGCATTCATCATCCCCCGTCATGCCTCCAGGAAAACTCTCACATGCATACTGTTCTAGCCCTCTAGGGGTTCTGAACTCTATCTCCATCCTACATACTCAATCCCGGCCCGTTCCCAGGCCTTCCACAATCAATCACCCTTGGTTTGCATCCCGCCCCAGCTGTATGACACTTGCTTATACTAGCCTACGCTCGGCTGACAGAACCCCTGTTGAATCCCAACAGCTAAACACCCTCTCATGCTTATCAATCTTCCGGAGAATTTTCCAATTCTCCAACACTTTGAGAACTGACTATCAACCACCAGTCGCCATCACTGACCTCCCTCGACAACCCTAGACAACACAAACCCTTACACGCGAACTAATTCCCACTAGAACGAGCAAGCTTCCGAAAATTACATAACACTGATCATCTCGGGCTCTAAAGAAACCCGACCTTCAGGTAACCACTCCTCAGACTGTAGATGCTATCCGATATTCAGACCAAAAGCTAGATTTCCCACTAATAATCCTCATGAATAATAACCAACAAAATTCCCAACACCACACCCATAACCATACCACGACCCTCAAGGAACAACGAAAACAATACCAAAAATCACACAACGAGACCAACAGATAAACAATACTCCATAATAATCACAAAATAATAAGACATCAAGAAAGAAACATACCCGCAGCTGCATCCACACTGCCATGATCTCCTCTGATGTAAGCTGAAAAGCACGAACCTGAGCCCTTGGGGGCTCCACTCCACCCTGACCTCCACCCGTAATCCTCAAAGGGGCGGTGCTGGAGCCTGCACCGGTCCTGCAGCAAGCTGTGGATAGTTGACCCTCAAGTGTCCAACCTAATGGCAATGATAACAAACCCTCAAATCTTGAACCGGGGCTATCTGCCGACAATCCCTCGCATAGCGCCCCTCCTTTCCGCATTTGCAGCATGCACCACCGGACCTACAAACTCCGGTGTGACCCTTCCCACACCTTCCACAATTGCGGCTGCTCTGATCTCCCAATCCAGAATCAACGGTCTTGGACCGTTTCGGCGCCGGCTGTGACTGTGTCGGGGCCTGCCTCTGCTCTCTCAACTGCAACTCAATCTCCAACTCACGCCACCTGGCGGCCTCCTGCAACTCCAACAAGGTCTCGGACCTCTGTATAGACACAAACTGCCTCATATCCCTCTCAAGCATACTCAGATATCGGGACATCTGAGCCTGCTTCGAAACGAACTCTGGGCAAAACATCACCCTCTCAGTGAACATCTTGGTGATCTCCATCACCGACTCCGAAATCTAATTCAACTCCAGGAACTCCTGAGCGAACCTCTCTCTCTCAACCCGCAGAACATAATGAGTGCCAAACATCTCCCGCAACTGATCCCAAGAAACCGCAGTCCTCTACGCATCCGAATATGACCCCGTGGTCAATCTCCACCAATCCTTCGCCCCAAGCCTTAATAGGTTCAGAGCACACCTCACCCTTTGATCAACAAGGCATGAACACGTGAAGAAACACCCCTCCACGTCTGACAACCATCGTATGGAAACAACCGGGTCCAGAACTCCATCAAAGGTAGGGGCCTTTTATGACAACCCAAAATTTCCATTTTGAACAAACCATATCAAACCAATAGAAGTTATAACAGTTACAGGGAAATTCTAGACTTTGGGTATTAGTCTGAGTTTTTCACGATTTACACTTCAGGAAATATCAGGATAGTGGATGCACTAGGGTTTTGTGCAACAATGTTATTTCGACACTCTATTATATTAGAGATCATTTCGGGAATAAAATATTTTCTGCTAAAAATCTCAGGACTATAAATAGAATTCTGAACCAAATTCATTCATTATTCGCATTTCCAACTAGAGAAAAGCCATTTTCTCTCTCACGGATCTTCGGGTTTTTATCCCAAATCGTGAGTACCCCTCTCTAGTAGTGTTATATAGCTTTAAATATGTTCATAATATAGATTACATAGCTAAATCACTAGGTTTAGGAGTTTACTCCCCAAGGTGTTATTGGGCGGTTAACTCCCGAAACGAAGCCTAGACTGTCCCCAGTGATATACTACTTCCTTGGACTTGTATAGGAGTGTGTTAGGGACATGAAATCAAGCAAGAACCACCCAAGTTTGGGAGTTCACAGCCCAAGAATATCTTAGGCCGTAAACTCCATAATCATGTTCAAAATGGTGCCTTTATGGCACCTAAGGCCTTAGACTTTCACCTAGACGTGCTCCCAATAAATCAAGGGCCTTAAACACATAAGAATCATCTTGCAAAGTGGGTTTACGGCCATGACATGGTTCATGGGCGGTAAACTCATTAAAGGGGCACGAAAGTGTGTCAAGGGTCTTCATATGCTTGTAATAAAAGCCTAGAACCTATACCACTTGTGCATGAGACTTGAAAACATCTAAAACACCTATCCTTAAGAGTTTACGGCCGCAAACTCTAAGGGAAATGGCCTTAGGGCCGTAAACTCCTCAAAGGAGTGTTTCTAGGCCTTAAACCCTTTCAAGAATTTAACCACCAAGTTGAAATAATTCTAGGAATCATTTGGAACTTCAAAACACACAATACCCCCATGTTTGGGAGTTTACGACCGTAAACTCAATAGTTCACAACCTTAAACTACATGCGTGATGGTATTTGGAGAGTAAACACATATATGGGGTCCTTTGGAACCCTAAACACAAGTGCCTTGCCCCGCAATAGCTTAGATGCAATCCTTAGGGCTTAAAACACTTATATAAAGTGTTTATTATGTCTAGGATGTCTTATCTTTATCAATTAGTAATTTAAGTCTAATTGTGTGCATATATGTGTGATTATATGTTCATTAGAATCGTAGTGCGTGTACAAGTCCTTACTTGACACCTAACAATCCTACACCGTTTGGTTCATCCAAATCACCATCTACAGGTGAGTTCATACCCCTAATCAATGTTTTAAATGATTTTAAATGCTTTAATGGGGGGGGGGGGGGATTACAAGTAGAAAACAGCATGTGTTATTAAATCATCTATATGTATTTTATAACTGTGTTTTCATTCAACAAATTTCACATACTACAAAATGTGATGCATGAAATGGTTTTCTATCTTTAAAATACTTTGTTATCAAATGTACTTTTGAAATGTTTATCAAAATGACATCAAGTCACTTTTATATTTGTTCAAAACCCTTAGACGTTTTACAAAACCATTTTACATTCTTGAACTAAACTATGCATATACCCTTATAATCTTATATAGGTATTGTTGTTATAGTTTACATCTTTCATTTAGTTTCCCACACCCTTGAGTAGTAAGAGTGTATAAACCTACTTGAACAACCAATTACCTTTCAGTTAACTATCATAGAGATAGTTAGAAGATATCAAACATTATTCCTATTACAAGGAATCACACAAGAGTCAGTTCATTCATGAGTCTATACCAGTGCATTACCTGATACATGAGTACATCTACATATGCTTACCTGATACATGAACATGTTTACATATACTTACCTGATACATGAACACACATACATGAATACTATACATGAACATTGTTACATAGGTGCATTATCCTATATTTACTTACTTGGATACTTGTACTTAGAACTACGAGGATGATTTATTAGTACTTTCTGTGTAAATTATCTTTCCTATCCCGGTTCAAAGGGATATCTCGGCGGAACTTACCATTCCGAACCCCACTGATTAGCACCAGTGGTCGATGACCATCTACGGAGGTCTAAGGTTACTATTTATATTAGGAAGATCGATAACCGGGGCTAACCCCTCCACCCACCTGCTGCTGCTACAGAGGACAAGTGGACAATCTTCGATTGTTCATAAGGTTATACTTTTCGCTTATTGCGATGTTGTGTTACTCCTAGTACCCAGTGATGACACTTACATTATTACTTTTTTGGACAATCTTTGGATGTTCATTAGGTTGCATTTTTTGCTTAACGCGATGTTATGTTAGTCCTAGTACCTAGTGACAACACTTACAGTAGTACATTTTCCTGTTTACTTTATTTTGTGATACTTTCACATAAACGATGAGTTAGACTAAGTACTTTAGTACTAGTCAAAAGAAGGAAAAACTATCATTTTACTTACAAAACATTCGTGTCTTTGTAGAAGACTACATTATCATAACAAAACATTCGGGTCTTGGAAGAAGAGTACGTTATCATAACAAAACATTCGGGTCTTGGTAGAAGACTACATTATCATAACAAAACATTTGGGTCTTGTTAGAAGACTACATTATCATAACAAAACATTCGGGTCTTGGTAGAAGACTACATCTCACACTGATAGAAAATAAGGGATTTTCTAGGGCTTTTCATACTTTCATCAACATTTTCATTTAAAGGTTAACATGACTTTTAAAACAGCTTTTAGTAAGCAAGACAATGACACTTAAATAATTATGAATTCATTAGCTTTAAAGCTGATACTCTCTTTCAAAATAACTTGTATTCTTAGGTCATCAGTAGACAGGTACGGTGGCCAGGTTTTGAGAAGACGGAGCAGACAAGCCTCGTCTTTTATTTTGATTGTATATTTTTGGTGTCTTATTACAATGAAAGAACACACATGTATTAAAACTTTACTTATAATGCAATGGATGATGTTGTTGCTTGTTTACTATTTTGCATTGTTGTGATACTGTACATGACGTCCTCCACAACTGAACGTTTTCGTTGATCGTGGTTTTGGGGTGTGACAGATTGGTATCATAGCATTGTTTATAGTGAATTAAGTATATCAACCCATAAAAGATATACTAACTATAAATACATGGGGATTAAAACACTCTGTCTAAGAGTTTATACTTTTAAATAATAAAATATTTAACAAAGTATACGTGTCTGCATTCATACTAAAATCGGTGTCACAACGACAAGAACAAAAGTATTATGATTGTTGAATATCACAAGTAAGCCTGAGGATGTATGGTCAGTCTTAGGAGTGGCATAGCCTGATCAACTATGCTATTCCAAGGACTGATTAGCACATGCCTAAGAATGTTTGTGATATGGCAACAAGTCTAAAAACTTACCAACATTACCACAATGAGAACATTATAACAAAACCTAAATCTAAAATACCATAGGGGTGTTTTGTGTTACTAAAGTACTTAATACTTGAGAACTAAAATGGAATCTTCATTCCTAAGTTGATAATTGCTAAGTGGATACGCTAAAATTATATGTAACTAGGATGTTATAGACTTAGAATCAGTGAAAATTTTACTTTACCCCTATTCCTTGTGAATTTGGAGTTGAGGTCACTTATTCGAAGGCCTATCTTGTCTTGATTACATATAACTGGTATGCACTTTACAAATAGAGATGGAACTAATGAAGATTTTCTAAATAATTATCTAGATAGTTCGTCTAATAATTATTCTCTTACCCCAATTCTCGCGTAGATAACATGACTGGACTCCATCCCCACGGCAACCTGTACCTTCCGAATGAGGTTATTGCTGGATGGTTTGAAGAAGAGCCAAATAATGATCATCCTATCCTTGTGAATGATCACCATGATGAAGACCTTTCGGATGGTGCTAACTCCAAACCCGAGGTTGAAGACCTACCTCAGGCAGCTCCCGTTCCAATTCCTAACCTTCGTCTGTCTTTTCATGGCCCGACGCCTCCATGAGTGGAATGCTTGGAAACATGGAGCGAAGGTCAAGATCAACCTATGCCGTTTAATGGAGATCGAAGCTTTTACAATGTAATTGAAGGGAGCTCAGCAGATACAGTTCTACCAATTCTGATCCGTAGAGTTGCCCGAAACGAGATTCAGGGCATGACAGCCCTACAACGTATCGCAGAAGTTGATAAAAATGGAGGAATGCATATGCTTCGCGCTAGTTGCCTTTAATATGCTCGTGAGAGGTCTGAGAGAGACCATGAAACCTTGCTGCAAGCACTGGCTGAATCACGAGTCGAAGTCATAGAACTTCGAGTACACCAGAGAGTGTACGAAAGACACCTACTTGATGTGGAACGCCAACTAGATGGACTGAGAGTTGACAAGAGGGATGACCGTCGCTAGTAGTAGATACTTTACTTTATATTCCTTGTTAGAAAGGAATCGTGTTCCTGTCTATTCCCGATGTGGCATTTTCTATGAAACTATCTTGTACTGTAAGTACTTTGGTTAGGTCTTTATGCTGTCAAGAACTATCTCCTCTGGATATGATGTAAGACCTTTTTACAAGGTCATTTTCCCAAACCTGTACGTCATGAATATCAAAGATATTGACAGTCGGCTAACTTCTGTGTCATTCTTTATTCAAATACTCTCATCATACTTTCATTAGAGTCTATTTGAAACATTCTCTAGTCAAGTCATTGGACTATAGCAATTTAACTCCGGAGTCATCTCCGAGTCTCTGTTAATGGTTGGATCACGTTATTCGCCAACCAACGATACCTCGGCTAGAACGACAAACATCTTGACACCATTGTATGAACTTACTTCCAATCTTTGCTAGGACTGCATGATAGGGATGTAGGTCAAACCTTCGTGAACATACTTCCATTCCGTGCTAGGACTGCATCATAGGGATGTAGGTCAAACCTTAGAAAACATACTTCTATTCTTTTCACGAGCGATCAAACTACATCTAGGTTCAACCATTTTCGCTCACAAGATTCATTTTCATTCGGTGTAATAGAATCATGTCACTGAAGAAAAATGATCAACCCAACAAACAAGCACCAACTCTTCAGATTGATGCAGCTACCTTTCAAGTTGCAGTCTCGGTTGCCGTGTCAGCTATTCTGACCCACATGAATGCTAACAACGCAAGTGTTAGCGGGATCGTTATCAATAATTCCAATCCAAGTAACAATCCAGCACCTCAGCGAGCAACAAACTACCACGATACCCCGAGTGCTGAGGCCAAGAGTAACAAACGGAAGTTTTGGGCCATAAGGCAGAACAAGTCGCTTCGAAGGGCGAATATGAAACAACCACCAGTAGCAACCTTCACAGCTACGACATCCGCACCTCCTATGACCATTCCTTCTGGTGTCCCAATGATCCTCAACCCCGCCAAACTTTATACTGGAAGTCTCCCAAAATGCATTAAATGTAGTTTTCACCACCATGGACCTTGTAGGGACGTGAAGTGCTCACACTGCAACAGAAAAGGGCATACAACCCGTTTCTGCAGGATGCCAACAGCTCAGGACGCTCAAGTGCCAAACACCAGTGGGAACCAGGTTTGCTACGGTTGTGGCAATGTAGGTCACTACAAAAGGAACTGCCCAAGGGCAGCAATTTCTGGCACACACGAAAGTCTACTACCAACCACCACCGCAGGAGAGTCTACTCCGGACCCACGTTAATGTAATTTAGGTGTTTCGTTGTAACAGACTTATGAACCATCCTAACACTAGTGCAACCAGAGTCTTATCTTTTGCGGGATCCCGTCCATTTAGGGATGCTCGTGCTGCATGTACTTGTCTTTTGTAGTATACCTTGTTCGCAACAATAGTCTTGTAGTAAATCTAAAAGTACAGTAACTCTGTTAATGGTTGCACTATTGTGTTTTTGTTTGTAACGCCTTAAGTTCAAACCTAATTTCTTTAGTGTCCATATATTTCCGACTTTATCATACGACTCGAGTAAATTTGATCCTTGCAATACCAGCATCATAAGTACATCTCTTTCTCAGAAATCGTCTTTTAGCGAAGCCGTCATATCAAAACACTGAAGTACTCATACAAGGAGTACCTTATAGTTCTTTTCCTTTCCGAAGGAATCCCCACATTATTGCTGGTGCAGTACGTCAAGTTCAATTCCAGGATTCATACGGTTGATCTATCACTGAAGAATGTATACATGAGAGTGATATATAATCAATGTTCTATAGGTTTAGAATTGATGATTCCACTTTAACTTCTTTTCCCTCGAAGGGATGTTAGATTAAGGAAGAATTAATTATTCGACTACCTTTTCATCTTAATTATATATGACTCGTATACACGAAATTGTGATCATTGAATCACGTATGAATTCTAATATGAACTTCAGGATGGAGACTGTCCAGGAGTACGAGTAATTGCATTGGCATAGGAACAAACTTAGAACTCAATATGACTCTTGTAAGAAGATCCCCTTCAGTCTAAACACCTACGGAAGATACAAGAACAGCTCGGACAACACAATGAACTACTCAACAATAGAATTAAAAGACCAAGCTTCTCACCCTTGAGAGCTCCGGTCTTATTATTACCAGAAGTCGACGGAGTGCATCTTATGTACCTCGACGACCGAAGACTTCATTAAGATTTTCTTTAGAAATCGTTGTCTCTGCCCCACATAGACAAACTAATTGAGCAACCACAGGGAAAGTGTTACTTTCAGAAATGGACCTGAGATCCGAATATCACCAGTTCGAGTGTTAGGAAAGGATGTCCTAAAGCCTACCCTCCGAACTCGATACGGACACTTCGAGTCCGTAGTGATACCCTCGGATAGGACCAATACGCCCATAGTATTCATGAGCTAAATGAGTGGAGTACTCCTTCTTACTGGGATCAGTTCGTTATTTCTCCATGTAATGACTTACTTATCTACACTCGTAATAAGAAAGAACCCATAGAAACATTACCCTCGGATATACTTTTCGCAAAGTTCTCTAAGCAAGAGTTTTGGAATCAAGAGTCAAATTTCCAGTGACACACGATTAGTGATGTGGAAATTCTGGAGTACTCTGTCAAATTATCTGAAACTGTCGGGAATTTGTCGGCACCATAGTAGCCGACGGAAAATTTGCCAAATATTAGGTCTTATAGACCTACTATCATAGTCCATTTGGAACTCCCCGCAAACCTCAGAAACCCTTTCGACTTTGACCCAGAAAGGGATGGCCTTGACTGCGAAGTAAGCAAGAGAAAGAACCTTTGGAATTCCAAGTGAGAGACCAAATTCTTTAGGAAACCTAACTCTGGGAACGGATTAATACGCTGCGTAAAGCGTGGAAAGCTAAATCCAATGTAGTTGGGACCTCCGAGATCCTTACCAGAATCGGTCATGCATCTCACAAATTAGACCTACTCCGCAAACTCAGTAACATACATTTTCCCCTTTGCGTCTCGAACCTGAAACAATATCTTTCCATTAGGACTTTCGTAAGCTCTCTCGACAAGATCGAGATTTACGAAATCCTTGCCTTCGTATTAGAACCGTAGTGACCCTTGACCGAGTGGTCAAGCAGACGAAGCAACACCGTCGCCCATTAGTGAAGGTTCGTTGGAATACCAACCGAGAACCCGATTTCGCTTGGGAGCGCGAGAACCAATCGATTAGGAAGTTCACATAACGAATCAATCATTCGTACCTACTTCCTTGCCTAAATTCTAATTTCGGCACGAAATTCCCTTTAACAGGGGGATGATGTGACAACCCAAAATTTCCATTCTCAACAAACCATATCAAACCAATAGACATTAGAACAGTTACAGGGAAATTCCAGACTTTGGGTATAAGTTTGAGTTTTTCACGATTTACACTTCAGGAAATATAAGGAGAGTGGATGCACTAGGGTTTTGTGCAACACTGTTATTTCGACACTCTATTATATTAGAGATCATTTCGGGAATAAAATATTTTCTGCCAAAAATCTTAGGACTATAAATAGAATTCTAAACCAAATTCATTCATTATTCACATTTCCAATTAGAGAAAAAGCCATTTTCTCTCTCACGGATCTTCGGGTTTTTATCCCAAATCGTGAGTACCCCTCTCTAGTAGTGTTATATAGCTTTAAATGTGTTCATAACATAGATTATATAGATAAATCACTAGGTTTAGGAGTTTACTCCCCAAGGTGTTCTTGGGCGGTAAACTCCCGAAATGAAGCCTAAACTGTCCCCCGTGATATACTACTGCCTTGGACTTGTATAGGAGTGTGTTAGGGACATGAAATCAAGCAAGAACCACCCAACTTTGGGAGTTCACGGCCCAAGAATATCTTAGGCCCTAAACTCCACAGCATGCTCAAAATGGTGCTTTTAAGGCACCTAAGGCCTTAGACTTTCACCTAGACTTGTTCCCAATAAATCAAGGGCCTTAAACACATAAGAATCACCTAGCAAAGTGATTTTACGGCCATGATATGGTTCATGGGCCGTAAACTCATTAAAGGGGCACCAAAGTGTGTCAAGGGTCTTCATATGCTTGGAATAAAAGCCTAGAACCTATACCACTTGTGCATAAGACTTGAAAACATCTAAAACACCCATCCTTAAGAGTTTACGGCTGCAAACTCTAAGGGAAATGGCATTAGGACCGTAAACTCCTCAAAGGAGTGTTTCTAGGCCTTAAACCCTTTCAAGAGTTTAACCACCAGTTTGAAATAATTCTAGGAATCATTTGGAACTTCAAAACACACAATACCCCCATGTTTGGGAGTTTACGGCCGTAAACTCAAGAGCTTACAATTGTAGACTCCATGTGTGATGGTATTTGGAGAGTAAATACATATATGGGGTCCTTTGGAACCCTAAACACAAGTGCCTTGCCCCACAATAGCTTAGATGCAATCCTCAGGGCTTCAAACACTTATATAAAGTGTTTATTATGTCTAGGATGTCTTATCTTTATCAATTAGTAATTTAAGTCTAATTGAGTGCATATATGTGTGATTATATGTTCATTAGGATCGTAGTGCGTGTACAAGTCCTCACTTGACACCTAACAATCCTACACCGTCTGGTTCATCCAAATCACCATCTACAGGTGAGTTCATACCCCTAAGCAATGTTTTAAATGATTTTAAATGCTTTAATGGGGGGGGGATACAAGTAGAAAACAACATGTTATTAAAACATCTATATGTATTTTATAACTGTGTTATCATTCAACAGATTTCACATACTACAAAATGTGACGCATGAAATGGTTTTCTATCTTTAAAATACTTTGTTATCAAATGTATTACTTTTGAAATGATTATTAAAATGACATCAAGTCACCTTTACATTTGTTCAAAACCCTTAGACGTTTTACAAAACCATGTTACATTCTTGAACTAAACTATGCATATACCCTTATAATCTTATATAGGTATTGTTGCTATAGTTTACCTCTTTCATTTAGTTTCCCACACCCTTGAGTAGTAAGAGTGTATAAACCTACTTGAACAACCAATTACCTTTCAGTTAACTATCATAGAGATAGTTAGAAGATATCAAACACTATTCTTATTACAAGGAATCACACAAGAGTCAGTTCATTCATGAGTCTATACCAGTGCATTACCTGATACATGAGTACATCTACATATGCTTACCTGATACATGAACATGTTTACATATACTTACCTAATACATGAACACACATACATGAATACCATACATGAAAACTGTTACATAGGTGCATTATCCTATATTTACTTACTTGGATACTTGTACTTAGAACTACGAGGATGATTTATTAGTACTTTCTGTGTAAATTATCTTTCCTATCCCGGTTCAATGGGATATCTCGGCGGGACTTACCATTCCGAACCCCACTGATTAGCACCAGTGGTCGATGACCATTTACGGAGGTCTAAGGTTACTATATATATTAGGAAGATCGATAACCGGGGCTAACCCCTCCACCCACCTGCTGCTGCTACAGAGGACAAGTGAACAATCTTCGATTGTTCATAAGGTTATACTTTTCGATTATTGCGATGTTGTGTTACTCCTAGTACCCAGCGATGAAACTTACATTATTACTTTTATGGACAATCTTTGGATGTTCATTAGGTTGCATTTTTGCTTAACGCGATGCTGTGTTAGTCCTAGTACCTAGTGACAACACTTATAGTAGTACATTTTCCTGTTTACTTTATTTTGTGATACTTTCACATAAACGATGAGTTAGACTAAGTACTTTAGTACTAGTCAAAAGAAGGAAAAACTATCATTTTACTTACAAAACATTTGGGTCTTGGTAGAAGACTACATTATCATAACAAAACATTCGTGTCTTGGTAGAAGACTACATTATCATAACAAAACATTCGGGTCTTGGTAGAAGAGTACATTATCATAACAAAACATTCGGGTCTTGGTAGAAGACTACATTATCATAACAAAACATTTGGGTCTTGTTAGAAGACTACATTATCATAACAAAACATTCGGGTCTTGGTAGAAGACTACATCTCACACTAATAGAAAATAAGGGATTTTCTAGGGCTTTTCATACTTTCATCAACATTTTCATTTAAAGGTTAACATGACTTTTAAAACAGCTTTTAGTAAGCAAGACAATGACACTTAAATAATTATGAATTCATTAGCTTTAAAGCTGATACTCTCTTTCAAAATAACTTGTATTCTTAGGTCATCAGTAGACAGGTACGGTGGCCAGGTTTTGAGAAGACGGAGCAGACAAGTCTGGTCTTTTATTTTGATTGTATATTTTTGGTGTCTTATTACAATGAAAGAACACACATGTATTAAAACTTTACTTATAATGCAATGGATGATGTTGTTGCTTGTTTACTATTTTACATTGTTGTGATACTGTACATGACGTCCTCCACCCCCGAACGTTTCCGCCGTTTTTGGTTTTGGGGTGTGACACCTTTGTATTATCGCAGTCCCGATACTAAAAACCTCTACCGGCTCCTCCCCTGCCACTGCTACAGCCGTTGTAGCTGCTACGACAGCCGTCTCTGTGAGAGCCGCATAGCGCTCATCAAAATACTCAACCATGGCAGTCTTGATCGACCCAAACAGTTCCGACAGCTCGGCCCGGAACAATGCAACAACCTCATCATGCAGGATCTCACAAATCCTAGCATCCAACTCCCCTGTGCTCATCTGACCAATAACCTCGGGCGGTACTGACCCACCCTGACCACCCTCTCCTGCTCCCGATCCTGACCCGGATCCGCTCCCAGCATGCCTCGTAACCACCATACTGAAAAACATCGCAAGATCTCAGATACTTCCCACTAACCCGGGAACCAACCCCCAACCCAACCTAGAGGTTGTGGCTTATTTGATACGCATATGGGTCTGTGCTTTCAGTAGTACGGGCCCATACTACCTTCCACACCTACCCATATTTAAATCAATTATCACCACAACACCCTAGTGAAGAACATACATAACTAGCACTCAACCCTCACTCCTAGAGGAACAATGGAAATCTCCCACAGAAGAAACCCTAGGCTAGCAGGCATCATAAGTCAGGCAACATTATCATGAAATCCTGAAGATCCCTAGCCTAGTACTAGCATGTTGTTCTATCATAACTAAAAAAAAACAAATATCATGTATGGTATTTTGGGGTTACTTACTAGCTCCGGCTGATCGTACCTCCGCGTCCTCCTTTACTCATTCTGAAAACCATTTTAAATTCTCTTTTTGAAAACTCCCTTGATTTGAGACTGGATTCACATGAATGTTCCTCCAATTCACTCAAACCAAGGCTCTGATGCCAACTTGTAACACTCTAAAAATTTCAAACAATTTAAACTTTTCAAAAACATCCCGATTAAATAAATTTATTACAAAAAGGTTTTCAGTACAATTGTTATCAGAGTTCTACCAGAACCACATCATAAAACATAATCATGAGGAGCGGTACGATCTCACCTTTGCCTTGCCACGGTCTCCTGAAGAACCTGAAAAACATTAAACCACAACTGTAAGTCCGAAAGCTTAGTGAGATACCACCAAAATAGCAACCAAATATACCATACACACAACATGCCACATCATAACAGAACATAGAACAGCCATGCACTTCGGGTCTACTGTGTGACTGGTCCGCCGCACCGGCCTTCAGTCCACCTGGTCCACCCTCCGAGTCTATCCATATACGTCGAGTCTATAGTGTGATTGTTCCGCCTGCACCGGGCCTTCAATCCACCTGGTCCACTCTCTAAGTCTACAATATGACTGGTCCACCCGTACTGGGCCTTCAGTCGTCCTGGTCCAATCTCCGAGCCTCGGCACATCTGGTCCGCCCTCGCGGGGCCTACAGCCTATTCGGACTGCTCGATGGGCCTTCGGGATAACCGGTCCACCCTGGGTATGTTGGCCTACAACACAAAGCAGGACCCGCCTCAACCCAACCCCAGTCCAACAACCATGTGCACATAAACATATAATCATATAACAACAAATCAACCAATCTAGCAGATCACATACGCAGCACATCCCTACCAGGATTCCGACCTAACCGGTCACTAGCATAGCATCATCCTATATACCAGGATACCGACCGATCCTTAACTAGGTCTATAACATATACCATCCTAACTACCAGGATGCAAACATAGCAAAGCAATAACATAACAATGTTACCCAGATTACAATCCGATAAAGGGCCGACCTTGGTGCCTTAGACCCTGTTGATATAGTGAGGATAACTCACCTCGCAACTGCCGACTGAAAAGATAAGACCAAGATGCTCCGACCACTGACACGATCCCCACCACTGGCCAACACCAACACTGAACTCAAAACAAAAGCCAACAATTACTAAAATGCCTTTGGAAGTCAACTGGTCAACCCTTGGTCAACGTCAAAGTAAAAGTCAACCTCCTGACTGACTCTACTCGTCGAGTCAACCCGATGACTCATCGAGTCCCCAAGCTCAGAACTTCCGCAATCCGCAACTCAACTCGCCGAGTCACCCCGAGACTCACCGAGTCCAACAACTCTAAGTCCCCTCGCACTTAACTCACCGAGTCCTCTCTTGACTCATCGATTTACGGCTGAACCAGAAGAAGGTTAGGACCTCACGAACAGACTCGCCGAGTCCAAGAACAGACTCGTCGAGTCTAAGGATATCTTCAACCAACTCACCGAGTTGTTCTTCCAACTCGTCGAGTTCCTGCCCACCTTCAAGCAACTCACCGAGTACACCCTTGTGACTCACCGAGTGCCCCTAGATCTTAAACCATACCAAACTTTCCAGACCATGCAGATGATCCAAACCATAGATCTACTCTTCTACAACCCATCCATCATGTAAAGTGGAAAACTTTACGTGAATCCGAAGAGATCTAAGCATATAACACTCTAGGGTTAGGGTTTCGGACAAGATGGTTTCACTAATCACTCAAGAACAGGGAATTTAATGCACTCTAGACCTTCTCCATTCCATATCTGAGGTAGCAACCCCAGATCTAACCTCCAAACTCGAAATATCACAAGCTATTCTTTCCAAATACTACAAAATGATGAATCTAGATGAATAACATCCCAAGCATCGAAATAATACCTCAAAAGGAAGCTCCAACAGAAGAGAAATCTTAATCCTAGCAAATCCCTTTGCTCAAAACCTCTTAACTCTCCAAGATCTCTCCCAAAATCTCTTCTCCAAGGTTCAAATGCTCTCAAATCACTCACAACGCGCATCAGGGTTTTCTGGACTTCAAGAGAGGGTAAAGAGGCTGGGGAGAGGGTATAATATCCTTTAAAGAGTCCAGCCGCCGACTCGCCGAGTTGGCCACTTAACACGCGACCAGAATCGCGACCCTACTCGCCGAGGCCACCCATGGACTCGCTGAGTTGCTCCTTCACATTTACACTTTGAACCCTAAACTTGCACTCCTGAACTTAGGATGTGTCAAATTTTAGCATATATATAATTGGGCCGAAGATGTCAATTTTCATAATATCGGGCAAAAAATATCACTATTACAAAAAAACAAAAATTAGTCCTTTGTGTTATTTTTGGTAAACAATCGAACAAAAATAAACAATGTAATAACAAATAGATGAAATACATTGATTACATGTTTATTGGGCTTTAAGGGTCCATTTACATGTTTATTGGGAGTAATACTTACCTTAAATGTTTATTGGGTCTTAAGGATCCATTTACATGCTTATTGGGTCCGGAATGTACAACACATGCTTATTGGGCCTTTGTGGCCCATATACATGTTTATTGGGCATATACTAGGCATTCCATGTTTATTGGGCCTTATTGGTCCTCCTACAGGTCCGTCGGACCTTGTACATTCACATACATACTCATTGGACATTTCAAATATAAAACCTACTCGAAAAAATATTATGCATAACATAATACCATATTCATGTAAACACAGTTAAGGATCCAGTGAGACATGCCAGTCAACACCTTGAGAGTGTACGATTATAGCATGTAGTTATAACCAAAGTCTCCTGGATGGAGAGCGAGGGTTTGTGTATGGATCTACTAGCAGTGTACCCGCGCAAAGCGGCGGGGCGTGTAAATTCTTTCGGTGATATGTTTCCTCTACAAAAATGTTATGTTACAAAAGAAAGTACGTGTCAAAGACAAAATAATCAAACTATGGTGTTATTTGGGAAATGAATAGGGCTGTAAACGAACCAAACGAACACGAACAAGGTCTTGTTCATGTTCGTTCGTTTAAGTTTGCCAAACAACAAACAAACACGAATGGATAAACGAACGAGATTTTCTTGTTCATGTTCGTTCATTTAACAAATTACTTTGTTCATGTTCGTTCATTTATGTTCGTGAACATGCTAAACGAACATAAACGAACAAACATAAACGAACAAAGATAAAAAAACACAATTGAACTTATATGAACATAAACAAACATATAATATAGCAATATAATAAAAAATAATTGAATATAGATGAATATAAATAAACTTAAATGAACGAACATAAACGATCATAAATGAACATCATAAACGAACGTTCACGAACATAAATGAACAAACGAGATCATTGTTCATGTTCGTTCATTTAACTAAATGAACGATAATTTTTGTTCATGTTCGTTCATTTATTAAATAAACGAACATAAACGAACTTCCCGCCGAAAAATTCACGAACGGTTCGCCGAACGTTCAGTTCGTTTACAGCCATAGAAATGAAGTCATTTTTTGTTCCTAGATGGTGGGCTTTATAGCAGAGGAGGAAGCAAAGAGGTATATGCGATTGGAGGGATATTTGAATCAACATGCTAAATTTAAGGATATCTAAAAGGGTACAAAATTTGAATAAATCCGAGATTTGGGGGAACCATATCAAATTGTTGAGAAATATAAGGAGATTTGATGATAAATATCTGAATTCAAAATATGGTTAAAATTTAATATTATTTTATTAATGATTACTTGTACTATCAGTTTCATTATTTGGACGTCTTAAAAAAATATTATTATTATAATCAATCTATTTTTAGAAATAGTTAGATTTCTTTTATAAGATAGTAAAGATACGGGGTGACACCCCACACCCGAGCTGTTCGCTACAGTTAGACTAGGCCGGTCTAGGGCGAAGAACCTTACCTTAATCAAGTTGGCACCTGAAAACGCCACAACAGGTGAATTCATCATTATCAAGCATGGTTAAAACGACTCACTTAGAGATCCTCTCCAACCTAATTTTATAGAACACCTATAAAATCTTGTTGATACAGAAACATACATACACTGATATTCGGTCTTAGGTTGGAGACCACAACACTTTTATAAAAAGAAAATATAGGATTTTCTGGGGAAATATGTAGTTAAACAATGCCTTTGACTTACAACAAAAAATATATAATTTTAACCGGATTACATCTTTATATAAATTCCAAAAACAAAAAACACACATGCATTAATACTTGGTTTTGACACATCACGTTCAAACTATTTCTCAGAAAATATTGGACTTTTTGGTGTTTTACTAACAATACAAAACTTTCATTCGAACATGCTTATGAACTCACCAACATTATATATGTTGACGTTTTTCAAAATAACTTGTATTCCCAGGGAATCATTAAGCGGAAAGTT
The DNA here is from genome assembly GCF_052625555.1 of Lactuca saligna. Taxonomy (NCBI): domain Eukaryota; kingdom Viridiplantae; phylum Streptophyta; class Magnoliopsida; order Asterales; family Asteraceae; genus Lactuca; species Lactuca saligna. Next base: position 203,333,209 of record NC_136424.1, on the reverse strand, counting down.
GTACAACAACATGTGGAATTTGTTAAATTTTGTTATCATCATACATTGAATATTTTGGCATGTAACTTATGATACTATACTTGATGTAAACAATGTTGGTTGTATTTTGATATGTATAATGACGGTGTTTTCTTGTTTCAATTATACACATTGTGATCATATTACAAGATGAAGTCACGCACAACCCCCGGACGTTTCCGCCATCTGGTTCAGGGGTGTGACAATACCTTCTGGAGATGTAGGAGGGTGTAAAACTTCCAGAACTAAGGTTGCTCCAAGCTTCCAATATGTTCTCCTTTCCTTCTCCTTCCTCTATGAACACCAAAACACACACTAACGGCTCAAGGATGCTCAAAATAGATTAGGGTTTGCTATGGTAGAATATGGAGGTGGAGGTTGAAGAATGAAGAGGCTCCAAGGAGATAAGGATATTAAAATAGGATCCAAACCCTAAAAATTAGGGTTTTCATCCTTGCCACATACGCCCAGCATACGGATTCAGCCTCCAAAATTTAAAAATATGCCATGCGGGACCAAATTTGCAAACAATACTCATACCAAGTCTAAATATTAAGCACAAGATGTTACTGTTACCTCAAAATCCTTGAAGCACATTTATTTGTCTATGTTTTAAAGTTTATCCATTTAAGTCTAAATACCGAGCAAATATTTCGTAAATTATTCCTTGGTAAACTTCGTTCACCGAGGATTCTTTATCATCTATGTACTCTCCAGGTCATTTTATTGTTTTTATGTCTGGCCTTATGATCAAGTTCCTCTACGTTGAAAAGCAATACCATAGTCTTAATCAATAACCGCAGTTCATCTTTCAAAGAACACCAAAGTTGTTTTTCTATGTTGGCAATAAATAAAGTTTCAAGGGTGTGCTATTTAATGAATCAAATCAATCAAAGTTCTTCAAAGGAATATATTCTTTCTGAATCATTAGAAAACATTTTTTCCCTAAGTAACTTTTCAAAAAATTGTCTTCTTTAAATAAAAATAAGGAGATTTTGTGTTTTCAATAAATTGATTTTCTCACCAAATCCTTTTTTGATTTGTCCAAGCTCATATCTACTTCCATCCAATTTTTGTCCCATTATCCCATTATCTTTGATGGTTAAACATAAGACAAAACTAAACAAATGGTCCCTGTAGTTTGCTCAAAATTCCCACTTTTGTCCAAAAAAGTTTAGGCTAGCACCACAAGTCCAAAGTTTTCATTTTCTTGCATATTTGGTCCAATGGGTTAACTTCCGTCTATTTCCCTCTGTTAAGTTATGTTTGAATAGTCAAATAAGGGGTATTTTGGTTATTCCCTATTTATGCCCCTTATTTTATATTAATAAATGAGAGTTCGTATGTATGCATCGTTATACGGATAATATCGAGCCTAATTCACATTTGTAGTTCTTAAAAACCATGATTCGATACAATTTCCCTCCACATTGACTGAGGATCAAGAACCCTAAACTGACTATCAAGTTTGATAGTTTCGATCAGGAGACTTTCATAGTGAATGCATATACCAATGTGGCACTTAAGGTTATCAAGCACGTCATTCGACCAAAGGGTGGTTTATGGTATGTAATTTTTTTTTTGATCATTTTCTTGATTTGCTTACAAGAAATCATACTTTCTGAAGTTTGTCTTTTGCTCTTGTGTTGAAGATGGACACCCTACATTGTTTACCATCAAGCTACATCATGGAGATGAGTTCACAAAGTTTCCAAATGTCAGCTACATTGAGGGTACTATGATGTACGTTGATATGGTGGATATAGAAGACTTTTCTATTCACGAGATGGATGCGATTATGAAAAGGTTAGGATACTCAGTTCCTCCAGTTATCTACTATTATTTTCGAGTGCCAAAGGGAGACATGCATTTTGGGCTACGGGCCTTAGGAAATGATGATGATGTCCTCAATCTTGCCCAATATGTAAAGGAGCATAACTTGCTTACTTACTTTATGGCTCCTAAACTTGTAAGAAAAGTTATTATTGAGCAATTAGAGGATATTGATGAACATCACCCCCCCCCTTAATAACCAACCCAGTGGCATGCCACAAACATGCATACCACCTTTGATAGCATATGAAGCTGCTTTAGCCTTTTCGACATCCCCTAAATATACTAAGAAAAGGGAATTTATCAAGGACAAACCATTGTCATCATGTATTAATAAATTGGTGGCGGATGATGTTGGTGTTGATAGGATTGGGGGGAATAAGGATGATGCAGCTAATGAATTTGACCAGGGATTTAATGAATTTGATGAGGCATGTAAAGATATTGACCAGGAATTTAATGAATTTCATGAGGCAGGCAATCGTATTAACCAGGGATTTAATGAGGCAGCTAATGACTTTGATCTTGGTTTGTACCAATAGATTTTACAGTTTAATGAATAAAATGTAGATTATGAGGTTCATGAAGGCGGGGATAATGCAGTTAATAAGGAAGTAACTAAAGAAGAGAATCATGACAGAAATGAAGTGAATGATGAGAATGTAGAGATGAGATATTTTTCAGTTGATGATGGAAATGAAGATAACATAGAAATTGATGAAGAGAATCATGAAAAAAGTGATGAGTGTGAGGACAATGATGATAGTTATTTATGGGTGGATGAAGACAACATAATCCCTGATGTAGAAGTAGATATGAGGGATTTTTACATGAGTATAGATCTTGAAGCAAAATTTCTTGAAAAAGGATTATCAAAGCATAGAGATAATGAGACTGATGAGGTCAATGAAGAGTTGGATGTTATAGATAATGATCAATGGGATTCATTAGATGACGGTTCTGATATAGATAGGAAAAGAAGAGTTGCTCTCAAGGTGAGATACAAAAGGTAACTTTTAGGATAGGACAAAAATATAAAAATATGAAGGAGTTAAAGGAAAATATACAATTGCATGCACTGGAAACAAGAAGGAATATATTCGTTGTGAAAAACGACAAAATGAGATTAAGGGAAACCTGTAAAGGAACTGTAGCCTTTAATGATGGTCATGTGGGTGAACCTACCCCTTGTCCTTGGGTGATACAAGGTTCTACGTCATATGGAAATAGTAATTGGTTCATAAAAACTTAAAACCACGAACATAGATGCCTCCAGACAAGAAAAGTTAGATCTGCAACAGCAAAGTTTATCTCTAAACAGATAATGGACCATATTGAATCCAATTCAACAATCCCAGTCAGATTTCTTCAAGAACAACTTCATAAGGATTATCAAGTTGGATTCTCTATTCACAAGGTATTCAGGGCCAAATCTACTGCAATAAAACTTGTGCAGGGTGATTAAAAAAAGCAATATGATGTTATTAGAGATTACATCCTGGAGTTGCAGTCTACTAATCTATAAACCATTTTGAAGTGAGAGTTTAATTCAGAACACAAACTAAGTGCTACCTCAAGAAGGTTTAAAAGGATGCATGTGTGTTTGGGTGGAATAAATAAGGGGTTTAGAGCTTGTCTAAGGGATTTTCTATGTTTTGATGGGGCATTTATGAAGGGCCCTTTCCTAGCACAAATTTTAACTATTTTTGGGGTAGACTCCAACAATGGAATATACCTGCTAGCTTATGCCATTATTGAGACTGAGAACACTGACAATTGGAAGTGGTTTCTTGAGTGTATTGAAGATGATCTGAACATATATGCAAACTTAAACTTCACCTTTATAAGTGACAGATAAAAGGTTTGTAATTTGGTGTTTATATTTGACATATTTGGATGTACTATATTAACTATTTTTTAATTCCTTTACAGGGATTACAGGATGCCATTTCTCAGTTGTTCCTATGTGTTGAGCATAGGTTTTGTCTCAGGAATATACATGACAATATGAGAAAAACATGGAGAACTATTGAGTATAAATAACACTTGTGGAATTGTGCTACAGCTACAACAATACCAGAGTTCAATCATAGGATGAAGGAATTCAGCTCATATGATATAGAAGCTTATAATTGGTTGAAGCAGATTCCCCCACAACACTAGGTAAGAAGCCACTTCAAAGGTGGATACTTCAGCTTCCAAATTTACCCTTTTGTGTTACTATATGTTTCATCTTGACATTATTATGGTGTTTTTCAGGTAGAGCAGTTTCAAATATGCTTCTAAATAATCTTTGTGAAGTTTTTAATAGCAAATTGATTGAGGGAAGGGACAAGCCACTGATAACCTGCTTGGAGTACATTAGGGAGTATATGATGAATAGAATATGCAATGTCATAAAGGTGCAAAACAAGTGTGTTGGTCTAATAACCCCATCTACAACAAATATCATGGAGAAGAATGTCAATTGGGCATCTCAGTACACAACTAGGTGGAATGGGTCAGATAAATACCAAGTGTAAGGGCCATGGCAGGATCAACATGTTGTTGACATGGTTGAAAGAGTATGCAGTTGTAGGAAGTAGGAATTAATAGGACTCCCTTGCAAGCATGTCATTGAAGTCCTAAATGAAAAAGTAGATAATGGTGAGGAACTTGGAGAGTTGCACACTTATGCCCACAGGGTGCACTGCTTATAAACAAGTTTGTTGGTCTACTAACCCCATCTGCAACAAATATCATGGAGAAGAATGTCAATTGGGCATCTCAGTACACAGCTAGGTGGAATGGGTCAGATAAATACCAAGTGCAAGGGCTATGGCAGGATCAACATGTTGTTGACATGATTGAAAGAGTATGCAGTTGTAGGAAGTGGGAATTAATAGGACTCCCTTGCAAGCATGTCATTGCAGTCCTAAATGACAAAGTAGATAATGGTGAGGAACTTGGAGAGCTGCACACTTATGCCCACAGGGTGCACTAGCTAGAAACATGGAAAGCAGTTTATGTGTACAAGGTAGAGCCTATTAAAGGTCGAGCAATGTGGCATATAAGTGAATGTCTAATTAAAATCACCCCTCCTCTACACCATAATCAGCCCGGAAGGCCGAAGAAAAAGAGGAGGCAATTTGTTGAGGAGAAAAGCGAGAAGAAGGGAGACAATGTTGCTAGTTGTAGTGGGAGTCAAATCCATATTGCTAGTGGGAGTGGAAAGCTTACAAGGAAGTTTATCAAAGTAACTTGTAGCAAGTGTAAAACTAAAGGGAACAATACTAGAACTTGCAAAGGCCAAGGGGGTAAGTGATGGGATTTCAACGGATTTTGATGTATGTAAGGGTATAAGTGTCTTTTTAGGATAATGTTATGTTTATGTGTATTGTATGTTTAGTACTTTATGTGTTTTGGGGTTTAAGCAATTTGGAGGTTATTTTTGGTATATGATAGTGTACCCCTATGATGTATGGAAACAATTTACACTGGATTTGATGTAATGGCTTATGTTATGTTTAATGTCTTAATGTTATTCTCATGTATAATTTTTTGTTGTAGAACTTGACCAATATGCCCTTTTAAACAAAACATACAATTGTCATTGATAATGGGTAAACCACAAACAAAATAAATTGACCAATATGCCCTTTTAAACAAAACCACAAACCAAATAAATTGGTCAAAATGTACATACCAAATATAATTACCATTGACAAATTCTTGAAAAACATGTCTTACATTGCTTACATTTTAACCACAAAAGACTACCACAAAGTATTGCCCAAAAGATTACATTGCTTAAACAAGATACTACCAAAAACATTAAAACACTACCCAAACCATTACACTTCAATATACTGCTTAGAAACCACCCAAATCATTACACTTCAATATACTTCTTATAAACCAGAACAAACAGGAACAACATCCAACTGCACAACAGGTAACACTTGAGTCTTGTGTTGTGTGACTTGAATTTGTTGATTGACCTCAGCAGCCCATGTATAATAGTTGTTGAACGTGCACAAATTGGACCTTCAAACTAGACAATAAATCGACATTTGGATCCCTGCAAAATTTAAGAAACAAAAGAAGATCGTAACATGTAATGGGAGATTTATGTTGAAACCCAAAAAACAAAAAAAAAAAACCCTTTGCATACCTCAGTAGGGCATCCCCAGAAGCGTCTACATGGATTTTTGTAAGTCCATGCTATGTGACCTATAGCCATTTTACCACAAAAACAAATTACCATTTTTTTATTTTGATTTCTTGAAGAAATCGAAGATGATCGCAGAGTTGAAGAAGACGTAGTGGAGAACGACGACAAAGAGGGATTGTGATTCATTCTTTAGGACTCATTTATTAATATAAATAAGGGGCATAATTAGGGAATGACCAAAATACCCCTTATTTGACTAGTCAAACATAACTTAACAGAGGGAAATAGAAAGAAGTTAACACATTGGACCAAATATGCAAGAAAATGAAAACTTTGGACTCGTGGTGCTAGCCCAAACTTTTTTGGAGCAAAGTGACAATTTTGAGCACACCACATGGACCATTTGTGCAGTTTGTCTAAAAATAATTATCTCACATTTATAAGAAACCTTAATTACTTTCATTTAATGCGCCCATTCCCGCATTAAATGAACATCATTTCCACAAATTACTTTTAATTAAAATAATTCAAACGGTAAAAAAAACATTTAGGGTTTTCACAGTTGTCAAACTATTTTATCTGATTGAATTCCATTTTGAAATTCGAAGGTATAAAAACGCCCCCATTTCTTAGCAAGAAAGCTTTACATTTCCTTAATTTTTTTTATTTTTCAAATTTAAAGTTTTATCAAATATGGATATGTACTAAATTTAAAATGTTTTAAATCTAGATAATTGATATATATTATTTGAATTTGAATATTTATTTATTATTCAAATAGTGAATTTAAATAGTTAATATTATTTATAATAGAGATTTATGAATTTGAATATTAACCACTAATGTTTTATTAATTATTACATGGTGTCCTCGTAATTAATTAAAATTAATATTAGTCAAATAAATTTATAGAGTTTTAAATTTATCCCTTATATATTGGAATTGTATCTACTGTTAGGAATGAGATTAAAATCGGACCGGAACTTAGGGATGAAAATGGGTCAAAACCCAGACCGGATAGACCTGGAACCGGTTAATGAAATTTTATAGAACCGGAAACCGAACTGGTATATAGGAACCAATTCCAGTTCGGTTTCGGGTACGGTACCGGGTAAAGTGGATCTAGAACCGGAAAACCCAGAAATATCAAAATGGGTAGGTTGGAATCGGATAAAGTGAGTTTAGAACAGGAAAACCTAAAAAACCAGAATTTTTTGGCAATTACTTATTACGTAGTGTGTTGAACTTTGAAAAAAATTCCATATTGATATCCCGACTTCGGGGACTTTAAGTCATTAAATATGAAACCAATATTGACAAAATTATAGTCTAAAATCTTGCAAAAACTCTAAACTATACTCCGGAAAAAACTGCATGTCAATTTGATGGTAAACGAATGAGATATACATGTGTGAACGTTTTCACAGAATACAAAGTACAAAAACAAATAGTTTAAATGTTGAAGATTTTCAGCTTTGATACCCCAACTTCGGGGAACTATAAGTAATTGAATATTAAACCAAAAATGACAAAATTATAGTTTAAAATCATGTACAAACTTTAAAATACATGTTGGAAAAAACTGCATGTCCATCCGACTTCAAACAAATTAGATATATATGTTTTAAAACATTCATAGAATACAAAAAAGTTGAAAAAGTAAAAACATACAGCTTTGATATCTTGACTTTGGGGGACTATAAATAAACGAATATAAAACTAAAAATGATAAATTTATAATCTAAAATCATATACAAATTCTAAACTACACTTTGGAAATAAACCGTATGTCAATCAAAGTTAAAACGAATGAGATATGCATGTTTTAAATGTTTCACAAAAACCGGTTCCGGCCCCTAAAAGTAGTTTCGGTTCCTAACATCGATTCCGGTTCTTAGACCCGGTTTACCCGGACCCGATGACCCAAACTCGAATTACCCGGAACCTGGATGAAGTCAATTTTTAAACACGGGATCGGAACCAGTTCTAACGGTTCCGGTTCCAGTCCAGTTTTTCAGTTTTCAATCTCATCCCTAATAATATATACAATTCCAATATATAAGGGGTAAATGTAAAACTCTTTAAATTTATTTGTCTGATATTAATTCCAATTAATTGCAAGGACTCAATGTAATAATTAATAAAACACGAGAGGTTAATATTCAAATTCATAAATCTCTATTATAAATAATATTAAATATTTAAATTCACTATTTAAATAATAAATAATATTCAAATTTAAATAATCATATTTAAATTATATATATATATATATATATATATATATATATATATATATATATCCATTTTCTAGATTTAAAACATTTTAAATTTGGCTTTTATCCATGATGTATGCTGATTTAGTTATATCTTTTATACATTATCATTATTATTTTATGCTACATTTGTGTTAATTCTAGAACAAAATGTGCTTTATTGTGTTTGAAATATGTTTTGCAGTAACGAATACATGATCGGAACAAAAAGGAAGCATATGACAAGCTGGAAGTAGGAAAACAGGAGATAAAGCAAAAAGAAGTCAAAGAAGGATGTTGTTGGACAGCTTGACCCTTCGTCAGTGTTTTGGACATATATCATGACTCATAACTCCAAGTGACAAGATTCTAAAGGTTCGGAAAACTAGACACAATTTCGGATGACTTTCTTGTTTTGAGAAAATGTTGATTCCTAACGAACACTCCGTCGTGATCACAAACACGCCGTGGTGAATGGAATATTCGAAATTCTTGGCACCGACTTGGGGAATAGGGGATTTTTAATCAAGAACACGTCGTGTTTGTGTCCAAACACACCAAGTTGAACTAAAACCTATAAATAGAACCGAAAATTAGACTAAATGATATATCATACACCCTAGATCAATTCCTTCGATTATAAACCCCCAAGAAGCCATTTTGAGGGTCTAGAAGGCGGTCGGAAGGCCATTAAGTTGACATGAGCGAAGATTTGAAGGATTAAAGAGCAGATTCATGCCGCTAATCATATGGTTCATTTTTCCGACCAACATTAGCATTTAAATGTTATTCTATATACATTTACTTTCTGATTTCGGTGTTAAAACCATTTTATTTGTGTTTATTATTGAATAAATCCTTCATTTTGTGGATTAATTGTTATTTGGATTGTTTATTTGTGTTTAATTTATTTTTTCAAGTTTGATTGCAAGACCCATATGTGTTAGAGATTGTTACTTATTCCTTAGGGAAATCTCCAGAAAAGTCCTAAAAATTTAGTCCAATTTATGAAAAAGTCCCAAAATAAATTTTATTTACAGAAAAACACAAAATAACAGTTAAAACTTAGAAAAAAAACCATTTTCGGTCGGTTTCGTAGATTTTGCTGGTATACAGTACTTTTTCGTTAGTTTGTTCAAAATTTTAGGACTTTTCAAAAAATTACATAATAACCACAATATTGGGACTTTTTTGAAATTTATCATGAAATTAATGGATATTATTATTAACAAATCATTTATAAACCAAAAAAATATTTTATTTTAAAAAAATACATTTGTTGCTAATTTCTAGGAATAAATTTGTGGTCTAAGTACTTTATTGCTTCCTGGCCACTCAAATTCTCTACGTTCTTCCTATGCATTGTTGTGGATATAATGGTGAGATGAACTTAGTTAGCATTCCTCCAATGTTGGTGTTCCTCTTATGTTGTTGAATGTAACTACCAACCAACATTCATACCTTACATGTTAACAACCATTAGCTAACACATCTATAAAATGTGAAAGTGAACCGTGAATGATAATTTATATGGAAACAAGTGAATGGTTATTATCTATTTAAATTGTCATTCAAAGTTTAGTTTTTACTCTCGAAAGATGTGTGTAATTTTATGGTTGTTACCGGGTATAATTTGGAGGTTTGGTGGTAGTTAGATTAAAATAGATAATGAAAGATCTATATGTTCGTGTAATGATATTTTCTAATAACACGTGATCATATAGCATCATGTTTAATAGCAACTAGACAGTTATTGATTGTGTATTAATAAATATTATCAACTCTTGTATTGGTCACCCCTAACAGAGTACTTCTCACTATCACACCCACAACAATACATAGGAAGAACATAGAGGCTTTGAAGTGGTCAACAAACAATAAAGAAGTACATAGTCGACCATTCTATTCCTAGAAATTAGCAACAAATGTATTTCCTTTGTTTATAATAAAAAAATAATATTTATAAATGATTTGTTGATAATAATATCCATTAATTCCATAGTAATTTTCAAAAAAGTCCTAATATTTTGGTTATCCGGTAATTTTCAGAAAAATCCTAATATTTTGAGCAAACTAACGAAAAAAGGACAAAATACCGGCTAAATCTACGAAACCGGCCAAAAAGGGTTTTCTCGAAGTTTTAGCCGGTATTCTGTGCTTTTATGTAAACAAAAATTAGTTTAGGACATTTTCATAAATTAGACTAAAATTGTAGGACTTTTCTGGAGATTTCCCTATTCCTTATTGTTGAATTGATAGAGTTTAGATGACCATCTGACTGTGTTGATTTTAGTCAAGGCTGTCCACTAAAGTGTTAACCAAAACCTAAGGTTTGGAATTAAGTAATGAACTTGAATGTGTGTGCATGAGTAGAATAACCATTCTCTACATGATTTAATTCCTATGACCCTTAGGGTTAAATAACATCAAATCTTGCTTAATACGAACTAAATACTCATTTGCATGAGTTTTTGGTCACCGGATCAATGAATTAATAGTTGTGCTGAAATCAAAGGCTTGGTATTAATGAACATGAACCTAATTATATTAGAAATCGATGAACATGAATAAATAAGTCTGTGTGTGCAATTACCTATGATTTTAAGATGTAATTTATCTAAACCCAAGTACCTAAAGAGATTTGTCTTCCAGTCAGTTTATCGATGTTTGATGTGAAGTGGTATTTAAATATTTACTAAAACTTTCTTATTGCTTATGTGTTTTGTTTAACCTATAATCAAACATTCTACATTAATGCACCACCGTTCCCCTTGTGTATGACACCATTGCTTATCAAAAAATACTATACTCGATCGTGTTCACTGCCTGTAAGGTATGGTTTAGATGCGAGAAAATAGAAATTATAAATAAAAAACTAGTGCATTAAATATACAAATCAATCCATATTTGATAAAACTTTAAATTTGAAAAATGAAAAAAAATAAAATGAAGGAAACCCTAAAATCGGTGGGCTCATGTCTTGAGCAGGAAGCTCTCACGTTTTGAGTTGCGATCGAAGGTTTTATCAATTACAAATTTTTCAATCATTCGTCTTTCATTCAATTTCATACAATTTTATTATAGAAAATATGGATCTAGGCTAAATGTAATCATGAACCAATGGCTCTAATACCACTCTTAGGTTTTCTACGCATCAAATACACTCTACAGTAGGTAGCGGAAAAATGAAAACAACGATACACCTAAGTGTACATGTAACCTATAAGAAAGTTACAACTTACATCCTCGCATGTTTTAAATATTGACATTGTCAGTCTTACCATGACTAGGCTCACCCATTCTGATGTAGGGGTTTAAGGCGGTCTCTTTAATTCCTAATGAGGTCGGTTTTTAGAATGTTTCACACTTTCCACCCTCACCGCCCTATTGCATTATGAGAATAGAGTTACAGAAAGGTTTTGATATAGATAATGGTCAATCTAAAAGTATTATAAATACAAGTATAAAATAAAATCCAGTTTTATATAATTAAAAGTGAATTTTGTGTTATCCATAAAAATTGCACATTCTCTTTATAACTTGTTGATGGAGCTCGTGTGGTTAAATAGCACATCAATTTGATACCATAATTAGAGAATGATGTGAGACTCGTGAATTTTAAGCGTAACTTGAGTCAGGGACCACACATTTTTGTATGGGTGATTCACCATCAGTTCAATGATCCACGGTATCCCCGTTATTGAATTTGAGATTAACATAATTCGAGATTAACATCCCATTGATAGTCAATAAATCTCAAAGATCTAGGAATTTCATGGTGATCAAAACTGACAAGGATTTTTGTCTATCTAAATAACTTTGTGGTGTGTTTACGACATCCTTTTACACATCATGAAGCCAAATATGGATCCTAGCCTTAATTTAATACATTGATTTTGGTTGATTATTTATTAAGGATTTTATATATCAAACTAATTGGAATCTTATATTTTGCAGATGTCGATCCCAGTCAACAACAACAACAATCCTCCACTTCCTCCTCCTCCTCCACCAACTCAAAACTCAAGCTTCTCTCTTATGTCAGCTCTAAACAGGGAAAGGCTCGATGAGGATGGATCCAACTATCCTGATTGGATCAGGACCTTGAGATTCACATTGAGATATGAGAACAAATAGTATGTTCTCGAAGATGATGTTCCCGAACTTGGAGAAAATGCTACCCTAGATGGAGTTATTGCCTACAACAAGCACTATGATGAATCGACCAAAGTGTCTTGCGTTATGTTAGCGACCATTGCTTCTGGTCTCCAGAAGAACTTTTAAAATTGGGACACTTATGACATAAACCAATAGCTCGAGGACATGTTCCAAGAGCAGGATAGGCAAGAACGATTCGATATCATTAAGTCCATCATGTCATTTAAACAACAGGAGGGAGCTTTCGTTTGTGTGCACGTCCAAAAGATGAAGTTGTACGTAGACAGACTTCGAAATCTAGGTGTTGAGATACCTAAGGAGTTGACCATTGACATGGTCTTGAACTCACTTTGTAGTTAATATTCATAGTTTATCATGAACTTCAATATGAACAACCTCGATAAGACCTTGATGGAGTTGCATTTCATGCTCAAGACAGTTGAGGTGAAGATGAAGAAACCCAACAACTCCAACCCTACTACTCCAGTCTTGGCCATTGATCATGGTTATACTAAAACGAAAAGGGTTTCTCATCCCAAACGAAAGGGAACGTGTAAGGTCGGACGGTCTAACCAAGGCCCTAAGAGAAAGATCCAAGTTGAGATAGCTCATTCTGTTGATCCAAGTGAGGTAGTTTGTTTTTATTGCCAGTCAAAGGGACAGTAGAAGCGTGGTCCCCTAAAACTCTATAGCACATCTACTTCTAACTCTTGGATTCTTGATATAGGATGTGGTACTCACATTTTCTCTGATATTCAGGGACTAAGACAAGGTAGGAAGTTAAGGCATGGTGAGCTCAACCTGATCATGGGAAACAGGCACAAGATAGTTGTTAAAAGGATTAGGAACTATGAGTTAATGCTTGGTGGTGGTGTAATATTTCCATATTTATACATATTTTTAGGCAATATTTATTTACATTTCTATTAATATTTTGGTTATTTTTATAGAATAATGGTACTTATAAGTTTAAATTATTATTTTGCAGCCAAATAGAAGCATCTTCGAAGATAGGGACTGAAATTGATAGAATATGGAACTTTGGAGGATTGAAGAAAAGAAGAATGGAAAATCACCCAAAAGACATACTCACGACATGAATAATTCATGATTCACGATGTGAGTGGAGAATTCTAGAAGATATGTATGCGGGTGAAAGAGTCCTTGCCGAACATGCTTATCGCATATTCACGACGTGAATCCTTATGGTTCATGACATGAACTTGGGAAAGCAGAAAACTATAAAGTCCCTTGCCCATTATGATTTGGAGGACTTTTGGCTGGTTGAAGGGTTTCCAGAAGATGATTTTTAGAAGAGGCGAAGTTTTGGAAGAAGGCTTTCAACACCAAAGGAGTAGAGGATCATAATTTAGTTTACTTATTTGATACTTATCAACATGTTTGCCTATTTAGTTTGTGTTTGTTTGTTAGTTGCTATTATGAGCAACTGAATCTAGCTACTCTTGTCTAGCTAAATGAAGCTTCAAACTTATGAATAGCTTAATTTACATGGATTTATTTAGTTAGTGAATTGCTTGTGTTTGATTTCTCGTTACCTAGCATGCTTATGTTTGTTTCTTTAGTTGGTTAATTTCATGTTCTGTGTAGCTTAGTGACCATTAACTACATGAACTTGTTTACCTAATGATTTAGTGAACATTAAATTGTTAGAGCTAGGATTGACCAATGTTAGTTAGTAATTAACGTAAACAAAATTAGTTGTGCTAGAGAACGTAGATTATGACTATAATTGTGTTCGCATAATAAATTTTACATAGCATATTCATAATCATAATTGGTTCCGTGTTTAATTGTGTGTGACCGTACATAGTTTTACATGAATTAATTAATTATTGGTAAAGTTAGACTTAAATTACTAATATAATAATAACCAACTTTATAATCCATAATTATTAGCTGGCCATAAGGATGAAGTGTATTCGAACTAGATAAGAGTATTTTAGTTATTGATTGAATTTGACTTAAGTTAGAACTATCTTGTAAAATTAGATAAAACCCCTTTTTAAACTTGTTAATAATTAGGTTAATTTGATAGCAAGTAGATTAATTAGTAACATCGTTCCCTGTGATTGACACTCAACTTACCCAACTATTCTATAATTCGACTAGGTACACCGCCTAGGTTTATGTCAGTTAGTTAAGGTAGTTAGGTTATAAATTATAAAATTAGTGGGTACTATTGTGCACATCAAGTTTTTGGCTTCATTGCCGGGGAACGGCTTAGTTAATTATTAGTTTGTTTGCTTTAAATTAATCGATCCTTTTTGTAGGCTAAATCCGGCAAGAAGTTACTTTTCTATTTTAATTTTTTTCCTGCATTACAAGACTCGCTACGTGAATCTTTAAGATTCACGACGTGAGAACGGAAGTCCTTAGTTTTGTTTATTTTAGTTCATTTTTCTTAGTTCAGCTTTACGTTATCTTTTTGTTTTTTTTTTCAGGAGTTCATGACCAGAGGTTCTAACACACCTTTGGTGCTACCACTTGAAGATCCCAAGTCTGCAATTCACAAAAAGAAGGATAAGAGAGAAAAGAAGATAAAACACCACAGAAAACACCTTTACAAGAATTCAAGTTAGTGTTCTCAAAGAAATCAGGAAAGAAAACGGGGGAGTCAAGTTCATCTTAAAAGAACAAGAGCAAGCTTGAACACTTAGATCAAATACCCGTCCAAACCGAGTCTAAATACGATACCGAGCCTGAATTTGAAGAACATACAAGTGAACCTAGAAATGAGCCAAGGAACGAGATGGAGAATATTGAAGAAATGTTCATGGGAGCTTACATAAAGAGAATTTGAGATGATGTTGGTCCAGGCTTTGTACAACCCGCTATTCCTGCCACTGCCACATTCGAGCTGAAAGGACATATCCTTTCTGTACTAAAGCATATCCCATTCTATGGAAAAGATCATGAGGATGTGTTCAAGCATTTAGATGAAGTGATCGACATTGCTAATTACTTCAATGTCCCGAATGTTAACAGAGATACCGTCTTGCTAAGGATGCTTCCCGTTACCTTTAAAGGAGCTGGAAAGGATTGGTTAAAAGCACTTCCACCTGGTACAATCACTACTTGGGCTCAAATCCGTGAGCAGTTTCTAGACCAATTTTGTCCACCATCCAAGATAGCAAAACTCAAGAAGGCAATAACTAATTTTGAGAAAACCCGAGGGAGTCATTTTACGAAGCATGGGAGCGTTATAAAGGGTTGTTAAGGAATTGTCCTCAACATGACCGTAACATTCAACAAGAAGTGTCCATATTCTATGACGGGGTCAATGTGATGACAAGACAACTCCTTGATTCTCAAGGACCACTTACGAAGAAAAATCTGGGCGAGGTCAAGGAATTGGTTGAAGAATTCGCAAAGCATTCTCGTGAATACCATGATCCAAGGAATGAAGTGTGAAAGGAGTTGGGGTGCACATTTTGACAAAATGGCAGCTATGATGGCAATGCTCAACACTATGGATAGTAGATTGACTCAATTGGACCAATCAATTCATGCAATTCGAGTTGGTTGTGAGAGATGTAGTGGCTCTCATTTGACAAAGGACTGCAATTTGGATGAATATGGGAACAAGAAAGCTCAAGTTTGCTATTCGAGCGGGGCCAAATACGATGACGAATGAAGAAAACCGAAGAAAGAATGGCTGCCTTACGATGAATACAATAAGCAAAAGGAAGAAAAATATAGACAAACTGGCAAAGGATTCTACCAAAGAGAGAAACCACTAGCTGAGAAGAAATCAGAATTAGAGACCATGTTGATGAAGTTTATGGAAGCTTCAGAATAAAAAAGGCATGATGCTACTGACACTGCAATGGAAGAGCAAAGAACTATAATGAAGAATCATCATGTAATGATGATAGATCAGCAGGTATTAATAAAAAAATCCGCAAGCCTCCATCAATAACCTTGAAGTACAACTTGGTCAACTTACCACTTTGGTTAATGAGAAGATGTTCCCGAATAATGTTGAAAAAAGAAGACCCAATATCACGTAATGGCCATAGATAATTAAGAAGATGCGATTTCTGAGTTCCTAGAAGCCTTAGAAGTGGAGCCAAAGCCATCTGAACCAAAGCCTAAGAACATAAAACTCGAAAACGAAGAATCTGCTGGAATACCCAATTCACATCATGAGCTTGCTATGCTCACGTCGTGGGCTCAGTCTGAACAGAAGAAATCCGTATATGTTCCAACGTATAAACTACCTTTGTCATTCCTGTCTAGAGCTAATCTCAGTCCACTATAGAGAGAACATCGGAAGTTTATCAAGCAATTAAAGGGTATTCCTATTAATACTCCTTTTATTGATTCACTTGCAAAAGTTCTAGAATATGCTAAGTTCCTTCAGGATTTAATAGACACTCGACATGAATTGAAAAAGAGTTCTAAGTGAACAAAGCTCAAGGGCTGTGTTGGGAGAGATACCTAAGAAGATGGGAGATCCTGGACGCCTCACTCTTCCATGTGAGTTTGGTAATAAGTTGAATACATATACTTTAGCCAATTCTAGGGCTAGCATCAGTTTGAGGCCTTTCTTGTTTTATCAAAATTTAAATATTCAGAAAATGAAGGGTACCAAAATGACAATTCACATGGCAAACCATTCAGTGACTCACCCAAGAGGGATAGTACAAGATATCCTAGTTAAAATTGGAAAATTCGTTTTCCCAGTTGATTTTGTGGTGTTGGACATGAAAGAAGATCCAGATGTTCCAATTATTCTTGGTCGCTCGTTACTAAACACTGTTGGGGCTTTAGTTGATATACATGAATCTAAGCTAACCTTGAGAGTTGGGGATGATAAGGAAATTTTTAGAATGGAAGATGGATTTCAAGGATATGATGTTAAGGGTGAAGTGTTAAATATTGATGAATATAATGAACTTGAAGAATTGGAAAGACTCATGGAGGAAGAAATCAAGATAATTGATCAAGTCAAGCGCACTAAACCAAGGGTATCCATTCCATTTTTCATTGAGGTCATTACTTATACAAAACCAATATCTTTGGCGAGTAAGGAAACTGATGACATGTCTAGTGATGAAGAGGAGGTAACATCAAATGTGACTAGCCTAGTGGTGAAGAAGGAGGAGGATATTATGAAGCTTAAATATGATGAAAAATTAAAGATTCAAGGGATCAACTGCACGCTCGATGGAAACGAAGTCAAGGCTAAAAAAGAGAATTCTAAAAAGGCTTATATTCATCGAGTGCAAGCTTACAAGAGGCGTTTGAAGGAGAAAAAGATCCTGGTGGTGGACTCTTCTGACGAGTCGACATAGGAGGCACGGAGTCTAGCTTAAGACTCCTCAAAAAGAAGTGTTTCTCGGGAGGCAACCCGAGTTTGGTTTGCGTTTTTTCTTTTTCTTTTTAGTTTTTGCATTTTCGTTTTATAAACATCGATCATATCATCCAACTCACTTTATTTATAATTAAACATTGAGTGTGGGGTCCCTAAAAATGAAGTGGTAATAATTAAGAATCTAGTTAACGGACAAACTTGGAATTAATAAAAAAAATTGTCATGCAGTATTCACGACGTGAATCATTATGATTCACGACGTGAGTTCTGAATGAACCGGACAATATATCATTGATACATATCAGCCCATTTTCTATTAAATTAAATGGCCCAAGACTAATCCATTTCTGATGAAGAATGAATGGCCCAAAATTAAGCCCAGATAGGACTCACGACGTGAATCCTTAAAGATTCATGATGTGAACTGTGACAAATTCGGTACCACAGATTAAAGTACATAGATCACTCTTTGACCAATTCATTCTTTATTCCCCACAAAGTGAAAGCAAAAATTGGTCCCCCCTTACTCCGATTTCGGCCGACATACATTCTATTTTCGTTTTTGCTTACATAACCATTCGATCTAAGGTAATACTTCATTATTCTCATGACTAATTCTTCTTTAATAGTTGAAACTTAGGGTTAGGGTTTGTATTTATTTGAAATGTCGAAAATGTTCCCTAAAAAATGTTGATGATTTGTGGTTGGAATTAGTATAGCAGTAAACCCCATTGACATTGTTGACCTGATTTGCGTCCTGATATTATCGATTCTGGTTGCTGCATTACGAACTCATGACGTAGATCTTTACGGATTCAGGACGTGAATCCTAGGACTTAATAACTTCAGTTCTGTTTACTTCTAATCTTTTGTTATGTTTTTTTTGGTTGTGTTTTATGTTTATTTATGTAGTTATGGCTCCCAGAAGAGACATTCCAACCGGGGTTGCTAGTCTCCACCCATTTTACAATTTTCCAAAAACTACGCCCCGAGAAATTTTGACACGATGGAACAATCGGTTGGGGTGGCTTCACAACCAGGAATTTGCTATTGCCCCCACTATTCAGTGGGCGCGTTTGAGGGTAGTTGGGCTTTAGGTTGTCCCCATTTATTACCAAAATGTTTCTTGGAAATGGTTTTTCATTCACTTGCTCGGGATGGCTCAATATTTTTCGTGTCCAAGAGCAGGTCTATAAGTAGTTGTGTGTAGAGTTTTTCGCCACAATAACATTCCAAGAGAATGTCGAAGATCCACATTATCAACAACCACTGGTCTTTCGTCTTAGGGGGGGGTATCAAGAATGTAGCCTCATCGAATTTTCTAGGAGGGTTGGTATATATGATCACAAAGAGGAGATGGCACCTGAATTTGGAATGTTTTTTAGGGAGGCAGCTAGATGGTATGAAGATGGTACTACTGGGTTTGCTTTCTGGCATAATATTGCCTCCGAGATATTCAATTCCAGAGTATCCCCCGAGAGCAGCATTCACTCTCCTATCCACCATTTACTCCACCAACTGATCACTTTCTCCATCAATCATAGAAGGCATGGGGACAAGGTGAGAAAGCGGAATCTTTTCTTTTTATGGTGCATTTTGCAGCCGGGAGTGTGTTGCAACACTCCTTACTTTTTAGCATGCTTCTTGGCTGACCCTTATACCATTTCTCGCCTGAGGAGCCCTATTTGTGGAGGGAATTCATTACCCGGTTGGCCCGATCGTATGGGTTACTGGTACCCAATATCACTTGTTCCATGACCTGCATGGATGGTCATGAGTTTAGCATGGGGTATTTGGAGACCATGCAGGTGATCCAAAATTTTGGAACCCACTAGGGTGTTGTGGAGTCGGATGATGAGGGTGGTGAGCAGCAGGGTGACCAACCCGAACCACAGCAAAGGCCAAGGCGGAGGAACATGAGAGGAAAAGGAGAGAGAGGGTATCCAATGCATCCACCCGCACCCAAAGTTGGATCACATATTGGGGATGATATGGCTGGGTATTTCAATGAGCTCTTGTTGAGTGTTAATTGGATTGGAGGAACGGTAGAGAATATGGTGCAACATTTCCATGTGGAGCAGCCTCCTCACCTAGGGTATCATTACCCAATTTGCCCGAGGTGGACAGAGTATTGTGGACAAGGAGGAGATGGGGAAGGCACTAGTGGAGCTCGGGATGAAGAGGAGGATGATTGATCGCTAGTTGTTCTTATTTGTTTTAGTTTTTATTTCGTTTGGTTTTGATTTGTTGGTTGAACACTTTGTATGGATTGTTAAACACTTAGATTACTATTATGTTACTTTTGTTTCCTTTTGGTTGTTTGAACTACAGCTTGCTAAGGATTCTTGGGAAGGGAGTAGAGTCTAGTCAATAGTCGTTACGAGTTTAGAGTTACGAGTCGAGACCCACAATTAAAAATAAGTGCGGGGTGAGTCAAGAAAGAGGATAAAATTTGCAAGGAATGATAGAAATTTTGCATTCAGAAGTCTCTTTATTAATTCAGACATTGGAGTAGGATGCTAAAAGTAATAAGAAGAATGGGCAGTTTCATTTTTCAATTGCCCAATTTTCACGACGTGAGCCTCTACTATTCACATCGTAAGTTCGATTTGATCTTGCCACTTCTATCCCAGGGGAGTCTGTTCCTTTTTCTCCCTTTTATTGCTTTTGAATTTTATTTTTTGCATACAATGAGGGCATTGTATGTAATAAGTGTCGGGTAGGGGGTATAAAAAGTAAATTGCTAGATAATTTGTAAATTTTAATATTTTTAAAATTTTTACTAATTGGATCTAGTAGTAATAATTTGAACTACAGTTGATAGTGTTATATGGGATGATCCGATAAGAGCTCAAATGTTTAGTTGAGCCGATACACATTATGGTGCATTTGTGGCCTCTTTTATTCTAGTGAAATCATGGGACCAAAACACAACCTCGCTTAGTTTGAGGAATGTAATATGTTTAGCTGCCTAAACCTGAATTGTATCCGGGAAAGCTATGTCTTAACCAATAAAGGTTGAAGTTAAGTGCCCCTGCTTAAGCATGTAGGTTTTTGAGTGATATTAAAAAAGTGAGATACATGTAAAAAAAGAGAAATTACAAAAAGTAAGCAAGTTGAAGAATTATTGGAGCATAAAAGTATCAAAGTATGAAGATCAAAGATCGAAAATTCTAAAGTTTCAAAATTTGAAGATACCAAAAATACACAACATGAAGTGAATTCAAAGAAATCAAAGATAAAACATCAAAGAGAAGAAGAATTCAAGAGCTCCAAGTTGTGGTATCTTTTAAAAAGTTGTAATTCTCTAGTTTACGTATGCATGGGTGGCTTTATAAAAATACCTTGAGGTTAAGGTAGTCTTCTGCGGATGGATTCGGAGGGTTGCATAAAATGAGCATAGTTTAAAAGAAGTGGGCAAGTGTTTATGAGTATTGTGAGTATTTAGAATTGAGGGGGTTACTTAGGAAAAATTTTAGACACAAATGCATGCGTTGAGGTTTTAGCATAATGGCTGAGCTTGAGTTGGATCGTTCTATGTGATATTGGTGATGAAGGTTTGATTTAATAATTAGATTTGCTTGAGGAAAAGAAAAGCACAATTGTGGGGTATTTTGATATTGCCATATTTATACGTATTTTTAGGAAATATTTATTTACATTTCTATTAATATTTTGGTCATTTGCATAGAATAATGGTACTTATAAGTTTAAATTATTATTTTGTGAACATTAAATTGTTAGAACTTGTTTAAATTATTATTTTGTGAACATTAAATTATTATTTTGTTAACATTTCTATTAATACAATGGTACTTATAAGTTTAAATTATTATTTTGGTCATGTTCTATGTAGCTTACTGACCATTAATTGCATGAACTTGTTTACCTAATGATTTAGTGAACATTAAATTGTTAGAGCTAGGATTGACCAATCTTAGTTAGTAATTAAAGCAAACAAACTTAGCTGTGCTAGAGAACGTAGATTATGACTATAATTGCGTTTGCATAATAAATCTTACATAGCATATTCATAATCATAATTGGTTCTATGTTTAATTGTGTGTGACCATACATAGTTTTACATGAATTCATTAATTATTGTTAAAGTTAGACTTAAATTACTAATATAATAATAACCAACTTGATAATCCATAATTATTAGTTGGCCATAGGGATGAAGTGGATTTGAACTAGATAAGAGTATTTTAGTTATTGATTGAATTTGAGTTAAGTTAGTCTGATCTTGTAAAATCAGATAAAAACCCTTTTTAAACTTGTTAATAATTAGGTTAATTTGATAGCAAGTAGATTAATTAGTAACACTGTTCCTTCTGATCGACACCCAACTTACTCAACTATTCTATAATTCGACTAGGTACACTGCGTAGGTGCATTTTAGTTAGTTAAGGTAGTTAGGTTATAAATTATAAAACTAGTGGGTACTATTGTGCACATCATGTTGTTTATCTTCATTTATTAAATTGTTGTTTTTTGCCTGATATGGCATGAAACATTGTTTATTTTCATGCACTTTATAAGGCTGGTTATCGTTTTTGTTTTGATAATGATAATGGTGACATTTTGGCTTATAAGAATGGTTATTTTTATTTTCAAAGCTAGTCCTTGTAAAGGTGTGTATGAAAGTGTTGGTTGTATAGCTGAAGTTGATAAACTATTAATGAATGTTGATTCTTCTAATGGTGAATTAGATAAATCATGTTTGTGGCATTGTCGACTTGACCATATAAACAAAAGCTCCAATCGGATGGGACCTTGGAACCATTTGAACGCAAGTAAGATGATGTATGTGAATCTTGCTTACTTGGCACGATTACAAAGGCACCATTTATAGGTCATTGTGAAAGAGGCAATGATTTGTTGGATCTCATCCACATTCATGTTTGTGGACTATTCAAATATTCCACAAGACATGGAGAAAGATACTTCATGACTTTCACTAACGATTTTAGCAGATATGGATATATCTATCTAATCAAACATAAGTCAGAAACCTTTGAGGTCTTCAAAGAGCTTCAAGATGAAGTAGAGAACCAATTGGGCAGAAAGATCAATATACCCTGATCCGACAGCGGTGTAGAATATTTAAGTCTTGAATTCTACGATCATCTTAAGAATTGCATAATAGTTTCACAAGTGTCTCCTCCCAGAACACCACAATTGAATGGTGTGGCCGAGAGAAGAAATTGATCTTTATTAGATATGGCTCGATCTATGATGAGTCGAGCTACACTTCCGATATCTTTTTAGGGGTATGCCTTAGAGACATCCGCCCACATTCTAAACCTCGTACCCACTAAGAAGGTTGCTAAAACACCCTATGAGATGTGGAATGGGACACATCCTTCTCTATCACATATAAAAGTTTGTGGTTGTGAGGCTTTCGTTTGTTGCGAGGCGAATAATAAATTCGAGCCCAGATCAGAGAAGTGTTACTTCATTGGTTATCCATAGACCAATCGGAAACACATCTTGATATTCTTCAAGTAGCGCTGGCATTGGTCCCTCTTTTTGCAAAACCTACTCTTCTTTTGCATCATCTTTCACAACCAACAAGTAAACAGTCTTTGTATGGTCCAACACCTGCTCCACTTCCCTTTTGATGGGTTTTGAGCAGAACATCAATCCTATGATGTACATGAAAACCTTAAAGATTTGGATCTAGTTTGTCTAATGAACATGCAATAATCATACAAAGCCATAAACCCTAGATCTAGCATACAATAATCAAATCAACATATGAATTAGGGTTTAGATCTTACCTTGATTGTTATGTAGCAATAACAATCAGAAATCTCCTTGATCTTGACTCTTGAAAGCTTAGTGCCTCAAATGTTGCACCTCTAATGGATTCAGAAACACCATGAACAACAAGATGACTTAGTAGAAGGAGGAGGGGCACAAAAAACGTCTAAGAACCCATAGGAATTACTTCCACACGTTTTTGGGGCCTCATAGGTTCCTTATATAGTGAGGCTATTAGGGTTTTGAACTAGGAAACCCTAATCTGACTGCTTAGGCCCTAAGCATCCCATGGACTCCCTTCTTAGAAGCCTTGGACGTATTCTAATGGGTTTCCCATAGATTTCGTCCATTCCAACTTCTATGGAGTCCATTAGCAAAATATTCAACTATCACACAATTGACAGTTCTAGTCCCCTTTATTTAGTTAATGTCTTCTAGCCAGAGAATTAATTCTTGGCTAATATTAATTAAACAATATGATTTCTCCTTTAATATATTATTCTTATAATATATTAATAAATCATAATTAATCCTCTTTATCCTTAATTCATACTATCAGTTATGGCCTTAGACGCCTAATCCAACAGTCTTCCACTTGGATAAGTCTAATAACTATTCTGCATATGACTTCGGAACTTGATCAGCAATCATAGCTTTCAAAAACCGCTGTCAGCTCTAATCTTATTAGATATGCATCCTTTATATAAGCGATCTCCTTTATTCTAGATATCGTATGAACTGATACATGGATTAAATATTACTCTCTGTTCATGTGTTGTTTCCCGATTTCCGATTTATGACGACTGACAATAGACTACAATTGAACACATCAACCTAGTCCCCGCTTGGCCAAGTGCTTAGGGTGTCATCGCTAAATGATCGAGGGACCCACAGATATCGCTTTTATCCCACCTTGTGTAAAAGGAACGGATAAACTTCGACTCCAATGCTTACTTGTATCTACTCATCAAATCACACACAACAATATGTTTTATAACACCAAGTTACTAGTGCGTTTACATATTAACAATGTGCAACCGACTTGCATAATACAACTTACACGTCTCGGTTTCAAGAATATAAGATATTATCATCTCACCAATCACTCGTGATAAAATCCATGAAGCGATCCAAGTGAGCGTGGCTTAATCCAATACTCTAATCTTATAGCAACACTCATGAACTCTGCAGCAAACTTGTGCTATGTCTAAGCACTTTAGACAATCTAGAGACAGATTCATGACAGTCTTCTTTCATACCTACTTCCAAAATATGATTGATTGTGGATGGTTTGAATTATCTTATTATTTGGGAAGTCAAAACAGGCAAAGTGAAACACAATAATAATACTTAATCCTATATGGCGCTAAAAATTTTGAGTATAAATAAAACACCTTTTATTTAGTCACCATATTGATTAGTCATTATTCATTGTCTAATGTTTCCGATAATCAACTTAACACTTGAATTATAACAATAGTTGTCCCATGCTCCAAACAGGGACACTTTGTTTACCTATGCTCCTTACTTTGATTAGTCATTATTCATTGTCTAATGTTTTGGATAATCAACTTAACACTTGAATTACAACAATAGTTGTCCCATGCTCCAAACATGGACACTTTGTTTACCTATGCTCCTTACTTTGTGAAATAGATCAATTGATAACATTTCCAATGAAACTTATTTCACAATCCCTAGTCCTTATCGTAAGTGTAAGAACAAAAAATTCTCGCCACTACTAGAATATGTTAGATTCTAACATTTTATGCAATGATCTTTTTGTAATGTCATAGAGCCAAAGTCACCAAGACTTTGCCAATGAAATTACAAAATTCTCTATTGGAGATTGTTACAAGACAACTCCATAGATATGAAGTCTCATATTTAAAGTACATTTCTTTGAACATCTTTCTTGCATAAAAGTTTCTAATCTACATAGATTCCTAACATCCAACTCCCAGTATGGAAACATTTATACTTTCCATATGACAACTTATTCTAAATATATTCCTAGTTATTCATAATAATGCCAATATGGTCCGTCAATTACTATACTCCCAACTGCTCACAAGCGTCCAATCCTAGGCGAACCTTAGATTGTCCTTGACGGTTGTTTAATTAATTTTGTCAATTCCGGTTCTAGTCCTTTTTCCCTCTTAATGTTCTAGACATTTGGAAAATTTTAGAACGGTCAAATATTACAGCAAATGCAATCGATCCTATACCCGAAGCATATGGGGCACGATTCATAATGAAAAACGTGATACTTTACTAGTCTCTTGCTATAATATTGTCATATATAGAATTCCTTTATGTTGAATCTTTTCAACATAACATCCATATATGTCCTTAGACTAAATTCAATTAAAATTTCTCGATCTAAGCTTTTAGATTTCGAAACGATGTATAATATTTTCTCCCTTAATTATAGCAAAACAATTATTCAACCTCTGCAACTTTGCAAAGTGAAACTTGTGTTTTTTTATAAAATTAATATTGATAACTTGGAATACTTAAAATAATAATCATGCTCCCACTAACATGATGATTATATCCATACCAGCATAACATTTATGCTCCCACTAGCTTTGACATGTATTCAAAAAACGGTTTGACTTCTAGAAAGCAATACTTATTGACTTCCAAAGTTCATATTTCTAATACGATATGTTTCGATAAGCCTTTATCTAAGCTTCTCAAATTCATGCACCTTTCCTTAGATAACTCACATGTGTGTCTAAAAAATTCTAGAACTTACAGCAATAAGTCTCAAATATTCAAAATAATTGCCAAATCTCACAATTCAAACTATGAAGAGGGATGTCGTAATCATAATCGAATTTAAGAATGCAATTTACATAATCGCTATCTCCTTAAAACCTTCCTAGTGAAAGCGTTTCCTCACAATCATTTTCATGAAGGAGAGAAACCTTATGACACTTAGATTTTATGTTGTATGTGTTCCTATCCATGTGAATTTTTCATAACCGTCATCATATGAGAATGTTTGTGACAAATCTAAACTCATATGGATTGAACTTGTTCATTCTTAATTTCTTGCCATCAAGAGTCCTACCATTGCTTCCAAGTTATTTAGAAGCTCACCTATACTAGTCAATGTACTCATTGAACAAGATGCTTGTCTTTATGAAGTCTATTGAGAACACATAAAACTCATATGCATAGTTGACCAAACTGGAATGGCATAAAAACAAGAATATATCAACACGATAGGTTACACACCTCAAGTCGTGTGCTAGTGTTTAACTATGTTTATTCTTGATTTGTTCTTGAACCTTTTCAAGATCATTTAGACTCCCACTGACCTCTTGACATATAAGATTCTCTTGTCAATAAACATTTCTTGACAAACAATATTCAAGAATTAGTGCGGATTCTTATCAAGACAAACACTACACACAATTGGTCTTAGTTGGTCTTTGTCTTATCCAAGACATCACAACTTACCAATTTCAAACGTATAAGAGCACGCAAAACATTTTTCTACTCCACATTTGATGAGTGTGTTAAAACCTTGTGAATATGTGTCATTCAAGTCACAATCTTGGAGTATGACTCCAATACTTGATTTTGGAATGAAGTATGACTCATCCTTCTGATTTAACCATTTCAACAATTTACGATTCCTCTTCTTAGCCATACTAGTGCACTAAGATGTCCTTAGAGGATCAATTGTGATAAGGTTCTTAATCATTAAGACGATCATAAAACATGATACTAAAGTACTCTCCCATCTTTTCAGATTGGTGAAACTTTTATCTATTTGCCTATTTGATTCTTCTTATTCGTTCCGCCATTCATTGAAACTTTTCAATGATTCAGAATTATACTTAATCTTTTAACCATAACCACATTTACTAGACTTTTAGCAAATTATGATGAATAATATTATTGTTCTTTGTGGTGGACTTGACTAGTGCACAACATTGTGTACCAGTTCTCCTAGTCCTTCACTTGACACTTGGTCAAGGAACTAGTCTTAATTTTCCAAATATGAAGGTTCTCATTTGTCATATACTACAAGTTGGATGATTCTAAGTTTCTGTTCTAATGAAACTCAAGCGACAAGAATCTTTCCTTATTTTGTATATTCTCGATATTGCCACAAATAACATAACTAAGAATCACACCCATTTCAACATTGCTAAAAATAGAAATACACAAACATCAATTTTCATACATGCCATATCAAAGAAATAAATAAGACAAAAACCAAAATTTATTTGATTTATAAAAGGTGCAGAAAAACTTGTCCTTACAATGCAATTCAAATTAAAACTATGATATTACATATTCTTAAGCAATCTATCGTAACTCTAAAAGTAGTAGCTCTAAAAATCCAATCATTGAATCATGTGATCGAAATCTATTTCTTCACGATCAGATTTAGCGCACTTCTTCCTTTAAGCTTCCTGTCTTTTCTTCGATCCTACAAAACATTATAATGCAATCTTATCACATCATGTATTGTAAATCAAAAAATAGGAACTTATAGAGTTAGTTAATGGATTCTACCTGAAGTAGAGTCATACGTCTTGACTCTCCCATCTCTTAGATCTCTCAGGTAGAGAGGAAAACTTCGTCTCCAATGCCCCTTCTCTTGGTAAAAAAAGAAAATTGACTCTTTTGGAACAACACACGAAACTACCTCAAACTTTTCCTTTCTCTTATGGTCAAACTTTTTGACCATGGCATGCCTTTCATTGCCATTGCCTATGTCCATGGAGGTTTGGAAGCCAGATCTACCAATCAACTTTTCTTCTCCGGTGCGCCCAATCATTTTTGATTCAACAGCAACAAGCAAATAGGTGAGATCGATGGGTCACATCGTCGTCTATCATATAGTACTCTCTTACGAACTCACTATATGAGTCAGGAAGCAATTGAAGAACCCAGTCAACAACCAGCTTCTCACAGATAACGACTCCTAACATTCTTAACCAGTCAATGTGTGACTTCATCTCTAAGACGTGTGCACACACTTACTTTCCTTCTTTGTGTTTACTTGCCAAAAGGGCTTGAGTGAGCTTGAACTTTTCAAGCCTTCGAACTGCGTCAAGGAGAACAAAAGGAGGAAGTGCGGGAAGTGAAGAATGATCTCTTGTTCCTCAATCGAATCGTGGAATAACATCTTCATGTGGAAAGCTTGTTCCAAGGGATTTGGGAAGACCATAGTTGTTAGATTTTGACATCTACAAAACAGGAGAAAATTCAAGTTAATTGATTAAGTCCTTAATAAAACACCCAAAAGAGATATTAAGGCTAGGACCCAACAAAACATTCTATAATTTTGAAGAGGGATACTGTAATCCAAATTGCAGAACATTTGAAGGTAAGTAAATGATGATTTACCAATTTCCACCATGAAAAACAAAAAGGAAATTTAAGTTTTAAATGAATTGAAACACTAGATCTTTTGAGATTCATTGAACTTTTCAATGGCATGTTTAAATCTCGATTGTGCCCTTCATTTGTGACTGGGATGCCGAGGATCACAAACAAGTTGTGGATAACCACGAAAATTAGCTTGGTACTCTTGATGTTACAAATCACCTAATCAATGTGTCGGTTAACCATACATGCTCCATTGATCTATGATAAACATCAAGCTACCCATTTCCATCCACGGTACACTAATAGACCAATAAGGGTGCAATGTGCAATTTCATGGATTGGCACCAATTCCATATTTTTCCTAAAGTAACTTGTAACGACCCGTTCCCGGTATGTTGATTTATTGGTAATTGTAGTGAGTTTTTCAAGAGGGACTCGGCGAGTTCTAGTCTGACTCACCGAGTAGGGTCGCGCCTGAGGGCACGCGTGAGCCGGGGACTCGGCGAGTCCATATCCCTGACTCGGCGAGTCCATATGTCTGGGTGAAACCCTAAAATCCCTGGGTTGCCCACTATTTATACCACCTTATAGCCCCCATCCTCGCCTCCCTCACCCTGAGAACACAGTGAGAGAACCCTAATCCTCCCTTGAAGAGCTTATATGTGTTTTGGTGCCATTTTGTGAAGGTGTGAAGAAGGAGAAGAAGGAAGAAGCAAGGAGAAGTGTTGTAGTGCAAAGATCCAAGGCCAAATCAGAGTTAATTGAGGTATTTTCGGAGTTCCATCTTGTTATATGCTTTAAACTTCCATTAGAGCTCTCCTAAGAGCTAGTTGATGCTTGTTCCAAGCCTTACACTTGCAAGAACGTCTTATTAAGTCGAAATAGCTATGGATCTGAATGTTGGGGTGTTGTAGAACCCAGATCTACTGTCTTTTTGGAGTTATATTGCATGATAACCATAGATCTACCCATTTTATGCATCTTTTAGCCTTATTTCCCTTATTCATGAGGTTGTGCACGTAAAGTTGGAAACTTTACGTGGTAAATCAGCTTATTAGACTCAGATCTATCAATTGTATGCACTGGATTCAAACAAAATCGAGTAAAAATTAGTTGCATGGCGGCAACTCGGCGAGTCGGAAGAACGACTCGACGAGTTGGGTCGCGAGTCCCGAGTTCTTCAGTTTTATCAGTGTCGAGTGGACGAGGTGAGTTAGAGAGTGGACTCAGCGAGTTGAGGGTGAACTCAGTGATGGAGGGACTCGGCGAGTTGTTCATCAACTCGGCGAGTCCAAGGCAATCTTCTTGGGATCAAGAACAACTCGTCGAGTCTGTTCATACGACTCGGCGAGTCGGATGAAGATTTTCTGAGTTCTTGAATCAAGAGGGTACTCGTCGAGTCAATGCCAGACTCAACGAGTAGAAGTGAGTAAGAGTGAAAAGTGAGAGTGGGACTCAGCGAGTTGGGTGGCCCAACTCGGCGAGTCAGCCCAAAAGATAATTGACTTTGACCGAGGGTAAAAGAGTTATTTTACCCCAAGCGCAGTGTTTAGTATTTGATTGAGTGTGTTTATGGACTTGTAGCCGAGGAGATTCAGGAGCAGCCGTCGTTAGCTTTCCGAGCCACACACTCAGCAGCCAGCTTACGAGGTGAGTTTCCTTCCAGTAGGAACGGGTCTAAGGCCACAATGCCGGCCCGTTCAGTTAGCAGTAGCTTCCGGATTTAGGTCTGATGCAGTAGTTAGTATGTTCGATGCCTTCGTGGCTCGAACAGGATTTGTGTGCTATGTTTTATGTGTTAAGTATTATGTGTTCCGGGCCACGGCCCAACGTAGCATGTCACATATGTGTTATGCTAGTTGATGTGTTATGCTATGCCATGTTCAGTCAGTCAGTTCCGGACTTCGGTCCGATGCAGGGGACAAGGTCCCAGTCAGTTCGGACTTCGGTCCGATGCAGTTAGTTCCGGACTTCGGTCCGATGCAGGGGACAAGGTCCCAGTCAGTTTCGGACTTCGGTCCGATGCAGTCAGTTCCGGACTTCGGTCCGATGCAGTTAGTTCCGGACTTCGGTCCGATGCAGGGGACAAGGTCCCAATCAGTTCCGGACTTCGGTCCGATGCAGTTTCCGGGCTTCGGCCCGATGCAGTGGGCAAGGCCCAATATGTGTTATTATGTGTTATTGTATGGTATGTGGTAGTTTGGGGGAGCTCACTAAGCTTCGTGCTTACAGTTTCAGTTTGGTTTCAGGTACTTCCTCAAGCAAAGGGAAGAGCTCGGGGTGACAGCATCGCACACACCACAGCATAGCTTTTATCCTGGGGATGTCTTTTGAAGTTTTGGATTGATGTTGTATGATACAGTTTTCCGCACAATATTTTATTATGTTTTGGGGATACATCGCGTATGTTTTATGTTATGATACTCATATTATGGTTTTGATTATATTGAAAAACGAAAATTTTTGGGTCGTTTCAAGTTGGTATCAGAGCCCTGGTTTGAGGGATTCGGATACACTTCCGGGTGTATCTGAACTCAAACTAAGGGAAATAAAAGATTTTAGTAAAATAAAAATGTGTTACAAAAAGAATTTTGAAAGCACTTAGAAAGAAAGAATTGTTTTTAACAAGATAGAGGTGTGTGCATGCGGTCAGCCGAGCTCAAGTAAGTACTCCCAAATTACCCATACAAGTTATTTGTTCAGTTTCAGTTTCAGTAGAACAGCATGCTAGTATAGGGCTAAGGATCTAGGAGAATGCCTTATGTGCCTGCTTATGTGTTACAGCTTTATGAGTATTGCATGCTAGAATTGAGTAGACAGCAGTAGGATAGCATGTTTAGGTTATGCCTGATAGTATGAGCTTAGCATCCTATGCTAGTGCAGTTTCTTGTTATAAGAATAGTTTTGCCTGAGTCTGTTTCCCTTGTCCGAATGCTGCTTGCTTCGTGCTTGGTGGGGTTCTGAGTAGTGGGAGTTAGCCATTAGGTGAACACGTCACAGCACATGTGATCAGGTTTGAATAATCCCAGAGTGCTGGAACTGGCCCTATTGCGCAGCTCTTGTTTGAGTCCAACCGTTGTAGGGACGGATCTTTTACTTGAAGGATTATCTGATCCTCATCACATGTGATGGTGTTTAGGTGGTGGCTAACTGGCATTATGAGGAGACCTACAGCAGCTGAGGACCAGTCGCGTTGAGCTTGAAGTTTCCCTAGGGCAAGCCTAGGATGAGAGTAGCAGAGAATGGCAGTAGTAGAAGTGACTTGGTGGAGTCAAGGCAGTTCTTGAGGAAAGTACGGATAGATGTGGAAGGTAGTAGGGGCCCATACTACTGAAAGCAGAGGATCCGTACTCGAATCAAGGAAGGCCAAGACAAGACCAGGAAGCTAGTAGTAGTATCATGATCCCTTGAGATATTTCAGTGTTCTGATGTGGTTATGATATGTTTCAGAATGGTAGTTTTGCGTCCGAGACCAGCAGTCGGCAGCTCAGATGCCGGAGGGGGATCAGGATCGGGATCAGGCCCGGAGGTCGGGCAGATGGATGAGCAGACTAGGGAGTTCCTTTCTTCTGAGGTTACCCGCATCATACTAGAGCACACTCCTGTGATCTTCGGTTCGATCAAGGAGGGTATTTTAGAGCTGATGGATGAGAGATTGAGTACTTTCCGTGCTGAGATAGCGGCCGTGATGGGGTCGCGCACACTTACGTTCAGGGAGTTCAGGGCATGCGGGGCTCCAGACTATCATGGGGCGCGGGACCCCATAGCGAGTACCAGATGGTTGGCGGATGTGGCCAACGCTTTCCGCACTAGCAGGTGTCCCGAGGGGGACAAGGTCAGATTGGCGTCCTGTCTTTTGAAGGACAGGGCACGGGATTGGTGGGAGGAGGTCGGACATGCCATCGGGGATGATGCGGAATTAGATGCCATGACCTGGGCTGATTTCTCTACCAGGTTCAGGGCGGAGTTTGCACCAATCATTGAGGTGCAGCAGTTAGCCAGGGAGTTTCAGGACCTTACCCAGACTACAGAGACAGTGGCGGAGATCACCGCCAAGTTCAGGGAGAGGGCCCTTCTTGTTCCTCAGTATGCAGCCGATGAGGAGATGAAGAAGGCTCGTTATCATGAGATGCTGCGGAGTGACATTCGCATGTTTGTGAGCCGGTCCAGTTGTAAAACGCTGGACGACATGATTGCCAGAGCTAGAGAGAGGGAGATTGATCTCGAGATGGAGAAGAAGAGGAAACCGGAGGCGTTTTCGGGTTCAGGCAGTGTGGGCAAAAAGCCCAAGGTTTCAGATCACAGGTCTAGGAGTCAGCAGAGCCACGGTCGGTGTGGCAAGTGTGGGAGATTGCACGAGGGGGCGTGCAAGGCAGGGAGTTCCGGCTGCTACAAGTGCGGTCGGACTGGGCATTTGAGTAGGGATTGTACGGCCCCTGCTACTACGGTTACAGCATCAGATCTGATTTGCTTTCAGTGCAATCAGAGGGGACATAAAAGGTCCCAGTGTCCCAGTTTAGCTGCAGCAGGGAAGGTGGTTGCACCTGCCCCTGCCACCTTGAGGATTACGGATGGCCGGCAGGGCCGAGCTGATGCGCCAGTGGCGAAGAGCAGGGCATTTCAGATGACAGCAGAGGAGGCGCGAGCGACTCCTGATGTGGTGACGGGTATGAATCTTTCCTTCATATTTAATTGTTATTATATCGTTTGAATATTACTTGATGATATGTTTTATTTAGGGTCGTTCTCGGTGAACGGCATCCCTGCTTTGGTATTGTTCGATTCGGGGGCTACTCGATCATTTGTATCACTTGCGCTTCGCAAGAGATTTAGCAGAGCTCCAGGGGAGCTGGATTGTCCATTAGAGGTTGAGATAGCAGATGATAGGACCGTGAGGGTCGGCAGAGTACATAGAGGGTGTTCCCTTCAGATATTTGATGAGCAGTTTTCAGTGGACCTGGTTCCTATTCCCCTGCGTGGGAATAAAGTTATTGTGGGCATGGATTGGCTGAGCCCCAATGGGGCGGTGATTGATTGTGAGTTTCAGCTAGTGAGGGTTCGCACTCCCAGTGGGGGAGAGATAGTGATTCAGGGCGAGAGGCCCCAGCGAGGACCGATCTTTTGTTCCGCCGCAAGGGCGAGGCGCTATGTTCAGCAGGGTTGCGCCGGTTTTGTAGCTTACGTCTTGGATGCCCGGGAGAAGGGCAAGACGACGATTGATGATGTTCCTATTGTTCGTGACTACCCGGATGTGTTTCCCGAGGATTTGCCGGGTATACCTCCAGAGAGGCAGGTTGAGTTCAGGATCGACCTAGTTCCTGGTGCGGCTCCGATAGCCAAAGCACCGTATCGACTTGCTCCCCCTAAGATGCAGGAGTTGTCTACACAGCTTCAGGAGCTGTTAGACAAGGGTTTCATTCGGCCGAGCAGTTCGCCTTGGGGAGCGCCGATCTTATTTGTGAGGAAGAAGGATGGGTCGCATCGTATGTGCATTGATTATCGGGAGTTGAACAAAGTAACGGTGAAGAACCGTTACCCACTTCCGAGGATAGATGACTTGTTTGATCAGCTTCAGGGAGCGTCTTGGTTCTCCAATATCGATCTACGCTCCGGTTATCATCAGATGAGGGTTAGAGACGAGGATGTACAGAAGACTGCTTTCAGGACCCGGTATGGTCATTATGAGTTCGTGGTGATGCCATTTGGGCTCACCAATGCCCCAGCCGCGTTCATGGAGCTCATGAACCGCGTGTGCAGACCGATGCTGGATCGGTCGGTGATTGTGTTTATAGATGACATCTTGGTGTATTCCAAGACATAGGGGCAGCACGAGGAGCACCTGCGGGAGGTGTTGGAGACTTTGAGGAGGGAGAGACTTTTCGCAAAGTTCTCCAAGTGTGAGTTCTGGTTGCGCGAGGTGCAGTTTCTTGGTCATCTCGTCAATCATAAGGGTATTTTGGTAGATCCGGCCAAGATTGAGGCCGTGATGCAGTGGGAGGTCCCGAGGTCTCCATCTGAGATTCGGAGCTTCCTGGGGCTGGAAGGGTATTATCGGAGATTTATTCAGGACTTCTCCAAGATAGCAGTGCCGCTCACCCGGCTAACTAAGAAGTCGGTGGTTTTTCGTTGGGGGCCTGAGCAGCAGGCGGCGTTCGAGACCCTCAGGCAGAGATTGTGCGAGGCTCCGATCCTTACCTTGCCAGAAGGAGTAGAGGATTTCGTAGTCTTTTGTGATGCATCGATCACAGGTATGGGAGCAGTATTGATGCAGCGAGGCCATGTAGTAGCTTATGCCTCGAGACAGTTGAAGCCTCACGAGGCTAATTATCCTACCCACGATTTGGAGTTGGGGGCAGTTGTGTTTGCCCTCAAGATTTGGAGACATTACCTTTATGGGGTCCGCTGTACTATTTACACGGATCACAAGAGTTTGCGATATCTTATGGATCAGCCGAGTTTGAACATGAGACAGAGGAGATGGTTAGACGTGCTGAAGGACTATGACTGTGAGATCCTTTATCATCCAGGGAAGGCCAATGTGGTGGCCGACGCCCTGAGCCGCAAGGTGTTGACGGCCCCTATCAGAGATCTGTGTATGAGGATGACAGTGATCACTCCGTTGTTGGAGCGGATCAAGGAGGCTCAGATGGAGGGCCTCAAGGAGGAGAGGCAGAAGTGCGAGAGGATAGTGGGCCGAGTAGCTTCGTTTGATTACGACAGTCGGGGTTTGTTGACGCTTCATGGTAGGGTGTGGGTACCGTACTGGGGTGGGGTACGGCAAGTATTGATGGACGAGGCTCATAAGTCTCGATTTTCTATCCACCCAGGAGCGACGAAGATGTATCGAGATCTTCGACCTGATTATTGGTGGCCCTGCATGAAGCGAGATGTTGCTTGGTATGTGGAGAGATGTTTGACCTGCCGGAAGGTCAAGGCGGAGCACCAGAGACCTCACGGCAAGATGCAGCCGTTAGACATTCCCGTGTGGAAATGGGAGGATATCACCATGGATTTTGTCACCAAACTCCCTAGGACCGCACGTGGGGTGGACTCGATATGGGTAGTAGTGGATCGGTTGACGAAGAGTGCCCATTTTATTCCGATTCAGGAGAGTATATCGGCGGAAAAGTAAGCCGATATCTATGTGCGAGAGATTGTGGCACGTCATGGAGTGCCGGTATCGGTGGTGTCGGACCGAGATGTTCGTTTCACGTCCAGATTCTGGAAGCGATTCCACGACGAGATGGGTACTCGTCTCCATTTCAGCACCGCTTTTCATCCTCAGACTGACGGGCAGAGCGAGAGGATGATTCAGACTCTTGAGGACATGCTTAGGGCATGTGTTCTAGATTTTGGGGGCAGTTGGGATACGTATCTTCCGTTAGCGGAATTCTCGTATAACAACAGTTATCATGCGAGCATTGATCGACCTCCTTTTGAGATGTTATATGGCAGGAAGTGCAGGACCCCGATTTGTTGGGGCGAGGTCGGTCAGCGAGTTATAGGGAGCACCGAAGTGGTGCTCAAGACGACGGAATTGATCCAGCAGGTCCGTAGTAGGCTGCAGACTGCGCAGAGTCGGCAAAAGAGCTACGCCGACAGGAGGCGTTCGGACTTGGAGTTCTAGGTGGGAGATATGGTTCTTCTGAAAGTCTCACCTTGGAAAGGTGTCATCAAGTTCCGGAAGAGGGGCAAATTGGGCCCCAGATTTATTGGTCCTTTCAGGGTTTTGGCCCGGGTGGGTCTGGTTGCGTATCGGTTAGATCTCCCTGAGGAGCTTAGTCAGATACACAACACCTTCCACGTGTCGCAGTTGAGGAAGTGTTTGGTGGATGAGACAGCAGTCGTTCCCTTAGAGGACATTCAGGTTGATAGCGGCCTAAATTATATCGAGAAGCCGGTCGCGATTCTGGAACGGAAGACCAAGACCTTGAGGAACAAGGTAATTCAGCTAGTAAAGGTGCAGTGGCATCACCGGAAGGGGTCTGAATGGACGTGGGAGGCTGAAGAGGAAATGAGAGCGCACTACCCGGAGTTATTTGCAGATCCAGCAGTAGCAGACTTCGAGGACGAAGTTTGATACAAGTGGGGGAGAATTGTAACGACCCGTTCCCGGTATGTTGATTTATTGGTAATTGTAGTGAGTTTTTCAAGAGGGACTCGGCGAGTTCTAGCCTGACACGCCGAGTAGGGTCGCGCCTGAGGGCACGCGTGAGTCGGGGACTCGGCGAGTCCATATCCCTGACTCGGCGAGTCCATCTGTCTGGGTGAAACCCTAAAATCCCTGGGTTGCCCACTATTTATACCACCTTATAGCCCCCATCCTCGCCTCCTTCACCCTGAGAACACAGTGAGAGAACCCTAATCCTCCCTTGAAGAGCTTATATGTGTTTTGGTGCCATTTTGTGAAGGTGTGAAGAAGGAGAAGAAGGAAGAATCAAGGAGAAGTGTTGTAGTGCAAAGATCCAAGGCCAAATCAGAGTTAATTGAGGTATTTTCGGAGTTCCATCTTGTTATATGCTTTAAACTTCCATTAGAGCTCTCCTAAGAGCTAGTTGATGCTTGTTCCAAGCCTTACACTTGCATGAACATCTTATTAAGTCGAAATAGCTATGGATCTGAATGTTGGGGTGTTGTAGAACCCAGATCTACTGTCTTTTTGGAGTTATATTGCATGATAACCATAGATCTACCCATTTTATGCATCTTTTAGCCTTATTTCCCTTATTCATGAGGTTGTGCACGTAAAGTTGGAAACTTTACGTGGCAAATCAGCTTATTGGACTCAGATCTATCAATTGTATGCACTGGATTCAAACAAAATCGAGTAAAAATCAGTTGCATGGCGGCAACTCGGCGAGTCGGAAGAACGACTCGACGAGTTGGGTCGCGGGTCCCGAGTTCTTCAGTTTTATCAGTGTCGAGTGGACGAGGTGAGTTAGAGAGTGGACTCAGCGAGTTTAGGGTGAACTCAGTGATGGAGGGACTCGACGAGTTGTTCATCAACTCGATGAGTCCAAGGCAATCTTCTTGGGATCAAGAACAACTCGTCGAGTCTGTTCATACGACTCGGCGAGTCGGATGAAGATTTTCTGAGTTCTTGAATCAAGAGGGTACTCGTCGAGTCGATGCCAGACTCGACGAGTAGCAGTGAGTAAGAGTGAAAAGTGAGAGTGGGACTCGGCGAGTTGGGTGGCCCAACTCGGCGAGTCAGCCCAAAAGATAATTGACTTTGACCGAGGGTAAAAGAGTCATTTTACCCCAAGCGCAGTGTTTAGTATTTGATTGAGTGTGTTTATGGACTTGTAGCCGAGGAGATTCAGGAGCAACCGTCGTTAGCTTTCCGAGCCACACACTCAGCAGCCAGCTTACGAGGTGAGTTTCCTTCCAGTAGGAACGGGTCTAAGGCCATAATGTCGGCCCGTTCAGTTAGCAGTAGCTTCCGGATTTAGGTCCGATGCAGTAGTTAGTATGTTCGATGCCTTCGTGGCTCGAACAGGATTTGTGTGCTATGTTTTATGTTTTAAGTATTATGTGTTCCGGGCCACGGCCCGACGTAGCATGTCACATATGTGTTATGCTAGTTGATGTGTTATGCTATGCCATGTTCAGTCAGTCAGTTCCGGACTTCGGTCCGATGCAGGGGACAAGGTCCCAGTCAGTTCGGACTTCGGTCCGATGCAGTTAGTTCCGGACTTCGGTCCGATGCAGGGGACAAGGTCCCAGTCAGTTTCGGACTTCGGTCCGATGCAGTCAGTTCCGGACTTCGGTCCGATGCAGTTAGTTCCGGACTTCAGTCCGATGCAGGGGACAAGGTCCCAATCAGTTCCGGACTTCGGTCCGATGCAGTTTCCGGGCTTCGGCCCGATGCAGTGGGCAAGGCCCAATATGTGTTATTATGTGTTATTGTATGGTATGTGGTAGTTTGGGGGAGCTCACTAAGCTTCGTGCTTACAGTTTCAGTTTGGTTTCAGGTACTTCCGCAAGCAAAGGGAAGAGCTCGGGGTGACAGCATCGCACACACCACAGCATAGCTTTTATCCTGGGGATGTCTTTTGAAGTTTTGGATTGATGTTGTATGATACAGTTTTCCGCACAATATTTTATTATGTTTTGGGGATACATCGCGTATGTTTTATTTTATGATACTCATATTATGGTTTTGATTATATTGAAAAACGAAAATTTTTGGGTCGTGTTTTTGGGTCGTTTCATAACTAAGATTTGGGAATTTATAAAAAAAATGTTTAGTTACTTTGTATTTCATTATACTTATAATGGAAGGTTGTGTCCTATCCTACCCGTTCGACTAACGACCCTCCACTAGTCAAGAGTGCAGTAGGTAAGAGTGGATACCCATCCAATCGTCATTTTATAGGCAATTTCCCTAAACACCCCTTAGAGACCATCTTCGTGAATTAGGAATACTAATGGTAAGACTGACTTTTTACTCATACATATATAATATTAGACTTTTAATTTTATATATAGTATAAGGGTGTATTTTACACTTTTAAAATACTAGGTGGTCTAATTTAATAAACTACAGTTTTAATTAATTTAATGTAAATCATATTATTATGGATTTATTAACTCTATTTTAATTATACACTTAATTAATTTAATAAAACCATAACGGTATAATTTAAACTTTTCAACACTTAGGGTTTTAGAATTTAATATTTCAAAATTAAACTATTAATCAAAATTTTAAATTCCAAAACTTGAGGGTAAGTTTTGAACTTTTCAAAAAATTAGGGTTTAGAATTTAAATATTTCAAAATTAAACTTTTAATCAAAAATTTAAATTCCAAAACTTGAGGACAAGTTTTGAAACGTTTCAAAACAATCTAGACCAAATTACAAATAATTAAATTAATCAAATAATTGGTAATTATCTAAATTTGACCTAATTCAATTTTTTACAAGATAATTCAAAACAAAATTACAAATAATTAATATTTATCTTATAAAACAAGTAATTATCTTAATTTTGACAATAATATACTATTTTGGTAAGGATAATTACTCCAAGTTAATAAAAATCGGATTTTATCAATAAAAAATGTTTTTGGTAATTATCTCACAGCAAAATTGGTCAAAAACCTGAAAAATCTGGCATCTGATACTCCGAATCGTAGAGCCAACCCTGGACTCGTCGAGTTTCCAGAGAACTCGGCGAGTTCACATATGGACTCAGCAAGTCCAACCTCCAGATTCAAGATTTTTCGATTTCTATCTTTGAATAATCATGTAAAGCATCAAATACATCAAACAAACAGTCTAGGCTCTGATACCACTAATGGGTTTTGAGTAGAACATCAATCTTATGGTGTACATGCAAACCCTAAAGCTTTGGATCTAGTTTGTCTAATGAACATGCAATAATCATCCAAAGCCATAAACCCTAGATCTAGCATACAATAATCAAATCAACATATGAATTAGGGTTTAGATCTTACCTTGATTGTTATATAGCAATAACAATCACAAATCTCCTTGATCTTGACTCTTGAAAGCTTAGTGCCTCAAACGTTGCACCTCTAATGGAGTCACAAACACCATGAGCAAGAAGATGACTTGGGAGAAGGAGGAGGAGCACCAAAAACGTCTAAGAACCCTTAGGAATTAACTCCACACGTTTTTGGGGTCTTAGGGGTTACTTATATAGTGAGGCTATTAGGGTTTCGAACTAGGAAGCCCTAATCTGACTGCTTAGGCACTAAGCAGCCCATGGACTCCCTCCTTAGAAGCCTTGGACGAATTCTAATGCGTTTATCATAGATTTCTTCCACTCCAACTTCTATGGAGTCCATTAGCCCAATATTCAACTATCACACAATTGACAGTTCTAGTCCCTGTTATTTAATTAATGTCTTTTAGCCATATAATTAATTCTTAATTAATTATTGACTAACAATTAAACAATATGATTTCTCCTTTAATATATTATTCTTATAATATATTGATAAATCATAATTAATCCTCTTTTTCCTTAATTCATCCTATCAGTTGTTATGGTGAAGGCAACCCAAAAGGACCATGTCCTCAATCGGGTCAAGTACATACCAAAATAGTTATGGGCTTAGACACCTAATCCAACACCTTTCACTAGCAAAAATCGTAAGATTTGGCTTCTTGACCTGCTTGTTTCCTATTGGCTTCACTATTGTCGGTGACATGGGACTTAGCACGAATTTCTTACCATTGTGTTTCAAATCATATTCATTACTCCTTCCCTTATGTGTCACGTCCCTATCAAACTGCCAAGTACGTCCCAAAAGGATATGGCAAACATCCATGGGGATAACTTCACACAAAAGCTCATCTTCATAAGATTTCATGGCTATACTAACTCTAACCTGATTTGTCGCCTTCACCTTGTTTCCATCACCCAACCAATGGAGTGCATAAGGCTTAGGGTGGGCTATCATGACTAAGCCCAGTTTCATGACCATCTCATTCGAAGTTGCATTAGTATAACTTCCACCATCGATAATGACACTACACCATTTATCCTTCACACAACGTTTCATATGAAAGATTTGGTCTCTTTGATCGGAATTAGCATGCGTCGCTTCGGGTTGTAAGGCTCTAAGTACGAAAGTCATGTAATAAATCGGTGCCTCATATTTTTCTTCTTCCTCCTCGACTTCGCACACTTCTTTAGTTATGAACGTATTCCCCAGCCTCCCTTCTTCCTCAAACAACTCATCACAGATCTCAACATCTTCCTTTAACGTTACCACCCTCCTGATTGGACAAGCACTCTGATAATACCCAAATCCTTGACATTTGAAACAACAAACCTTGTACAAGCCGACTTCCCTATTCAAATTGGTCACCTTTGTTGGATTAATGTCTAAGTCCATAACTATATTTGGTATGTACTTGACCCGACCCGGTATGGTCCATTTGGGTTGCACTTCACCAACACAATTTATATGGATAGTCTTTTGAGAATAGTATATTTATGATTAATATTAATATATTATAAGTTCTAATATATTAATATGGAATCATATTATTTAATTAGTATTGATCAAGAATTAATTTAGAATTAATTAAGTGATCAAAATGAACTAATTAAATATGGACTCTTTTATATATATATATATATATATATATATATATATATATGCAATGGGAAAAGTTCATGTAGGTTGGGCTAAGCTCTCATGGATAGTCCATGGAGTGTTTAACCGATGGATCATATGAAATGAAAGGTCATGGGTTTTACCCTAGTCTCCATACTATATAAAGATGTCATTGGTTGGTGAAATTGGCACTAGTGTGGTACACTAAGAAGGGCTAGCCGATTTCACTAGAGAGAACCAAGTATCCATATTCAGTAAAGTCTTCCAAGGTGTTTTGGTGATTTGTGATTCCACTTGAGGCTTCCACACTATTGGGGCTAAGTTCTTAAAGCATGAATACATCAAGCTACATCAAAAGGTATGTCACCTAACTAGTACTTTGTAGTATAAGAACTTCATAATATGCTAGTTAGGATTAAAGCCTTGGAAACTTCTTATTTGCATGTATAATAGAGAAAACATAGATCCAAGGTTTATAGGGTTGCATGTACACCATAAGAGTGTTAGAATGCTCAAAACCCCAACAGTGGTATCAGAGCCTAGGCTTGTCTTCTTGTTATACTTGCAAAACTGCTTAAAAAATCGAAGTTGTTTGCTGTCTGATCATCAGACCCGGCGAGTCCATCAGGAGACTCGGTGAGTCCATGCATAAAGATTGATCAAATTGATCCAACTCGCCGAGTTGGTTCATGCACTCGACGAGTTGGACCCTCAAACAGCATAAATTCGACTTTTTTGGCTGGAATTAGACTACGTACATTACCCTAAGATGTTTTTGGACTTATAAACTTGATTTTGATGTGGTAATGTTCATGCTAATTCAATTTCAAAGATAATTCTCAATAGATTCATGTTTTGTATTAGTTTAAAGTTTATACTAATTACATGAAAAAGTTTGATTTGAATTATCTTGTTCTTATGAGTTGCTTAGATTAATAGAAAAGTTAATTGAAATAGTTGTTTTCAATCCATTTGAATCTAAGAGTTGAGTATAAAATGTGTTTGTGTAACTTGTCCTCAAGTTACATGAAGAGTCACATTAAAGATTCATAAAATTCATAAAAGGTGGCAATGGTTACAAAAAATGAAGAGTCTTGTCATCATTAATTGTATTTATGACTCCATAACTTGTCCTCAAGTTATGAAGGTTCAAGAGTCACTTCATTAAAGAATAAAATGTGTAACCTTAAATCAATTCCATAAGATATTAAATAAAGATAAGTTAATTCTTTTATTAGTTTAAAGTCTTCCATAACTTGTCCTCAAGTTATGGAACTTGAAGAGTTTTTGGATTAAAGCTACTTTAAACACATAAGTTATGGAATTAATTAGTTTTGAATAATTTCAAAACTTGCCCTCAAGTTTTGGAATTTGAAAAAGTGTTCTCTTATGAATACTTTAATTCCAAGTGAGCCCTTAGAATTTTAAAATTTAAAATTCAACCCTTATACTTTATAATATTATAAGTTAATAATATTTAATATATATGTATAAGAGTAAAGTCAGTCTTACCGTTAGTAGGCCTCATTCACGAAGCCGGTCTATAAGGGGGTATAAGGTTACTGCCTATAAAATGGTAGTTTAATGGTGTCCACTCTCACCCACCGCTTCCTTGACCGGTGGAGGGTCGTTAGGCGAACGGGTTTGACAGGACTATAATTCTCTCTTCATTAAAAGTATTAATGATAAATACTAAGTAACTAAACTCTTAATAATACCCAATCTTAGTTACTTAGGAAAATGTGAATAAGGTGTTAATCCATT
Organism: Lactuca saligna; assembly: GCF_052625555.1. Taxonomy (NCBI): domain Eukaryota; kingdom Viridiplantae; phylum Streptophyta; class Magnoliopsida; order Asterales; family Asteraceae; genus Lactuca; species Lactuca saligna. The sequence goes on along the minus strand of NC_136424.1, from coordinate 203,289,469 downwards.
AAACTACACTTTGCACTTTGTTTAAGTCGGTTAGTGGAGCTTGTGTGGTTAACCGGCACACTAACTCGTATTTAATAAGGTAGGAAAAGGGTAACTTAATGTTTATCATAGTATCGATGGAGCGTGTGTGGTTAACCGGCACATAGATTAAGGGGTAAACACTTAAGGGTACCAAGTAATTTGCATGGTACTTCACACCTTGTTTTGTGATCCTCGGCATCCCAGTCACAAAACCTGAAGGGCACACTCGAGATTGAAACATGCCATTGAATAGTTAATTGAATCTCAAAGACCTAGGAGTTTCAAATCCAATTAAAACCTAATGATTCATTTCGTTTATATTGGTGGAAATTGGTGAATCGTCATTCACCTACCTTCAATATTTTATAGCTTGAATTACGGCATCCCTCTTCTAAGTTATAAAATAGTTTGTTGGGTCCTAACCTTAATATTTCATATTGGGTGTCATATTAAGGACTTAAGATCAATTATCTTAAATATCTCCCAAACAGATGTCTGGTTTAGACATTTATGATCTTCCCAAATTTCTTGAAACAAGCTTTCTTAAATGAAGATGATGTCCTTTGGAAATCATACTTTCTTAACCTCCTCCAATTATTCTCCCTAGCCCACAAGTTCAAGGTCACTCAAGCCCTATTGTCAAGGCAAGGTCCATGTGTGATCATATCTTGGAGATGTAGTCACATATTGAGAAGCCGGGAGAGTTAGGTGTCAAAGTCTTGAGAAAGTTGGTGGTTCAACTACTTTCTAAGTCACATAGTGAGTTCTTTTGGAACACCTATGAAACAGACTATGACAAGACCCTTAATGATCTTATCTATTTGCTAAGATCAACTTCCTAAAACTTTATGGACATTGACAATGATGACATCGGATATCTAGTAAAGCTCTCTCTTCCCAGTGGAAAGGGATTGGCCATAGTCAACTCGGTTGACCAAATGGTAAAGAGAAAGGATAAGTTTGAGATAGTCCTGTGTACCATTATCAAAGGGTCCATATGTTTATATTTCCAAAGGAAGGGTCATTAGTTGCGAAGCTGCTAAATTTACCTAAGGATGTTAAGGTCGATAAGTTTGACTCTACTTCAGGTAAAGTCCACTATCTAACTCTGCTAAGTTTCTATTCTGAGATTCTTGATACATGATGTGACTGGGTCACATTTTGATGTTTTAGTAATCAAAGAAAACTGAAGAAACTTAAAGAAAGAATATGTTGAATCTGATCGCGTAGATGGATTTCTATCGCATAGTTTGAAGATTGGATTCTTGAGCTACTTCTTAGGAGTTATGAGATATTGCTTAGGAATAGATAACAACAAGTTTTCATATGGATTGTAAGGACAAGTTCTTCCGCAAAGTTTTTTTTAAAAATAAAAGGAAAAATTTTGATTTTATTTATTTTAAAATATCCTTACAATGGCATTTGAGGAAAAATTGTTGCTTATAAAGATTCCATTAAGAACAAGAATGGAAATATGAAATTGATTCTTTCATTTGTGGTAATGTCTAACTTTACCAAATAAGGAAAGATTCTCATCACCCAAGTTTCAATTGGACCGGAACTTGGAATCATGCAAGTTGTATAGCATGATGAATGAGAACTTTCAAGTATTGGAAAATTAAGACTAACTACTTGTTCACATGGATGTGTGAATCAAGTAACGGAATAAGGGATCGAGTACACATTCTTGTGCACTGGTCAAGTCCACCACAAAATATCGATAAGATTATTCGTCATAATTTACTAAAGCTCAGTAAATATGGTTATACTTACAAGATTAAGTGTAATTCTGAGACATTGGAAAAGGTTCCAATGTAAGGCAGAGCGAATAAGAAGAATCAACTTAGGTAGAAGAATAAAAGTTTCTCAAATCTGAAAAGATGCGAGAGTACTTTAGTATCAGTTTTGTGATCATCTTAATGATTAAGAAACCATAGCACAATTAGTTCTCTAAGGAAATCGTAGTGCATTCTTATGACTAAGAAGGGGAATCTTGAATTGTTGAAATGGTTAAATCAAGAAGGTGAGTCATACTTCATTCCAATACAAGTCTTAGAGTCATACTCCAAGATTGTAATTTGAGTGACATGTCTTAAGAAAGTTTAAAACACTTGTCAAATGTAAGAGTAAAAGTATCATACTCTTGTACATTTGAACTTGGTAAGTTGTGATGTTTTGGATAAAACAAAGACCAACTAAGGCCAATTGTGTGAAGTGTTTGTCTTGATTAGAATCCGCACTATCTCTTGGATGTTTGACAAGGGAGTCTTATAGGTCAACAGGACAGTGGGAGTCTTAAAGGTCTTGAAAGTCTTAAGAACTAATCAAGAATAAAAACCTGAAGTTCTTCACTAGCACACGACTTGAGGTTTATAACCTATCATCTTGACATATTCTGAGCCCATTCCAGTTAGAGTTGGCTTTGCATATGAGTTCTTAGAGTTCTCAATTGGTTGCGCAACAACTTGAAAGCAATGACAGACCCTTGAGCTGCCAAGTGGCAAGAAATCAAGATTGAGTTCAGTCCATATGAGTTTGGATTTGTCATTATCCTTGTCTTGTGACTATGGTCTTGACAATTCACATGGATAAGAACACATACACCGGTAAATCTAAGTGTCATAAGTTTTCTCTCCGATTCATGAAAATGATGGTGAGGAAAATCTTTCACTAAGTAGATTTTAGCTAGATAGCAATTGTAATATTTGCATTCTCAAAGTCGTTAGTGGAGCGTGTGTGGTTTACCGGCACACTAACCTGGACTTGTGATAAGTGGCAAAGGTCTAAACAATCGAGAATATGATTACGGCATCCCTTTTCATAGGTCTTAAATTGTTAAGACACACAAGTGTGCAATCTAAGGCAAGGTGTATGATTTTGATAAAGTTTTATCAAAGCAATCTAGTATCAGAAATCTGAACTTTGGAAAGAAAGTCAATGAAGTATTGATTTCTAGAAGTCCAGTTAATTTCTGAGTACATGTCAAAGCTAGTGGGAGCATAAGTGTTATGCTAATAACCATCATGTTAGTGGGAGCATGATAATTATGATAAGTATTGCAAGTTAGCAATGTTAATTATAAAAAACAAAGTTTCAATTGGGAAAGAGTTGTTTTGCTATAATTAAGGGAGAGGAAATTATACTTAATCTCAAATGTAAAAGCTTAGATTGAGGTTTTAATCGTATTTAGTCAAGGATATATATATGAATTTCATGTCGCAATGGCTAAACATAAGGAAATTTTGTATATGGGTCCATTATTTGCATTCTAAAATTCGATTATGATTACGGCATCCCTTTTCATAATCTGAATTATGAGAACTTGGCAAATTGAAATGGAAATAGTATAGCAAAAGACTGGTGTAGTCTTTATGTGAGACATCATGAATCGTGTCCCATATGCTTCGGATATAGGATCGATTACATGTGCTATATTCATCCGTTCTAGTATTTTCCAATTGCCTGGGGCATTAAGAAGGGAAAAGGTCTAGAATTGGATATGACTAAAAGGATTAAACAATTTTTGAGGACGATCTAAGGTTTACCAAAGATTGGGTGCTCAAGGATAGTTGGAAGTATAGTGATAATTCTGGAAGGACCATATTGACATAATCTGTAAGGAGGTAGCTCTTGTTCAGAAGTGACAGACAAAATGGAATCTGGAAATGTTTCAAAGTTAGAATTTTTCAATATATTTAAGATTAGGAAACTTAATGCAAGAAGGATGTTTCTAAGGAGCTGATCTCCTTTAGAATGCTCTGTAATGGTTGTTGTCAAGTCTTTCTGACTTCGTGCATAATCATTACAAGAGGATCAATGCATATAAGTTTAGAACCTAACATATTTCAGTAAATCGCATGAATTTGGAATTCTTGCATTTGCAGTAAGGATTTGGGACTGTGAAAAGAGGATCATTGGAGTTATGTTCAATTGATCTAGTTCACAAAGTAAAAATCATAGACAAACATATTATGCATAATTGGTGTATGGCATGACTAGTGTTTAGAAAACATAGTGTACATGCTTAGAGCATGGGACAACTATTGTTTTAAATTCAAGAATAAATTTGATAGCTGAAACAGTATACAATGAATAATGTGTAATCATATGGTGATAAATAAAAGGTGTTTTATTTATGTTCATAGGTTTTGATACCATATTGGATTCATTTTGTATTGTGTTTCATTTTGCATGTTTTGACTTCCAGAATAAACTAGGTAATTCTTCTGGAATGACCAAGTTATTCAAACCATCCATAGTCGGTCATATGTTGGAAGCAGATATGAATCAAGACTGTCATGGGTTGGCTTGTTGAGGTCTAAGATGTTGGACAAAGGGCTACAACACTCATGAATGCTCATAAGTTCTGGGTATTGGATTCAACCCACGCTCATTGGAATCACTTCATGGATTTTATCACGAGTGATCATGAGATGATAATATCTTATATTCTTCAAACCTAGAGATATGAGTTGTTACTATGAGTTGGTTGTACATTGATTGCACGAAAACGCATTCGGTAACTCGGTGTTATAAAACGTGCCTTTGTGTATGATTCAACAAGTAGTAGACCAAGCCATATGAGTCAACGTTTATCCATTCCTTTTACCTTCGGGACAAAAGCAATATCAGTGGGCCCCTCGATGATTTAATGATGACACATGTGAGTGCTTGGCCAAGCCAGGACTGATTTGATTCGTTCAATTAGTCAGTCGTCATGAATTGGAAATCGGGAAACAACAAATGGACAGACAGAATGACTATAATCCATGTCTCAGTCCATATGATATCTAGAGTGGAGGAATATATGATTCCCAGTTAGGTTTTGAAGTCATACTCAATAATAGTTTTAAATTTATCCAAGTGGGAGACTGTTGGATTAATGTTTAAGTCCATAACTATATTTGGTATGTACTTGACCCGACCCAGCATGGTCCATTTGGGTTTCACTTCACCAACACAATTTATATGGATAGTCTTTTGAGAATAGCATGTTTATGATTAATATTAATATATTATAAGTTCTAATATATTAATATGGAATCATATTATTTAATTAGTATTGATCAAGAATTAATTTAGAATTAATTAAGTGATCAAAATGAACTAATTAAATATGGACTCTTATATATATATGGAATGCGCCAAGTTCATTTAGGTTGGGCTAAGCTCTCATGGATAGTCCATGGAGTGTTTGACCCATGGATCATATGAAATGAAAGGTCATGGGTTTAACCCTAGTCTCCATACTATATAAAGATGTCATTGGTTGGTGAAATTGGAACTAGTGTGGTACACTAAGAAGGGCTAGCCGATTTCACTAGAGAGAACCAAGTATCCATATTCACTAAAGTCTTCCAAGGTGTTTTGGTGATTTTTGATTCCACTTGAAGCTTCCACACTATTGGGGCTAAGCTCTTAAAGCTTGAAGACATCAAGCTACATCAAAAGGTATGTCATCTAACTAGTACTTTGTAGTATAAGAGCTTCATAATATGCTAGTTAGGATTAAAGCCTTGGAAAGTTCTTATTTGCATGTATAATAGAGAAAACATAGATCCAAGGTTTATAGGGTTGCATGTACACCATAGGAGTGTTAGAATGCTCAAAACCCCAACAAACTTTGGGGTCACTATGGAACCACTTGCAACAATGGGAACAGTTGTTGTGATCACCTTCATGCCAATTTTGGACTTAACCCAAGGCTTAGGCATGGAAAAATTTGGGCTAGAGTTCCCTCTAAACCTTGCTTTCGTTTGGGCTTTTATCTTCAAACAAAGTCCACACATCATTTCAAAGTTAAAGTAAGAGTAGAGTTCTACTATATTGGAGATGTTGTAATTCATACCACATAGGAATCGTGTCATCTTCTGTTCATCTGTCTCCTTAATATAACCTAACCATGACAGTTTCTCAAACTCGTCGATGTATTCTCCCATGCTCGTCTTGCCTTGCTTCATTTCAGAAATCCTTCTGTAGGTGATTATTCTATAGTTTGCTAGAACATATCTCTTCTAGAGTTTGCGCTTCAAGGATTCCCAAGAAGAGATCTTCTCCTTTTCTTCACGGGTTATCTTGGGCTTTATCCATTTAAACAAGAGTGAATATCACTTACTCTACTTCAGGATGACATATTTTCAAGACTTCTCAACATCTAACTCCTTGAGCTCGAACATTCTTTCAATTTTCCTTTCCCACTCTAAGTACATCTCTGGATCTATTCCTCCCTTTAACTCAGGTAGTTCTGTGATCTTGACATCCTCCGCACGGTGTAATTCACACTTGCGGCGCCTTGGATTTGGATCTTCAGTAATGTTTCTTAGGGATCTAGGGAGGTTGTGTAGAAAAGTAGGGTCTTCCTAATACATCTGAACTGAGCTCTAATACAACTTATGATGTGTGTACGGGGAGTTTGCCTTTAGGTTTTTCTGAGATTGCAACGGAAACAACAAATAATGGACTGGTAGATAACCTAGACCTATAGATTGAATATTGGTGGAAAACAAACCAAGACCTATTGGTTTGAGTCCTTTCAGAATTAGGAAAGCCTCCTTTTGAGTGTAGCAACAACTCGATAAACAAATGTTCTTTGGTTAAATTCTCAAAAACTGACTAGTTACAAATGCCAGCAAAGTGGCTATTTATAGCATGACAAAACTAACGGTTACAAAAGGAAATAACTACCCACTAAAATAACTTCCCACTAAGAAGAAATGCCTCTAAATACTTATTGGAAACTAAAATATCGGAGAAAAAGTCGTAACCAGTAGCTAGAAATTCCCGTCCTTAGCCCATGTAATTTATCATGCAAACCCCACGTGTTATGGATCCAAAAAAGTGACTTTCATACTTAATACTAAGTATGCTTCGTTCGAAGTGGGGTGCACAAGAGTCTGTTATTTGCCAAAGTTGTTCGCAACCGATAGTATCCCGAGATTTGCATCATCATGCCTTCTGATGAAAACAGCCAGTCATAATGATTCCTTCCAACTACAGTAGCTTGTGATCATTTGTATCTGGTTGCAATAAGTCACAATCACAACCGTTCAGCATCCCTTTCGACTGAAACGTCTTGTGACCGTTCGCATACGGTTGCAACGACTCCTAATAAAAAACACCCATATTAAAAGTTGACACTTTTGATGCGTCACCCCTTAGACATCTATCAACTCTATTGAGGTCTCGTATTTGATGTTGGCGACCACATCTTCTGAACTCCAAAAGAGTTTCAAGAACCTTGGGTTGTATGACATGAACGAGAAACCCAAATACATGTTTCAATAGCAAGCTCAAACTGAGAGATTCTAGGAGATGCAATCAATTCTAGGTTGCAAGCAACATGAGAATGGTTATGTGAGTGACCATGTTCTAAAACTAAAAGGGCACTTTAACAAGCTTTATTGTATTGGCTTCCCATTCACTCAAGAATTAGTTGTTGATGTCATTCTTAACTCTTTGACTAGTGTATATAAGTAGTTCACTATGAAATATTATATGAATGGTTTAAAGAAGAATATCATGGAGCTACATGGGATGCTCAACACAACTAAAGAAAGCATTGTTCCACCTAGGAACACAAGCTCAACCATTCCTATTCTGACAATTAGGGAAGGGTGTTTCAAGAGAAAAAGATCATCTTATCCTAATGCTAAGGGAAAGGAGAAAGGGAAAGTTAGTACTTCAAATTCCAACCTTAAGAAGGACATTTCTAACACACCACAAGTGAATGACCCTAAAGAAGCCATTTGCTACTACTGCCAAGAGAAGGGCCATTGGAAACATAGTTATCCTAAATATATGGAGGATCTTAAAAAGAACAAGGCCACGGGTGCTAGCACTTCAGGTATGATTACAATTGAATTACATTCAGCCTCTACTTCGAATAATTGGATACTTGACAAGGGATGTGGATCCCATATTTGTTCTAATGTGCATTGACTAATATGAAGTAGGAAGCTAAGGCATGGAGATCTTGATTTGATCATGGGGAACAAGAGTAGAGTAGTTGTTAACAAGATTAGAGATTACTGTTGGGTTTTGAGCAATCTAACACTTCCTAAGTGTGCATGCAACCCTAATAAACCTTAGATCTATGTTTGTCTAAATACATGCAAAATAATAATTTTCCAAGGTTTATAACCTATCTAACATGGCATGGGGAACATTTCAACATAAAAGAGTTAGAGGAGATTACATACCTTTTGGTGAGTTTGGTTCTAAGGATTTTGAGGGCCAAGCACCAATAGTGTGAATGCCTCAAATGGAATCACAAACACCACAAACTCTTGGAAAACTTTGAGAGAGTATACACCTTGTATAAAATCGGCCACACACATGCACACACACACTAGTTCACTAGTTTTCTCTTAGGCTCCATTTCATGCTCCATAAGCATGCTTATATAGTGTGCATGGTTAGGGTGAAACCCTAATAACCCATGTCTTTTCCTTTTCCAAGGATCCATGGGTTAAAAGCTCCATGGATCATCCATGGACTTCCACATAAGCCTAGCCCATTATCAAATGAGTATTAGCCCACACTATATAAAACAAATAGCCCATAATTTAATTAGTATTCCTTTTAATCTCTAAATTAATTCATAATTACTTTAAGACTAAAACTAATTAAATAACGTAACTTCATATTAATATATTATAACTCATAATATATTAATAAACATATGTGTATAACTCTCATAAAATTATCCATAATAGTTTGGATTAGATGCAACCCAAATGGACCATGCCGGTCGGGTCAAGTATATACCAAATAAGTTATGGACTTAGACACCTTATCCAACAGACTCCCACTTGGATAAGCCTAATAACTATATTTGCCTATAACTTCAGGAACCAACCAACAATCGTAGCTCTCGAAAACTCCCTCGAACAATGAAGACTCTGTCGAACTATGAAGCGCCATTTTAGATAAGTGATCACATAATCCTCTGTTCTCATGAGATCAGCCGGACAAACACATGTAACTATGTCTTGCTTATTGTCTAGCAGTTGTTTCTCGATTTTCCGATTTGTTTGACGAAGAACTTCACTGAACACATCGGTTTAGTTCTGACCAGGCCTGGTACATGGGTCAACACAAAATCATCGAGGGGCCTAGATATCGCTTCTATTTCTAGAAGGAACATATAAACTTCGACTGATATGCTTGTTCTACTACTTATTGAATTGTACACAAAGGCACGTTTTATAACATCAAGTTACTGATGTGTTTACGTGCAATCAATGCACAACCAACTCATAGGTAACAACTCATATCTCTAGGTTTAAAGATTTATATGATGTTATCGTCTCACGATCACTCGAGATAAATTCCATGAAGTGATACAAGTGAGCGTGGGTTTATACCAACACTCATAACTTATGAGTACTCATGAATGTTGCAGCAACCATTGCCATGTCTAAACACCTTTAAGGCGTCTACAAACCCAATTCATGACAATCTTGATTCATACCTACTTCCGACGTATGATCGATTGTGGAGGTTTGAATAAATTAATTATTCTGGAAGTCAAAACATGCAAAACTGAAACAATAGTAAATAATTGACAATGATAGTAACACTTTACTCATAAATAAATCACAAATTTTATTCATCATCAAACGTCGATTACATTTTACAAGTTTCAGGAAAACTATCTAATCTGTAAAACTAATATCGTCCCTCAGCCCGATGCGTCTCGCATGCTGAAAATGCTTAACCCTCATCAGTCCCTTCGTAAGGGGATCTGCAGGATTCTCATCCGACGATATCCTCCTTGTCACAAGGAGTCCTTCTTCAATCTTGTGTCTTATGAAGTGATATTTTCTGTCAATGTGTCGGGATCTTCCATGATCTCTTGGTTCCTTGGCTAAGGTAACCGCACTATTGTTGTCACAGAAAATCTCTATAGGTTCCTTAATAGCTGGTACAACTCCAAGGTCTCCGATGAAGTTCTTTAGCCATATCGCCTCCTTCGCTGCTTCACTCGCTGCTATATACTTTGATTCACAAGTTGAATCAGCCACCGTCTCCTGCTTGGAACTCTTCCAAGAAATTGCCCCTCCATTTAAGGTAAAGATCCAGCCCGACTGAGAGCGGAAATTATCCCTATCAGTCTGAAAACCAGCATCACTATACCCTAATATTCTCAAGTCATCACTGCCACCAAGGGTAAGGATCCAATCCTTAGTCCTCCGCAGGTACTTGAGAATGTTCTTTACCGCGGTCCAATGAGCCTTTCCAGGGTTCCCCTGATACCTGCTGACCATGCTCAAAGCAAATGCCACATCAGGATGGGTACAAGTCATAGCATACATGATCGAGCCAACTGCGGAAGCATATGGTAATTGGCTCATCTCAGCTATCTCTGCCTCTGTACTCGGACTCTGAGTCTTACTCAGTTTGGTATTGCTTTGGATCGGTAAATCTCCTTTCTTGGAATTCTCCATGTTGAACCTTTTCAACACCTTATCCAAGTAGATACTCTGACTAAGTCCAATTAGTCTTCTACTCCTTTCTCTTAATATCCTTATCCCTAGGATATAGGTAGCCTCCCCTAGGTCCTTCATAGCAAAGCACTTCCCAAGCCAGGACTTAACCTCCTGCTAGGTTGGGATGTCATTTCCTATGAGTAGTATGTCATCCACATACAGTACCAAGAAGCTAACTATACTCCCACTAGCTTTGACATACACGCAAGACTCATCTTCGCTTCTCAAGAAGCCAAACTCTTTTACCTTCTCATCAAAACAAAGATTCCAGCTACGAGATACTTTTTTTAATCCATAAATGGATTTCTCAAGCTTGCATACTCTATTAGGGTACTCTGCATTGACAAAACCCTCTGGCTGATTCATGTACACATCCTCAGCCAACTTTCCATTAAGGAAAGCGGTTTTGACATCCATTTGCCATATTTCATAATCATGAAATGTTGCAATGGCTAACATAACCCTAATAGACTTAATCTTTGCTACCGGCGAAAAGGTTTCATCATAATCAACACCTTGAGTTTGAGTAAAACCCTTCGCAACCAGTAGAGCCTTATAAGTATCCACTTTTCCTTCCATGTTTGTCTTCTTTTTGAAGATCCATTTGCACCCGACTGTTTTATGGCCTGGTACATTGTCAACCAAGTTCCAAACTTGATTGTCATACATGGACTGTATCTCGCTGTCCATACCCTCCTTCCATTTAGCAGACTCCGGGCCTGCCATGGCTTCCTTAACACTGCTAGGTTCATCCAAATTTACTAGTGTACTATCACTAATAAACGTATCACCTTCTGTAGTAATATGAAAACCATAATAAAACGAAGGTGTGTTCCTAACCCGTGTGGAACGCCTCGGAGGTACAGACTCGTCAGCTGGATCAACATGAGTTTCCTCCTCAGGTTGATTGCTAGTGTCTGAGGTTCCTTCACCAATTGATTCTTGAATTTCTTCAAGATCAATCTGCCTCCCACTGTCTCCTTGGCTTATAAATTCTTTCTCGCGAAAGATCCCTCTTCGTGCTACAAAGACCACATTCTCACTGGGTCTGTAGAAGAGGTAACCGAAGGATTTCTGTGGGTAGCCGATGAAAATACACCTTTCACTTCGGGTTTCAAGCTTATCATGAGTTTCACGCCTCACGAAGGCTTCGCAACCCCAAATTTTGATGTGGTCCAAATTGGGAACCTTCCCAGTCCACATCTCATGAGGTGTCTTGGTAACCTTCTTTGTAGGGACTAGATTAAGGATATGGGCGGCAGTCTCTAAGGCATACCCCCAAAAAGAGATTGGTAACAAAACTCGACTCATCATAGAGCGAACCATGTCCAACAAGGTTCGATTACGCCTCTCAGCTACACCATTCAGCTGTGGTGTCCTGGGAGGATTCAATTGTGAGACAATCCCACACTCCTTAAGGTAGTCAAGGAACTCGGTACTAAGATACTTACCACCTCGATCGGATCGAAGCATCTTAATGTTCCTGCCCAATTGATTTTCTACTTCCTACTTGAATTCCTTAAACCTTTCAAAGGTTTCGGACTTATTTTTGATTAAGTAGACATACCCATATCTACTAAAATCATCAATAAAAGTCACATAATACCGATTAGCATCCCTTGTGGCGGTTTTGAATGGCCCACATACATCAGTATGTATTAGGTCCAACAAACCTTCACCCCTCTCACAAGTTCCAGTGAAGGGTGATTTTGTCATTTTTCCAAGTAGACAAGATTCACAACTATCATCTGATTTAAGGTCAAACGATTCCAAGACTCCACTCTTTTGGAGTTGGCCTATGTGTTTCTTGTTTACATGTCCAAGACGACAATGCCACAATGATGCTTTATCTAGGCTAGTAGAAGAATCAATATACAACACGTTATTTCCTAAGTTGTACACAATCGACACAGTTTCATACACACCATCACAAGGTAATGCTTTAAAATAAAACACATTAAAAAAAAAACATTAATACCACCACATTCATTATCAAACGAAAAGGTAAAACCTTGTTTGTACAAAGTATGAAAAGAAATAATATTCCTCGCCATTTCAGACGAGTACACACATTTATTCAAATCTAATTTTAACCCATTATTAAGCAACAAAGTATAAACTCCAATCTTGGAAACAGGTGAAGCCTTCCTATTCCCCATGATTAAGTTTATCTTCCCGTGCTCCACATCCTCACTTCTTCTTAGGCCCTGCAAATCAGAACATATGTGAATACCACATCCTGTATCAAGCACCCAAGAGTTAGAATATGTTGAGTAATTAGACAATATAGTGTAAATACCTGCATAGGTGGGTTTCACTTTCCCATCCTTTAGATCCTGCAAGTACTTAGGGCAGTTTCGCTTCCAGTGTGCCTTGTCATGGCAATAAAAGCATTCAGCATCCTTGGGAATGGCAGAAGGAGTGACAGAACCATTCTTAGTCTTTGATGAGGAGCCTTCAAGAGACTTTCCCTTGGTACCCTTCGAAGGGTGCTTCCTCTTTTTCCCTTTGCCTTGCCCAATAGCTAAAACAGGGGTAGAAGTTGGAGTAGGAGTAGTAGAGGTAACAACCGCTTTACCCTTAAGACCGGTTTCAGCGGTCTTCAAGAGTCCTTGAAGCTTGCTGAGGGTAACTTCCTCCTTGTTCATATGATATGTCATTCGAAAATGATCATAACAAGAAGGCAAGGAGTGCAAAATGATGTCAATTGCCAACTCCTCGGGGATGTTAACATTCAGCTTCAGCAAACGGTCCACATACCCTTGCATCTTTTGCATGTGGCCCGTGACGGATTCACCATCCTTCATGCGGGTAGTTATTATGGAGGAGATTATTTCATACCGCTCCTGACGAGCACTCTGATGGTACCTTTCCATCAGGTCTTGGTGCATCTCAAAAGGGTAGAAATCTTCATACAACTTTTGGAGCTTGGCTGTCATCGTGGCCATCATGATACATGCCACCTTAGTAGCATCTCTCTCATGAGTCCTAAATTCAGCGATCTCCACAGGAGTAGCAGTAGACTCATCAAGTTCTTTTAACTCCTTATCGAGGACATATTCCTTGTCCTCGTAACGAGTAACCATCCTGATGTTCCTAATCCAATCCATGAAGTTGGAACCATTAAAAATGACCCTCCCACAAAGATTCATGAGAGAGAAAGAACCAGTTGGGTTAGAGCCTGAAGCATTAGTGTTGGAAGACATTTGAAAGAAGAAAGTAAGTTTAGATTAGATATTTAGGATCCTTAATAAGACACCCAAATGTAATATTAAGGCTAGGATCCAATCACAATATATTACACTTAGAAGACGGATGCCGTAATCTAAGTAATAATATATTTGAAAGGTAGGTGAATGACGATTCACCAATTTCCACCATGAAAACGAAATGATTTATTAGGTTTAATTGGATTTGAAATTCCTAGATTCTTTTGAGATTCATTGAACTTTTCAATGGCATGTTTCAATCTCGATTGTGCCCTTCAAGTTTTGTGACTGGGATGCCGAGGATCACAAAACAAGGTGTGAATAACCATGCTAATTCACTTGGTACTCTTAATATTATCACCTAATCAATGTGCCGGTTAACCACACACGCTCCATTGATCTATCACAAACATTAAGTCACCCTTCGTGATCCTTACTAGTCCTAGTTAGTGTGTCGTTTAACCACACACGCTCCACCAACGACTTGGTAAGGTACAAAGTGTGAATTCCATGGACTAGCACCATGTTCACATTTTTCCTAAAATAACTAAGATTGGGAATCAAAAGAGTTTACTTATTTTATAATATTCATTATACTTTTAATGAGGATTTAAAGTCATTGTTCTACCCGTTCGGCTAACGACCTTCCACCGATCAAGCAAGCGGTGGGTGAGAGTATACACCCATTAAGTCGCCATTTTATAGGCAACAACCTTATACCCACCTTATAGACCAGCTTCGTAAATGAGGCCTACTTATACATATATATAATAATTAACCATTAATGTTATAAATAGTATAAGGGTTGAATTTTAACTATTAAAACTCTAAGGTTTGGAATTAAAGTTTATTAAAGTGTGTGAAACTTTACAAATTCCAAAACTTGAGGGCAAGTTTTGTAACTTTGCAAAACTCTTCATTTCATAACTTATGAATTAAAGGTTCATAAAAATGAAGACTCTTCATTTTCATGTAACTTATGTGTTTTAAGTGTGTGTTAAATGAAAGTGACCTTTGGTAATCCATAACTTGAGGACAAATTATGGACTCCATTAAAACACATAAATGATAAAGAATTAATCCTAAACAATTCAGCAAATAATTCCTATCATTTTCTAAATTCATAAGAACATGAACATGATCATCAAAAATTCAAGAATTATATGAACACATAAAATCATGGAATTTTGATATATGCTATTGCAAATGGATTAGAACAACCATTACACCAACTAAAATAAGTTTTATAACACCAAAACAGTTTAGGGTAATGTTTCTAGTCCATTTCCAGCAGCAAAAGTCGAGAATCTGCACTCTTTCGATCCTACTCGTCGAGTGCATGAACTTACTCGCCGAGTAGGTTGAAGTTTGCCTTGGACTCGTCGAGTCCCCCCAATGGACTCGGCGAGTCCACCATGCTGACAGCAACAATTTCGACTTTTTTTCACTATTTTGCATCAAGTATCAAAGAAGCAAACCTAGTCTCTGATACCACTGTTGGGTTTTGAGCAATCTAACACTTCCTAAGTGTGCATGCAACCCTAATAAACCTTGGATCTATGTTTGTCTAAATACATGCAAAATAATAATTTTCCAAGGTTTATAACCTATCTAACATGGCATGGGGAACATTTCAACATAAAAGAGTTAGAAGATATTACATACCTTTTGGTGAGTTTGGTTCTAAGGAGTTTGAGGGCCAAGCACCAATAGTGTGAATGCCTCAAATGGAATCACAAACACCACAAACTCTTGGAAAACTTTGAGAGAGTATACACCTTGTATAAAATCGGCCACACACATGCGCACACACACACTAGTTCACTAGTTTTCTCTTAGGCTCCATTTCATGCTCCATAAGCATGCTTATATAGTGTGCATGGTTAGGGTGAAACCCTAATAACCCATGTCTTTTCCTTTTCCCAGGATCCATGGGTTAAAAGCTCCATGGATCATCCATGGACTTCCACATAAGCCCAGCCCATTAACAAATGAGTATTATCCCACACTATATAAAACAAATAGCCCATAATTTAATTAGTATTCCTTTTAATCTCTAAATTAATTCATAATTAATTTAAGACTAAAACTAATTAAATAACGTAACTTCATATTAATATATTATAACTCATAATATATTAATAAACATATGTGTATAACTCTCATAAAATTATCCATAATAGTTTGGATGAGATGCAACCCAAATGGACCATGTCGGTCGGGTCAAGTATATACCAAATAAGTTATGGACTTAGACACCTTATCCAACAATTACAAGATTTCTTTACCTTCTAGTTTTTCACTTGTTTTAAACAGATTATTTATTCAGCTTACATTGCAATAAACATTATTTCATTTTATTCATTGTGGTGTGAAAATTTTACTTTTGGATCTGATAATAATAATGCTAGTATTTTGGTTTACAAAGATAATACTCTTTATTTGAAAGCAAATCCTTGCAATGACATATACAAATATGTGATTTCTCTAACTAGAAATGATAACTTAATCTTAAATGTTGGATTATCTACTTTGTATAAATCATGTCTATGGCATTGTCGCTTTTACCATGTAAACAAGAAGAAAAATCACCAAGCTCCAATAAGATGGAATATTAGAACCATTTAACTTAGACTTTAATGGAGATTGTGAATCTTTTTTACTTGGGAATATGACTAAGTCTCCTTTCACATGCATCTTTGAGAGAGGGACAAGTTTTTTGGACATCATTCATTCGGATCTATATGTTCCGTTCAGATGCATCACTAGACATGGTGAAAGATACTTTTTCACATTTACTGATCATTTCAGTAGATATCGGTATGTTTATCTGATTAAACATAAGGTCTATATATTTCATGTATTCAAGAAGTTCTAGAGAGAAGTAGAGAACCAATTGGACAAGAAAATCAAGATACTTTGTTCTGATAGGAGTAGAGAGTATCCTAGCAATGAATTCTATGATCATATTAGAAATTGTGGGATAGTCTCACAATTAGCTCCACCAAGAACACCATAACACAATGGTGTATCTGAAAGGAGAAACCGAACCTTGCTAGACATGGTTCATTTTATGATGACTTGTACTACACCTCCAACAAGTTTCTAGGTTTTTCTTTAGAAATTGCTGCTTATATTCTAAACCTTAACCCAACTAATAAGGTTAATAAAACACCATTCAAAATGTGGAAAGGGAGTCATCCCTCTCTTGAATGAATTAAGGCTTGGGGTGGTAAGGCTTTCGTTCATTGAGAAGCACTCAAAAAACTAGAACCTAGATCAGAATGGTGTTACTTCATTGGTTATCCCAAAGATTCTTTTGGATACTTGTTCCATAAGCCTACTGATAACAATATTTTTTGTTGCTCGTAGGGCAGTCTTTCATGAAAGAGAGATGACATCTCAAGAATCTAGTGGGAGTCTAATTGATCTTGATGAGATTCAAGGGTCAACCAATGAAGTACCTGAAGTTGACATTATACCTTAACAAGAGGTTGAACAACCTATTGAGGAATCTGATATACTTATGGAAAATGGATGTACATATTGTTTTCATTAACGGGAAACTAACTTAGGATTTTTACATGGCTCAACTAGAAGGTTTTGTATAGTCCAAGTCTCCTAATATGGTATGCCAGCTTGAAAAGTCTATTTATGGACTCAAATAAGAACCTCGTAGGTGGAACATCTATTTTGATGAGAAGATCAAGGAGTTTGGTTTCATAAGAAATGGAGATGAACAATGTGTGTATGTTAGATCTAGTGGGAGGGTAGTTGTCTTCCTTGTCTTATATTTCACTGATAGTCTTCTAATAGGAAATGATATCCCAACACTAAATACTGTAATAGCACGACTTGGGAAGAGTTTCTCTATGAAGGATTTGGGAGAATCTAGTTACGTACTTGGTATTAAGATCTATAGGGAAAGATCTAAGCATCTAATATTACTTTTCCAAAAACCATACTTAGATAAAATCTTGAAGAAATTTAATATGGAATAATCTAAGAAGGGATTTGTACCTATGCAATGTGACATGGTTTGAACTAAAACCCAATGTCCCAGTACTACTGAAGAACTGGACATAATGAGTCCAATCCCAAGCCTTGGCTATAGAATCGATCATATATGTTATGATATGTACAAGTACAGATGTCTCATAATATGATGCATCATTATGAAGCTAATCTAGGTGAAAGTCATAAGACCGTGGTCAAGAACATTCTGAAGTATCTTAGGAGAAGAAAATATATGTTCTTGGCTTAGGGTGGGTGGTAAGGAAGAGCTAAGAGTCAAATAATATATGGATGCAAGTTTCAAAACTGAAAGGGATAATTTCATATCACAATCTGGTTTTGTGTTCATGTTAAATTGAGTAGAGGTGATTGCAGATGTTCCAAGTAGGAGACTATAGATGACTCAACTATAGAGTTATAGTATATTGTAGCCACTGAAACGCCCAAAGAGTAGTGTGGCTCAAGAATTTCATCAATGATTTGGGTGTTGTTCCTAGAATAGCTGAACGATTTGAGATCTTCTGTGATAACAAGGGAGCAACTAATCTAGCTAAATATCCTTGAGATCACAAGTGCACAAGGCATATATAGAGAAAGGTTCACTATATCAGGAAACTAGTTGAAGATGGAGACATTATAATGAGTCGTGAGCCACCAAAGAAGCACCGAAAAGTCCATCATCCCCGTCTCACTGTAGGCAAAGGTGAAGAGTCGTGAACTGACATAAGTCGGTCGAGAAGATCGGAGGTTTGGGGTTGCAGATGCTGCTATTATTCACCGTAGTTACCGCTCATTCCCTTCCCCCATTTCTTCTATCGTACGCCTCATCTTACGATACACCGCTCGTATTTTCGACGCCACCGCTGCTGCTATTTCATGTTGTCGTTCATTTCATCGCCCCTCCGTCTTCGTCCTCCTCTAAGAAAGAAATTCCAACCATGGTGTATGTTTAGCTCGTGTATGTGTCCTTGTTTCAGTGGATGATGTGTGATGTTGGCCGGAAAACAAGAAGACCACCATGGCGGCCAACCATGGTGGCTGCCACCATTCAAACTCTTTCTGCCTCCACCAGCCACCGTAAGTGGTGGTTGTGTGTGAAATAGTGGTATTTGTATGTTTTATTATGTATTTAGGCGAGTGTTGGAGGTGTTATCTTGTATGAACATTGTTTTGCAGGAAAAACCCATCACCAGCACCGTGAGGTGGTGGCTGCCACCTCATGCCACCACCAGCTACCACCTCAGGTGGCTGTGTGCACTTATGTGTGATTGGACTACTTTTTAGGATGATTTTGATGTGTTTTGGTTTAGAATCATAACCACTCCCACCACCATGAGGTGGTGGCCGCCGCCGTTGAGCACTACCGCCCGAGGTGGCAGTGGGTGGTGCCCGATCTAGTGAAACCCTAATTGGACCTAAAACCTAACCATTGGACTAATTGGCATGTGCTTGGGTTAGAAACCCTAATTAGGGTTTAGAAAACCCTAATTTTGGAGACATTAGTTTTGGAATGTCGGGACCTATGTTTTGGATAATTGGATTAATGTTATGACTTATGTCTGATCACATTGTGCATTGGCGTAGTGGGGTGATGGACTTAATGGATTAAGTCCTTAATGGGTTAAGTAAGAACACATAACATTAATCATCATTTTATGTGAAAAACCCTAATTAAGTTTGGGTTCTTGTTGGGCCATTTCTTGGACTAAGTTGCAGTGGGCCTTCATAGGCCAATTGGGAACATGTTTATGAATTAAATAAATTATTGGGCCTAATTTGGAAAATTGGGCAATAGGTGGGCCATATTTGGGCCTTGATGATTATGAGATGTTGCACCATCGGAACGGCAAGTGTTTGGACTAGAATAAATGGTTAGGCCTTAAGGTAAGACCATGTAGAGGTTTGGGCCCAATTTGGAAAATTAGGCCATATGTTGGGCCATGGTTGGTTATTTGGCTTTTGGGTCTACAGAGTGTGAGTTTGGGCCTTGGTTTTGAATCAAGTTAGTTTAAGGGGAAAGTAGTTTTTTACCCCCAGCATGGAATTATGGTTATGTATTGGAACCCAATTATTAAGTGGGTGTTGTTTTGATGTTGATAGTTCGGGAATCTGTCAACCAGCAGATGGAGTTTTATCCGTGGGAATTCAACAGTGCGAGGTAAGTCTCCTCACCATACCAATGGGTCGAAGGCACCAAGGCTAGCCCATTATGTGTTATGTGGTATTCTAGTTGATAGTGTTCTATGTGGTATGCTAAGAGATTATATGGTATGCGATATGCTAGTTGTCTTTGTGATACTTGCATGGAAGACCTCGGGGGGTTCCGAGGCGTTTGGGTGTAAGGCCTTGGAGGGTTTCCATAGCATCCTAGGTAAAGACCTCAGGGGGTTCCCGAGGCACTAGGGTGTAAGACATTAGAGGGTTTCCATGGCATCCTTAGTCAAGACCTAGGGGGTTCCCGAGGCATTGAGCTAAGACCATGTGGGGGTTCCCATGGCACCCGGTGTAAGACCCTGGAAGGTTTCTAGGGCATCCTTATATGTTTGTATGAATGATTTATATGGTATTGGGCTAAGACCATGTGGGGGTTCCCATGGCACCCGGAGTAAGACCCTGAAGGGTTTCCATGGCATCCCTATATGTTTATATGCATGACTTGTGTAGTTGATACGATTTATGTGATTATGTGTGTAAGACCTTGGAGGGTTTCCGTGGCATCCTTATATGTTGATATGCATGGATTATGCGATTAATATGGTTATGTGACTATGTAGGGTATGCTCTAGGGAACTCACCAAGCTTCGTGCGTATAGTTTTGCTTTTGGTTTTAGGTATCATTGGTTTGGAAAAGAAGATCCCAACTTGATCGCAGCACACACAACCGTGTTTTCCGCAATATTTGATTTTGGGGATGAACTCTAAAATATGTTTTTAATTAGAAATGTTTTTAAAAAGCTTGGATTTAATAGATATCTGTGTTTTAACTATAATGAAAAACAAAATTTTTATGCTTGATTTTTTTGGGTCATTACAAGTTCGTATCAAAGCCTTGGTTTGAGGGATTCAGACATACTTTCGGGTGTGTCTGAACTAAAACTGAGTATCTGTAAAATTTTCAAAAGAAAAATGTTTTCAAGGAAAGATTTTTCTAAGACAAGAGAGGGTGTGGTACATGCAATCGGTCAAGCTCAAGTAAGTTTTCCCCAGAATACCCATATATGTTATCCGTTATGACTTGATTTATGAATATGTGAATCGCATGCTAGTTAGGGATAAGAGAGATGCCTTGTATGTATGTTGTATGAGCTGGTAGACTTGCATGATAGTGTTGATTAGTCGGCAATAGATTGGCCTGATATGTGATGCTTGTAGCATTGGGGATACTGGATGCTATGCTGGAATGGGAATGAATATTGCTATTGGTAACTGCTAAATGTATGCTTTAAAAATTGGACACGGTTAGGATCTTATAGCCTTAGAATAATTGATTTGCCCTTATTTCTTGTTCCTTGTCTCATTATGGTCCTAGGGTAGATTCTATTATTCGACAGTCTATTAGATCTTGTTACGTGTATAATTTGCATGCATAAGGCAACCAACAGTGAGGATGGATGGGGATAGCATGAGTTGTGGTATGTGGGCTGAATGTTTTATGACAGTTTCAAGGGTTAGAGAGTTACTGCACGGATGCTTCTTACTCTGTGCATTGTGGAACTCTTGAGTGATGGGAGTTCTTCAACAGTTGATGGCAGGTTGAGGTTAGGAACCTAGAAAAAGCCTAAGATATGATCTGGTGAGTTAGTGGGACGATTCGGTGAGGTTGGAAGCCTAGGAGTTGCTTCGGTGGGTATCGTGCTGCTGTTTAGCGGATATTTGGTGCATCAATACAAAAGGAGACTTAAAGGATTCGGGAGGATTGCTGAGGAAAGTATGGATAGGTGTGGAAGGTAGTATTGGGCCCGTACTACTAAAAGCATAGGATCCATACTCGAATCAGTGAGAGTCATGGAGAATCTAAGAAGCTTGTGGGAAGGAGAATTATTGGTTATGCTTGGACCGTGGGAATATCTGCTTTACAGAATGAGGATGAGCACGCATGGGGAAGGACCATGGTTTGGTCTCGGCTTCAGTGGTGAGCCAATTAGTTAATGGAATGCTTGGGGATTTGGGTTCGTGTTGGACTAAGGAGATGGAAAGTGCTTTCCGCACTACTCCCTATCCCTTAGGACCTAAGTTTTGATTTGCCTTGGATCTCTCATATCGGGTGGAAAGGATTGATTGTGTGATTTATTGCGCTTTCGGGATTGGAGACTATGTCTTGGGAGTAGTTTGTAGCCCATTGTAGGGTAGAGGTTACTCCAGTTATTGCAGTCTAGCCATTGACGATTGAGCTGGTGAGTGTGTCAAGGTGCGAGACCCTGAATGATATGATTTCTAGAGCCTAAGAGCGGGAGATTGTTTTGGAGCACATTGGGAAGAGGGGACCAGATCGTGTGCATATATTGGAGGGTCCCAGGAAGAGACCCAAGATTTCGGATAAGCTTTTGAGAGGCCAACAGGGCCGGATTTAGTACAACACTTGTAGGAAACTGCACGATGGAGTTTTTTTTTTTGCTCCAAGGGTTTGGGTAACTGTATCTCTGGGTTTGTTTCCGTGCTTGTGTTTGGGTTATATCTTCAAGTGATGACATATGCGATTTGCATTCCGTGAATTATTAGTGGTTAAAAAAAGGTCATTTCCCTAATTGCGGGTTGGGAGTGTTCAATATTATCTTGGTTTATGGTCGAGATCGGTTCAGGGGTATTATATGGGAGGTCTGCGAATAGGGTCCTGCAAGATGGTTATTCAGCATTGTCAGGATTCGACGGTTTAGTAACCATTATTGATTGGCTGATGGAAGAGCCAAGGGAAGTGGCTCGTTGTTGAAGTATTGATTGGAGCATATGTCTTTGGTCTTCAAGATTTGAGTGTGGTATCATTTCAAGGATCAGGGGATATCAGTTTCTCTGGGATTCGAGAAGTGTCACCAGGTCTTTAGTAGTTGTATGGCCTTTAGGGGGTTGGCTAGTGATGGAGCACTATTTGGTAAGTGCTAGATATCATCGGATCGATCGTTGTAAGGTAAGAAGGACTAGGGTTCCTTCAATTTTTGTGTGCTTTGAGAATTTAGTCAATTCAAAGTAAGGGAGAATCATCCCAGGATTCAGAGGCAGGAGCAGTATTGGAACTAGGATGCGTTTCGCATCCCCATCGAGAAGGAAGGTGACCAAAGTGGCTATTGGGATTGAGGATTGTGTGAGTTGGAAGTCTAGAAAAACTTACCAACATTGAGATCGTGTTCTCTTGGTGATTGATAGTAGGCTTCGGGGAACTAGGTCGCGGTCCCAGGCATAATTTGAGTTCAACCTGGGGTGTTCGGTCAAGTGTGTGCTTGATTATAAGTGTATTTGAATTGATAGATTGGGGGTAAGGCATAGGATTGCGAATATGGTGAGGTGGAAGTGTTGTAAGACTAAGGGAGATCCGTAGCATTCACTAGTAGCCAGTTGGGGTGAAAGTGTTGTAAGAAAAAGGGGGGAGCCATAGCATTCACTAGTATCCAGATAGTGTGGGAGGTGTTGTAAGACTGCGGGGTAACCGTAGCATTTACTAGCGGCCAGATAGTATGGTAAGTGTTGTTAGACTGCGGGATGACCTGTAGCATTCACAGATTCTTTCAGACGATTAGGCTAGGGTGGGCCAGTTCGTAAGCTTGTGATTAGGCCACAACATAATTGGAATCAGGAAACGGTAGGTCGAAGGATATCGGGCATGATGTAAGACTACAGTTATTCTTGTAGCATTCACCTTTTTGCGTCGGATTCAGTGGCAACAGGTTATCAGCCTATTATGAACGTATGGATTAAAAGGATAGAAGGAGCCATGAGTGGTGGTATAGATTTGGCAATTATTGTTAGACAATGTATCCTTCGTAGGTTGCGTCGGAATAATGTGTGTGTTTTTGGCCCAGCAATCAGTTAGGTGTCCAATGCTTCAAGTAGTTGACAGATAAGGTGGGATCTGAGAGGTCTCGGCTGCTTCTAAAAAGAAGCAAGTGGTAGCAAGAAGATTCGAAGTGGGTTCAGTGACTTGGGACTCGTGTGTGGAGTTGCTTGTATTCAGGTTATACGTTAAGTTGTTTACAGTTGGATTAAATAATCTCAGGGTCGTTTATTTGACCCTTTTGTGCAGCTTAATTATTGCAGGGGATGAATCTTCTACTCGAAGGACTACATGAGCCTCCTGTCGAGTTAAACGTTCTTTAGCAATATATGGTCAGTGACTTTGTCTCCGTCGAGATGACAATGTGATGAGGGGTTGGAAGCATTTTGTGTGGTGCAAGACTCTATAAGGATATCTTGGTGGCAGTTTGATGTGAGGGGTCTTACAAGGAGTCAGACCATTGAGACTTTGGTTTCGGATTCCAGATAAGTGGGGTCGGTTTCTATTTGAGAGTTTAAGGAATTCGTTCATCTTCAGGATTTAGAGCCCTATGAGGGATGGTTTTGGTTGCCTTGGAGAGGCTGGGGTATGCTTGTGGTTGTGGCCGTGTTGCTCAAGTTGTTTGGCGTGTCAGGATAGGTAAGGAATTATTTCGAGGATGAAATCTAGTTTAAGTAGGGGAGAGTTGTAACATTAAGTTTGAAATTAAGTAAATAAATAATAAACCCTTAATCCTGAGATGTAAATCGTGCTATTTTATTGTAGCCCTAAATTCGGAATAATTTAGCAAGGCATTGGTTTTGGGGTTAAATGTCATAACTTTTGCATATTAGGGGTTAAGTGTAATTCCAGATTGGTATGTAAAGATTTTCAGAAGTCAGGGGGTGTTTGGTAAAATATTGGACTTAAATTGAAAGGATTATGGAATTTTGAGGGCTTAATGGTAACTTATGGATTTATTTTGAAAAGATTATGAGTGGGAGGGACTGGAAGTGTCAATTTCGTATGAAGTTGTATGTGATACGGGTTTAAACCCGACGCCTTCTTTTCCCCATCGTTTGAAGATGCATCACCATGTTAACCCTAACCTTAGCTACATTTCTTCAGCCACCACCATTTTGGAGTGCTCTCATCCGCCGCCACACTTTTCGTAACTGATCGCCATCCTACAACCTATAGCCTCACCGTTGAAGACTTGAAGCGCCACCACCACAACTTTGTTGCCGAATGTCGTAGGAACTGGACAACCGCCGAGGACCGTGGAATATGTTGTGTTCATCATGCGTGGGTCGTGAGCCACCGAAGAAGCACCGGAACGTCCATCGTCCCCGTCTTACTACTGGCGAAGGTGAAGAGTCATGAACCGACATAAGTCGGTCGAGAAGATCGGAGGTTCAGGATTGTAGATATTGCTATTTTTCACCATGGTTCCCACTCATTCCCTTCCCATGTTTCTTCTGTCATATGCCTCGACTCACGATACACCGCTTGTATTGTCGGCACTACTACTGCTACTGTTTCATGTTGTCATTCATTTTTTCGCCCCTACGTTTTCGTCCTCTTCCAAGATTGAAGCTCATTCGTGGTGTGTGTTTCAGCTCGTGTATTTGTCTGTGTTTTAGTTGTTGACGTGTGATGTTGGCCGGAAAACAAGAAGACCACCATGGCAGCCAACCATTGTGGCAGCTGCCATTCAAACTCTTTCTGCCGCCACCAACCACCATGTGTGGTGGTTGCATGTGTGTGAAATGGTTTTATCTGTGTATTTTATTGTGTATTTAGGCGTGTGTTGGTGGTGTTATCTTGTATGCACATTGTTTGGCCAGAAAAACTCGTCACCATCACCGTAAGGTGGTGGCTGCCACCTCATGCCGCCACCAGCTGCCGCCTTGGGTGGTTGTGTGCACTTTTGTGCGATTGGACTGCTTTTTGGGATGCTTTTGATGTGTTTTGGATTAGAATCATAACCACCACCACCAGGAGGAGGTGGTGGCTGCCGCCGTCGAGCACTACCACCTAGAGATGTCAAAAAGTCCCGTGGGACCCCGCTCCCGTAGGGGCCCCGTCCCGTTTGGGGGACTTTTTAAAAAAAAATCGGGGGCAGGGACGGGGGCAGGGGCAAGGTTAACCCCCGTTTTAATTTCGGGGGCGGGGGCGGGGGTAGGCAATCTCGTCCCGAAATCCCCATGGGGACCCCGTTAATAAATTACACATATATTTACATATATTAATTATATAAATATAATAAACAATAACATGATTTTGAGCTTCCAAAATTCATCAAAAAACATGTTTTTAAGTTGTTAGTCTAATTTTTTAAAATGCCATAACTATTTTATTTTTAACATACAAAATTCTGCTATAAATAATTATTTGTTACCTAAAAAATAGCTTATTTTAGCCTAAATAACAACTTCTTTTAGCCTAAAAAAAAGTAGCTCAAAATCAATCGGGGGCGGGGGAACGGGGGTAATAAAGGGGATTCGGGGGCGGGGGCGGGGGTAGGAACATTGAACATTCTGGGGGCGGGGGCGGGGGAACAAGGAAATTTCAGGGCGGGGGCGGGAGATGCACTCCCCGCCCCGTTTGCCCCCGTTGACATCCCTACTACCTCCCGAGGTGGTAGTGGGTGGTGCCCGACCTAGTGAAACTCTAATTAGACCTAAAACCTAACCATTAGACTAATTGGCATGTGCCTGGGTTAGAAATCCTAATTAGGGTTTAGAAAACCCTAATTTTTTAGACGTTAGTTGTGGATTTGCCGAGACCCGCGTTTTGGACCATTGGATTGATGTTATGACTTATGCCCGATTACATTATGTGCTGGCCTAGTGGGGTGATGGAGTTAATAGATTAAGTCCTTAATGGGTTAAGTAAGAACACTTAACCCTAGTTATTATTTTATGTGAAAAACCCTAAATAGGTTTGGGTTATTGTTCGGCCATTTCTTGGACTAAGTTGCAATGGGCCTTCGTGGGCCACTTGGGAACAGGTTTATGAATTAAAGAAATTATTGGGCTTTAGGATAAGGCCCATTGGAAATGGTTGGGTCCAATTTGGAAAATTGGGCAATAGGTGGGCCATATTTGGGCCTTGATGATTATGAGATATTAAACCATCGGAATGCCAAGTGATTGGACTAGAATAAATGTTTAGGCCTAAAGGTAAGACCATGTAGAGGTTTGGGCCCAATTTGGAAAATTGAGCCATACGTTGGGCCTTGGTTGATTATTTGCCTTTTGGGCCTTCAAAGTGTGAGTTTGGGCCTTGGTTTTGAAACAAGCTAGGTTGGGGTTAAAGTAGTCTTTTTACCCCAAGCATGAACTTATGGTTATGTATTGGAAGCCAATTATTAATTGGGTGTTGTTCTGATGCTGATAGTTCGGAAATCTATGAACCAGCAGCTAGAGTTTTATCCGCGGGACTTCAGCAGTGCGAGCTGAGTCTCCTCACCATACTAATGGGTCGGAGGCACCAAGGTGGATCCATTATGTTTTATGTGGTTTGCTAGTTGATATTATGCTATGTGGTATGCTAGTTGATTATGTGGTATGTGATATGCTAGTTGTCTTTGTGATATTTGCATGGAAGACCTCGTGGGGTTCTCGAGACACTTGGGTGTAAAACCTTGGAGGTTTCCATGGCATCCTAAGTAAAGACCTTGGGGGGTTCACGAGGTACTAGGGTGTAAGAGGTTAGAGGGTTTCCATGGCATCCTTAGTCAAGACCTTGGGGGGGCGTTCCCGAGGCATTGAGCTAAGACCGTGTGGGGGTTCCCATGACACTCGAAGTAAGACTCTGGAGGGTTTCCAGGGGATCCTTATATGTTTTTATGAATGATTTATATAGCTAAGACCATGTGGAGGTTCCCATGGCACCTGTAGTAAGACCCATGAGGGTTTCCAAGGCATCCCTATATGTTTATATCCATGACTTGTGTAGTTGATACGGTTTATGTGATTATGTGTGTAAGACCTTGGAGGGTTTCCATGGCATCCTTATATGTTGATATGTAAGGCTTACACGATTGATATGGTTATGTGATTATGTGGGGTATGCTTTGGGGAACTCACTAAGCTTCGTGCTTACAGTTTTGTTTATGGTTTCAAGTATCATTGGTTTGGAAAGGAAGGCCCGACTTGATCGCAGCGTACACACACATGTTTTCCGCAATATTTGATTTTGGGGATGAACTTTCATAAATGTTTTAATTAGCAATGTTTTTCGAAAGCTTGGATTTAAAAGATATTTGTGTTTTGACTATAATGAAAAATGAAAATTTTACCCTTGATTTTTTTGGGTCATTACATGATCATACTAGGTTTATTAGCAATAGATTTGCTAGTGAGTTGGTTTGATTACACAATTTGTAGTTTGACTATTTCGAACATTTTTAGATATTATGTTTATGGTGTTTATTAATAATAAATTACTATGTTTGTTTATATTATCTATGTTCCTACATTTGCTAGTTTAGAACCACTTCCATAATATTTTTATTCAAACTTCCCAAATCAATCATACAATTGGGAGTTAGTAGTGAATTAAGATTGACTTAGTATTTGTAGATTGTTCATAGGGATGAACAGAACAATGCCCTATGATCAATATTGATGAGTACTTGAAAATGGAGATTTTACGTATTAGAGTAACCAAACTTAAAGATTACTTCATGGATCATGTCATAAGTAAATTAAGATGGTTGTGTTTCTTATTCTTCAAATGGAGATACATGAGGTCTTATTCTACAAATTGTTGTGTCTTGGTTTTTCCTCAATGTTGTCTGTAACAAGCAGCCATACAGGGTTTAACTATATATTGCATAAGGAATAGCACTAGCCTATGTAGTCAAAGTTTATTTGATCCTTTTGCGAGAAATAAAGAAGTAGATATCTTTAAGCCCCTCGTTGATTTGGTGTTGACAACAAATGCTTGGTCAAGTTGAGACTTAGTTGATTAGCATCAGTTTAAATGTCACCATAAGTCGGTATCAAGATACATAATCTTAAACCATGAGATTGACCTTAGATCCATGTATCTAAGTCATCATAAGATATCATGAAGATCAAAGGAATTTGAAGTTATCAGTCTCATGGTTGTTTATAGCAAAGTTGTTATAAGTACAGTAGTTACATTGGATTGTCACTCACTGTTGTCTCTAGTAAGTATTAGATCGGTCAATTGTTGATTCCTAAGTGCAAGTGGGAGCTAATGGAGATTATTGTTCATAGTCATAACAAGCTAGATAATATTACTATAAATAGCAATGTCATTTTGGGTTACACGCAAGAACAAAATAAAGCATATTTGAAAAGATATTTATATAAGGGGCTTGTTTTGTTAATTAATTAACAGTTTAATTAATTAACTTGAAAATAATGGAATAAGGAATATTCCACAATGATTTAAATTCCATAGATAATTATAATTAAATTTGATAATTATCTCTATGGTTTCAAATCACCACCCTAGATAAAGGGGGCTCGAAATCCGGTTTTGAGGCATGAGAGATAACCCTTCAGTCATCAAAAGTTCGGAAATCCTGAAAACCCTAAGAATTCCCGAAGTGCAGTTCCTACATCGTGGCAGATAGTTTACCACGTCGTGGCGACCACATAATCGAGATTTTGATTCTGTTTGAAGCTCATAGTTTGAGGGTTGCTTAGATTTGCTTGTGTACTGTTTCTTAGGTGCGATTTCAGAAGAAGAACTCTATGCTAGATTCTCTAGTCCTATCAACTGGCTCGTCAAAAGAAGAAAACAATGATATGATTATATTCTATTGTGTTATATACGGTGAATGAATAATTGAGTTAGATCTAGTTGTTTCGAGTCTTCGATCAGAATTTTTTATTCTTTCCGCTACCCAATGGTTGATCTTCGATAGGCTTGAAACTCATCACTTTCACCATGTCAACAAACACATTTCCCAAGAAATATTACAAACACAATGTGACTTTCTTTGGAATCTTGTAATGAGAAACCGATGCACCACATCAGGTTGATAATGGACAGCAGAGCTTTACTTCAATCTGGCGAACAGATGAAATTGGAACAACTTTAAGCAATGAGAGATAAAACACCTTCTAAGGTCATAAGATTGACAGTATCATTCTGGTTTTAACAAAACTCTATTGATAATGCTTTATTGGGTCTATAGAAGAGATTTTATGGTGTATTAAAAGATAATTTAAAAAAAAAAAAGAACATCTAATATGTTTATTTCTGTTTTTAAAATAATGTAATGTTTTAATATGTATCTAATTTTTTTAAATGTAAATAAATAAAATATGATTTGTCAAGAAAATACTTCAATATTTGTGCTTATTATTTTCAAACTTAATATTTTTACGTCATATTCACACGGATCTATCTTCTAATAATGCAATATGGTGTGATGTCCGTAGTCATTGCCCCAGTTTCCAATATGTATGAACAAATATGATCATCGGATTGTATATATAAAACTAAATGGTGTGGTAAAAGTTTTACTTAATACCTATGAAAAAATGTGAAAAAGCATCATATAAGTTTTTATCATTTTTACCATATTTTACCTATGAGTGGAATGTATTTATATTTTTACCTTTAAAAAAAATAAAAATAAAAACCTTAAGTTTGCAACCACCAATCAAGAGGTAGCATCGATATTATGCCGATGGTGAAAATCAGGTAAGAGATGGTGTTTAACGCAGGGGCAGACCTAGGGGTGGTCCATAGTGGTACTGGTAACCCTTAACTTTTCTTACCGTAGTGAAAAAATTTTCGAAATTTTTTGAAAATTTTATTTTTTCTACTACCGTGCAACCCCTAACTCTCCCGTGCAACCCCTGCTGTAAAATCATGCGTCCGCCCCTGGTTTAACGCCGGTAATAATGTAAAATCAGGGTACTGCCGTTGAAATTTACCATATCCTACGGCCTAAAAAAGATGATTATAAACCTTAAACTGATGTACCATTTTTCAGTCCATTTTGTACGATTCGCCATTATTCATGTCTTCAAGACCATTATATTATAATACTATAGAATATTAATTTTTATTTAAAAGCAAAAAAAAAAAAAAAAAAAAAAAAAAAAAAAAAAAAAAAAAGTGAAAGAAGGTCAAAGACCTTTTACTTTCTTATTTCTTCTTTGGACTTTTCCTTTTCAATCTCACGACAATTACGCCACTTTTAGTTTTAGGAATACATATTTAAATATCCTTCTTTAAGTCATTAGTATTAATATCAAACTTATTATAAATTTTAATTACATAAAAGGGTGACACACATTTGTTTTTCTTTTAATAGCGCCACCACCTAGATAACAATAGATCTAGTTATAATATTACTTATTTATCGATTTAACTCTTGAAAATTATAAATGTATCAATTTATGTATCAACTTATTCATAAAAAACTACAAGTTCTTATTTTTTGTATTTACAGTATTAATATATTTTTAAACCATTTAATACAATGGAATTATTATTTTTAATTACTGTCATTGTGTGTAAAATATTACGTGTGATCGTTGACAACGTTATTAAACAAAATAGTAAAGTAGTAAAATAGTAAATATGATAAGTCAGTTATTAAAAAACTATATATGGTGCATAAATTAATTAAAAACAAATTGCAATTTTTGTAGTAACCCAAAATGTTATATTAGTAATGCTATATGTTTAAAATAAGTCTCCTATAATTGCATTAACAATTTTTTTGAAATTAGGTACAAGATTTTCGTACTTGTCATTTATAGTAAACTAAAAGAAAGTATAATGATTCAAGGTAGCGTAAATTGAGTGCATCCTCACCCCACTTAACCCCACCCTACCCTTCCTTTAAACATTCTCATTATATCCACATGCCACAAGACTTCATCATTTTAAGTCTGCCCCACCCAGCCTCAATCAACGCATTTCATTTAGGTTACAACCCTTATAAATCAACCATTTTGGGATCTCAAATCTTGCCACCAAAACTCCATCTTTTGTGCCATGGCCTCCATTGCTAACACCTTCTCTTTTCACTTCCTCTTGCTCGTCCTCATTTCTCTATCCCTCCAGCCACATGCTAGGGAGAGCAAGTTCTTCACCAAGTTCACTCGTAATTTTTCTAATGCACCAACAACTGATTTGTCACCGGCGCCAGCACCGGTGTTGGTTCCGGTAATTGAGCCAGTCCTGGCACCTGGATTGGCTCCAGCACCGGCGCCAGCTGAGGAAGAAAATGGTTATGGTCTTTATGGTCATGGATCGAGTGAATCTTCCTCGGAGGAATTCTACTCAACCAATGAAACCCCAGAGAAAAAGGAGACTTTTGGCGTAGACGGATTCAAGTCGGAAACGGATACTCCGTTTGAGAAGATGCTAAGTGGCGAGAGTTACTCTAATGGTAATAATGCTTATTCGAGTAACAATGGGAATACCTACTCTAGCTCGGTGAATGAGAACAATGGCTACAACAACAACGAAAATGGTTACGATGGCTACAACAAAAATGAGAATGGCTACACGGTGTCTGAAAACAAGATCAATAGCTACAACCAAAATACGTATAGCAACAATGGTAATGGATACTCAAACTCGATTAATGAGAACAACGGCTACAAGACAGATAGCTATAGCCAGAACAACTACAATAACGACAATGACAATGGTATGAGCTTTGAAAACGAGAAAAATGGCTACAATGTCAACGGATACACGAACACAGAAGAAGAAAACAATGGTTATAACAACAACAATAATAATGGATATGTGATGGGGCAACAAGGATTGAGTGACACAAGGTTTTTAGAGAATGGTAAGTACGCATATGATGCAAACAACAATGGAAATGACCATGAAACAAGTTATGAGGAAGAAGTGAGCGACAATGGTGAAGGCTATTATAGAAATAATGAAGATTCAAAATATGATAGACAAAGCGGGTATGTAAAGTGGCACCCATAAGAATGATGAAACATAATTTGTCCACATAAGTTATGTAAAACCATAATTACAAAGCATATTTGAATGTTGGGAGATACGAAGAATATTAGAACTCATAGTTTTTGGTTGTGTTTGTGACTCTTCACCATTTTTTCTTTTGTTTTTTTTTTATCTGGTGTCTTGAAATTCAGTAGGCTTTGATAAGTATGTATTTTTGAAGATGATTATGTAAAAGGGGCTTTTATGTGATGGAGTTAGTGGCTTATAGTTAAGTTACATATGAATGTTTATTTAGTTAATGTGACCAAAAAAAAGTTCTTCACTAAATTGTCATAACCTTTTAGAAGTTTGCCATCATTTATCATTTTTTTTTTCTAAGTAGGTGTCATTTTAGTAAATATATTTTAAAATATCATTCTCATATAGCACTTTATGATACAAAACAATTAGTCTAATCTTTAACTATTTATTACGTAAATACGTACATAATAAATGATTTATCAATAAGCAGATCAAAAAAATGCCCTAGTCAAAATAAATGCACGAAAAGAATGAAAATATAAGAGCAAACTAAAGTCAACAATGAAATTAAAAGAAATTAATCCATCTAAAGAGAACTTAAGAAATTGTTTACAAGTTCCGTAAACATCGTTCTAGTTGATAGACAAAAGTCACCACGCGAAAGTCGTGTGCTCTCTTTTTCTACATACTGCCCTTTTTCTTTTTTAAAATACGCTTTTATATATTTTCAACAATGCAACGTATTATAGATATTGAGACGCATTTGTTTTTGTTTCATTAACAGCATTATATTACAACTTGTGGTTAACGTGGGTACGAATAAAATTAGTATTAATAATTAAAAATGATAACTAAAAATAAAATATTTATAAAATTATATTAAATTAATAAAATTTAAGTTTTGTTTAGACGATTATTTAAATTTAATATATATATATATATATATATATATATATATATATATATATATATATATATATATATATATATATATATATATATATATATATATATATATAGGGAAGAGTTATATGGAAATGAATGATTAGGGTAACACATATTTGAACCAATAAAAACATGACAACACATCACTTCCACAATACATTACTTGTGAAGAAAGAAATGGACACGTAATCAAATGATACGTGTCCATTTCTTTCTTCACAAGTAATGTATTGTGGAAGTGATAGTGTTGTCATGTTTTCATTGGTTCAAATATGTGTTGCCCTAATTATTCATTTTCCATATAACTCTTCTTTATATATATATATATATATATATATATATATATATATATATATATATATATATATATAGGGAAGAGTTATATAGAAAATGAATGATTAGGGTAACACATATTTGAACCAATAAAAACATAATAACACATCACTTCCACAATACATTACTTGTGAAGAAAGCAATTGACACGTGTCCATTTCTTTCTTCACAAGTAATGTATTGTTGAAGTTATTGTGGAAGTGATGTGTTGTCATGTTTTCATTGGTTCAAATATGTGTTGCCCAAATCATTCATTTTCCATATAACTCTTCCCTATATATATATATATATATATATATATATATATATATATATATATATATATATATATATATATATATATATATATATATATATATATATATATAAGTAGCTTCATGCAAAAACATAAATATCTTACGAAAACGCGAAAATAGATTTTATTTTATAAAAATCAAATGCATGTACTAAAAAAATAAATTTATTATCAATAAATTAAAGATAATAAGTTTACATTGGATAGTGTTATAGTAATAGATATTTAAAGACAGTTTTAATAAAAAAAAGTTCATATCTTTAATCATTTTTAAATTCATGTTTCCATAATAAAAATGTTAAAAATCATACTTTGCTAATATAAAACAATTTCTCATCTATCATTGATATTATCATTTATTTCAAAGTTTGGATGAATTATTTTCAAAAATATAATATTAAGGTGACATAATATCATAGGTTTTTCTTGTTTTTGCGTTTTCGCAAATTATTTGCATTTTCACATGAACCCTCCCCTATATATATATATATATATATATATATATATATATATATATATATATATATATATATATATATATATATATATATATATATATATATATATATATATATATATATACAGTGGAATGCTAGCAGGCTCACAACCTGTAGGTATTTATTTGAAGTAAGTGTTCACCAGTTTTACTCCATCCCCCTCATGGTTGCCTTATTTGACATAAATTGTTGAGGTATCCCCTAAGTAGTGTTGTTACCCCGAAGATGATCCTTAGGCTAGGTACCTTTTATAAGATGTTTTAGGGACGTAAAGTGAGGATAATGTGAACCGATAATTAGGGTTTGTTTGGTTTGATGAAAGTAATAAACTTATTTATTGTGGTTGAAAACTCTGTATGCTCACCACGCTCCCCAGCCTAACCCAATCAGTGTCTTGTATTATTGGTAGTTGCAAAAGAATAGTTGGATGATCTGACGAAGGATTATGGATTTATAGGCCAATAGAAAATATATGGAATGTTGTAAAGGCTTATATTGTATTCAAGGCCAATTTTGTCTTGTGGATTATGATGTTTTGTTTTTGATTTTGATCTGTATCGATGATGACATCCTGAGTTTTGTAATATAATGAAAATACATTTCTTTAAGAAATGCTTTGATATATTTTTATCATAATTTTGTTTTGGGAACAAATTCCACAACACTCTTCTTTGAAAGAGTACTCTGATTTTTATTATAAAAGCATAAACGAAATCGGTCTTTTCTGGCGGTGAAATTTGGGGATGTCACAAAACTCTAAATTTTAGGGTTTTGGTCTGAATGGAGTACGCCCCGCGTACCTCTTAGTACACCCGATGTACTCACAAACCACCCGCGACCATGCAGCCTTCTACGCCCACGGTCTCAATTAGTACGCCCTGCATACTCATGGAACCCCTAAAACACTAAACTTAGTTTGGTTGTAACTTCTTCATTCTAAGTCTGTTTATGACGAACTGTATATCCATGTAAAGGTGGAAAGAAGCCCTACACATCTAGCAACTCATCATTACCTAAAACCTTTCTGAACAAGAACCCAAATTCCCTAGAAGACTGAGATGTCAAATTATGATTATACCCTTGGCCTCCAAAGACACAATCAAACACTTGGATTGCATATACCCAAACACCCTATCCGAAATGGGCCAAATCCTTCCTTTCCCAAGGCCCTAAACCTTATGACAATTGATGCTTGGGCCACAAGACCTATCAACAAAGCCCTTTCAAAATTGGGTGTTACAACTCTCCCCTACTTAAATTAGATTTTGTCCTTGAAATCGCTCCTTACTAACACTCCAAATAAAAACCATAATCTGGAGATATCTAATCTTGAGCCTCCGAAAGAATCCACTTTTACCTCCTCGAAACCGAAAACCAGCATTGGTCTGACTTCCTAACAGACCACCCACATTGAGTCTTACCATGCTTATTCCTCCTCTAACGACTGACCAAAAGCACACTTCTAATCTTGATTATCTCAATGCTACCATCAGGAAAAAAAATCATTGACCATAACGACTGTAGAATACTTTTACTTGATAGAAGGCTCAAATAATCCTTTGAGTAGAAGATTCATCACTACAACGGTTAGACTCAAATGAGAGCTGCACAACATGGTCAAATCAATTACTCTGAGATTATTTAATCCAATTGTAAGTGTCTTAGCACTTTCTATCCGCAAGCTACTACACATACAAGATTCCTCACATTACTACTTCTGCCCGAACATCATACTGTCTCTTGTCCACTTTCCGAATGAATTGAGACCTCCCAGGTCCCAACTTATTTGCCAAATATTTGGAATATCGGATCCCCACCCAGTTGCTGAGCCAATAAACACCCTCTTAGTCACTCCCTGCGACTTCTGAAGAAAATTTTGGCTATAGAAACTTCCTTATCCACATTGGCACTCTTGGCTCTATAAATCCTGGGATCCCCGATCGCATACCTTGAGCCAATGGTCTCTGCCAGGTCCTACCTGCATTACTATAAGCACACAGGCCTCACCCACGGGTCTCACCCAAACCATATCACAGAGCGACCTTGCCCACATGTCTCACCTATCTAGCGCTACACGGGTCCAACTCCACCTTGAATCCTATCGACCTATCCTTTCCTGATTCCGATCATGCTATGGATTTTCACGATCCTACAAACTTACCCACCCTGGCCTAACTTATCTAAAAGAATCTGTGAATGCTACGGCTCATTTCGCAGTCTAACAACACTCTCCCACACTATCTGACTGCATGCAGAACGCTACGGCTGCCCCACAGTCGTACAATACTTTCCTCCTATATCTCAACCAACTCCCATAGCCCTACCGTTAATTTTCCAATCCGAACTTATCTTACAGTCGAGCATGCACATGGTTTAGCTTCCTGACTGAACTCGCATCCTGACAGGAATTCCCAACCTGATTCCCCAACACTAACTATCAAACACCAAGAAGACGTGAACACAATGTTTGGGAAGTTTCCCAAAATCCCAACTCACACATTCCTCAATCCAGTCAGCCACTTGGGCCACCTTCCTCTCTAGCAGGAATGCGAAGCTCGTCCTGTTTTCACACCTAATTCTGATCCCAAATACCTAAGAATTCTCCCCTACTTTGATTCAACAAAAATCTTACAACACACAAGATTAGAAGGATTCCCAATCCTTGTTACCATCCAATGATCAATCCACTGGCAACCAATGCTTATCCCTGTTACTGGTCCAAAACTAACCAATACTAAAGCAATACAACTCTTGAATACCAACAGAACACTTCCTGAGTTCCAATCACACTTTCCAAAACTACCGCAACCTAGGAACCCTCTATATAAGGATATGACCTCACACTATTATTCTGAAATTCATGGTATGCAGATGGCATATAACCCGAACATGATCAGAAAATATAACTCCAAGATACACTTACTCATACCGATGCAAGACAATGGCAATAAAATCATAAATAAAAACTGATAGGAAAGCAAAAGTTACATACCTGCAACATTGGAAGCTGCTCGTGCCTCCTCTATAGTCAGCTGGAAAGCCCTGATCCTTGCCGTAGGTGCCTCTACTTGGCCCTGACGGCCGTCGGTGATCCTCAATGTCGTAGGGCTGGTGCCATCACCTGTCCTACTGCAGCCAAACTCGGGTATTGGGCCTTCTTGTGGCCCTGCTGACTACAATGAAATTAGATAAAGTCTAATCCCTGGGTGTTGGTAGCAGTATAATCCCTGCTATAACTACCAACCCGACTGCACTTGAAGTAGCTAGAATCACCACCACTGCCACTCGTACACGTAACCTCGTGTGTCCTGCCGCACTTGCCACAATGGTTATGGTCCCGATGACCCCTCAATCTAGAATCTGATACCTTGGGCCTCTTGCCCAATCTCGCAGATGTCTGAACCCCATTTGGATTTCTCTTTCTTTCCGCCTCCAAGTTGATCTCTCTCTCCTTGGCTCGAGTGATCATATCCTACAGCGTCTTGCAGTTGGACTGGCTCACAAACTGCCTGATGTCGCTCCTCAGCATCTCGTGATATCAGGCCTTCTTTATCTCCTTGTCCGCCACATACTACGGGACAAGAAGGGCCCTCTCCCTAAACATAGCGCTGATCTCAGCCGTTGTCTCCGTAGTCTGCTGGAGGTCCTGGAACTCCCGTGCTAGCTGTTGCACCTCAATCACTAGTGCAACTCGGCCCTGAACCTGGTCGATAAGTCACTCCATGTCATCGTATGAATAGCGACATCGTCTCCAATAACATGTCCAACCTCCTTCCATTAATCACGTGCTCTGTCCTTCAGAAGACAGGAGACGAGTCGGACATTGTCCCCCTCACGACACCGGCTAGTACGAAAAGCATTGGCAATATTTTCCAACCACCAACTGCTAGCAATGGGGTCCTTATCCCCATGATAGTATGGAGCTCCACAATCTCTGAACTCCCTGAATGTCAACGGGCGTGCCCCCATCATGACCGCCATCTCAGTGTGGAACGTACTCAGCCTCTCATCAAGAATCTCCAAGATACCCTCCTTGACCGTACCAAAGATCAAGGAGTCTGGTCAATGATACTGCATGTAATCTTAAACTCTCTCATCTGATCATCAAGCTGCCAGGCTCCAGAGCTCGAGCCTGATCCCTCGCCCACACCATAACTGCCAACTGTTCTAGTACGTAGTGTCACCATGCTGTAACATATCACAACAACCATCAGAATGCTCATCATTATCGATGGATCAAGCACGTACTACAAGTTTCCTAGTTTTATCTCATCCCTCCTTGACTCGAGTACAGATCCTCTGCTTTCAGTAGTATGGGTATATACTACCTTCCACATCTATCCGTACTTTCCTCAAGAATTGCCTTGACTCCACCAAGTCCTTTCCACTGTTACTGCTCTCAGTGCTAATCACATCCTAGGCTTTCCCTAGGGTAATCTCCGACCCACTCTCTGCCATCAACTACATAATAAGTCCCTTCTACCTCATCCTAACTAGCTTGCGAATACCATTCCGTATAACTAAGACCAAATAAATCTTCGAATGAGAGGTCTCTCCTTACAACGGTTAGACTCAGATGAGAGCTGCGAAATAGGGCTAAACCCAACCTTCTAAAATTATTTAGTCCTCGTAATATGTAACTTAACATATTTGTTTATTAGTTAGTTAAAGATAACTAGAACTCCTAAAAGCACAAAGCAACCAGCATTCAAGCATCCAATAAACAAAACCAAGCATATCCTAATCAGGCCATCATATCATTGAATAATTAGTACTAGCATGCAGTTTAATAATCTCACACAATAGGCATGCAAGGCATCCTTCCTAGATCCTTAGCCCTAATCTAACATGCAATTCACATATTGACAATTTATATCATAACATAAACATGTATGGGTAATTTGGGAGAACTTACTTGAGCTCGGCTGATTGCATGCACCACACCCTTTTCTCTTTTTCAAATCCTTTTTATAAAAATTATTTTCTTTTGAAAATGTTCATGCCAAGTCCTCAGTTTGAGTTCAGACACACCCGAGAGTGTGCCTGAATCCCTCAAACCAAGGATCTGATACCAACTTGTAACATCCCAAAAATTCATGACCAAAATATCCATTTTTAAACCATTAAATAAAACCATAGTTATCAAACCATTCCATCAAAATATGAGTCAAAGTATTTCAAAACATTATCTTCAGAGTTTGCAAATCAAAACATCAGAGTAAACATGGTGTGTACAATACAATCATCCCGATCCCTTCTCTTTGCAACTGGAAGTACATGAATCCAAAACTGAAAATCGTAAGCACGAAGCTTAGTGAGTTCCCCATACTACCACATACCATACATATAATCACATATACTGGGCCCCCGCCCCTTCACTGGGCTTCGCCCGCTATACATATACAATCAAAATCACATAATCATGCTAGCACATAAAGAAAACATACGCAATACTATCCGTTCTAGTCCTAAGGCCTCGCCTATCATGGGCCCTGCCCATACTATTCTAATGATGAGATATGGAACCCTATCCACACTTAGCTAGTGGTGAGATACGGGATCCCGGCTACACTCACTTCCCTAACCATGCACATACAAGTATCACACATACAACAAATATAATTAAACATGCATACATTCATCGGGTACTACCCGTCATCGAACCATAGTCTGAAAACATACATATAAGCATTCTTCCGGCACCAATCGACATCGAACCGTCGTCCGGAAACATACATATAAGCATTTCTTGGGCCCCACCCGACATCGGATCATAATCCGGAAAGCATACAAACATTCATCGGGCACCGCCCGACATCGAACCATAGTCCGGAAAACATACAATCATAAATATGGGCCAACATTGGTTCCTTCAACTTGTTCAAACAAGAGGAAACTCACCTTGCAAGGTTGAATGATATGGAAGATCCCCGACTGCTGGTCCTTTAACTCCCCGAGCTACCAATACAAAATAACACCCAGTCAAAATCCATTAATCTAAACTTGAGATAAAAGACCATTGTGCCTGTCACACCCCAAAACCGATAACGGCGGAATACGTTTTGGGGTGGAGGACGTCATGTACAGTATCATCACAATTGCATAATAGTAAAAACAAGAAACATACAACCATTTCATTTACATAGTGAGTTTAATTACAAGTGTGTTTTGTAATGTTCAACAAACACCAAAGGTAATACAAAAATAAGAGATGGATCTTGTATGCTCCACCTTCTCCAAAATGCTGCACCTGTACCTATCTATCTTTGACTTGAGGATACAAGTTATTTTGAAAACGAACATCAGCATAAAGCTTGTGAGTTCATAAGAGTTTAGTGTGAGTTTTTGTATAACATGCATTAGAACCGATAGTATGAAAAGCTTCAATTTACATTCATAAGTAGTAGAAAACTCTAGAAAATCCTATATTTTCCAGAAAATACGTTGTAAGTGAAAACCTTTAAGAAACAACAAATCTTCATCTTTGAAAACCGTTTATTGTAAAAGTATATTATGGAATCTCTAATAAGTAATGTAACAAGATAGGATATGTCTGTAGTAGTAATAGAGGTGCAAATTCCCTTTAGTGATAGATACTTATTTACTTCGGGATGTTAAATTAGACTTTAGTTTAGTATTTTAGTGTGGATATAGTGTATTCCTTGTATGTTACCGATAGTGTGAGCAATAGAGAACCCCATGACCTTCCCGGTCATACACAGTGTAGTGAAGTAGTGGCATCCCTGGGCCTGCACGGGTCGGACTGAAGTTAACAGCCGGGATGTAATAGTGTATGTCCCGTATAGATCTATACATGTAGTGTCGTCTTCCGGTCGGAAAAAGTCTGGGCATAGTATGTAGCGAACAGAGTATCTCGTAGTAAGTTAGTGTGTTATCTTCTATTTAGTGCCTTTTCTTGTATTATAGTGTGGTATTCTTTTGTATAGCTCGTAGTGTGTTCTCTTATTAGTGTGCCGTCTCGTAATAGTGTGTATTATAGTGGGTAGAGTAGTAGTTTTAGCGAGTACTAATGGCCTTAACTATACCTATTATAGTTAACTTAGTGTGTATAGTTCTTACCAATTTAGTGGTTTAAGCATCGGATGAAATGAAAATGCTCATATCCAACACTAATATACATGATATATAACTAAGAAATCAACGATAGTCGGACGGATAACAACTAACCTAAGCCCCCAATCAAAAAAGAACAGGAAATAAAGCGAGCTATCGGTCCTAAGTCCTTCAAGTCTTACTAATGTAAATATATTAGTGTGGTTACATTTTATAAGAAAATTTATTTAAGAAAAATCTTGTCCATAGGGAACATTTAAAAAGTTGTTTATTTATTCAAAATAGTTTTGAATCCTTTTATAAGTCGTAGTGGTAAATCACATGTGATTTGAACTACAGATAGTGAATCACATGTGATTAATTTCCATAAACATCTATAATTGACTTGTATCCCCCCCCCCTAAAACATATAAAAACATTTGAAAGGTGCATTAAAGGGGTATGAACTCACCTGAAATCGAGTAAATCGGGGAAATCGAGTAAATCGGGTGAATCGGGTAAATCGGGTGAATCGGGTGAAAGTGTCGGTTGAGCGTTTGGTGCCAAATAAGGACTTGTACACCTTTCAAGACCCTAATATCATATGAAATATGTATTTTACAAGAAATTAGTCATTTTATGCTTCTCTTAACATATTTAGGTATTCTAGCATTGATTTGGGGTCTTAGGGTTTAGTAGGGGGTTCCCGGGGATGGTACAAGGCCAAGAGGGGTTTACGGGGGAGTCCAAGAGTTTACTCCCTTGGAGTTTACGGACCAAAGGCTACTCCTTGGGAGTTTATGGCCGTAAGCCCCTAGGCTTGGCCGTAAACTCTTGTCCTCCTCCAAAAGTGCATGTTAAGGCCTTAATTCAATTCCCTAATTTTCTAGTAAATGCCTAGGACCAATTTGGAGGGTTAAAACCTTCATTTGATTATGTTTTGGGGAGCCGTAAAATCTTGTCCTCCTCCAAAAGTGCATGTTAAGGCCTTAATTTAATTCCCTAATTTTCTAGTAAATGCCTAGGACCAATTTGGAGGGTTAAAACCTTCATTTGATTATGTTTTGGGGAGTTTTGTGACAATCGTCAATCTTGAGTCAAGTCAAGTCATCAAGTCAAGCCGGTCAACTCGATTAAACCTTGTGTATTAGGGTTTGTGTTATGTTCATACTGTATAACTTGCTATATTAATGGGAAAACATCACTTGAGAAAAGTCTTGTGTTAAAAATTTCCTAAGCCCTAGTGCTAATCAATGAACTAAATTGATAAAAACCATGTTGCATACTCATTGGGAGTGTGTGGGATCCTTAACCATGACTTAACGGGGCTCAAGAGACTTGCATTGCGGAGCCAAACACTCACAAATGCCACACTTGAAATCTCTCTCAAATATCTCTATGTATGAGAAATCTCTCCAAGAATGTCAAATCTCTCTCAAATATCTCTTTGTATGAGAAATCTCTCCAAGAATGTCAAATCTCTCCCAAATCTCTCCAAGTATGTGAAATCTCTCCCAAATCTCTCTCAAATATCTCTCTGTATGAGAAATCTCTCCAAGAATGTCAAATCTCTCCCAAATCTATCCAAGTATGTGAAATCTCTCCCAAATCTCTCTCAAATATCTCTCTGTATGAGAAATCTCTCCAAGAATGTCAAATCTCTCCAAGTATGTGAAA
Source organism: Lactuca saligna (assembly GCF_052625555.1). NCBI lineage: Eukaryota > Viridiplantae > Streptophyta > Magnoliopsida > Asterales > Asteraceae > Lactuca > Lactuca saligna. Next base: position 203,246,015 of record NC_136424.1, on the reverse strand, counting down.
TCTCTCTCAAATATCTCTTTGTATGAGAAATCTCTCCAAGAATGTCAAATCTCTCCCAAATCTCTCCAAGTATGAGAAATCTCTCCCAAATCTCCCTCAAATAGTTCCCGTAACTTTTTAGAATCATTCGGGTCATTCCGGCCCTTAACTGGGTCAAAAACGGCTTAAAATGGGGCAAAAACGAGAAAAATAGGCTTTAGGAACCGAAACCAAGAAGAGAGGCTTCTTAGGCGAGGACCGAGCCTCTGTTGGCTGTGGCATGCGAGGACCGAGCCTCTGTTGGCTAAAGCACGCGAGGACCGAGCCTCTGTTGGCTAATTGCACGCGAGGACCGAGCCTCGGTTCTCTGTCGCCTTCTGTGTTCCCTTCTCTCACTCTGTCTCTGTCGCCTCATCTGTTCGCTTCTCGCTCTGTCTCTACCCGCCTCTCTGTCTCTACTCCGCCTCTCTGTCTCTTCGCGCCCCTCTGTTCTCTCCTCCCCCCTATCGGTTCTTTCCCTCTCTCTTCTCCCCTCTCGGTTTCTACCCCCCTTCCTCTCGGTTTCAACATCAGAAGGCCGAACCTCGGCCAGACTTCGGGAATTTGTCACTTTTAGCCCATTTTTGATATTTTTAACATTTTGAGCCCGCTTTTCGTGATTTTAAAGCGGGATTTTCTCCAAAAATTATATTTTAACATAATAAACTCTAAATATTCATAATTTAAACATATTTTTATGAAAATCATTATCTAAATAATAAAGATCTAATGGGGGATTTATTTAAGGTGGAGTGTTGACTTTGCCTTAACTTATGACACAAGCAACCACCCCATACCCACTCTATGACCAGCCATACCTCCCCTTACACTCAAATTTCACTCACTCCCACGTTTTTTGAGCTGGAACAAACAACCACACTCCTCATTTTCTCTCATTTCTCTCATTCCACTAAGTAACAAACACCACTTTTCTCTCAAACTTTTTCTACACAAATTTTCGAGATTCAAGGCTGATTTCAAGTGTTCTTCCACTCTTAGTAAGTAAAAATTCATCCTCCCTATTATTATTTCACTTCCTTCTACTCAAATCTTTGATTGCTTACACAAACTCCATAATGTTAGATTCTCGAAGACCTTCAAGGCATCTCCAAGTGTTCTTGAATTAAACACTTCCATTCTTCAACAATCATCTACTGAAATCACTTAAGGTGAGTTCATACCCCTACACTTTCATGTTTCTCAAGTTTTCAGGGGGGGGATACAAGTTAAAACACCAAGAACATAACTAAAATTTTCTAACAGCCTTCATCAGAAAAGTTCAACTTCATTCACGGACTGTTTTGGGCATCTTAAACATTTTTGTTTTCAAAAATGTACAAGGTGCAAATAGTTCATGTTTTTAGCTTTAAAATGACTACTTGCACATCTCCATACGATTTTTCTACAATTTATAGTGATTTTTACAAAACTGCCTATCATTTCAAACAACAACCCGGACCAGTCTGTGATTATGGACTTTTTCACCCACATTGGAGGTCATTAAAAATCGTGATAAAAATTATTAGTAAACTAGACACATTTTTTGAACTCTCAGAATTTACGGATCTAGTTTTCGACTTCGTATGATTTTTCTATGATTTTTCCAAAACAGGGCAGAATGGCTAAAGTTAGCCAACAGCATGTAAATATCATAACACTTTGTATTATGTTGAGAAAAGTGTATAATCATAAGTTCTAATTATTGTATGTGTTTCCTTGTTAGTTTATCATTATGAACTGAAACTAAGTCATTCTTATTGAATATTATTCATTCATTTTAGAACACATATATTTAACTATAAAAAGTATAGTTTGATAAATTCACAACACTAATACATTTCCATAAAAGAATTCATACATATTACATACATTTTAGATAAACTATAATAGGTATAGTTTATGATACATCACTCAACACACTCGTACAAAAAGGGTACATTCATACAAGAAAGATTTATATTCACACACATTTCACGTAAACTTGTTAACCTATGTTGTGAGACTCTCTCTCCCCCCGTACGTCCGAGTGCGGGATATAATTCCTGGTAGTTATAATCAGAATCTCCTTGAGGGAGAACGTGATACTTGTATATAGATCTATATTGGGTTTGACACCCCACACCTTGCTGCTAGCTACAGTGGGACCTGCAGGTCTACGGGTGACAAATGTCATTTCATTTCGCAACGCCTGAGAAACGTTATGGCAGGTTCACATAGTCACAGTATGATTATAGCGACTCACCTAGGGAGATAACAATTCATAAAGTTCACGGGATGTCATAAAACCGAAGTAGGTTTTAGGTTGATTAAAAATTTACTTTCCATATCATTTTAAACTCACGACATTTTTCTACCAAGTAATGATGATTTCTTATACATTTTGGTCTTTTGTTATAAGGCTACATTTTTCGGATTTCAAGGAAAATATCGGATTTTTCTGAAACAAACGCGACATTTACATGTGAAAAACTTCTACTAAGTTTTATAATAAAAACTTATGAACTCACCAACCTTTGTGTTGACACTTTTCAAATAACTTGTATTCTCAGGAAAACACTAAACAGGTAATCAAGTGCTTTTGAGGATGGGACGTTAAGGCGTCAAACTTTTCATATTTTGTCAACATATTGTAATTGATTTTGAACCATGAAATTCATACAAGTGATGTAACCTTTTTCAATTATATATATTTTGGTTGTGTTTGCTTAAATTACTATTGAAATTGTGGTTATGATACTACATGAAGTCCTCCACCCCCGGACGTTTCCGCCATCCTTGGTTTGGGGGTGTGACAAGTTTACGGTCCTAGCTTATGCTTGGGCCGTAAACTCCATTTTGTCCCTCAAAATGAGTTGTTAAATGGTCCTAAGCATCCCCTTAATTCATAACTAAATTCTAGAAGGCCTTAAATGAGTTTTTGGGACTTTTTACCAAGGATTTTGGGTGTTTACGGCCTAAGCATAAGCTTGGGCCATAAACTCCCTTTTAGGCTCTAAAAGATTAAGTTTTCATGTCCAAACTCATCTAGGTATATCCCTTAATTAGTTTACAAGCTTATAGGAAGTAAAAACGGGACATTGGCCAAGTTTTGGGGTTTTTACAACCTAAGGGGCTTCCTAGGCCGTAAACTCCATATATTCCACTAAATCTTATGATTTTTGGGCTCTAAATGCAATGGAACACGTTTAGAACAAGATAGGGAAGAAACCCTTACGTTTGGAGGTCGAAATTCGCGGTTTTCGGGGTCGGGATCGAGTCTAAAGAGAGAAAGTAGTGAGAGGGTGGTAAAGAGTGTTCAAGTGGCATCAAGTTTTCTTAAATATGCCTCGGGTATTGCAGCCGGTACATGACTACCCGATGCTAAAGTTTAACGGGATTAAAACTTTTTACCCGGGTGAAGGGGTTGAAAAGTAATATAACTTTATTTAGTTAAACGGGGTTAACACTTACAAGTTATAATTACTTATGATAACATCAAGAAATATAACTAAATAGATATTTATTTATTGATGACTCCAAATATTACAGGAATTTATATATAACGACGAATTCCGTTAGCGAAAACGGGGTTATGCAACGGAATAGAATTTGGGTTGTCACATCATCCCCCCGTTAGGGGAATTTCGTCCCGAAATTTAGAATTCATACAGATAAGTATTACAATACTACTAAGCGAAGTGATGGGGGTATTTGAGTTTCATTCGATCCTCGCACTCCCAAGTAAATTCCAGTCCCTGCTTTGCGTTCCATCGAACTTTCACAATTGGGATGCGACTTTGTTTTGTTCGTTTTACATCCCGATCCATAATCTCCGCAGGCTCTTCCACGAAGTTGAGGCTCTCATTGACCTCGATCTCGTCGAGTGGAATCACGAGAGTCTCGTCGGACAGGCATTTCTTCAAGTTTGAGACGTGGAAGGTAGGATGTATGTTACTTAGTTCGTTGGGTAGGTTGAGTTTGTAAGCTACAGGGCCGATTCTAGCGAGAATCTCAAAAGGCCCTACGTACCTTGGGTTCAGTTTTCTGAAGTGTATCGTGCCCTTCAAGGGAAAGACCTTCAAAAGGACTCGGTCTCCCACCTGGAATTCCAAGGGTTTCCTTCGGTTGTCGGCGTAGCTTTTCTGTCGATCCCTAGCGGCTTTTAATCGTTCACGAATCTGTACAATCTTCTCGGTCATTTCTCGAATGATCTCCGGACCAGTGAGAGCGCTGTTAGGAACTCGTCCTTTAGCTAACTGAGTGTCACCACCTCAGCCCAGCAAAGAGGGGATCTGCACTTCCGGCCGTAGAGGGCTTCTAATGGAGCTGCCTTGATGCTCGTATGATAACTATTGTTGTAGGAAAACTCCACAAGAGGTAAGTGTGTATCCGACAATTTACCGAAGTCGATCACGCAAGCTTGCAACATATCTTCTAGAGTTTAGATCGTCCTCTCACTTTGTCCGTCAGTCTGCGGATGGTAGGTTGTACTCATATCCAGCCTCGTCCCTAGTGCCTTTTGTAGTGACTGCCAAAACCTTGAGGTAAACCTACTATCTCTATCTGAGATAATAGATATAGGAACGCCATGTAGCCGTACTATTTCCTTAATGTATGTTCTTGCGAGTTTCTCCATCTTGTCCGTTTCTTTGATGGGTAGGAAGTGTGCAGACTTGGTCAATCTGTCGACGATGACCCAAATGGTATCCAACCCACCCGCTGTCTTGGGTAGTTTGGTTATAAAGTCCATTGTAATCTGCTCCCACTTCCATTCCGGTATCTCTGGTTGTTGGAGGAGTCCTGATGGCTTTTGATATTCGACCTTGACCTTCGCGCAAGTAAGGCACTTACTCACAAAGGTAACGATCTCCGCTTTCATGTTAGGCCACAAGTATAGCTTTTTGAGATCCAAATACATCTTATCTGAACCTGGGTGGACAGAGTATCGAGTGTTGTGTGCTTCCTTCATGACCAGATCTCTGAAACCTCCATGACGCGGAGTCCAGATTCGATCCATGAGATAGTATGCTCCGTCACCCTTGACCTCCAAACTCTTATCCATTCCGCGTAGGGATTCTCCCATCACATTCTCAGGCTTCAAGGCCTCCAGCTGAGCCTCCTTGATCTGTGAGGATAGATGCGAATGGATAGTCATTGTTAACAATTTGGTTCTTCAACCAAAATGCTCTTTCCTACTCAGGGCGTCTGCTACCACGTTGGCTTTTCCTGGGTGATATCGAATTTCACAATCGTAATCGTTAAGTAGCTCGACCCATCGGCGTTGTCTCATGTTGAGCTCCTTCTGGTTTAGTATGTTTTGGAGGCTCTTGTGATCAGTGTACACCACGCTCTTCGTCCCATACAACTAGTGTCTCCAGATTTTTAGTGCGAAGATGACCGCTCCTAACTCGAGCTCGTGAGTAGTGTAGTTCACCTCATGCGTTTTTAGCTGTCTTGAGGCATAGGCGATGACCTTACCTCGTTGCATCATGACACAACCGAGCCCCTGATTCGATGCATCGCAGTATACAACAAAATCTTCAACTCCTTCGGCCAGGGATAATACTGGTGCGGTGCATAAAGGTTGTTTCAGGGTCTGGAATGCCTTCTCCTGTTTCTCCTCCCAATTGAATGATACGCCATTTTGTGTCAACATGGTGAGAGGTTTCGCAATCTGAGAGAAGTTTTGGATGAATCTGCGGTAGTAGCCAGCGAGGCCTAGAAATTGACGAATTTCTATAGGCATCTTCGGTGCTGACCAGTTCTCAATGGCATTAATTTTTTAGGGGTCCACGTAGATTCCCTCTTTACTAACCACGTGTCCTAAGAATTCAACTCTTCGGATCCAAAATTCGCACTTAGAGAACTTCGCATATAACTTCTCTGATCGTAGGGTTTCCAGGAATTATCGCAAATGATCCCTATGTTCTTGCTCGCTCCGAGAATAGACGAGTATATCGTCAATGAAGACAATGACGAAATGATCTAGATATGGACGACACACCCTATTCATCAAGTCCATGAATACTGCGGGGGCGTTAGTCAGTCCAAAGGGCATCACTACGAACTCGAAGTGCCTGTAACGGGTTCGGAAGGCTTTCTTCGGAACATCTTCCTCAAGTACCTGTAACTGGTTATACCCAGACCTAAGATCAATCTTGGAGAAGTAGCTCGCTCCTTGTAGTTGGTCGAATAGATCGTCGATACGAGGGAGAGGGTAGCGATTTTTAACCGTGAGTTTGTTGAGTTCCCTATAATCGATGCACATATGGAACGATCCGTCCTTCTTCTTAACAAAGAAGACCGGAGCTCCCCAAGGTGAGAAGCTTGGTCTTATAAAGCCCTTGCTAAGCAGTTCGTTAAGTTGACCTGATAGTTCTTGCATCTCGGCAGCTGCTAAACGATAGGGTGACTTAGCTACGGGAGTTGCTCCTGGAACTAGGTCGATTCTAAACTCAACCTGACGTTTGGGAGGTAAACCTGGAAGGTTCTCTGGGAAGACATCAAGGAAATCACATACGACGGGGATGTCTTTTGGGTTCTTCGATTTCTGGATTGTGTCGACGACGTGAGCAAGGAAGGCGCGGTATTCCTTACGTAAGTATTTCTGAGCCCGAATACTGGAGATGATACGAAGACTCGTACCGGGTTTATCTCCATTGATCAATAGAGTTTCGCAATTCGGAAGATTTAAGCAAATGGCTTTTTCAAAACATAAGATATCGGCACGATAAAGACTCAACCAGTCCATACCAACAATGACATCGAAACTCTTGATTAAGACTGGTATGAGATCGATTGGAAATGAGTGATCGTCTAACAAACGTGAGGGTACAACCTACGTAGATTTCGTTAGAGCTTTTGGTCTTCCCGTTAGCCATTTCTACGATGAATGTTTCTTTTAGTGGTTGTGGGGATTGTTTGAGTAAGTGTTTAAAATTTTGGTTTACGAAGCTTCTTTCTACACCACTCTCGAATAAGACACAGGCATAAGAGTTGTTGAGAAGAAACCTACCCGTGACTAATGTGGGATCCGCCACAATTCATTGTGCCCAATAGCGAGTAGTCTTCCGGTTCCCCTAGCATTCGCAGCCTTCGAACAGTTTTTCTTGAAGTGACCACCTTCACCGCAGCCGTAACACGTAGGGGTCACTCCCGAACCGGGAACTTGCGAAATAGGTTTGGGAGGGGCTTTGCAGAATCGCACCGTATGGCCCTTCCGACCGCAGTTGGAACACTGCAATTCACGGTAGGGGCCGTTATGGTGGTAAGGACACTTTGCACATTTGGGCAGATTCCCACTATAAGGCTTTGGCAGTGCAGGAGCGGCTGGAGTAGTGGCAACATGGACCGCCACAATTTGCTAGTCCCTAGAGGAGGTTTGAGTCTTCTTACCCTTCTTCTTATCCCATCGCTTCCTCTTTCTGTCAGATGAATCGGGTGGTGCAGTGCTAGTTGTGGTTGTTGTTGCTGGAGTGGAAGAGATTTCATGATTGATCAGACTCTGAGCCAATTCCTTGGCGCTGTCGAAGGTGGTAGGGTGTGAGGCTAGAACATTTCCTCGATACGGGGGCACTAAACCCCAGATGTACCGTTGAATCTTCTTGCTTTCGGACGGTATCATATTGGGACACATAGCCGCCAAGTCACAGAACCTGGCCGTATACGGTATTATGTCGGTCCCTTTCATCTTGAGGTTCCAAAGCTCCTCCTCAAGTTTCTGAATTTCGCCCCTAGGGCAGTACTCCTTTCTCATGAGATCCTTTAGAGTGTCCCAGCCCATGGCATTGGCTGTAACCAAGGAGAGTGCACTAACATGGCCGTTCCACCATGTCAATGCCCTGTTAGTGAGGGTGGTAGTTGCGAACTTGATTTTGCTCTCTTCGGGGCAAGAGCACATTTCAAAGATAGCTTCGGTTCTTTCGAACCATTGGGACAACGCCAGAATTCCTCTGGTACCATCGAAGAAGGTAGGTTTACAGTTCATGAAATCCTTATAAGGGCATCCCTGCACTCTTTGATGGACTTCACCAAATCTAGAGTTGCCACCGCTCGCATCACTGGAGTTCACTTGAGCCATGGCTGCTGTCACAGCTGCAGTCACAGCCGTTTGGAACAGCACTGGGTCGAACTGCGGAGGAGGGGGTGGTGGAGGAGAGGTTTGAGTTGCTGGTCTTCCCCTGCTTGGATGCTTTCGTGGAGGCATCTTTCACTGGAAGACCATAGAAATGATAGCAATAGTAAGAGTCTATTGCGAATATGAATAGAGTGTTTCATGGATTAAATCGCATAATTCAAGATCAGAATGAGAGTCATAGCAATAGAGTAGTTAACTGCCTATACACTGATATTAATGATGTAACACAAGTGCATGAAAATTGACCTAACAGTAGGTCTTACATCAAATCATAGAGAAAATGTTGGCAGTTTAGAGGTCTAGTTAGAGTACTTTTAAGCTAGGAATGTTTACAGACAAGAGATCTACGGAACATCGAGAGGAAAGGCTAGTCCTTTAAACAAAACAGTGGGGGTACTAGACGTCTTCTACTGGCGACAGTTACTTGTTGGGCGAATCCTCAGATCCGCTAGCTGACCCATAACTTCTTGAAGGTGTCGATCATGAATCCTTTGACGTGCTCGGAGTTCCCTAACTTCGGCTCGAGATGCAGCTAGTTGATGCTGCAGAGACTCATTGGTCCTCCTTGTCCTGTCCACGACTTCTTCGAGTTGGTGGATGCGAGCAGTTTTGAGATTCGAGTTGGCATCCACTTCTACAACTCGACTAATGGCTGCTTGACCCTGCTCCACATTCCTGGCGATCCTTCGGACCATGATGGGTAGAACTCGGTCTGCTGATCCTCCTTCGTTTATGGTGTAGAAGCTTCGATCTCCATTGTAAGGTAAGGGTTGGCCCTGCTCCTCGCTCCATCGGTGCAAGGATATGGCCCACATAGGAGTGGGGCCCTGAAATGTCGGATGGGGGTTGGGGTTCGGAGCTCCGGGAGGTAGGTTATTAACTTCTGGCTTGGAGTTGGAGTTATCCGAAAAGCCTTTTGCTCGGTGGTCATCCAGAGGGATTGGGTGATCATCGTCCGACTCATCATCGAGCCATCCTTCATTGCCCTGGTTTGGATAGTACGGGTCGCCCGGAAGGTGGAAGCCAACCATGCTATCTATGCGAGAAAAGGGGAAAAGAAGATTAATAGACGCACTAACCTAAAATACTTATAGGATGATTGTCACGAGTTAGACCAATACTTGCATAATGCATACTAATTACATGTGACCGGAGCAGGATAGTCCATCGAATAAGTGACCCTAACTCTAAATCCACAACCAAACAAGGAAGAGGAAGTAAAGCAAAGATCACAGATTCTAAGTCTATAACGCCCTAGTCACATGTAACCGGAAAGTATCCATTTAGAAACTATTGCTCCACTAGTAACGACCCTTTTTGGTTCTCACACAAGCATTTTGGGAGGTACAGAATACACCTATAGTATTCTTATGCTAATGTTATTGTGGTAGTGTTGGTAAGTTTTAGACTTGTTGCACACCACAACCAAGCTTAGGCACATGCTAGCCACTCCCAGGAAAACGTAGTTGATCAGGCTACATTCCCCCCAAATGTGACCATATGTCTCTAAGTCCAATTGTGCTATCCAACAATCTTAATACTTTTGTTCTGTTCTAGTGCGATACTGACTTTTGTATTTTATACTGGTGTGTGTGTATATATATATATATATATATATATATATATATATATATATATATATATACTTAGTTAAATCTTTTAGATACTTATCAGTATATATTCTTGGTCAGAGTGTTTTAGTCCCGAAGCGTTTATAGTTCGTATATCTTTATAGGTTGATATAATTGATTCACTATAAACAATGCTCTGATACCAATCTGTCACACCTTAAAACCGATAACGGCGGAATACGTTTCGGGATAGAGGACGTCATGTACAGTATCATCACAATTGCATAATAGTAAAAACAAGAAACATACAACCATTTCATTTACATAGTGAGTTTAATTACAAGTGTGTTTTGTAATGTTCAACAAACACCAAAAGTAATACAAAAATAAGAGATGGATCTTGTATGCTCCACCTTCTCCAAAATGCTGCACATGTACCTGTCTATCTTTGACCTGAGGATACAAGTTATTTTGAAAACGAACATCAGCATAAAGCTGGTGAGTTCATAAGAGTTTAGTGTGAGTTTTTGTATAACATGCATTAGAACCGATAGTATGAAAAGATTCAATTTACATTCATAAGTAGTAGAAAACTCTAGAAAATCCTATATTTTCCAGAAAATACATTCTAAGTGAAAACCTTTAAGAAACAACAAATCTTCATCTTTGAAAACCGTTTATTGTAAAAGTATATTATGGAATCTCCAATAAGTAATGTAACAAGATAGGATATTCCTGTAGTAGTAATAGAGGTGCAAATTCCCTTTAGTGATAGATACTTATTTACTTCGGGATGTTAAATTAGACTTTAGTTTAGTATTTTAGTGTGGACATAGTGTATTCCTTGTATATTACCGATAGTGTGAGCAATAGAGAACCCCATGACCTTCCCGGTCATACACAGTGTAGTGAAGTAGTGGCATCCCTAGGCCTGCACGGCTCGGACTGAAGTTAATAGTCGGGATGTAATAGTGTCTGCCCCGTATAGATCTATACATTTAGTGTCGTCTTCCGGTCGGAAAAACTCTGGGCATAGTATGTAGCGAATAGAGTATCTCATAGTGAGTTAGTGTGTTATCTTCTGTTTAGTGCCTTTTCTTGTATTATAGTGTGGTAGTCTTTTGTATAGCTCGCAATGTGTTCTCTTATTAGTGTGCCGTCTCGTAATAGTGTGTATTATAGTGGGTAGAGTAGTAGTTTTAGCGAGTAGTAATGGCCTTAACTATACCTATTATAGTTAACTTAGTGTGTATAGTTCTTACCAATTTAGTGGTTTAAGCATCGGATGAAATGAAAATGCTCGTATCCAACACTAATATACATGATATATAACTAAGAAATCAATGACAATCAGACGGATAACAACTACCCTAAGCCCACAATCAAACAAGAACATGAAATAAGGCGAGCTATCGGTCCTAAGTCCTTCAAGTCTTACTTATATAAATATATTAGTGTGGTTACATTTTATAAAAAAATTTATTTAAGAAAAATCTTGTCCATAGGGAACATTTAAAAAGTTGTTTATTTATTCAAAATAGTTTTGAAAACGTAAAATCCTTTTATAAGGCGTAGTGGTAAATCACATGTGATTTGAACTACGGATAGTGAATCACATGTGATTAATTTCCATAAACATGTATAATTGACTTGTATCCCCCCCTAAAACGTATAAAAACATTTGAAAGGTTCATTAAAGGGGTATGAACTCACCTAAAATCGAGTAAATCGGGGAAATCGAGTAAATCGGGTGAATCAGGTAAATCGAGTGAATCGGGTGAAAGTGTCGGTTGAGCGTTTGGTGCCAAATAAGGACTTGTACACCTTTCAAGACCCTAATATCATATGAAATATGTATTTTACAAGAAATTAGTCATTTTATGTTTTTCATTAACATATTTAGGTATTCTAGCATTGATTTGGGGTCTTAGGGCTTAGGAGGGGGTTCCCGGGGATGGTACAAGGCCAAGAGGGGTTTACGGGGGAGTCCAAGAGTTTACTCCCTTGGAGTTTACGGCCCAAAGGCCACTCCTTGGGAGTTTACGGCCGTAAGCCCCTAGGCTTGGCCGTAAACTCTTGTCCTCCTCCAAAAGTGCATGTTAAGGCCTTAATTCAATTCCCTAATTTTCTAGTAAATGCCTAGGACCAATTTGGAGGGTTAAAACCTTCATTTGATTATGTTTTGGGGAGTTTACGGTCCTAGCTTGTTCTTGGGCCGTAAACTCCATTTTGTCCCTCAAAACGAGTTGTTAAATGGTCCTAAGCATCCCCTTAATTCATAACTAAATTCTAGAAGGCCTTAGATGAGTTTTTGGGACTTTTTACCAAGGATTTTGGGTGTTTACAGCCTAAGCATAAGCTTGGGTCGTAAACTCCCTTTTAGGCTCTAAAAGCTTAAGTTTTCCTGTCCAAACTCATCTAGGTATATCCCTTAATTAGTTTACAAGCTTATAGGAAGTAAAAACGGGACATTGGCCAAGTTTTGGGGTGTTTACGGCCTAAGGGGCTTCCTAGGCCGTAAACTCCATATATTCCACTAAGTCTTATGATTTTTGGGCTCTAAATGCAATGGAATACGTTTAGAACAAGATAGGGAAGAAACCCTTACGTTAGGAGGCCGGAATTCGTGGTTTTCGGGGTCGGGATCGAGTCTAGAGAGAGAAAGTAGTGAGAGAGAGTGAGAGGGTGGTAAAGAGTGTTCAAGTGGCATCAAGTTTTCTTAAATATGCCTCGGGTATTGCACCCGGTACACGGCTACTCGATGCTAAAGTTTAACGGGATTAAAAGTTTTAACCCGGGTGAAGGGGTTGAAAAGTAATATAACTTTATTTAGTTAAACGGGGTTAACACTTACAAGTTATAATTACTTATGATAACATCCAGAAATATAACTAAATAGATATTTATTTATTGATAACTCAAAATATTACGGGAATTTATATATAATGACGAATTCCGTTAGTGAAAACGGGGTCATGCAACGGAATAGAATTTGGGTTGTCACAATACCCCTGACTTAGCTAGTCCATGACTAAGGCCCAAATCCACCCATAAAGGCCCAATTACTAATTAGGCTTCCAAAGCCCACTAGTATCCCACTAATATCCTACTAATGGCCCAATTTTCCAAACTAGGCCTAACTCCTCAAATGAGCCTTCCCTTTTAGTCCAACATATTCTTAGCCCAAAATACCTGATTTCAGATGGTCCACAAAGGCCCAATGTAGCAAATTCCAATAAACGGCCCATATAGGCGAAGCCCACCCTGACTAAGTACGCGGGGCGTATTCAGATGTATACAACGCATACTAGGTTTGTGAGTTGTACGCGGCGTGTATCGGGTTGTATGCCCATCATACTCCCATATTAAGCTCTTTTTTCTGTTAAGCACTTAATGCGTCAAACCAAGGTACCAAATCACAGATCTAAGCTCTACTTAACGTCTAAACCCATAAAGTCACTGACTTGGTGACTTTGCATGTACTAAACAAGCCTAAACTCCACAAATGGCTTTCTACTTACATGAAAATGATTTTAACTCTTGCTTGAACCCATTAAGTTCAAGATGACAACTTTCTGACTTAGGGACTCAAATAGCAACAAGGGTGGCAACCCTAAGCCTAAGAATCGTATTTGAACCATAAAGCTTCATCCTTGGGACCAAAAGGGTCCAAAAACCCAACATAAAATATCTAAGGAAATAACCACCAAGTTTAAGACTTTATACCTCAAATGAGAGCGAAAAGCCGATGTAGTTCTGGATCTAAAAGCTCTATCTTCTCCAATAAGTCCTCAAGAATGAACACCTTCTTCAAAAGCACCAAAATACTCTTCTAATGGCTTTCTAAGCTCCAAGATCATTCAAGTATGGATTAGGGTTTCGTAATGGCTACTCTAGGGTGAGAGGGAGGCTAGTCTTTGAGGCATAACGTTCCTTATATAGTGCTAAACCCTAAAATTTTGGGTTTTGGTCTGAATGTAGTACGCCAGACGTACTCACAAACCACCCACGGCCATGCAATCTTCTACGCGCCACGTTCTCAATTAGTACGCCCCGCGTACTCATGGAACCCCTAAAACCATAGACTTAGTTTGGCTGTAATTTTTTTCATTCTAAGTCCGTTTCCGATGAACTTTATATCCATGGAAAGCTGACAAGAAGCCCTACGCTTCTAACAACTCATCATTACCTAAAAAATTTCCGAACAAGAACCCAAAATCCCTAGAAGATCGAGATGTCAAATTACGATTATACCCTTGGCCTCCGAAGACACAATCAAACACTTGGATCGTGTATACCCAAATACCCATATCCGAAATGGGCCAAATCCTTCCTTTCCCAAGGCCCTAACCCTTGTGACAACTGATGATTAGGCCGCAACCCCTACCAACGAAGCACTTTCAAAACCGGGTGTTACAGATAACTTAGATCAAATTGGCAAATTGGGTTGAACATATTTGGTTCTAACCAAGATCCTAATTTGCATCAACAGGTTGAAGATGAAATCAATGGAGAAAAGGCTCTAGTAATGTTATTCTTTTTTTAGTAAAATTGGTTTGCAAGGAAATTAAAGTAAATGAACCAAATCGGTAAACTGGGTTGGACAGATTTTGTATGGTTTAATTTAAGCATACCAGGACACAAATTCATCTTGTGGCTTACATTTTTAGGCCGGTTAATAATTCAAGACCGACTTAGGAATTGGGAATTCACAAATGAGATGTCATGTGTTTGTTGCAATAATCAACTTGATTATGGTTTCTTAAAAGAGGCTTGGTAAAGGGAAACTGGCTTTATGGGTTTTAAAAGTAACTTTTTGCAATGCACATGGAAGATTGAAAGCAAGCAGCTTGATAATGATATTCTTAACTTTCTTCTTAAAGCCTCTTTTAACCACCCATGGAAAGAGAGGAATGGAGGCTCTTTAAGAATATTAATCATGATCAGATTGATTTTGGAAGAATTTTTGTTTAAACTCTTTGGATATGGAATCTGGCTACAGCGGCCTAAATGGGAAAATTAAGAAGATTTGGTTATTACCAAAGGAAAATATTGATTTTTATTATCTTCATGGGTAATACAAATTTAATTTTTTTTGAACTCTTCTATTGAAAATTGGCTATTGGTTTAGATTAGTCTCGAGTGGGGTTTAGGAACTTTTAGATGTCAATGGTGTAATTGTCCAAAATAGATAAAAAAGAACCGGGGATTTTTTGAAACCTGATAAATTCGATCATGGCATCATTTTACACATTTAATATTCCATAACTAGCTCGGTTGTGAAAATAATAAGATTTATATTATCTTATAAGTAAACAAATATAGTTAAACAAAGATATGAATGTGTATAACAACCATTAGATAAAATGCCTACATGAATTTTGGAGTTCGATTCTACTTTGGGCTTGCTCCATATTTTTGCTAAGCTAAGTTTATACGATAAATCGTTATACTTAAAAGCTATTATTTATCCGATACAAAGTAGTTTTTTGTTGGATTTTTATTTTTTTTTATTTTTAGGTTTTTGTTTGAATTGATAGAAACTTGTGGCTATCATACTCCTATTGGAAAATGCCCCAATGTTGCTGATTGTGTGTGCCATCAAAATGTTTTGTTTCAATCTTCGACCAGCAAAATAACAATTATAAATCTTGATGTCTTTTCTCTTTTATTCATTTGAATTCTCTTTAGTTTTTCTAACATCATGTTAAAAATTCTAAGTGATGATGGAACAAGATATAGAAATATATGAGTTGGACGATGATGAAAAGTAAATGATGATGTAAGAACCTCAAAACAAGTTTCTGTTTATTATTAAGAATCACATAATGTTATTATGTATTATATTATAAAAAATTTAAAATTGTTAAAGTTTGTAATCGCTGGAACATCATTTAGGTCAAAGACTCAACATATCAAATTTAACACATGTAAAAAAGGATATTGACCATACTCTCGATTATTTTAATATTTTCTAGGGTCTCTATGTTCTATATTTTCTAAAAATGAAATTGGAAATAGTTAGTCTGGAATAATAAGAACAAACGATATTCCGGACAAGTACTTAACAATATTTTATGCGTGGTGCAGGGTTCAAGATGGTTCATGTATTGTATTGTTTTGTGTTGGTTTATTTTCATTACATTTTTGTTACATTTAATTTTTCATATATCAATATCATTTGTATGATTGACTGAGTTATTATTATTATTATTATTATTTATTATTATTTTTTTTAGATTCTATTCAAATTTATATTTTATTCTATAAAATCATAATGTTATTAAATATCTAAACATGCATAACACATATATATATATATATATATATATATATATATATATATATATATATATATATATATATATATATATATATATATATATATATATATTTCCTAGAAAAGTATGTGGTCGTCATGTATACTCCTCTAGATGACCGGAACATCATCAACGTTGAGGCTTCTCATCATTTTATTTCATCCCACATCTACTATTTCATCTACTCATGTTTACCCAACATATTGGTAGATTTAAAATACATATACTGTTTCAGATCTGAAAAACAAAGTTTAAATCATTCATACAACCTACATCTCCGGTAAACAGATAATGTATATACGCATAGCTCGGAATTTTTATAAAATACTTTATATCTATGTATAAGATGAAAGTGACTACACACTCACTTGATAAGGTGGTGATTCGGACATCACTTCGCATCTTAAAATAATTTATTTTGATGAAACATCGGTTTTGCTAAAAATCGGGTTCTGCGCGGGCAGAGTTTCAAACCGAAAAACTCTTTTTCTCGGTAACTTCGGGTGCTCTGGGGCTTTCTTCTAGTGCTAGGGAGGTACCCTATCCTTTAGGGGGTTTAGGGAAGTTATAGATTGTGGAGAGAGTGAAAGAAGATGCAAAAAGTGTGAGAAATACGGGTTGCCTCGCATCTATTTATAGGGAAGGCTGGCCTGGTCTATGCATCGCATTCCTCAGAGGAACGCAGTGAGTTCCAGAACATAGCGCGTTCATGCAATCACAACGCGTTCCGGGGGGTACGTGTCCGACGTTTACTAGGGCGATGTGGAGCTTCCGAGGCCAAGGCCTGTGAACGCGGGATGTTCCCTCTGCGCGAGGTGTTCCCCTTCGGATAAGCTTCGAAATGTGTGCCTCGAACTTCACAAATTCATAACTTTCACATGAGAGCTCCGTTTTTTATATTCTTTACATCCATGCATAGGTGACACTGTACTCTACGACTTTTGTTTATACTTTGTTGGCTAATTTTGACTTTATTTTTAAAGTTATATTTTTAACATGCGAGGACAAAAAAAGTCCGTTAAAAATCCATAACTTCTTCATACAACGTCCGTTTTTGTCTGTCTTTTTACCATTGAACTACTATTGACGAGATCTTCGATTCTTGTTTAGCTTGTGTCGGCTAAAAATCGCTCGATCTATAATTCGAATTTTAAGCTACACACAACTATGCAAAATTTTAGAAAATTCATAATTTCCTCATACAAAGTCAGATTTGGACGTTCTTTTTATGCACGTTCTCGGTTTAACAAACACTACGACTCTTGTTTAGTTTGTTAAGGCTAAAAAGAACTTTATCATAAATTCAATTTTTACGTTACACAACATCGTATCGGTTCTGTTGCGAAATTTCGGCAGCCATAACTTATTCGTTATAACTCAGATTTCGGTGTTCTTTATATCTCCAGAATACTTGTCACGACCACCACAACTTTCTTCATAGATATCAGGTTTATCTAATATTTTATTTTTGATGCTTATTTTTATTCTTAATATATTATATCATCATAATTAAGTATAAAGCACATAAATTCACATAATACTCAAATAATTCATCTTTGTTAATTCAAAATGAGTTACAATGGTTGACCTAGACTATTACATCATCATTAATGCTTAGTCCAGAAACACGTGCGTTACAATTCTCTCCCCCTTAGGATGATTCCGTCCCGGAATCATGTTTCAGTAAACAAATGCAGATAGTGACACATCATGTCACTCTCCATTTCCCAGGTGAGATTTGGCCAATTCGTATATTTCCAGCTCACAAGCACTAAGTCGACCAACTTGTGTCGCAACTTCTTAGTCTTACGGTCAATAGTTGCCTTCGGTTCTTCAATTAGCCTCTTGTTTTCATCCATCCTTAACTCAGAAATTGGAATTATGTCGGGAACTTCTCTCATGAACTTCCTCAAATAACATATATGGAAAGTGTTATGAATACCATCTAGTTCTTCTGGTAGTTCTACCATGTAAGCTTTGTTCCCAATCCTCTAAAGAACTTTGAACAGTCCAATAAATCTTAGACTCAACTTTCCTCTTTTCCCGAATCTTATAAGTCCCTTCCAAGGTGAGGCTTTAAGAAAAAACGAATCTCCAACTTCGAATGTCATCGGTTGTCGTTTCTTGTCAGCATAGCTTTTTTGACGATCTTGAGCTGCTGACATCCTTTCCCTAATTACTTTCTACTTTTCAGCATAGCTTCTTTAGCTTTAAGCCAACATGACGGCGTTTGACATTTATGTATGTACAAAGCTATTTAAGGTGCCATTTTGATGCTTGAATGGAAACTATTATTATAGGAAAATTCTACCAAAGGTAAATGTTCATCCCAGTTACTTTGGAATTCCAGGGTACATACTCTTAGCATATCCTCCAGTTTTTGAATCATCCTTTCGCACTGACCATCGGTTTGCGGATGGTAGGCTATAGTTAAACACAACTTCGTATCCAATTCCTCTTGTAGACCCTTCCAATACCTTGACGTGAAACGACTATCACAATCTGATACAATTGTTAAAGGAACACTGTGAAGTCTTACTACCTCCTTCACGTAAGCATTTTCAAGCTTGTGAATAGACCATTTTTCATTGGCTACTATGAAGTGTGTACTTTGAGTGAACCGATCAATGACTACCCAAATCATATTGTGACCGCTCTTCGTCCTGGGCAGTTTAGTCACAAAATACATGGTGATGTCTTCCCATTTACCCATGGGTACAGGTAAAGGTTCTAAACACCCATAATGTTTTTGATGTTGTGCCTTAACTCTCGCACATGTTACACATTCAGCCACATACTTTGCAACATAAAGCTTCATCGCCGGCCACCAGTAGTAGGGTTTATGCTCCTTATACATTTTAGTGCCACCGGGATGAATCGAGTACATGGTCTTGTGAGCTTTTTCCATTAGAAGATCTCTTACTCCTCCCGTCTTAGGTACCCAAATCCTATCTTGGAATACCTTTGACCCTTGATTATTTGTACCGAACACCAACATTTTTCCTAAAAATTCTTCTTTTGGGTCATTTTTCTCTTAAGCTTCTTCCTGAGCTTTCTTGATGCTTTCCATAATCGTTGAGACAACTTCTATGATTGCTTTGATTATCTTTTACTTCAATCTTCTGGCTTATG
Organism: Lactuca saligna; assembly: GCF_052625555.1. NCBI lineage: Eukaryota > Viridiplantae > Streptophyta > Magnoliopsida > Asterales > Asteraceae > Lactuca > Lactuca saligna. Next base: position 203,226,858 of record NC_136424.1, on the reverse strand, counting down.
TCAGATACTACATCGAACTTGGTTCTTTAAACCACGTAACATACTCATCTTATTCAGAATCAATTTGATATGACCACTAGGGTCGGAATAACAATCATCTTCTTAGTCATTACTGAAACGATGGTAGCGACAGACATGAACAAAACAGAATTGATTACTAGCTTCTTGGTAACCTTGCAACTTTCCATGATCCAAGTGTGTGTCCTATGCTTCCGGTAGTATAGGCCTTTACTACCATTCACACATACTCATACTCGTTCTAAGTATTGTCTCACAGTTTTCCAAGTCATCATTCAAGAATTTCACATAATAATTTACCACCTCCGATAACAAAATCAAGGTTTTATATTATTTATTGACATGATTACATCCCCACTTCATAACTTGATCTTTGGATATTAGTCCTCACTCCCGATTCCTTGCATTGTGAACTGCTTCGTTAAGGATCATTTGGAATGCCCTTGGCTTGGGTGGTGCATTTGGTCTTGCTGCTTCATTCTTCGTTGGGCAGTTTTTCGAAATATGCCCTCCTTCATTGCATTCATAACACACCCTCTTTTTAGATGTACACTCATTGACATAGTGTCCAGACTTTTCACACTTAAAACATGTGACCTCTCCATCGCATTTCTCATGGTGCTTCTTCTTGCACTTTTCGCACCACTTCGCTTCACCTCCTCCTTCTCTTCTGAGTTCCTTTGAATCAGACTTCGAGAATTTACTTTTCTTGTTGGACCTCAAAGATCCATCAAAATTTCATCCTTAGTTCTCTCCAGACCCTTTTCTCCTAATGGGGTCTCAACATTCTTGGCTGATCTAACGGTTGCCTTCAACATGCTTTCCATTTTGACTATTGGGCCAAAGTCTAATGGCAATCCATTAGCAAATTTCTCTATCTTAGCGATTTCAGTCAGCACCAAGTAAGGAAATAACTTTATCTTCTCGGTAAACGTAGTAGCATAGTCAACAATGCTCATATTCCCTTTCTTCAAGTTTTGGAACTCATTGTTTAGATCTATCAGATCTATTTTAGAGCAACAATGCATTTTCAGCTACTCTATGAACGCTTCCCAAGACATATTCATAGCGTCTCCTCGTGGCATTATATCTGATAATAACTTCCACTAACTTAAAATCTCGGTCTTTAGTTGTCTGACCGCAAAAATGGTTTTCTGCTTGTCGCTACAGTTACAGCTTTCAAATACCATCTCCATTTGAAGATCCAGTCTATAATCTCGACAGGCTTTAGGCTTCCGGAAAGACTTGGGGGTTTGGCGCCCAAGAAATTCTTATACATACATCCATCTATGTTGACTCCCCTGCCGGGGTCATTCCTTTCTGCCACTGGGGATTCTGCTTGACTAACAGTGCGGCTGTAATTTCTTTCCTCTGACTATCTGTCATTTAGTCCAGGCTGTTCAACAGGCAATAAAGGTTCATCCCTATTATTCAGTAATAGTTATCTCATCTCTTCCCTATGTTCAGTCATCATTACCCGAATCATGGCTTGTATTCTGGCTATAGTGACTGGCTCTGGTACGGCTTCTACTATCAGCACCTGTTCAATCTATTGGGGATGAGGTCGTTGATTCCTGTTTTCATTGACTTTTCCATCTCCGCTTCGGTTTCTTGCCATTTTGATCTATACACCAATTTAGGAGAATTTAGATCTTTATTCACAATAGACGTTTAAATCTTGCTTATCACTTTGAAATGTTACATGCTAGTTCTAATATTGTAATCGTAAACTTAGAATTCTGAACACATACGGTTTTACAGATCCGGTCGGCAACAGACCCTAGGTCCAAACAAATAATAGCATATACGACAAACATATAAATTTAGAACATAAAAGAATTTTAGGCATCTTTCCTAAAATAAATTAGCGTTCGTGTCTAAAATATGCTAGGCACTCATGCCACATTCATCACCTAGCATTCTAGGTTTAAGTTTAGAAATCCTACAAATTCCTAGTTCACTTAAACTAATGCTCTGATACCAACATCCCCAAATTTCACTGCCAGAAAAGACCAATTTCTTTTATGCTTTTATAATAAAAATCAGAGTAATCTTTCAAAGAAGAGTGTTTTCACACCCCCAAACCAGACAGTGGAAACGTCTGCGGGCTTGCACGTGACTTCATCCTTGTAGTATCATCACATAGTATATAACTGAAACATAACATCATCATCTACACACATGTAATATAACAACATACATTGTTTACATCAAGTATTGTTTACATCCATTAGATTATTCTGCCCAACCTGCTTCAACGGTTTCCTGAGAATACAACATAAAAATGATGGTAAGTTCATAAGCATGTTTGAGAAAATGATTTGTATAACTTTGTAATCAAAAGAAAATCTTGTACTTTCTTAAAATAGTTTGGTATGCTTGTGTCCGATCTTGTATTAATGCATGTGTGCTATTGTTTAATAGAATTCCAAAAGTGAATGAAGAGAATATAAAGAGAATGCCCCCAGACAACCCTATGTTGCCTGTAAAAGAGAATGCTAGTATATCAACCCCCGAGATTGAGTATCGGTGCGAGTATGTTCCCGAGTAATCCATACAGAAACAAGAATGGTCTCCCATAAATTTCATAATGTTAATTCCTCTAAGTAAGTCGTTATAACCACACTATACAATTACAATTTCGCCTGTCTTGGTGTTTATGGTCGCCGACGAAAAATAGAATAAGGTTTTCGTCACCCTAGACTGGTGTACACTAACTGTAGCGAACAACTCAGGTGTAGGGTGTCATCCCCGTATATATCTATACACAAACCTCCGCTCTCCCTCCAAGAGACTCTGGTTATAACTACACGCTATGATCGTACACTCAATAGGTGTCAACCGGCACGTCTCACTAGATCCATAATCGAATTTACGTGAAGAGAAGCATATAAAACACATTCCAGTCCCAATGAACCACGTAAGTCAACATCTGAGGTTCGCTTAACATGTAAATCATTTCCAGGCCCAAAAGGAATGAGATTATATAACATGGGCCCAAAATATATGTAAAAGGACAACTAAGGCCCATTTCACATGTAAGGTATTTACAAGCCCAAATAACATGCAAAGATTATCCAAGGTTCGTCGAGCATGTTAATGGGTCAATGAGGCACAATAAACATATAAAGAGTATTCAAGACCTATCAATCATATAAATAGGCAGTAAGGCCCAATAACATGAGAATGGAAAAATTAGTCTGTTTGTTATTATTTTACTACTATTAGCTCAATTATTTACTAAAATGACATAAAAGGCCGACTTTTTTTTTTTTTTTTTTTTTTTTTTTTTTTTTTTTTTGTAAAAATGATATTCTTGGCCCATTAAGTCAAAAATTCACAATTAAGGCCTAATTTTAGTAAAAATCACATTTTTGGCCCCTTTTTGGACAAAACTTGCATTTAAGGCTAATTTATATAAAAATAATATTTTTAACTCACTTTTGTCAAAAACTCATTTTTAGCTTGATTTTTTTTTTTTTATAAAAGTATATATATTCGGCCCACTATATATAATTTCATCTTTTTGGTCCAAATTTTTATATTTTCACAACTTTAACCCTTCTTGTCAAAATTTACACATTTGACACAAGTTTCTTGAAAATGACATTTAAGCTCACAAAAGATCAAAAAACTACAATTTTTGGGCCCAAAATTATGAGAAGCCCAAACAAGGCCCATTTATGAAAATGTTTACATTTTTACTCCTTGTAAGGTCTCCAATGTCGAGATTAGCCATGTTTAGCAAAAAATTTCCTTTTGAACCCCTTACTAGTCGTGAGTTACATAAATAACCCATACTTTTGTCATTTTGTCGACTTTAACCACTTTCTTGAGTTTGTATAATCTTACCATAATGTGAAGCTTGAAGTGATCTTCTTGAATACAAACCTAATACTCACGAATTTCTTGAGAGATAGTGAGTGGAAGAGTGTTGAAGGTTGAGAGAAAAGGTGTTGAATTTGAAATGGTGAGTGAGGTTGGAGAGGGAGAGAGGCCGAGAGTTAGAGAGAGATAAGAGAGAGGAGGGTTGACTTATAAAGAGTGTGATTTGAGGGTTGCATGGATACATGCACTCTTTCATGGATATCCACTAGATATTGTTGAGGTGTCAACTCTCTCCTTCCCTCCCATTTGTTTTTTTTGTTGGGCCGAGTATAAGGGAAAAGGAAGAGAGAATGAAAGATTTTGGGCCCTTTCTTGATTTATTTCGAATTTAGGAGGCCCAAGATGAATATTTTTCTCCCATTGGGCCCTTATGAGGGTTCAGGTCCCAATGAAGCCCAAGAATATAGTTTACGGCCCATTAGGGCTTATGAAACCATTTACGGCCCATTAAAGAAAAGATGAATCATTATAGGCCCACATGACCTAAAATACTTTAGTTTTATGGATGTCAGTCCAATTATAGCGCAAATAGGGTTCTTTGACCCAAAATAGTCAAATTGAAAGTTTACTGGTCCATTAGGCCCAATAAAAGGATCCTAGTCCATAATAAACTTGAACCGGGATTTTTAGGGTTTTCAACCCATAGTTGAATATATAAGATGTATTGTATTAGGTTTTGAACTTCAATCAAGAGTTTGGATTCAAATGGATGATTTAATTTTACCATATAGCATGATATTCACTTAGAGTACAAGTCTTACAATAGTTGATGTTTACATGAAAATAGAATCTCCTAGCTAATAATGCTAGTTGTGACAAGTGTTGCGGAATTTAATTTCAAAACAAAATTATGATAAAAATTTATCAAAGCATTTCTTAAAGAAATGTATTTTCATTATATTACAAAAATCGGGATGTCATCATCGATACAGATCAAAAGAATAAGCAAAACATCATAATCCATATATTTTCAACATTCCATATATTTTCAACATTCCATACATTTTCAACATTCCATATATTTTCTACTGGCCTATAAATCCATAATCCCTTGTCAGATCATCCAACTATGCTTTTGCCACTACTTGTAATACAAGAAACTAAGTGGGTCAGGCTGAGGAGCGTGGTGAGCATATAGGGTTTTCAACCACAATAATAAGTTTATTAGTTTCATCAAACCAAACAAACCCTGATTATCGGTTCACGTTATCCTCACTTTACGTCCCTAAAGCATCTTATAAAAGGGACCTAGCCTAAGGATCATCATCGGGGTAACAACACTGCTTAGGGGATACCTCAACAATTTATGTCAAATAAGGCAACCATGAGGGGGATGGATTAAAACTGGTGAACACTTACTTCAAATAAACACCTATAGGTTGTGAGCCTGCTAGCGTTCCACTAGACTTCCTAGAAAAGTCTATGGTCGTCATCTATACTCCTCTAGATGACTGGAACATCGTCAACGTTGAGGCCTCTCATCATTTTATTTCATCCCACATCAAATATTTCATCTACCCATGTTTTACCCAACATATTGGTAGATATAAAATACATATACAGTTTCAGATCTGAAAAATAAAGTTTAAATCATTCATACAGCATACATCTCAGGTAAACAGATAATGTATATACGCATAGCTCAGAACTTTTATAAAATACTTTATATCTATGTGTAAGATAAAAGTGACTACACTCACTTGATAAGGTGGTGATTCGAACAACACTTCGCTTCTTAAAATAATATATTTTGATGAAATAGTGGTTTTGCTAAAAATCGGGTTCTGAGCGGGTAGAGTTTTAAACCGAAAAACTCTTTTTCTCGGAAACTTCGGGTGCTCCGGGGCTTTCTTCTAGTGCTAGGGAGGTACCCTAGCCTTTAGGGGGTCTAGGGAAGTTATAGATAGTGTAGAGAGAGAAAGTAGATGTGAAAAGTGTGAGAAATACGGGTTGCCTCGCATCTATTTATAGGGAAGGCTGGCCTGGTCTACGTGGCGCGTTCCTCGGAGGAACGCATCGGTTTGATGCGAACGCAACATGTTCTGGTGGATACATGTCCAAAGTTTACTGGGGTGATGTGGAGCTTCCGAGGCCAAGGCTTGCGAACGCGGAGCGTTCCCTTTCGGATAAGCTTCGAAATGTGTGCGTCGAGTTTCAAAAATTCATAACTTTTGCATATGAGCTCCATTTTCGACGTTCTTTATACCCACGCATAGGTGAGACCATGCTCTACGACTTTTGTTTAGACTCCGTTGGCTAAATTTTATTTTATTTTTAAAGTTTAATTTTTAACACGTCGGGACTGGAAAAGTTCGTTAAAAATTAATAACTTCTTCATACGATGTCCGTTTTTGTCTGTCTTTTTACCGTTGAACTACTATTGAAGAGATCTTCGATTCTTGTTTAGGTTGTGTCGGCTAAAAATCACTCGATCTATATTTCGAATTTTGGGCTGCACACAGTTATGGCAAATCTTAGAAAATTTATAACTTCCTCATACGAAGTCAGATTTGAACGTTCTTTTTATGCACATTCTCGATTTAGCGAACACTACAAATCTCGTTTAGATTCTTAAGGATAAAAAGCACTTTATCGTAAATTCACTTTTTACGTCACGCAGCGTCTTGTCGGTTTTGTTGCGAAACTTCGACAGACCATAACTTCTTCGTTATAACTCATATTTCGGCTTGCTTTATATCTCCGCAGTCTTTGTCGTGACCACTACAACTTTATTTAAAGATATCAGATTTATCTAACATTTTATTTTTGATGCTTATTTTTATTCTTAATTTATTATATCGTTATAATTAAGTATAAATCACATAAATTCACATAATACTCAAATAATTTATCTTTGTTACTTCAAAATGAGTTACAATCGTTGACCTAGACTATTACATCATCATTAATGCTTTGCTTAAACACACAGATGTTATAGTTTGGCACTATATAAGGAACATTATGCCTCAAAGACCAATCTCCCTCTCACCCTATAGTAGCTACTACGAAAACCTAATCCATACTTGACTGATCTTGGAGCCTAGAAGGCCATTAGAATAGTATTTTGGTGCTTTTGAAGAAGGTGTTCATTCTTGAAGACTTACTGGAGAAGATAGAGTTTTTAGATCCATAACTACACCGACTTTTCGCTCTCATTTGAGGTATAAAGTCTTAAACTTGGTGGTTATTTTCTTAGATATTTTATGTTGGGTTTTTGGACCTTTTTAGTCCCAAGGATGAAGCTTTATGGTTCAAATATGATTCTTAGGCTTAGGGTTGCAACCCTTGGTGCTATTTGAGTCCCTAAGTCAAAAGGTTTCCATCTTGAACTTAATGGGTTCATGCAAGAGTTAAAATCATTTTCATGGAAGTAGAATGCCATTTTTGGAGTTTGGACTTGTTTGGGGGCATGAAAACTCACCAAGTTAGTGACTTTATGGGTTTTGACGTTAAGTAGAGCTCAGATATAAGATTTGGTCCCTTAGTTTGACGCATTAAGTGCTTAACAGCAAAAAGAGCTTAACATGGGAGTACGCTGGGCATACAACCCGGTACACGCCGCGTACAGCTCACAAACCTAGTATCTGTTGCATACATCTAAGTACGCCCCGCATACTCAGTTAGGGTGGGATACGCACATATAGGCCTCGGTGTGGACCATTTGTTGGACTTAGCTACTTTGGGCCTTTGTGGGCCATTAGAAATCAGGTATTTTAGGCTAAGATTATGTTGGACTACAAGGGAAGGCCCAATTGAGGAGTTAGACCCAATTTGGAAAATTAGGCCATTAGTGGGCTACTAGTGGTCTTGGAAAGGCTAATTAGTAATTGGACATTTATGTGTGGATTTAGACCTTAGTTATGGACTACCTAGGTCATGGGTAAAATGGACTTCTATCTCAAGCTTAGATTAAGAGATTTTTACGGGGTGTTATTTTGTACTGGTAGCTCGGGGAGTTGAAGGACCAGTAGTCGGGGATCTTCCATATCTTCCTGCCTAGCGAAGTGATTTTACACCTATTTGAATAGGACGAAGGCACCAATGTCGACCTGTATTTATGATTGTATGTTTTCCAGACTACGGACCGATGTCGAGTGGTGCCCAATGAGTGTTTATATGCTTTTCGAATTACGGTGTGATGATGGGCGGTGCCCGAGGAATGCTTATATGTATGTTTTCGGACTTTGGTTCGATGCTATGCGGTGCCCGAGGAATGCTTATATGTATGTTTCTAGACTATTGTTCGATTTCAGGTGGTACCCGATCAGTGTATACATGTTTAGTTATACTTGTTGTCTGTGTGATACTTGTATGTGTCTGGTTAGGGAAGTGAGTGTGAGCAGTGTCCCGGATCTCACCACTAGCTAAGTGTAGACGGGCTTCCATATCTCATAATTAGCAGAGTAGGGCGGGGCCCATGGTAGGCGAGGCCTTAGGACTGGAACTTATAGTACGACATATGTTTCTTTATATGCTAGCATGATTATGTGATTTTGATTGTGTGTGTGTGTGTATATATATATATATATATATATATATATATATATATATATATATAGTGGACGAGGCCCAGTGACAAGTGGGGCCTAGGATAAACAGATATGTATACTGAGTGGGGCTCGATGCCAGACAGAGCTTGATGTCTGGCGGGGCCCGATAAATGGACAAGGGCCCAGTATATGTGATTATATGTATGGTATGTGGTGGTATGGGGAACTCACTAAGTTTCGTGCTTACGGTTTTCAGTTTTGGTTTCAGGTACTTCCAGTTGCAAAGAGAAGAGCTCGGGATGACTGCATTGCACACACCATGATGTTTAGCCTGGGATGTTTACTCTGATGCTTTTATTTGGAACGTCTGATGATAATGTTTTGAAATACTTTAACTCGTGTTTTGATGGAATTGTTTGATAACTATGGTTTTATTTAATGGTTTAAAAATGGAATTTTTTGTAATGATTTTTTGGGATGTTACATTATCCTTAAAAAAATCTAAAGGGGTATCATGAAATGTTAAGTCAAGAGAGGATTTTTCTTATCCTCCCACCTTTATCAAGAATTGCATGAATCTCAAAACCTCAAATTTTACATTTTGTTATTGTTTGTATAAAGTGAAACTATAATCCCAATTATCTACTTTCTAAAGATAACAAAGAAAAGCACAAACGAGATCGCATATAAGAAAATCCTATGCAAGAAAAGATAAAGAAAATCATAGAATTAGTGGCAAAGAAGATGGAAGAAATACATGTGCATTACCTTAAGGAAGAAGAACACATGCATGAAAATGGAGATAGAGAGGGTAACGATCTGGAGGCATGACCAGAATTCGTGTTGCGCTACGGTTTTTGGAGAGTGGAACAACGATTATTGTGGTGATAGCGATGAGGGTATGAAATGTAGGAATAAGGAATTCAAAATAACCAAGGACGTTAAAGTAATTTAGTATTGAATGGAAAAAGAATTATGTGAGTGACATATATAAAAAAGGATTCTTTTATTAAGATAGGAGATTCAATAGAAAATAATAAATATAACGAAAATATAAATGATACTTAGAATTGAATCCTTAAAACATTATTGATTTATTGTAAAATCCTATAATTTAAAAAGAATAATGTGTATGTTAAAGAATTATGTTTGGTTGATATCTTGTTATATGATATATTATAAGGATGAACAAAAAACAAACCGATATATCAAAATAGACCGACGTAATCGAAACTAAAAACTGAAACCAAAGCAATAATAACCAACGGTTTTAGTTTGTATTTTCCAAAAATTGGAAGATAGTTGTTCGGTTCAGTTTTAACGTAGAAAATGTTCATAGAAATCGAACCGATCCAATCCATAAAAACCAATATATATATATATATATATATATATATATATATATATATATATATATATATATATATATATATATATATATATATATATATATATATATATATATATAGGAGAGATTAATGGAAAACACATATAGGGTTAACTTTTGACATCGAAAAAAACCATGACATGTATCCTTCTAAAATAAATTACATGAATGGTCATTGTGATTTATAATATTTACTCATAATCTACGAAACACCACACATTTAAGACTCTCTCTACTACTTCACAGGAAAACACCTCAATTGTCTGAAAACTACCTGCATCGCCAGAAACCACAACAATCGTCGGAAACCACCACTTCCACCGCCACCATTTATGCTGGAAACCACCATTAACAATGCCAAAAATTGCATAAAAATATACGATGAACAAAGAAAAAAATTATTAACATACATTTTACTTGTATTATAAACATTTTGAAGAATCCATTAGGATTATTCAACAATAACCATATGAACTTGAATCTTGATTTTTATGTGTAAAGTCTCAAAAATAGTGATAAATGTTTTCATTTGGAAGTTTATCAAATCATACATACATTGATCAAAATCAAACATCCAGTTATAATATTCAAAATATCATAGCACAATTATTCATAATGTGGAAATCATAAGGAGAGGATGTTGTGTCATCACGTCAGGCATTCCCTTTCAAACTAGAAGTACATGAAACCATAAACATAAACTGTAAGTAGGGGTGTCATAAAAAACCTGTAATGACCCGTCTCTGGTATGTTGCTTTATAGTATTTATTTTAGAAGTTTGTAGGAGGACTCGATGAGTCTATGTCCCGACTCGTCGAGTAGGGTCGTGATCGTGATCAACTTATGGGTTGGCGACTCGGCGAGTCCATATTCGAGACTCGGCGAGTCGGCCTTCCAGGTAGAAACCCTAAATCCCTAGGTTTGCACCCTATTTAAACCATCTTATGATCCCCCATACTCGTCTCCTTCACCCTAAAAGCACCATTTAGCAAACCCTAATCATTCCATTGAGTATTTGAGCATTCTTTGTGTAATCTTGAAGTTTTGAAGAGAAGGAGAAGGCTAGATCCAAAGAAGAAGAAGAATATCTAAGTCTTTGCACCCATTTCAGAGTATTTTGAGGTAATAATCGGTTTCTTCCTGTGTTGATGATTGATTCTCCTTTATAAGCATGTTTAGCACATTCTTTAGCTTGTTCTTAGTGGAGAAATCATATTTGATGGACTAGGTTTCGAATCTAGCCATGTTTCAGTTCCAAAAACGTAGATCTATCAACTTTATGGAGCCATTTTGCATGATAGCCCTAGATCTACCCTTCCAAGTGCCTTTTTAGCCTTTATATCCTTTTGTATGCAATTGTGCATGTAAAGTTAGGAACTTTACGTGGTAAACCAGCCTTAGGAACTCAGATCTATGAATTGTGTGCAGTGGTTTCGAGCATAATCGAGTTTTTAGTGATTGCATGCATGGGACTCGGCGAGTCGTTCTTCGGACTCGGCGAGTCGAGTCACGAGTCCCCGATTCTTCCCCTTTGAGTGATTCTGAGTGGGGACCAGTGAGTATTGGAATGGACTCAGTGAGTTAGAGGTTAGAATCAGTAATGGAGGGACTCGACAAGTTGTTGATACAACTCGGCGAGTCCAAGGAAATCTTCTTATGATTCAAGAACAACTCGTCGAGTTGTTCATACGACTCGGTGAGTCGGATGCAGATGACCTGAGTGTTGGAATAGAATGGGAACTCGTCGAGTATATGCCATACTCGACGAGTAGCAGCGGGCAAAGTTGATAAATGAGAGTAGAGACTCGGCGAGTTGGCGGCCCAACTCGGCGAGTCAGGTCAACTGAAAGTTGACTTTGACCAAGAGAGTTGACTTTACCTAGGGGTAAAAGAGTCATTTTACCCCAACACAGTTATTAGTATTTGATTGAGTATATTTGTGGAATTGTAGTCGGGGAGATACCGAAGCAGCAGCCGATAGTTTCCAGAGACACACACTCAGCAGCCAGATCACGAGGTGAGTTTCCTTTCAGTAGGAACGGGTCTAAGGCCACAATGCCAGCCCGTTTAGCTAGTAGTAGTTTCCGAACATCGGTCCGATGCAGATTCTAGTATGTTTGATGCCTTCGTGGCTCAGACAGGATTTTGTGTTATGTGTTCCGGGTTACAGCCTGATGTAGTATGCTATTTATGTGCCCATGTTAGTTGATATGCTTATGTTATTCTATGTTCAGTAGTTTCGGACTTCTGTCCGATGAAGTCAGTTCCGGACTTCGGTACGATGCAGTTAGTTCCGGACTTTGGTCCGATGTAGGAGGCAAGGCCTCAGTAGTTCCAGATTTCAATCCGATGCAGAGGGCAAGGCCCTGGTTAGTTCCGGACTTTGGTCCGTTGCAGTTTCCAAACTTCGGTCCGATGCAGTGGGCAAGGCCCAGTATGTGTTTATATGTATTGTATGGTATGTGGTAGTTTGGGGGAGCTCACTAAGCTTTGTGCTTACAGTTTCAGTTTTGGTTTCAGGTACTTCTGCAAGCAAAGGGAAGAGCTCGGGTTGATGGCATCACACACACCACAACTTCAGTTGTCATGGGAGTTGTTTTTAGTTTTCATAGATAGGTTTTGATACAGTTTACTTATAACACTTTACTTTTGTTTTGAGATATTGACGTACGACTTTTTACCTTATGATTTTATCATGGTGTTTTTAGTGATTATTAAACAAAAATTTTTGGGTCGTATTTTGGGATGTTTCAAGTTGGTATTAGAGCCTTGGTTTGAGGGATTCGGATATATTTTCGGGTGTGTCTGAACTCATACTAAGGAAACGGTAAAGATTTTCAAAGGAAAAATGTTTTTGAAAATGGTTTTGAAAAAGAACTTAGGAAAATAAGAGATTTGATAAAAAGGAAATTGGTGTGGCGTATGCGATCAACCAAGCTCAAGTAAGTACTCCCAAATTACCCATACATGTTACATTATGTTTATCAGTTTTAGTTTCAGTAGAACAACATGGTAGAATAGGACTAAGGATCTAGGAGGATGCCTTATGTGCCTGCTTTATGTGTTTCAGCTTTACGAGATCTGCATGCTAGTATTGAAGTAGACAGTAGTAGGATAGCATGTTAGGTTATGCCTGATAGTATGAGCTTAGCATTGTATGCTAGAACAATATTTCGTTATGAGAATAGATTTGCTTGAGTAATTTCCTGTATCCGAATGTTGCTTGCTTCGTGCTTTGTGGGACTCTGAGTGACGGGAGTTAGTCATTAGGTGAATACGACACATCACATGTGACAAGGGTTGAATAATCTCAGAGTGTTGGATTTGCCTCTATTGTGCAACTCTTGTTTGAGTCTAACCGTGGTAGGGACGAGTCGTTTACTCGAAGGATTATCTGAGCCTCATCACATGTGATGGTATTCAGGTGATGACTAATTATTGACACAAGGAGGCCTTCAGCAGCTGAGGACTATTTTGAATAGAGTCAGAGATTTCCCTAGGGCAAGCCTAGGATGAGAGTAGCAGAGATCAGTAGTAGTAGAAGTGACTTGGTGGAGTCAAGGCAGTTCTTGAGGAAAGTACGGATAGATGTGGAAGGTAGTATGGGCCCGTACTACTGAAAGCAGAGGATCCGTACTCGAATCAAGGAAGGCCGAGACAAGACCAGGAAACTAGTATTGGTATCAGTGATCCCTTGAGATATTTCAGTTTTCTGATGTTGCTATGATTGTTTTAGAATGGTAGTTTTGCGTTCGAGGCCAACAATCGGCAGTTCAGATGCCGGAGGGGGATCAGGATCAGGATCAGGCCTGAAGGCCGGGCAGTTGGATGAGCAGACCAGAGAGTTTCTTTCTTCTGAGGTTACCCGCATCATACTGGAGAAGACTCCTATGATCTTCGGTTCGATCAAGGAGGGTATTCTAGAGCTGATGGATGAGAGATTGGGCACCTTCCGTGCCGAGATGGCGGCCACGATGGGGTCACGCACACTTACGTTTAGGGAGTTCAGGGCATGTGGAGCTCCAGACTACCATGGGGCGCGGGACCCCATAGCGAGTACTAGATGCTTGGCGGATGTGGCGAACGCTTTCTGCATGAGCAGGTGTCCTGAGGGGGACAAGGTTAGATTGGCGTCCTGTCTCCTGAAGGACAGGGCACACGATTGGTGGGAGGAGGTCGGACATACTATTGGAGATGATGCAGCGTTAGATGCCATGACCTGGACTGATTTCTCCACCAGGTTCAGGGCGGAGTTTGCACCGGTTATCGAGGTGCAGCAGTTAGCCAGGGAGTTTCAGGACCTCACCCAGACTACAGAGAAAGTGGTGGAGATCACCGCCAAGTTCAGGGAGAGGGCTCTTCTCGTTCCTCAGTATGTAGCTGATGAGGAAATAAAGAAGGCCCATTATCATGAGATGCTGCAGAGCGATATCCGCCAGTTTGTGAGCCGGTCCAGCTGTAAAATGCTGGATGACATGATTGCTAGGGCTCGGGAGAGGGAGATTGACCTTGAGATGGAGAAGAAGAGGAAACCGGAGGCGGTTCCGGGTACAGGCAGTTTGGGCAAAAAGCCCAAGGTTTCAGATCACAGATACAGGAGTCAGCAGAGCCATAGTCAATGTGGCAAGTGTGGGAGATTGCACGATGGGGTGTGCAAGGCAGGGAGTTCTGGCTGCTACATGTGTGGTCAGACTGGGCATTTGAGTAGGGATTGTATGACTCCTTCTACCGCTATTGCAGCATTAGATCTGATTTGCTTTTAGTGCAATCAGAGGGGACATAAAAAGTCCCAGTGTCCGAGTTTAGCTGCAGCGGGGAAGGTGGTTGCACCTGCCCCTGCTACTTTGAGGATTACAGATGGCCGGCAGGGCCGAGCAGAGGCACCAGTGGCAAGGAGTCGTGCTTTTCAGATGACAGCAGAGGAGGCGTGAGCGACTCCTGATGTGGTGACGGGTATGTATTTTTCCCTTCATCCCTTTATTATTATTGAAAATTGCTTATGGTTATATGTTTTGTATAGGGTCGTTCTCTGTGAACGGCATCTCTGCTACAATATTATTTGATTTGGGGGCTACCCGATCGTTTGTATTGCTAGCGCTTAGCAAGAGATTTAGTAGAGCTCCAGGGGAGCTGGATTGTCCACTAGAGGTCGAGATAGCAGATGACAGGACCGTGAGGGTTGCCAGGGTACATAGAGGATGTTCTCTTCAGTTGTTCGATGAACAGTTTTCGGTGGATTTGGTCCCTATTCCCCTACGCGGGAATAAGGTTATAGTGGGCATGGAATGGTTGAGTCCCAAAGGGACAGTGATTGATTGCAAGTTATAGCTAGTGAGGGATCGCACTCCCAGTGGGGGAGAGTTAGTGATTCAGGGCGAGAGGCCACAGCGTGGACCAGTTCTTTGTTCAGCCGTGAGGGCGAGGCGCTATTTTCAGCAGGGTTCCGCCGGTTATGTAGCTTATGTTATGGATGCCCGGGAGAAGGGCAAGACGATAGTTGACGATGTTCCGGTAGTGCGAGACTTTCCGGATGTATTCCCGGAGGATTTACCAGGAATACCTCCCGAGAGGCAGGTCGAGTTTGGGATCGACCTAATTCTTGGTGCGACTCTGATAGCCAAGGCACCGTACCGGTTAGCTCCCCCTGAGATGCAAGAGTTGTCTACGCAGCTGCAGGAGTTGTTAGACAAGGGTTTTATTCGGCTGAGTAGTTCACCTTGGGGAGCGCCGATCCTATTTGTGAAGAAGAAGGATGGGTCGCACCGTATGTGCATTGACTACCGGGAGCTGAATAAGGTAATAGTGAAGAACCGTTACCCCCTTCCGAGGATAGATGATTTGTTTGATCAGCTTCTGGGGGCGTCTTGGTTCTCCAAGATCGATTTACGCTCCGGATATCACCAGATGCGAGTTAGAGGTGAAGATGTGCAGAAGACTGCTTTCAGGACCCGATATGGTCATTATGAGTTTGTAGGGATGCCTTTTGGGCTCACTAATGCTCCAGCCGCATTCATGGATCTCATGAATCGTGTATGCAGACCGATGCTGGATCGGTCTATGATAGTATTCATAGATGACATCTTGGTGTATTCCAAGACTCAGGAGCAGCATGAGGAGCACCTGAGGGAGGTGCTAGAAGTTTTGAGAAGGGAGAGACTTTTCGCAAAGTTCTCCAAGTGCGAGTTCTGGTTGCGTGAGGTGCAGTTCCTTGGTCACCTCATCAACCAGAAGGGTATCTTGGTAGATCCGGCCAAGATAGAGGCCGTGATGCAGTGGGAGGTCCCGAAGTCTCCATCCGAGATTCGAAGCTTCCTAGGTTTGGCAGGGTATTACAGGAGATTCATTCAGGATTTCTCCAAGATAGCAGTACCGCTCACCCGACTGACTAAGAAGTCGGTGGTGTTTCCGTGGGGGCCTGAGCAGCAAGCGGCATTTGAGACCCTCAGGCGAAGGCTATGCGAGGCTCCGATTCTTTCCCTGCCTGAGGGAATAGAGGATTTTATAGTTTACTGTGATTCCTCAATTACAGGTATGGGAGCAGTGTTGATGCAGTGGGGACATGTGATAGCTTACACCTCGAGACAGTTGAAGCCTCATGAGGCTAACTATCCTACACACGATTTAGAGCTAGGGGCAGTGGTGTTTGCCCTTATGATTTAGAGACATTATCTTTATGGGGTCCGTTGTACTATCTACACGGATCACAAGAGTTTGAGATACCTTATGGATCAGCCGAGTCTAAACATGAGGCAGAGGAGATGGTTGGATGTGCTGAAGGATTATGATTGTGAAATCCTTTACCATCCAGGGAAGGCCAACGTAGTGACCGATGCCTTGAGCCCAAAGGTGACAACAGCCCCTATCAGAGACTTATGTTTGAGGATGACAGTGATTACTCCGTTGTTAGAACGGATCAGGGAGGCTCAGATTGAGGGCCTCAAGGAGGAGAGACAGAAGTGTGAGAGGATAGTGGGCTGAGTAGCTTCGTTTGATTATGATAGTCAGGGGTTTGTTGACCCTTCATGGGAGAGTGTGGGTACCGTACGGAGGCAGAGTACGGCAGGTGTTGATGGGCGAGGCTCATAAGTCTCGATTTTCTATCCGTCCAGGGGTAATGAAGATGTATAGAGATCTTCGACCCGATTATTGGTGGCCCTGCATGAAGCGGGATGTTGCTTGGTATGTAGAGAGGTGTCTGACCTGTAGGAAGGTCAAAGCAGAACACCAGAGGCCTCACGGCAAGATGCAGCCATTAGACATTCCCGTGTGGAAATGGGAGGATATTACCATGGATTTTATCACTAAGCTTGCCAGGACCGCACGTGGGGTGGATTCGATTTGGGTGGTAGTGGATCGGTTGACGAAGAGTGCTCATTTCATACCAATCCAGGAGAGCATATCAGCGGAAAATTTAGCCGGTATCTATGTGCGGGAAATAGTTGCACGTCATGGAGTGCCGGTATCAGTGGTGTCAGACCGAGATGTCCGTTTTACATCCAGATTCTGGAAGCGGTTTCATGATGAGATGGGTACTTGTCTCCATTTCAGCACCACTTTCCACCCCCAGACGGACAGACAGAGTGAGAGGACGATTCAGACTCTCGAGGACATGCTCCGAGCATGTATTCTAGACTTCGGGGGCAGTTGGGATACGTATCTTCTGTTAGCGGAATTTTCGTATAACAACAGTTACCATGCAAGCATTGATCGACCTCCCTTTGAGATGCTCTATGGTAGGAAGTGTAGGACCCTGATTTGTTGGGGAAAGGTCGGTCAGCGGGTCATTGGGAGCACGGAGGTGGTGCTCAAGATGACTGAGTTGATTCAGCAAGTTCGTAGTAGACTGCAGACTGCACAAAGTCGGTAGAAGAGCTATGCTGATAGGAGGCGTTCAGATTTAGAGTTCCGGGTAGGCGACATGGTCGTTCTAAAGGTCTCACCTTGGAAAGGTGTCATCAGGTTTCGGAAGAGGGGCAAGCTAGGCCCCAGGTTCATTGGTCCTTTCAGGGTTTTGGCCCGGGTGGGTCGGGTTGCTTATCGGTTGGATCTTCCGGTAGAGCTTAGCCAGATCCACAACACTCTCCATTTGTCTCAGTTGAGGAAGTTTTTGGTGGATGAGTCAGCAGTGGTTCCTTTAGAGGATATTCAGGTTGATAGCAACTTGAATTATATTGAGAGGCCGGTCGCGATTCTGGATCGGAAGGCAAAGACCTTGAGGAACAAGGTAATCCAGCTAGTGAAGGCGCAGTGCGAGCATCGGAAAGGGTCTGAGTGGACGTGGGAGGCTGAAGATGAGATGAGAGAGCACTACCCCGAGTTATTTGCAGATTCAGCAGTAGCAGACTTCGAGGATGAAGTCCGAGTCAAGTGGGGGAGAATTGTAACGACCCGTCCATGGTATGTTGCTTTATAGTATTTATTTTAGAAGTTTGTAGGAGGACTCGACGAGTCTATGTCCCAACTCGTCGAGTAGGGTCGTGATCATGATCAGCTTACGGGTTGGCGACTCGGCGAGTCCATATTCGGGACTCGGCGAGTCGGCCTGCCAGGTAGAAACCCTAAATTCTCGGGTTTGCACCCTATTTAAACCATCTTATGAGCCCCCAAACTCGTCTCCTTCACCCTAAAAGCACCATTTAGCAAACCCTAATCATTCCATTGAGTATTTGAGCATTCTTTGTGTAATCTTGAAGTTTTGAAGAGAAGGAGAAGGCTAGATCCAAAGAAGAAGGAGAATATCCAAGTCTTTGCACCCATTTCAGAGTATTTTGAGGTAATAATCGGTTTCTTCCTGTGTTGATGATTGATTCTCCTTTATAAGAATGTCTAGCAAATTCTTTAGCTTGTTCTTAGTGGAGAAATCATATTTGATGGATTAGCTTTCGAATCTAACCATGTTTCAGTTCCAAAAACGTAGATCTATCAACTTTACGGAGCCATTTTGCATGATAGCCCTAGATCTACCCTTCCAAGTGCCTTTTTAGCCTTTATATCCTTTTCTATGCAATTGTACACGTAAAGTTAGGAACTTTATGTGGAAAACCAGCCTTAGGAACTCATATCTACGTATTGTATGCAGTGGTTTCGAGCAGAATCGAGTTTTTAGTGATTGCATGCATGGGGCTCGACGAGTCGTTCTTCGGACTCAGTGAGTCGAGTCGCGAGTCCCCGATTCTTCCCCTTTGAGTGATTCTGAGTGGGGACCAGTGAGTAGTGGAATGGACTCAGTGAGTTAGAGGTTAGACTCAGTAATGGAGGGACTCGACAAGTTGTTCATACAACTCGGCGAGTCCAAGGCAATCTTCTTATGATTCAAGAACAACTCGTCGAGTTGTTCATACGACTCGGCGAGTCAGATGCAGATGACCTGAGTGTATGAATATAATGGGAACTCGTCGAGTATATGCCATAATTGACAAGTAGCAGCGGGCAGAGTTGATAAATGAGAGTAGAGACTCAGCGAGTTGGCGGCCCAACTCGGCGAGTCAGGTCAACTGAAAGTTGACTTTGACCAGGAGAGTTGACTTTACCCAAGGGTAAAAGAGTCATTTTACCCCAATACAGTTATTAGTATTTGATTGAGTATATTTGTGGAAATGTAGCCGGGGAGATACTGAAGCAGCAGCAGATAGTTTCCAGAGACACAAACTCAGCAGCCAGATCACGAGGTGAGTTTCCTTTCAGTAGGAACGGGTCTAAGGCCACAATGCCAGCCCGTTTAGCTAGTAGTAGTTTCCGGACTTCGGTCCGATGAAGATTCTAGTATGTTTGATGCCTTCGTGGCTCAGACAGGATTTTGTGTTATGTGTTCCGGGTTACAGCCCGATGTAGTATACTATTTATGTGCCCATGTTAATTGATATGCTTATGTTATGCTATGTTCAGTAGTTCCGGACTTCTGTCCGATGCAGTCAGTTTTGGACTTCGGTCCGATGCAGTTAGTTTCGAAATTTGGTCCTATGCAGGAGGCAAGGCCTCACTAGTTCCGGATTTCAATCCGATGCAGAGGGCAAGGCCCTGGTTAGTTCCAGACTTTGGTCCGATGCAGATTCCGGACTTCGATCCGATGCAGTGGGCAAGGCCCAGTATGTGTTTATATGTATTGTATGGTATGTGGTAGTTTGGGGGAGCTCACTAAGCTTCGTGCATACAGTTTTAGTTTAGGTTTCAGGTACTTCCGCAAGCAAAGGGAAGAGCTCGGGTTGATGGCATCACACACACCACAACTTCAGTTGTCCTGGGAGTTGTTTTTAGTTTTCATAGATGGATTTTGATACAGTTTATTTATAACACTTTACTATTGTTTTGAGATATTAACGTACGAGTTTTTACCTTATGATTTTATCATGGTGTTTTTAGTGATTATTAAACAAAAATTTTTGGGTCGTATTTTGGGATGTTTCAAAACCAAAACCGAATAACCAAACCAAACCAAATGATATTTGGTTTATTTGGTTTGGGTTATTTGATTTTTTGTTAATTTGGTTTGGTTAACCGAATAAGGATATCTTATTCGGTTTGGTTTTTGTTTAAATTTTAATTGTTTTGGTTAAACCGAATAAATTATATATATATATATATATATATATATATATATATATATATATATATATATATATATATATATATATATATATATCAACATTTTATATAAATTTATAGATTAGTTACTAAGATCTCAATAACTTTTTTAGTTATTAACCATTATAAAGTTATAACTGATTTATATTTTGTATTAAAATGGAAAAACAAATTAACCAAATAACTTTTAGTCGTTTCTTTCATTTTCATATATGATTAAAGTTATATTAACATATCTCTACAACTTCTTGAATATAATATTTATATATTAGTGTAGTTTCTTTATTTGCTATTAGTTTAGTAAGTTTTTTTGCTTTTAGTTTAATATTTATTTTTGTACGTGCTGAATTCTATTTGGTTTGACTATTAAACCGAACCGGATAAACCAAAACCGATTAAACCAAACCTTATTTGGTTTGGTTATGGTTAGATTTAAATTTTAAAAAAAAACGATAAAACCAAACCGTTTTAACCGAAAACCGAAAAATGAAACCGAATAACACCCATAACCGTAAGCACAAAGCTGAGTGGGTTCCCCAAAATACCACATACCAAAACATACAAGTGCCATGGGCTACCCCCATGGTTTTCCTTGCAATGTCGAGGGACAAATACTGGTCTTACATACAAGTGCCATGGGCTACCCCCATGATCTTTCCTTGCAGTACGGAGGGAAAGTGTCATGGGCTACCCCATGGTGATTCCTTGCAATGTCGAGGGCCAAATCCCGGTTTTACATAAAAGTTTCATAGGCTACCCCCATGTTCTTTGCTTGCAATGTCGAGGGCCAAATCCTTTTCTTACATAAAAGTGCCTTTGGCTACCACCATGGTCTTTCTTTGTATCGTCAAGGGCCAAATCTCGATCTTATATACAAGTGTTAGGGGCCAAATCCCAGTCTTTCATGCAAGTATCACAGAGACAACTAGCAATCTACATAACAAAGTAATGGGTCGGTATTGGCGCCTTCAACCCAATGATACAGTGAGAAAACTCACCTCGCAGACAAATAAGTAAACTGAATAGCACGCCACTACGAGATCAACTCTACCAGTCACTTTAATGAATTCAGTGAAACAATCTCAGCATACAAATCAAAATACCTGAAATAACCCTAGGTCAAACCCTAGTCAAAATTTAGGTCAAAGTCAACTGAGTCAAGCGATTTGACTAAGTGAGTATGTTGGGTATACATAAAATAAACACAGGGCATAATACTTGGTAGACCAGAATTGGGGAGCTGACTACGTATGCACAGCATACCCCTTGGTACGCCTAGCGTATGCGGTTGCTCTCAACTTTAACCATTAATTGCTTAATCCTTAAGAACTTATGTCCAAAATCCAAATCTAGACACCTAAAGGGAGATCTTAACCATAAAATTCCAAGTTTATGGTCTTGAATGGCTATTATGACCATAATAACAAAAGCCATAGCTTCTTGACCCATTAAGACAACCTAAACCATGCATGGGAAGAAACCAATGTCCAAGATCACATTTATATAACATAACACACCATAAAACATCTGACAGGAGAACGCAAATGTCTTGGAGTATTCTATACTCACAAATATGAATATCGGGACAAAAAGGTGCCAACTTTAAGCTAAAACTAGATCCAAATGAAATACTCATCAAGGTTGGAGCTTTATACCTTTAAAAATGCATAAAGTGAGGCAGATGTTGGATCCAAGGCCTTGAGTGAAACACTACAACCTCAGCATATGTTGGATCCAAGGCCTTGATTGAAACACCACAACCTCAAGGTTCTTCCTTCTTCTCTAAAAGCTCCAAAATGACACCAAAACGCTCTTCAAGCTTCATAAGGCACTCATACACTTTAGGGTTTTGAAATGAGGATCGGGATAAGGCCATAACGATGCTTAAATAGGGTCCAGATCCTAAAGATTAGGTTTTTCACCCTGGCCACGTATGCCCTGCGTACTAAGAGTACTCCCGGTATACATACATAAGACCAAAAGTACGAAAATGACATTAGGGGCCAATCTTGCAAAGAAATCATAATCCAAGGGTCAAAAGAAAATACTTGAAAAATTATATGTTATAAGTCTCCCCTACTTGAACTAGACTTCACCCTCAAAGTCCGCTGTCGCAAATAAATTAGGTTAGTGCTCTCGCATCTCCGCCTCAGGCTCCCATGTCCATTCGGAACCTTTCTGATGTTTCCATTGGACCTAGACCAGTTGTACTTTTTTTTATTGTGTAGAGCCTTCATCTTTCGATCCAAGATCGCCACCGATATCTCCACATAATTCAGGCGATCATCCACCTGAATGTCTTCCAGAGGAACAACTGCGGACTCATCAGCCACATACTTTCGAAGTTGAGACACATGGAAGGTATTATGGATTTGGCTGAGCTCATCAAGAATTGTCTGCCATACCCCATCTATTATCGGAACCCATACTTTACCACACTGGGTCAACAACCCCTGACTATCCGAAACAAATAAGGGAATATGTCTCCTGATCCACTCTGCCTTCCAATTCTCCTTTTTTCAAACCGTCCACCTGAGCCTTCTTAATAACATCCAACAAAGTGAAGTGACAACCACCCTCAAGCAAATATCCCTTATAGGAGAGCTCACGCCTTTACGGCTCAAAGCATCAGCCACCAAATTGGCATTCCCAGGGTGGTACAGGATCTCGTAATCAGCCATATCCGCTGCTACATATTCAGATTCGGCTATTCCATCAAGTACCTCAAACTTTTATGGTCAGTATACATAGTACACCTAAAACCATACAGATAGTACCTCCAAATCTTAAGGGAAAAACCACCACCCCCAACTCCAAATCATACGTAGGATAACTCGCCTCAAGAGGCTTCAGCTGCCTCAAATCATAAGCACGAGGATCGGGGCCTCCACAATCTTTTCCTTATAGTCTCAAAAGCCAACTACTAATCGGGCCCCCATAGCAAAACCACATTCTTCTTCGTCAAGCGAGTCAAGGGCACCGCAATCTTGGCGAAGTCCTGGATAAATCTCCTATAATACCCTGTGAGGCCTTGGAAGCTCCAAATTGCAGATGCGGTCCTTGTAACCTATCATCACATCACGACCTCTGGTTGATGATGTGCCCCAAGAACTGCACCTCTCACAACCAGAACTCACATTTGGAGAATTTGGAATAAAGAATCTCCCTCTTAAGGGTTTCCAATGTTGGATTGGGTGTCTAAGCCCATAATTATAATTGGTATATACTTGATTTGATTGTAGCATGGTCCTTCCAGGTTTCCTTCACCATAGCAACTTGACATGATGACTTTTGGAGAGAGAGGTTATTTAATGATTTATTAATATATTATAAGAATAATATATTAATTAGAAATCATAATTATTAAATTAGTATTCAATCAAAAATTAATTTTGTATTGATTTTGTGATTAAAGGTACTGATTAAAAGTACGGGGACTAGTTTTACAAATCATTGATAGTTACGGACTGGCCGCTGGACTCCATTAGAATGGGGCGGAATAAATCTATAGGAGGCCCTATAGAATTCGTCTAAGGCCTTCTAGATGGAGTTTCCATGGGTTGCTTGGAGCCTAAGCAAGGATTAGGGTTTCCACCTGAAAACCCTAGAAACCACAACTATCTAAAGACCCATAGACCTCCTAAAGTCGACCACTACTTCCCAAGGAGAAACCCTATCCAATTTACTACCCCTCTCTCACTCATCCTTTTCTTTTGGTGTTTGTGACTCCATTAGAGGTGGAACACTTCGGGAACTAAGCTTTCAAGAGTCTAGATCATCCGTTGAATTCTTGTTATTACAAGATAGCAAGCAAGGTAATATTCTAACCCTACTTTCATATTGATTTTGAAAATTGTATGCTAGTATTAAGGTTATCACTTTGGAATTTCTATTTGCATGTATAACTGGAGAAAAACATAGATCCAAAGCAATTAGGGTTGCATGATAATATAGGATGTGATGAGTTTTGAGCATTCTAACACTCATATGGTGTACATGCAACTCTATAAACCTTGGACCTATGATTTCTCTATTATACATGCAAATATTCAATATTCCAAGGTCTTATCCTAACTAGCATAATATGAAGCAACTATACTACAAAAGCCTAGTTAGATAGCATACCTTTTGATGTAGCTTGAAGTATTGAAATTTAAGAGCTTATCCCTAATAGTGTGGAAGCCTCAAGTGGAATCACAAATCACCAAAAACACCTTGGAAAGCTTGGAGAATAGAAAACACACTAGAAATCAGCCCACTTTTGTTTAATCACCCACTAGTGCCATTTCATGTGTTAAGGACCCCTTTAGATAGTGTGGTGGACTAGGGTTAAATTCATGTAAACCCTAATACCCATGACCTTTCATTTCCATAAGATCCATGGGTTAAAGCTCCAATGACTATCCATGGACATTCCATGCAAGCCTTGCCCATTCTAAATAAGCATTGGCCCACTCTATATAAATATAACAATCAATATTTAATTAGTTACCTTTTGATCACTAGATTAATTCTAGATCAATACTAATTAAATAATATGATTTCATATTAATATATTACAACTTATAATATATTAATAAACCATAGACATACTATTCTCAAAAGACTATCCATACAAAGTGTTCTGGTGAAGTGAAACCCCAATGGACCATGCTACTCTCGAGTCGAGTACATACCAATAATAGTTATGGGCTTAGACATCTAATCCAATAGTCTCCCACTTGGATAAGTCTAAAACTATTATTCAAGCATGACTCCAAGATCCGGAACAGAAATCGTAGCTCTTAAAGCCACTGCCGAACTCTGACCTAGTCAAACAACGCGTCCATCAGATAAGGTATCATATATTCCTCCATTCTAGATATCATATGGACCGAGATATGGATTATAATCATTCTTTCTGTCCATTTTTTGTTTCCTGATTTATAATTTTTGACAACTAACTAATTGAACAAATCAAATCAGTCCATGCTTGGCTAAGCACTTAGGGGTGTCATCACTAAATCATCAAGGGACCCACATATATTGCTTTTATCCCTACAAGGGAAAAAGGAATGGATAAACTTCTACTCATATGTTTGTACTAACCATTTGTTGAATCATACATAAGTGCACGTTTTATAACATCAAGTTACTGATGCGTCTTCATGCAATCAATGTATAACCAACTCATAGTCAACAAATCATATCTCCAGGTTTGAAGAATATAAGATATTATCGTCTCATGATCACTCATGATAAAATCCATGAAGCGATTCAAATGAGCGTGGGTTTAATCCAATACTCGAATCTCATTTCAGGAGCTGTCACACCCCGAACCAGACGGTGGAACGTCCGAGGGATCTCGTGACTTAAATTGAATACTATCACAATGAATATACATGAATCTTAACATAAATCATCACCATGCATTAAAATAATACAACTGATATTGTTTACATCCACTACATTGTTTTAAACATTTCGAATTCATAACATAGATTATCTGATAGATATCATAAGCAAAACACCCAGACATTACTTGGTACTTATTCTTCAGTTTACCTGTTACCTGAAAATACAAGTTAATTTGAAAAACGTCAACATATGAAATGTTGGTGAGTTCATAAGCAATGTTGTGATAAAATGATTTGGTGTAGTTGTAAAACCTAGAAAATCCGATATTTTCTGAAAAGATCATTGTTTATAAAATAAAAGTGTGAAGATCCGTAAATATATGCTTGTTGATTTTCAAAACATGTATAAATGTTGAACTTTAGTATTAATCGCGCAGGTGAAAATGTTGAACTTCCTAGGAAAACCCGATGCTTTCCCAATAAATAAAATACTGTGATTTCTCAATTGTTATACCATCACGACGAATGATTTTGATTACTCAGGTGGCATTGGATTAATTTGGGTTTGTCAGTTGTTATAACCACGCATTAGAAAATGACTAGTTTATAACTACAGATTTCGAACGATCCTTAAAGGCATCACTCGTTACTCACTTAATCCACAACCATGATTACTCTTGAATAGCGTCCTGAATCTGTTTATCTTGATTGCTCGTAAGCCTAACAAACGAGGAAAAGGGGGAGTACGAAGTCCCGATATTTCCGTGAGTTATTTTAGGCTGTCGGGGATGCGAAAGGCACGTTGGCCCAACTCGCATTTGATTTCTTGACCTCACTAGCAACACTAATGGGCCACTAGGGACCAATAGCACATTAGAGCCATTGAAATCCTTTTACATGAAATCAGGTCATATGTGGCCTAATAGCACAGAAACATATTCCCTTTGGGCCAAAAGATCATGTTAATGGGCTAGCAAGGCCCAACAAGCATGATTTGAAACTTCCAAGCCCAAAGTTTGTAAATTGGCTCATCGTAGTTATCGCGTATTTATTTAGGTGGTTTGGTTTAGCGCTTGTTGTTTTGTATTGATTCGAGATCGAATCACTTCGTTTGTAACGATATTTGTTGTTGAAAGTGTATTTGTTTTCCGTTTCGTTGGTAGTCGTGGATCTTGTATTTTGTATTAATGAATTAATTTGTTTAGAAGTGGGATATGACCTTTTCACTACCCTTCTTTTATAAAAATAACACTTTTGGTCCTTTTATATAAAAGAGTTTCATTTTTAGTTCCTTAAAACATTTTCTTGACACTTTTGTATCATAACTTGTTGAAAAGACATTTTTAACCCAAAATTTATTTTGTTGGCAGCTTCAGCCCTTCCAGAATGGCGTTTCTCGGTTAGAACCCCATTTTTCTCAACTTTTATAGTTTTGGCCAAATATCTAAACACTTTGCATTTTTGGTCCTTTTTTACAGTGAAAAGCATTTTTGACCCTTAAAATATTTTTTTATGCTAATTGCCCCTTATTTTACCGAAAATTTCATTTCAGCCCCTTAAATTTATCATTTTTCGCATTTTGAGGCTTATTGGGCCGAAAAGTCCAAAATTAGCCCATTAAGCTAAAATTTACATTTTAAGTCCCTTGAAAATTCTATTTTCAGAAAAATGATTATAGAAATTGTTTTGACCCTTTTGACCATCAAGAAACCATGACTTGTCGATTTGTAATCGAAGTTTTGTATTTTTGACGATTTAAACCCTAAAATGGGATTTATGTTAGAATATGTTCATCATAACCTCATAAGCTATCATTCTTGACTTGTTTGGTATAGAATAGCTTAGATTATGTTTGCTTCCTTTCTCATGTCATAGATCTTGGGTTTACACCCCTTTTGTTAACATATTCATCACAAAAACACATGAAATCACACACATACATGCATAAAATCACACATAACATACACATACACATAGATCTACACATTTTCTTGTATTCTCCACCATAAAACTCATGAAAACTGAATAGAAAGGGGTATGAAGCTCACCTTGAGTTGTGGTTTCAGTTTTGAAGAAGATTGGGAGAAGTTTGGTGCTATTTTCGGCCCTAGCAAGTTTCTTTGATGGATCTCAAACTTAGTGTGTTCTAAGATGCAAGATCATGAATTTGAATGGATTAAGAGATGATTTTTGAAGAAAAGAAGTGAGTTAAAGAATGGATCAAACATCAACTTACATTGGATGATGATTTTTATGGAAGAATCTCTTTGAAAGCCTCTTAGATATCGAAAATTTGGAGAGGAGTGGAGAGAGTTTCCTTGAGAGAATTTTGAGTGAAGTGTGTGTGTGTGAGTGTTTGGGTTCGACCAAGAGAAAGAAAGGGAGAAGAAGAGAGAAGGGTGATGGGATTCTTGCATGGAGGCATGAGAGTTGCATAGAAATTCTTTGTGTAAAAATAAGGTGGCAATGAGAAAGTCAACTCTTCTTTCTCTTGTGGGTTTGGGCCGAAAATGGAGAGGGAAAGAGAAGATTTTTGGGCTTTGAATGATTAAGCCCATTTTATGGTTAATTTAGGTGATTTTTGGCCCAAATAAATAAAAATATGATTTTTATGACCTATTAGGGCTAAATTAAATTGATTGTGACCTATTAAGGCATATTTAAGTTAACCTAGTGTATTTTGGGCTCCTAAGGCCCAAAAGTATTATGGTTCATGTATATGAGTCCAATTAGGGCCCATTTGAGAGTTCTAGGTTCAAGATAGTTAAATTGGAAGCTCATTGGTCCATTAGGTCCAACAAGGAAGTCCTACTTCAAAGTGAACTCAAATTGGAATTTCAAAGGTTTCCAATTCTTTGTTGACCATTTTTAGGGCTAGAATGAAGTATTTGATGAAGTTTTGTTGTTATAAAATAAGCTTCATACATGCTTTCACATTGTTGGTTCACATTTGCTATCATTGTTCCATGTTTACAAGGCATCGAATTTCCTAGTTGTGACAGGAGCACTCATGAATGTTGTAGCTACTATTGCTATGTCTAACCACTTTAAACATCTACAAGCCAACTTCATGACAGTCTTGATTCATACCTACTTCGAAAATATAACCGACTGTGGAGATTTTGAATAACCCAGTTATTCGGGAAGTCAAAACATGCAAAGTGAAACACATGAATAATACTAATCCAATATGGCCCCAAGCACCTTTGAGAGTAAATAGAACACCTTTTATTTAAACACCATATTGATTACTCATTATTCATTGTATAATGTTTCAAATAATCAACTTTATACTTGAATCAAAACAATAGTCATGCCATGCTCTAAGCATGCACACTATGTTTGTCCAAACAATAATTATGCCATACACCAAGTATGCACACTATGTTTGTCTATGATCCTTACTTTGTGGAATAGATCGATTGAACATAATTCCAATGATTCTCATTTCATAATCCTAAATCCTTACCATAAATGTAAGAATTCCAAATTCCTGCCATCTACCGAAATTTGTTAGATTCTAAACTTATATGCACTGATCCTCTTGTAATGATTACACAGAAAGTCACAAAGACTTGTCAATAGACATTACAGAGTATTCCAATGGAGATCAATTCCATGGAAACGAAGTCTCATATTCAAAGTACATTGCTTTGAACATCCTTCTTGCATTAAGTTTTCTAATCTTACACAGATTGAATAACTTCCACCTATGGAGTCATTTCCATATTCCCATTTTGACTATCACTTCTAAACAAGAGTTGCCTCCTTTCTGAATATGTCAATATGGTCCTTCCAAAATTAACACTATTCTTCAAGTTGTCCATGAGCAGCCAATCTTTGGTAAACCTTAGATTGTCCTCAACAATTGCTT
Organism: Lactuca saligna; assembly: GCF_052625555.1. Classification (NCBI taxonomy): domain Eukaryota; kingdom Viridiplantae; phylum Streptophyta; class Magnoliopsida; order Asterales; family Asteraceae; genus Lactuca; species Lactuca saligna. The sequence goes on along the minus strand of NC_136424.1, from coordinate 203,197,284 downwards.
AATCATTTTAGTCATATCAAATTCTAGACATTTTCCCCTATTAATGCCCTAGGCATTTGGAAAGTTTAGAAAGGATAAATATTGTAGCAGATGTAATCGATCCTATACCGGAAGCATATGGGACACGATTCATGATGTCTCACATAAAGACATCATCCTAGACCAGTCATTTGCTACAATATTTTTTATTTGCCATGTTTTCATAATTCGACTATGAAGAGGGATGTCGTAATCATGATCAAATTTTGAGAACATAAAATATATAGAATTTCCTTAAATTGAACCATTCCAACATACAATTCATATATATATATATATATATATATATATATATATATATATATATATATATATATATATATATATATATATATATATCCCTGACTAAAGATGATTAAAAATTCAATCTAAGCCTTTAGAATTAGCATAAAGTTTAATTTCTTCTCCCTTAATTATAGCAAAACAACTTTTCCCAATTGAAACTTTCATTTTCTATAATTAACATTGCTAACTTACAACACTTATCATAATTATCATGCTCCTACTAACATGATGATTATTAGCATAACACTTATGCTTCCAATTGCTTTGACATGTATCCAGAAATCAGGTGGGCTTCTAGAAATCAATACTTTATTGAATTTCTTACCAAAGTTCAGATTTCTGATACAAGATGCTTTGATAAGAATTTATCAAAATCATACACCTTTTCTTAGATAGCTCAAATGTGTGTCTAAACAATTTTTAGAACTATGAAAAGGGATGTCGTAATCATAGTCTCACTTTTTTTGACCTTTTCAATTTCTCACAAGTCTATGTTAGTGTGTTGGTTACCCACACACGCTCCACTAACGACTTTGAGAATGCAAATATCACAATTGCTATCTACTTAAAATCTACTTAGTGAAAGCGTTTCCTCACCATCATTTTCCTGAATCGGAGAGAAACCTTATGACACTTAGATTTTATAGTGTATGTGTTCCTATCCATGTGAATTTTGTCAAAACCATAATCACAAGACAAGGTTAGTGACAAATCCAAACTTATATGGATTGAGCTTGTGCAATCTTAACTTCTTGCCACTTGGCAGCACAAGGCCTACCATTGCTTCCAAGTAGTTATGCAAACAACTGAGAACTTGTAGAGCTCAGATGCATAGCCAACTTTAACTGGAATGGGCATAGAAACAGGAATATGTCAACACGATAGGTTATAAACCTTAAATCGTGTGCTAGTGATAAACTACAGGTTTTATTCCTGATTAGTTCTTGAAACTCTTTCAAGATCTTTTTGACTCCCACTATCCTCTTAACATATAAGACTCTCTTGCCAAGAACCATTCCTTGACAAACAAATATTCAAGAGATAGTGCATATTCTTGTCAAGAAAAACACTTCACACAATTAGCCTTAGTTGGTCTTTGTTTTATCCAAAACATCACAACTTACCAGTTTCAAATGTGCAAGAGTAGAAAACATTTTATACTACATTGACAAGTTTTATAGACCTTCTTTAAGATATGTCACTCAAGTTACAATCTTGGAGTGTGAATCTAAGAATTGTTTTGGAACAAAGTATGATTCATCTTCCTGATTTAACCACTTCAACACTTCATGACTCCTCTTCTTAGTCCTAAGAATCCACTAAGATCTCCTTAGACGATGAATTGTGATATGGTTTCATAATCATTAAGATAATCATAAAACATGATATTAGAGTACTCTCGCTCTTTTCAATTTTGAGAAACTTTTATCTTTCTGCCAATTTTAATTCTTCTCATTCGTTCTATCATACATTGAAAATTTTCCAATGTTTCAGAATTATACTTAAGCTTCTAAGTACAACCATATTTACTAAAGTTTAGTAAATCGTGACAAATAGTCTAATTGATATTTTATGGTGGGCTTTGACCAGTGCACAAAAAGTGTACTCGATCCCTTAGTCCTTCACTTGACTCATGTGAACAAGGAATTAGTCTTAATTTTCCAAAGTTCAAAATTCTCATTCATCATACAATATAAATTGCATGATTCCAAGTTTCGGTCCAATTGAAACTTGGGTGATGAGAATCTTTTCTTATTTGATAAATTTAGACACTACCACAAATGAAAGAATCAAATTCATATTTCCATTATTGCTAGAAACATACAAACATCAATGTTCTATAAATGCCATTGCAAGGAGATATAAAATAAAGTAAAACAAATTTTTAGTTATTTATAAAATCCGGAAAAAACTTTTTCCTTAGAATTCAATTTTAATGAAAACTATGCTATTACATATTTCCAAGCAATCTATCATAACCCCTAAGTAGTAGCTCAAAAACCCGATCTTCGAACAATGCGATTGAAATCCATCTTTGCGATCAGATTCAACATACTCTTCTTTTAAGTCTCCTTCCCTTTGCTTGGTCCTTCCAAACATCAATGTAACATCCAAACATCTGGTATGTCTTGAACCTTAAAGAATTATATTTTGCGTAAATGGTCCCTTAAGTACGTTGGGCACACTTAAGTGCACGCTTAGCGTACTACGCTTTGTTGGTCGCAGAGAGACTGTGGTACGCTAGGTGTACCTATACTTACACGAGACGTACGTGCCAGGGGTTCAAAACCCCATACTTGAGGCCTATTTAAACAACTTTAGGTCCCTTGGACTTAACCCTAGAGAGTCTCCACATCCTTAGAATGTCCTTACACTCTAGAGAGCCTTGTGAGATAACTTTTGAGCTTTAAAGAGTGTATTTGTGGCCTTTTATTGTTCATTTCAAGAGGAAAAGGTGGTCAAGCAAGCTTGGATCAAGTGGGTGCCTCAAGATCCTGTATCATATTCATCTCGCAAAGCTTTTGGAAGTAAAAAGCTTGCACCTTTCCATTTTAATCTTTAGATCTAACTAGGGTTTTGGTAGTTTGTCCATTTTGATGAACTTTGAACCTCTTCTGTTGAGCTAAGCACCCCCATATGATAATAAAGGCAAATCTGAGGTCTCTTAGTTATCTAGATGCATAAAAATGGGATCTTGATGGAAGTATTAGCCTTGTGCATGGGTTAAAGACTTTAGGAAGGTCTTAATGATGGTTTTTGGGGTGTGAGGGGCATGCAAAGACATAAAGTTAGCAACTTTATGCCTTAGGGCATATTAAATAACTCAGATCTAGCCTTTGGACGAAAGAGAATTGGATATTAAGCACTCAAGGGAGAAAGTGCTTAACCTGGACGTACGCTAGGCGTACTCAGTCTACACTGCGCGTTGTCCTTGAGGCCTCAATACGTCGAGCGTACCAGATTGGTATGTTAAGCATACACTTTACAGATTAGGCCATTTCTGTTTTGGGTTGGTGAACTTTTAGGCCTCATTTGAATATTAGATGGACCGCATTCTATGAATTATAGGCTATCTCATCAAATTTGGGCAATGGACTTTTTGGTTAGGCCTTAATGGGCCAGGAGGCCCATTAGTAATTTTGGATGTAGATTTTGGGCCCATTATCAAGGATGGAATAATTGGGCCTCATGGGTTAGCTTTGGCATTCGGTAGACGGAGGTGAGTCTCCTCACCATACCAATGGGTCTAAGGCACCAAGGCCGACTCATTATGTGTTTACAATATATGTGTTAGCAATTCTGTGAATCTGTATATTTTGTGTTTATGCTTGCATGAAAGACCTCAGGGGGTTCCCGAGGCACTTAGTAGTAAGACCTTGGAGGGTTTCCTTGGCCTCCTAGGTCGAAGACCTTGGGGGGTTCCTGAGGCACTTAGGTGTAAGACCTTGGAGGGTTTCTTTGGCATCTTAGGTCAAAGCCCTCCGGGGGTTCTCGAGGCATTGGGCTAAGACCATGTGGGGGTTCACATGGCACCCGGAGTAAGACCCTGGATGGTTTCTAGGGCTTCCTTATGTGACTAGTATGCATGGTTTATATGTTATGTTTAGCCGGTTAGCTAGTATGACATGTTATATGTGTTTGTGTGTGGGTGTGCTCTGGTGAACTCACTAAGCTTCCAGGCTTACCGTTTGTGGATTTGTTTTAGGTACATCCGAGCCCAAGGGCAAGGGCAAGGTGTGATGGCACAGCGTGCACTCCATCTATCTTTTATTACTACGTTTGGGACGCTTTGATAATTTAAACATGATGTAACGAATATGCACTTGAAAACAATTATGGTGGAATTTCATGGTTTATGCAATTATGTTTATTACTTAAAAATTAAAATTTTTCATTGAAAAATTGGGTTGTTACAATCAAAATGCAACTTAGTTACATCATGTATTAAGAATCGTCAACTAGGAACTTAATTGAGTTAGATAGTGGACTTACCTGAAGCTGTCACACCCCGAAACCGAAGGCGGAAACGTTCCGGGGTGGAGGACGTCATGAATATCGCAACCAATGTACATAGTAAGCAAAGTAAACAACCATTACATTACATATTAAAATTTGCATTTGTTCAAAAGTAAAGTTGAATAGTATTATACATATGTATATATAAACAAAAGCAAGACGTGTCTTCGATGCACTCCATCTTCAGCAAAAGGATCATCAGGTACCTGTCTAATATGGACCTGAGAATACAAGCAGTTTGAAAATCAGCATAAAGCTGGTGAGTTCATAAGCGGTTTTGTTTTCTGAAAATGTTACGACCCAAGAAAATCCCATATTTTCTTAAAAGTAATGTTTGGTTAACTGTTATATTGTACGGTTCTGATTACGTTCAATTTTTATCCTAGGAAAATCCTATATTTTCCTAAAATGTTTGTGAAGTGTTATCGAATCTGAAAGTAACGTACAAGTATATACCATACTTAAAGTGTGTGTGTGTGCGAATGAGGGTCTGACCAGAGAGGAGATTGGAACGGATGGCTTGTTCAATACAAAGGTATCAGCACGATTGGGACTCAACCAGTCCATGTCACAGATAACATGAAAGCTATTTATGGAAACTGGCATATGATCAATGGATGAAGAATGATCGTTCAGAGTAAAGGTATAATATATGGATGTATCGATAAAGTTCTCTTTCCTACTGTTAGTCGTCTCGATGGTGATTGTTTTATTTACTAGTGAAGGGCTAAGATTAAGAAGATGTTTGAATGAATAGTTAACAAATTTTCTTTTAGCACTAGAATCGAAAAGTATTGCAGGCGTAAGAGTTGTTGAGGAGGAGTATACCTGAGGCGACGGTGGGATCTGCGGTTGTCTCCTCTCGTCCTATTGCTAGAACCCTTTCGGTGTTGCCAGTCATTGCTACCTTGGGGCAGTTTTGATTGAAATGACCTACTTCTCCGCAACCATAGCAGGCCTGACCAATGCCCACTCTGGAAGTCTGATTGATTGATGGAGTTGGTGTCTTGCAGTTCTTTGCAGTGTGACCCTTTTTTCCCAACTGTTGCAAAACACCTCTAGACATGGACTGGAAGTGAGGTGATGATAGTTGCACTTGTCACAACTAGGGAGGGTTCCAGCATACCTACTGGTAGGTTTTCGTGCTGAGGATCCAACAACAGAAATAGCTGCACGGGTAGTAGCAGCGTGAACTGCCACAGTTTGCTGCCTCTTCGAAGACTCCTGTGATATCTGACTTTTCTTCTTCTTTCCAATTTTTCTGATCTCATCACTCCTCTCTGTCAGTTCAAGAGTGGTAGTTGCTTCTTCAAGGTCATCACTATGGTCGATTAAGATTTGTGCTAAGCATTTGGCGCTGTCGTATGTATCTGGCCTCGCAGCTATGACGTTTCCTTTCGTTGGCTGGTTCAGCCCCCAGATAAATCTCTCTATCTTATTACTCTCCGGGGTAACCATACCCGGACAGAGTAGCACCAAGTCATCAAACATGGAAGTGTAAGCGGCAATATCGGAACCTTTAATCTTCAAGTTCCAGAGTTCGTGCTCTAATTTTTGCTTTTCGCCCCGAGGGCAGTGCTCAGCCAGCAGAAGTTCCTTCATGGCCTCCCAACCCATAGCATTAGCTATAGGTAAAGTTAGGGATTTGACTTGGCCGTTCCACCAAGTGAAAGCTTTGTCGATGAAGGTGCAGGCGGCGAACTTCACCTTATCAGATTCTGAGCAGGCACAAATTTCAAAGATTGATTTGATTTTCTCGAACCATCGGGTATGGGAAATGACACCTCCAGTTCCATCAAAGGACGTGCGTTTTGTGTTCATGAAGTCTTTATAGGAACCCACTTTTCGGTGTCCCTAGATACCTTCTAGGTTTTGGGGCTGGGGACCACCTCCTGAACTACCAGGGTTTCTTTGTGACATGGCGGCTGTCACTGCTGCAGTAACTGCTGCCTGAAGTGTTGCAAGATCGATTTGAAGAGAAGGTGGTGGCGGAGGGTTACTGATCTTTGATCTGGGTCTCTTTCTTGGAGGCATCTGGATCTAATAAGATCAGGAAAGAGAGGATGGTAAGTCCTCTGAATTGAATCAAGAGATATGATAGATATATATTTCGAATAAGCGTTAAAGCAGGAAAGAGTTATCAAACCAGATAAATTATCGCTAAAGGAATGATCAGGGAACAACGCTTGAATGAGGTTTTCTACAAAGGATTGGCTCGAGAAATACTCCTATAGTATTTCATGATTTTGCTACGATCATGGTTCGATGTTTGGGGTATTAGGGTAAGTTTTAGGCATGCTGAACACCACAGTCACTCCCAAGCACATGTTGTCGCGTCTCGAATGAATATAGATGGCCAGGCTATATTGATCCTAGACACGACTACATAACTGCCCACGTTTAACCGCAACATACAACACCCATTTACTTATGTTTTGTTCTACTTGTAGTTACGGATCTTGGCGGTTAGGTATACTTGTATACTTTTGAAAATACATATACTTTGAAGTATAGTTTTAGTTCAGAGCACTTAGGCCCCTTTAATGTTTATAGTTTTATACCATGTAAGGTTTGGTATACTTAGTTCACTATAAACAAGGGCTCTGATACCAATCTGTCACACCCCGAAACCGAAGGCGGAAACGTTTCGGGGCGGAGGACGTCATGAATATCGCAACCAATGTACATAGTAAGCAAAGTAAACAACCATTACATTACATATTAAAATTTGCATTTGTTCAAAAGTAAAGTTGCACAGTGTTATACATATGTATATATAAACAAAAGCAAGACGTGTCTTCGATGCACTCCGTCTTCGGCAAAAGGATCATCGGGTACCTGTCTAATGTGGACCTGAGAATACAAGCAGTTTGAAAATCAGCATAAAGCTGGTGAGTTCATAAGCGGTTTTGTTTTCTGAAAATGTACGAGTTTCCTTTTAGTTTCTGAAAATTTTACGACCCAAGAAAATCCCATATTTTCTTAAAAGTAATGTTTGGTTAACTGTTATATTGTGCGGTTCTGATTATGTTCAATTGTTATCCTAGGAAAATCCTATATTTTCCTAAAATGTTTGTGAAGTGTTATCGAATCTGAAAGTAACGTACAAGTATCTACCATACTTAAAGTGTGTGTGTGCGAAGTTTCCTGAAAGTTTGGTTACCTTTAAATGTACATTAGTTTTAAGACGTATATAAAACTAATAAATAAGTATAAAGTTTTCATAATCTTGATTGCGAGTTCGATAACCATACTACAGACTAGATATGACTCGAGACGGGGCCAATATCTTCTATGACTTTTGTCACCCTTGAACCTTTTGGTTCGGCTGTAGCTAGCAGCCAGGTGCCAGATAGTCAGTCCCGTATAGATCTATACACTCAAGTCACGCTCTCCCCTTTCTGGAGATTCTGGTTACGGAGATATTCCTCCACTTTCATGTCTAGGGGAAGTGTTGCAAAGGACGTGTCTCCAATCTAAAGATTCATGAATTTAAAACTGATATTTTTAATACGGAAATCCTGTTTTATTGGTTCTTTACTCTCATGTCTAGGGGGATTACTAACTAGGACCTGACTAAGTTCCAATGATACCTGTCCTTCACACTCGTGTCTAGGGGGTGTTTTATTAAGGACAATACAAAAGTTCTATCTATTATCCTCCACTCGTGTATCTCTGTGGAGTGTTACCGAGGAAAAAACAATATGTTAAGTTTCCTATTCAAAGTTTAAAGGTTATGTTTTTAACTATTATAATGAGGAAAATCATTTGTGAAAATATAAAATACGACAATTTATAACGTTTTTCACAAATTATATGATAATGTGATCTGCAAGTTCAAACGGTTATCTGCTATGATTTGTCAGTGTTATAAACATATGTAATATGAACAACACATATAAAATAAGTTTTGAGTACAAGTATTACTTGTAATTTGCTTGTATTCCCCCCCCCCCTCCCCTAAAAACAGTGAAAAACATTGAAAAAGGGTAGGGGTATGAACTCACCAGGCGAGAAAACGTCACGTTTTGGATACTATGTTTTGGTTCGGGGCTTGATAACGCGTGAGGTTCCTATGTAATATGAAATGGTATACAAATGTATCTAAGTAGACTTTAAATCACTAATTAGATATGATTACACACTCCAAGAGGCGAAAACACTTCAATTTAAGTGTTTGGAGTGACCCGGGTGGCATCTATGGACGTATGGGGCTTGGATAATGAGTTTGCTCTTCAACAGTAAACTCCTTAAGGAATTTATGGCCCTAAGACCATGGCCACATGAGTTCACGGCTGTGAACTCATGGTTAATGGGTTTTAAGGTGCTAAATGGTCTTATTTCACTTGGGAAAATTGGCTAGGATCAAATCTAGGGTATAGAAGTGGGTTAAACTTGCAAATGGACCATTTAATGGAGTTTACGGCAGTAAACTAGGAGTTTACGGCCGTAAACTCCCCCACACACATCCCTTATGTGTTTTGGTGGTGCTAGGACAATCACATGTGATTCAAACCAATTTTACAAGCCTTATAATGAAGTTAGGGCATCATTTGGCTAGTGTAGATGAGTTTACGGCCCAGGAACCCATTCTAGGGGGGTTTTAGGTCGTCAACTCTCAAAGGGGAGGTTTTCATCGAGTTTAAGGCCCCTAAATTGATTGTGGTTGATTCTAGAATTTATTCCAAGGCCATTGGTGTGTTTAAGTGTCTTTTAAACACTTAAATGTGAGTTTACTCTTCATGAGGATGAGTTTACAGCCCAAGCATGTTCTTGGGCAGTAAACTCATGATTACTCCTCAAAAATGATGATTAGCATGTTCTAAGTCCAAATTGGTTAGAAACAAAGTCATATCTAAGTCCCAAAATTGGTTTGGATGGGTTTCAAGGCACAAAAACCCACTTATTATGTGTTTACGGCCCAAGAATGCTCCAGGGCCATAAACACATGTTTGAGGATCATTTTCATAGATTAAACTCGGATTTGAAGGGTAATGAGGTTGAAAAACAAGTTAGGGAAGTTACCTTGAAGAGTTGAAGCCTTAATTTGATGTTTTGGACCTAGTTCTTTGGTTTGAGGAGAGAGGTTAGAGAGATAGTAGTGAAAGAGAGAGAGAGAGAAAAAAAAGCTTAAAATGGAAGCTTAAACCTCTTTAAATAGGTTCTATGTTTTAGACACGGTGGAATTCTACCCGATACCAACGTTAAACAGGGCTTTTGGTCGCACCCGATTAAGATGTCACAACCCGATATGGTTGAAACTAAAAATTTTCTAAGCAATAGTTTGGGATGTTTTGATGAGTTTCCAACGTGTTTGGATGTCGATTAAGTCATAATAGAAGTCTCCAAAATAATAACTTAATTTATAACTTAAACGGAAACAATTCGAAAAAGACGAATTTTATGGACGGAAACGGGTTACGACGGTGGGGCAAACTTCGGCTTGTCATTGAAGCAAAGTCAAACATTTTGATTCTAACTTCTCTCAGATCTTTCAGGTAGTTAGGGCAGCTTCGCAACCAATGCCCCTTCTCTTGACTATGAAAACATATAGACTATTTGGCAATGGTACACGTGACTATCACAGACTTAGCCTTTCCCTTTACCTTTTGGTCAACCGGGTTGACCAAGGCCGATCCCTTTCCATTGGGAAGAGAAAGATTTTTTGGACTTCTAATGTTACCATTGTCAGTGTCCATGGAAGTTTGAGAAATAGACCTTCCACCCAAGTTTACTTTTCCAGTGCACCAAAACATTTCTGATTCAGCGGCAACAAGTAAATAGGTAAGATCAATAAGGGTCATGTCATGATCTGTCACACAGTAGTTCTTAATGAACTCACTATACGACTCAGGAAGTGAATGAAGAACCCAGTCAATAGCCAACTTCCTTGGAACAATGACACTCAACATTCTCAACCTATCAATGTGTCACTTCATTTCTATGACATGAGTACACACAGGTCTTCCATCTTGATGTTTCATTGCAAGCAGGGCTTGAGTGATCTTGAAATTTTCAAGTCTTCAAGCATGTGGGTTAAGGAGAATAATAGGAGGAGGTGGAGGAAGAGAACTATGATTTCCATGATCCAGTCGTGGTATATCATCTTCATTAAGAAAGCTTGTTCCAAGAGATTTGGGAAGATCATAGTTTTCTAAACCAGACATCTACAATGGAAGAAATTCAAATTAGTTGATTTAAGTCCTTAATGGAACACCCAATATGAAATATTAAGGCTAGGACCCAACACACTATTTTATAAATTGGAAGAGGGATATCGTAATCCAAGCTATAAAATATTTGACGCTAGGCGAATGACGATTCACCATTTTCCACCATGAAAAACGAAATAGGTATTAGGTTTTAATTGGTTTGAAACTCCTAGATCTTTTGAGATTCGTTGAACCAATCACATGTTTAAATCTTGATTGTACCCTCTTAAGTTTGTGACTAGAATGCTGAGGATCACAAACAAGGTATGAATAACCATGCAAGTTAACTTGGCACCCTTAATCTTTATCACCTAATCAATGTGCTAGTAACCCACATGCGCTCCACCGATCTATGATAAACATTAAGTCAACCTTTATCACTCTTACTAGTCCAGGTTAGTGTGTCAGTTACCTACACGCGCTCCACCAACAGCTTGGTAAGGTACAAAGTGTAATTTCATGGGTTAGCACCACATTCACATTTTCCTAAAGTAACTAAGATTGAGAATTTATAAAAAGTTTAGTTACTTTATATTTATGATTATACTTTTAATGAGAATTATAGTCCTTGTCCTACCCATTCAGGTAATGACCCTCCACCAGTCGAGGAAGCGGTGGATGAGAGTGGACACCCATTAAGCTGCCATTTTATAGGCAACAACCTTATATCCCCTTATTGATCGCCTTCGTGAATTAGGCCTACTAAAGGTAACACTGACTTTGTTCTTATACATATATATAACTATTAACTATGAATATTATAATAGTATAATTATTAAATTTTAACTTTTAAAATTCTAAGGGTTTAACTTGGAATTAAAGTATTCATTAGAAACTTTACAAATTCCAAAACTTCAGGTCAAGTTTTGAACAATTCAATAAACTTTTGAATTTTCATAACTTATGAGTTTAATTAAGGTTTTAAAAACTTTAATGAAGAGACTCTTGAACATCCATAACTTGAGGACAAGTAATGGAGTCCATAAAAATATTTATAAAAAGACTCTTCAATTATGTAACCTATGAGTTTTTAATGGATATTTAAAATAAATGAATTATGGTAATCCATAACTAGAGGACAAATTATAGATTCCATTAAAAAACATTTAGATCAAGAATTAACTAAAAAAACAATTTGCAAATAACTCCTATGTCCTACCAAAACTCATAAGTGTATGAACAATCATATTAACAATTTCAAGAATCATATAAACACATAAAACTTGAAATTTTTAAAACAACCTTGAAATTGGTTTACCATAATCATTACCACATCAAAAATAGGTTTTATAAGTCTAAACAGTTTAAGGTAATGATTCTAGACCAATTCCAGCACCAAAACTCAAACATCTGCACTCAGGCCTAACAACTCGTCGAGTGCACGAACTGACTTGGCAAGTCGGTTGAATATATGCATGGACTCGTCGAATCCATGATGGACTCGGCGAATCAACTAGGCAATAAGCATAAATTTAACATTTTTTCAGCAATTTGCATCAAGTATAAAGAAAACAAGCCTAGGCTTTGATACCACTGATGGGTTTTGAGCGTTCTAACACTCCTATGCTGTACATGCAAACCTATAAACCTTGGATCTATGTTTTCGCTATTATACATGCAAATATTCAATATTTCAAGGATTCATCCTAACTAGCATAATGTGAAGCAACTATACTACAAAAGCCTAGTTAGATAACATACCTTTTGATGTGGCATGAAGTATTGAACTTTAAGAGCTTATCCTCAATAGTGTGGAAGCCTCAAGTGGAATCACAAATCACCAAAACACCTTGGAAAGCTTGAGAGAATAGAAAACACACGAGAAATCGGCCCACTCTTGTTTACTCACCCACTAGTGTCATTTCATGTGCTAAGGACCCCTTTATATAGTGTGGTGAATTAGGGTTACATTGATGCATTGTTGTAAAACTCGCCGAGTTGGCCGATTACTCCTTCGAGTACTCGTTACTCGATCCCTTACCGAGGCGAGTTACAGAATCCCGAGTACTCCCCGATCGGCCCCTTTAGTGAACTAAGTAGTGTTGTAAAATATGGTCAACTCGGTGATTAATATGTATAATATACTTAATGATTTATTATTTAACACAAACATGGGATTGTTACTACATGTATATCTTAAATTTTCAATAATTATTCACGAAGTGAGACCATTATGTGTTTTTTAGCTTTTGTGTATTCACATGTATCTAATTTTGTTATATATTTCAATGAAATTATGATTTTAACTTATGATTTTGACATATATAATTTCGTTAAAAATATTTCTACATGAATTACTGAATCTAAGTACACCCGAGTATTCCCGGGTACTCGCTACTCGGTAGTCGGTTGAACAGGTACCGACTAACGAGTTTTTTAACCTTACATTCATGTAAACCCTAATACACATGACCTTTCATTTCCATAAGAAACCATCCGCTATTTTAATGAGAAACCATCATTTGAGACCATCCGCTTTTTTAATGAGAAACCATCATTTGAAAAATCCGCTATTAGGGTTTAAGTTGTATACTTACTAAACAATCCGCTACTTTAATGAGAAACCATCATTTGAAAAATCCATGTAATTGAATTTTTCCTAAGCCTTAAATGCGGTAAACAATGAACCAAATCGATAAAACAGTAATGCACACTCATCGGGAGAGTGTAAGACATTAAAACATGGCTTAATGGGGCTTACGGACCTTGCATTGCGAAGCCGGACACTCAAAAAGGTCACAAATGAAACCTCTCTCAATCGTTTTCACTCCATCTCTTCCTATTTGAAATCTCTCCCAAATCTCTCTCAATGGTTCCTGTAACTTTTTGAAGTCATTCGGGCCATTCCGACCCTTAACCGGGTCAAAAATTGCTTAAAACGGAGTTAGAACGGGTAAAATACCCTAAAAGACCCGAAACCCTTTATATGGGGCCGAAGCCTCTTAGGGCTCAGAGTCTTCTTAGGGACCGAAGCCAAGAGGACCGAACACATCTTCTGAACCGAAACCCCCCTCTCAGGACCGAACCTCGTTGACCCGAACCCCCCCTTTCGGGCCCGAACCTCGCACAAGCCCGAACCCGAATTTTCTCTTCATTTCCGTCCATTTCGCTCCTGCTCGCCTCTCGGTTCATTTCGCCCCATTTCGGTCTATTTCGCTCCCGATGCTTTTAGACCGAACCTCCTTTCGCTTCTTGCTGTTTCACTTCATTTCGCCTCTCACCCTGCCTCAGGAGGACCGGACCTCCGGCCAGGACCGAGAGGTCTCGCTGGAAGTTCCATTCTTTCCGGTTTTCGCCTATGACTTCATTTTAGCTTCGTTTTTCATCGTTTTAACGCTGGATTTTCACCCAAAACTTTATTTTAACATATAAGACCCCTTAATTAATGATTAATCACGTTTTTGGGGATAAAACCTTATCCAAGAAGATTGGGTGAAGTACAACGGTTGAGTGTTGACTTTTCCTTGTATTATGACACAATCAACCACCACACCCACTCCATGACTATCCCACACTCCTCCCCACCATACCTTGTCACTTCCTTGTCCTTTTTACCATTCTCATAAGTCATTTCCACGTTTTTAGAGTTGGATATTCATCCTCTCTCCTTATATTCTTTCACTTGCTCTCATTTCACCAAAAATACAACACAACTTTTCTCTCGAACTTTTTCTCTCTATTTCAAGACTCCAAGGCTGAACTTCAAGCTTTATTCTTCTCTTGATTCTCGAAAATCTTCAAGGCATCTTCAATTGTTCTTGAGTTGATCACTTCCATTTTTCAACAATCATCTACTGAAATTAGATAAGGTGACTTCATACCCCTACATTTTCATATTTTCTTATGTTTTAAGGGGGAGAATACAAGTTATATCATCAAGAACACAACTAAATATTTCTAATAGCTTACATCAGAAAAGTTGGACTCCATTCACGGACTGTTTTGGTCAAGTAAAACATTTTTGTGTTCAAAATTGTACAAGATGCAAGTACTTCAAGTTCTTAGCTTTAAAATGGATACTTTCACATCTCCATACGATTTTTCTACAATTTATGGTGAGTTTTGCAAAACTACCTATCATTTCAAGGACCAAACCGGACCAGTCTGTGTTTATGGACGTTTTCACCTAAGTTGGAGGTCACTAAAAATCATGGAAAATTTTATGAACAAACTAGACTCATTAGCCAAACTCCTAGAATTTACGGATTCTGATTTGGATCTTTTATGAAGTTTTTATAAATTTTCTAATAAGAATGATCAAAGTTGTTCCCAACAGAAAATTGCTAACATATTATTATCACCTTGTATCTTGTTGAGCAAGGTGTATATCCTTCTGTGAATGTATGTTATTACAAAAGAATTGGTATCTGAGCATGCATCAGTTAATAAATGGATTTTGATATAGATATTTATATGAAATAAAAAAGATAACATGATTGTTATAATAAAGTACATCCATTTTACTCAAACAATTGAACGAACTACGTTGAATATAGATTACGTACGTTAGCATTACTACCCTTGTTTTTAATAAACTATAATAGGTATTGTTTATTATACACTACATAACACACTCATACAAAGATTGTACATTCATACAATAAGGGATTTTCGTTACATTACACGTAAATTTGTTAAAGACTTTGTGAGACATTCGCTTCACACTTACCATTAAGTTATGTATTTTAACCAGAGTCTCCTGGAGGGAGAGCGTAATAGTTGTATATAGGTCTATATTGGGTTTGACAAACCCACACCTTAACTTCATGCAACAGTTAGACCGGTAGGTCTGGGGTAACAAATGTCATAAACATTTCCGACGCCTGAAGAACGTCGTTTTAAGCCAACTAGGTCATAGCATGGTTATAATAAACTCACCGAAAGTATTAACAAACATAAGAATTTACGGGAATTTCATTTAATTCAAATGTGTTTATGTCGATTTAAACACATATCATTTTCTATTAGTAAGAGAGGTTACTTATACATTTTGGTCTTCGGTTATAAGACTACATTACACAAATTTTAAGGAAAATATCGGATTTTTCTGAAACAAACGTGACATTTACAAGAGAAAGAATTTTATCAAGTTTGAAAACAAAAGCTTATGAACTCACCAACCTTTGTGTTGACACTTTTTCAAACAACTTCTATTCTCAGTAAATCACTAAACAGGTACCAAAGTGCATTTTGAGTATGGGACGTTAAGGCGTAAACATTTAATGTTTTGTTAACATATTTTAATTGATTTGGAAACACGTAACTCATACAATGATGTAACTCTTTCAATTATATATATGTTGGTTGTGTTTGCTTAAATTACTATTGCAATTGTGGTTATGATACTATACATGAATTCCTTCACCCCTGGACGTTTCCTCCATCCTTGGTTTGGGGGTGTGACAGATTGGTATCAGAGCACGGTTTATAGTGAATTAAGTATGTCAAACCACATAAGATATACAAACTATAAACACATTTGGAACTAAAAGTCTCTGATTTTTAAAACATTTTAACATGTTATACTTTTAGAAAATGAATAAAAGTATACCTACATGCATTACATACTCGCGTAGTGTCATAACTAAGGAGAGCATAATGTGAAAGAGGAGGAGTTGAACACTACGAGTATGCCTTAGTATGTGTAATCAGTACTGGGAAGGATATAGCTTGATCAACTATATCCGTCCGAGAAGTGACTTACGCATACTAGGGGATAGTCGTAATGAGTGACAAATCTAATAAACTAACTTCACCCTACAAAGAATGCTTTAAGAACCAAATATAAATATTTAAAATACTATAGGGGTATTTGTATATTGCTATAGCGCAATGTTATTATTATTATCCGTTATGTGCTTCTTAGCCCCCATTTTTCGTGCAGACGACGTGACAGGATTTCACATACCCGAGGAACCGTACTTTCCCAATCAGGGAAATGCTGGATGGATCAAGGAAGAGCCCGAGCAACAAATCGAAGAGGATCCCGAGGAGGATCCCGAAGATGATCCCAAGGAGGAACCCGAGGAGGATCCTGAGGAGGAACCCGAGGAGGAATCCGAGGAAGAACAAGAAGAAGAGGAGGAAGATGAAGAACAAGAAGAAGAGGAGGAAGAAAAAGAAGAAGAAGCGGAAGACGATGATATAGTCGTGGTTGAGAACGAAATTGAAGAAGAACTAGAAGTATTCAACCCTCCTTACATCGCGAGGGTACCCGCGATACAACAGACCCGAGCCCCGTTGGGTAACGACAATCGAAAGGTGGAGCTGACAACAACGCCAGCGGTCACCATATGGCGACCAACGAGGTTATTATGACGTCATCCACGGTGGACCGGCTGATAGAGCTCTCCCCGTCATGACCCAGCGGATAGAAAGTATGGATGATCGTGGTAGGACGACGGTTGATCAGGTCAGGGAGCTGAGTGCTATCGTAGATTCTACCACTGCTCGCACCAGAGATCTGGAACGAGACTCCGACTACAGAGACCAAATCATTCAGGACCTTCTCGCTGCTTGAGCAAAAGAAAGGGAGAATCGGGAAAGATGCATGGCACTCAAAGACAGAATGGTAGCAGCCGAACAGAGATTGGCAGAACTACAGGACGCATCGACATCATCCCAGGCTCCATCAGTGAAGGATCGTCGTGATTAGAACTCATTACTATTCTCACATCTTTGTAGTATAAGTTTATGAGTACGTGTTGGTGCTACTCTTTTATATGTAGGTTGACCCTGCGACAAAGTGATTACACTATTCAAAGGGCTTTTGTGTTGTCAAAACTATCTTTTGCATTGATGTAATGTAGACCCTTATGAGGTCAAATTTTCCCCAAAACATTATGTACTAAAAGTTTATCAATGAATTTTTCATGCATTTTATTTTATTTTATTGAATGTTTGGCACTGGACTTCATAACCTGATCACACAAATAGTTTACAAATAATGAAGTCGTGATGAAAATACAAATGAGATGAAACAAGTAACACTCGACTTGTTATTACTATTGAAGTCCTACCAACTGGTCATTTTTTTTAAATTATGACAGAACCATGCCACCAAGGAAAAGACTAAGACCTTCTGGCAACACAGCGCCACCACCTCTGCAGTTTGATCCTCTGATGTTTCAGGCTGCAGTAACGGTAGTCGTGGCAGCAGCAATGTCGCAAATGGGTACGAATGGTTATGTCGGTTCTGGATCCAGATCTACCAATTGAATTCATGGGGACAGCACAGGGCGTACGAAGGAGTGCTCTTACAAAGACTTCACGAATGGCAAACCCGACCCTTTCAATGGAAGCGGGGGCATCATCACACTGGTGCAATGGTTCGAAAGGACTGAGGCAGTCTTCGAAATCTATGCTTGTCCCTAAGCGAGCAAGGTCAAGTATGCTGCATTCACTTTCACCGGAAAAGCTCTTACTTGCTGGAATTGCCGAGTTAAGTCACTTACTCCTGCAGTGGCGAAATACAAAAACTCGAAGAAGAACTTTGGAACCTCAGAATGTCGGGAACAGATCTTGAAACTTATACTACCCGCTTCAATGACCTAACACTCCTCTGTCCAACAATGGTCACTCTAGAGGAGAAGAAGGTGGAGCGATACCTCTAGGGGCTGTCATCCTAGATTCAAGATAGTGTACTGGCCTCGAGACCGACTACGTTTGAGAGTGCCAAGGAATTGGCACAACAACTTATCGATCACAGGGCTAGCCGTGGTACCGTGATAGCCACCACAGGCCAAACAAAAAGAGGGAACAACAACAGGAAGTTCTGGAACAACAAAAAGAAACAACTGACATAGGACCCCGCCAAGAAGCAACAGACTGTTGCTATCCATGCTGCCACCACTGCTACCACTCTGACACCACCAAAGCAATATGCAGGGAATCTCCCTAAGTGCAACAAGTGCAACTTCCACCATAATGTTGCTTGTCGGGAAATGCACTGCAAAAACTATGATAGGAAAGGGCACATGACTTGTTTCTGTAAAAGTGCCAGCACGACCGATCAACCAAGTTGCCAATGCATGGGCAAGCCAAACCTACTATGGATGTGGTGAAGTGGGGGAATTCAGGAGGAACTGCCCCAACGCACAAGCCCCTAATGTTAGGGGTACCAGAAGAGTCCTAACTTTAGGGCATGGAGAAGCAGTCAAGGACCCCTCGGTGGTTACCAGTACGTTCCTCGTCAATAACTCTTATGCATGCATACTTTTCGATAGTGGGGCAGAAAGAAGTTTCATAACTCACCAATTCAAACATATACTTAAGCAAAATTCCTAGTCATTAAAAGATTCATACGTCGTAGAAATGGCAAACGGAAAGGTTGAGCGCGCTAATGATATTTACATAGGGTGTACTCTCACTCTAGACAACCATTCGTTCAAAATTAATCTAATGCCAGTCACCATAAAAAGTTTCGACATCATCATTGGTATGGATTGGTTAAGCTCTCATCATGCCGACATCCTATGTTACAAAAGGGTCGTTCGCCTTAATCTGCCAAACGGCAAAACCCTTCTCATCTATGGTGATAAACCCAATGCAAATTTGCAAATCATCTCTTGCGTTAAAGCCCAAAAGTACCTCCGAAAGGAATACCATGCATTCTTAGCCCACGTCATAGACAATAAACAAGAGGTGAAGGACATCAAAGAAATTCCAAAAGTATGCAACTTCCCTGACGTATTCCCAGGCGACCTGCCAGGTGTACCACTCGCACGACAAGTCGAATTCCGAACCGACTTAATTCCTGGAGCTACCCCCATTGCCAAAGCTCCATACCGCCTAGCACCGACAGAGATGCAAGAACTGTCCAGCCAATTGAATGAACTGTTGAGAAAAGGGTTCATTAGACCGATCTTTTCACCCTGGGGTGCACCAATCCTTTTTGCTAAAAAGAAGGATAGATCATTTCGCATGTGCATCGACTACGGGGAATTAAACAAACTTACCATCAAGAACCGATATCCCCTACCCCGAATCGACGACCTTTTCGATCAACTTCAGGGAGCAAGTTATTTTTCAAAAATCAAGTTGAGGTTGGGTTATCATCAGTTGCGAGTTCAAGAAGAAGATGTCCCCAAGAGAGCATTCAGAACTCGCTATGGGCACTACGAGTTTGTAGTGATGCCATTCGGATTAACCAATGCACCTGCGGTGTTCATGGATTTGATGAACCGAGTGTGCCGACCCTTCCTAGATAAATTCATGATCGTGTTCATCAACGATATCTTGGTCTATTCGAGGAGCGAAGAAGAGCACAGGCAACACCTACGACTAGTTCTGGAGACCCTAAGAGCCGAGAAGCTTTACGCTAAGTTTTCAAAGTGCGAATTTTGGCTCCGAGAAGTGGGATTCCTTAGCCATGTGGTAAGAAAGGAAGGAATACATGTGGATCCCTCAAAGATCAAGGCGATTGAAAATTGGTCAGCACCTACAACGCCAACAAAAATCCGACAATTTTTAGGACTCGCAGGCTACTACCGAAGATTCATACAGAACTTCTCCAAGATTGCTAAGCCCCTCACCACCCTGACTCATAAAGGTGTGGTGTTCAAATGGGAAGATAAACAAGAAGCCGCCTTCCAGACACTAAAACAAGCCCTATGCAGTGCACCGATCTTGTCTCTTCCAGAAGGAACTGATGATTTCATGGTGTATTGCGATGCTTCGAATCAAGGTCTCGGTTGTGTGCTCATGCAAAGCGGGGAGGTTATTGCTTACGCGTCAAGGCAACTTAATACCCACAAAGTTAAATATACCACCCACAACCTCGAGTTGGGAGCAGTAGTGTTCACCTTGAAGATCTGGAGACACTACCTCTACGGCACAAAGTGCACCATCTTCAACGATCACAAAAGTTTTCAGCATATCCTCAATCAAAAAGAACTCAACATGCGACAAAGAAGATGGGTAGAGCTACTGAACGATTATGAGTGTGAAATTCGTTATCATCCGGGAAAAGCTAATGTTGTAGCCGATGCCCAGCAGAAAAGAATACTCGGGTCGCCGAGTGAAGTCACTAACAATGATGATCCATTCGCACATGTTCACACAAATCAAGGAAGATTAATGTGAAGCCTTGAAACCAGAAAACGTGACGGGGGAGGCATTGAGAGGGATGGATAAAAACCTAGAAGTCAAGGAGGACGGAGCTCGCTACTTCATGAACCGGATCTGGACACCGAAGTTCGGTGGGTTCCGAGACGTTGTCATGAACGAAGCACACAATACATGATATTTCATCCATCCAGGTTCGGATAAGATATATCTAGACCTCAAGAAGTTGTACTGGTGGCCGAACATGAAAGCTGAGATTGCTACCTATGTGGGCAAGTGCCTGACTTGCGCCAAGGTGAAGGTAGAATACCAGAAGCCGTCAGGACTACTACAATAGCCGGATATACCTGAGTGGCAGTGGGAACGGATAACAATGGACTTCGTAACCAAGCTGCCTAAGACATCGGGTGGGCCTGACACCATATGGGTAATAGTAGACAGATTGACCAAGTCCGCACACTTCCTACCAATAAAGGAAACCGACAAGATGGAGAAGTTAACCAGGACATACATCAAGGAGGTTGTGTGACTGCATGGTGTACCAATATCCATTATGTCTGACCGAGAAAGTAGATTCACCTCGCAATTGTGGCAGACCTTACAGAAATGCCTAGGAACTAGGCTAGATATGAGTACGGCCTACCATCCGTAAACCGACGGGCAGAGCGAGCGCACTATATAGACGTTAGAAGAAATTTTGAGAGCCTGTGTGATAGACTTTGGTAAGGCGTGGGATACCCATTTACCGCTTATCAAATTCTCCAATAATAACAGCTATCACACTAGCATTGGAGTCGCTCCATTTGAAGCTCTCTATGATCGCAAGTGTAGATCACCTCTGTGTTGGGCCGAACTGGGGGATACTCAGCTAGCTAGGGGGCAAGTCCCTGATAGCACCCTTACTGGGCCTGAAATCATAAGGGAGACCACAGAAAAGATCACTCAAATTCGGGAAAGACTGAAGGCGTCTCGTGATCGACAAAAGAGTTACGCAGACAAGCAACGCAAACCCTTGGAATTCCAAGTCAGAGATCGGGTACTACTGAAAGTTTCCCCTTGGAAAGGAATGATATGCTTCGGTAAGCGTGGGAAACTAAACCCGAGATACATCAGACCGTTTGAAATCCTTGCCAGAATTGGTCCTGTGGCGTACAAACTTTGATTACCACAAGAACTTAGTAACGTACAACCTACCTTCCACGTATCAAACTTGAAAAAGTGCCTATCGGACGAGACACTTGTAATACCTCTCGATGAAATCGAAGTTAATGAAAATCTCCACTTCGTGAAGGAACCAGTCGAGGTCATGTATCGAGAGATCAAGCGAACAAAACAAAGTTGTATTCCCATTGTAAAGGTCCGCTGGAATGCTAAAAGGGGACCTGAGTTCACCTGGGAACGCGAAGATCTAATGAAACAAAAATACCCGCATCTTTTTCGTAACTCTTGAAGTCCAAGTCAAAACGAAAATTTCGGGATGCAATTCCCTTTAACGGGAGGATGATGTGACAATAGTCAAATTCGGGTCAAGTCAAAGTCAATCAAAGTCAAAAAGTCAAACTGGACGACTCAATTAGCTATTGCGTATTAGGGTTTAAGTTGTGTACTTACTAAACAATCCGTTATTTTAATGAGAAACCATCATTTGAAAAATCCATGTGATTGAATTTTTCCTAAGCCTTAAATATGGTAAACCATTAACCAAAGTGATAAAACACTAATGCACACTCATCGGGAGTATGTAAGACATTAAAACATGGCTTAATGGGGCTTATGGACATTGCATTGTGAAGTCGGACACTCAAAAAGGTCACAAATGAAACCTCTCTCAATCGTTTTCACTCCATCTCTTTCTATTTGAAATCTCTCCCAAATCTCTCTCAATGGTTCTCGTAACTTTTTGAAGTCATTCGGGTCATTCCGATCCTTAACCGGGTCAAAAATCGCTTAAAACGAAGTTAGAACGGGTCAAATACCCTAAAAGACAAGAAACACTTGATATGGGGCCGAAGCCTCTTAGGGCCGAGAGTCTTCCTAGGGACCGAAACCAAGAGGATCGAACACATCTGCTGAACCGAAAGCCCTCTCGGAACCGAAACCACCCTCTCAGGACTGAACCTCGTAGACCCGAACCCTCCCTTTCGGGCCCGAACCTCACACAAGCCCGAACCCGAAGTTTCTGTTCATTTCGGTCCATTTCGCTCCTGCTTGCCACTCGGTTCATTTCGCCCCATTTTGGTCTATTTCGCTCCTGATGCTTTCGGTCCGAACCTCTGTTTGCTTCTTGCTGTTTCGCTTCATTTCGCCTCTCGCCCTGCCTTAGGACGACCGAACCTCCGGCCAGGACCGAGAGATCTCGCTAGAAGTTCAATTCTTTCCGGTTTTCAACTACGATTTCATTTTAGCTTCGTTTTTCATCGTTTGAATGCGGGATTTTCACCCAAAACTTTATTTTAACATATAAGACCCCTTAATTAATGATAAATCACGTTTTTGGGGATAAAACCTTATCCAAGAAGAGTGGGTGAAGTACAAAGGTTGAGTGTTGACTTTGCTTTGTATTATGACACAAGCAACCACCATACCCACTCCATGACTAACCCATACTCCTCCCCACCATACCTTGTCACTTCCTTGTCCTTTTTACCTCTCTCACAAGTCATTTCCACGTTTTTAGAGTTGGACATTCATCCTCTCTCCTCATATTCTTTCACTTGCTCTCATTTCACCAAAAATACAACACAACTTTTCTCTCAAACTTTTTCTCTCTATTTCAAGACTCAAAGGCTGATCTTCAAGCTTTATTTTTCTCTTGATTCTCGAAAAACATCAAGGCATCTTCAAGTGTTCTTGAGTTGATCACTTCCATTTTTCAACAATCATCTACTGAAATCACATAAGGTGAGTTCATACCCCTACATTTTCATATTTTCTTATGTTTTGTGGGGGAGAATACAAGTTAAATCATCAAGAACACAACTAAATATTTCTAACAACTTATATCAGAAAATTTGGACTCCATTCACGGACTGTTTTGGTCAACTAAAACATTTTTGTTTTCAAAACTGTACAATATGCAAGTAGTCCAAGCTCTTAGCTTTAATATGGATACTTTCACATCTCCATACGATTTTTCTACAATTTATGGTGATTTTTGCAAAACTGCCTATCATTTCAAGGACCAAACCAGACCAGTCTGTGTTTATGGACATTTTCACCTAAGTTGGAGGTCACTAAAAATCATGGAAAATTTTATGTACAAAATAGACTCATTAGCCAAACTCCCAGAATTTACGGATTCTGATTTGGATCTTTTATGAAGTTTTTATAAATTTTCTAATAACAGTGATCAAAGTTGTTCCCAACTAGGAAAAATGCTAACATATTATTATCACCTTGTATCTTGTTGAGCAAGGTGTATATCCTTATGTGAATGTATGTTATTACAAAAGAATGATATTTTTTGGGAATGCATGCTACGAAACAGAGGGTCGAGTCTGATACATCAACCGTCTACCCAATATCCTTGTACGAGTCCACAATATCTTAGTATCTGAGCATGCATCAGTTAATAAATGCATTTTGATATAGATATACATACGAAATATAAAGGATAACACGATTGTTATAATCAAGTACATCCATTTTACTCAAACAATTGAACGAACTACGTTGAATATAGATTACGTACGTTACCATTACTACCCTTGTTTTTTATAAACTATATGTAACAGCCTGAAATTCAGGTATTCTTCTTTTTGGCCCTACATCTTGGTTATGTTGTTAATTTAGGGTTTTCATGATAGGCGAGTACGCTGGGCGTACCCAAGGTTACGCATGGTGTAACTTGTCCAGATCTAAAACCCTAATTTCCTTTAGAGGGTTATAAAAGGAATGTGTGGCTGGACTTCTCAGCCACCATCCCTCAGAGTGAAACCCTAAATAGTGTGTGCCTTCGTCCTTGAGCCATTTGGTGTATATTCTAAGCTTGGTGGTGCCATTCCAAGGTTGCAAAGGAGAAGAAGAGCTCATTGGAAAGGCTAGAAGTGGTGTTCAAGTGTAGATCTGAGCTTTGCAAGGGTTAAAGCTTCATTATCAGGTAAAAAGTTCGGATCTTGTCACTTGGTTCATGTTATATGCTTCAAGTACCATTTTCTAGGATTTTAGTCCCAAAAGTGGAGACTTTTTGTGGAAATGGCCTCCATAAGCTTAGATCTTTTATATTTCTGGTCTATTGGAGTTGTAGACTCATAAAAATGATATCTTGGATGTGAATATTGCTCAATGCATGAGATCTAGGTCCTTGAGTTGGAGTAGAATGATGTTAATGAAGTGTTGGAGCCTTTACAGCCATGCCAAGGCTTAAAGGTCTCGACTTTATGGGTTTAGACACATCATCAGAGTCGGATCTAGAAGTTGGAGTAATGGCTTAACCGATTAAGACCAGAAATGAAGTGTGCTAGAATCTGATGGTTACATTGGGCGTAACTTCCAGTATGCGCAGCGTACTGGGTAGAGACCCTGATCCATGGGTTGGCGATGTACGCCTCGCGTACATCTAGTAGTATGCCCCGCGTACTCTCAAGGTTGACTTTTGTTGACTTTTAGGGTTTTGGTCAACATGGGGACTTTAGGTCAAGGAAGGGTAAAATGGTCTTTTACCCTGGGAGGAATGATGATAAGGGGTAAAGTTATAGTGGTGGAAGTCTTTGAGTATTAAATGATATTTTTATGTTTAGGCGAGGTAGAGTCATCGTTGGGACTTGGAGATAGCGAGGACGCAAGATCTTAGACTTTCCACGAGGTGAGTTTTTTCACTATACTGTACCCGGAAGGGTTTGACTGTGTGACCGGAAGGTCGGATATGTTATGAGTTATATGTACTATGTGTGATAAGTTAATCGTTATATGTGCCATGTATGATATGCTTGATATGGGCCGGAAGGCATTATGTTATGGGTCGGAAGGTGAATATGTTATGGGCCGGAAGGCGTTGTGATGTGGACCGTAAGGTTGATGAGGGTAGGACCGGAAGGTTTACCTAGTCGGGACGGAAGTCCCCTGAGACACATGGACCGGAAGGTCAGGGCCTGGAAAGGCGTATGTGTGTAAGTTGTATTTTGGGGAACTCACTAAGCATTTATGATGTGATGCCTTAGTCTAGGGAAAAATTGTTGCTATGAGATGCTTTGAGAACGAGTGGGTAGCTAGTGCATGGCAAGAATAGAGTACTCATGATTCGGGGTTCGGGGAGGAGGACTTGGGGTGAAAGTTGATGCGATGTAGTTGGTAGTATTGGGCCTGTACTGCTGAAGACACCGGGTCAGTGGGCAACCCAAGTAAGAATCTCTGGATGTCGGAGAACGAGTAGGGTTGCGTTATCGAGTGCGATTATGCTCGATGGAGTCTCTGATATTTTTATGTCGTATTTCAGAGGCATCATGGTTGGACCACGCCACAGACCTGGTACGAGCGGTATGAGTGACGAGGAGCTTCGTCAGATGATTCACGAGGAGGTGGTTGCCGCGATTCGGGCTGAGATTCTGGAGATGTTTGGGTCTATTAAGACCACACTGATGGAGACTTTTGATGAGAGGTACGCCACGGTGACTGAGGCAGCAGCCGCTACAGCTACCGCTGCTAGACCACAGGGAGGTGACTCGTTGCTGTTCTGGGATTTCAGCAACATGAAGCCACCCGATTTTGACGGGATGCAAGATCCGATCGCTGCGATGAGATGGATTGCTGATATCGAGGGATGCTTCTACACTTGTTCATGTCCGGAGCATCTGAGGGTACGGTTCGCTTTGAACCAGCTCCGCCTGGGAGCAAAGGATTGGTGGAAGTTCGTGACGGCGAACTTCACTCTTGCGGAGGTTTCAGCCGTGACTTGGGAGAGATTTACTGCTATGTTCAGAGATGAGTATGTTCCCCGATGGAGAGGGAACGACTGGTTCAGGAGTTCTTGACCCTCAAGCAGGGTAATGATTCCGTTATGGTGATCACTCGGAAGTTTCATGAGAGGGCGATGTTTTGCCCTGAGCAGGTGTCCACGGAGCAGGCTCGGATGAGCCGATATTTGGGTGTGCTGAGGAGGGATATCTGGGAGTTCGCATCGAACTCGTCATACCAGACTTTTGCTGAGCACCAGGCGAATGTCAGGAAACGAGAGATCGAGTTGGAGACCCAGGCCAGGGAGGAGGCCGAGTCTCAACGGGTGGATCGGCGGCCGGCTCAGTCTCAGGCGGCAGCCTAGCGGACCAAGTCCGCCGATTCGAGGACGGGAGGTCAGAAGGGCTGCACTTCCGGAAAGTGCGGCAAGGGTCACGAGGGGGCATGTCGATCGGGTGCTTGCTACAAGTGTGGAAAGGAGGGGCACATTGCTAGGGATTGCCCCAAGGGATTCATGGTTTGCTTTCATTGCAACCAGACCAGCCATTGGAAGGCTGAGTGCCCCCAGCTTCGCCAGGGAACTGCGCCTGCTGCCAGGGTTACCAAGACTCGGCCGGTGAAAGCCGAGGCTCCGAAGGCTCGTGGGAGAGCTTTTCAGTTGACTGCGGAGGAGGTCCGCATGGTGCCTGATGTCGTAGCTGGTATGTATCCTTTCGTGTATTTACTTTTAAGTTAAGATATTATGCTTATGTTATGATATGCGTAGGTACTTTTCTTGTGAATTCTGTACCTGCTTTGGTATTATTTGACTCGGGTGCGAGTCGGTCTTTTGTATCATTGGCTTTTAGCCAGCACATCGGTATTGATCGGGAGGTGATGAGTCGACCCCTGTGAATTTCTATAGTGGATGAGAAAGCGGTATACGCCACTGACGTGATTCGAGGATGTGTGCTCGAGATTTTTGGGGTCAAGTTCCCTATAGACTTGGTTCCTATAGCGATGGAGGATGTCTGCGTCATCGTGGGCATGGACTGGTTGAGTAAGTTTGGGGCAGTCATTGACTACGAGAGACAGCTGGTGACTATTCGAGACCCTAGTGGGGGAGTGCTTACTGTGTATGGCGAGGGGACCCGGTGTGGGTCAGCGTTTTGTTCGGCTGCCAGGGCGAGCCAGAGTTTGTAGCAGGGTGGCAGTGGATTCATAGATTATGTGATGGACACTCGAGTGGCCGCGGGAAGGCCTAATTCGGTTGATGACGTTCCTGTAGTATGCGAGTTTCCGGATGTGTTCCCTGAAGAGTTACCAGGTGTGCCTCCGGAAAGGCAAGTGGAGTTTCGTATCGATATGGTTCCGGGAGCAGCACCCATCGCCAAGGCGCCTTATCGCCTCGCTCCACCAGAAATGCAGGAGTTATCCTCGCAGCATCAGGAGCTGTTGGGAAAGGGGTTTATTCGACCGAGTAGCTCACCTTGGGGAGCGCCGATTTTATTTGTCAAGAAAAAAGATGGTTCACACTGGATGTGTATCGATTACCGGGAGTTGAACAAGTTGATGGTTAAGAACCGGTATCCGTTACCTAGGATCGATGATCCGTTCGATCAATTGCAGGGGGCATCTTGGTTCTTCAAGATAGACTTAAGGTCGGGTTATCATCAAATGAGGGTTCGGGATGAAGATATTCAGAAGACTGCATTCAGAACTCGTTATGGACATTATGAGTTTGTGGTGATGCCTTTTGGGCTCACCAATGCCCCGGCTGCGTTCATGGATCTTATGAACAGGGTGTGCAGGCCGATGCTGGATCGGTCGGTGATCGTTATCATTGATGATATTTTGGTATATTCGAGGTCTAGGGAGCAACATGAGGTGCATTTGAGGGAAATTCTTGGGGTATTGAGATCGGAGAGGCTGTATGCCAAATTCTCCAAGTGTGATTTCTGGTTACGAGAGGTCCAGTTCCTTGGACACCTTGTTAACCAGAAAGGGATATTGGTCGTTCCGGCCAAGATTGAGGCGGTGTTGAGATGGGAGGTGCCGAGATCGCCCACTGAGATCAGGAGTTTTCTGGGATTGGTCGGATATTATCGGAGGTTTATCAAGGATTTCTCCAAGATCGCCGTGCCACTTACTAAGATGACCCGGAAGGGTGTTGCATTTTCGTGGGGACTGGAGCAGCAGTCCTCATTCGAGATCCTTCGTCAGAAATTGTGCGAGGCCCCGGTGCTTGCACTCCCGGAAGGGATCGAGGATTTTTTGGTATATTGTGATGCATCTATATTGGGTTTAGGGGCGGTGCTTATGCAGAGGGACACGTTATAGTGTATGCTTCGAGGCAGTTGAGGCCTCATGAGTCGAGATATCCCACCCACGACCTGGAATTGGGGGTTGTGGTGTTTGCCATCAAGATCTGGCGGCATTATCTTTATGGGGTTCGGTGTACCATCTACACGGACCACAAGAGTCTAAAGTACTTGATGGATCAGCCAAATCTGAATATGCGACAGAGGAGATGTTTGGATGTGGCGAAGGATTATGATTGTGAGATCCTGTACCACCCGGGAAAGGCAAATGTGGTGGCTGATGCGTTGAGCCGTAGGGCGGAAAGCGCCCCGATCCGAGATATTTGTATGAGGTTGACGTTGATGACCCTAATTTTGGATACCATTCGTGGAGCTCGGGCTGAGGCTGCGAGACCAGAAAACCAGAAGAGGGAGCGAGTTGTCGGTCAGGTATCATGATTCGTTACGAATGGTCGAGGGCTTATGACCTTTCAGGGTCGGATTTGGGTACTGTTTGTGGGCGGTACGCATACTATTTTGATGGAGGAAGCGCATCGATCGAAATTCTCTATTCATACCGGGGCTACAAAAATGTATTTGGACCTAAGAAAGGAGTATTGGTGGCCCTGTATGAAAAGGGACGTTGCATGGTTTGTTGAGAGGTGCCTAACTTGTCGTCAGGTTAAGGCCGAGCACCAGCATCCGCACGGTAAATTGCAGCCGATAGAGATTCCCGAATGGAAGTGGGAGCAGATTACCATGGATTTTATCACCAAATTGTCGCGGACTGCGAGAGGAGTCGATGCGATTTGGGTGATCGTGGATAGATTGACGAAGAGCGCTCATTTTCTAGCCATCAGCGAGAGCTCTTCTGCGGAGAAGTTGGCGGAATTATACGTGAGGGAGGTGGTATCGCGGCATGGGGTTCCGATGTTGATTGTTTCAGATCGGGATGTGCATTTTACTTCCAGTTTTTGGAAGAAGTTTCATGAGGAGTTGGGTACGAGACTGCATTTCAGTACCGCATACCACCCGCAGACGGACGGACAGAGCGAGCAGACGATTCATACGCTTGAGGATATGCTCCGAGCATGTGTGCTGGATTTTGGAGGGAGCTGGGACACCTATTTACCTTTAGCAGAGTTGTCGTATAACAACAGCCATCACTCGAGCATTGGTATGCCACCCTTTGAGCTGTTGTATGGGCGGAGGTGTCGGACCCCCGTCTGCTGGGGAGAGGTGGGGCAGCGGGTGATGGG
Source organism: Lactuca saligna (assembly GCF_052625555.1). Lineage (NCBI taxonomy): Eukaryota > Viridiplantae > Streptophyta > Magnoliopsida > Asterales > Asteraceae > Lactuca > Lactuca saligna. The sequence continues at coordinate 203,167,236 of NC_136424.1, read as the reverse complement.
TAGCACGGAGATTGTACTCCAAACGACCGAGCAGATTCAGCAGGTCAAGCAGAGGTTGTTGACCACGCAGAGTCGCCAGAAGAGTTATGCGGACAAGCGTCGGTCCGAGCTCGAGTTTCAGGTTGGTGACCTTGTACTCCTAAAGGTCTCTCCTTGGAAAGGAGTGATACGATTCAGGAAGAGGGGCAAGTTGGGACCCTGGTATATTGGACCCTTCAAGGTAATTGCTAGGGTAGGCCGGGTAGCCTACCAGTTGGATCTACCCGCTGAGTTGGGGCAGATCCATGATACCTTTCATGTCTTGCAGTTGAGGAAATGTATTGCCGACGAGTCGGTAATGGTGCCATTAGATGATATTCAGGTGGATGCAGGCCTGAACTATGTGGAGAGACCAATAGCGATCAGGGATCGGAAAGTTAAGGTTTTGAGGAACAAGGAAGTACCCCTGGTACAAGTGTAATGGCAACATCGGAAGGGATCCGAGTTGACATGGGAGTCCGAGTCTGAGATGCGGGATCAGTATCCGGAGTTGTTTTCAGTATGAGACTTCGGGGGCGAAGTCTGGTTCTAGTGGGGGAGAATTATAACAGCTCGAAATTCAGGTATTCTTCTTTTTGGCCCTGCATCTTGGTTATGTTGTTCATTTAGGGTTTTCATGATATGCGAGTACGTTGGGCGTACAAGGTGTACGCTGCGCGTACTCCCACGCCTCATTTGGACGCGTTCACCCTCAGGTACGCTGGGCGTACCCAAGGTTACGCATGACGTAACTTGTCCAGATCTAAAACCCTAATTTCCTTTAGAGGGCTATAAAAGGAATGTGTGGCTGGACTTCTCAGCCACCATCCCTCAGAGTGAAACCCTAAATAGTGTGTGCCTTCGTCCTTGAGCCATTTGGTGTATATTCTAAGCTTGGTGGTGCCATTCCAAGGTTCCAAAGGAGAAGAAGAGCTCATTGGAAAGGCTAGAAGTGGTTTTCAAGTGTAGATCTGAGCTTTGCAAGGGTTAAAGCTTCATTATCAGGTAAAAAGTTCGGATCTTGTCACTTGGTTCATGTTATATGCTTCAAGTACCATTTTCTAGGGTTTTAGTCCCAAAGGTGGAGACTTTTTGTGCAAATGGCCTCCATAAGCTCAGATCTTTTATATTTCTGGTCTATTGGAGTTGTAGACTCATAAAAATGATATCTTGGACGTGAATCTTGCTCCATGCATGAGATCTAGGTCCTTGAGTTGGATTAGAATGATTTTAAGAAGTGTTGGAGCCTTTATAGCCATGCCAAGGCTTAAAGGTCTCGACTTAATGGGTTTAGACACATCATCAGAGTCGGATCTAGAAGTTGGAGTAATGGCTTAACCGATTAAGACCAGAAATGAAGTGTGCTAGAATCTGATAGACCTGAAGGTCAGGGCGGGGGTAGGACCGGATGGTTTACCTAGTCGGGACGGAAGTCCCCTGAGACACATGGACCGGAAGGTCAGGTCCTAGAAAGGCGTATGTGTGTAAGTTGTATTTTGGGGAACTCACTAAGCATTTATGCTTATAGTTGTTGTGTTATGTGTTTCAGGTACTAGCGAGGACCGTGGGAAGGTGCCGGCGTGATCGTACACATTGTCGGAGAAAAACTATTTTATGATCATTGGGATGTATTATATTATGATAACATTGTTCACGTTTGCATTTGAATCATTAATAGATGGTTTTTGGTGTTTACAAAAATGAAAATTTTGTTTTAAATTTACGTTGTTACACTATAATAGGTATGGTTTATGATACACTACATAACACACTCATACAAAGATTGTACATTTATACAATAAGGGATTTTTGTTACATTACACATAAATTTGTTAAAGACTTTGTGAGACATTCACTTCACACTTGCCATTAAGTCCTATATTGTAACCAGGGTCTCCTAGAGGGAGAGCGTGATAGTTGTATATAGATCTATATTAGGTTTGACAAACCCACACCTTAACTTCATGCAACAGTTAGAACGGCAAGTCTGGGGTGACAAATGTCATAAACATTTCCGACGCCTGAAGAACGTCGATTTAAACACATGTCATTTTCTATTAGTAAGATAGGTTACCTATACATTTTGGTCTACGGTTATAAGACTACATTACACAAATTTTAAGGAAAATATCGGATTTTTATGAAACAAACGTGACATTTACAAGAGAAAGACTTTTATCAAGTTTGAAAACAAAAGCTTATGAACTCACCAACCTTTGTGTTGACACTTTTTCAAACAACTTCTATTCTCAGGAAATCATAAATAGGTACCAAAGTGCATTTTGAGGATGGGACAGTAAGGCGTCAACATTTCATGTTTTTTTTAACATATTTTAATTGATTTCGAAACATATAACTCATACAAGGATGTAAGTCTTTCAATTATATATATGTTGGTTGTGTTTGCTTAAATTACTATTGCAATTTTGGTTATGATACTATAAATGAAGTCCTCCACCCCCGGACGTTTCCGCCATCCTTGGTTTGGGGGTGTGACATTCGGTGAAGTGCAACCCAAATAGACCATGCTACTCTCGGGTCGTGTATATACTAATAATAGTATGGGCTTAGACATCTAATCTAACATGATGTTGATATGCTTAAAACCCATCAGTGGTATCTGAGCCTAGGATGTTTTTCTATTATATTTGATGCAATAGTGAACTGTCCAAATAAAATGCAAAGAAGAAATCATTTTCTGCTTGCCAAACTCGACGAGTTATATGATAAACTCGGCAAGTTGGATGAACTTGACGAGTCAATGCCCTGACTCGATGAGTTGTCTCATCTGTTAGTTGATTTTTTGAATTTTTTATCTATTTTGGATTAGGATAATTACCATAATTCGTTTTTATGACCATAAATTGATTTTACTAAATGGTAATCTGATTTCCTTATCAAAATATATGGATTGGGTCAGATTTTAAGATTATGAAAAAATTATGTGATTAATTTAATTATTTAAAATTTGATCTAATGATTTCGAAAAGTTTCAAAATTGTACCCTTTAAGTTTTGGAATCTAAAATTTAATTCTAAAGCCCTAGTATTTTAAAAAAAAAGTCTAAAATACACCCTTATACTATTATAGTATTAAAAAGTTTAATTTATATATATGTATAAGATGAGTTAGTCTTACCATTAGTAGGCCTTATTCATGATGCCAGTCTACAAGGGGGTATAAGGAAATTGCCTATAAAATGGCGGTTGAATGGGTGTCCACTCTCACCCACCGCTTCCTTGATTGGTGGAGGGTCGTTGACCGAACGGGTAGGATAAGACATTAATTTTCTCATTAATAAGTATAATGATACAGATAATGTAATTAAATGCTTTCATAAATTCCCAATCTTAGTTACTTTAGAAAAATGTGAATTTGATGCTAATCCATGAAATTGCACATTAGACTTTGCCAAGTCATTAGTGGAGCGTCTGTGGTTAACCGGCACACTAACTTGGACTAGCAAAGGGTGGCAATAGGTAGCTCATAAATTATCATTGATCAATGGAGCGTGTGTGGTTAACCGGCACATTGATTAGGTGGTAAATGATATTGAGAGTACCAAGCTACTTTGCATGGTTATTCACACCTTGTTTGTGATCCTCGGTATCCCAGTCACAAACCTGAATGACATAATCGATATTAAACATTTCATTGAATATTTCAATGAATCTCAAAGATCTAGGAATTTCATTTCATTTAAATCCTAATTCATTTCTAAAATTTTGTTTTAATGTTGGAATTGGTAAATTGTTATTTACCTACCTTCAAATAATTTACAATTGGATTGCGGCATCCCTCTTCCGAATTTTGAATTATTGTGTTGGGTCCTAGCCTTAATATTTCATTTTGGGTGTTATATTTAGGATTTCTTGTCTAATCAAAACTTGTCCTTCTTATTTTGCAGATGTCTTGTTCTAACAACGTCTCTAGCTCCTCAAACAACAACAACTCATCCAACCCTTTCTCGATCTTGAGCATCTATGCCAAGGTGATATTTGATGGTTCCAATTTCAATGATTGGATCCGCAACATCCGAATGGACTTATGGTTTGAGGACAAGGATTATGTCCTCAATAAAGAGCTGAACGAGATTGATGAGTCCAAATCAACTCCCGAAGAAATTGTTGAGCATAAGGCCCATTTCAAAGATATGACCAAAGTGTTGTGCATCATGGTTGCCACTATGAATCCTGAGCTGCAATGGTTCTACGAAGACTATTAGCCTTACTAGATGTGTCAAGAATTGATGGAGAAGTACCATCAAAGAGCACCTCAAGAGAGATACGAAATAGCCATGCAATTCATCACGACCAAGATGAAGGATTGAGAGTCCATCACGACCCACATGAAACATATGTAGAGATGTGTGGATCATCTGCTCAAGCTGAATGTGAACTTTGATGAAGAGTTGGCTATTGACATATTCCTACACTCTTTACCTCCCTATTATGATCAGTTTAAGATGACTTATCATTTGAGAAAGGATGAAGTCACCTTGAGCAAACTTCAAGGTTTACTAAGAGCTGTTGAAAGTGATTTAAAAGGGAAAAGTGCCGTTTTTGCTCCTACTGCTGCTACTCCAGTCCTGGCCATTGGACAAGGAAAAGGGAAAATGAGGAAAGCTCCCTCCAAATCGAACTAGAAGGGAAAGTCTAATGAAGGGTCCTCTAGTTGATCCAAAGCAAAATCTGGTTGTGGTCCTCCCTCTTCATAACCGAAGGAAGCAACGTGCTTCTATTACCATGACAAGGGGCATTTGAAGAGAAGCTGCTCGAAGTACTTTCAGGACATCAAGGATGGGAAGATAAAGCGCACCTTAGCATATATTTATATTATTCTATCTAAAAACTCATCACATACTAGTTCTTGGGTCCTTGATACAAGATGTGGTTTTCACATGTTTTCTGATTTGCAGAGACTAAGGAGAAGTAGGGATGTGGAGCATGGGAAGATGGACCTGATAATGGGAAATAGGAAATCATCACCTGTTACCAAGATCGGATTTTACTTTTTAGTGATTAGTAGTGGGTTAGGTTTAGATTTGAATGATTTTTGCTACTTGTCAGAGATGACACGAAATATTATTTCTTTTCATGGTTTGTATAGACAATGATTTAGATATGTATTTAATAATGAAAGTGGTTCTATAAATTCTTATTATAATGGTACTTTTTATTTTGAAGCATTTCCTTGTAATCACATATATGAAACTGTGATGGTTGTAGATAACTTTGGAAAACATGTGTTGCATATTAATTCATCTAATGGTTTAGACAAGGAATGCTTGTGGTATTTTTGTCTTGGAGATGTCAAAAAGAAGCGCATAGTCTAAATCCAAAAGCATGGAGTATTGGAGTCATTTGACCTTAGGTCAAATGACACATGCGAGTCTTGTTTTCTTGGAAAGATGACTAAATCACCTTTTACTAGTACTTATGAAAAAGGTGAGGGATTGTTAGATCTGATACACACTGATGTGCATGGGCCCTTCAGATCCACCATAAGGGATGCAAATCGCTTCTATGTGACTTTTACCGATGATTATAGCCGATATGGATATATCTACTTAATCAAGCATATATCAGAAACCTTTGAAAATTTTCAAAGAGTTTAAGCATGAAGTAGAGAATCAATTGGTTAGGAAGATAAAGATGCTTAGATCTGATAGGGTTGGTGAGTATATTAGTATCGAGTTCCACGACTATCTTAAGGAATGTGGAATTGTTTCACAATTAACGCCTACTAGGACACCACAACTTAATGGTGTGGTTGAAACGTGTAATCAAAACTTGTTGGACATGGTTCGTTCCATGATGAGTCGAGCTTCGCTACCAATATCATTCTGGGGGCATGCCTTAGAGACTGCCGCCCATGTCCTTAATCTAGTCCGGGAAAAAGAAGGTTGCCAAAACACCTCATGAGATATAGACAAGGAAATTTCCCTCGGTGGCACATATCAAGGTTTGGGGTTGTGAAGCTTTCATTAGACGAGAGACTCACAACAAGCTAAAACCTCGAAGTAAACGGTGTATTTTCATCAACTACCCACAGAAGTCCTTTGGATATTTGTTCAACAGACCTAGTGAGATCATGGTCTTCGTAGCACAAAGGGGAGTTTTCCACGAGAGGGAACTCATATGCCAAGAGGATAGTGGGACGACAATTTATCTTGAAGAGATTCAAGAGTCAAGCAATGAAAAAACCTGTAACACTAGCGCTCAAGTCGAGGAATAAATTCCCGTTGAACCGATTGACGAGTGATTACCTCTTAGACGTTCCACTCGAGTTAGAATGGCACCAAGGTTTTATGGTTTTCATATCACTACGGATGGTGAAACATTTATAATTGATAGTACATTGATAAATTTAAATGAGCTTACTAACTACAAGGAAGCCAAGATGGACCTTGAGTCTGCCAAATGGAAAGAGGCAATGGAAAGCTAGATGCAATCCATGTATGACAATCAAGTTTGGAACATGGTTGACAATGTACCATGTCATAAGACGATTAGGTGAAAATGGGTATTCAAGAAGAAGAGTAATATGTATGGAATGGTGCACACGCTCAAGGCACGTCTGGTTGCGAAGGGCTTTACTTAATCCCCAGGGGTTGACTCTGATGAGACCTTTTCGCCGGTGGCCAATATCAAGTTTATTTGGGTTATGTTAGCCATCATTGTGTTTCATGATTATCAAATCTGGATGATGGATGTCAAAACTGATTTTGTTAATGGGAAGCTGGCTAAAGATGTTTACATGTGTCAGCCAGAAGGTTTTGTAGATGCTAAATACCCCAATAGAGAATGCAAGCTTGAGAAATCTATTTATGGATTGAAGCAAGAATCTTGCAGATAGAATCTTTGCTTCAATGAGTTAGTCAAAGAATTTGGTTTCTCTAAGAGTGAGGATGAGTCATATATGTATGTCAAAGCTAGTGGGAGTATAGTTAGCTTTCTAGTTTTGTATTTCAATGACATATTGCTCATAGGAAACGACGTTCCAACCTTGCAAGAAGTTAAGTCCTGGCTTGGAAAGTGTTTCACTATGAAGGATCTAATAGAAGCCGCTTACATTGTGGGAATAAGGCTTTTGAGAAATTGGAGTAAAATACTAATTGGACTTAGTCAAATTACTTACATGGACAAGGTGCTAAAACGTTTTAGCATGGAAAATTCCAAGAAAAGGGAGTTACCAATGCAGAGCAATACCAAGCTGAGTAAGACTCAAATTCCGAGTACTAATGACGAGATAGTAGAAATGAGTTGAGTGACATATCCTTCCCCCGTTAGCTCGATTATGTACGCTATGACATGTACTCTCCCTGATGTGGCTTTTGCGTTGATCATGGTAAGTCGATATCAATGGAACCCAGGTAAAGCTTATTGGACAACAATTAAGAACATTCTTAAGTTTCTGTGAAGGACTAAGGATTGGGTTCTTGTCCTTGGTGGAAGTGATGACTTGAGAGTGGCATGGTATAATGACGCTAGATTTCAGACCGACCGAGACATCTTCCGTTCTCAGTCAGGTTGGGTGTTTACTCTTAATATATGAGCAGTTACTTAGAAAAGTTCCAAGAAGGAGATCGTGGTTGATTCAATGTGCGAATCAGAGTATATTGCTGCGAGCGAATCGTCAAACGAGGCTATATGGTTGAAGGACTTCATTGGAGACCTTGGAGTTGTACGAGCATAAAGGAGTCTGTATAGATTTTTTGTGATAATGAAAGAGCGGTTGCCTTAACCAAGGAACCAAGGGATCATGGCACATCCAGGCATATCGATAGGAAATATCATTTTGATCAGGCATCGTGTAGAAGAAGGACTCCTCGTCATCAAGAGGGTATCGTCATAAGAGAATCCTACAGACCCCTTCACAAAGGGTCTGAGTGGGGTTAAGTACGTTCAACATGCAAGGAGCATCGGTCTGAATGATGATATTAGTTTTAGTGATTAAATCGATAATTAGAAACTTATAACAATTTGAATGTAATTGACATTTGATGATTTAGAAGTGGAAGATTTATTTATGAGTAAAGTTTACTATCGTTTGTCAATTGTTTATCTTGTGTTTCGCTTTTGCATGTTCTACTTCTCGAATAATTGGATTGTTCAAATTATCCACAATCGATCATACTTTGGAAGTAAGTAGTGAATGAAGACTGTCATGAATTGGCTTGTAGATTTTCTAAGTTCTTAGACATAGCAAAGGTTTGCTGCAACGTTCATGAATATTTTTGAAATTGGATTTGAGTATGGATTAAACCCACGCTCATTTGAATCACTTCATGAAATTTATCACAAGTGATTGTGAGACGATAACATCATATAATCTTTAAAGCGAGATATATGAGTTGTTCTTTACGAGTTGGTTGCACATTGATAATGCGTAAACGCATCAGTAACTTGATGTTATAAAACGTATTTTTGTGTATGATTTCATGAGTAAATTGTACAAGCATATAAGTCAAAGTTTATCTTCTCCTTTTATCCCAAGGGGAAAAAGCGATATCTTGGGCCCCTCGAAGATTTTGTGTTGACTTATGTGTCGGGCCCGATCAGGACTGAATTGATGTGTTCAATTAAGTTCCGTGTCAAAAAAATCCGAAACCGGGAAACAAAATGTTGGGAAATCAAAATGATTGTGTTCTATGTCTTTTTCCACACGATATCTTATAGAACGGAGGATTATATGATCCCTTATCTAAAGGATATTTCATTGACTAGGTCAGAGTTCGACAACGGATTTTGAAAGCTATGACTAGTAGTCAGATTCTAACGTCATACTTGAAGTTATAGTTATTAGACTTATCCAAGTGGGAGACTGTTGGATTAGGTGTCTAAGCCCATAACTATAATTGGTATGTACTCAATTTGATTGTAGCATGGTCCTTTTGGGTTTCCTTCACCATAGCAACTTGACAGGATGACTTTTGGAAATAGAGGTTATTTAATGATTTATTAATATATTATAAGAATAATATATTAATCAGAAATCATAATTATTTAATTAGTATTTAATAAGAAATTAATTTAATTTTAATTTTGGGATTAAAGGAACTGATTAAAAGTATGGGGACTGGTTTTGCAAATCATTGATAGTTGCAGACTAGGTTGCTGGACTCCATTAGAATGGGATGCACGAAATCTCCAGGACGCCCTATAGAACTCGTCCAAGGCCATCGAGAAGGAGTTTCCATGGGCTGCTTGGAGCCTAAGCAAGGATTAGGTTTTCCACCTAAAAACCCTAACAACCACAGCTATTTAAAGACCCCTAGACCTCATAAAATTGGCATTGCTTCCCAAGTAGAAAGCCTAGCCGATTTTATGCCCATCTAACTCATCCTTTGCTTTTGTTGTTTGTGACTCCATTAAAGGGGCAACACTTGGGGCACTAAGCTTTCAAGAGTCAAGATGATCCGTGGAATTCTTGTTATTACTAGATAGCAAGCAAGGTAATATTCTAACCCTAGTTTCATATTAATTTTGAAAATTGTATGCTAGTATTAAGGTTATTGCTTTGGAATTTCTATTTGCATGTATAACTAGAGAAAAACTTAGATCCAAAGAAATTAGGGTTGCATGATCACATAGGATGTTGTTATACTTTAAACCCATCATCCAAAACCTCACACAAATGCTCCTCATACTGCTCCTTGGTCTTGGAGTATACTAGAATATCATCAGTAAATACTATTACCGACCAATCAAACATCGGCCTGCAAACTCGGTTCATGATATCCATGAACGTTGTGGGTGCATTGATAAGCCTGAAGTCCATGACCACAAACTTTTAATGACCATAGCGAGTACTAAGGGTTGTCTTCTACACATCCATATCTATGACCCTCATCTGAAGGTACCCCGATCACAAATCAATCTTGGAAAACCAAGATGCACTCTAAAGCTGATCAAACAAATTTTCAATACTTGGAAGTAGGTAACACTTCTTCACTATTAGCTTATTCAACTCCTGGTAACCAATGCAAAGTTTGTGTTAACCGTCCTTCTTCCTCACAAATAGAATTGGTGCTCCCCATGGAGAACTGCTCAAACGAATAAAACCTATGTCTAGCAACTCTTGAAAGTGCATAGACAACACCTGCATCTCAGGTTGCGCCAAGCAATACGGTGCCTTGACTATTAGAACCGTACCAGGAACCAGATCAATCCAAAACTCGACCTGCCTCTCGGGAGGCAATCCTGGAAAATCCTTAGGAAATACATTGTGAAAATCTTGAATAATGGGCACCCCACTCAACCCCATAGACCCCTCAACTCGAGTGTCTACAACAAAAGATAATAACCCAGAACAACCCTACTGAATATATCTCCTGCCCTCGCAGCTAAAGAGAGATTCGGTCCATGCAAGGCTCCCTCACCAAGAATAACCAACTCTCCCCCACTTGGGGTTTAAACCTACACTAACTGTCACTCACAGTCAATCATGGCCGCATTAGGTCCTAACCAATCCTTCCTGATAATAACCTTATATCATCTCAAAGCAATCGGCACCAAATCAATAGAGTATCTCTCACTAAATAGATTCAGGACACACCTGCGATGAACCCTTGAAGCACTCACGGTACAGTCATCTGCAATCTTAACCTCTAGTGGAAAATCTAAAGTCCCGGGAGCATCACAAAACTTCTTCTTAAGTGCAAGAGATACAAAAGATTGGGTACCACCCGAATAAAATAGAACATGAGCAATCATACCTTTGACCAAAAATGTCCCTATAAAAGATCAGAATAGTCATAAGAATAAATAAAGGAAGCAATAAAAGACAGAGATAAGTCACATACTAGAAACCACATTTGGTGATGCACGAGACTCATTGGTGGTCAATTGAAATGCCCTGCTCTTCACCACATAAGCCTCCTCCTTGACATGACAACCATCAATAATCCTCAAGGTGGCTGGCACATACGCCACCACTGCTCCCCCTGACAATCTCAGACAATCGGCCTTTTATGGCCGGTCTGATTGCAATGAAATCAAATCAGAGCACTCATCGATGTAACATCTTGCTTCTAATTGTTCTCATTTTGGCTTGGTGATCAAGTACTAGGTATTAAAAGGCTTCGGATCCTCGAGGAGTTTGTTTTTGGACTCATTTGGGGTTAGATAAGGTATTTCGGATGGTTCAGGTATTTGGTTGGTGTTTTAGAATCAAAGGGTATTTTGGTAATTTTTCAGCTCAGGCTTTTATGGAAGTGGATTCTCATTCGGGATGTCTTATGAAGAGTATGAATTAATAATAGTGTTGATTGTCTCGATACCTTTTCATGGATATAACGATGGTCGGATGCGGAATTATATTGAAAACTTTTTGGTCTTCGCATGAATTAGGGTTTGGGGGAAAAACTTAGTATGAGGGACGTACCAAGGTGGTACACAGGGTATACCGACACAAAGGGAGTTATGCAAGGTGTAGCTGGAAGAACGTCTAGCGTAGGTACGAGGTTGGGTCGGGGTGCAATACCTAGTACACTGAGCGTACGAGGGGCAGACTGGAAACCCTAATCTGAGGGTTGTACCCTATATAAGCATTATGTTAGTCTCTTTCTTCATTCCTAAGTCAGTCCCCACGCTCTAAAACCCTAGAAATCGTCCTTAAGCGTTCATGGTGGCATTTTAAGCTTATAGTGTCCATTTTTATTGTGTTTGATCAACTTCTAAGAAGATCAAGTTTGGTGCAAGGATGGGAATTATGGAAGAGATTTTGTATCTTGCTTATATGTCTCATTTCCATCTTGTTGGATGTATAAAGCTTTGAAATTGATCATTGATGTCTTAGATCTATCATTTATGAGTTTTGGTTCATTTATGTCCCAAGAATGAGATCTAGTGATCTAGATTCCACTTCAGGACTTTTAAGTTGCGCCTCTTAGTGTTTATGAGGTTCAAGGTCCATCAAGTTTGCACCGATAGAGTTTAAAACCATCCATATTTGAGTTTGGGTCCTTTTCATGAAAGTAGAATGCTACACTTCCATATTGGGTCCTCTTGGGCCATGCAAACTCACCAAGTCAGTGACTTTATGGTTCTAGACATTCATTTAGAAGTAGATTTGTGGTTTGGACTTATGGGATCAAGCATTAAGAGTACACTTGAATTTTTTGGCTCAATGGAGGAGTACGCTAGGCGTACAATCCAAATAGCTTGTACACTTAGTGTACAGCTAAGTACTCCCTACGTACTCAGTCAAGGGGGAGTTTTGCTTATTGGGCTTCGGTGTGGGCCATCTATTGGGCTTATTCATCTTGGGTCCTATTGGGCCATTAGGTTTTGGTCTGATTGTGAGTTTGAGAACGCCCACGAAGGGCATTGGGCCCAATTTGGAAAATTGGGCCATGATTTGGGCCACAAGTAGTTTTTCGTATTTTAGGCTTGAGTGTTTAAGTTATTAATAGGCCATTATAATACAAAGTGTTTTGGAATAGAATGAATGGTTGGGCGTTGCAGTAAGGCCCATTTAAGGGGTTTGTGCCCAATTTTCATTGGTTGATTAATTGGCCTTTGGGCCTCTCAAATTGTAAATTTGGATAAGGCTAGGTTAGGGGTAAAATGGTCTTTTTACCCCCAGGTATGGAGTTATAGTTATGGATTGGAAGCAAAATTGTTAATTGGGTGTTGCTTTTCTATTGATAGTTCATGGATCTGCCAGCCAACAGCCACGAGTGCTTTTGTATGATTCAGCGGTGCAAGGTGAGTCTTCTCACTATATCCATGGATCGAATGCACCAATTTCAGCCCATTATGTGTTATGTGATATGCTAGTTTCTCTATGATACTTTCATGGAAGACACCGGGGGAGCCCGTGGTATTTGGATATCAGACCATAGGGGGAAGCCCATGACATTCTAGGTTTAAGAACACGGGAGAGCCCATGGCATCCCAGATAATGACCATAGGGGGAGCCCATGGCAATTATATATATATATATATATATATATATATATATATATATATATATATATATATATATATATATATATATATATATATTACATGATATTTTGTGGTTGTATGTTGTACGGTATTGATATGTGTATTTATATATATATATATATATTTATGCACTTTATCTTAATATTTTGGCCTTATTTATTCTATTTTAGAACTAAAAAGTACTCATACTACTTTGAATTATGTTTTGCAGCTATTCGTTATCGATAAAGCACAAAAGAAAAGACTGAAGCGGAAACCGGACTTAGGAGCTAAAAGAAATTAAAAATGCTGAAGAAGTGGATTATGTTGGGTTTTGAGCATTCTAACACTCCTATGGTGTACATGCAACCCTATAAACCTTGGATCTATGTTTTCTCTAAAATACATGCAAATAAGAACTTTCCAAGGCTTTAATCCTAACTAGCATATTATGAAGATCTCATACTACAAAGTACTAGTTAGATGACATACCTTTTGATGTAGCTTGATGTCTTCAAGCTTTAAGAGCTTAGCCCCAATAGTGTGGAAGCCTCAAGTGGAATCACAAATCACCAAAACACCTTGGAAGACTTTAGAGAATATGGGTTCTTGGTTTTCTCTAGTGAAATCGGCTAGCCCTTCATAGTGTACCACACTAGTGCCAATTTCACCAACCAAGGACATCTTTATATAGTGTGGAGGATTAGGGTTAAACCCTAATACCCATGACCTTTCATTTCCTAGGATCCATGGGTTAAACACTCCATGGACTATCCATGAAAGCTTAGCCCAACCTAAATGAACTTGGCCCATTCCATATATATAAGAGTCCATATTTAATTAGTTCCTTTTGATCACTTAATTAATTATAAATTAATTTTTGATCAATACTAATTAAATAATATGATTCCATAATATATATTAGAACTTATAATATATTAATATGTAATCATAAACATACTAATCTCAAAAGATTATCCATATAAATTGTGTCGGTGAAGTGCAACCCAAATGGACCATGCCGGGTCGGGTCAAGTATATACCAAATATAGTTATGGACTTAGACATTAATCCAACAGTCTCCCACTTGGATAAGTCTAAAACTATTATTGCGTATGACTTCAAACCTAACTGGCAATCGTAGCTCTTGAAGCCGCTGTCGAACTCTGAATTGTCAACGAACTTGTCCATTAGATAAGGGATCATATATTCCTCCATTATAGATGTCATATGGACTGAGACATGGATTATAATCATTCTCTCTGTCCATTTGTTATTTCCCGATTTCAAATTTATGACGACTGACTAATTGAACAAATCAAATTAGTACTGGCCCGGTCGAGCACTTCCATTTGTCATCATCAAATCATCGAGGGGCCCACAGATATCACTTTTATCCCGAAGGTAAATGGAATGGATAAACTTCGACTCATATGGCTTGTTCTACTACTTGTTGAATCATACACAAAGGCACGTTTTATAGCACCGAGTTACCAAATGCGTTTTCCTGCAATCAATGTACAACCAACTCATAGTAACAACTCAAATCTCTAGGTTTGAAAAATATAAGATATTATCGTCTCATGATCACTCGTGATAAAATCCATGAAGTGATTCCAATGAGTGCGGGTTGAATCCAGTACTCAGAACTTATGAGCACTCATGAGTGTTGTAGCCCTTTGTCCAACACCTTAGACCTCTACAAGCCAACCCATGACAGTCTTAATTCATATCTACTTCCAACATATGACTGACTGTGGATGGTTTGAATAACTTAGTCATTCCGGAAGAATAACCTAGTTTATTCGGGAAGTCAAAACATGCAAAGTGAAACACAATAATAATTTAATCCAATATGGTATCAAAACCTATGAACATAAATAAAACACCTTTTATTTATCACCATATGATTACACATTATTCATTGTATACTGTTTCAACTATCAACTTTATTCTTGAATTTAAAACAGTAGTTGTCCCATGCTCCAAGCATGTACACTATGTTTTCTAAACACTAGTCATGCCATTCACCAAGTATGCATACTATGTTTGTCTATGATCTTTACTTTGTGAACTAGATCAATTGAACATAACTTCAATGATTCTCTTTTCACACTCCCAAATCCTTACTGCAAATGCAAGAATTCCAAATTCATGCCATTTACTGAAATCTGTTAGATTCTAAACTTATATGCATTGTTCCTCTTGTAATGATTATGCACAAAGTCAGAAAGACTTGACAACAATCATTACACAGTATTCTAAAGGAGATCATCTCCTTGGAAACAACCTTCTTGCATTAAGTTTCCTAATCTTAAACAAATTGAAAATTCTAACTTTGAAACATTTCCATATTCCATTTTGACTATCACTTCTGAACAAGAGTTTCCTCCTTCCAGATTATGTCAATATGGTCCTTCCAGAATTATCACTATACTTCCAACTATCCTTGAGCAACCAATCTTTGGTAAACCTTAGATTGTCCTCGACAATTTTTTAATCCTTTTAGTCATATCCAGTTCTAAACCTTTTCCCTTCTTAATGCCCCAGGCATTTGGAAAATTTTAGAAAGGATGAATATAGCACATGTAATCGATCCTATATCCGAAGCATATGGGACACGATTCATGATGTCTCACATAAAGACCAAAACAGTCTTTTGCTATAACATTTCAATTTCTATTTGCCAAGTTCTCATAATTCAGATTATGAAAAGGGATGCCGTAATCATAATCGAATTTTAGAAAGCAAATAATGGACCCATATACAGAATTTCCTTATGTTAAGCCATTCCAACATGAAATTCATATATATATATATATATATATATATATATATATATATATATATATATATATATATATATATATCCTTGACTAAATGATTAAAACCTCACGATCTAAGCTTATAGATTTGATATGAAGTATAATTTCCTCTCCTTTAATTATAGCAAAACAACTATTTCCCAATTGAAACTTTTTTTTTCTATAATTAACATTGCTAACTTGCAATACTTATCATAATTATCATGCTCCCACTAACATGATGATTATTAGCATAACACTTATGCTCCCACTAGCTTTGACATGTACTCAGAAATCAGCTGACTTTCTTACCAAAGTTCAGATTTCTGATACTAGATCAAAATCATACACCTTCCCTTAGATAGCACACTTGCGTGTCTAAACAATTATGAAGAGGGATGCCGTAATCATAATGGTTAGACCTTTTTGCCACTTCTCACAAGTCCAGGTTAGTGTGCCGGTAAACCACACACGCTCCACTAACGACTTTGAGAATCCAAATATCACAATTGCTATCTAGCTAAAATCTACTTAGTGAAAGTGTTTCCTCACCATCATTTTCATGAATCGGAGAGAAACCTTATGACACTTATATTTAATGGTGTATGTGTTCTTATCCATGTGAATTGTCAAAACCATAGTCACAAGACAAGGATAATGACAAATCCAAACTCATATGGACTGAACTCAATCTTAATTTCTTGCCACCTGGCATCTCAAGGGCCTGCCATTGCTTCCAAGTGTTGTGCAAGAAGTTGAGAACTCTAAGAACTCATATGCAAAGCCACCTTTAACTGGAATGGGCACAGAATATGTCAACACGATGGATTGTGAACCTCAAGTGAGGAACTTCAGGTTTCATTCTTGATTAGTTCTTGAGACTTTCAAGACCTTTAAGACTCCCACTGTCCTCTTGACATATAAGACTCCCTTGTTAAACATCCAAGAGATAGTGTGGATTCTAACCAAGACAAACACTTCACATAATTGGCCTAAGTTGGTCTTTGTTTTATCCAAAACATCACAACTTACCAATTTCAAATGTACAAGAGTAGAAAACTTTTACTCTTACATTTGACAAGTGTTTTAAACCTTCTTTGAGACATGTCACTCAAGTTACAATCTTAGAGTATAACTCTAACAATTGTTTTGGAACGAAGTATGACTCATCTTCTTGATTTAACCACTTCAACAATTCAAGTTTCTCTTCTTAGTCATAAGAATGCACTAAGATTTTCCTTAGAGAACTAATTGTGCTATGGTTTCTTAATCATTAAGATGATAACAAAACTGATACTAAAGTACTCTCCCATCTTTTCAGATTTGAGAAACTTCTATCCTCCTGCCTAATTTGATTCTTCTTATTCGCTTTGTTATACATTGGAACCTTTTTCCAATGTCTCAGAATTACACTTAAGCTTGTAAGTATAATCATATTTACTGAGCTTTAGTAAACTATGACGAATAGTTTTATCAATCTTTTGTGGTGGACTTAATCAGTGCACACTAATATGCACTCGATCCCTTAGTCCTTTACTTGACTCACACATCCATGTGAGCAAGTAATTAGTCTTAATTTTCCAATACATGAAGGTTCTTGTTCATCATACTATACAACTTGCATGATTCCAAGTTCTGGTCCAATTGAAACATGGGTGATGAGAATCTTTCCTTATTTGGTAAATCTAGACATTACCACAAATGAAAGAATCAATTTCATATTTCCACTCTTGCTCTTAATGGAATCATATAAGCAACAATTTTTCCTCAAGTTCCATTGTAAGGATATTTTTAAATAAATAAAATCAAAATTTTCCTTTTATTTTAAAACTTTGCGGAAAAACTTATCCTTACAGTCCATATGAAATCTTGTTGTTATCTATTCCCAAGAAATATCTCATAACTCCTAAGAAGTAGCTCAAGAATCCGATCTGCAAACTACGCGATAGAAATCCATCTACTCGATCAGATTCAGCATATTCTTTCTTTAAGTTTCTTCACTTTTCTTTAATTCTTAAAACATCACCATGTGACCCAGTCACATCATGTAACAAGAATTTCAGAACAGAAACTTAACAGAGTTAGATAGTGGACTTTACCTGAAGTAGAGTCAAACTTATTGACTTTAACATCCTTAGGTAAATTTGGCAACTTCGCAACCAATGCCCCTTCCTTTGGCAATATAAACATATGGACCTTTTCGATAATGGTACACGAGACTATCACAGACTTAGCTTTTCTCTTTACCATTTGGTCAACCGAGTTGACTATGGTCGATCCCTTTCCACTGGGAAGAGAGAGCTTTACTAGATATCCAATGTCATCATTGTCAATGTCCATAAAGTTTTAGGAAGTTGATTTTAGCAAATAGATAAGATCATTAAGGGTCTTGTCATAGTCTATTTCATAGGTGTCCCAAAGGAACTCACTATGTGACTTAGAAAGTGATTGAACCACCAACTTTCTCAAGACTTTGACACCCAACTCTCCCGGCTTGTCAATATGTGACTACATCTCCAAGATGTGACCACACCTAGACCTTGCCTTTCCAATAGGGCTTGAGTGACCTTAAACTTTTTCAAGAACTTGTGGGTTAGGGAGAATAATTGGAGGAGGAGAAAGAAGTATGATTTCCAAGGGACATCATCTTCATTTAGGAAAGCTTGTTTCAAGAGATTTGGGAAGATCATAAATGTCTAAACCATACATGTTATGGGAGATATTCAAGATAGTTGATTTATAGTCCTTAATATGACACCCAATATGAAATATTAAGGCTAAGACCCAACAAACTATTTTATAACTTAGAAGAGGTATGCTGTTATCCAAGCTATAAAATATTTGAAGGTAGGTGAATGACGATTCACCAATTTCCACCAAGATAAACGAAATGTATTATTAGGTTTTAATTGGATTTGAAACTCCTAGATCTTTGAGATTCATTGAACTGTTCAATGGCATGTTTCAATCTCGAGTGTGCCCTTCAGGTTTTGTGACTGGGATGCCGAGGATCACAAAACAAGGTATGAAGTAACCATGAAAATTACTTGGTACCCTTAAGTGTTTACCCCTCAATCGATGTGCCGGTAAACCACACACGCTCCATCGATACTACGATAAACATTAAGTTACCATTTGCCTACCTTGTTAAGTAGGATTTAGTGTGCCGGTTAACCACACACGCTCCACTAACCGACTTAAACAAAGTGCAAAGTGTAATTTCATGGATTAGCACCTTATTCACATTTTCCTAAGTAACTAAGATTGGGTATTATTAAGAGTTTAGTTACTTAGTATTTATCATTAATACTTTTAATGAAGGGAGAATTATAGTCTTGTCAAACCCGTTTGGCTAACGACCCTCCACCAGTCAAGCAAGCGGTGGGTGAGAATGGACACCCATTAAGTTGCTATTTTATAGGCAACAACCTTGTACCCACCTTATAGACCGCCTTCGTGAATGAGGCGTACTAGCGGTAAGACTGACTTTACTCTTATACATACATATATATATATATATATATATATATATATATATATATATATTATTAACTTATAGTATTATAAAGTATAAGGGTTGAATTTTAACTCTTAAAATTCTAAGGGCTAACTTGGAATTAAAGTATTCATAAGAGAAAACTTTACAAATTCCAAAACTTGAGGTCAAGTTTTGAAACTATTCAAAACTAATTAATTCCATAACTTATGTGTTTAAAGTAGTTTTAATCCAAAAACTCTTCAAGTTCCATAACTTGAGGACAAGTTATGGAAGACTTTAAACTAATAAACGAATTAACTTTTCTTTATTTTATAACTTATGGATTTAATTAAGGTTACATTTTTTTATTTATTATTTAATGAAGAGACTCTTGGTCCTCCAGAACTTGAGGACAAATTATGGAGTCATAACTCCAATTCATTAGAACTAGACTCTTCATTTTGTAACCTTTGCCAGCTTTTATGAGTTTTATGAAACTTAAATGTGACTTTTCATATAACTTGAGGACAAGTTACAAAAACACATTTTAGAATCAACTCTTAGATTAATTTGGATTGAAAACAACTATTTCACTCAACTTTTCTATTAATCTAAGAAACTCATACGAACAAGATAATTCAAATCAAACTTTTTCATGTGATTAGTCTAAACCATAAACTAATACAAAACATGAATCTATTGACAATTATCTTTGAAATTGGATTAGCATGAACATTACCTCTTCAAAAAAAACAAGTTTATAAGTTCAAAACAACTTAGGGTAATGTTCCTAGTCCATTTCTAGCCAAAAACCTCGAAAATATGTTGTCTGGGGGTCCAACTCGTTGAGTGCATGAACCAACTCGGCGAGTTGGATCGATTTGATCACTTTTTAGGCATGGACTCGCCGAGTCTGATGATCAGACAGCAACAATTTCGATTTTTTAAGCAGTTTTGCAAGTATAAGAAGAAAACAAGCCTAGGCTCTGATACCACTGTTGGGTTTTAAGCATTCTAACACTCCTATGGTGTACATGCAACCCTATAAACCTTGGATATATGTTTTCTCTAAAATACATGCAAATAAGAACTTTCCAAGGCTTTAATCCTAACTAGCATATTATGAAGATCTCATACCACAAAGTACTAGTTAGATGACATACCTTTTGATGTAGCTTCATGTCTTCAAGCTTTAAGAGCTTAGCCCCAATAGTGTGGAAGCCTCAAGTGGAATCACAAATCACCAAAACACCTTGGAAGACTTTAGAGAATATGGATTCTTGGTTTTCTCTAGTGAAATCGGCTAGCCCTTCATAGTGTACCACACTAGTGCCAATTTCACCAACCAAGGACATCTTTATATAGTGTGGAGGATTAGGGTTAAACCCTAATACCCATGACCTTTCATTTCCTAGGATCCATGGGTTAAACACTCCATGGACTATCCATGAAAGCTTAGCCCAACCTAAATGAACTTGGCCCATTCCATATATATAAGAGTCCATATTTAATTAGTTCCTTTTGATCACTAAAGGGTACGCACCGCGTACTAGGTGGCCTCAGATAACTTCAATCGCGTAGTGATCCTTTGTACGCCCCGCGTAATCCTATGTACGCCCAGCGTACTTAAGTCGGCTACAAAGGTTATAAAAGTCGATTTTCAGCTAACCATGAGGGGGATTCGACCTCTAACCTAATTTAGTCGATAATTAACTTCTGTTAAGCCGTTTTGAGGGTCTAGAAGGCGGCCGGAAGGCCGTTAAGCTAACGGGAGCGGAGATCGGAAGGGTTGGAGAGCGGATACATGTCGGTAATCATATGGGCTGTTAATGTGACCATGTTTAGCATTCCATTGTGTTACTATTCTGTATTTAGTTTCTGACTTGGGTGTAAAAACCTTTTACTTTGTGTTTATGGTTGAATGAAGATTTGATTATTAGACTAATTGCTATATTGAATAGTTTGTTTGTGTTTAATTTATCTTGCTAAGCTTGTTAAAAGATCCTTACGTATTAATGATAATTATTTGCTGTTAATTGTTAAGTGAATTGAGTTGTATGAACATATGCTTGATTGCTTGTCTCTTATGTCTTTGATGACCATCGAGATTATAAGTCTAGGAATAACGAATGTGAAACTAGGATTAACATGGGAATAGGTAAGTTAATGTGTGAGCCTTGTTTGATGACCATCAACAAGAGGTTAATTGAATGTCTAATTTGATTAACTATATTTGCAAGTCAAGCTTGATACGAACTGAACACTAGGAAGCATGTTAGTTTAACCAATTGACCACTGTTTGAATTGACTTGTTTGCTAAAGGATTAGTTATAGTGAACGCGAATCTAATCATTTTAGGAATCGGTGAACATGAATAAATGACTTTGTGTATGCAATTGTCTATGTTTTAAGGTGGAATTTGTCTAAACCAAAGTACCTGAAGAGATTTGTTTTCCAGTTAGTTTATCGAGAATTGTTAATTAATTATTAGTTTGAGATTTATTAAACTATTTCTTTTATTCTTTTCGTGTGACTTGTAACCTATAATCAAATATATTAAATTAATCCACCGTTCCCTGTGATCGACACCCGACTTACCTAAGTTATACTGTAATCTGACTAGGTACACTGCTTATAAGTGCATAGTTAGTCTAAGTTTGTTAGGTTATAAATATTAAAATTAATGGGTACTTTCGTGCACATCAAGTTTTTGGCGCCGTTTCCGGGGAACGGTTTGTCATTAATTTAGTTTATTTGATTATTCGTTATTAGTTTTTAGTTAGTTTTTATTTTTAGTTTGATTTTCGATGATATCATTTCACTTGTCGGGAAGGTTCTTGTTTTTATTTGCAGGAATTTGGGATTGTACACATTGCTTGACTTTACTTTTTGCATGGGTTTCGAGAATGAAAGAGATTAGGGAATTCTTGACCTGCTTAGCATACTACTTTGTTGATTTGTCCAACTCAATCCATGAGGCGTAGTATAGCAAGGCGTATTGTGGTGGTTAAATGGAAGACCGAGCTCTTGTTGTTCTTGACTAGTTAGGTCACTTTTTGTTCCGCTTTTAGTTAAAGGTGCAAGGAAAACAAAGGAAATATTCTAACGGGTCCCGAAAGTAGGTATTTTCGTAAACCAATTCTTGCATGCAAAGGTTTTTGATCAACCGTTGTTGTTTGATCTCGACAAAGATAAGTGATTATGACGTCTCATTTTCTTTTTGACTCATCGGAAAGTCATTTGCTGATGAAATTAAAAAGAAAAAAATAATTAAGTATAAGTCCCTTAATTAAATAATTAAAAGAAAAGGAAGTTAAATTAAAGAAAAAAAAGAAAATATTCATTTAAACTTACGCCCCGCGTAAGTTATATTACGCGAAGCGTAATTCAACATCTGATCGCGTATGGATTTTCAAGGAGGTGAGGTTACGCCCCGCGTAACTTCGCATTACGCCCTGCGTAAAGTAGCGACCAGGTATATCTCTTGACCCTTTGACTTCTTCTTTATTCTTTTCACAACTCCTCTCTCGCACACGAACTGTGACGGCAACTCCCTTCCAATAATCTCGATTTTGCTTCTTTTCTTGTCAAATTCAACACACAAGTAAGTTTTTCAGTTACTCAATGTTATGTATTTGTGTTTCAATCGATGAATAAGTTTCATTTAGCCTTTGTTCGAAATCTAGGGTTTATGGGGTTCTTGAATTAGGGCCGATTTCGCGAATGTATGTGTTGATTAGGGCTTGAATGGACTGATTTCGATTAATAAACTAAACCCTAGGACCTAATTTCGTCTTAATCCCGTCCCACACCCATCGATTTGACCTCAGGGACGAACGCCAAGCGTAACCTGTTGACTTCGAGTTCTTGACTGCTACACATGATTCCTTGTTGAGTATTGTCACTAGACACGAGATTATGGGGATTGATTTTTAAGGATGGTCCCGATTTTTTTTCCTACTGCCTTTGGACCACGCGATGTCAAAAATTAATTGTGTTGTTGCCTATGCTGTGTTTATTTTGATGTGGGTTATGACTTTAGCACAAGCAAATGGACTGGAACACAGATTCGTGCACCTGGACGTACGCCCAACATACGCTGGATGTACGCCCAGCGTACAGACCTTACCCAACCCCAATTTTTGGTTTAAAAAGTTGTTAATTCTGTGAAATTGTGTTTGGTTTTGTGTTTGTGTGTATTTGTGCAGATTATGGCCCGAAGAACGCAAAGGACCAACCCACCCGAGGATGTGACTGATCATCGTTTTTTTACAATTTCCGCAGACGCTGAACCATGCTACCCGGGCGTGTTATGTCACCAGCTTGAGCTTGCTTCTCACCAAGGAAATTGATATAGCACCATCATTCGATTGGGAATTGGCTACCAGGACTGGACTAGCTACATTGATCCAGGGATTTTTGCAATACACGCACTCGGACGCGAGTGGTGTGGACTTGTTTGTGTGCCAGGGATGGGCACGTTTGTTCTGGATCCAGGAGCCTGTTTATCGGGAGTTTTTGCTGGAGTTCTACGCTACAGTTTCCTATGATCCTAGGAAGGCACCCGATGACAGGACAACTTTTGCCTTCAGACTGGGGGGGAGTGAGCCAGGAATGCAGCGTGATAGAGCTTGCGACTCGAGTGGGTATTTACACAGCCGAAGAGACGAGGAGTGTCCACTTCCCGGCATTCCTTGCTGATTGTCTTACGGAGCAGCCAGATGACTATAACGAGAACACTTTTTGGGCCGAGATTACAGGGGCAGTTTATACACCATCTACCGCGCGAGGGGGGATGATTTGGTCTACTACATACCGAATGTTGCACCGGTTGATTTCTATGTCTCTCACGCATCACAAGAATAGTGTGAGAGTGCCTTCAATGGACTAATATTTCCTATGGGCGCTAGTTACTCCAGGGAGGCACCTGAACCTTCCAGTTTCTTTAGCTGTATATTTGGGACGGAGGGCCAGGGGACTTCGGGGGGACAGCTCAATTTGCGGAGGGCATTTTATCACGCGTTTAGCCCGGTCATATCAGTTGCTGACGCGTGAGATCACGAGATCGATGGTGTTCCACGACATGAGGCCGATGAGTCTTCACCTGTTAGAGTCGATGCGTGTATTGGAGCGGGGTGGAGATGGAGTCTTGAGAGTACGAGCAGATGATGTGGCGGATGAGGAGGGTGCCGCCGAGCCACATTCGAGACGGGTCCCGCGGTGTAGACTTGCTCCTAGGGGAGCGCAGCAGGGACCTGAGCCGGAGATTGATATGCGCTACCTAGCTCGGGGCATTGATTGTCTTGACATGAGGGTCCAGAACCTTAGTTAGTATGTTGCACATGTGGATAGGCAGTAGAAGTGGCAAGGGAATGCGTTGAACGCATTCTTTGCCCACCAGGGTTTTCAGTATTCGGTTCCCTACCCACCACCATTTCAGTCACGATATGATGGGGTCGGTACTTCTGGGACACAGCAACATGATGATGGAGATGATGAGTGATTTAGTTATCCTTTTTATTTTTATTTTTATTTTTTGTTATTTTTAGTTTAGTTAAGTATTTTTATTTGGTGTGTAATTGATCTTTAATTTAGTTTGTTTTTACCTTTTTTTTCCATGTTGATGCTCTTTGGTTGTTTAGATCTCTGCAGAATTTTCGCCCTTAGAAAGCTGGCAGTAAGTTCAGCACCTAGGTCCGACTGTTACTAGAGAGAGTCGTGTGAGAGTTCGAAGATTATAGTCAAGACCCACAATTTTTCATAAGTGTGGGGTGCATATTTATTAGAGTTGTATTTCGACGCGAGGAAGAAGTATCATCCCGGCTTCCACGACGTGGTTGACACTTTCCTATGTTGTGGGGGATTTTTCATCGCGAGAAGAGGATGTCATTCTTGACGAGACTACGTGGTCGACACTTTCCCACGTCATGGTTATTATACATTGCATTTGTTTGCGATCTTTTGCACCACATTTTTTAAGACGGCGGTCTTGATTTTATTTTTCGGCAAATTCAGAAGCAGCACTTCCAGTTTTCAGTTTTTCAGCAATATTTGAAGCAACCTGTAGCAGCCCCATTCGATCTCGCCACAACTACCCAGGGGAGTCTGTTCCTTTTTTGTCCCTTTTTATGTTCTTAATTTGTTTTATCATACAATGAGGGCATTGTATGAAATAAGTGTGGGGTAGGGGGTCGGTAAAAGTAAATTCTAAAAATGAAATAATAGTTGGAAATTGCTAGATTTAGGGAAATTTAAAATTTTAAAAATTTAAAAGAAAACTTGAAATAATAGTTTAGTTTAGAAAAATCTAGTGATAATTTAAAATTTTGCTAACATTGTATGAGATGATCCGATGAGAACTCAAATGTTTAGTTGAGCCAATATACGTTTTAGTGCATTTGTGGCTTCCCTTATTTTAGTGAAATCATGGAACAAAAACATAACCCCGCTCGGTTTGAAGGATGCAATATGTTTAGTAGCCTAAATCTCAAATGTGTCCAGGAAAACTATTATCATTAACCAATAAAGGTTGAGGTTGAGTGCCTCTGCTTAAGCATGTAGGTTTTGAGTAAAAAAGAGAGGTACATGTAAAAAAAAAAAAAGAAGAAGAAGAAGAAGAAGAAGAAGAAGAAGAAGAAGAGAGAATTATGAAAAAGTTTGAAGAATTTTGGAGCAAATAAAGTGAAGATCAAAAGATCAAAATTCCAAGAAATTCAAAAAGTTGAAGATACCAAGAAATCAAATCAAATAAGGTGGTGAATTCGAAGAAATCAAAGATCAAATTGTCAAGAAAGTGAAGAATTCCTAAAGAGCTCCATAGTGGTATCATAAATTGTAATTCTAGATTATGTATGCTTAGGTTGCTCAACTAAAAATACCTTGAGGTTAGGAGGTTTTCTGCGGATGGATTCGGAGGGTTGCATAAAATGAGCATTGTTCGGAAAAAGTGGGTAAGTGTTTATGAAGATTGTGAGTATTTAAAGTATGGGGGGTACTTTAGGAAAACTTTAGACACAAATGCATGCATTGAGGTCTTGGCATAATGGCTGAGTTTTAAATGGATTGTTTGGTGCAATATTGGTAAAATAAAAGTAAATTTGCTTGGGGGCAAGCAAAGGCTAAGTGTGGGGTATTTTGATATGTGTATTTATATATATATTTTTATGCACTTTATCTTAATATTTTGGCCTTATTTATTCTATTTTAGAACTAAAAAGTACTCTTAATACTTTGAATTATGTTTTGCAGCCATTCGTTGTCGATAAAGCACAAAAGAAAAGACTGAAGCGGAAACCGGACTTAGGAGCTAAAAGAAATTAAAAATGCTGAAGAAGTCGATTACGCCTCACATAACGTCGCATTACGCCCAGCGTAGTGCCCAAAATCGCAGTACGCCCCACGTAACTAAAGGGTACGCGCCACGTACTGGGTGGCCCCAGATAACTTCAATCGCGTAGTGATCCTTTGTATGCCCCGCGTAATCCTATGTACGCCCAGCGTACTTAAGTCGGCTACAAAGGTTATAAAAGTCGATTTTCAGCTAACCAGGAGGGGGGATTCGACTTCTAACCTAATTTACTCGATAATTAACTTCTGTTAAGCCGTTTTGAGGGTCTAGAAGGCGGCCGGAAGGCCGTTAAGCTAACGGGAGCGGAGATCGGAAGGGTTGGAGAGCGGATACGTGTCGGTAATCATATGGGTTGTTAACGTGACCATGTTTAGCATTCCATTGTGTTACTATTCTGTATTTAGTTTCTGACTTGGGTGTAAAAACCTTTTACTTTTTGTTTATGATTGAATGAAGCTTTGATTATTAGACTAATTGAGGGTCTAGAAGGCGGCCGGAAGGCCGTTAAGCTAACGGGAGCGGAGATCGGAAGGGTTGGAGAGCGGATACGTGTCGGTAATCATATGGGTTGTTAACGTGACCAAGTTTAGCATTCCATTGTGTTACTATTCTGTATTTAGTTTCTGACTTGGGTGTAAAAACCTTTTACTTTTTGTTTATGATTGAATGAAGCTTTGATTATTAGACTAATTGCTATCTTGAATAGTTTGTTTGTGTTTAATTTATCTTGCTAAGCTTGTTAAAAGATCCTTACATATTAATGATAATTATTTGTTGTTAATTGTTAAGTGAATTGAGTTGTATGAACATATGCTTGATTGCTTGTCTCTTATGATTTTGATGACCATCGAGATTATAAGTATAGGAATAACGAATGTGAAACTAGGATTAACATGGGAATAAGTAAGTTAATGTGTGAGCCTAGTTTGATGACCATCAACAAGAGGTTAATTAAATGTCTAATTTGATTAACTATATTTGCAAGTCTTGCTTGATATGAACTGAACACTAGGAAGCATGTTAGTTTAACCAATTGATCACTGTTTGAATTGACTTGTTTGCTAAAGGATTAGTTATAGTGAACGCGAATCTAATCATTTTAGGAATCGGTGAACATGAATAAATGACTTTGTCTATGCAATTGTCTATGTTTTTAAGGTGGAATTTGTCTAAACCAAAGTACTCGAAGAGATTTGTTTTCCTGTTTGTTTATCGAGAATTGTTAATTAATTATTAGTTTGAGATTTATTAAACTATTTCTTTTATTCTTTTCGTGTGACCTGTAACCTATAATCAAATATATTAAATTAATCCACCGTTCCCTGTGATCGACACCCAACTTACCTAAGCTATACTATAATCTGACTAGGTACACTGCCTATAAGTGCATAGTCAGTCTAAGTTTGTTATGTTATAAATATTAAAATTAATGGGTACTTTCGTGCACATCAGTATTTTGGGAAACTCGCTAAGCTTCATACTTATGGTTTTCAGTTTATGGTTCAGGTACTCCAGTTTTCAAATGAAATGGCTTGGGATGATTGCAGAGCATACACCACATATTTCTGTTTTCTATGAATTACACTAATATGTCAATGTTTTGATAAAACTTAATTATGATGGTTTCATGGGAAGGCATTTATTAACAATCTATTAATCTAAAAATGAAAAACTTTTATGTCATGATTTTCGGGGCATTACAATAGGGTAGTCCCTACTCATGTGGCCCGACTGGCAATAACTATAACAACCTAAACCCATCGTCCGGCATCCTCACCGTGCGGCTTGTCACACTTGACACAACGGCCCCAGACCTATTGTCCTCTGGTGCATGCATCAGAAGTCTTGGGCCTGTTATTCTGGACCACATTTGTCTGCACCTGCTCCGGCTTTAGCTTCGTCTGAAGATCCAACTAAATCTCCCGATCACGAGCCTTCTCGATCATGTCATTCAGTGTCTTTCACCCTAAAAAGCTCACAAAGTCCCTAATATTCTATCTCAACATGTCATGGTATCTCGTCTTCTTCATATCCTCATCTGTAGCATACTGTAGGACCAATAAATCCCTCTCCTTAAATTTAGCGGTAATCTCCGCCATAATCTCAATAGTCTGGAGAAGGTATTAGAACTCCCTCGCCAGCTGTTGCACCTCAATAGTCGGTGCAAACTCGTTTTGTGTCCTCTGAAAAAAAATTCTCCCAGGTCATTATTGCCACTGTTGCTAACCCTACAGCTCAACTAACCTCCTCCCACTAGTTTCGTGCTCAGTCCCTCAGCGGGAAGGTTGCTATCCCACCATTGCCTCCTCTGGGCAAAAACTTATCCACTGAGCATTCTCCATGTCAACGATCCATCATCAACTAGCGATGGGGTCCTTAGCCCAAAAGAACTTAGGAGCTCCACAGGCCTTGAACTCCCGGAATAAGGGAGCTCGAGCTCCTATCAGACCCGCAACAATATCAGTTCGAAAATTCCTGAGCCTCTCATCCATCAACTCCATAATCCCCTCCTTGATGGTACCGAACAACACATGAGCCTCTCATCCACTGCTCTCAATACCAAGAACCTTAATCAACACCATTGGTTTCCTCATGCATACAAGTTATACACAAAATATGATCACATAAACTATCAAATGATGATTCTACCCTAAGTCCACAACCAAACAAGGAGCAGAAAATAAGGCCAAATCGATCATTCTAGAGCTATAAAATCCTAATCGTATACAACTTTGAATGCATACACTTAGCAATTGACTAATCTGATATCAATTCCAAGTAATATATAGCATGAAGTTCCACTCGGCTGTAAGGCATCAAGCAAATCAATCAATTCTATCATGTGATTCCTAAATGTATCCCTAGCCCTAATCTAGCATGCAATTCTCATATCAAGCACGCTACTCAAAATACATAGGTATGGGTAATTTGGGAATCACTTACTTGAGCTTGGCTGATTGCACACATCGTACTCCCCCTTTTTACTTAATAAAAATATTTTCTAATTTCTTTTTCTTTTTTTAAAGGATTATCAATTCCTCAGTTTGGGTTCTGACACACCCAAGAGTGTGCCCAAATCCCTCAAACCAATGCTTTGATACCAATTTGTAACGTCCCAAAAACAATGATAAAAAATTTCATTTGGAATTGGAAGTTTAGCAAATCGTACGCAGATTGCTCAAAATCAAACACCCAGTTATATTATTCAAAACATCAAAGTACAATTCTTCATAATGCAGAAATCATGAGTGGAGGATGGTGTGCCATCATGCAGGGCCCTTCCCTTTCGAACCAAAAGTATCTGAAACCATAAACATAAACTCTAAGCACAAAGATTAGTGAGTTACCCAAAGTACCACACACCATAATATACAACTGCCATGGGCTACCTTCATGGTCTTTCCTTATAATATCAAGGGCCAAATCCCAGTCTTACATACAAGTGTCATGGGCTACCCCCATATTCCTTCCTTGAAATGCAGAGGGAAAAATCCCGAACTTACATACATGTGCCATGGGCTACCCCCATGGTCTTTTCTTGCAATGTGGAGGGCTAAATCCATATCTTATGTAAAAGTGTCATGGGTTGCCCCCATGGTCTTTCCTTGCAATGTCGAGGGATAAATCCAGGTATTACATACAAGTTCCAGGGGCCAGATACTGGTCTTTCTTACAAGTATCATAGAGACAACTAGCATTCTACATAACAAAGTAATGGGCCGGCATTGATGCCTTCGGCCCACAGATACAGTGAGAAAACTCACCTCACAAACATATAAGCAAACTGAATAACATGCTACTCTGTGATTAACTCTACCAGTCACCTTAATGAATTCGGTGACATAATCTCAACATACAGCTCAAAATACTTAAAATACCCCTAGGTCAAACCCTCATAAAAATCCAGGTCAAAGTCAGCTGATTTAACCGAGTTGACTAAGTGAGTATGTTAGGCGTACACAAAATGAACATAGGGTATAATGCTTGGCTGACCAGAATCGAGGAGTTGACCATGTACATGTAGCGTACCCCTTATTATGCTCAGTGTACATGGCTTCTCTCAACTTTAACCGTTAAGTGCTTAATCCTTAAGCACTTATGTCCAAAAGAAATATCTACACCCTAAAAGGTGACCTTAACCAGAAGTTTTCCTACTTTATGGTTTTACATGGCTATTAAGACCTTAATAACAAAAACCCAAGCTTCTTGACCAATTAAGACAACCTAAACCATGCATGGGAAGAAATGAATGTCCAAGATCACATTTTTATGACATAACACACCCTAAAACATCTTAAAGGACAACCCGTATGTCTTGGAGTATTCCATACTCACAAAGATCAAGATTGGGACAAAAAGGTGCTAACTTTAAGCTAAAACTGGATTACAATGAAATATTGTAACAACGTAAATTTTCAAACCAAAATTTTCATTTTCAAAACACATAAAAACTCATAATATATCTCAAAACACAATTCTCTCATGTATCAACACAAATCCACGTAAAAATGTCACTATCCCAAAATCATCCACATAATCTCGAATCGGTGTGTACAATCAAGCTGGTGCCTTCCCGTGATCCTGAGAGGTACCTGAAACACATAACAAATAACATAGTGGATATAAGTCCCAAATTCTCCTACGAATCAATTGGATTCACTTTGATGGTCCCAATCAAAGTGAATAATGCAAGATATAAGATCAATAAGAACACAAATAGTTAATCTTCAATGCACACTATTATCATTCAATAGTCGGGTACACCATATTCACTATTACACATTGTTCTCTCTTCTTTCTCTCCAAAAACATGTTCTAAGCAATATGGAAGCCCCTAGAATGTCCAACACCCTATTTTAGGCTTAGATAACACTATTTATACCTAGACCTAATATCCAAGCCCAAGCCCAAAACTCAAACAAAACAATATAAGGCCTAATCGAAATTACATGCGATTTCGGTCCAATTAACACCAAAGCATGGTGTTTTTTGTCTAAGACCAAGAACTCTAATAGCTTAAGAAAAAAGCAAAGTATAAACCATAAATTATGACATAACAATCTCCCCCTTGGTTTATAGCTTTCTTTTCTTATGACCTAACAAACTCCCCCTGGGATTGTAGCTTTCTTTTCTTTTCAATCTTCGCTTTGTTCTTGGCCTTCAGCTTTTATCTTTGATTTCTTCACAATCTTCAAGATGAACATATGAATCTTCCTGAATAACTTCATATTTAGAAGTTGGACATCCTTCTAAGAATATGACTTTGAATGCACATTGGGTGTGAAGGATACTTATATAGATTCTTGAAAATTAGCACTTTCAGCTTTGAGAAACTTCAGAGATAATAACAGAGAGTCTGATTCTTCGAGATCACTTCAGTAGGTACATAGATAGTAGAAAAATGATTCAGGAGGATTCAATGCAACTTGTTACATAACTTCTATTACAGCTTCACCTTGCTTCTGGAGTTGAAAGATTGAGTGTTGAAAGATAGAATTCACTTCTTTGTCCATCAAATGAATGCTCTTTAACAATCACCGTTGCACCTTGAAAAGTAACAAATGACTAAAAAGTCCATGTGTATCACAGAATCATAAAGACCCTTCTCACCACAGTTTTTCAAGGATGTAGCCTTGGCTCAGAAAGAGACTTCTTGCAGTATCTGTGTGAACACGGAGGAATGCACTACGATTTGTTGAGTAACGGAGAACTACTCCTGACTAGTTTTGATGTTAGCCCCTGTATATCCTAGATCAAAGATCTCAATACAGTTTTTCAAGTTAACAAGTTAACTTGGCCCTTGGCGAGACATTCAGCAATATCTGTTTCTCTATAGGGTGAATCACCCTGGTGCCGTGACAGTTCTAAGGTAAAGAAATCTGACAAGACCAATTTTACAGTTTGTACAGTTTCATACTTCCAATACATTAAATACAACAGTTCTGAGAAAGAAACTGCCAAACTAATAGTTTGTACAGTGTCACACCAGGTATGAAACACTATCCGTCAATATCATGGGTGAAAACATCTAGAACATTAGGATGTTCATCGTCAATTCAGAAATTGATTGGTTCTGGATTTTGGGTTAAAATCATGGTGAGAATGACTTCTAAGATCATAAACACAAACTTTTTGGTAACCGTCAGCCAAGTTGTTTTATACTCGAACCTCAAGGGGTACCGGTACGTGGAAATGATTTAATGGAGAAAGTTTAGATAAGGTGAAGAATGGTTGGGTGTTTCACATTAGTCATGGTGAAAATGACTTTTGATCATGAACATATGATGCGAAGACTCCTATTAAGACTGGTATATGTTTCAATATGGATGAGTCTATCATTCGCATGTGAATCTTTTGTCAATTCCTTTCCAGGTTTCTTCTCATTGCCAGAATATTCCGATACAGTCTCTTTGAGTCTCTTTTTATTAAGAATTCATATTTCAAGAAAAAAGATAATTTGAAATAAAATTAAAAAAAAAAAAAAAAAAAAAAAAAAAAAAAAAAAAAAAACTAAACTTAGCACACAAATAAAGAAATTAAGAATAAAATACAATTAAAATACGCTCAAACTAATGTTTTTGGATTTTTGATTTTTCTGAAAAAAAAAATAGAAATAGCATTATTTTTGTATTTTTTTTAATTTTAATTGTCTAGTTCTCCCTCTAAATTTGTGCATAGAGGAAAACTATGAACAATTTTAACAAAAACAAAAATAAAATACAAAATGTACAAAACAGAAACTTTTAGGATCAAAGTTGTCAAGCAATTACTTGCCCTTTATCACTAAGTCTCATATTACTTCCCAAAAATACTCACGAAAGAAAACAACTTTTTGAATTTTTTTGATTTTCTAATTTTTATATTTTTGAATTTTTAATTTTTCCCCCTAAATTTATGCATGGGGAAGAAAGAACATAAATGCGTAAAATTTAAACATACAAAAATAAAATGAGTCTTTGAAATGAATCATTTGAATAAAACTCAGGAGTATCAAAAGAATTCAAACTGTAATTCAGCAATCGAAGATGCATTCAGATGACTTGATAACAGCAAGAAAATGCAGCAATGTATTCATCCTTAGTTGTGTTTCAATTCCGAAACAAAAATAAGATATTCAACACGCCTATAAACACGATCCCCATTTGTGATCCTTTCTTTCTTCCTTCCCGCAAAGGATACATGCACTCAGTTAAAGTTCTAAATGTAATGTAGTTGAGAGATGTCTCCTATCATGTTCCTAGAACAGCCAATATCAACAAACCGAAGTCTGATGATATTCCTCCACAGTTGATCTGACATCGAGTGCGGGATTAGTTAGCTATTGGAACCCAATCCATTTTGAAGATGGGTTGACCATTATCATCTACACAAGGTACTCTCTCCCATGACATATCATGTTTATCAGACACAACAGATGAAGAAGTGTTAGAATCATTACATGATTTGGGAGTGTGAATCTTTGGTACCCATCTGTAGTCGGGTATAACCCATTTCATGTTTGATTGGATGGATTCCTCAGTACTTTCTTTTGAACTTGAATTCAGTTGTCGAGATGTCTTTGACCTAACCGATCTTGGCTTCACCGGAGCATCTCTTGGATTTGGCTTCTTAGCTGTCATTCCCTTCTTATTCTTAGAAGTTGGATTCTTGGCCTTCTGTGCGTTCCCGTCACCACTGTTTGAACGTGGCCTTGAAGGGTTTCTTTTGGAAAAGCTCTCTCTTTGTGCGTTCTGCCAGCCTTGTGCATAGTAGGGAACGTATGCACGATTTGGACAATTTCTGGCAATGTTTCCAGGTGTTCCACAGTGAAAACAAGTTTGTTTCTTCACTTGGAAGTTGTTTCTGCTCGCCCCTGGTGGCATGCCCTTTCCTTGTCTCTGATTGTTCCCACAAGCACACTTGTAACAGGCACTCTATTTAGCTTGAATTGGTGGCCTGTATTTTCCAACAGCATGTTGATTAGAAGCAACGGATTCAAAGTTCAACGAGTCATTTGTTTTTCATTAGTGCTCTCCTTGTTCTCATCTTCCACTGCTTTACTTGCCCAAGAAGTAGAATCATCAAAAACGTTCACCTCAACATTCATAGTTGGCCCAGATGATTTAGTATTAACTGAAGCTTGTTCAGGGAGTGGGCCAAACTGAGTAGGAATTTCTTCCTTATTAGTCTCAAGGGGTGGGTTATAGTTTTCATTAAAGGGATGTGGAACACTCTCATACCCTATGTGACAACCCGAAATTTCCATTCTATACAAACAATATCACTTCAATAGAAGTTATAACAGTCATAGTCGATTTTCTAACTTTTCGTATAAGTTGGAGTAATTTAGGGTTTACACTTCAGTAAATATCAGGAGAGTGGATGCACTATGGTTTTGTGCAACACTGTTTTTCCAACACCCTGTTATATTGGAAATCATTTCAGGAATAAAAATATTTTCTGTCAAAAATATCTCAGGACTATAAATAGATTTCTGAATCAAATTCATTCATTATTCACATTTACAACTAGAGAAAAGCCATTTTCTCTCTCACGGATCTTCGGGTTTTCATCCCAAATCGTGAGTACACTTCTCTAGTTGTTTTATAATGCTTGTTATATGCTTAATCACATATATTACATGTCAAATATGTGAGATTCGGGAGTTTACCGCCCAAGAACGTTCTTGGGGAGTAAACTCCAAAACGAAGCTTAAAGGCTATCTAGTCCCATTTCGTTGATAACTAACTAGCTTAGGATATTATGTATGCATATTTGAGACTAGAAAACAATCAAAAACACCTAGTTAAGGGTGTTCACGGCCCAAGAACATCTTGGACCGTGAACTCCAAATTCAAGGGCCAAAAATGTGTCCTAATTACTCCTAAGGCTTTACACTTTCATACCCATTTAATCCTAGCTAATTTATGGACTTTTAAACATCAAGAACACCCTTTAAAGGGAGTTTACGGCCAAGGAATTACTCTTGGGCCGTAAACACCAAGTAAGGGCACCAAAGTGTGCATAGGGTCCTCTTTAGCCTTAAACAAAAGCCTAGAAGTTATCCTACTTGTGCAATAGACTTGAAAGAATTAAAACACCCATCCCTTGAGAGTTTACGGTTGTAAACTCCAAAAGAAATGGTCTTTTGGCCGTAAACTCCTCAAAGGAGTATTTTAAGGCCCTAAACTACCCAAAGGATTAAACAACCAAGCAAGGCTTATTCTAGAAATCAAACAACACTTCAAAACACCAAAAACCACCAACATTTGAGTTCACGGCCGTAAACTCAAGGGTTTACGACCTTAAACTCCTTGTGTGGAGTTTATTGAGTAGTAAACACTTATACAAGGTCTTGGAAGCTTTAAACCCCTTTAGCCTTGTCCCATAACAACCTAGAAGCAACCCTTAGGACCTATAACACTTATACAAAGTGTTTACATGTTCCTAAGTTTCCCAACTTATTTCATTAAGTTATTATTTGGCTAATTAGTTATATATATGTTCATTATATGATAACTAGGCTCATGCGTGTGAACAAGTCTCCGTTTGCCAGCTAGCACGGTATCCGATACTTCAATCCAATCCACTCACCACAGGTGAGTTCATACCCCTTTAATTAACCTTTGAAATACTTTTAAATGTTTTAAATACTTTATGGGGGGATACAAGTTAAATGCTTATAGTTATTGCATCAATCACATGTGATTACATAAATCACATGTGATTAATAACTAGAAAACCAATGATTTTATCACTGTTCAAACTGTTTATCAAACTGTTTTACTTCAAAATGTTTTACAAACACTTTTACTTATCAAATGCTTTTATTAAACTTTGTTTTACTTCTTATAAATTGTCTGCCCATATATGTATAGATATATAAGAAATGTTTAAAGGGCTTAGGAAGGCCATCCACCCTATTTCCTTTTTCTCGATTTGGATGTGGTCTGGTGGGATTTCGGGTAACCGTCCGAAGGTCGTTTCAATATTAGTTATATATCAAATATACATATATAGACATAAAAGTACTTCCATATTCATACTTATCAGTACATCATCAGTAAGTTACCATCGGGGTAACATAGGATCATACTACTACAATTTCTAGATAAATGAGTCAGTTCAATCATGAGTCAATACTTATTACTACGAGTACTTATACAACTATACTAGAAAGAGAACATATACAACTCTACTAGACAGAGAACATATACAACTATACTAGAGGAAGAACATATACAACTATACTAGAATAGTTCATTACATTACATATACAAGAATACGTTAACAATTGTGATCCACTGTATCGGAGCATGCCTTAAATGTCATGGCTCAAGTTGTAGCCAGAATTCTCTTGGAGGGAGAGCGTGAGTTTGCGTATAGATCTATACTGGATTGACTATCCTACACCTTGCTGCTAGCTACAGCCAGACCTGCAGGTCTGCGGGTGCCAAACGTCATTCCGTTATTACGACCATTCGTATGTCGTTGTTACCAGTCGATAGTATGGTGCAATTTATCACATGATACCTTAATATAAACTCGGTTTAAGGTAGTTAGTACAGCAGTAGTTCCTATAATACAACATTACAGTACTACAATAATTTACCCATTACATACTTTTAGTGATTGTTTCACTTAAACTTTAATGTACAAACTATATTTTGTAAAATGATAGTTACACTTGGGAAATTACACACTTTTACAACAAACGAGCATACAAAACAGTTAAGCCTTGGTAGAAGGCTACTTTAATAGAAAATATAGGTTTTTCTGAGAGATTCAAACTTGTACAAACACTTACAAACATTTACTTACATTTTACAAACTTACACTTGAGACATGTTCAAACATTTTTGGATGACAAATACCAACACTAAAATACTTATGAATTCACCAGCTTAATGCTGATAAACTCTTTCAAAATAACTTGTATTCTCAGGTCATCAGTAGACAGGTACCGAGGCCAGCTTTTGAAAAGATGGAGCGCATCCAAGACTCATCTTATTATTTTGATTTACATTATTTTTGGTGTCTATAACTGTACAGAACACGCTTGTATTAAAATTATATATTTAATGCAATGGATGATGTTGTTTGCTTATTTACATTTACTGTGTTGTGATACTTTACATGACGTCCTCCGCCCCAGAACGTTTCCGTTGTTCTTGGTTTTGGGGTGTGACAGATTGGTATCAGAGCATTGTTTATAGTGAATAAAGTATATCAACCCATAAAAGATATACTAAACTATAAACCCATTTGGGATTAAAACACTCTGACCAAGAGTCTATACTTTAAATATGAAAATATTTAATTAAGTATACTAGTCTGCATTCATACTAAAATCAGTGTCACAATGACAAGAATAAAAGTATTACGATTGTTAAATATCACAAGTTAGCTCGGGGATGTATGGCCAGTCCTGGGAATGGCATAGCCTGATCAACTATGCTGGTCCGAGGAGTGATTAGCATATGCCCTAGAATGGTTGTGATATGTTAACAAGTCTAAAAATTTACCAACAATACCACAAAAAGATCAGTATAACTTAAACTTAAAATACTATAGGTGTATTTTGTACTACTAGCTACACATATACTATATCCTTATACCTCTC
Organism: Lactuca saligna; assembly: GCF_052625555.1. Classification (NCBI taxonomy): domain Eukaryota; kingdom Viridiplantae; phylum Streptophyta; class Magnoliopsida; order Asterales; family Asteraceae; genus Lactuca; species Lactuca saligna. The sequence goes on along the minus strand of NC_136424.1, from coordinate 203,129,051 downwards.
TTCTTGCGTAGATTAAAATGGTTGGATTCCATCACGGCGACCAGTACTTTCCAAATGAAGGAAACGCAGGATGGCTCGAAGCAGAGTCCGATGATGAACACCAAATTCCGTTAGATGATCATGAAGCTGAAGGCTTCTCGGATGGATCAGACTCTGAGCCCGAAGTCAACAACCTACCTCCAGTAGGTCAAGCCCCGAACAACAACCCTCGACCAGCTTTTCCAGTTCCCACTCCCTTGTGGGTAGATAACCTCAATCGCTGGAGTGACGAATAGGGTCAACCCTTACCATACATTAGGGACCGAACCTTTTACCACGTTAGCGATGGTGGCTCTGTGGATCGAGCTCTGCCCGTCATGATCCGCATAATAGCTCGCAATGATGAACAAGGTCGAGCGGCCATCGACCGGGTCATGGAGATTGATGCTAACTCTGGTGTCAACACAGTCCACATCTGCCGTCTCGAAGAAGACATGGAACGGACCCGGAGAACTAATGAAACCCTGCAGCGACATCTGGTTGCCTCTCAAGCAGAAGTCATGGAACTTCGAGCTCATCAAAGGGCTCATGAACGACACCTTCATGAGGTGATCTATCAAATGAGAGACCTCAGGGTTCTCCCCAGGAATACAAATCGCCGTTAGATGATGTCTAGTACATCTTTATCTTTTGGGTTAAGGATTAGCCTTTAACATCTGTGCTCTAAATAGCACTTATCTGTAAAATATTCCTAACTTTCAGTACTCAAATTAGGAATCTAAGAACTGTCAAACTTTTCCGCCTGGTATGATGTAAGACCTATTGTTAGGTCGATTTTCCCAGAACTTATTACATCGGTAATACCAGTACTATTGACATCTATCTAATCTGTGGGAAAAATCTTTACACTCTTGTTTTCCTACTAATCTCCCTTGTTGTGATCTCAAACACTCATTCAACTGTTGGGCTATGGTTAGTTAGTCCATGTGTCACTCTCACCTTACTTACAAATTGATTCTTACCACTTTGCTTATCCTTATAAACTTATAGCTGAAAGATGCCTCCTCGCAAATCTCCTAGGAATAACCCTACACCTCCACCGCCTCCTCCACCTTCAGTCATCGATAAAGCAGCCCTAAATGCTGTCGTATCTGCAGCAGTGGCAACTGCCATGGCACAGTATCACTCTACTGATGCCAGCAGAGGTGGAACCCCTGTTAACTCAATTCCGGTGGAAACTCCTGTGCGCTCGAGAGAGTGCTCTTACAAGGATTTCACCAACTGCAAGCCGAAGTCCTTTCATGGGACCGGCGGAGTCATTGCCCTCTCGCAATGGTTCGAGAAGACTGGATCAGTCTTCGAAATTTGTTCATGCCTTGCTGCGAGCAAAGTCAAATATGCCGCATGCACCTTTGAAGGAAAGGCCTTGACGTGGTGGAACGGCCACGTTAAAGCTCTAACCCTCGTCGTAACCAACGACATAGGCTGGGAAACGATGAAAGACCTCATGATTGAGAAATACTGCCCGAGGGGCGAAATCCAGAAATTGGGGCAGGAGCTTTGGAGCCTGACCATGAAGGGCACCAACATTGTCGCTTATACAGCCAGATTCAGCGAACTGGTGGCCCTCTGCCCCAATATGGTTCCCACTGAAGGGAAAAATATCGAAAGGTACATATAGGGGCTAGTGCCTCCGTATAAGGGAATGTCCTATCATCAAACCCCGCTACCTTCGACAGTGCCAAGCGACTGGCATAGCGACTCATTGACCATGGAGTCAAAACCCGTGCAACAACAACCCTAGCCATCTCGGAACACTCCAAACCCGCTGACACCAAGCGGAAGTTCTGGGATGACAAGAAGAAGCAGCGAGCTGCCAAAAAGCAGTAAATTATGGCAGTGCATGCCGCGGTAACCCCTGCTGTTGCTACTGCTCCGATGAAGCAGTATGCTGGAAGTTTGCCTAAGTGCAACAAATTCAACTTCCACCACAACGGCCCCTATCGTGAAATGCAGTGCTCTATCTGCAACAGGAAAGGACACACCGTTCGTTTCTGTAAGTTCCCGGCACAACCGATCACCCAAGTCCCCATCTCTGGCGCGAGCCCGACCTGCTATGGATGTGGCGAAGCAGGCCACTTTAAGAGGGACTGCCCCAAAGCGAAGAATGCTGGTGGAGCAGGGAGGGTACTAGCTATAGGCCATGGGGAAGCAGTTGCTGACCCGATAGTGGTGACTGGTACGTTCCTCCTCGATAACTCCTATGCATGCATTATGTTCGATAGTGGAGCGGAGCGAAGCTTCGTGAACCATAAATTTGCTCGCATGCTTAAACAACAACCCTACACACTTAAAGAACAATTCACAGTAGAAATGGCTAATGGAAAAACATAAAACACCAGTAGCATATACCTAGGATGTACCCTAACTCTAGACAACCATTCATTCCCAATCGACCTTATGCTGGTCTCAAATAAAAGCTTCGACATTATCATCGGCATGGATTGGTTAAGTCTTCATCGCGCCGACATAATGCTCTTCGAGAAAGCAGTCCACCTAAACCTCCCATCTAACGAAACTCTTATCGTCTACGGCGACAAACCCGGTGCGAGTCTCCATATTATATCAAGTATTCAAGCACAGAAATATATGCGTAAAGAATACCATGCATTCCTTGCTTACGTCGTTGACACGAGCCTCGAAACGAAAGAACTATAGAACATTCCAGCAGTGAGCGACTTCCCCGACATTTTCCCAGAAGAGCTACATGGATTACCTCCGCAACGACAGGTCAAGTTCAGAATCGACTTAGTCCCAGGAGCTACCCCAGTAGCCAAGTCGCCCTACCGCTTAGCACCAGCTGAGATGCAGGAATTATCTGGTCAACTTAACGAACTACTCAGCAAGGGCTTCATCAGACCAAGCTTCTCACCTTGGGGAGCACCAGTCTTGTTTGTTAAGAAGAAAGACGGATCATTTCGTATGTGTATCGACTACAGGGAACTCAACAAACTGACGGTCAAGAATCATTACCCTCTGCCTCGCATAGACGATCTATTTGACCAACTGCAAGGGGTACTAGAGGAGGATGTGCCGAAGACAGCCTTCAAAACTCGTTACGGACACTATGAGTTCGTGGTGATACCACTCGGATTGACCAATGCGTCCGCAGTTTTCATGGACCTGATGAACAGAGTATGTCGACCTTACTTGGATCAGTTCATCATCATTTTCATTGACGACATCCTGATCCACTCCCGAAGTAAGGAAGAGCATGGCAATCACCTGCGACAAGTTTTAGGAACTTTACGAACAGAGAAACTCTATGCGAAGTTCTCGAAATGTGAATTTTGGATCCGAAGAGTCGGATTCTTAGGATACGTGGTAAGCGAAGATGGAATCCATGTGGACCCATCCAAAATTAAAGCCATTGAGAACTGGTCAGCACCGAAGACGCCTACTGAAATTCATCAATTTCTAGGCCTCGCTGGCTACTACTGCAGATTCATTCAGAACTTCTCCTGAATAGCGAAACCCCTTACAACCCTGACCTAGAAAGGCGTGGCCTTTAACTGGGAAGAGAAACAAGAAAGAGCATTCCAAACGCTCAACCGAGCCTTGTGCACCGCACCAATACTATCTCTCCCCGAAGGGATAGAGGACTTCGTAGTCTATTGTGATGCATCGAATCAAGGGCTCGGGTGTGTTCTGATGCAGCGAGGTAAGGTCATCGCCTACACCTCGAGACAGTTGAAGACACACGAGGTTAACTACACGACCCACGATCTTGAACTGGGAGCAGTGGTGTTTGCTCTGAAGATCTGGAGACATTACTTGTATGGAACGAAAAGCACTACTTTTACCGACCACAAGAGTTTACAGCACATTTTCGATCAGAAGGAGCTCAACATGAGACAACGACGGTGGGTCGAGCTACTCAGTGACTACGAATGCGATATTTGTTATCATCTGGGTAAAGCCAACGTAGTAGCAGACGCCCTAAGTCGGAAGGAATATTCTGGTCGCAAAGTCAAGTCATTGTCAATAACCATCCATTCACACTTGTCTAAACAAATTCAGGCGGCCCAACTTGAAGCCATGAAACCTGAAAATGTGCCGAGTGAATCCCTCAAAGGAATGGACAAGAATTTAGAAGCCAAGGATGACAGAGCCTTATATTTCATGGACCGGATCTGGACACCGAAACACGGTGGTTTCCGAGACTTGGTCATGACTGAGGCGCACAACACTCGGTATTCCGTCCACCCAGGTTCAGATAAGATGTATCTGGATCTTAAAAAGCTATACTGGTGGTCTAGTATGAAAGCAAAGATTGCTACCTTCGTAAGTAAATGCCTTACTTGCGCAAAGGTTAAGGTCGAGTACCAGAAGCCCTCTGGTTTACTGCAACAACAAGAGATTCTAGAATGGAAGTGGGAGCGGATCACTATGGATTTCATAACCAAGTTGCCCAAGATAACGGGTGGACTTGATACCATATGGGTCATCGTCGATAGATTGACCAAGTCTGCACACTTCCTGCCTATCAAAGAAACCGACAAGATGGAGAAACTTACGAGAACATACATTAGGGAAATCGTACGGCTACATGGTGTGCCTATATCCATTATCTCTGATAGAGATAGTAGGTTCACCTCAAGATTCTGGCAATCACTAAAACATTCCCTGGGAACAAGGCTAGACATGAGCACAGCCTACCATCCACAGACCGACGGACAGAGTGAGAGAACCATCCAAACACTAGAAGATATGTTGCGAGCCTGTGTGATTGACTTTAGGAAGGCATGGGATACTCATTTACCCCTTGTCGAGTTTTCCTATAATAACAGTTATCACACGAGCATCAAGGCTGCTCCATTTGAACCCCTCTACGATTGAAAGCATCTAGAGACCGACAGAAGAGCTACGCTGATAAGCGAAGAAAACCTTTGGAATTTCAGGTGGGAGACCGAGTCCTCCTCAAAGTCTCACCCTGGAAAGGCTTAATACGCTTCGGTAAGCGTGGGAAGCTTAATCCAAGGTACATAGGGCCTTTCGAGATTCTCGCAATAGTCAGCCCCGTAGCATACAAACTCGACCTACCTGACACACTTCGTAACATACATTCTACATTCCACGTATCTAACATGAAAAAGTGTCTATCCGACGAGACTCTTGTAATCCCACTCGACGAGATCGAGATCAACGAGAGCCTCAACTTCGTGGAAGAACCTATAGAGATCATGGACCGTGAGGTCAAGCAGACTAAACAAAGTCGTATCCTGATTGTGAAGGTTCGCTGGAACGCCAAGCGAGGACCGGAATTCACTTGGGAACGCGAGGATCAGATGAAACTGAAATACCCTCAACTTTTCGCTTAGTTACTTGTAACTTCTTATTTGCTTAAATTCTAATTTCGGGATGAAATTCCTTCTAACGGGGGGGATGATGTGACAACCCGAAATTTCCATTCTATACAAACAGTATCAATTCAATAGAAGTTATAACAATCATAGTCGATTTTCTGACTTTTCGTATAAGTTGGTGTAATTTAGGGTTTACACTTCAGTAAATATCAGGAGAGTGGATGCACTACGGTTTTGTGCAACACTGTTATTCCAACACCCTATTATATTGGAAATCATTTTAGGAATAAAAATATTTCTGTCAAAAATATCTCAGGACTATAAATAGATTTCTGAACCAAATTCATTCATTATTCACATTTACAACTAGAGAAAAGCCATTTTCTCTCTCACAGATCTTCGGGTTTTCATCCCAAATAGTGAGTACACTTCTCTAGTTCTTTTATAATGCTTGTTATATGCTTAATAACATAGATTACATGTCAAATATGTGAGATTCGGGAGTTTACCGCCCACGAACGTTCTTGGGGAGTAAACTCCAAAACGAAGCTTAAAGGCTATCTAGTCCCATTTCCTTGATAACTAACTAGCTTAGGATATTATGTATGCATATTTGAGACTAGAAAACAATCAAAAACACCTAGTTTAGGGTGTTCACGGCCCAAGAACTTCTTGGACCGTGAACTCCAAATTCAAGGGCCAAAAATGTGTCCTAATTACTCCTAAGGCTTTAGACTTTAATACCCATTTAATCCTAGCTAATTTATGGACTTTTAGACATCAAGAACACCCCTTAAAGGGAGTTTATGGCCAAGGAATTACTCTTGGTCCGTAAACACCAAGTAAGGGCACCAAAGTGTGCTTAGGGTCCTCTTTAGCCTTAAACAAAAGCCTAGAAGTTACCCTACTTGTGCAAGAGACTTGAAAGAATTAAAACACCCATCCCTTGAGAGTTTACGGTTGTAAACTCCAAAAGAAATGGTCTTTTGGCCGTAAACTCCTCAAAGGAGTATTTTAAGGCCCTAAACTACCCAAAGGATTAAACTTCCAAGCAAGGCTTATTCTAGAAATCAAACAACACTTCAAAACACCAAAAACCACCAAGATTTGAGTTCACGGCCGTAAACTCAAGGGTTTACGACCGTAAACTCCTTGTGTGGAGTTTATTGAGTAGTAAACACTTATACAAGGTCCTTGGAAGCTTTAAACCCCTTTAGCCTTGTCCCATAACAACCTAGAAGCAACCCTTAGGACCTATAACACTTATACAAAGTGTTTACATGTTCCTAAGTTCCCAACTTATTTCATTAAGTTATTATTTGGCTAATTAGTTATATATATGTTCATTATATGATAACTAGGCTCATGCGTGTGAACAAGTCTCCGTTTGCCAGCTAGCACGGTATCCGATACTTCAATCCAATCCACTCACCACAAGTGAGTTCATACCCCTTTAATTAACCTTTGAAATACTTTTAAATGTTTTAAATACTTTATGGGGGGGAATACAAGTTAAATGCTTATAGTTATTGCATCAATCACATGTGATTACATAAATCACATGCGATTAATAACTAGAAAACCAATGATTTTATCACAGTTCAAACTGTTTATCAAACTGTTTTACTTCAAAATGTTTTACAAACTCTTTTACTTATCAAATGCTTTTATTAAACTTTGTTTTACTTCTTATAAATTGCATGCCCATATATGTATAGATATATAAGAAATGTTTAATGGGCTTAGGAAGGCCATCCGCCCTATTTCCTTTTTCTCGATTTAGATGTTGTCTGGTGGGATTTCGGGTAACCGTCCGAAGGTCGTCGTTTCAATATTAGTTATATATCAAATATACATATATACACATAAAAGTACTTCCATATTCATACTTATCAGTACATCATCAGTAAGTTACCATTGGGGTAACATAGGATCATACTACTACAATTTCTAGATAAATGAGTCAGTTCAATCATGAGTCAATACTTATTACTACGATTACTTATACAACTATACTAGAAAGAGAACATATACAACTCTACTAGACAGAGAACATATACAACTATACTAGAGGAAGAACATAGACAACTATACTAGAACAGTTCATTACATTACATATACAAGAATACGTTAACAATTGTGATCCACTATATCGGAGCATGCCTTAAATGTCATGGCCCGAGTTGTAGCCAGAATTCTCTTGGAGGGAGAGCGTGAGTTTGCATATAGATCTATAGTGGATTGACTATCCTACACCTTGCTGCTAGCTACAGCTGGACCTGCAGGTCTGTGGGTGCCAAACGTCATTCCGTTATTACGACCATTCGTATGTCGTTGTTACCAGTCGATAGTATGGTGCAATTTATCACATGATACCTTAATATAAATCCGGTTTAAGGTAGTTAGTACAGCAGTAGTTCCTATAATACAACATTACAGTACTACAATAATTTACCCATTACATACTTTTAGTGATTGTTTCACTTAAACTTTAATGTACAAACTATATTTTGTAAAATGATAGTTACACTTGGGAAATTACACACTTTTACAATAAACGAGCATACAAAACAGTTAAGCCTTGGTAGAAGGCTACTTTAATAGAAAATATAGGTTTTTCTAAGAGATTCAAACTTGTATAAACACTTACAAACATTTACTTACATTTTACAAACTTACACTTGATACATGTTCAAACGTTTTTGGATGACAAATACTGACACTAAAATACTTATGAACTCACCAGCTTAATGCTGATAAACTCTTTCAAAATAACATGTATTCTCAGGTGATCATTCGACAGGTATCAAGGCCAGCTTTTGAGAAGATGGAGCGCATCCAAGACTCATCTTATTATTTTGAATTACATTATTTTTGGTGTCTATAACTATACAGAACACGCTTGTATTAAAATTATATATTTAATGCAATGGATGATGTTGTTTGCTTATTTACATTTACTGTGTTGTGATACTTTACATGACGTCCTTCGCCCCAGAACGTTTCCGCCGTTCTTGGTTTTGGGGTGTGACACCCTAGACCCTTGCTTTGATTATTTTTAAACTTTAGTTGTTTTTCAATCATGGATGCCACTACCTTACTTGACACATCAAATTTCTTAAAGTTGAGTTCAGCATCTTTATATTTGGCTTTTAATGCATCATGTTCGGTAGTCATGTTAGCAAGTTGTTCCTTAACATATTTATAATTTTCAGATTTATTGCTATATTCTTCTTGAAGTTTTCGAAAGTCCTTAATTTTCACATCTAGTTGTTCTTTTAGGGGTTTTTGGCCTTTCCTAAGTGTATAGCCTTCTTATTTAAGGTCCTCATTTTCCCTTTTCAGTAAATTATTTTGTTCACGAAGAAATTTAATCATAGCTTCACAAGTTTGAGAGCATGAAACCTCATTAACCGGAATGTTTGAAGAACTCATTGTTTATCAAAAGATCCCTTTGATTAAAAACTCAAAAGTCAAACTTAAGTTTAAAAAGTCAAACTAGATAACTTGAAAGTTAAACAAGGAAGTCAAAGGTCAATCGGATTCACTTTGATGGTGTGGAATCCCAATCAAAGTGAATAATGCAAGATATAAGATGAATAAGAACACAAATAGCTAACCTTCAATGCACACTATTATCATTCAATAGTCGGGTACACCAAATTCACTCTTACACACTTTTCTCTCTTCTTTCTCTCCAAAAACGTGTTCTAAGCAATATGGCAGCCCCTAGAACGTCCAACACCCTATTTTAGGCTTAGATAACACGATTTATACCAATACCTAACATCCAAGCTGAAGCACAAAACTCAAACAAAACAGTATAAGGCCTAACTGAAATCACATGCGATTTCAGTCTAATTAACACCAAAACATGGTGTTTTCTGTCCAAGACCAATAACTCTAATAGCTTAAGAAAAGCAAAGTATAAACCATAAATTATCATCTAACAGTACGCACGAAGCCTAGTGAGTTCTCCAAAATGCCACACATATCTCATTATCCTCTCATGGCTATTCTCAAATAAGACCATCTTGTCAATGTGTCTCAGTGGGACCCTCCAGTCCCACAACTCGGGTGGACCCTCCGGTCCTAACTCAGTAAGCTAAGAATAATACACATCACAAATCACAAATACACAATGAAGGATATCACAATACTCAATATAACACATAAGACCCTCCGCTCACACAAAGATTACCACTCTAGGTAAAGTATAGTGAGAAAACTCACCTCAGAAGCAAGCAAGTAAATAATCTAGTACATGAATCTCGAACTAGCCTCCGCCTAATCACATAAGATAATTGTCTCTAATTAACATTTAAGTCACGACTCTAAATAACTAAGTTATTCACTCTCTCTCTCTCTCTCTCTCTCAAACTCTTGGAATAGGTAAAAGAACATTTTACCCCTCCATGGTCCCCATAACCCCTACCTTGTCCAAACCCTAAAGTCAACAGAAGTCAACACTCGAGTCAAATGTCCATGTTGACCTGACTCGTCGAGTGCGTCTATCTGACTCGCGGAGTGCCCCTTGTTCCTTCAAAACATCGCAAAAACCCAACTTAACTCGTCGGGTTGACTCATCAACTCGTCGAGCTACCCTTATCCAGACTCATCGGGGGAAAACCCTAGCCGACTCGTCGAGTCAGCTCATTCACTCATCGAGTCCCTTAAGTCAAGTTCTCATTCAGACACTTTAAGGCAGAAACCATGTCCCATGCTCCAGGTCTGACTTTGTAAGGCTCGATTATGACCTAAAGATTCAATCTTTACATTCATGTGTGGCATATTTGCTCCATAATGCCAATTCAAGCCCTAACAAGGGTTAGATCTCTTATCTCTAGGTCTACAAAGTTCGGGTCTTTGGACTCACAAGACCTCCTACACTCCATATTTGATGTTTAAACCTTAAATAATGCTCAAAGGACTCAAATGACACCAAAGGGATGAGAGAAAACCCTATAAACTCCCTAAACCAAGATCTTATAACGAAATGATCAAGTTAGCATCTTTTTACCTCCAACTGAAGCAAAACTCTGTTGAACCACTAGATCCAAAGCCTCCTCTTGATCCAAGCTTTGATACTCTCCTCTTTTCCTTCAAAACTGCACTAATAACCACAACATTAGCTCATCTCTCACTCTCTAGCTCAAGTGGACAATTAGGGTTTCTCTCAAGGGTGTAAGTTGACTGGTGAGGCGGAAATGAAGGATTAAGGCCCCTTAAATAGTCACAAGCCCGGGAATTTAGGGTTTCATCACTCAGTGCCAACTCGTCGAGTTAGCTTTCTGACTCATCGAGTCGGTCATTAAACCCATGTGCTCAAACCAACTCTACTCGACGAGTCGGGCATACAACTTGTCGAGTCACTCATTAAATCCTAATATATATATATATATATATATATATATATATATATATATATATATATATATATATAATACTCGAGAGTCGGTATGTTACAAATACTCATCAAGGTTGGAGCTTTATACCTCCAAAAGATGTACAAAGGGAAGCAAATGTTGGATCCAAGGCCTTGAGTGAAACACCACAACCTCAAGGTTCTTCCTTCTTCTTTAAAAGCTCCAAAATGACACCAAAAGAATCTTCAAGCTTCACAAGACACTCACACACTTTAGGGCTTCGAAATAAGGAAGGGGTAGAAGATAAGAGGATGCATGGGGCCATAAATATACTTAAATAGCGTCCAAACCTATCACACCCCAAAACCAAGAATGGCGCAAACGTTCAGGGTAGGAGGACGTCATGTGAAGTATCATAACAGTGTAAAGTAGTAAACAAGCAACAACATCATCCATTGCATTAAATGTAAAGTTTTAATACATGTGTGTTCTTTGATAGTGATAAGACACCAAAATATGTAATCAAAGTAAAAGACGAGTCGTGTTTGTGCTCCGTCTTCTCGAAACCTGGTCATCGTACCTGTCTACTGGTGACCTGAGAATACAAGTTATTTTGAAAGAGTAGATCAGCATAAAGCTGGTGAATTCATAAGTATCTAAGGGTGCGTTTAGTTGCGGAAATTTTACGGAAAAAATTTCCAAGAAAAATGAGAATTTTGAAAACGGTTTAGTTCGTCTATTTTTCTAAATTTTTCACGGAAAATGAAAATTTTCCGTTTTCTAAAATTACAAAGAAGTTGGAAAATTTTGGAAAACTTGTAATCATTGTTTTCCACATTTTTCTAATTCCAAAATTTTTCTATAAACACACAACCACTCCACCCCATCCACCTCTACCTACCCCCCCACACCACATACATACATACCCACCCCCACACACACCCACCCACACACACACACACACATACACCAACCCACAAACACACACACATACATACCCACTCACACACACATAGATACCCACCCACACACACCCACCCACAAACACACACATACATACCCACCCATACACACACACAAACACCAACCCACACATACACATATACATACCCACCCACACACACACACACACACATACATACATACCCCCACAAACACACAAACACACACTTGCACCCCCAACCACCCAACACCATCACAACAATCACCAACCTACCATCACCACCACCACCACCACTAACCCTTCACTAGCACCACCACCACCGCTGCCACCTGTGATCACCACCACTAACACAATTACCGCCGCCACCACCATCGCCTGTCATCACCACCACCGCCGCCGACCCACTACCGTCACCGCCCCCACCCACACCTTACCACCGCTACCATTTTTTAGAAATGAAAACCGATAGAAAAATATACATCTAAACACGTATAATTTTCTAAAACTGAAAATGAAAAATGAATAAGTTTAACTAAACGCGTTTTCTAAATTTTTCAATGAAAAATGAAAACGCAAAACGAAAATCGAAAAGGGAAAACAAAAAAAGGAAAATGAAAATTGTTTTTCCGTAACTAAACGCAACCTAAGTGTCATTAGTTTGATTTGGAAAGTTGTTTTGAATGTCATGTAAATCTTTTATATGAAACATTTGATATAAGTGTGAAAACCCTACAAAATCCCATATTTCCTACTAGTTATAAAAGTAGTCTTCTACCAAGACCCGAATGTTTTGAAAGTAGTCTTCTACCAAGACTTGAATGTTTTGCTCTAACAAAGATGGTTTTTTCCCTGTATGACTACTATTAGCAATATATAGTCTACCTCATCATTTATGTGAACGTATCACAAAATAAAAGTAATAGGGAAAATATAGCCATATAAGTATTATCCTTTTGTATCAAGATAAACCTGACATCGCGACTGCCGAATAGTATTAACCTTGAACCTCCATAGATGTTCATTTTCCTCTGTAGCTAACAGCAGGTTGAAGGAATGGTTAGTCCCGTAAAGGTACCCCTAGTATAAGTATTAATCGTAGGCATCCGTAGATGTTCATTACCTCTGTTGCTAACAGTTGGGTGTCGGAATGGTTAGTCTCGTATGATATCCTTTTGCACTAGGATAGACAGAACTAATCTACACGTATAATATGTAATATTATCTAGGTACAAGTATCCATGTAAGTGTATCTCTTCATATAGCATTTAGTATAGACTCGTGAATGAACTAACTTTGGTGTAATTCCTTGTAATAGGAATAATGTTTTGTATCCCCTAAACTATCCCTATAATAGTTTATTGGAAGGTTTATTGGAATGTACTTGCTACTCAAGAGCGTTGAACTGAATGAAGGATGAAAGCTATCATATCTGTACATATAACTAAGCAAAATAAGTAGTTACAAATAACTAAGCAAATAGGTAGTTACAAATAACTAAGCAAAAAGATGAGGATATTTCAGTTTCATCTGATCCTCTCGTTCCTAAGTGAATTCAGCTCCTCGCTTGGCGTTCCAGCGAACCTTCACTATCGGGATACGACTTTGTTTCGTTTGCTTGACCTCTCGGTACATGATCTCTACTGGTTCTTCCACGAAGTTGAGGCTCTCGTTGATCTCGATATCATCAAGTGGGATTACAAGAGTCTCATCGGACAGACACTTTTTCAAGTTTGAGACGTGGAAGGTAGAATGTACGTTACTGAGTTCGTGTGGTAGATTGAGTTTGTAAGTTATGGGTCCGATTCGGGCAAGAATCTCGAAAGGCCCTATGTATCTTGGGCTTCCCACACTTTCCTAAGCATATCAAGCCCTTCCAGGGTGAGACCTTCAGTAGAACGCGGTCGCCCACTTGGAATTCCAATGGTTTCCTTCGCTTGTCAGCGTAGCTTTTCTCTTGGTCTCTAGAGGCTTTCAATCATTCACGAATTTGAACGATCTTCTCTTTCGTTTCCCGAATGATCTCCGGACCCGTGAGAGTGATTTCGGGAACTCGTCCCTTAGCTAACTGGGTATCACCCACCACAGCCCAACACAGAGGGGATCTGCACTTTCGGCCATAGAGGGCTTCGAAAGGAGCTGCCTTTATGCTAGTGTGATAATTGTTGTTGTAGGAAAATTCTACAAGGGGTAAATGAGTATCCCAAGCTTTCCCAAAGTCAATCACACAGGCTCGCAACCGTCAACTTGTTCAACTCCCGGTAATCGATACACATCCGGTGCGAACCATCCTTTTTCTTGATGAACAAAATCGGCGCTCCCCAAGGTGAGCTACTCGGTCGAATAAACCCCTTTCCCAACAGCTCCTGAAGCTGCGAGGATAATTCCTGCATTTCCGGTGGAGCGAGACGATAAGGCGCCTTGGCGATGGGCGCCGCTCCAAGAAACAAATCGATACGGAACTCCACTTGCCTTTCCGGAGGCACACCCGGTAACTCTTTGGGGAACACATCCGAAAACTCGCATACAACAGGAACGTCATCAATCGAATTGGGCCTCCCCATGGCCACTCGAGTATCCATCACGTAGGCTATGAATCCATTGCAGCCCTGCTGCAAACTCTGCCTTGCCCTGGCAGCCGAACAAAACGCCGACCCACACCGGGTCCCCTCGCCGTAAACCGTAAGCACTCCCCCACTAGGGTCTCGAATCGTCACCAGCTGCCTCTCGCAGTCAATGACTGCCCCAAACTTACTCAACCAGTCCATGCCTACGATAACGCAGACATCCCCCATAGCTATAGGAACCAAGTCTATAGGGAACTCGACCCCAAAAATCTCAAGCACGCATCCTCGAATAACATCAGTGGCGTATACCGCTTTCTCATCTGCTATAGAAACTCACAGGGGTCGACTCATCACCTCCCGATCAATACCGATGTGCTGGCTAAAAGCAAAAGATACAAAAGACCGAATCGCACCCGAGTCAAATAATACCAAGGCAGGTACAGAATTCACAAGAAAAGTACCTACGCATATCATAATATAAGCACAATATCTCAACGTAAAAGTAAATACATGAAAGAACACATACCGGCTACGACATCAGGTGCCGTGTGGACCTCCTCCGCAGTCAACTGGAAAGCTCTCCCACGAGCCTTCGGAGCCTTGGCCTTCACTGGCCGAGTCTCGGTAACCCTGGCAGCAGGCGTAGATCCTTGGCGAAGCTGGGGGCACTCGGCCTTCCGATGGCTGGTCTGGTTGCAATGAAAGCAAACCATGAATCCCTTGGGGCAATCCCTAGCAATGTGCCCCTCCTTGCCACACTTGTAGCAAGCACCCGATCGACATGCCCCCTCGTGACTCTTGTCGCACTTTCCGTAAGTGCGGCCCTTCTGACCTACGGATCTCGAATCGGCGGACTAGGTCCGCTTGGCTGTCGGCTGAGACTGAGCCGGCCGCCGATCCACCCGTTGAGCGGCCGCCGATCCACCCGTTGGGTCTCAGCCTCCTCCCTGGCCTGGGTCTCAAACTCGATCTCACGCTTCCTGGCATTCTCCTGAAGCTCAGTAAAAGTCTGATATGACGAGTTCGATACGAACTCCCGGATATCCCTCCTCAGCACTCCCAAATACCGACTCATTCGAGCCTGCTCCGTGGACACCTGCTCTGGGCAGAACATCGCCCTCTCATGAAACTTCCGTGTGATCACCGTGACAGAATCATTACCCTACTTGAGGGTCAAGAACTCCTGAAACAACCGTTCCCTCTCCACCAGGGGAATGTACTCGTCTCTGAACATAGTGGTAAACCTCTCCCAAGTCACAGCTAAAACCTCTGCCAGAGTGAAGTTCGCCGTCACGAACTTCCACCAATCCTTTGCTCCCAGGTGGAGCTGGTTCAAGGCGAACCGTACCCTCAGATGCTCTGGACATGAACAAGTGTAGAAGCATCCCTCGATATCTGCAATCCATCTCATCGTAGCAATCGGACCATGTGTCCCGTCAAACTCAGGTGGCTTCGTGTTGCTGAACTCCCGGAACAGTAACGAGTCACCTCCCTGTGGTCCGGTAGCGGCCACAGCTGTGGTAGCTGCAGCGGCTGCGGCCTCAGTCAACGCGGCGTACCGCTCATCAAATGTCTCCATCAGTGTGGTCTTAATAGACCCAAACATCTCCGGAATCTCAGCCCGGATCGCTACAGCCACCTCCTCATGAATCATCTGACGAAGCTCCTCGTCAGTCACACTACTCGTACCGGGTCTGTGGCGTGGTCCAACCATGATGTCTCTAAAATACAACATAAAAATATCAGAGACTCTATCGAGCATAATCGCACTCGATAACGCAGCCCTACTCAGTCTCTGATACCTAGGGATTCTTACTTGGGTTGCCCACTGACCCGGTGTCTTCAGTAGTACGGGCCCAATACTACCGACTACACCGCATCAGCATTCACCCGAAGTCCTCCTCCCTAAACCCCGGATCCTGAATACTCCATTCTTGCCATGCACTAGCTACTCACTCGCTCTCAAAGCACCTCATAGAAGCAGGTTTCCCTAGACTAAGGCATAACAGATCAGGCCACTCTAGTCCTAATATGAATACCTAGTCTACTAGCATGCGTATCATATCATATCATATCTCATCACTCATATTGTAAGAGTATTTTGGGGATTTTACCGTTTGGGCGCTGGCTGACCGTACACACTCCTTCTTTGGTTTTTTCAAAAATCACTTATCAAATTTTATTGATTTATTAATTAAAATTTCTCAAATCCCCAGTTTGAGTTCAGTTACGCCTAAAGGTGTACCCGAATCCCTCAAACCAAGGCTCTAATACCAACTCGTAACAACGTAACTTTTTAAAACCAATTTTTCATTTTTACGAACATCAAAACATCGAGTAATAATTTAAATTCCAATGTAAACAATATTGTCGTGACCGATTACATCACATAGATCAAAAAAATAGTTTTCCTTGAGTATGTGTACGATCACGTCGGCACCTTCCCACGGTCCTCGCTAGTACCTGAAACACATAACACAACAACTGTAAGCATAAATGCTTAGTGAGTTCCCCAAAATACTACCTACGCACATACGCCTTTCCAGGCCCTGACCTTCCGGTCCATGTGTCTCAGGGGACTTTTGTCCCGACTGGGTAAACCTTCCGGTCCTACCCACGTCAACCTTACGGTCCACATCACAACGCCTTCCGGCCCGTGACATATTCGCCTTCCGGCCCATAACATAATGCCTTCCGGCCCATATCAAGCATATCATACATGGCACATATAACGATTAACTTATCACACATAATGCATATATCTCATATCATATTCGACCTTCCGGTCACCCAGTCAAACCCTTCCGCGTACAGTATAGTGAGAAGACTCACCTCGTATATCTCGATAACTCGCGAACCCTGGAAATCACTCGTGCTCGAACCCCCGAGCTATAATCCCCCTATAACATCATATATTTCTAATTAATACTTTTACCACTAAGGTTGACTGTCCCTATCAAGTCAACACTAGTCAAATCTGGTCAACGGTCAATTTGACCAGACTCGGCGAGTGCACAAGAGCGACTCAGCGAGTCTAAGCGTTTTCACCAACTCTCTCTAGGATTCTCTTTTGACACGTCGAGTACTCCTCTGACTCGACGAGTTCCACCTGGTCATGAATCGCGGGGCCACCGCGACTCAACTCGCCGAGTCGCAAGGACAACTCGGCGAGTTCCAGCTCGACTCAGTCCACCTGTCAAACCCTCTCTAACTCTCCGTGACTCACTGAGTCAACCACAACTCAGCATGACCACTCACTGAGTGGTTAAGGACAATCTTCATGCTACTCGCCGAGTATGTTCTTCAGACTCGGCGATTCCATGCTATGCATCAACTCAATCTTGCTTCTAAGGTCAGATCCGCTCCATACATTCATAGATCTGGCCCTCCCAAGCTCATTTATCACGTAAAGTCACAGTCTTGGCTACCATGCAACACTTACAAGGCTCTTTTTGGGGAAATGACCTCTAATATGGCAACCCTAGTCTCCAACCCAAAAGGAAGGACATAAAGCATAGCATTTGGGACTTTCTGGACCTGCTAAGGTCCAGATCTAGGTACCATATCTCCATGGGACCTCTCACACTTCAATTACCAAGCAAATAAGGCAAGAAGAAACCCTAGATTTGACCATCTCAACAAAAACACGGAAATAAGCTCTGAAAGATACCTCAAGAAGCTTCCCTTGGCGAAATGGAAGTAGATCCAAGCTCCCAACTCTTCTAGCTTGACTTTCCCCCTTCCTTTCTTGCAAATACACACAAATTTGGTGAACAATAGCCTCTTATCTCACTGACAGGAACCCTTAGCTGCTTTGGTGCTCTCAAGGATCAAGGTGGTTGCAATGAAGGGCTATAAGGTCCTTTAAATAGAGCTTAGGACCGGAAAATTAGGGTTTCATCAAACAGCGCGGACTCGCCGAGTCCATCCCTTGGACTCGCAGAGTCCATGCGCGAACCCGCGTCCAGAACTGCGACCCTACTCAGTGAGTTCGAGCTCCAACTCGCCGAGTCCCCTCACAAAACACCAAAAAATATGCGAATAAAAGATACCTGGAAATCCGAGCTGTTACAATTTTCCCCCACTAGAACTAGACTTCGCCCTCGAAGTCTCGCTCTACAAATAGCTCCGGATGTTGCTCACGCATCTCATGCTCCGGCTCCTAGGTCATCTCTGAACCCTTCTGATGCTGCCACTGAACCAACACCAGGGGTACCTCCTTGTTCCTCAAAACCTTGATCTTCCGATCTCTGATGGCCACTGGTCTCTCGGCATAATTCAGACTCACATCTACCTGAATATCCTCTAATTGAACCACTGCCGAGTCGTCGGCTATACACTTCCTCAGCTGCGACACATGAAAAGTGTCGTGAATCTGCCGCAACTCTGCTGGCAAATCCAAACAGTAGGCTACCCGGCCTACCCTCGCGATCACACGGAAAGGACCAATATATCGGGGGCCCAACTTGCCCCTCTTCCTGAATCGAATCACTCCTTTCCAAGGAGAGACCTTCAGGAGTACAAGATCGCCGACATGAAACTCAAGCTCGAAACGGCGTCTGTCTGCATAACTCTTCTGTCAGCACTGAGCGGTCAACAACCTCTGCCTGACCTGCTGAATCTGCTCGGTCGTCTGGAGTACGATCTCCGTGCTACCCATCACCAGCTGCCCCACCTTACCCCAGCAGATGGGGGTGCGACACCTCCGCCCATACAACAGCTCAAAGGGTGGCATACCAATGCTCGAATGATGGCTGTTGTTATACGAAAACTCTGCTAAAGGTAGATAGGTGTCCCAGCACCCTCCGAAATCCAAAACACATGCTCGGAGCATATCCTCAAGCGTCTGAATCGTTCGCTCGCTTTGTCCGTCCGTTTGCGGGTGGTATGCGGTACTGAAATGCAGTCTCGTACCCAACTCCTCAAGAAACTTCTTCCAAAACCTGGAAGTAAAACGCACATCACGGTCAGAAACAATCGACATCGGAACCCCATGTCGTGATACCACCTCCCTCACGTATAATTTTGCCAACTTCTCCGCAGAAGAGCTCTCGCTGATGGCTAGGAAATGAGCGCTCTTCGTCAATCTATCCACGATCACCCAAATCGCATCGACTCCCCTCGCAGTCCGTGGCAATTTGGTGATAAAATCCATGGTAATTTGTTCCCACTTCCATTCGGGAATATCTAGCGGCTGCAATTTACCGTGCGGTCGCTGGTGCTCGGCCTTGACCTGCCGACAACTCAAGCATCTCTCAACAAACCATGCAACATCCCTTTTCATACAGGGCCACCAATTCTCCTTCCTTAGGTCCAAATACATTTTCGTAGCCCCGGGATGAATCGAGAATTTCGATCGATGCGCTTCCTCCATCAAAATAGCACACGCACCGCCCACAAATGGTACCCAAATCCGACCGTGAAAAGTCATAAGCCCTCGACCATCCGTGACGAATCCTGATACCTGAAATACAACCCACTCCCTCTTCTGGTTTTCTGGTCTCGCAGCCTCAGCCTGAGCTCCTCGAATCGAATCCAAAATCGGGGTCATTACCGTCAACCTCATACAGGTATCTCGAATCGGGGCGCTTTCCGCCCTACTGCTCAATGCGTCGGCTACCACATTAGCCTTGCCTGGGTGGTACAGGATCTCACAATCGTAATCCTTCACCACATCCAACCACCTCCTCTGTCGCATATTCAGATTTGGCTTATCCATCAAGTACATCAGGCTCTTGTGGTCCATGTAAATGGTACACCGAACCCCATAAAGATAATGCCGCCAGATCCTGAGGGCAAACACCACAGCCCCCAATTCCAGGTCATGGGTGGGATATCTCGACTCATGAGGCTTCAACTGCCTCGAAGCATATGTTATCACATGACCCCTCTGCATAAGCACCACCCCCAAACTCGATATAGATGCATCACAGTACACCACAAAATCCTCCATCCCTTCTGGGAGTGCGAGCACCAGAGCCTCGCACAATTTCTGACGAAGCGTCTCGAATGATGACTACCGCTCTGGTCCCCATGAAAAAACGGCACCCTTCCGGGTCATTCTAGTAAGTGGCACAGCAATCTTGGAGAAATCCTTGATAAACTTGCGATAATATCCATCTAAACCCAGAAAACTCCTGATCTCAGTGGGCGATCTCGGCACCTCCCACCTCAATATCGCCTCAATCTTGGCCGGGTCGACCAATATCCCTTTCTCGTTAACAAGATGCCCGAGGAACTGGACCTCTCGTAACCAGAAATCACACTTGGAGAATTTTGCATACAGCCTCTCCGATCTCATTTCCCCAAGAATTTCCCTCAAATGTTCCTCATGTTGATCCCTAGACCTCGAATACACCAAAATATCATCAATGAACACGATCACCGACCGATCCAGCATCGGCCGGCACACCCGGTTCATAAGATCCATGAACGCATCCGGGGCATTGGTGAGCCCAAAAGGCATCACCACAAACTCATAATGTCCATAACGAGTTCTGAAGGAGTGTTCTGGATATCTTCCTCCCGAACCCTCATCTGATGATACCCCGACCTCAAGTCTATCTTGGCGAACCAAGATGCCCCCTGCAACTGATCAAACAGATCGTCGATCCTAGGTAATGGATACCGGTTCTAAACCATCAACTTGTTCAACTCCCAGTAATCGATACACATCCGGTGCGAACCATCCTTTTTCTTGACGAACAAAATCGGCGCTCCCCAAGGTGAGCTACTCAGTCGAATAAACCCCTTTCCCAACTGCTCCTGAAGCTGTGAGGATAATTCCTACATTTCCGGTGGAGCGAGACGATAATGCGCCTTGGCGATGGGTGCCGCTCCCGGAACCAAATCGATACGGAACTCCACTTGCCTTTCTGGAGGCATACCCAGTAACTCTTCGGGGAACACATCTGAAAACTCGCATACAATAGGAACGTCATCAATCGAATTGGGCCTCCCCGCAGCCACTCGAGTATCCATCACATAGGCTATGAATCCATTGCAGCCCTGCTGCAAACTCTGCCTTGCCCTGGCAGCCGAACAAAACGCCGACCCACACCGGGTCCCCTCGCTGTAAACCGTCAGCACTCCCCTACTAGGGTCTCGAATCGTCACCAGCTGCCTCTCGCAGTCAATGACTGCCCCAAACTTACTCAACCAGTCCATGCCTACGATAACGCAGACATCCCCAATAGCTATAGGAACCAAGTCTATAGGGAACTTGACCCCAAAAATCTCAAGCACGCATCCTCGAATCACATCAGTGGCGTATACCGCTTTCTCGTCTGCTATAGAAACTCGCAAGGGTCGACTCATCACCTCCCGATCAATATCGATGTGCTGGCTAAAAGCAACCGATACAAAAGACCGACTCGCACCCAATTCAAATAATACCAAGGCAGGTACAGAATTCACAAGAAAAGTACCTACACATATCATAATATAAGCATAATATCTCAGCATAAAAGTAAATACATGAAAGAATACACACCAGCTATGACATCAGGCACCGCGCGGACCTCCTCCGCAGTCAACTAGAAAGCTCTCCCACGAGCCTTCGGAGCCTCGGCCTTCACTGGCCAAGTCTCGGTAACCCTGGCAGCAGGCGTAGATCCCTGGCGAAGCGGGGGGCACTCGGCCTTCCGATGGCCGGTCTAGTTGCAATGAAAGCAAACCATGAATCCCTTGGGGAAATCCCGAGCAATGTACCCCTCCTTGCCACACTTGTAGCAAGCACCCGATCGACATGCCCCCTCGTGACTCTTGCCACACTTTCCGCAAGTGCGGCCCTTCTGACCTCCGGATCTCGAATCGGCGGACTTGGTCCGCTTGGCTGCCAGCTGAGACTGAGCCGGCCGCCGATCCACCCGTTGACCGGACTCGGAGAGTGCACTAGAGCGACACGGTGAGTCTAAGCGTTTTCACCAACTCTCTCTAGGATTCTCTTTTGACACGTCGAATACTCCTCTGACTCGACGAGTTCCACCTGGTCATGAATCGTGGGGCCACCGCGACTCAACTCGCCGAGTCGCAAGGACAACTCGGCGAGTTCCAGCTCGACTCAGTCCACCTGTCAAACCCTCTCTAACTCTCCGTGACTCACTGAGTCAACCACAACTCAGCAGGACCACTCACTGAGTGGTTAAGGACAATCTTCATGCTACTCGCCGAGTATGTTCTTCAGACTCGGCGATTCCATGCTATGCATCAACTCAATCTTGCTTCTAAGGTCAGATCCGCTCCATACATTCATAGATCTGGCCCTCCCAAGCTCATTTATCACGTAAAGTCACAGTCTTGGCTACCATGCAACACTTACAAGGCTCTTTTTGGGGAAATGACCTCTAATATGGCAACCCTAGTCTCCAACCCAAAAGGAAGGACATAAAGCATAGCATTTGGGACTTTCTGGACCTGCTAAGGTCCAGATCTAGGTACCATATCTCCATGGGACCTCTCACACTTCAATTACCAAGCAAATAAGGCAAGAAGAAACCCTAGATTTGACCATCTCAACAAAAACACGGAAATAAGCTCTGAAAGATACCTCAAGAAGCTTCCCTTGGCGAAATGGAAGTAGATCCAAGCTCCCAACTCTTCTAGCTTGACTTTCCCCCTTCCTTTCTTGCAAATACACACAAATTTGGTGAACAATAGCCTCTTATCTCACTAACAGGAAGCCTTAGCTGCTTTGGTGCTCTCAAGGATCAAGGTGGTTGCAATGAAGGGCTATAAGGTCCTTTAAATAGAGCTTAGGACCGGAAAATTAGGGTTTCATCAAACAGCGCGGACTCGCTGAGTCCATCCCTTGGACTCGCAGAGTCCATGCGCGAACCCGCGTCCAGAACCGCAACCCTACTCAATGAGTTCGAGCTCCAACTCGCCGAGTCCCCTCACAAAACACCAAAAAATATGCGAATAAAAGATACCTGGAAATCCGAGCAGTTACAGTTTCGGTGTCCAGATCCGATCCGTGAGGTATAAGGCTCCGCCACCCTTGACTTCTACATTCTTATCCGTTCTTCTCAGGGATTCACCTGTCACATTTTTAGGTTTCAAAGCGTCGAGCTGAGCCTCCTTAATTTGCATGGACAAGTGTGAATGGATAGTTAGACTACGTTGGCTTTACCCGGATGATAACGAATTCCGCATTCGTAATCTCTGAGTAGCTCGACCCACCGTTGTTGTCTCATGTTGAGCTCTTTCTGGTCGAATATATGTTGTAGATTTTTGTGTTCTGTAAAGATCATACTTTTTGTACCATACAGGTAGTGTTTCCAGATTTTCAGAACAAATACAACTGCTCCAAGTTCCAGGTCGTGGGTGGTGTAGTTAACTTCATGTGTCTTCAGCTGTCTCGAGGCATAGGCGATGACTTTACCTCGCTGCATCAGAACACATCCGAGTCCTTGATTTGATGCATCGCAATAGACAACGAAGTCTTCTATCCCTTCGGGGAGGTATAGTATTGGTGCGGCGCAAAAGGCTCGCTTGAGTGTTTGGAATTCTCTCTCCTGTCTTTCTTCCCAGTCAAAGGCCACGCCTTTTTGGGTCAGTTTTGTAAGAGGTTTCGCTATGCGGGAGAAGTTCTGAATGAACCTGCGATAGTAGGCAGCGAGACCTAGAAATTGACGAATTTATGTAGGTGTATTTGGTACTTACCAGTTCTCAATGGCCTTGATTTTGGAAGGGTCCACGTGTATTCCCTCTTCACTAACAACGTGACCCAAGAATTCGACTCGTCGGATCCAAAATTCGCACTTAGAGAACTTCGCATAGAGCTTCTCCGATTGTAATGTTTCTAAGACTCTGTGGAGATGTTGACTATGTTCCTCCTTACTTCGAGAGTAGATGAGTATGTCATCAATGAAGACGATAACGAACTAATCCAACTAAGGACGACACACCCTATTCATCAGATCCATGAATACTGCGGGTGCGTTAGTTAATCCGAATGGCATCACTACAAACTCGTAGTGTCCATAACGAGTTCGGAAGGCTGTCTTGGGAACATCCTCTCCTAACACTCGTAGTTGGTGATATCCGGATCGTAGATTTATCTTCGAGAAGTAGTTGGCTCCTTGAAGTTGATCAAATAAATCGTCAATGTGGGGCAAGGGATAACGATTTTTAATGGTAAGCTTGTTGAGTTCCCTGTAGTCGATGCACATGGGAAACGATCCATCTTTCTTGTTGACGAACAAGACCGGTGCTCCCCATGGCAAGAAGCTTGGCCTTATGAATCCCTTCTTTAGAAGTTTGTTAAGTTGACTGGAATGTTCCTGCATCTCTACCAATGTTAGACGATAACGAGACCTGGCTACGAGAGTAGCTCCTGGCACTAAGTCGATTCTGAACTCAACTTGGCGTTGTGGTGGTAATCCTGGGAGTTCCTCTGGAAAGATGTCGGGAAAGTCGCACACCTCTGGGATGTTCTGACTGTCTTTTACTTCTTGACTCGTATCGACGACGTGTGCGAGGAATGCACGATATTCCTTTCGCAAGCACTTCTGAGCTTGGATGCACGAAATGATGCGAAGGCTCGTACTCGGTTTGTCGTCATAGATAACTAAGGTTTCATTGTTAGGAAAGTTAAGATGAACTGCTTTCTCAAAGCACATGATGTCGGTGTGAAGAAGACTCAACCAATCCATGCCGATGATAACGTCGAAACATTTAATTGGGACCGGCATGAGGTCTATCTTGAAAGTATGGCCATATAAAGTTAGAGTACAACCTACGTATATGTAGTTAGTACTTTCCGTTTTCCCGTTTACCATCTCTACAATGAATGATTTATCTAAGGCACGAGGTTTTTGTTTAAGTAGGTGTACAAATTTATGGCTTACAAAACTCTTCTCCGCTCCATTGTCGAAAAGTATGCAAGCATATGAGTTATCGAGGAGAAATGTACCAATAACTATCGTAGGATCAGCTACTGCTTCCTCGTGGCCCATGTCCATAACTCTTCCTACTCCGCCATCAATCCCCACCTTAGGGCAGTTCCTCTTGTAGTGGCCTACTTCGCCACAACCGTAGCAAGCTTGGTCCATACAAGCGTTAGGAACTTGGGCGGTCGGCGCTGCTGGAGTCTTGCAGAAACGGGCAGTATGCCCCTTCCTGTTACAGTTAGAGCACTGCATTTCTTTGCAAGGTCCATGGTGATGGAAGTTGCATTTGTTGCACCTAGGAAGATTACCAGCATATGTTTTTGTTGGTAAGGGGTTTGCAGGGACAACAGGGGTTACCGTGGCAGCATTGATCGCCACAAGTTGTTATCTCTTTGAGGATTCTTGCGAATCCCCTCTTTTCCTCTTGTTCCACCCCTTCTTCTTATTGTCGTTGTTGTTTCCCTTTTGTGGCTGGGGTGTAGGGATTGTTGGGTTCTGGTGTTTCCCGTGATCTATGAGAGATTGTGCCAGCTCCTTGGCGCTGTCAAAAGTCACAGGCTTGGATGCTAACACACTTGACTGGATCTGGGGTGACAGTCCCCAGATATATCTCTCTATTTTCTTGCTCTCAAGAGCAACCATATCAGCGCATAGAATTGCCAGATCACAGAATCTATTCGTATAGGTTGATATGTCGGAACCAACCATTTCTAGAACCCAGAGTTCCTGTTCGAGTTTTTGTATTTCCCCTCGAGGACAGTACTCTCTCATCAGCATGGCTTTCAAGTTTTCCCAGTTGATAGAATTTTCCACCACAATAGTCAGAGACTTACCATGGTTATTCCACCAAGTTAGTGCTCTGTCAGAAAAGGTACAATTAGCAAACTTGACCTTGTTGCCCTCCGGGCAGGCGCAGATTTCATAGATCGCTTCCGTCTTTTCAATCCATTGCCTTATGACCATAACCCCACCAGTTCCATTGAAGTTTCGGGGTTTAGCATTTGTAAAGTCCTTGTAGGTGCATTCCTTGGGATGCCCATGGCTCTCGCCGTGGTTGGAAGGATGTGCACCTATTCCCGATCCACTAGGGACAGGAATATTGATGGCTGACACGGCAGCTGCTACGACTGTTGTGAAAGCTTCCTGGAACATAGTGGCGTCGAAAGGAGGAGGTGGTTGAGGTGGTGGAGGAGGTCGTGGTATCGAAGTTTCGTTAACATTGTTACGCCTTCTACTTCTTCAAGGAGGCATCTTTTAACTATACGTTTAAAAGACATGACAACACAGTAAGAATGAATGAATAATGAGAGTGACTCACGGAGTAACCCTCCATAGTCCAGCAGCACAATTTAATAACACATCTGAATGGATTTGATAGCATTTGCATAGTAAATTCCATATGATTAGATATCTATCAATAATACTGGATTTACATATGTAACAAGTTTAGGAAAAATGGCCGAGAAGTACGCCTTACATCAACCAAGATAGGAAAATTTTGATAGAACTAAAATCGTATCTAGACCTAGCAAGTCTAAGATCTACAAAGATAGGGAATTAGACTAGAGTTTTTACATAACTAGGTTATATCCAAAAAGAGAATTCGATGTGGTTCTATCAGCGACGAGAACTACTAGCATGAGTTCTTGATCCCGACAGTAGGCGTTCTATGTCCCTCATACGCATGTCAGATCTTGCTTGTTGGGCTCGAAGTTCACTGGCTTCAGCTTGGGTTTCAGCAAGTTCTCTCTGTAGAGTTGCATTACGGACCAGAGTCATTTCCTGAGCAGACTCTAGTTGGCGAATGCGGACAGTCTTAACGCTAGAGTTGGCGTCAATTTCTATGATTCGATTGATAGCTACTCGACCTTGTACGTCATTTCGAGAGATCCTACGAACCATGATAGGTAGGACCCTATCAGTTGAACCTCCCTCAATGAGTTTGTAAAACCTTCTGTTTCCGTTGTAAGGGGTAGGTTGACCCTATTCCTGACTCCACCTATTCAAGTTTGTGGCCCACAGAGGTGTGGGTCCTTGAAATGCGGGACGGGGGTTCAGATTTGGGTTTTGAGCAGCTGGAGGTAGGTTGTTGACTTCAAGCTCCGAGTCAGAACTATCAAAGATGCCTTCGGCATAGTGATCATCCAAATGGATTTGATGATCATCTTCTGGTTCTTCCTCTAGCCATCCATCATTGCCTTGGTTTGGGAAGTACAGATCACCGTGGTGAAATCCAGCCATGATATCTACGCGAAAAAAGGGATATAAAAAATAAATAAATAGACAAACTAACTAAGATAATTATAAGATGAGCTTTATCAGTTGCTTCAATACTTGTTTAGTCCATACTAGTTATATGTAGTTAGGATAGGATATACCTTCGAATAAGTGACCCTAACCCTAAGCCCCCAACCCAACGAGGACATGACATAAGGCAAAGATTTCACAGATTCTAAGTCTATGACATCCTAGTACATATAACTTTAGTGTATCCACTAAACAACTATTGACATATTAATAAAAATCTATTTAGTTCTCAAATAAGTAATTACAGCAAGACCAAATACCCCTATGATATTTCTTTGTAGTTGTGTTGGTAAGTTTTTAGACTTGTTGCCACATCACAACTATTCTTAGGCATATGCTAATCACTCCTCGGACCAGCATAGTTGATCAGGCTATGCCACTCCCAATACTGACCATACATCCCCAAGCTTACTTCTGATATTCAACAATCGTAATACTTTTGTTCTTGTCATTGTGACACTGATTTTAGTATGAATCCAAGCACGTATACTTACTTAAATATTTTATTATTTAAAAGTATAAACTCTTAGACAGAGTGTTTTAATCCCAATGTATTTATAGTTAGTATATCTTTTATTGGTTGATATACTATATTCACTATAAACAATGTTCTGATACCAATCTGTCACGCCCCAAAACCAAGAACGGCGGAAACGTTCAGGGGTAGAGGACGTCATGTGAACTATCATAACAGTGTAAAGTAGTAAACGAGCAACAACATCATCCATTGCATTAAAAGTAAAGTTTTAATACATGTGTGTTCTTTGATAGTAATAAGAAACCAAAATATGTAATCAAAATAAAAGACGAGTCTTGTTTGTGCTCCGTCTTCTCGAAACCTGGTCATCGTACATGTCTACTGGTGACCTAAGAATACAAGTTATTTTGAAAGAGTAGATCAGCATAAAGCTGGTGAATTCATAAGTATTTAAGTGTCATTACTTTGATTTGGAAAGCTATTTTGAATGTCATGTAAATCTTTTATATGAAACATTTGATATAAGTGTGAAAACCCTAGAAAATCTCATATTTCCTACTAGTTATAAAAGTAGTCTTCTACCAAGACCCGAATGTTTTGAAAGTAGTCTTCTACCAAGACTTGAATGTTTTGCTATAACAAAGATGGTTTTTTCCCTGTATGACTACTATTAGCAATATATAGTCTACCTCATCGTTTATGTGAACGTATGACAAAATAAAAGTAATAGGGAAAATATAGCCATATAAGTATTATCCTTTTGTATTAGGATAAACCTGACATCACGACTGTCGAATAGTATTAACCTTGAACCTATGTAGATGTTCATTTTCCTCTGTAGCTAACAGCAGGTTGAAGGAATGGTTAGTCCCATAAAGGTACCCCTAGTATAAGTATTAACCATAAGCATCCGTAGATGTTCATTACCTCTGTTGCTAACAATTGGGTGCCGAAATGGTTAGTCTCGTATGATATCCTTTTGTACTAGGATAGACAGAACTAATCTACATGTATAATATGTAATAGTATCTCATCATATAGTATCTAGTTACAAGTATCCATCTAAGTGTATCTCTTGATATAGCATTTAGTATAGACTCATGAATGAACTGAATCTGGTGTAATTCCTTTCAATAGGAATAATATTTTGTATCCCCTAAACTATCCCTATAATAGTTTACTGGAATGTATTTGATGTTCAAGAAGGTTTATACACCCTTGCTACTCAAGAGTGTGGGAACTGAATGAAGGATGAAAGCTATCATATATATATATATATATATATATATATATATATATGTGTGTGTGTGTGTGTGTGTATATATATATATATGATCATAAGTGTATAGATATAGTTTTGATCAAGAAGATGAAAGAGGTTTTGTAGAACATTTAAGAGTTTTGAACAATAAATAACAATGACATGATGTCATTTTATAAAACATTTCAAAAGTAATTCATTTGAAAACAAAATATTTTAAGTCAGAAAACCTTTTCGTGTATCACATTTTGAAGTATGTGAAATCAGTTGGTTGAAAACACAGTTATAAATCACATGCGATTGAATCTATAACATGTTGTTTTCTACTTGTATTCCCCCCCCCCCCCCATTAAAGCATTTAAAATCATTTAAAACATTGATTAAGGGGTATGAACTCACCTGTAGATGCTGGTTTTGATGAACTGAATGATGTAGTATTGCTAGGTGTCAAGTGAAGACTTGTACACACTCAAAGATCCTAGTTAACATATAATCACACATATACGTATCCAATAAGTCTTTAAACTACTAATTGATAATGTTAATACATCCTAGGACATGATAAACACCTTATATAAGTGTTATAAGTCCCAAGGATTGCATCTAATTTGTTGTAGGACAAAGCTAGTTTCACAAGGAAATGAAGGGACTAGGGCACACTTTTGGCCCTTAAAGAAGGGTTTACGGTCCAAGGTGTTCTTGGGCCGTAAACTCTTTGATCTTGGTGTTTCCTCATGATTTCTTGATGTATAGACATATAATAAGCTATATGATACTCTAATATGGAAGCACTTACGATTTGGGAAGAAATACTGAAGATCCTTGGGAGAGAATTGGGTTTTTCTCTTGTTGAAAATGAAACAAATGACTAAAAATGGCTAAGGGCCATATATATATACCCCCATGGGGCTTACGATCGCAAACTCCATGTTTGGGTCGTAAACTCCAATTTCTTGGAGTTATGGAATCTTATTGTTGCATAATAAACCCTAGGGCATCCTCTCTCCTGGTATCTCCTAAAGTGTTAATCATAGAATACTCAAACTTATTCCAAATAGTCTAAAAATTAATGGTAACTGTTCTGACTTCTATTGACTTGATATGTTGTACAGAAGGAAATTTCCGGTTGTCACATCATCCCCCCGTTAGAAGGAATTTCGTCCCGAAATTCGAATTTAAGCAAATAAGTAGTTACAAATAACTAAGCAAAAAGATGAGGATATTTCAGTTTCATCTGATCCTCTCGTTCCCAAGTGAATTCAAGTCCTCGCTTGGCGTTCCAGTGAACCTTCACTATCGGGATACGGCTTTGTTTCGTTTGATTGACCTCTCGGTCCATGATCTCTACTGGTTCTTCCACGAAGTTGAGGCACTCGTTGATCTCGATCTCGTCGAGTCGGATTACAAGAGTCTCGTCGGACATACACTTTTTCAAGTTTGAGACGTGGAAGATAGAATGTACGTTACTGAGTTCGTACGGTAGATTGAGTTTGTAAGCTACGGGGCCGATTCGGGCAAGAATCTCGAAATGCCCTATGTGTCTTGGATTGATCTTCCCATGCTTTCCGAAGCGTATCAAGCCCTTCCAGGGTGAGACCTTTAGTAGAACGTGGTTGCCCACCTGGAATTCCAATGGTTTCCTTCGCTTGTCAGCGTAGCTTTTCTGTCGGTCTCTAGAGGCTTTCAATCGTTCACGAATTTGAACGATCTTCTCTATCATTTCTCGAATGATCTCCGGACCTGTGAGAGTGCTTTAAGAAACTCGTGCCTTAGCTAACTGGGTATCACCCACCTCAGCCCAGCACAGAGGGGATCTGCACTTTCGGCCATAGAGGGCTTCGAAAGGAGTTGCCTTTATGCTCGTGTGATAACTGTTGTTGTAGGAAAATTTGACAAGGGGTAAATGAGTATCCCAAGCTTTCCCAAAGTCAATCACATAGGCTCACAACATATCTTCTAAGGTTTGGATAGTTCTCTCACTTTGTCCGTCGATCTGTGGATGGTAGGTTGTACTCATGTCCAGCCTAGTTCCTAGGGAACTTTGTAGCGACTGCCAGAACCTTGAAGTGAATCTACTATCTCTATCTAAGATAATGGATATAGGAACACCGTGCAGTCGTACAATCTCCCTAATGTAGGTTCTCGTAAGTTTCTCCATTTTGTCAGTTTATGATAAACACAAATAACACGGATTAACTATTCTTTATATATAAAATGTAAAATCCAACCACCACATTCTTAAGATATAGTTATTAAGCAACGTATTAAACACTAAACATTAAACATCTAAAACACCCAAAAATCTATATATAAGTATATAAGTTAAACATTAAACATTACGTGGGTATTTTGGGTAACGATCGATAGAACACAAGACCGAATAAGCAATCGTGCAAGTGGAAAAAAATGTGACTTTTCATATTCAGTTCGGTCCTTTTGGACCGAATAAGTCCTTATACGGGTAACCCGGACCGAATAACCTGAAAACCGAATAAGCCTTATATAGATACTCGAAAACCGAATCGAATTCCTTATTCGGGTCTAATTCAATTTGGTTCGGTTCGGTTTTCTGTTCTGTTCGGGTTTTCGGGCCAAATTCCCATCCCTAATCCAGATGCATCTTATCTGAACCTGGGTGGACGGAATAACGAGTGTTGTGTGCCTCTGTTATGACCAAGTCTCTAAAGCCACCGTGTTTCGGTGTCCAGATCCGATCCATGAGGTATAAGGTTCCGCCACCCTTGACATCTAAATTCTTATCCATTCCTCTCAGGGATTCACCTACCACATTTTCAGGTTTCAAAGCATCGAGCTGAGCCTCCTTAATTTACGTGGACAAGTGTGAATGGATAGTTAGAGTCAAAGATTTGACTCTACGACCAGAATATTCCTTCCGACTTAGGACGTCAGCTACTACGTTGGCTTTACCCGAATGATAACGAAATTCCGCATTCGTAATCACTGAGTAGCTCGACCCACCGTTGTTGTCTCATGTTGAGCTCTTTCTAGTCGAATATATGTTGTAGATTTTTGTGGTCCGTAAAGATCGTGCTTTTTGTACCATAAAGGTAGTGTCTCCAGATTTTCAGAGAAAATACAACTACTCCAAGTTCCAGGTCATGGGTGGTGTAGTTAACTTCATGTGTCTTCAGCTGTCTCGAGGCATAGGCGATGACTTTACCTCGCTGCATCAGAACACATCCGAGTCCTTGATTTGATGCATTTCTCCACCAGAAATGTAGGAGTTATCCTCGCAGCTTCAGGAGCTGTTGGGAAAGGGGTTTATGCGACCGAGTAGCTCACCGTGGGGAGTGCCGATTCTTTTTGTCAAGAAAAAGCATGGTTCACACCGGATGTGTATCGATTACCGGGAGTTGAACAAGTTGACGGTTAAAAACCGATATCCGTTACCTAGGATCAATGATCTGTTCGATCAGTTGCAGGGGGCATCTTGGTTCTCTAAGATAGACTTGAGGTCGGGTTATCATCAGATGAGGGTTCGAGATGAAGATATCCAGAAGACTGCATTCAGAACTCGTTATGGACATTAAGAGTTTGTGGTGATGCCTTTTGGGGTCACCAATGCCCCGGCTGCGTTCATGGATGTTATGAACAGGGTGTGCCGGCCGATGCTGGATCGGTCGGTGATCGTATTCATTTATGATATTTTGGTATATTCGAGGTCTAGAGAGTAGCATGAGGAACATTTGAGGGGGATTCTTGGAGTTTTGAGATCGGAGAGGCTGTATGCCAAATTCTCCAAGTGTGATTTCTGGTTACGAGAGGTCCAGTTCCTAGGGCACCTTGTTAACCAGAAGGGGATATTGGTCGATCCAGCCAAGATCGAGGCGGTGATGAGATGGGAAGTGCCGAGATCGCCCACTGAGATCAGGAGCTTTCTGGGATTGGCCGGCTATTATCGGAGGTTCATCAGGGATTTCTCCAAGATTGTCGTGCCACTTACCAAGATGACCCAGAAGGGTGTTGCATTTTCATGGGGCCCGGAGCAGCAGTCCTCATTTGAGACCCTTCGTCAGAAATTGTGTGAGGCCCCGGTGCTCGCACTCCCGGAAGGGGTGGAGGATTTTGTGGTATATTGTGATGCATCCATATCTGAGTTAGGGGCAGTGCTTATGCAGAGGGGGCACGTTATAGCGTATGCATCGAGGCAGCTGAAGCCTCATGAGTCGAGATATCCCACCCACAACCTAGAACTGGGGGTTGTGGTGTTTGCCCTCAAGATCTGGCGACACTATCTATATGGGGTTCGGTGCACCATATACACAGACCACAAGAGTCTGAAGTACTTGATGGATAAGCCAAATCTGAATATGCACCAGAGGAGATGGTTGGATGTGGTGAAGGATTATGATTGTGAGATCCTGTACCACCCGGGCAAGGCGAATGTCGTAGCCGATGCGTTGAGCCGTAGGGCGGAGAGCGCCCCGATCCGAGATGTTTGTATGAGGTTGACGGTGATGACTCCGATATTGAACACCATATGAGGGGCCCAAGCTGAGGCTGCGAGACCGGAAAACCGAAAGAGGGAGCGGGCTGTCAGGCAGCTATCGGAATTCGTTACCGATGGTCGGGGAATTATGACATTTCAGGGTCGGATTTGGGTACTGTTTTTGGGCGGGACGCGTACTATTTTGATTGAAGAAGCGCATCGATCAAAGTTCTCGATCCATCCCGGGGCTACTAAGATGTATTTGGACCTAAAGAAGTGTTGGATAAGGTGTCTAAGTCCATAACTATTTCTGGTATGTACTTGACCCGACCCGGCATGGTCCATTTGGGTTGCATGGCACCGTGCAATTGGATAGACTAAATGAGAGAAATAACACTTGGAGATTATTAATATATTATAAGTTCTAATATATTAATAATATTATTTGATTAGTTTGATCAAGAATTAATTTAGAATTAATTATGTGATCAAAAGATAACTAATTAAATATATGGGTTGATTATGTAAATCATCCATATCTTGTATAGTGGGCTAAGAGGCTCCATGGATTATCAAGTTGGGTTCCACCCATAGGATGCTCCATGGATGCTCCATGGGAGTTACAAACCCATGGGTCATGGAAATGAAGAGTCGTGACACATTAGGGTTTAACCCTAGATGTGTCAACACTATATAAGAAACATGTTCTCCACCTAAAATCGACAACACTAAGAAACAAGAGGGCTTGGCCGATTTTTGAGAAGTGTGTGTTCTCTCATAAGTTCTTCCAAGATCATTTGGTGTTGTGTGAAGCATTTGAGGCATCACACTTGGGGTGCTAGGCTCACAAGATTTCAAGGAACACAAACAACAACAAGGTAAGTTATTCTATCTATACTTTAAGTTAAAATTGTTCCCCATGTATGCTAGATAGGAATATAGCCTTGGAATTCAACTTTTCATGATAATTAGACAAACATAGATCCAAGGTTATTAGGGTTGCATGTACACTTAGGAAGCGTTAGAATGCTCAAAACCCATCAGTGGTATCAGAGCCTAGGCTTGTTTGCTTTTTATTTGTGCTTAAAAGTTGAAAAAAAAGTCGAAAATCTTGCTGTCTACGAGTGGACTCGTCGAGTCTATAGGGGGGACTCGGCGAGTTCACGTGTATCTTCAACCAACTCGGCGAGTAAATTGATGCACTCGGCGAGTAGGGTCGACTGATTGCAGAATTTCGATTTAGTTGCTGGAAATGAATTAGAAACATTACCCTAAACTGTTTTGGTAATTGAAAAACTTGTTTTTGGTGGTGTAATGTCTTTGCTAATTCATTTACAACAACTAGTTATCAAAATTACAAAGTTTTAAGTGTAATTTATGAATGTGTTCATATTCATGTTCTTGTTCTTATGATGTTTTAGATGATCATAGGAATTATTTGTAACCTATGTGGTAGATTAATTATTGATCATAATGTGTTTTAATGGAGTCCATAACTTGTCCTCAAGTTATGGAAAACCAAGAGTCACACTTGAATTAAAACCATTAAAAGAACACAAGAGTTAGAAAAATGAAGAGTCTTCATTTTATTACTCTATTAAACTCATAAGTTACAAGAAATGAAAAGTTTTGAAAGTTACAAAACTTGCCCTCAAGTTTTGGAACAAATAAAGTTAAGTTAAAACTTTAGTTCCAACCCCTAGAATTTTAAAAGTTAAAATTCAACCCTTATACTTATATTATGATGATTTAATAATTATATATATATATATATGTATAAGAACAAAGTCGTCTTACCGCTAGTACGCCTCATTCACAAAGTCGGTCTATAAGGTGGGTATAAGGTTGTTGCCTATAAAATGGTGACTTAATGGGTGTCTACTCTCACCCACCGCTTGCTTGACTGGTGGAGGGTCGATAGCCGAACGGGTAAGACAAGGACTTATAAACTCTCATTCAAAGTATGATGAATATTATAAAGTAACTAAATGTTTTATTAAATTCCCAATCTTAGTTACTTTAGGAAAATGTGAATAAGGTGCTAATCCATGAAATTACACTTTACACTTTGTCTAAGTCGTTAGTGGAGCGTGTGTGGTTAACCGGCACACTAACTTGGACTTAACAAGGTAGGTAAAGGGTGACTTAAGGTTTATTATAGTATCGGTGGAGCGTGTGTGGTTTACCGGCACATCGATTGAGTGATAAACTTTAAGGGTACCAAGTGATTTGCATGGTTACTTCACACCTCGTTTTGTGATCCTCGGTATCCCAGTCACAAAACTTGGAGGGCACCCTCGAGATTGAAACATGCCTTTGAAAAAGTTCATTGAATCTCAAAGAATCTAGGAATTTCTAAAAACCAATAAAACCTAATGTCTAATATTTCGGTTTTCGTGGTGGAAATTGGTGAATCGTCATTCACCTACCTTTCAAATATGGTATAGCTTAGATTACGGCATACCTCTTCTAAGTTATATTATATTGTGATTGGATCCTAGCCTTAATATTACATTTGGGTGTTTTATTAAGGACTCTCTTAAATCTATACTAAACTTGTTCTCCTCTTTCAGATGTCTTCAAATAATGCTTCTGGCTCGAATCCTAATGGCTCCTTTACTCTTATGAGTCTGTGTGGGAAAGTCACCTTTGATGGATCCAACTTCAATGAATGGATCAGAAACATCAGGATGATTCCCCGCTACGAGGACAAAGAATATGTCCTTGACAAGGAGCTTAAGGAAATTGATGAGTCCACTGCAACTCCCCAGGAGATCGCTGACTTTCATACTCATGAAAGAGATGCAACCAAGGTGGCTTGCATCATGTTGGCCACAATGACATCAGAACTCCAAAAGTCCTATGAGGATTTCTACCCTTATGAAATGCACCAAGATTTGATGGAAAGATACCATCAAAGTGCACGACAAGAGAGGTACGAAATCATCTGCTCCATGATAACAACCATGATGAAGGACGGAGATTCCGTCACGAGCCACATGCAGAAAATGCAAAGGTATGTGGATCGTTTGCTGAAGCTTAATGTGAACTTCCCTGAGGAGCTTGCAATAGATATCATTTTGCACTCCTTACCATCGTGCTATGATCAATTCCGCATGACATATCACATGAACAAGGAAGAGGTCACCCTCAGCAAACTTCAGGGACTTCTCAAGACCGCAGAAACAGGTCTTAAGGGGAAGTCGGTTGCTATCACTCCTACTCCAAACTCAACTCCGGTTTTGGCAATCGGGAAAAGTCGAGGGAGGAAGAGAAAGAGATCTTCGAAGGGTACCAAGGCTCGGACCCTTGATGGCTCTTCTTCAAGTGGAACCAAGAAAGGTTTCATTACTCCTTCTTCTGACCCAAAAGAGGCTGAATGCTTCTATTGCCATGAAAAAGCTCATTGGAAGCGGAACTGCCCAAAGTACCAGCAGGATGTGAAGGATGGGAAAGTCAAACCCAACCATGCAGGTATTTACACTATCATTTCTAATAACTCACCCCATTCTAAATCTTTGGTCCTTGATACCGGTTGTGGTATTCATATTTGTTGTGACTTGCAGGGACTAAGAAGAAGTGAGGATGTGGAGCAAGGAAGAATAAACTTGATCATGGGGAACAGGAAAGCTTCACCTGTCACCAAGATTGGAGTTTATACTTTATCGCTAAGTAGTAGGTTTAGTTTAGATTTGAATAAGTGTTGTTACTCGCCAGGAATGGCAAGAAATATTATTTCCTTTCATGCTTTGTACAAACAAGGGTTTACCTTTTCGTTTAATAATGAAGTTGGTTCTATTGATGCTTTCTTTAATAATGTTCTTTATTTTAAAGCATTACCTTGTGATGGTGTGTATGAAGTTGTGTCTGTTGTAGATAACTTAGGAAATAATGTTTTGTGTATTGATTCTACTAATAATAATAACTTGGATAAAGCATCATTATGGCATTGTCGTCTTGGACATATAAGCAAGAAACACATAGGCCAACTCCAAAAGGATGGAGTCTTGGAGTCATTTGACCTAAAGTCAAATGATAGTTGCGAATCATGCTTACTTGGAAAAATGACAAAGTCACCCTTCACAGGCTCGTGTGAAAGGGGTGAAGGTTTGTTGGACCTTATACACACGGATGTGTGTGGGCCATTCAAACATGCCACAAGGGATGCTAATCGTTATTATTTGACTTTTACTGATGATTACAGTAGATATGGATATGTCTACTTAATCAAGCATAAGTCAGAGACTTTCAAGAAGTTTAAGGAATTTAAACAGGAAGTCGAGAATCAATTGGGCAGGAACATTAAGATGCTTCGATCCGATCGGGGTGGTGAGTATCTTAGTTCAGAGTTCCTCGACTATCTAAGGGAATGTGGGATTGTCTCACAATTGACACCTCCCAGGACACCGCAGTTGAATGGTGTGGCTGAGAGGCGTAATCGAACCTTGTTGGACATGGTTCGTTCCATGATGAGTCGAGCTTCGCTACCAATCTCATTCTGGGGGTATGCCTTAGAGACTGCCGCCCATATCCTTAATCTAGTCCCTACAAAGAAAGTTGCCAAAACTCCTCACGAGATGTGGACTGGTAAAGTACCTAAACTAGACCACATCAAGATTTGGGGTTGTGAGGCTTTCGTGAGACGCGAGACTCATGATAAGCTCGAACCCCGAAGCGAGAGGTGTATTTTCATCGGCTACCCACAGCAATCGTTTGGTTACCTCTTCTACAGACCTAGTGACAATGTGGTCTTTGTAGCAAGAAGAGGAGTCTTTCGAGAAAGAGAGTTTATAAGCCAAGGAGACAGTGGGAGGCAAATTGATCTTGAAGAAATTCAAGAGTCAAGTGGTGAAGGAACTTCAAACTCTAGCCCTCAACTTGAGGAGGAAACTCCTGTTGAACCAATTGACGAATCTGTACCTCTGAGGCGTTCCACGAGAGTTAGGAGTGCACCTAAGCATTACTATGGATTCCATATTACTGCAGAAGGTGAGACACTTATTAGTGATGGAACACTAGTAAGTCAAGATGACCCTAACAGCTACGAGGAAGCCATGGCAGGCCCCGAGTCTGCTAAATGGAAAGAGGCTATGGATAGCGAGATACAATCCATGTATGACAATCAAGTTTGGAACTTGGTTGAGAATGTACCAGGTCGAAAGACTGTAGGGTGCAAATGGTTCTTCAAGAAGAAGACCGACATGGATGGTAAAGTACACACTTATAAGGCTAGACTGGTTGCAAAGGGCTTCTCTCAAATTCCTGGAGTGGATTATGATGAGACCTTTTCTCCGGTAGCCAAGATTAAGTCTATTCGGGTTCTGTTAGCCATAGCCGCATTTCATGACTATGAAATTTGGCAAATGGATGTCAAAACCGCTTTCCTTAATGGAAAGTTGGCTGAAGATGTTTACATGAGTCAGCCAGAGGGTTTTGTCAGCAACGAGTACCCTAATAGAGTGTGTAAGCTTGAGAAGTCCATTTATGGATTAAAGCAAGCACCTCGCAGATGGAATCTTTGCTTTGATGAAAAGGTCAAGGAATTTGGCTTTTCTAGGAGTGAAGATGAATCTTGTGTGTATGTCAAGGCTAGTGGGAGTATAGTTAGCTTTTTGGTATTGTATGTGGATGACATACTACTCATAGGAAACGACATTCCAACCCTGCAGGAAGTAAAGTCCTGGCTTGGAAAGTGTTTCGCTATGAAGAACCTTGGTGAAGCTGCCTATATTTTAGGGATAAGGATCTTGAGAGATCGGAGTAAAAGACTAATTGGACTTAGTCAAAGCACCTACTTGGATAAGGTGCTGAAGAGATTCAGCATGCAGGACTCCAAGAAAGGAGAATTGCCCATCCAGAGTAACGCCAAACTGAGTAAGACACAAAGCCCTAGCACTGAGGCTGAGATAGCACAAATGAGTCGAATACCTTATGCTTCGGCTGTAGGATCGATCATGTATGCTATGACGTGTACTCGACCTGATGTAGCTTTTGCCCTGAGCATGGTTAGCATGTTTCAGGGGAACCCTGGCAAGGCACACTGGACTGCGGTAAAGAATATTCTCAAGTACCTACGAAGGACTAAGGACTGGGTCCTTACCCTCGGTGGGAGTGATGACTTGAGAGTTGTAGGGTATAGTGATGCTAGCTTCCAGACTGATAGGGATAACTTCCGCTCTCAGTCGGGCTGGGTCTTTACCCTAAATGGAGGAGCAATTTCTTGGAAGAGTTCCAAGCAAGAGACAGTGGCAGATTCTACTTGTGAATCAGAGTATATTGCAGCTAGCGAGGCGGCAAAGGAGGCGTTATGGCTGAGGAACTTCATTGGAGACCTTGGAGTTGTACCAGCTATTAAAGAGCCAATGGAAATTTTCTGTGATAGTGAAAGTGTTGTTGCCTTAGCCAAGGAACCAAGGGATCACGGGAGATCCAGACACATCGACAGAAAATACCATTTCATCAGACATCGGATCGAAGAAGGACTCCTTGTGGCAAAGAGGGTATCATCAGATGAGAATCCGGCAGATCCCCTCACGAAGGGACTGACTCGGGTTAAGCATCTCCAGCATGCTCGGAGCATAGGGCTGAAGGATGATATTAGATTTAGTAGTTAGATAACCTCGAAATTTGTAAAGTGTAATTGACATCTGATGATGAATAAAAGTGTTTTATTTATGAGTAAAGTGTTGCTATCTCTTGTCGATCATTTACTATATTTCTTTTGCATGTTTTGACTTCCAGAATAATTTTTGTTTGGTATAACATATTATTCAAACCTCCACAGTCGGTCATATGTCGGAAGTAGATATGAATCAAGACTGTCATGTTTGGTTGTAGAGGTCTTGGACAAGGCTACAGCAATCATGAGTGCTCAAAAGTTCTGAGCATTGCACTCAACCCACGCTCACTGGAATCACTTCATGGAACCCCCATCTGCTGGGGAGAGGTGGGGCAGCGCGTAATGGGTAGTATGGAGATTGTGCTTCAGACGACCGAGCAGATACAGCAGGTCAGGCAGAGATTGTTGACTGCTCAGAGTCGCCAGAAGAGTTATGCGGACAGGCATCGGTCCGAGCTCGAGTTTCAGGTTGGTGACCTTGTGCTCTTAAAGGTCTCTCCTTGGAAAGGAGAGATTCAATTTAAGAAGAGGGGCAAGTTGGGACCTCGAAATATTGGACCTTTCAGAGTAATCGCAAGGGTAGGCAGGGTAGCCTACCGTTTGGATCTACCCGCAGAGCTGGATCAAATCCATGACACCTTTCATGTGTCGCAGTTGAGGAAATGTTTTGCCGACGAGTCGGCAGTGGTACCATTAGACGATATTCAGGTGGATGCAGGCCTAAACTATGTTGAGAGACCAGTGGCAATTAGGGATCAAAAGGTTAAGGTTCTTAGTAACAAGGAAGTACCCTTGGTGCAAGTGCAGTGGCAACGTCGGAAGGGGTCCGAGCTTACACGGGAGTCCGAGTCGGAGATGAGGGAGCAGTATCCGGAATTGTTTTCGATATAAGACTTCGGGGACGAAGTCTGGTTCTAGTGGGGGAGAATTGTAACATTCCGAAATTCAGGTACCTCTAATTAGGCCTTCATCTTTTGTTATGTTGTCATTTTGGGCTTTTGTGTTGGGCGAGTACGCTGGGCGTACAAGGAATACGATGCGCGTACTCGCGCGCCTCATTTCAACGCATCATCCCCCGGGTTACGCTGGGCGTACCCAAGGTTACGCCGGGCGTAACCGGTCCAAACCCAAAAACCCTAATTTGGTGGTTGGCTATAAAAGGAATGAGATGAATTGGTTCCTCAGCCACCATCCTTCAGAAAGAAACCCTAAGAGAGTTTCTCCTTCGTTCATAGTTTGTTTGTGAGTGTTCTAAGCTTTGTGGTGTCATTTCAAGGTAGCAAAAGAGAAGAGGAGTCCATTGTGGAGGCTAGAAGTTGGTGTTCAAGTGTAGATCTGTGTTTACCAAAGGTTGGAGCTTCTTCTTAAGGTAAAAAGTTCAGATCTTGCCTTGTAGTTCTTGTGGTATGCTTTATGGACCATTTTCTAGGGTTTTGGTCCCAAAGATGGAGACTTTATGAGCAAGTAGCCTCTATTGGCCTAGATCCATCAGATTTCTGGTCCATTTGAGTTGTAGGTTCA
The DNA here is from genome assembly GCF_052625555.1 of Lactuca saligna. NCBI lineage: Eukaryota > Viridiplantae > Streptophyta > Magnoliopsida > Asterales > Asteraceae > Lactuca > Lactuca saligna. The sequence continues at coordinate 203,087,305 of NC_136424.1, read as the reverse complement.
TAAAAATGTAATCTTGGACGTGAATGATTAGCCATGCATGAGATCTAGATCTTTTGAGTTGAAATGGAAAGGTATTAAGGAGAGTTGGAGCCTTTACAGCCATGCCAAGGCTTAAAGGTTTCGACTTTATGGGTAAGGAGGCTTAAAGAGAGTCGGATCTAGAAGTTGAAGAAGTGTCTTAACCATTTAAGACCAGAAATGAAGAGTGGCTGAATCTGGGTGTTACGCTGGGCGTAACTCCCAGTACGCGCAGCTTACTGGATGGAGACCCCGACTGTGGATCAGCGATGTACGCCCCGCGTACATAAGTCTATACGCCCCGCGTACTGTGAAATGTTGACTTTTGTGGAGTTTTAGGGTTTTGGTCAACATGTGGACTTTGAGTCAAGGAAGGGTAAAATGGTCTTTTACCCCTCTGAGGAATGTTAATAAGGGTAAAGTCTAGTTGTGGAAGTCTATATTAATTAAAATGATATTTCGTTATGATTAGGCGGGGTTGGGATTCGGAGATAGCGAGCACGTGAGATTCTAGACTTTCCACGAGGTGAGTTTTCTCACTATACTGTACCCGGAAGGGTTTTATTGTGTGACCAGAAGGTCGGATATTTATGACTTGTATGCATTGTATATGATAAGTTAACCGTTGTATGTACTATGTATGTTATGCTTGATATGGGCCGGAAGGCATTATGTTATGGGCCGGAAGGCGTTGTGATGTGGACCGTAAGGTTGATGCGGGTAGGACCGGAAGGTTTACCGAGTCAGGACGGAAGTCCCCTGAGACACATGGACCAGAAGGTCAGGGCCCAGAAGGGCATATGTGCGTAAGTAGTATTTTGGGGAACTCACTAAGCATTTATGCTTACAGTTGTTGTGTTATGTGTTTCAGGTACTAGCAAGGACCATGGGAAGGCGCCGGCGTGATCTGTACACACTGAAGGAAGAATTGTTTTATGATCTTGGGATATATTTTGTTACAATGACATTTGTTATACATGTGATTTCAGAATATTAAATGATGGTTTATGTTTTTTGAAAAATGAAAAATTGTTTTGAAAATTCACGTTGTTACAAGTTGGTATCAGAGCCTTGATTTGAGGGATTCGGATGCACCTTCGGGCGTAAGTGAACTCAAACCGAGGATTTGAGAAAAAATTTCAATTAATAAAGGCATAAAAATTTTATAAGAGATTTTGTAATAACCAAAGGAGAAGTAGTGTGTACGGTCAGCCAACGCTCGAACGGTAAAATCCCCAAAATACCCTTACAATATGTGTTATGAGATATGTTATGATATGTTATGCATGCTAGACTAGACTAGGTATTCATATAAGGACTAGAGTGGCCTGATTTGTGATGCCTTAGTCTAGGGGAACATGCTGCTATGAGATGCTTTGAGAGCGAGTAGGTAGCCAGTGCATAGCAAGAATAGAGTACGCGTGATCCAGGGTCCAGGGAGGAGGACTTGGGGTGAATGCTGATGCGTTGTAGTCGGTAGTATAGGGCCCGTACTACTGAAGACACCGGATCAGTGGGCAACCCAAGTAAGAATCCTTTGGGTATCGGAGGCCGAGTAGGGTTGCGTTATCGAGTGCGAGTATGCTCGATTGAGTCTCTGATATTTTTATGTTCTATTTCAGAGGCATTATGGTTGGGCCACGCCACAGACCTGGGACGAGCGGTGTGAGTGATGAGGAGCTTCGTCAGATGATCCACGATGAGGTGGCTACAGTGATCCCGGCCGAGATTCCGGATATGTTTGGGTCTATCAAGACCACACTGATGGAGACTTTCGATGAGCGGTATGCCGCGGTGACTGAGGCCGCAGCCGCTGCAGCTACCGCAGCTGTGGCTGCTGCCAGACCTCAGGAAGGTGACTCGTTGCTATTCCAGGAGTTCATCAACACGAAGCCACCCGAGTTTGACGGGATGCAGGATCCGATCGCTGCGATGAGATGGATTGCTGACATTGAGGGATGCTTCTACACATGTTCATGTCCGGAGCATCTAAGGGTACGGTTCGCTTTGAACTAGCTCCGTCTAGGAGCAAAGGATTGGTGGAAGTTTGTGACGGCGAACTTCACTCTTGCGGAGATTTTGGCCATGACTTGGGAGAGATTTACTACTATGTTCAGAGACGATATGTTCCACCGGTGGAGAGGGAACGTTTGATTCAGGAGTTCTTGACCCTCAAGCAGGGTAAGGATTCAGTTGCTGTGATCACCCGGAAGTTTCATGAGAGGGCGATGTTCTGCCCTGAGCAGGTGTCCACTAAGCAGGCTCGGATGAGCCGATATTTGGGTATACTGAGGAGGGACATTCGGGACTTCGTATCGAACTCGACATACCGGAGATTTCCTGAGCTCCAGGCAAATGCTAGAAAGAGGGAGATCGAGTTGGAGACTCAGGCCAGGGAGGAGGTCGAGTTTCAGCGGGTGGATCGGCGGCCGGCTCAGTCCCAGCCGGCAGCCAAGCGGACCAAGTCCGCCGATTCGAGGTCGGAAGGTCAGAAGGGCCGCACTTGCGAAAAGTGCGGCAAGGGTCATGAGGGGGCCTGCCGATCAGGTGCTTGCTACAAATGTGGCAAGGAGGGGAACATCGCTAGGGATTGCCCCAAGGGATTTATAGTTTTCTTCCATTGCAACCAGACCGGCCATCGGAAGACCGAGTGTCCTCAGCTTCACCAGGGATCAACACAGGGATTTGCACCTACTGCTAGTGTTACCGAGACTCGGCCGGCGAAAGCCGAGGCTCCGAAGGCTCGTGGGAGAGCTTTTCAGTTGACTGCGGAGGAGGTCCGCGCGGCGCCCGATGTCATGGCTAGTATGTATTCTTTCGTGTATTTACTTTTATGCTGAGATATTGTGCTTATATTATGATATGCGTAGGTACTTTTCTTGTGAATTCTGTAGCTGCCTTGGTATTATTTGACTCGGGTGCGAGTCGGTCTTTTGTATCTTTGGCTTTTAGTCAGCACCTCGGTATTGATCGGGAGATGATGAGTCGACCTCTGAGGGTTTCCATAGCTGATGAGAAAGCAGTATACACCACCGACGTGATTCGAGGATGTGTTCTCAAGATTTTTGGTGTCAAGTTCCCTATAGATCTAGTTCCTATAGCGATGGTAAGTTGCAGTCGCTGGAGATTCCCGAGTGGAAGTGGGAACAGATTACCAAGGATTTTATGACCAAATTGCCAAGGACTGCGAGAGGGGTCGATGCAATTTGGGTGATTGTGGATAGATTGACGAACATCGCTCATTTTCTTGCTATCAGTGAGAGCTCTTCTGCGGAGAAGTTGGCAGAGTTATATGTGAGGGAGGTGGTATCGCGACACGGGGTTCCGATGTAATCGTTTCAGATCGGGACGTACGATTTACTTCCAGGTTTTGGAAGAAGTTTCACGAGGAGTTGGGTACGAGGCTGCATTTGAGTACCGCATACCACCCGCAGACGGACGGACAGAGCGAGCGGACGATTCAGACGCTCGACGATATGCTCCGAGCGTGTGTTTTGGATTTTGGAGGGAGTTGGGACACCTATTTACCCTTAGTAGAGTTTTCGTACAACAACAGCCATCATTCGAGCATTGGTATGCCACCCTTTGAGCTGTTGTATGGGAGGAGGTGTCGAACCCCCATCTGCTGGGGAGAGGTGGGGCAGCGGGTAATGGGTAGTGTGGAGATTGTGCTTCAGATGACCGAGCAGATACAGCAGGTCAGGCAGAGATTGTTGACCGCTCAGAGTCGCCAGAAGAGTTATGTGGATAGGCATCGGTCCGAGCTCGAGTTTCAGGTTGGTGACCTTGTGCTCTTAAAGGTCTCTCCTTGGAAAGGAGTGATTCGATTCAGGAAGAGGGGCAAGTTGGGACCTCGATATATTGGACCTTTCAGGGTAATCGTAAGGGTAGGCAGGGTAGCCTACCGTTTGGATCTACCCGCAGAGCTGGGTCAGATCCACGACACCTTACATGTGTCGCAGTTGAGGAAATGTTTTGCCGACGAGTAGGCAATGGTACCATTAGAGAATATTCAGGTGGATGCAGGCCTAAACTATGTTGAGAGACCAGTGGCAATTAGGGATCGAAAGGTTAAGGTTCTGAGGAACAAGGAAGTACCCTTGGTGCAAGTGCAGTGGCAACGTCGGAAGGGGTCCGAGCTGACATGGGAGTCCGAGTCGGAGATGAGGGAGCAGTATCCGGAATTGTATTCGGTATAAGACTTCGGGGACGAAGTCTGGTTCTAGTGGGGGAGAATTGTAATAGTCCGAAATTCAGGTACCTCTAATTAGCCCTTCATCTTTTGTTATGTTGTCATTTTGGGCTTTTGTGTTGGGCGAGTACGCTGGGCGTACAAGGAGTACGTTGCGCGTACTCGCACACCTCATTTAAACGCATCATCCCCCGGGTTACGCTGGGCGTACCCAAGGTTACACCGGGCGTAACCGGTCCAGACCTAAAAACCCTAATTTGGTGGTTGGCTATAAAAGGAATGAGATGGCTTGGTTCCTCAGCCACCATCCTTCAGAAAGAAACCCTAAGAGAGTTTCTCCTTCGTTCATAGCTTGTTTGTGAGTGTTCTAAGCTTTGTGGTGTCATTTCAAGGTAGCAAAAGAGAAGAGGAGTCCATTGTGGAGGCTAGAAGTTGGTGTTCAAGTGTAGATTCATGTTTAGCAAAGGTTGGAGCTTCTTCCTAAGGTAAAAAGTTCAGATCTTGCCTTGTAGTTCTTGTGGTATGCTTTATGGACCATTTTCTAGGGTTTTGGTCCCAAAGATGGAGACTTTATGAGCAAGTAGCCTCCATTGGCCTAGATCCATCATATTTCTGGTCCATTTGAGTTATAGGTTCATAAAAATGTAATCTTGGACGTGAATGATTAGCCATGCATGAGATCTAGATCTTTTGAGTTCTAATGGAAAGGTATTAAGGAGTGTTGGAGCCTTTACAGCCATGCCAAGGCTTAAAGGTTTCGACTTTATGGGTAAGGAGGCTTAAAGAGAGACGGATCTAGAAGTTGAAGAAGTATCTTAACCATTTAAGACCAGAAATGAAGAGTGGCGGAATCTGGGTCTTACGTTGGGCGTAACTCCCAGTACGTGCAGCGTACTGGATGGAGACCTTGACTGTGGATCAGCGATGTACGCCCCGCGTACATAAGTCTGTACGCCCCGCGTACTGTGAAATGTTGACTTTTGTTGAGTTTTAGGGTTTTGGTCAACATGTGGACTTTGAGTCAAGGAAGGGTAAAATGGTCTTTTACCCCTCTGAGGAATGTTAATAAGGGTAAAGTCTAGTTGTGGAAGTCTATATTAATTAAAATGATATTTCGTTATGATTAGGCAGGGTTGGGATTCGGAGATAGCGAGCACGTGAGATTCTAGACTTTCCACGAGGTGAGTTTTCTCACTATACTGTACCCGGAAGAGTTTTATTGTGTGACCAGAAGGTTGGATATGTTATGAGTTGTATGCATTGTATATGATAAGTTAACCGTTGTATGTGCTATGTATGTTATGCTTGATATAGGCCGGAAGGCATTATGTTATGGGTCGGAAGGCATATATGTTATGGCCCGGAAAGCGTTGTGATGTGGACAGTAAGGTTGATGCGGGTAGGACCGGAAGGTTTACCGAGTCGGGATGGAAGTCCCCTGAGACACATGGACCAAAAGATCAGGGCCCGGAAGGGCGTGTGTGCGTAAGTAGTATTTTGTGGAACTCACTAAGCATTTATGCTTACAGTTGTTGTGTTATGTATTTCAGGTACTAGCGAGGACCGTGGGAAGGCGCCGACATGATCTGTACACACTGGCGGAAGAATTGTTTTATGATCTTGGGATGTATTTTGTTACCATGACATTTTTTATACATGTGATTTCAGAATATTAAATGATGGTTTATGTTGTTTGAAAAATGAAAAATTGTTTTGAAAATTCACGTTGTTACACAACGAAGTCTTCTATCCCTATGGCGAGGGATAGTATTGGTGCGGTACACAAGGCTCACTTGAGTGTGTGGAATTCTCTCTCCTGTCTCTCTTCCCAGTCAAAGGCCACGCCTTTTTGGGTCAGTTTTGTAAGAGGTTTCGCTATGCGGGAGAAGTTCTGAATGAACCTGCGATAGTAGGCAGCGAGACCTAGAAATTGACGAATTTCTGTAGGTGCCTTTGGTGCTAACCAGTTCTCAATGGCCTTGATTTTGGAAGGTTCCACGTGTATTCCCTCTTCGCTAACAATGTGTCCCAAGAATTCGACTCGTCGGATCCAAAATTCGCACTTAGAGAACTTCGCATAGAGCTTCTCCGATCTTAATGTTTCTAAGACTCTGCGGAGATGTTGACTATGTTCCTCCTTACTTCGAGAGTAGATGATTATGTCATCAATGAAGACGATGACGAACTGATCCAAGTAAGGACAACACACCCTATTCATCAGATCCATGAATACTGCGGGTGTGTTAGTTAATCCGAATGGCATCACTACAAACTAGTAGTGTCCATAACGAGTTCGGAAGGCTGTCTTGGGAACATCCTCTCCTAACACTCGTAGTTGGTGATATCCGGATCGTAGATCTATCTTCGAGAAGTAGTTGTCTCCTTGAAGAATCTGTTAATCGATAACAACCAGAAACAATCCAAAGAAAAATTTATTAACAGATGATCTCAAGATAAAATAAAAAAAATCGATCGATTAAGAAAACTAAATCGATGATGTTCAAATAGTATAGAAAATTAAATCGATGCCCCTTTTTCTGCAAATCCGAACCCTAATTTTTCCCCAGGACAACGACCACAAAAAATGTTCGAATTGTCGATCCTATGATGACGAATCTGAAGAGCAAATCTTCTAGTTCTTCAATTTAGCCCCTTCTCGTCCTTTTCCTCAATCTACTAATTCTCGGCCTAATAATAACATGAAAGAATGAAAAATTATGGAAGAGGACGGTGTTGTAGCGTGAAGAAGACCGCAAATTCTGATGCGAAGTCAGAAAAATCAAAATGGTCTACTCGGACCATCCTTTAGAAGGGGGTTTATGTTCGTCAGGGTTCTGGTGGTTTTCGTTGTCATCGGAATTGCAGTAGTTAAGGAAATCGAGTTTCATCATTGAAATTCTTAGAGAGATGTGATGAAGTGAACGAGATACAGACGTGAAGGACCAAGTTTCTTTGATTTATATTAAAATTTTATAATAGTAATCCAATAGATTAATTAGGGACTATTTTTCAAACTATAAGGATCATTTTTGTAACTAAAATAACTACTAGAAAAATAGACATGTGTCACTTACTAATAGGTTCTTATACTTGTAACCTGAATATGTATTTTCTATTGATCTTGAATATATATATATATATATATATATATATATATATATATATATATATATATATTGAATTTTAAATATATTTAATAAAAACTAAAATATTATACGTAATCGGTAATCTATAATTCAATGACTCAATGTCTATTATTTAATATGCGTTTGACTTTAAGCCCTTAAAGTAAACTCTTGTTTTGTTTTCATTTCTCGTTTTCCACAATTGAAAGTTAGAGCCAGCATCATATGATATTTTGAATATTGTTGAACTTTGATCTTTTAAACATTTTTACGCTTGCAGAATACTATAATTCATCCTCTTTATTTTTAGTATATTTAAAGTAGATACATTACCAATTATAGCAGCATACTTTCAATGGGTTTGAACCCAAAAATCGAAAAACCATGAGCTCACAAACCCACAATTTTATAAAAGAAAACTCATAAACTCAACCAGGAAAACCAAAAAAACGACTTTCTACAATTTGGTTCGGTTTTAACCAAGAACCGACCCAAATCGACCCATTTTCATCCCTAATAAATTTTGATCTTTAGAAATTTTTATAATTTTGTTATGATAACATAACATAATAAGGTTTGGGTCATGGATTATGTTATTTTGGTTGTAAATGTAAAAATGGAAGATTAAATAAGTACTAAAATTTGCATACGAGAACGAGTCACGTAATCTTGGATTATGTGACGCATAGAGGCCCTTTGAACTTAGAACAGTGAAGTACATTGTTGTTATAGAAATACGTAATCTACAATGTGAACGAGATGTGTAAAATGGTATCATGCAGCGCATCCGAATGTACTATTTTTTATTATGATAACAAGAATGCAACGCATGTGCGCATTATATTACGCGTTGCAACTTAAACGGAACGCGATGCGTACATGTGCGTTACACGTCGCGTAACATGGCGTCAGATAAGATCTTTACCGGCTGTGAGTTGGTCATTTGTGCTGCTTGTATCCTCTTGAGAGACAGAAAAGAGGTGCGAATTCTTTAGGGTTTAGGCCAGAAATTTAACCTACAACCATAGGATTGCATGGAGAAGCAAGAATCAAGTCATTTAAGTATATTAAGGTATCTTATCTCTCATTTAGTTAAGTTTTGAAGTCCACTAATGGTGGAGTTGAAAGATTTGATAGAACTTTGTCCGAATTACTTAAATCCATAATATGATGTAGTAGAAGTAATGTGATCATGATTTTATGCTTCTTGTGGTAAATTTATGGTGGAATCCCTGAATTTGAAAATGATAAACTCAAACCCTAATTGATTGATATATTAGATAAGTGAAATTAAGCTCATATCTTAAACGATTAAGACAGGCATATGAATTATATATTCATGAAGATTAGTTTTGATGATGTTGAAGAACTAACCAAGATATGTGTAAGGATGGTAAACCCTAACTAAATAAATTGTTAAGATACATGAAATTAAGCTCGTGTCTTAATAAATTAAGACATGTAGATGAATTATTGGTGGACCTTAGTTGATTTTGAGCATAAAAGTTGAAATGAGAAATTTGTGTGATCAAGTGAATAATCATTTTGGAATATGGATTTGGATTAAACTCTTTATGAAAGGAGACAAGTTAGTACGAGCTTAATGTGCTATTTGAATATGTTTTGACAAGGAGAATTGATCAAATGCATCAAGTGAGAATAGAAGTGTAGTTAGTGTTCACTAACTAGCAAAGTAAGTACATGTGGTTTTTTCCCAATGAGATATATGGCTTAATTAAGAATTTAATTTTATGAATTGTTGTTGAAGAATGTGTTTCAAATCGGGGCGTGAATGCGAGATATCAGCGGAATGATTGGTCGGACGATATTATTAAATGATTAGAAAAGATAAAAGTATTATTTCAGTAATTAAGGGAAATCTGGCATTATTTCAGTAATTAAGGGAAATCTACAGAAAAATCCTAAATTTTTTAGAAAAGTTTCAATAAAGTCCTAAAAAAAAATTAACAGAAAAGTCTCAATTATTTAACATTTTGCCCAAATTAACAAAAAAGTAATTTTTTATATTTGAACAGCAAATGACAGATTGTATGATTTTCTCAAAATAATGAGACTTCTCTGTTAAAAAGAATTTTTAGGATTTTATTGAAACTTTTTCTAAAAATTTGGAACGTTTATTTAGATTTTCCTAGTAATTAATTAATTGATGCTTTTAAGGTTGGTTTGGTATAATAAATGTTTTTTTTTTTTTTTTTTTATGAACTCATCAAAAAAGTAAATAAATAAATAAATAAATAAATAAATAAATAAATAAAAAAAAAAAAACATTTGAATAGCCTTGAAAGTAAAATATTTTGATTGACGATCATGTGAACTCTTTTTAAAAGAGTAACATAAAATTTCAAAGGTAAATAACTTGAATAAATGAACTCCTTACAATAGTAGGTGTTGAATATTGTAAATTTAAAAGAATGGGAGCATGCAAAAAGTAAATGATTTGCATAAATGAACTCTTATTGGTTGTATGTGTTTATGAAAGACAAAAATATTATATGAGCTTATGCTAAATAATTTAAATTTGTTAATACATGATTTGATAAATTGCTTATATAGATGAAGGACAACCCTATTGGGATCCTATTTCCCTTTGCAATATAGATGTCGAAGGATACCTTAATGGATTCACACATTATAAAATGTGTAATCCATTTTCCATTTTATTAATAGTTTGTAAACGGAAAATCTACTCTACTCTTAAATTTATTATCTAATCACTAGTTTTTTACTAAAAAAACTCTCAACACATACCTTAGAGATGTTTAGTGTCACCGACTTTTTTTTTCAACAAAACGACAACCTTTTATGCTATTATATCGTAACATACTTCGTAGTGGGTATGGTTTTTGATATTTGGTAATGTTACTCTATATTAAGAACTGTTCTTCGGATCTAGGGTACGAAACCTTTCATTTTAAAGTTTCTACTTTATAATAACATCAAATTTGTTTCTCTTGTTTAAGAACTGTTCTTCGGATTTAGGGTATGAAATCTTTCGTTTTAAATTTTCTACTTTATAATAACATCAAATTTGTTTCTCTTGTTGTAGACATCCATGACCCCAAAATGCACGTCGGACACTTTTTTCAAAGATGTTCTTCGGATTTCATATTTCAAAGTTACATTCATACGTTATAAGGGGGTGTTTAGATAGGGAAAAAAATATTTATTGTTTATTGTTTATTCTCACCATAATAAATTAGGTTTACGTGTTTAGATAAAATCCTTAAAAATCAGCTTATTGTATTAAAAATAAACTAAATAAGCTAATTTTAATAAATCTCTTTCCTTGCTTATTTTCACGACAAATAAACTAATAAGCAATAACCTAATAAGCTAATCCAGACACCCCTAAGTTTGTATTCCTTTGTGTTGTCCATATAAGTAATTAATAGTCAAAGAATGAATCTAAAAAATGTTATCATTTACCTGAAAAAAAAATGGAAAAAAAAAAGTAAGAAAATAAAATAAAATAAAGGGTGTTTTCTCCCAACTTAGTGTGCATACGGAATAAAAAATGGATTGTATCTTATGAAAAAATTACCACTTTTTTAATATTGATTTTAAAAAAACCATCATCTTGTTTGGCAAAATTAACTTAAAAAATTATCTCAACTACCAAAAAGAAATTTTTTTTAAAATACTAAATATATTTCGTCAAAATCCTTCTATTCTTTTTTTTTTTTTTTGGCAAATTCTTAACTTGGGCCATTCATATAACACTTTCTTTAAAATCACAAAATAAAATTTTACTAAATTGGTGTTTGTTTTTGGTGACAATTGTTCAAAAGCTTGTAGTCAATAAAGTTAAAAACAAGCTAAGAAATCATTAAACAAAAAGCAACAAAAAAAAAAAAAAAAAGGAAATTCAACAACAGAGTTGGAGATAATATATGAAATTGTTCACATGTTCCATAAAATCGTTTATTTGATACACAAAAGCATTGAATCTTGGATAAGTTTTTGTGCTCTCTTTCACTCATCCGAAACACCTGAGAACAATAACAAAAGCTTGGCATCAAAAGAACTCATTTATGTTTTTTTTAATACAAAAAGGTCATAAAATTCAAGTTTCAAAAAGTCCAAGTTTTAAAATATAAATGTCATAAAATTCAGAACTAAAAAAATACCTAATGTTCATCTCCATGACCATGTCCATGCCCTTCCCAAGGATGCCTCCATCCCTAAATTACATACAAACAAAAAAAAATTAATCATATCTCAAATATTAAGACATTTTATTTGAAATTTGATGCTATAAATTATAATACACAAATGAATGAAAATGTGTTTTAAGTGGAGAGATAAATTGATCCTCACCAGAACTACAGGGCCATCTTGTTTAGCCCTATATAGAATCCAAAACCTGAAATGTATTTTATTAAGTTTTTTAAAGTTATAAAAACAAATAAAATATATTTATAGCTACACAATAACACAAATAAAGATGTCTACTAATAAAAACCAAAGTGTACAAAAATCATGTCATTTCACTTTGAACTCTCTATAGATATAAAACAAGAAATGAAAACAAATGGGAGAAGATTTGTGAAGAGTTGAGACTTAATGAGAAGTCATTCTTCTGCATTAAGTTAAAAACAAACATATGAACTGAAAAGAAGAAAAGAGATTGCAGGAAGGAAAGCACATATTTTAACATATAGCATGAGCATCAAACGGGTTTACTACTTTTATCTTTCAATTTAGAAAAGCAAAGTAGAAACACTGTCTGAATCTCTATTGAGGGTCGAGTATATCATGTGGTTTCATTGATTTCGATTTCATTATCAACTAGATCTTTATGAGATCTCATCTCGACATTTTCAATTTCGCCCTCAAAAGTCAAATTTAGGGCAAAACAATACTACATCGAAGATTAACTCAGGTGATAAAAAAGCATGAAATTGAGACTAGACATGATACAGTGATCATCCGATACGCCGAGGAAAAGATGCAATCGGTGGATCGGGTTGAGAAATCCTGAAATTATAAACGAGATGAAAGCGAGAAAAGGGGGGAGTAATTTACCACATCATGGCGCACATGCCCTTTCCAGTGACTGTATGCCATCGCTTAGGTTGATGGAGATTGACACCTTTGTAAGTTCCTTGCCCATACCCTCCTCCTGCCATCTCTCTCTCTCTCTCGCTCTCAAACTGCCTTCAAGTTCTTCGAGTATGGCCCTAGGTTTTGGGGGAAGACTACTGAATAGGTTAATCCTGATCTTTGACCCGACCCGTGTCAAGGTAACCCGATACCAAAGGTATATTACTATATTTGATATTTCCACTATATATTTCTTTTACTATTTTTTTTTTATTAATTGAGCTTTAATAAATGTTTAATACTGTTTTTTATTATAATAAATTTATAAATTATGCTATCATAATTTTTTTACAAAATAAAACTCTATCAAAATATGTAATGGTTTTAAAAAACTATTTAAATGTTTATATGAATTTAATATGCAAAGATTTATGGATACTAGCATTAATATAAGTAATAAATTAAATTAGACTAAAAATTATAAATCTTAATAGAAAGGGACTATAATTAAGAACCAAATTTCCACTTTATTATAATGCAAAACTAGTTTACAACCCGTAGGAACCACGGGTAAAAAAATTCTAAAATATTTTTAAAATACATTTACAAGCTAATAATGAACGACTAACTATCGAACCTAATATGTTAAGTTGTTTGTTTTTGTTTTAGTTTGAATAAAATCAAATTAAACCGGCTTATCATTGTTTTAGTTTGAATAAAACCAAATGTAATTTGAGAGTTCTTAGTTTGAATAAAACCAAATATAATTTGGGATTTCTTAGTTTGAATATTATCATATTCTTTTTAAAACATCATGATATAATTACATGTAAAAAGGTATTGGTATTTTGTACAACTTAACTTATTCTTTTAGAAAAATTATAATTTTTACAACATTATTTAAAATTCATAAGATTTTATTTTTTTACAAATAAATGCATTAAACTTTTGAGAATAAAAATATTAAATTTAAAAAACATAAGAATGCAAAAAATAAAAATTGAAAAACTGGATCTATAATTAGAAAAGAAACTACAATATTTATGTAGTTGATCATGTCATCATCAACGTTAAATACAAAAACTCCTCTTTACAACAAAGTGTTCTTCAAAGTTTTTGCTTCCTCTTTGTAAACCTAACACTCATACTTTCCATTCAAACAACCCCAACTTGCTATGCCACAAGTGTCTAGTTGTAAGAAATAAAAGTAGCATGTTATTAGAACCAAAGCAACATAAGTACACTATTATTTGTTGTATTTTACCAAACAAAAAAATACACCGTTTTCTGGTTTTTACATTTTAGCTTCAAACTTAAATATATGAAAAAATTCTCTTTGAAAAATGAACAAATATAATGCATTTGACTTTTTATATTTTAATTCTAGCCATGACGTTTTCTTATTTCTTAACTTATTGGTAATACAATTGAGACTTATTATTCATATATCTTTGAACTTTAACAATTAGCTTTTCAGTAAAATCAATACATTTAAAAAATTGGTTATCATGAGATTCGAAGTATAATAGTATGCAATAAATTTAACCCGAAATCCCATTAAATCGTCATTAATTTAAATAAAGATTTTAGACTTTCAGAAACAATGTTTATTTTGGTCTTTAGAGGACTTTCTAATTGATTAGAATTCTTGAATACATGTGTAACCATAACCTTGACTCGGTCTTTATGTGATCCTATAACAAATTCGTTTTTCTTTTTTGCTTAAAGTTTTTTCTTACCAGTGACACAAACATTTGAATGTGGTATATCACATATTATCTCCCTGAATTCTTTGTTAGCTCGTAACAGTGACTGAAACAAAATTATATGGTTGAGCAATTGTGAGTTGAATAAGACACTCAATATCTCATTTCAGAAAAAGACATAAATGCCATCTTAAACCTATTTCACACATGCAGTTAACTTACTTCTTAAGCTTGAGTCAGGGTGGCAACCTTTCTCATTCCAATTGCCCAAACTGGCTCATAAGCCAGGAAAACATTATCCCATTTTGATATCTTATATGCAAAACACATAAATTTCAAACAAATGCTAAATATTTGTTACTTTCATGTTGTAAAAAACAAATTTACACAATCACTTCCCAAACACCTACAATTGCCTTAGTTTGTGCATCAACAAACACACATACCAAATTATATAGGGGGGGGGGGGGTCAACACATGTTGTTTTTATTAGGTTATACTTTCATTTCATATGGCTTGTAAAAACAGTTGTATAAAAACAGAAACTTTGTGATCATAGAAAACACTTTTATGGTTGTTAAAACTACAAAACTATTCATATCATCATATCATTGATTTAAGATAATGGAGTCGTGGTTGCGAATAAGTCAATTTAATTATGTTTTATTACAAGCGTGCTAATTGGTAAAATTGAAATAAATAGCTAAAAGAGAATAACTTAAAAGTTGTCCAAAATGTATTTGAGATAGATTCCTCTTAAATTTTCCTTATTGAAGAAACTAAATTATTTGCTGTAGAAACTAAATCCTTTGTTGTAATGACATACAAATTATATATAGAAAATCTTTATATCAACCATGTTTTGGAAGCAAGAACAAAAAGAACCAGTTTTAATCAAGAATCTAACCTCTCAATTTCACCTTACCTACTTTAATATATCGAATTACCGATCATCTAGATTTAAGGCTTCTGTACAATCCAATTTTAGGACCTGTAAACACAACTAATATTATAGAAAAAAGAAGATGATGAGAGGTTGATGGAGTCAGGAGGTGACAATACCTGCAAATTGGCAACTGGCACTTGAAGACAAAAAGGGTAGGTTTTCGGTTTAGGGTTTGATCGTTCTCTTAGGAGGATTAAACCTAGGGATTTGGTTCTTTAAAATTTAATCATTGAACACCTGAAGATAACTATGAATGCTACCATGGGTTTCAAAAACAACGACATTTGTGTTATTTTGGGTTTTGCAACTTATTAGGGTTTAAGTCTAGGGGTTCAATTCCGTTGAAGGATCAATCTACCGAGTGAAACACCAGAACCTGAAAACACAAAAAGATATACAAAGCTCAAACATAAAATCCAGATAAACAAAAAAGACCCAGAAAGAATAAAACGTGAAAACCCAAAATCTTTGAAGATGATGAAAGCGATGACAAAAAGGAAATACCTTTTGATGGATGAGGTGTGCCTGACGGATTAGGGTTTGAAAGAAGAAGACAGACGGTGATTGCCAAAGATATTTAAAAGGGGTAAAGCATTAAGGGCATTTTCAGAAATCCACATTGAAATAGTGGAGCAGGAATAGGAGATGATGTGTGTCACAACTAGGAATTTTGATGCTTTGTAACAACAACAATGATAACAAATGTGAACTAAAAATGTGAAAGCATGTATGATGCTTATTCAATAACAACAAATCTTCCATCAAACACTTTATACAAGCACATCAAATAGTCAACAAAGAATTGGAAACCCTAGAAATCCCGGTTTAAGTCCATTTTGGACTAGGACTTCGTTATTGGGCCTAAAGGGCCAATAAACTTCCAATTCAACTATTTTGGGCTTAGAACTCTTAAATGGGCTCTAATTGGACCCACTTCCATTTATTTTAATAATTTGGGCCATATTGGGCCTAGAATGAAATAAATACCTTAATGGACCTTATTGGGCCATAACTAACCTAATTAGCCCTAATGGGACATAAAAATCATTCCTTGATTTATTTTGGGCCGTGAACCCTCTCCCAAGACCAATTGGGCCAAAAATCACCTAATTGGGCCATAAAATGGACTTAAGCACAAAAGGGCCCAATTTCTTTTCTTATTCTCTTATTCTCAGCCCAATTACACAAATGAGGGGGGGGGGGGGAGAGTTGACTTTCCACTTGCCACCTTGTTATTATATTTTGGTCTTCCATGCACTATTACATACTTCCATGCACACCATCACTTCACTTATCTCTTCTTCTTCTTCTCTCTCTTTTTCTTCTTCGGCCAAGAACCATAAAGGGAATACACACACACACATTTCACTCAAACACTCTCAAAGAAACACTCCTTATTCTTCATCAAAATTTTCAAGAATTAGAAGCATTCCAAGGAGGTTATTCTACAAAAATCATCATCTTAGGTAAGTTCATGCTTGGATCCATGGTCTAAATTCTTTATTTTTATCAAAAACCTCTTCTTAACTCATTTAAACTCATGATCCCCATGTTAGAAACCTCTAAGTTCGATATCTTCCAAGAAGACTTGCTAGGACCAAATTTTATTCATTTCTTCCTTCTAAATCAAAAACAACAAGCAAAGGTGAGTTTATACCCCTCTATTTTCGGTTTTTACAAGTTTTATGGGGGAGAATACAAGTAAAATGTGTAGATCTATGTGTATGTGTGTGCTATGTATGATTTTATGCATGTAAAACCTAGATCTAATGAACATGCAATTGAATATCCAAAGCTATAAAACCTAGATCTAGCATACAAATAATCATATTAACATAAAATAGGGTTTAGATCTTACCTTTGATTGTTATATAGCAATAACAATCAATCCTTGGCTTCAGAAAGCTTAGTGCCTCAAGTGTTGCACCTCTAATGGAGTCACAAACACCACTAAGAAACTTGGATGAAGAGGGAGGAGGGAGGAGGCACCAAAAATGGATGGAAACCCTAAGGGAACACTTAGCCACATTTTTGGGGCATAGGGACCCTTTATATACATGTAGGGCATTAGGGTTTGCAACTAGGAAACCCTAATCTGATTGCTTAGGCCCTGAGCAGCCCATGGACTCCTTTAACATATCCCTTGGACGAATTCCTTATGGGCTTACCATAGAATTCATATATATAGTATTAGGTAATCCATAGCCCAATTACAACTATCTTATAATTACAACTCCGGTCCCCTAAGTTTAATTAATCTCTTTTAACTACAAAATTAATTCTTGACTAATATTAATTAAACATTATGATTTCTCCTTTAATATATTATTCTTATAATATATTAATAGATCATAATTAAACCTTTCTCTCCTTAATTCATCCTACATATTGCTATGGTGAAGGCAACCCAAAAGGACCATGCTCATAATGGGGTCAAGTACATACCACAATAGTTATGGACGTAGACACTAATCCAAAAGTTTAATCATGCTTTAAAGGCATGAAAGACATTCTTATGACAATGAGGACAAGTTTGCTTAAAGTGCTAAGGACGAGAGGTGGCAAAAATTGACACGACACGAAACCCAACACGAACCCGACACGAAATAAATGGGTTTGGGTAAGATATTTCAACCCGTTTAAATAAACGAGTTGACACGACACGACACGAAAATTAAATGGGTAAGGTTAGGGTTGAGAATTTAAACTCGAGTATGACTCGAAATGACTCGTTTATTTATATGCAAGTTTTTTGAATTATTTAAATAAACTAGAAAGATACAAAACCAAAAGCATAAGTAAAAGAAAACCTTCGAATTGAATTGTTTTGTAATGTTGAAATGACTAGCCGTCTAGATCAAGATTTCATTTCAGTTTTTCCATTCTCTCCCAAAGTACCTAGTCACTTTCACCACTCTCACATCCTTATGACCTTGTCATCCACCTCCCCAACTCCCACTCTTTTAATTTTGTCATCTAAACTTGTTATGGCTTCATCTATTCTGTCTCAAAACAATTAGTTTTTCATTTCCGCCTACCAAACTCCTACTCTTTCAACATGCTCAATCTTTTAACCTCACATGACACGACATATTTCAAGGTATAGCCCTAACTCGAAACCCAACACGAACTCGACACGAAAATAAACGGGTTGACACGACACGATACGTTAATTAAATGGGTCGGGTTAGGGTCAAGCACTTTCAACCCTTTTAGTGTTTCGACACGACACGAACCCGACACGACATGACATGATTGCCACCTCTACTAAGGACTAATGGTTAACACTTACACTTTTTGCATGTAAATAAGAGGGCTTTCACTTGGCTAGTTGCCCATTCTCTTCCTTTAAAGCTTATGGCTGAAGTCCTTTCTTCTCCTTCATTCTCTATTGTTTTGTTAAGAACACTTAAAGATTACTTGCATTAATACTCTCTTGAAGTTCATACTTTTGTTATGAACTTAAAGTTTGAGGGTTTAAGAGTTTTGGACTAGCATCTACATCAACTTGAGTCATTGTTGGTGTCTCAAAGGTTCCACACTCTTCATCAGCTTCCAAGCCTCTCATGAGGAACCATAGAACTACGAAGGTTGTTATTTCTTCACATATTCTTTGATTGGTGTTTAAATATTTCTATAACTTGTAAGAAGATCCTTGGTAGGTATAAAATTCTTATGCTATTTCAAAATTTGAAGTCTTCCGTTGCCATATTTTTCTAGTTTA
The DNA here is from genome assembly GCF_052625555.1 of Lactuca saligna. Classification (NCBI taxonomy): domain Eukaryota; kingdom Viridiplantae; phylum Streptophyta; class Magnoliopsida; order Asterales; family Asteraceae; genus Lactuca; species Lactuca saligna. The sequence continues at coordinate 203,068,530 of NC_136424.1, read as the reverse complement.
TGAAACTATTTTTGAACTAAATCCTAATAGCTAACCCTTAAAACTAGGGTTTGCTTCAGACATGAGTACGCCATACGTGGTTAAGATCCACGACCAAACTGTGGCTAGTATGCTAAGCGTACTCAATGAGTACGCCCCACGTACTAACCAAGGGACTAAATGAAAGAGATTTTACATTAGGGACTTAAAGGGAACTTACCAAAAACTTGGATGTTACAATATGACTGTTTTATTTAGATTTTTAAATGATTATTGTGTAATTTTGATTTTGTATGACAATTTGTATGTGTACAATTATTCAGCAACTTCATCCATCACAATACAGAACAACATGGTAATATGATATTTTTTCATCATTCGGTACAGTTAGCCAGATATACAATCATACAACATGGTTTATTTCCTATTTAGAAAACTTTTACAGACAACACTTTCTTTGACAACAACTATCAAAAGGGACATGATTATGGAGTGACTTTCACTCCATCTTTATTCCATACATATACAAGTTTTGTCTAGTGGACTTTTAAGTATCCAAAACTTATACATATCATATTGAATCATACTATATGATTTAATAGATACTTATACTCTCTAGTTTTCATAAAATAATATATTTATTAATAATCAAGTTACTAATAAATATTTAATATGTGACAACTTGCTAAAAATATGACCCTATAGGATCATATTTTATTGGAAAACATTAATTTAAAATCATTCTTAACATATAGATCAAACAATAAAAAAGAGTTGAAGTCAAATAGGAGGTGTATGCTTAAAATCAGGGTGATGTAGTAGTCTAGGTGCTTGTTCCCCGCTCTTTCATAGTGTTTGTATAGATTTTACCCGTTTACTTTTTTTTCCCCATCATTTTCCTCCTCTTGTCACTCACATTTATTGCATGTATTTCTTTTCATTTCTTTTGTTTGTTTTTACTATATTATTTATATTTTTTTTTCTATAATGTTTGTTTGTACTCTATACTATATTTGCTTTTTATGAAAGTTTTTGTGTATTAGTTTCTAGGTATTTTTTGTATCACGTACACGTGCTTATGTTTTCCCCTTCTCCTAAGTTTGATATTTGCATCATTTAAAACAATTGTATATCCGCAATTGGAGACGAAATTGCAACATTAATGAAAACAATCGTCAATCATCGGTTGGAGGCGAAACAGTAAGTTAATGTTTTATACACCAAAGCCATCAATGAAAACAATCGTCTATCCTTTGTTGGAGGCGAAATTGCAACATGCATATCCCCTTACTCTATTCATATGAGATTATGAGTTTGATGATGATACTTACATAATTAAGTAATTAACTACCAAATGGTCTTTCGCCTAACGGTACCGGAAAGTGATTCGTACACAACAGTTTTTTGTCATACACAACAATTTATGCATTATAGAGTTGTACAATACAACATTTTAAAGCATCAATTGTTGTGTATGGAGAAAAATTAGTGTGTACAAATCATCTCCCAATGGTACCAAGTGACCTTCTTAATTGAGAGATCATGAGGTGATAATTAGAAGTAGATTAGTTTAACGTTTTAAAAAAACAATTAACTCAAAAACAAAAAAATGCATTGATGGGGATGATAATGCAAATTACGAGTAGTTCAAGGGCATTTAGTGTAAATTTCTATAGAAGGGTTTAAGCAGGGGATTTCATCCCGACTTCCCCGACTTCGTATCATTCAGATCCAATCGCCGCATCAAGATGGCCAGCGCCGCCGCTGCCCGAACATTTTTTCGGTCAACTTCCGTCCGTAGCGCCGCCGCTAGAATTTCCTCCGAAGCCAAATGCAAATCCGCCCCGTCTCCCTCTGCCTTCCGCTTCCCAACCACAAAACCTCTTTCTCATCGCATATTCAGGTGATACACAAATCACACTCACCAATTCGACATTCTTAACGTCTTTCATTACATATTTGCAAGAATTCATATTTTTTTTTGGTGAATTTAAGGTGTCCAGTTGAAATGAGCGCTTGCTTGGAAACGATGCAACCTTTTCATTCAGTCACTGCTTCGGCTCTGATGACATCTATGCTCACTCTCTCTCGCGGAGGATACGGTTGGCTTCCTGAAGGTAATCAGAATCCACTGCTTCTCACTTTCAATCTATTTCTATTCGATCTTTCTGAACACAATCTGTTTGATGATACAATACCCTTTTTGCAATTTCAAGGTTTCGTTTAGTTCTTTACTTCCTTTACATGTCTACTCTTCTGTTGTAGCTTTAGTTATTGCAGGTTATTACCATCGAAGGTTTTTAGGAAACAATTTGATGTGGATTTTGTTACAATCTAGTTCTAATATTCTCTTTTATTTGAAGTATTTGTTCTAAGTTTCAATGGAGTTTCTAATTCTTTCGAAAAGGTTTCAAGAAATGGTATTAACTTTGAGTTGCAAAGTAGACCCTTTTCCTCAATAACTGAAATTAGTGTGATAAACTTGTTCTCTATTATTGGTAATTAGCTAAAATTTAACATCTTTATTTGGGCATATTTGCTATTAAAACTGTAACTTCTAGAAAACTATACTCAGATTCATTTATCCATGATAGCAACATATGTTCATTTCTTTTCTGATAATAGCAATATGTAAAACTGAGAGAAAAGTATTTCAAAATTAGTAAATTAGTAAAAAAAATATTGTGTTGATTAAATTGTACTTGCTTCATTTGTAGGAGTTGATGATACTAGCTGAAGATCAAGAAGCAAAAGAAGGATAATTTGGAATTTTATTAGGTCCACCATAACATCACTTAAACTATTTTTGAAATATTGAAACATGTACTTTATGATATTTAATTTACAATTTAATTATTTCAAACTGCATGCCAAATACATCCAAATGGAAGAAATAGTGATGTACTTTTATTTATTTTTGACTAGTTGTCATTTTTGTTAGTCTCAGTCCAAATGTCAAACACAGTACAACCTGTTTTGTCTTGTTAACAAAGAGAGCAGTATATTATGTGATACTGATGTTTGGTTTTGTGAACTCAATCAGCTTGCAATAATGATTTGTGATGGATACGAGAGGGAGGATTCATGCAAAACTTTCTGAATGGATTCAGAAGAAGCTTTAGTCATCTCCTTATAAGACTTGATAACTCACATGTAGCTACTAATGTGTTGTTTCTTTTTTCACCTTGTGGATTTAATGAAGATTTAATTTAATTTTGTAAGCTGTACACAAGGTTTTTTTTTTTTTTTTTTTTTTTTTTTTTTTTTTTTTTTTTTAATTAATAGTAAAAGCAAAAAGAACGACTTAATATAGAAAGTCAAAGAAACGAGGTTTTTCTTGTCAAACATAACTTTTTTATTTACATATATATGCCCTTATTTGAGCTTTTCACTTCGATTTTCAAAATGTGCAAATTTCTCGAGATGGAATAAAATGTGTTATCTGAGTTGAAATCAAGGAAAGAAGAGGTAAAACCAGTGTTTTTTCATTTTCTCAAAATCCGTGTTAAATATGATGTCACATAGGTTTTTTTGTTATAAACATTTTTTTTTATCAAGGAAAATTGTATTTATTTTAAGAAGCTATACTATACAATAAGTTTGAAGCTAAACGACTTGCAACAAGTTCGAAGAAATTAACAATGTGATACATATATCATGCAATGGTGTGAGAGAGGGTTGAAACCACATAACAAAATTAACAAATACAACTTGGGATAGGGGTTGGCTAAAAAAACACTTCAATTTGCCATATAGAAGTGTGTTAAAAAATAGTTTTAATCTTCTTTTGTCGTATGTCATTATAATACAAATTTTCATTAATATTATATCATGTGTTAGGGAGATCTATTAGGTAAATATTATCACAATTAATGATGTTAAGACTTTAAATAATAGATTTTAAATTTTTATATAAACAATTACTTTTGTAGTTATATCCTAAATTTGAAGTTATAACTAATTTTAAAATTTTAGTATATCTCTTAATTAATAATTTATTTAAAATAATTGATTAATAATTATAAAATTTTACTATGAAAATTTAATTATTTTATAAGTGTGTTTCCAATAGGTTATAAACTATTTTTTTTACATATATTACTTTTTGAATATTTGAAGACAAAATTGCAAAAATGGTCCCTGTGGTATGTATTTTTTGGGGGTTTTAGTTCAAACCCTACATTTTTTGGATTAGTGATCGTTTTTGAGTTAGTTTTGTTGCAGATTTGGTCAATCGGTAAACTAAAATAACTTTAATACCCTTGGGTTATTTATTTTCTATTTTTCTTTCATTTTCTTAAATCCAATAATTATTTATTTATTTAAATAAAAAAATAAGAGGCCCCTCTCTCTCTCTCTCTCTCTATATATATATATATATATATATATATATATATATATATATATATATATATATATATATATATATATGTGCTTCATTTTTAGAGGTGCTTGACACTATAAGACGAAGCTTCATTTTTTAGACCCACAAACAAACAGTGTAAATTCATCTTTAATCGATGCCCAATGAAGAAAGCCAAACATTATTCTTCTTCTTCTCCATCGAAGTATCAAAGATTTGGAGGTGCTTGAAGGATTCAACATCGAATGATGAAGAAACAAGGTTCAAATTCAACATCGGATGATGAACAATCACACACACATACACATGCAAATCGACTTCCTTATCAAAAGAAAGAAATAGACTTCTAGATCTAACAAAATCATGTAGAAATTGATTTTTCAACCCTAACAAAACCCTATAGAAATTGATTTTGCTGTCCAACAAAACCCTGTTTACTGTATTTCTACTGTGCGCGTGAAATTGGGAAGATGATGAACATGTTGTATTTTTACAGTGTATTTTATTCTCACAAAAATCTCCTAAAGAAATTTGGTTCCTAGTAAAGCTGCAAGATTACGACTTCACCCAAGTAAAACTTGAACGAGATGAGTCTGAAATTTTTCTGGGTGTTCTTCAAACCCCCTTACCTTTTTGAAGGGTAAGGCTTCCATGCCTCACCATATGCATCACCGAGACTAAATCGTGTGTATCAGAGACTAATCGATGGTTTATCAGTTCCAATTCGAAATATTATTCATTAAACATCACCGGGACAATGGAATGGGATAAAAGGTGCAAGGAATTGGAACACCCACTGGGGGTCGATGAGGGTTCCCCTATACACGAAAATCCTCTTCGTACAAGTAAGCTCCAAACTCTCGTTTATTCATCTTTTTTTACTCCAGAGTAGCTTATAGTTTTTCATCAATAATTTACAAGTTTTATTGCATAATAATTGAGGTAGAAAATGTGGGGAAGAAGAATATGGATTAGGGTGGTTTTTTTTTTTGATTTTTTCTTTATACACACACACAAAGATATGTGGGCCCAAATTAATTAATTAATTATTTTCTTTTTCACTTAAATTAAATAGAAAAAACATAAAAAATAAATCAGAAGGGCATTACAGTAATTTCAATTTACTAATGAACTAAACCTATGTTTAGCATGCCACAACTAGCTTATTTTTTGAGCTTTTTTAAATTGTTATGTGTAACAAATCAATAAGTAGCTGATAAAATAGTTTTTTAAAAAGCTACTTTGAGTAGCTTTTTAAAAATTTCCCAAATGAACCCTTATTTAATTACAAAAAATGAATTCTTCTAAATGTCCGTTTACGTTATTTTATAGGCTTCAACTAGTTTTTACCAAACGTTATTTTTTGTCAGTTAGTTTTTTAATTATCAAATAACTTTTCAGTTAATCTATCAAACATAGCCTAAATCCGCAACGAAAGTAACTCAAAAAGACCACTAATCTAAAAAAGTTAAAGTTTAAACTAAAACCTCAAAAAAGTATATGATATTTTTGCAAATTTGTCCTATTTGAATATCAGATTATTTATTATTTTGGGTATATTTACCTTTTAATTAAATTTTGAAAAATGAACAATAAAAATATAAAATAAAAATAAAAGGGTAAATTACACGGATGGTCCCTGTGGTTTGGGGTAATCTGCGTGTTTGGTTCCTAACAACTTTTTTTTACACGGAAGGTACTTATTACAACTTTTTGTTGCATGTTTGGTCCCTATCTGACCTAAAAAGACTATTTTGCCATTAATTACTATTTTTATTTTGTTAGTTCTTTTTTTATGTTGTTAATTCTTTTTATGTATTTTAGTTATTATTAAATAAATTAAATTAAATTATTAACATATTGCTGGAAAAATGACAGATCCCAACATAATCCTCTACTCTTGTCACCACCTTCGGTCACAAGCACCAGCTCCGGTCGTCATCGCCGACCATAGATCCAATAGCATATAAATTACCCAAAACTCAACAAACTAAATACACATCTAAATCCAAACATGTAACTCAAATCCAAAACCAAAATAAAACCTGAAAATGATGATCAATCCTAAAACAAAACCAGATTCAGGTGAACCCCCCACCCTTTCGTCAGTAGCACAAGAACACCCTCTTATGCCTTTACCGTTTCACACCGATCCTATGGTGTTCTAGTTTTTGCATTTGAAACCACATAAACTAAAATGTTTGAATCGCAATTGATGATGAATCCTATAAATTGACTAATGGACTGTGGTCTGGAAGACAAAGATCAAATTTCTTTGAAAATGAAGAAGATCGATGATGAGAAATCAATGTTTGAAACCCAAAAATCCAGTCTAGAGACCGACAATATCAATGATAAAACCGAAATGATTTTTGTTCTATGTGAGAGAATGGGAAATTCAGTGGGTTCGAACTAAAGAAAGGGAGTTGATGTTCACTGGAAGACGATGTCTGCAAACAAAGCTGGTTTGATGACATTGATTGTCGGAGGTGGTGATGTAAGTACCATCAGTGAGATGAGAGATGAGGGGGAGAGAAAGAGTGGTAAGTTTTCGCCATCGACATCCACCATCCCTGCCTTCACATCTCTCGATCTCCAAAAAACCCCAATTGATCTTCAGAAACCCTAGAACCTATCTTCACTGTTGCCATAGTTTTTTCCCACGAACACGAACAAAAAAAGGAGGTGCAAAAACCCTAGTTCCCGTCGCCAACCGCCATGCTTGTGCTTTCTACAATTTCCGATATAGAAGAAGGAAAAATTGAGGTGTGAAAACTCTAGATCCCTTACCAAGTTATGCGCTCGTTTGAGAAGGACAGGAAAATGAGGGAGGTGAAGGGTGAGCTTTGATGGGAGGGGATGAGGAAATAGACCCATAATCCCATATATTTAATTAATATTTTGTTCATATTTAATTAATACTTTTTTTTTTTTTTTTTTTTTTTTAAATCTAATAATTTAAAAAAGAATAAAAGAAATCAGTAAGGGTAAATCAGTTTTTTTAGAACAGATAGGGACCACGCGTGCAACAAAAATATAAAGTAGGGACGGTCCGATTAAAAAAAATTGTTAGGGACCAAACACGCAGATTACCCTAAACCACAGGGACCATCCATGTAATTTACCCAAAATAAAATAATCGTTATAGAAAGGTCAAATTGAAAAAGAGTTGATTCAGATAATAAGGAATCTGAATCATCGTCATCATCCCTTTCAAACTACTACCAAGTACTACTAGTTCAAGTGCTCTTCTACGGCCGGCCATCATTTTCGCTCTTCCTACTCCAATCCATCGATCAACAACAACAACAGAAAGATCAAAAACTCAAATGGGTTTCAATCAATACACCAAATTACTCCAAAATCTCATCAATACCTCTCGATCAAGAACAACAACTTACACTTGTTCTTCGCTATATTCTAATCAATTGACAAGATCAGTAACACCTTCTTCACCTTCTTCTTCCGATCACCCGAAAGCGAAATCATTTTCAACAATCTCGAGTTCATCGTATCACCTGAACGGTGGACCATCGTATATGCGAGGAGCTGTTTTCTGGGAACCAAACAAGCCTATGACTTTTGAAGATTTTGAAATGCCTCGCCCTAAAGTCAACGAAGTGCTTATCAAAACTAAAGGTATGATTTGCGAAAATAATCCCTTTCTGCTTTTGATTAGACATTTTTCTTCTGATTTCCGTAGCACAGCACTGAAAATTTTGTGCCCTAAACCTTTCCTCTAATTTTTAGGGTTTACTTTTGACCAGATCATCATATGCATGTGTCAATTTATAGTTCGAAAAGTTGAAATGCAGTAATTTTGATCATGTATATGTGTCGAATAAGTACAGAAATTTACTGGGTTCATATGAAATTATGGCTAGGAGAACTCTCATACATGATTGATTGGATCTTTTACTATTGAAATACATCAATATTGAAGAAATGATCAAATGACCCATAGAAGTTAAATTTGTAACTGAGTTTGGGAAGTATTTGACAAAATTTGAAAATCAAAATCATGTGAGTTTGGGAATTTGGGAATTTGGAATTTTTGGTTCTGCATGATGCTATGTATCCAACAAGAAGAAGAGTTGAATGCAAGAATTAGCAACAAGAAATAATCAAATGCAACATTGCTATTTCTTGCATAAATTAATTTTTAATTTTTTTTTTCAGCTTGTGGTGTTTGTCATTCTGATCTTCATGTAATGAAGGGTGAACTCCCATTTCCATCACCATGTGTTGTGGGCCATGAAATCACTGGGGAGGTTGTTGAGCATGGCCCATTGACTGACACTAAAACAATCGAAAGGTTTTTAATTTTTTTTTTTTTTTAATTTCTTTTTACCAAAAATCTACATCTCATTATAATTTATGTTTATTTTATAGGCTTCCTTTGGGAGCTCGTGTTGTGGGTGCTTTTATTATGCCTTGTGGTAACTGCTTCTTTTGCACTAAGGTGACAAGATTCAACATTCCTTGTAATCGGATTATCTCATTTTGATATTATACATATAAATATACATATACATATGCACACATAGATAAGTTCATGTGTGTGTACATTTGATACTTGCAAAACAGGGTCAAGATGATTTATGCGAAGCTTTTTTTGCTTATAATCGTGCAAAAGGTACACTCTATGATGGTGAAACACGTCTTTTTCTCCGTGGAAGTGGTAAGAGTGGCTTAAATTATCTACTAAAGGCCCAAAAAAAAAAAGGCATAATAACTTTATTATGTAGGAAAACCGGTGTATATGTATAGTATGGGAGGTCTTGCTGAATACAGTGTGGTCCCCGCAAATGCTTTGGCTATTTTACCTCATACATTACCGTATGCTGAGTCAGCGGTAATTGGTTGTGCGGTTTTTACCGCCTATGGTGCCATGGCGCATGCCGCCCAAGTCCGCCCTGGTGATGCGGTTGCTGTGATTGGTGTTGGTGGTGTAGGATCAAGGTGAGAGAATATTGTTATTTAGTGCTGAATGATTCAAAGCTCTTAATGGTTAAGAGAAGGTAGGTTTCCTTAACTATTCAGTGGCTGTATCAAATACATCCATCTTGATTTGGTAACTGATTATGTGGCTGAATTGATAAAATGTGATAGTTGAGGGGCTAAATTCGTAAAAAAGCGAAAGTATGTAATGGTTTTTAGTATTTTTGCCCTGTGATAAATATAGGGTAAATTTGTTTATGCTATTGAGTTGGATATAAATGAAAAAGACATGTTATGTTTTAAATATTTTTCGTGTTTCTTAAGGTGAAGAGAAAGAGAAAGAAAGCTAAAAGTTTAAAATTCCAATTTTACCCTTCTTGTGTGCTTTTGTCGTTTCATAAGTTTAGCGAGAAACAAAACAGCACTTGATTATTTTATTTCGAGTAAATTATTGAAATTGTTCCTATGGTTTAGTCAAAATTGCATGTTTGGTCCTTAACTTTCTTTTTGCACTCGGATCGTCCCTGTGATTTGATTTTGTTGCGCTTTTCGTCCCATACATACATAAACTTAGGGACCAAACATATAATTTTGACCAAAACATAGGGACGAAAAACGCAACAAAATCAAACCACAGAAACAATCTGAGTGCAAAAAGAAAGTTAGAGACCAAACATGCAATCAAAACGCAACAAAATCAAACCACAGAAACAATCTGAGTGCAAAAAGAAAGTTAAGGACCAAACATGCAATTTTGATTAAACCATATAACGATTTCAGTAATTTACTCTTTTATTTCTTTAAATTAGAATAACCAACATATTTTTTTTTGGTGTTTTTGTTGCAGTTGTTTGCAAATAGCACGTGCATTCGGTGCATCCGAGATTATCGCTGTTGATATACAAGATGATAAACTCGAGAAAGCTAAAATATTCGGAGCCACTCATGTTGTAAATGCTCGAAATGAAGATGCGGTTTCAAGGATCAAAGTATTTATATTTATAAATTATATAATAATCCTTTTCTTTTCTTATTTTCATAACAATAGTTTTGACACGTGTGATGAAATTATTGGACAGGAAATAACGGGAGGGATGGGTGTTGACACGTGTGTTGAAGCATTGGGAAATCCAAAAACATTTATGCAATGTGTACAAAGTGTAAGAGATGGTGGAAAAGCTGTTATGATTGGTCTTACACTCTCGGGAGCCAAAGGTGAAATAGATATAAACCATTTGGTTCGTAGACAGGTATGTTTTAATAATATAATCATATATATATATTTTTTGTTTTTATTAAAAAACGCAAATATTAATTATTATTGTTAAAAAAACAGATAAAAGTAATGGGATCTTATGGAGGAAGAGCGAGACATGATCTTCCAAAGCTTGTGAAATTGGCAGAAAGTGGGATCTTTAATCTTGATGCGGCTGTTTCAAGAAAATGTAAGTTTGAGGAGGCAGGAAAAGCGTATGAAGATTTAAATAAGGGAAGTATTATAGGTCGTGCTGTGGTTGAAATTATGTAATTCTAAAGAAATTATTACAATTTATTTCTTTTAATTTTCTTAACTTTTCTGTTTCCATGGATGTTGTAGAGTTTTAGTGTTTGATAAAACTGAATCATTTAGAGGCTTTTGATTTGTTGTTGTATCAAAATGACTCATTAAAAGGTGACCTCTTATATCATTCGGTGTACATAACTAGAAAATTGAGTTTGGGTTGTGTAATATTGGGTTGGTTTACTTATTAATGGGCTCATATTGTGGAAATTGGAATTAATCTTTTGTTTTTTGAATTTTTCTTACTAAAGAGATTTATTTTCTTTAAAGTTTCAAGTATAAAAACTGGACATTAAGAACTTATTTAAATAAGCAAGGAAAATTAAGAGGTTTAAACACTCGAGTGTTAACCAAATGAATATTTGGATAATTTTACTCGATAGTAATCAACTTTTACAATTCTTAGACTTGGGTTTTTCAAAATTTATTATAAAGATTACAAGTAGTAAGTTTCATTTTTGTTTCATTGTTTTCTTTTGCAGCATCTATGTTCTTCCGTTTTCAAATGGGATAATACTGTTTATGTCCAACTATTTTAAATCTACTCAAAAGTACTAGTTTTCACACTATAACAATATAGAGGTAACCGACAACATACTTGTATCTATTATGAGCGTGTTCGGCAAAACTAGCTGGTAGTAGGTAGTAGGTAGCGGCTAGCTGGTAGCGTTTGATTTTGGAGCGTTTTGTTTAGGTTAAAAACTAAACGCTCCTGTCAACGAACGAGATTTTTTCTTTTTTACTAGCGTTTTCTTAAAAATTAAAAGTCAGAAGCTTCCAAACGCTGTGTGTCGAACACGCCCTATACCTCACGACCTACAGGCTACAAGAGCTCGTTTACCACATTATCCGTCACTTCAATTGGTACGTCTACCATAATGCATGTAGTCATTATCTTATGTTGATTTCAACTGTAAGCTTTTATAAATATGTTACATGTTTCAAATCTTTATTATGTATTTAATTTTTTTATATGAATACGATAAATAGATATTAAATATTATATTTATGATTAATTAATATAATTTGATATATAACAAGATTTTATAAATATTAAATATTAAATTTAAATTATAACTATTAGATAAAAATAAACTAGAAATGTATAGAATAAAAAACAGACAAAATCAACAACTGAAACTTCAATTCCATTTTTAGAGAAATGAATGGTGCTCCTCATTATTTGAAGTAATACTATTTATATCTAAAAAAAAATAGAGACATAAATGCGGTAGGATTGAAGGAAAATGAAAGACAAAATAAGAGAAAAGAAATAAAATTTGGAGATGGTTTAAAGATGCTATTAGAAAAATGACAAAAAAAAAAAAAAAAAAAAACTATTTTTCTACACAATCTAAAGAAAATTTCCCTATAACCACTAATTTTGTAGCACACCACTACAAATAAAGAAGGCACTATGAAGCCCATCGAGCCCTATCTGAAGTTTAAAGTGGGGCCTTGCCAAATATAGTATAAGACAAACTAGTGAAGACTCCCCATTTTTTTAGGGGGGGGGGGGGGGATGCAATTATAAACTGTTTTGGTAAGTGTGTACAATGACATGTTGAGGATAACATTTGATTTATTTATGAATAGCTGCAAGAAAGACCAAAAAATATCTATGATACACACTTATTGTACAACATAAACTGAAACAATTCCTTTTTGGATAACTTTTTAATCAAGTGTTACATATTTTCCAATGACATAAATGCAAGAAATAACAATATACTTGCTATTCCCTTCTATTACAACATTGTACTTTCATTTTTTTCTTTATAAAACATTTAACTCTAACCAATAATAGTGGTGTACTTTCAACAAAATTTTCCTTATAAGGATGTTGTGCTTTAAAAAATTTCGCAATAATAGCAACAAAAAACTATGTTGTATTGGATCTACAATGCCACTTCTAGAACTTCCAATCCCTTTGCCTGTGACACATATATATCTTCTAATAGCAACAAAAAACTATGTTGTATTGGATCTACAATGCCACTTCTTTCTTTCATATTAATATAATATTTACACAAATTGAAACAGAACATTGTTTGTAAAAAGATTCACTTTCTTCTTCATGACTCCAACAACAAAGCTACCAAGTTCATGGCTTAGACCTAATTTGTTACTACACTGACAAAGAAAAGTAAGAGTAATTTACACTTTCGGTCCTAAAAAGCTCTCTTGTTAATTTCTTGGATCCAAAGTGTAAAAATTAACTATATTAAGGTACCAAAAGTAGTCATTTGATTTGGAAGATGGACGAAAACGGTTTTAAGAACCTCAATTAATGAAAAAGAATTGAAAGAGAAAAGTTTTAGGGACCAAAATTGTGAAAATAAACTATACTCCTATACTAAAATGTAATTTACTATAGAAGTAAGTACGTAATAATAGATGCCAAATGTAATTTACTATAGAAGTAAGTATTAGGTAATTAGGCTACAAAAACACACACACACACACAACTCGTAATCTTTAATTCAAGCAAAAAAAAAAAAGACTTGTAACAAAAATATTTACCTTCACAACAGCAAAGATACCAAATAGGTCTGTTTCTTTAAATACAAATTGATCCAAAAAAGAGACCAAACCGTAGCATCAGACGATGAAGCTAAAGACATAAGATTGTATAAAAGCTCCATAGGGATTCTCAAAAAAATGTTCAAACCTAGTTATTCGAAACGAAATTCTAAATATCATTAACTTGAAGGAGGCAATAAACACCCATAAGTTTTTTTTTTTTTTTTTTTTTTACAATGAACAATTATCTTATCAGATGTAGTGTACCTTCAATACAGATGGCTAAAGTGAACTCAAAAGGCTCTATCTGAAACATAACTTAATTCAATTGCCACATTTGATCTATCTAATGGTTAATCATAGTTGCTATGTTTATAACACAATTAAAAGTAGAAAGTGAATATTTATCAGTTCTAATCCATAAGCATCAATTTATGTTAGTATATTATCATAAAAAAAAAAAAGAAATTACATAATTTTCTTCCATGTTTGTTTATGTTAACCTTCTAACACATGAGAGTTGGAGTTGAATGAAGATGCGAACCTGTGAAACTGTTGAACAGATACTACTATTGGTAAAAATACTATAACCCATTAGAAGAAAATAAAAATAAAAGAGATTCCACCTGAAGATGTCTTAAAAGGCCTTCCAACAAACTCCTCCCATAATGAGGAAGCATTGATGTATCTTATCCTTCTTATAAAAAGTCAAGAAAAAAATAAGCTTACATTGATTGGTTCCATTTGAATAGTTGTTGTGTGTTTTGAAAATGTTACTTACCTATTTCCAGCATACAAACCACATAATTTAAAATAATTATGATAATATATATATATATATATATATATATATATATATATATATATATATATATATATATATATATATATATATATATATATATATATATATATTATGGTATAGGATAGGATGTAACTAGATTTAAGAACGCTACTCTTTTACCTCATGGCAAGAAGAAATTGAAATCAAATGGGGATAAAAGCGAGCGAGGACCATTGGGATTATGGTGTTATCTCGTCAATCGTCTCCTTGAGAAGGAGATGGCCAATCATCTGTCCTCAGTCTGTCGATTCCTGTAATGCATAAACAAAACAAAAGGATATGCAAAATTGGGGGTCGTATACTACACAAAGAAGACAGGAAGTCAGAGATTTATGCAAACGAAAGCAATATGTATGTATTGAAGATAGATTAATCAAGAGACGACAATGAAAGCTAATAGAAACAACAACGAAAGACAAAAGAAAAACATTCAGAAGCATAGAAAAGGAAAAAAGAAAGAAAAGAAGTCGAAAAGAATACCAAGCAGGGAATGGAAGCAGAAAAGACTGGAAAATTGAGGAACTGATTAACTGTAGCAATGCACTTACGCATGAGTTTCATTAAAGCAAGGAAGTGGAAAAGGAAGTGGAAGGAAATGGAAGAAAAATTTTCTCTCCTAACTTTCTTTCAGATTGGGAGAATTTGAAAATAAAGAACAAAATGTTTAACTTTCCTTCCATTTCTCTCTAACCCGGGAGCACAAATAACAAATTTGTTTTCCTTTCTTTTCTCTCCTTACTTTCTTTTCTTTTCTCTTCTTTTCTTTGCTACAACTCGGGAGCGGGGTGTTAAAGCAGACGAAGAAGATGACGAAAGAGGAGAAGACGCAAAATCGAAGAATAGATTTTATATATATATATATATATATATATATATATATATATATATATATATATATATATATATATATATATATATATATATATATATATATATATATATATATATTTCAGGTTTCTCTTTCATTTTATACCGAAAATGAATTTTGAAATCTTTTTCAACCCTAACTCCAAACTCGGATATTGGTTGAAATATCATAGCATACATGTAATGATTCCAAGTTTATCAAAATATAGGAAACTGGTATGTAGAATATGTGAATAATTTTTTAATGAATTTGCTCGATGTATCTTTTGTACATGCCATTTCTAATGTAGAAAATGGCTATTTTGCAGATCTAGGCTACAAAGAGTATTATGAAGTGATCATTTTCCACACTAAAAAGTGTCCCCCTTTCACAACAGTGGCGGACCTAGGATGTGCAGACGGTACGGTCGTATAGGGTTTCCAAATTTTAGGACAAATATAGTTATGGTGTTGGTATTTTTGTAAAAGACATTTTTATGTGTTATCATTAAAGAAAATTAGTCGTGTCGGTTACTTATATACACAATATAACGTTTATTTGTAATCGTAATGTCATTTTAATTATGAAGAAAATTTAAAAAAAATCAAAATCTAATTATAACTTGAATCTATTGGTTCATTGGAACCAAAGTTTAAACAATACATTGGCTAAATTAAATTATCTAAGCAAACAACTTCTTATTTAGGAATAAATCTATTGGTTGATTTGATTTTATAACTGATATGATTATATGGTATCATATATTGAATAAAAGTAAATTACCTGAGCAAACAACTTAAATCTAGGACTATCCATAGAGTTATAACTTCTTATTTAGGAATGGATCGAGTGTTTATTAAAAAAAGTAATTAAAGAAGAATTTAAAAAATGATGAGAGTGACGTTGGGTCATCAGAATCAGTACATGAACTTTCACCTCAATAGTCATTCATGATTCAATATTCTGTATACATAGGTGATCAAGCTATTGGTTCATTGGAACGAAAGTTTGAACAATACAAACAAATTGAAGACAGTTTTGGCTTTTTATTCACTAGTGACTTAAATGCAAGTTACAAAAATCTTGAAAGAGGTGGCAAAGTTGTCATATCTCAGACATCAATGCTCATGATTTATCCAACTAACTGAAATTGCTACAAAAATTTACCAGTTGAAAATAATACAACTAATAGAATACTAAATTTCTTAAAAATGATATACACTTATCTAATTTTTGTCTAAGATACACAATATTGGTGATTGTTTCCATTACCATTGTATCAACACAAAAAGCTTTTCAAAACTAAATCTTTTATAATTTTATTTACGCTTGATCATGTCTCAAGAGAGATTAAAAGTTTTGGCTTTAATTTCAACTGAAAACAAATTTATCGATAATATTGATTGTGAAAGTTTAATAGATGAATTTTTTCTAAAAATGCTAGAAAATCAATGTTTAGAAAATATTATTCCACTAATTTTTTTTTATATAAAGAAAAGTTGCTTGTAACAATTAAAACTTATTACTAATTAGTGAAGAAATGATGTTGTGGTACTGAATTTACTAGATGTTTGTTAACAAGTTTAAAATTTGTATTTAATGGTAGCAAAATCACTTAATAATATCTTACCAAAAAAATTATGGGGGCTCATTTTGATTTTCGGATTAGGCTTCCGAAATGTCAGGACTGGCCTGTTTCACATTAGCTTCATTACGTAGTACGTAGTATTTAGTTTACGTTTTGTAGGTTTTGGGCAGTTAAGTTGTCAACAAACTACAAAAAATATCCATTATGGAAGCCCCTTCATGTGTTGGGTCTTTCGGTGGAGATTGGTTGGAAATCATGGTTGTCTCTAACGGTCGAAAGTTCGCAAGAATATAAAGTAAAAAAATCACGGACAATCTAGTGCATGAAGGCCACTAGAAGATCATAAATATATAGAGTAAACATACCCGATTTTTTTTAAATTTTTTTTTTTTATTTATTATTATTTTTTTTTTTATTGTGGAACCAACAATTTTTATTAAGAAATAGAAGAGAGAAGAAAACCTAGCCTAAACAACATATAGGTTGGGAGGAAAGAAAGAAAACCACTCCACATCATACAAGATAGAACCCCCTATTGCTACTATTACATAAGTGGATTCATACACTATTCTTGCTGATTATAAACTTCATTATACTTTTATGTTTGCACCATAAGAATGAACAATGTCCACAATCTTAGTTGGTGTAATCATTGCTTGATTGACCGTTCTATCATTGTTCACTTTCCACAGACCAAATCATTCCGTAGCAAATACCCATCAAAACTTTTTTTTTCACAGATTCCCCATGTAGCCTCAATCTCTAACACCTCAGTTATCTTATCAAATGAAGGCATATGGATGCTACACCATATAAAGATCCATTACTATGTCTATTTGGCAAAGGGACAAACACATAAAATGTGATTAGCTAACTCCACGGCTAAGTTACATTCGCTATAATTAACAATAACTATAGTGATTCCTTGGTTTTTGAGTGCCAAAGCAAAAGGAATACAGTTTTGAACTGCCCTCCAGACAAAGCATGCCACCTTTATAGGTACTTCCTTAAGCCACACAATTGAGCTTATGTCTGATCCACTTTAAGACTGGGTTAGTCTCTGCCTACATGTTACCACCAGAAAGTACACGTTTGAAACTAAATTGCTTGAACATAAAAGTCCTGATTATTTTATTTTGACTCAAATTTACAAAAAATTTTTTTTTTTTCTTTTAACGAGAAATAGCATATTATCGCGTTTTTACAAATAATCGGGACTTTTATGTTCAAAAAAAATTCTTGGAACTAAAGTGTATCTATTATGAAAGTATTGAGATTTTTCTGACAATTTCTCGAATATAAAAGCTCAAATGTATTTTTTTCTAATTAATGAAGAAAGTTAATTAAACAAATTTTATTTAAGTAATCATGTTCAAAGTATTTACTTATTTATTTATTTTGTATCTAAATAACTATTATTTTATTATTTATGTTAAATTGACAAATAATAAATCTATATACTAATAATTTTATTATTTATTTGTTCGTATTATAAGTGGTTTAATATGTAATTCTATAAATTTATCAACAAAAACAATAAACAAAATTGCACAAATGGTCTCGTGGCATGTTGAAAATTGTCTCTTCATCCAAAAAGGTTTAGACTAAAACTAGAGATCTAAAGTTTTCATTTTATTGCAAGTTTGGTCCAATTTATTTTGAATTTTTTTTTAAAATACAGATTTTGCCCTTGGTATTTTTTTATTAGTTTTATTTATTAAACAAAATAGAAAAATAAAATGTAAACGCCCTCCTCTCTCTTTACCTTTTTTATTTTTATGAATTCCCCTCTATCAATTAACACCACATCACCGTTCAAGCACAATCACCACAACCATCACTACTAGAAGCCACCCGCCGGTAGCACAACCACCACCACTTGAAGTTGTCGCCGGTAGGAGGGAGATGGAAAGACTATGACATCCCCAAAATCACGGCCAGAAAAGACCGGTTTCATTTATGCTTTTAGAATAATTTCAGAGTAAATCTTTTTGATTTAAAAGAGTTGCGGAATTTGTTCCCAAAAACAAAACGTGATAAAATAATATTTACCAAATCATTTCATTACGAAATGTATTTTCTTTATATAATCAAAACTCGGGATGTCATGTTCCGATAAAGACCATAAAGCATAAACGATAACATTACAAGTCATTCAACAAATATATACATATACATACTTGTAAACAAAACAACTTGATGATTATCCATCTTATGCCCTCGTACCACTTCCTGTAATACAAAGTAACTGAGTGGGTCAGGCTTGGGAGCATGGTGAGCATATAGAGTTTTCAACCCACAATAAATAATTAAATTAATTTTCATCAACCTAGAATAACCCAATTACCCATTCTCGTTATTCTCGCTTTATGTCCCTAAAATAACAAACACAAGGGACCTAGTCTAAGAATATTTCATCGGCACGACAACACATGGTTCGGGGGTTTCCCGGCAATATATATCAAATAAGGCAACCAGGGGGGGGGGGAGTACAGCGAATGAACACCCAAGTTCATTAACACCTACAGGTGGCGAGCCTGCTAGTGTTCCACAAGACTGTCTAGAAAAGTCCGTGGTCGTCATCTAAACTCCGCTAGATGATTGAATCAAAACAACATCGAGGCCTCTCATCTGTTTATCACACATCAACTATCTACCCATGTTCTACCCAACATATTAGTAGATAAAAATATACATTTTTATACATAGTTTAAGACCTGTATAGCATGCTCAATCAATACATTTTCCACATAATAGATGAGGCACACACATATAACACGTATTTTATAGAGAATAAATCAGATCTATGAGATAGAAGAAAGTGAATATACATTCACACATATAACAACAAAATATATACACATAACACGTATTTTATAAAATACTTCATATCTATGTGTAAGGTGAAAGTGACTATACACTCACTTGATCAGAAGATGATCAGACAGCACTATGACTTGTAGAAGTAGTATACTTTGATAGATCTGAAAGATCTTCACAAAAAATCGGATTCCTCGCGGGCAGAGCTTCAGCTTGGGAAGCGCACTTCTCGGGATCTCGGGAGCGTAAAACTTCCTTCTTAACTTGGATATGAGATCCGGGGTGTCGGGATGGATTTGGGGGTTTAAATGCAGAGCTTCGACACAAAAAAGAGAGGAAATAAGCAAGAATGCCCGGAACCCTGGCATCCCATTTATAGGAGGCTGAATCTGTCGCACGTACGCTGGGCGTACGAGGTTACACGGGGCGTAATGCCTCGGTCGTCATGGCTTACGTATCCGAAATCACTCGAGTGCAAGGCGCGTCATGCTTCGCTGTATGCGGAGCGTACCGCCTTACACTGGGCGTAATCCGGATAAGTCCGGTGACTCCTCTTCGGATAATATCGGGTATAATAATTAAATTTAAATATCAATTATTTATTAAAATTTGAAAATTCATATCTTCATCATACAAACTCCGTTTTCGACGTTCTTTATATCCCCGCTTAGGTGAGACTACGCTCTACAACTTTCGTTTAAACTCCGTCGGCTAATTTTGAGTTTATTTTTATTATTTATTTTTAGTAGGCCGGGACAGGAAAACTCCGTTATAAATTCATAACTTCTTCATTTGACTTCCGTTTTCGCCTATCTTTTCATCGTTTCACTATAATTAAAGAGATCTTCGATTCTCGTTTAGATTGTTTCGGCTAAAAACCGCTCGGTTTCAAATCGAGTATTCGGGCTGCATACTGCCAAGTCGCAACTTCGGAAAATCATAACTTCCTCATATGAAATCAGATTTGGGCATTCTTTTTATGCACGCTCTCGGTTTAGCGAAATCTACGACTTTCTTTTAGATCGCTAAGGCTAAATATCGCTCTATCTTAAATTCATATTTTACGTCACTCGGCGTCGTGCCGGTTCTATCGCGAAACTTCGACAGGTCATAACTTCTTCGTTATAACTCGGATTTTGGCATTCCTTATATCTTCGGAATCCTTTTTCGACCACTACAACTTTATGTAAAGATATCGGGCTTATCTCACACTTTAATTTTGATGCTTATTTTATTCTTAATTCATTAAATTATAATAATTAACATAATAAACACATAATTCACATAATTCACAAATAATACATTTTTTTAATACTTCAAAAAGAGTTATAAGGGTTATCCTAGACTATTACGTCAACAAAAAAAAATGCCTAGCCTGGAAACGTGGGCGTTACAATTCTCTCCCCCTTAGGATGATTCCGTCCCCGGAATTACACATCAACAAACAAATGCGGATAACGACTCAACATGTCCCTCTCCGTTTCCCAAGTGAGATTTGGCCCATTCGAATGTTTCCAACGGACAAGCACTAATTCGACCATCTTGCGTCGAAGCTTCTTAGTCTTTCGGTCAACAATTGCCTCTGGTTCTTCAATTAACCTCTTGTTTTCATGAATTCTCAATTCAGAAATTAGAATTATATCAGGAACTTCTCCTGTGAACTTCCTCAAATAACACACATGAAAGGTGTTATGAATACCACTCAGTTCTTTTGGTAGCTCTAGCTTGTAAGCTTGGTTCCCAATCCTCTGAAGAACTTTAAACGGTCCAATAAATCTTGGACTCAAATTTCCCCTTTTACCAAATCTTATAAGTCCCTTCCACGACGAGACTTTAAGTAAGACTGAATCTCCAACTTCAAAAGTCATCGGTCTTTGCTTATTGTCAGCATAGCTCTTTTAGCGATCCTGAGCTGCTAACATTCTTTCTCTAATTATTTTCAACTTTTCAGCGGTTTGATGGACCATTTCGGGACCCATAAACTGCTTTTCCCCAGCCTCAAGCCAACACGATGGCGTATGACACTTTTGTCCGTACAAAGCTTGATAAGGTGCCATCTTTATGCTCGAGTGGAAACTATTATTGTAGGAAAATTATACTAAAGGTAAGTGTTCATCCCAGTTGCCCATGAATTCCAGGGTACATGCTCTCATCATATCTTCAAGTGTTTGTATTGTTCTTTTACTCTGACCATCAGTCTGTCGATGGTAAGCTGTACTTAAACACAACTTGGTACCCATTTCCTCTTGTAGACTTTTCCAAAATCTCGAGGTGAAACGGCTGTCACGATCCGATAAAATCGTTAACGGAACACCGTGAAGCCTTACAATTTCCTTCACGTAAGAATTCACAAGCTTTTCCATAGACCATTTCTCATTGGCTGCTATGAAATGTGCACTCTTAGTGAATCGATCAACGACCACCCAAATCATGTCGTGACCACTTTTTGTTCTGGGTAGTTTAGTGACAAAATCCATTGCAATGTCTTCCCATTTGCCCATAGGAACAGGTAAAGGTTCTAAACTCCCGTATCGTTTCTGATGTTGTGTCTTTACTCTCGCACAAGTCACACACTTGGCCACATATTTTGCAACATCAAGCTTCATTGTTGGCCACCAGTAGTAGGGTTTCAGGTCCCTATACATTTTAGTACTACCAGGATGAATCGAGTACATGGTTTTGTGAGCTTCTTCCATCAGAAGATCTCTTATTCCTCCAGACTTAGGTACCCAAATCCGATCTTGGAACACCTTCAGTCCGTGACTGTTTATACCGAACACCAACGTTTTGCCCAAACGTTCTTCCTTTCGGACATTCTTCTCAGAAGCTTCCTCTTGAGCTTTCTTTATACTCTCCACAATTGTCGAGACAACTTCTATTCTCAACACTCTTAGCCTTTTTCTCTCAAGATTGACTTTCCGACTGAGAGCATCAACAACAACATTAGCTTTACCGGGGTGGTAAAGTATCTCACACTTGTAGTCCTTAAGTAATTCTAGCCAGCGTCGTTGCCTCATATTCAATTATTTTTGACTAAAGAGATATTGGAGACTCTTATGATCAGTGAAAAGTTTGCACTTTGTGCCATAGAGGTAATGCCTCTATATTTTTAGAGTGAAAACTACCGCTGCCAACTCCAAATCATGAGTAGGGTAGTTCTTTTCATGCTCCTTCAACTGTCGAGACGCATATGCTATCACCTTTTCTCTTTGCATCAAAACACAACCCAATCCAACCCTAGACGCATCGGTATAAACAGCGAAGTCTTCAACTCCATCGGATAAAGAAAGTTTTGGTGCCTCGCATAGCTTCTTCTTTAGCTTCTCGAATGCTTCTTTATGCTTGTCATTCCAAGCATAAGTAGCTCCTTTGTGGGTCAAAGCTGTTAATGGAGTAGCAATCGAAGAAAAACCTTGGATAAACCTTCGGTAATATCCGGCTAATCCTAAAAAGCTTCGGATCTCCGTGGGACTTTTCGGCTGTTCCCACCTCATTACAGCTTCAATCTTTGCTGGATTAACCATTATCCCTTCTTGGTTGACCACGTGACCCAAGAATTGGACTTCTCGAATCCAAAAATCACATTTGGAGAACTTCACATACAGCTTCTCCTTCTTCAAGACTTCTAACACTTCTCGCAAGTGTCTGCCATGCTCCTCTTGGCTTTTCGAGTAAATTAGAATGTCGTCTATGAACACTATCACAGATTTATCAAGGAACGGATTACAAACTCTATTCATCAAATCCATGAACGCTGCTAGAGCATTGGTTAGTCCAAACGACATAACCAAGAACTCATAGTGTCCATATCTAGTTCTGAATGCAGTCTTCTCGATATCTTGGTCTCTTACTTTTAGCTGATGATATCCTGACCTTAGATCGATCTTCGAGAAATAGTTCGAACCTTGTAATTGATCAAACAGGTCATCAATCCTTGGCAACGGGTATCTATTCTTTATTGTTGCCTTATTCAGCTCTCTGTAATCAATGCACATTCTCATGCTTCCATCTTTCTTCTTTACGAATAACACCAGAGCTCCCCAGGGTAATGAACTAGGTCTAATGAAACCCTTGTCCAATAACTCCTGAAGTTGCATCATCAGCTCCTTCATCTCCATCGGTGCTAATCGATAAGGTGATTTTGCTATTAGCGTGGTTGCTGGTAGCAAGTCTATTCTGAACTCCACTTGTCTATCAGGTGGTAATCCAGGAAGATCTTTGGGAAATACTTCCGGATAATCACACACCACTGGTATACTCTGCATCACCTTCTTTTCCTTCTTAGCATCGATCACGAATGCTAAATATGATTTACATCCCTTGGTCAAACACTTTCTGGCTTTCATTAGGGAAATGATTCCAGAATTTACTCGATGTTTGTCCCCGTACACCATAAATGACTCTTGCCCAGACGGGTTTACTTTTACTGTCTTCTTTCTGCACAATATCTCGGCGTCATTGGCGCTAAGCCAATCCATTCCCAGAACGATGTCAAAACCATTAAGTTCGATAGGCAATAATTCCTCATGAAACTTATTCCCATTAAGGTCGATTAAGATGTTTTTCGTACGATGGCTAACAGGTACAAACTTGCCACTAGCAACTTCGACTAATAAAGCATTATCTAGTCTATCAACAGGCAAAGCTAGTTTTCTACCAAACTCATGCGAAATAAAGGAGTACTTGGCTCCAGAATCAAACAAAATTTGAGCAGGTAGTTCGTTAACAAGAAAGGTACCTGAAGCGACATCAGTTTCATCTTTCGCAGCCTCAAGTGTCATCTGGAAGCCTCTCGCCTTTGGCTTTGGTGGAATGTTGGGCTTTGCTGCCTCCTTCTTCTTCGGACAGTCTTTCAAAATGTGCCCCTCTTCATTACAACCAAAGCACATCCTTTTGTTGGACGGACACTCATTGGCAAAATGCCCAATTTTTCCACACTTGTAGCAGGTTACATCCTCACTACATTTCCCAAAGTGCTTTTTCTTGCACTTCTCACACCATTTCGTTTCGCCTCCTTTTCCTCCAAGCTTTTTCGAATCAGACTTCGAAAATTTTCTTTTCTTGTTGGAACCTGAAGTTCCTTCAAATTTTCTCTTTTCGCTAACTTCAACCTTGTCGGTAGTCCTTCCCTTGATCATGTCTTCAACAGACTTGGCAGCCTAGATAGCCGCCTCTAGAGTAGGTGCCTGACACATTGGCACTGCGTACTCCCATGAGAGTCCTTTTGCGTATCGGTAAACCTTTGTCAGCTCATATGGCACGATGCGCAAAGCAAACTCCATCTTATCGGTGAAAGCGTTTGTGTATTCATCAACTAACATGCTGCCCTTGTTCAATGTCAGAAACTTGTTCTCCAATTCCAATAGATTTTGAGCCGAGTAGAACTTGCGCTTGAACTGCACCAAGAACTCTGCCCATGACAATTACAGTGGCTCGTTAGGGCTTAAAGTATTCCCTAGAGTGTTCCACCAACGAACGGCTCTACCTCGGAACTGATGCACTGCATAGATAGTCTGCAACTTGCCCCTGCAGCCACAAGTCATGAAGGCTAACTCAATTTCGGAGATCCAATCCATCACTCCGATCGGGTCCTCTTTTCCAGTGAAGGTCGATGGTTTGCAAGTTAGAAAGTCCTTGTACTTGCATCCCATTCTATCATTCCTTCCGTCATGGTTGTTTTGCCTAACTATCGGTGGGTTGGCTTGACCAACAGATCCACTGAAGTTTCCACCTTCCGAGTGCCCTTCATTTAATTCGGGCTCTTCCACTTGGATTGACAGTTCTTCACGATTCTATTGAAGCAACCACCTAGTTTCCTCCATTTGACGATCCAACATCGTTTGAATCATCAATTGTACACCAACCATTGTTATCGGCTCAGGTGCTGCTGCTACGACAAGTATTTGCTCAATCACTGGTGGTTGATTCCTGTTTTCATCAGCATTTCCAACTCCACTTCTTGTTCTCACCATTTTTGATCTACACACCGAATAAGGTGAAATTAGATCCTTATTCACGATAGATATTTAAATCATCCTTATCACTCCGAAATGTTTACATGCTAGTTCTAATATCGTAGACGTACGTTTAGAATCCTACACACATAAGGTTTCCAGATCCGGTCGGCAACAGACCATAGATCCGAACAAATAATATCATATATAGAAAACATGTAACATTTAGCACATAAAAGCATTTCAGACAATTTTCTTAAAATAAACTAGTGCTCGTGTCTAAAATATAACAGACACACATCTCAAAATTTCACTTAGCATTCTAAGTTTAAGTCTAGAAATCCTACAAATTCCTAGTTCGCTTAAACTAATGCTCTGATACCAACTGTGACATCCCCAAAATCACGGCCAGAAAAGACCGGTTTCATTTATGCTTTTAGAATAATGTCAAAGTAAATCCTTTTGATTTAAAAGAGTTGCGGAATTTGTTCCCAAAAACAAAACGTGATAAAATAATATTTACCAAAGCATTTCATAAAGAAATGTATTTTCATTATATAATCAAAACTCGGGATGTCATGTTCCGATACAGACCATAAAGCATAAACGATAACATTACAAGTCATTCAACAAATATATACATATACATACTTGTAAACAAAACAACTTGATGATTATCCATCTTATGCCCTCGCGCCACTTCCTGTAATACAAAGAAACTGAGTGGGTCAGGCTTGGGAGCCTAGTGAGCATATAGGGTTTTCAACCCACAATAAATAATTAAATTAATTTTTATCAACCAATGATAATCCAATTACCCATTCCCGTTATTCTCACTTTATGTCCCTAAAATAACTAACACAGGGGACCTAGTCTATGAATATTTCATCGGGGCGACAACACATGCTTCGGGGGTTTCCCGGCAATATATGTCAAATAAGGCAACCATGGGGGGGGGGGGGGGATGGAGTACAGCGAATGAACACCCAAGTTCATTAACACCTACAGGTGACGATGTAACGCCCGGGTTTTCAGGGCTAAGCATTTTGTCAATGTAATAGTCTAGGTCAACTATTGTAACTCTTTTTGAAGTAATAAATATGAAATATTTGAGTATTATGTGAATCATGTGTTTATGTGTTTATTATTTAATTATTAACAAAGAATAAAAATGAGCGTCAAAATTAAAGTGTGAGATAATCCCGATATCTCTACATAAAGTTGTAGAATATGTTAAACTAAGAACATCGATAAAAAAGAATGCCCAAATCCGACTTCGTATGAAGGAGTTATGCCTTTTCGAAGTTTCGGACTAGCAATGTACTGCCCGAAATTCGAATGTTTGATCGAGCGGTTTTTAGCCGACACGACCTGAACGAGAATCGAAGATCTCGTTGAGAGTAGCGTAACGAGAAAAAGATGGGCAAAAACGGATGTCGGATGAAGAAGTTATGAGGATTTAACGGATCAATCGTGTCCCGGCCCATTAATAATATAAAAGTTAAAATCGAGCCAAAATTAGCCGACGAAGTCTAAACGAAAGTTGTAGAGTACGTTCCCACCTTCATGTGGATATAAAGAACGTCAAAAACGGAGCTCGTATGTGAAAGTTACGAATTTTTGAAGTTTGAACTCGAAAATGCGAAACTGATGCGAAATCGGGTGACGTGGCGCGATCAGAGCCGTCGCTTGCGGCCCACGGTCTCGCTCAGATGAGCGACGCGTCGCTCCTCGCTACGCCCAGCGTCCGGCTTCGTGCGCCCCGCGTCCGTTCGCTCTCGGTCCAGAAGGCGCCACGCCGCTTCGCCCTACGCCCCGCGTACGAGTTCCGGGTACGCCCCGCGTACCTTCGCTTCCCCTCCGCCCGGTGCGAGACAGCTGGCTGCGAGCTGGCAGCCTTATCCGCGAGAACGCGCCGCGTAGTCTCGGATCTACGCCCCGCGTAGCGAGGGCCTCGCGCCTATAAAAGGAGGCCGAGGTTGCCTCATTTTTCACACCAAAATCTCATTCTTTCTCTCACTACTTTCTCTCTCTACAACCCCAAACCACCCCTAAGCCCTAGTTGAACCCCTAGCACCCTAAGGAAGCCCCGAGGCTCCCGGAGTCCCGAGAAAAAGGAGTTTTTCGGTTTCGAAACGCTGCTCCAATAGAGTCCCGGTTTTCGATAAAATTCGCTGTAAGTGTGCTACGCTTACGCAATTTTTAATATAGCTTCCAAATAATTATAGGAATGTTATTAGGTCCTTAAAATAATTATTTGGGCTATTATTATGAGTTATATTGAGCATTATTAACGCTTAATAGTCAGACTAATCACGGTTATCATTAAACTAAACCCTAGTGATATCGATACTAGGTTTTATCGAAGGAATATCATTTTAAGAGTATCGAAGCGCTGTCCGAGTGCTGAGTCACCACCTAATCAGGTGAGTGCATATTTACTTTCAACTTACACATAGATATGAAGTATTTAATATAAATTACGTGCTATTTGTTCATATTATCTGAATACTTGCTATCTATGCTGGATGAACGTTTTATACATGTTTTCAAAGATTTAAACTGTATATGTATTTTATATCTACAAAATGTGTTGGGTAAAACATGGGTAGATGTAATAGTTGTTGTGTGACAAAATAAAATAATGAGAGGCCTCGTTATAGATGATATTGATGATCCAGTCATCTAGCGGAGTATAGATGACGACCACGGACTATTCTAGACAGTCCAGTGGAACACTAGCAGGCTCGCAACCTGTAGGTGTTTATTTGAACTGTGTGCTCACCAGATGTACTCCATCCCCCACATGGTTGCCTATTAGGACATATATTGCTGAGGAATCCCCTTAGCAGTAGTGTCCATCCCGATGATGATCCTTAGGCTAGGTCCCTTATGATAGGTGTTTAGGGACGTAAAGTGAGGATAACGGGAACGGGTAATCGGGTTATTGTTGATTGATGAACTTAATAAACTTATTTATTGTGGGTTGAAAACCCTATGTGCTCACCAGGCTCCCAAGCCTGACCCACTCAGTTTTATGTATTACAGGAAGTGGCGCATGAGCATAGGTGTGATGTTTTGGACGAGGGATTACGGATATAGGCCTGTAGATATGAAATAATGTAGTAAGGCTTATATTGTACTGTTTATACTTTTGATCTGTACGAACATGACATCCCGAGTCTTTTAATGAATACATTTCTATGGAAATGCTTTTGATAAATCTTTATCATATTATTGTTTTGGGACAAATTCCGCAATTCTTTTATTAAAAGATAACTATGATTTTGAAATAAAGTATAAACAAAACCGGTCTTTTCTGGCCGTGATTTTGGGGATGTCACAGTTGGTATTAGAGCATTAGTTTAAGGGAACTAGGAATTTGTAGGATTTCTAGACTTAAACTTAGAATGCTAAGCGATGATTGTGAGGTGTGAGCACTAGCTTATTTTAGGAATTGTGCCTAAAATGCTTATAGGTGCTAAATGCTTTATGCATGATATGCTGTTATTTTGTTCGGATCTATGGTCTGTTGCCGACCGGATCTGGAAACCTTATGTGTTTAGGATTCTAAACGTACGAGTATGCTATTAGAACTAGCATGTAAACGTTTCGGAGTGATAAGGACGATTTAAAACGTCTCTCCTAAATAAAGATCTAAATTCGCCTTATTCGGTGTATAGATCAAGATGGTAAGGACCCGTAGCGGAAACGTAAACACAAATGGGAACAGACACCAACCCCCCGTAATCAAGCAAATACCAGTTGTGGAAGCCGCCGCCGGACCAATAACTATGGCCGGAGTGCAAGCGATGATCCAGGCAATGTTGGATCGTCAAATGGAGGAAACCAGGCGTTTGCTCCAGCAAAATCGAGAGGAAGCGACTATTCAAATCGAACAGCCCGAGTTGAACGAAGGGCAAACTGAGGAAGGAGACTATAGTGGAACCGTTGGTCAAGCCAACCCACCACTAGTTCAACAACACAACCAAGGTGACGAAGTCGAGAGGAATGGATGCAAGTACAAGGATTTTCTGACTTGCAAGCCATCGACTTTCACTGGGAAGGAGGATCCGATCGGGGTCATGGATTGGATCTCGGAGATGGAGTTAGCCTTCATGACATGCGGTTGTAGAGGGAAGCTACAGACCACATTTGCAGTGCGTCAGTTTCGAGGAGGCGCTGTACGTTGGTGGAATACCTTGGGGAAGACTCTGAGCCCTAATGAGCCTCTGCAACTGACATGGGCAGAATTTCTGGTGCAATTCAAACGAAAATACTGCTCGACTTAAAACCTGCTAGAGCTAGAGAACCAGTTTCTGACCCTGAAGAAGGGAAGCATGTCAATCGATGAATACACGAACAACTTCACAGAAAAGATGGAGTTTGCCTTGCGTCTTGTTCCGGATGAGCTGACGAAAATTGATAAGTACGCAAAGGGACTCCCATGGGAATACGCGGTGCCAGTACGTCAGGCACCTACTTTGGAGGCAGCTATCTGGGCTGCCAAGTCTGTGGAGGACATGATTAAGGGAAGAGCTGCCAGCAAAATCGAGGTTGGCGAGAAGAGGAAATTTGAAGGGTCTGCTAAACCCAACAAAAAGAAGAGCAAGTTAAGTTCAAAGAGATTCGGGGGAGGAAAAGAAATTTAAATGGTGCGAGAAGTGCAAGAAGAAGCACTCGGGAAAATGTAGCGATGAAGTAACCTGCTACAAGTGTGGGAAAACAGGGCACTATGCCAATGAGTGCACCACCAACAAGAAAGTGTGCTACGAATGTCGTGAAGAAGGGCATATTGCTAAGGATTGCCCAAAGAAGAAAGATGCGGGAAGGCCCAACATACCACCAAAACCAAAGGCGAGAGCCTTTCAGATGACGCTCGAGGCTGCAAAGGAGGCAGCAGACGTCGCTTCAGGTACCTTTCTTGTAAATGGTTTACCTGCAAATATACTATTTGATTCCGGAGCAAATTACTCCTTTGTGTCGCATAAATTTGGTGGAAAATTAGCATTACCTGTAGAAAAACTAGATAATGCCCTGATTGTAGAAGTTGCCAGTGGCAAATTCGTACCTGTTAGTAATTGTATTAGGAACATCGTCATTGACCTAAACGGAAACGAATTCCATGAGGAACTATTACCCATAGAGTTAAACGGTTTCGACATCGTTTTGGGTATGGATTGGCTTAGCGCCAACGATGCCGAGATATTATGCCGGAAGAAGATAGTTAGGATAAACCCACCCGGAAAGGAATCATTTATGGTGTACGGGGACAAACGCAGAGTGAATTCTGGAATCATCTCCCTGATGAAAGCCAGGAAATGTTTGTCCAAAGGATGTGCATCATACTTGGCATTCGTAATCGATGCTAAGAAGGAAAAGAAAGAGGTGCAGAATATACCGGTTGTGTGCGATTATTCGGAAGTCTTTCCCGAAGATCTTCCCGGATTACCACCTGATAGGCAAGTAGAGTTTCGTATAGACTTATTACCAGGAACAACACCGATAGCAAAGGCACCTTACCGATTAGCACCGACGGAGATGAAGGAGCTCATGACGCAACTTCAGGAGCTGTTGGACAGCGGTTTCATTCGACCTAGTTCATCACCCTGGGGAGCTCCGGTGTTATTCGTGAAGAAGAAGGACGGAAGCATGAGGATGTGCATAGACTACCGAGAGCTGAATAAGGCAACGGTGAAGAACAAGTATCCATTGCCAAGGATTGATGATCTATTCGATCAACTGCAAGGTTCGAGCTACTTCTCAAAGATCGATCTTAGGTCAGGATATCATCAGCTGAAGGTGAGAGAGCAGGATATTGAGAAGACTGCATTTAGAACAAGATATGGACACTACGAGTTCTTGGTTATGTCATTCGGACTAACCAATGCTCCCGCAACATTCATGGATTTGATGAATAGGGTTTGTAAACCATTCCTCGATAAATCTGTGATAGTGTTCATCGACGACATTCTTATTTACTCGAAAAGCCAGGAGGAGCATGGCAAGCATCAACGAGAAGTGGTCTATGGATAAGCTCGCAAATGCTTACGTGAAGGAAATTGTAAGACTTCACGGTGTCCCTCTTACGATTGTATCCGATCGTGATAGTCGTTTCACGTCAAGGTTTTGGAGGAGTCTACAAGAGGAGTTGGGTACGAAGTTGTGTTTAAGTACTGCTTACCATCCGCAAACTGATG
The DNA here is from genome assembly GCF_052625555.1 of Lactuca saligna. NCBI lineage: Eukaryota > Viridiplantae > Streptophyta > Magnoliopsida > Asterales > Asteraceae > Lactuca > Lactuca saligna. The sequence goes on along the minus strand of NC_136424.1, from coordinate 203,036,910 downwards.
GTCAGAGCGAAAGAACGATTCAGACGTTGGAAGATATGCTAAGAGCATGTACCCTCGAATTCCAAGGGAATTGGGACGAACACTTACCTCTAGTAGAATTTTCCTACAATAATAGTTTTCACTTGAGCATCAAGATGGCACCTTACCAAGCCTTGTATGGACAAAAGTGTCGTACGCCGTCTTGTTGGCTTGAAGCCGGAGAGAAGCAGTTTATGGGACCCGAGATAGTCCATGAGACTGCTGAGAAATTGAAGGTGATTAGGGAAAGGATGTTAGCAGCTCAGGATCGTCAGAAGAGCTATGCTGACAAGAAAAGACGACCGATAACCTTCAAAGTTGGGGATTCCGTTTTACTTAAAGTCTCACCGTGGAAGGGACTTATACGATTTGGGAAACGAGGAAAGTTGAATCCGAGGTTTATTGGACCGTTCATGAAACGACCCAAAAATTTCGTTTTAATACCATCAAAACTATAATCAGAGTATCATATAAATAAACCATGCGTGATATGCCCCAAAATATAATAAAGTACTGTGCGGAAACTGTAACATACTATATCCAAAAACAACAACTAAATCAAATCCAGACTAAAGCTGAAGCGGTGGTGTGTGCGATGCCGTCACCCAGAGCTCTTCCCTTTACTTGCGGAAGTACCTGAAACCAAAACTGAAACTGTAAGCACGAAGCTTAGTGAGCTCCCCCAACTTACCACATACCATACAACAACATATAAACACATATTGGGCCTTGCCCACTGCATCGGGCCGGGGCCCGGAAACTGCATCAGACCGAAATCCGGAACTGACTGGGACCTTGTCCCCTGCATCGGACCAAAGTCCGGAACTAACTGCATCGGACCGGAGTCCGGAACTAACTGTATCGGACCGGAGTCCGGAACTGACTGCATCGGACCGAAGTCCGGAACTGGCTGCATCGGACCGAAGTCCGGAACTGACTGCATCGGACCGAAGTCCGGAACTGACTGGGACCGTGTCCCCTGCATCGGACCGGAGCCCGGAACTGACTGAGCATAGCATAGCATATCATAACAAACATACTGCATACTGCATCGGGCCGCAGCCCGGAACATAAAACACATAACACATAGCACAAGAATTACGTCTGAACCACGAAGGCATCAAACATACTAACTACTACATCGGACCGAAGTCCGGAAACTACTATTAACTGGACGGGCCGGCATTGTGGCCTTAGACCCGCCCCTACGGGAAGGAAAGTCACTCGTAAGCTAGCGGATGAGTGTGTGGCTCGGAAAGCTAACGGATGCTGCTCCTGAATCTCCTCGGCTACAAATCCATAAACACACTCAATCAATCACTAGCACTACACTCAGGGTAAAATGACTCTTTTACCCTTGGTCAAAGTTGACTTACTCAGGGCTGACTCACCGAGTCGGGATACCCGACTCGCCGAGTCCTAGACTCTCCGCTCAACTCTTACATGCTGTTACTCGTCGAGTGTGGCATCGACTCGACGAGTACCCTCTGGATCCAAGAACTCAGATGATCTTCATCCGACTCGCCGAGTCAGATGAACAGACTCGACGAGTTGTTCTTGATCCTCAAGAAGATTGCCTTGGACTCGCCGAGTTGTATGAACAAACTCGCCGAGTCCCTCCATCACTGAGTCTACTCTTAACTCGCTGAGTCCACTCCCTAACTCACCTCGTCCACTCGACACTGAAGAAACTGAAGAACTCGGGACTCGCGACCTGACTCGTCGAGTCGTTCTTCCGACTCGCCGAGTCGCCGCCATGCAACATATTTTTACTCGATTTCTCTTGAATCCAACACATGCAAATGATAGATCTAGGTCCATTAAGCTGTTTTACCACGTAAAGTTTCCAACTTTACGTGCACAACCACATGAATGAGGGAAATAAGACTAAAATATGCACAATAAGGGTAGATCCATGGCTAATAAGCAATGTAACTCCAAAAAGACAGTGGATCTGGACTCTACAACACCCCAACACTCAGATCCAAAGGTATTTCGGCTTAATAACACATTCAAGAAAGCATAAAGCTTGGAACAAGCATCAAATAGCCCTTAAAAGAGCTCTAATGGAAGTTTAAGCATGAAACCAGAAGAGAACTCCGAAAATACCTCAATAAGTTCACACTTGATCTTGGATCTTGGCACTAGAACTCGTTTCCTTGCTTCCTTCTTCTTCTCCTTCTTCACCCCTTCACAAAATGGAACAAGATCACTTATAAACTCACAAGAGGAAGGTTTAGGGTTTCTCACAGTGCTCTCAGGGGGAAAGTGACGAGATGGAGGCTATAATGGGGTTTAAATAGTTAGCAAACCCGGGGAGTTAGGGTTTCACCCAGACGGACGGACTCGCCGAGTCCAGGATATGGACTCGCCGAGTCTCCGGCTCCCGCGTGCACAAGATGCGCGACCCGACTCGGCGAGTCAGGCTAGAACTCGCCGAGTCCCTCTTGAAAACTTAGCCCAAATCGAATTAATTAACATACCGGAAACGGGTCGTTACAATTCTCCCCCACTTGTTTCAGACTTCGTCCTCGAAGTCTGCTACGGCTGGATCTGCAAATAACTCCGGGTAGTGCGTTCTCATTTCTTCTTCAGCCTCCCATGTCCATTCAGACCCCTTCCGATGCTGCCACTGCACCTTTACCAGCTGAATTACCTTGTTCCTCAAGGTCTTGGTCTTCCGTTCCAAAATTGCTATCGGCTTCTCGATATAATTCAAGCCGCTATCGACCTGGATATCCTCCAAGGGAACGACCGCTGACTCGTCCACTAAACACTTCCTCAACTGCGACACGTGGAAAGTGTTGTGTATCAAACTGAGCTCCTCAGGAAGATCTAACCGGTAAGCAACCCGACCCACCCGGGCCAAAACCCTGAAAGGACCAATAAATCTGGGGCCCAATTTGCCCCTCTTCCGGAACCTGATGACACCTTTCCAAGGTGAGACTTTCAGAAGAACCATGTCTCCCACCTGGAACTCCAAGTCTGAACGCCTCTTGTCGGCGTAGCTCTTCTGCCGACTCTGCGCAGTCTGCAGTCTACTACGGACCTGCTGGATCAGTTCCGTCGTCTTGAGCACCACTTCGGTGCTCCCCATGACCCGCTGACCGACCTCGCCCCAACAAATCGGGGTCCTGCACTTCCTGCCATATAACATCTCAAAAGGAGGTCGATCAATGCTCGCATGATAGCTGTTGTTATACGAGAATTCCGCTAAGGGAAGATACGTATCCCAACAGCCCCCAAAATCCAGAACACATGCCCTAAGCATGTCCTCGAGAGTCTGAATCGTCCTCTCGCTCTGCCCGTCAGTCTGAGGATGAAAAGCGGTGCTGAAATGGAGACGAGTACCCATCTCGTCGTGAAACCGCTTCCAGAATCTGGACGTGAAGCGAACATCTCGGTCCGACACTACCGATACCGGCACTCCATGACGTGCCACAATCTCTCGCACATAGATATCGGCTAACCTTTCCGCCGATATAGTCTCCTGGATCGGAATAAAATGGGCACTCTTCGTCAACCGATCCACCACTACCCATATCGAATCTACTCCACGTGCGGTCCTGGGAAGTTTGGTGATAAAATCCATGGTGATGTCCTCCCATTTCCACACGGGAATATCCAACGGCTGCATCTTGCCGTGAGGTCTCTGGTGCTCCGCCTTGACCTTCCGGCAGGTCAAGCACCTCTCAACGTACCAAGCGACGTCCCGCTTCATGCAGGGCCACCAATAATCAGGTCGAAGATCTCGATACATCTTCGTCGCCCCTGGATGGATAGAAAATCGAGACTTATGAGCCTCGTCCATCAATACCTGCCGTACCCCACCCCAGTACGGTACCCACACCCTACCATGAAGCGTCATCAAACCCCGACTGTCATAGTCGAACGAAGCTACTCGACCCACTATCCTCTCGCACTTCTGCCTCTCCTCCTTGAGACCCTCCATCTGAGCCTCCTTGATCCGCTCCAACAAAGGAGTGATTACCGTCATCCTCATACACAAATCCCTGATAGGGGCCGCCGACACCTTACGGCTCAGGGCATCGGCCACCACGTTGGCCTTCCCTGGATGATACAGAATCTCACAGTCATAGTCCTTCAGCACGTCCAACGATCTCCTCTGTCTCATATTCAAACTCGGCTGATCCATAAGGTATCGTAAACTCTTGTGGTCCGTGTAGATAGTACAGCGGACCCCATACAGGTAATGCCTCCAAATCTTGAGGGCAAATACAACTGCCCCCAGCTCCAAGTCGTGGGTTGGATAATTAGCCTCGTGAGGCTTCAACTGTCTCGAGGCATAAGCCACCACATGGCCTCGCTGCATCAACACTGCTCCCATACCTGTGATCGAAGCATCACAATAGACCACGAAATCCTCAACACCCTTTGGCAAGGTAAGGATCAGAGCCTCGCACAATCTCTGCCTGAGAGTCTCGAACGCCGCCTGCTGCTCAGGCCCCCAACGAAAAACTACCGACTTCTTGGTTAGTCGGGTGAGCGGCACTGCTATCTTGGAGAAATCTTGAATAAACCTTCGATAATACCCTGCCAATCCTAGGAAGCTTCGAATCTCAGATGGAGACCTCGGGACCTCCCACTGCATCACGGCCTCAATCTTGGCCGGGTCAACCAAAATACCCTTCTGATTAACGAGATGCCCAAGAAACTGCACCTCGCGTAACCAGAACTCGCACTTGGAGAACTTAGCGAACAGTCTCTCCCTCCTCAAAGTCTCCAACACCTCCCGCAGGTGCTCCTCGTGCTGTCCCTGCGTCTTGGAATACACCAAGATGTCATCGATGAACACTATCACTGACCGATCCAGCATCGGTCTGCACACGCGGTTCATGAGATCCATGAACGCGGCTGGGGCATTGGTAAGCCCAAATGGCATCACCACAAACTCATAATGACCATACCGGGTCCTGAAAGCAGTCTTCTGTACATCCTCATCCCTGACCCTCATCTGGTGGTAACCGGAGCGTAGGTCGATCTTGGAGAACCAAGACGCTCCCTGGAGCTGATCAAACAAGTCATCTATCCTCGGAAGTGGGTAACGGTTCTTCACCGTTACCTTGTTCAACTCCCGGTAATCAATACACATCCGATGCGACCCGTCTTTCTTCCTCACAAATAAGATCGGCGCTCCCCAAGGCGAACTGCTCGGTCGAATGAAACCTTTGTCTAACAGCTCCTGAAGCTGTGTAGACAACTCCTGCATCTCAGGGGGAGCAAGTCGATATGGTGCTTTGGCTATCGGAGCCGCACCAGGAACCAGGTCGATCCTGAACTCAACCTGCCTCCCAGGAGGTATCCCCGGCAATCCTCGGGAAACACATCCGGGTAATCTCGAACAATAGGAACATCATCGATCGTCGTCTTGCCCTTATCCCGGGCATCCAAGACATAGGCTACATAACCGGCGCAACCCTGCTGAACGTAGCGCCTCGCCCTAGCGGCAGAGCAGAAGGTCAATCCTCGCTGGGGCCTCTCGCCCTGAACCACTATCTCTCCCCCACTGGGAGTGCGAACCTTCACTAGCTGAAGCTCACAATCAATCACCGCCCCATTGGGGCTTAGCCAATCCATTCCCACAATAACTTTATTCCCGCGCAGGGGAATCGGAACCAAATCCACTGAAAACTGCTCCTCAAATATCTGAAGGGAACACCCTCTATATACTTTGTCGACCCTCACGGTCCTATCATCTGCTATCTCAACCTCTAATGGACAATCCAGTTCCCCCGGAGCTCTGCTAAATCTCTTGCTAAGCGCAAGCGATACAAATGATCGGGTGGCCCCCGAGTCAAACAATACCAAAGCAGGGATGCCGTTCACCGAGAACGACCCTAAATAAAGCGTACCATCAAATAATATTCAAACGATATATTAATAATTAAAAGATGACAGAAATATACATACCCGTCACCACATCAGGAGTCGCTCGCGCCTCCTCTGCTGTCATCTGAAATGCCCTGCTCTTCGCCACCGGCACATCAGCTCGGCCCTGGCGGCCATCCGTGATCCTCAAAGTAGCAGGGGCGGGTGCATGCACCTTCCCTGCTGCAGCTAAACTGGGACACTGGGACCTTTTGTGTCCCCTCTGATTGCACTGAAAGCAAATCAGATCCGATGCTGTAACCGTAGTGGCAGGGGCCGTACAATCCCTACTCATATGCCCGGTCCGACCGCACTTGTAGCAGCCGGAACTCCCTGCCTTGCACGCCCCCTCGTGCAACCTCCCACACTTGCCACATCGACCGTGGCTCTGCTGACCCCTGGACCTGTGATCTAAAACCTTGGGCTTTTTGCCCACACTGCCTGCACCCGAAACCGCCTCCGGTTTTCTCTTCCTCTCCATCTCGAGATCAATCTCCCTCTCTCTGGCTCTAGCAATCATGTCGTCCAGTGTTTTGCAACTGGACCGGCTCACAAACATACGAATGTCGCTCCGCAACATCTCGTGATAACGGGCCTTCTTCATCTCCTCATCTGCTGCATACTGAGGAACAAGAAGGGCCCGCTCCCTGAACTTGGCGGTGATCTCCGCCACTATCTCGGTAGTCTGGGTAAGATCCTGGAACTCCCTGGCTAACTGTTGCACCTCAATGATCGGTGCGAACTCCGCTCTGAACCTGGTAGAGAAATCAGCCCAGGTCATGGCATCCAATGCCGCATCATCCCCGATGGTATGTCCTACCTCCTCCCACCAGTCACGTGCCCTGTCCTTCAGGAGACAGGACGCCACTCTGACCTTGTCCCCCTCGGGACATCTGCTAGTGCGGAATGTGTTGGCCACATCCGCCAACCACCTGGTACTCGCTATGGGGTCCCGTGCCCCGTGATAGTCAGGAGCCCCGCATGCCCTGAACTCCCGGAAAGTGAGTGTGCGCGACCCCATCACGGCCGCCATCTCAGTACGGAAGGTACTCAGTCTCTCATCCATCATCTCCAAAATGCCCTCCTTGATCGAACCGAAGATCACAGGAGTCTGCTCAAGTATGATGCGAGTAATCTCAGAAGAAAGGAACTCTCTGGTCTGCTCATCCATCTGTCCGACCTCCGGGTCGGATCCCAATCCTGATCCTCCTCCGGCATCTGAACTGCCGGCTGCTGGCCTCGGACGCAAAACTACCATTCTGAAACATATCATAACAACATCAGAACATTGAAATATTTCAAGGGATCATGATACGACTACTAGCTTCCTGGTCTAATCTTGACCTTCCTTGATTCGAGTACGGATCCTCTGCTTCCAGTAGTATGGGCCCCTACTACCTTCCACATCTATCCGTACTTTCCTCAAGAACTGCCTCGACTTCCCCAAGTCACTTCTACCGCTGCTATTCTCTGCTACTCTCACCCTAGGCTTGCCCTAGAGGAAACTCGAGCTCAATACGACTGGTCCTTAGCTGCTGTAGGTCTCCTTGCACTGCCAGTTAGCCATCACCTGAACACCATCACATGTGATGAGGATCGGATAATCCTTCAAGTAAAAGATCCGTCCCTACAACGGTTGGACTCAAACAAGAGCTGCGCAGTAGGGCCAGTTCCAGCACTCTAGGATTATTCAAACCTGATTACATGTGGTGTGACGTGTCCACCTAATGGCTAACTCCCATTACTCGGAATCCCACTAAGCACAAAGCAAGCAGCATTCGGACAAGGGAAACAGACTCACTCAAGCTATTCTTATAACAAGAAACTGCACTAGCATAGGATGCTAAGCTCATACTATCAGGCATAACCTAAACAGGCTATCCTACTGCTGTCTACTCAATACTATCATGCAATATTCATAGAGCTGTAACACATAAGCAGGCACATAAGGCATTCTCCTACACCCTTAGTCCTATTCTAGCATGCTGTTCTACTAAACTGAAATTGAACAAATAACTTGTATGGGTAATTTGGGAGTACTTACTTGAGCTCGGTTGACCGCATGCACACACCTCTATCTTAAAACGATTCTTTTCCTTCTAAGTGTTTTCAAAATTCCTTTCTAAAAACATTTTATTAAAAATCTTTTATTTCCCCTTAGTTTGAGTTCAGATACACCCGAGAGTGTATCCGAATCCCTCAAACCAGGGCTCTGATACCAACTTGAAACGACCCAAAAATACGACCCAAAAATTTCGTTTTAATACCATCAAAACTATAATCAGAGTATCATATAAATAAACCATGCGTGATATGCCCCAAAATATAATAAAGTACTGTGCGGAAACTGTAACATACTATATCCAAAAACAACAACTAAATCAAATCCAGACTAAAGCTGAAGCGGTGGTGTGTGCGATGCCGTCACCCAGAGCTCTTCCCTTTACTTGCGGAAGTACCTGAAACCAAAACTGAAACTGTAAGCACGAAGCTTAGTGAGCTCCCCCAACTTACCACATACCATACAACAACATATAAACACATATTGGGCCTTGCCCACTGCATCGGGCCGGGGCCCGGAAACTGCATCGGACCGAAATCCGGAACTGACTGGGACCTTGTCCCCTGCATCGGACCAAAGTCCGGAACTAACTGCATCGGACCGGAGTCCGGAACTAACTGCATCGGACCGGAGTCCGGAACTGACTGCATCGGACCGAAGTCCGGAACTGGCTGCATCGGACCGAAGTCCGGAACTGACTGCATCGGACCGAAGTCCGGAACTGACTGGGACCGTGTCCCCTGCATCGGACCGGAGCCCGGAACTGACTGAGCATAGCATAGCATATCATAACAAACATACTGCATACTGCATCGGGCCGCAACCCGGAACATAAAACACATAACACATAGCACAAGAATTACGTCTGAACCACGAAGGCATCAAACATACTAACTACTACATCGGACCGAAGTCCGGAAACTACTATTAACTGGACGGGCCGACATTGTGGCCTTAGACCCGCCCCTACGGGAAGGAAACTCACTCGTAAGCTAGCGGATGAGTGTGTGGCTCGGAAAGCTAACGGCTGCTGCTCCTGAATCTCCTCGGCTACAAATCCATAAACACCCTCAATCAATCACTAGCACTACACTCAGGGTAAAATGACTCTTTTACCCTTCGTCAAAGTTGACTTACTCAGGGCTGACTCGCCGAGTCGGGATACCCGACTCGCCGAGTCCGAGACTCTCCGCTCAACTCTTACATGCTGTTACTCGTCGAGTGTGGCATCGACTCGACGAGTACCCTCTGGATCCAAGAACTCAGATGATCTTCATCCGACTCGCCGAGTCAGATGAACAGACTCGACGAGTTGTTCTTGATCCTCAAGAAGATTGCCTTGGACTCGCCGAGTTGTATGAACAAACTCGCCGAGTCCCTCCATCACTGAGTCTACTCTTAACTCGCTGAGTCCACTCCCTAACTCACCTCGTCCACTCGACACTGAAGAAACTGAAGAACTCGGGACTCGCGACCTGACTCGTCGAGTCGTTCTTCCGACTCGCCGAGTCGCCGCCATGCAACATATTTTTACTCGATTTCTCTTGAATCCAACACATGCAAATGATAGATCTAGGTCCATTAAGCTGTTTTACCACGTAAAGTTTCCAACTTTACGTGCACAACCACATGAATGAGGGAAATAAGACTAAAATATGCACAATAAGGGTAGATCCATGGCTAATAAGCAATGTAACTCCAAAAAGACAGTGGATCTGGACTCTACAACACCCCAACACTCAGATCCAAAGGTATTTCGGCTTAATAACACATTCAAGCAAGCATAAAGCTTGGAACAAGCATCAAATAGCCCTTAAAAGAGCTCTAATGGAAGTTTAAGCATGAAACCAGAAGAGAACTCCGAAAATACCTCAATAAGTTCACACTTGATCTTGGATCTTGGCACTAGAACTCGTTTCCTTGCTTCCTTCTTCTTCTCCTTCTTCACCCCTTCACAAAATGGAACAAGATCACTTATAAACTCACAAGAGGAAGGTTTAGGGTTTCTCACAGTGCTCTCAGGGGGAAAGTGACGAGATGGAGGCTATAATGGGGTTTAAATAGTGAGCAAACCTGGGGAGTTAGGGTTTCACCCAGACGGACGGACTCGCCGAGTCCAGGATATGGACTCGCCGAGTCTCCGGCTCCCGCGTGCACAAGATGCGCGACCCGACTCGGCGAGTCAGGCTAGAACTCGCCGAGTCCCTCTTGAAAACTTAGTCCAAATCGAATTAATTAACATACCGGAAACGGGTCGTTACAGTTCAAAGTTCTTCAGAGGATTGGGAATCAAGCTTACAAGCTGGAATTGCCCGAAGAACTCAATAGTATTCATAACACATTCCATGTGTGTTATTTGAGGAAATTCGTGGGAGATGTTCCCGACATAATTCCAATCTCAGAGTTAAGGATAGATGAAAATAAAAGGCTGATCGAAGAGCCCGAGGCAATTGTTGACCGTAAGACTAAGAAGTTACGACGCAAGATGGTCGACTTAGTGCTAGTCCGATGGAAACATTCGAATGGGCCGAATCTCACTTGGGAAACAGAGGATGACATGATGAGTCGTTATCCACATCTGTTTGTTGATGCATGATTCCGGGATGGAATCATCCTAAGGGGGAGAGAATTGTAACGCCCGGGTTTTCAGGGCTAAGCATTTTGTCAATGTAATAGTCTAGGTCAACTATTGTAACTCTTTTTGAAGTAATAAATATGAAATATTTGAGTATTATGTGAATCATGTGTTTATGTGTTTATTATTTAATTATTAACAAAGAATAAAAATGAGCGTCAAAATTAAATTGTGAGATAATCCCGATATCTCTACATAAAGTTGTAGAATATGTTAAACTAAGAACATCGATAAAAAAGAACGCCCAAATCCGACTTCGTATGAAGGAGTTATGCCTTTTCGAAGTTTCGGACTAGCAATGTACTGCCCGAAATTCGAATGTTTGATCGAGCGGTTTTTAGCCGACACGACCTGAACGAGAATCGAAGATCTCGTTGAGAGTAGCGTAACGAGAAAAAGATGGGCAAAAACGGATGTCGGATGAAGAAGTTATGAGGATTTAACGGATCAATCGTGTCCCGGCCCATTAATAATATAAAAGTTAAAATCGAGCCAAAATTAGCCGACGAAGTCTAAACGAAAGTTGTAGAGTACGTTCCCACCTTCATGTGGATATAAAGAACGTCAAAAACGGAGCTCGTATGTGAAAGTTACGAATTTTTGAAGTTTGAACTCGAAAATGCGAAACTGATGCGAAATCGGGTGACGTGGCGCGATCAGAGCCGTCGCTTGCGGCCCACGGTCTCGCTCAGATGAGCGACGCGTCGCTCCTCGCTACGCCCAGCGTCCGGCTTCGTGCGCCCCGCGTCCGTTCGCTCTCGGTCCAGAAGGCGCCACGCCGCTTCGCCCTACGCCCTGCGTACGAGTTCCGGGTACGCCCCGCGTACCTTCGCTTCCCCTCTGCCCGGTGCGAGACAGCTGGCTGCGAGCTGGCAGCCTTATCCGCGAGAACGCGCCGCGTAGTCTCGGATCTACGCCCCGCGTAGCGAGGGCCTCGCGCCATAAAAGGAGGCCGAGGTTGCCTCATTTTTCACACCAAAATCTCATTCTTTCTCTCACTACTTTCTCTCTCTACAACCCCAAACCACCCCTAAGCCCTAGTTGAACCCCTAGCACCCTAAGGAAGCCCCGAGGCTCCCGGAGTCCCGAGAAAAAGGAGTTTTTCGGTTTCGAAACGCTGCTCCAATAGAGTCCCGGTTTTCGATAAAATTCGCTGTAAGTGTGCTACGCTTACGCAATTTTTAATATAGCTTCCAAATAATTATAGGAATGTTATTAGGTCCTTAAAATAATTATTTGGGCTATTATTATGAGTTATATTGAGCATTATTAACGCTTAATAGTCAGACTAATCACGGTTATCATTAAACTAAACCCTAGTGATATCGATACTAGGTTTTATCGAAGGAATATCATTTTAAGAGTATCGAAGCGCTGTCCGAGTGCTGAGTCACCACCTAATCAGGTGAGTGCATATTTACTTTCAACTTACACATAGATATGAAGTATTTAATATAAATTACGTGCTATTTGTGCATATTATCTGAATACTTGCTATATATGCTGGATGAACATTTTATACATGTTTTCAAAGATTTAAACTGTATATGTATTTTATATCTACAAAATGTGTTGGGTAAAACATGGGTAGATGTAATAGTTGTTGTGTGACAAAATAAAATAATGAGAGGCCTCGTTATAGATGATATTGATGATCCAGTCATCTAGCGGAGTATAGATGACGACCACAGACTATTCTAGACAGTCCAGTGGAACACTAGCAGGCTCGCAACCTGTAGGTGTTTATTTGAACTGTGTGCTCACCAGATGTACTCCATCCCCCACATGGTTGCCTATTAGGACATATATTGCTGAGGAATCCCCTTAGCAGTAGTGTCCATCCCGATGATGATCCTTAGGCTAGGTCCCTTATGATAGGTGTTTAGGGACGTAAAGTGAGGATAACGGGAACGGGTAATCGGGTTATTGTTGATTGATGAACTTAATAAACTTATTTATTGTGGGTTGAAAACCCTATGTGCTCACCAGGCTCCCAAGCCTGACCCACTCAGTTTTATGTATTACAGGAAGTGGCGCATGAGCATAGGTGTGATGTTTTGGACGAGGGATTACGGATATAGGCCTGTAGATATGAAATAATGTAGTAAGGCTTATATTGTACTGTTTATACTTTTGATCTGTACGAACATGACATCCCGAGTCTTTTAATGAATACATTTCTATGGAAATGCTTTTGATAAATCTTTATCATATTATTGTTTTGGGACAAATTCCGCAATTCTTTTATTAAAAGATAACTCTGATTTTGAAATAAAGTATAAACAAAACCGGTCTTTTCTGGCCGTGATTTTGGGGATGTCACAGACGAGCCTGCTAGTGTTCCACAAGACTGTCTAGAAAAGTCTGTGGTCATCTTCTAAACTCCGCTAGATGACTGAATCAAAACAACATCGAGGCCTCTCATCTGTTTATCACACATCAACTATCTACCCATGTTCTACCCAACATATTAGTAGATAAAAATATACATTTTATACATAGTTTAAAACCTGTATAGCATGCTCAATCAATACATTTTTGTACATAACAGATGAGGCACACACATATAACACGTATTTCATAGAGAATAATCAGATCTATGAGATAGAAGAAAGTTAATATACATTCACACATATAACAACAAAATATATACACATAGCACGAATTTTATAAAATACTTCATATCTATGTGTAAGCTGAAAGTGACTATACACTCACTTGATCCAAAGATGATCAGACAACACTATGCACTTGCAGAAGTAGTATACTTTGATAGATCTGGAAGATCTTCACAAAAATCGGACTCCTCGCGGGTAGAGCTTCGGCTCGGGAATCGCACTTCTTAGGATCTCGGGAACGTAAAACTTCCTTCGTAACTTGGATATGAGATCCGGGGTGTCGGGATGGCTTCGGGGGTTTAAATGCAGAGCTTCGGCACGAAAAAGAGAAGAAATGAGCAAGAATGCCCGAACCCTGGCATCCCATTTATAGGAAGCTAAACCTTGCACGTACGCTGGGCGTACGAGGTTACGCGGGGCGTAATGCCTCGGTCGTCATGGCTTACGTATCCGAAATCATTCGAGTGCGAGGCGCGTCATGCTTCGCTGTACGCGCAGCGTACCGCCTTACGCTGGGCGTAATCCGGATAAGTCCGGTGACTCCTCTTCGGATAATATCGGGTATAATAATTAAATTTAAATATTAATTATTTAATAAAATTTGAAAATTCATATCTTCATCATACGAACTTTGTTTTTGACGTTCTTTATATCCCCGTGTAGGTGAGACTACGCTCTACAACTTTTGTTTAGACTCCGACGGGTAATTTTGACTTTATTTTTATTATTTATTTTTAGTAGGTCGGGACAGGAAAACTCCGTTATAAATTCATTACTTCTTCATCCGACGTCTGTTTTCACCTATCTTTTCATCGTTTCACTAGAATTAATGAGATCTTCGATTCTCGTTTAGATTGTTTCGGCTAAAAACCGCTAGGTCTCAAACCGAGTATTCGGGCTGCATACTGCCAAGTCGAAACTTCGGAAAATCATAACTTCCTCATACGAAGTCAGATTTGGGCATTATTTTTATGCACGCTCTTGGTTTAACGAACTCTACGACTTTCTTTTAGATTGCTAAGGTTAAATATCGCTCTATCTTAAATTCATATTTTACGTCACTCGGCGTCGTGCCGGTTCTATCATGAAACTTCGACAGGTCATAACTTCTTCGTTATAACTCGGATTTTGGCATTCCTTATATCTCCGGAATCCTTGTTTCGACCACTACAACTTTATGTAAAGATATCGGGCTTATCTCACATTTTAATTTTGACGCTTATTTTATTCTTAATTCATTAAATTATAATAATTAAGAAAATAAACACATAATTCACATAATTCACATAATTCACATAATTCACAAATAATAAATTTTTTTAATACTTCAAAAAGAGTTTTTAGGTTAACCTAGAGTATTACATCAACAAAAAAATGCCTATCCTGGAAACACGGGCGTTAAAAAGACACAACCAAAACTAAGGAGATAAAGAGAGATGTAAGTGCGGGTGGGAGAGACACATTTTCAGATCGATGTTTGCATATATTCAATGTTTCGATTTTCAGATCGATGTTTCGCTTAGATCGACAGTGCTGCAATGTAACATCCCAAAATACGACTCAAATTTTTTTTGTTTTAACACTACTGAAAATCGTATACTGAAAGTTATTTCATAAAAACCATGCATCAATATCTCAAACCAAAAACAAGTATCATGATAAAAACTGTATCAAACTGTATCAAATCACATCTAAGGAAAAACTGAACAATCTCCCAGGAATAAAAACTGAAGCTGTGGTGTGTGCGATGCCATCATCCTGAGCTCTTCCCTTTGTTTGCGGAAGTATCTGAAACCAAAACTGAAAACCGTAAGCACGAAGCTTAGTGAGCTCCCCCAAACTACCACATACCATACAAACATATAAACAACTACTGGGCCTTTCCCACTGCATCGGACCGAAGTCCGGAAACTGCATCGGACCGAAGTACGGAAACTGCATCGGACCGGAGTCCGGAACTAACCAGGGCCTTGCCCTCTGCATCGGACCGAAGTCCGGAAACTGCATCGGACCAAAGTCCGGAACTGTCTGGGGCCTTTCCCCTGCATCGAACCAAAGTCCGGAAACTGCATCAGACTAAAGTCCAGAACTAACTGAACATAGCATAGCATAAATATATCAACTAGCATAAACATATACACTGCATACTGCATCGGGCTGTAGCCCAGAACACATAACACATAAATCCTGTCTGAGCCACGAAGGCATTAGACATACTAACTACTGCATCAGATCGATGTCCGGAAACTGCTGCTAACTAAACGGGCCGGCATTGTAGCCGTAGACCCGTTCCTACTGGAAGGAAACTCACCTCGTAATTTGGCTGCTGAATGAACTGCTCGGGAAACTGTCTACTGCTGCTCCGGTATCTCTTCGGCTACAATTTCCATATGTACACTTAATCAATCACTGATAACTATACCGAGGGTAAAATGACTATTTTAACCCTAGTAAAAGTCAACCTCTTGGTCAAAGTCAACATACAGTTGACCTGACTCATCGAGTTGGGCCGCCAACTCGTCGAGTCTCTATTCTCACTTCTCGCTTCCGCTCACTACTACTCATCGAGTTTGGCATAGACTCGACGAGTTCCTCTTCAATACTAGCACTCAGTAACTCTGCATTCGACTCGCCGAGTTGTATGAACAACTCGTCGAGCTCTCCTTCATCATATGAACACTCTGGCTATCACTCGCCGAGTTGTATGAACAATTCATCGAGTCTGTTCTTGAGGTATGAAGATTGCCTTGGACTCACCGAGTCAGGGAATTGACTCGCCGAGTCCCTCCATGAATGAGTCTGATCTCCGAATCACTGAGTCCACCTATAATCCATTGGTTCCACTCGGCATAACACATAAAAGGGGAAGAAATCGGGGACTCGCGACTCGACTCGCCGAGTCTGAAGAACAACTTGCCGAGTCGGTTGCATGCAACGCTACTCCGATGATTCTGCTCAAATCCAATGCATACAACTTATAGATCTGAGTTCCTAAAGCTTGATTAACACGTAAAGTTTCCAACTTTACATCTATATAGGCATCAATGCGGGTTTAAAGGCTCTAAATGCACTAAAAGAATATATCTAAGGTGTTCATGCAAAAAGGGTTCCATAAAGGCAGAAGATTTGAGCTTCTGGAGCTCAAACATAGATTGATCTGAAGGCTATTCGACAACACATGCTTTCAATATTACTACCAAGCCAAAAATGATAAAAACAAGGCAAACAAGAGATCTAATTGAGGAATGACAAAGGTTTGAGCTTGATACCTCAAAGAAGACTGTGATACCACCAAAAACTCAGATCTATTTGCTTCTCCCTTGATTCCTCATCTTCTCTTCTCTTCTTCTATTCCACAAATGAACCACAACTTCACAAAGTGAGAAAATCACACCAAAAGGATATGGGTGGCTAGGATTTTCATATGAGGCTCTTATGTGGGCGAGGGAGGCTATTGAATGCCCAAAGATTCATTTAAATAGGGTACAAACCCGTGGATTTAGGGTTTCATTAAGACTGATGGACTCGCCGAGTCCCGAATGTGGACTCGTCGACTCGCCCACTTACACATGCTCGAAATCCCGTCTCTACTCGACGAGTCGGACTACCAACTCGTCGAGTCCCTCTTGAAACTTGAAAAAAAATAATATTAAATAACATACCAGAATCGGGGTGTTACATGCAATGTCCTTATCGATGGTCGTAGTTCATTTATTACCTTTCTCGGTTTGTCTACCACTGACCAAAAACCCTAGATCTTTCAGATCTTGGTTCTTCTTCTTCGCCGGTTCTTCTCTAAGTGACGAAGGCTTTCAAATCGAAGGGTTTTGAGAAGGGTTTTCCAGATCGTAGGGTTTTCAAATCAAAGCGGTGGCGGTGTTGACGACTCCGCCGAAGGTTTTCCAGATTGAAGGTTCGGACGACTCTGATGGCTCCATCGAAGGGTCGTAGTGATCTTAAATGATCGGAGAAAGTGGTTGACGGCTTTGGTGAAGATATGGGATGAAGAGGAGTGTGTTTTTTTTGTTTTAAGATCGGAGGTTTTTTTTTGCCTTCATCGGAAAATCGGGTGTGTTTTTGTTTCTTCCAGAAAATCAATGGTTATGGTGGTTATTTTGACATGTGTTGGTGGTACAAACGATGGTGGTGGCAAAGGAGACAACAAAATGGGTGATACTGATAAAGTCCTCGCTGGCCCCGAAAAAATGAGGGTTTAAGTGTGTTTAATGTAGAGATACACAAAGAGGGGGGGGGGGGGGGGGATAAGACATCACATTTTTTTTAATAGTGTTTTTTTATTTATTGTAATAAAAGAAATAAAAAAATATACTAAGGGTAAACTCGTCATTCAGAACAAGTCAAAACAAAACGGACTAAACTCGTAATAAAATGAAAACTTTGGACCATTAGTGCTAATTCAAACATTTCTGGAACAAAATGATAATTTTTGACATACCACAAGCGGGACCATTTGTGCAATTTAGTCAAAACAATACACTTAATATTTTATATACTTAACATATTAATTCCAAAACCATGCTCACTTGTGTTGTGCCTCTTCAATTTTAAGATTTCATGATATTCCTTTTAAAAAAAAGTTTGTGCAGTTTAGTCAAAACAATACACTTAATATTTTACTAGGTTATAACCTGCAAGAACTACGGGTAACAGATTTATAAAACATTTATATTATCAATAGGATTTAAGTTTTTTAAAACTTTTTGTATTGATTATTTAATATATATATATATATATATATATATATATATATATATATATATATATATATATATATATATATATATATATATATATATATATATATATATATATATATATATGGGGATATGGAATATACATTACAGCCCCACCTAAGCTTAGGTACTAAACTTCTAAAATATGTTGTTTTAACATGCTAGATATACCCTGTTTGGTTTCACTTGGTAAATATATCATCCTCCACATCATTTCTTTCTTTCATTATCGTTTTACTATCCATATTTTCTTTCCTCAATTATCGTTTATTACTTCACCCAAGTGAACATTACTAAACCCTAAACCTAAGCCCTAAACCCTAAATTTAAACCCTAAACCCTAAACCTAAACCCTAAACCCTAAATCTAAACCCTAAACCCTAAACCCTAAACCTAAACACTAAACCCTAAATATAAACCCGAAACCCTAAACCCTAAACCCTAAACCATAAACCCTAAATCTAAACCCTAAACCCTATTGTGTCGATCTTGAATTTACATCTTGAAGTATTAATCGTGAATCCATTAACCGTAATCTTTATATAGTAAAACAATGTATTTTCAAGAGGTTTAGTACCTAAGCTTAGGTGGGGCTGTAATGTATATTCCCTTTTCCCTATATATATATATATATATATATATATATATATATATATGTTTGAATATCCGATAGACATTATGTATGTGTAGACATCTAATATAATTATGATTTATAAAACAGAATATAAATTTGAGTAGATTGTAAACAAAAATACAATCAAATATCAATAATAGAAATGACACAAATAAATCAATGACACTCTTAATCTCGTGCTTAATTAAAAATTCATCATATCTATTTAAAAAGGTATGAACCGGATGAAAAAGATAATATTATACAGGGTAAATAAATAGAAGAAATGAAATTTACAGGAAAATAAATTAAAAAGAAAAAGATTGCAAGGCTAATAAATGGTCTTTTGTTTTTGATTTTGTTTAATAAAATGGGTTATCTTAATATTGGATTTTGGAATAGTAGAACACACGTATAACAGGAAGAAGTATGGATATGAAGTATCAAGAGCCTGGAACAAGTCTCGAAGGAGGAGACAACTGATATTACAATACCCAAAATAGTAAGTATCAAAAATACGGAAAGGATAAATTGCTGAATACTAATTTACTTTTATAATCACATAAACAGATAGAGATAGAGTCACACTCATAAACACATAAAGAAAAGTAGAATGCTATGATCATTCTTAAATATACTAAAATACTAAGGCTAACGTGTGATATTAGAATGATATTGAAACTGCAGCCACGTGAAGTTGTTTATCTGTGAGGATGAAGCTACAGGATGATAAATATATACAGAGCATTTATTCCAATTTAAATATATACAGAGCATTTATTCCAATTTAAATATATACACAGGATGGTAAATATATACATGAATTATAGGACTACAAGATGGTAAATATATATGGGGCATTATTGTATGTTTTCATTCCGATTTAATTACCTACTTTTTGGGATTAGACTTTATTTTAGAATTCAAATTCAAATTATTAATTGCATAGACATTACGTATATAGTGGAATGCATATCAAATATATGTAATATGTAAGCATATATTCTTTGTGCACAAAATATTTTGGTAGAGATAAATAGGAAACAAATATAGGAAACAAATACGGGACTTATTCTGAAAAAAGGACGAAGGGCATTATGGCCTATTCACAATAAAAGAAAAATAGATGTATAGCAATGCCACGTGTACAAAAGACTTTTTTTTATTAATAACGGAGATGTAGCATGCATATTCTTTGTACACAAAATATTTTCGTAGAGATAAATATAAGAAACAAATAAGGGACTTATTCTGAAAAAGGTAGGAAGGATATTATGGTTTATTCACAAGAAAAGAAAAATAGATCCATGTGATAAGGGAGATATACTTCGCATATTAATTCGAAAGCCATGCTCATTTGTGTTGTGCCTCTTCAATTTAAAGATTTTATGATATTCTTATTAAATAAAATAAAAATTAATAGACAAATGGATCGAACAAGAAAAAAGGAATCTCGACAAAAATAACATTATTAATTTAGGGTTTGAAGACAGCTCGACCTTTAAAGCCTATATTTAATGTTATTTTCAAAACGTGTACAAGTTGAATACAAATTGAGAAATTAAATATCATTTTATTTTTATTATTTTATTCATTCATTTTTTTTTTTATCATTTTTAATGTTGATAAATATACTTAAAGAATATTTATTTTATTAAATATGACAGGGTCATGTTGAAAAAGAAAATTTGGAAGTGTATTTGATTTCCCATACAAATTATTTTCTCATACAACTTATTTAGATTTCAATACTAATCGATAAATGATTATTTTAATCCATATTTATTGCAATCTTTTTGGACGCACAATTATCCTCTGTCGCACAATTATCCTACTACTGTTTTGCATGTCTCAAGCAAAACGCTTTTATCCTCCCAATTGCATCTTCAAGTACTTTCGCTTCTGAAGCAAAACTCACTCGGACCCAGTTCTTCAAACCTACAGCATACCCTACATCGACATTATAATACACCAATTAATACATTAATATAAACGAATGACCACTATTTACGTTTATGATTGCGAGAGATTATGAGGGTGTTATTTTACCTGGAAAAAGGATCATCGATTCCTCTTTAGCCAACTTCATACAGAAGTCTGTATCATCAACTACATCATCAAAAGCTGATATATTTATCTTAACCTGCAGAAGCACATCATATGGATTATTTAAAAACCTCTATATAGAACTAATTAATACCAGTTACATTATGATAAATCTTTACCATGGCAAACATTGAGCCTTCGGGTTTATGTGGGCATTCAAGAAGGGGTATCTCCATAAGTCTCTCGTAAAACAAGTCCGCTGCCTCCTTTAGTAACTTGTTGATGTTCAAGAAGAACGACTCTGGTGTGTTCTCCATAATGTGAGGAACTGCCGCCTGTAGATGGTGGATATATCATTAAATTAACTGAACATGAAATTATACTCATTAATTAAGATCGAAGACTGTGGAATCATATACCTGAATTACAGTAGGTGGGTCTGCTGTTAACTCGAGACAACTCTTTATGGAACTAGAAATCTGACACGATCATAAATGTAGCAAAAAAGGAAAACTTGATATGTGCTCTAGAAGTATATACAAAAAAATGTTCAAGAAAGAAAAAAGGAATGGAGAAAAACCCCAGTTTTGTGAAGAATGCCAGTAGGATCAGTTATTGCTATCCAACCAAAGCGCCAACCTGGAACAATCCATCGTTTTGATAATGTCCCAAGCGTCACAACTGGTGCTATATCTCCAAATACTCCCATGGGGATGAATGGGTTTTCTCCAAAAACTTGATACGCATAAACTTCGTCTGCTATCACCAAAATCCCAAGTTGTTTTGCTATTTGTGCTATCTTGAATCATGGAAAAAAAGAAACAAGTGTAACAAAAGGTTCAAATAAACCTGTCTTAATGTTTTTCTTTGGTTTGACATGTTATCGACCAAAAGGTATCACATAAAATTTATCTTGTCTTTAGAATCTAAAATACACTATGGAAAGAAATGAAGTTACACGCAATAATAACCACACCTTTTGCATATGCTCAAATGTGAATACGTTTCCACAAGGATTCCCTGGGTTAATGAGAACTATAGCCACCGTGTTATCATCTGCCAAAGCTTTGACACCATCAATATCAACTTCCCAACCTTTCTCAGCGACGAGATCAAAATGACGAACTTCAAGTAGATTACATCGACTTTGAGCTTCATATAATGAATAGTTAGGTCTAGGAAAGAGTATATTTGCACCGGGTCTAGCAAGAACTTTTACTAAAACTTCGATAGCATGGTTTGCTCCAACAGTTAGAAATATGTCATCGGTTGTTAACTTGTAGGGAAGATCTCTTGATAGATGCTCCGCAACAGCCCTATTAATTATCGAAGCAAAAAAGATAACCCACAAAGACAGTTTATGGTTTGTTCCCCAAAACTCATGCTCAAAATCAATATATGGAAATGTTGATGAATCTTTAGATGAAAAGTATTTGGTTAAAGAAAGATAGCAAACCTTCTTGCAGGAATAATTCCAACTCCTGGAGCATAACAGTTATACTTGGAGGATTGAATGGCTTCAACAAGTGCATCTTCGACTACTGGAGATGTTTGAAAGCAAGGATAAACAGAAGGATCACCATGTCCAAGATGAATCATTGGTTTTCTAGTCAGTGTTTCATCAATGTTTCCAATGATGGCTTGAAGGATGTTTCTGACTGTTATAGCTGCAGCAGCATGCAGCTCATGGTTCTCCTTGAAACCCCATTTCTGCTTCTCCATTCTTCTTCGTCTTCTTCCACTATATTTCGTTCGTTTAAGATAGAAATCGAGTGATTTATGAGCGCTCAAATGTGGTTGTTGGGGACAGGTGGGTCCCTACACAACTATACGTGCTTGGACTTGCTGCAGGTAACTGGTATTTTCCTCGACATCTTCCTGGCATTTACACTAGCATGATGATGGGAGTATTGTTCAAAGTTATTTTGACTCTGGAATATTTATTGAAGATAAAAGTTTGAACTCTTCACTTATCTTTGGAGGTGTCTTTTGGCGTGATTATGTTTTTTGTCATCTTCTAAGTCACCTAACGATCAAAATAAAAAACAATAAATCTTTAATGATTAAATTGTATATATCAAAATAAGTAAATATCTTTGGCAAATTGTGGTTGAGAGATTCTTTTATTCAAAATCGGAACAAAAGAAGAGAATTAAGAAGAGATTTGCTAAGTTGTCGAAAACACCACATTTTTTTTCAAAATCGGAACAAAAGAAGAGAATTAAGAAGAGATTTACAAACGTACTATTACAAGAAAAACAATCGTATGCAGTTAACTAGTCGGTATCTTTATTCTATGTTGTAATTTAAGAAGAGATTTGCTAAGTTGTCGAAAACACCACATTTTTTGACTGTGCAATTTGATGCTATTTTTGAAAAATAGCATGTTGTAAAAGGTCATTACCTGACATGTCCGTTATATTGGGAATAACTTCCCTGGGCTGCAATTACGTATTATGTATTTGTTTGTTTATTGTAGCGTTTAATCTTTAGGTTGCCATTGTAACTAGTCGTTTTTGGGATGTTTTCGCGTGTATAAATGAGGCTTTCTTGGAAAAATAGTTCAACAAATAATTTGTTATGCTGATTTTTCTGTATAGATGTTGACTTGTGAGTTTTCTTATTGATTTGGTATTTTCTATCAGAATCGAACAATATTGCTAATTGAGGTATCTACTATTTGTTGTTTTATGTTGCATTGTTTGTATGATCATGACAGAGAAGTGTATTTTTGGTACCGATAAGAGTAACCTGATAGGGAAATTCAACGGATTATATATCTTTGTTTGTGAAAATCTTTCCTCATTGAAAATGGAAAATGATATAATGGAATTAGTGGAAATGAATTATGTCAATTTAAATTATTTGAGTGTTTGTTTTCATTGACGTGTTTTAGTTTTTATTAAATGCATTATGTAAGATACACATTTTGAAATAGTGTTTTGTAAATTTTAAAAGTGAATAATATTAAGAAATATTATATAATTATGAGTATTGAGTTCTAACGGATAGTTTTTACTAGAAATGAAGTAAACTATGTTTAAAATCACATAGAAAATATTAGAAGTTTTATGAGATCCAATCAAAAGGTAAATATTGAAATTAACAAAAATATAAAATTCGAAATAAGTAGAATTTTATTATTGAAACACTACAAATAAATTGACATATAGTGACATATTTTTTAGTGACATATGGTTAATGTGCCACTATATATGGTTTTTAGTGACACTTATTATATGTCACTAAAAATTAATACATTTAATGGCACTTAATCTTTTGTGTCACTAAATTCCATAGTTATTAGTGGCATAATGATTTGATATACTACTAAAATGTTTTTTTTTATATTTCTTAAAAATACCGTATAGATAATTCTTATAATAACTAAAAAAATTTAATTATAATATTAAAAATTTATTTTATATTTCTCATTTAAAACTAGTATTACATATTTATGTAAATTTATTATAATTATTAATTTATTTGTGTGTTTAAAATAAAATCGAGAATCAAGTGTTAATTTACATTTCCATGGGAAGAATGTTTTGAATTAATGGATGTCCAGTTAACTATGAACTCGTGTAAAGTGCTTAAAGCGCATCAGCGGAATAATCTGAACGCACCATCACCTCCCTCTCTTAGTCGACGCCGGATCAACATGCTGCCGCCGGCCTGTGCGTCGCTGCTTCTACTATTGTCGTTGCTTTCGTGATTGCCACCGCTTCCTCGATCACCGCCGCTTCCTCGATCGCTCACGGTTACGTATTTTTGTTGCTCAAATAACGTATTACAAATTTCATTTGTTGGTGAATTGGAAGTTGTATATGCTCGATTTGTTGCAAAATCATTGCCCAAATTGCTAGGGTTTATCAAATTTGAATGATGGATCTTTTGCTATCTATTCAACTAATTCCTTAATGTTAGGGTCCTGTAAAAAAATTATCACTAAAGCCTCTTTTCTTGTCTTCCTAATATTTTTACCATATAGTTAACAATCAAATAATCAATAGAAATAAATAATAAAGGATATTAACAGATAACATATGGGTTACCCGAAGCAATAAATATAGTTAAAAAAGACGATTTACCTTCCAACAACTTTGTTGGAGAATCATATTCATCAATAAGACCTTGTTCTAGAACCAAACCATGTCACTATCAAGCACATAAGTGATGTGTTGTACAAGTGTTTGCTGAATCATTCCATCAGTTGCTGTGTAAACTAATGCAGTAGCCTCATCAAGAACCAAGAATTTGGTTTTCTTGAGTAGCACAGGCCCTAGAGACACCAGCTGCCTTTGACCCACACTCCTATTTTCTCCATTCTCAGTCACTATAACATTTTGTTATAAAAGATGTTAGTTAGATACATAGAGTCCATGATTTTAGCTTTTAGAAAGAAAAGGTAGACTCCAACAGTCCAACATATACCTAATGAGTCAAGCTTCCCTTCCTTGCTCCTCACTTCATCTCCAAGCTGGCATTACAAAATGTTTGAATGCAGTGAAATTTATATTTATAGTTTTGCTACCTCCCAAATCTTATCATTTGTATACCCTTCAAGGGGATCCAAGTTTCTTCGAATAGTTCCTTCAAACATGGTAGGATCTTGAGGAATTATGCTCAAATTTGAACGAAGATCATGATGTCTGATTGTTGAAATGTCAATTCCATCTATGAGAATCTCTCCAGCTGCAGGGTCCACGAGGCGGAAGAGTGTTTGTATCAGAGTTTATAACTTATTATTTTTTGTGATTCTTGACTTGTTACAAGTTTATAACTGATTCCATCCATTCCA
Organism: Lactuca saligna; assembly: GCF_052625555.1. Lineage (NCBI taxonomy): Eukaryota > Viridiplantae > Streptophyta > Magnoliopsida > Asterales > Asteraceae > Lactuca > Lactuca saligna. The sequence goes on along the minus strand of NC_136424.1, from coordinate 203,011,474 downwards.
CCTGTACAATACAAATGGAATGGAATTGAATTCCATGGAAAACAGAATGTGATGTAATTATTTTTATTCTTATTGTTGACTTGTTTGATCTATAGAGAAGAGTGACATGTGGCGATCCCTTGAGACTGCTAAAAGATATTTGTCATCATGTGAGAATTCCATCTGAGTGACTGTTAAGGTGTGAGACTGTAATCTTCCAACTCCATTCCAACTACCAACTTCCCATATCCATATTTCCGCCACTGAAGCCAATTGAGCCTGTAAAAGGATTGGAATTTAGTTCTTGGTATGATGGAATGGAATTGGTCATTTCATTCCTTTGAGTGATTCAATAGGTTTCTAAGATAAACCAAGAGCGGACATAGTTGCCCCTAATGCTTTAACATCATCAACTTGCAAATCTTCAAAATCATATAGACATGAAGTTGCATGATTTAATGTTTTCAAGAACTGTAGCACCTGGTTCCTGGTACGTGAGTTATGTCTAAGTATTTTGTGTTTTTGGCCGTGGACTCGGCGTGTTGGAGGCCCGAATCGCCGAGTAGAGACGAGACTTTGGGGCGCGGTTAAGATGGCGACTCGACGAGTCCATATTATGGACTTGGCGAGTCCGCGCTGTCTGATGAAACTCTAATTTCCAAGGGTTTGCACCCTATTTAAACAACCCTTTACGCCCCAACTCCGCCCCATTCACCCTCAGAAGCTCTCCATACGTTCTAGCTCTTATTCTTGTGAGTTTGAGGCATTTTAGTGTGTGTTCTTGAAGATTTTGAGAAGGAAGTGGAGTAGATCAAGAGGAAGCGAAGGAAGCCAAGCATCTTAGTGTTCTCTCAGTGATCTCTTTGAGGTAAAACTTGTTTTCCCCCTATCTCTATGCTTATTACTCCATTAAAGTCTTCCTTGAGCCTTCCCCAAGCTTGTATGTGCATTATATTTCGTAATAAGTTGATTGGCCTCTAGATCTAGGCATGATTGAGCTCCAGGAGCTCAGATCTACTGCCTTTATGGACCCATGTTGCATGAAGACCTCATATCTACTCTTTTGGTGCATTTTGAACCCTAAAACCCTCATGGATGAATATTTACACGTAAAGTTGGAAATTTTATGTGTTATTCATGCTCTAGGAACCCAGATCTATGAATGGCATGGACTGGATTCGAGCAAAATTTGCATGAAGCAGACTCGGTGAGTCGCTCATCTTGTTGGATTAATGTCTAAGTCCATAACTATAATTGGTAAGACTTGACCTGACCCGACATGGTCCATTTGGGTTGCATACCATCATGCACTTGGATAGACTATAATGAGAGAAATAAGACACTTATGGTTATTAATATATTGTAAGTTCTAGTATATTAATAATAAGAATAATAAGATTATTTAATTAGTATTGATCAAGAGTTAATCTAGGATTAATTAAGTGATCAAAAGAAGACTAATTAAATATATGGGTTGATTATGTAAATCATCCATACTTATATAGTGGGTTAATGCTCCATGGATAATCAAGTTGGGCTAAAACCCATAGGATGGTCCATGGATGCTCCATGGTGTATTTGAACCCATGGATCCAAGGAAATGGAAAGCCATGACAATTAAGGATTTACCCTAATTGTAACACTATATAAAGATCTTATTCTTGACAAAAATCGGCCACTAGTATCACACTAGAATCACATTAGAAAGTGAAGAAGAGGGCTAGCCGATTTCATGAAGTGTAGAACTCTCTCAAGTTATTCTAAGTGTTTTGATGATTGTGATTCCATTTGAGGCTTCCACACTATTGGGGCTAGGCACTCAAGCTTCATGAAGACTTTCTACATCAAAGAGGTATGTATTCTATCTTGTTACACTCATTGTTTTGTATGCTAGATTAGGATAATACTTTGGATGTTCTTATTGTTGGGTTATGAGCATTCTAACACTCCTAAGTGTACATGCAACCCTAAATACCTTGGATCTATGTTTTCTCTATTATACATGCAAATATGAACATCCAAGGTATTATCCTAATCTAGCATACAAAACTATCAATATATCAAGATAGAATACATACCTTTTTGATGTAGAATGTCTTCATGAAGCTTGAGTGCCTAGTGCCCCAAGTGTGACACCTCAAATGGTTCACAATCATCAAAACACTTAGAATAACTTAGAGAGAATTCTACACTTCATGAAATCGGCTAGCCCTCTTCAAGAATAATACTAGTGTCTCTAGTGGCCGATTTTCCTCAATAATAAGATGCTTATATAGTTATACAATTAGGGTAAACCCTAATTGTCATGAATTTCCATTTCCTTGGATCCATGGGTTCAAATACACCATGGAGCATCCATGGAGCATCATATGGGTTTTGGCCCAACTAGATAATCCATGGAGCATTAGCCCACTATACAAGTATGGATGATTTACACAATCAACTCATATATTTAATTAGTCTTCTTTTGATCACTCAATTAATTCTAGATTAATTCTTGATCAATACTAATTAAATAATCTCATTATTCTTATTATTAATATACTGGAACTTATAATATACTAATAACCATAAGTGTCTTATTTCTCTCATTTAGTCTATCCAAGTGCATGATGGTATGCAACCCAAATGGACCATGCCGGGTCGGGTCAAGTCTTACCAATTATAGTTATGGACTTAGACATTAATCCAACAGTCTCCCACTTGGATAAGTCTAAAACTATTATTGCGTATGACTTCAGGAACCAACTAGCAATCGTAGCTCTCAAAAGCTTCTGTCGAACTCTGACCTTGTAGATGAATTCTGACCTTTGTTAATGACTTGTCCATTAGATAAGGGATCATATATTCCTCCATTCTAGATATCATATGGACTGAGACATGGATTATAATCATTCTCTCTGTCCATTTGTTGTTTCCCGATTTCCGATTTATGACGAATGACTAATTGAACAAATCAAATCAGTCCTGGCCCGGCCGAGCACTTCCATTTGTCATCATCAAATCATCGAGGGGCCCACAGATATCGCTTTTATCCCGAAGGTAAAAGGAATGGATAAACTTCGACTCATATGGATTGTTCTACTACTTGTTGAATCATACACAAAGACACGTTTTATAGCACCGAGTTACCAAATGCGGTTTCGTGTAATCAATGTACTATCAACTCATAGTAACAACTCATATCTCTAGGTTTGAAGAATATAAGATATTATCGTCTCATGATCACTCGTGATAAAATCCATGAAGTGATTCCAATGAGCGCGGGTTGAATCCAATACTCAGAACTTATGAGTACTCATGAGTGTTGTAGCCCTTTGTCCAACACCTTAGACCTCTACAAGCCAACACATGACAGTCTTAATTCATATCTACTTCCAACATATGACCGACTGTGGATGGTTTAAATAACTTAGTCATTCCGGAAGGATAACCCAGTTTATTCGGGAAGTCAAAACATGCAAAGTGAAACACAATAATAATTGAATCCAATATGGTATCAAAACCTATGAACATAAATAAAACACCTTTTATTTATCACCATATGATTACACATTATTCATTGTATACTGTTTCAGCTATCAACTTTATTCTTGAATTTAAAACAATAGTTGTCCCATGCTCCAAGCATGTACACTATGTTTTTCTAAACACTAGTCATGCCACACACCAAGTATGCATACTATGTTTGTCTATGATCTTTACTTTGTGAACTAGATCAATTGAACATAACTTCAATGATTCTCTTTTCACACTCCCAAATCCTTTATGCAAATGCAAGAATTCCAAATTCATGCCATTTACTGAAATCTGTTAGATTCTAAACTTATATGCATTGATCCTCTTGTAATGATTATGCACAAAGTCAGAAAAACTTGACAATAACCATTACAGAGCATTCCAAAGGAGATCAGCTCTTTAGAAACATACTTCTTGCATTAAGTTTCCTAATCTTAAACAGATTGGAAAAATTCTAACTTTGAAACATTTCCAGATTCCATTTTGACTATCACTTCTGAACAAGAGTTTCCTCCTTACAGTTTATGTCAATATGGTCCTTCCAGAATTATTACTATACTTCCAATTTTCCTTGAGCAACCAATCTTTGGTAAACCTTAGATTGTCCTCGACAATTGTTTAATCCTTTTAGTCATATCCAGTTCTAAACCTTTTCCCTTCTTAATGCCCCAGGCATCTGGAAAATTTTAGAAATGATGAATATAACACATGTAATCGATCCTATATCCGAAGCATATGTGTCACACCCCCGAACCAGACGGCGGAAACGTCCGGGGGCTGTCGTGACTCAATTGAATACCATCACAATGAATATACATGAAACATAACATCATACATCACCAAGCATTGGAATGATACAATTGGTAGCGTTTACATCCATTACATTGTTTCAAAATATTACATTCTCAAAAGTAACTGTTCGATACTAATTAAACCACAGCAAAACGTCATAGAGTACAATTCATCCTTCACTTTATCTGTTACCTGAGAATACAAGTATTTTGAAAAACGTTAACATATGAAATGTTGGTGAGTTCATAAGTAGTGTTTGAAATCCAATGTTTTGTATTGTTTCGAAAACCACCAGAAAATCCGATATTTTCTAAAAATAGAATAGCGTAAAAATATGTGAAGATCCGTGAGTATGCTTGTTTGAATTCTACAGATGTAAGCGTAAGAGTTGTGAAATTCGACATGTGGTTCATAAGTGTACTTGTTGAAAACCCTAGGAAAACCCGACGTTTTCCTATCACTTTGCTTTACTTAGTTTGTGTACTGTTATTTCGTTACGTTAGAGGTGTTTGTTGAGCTCCGGAGGCATTGAGTATACAGTGGGTGGTGAATTGTTGTAACGTCCGTTAATGAAAACGTCCAGTCGACAACCGTACTAGTGATCCCTTAGGCATCACTCGCACTTATTCACACAACTCAATCCTCCCGGACTTGTGTAGTCCCACGACCGAAGGGAAGAAGAGAAGGTGCGAAACCCTCGATATTTCCCTGCGTCGTTCAAGACCATTGCAATTGCGAAGGGCCCGAAGCCCATCTCGCAATCGTGAGTTCCCGACTTTACTAGCAGCACTGAAGGACCCTTGGGGACCAGCAACATGTTTGCCATTGAAAGTCCTTTTACACGCGGTCGAGTCGTATTAGACCCAACTACATGTAAGCAAGTGTCCTTTGGGCCTAAAGATCATGTCATCGGGCTAGCTAGGCTCGACAAGCATGATTTGCAACTTTTGGGCCTAAGGAGTGTACGTCGACGTATTGAGTAATTCCACGAGAGTAAAGAGTTCCGAGAGTTCCATATGTGTATTGAGCGTTGTAGTGTTAGTAGTTTTGGATTTGTTGTTGATTCGAGACCGAATCAATTCGTTTGATAACGATTGTTGGTGATATTGTGTATTGTAATTCATCGAGAGTCGTAGTGTCAATCTTTGTTCACAACGAGTGTATTGAATTATCATTGAAAATTTTCTGTTTACAACCCCTCTTTATTTTGTAAACTTACTTTTTCACCCCTTTAGGTAAAATAATTTCCGGTTTAGTCCTTAAACCATTTTTCTTGACATTTTAACACAAAAATTATTGAAATTAATATTTTTCAGCATATTTTTCATTGAAAACAGTTTATGTCCCTGAAATTGCAGTTTTCTCGGTCATAACCCCTCTTTTTCGCAATTTTTACGTTTTTGGCCCAAATTGGAAAATTTTTGCAACTTTGGTCCTTTTTAAATTTGAAAAGCATTTTAAACCTTTGAAAAGTACTTGTAACACTAGTAGTCCATTGTTTTACAGAAAAACACAGTTTTGGCCCTCCAAAACAGAAAATTTCGCATAATGGGCCCTATTGGGCCGAAATTGTCATTTTTAGCCCATTAAGCTTGGAATTTATGTTTTTAATCCTCCAAATAGTATATTTTCAGAAAATACATTATGGAAACTGTTGACTCATCTCACCCATCAGATTTTGAAATATTTCATTTTAGGCCCTTCAACTTTGTATTTTTAACATTTTATGTAAAAAAAAAAGAGTTTTTAGCCCAAAATAAGTGTTGTCAAGCCATTTGGCTATTTTTCTTGGTATACTTTGCATGTAGTAGTATATTTTATGCTAGTATAAAATATATCTCGGTTTTTAGCAATTCATAACTAGATCTAGCATCAAAATCATACAAAACATACATATAAGCATAGAAATCAACCAAAACATACACATAATGATGGATCTACACCTTTGCTTGTATTCTCCCCCACAAAAACTTATAAAAACCAAAAATAAGGGGGTATGAAGCTCACCTTAGGATGTAGTTTCGGTTTTTGGAGAGAAGATGGAAGAAAAATGAAGTGATTTTTGGCCTTAGCACCCTTTGATGAAGATTTCGACCTCTAGGATGCAAGATCACAAGAGTGAATGAATTTAGAAGAGATTTTAATGAAGTAGAGGGAGTTAGATCATAAGTTAAAAATTAACTTACCTTAGATGGTGAATTTCTTTAGGATGATTCTTATGCTTCAAGCCAAATTTTCGAGACTTTTGAATGGAGAGGGTGGATGATTTCTTGAGTAATTTAGAGAGAGTTTGTGAAGTGTGTGTGTGTGGGGGTTACTCTCGGCCGAAACAAGAAGGGAGAAGGAGAGAGAGAAGAAAAGACCTTGAGGTGATGTTTGCATGGAAGAATGAGAATGCATGGATTTTTGAAGGGTAATGCTTAGATATCCTCCATACAAAGATGATGTGTCATGCAAGAGTCAACTCCTCCCTTTTATTTGGGATTGGGCCGAGAATGGTGGGGGAAAAGAGAATGTTAGGGCCTTAAATGCTTAAGCCCAATTTTCATGGTTAAGTTGAGTGATTTTTTTTGGTCCAAATAAATATAAAGGTGATTTTTATGACTTGTTAGGGTCAAATTAGGTTAATTATGGTTCATAGTCATTAATTTATTTCATTCTAGGCCCAATGTGGCCCAAAATGTTGAAATAAATTGATGTGGGTCCAATTTGAGCCCATTTAAGGGTTCTAAGCCCATGATAGTCAAATTGGAAGCTTATTGGTCCATTTAGGTCCAATAAGGAAGTCCTAGTCCAAAATGGACCTAATCAAGAACTTCTAGGGTTTCCAATTGCTTGATGTAGTAAATTGGGGTTTAGTTTTCCATTGAGTAAGCATCATACATGCTTTTGAGTTTTTGAATTCAACATTTACTTGAGTATAGTGATTACAAGACACAAAATTTCTAGTTGTGACATCATCCCCCCGTTAGAGGGAATTTCGTCCCGAAATTCTGTTTGAAAGCTAGATTTGAGAATGCTAGAATAGGTGAGGGTACTTTTGCTTCATTTGGTCTTCGCGTTCCCAAGTGAATTCTGGCCCACGCTTTGCGTTCCACCGTACCTTCACGATCGGGATGCGGCTCTGTTTAGTACGCTTCACCTCCCTGTCCATGATTTCGATAGGTTCTTCGACGAACAGGAGATTCTCATTGATTTCGATTTCGTCAAGAGGAATGACAAGGGTTTCATCTGATAGGAACTTCTTTAGGTTAGAGACATGAAACACGGGGTGTACACCGTTTAGCTCCGCGGGTAGTTGTAGTCTGTAGGCTACCAGACCTATTCGGGCGACGATTTCGAAAGGTCTAATGTATCGCGGGTTCAACTTTCCCCGTTTTCCGAAACGTATAACCCCTTTCCAGGGTGAGACTTTCAACAATACTCGATCACCGACCTGGAATTCTAAGGGCTTTCGCCGTCTATCGGCGTAGCTCTTTTGTCGGTCACGCGATGCTTGTAATCGAGCTCTGATCTGGACGATCTTTTCTGTGGTTTCGCGAATGATCTCCGGTCTCGTTAGTGCTTTGTCCGACGTATGTGTTTTTGCTAGCTGGGTGTCACCTACTTCAGCCCAACATAACGGTGATCTACATTTACGCCCGTACAGTGCTTCGAAAGGAGCCACCTTGATGCTCGAATGGTAACTATTGTTGTATGAGAACTCGATTAAGGGTAGGTGGGTATCCCAAGACTTTCCAAAGTCTATCACGCATGCACGGAGCATATCTTCGAGCGTTTGGATGGTTCGCTCGCTTTGACCAACCCTTTGTGGATGATAAGCGGTGCTCAAATCGAGGTTTGTTCCCATCGCCTTATGGAGTGATTGCCAAAATCATGACGTGAATCTACTGTCCCTATCCGAGATGATAGATATTGGTATTCCGTGGAGTCTCACGATCTCTCGAATGTATAAACGCGTCAATCTCTCCATCTTGTACGATTCTTTAATTGGCAGGAAATGGGCAGATTTCGTCAGTCGGTCGATTATTACCCATATGGTGTCTAATCCATCCGACGTTTTGGGTAGCTTGGTCACGAAATCCATAGAAATCCCCTCCCATTTCCACTCAGGGATTGCCGGTTGCTGTAACAATCCTGAGGGTTTTTGGTATTCCACCTTTACTTTGGCGCACGCAAGGCACTTACTGACGTAGGTCGCGATTTCCGCCTTCATGTTAGGCCACCAATAGTGTTGTTTAATATCCAAATACATCTTATCGGAACGGGATGAATGGAGTATCACGTCTTGTGGGCTTCCTTCATGACAACATCTCTAAACCCTCCAAATTTAGGGACCCAAATACGGTTCATGAAATAGTATACTCCATTCTCCTTTGCCTCCAGGTTCTTTTCCATTCCGCGCAATACTTCGCTTGCTCTATTTTCCATCTTCATGGCCTCTGACTGGACTACTGCAATTTGAGTGGCCAGGTGCGATTGAATGGTTATCGAGAGAGTTTTCGTACAACGATTAGAGTACTCCTTCCGACTTAATGCATCAGCTACCACATTGGCCTTGCCTGGGTGGTACTTAATCTCACACTCATAATCATTTAGCAATTCAACCCATCTTCGTTGCCTCATGTTCAACTCCTTTTGGTTTAAGATGTGTTGGAGACTCTTGTGATCCGTGAAGACGGTGCACTTTGTACCGTAAAGGTAATGCCTCTAAATTTTTAGGGCAAAGACTACAGCTCCCAACTCTAGGTCATGGGTCGTGTAGTTTACTTCATGCGTCTTTAGCTGGCGGGATGCGTAGGCTATCACTCTCCCACGTTGCATGAGAACGCAACCTAAGCCCTGATTTGACGCGTCGCAGTAGACTACAAAATCTTCCGTTCCTTCAGGCAGAGATAGTACAGGTGCGCTATAGAGAGCTTGTTTCAAGGTTCGAAACGCAATCTCTTTTTTGTCTGTCCATTTGAATGGTACACCCTTTTGCGTAAGTGAGGTAAGTGGCTTGGCGATCTTAGAGAAGTTTTGAATGAATCTCCTATAGTAGCCTGCTAAACCCAAGAATTGACGAATTTCCGTGGGCGTTGTCGGGATTGCCCATCCTTCTACAGCTTTGACCTTAGAGGGATCCACATGGATTCCATCTTGGCTGACAACATGACCTAGGAAGTTCACGCTCCGCAGCCAGAACTCACACTTGGAGAGTTTGGCATAAAGTTCTTCTGATCGCAGAGTTTCTAAGACTTGTAGAAGATGTTGGCCATGCTCTTCCTTGCTTCGAGAATAGACGAGGATGTCATCGATAAAAACAATGACAAAGTTGTCGAGGAACGGTCGGCAGATTCGATTCATTAGGTCCATAAATGCGGCAGGGGCATTCGTTAGATCGAAGGGCATTACGATAAATTCATAATGTCCGTAGCGAGTTCGGAAAGCGGTTTTTGGAATATCCTCTTCCCGGACTTTGAGTTGGTGGTATCCGGACCGTAGATCTATTTTAGAAAAATAACTAGCTCCTTGGAGCTGGTCAAATAGGTCATCGATTCATGGGAGTGGGTAGCGGTTCTTGATTGTGAGTTTATTTAACTCCCTGTAATCGATGCACATTCTAAAAGATCTGTCTTTCTTTTTGACAAAGAGCACCGGAGCTCCCCATGGCGAGTAACTAGGTCGAATAAATCCCTTGTCCAAAAGTTCGCTGAGTTGGCTGGATAATTCCTGCATCTCGGTAGGAGCCAGCCGGTAGGGTGATTTAGCGAGAGGAGTTGCTCTTGGAATAAGGTCGATTCGAAACTCAACCTGTCTCTCTGGGGGTACTCCCGGAAGATCTTCAGGAAACACGTCCGGAAATTCACATGCTACGGGAATGTCTCGAACGTTAATCTCCTCCTTGGTTTTATCCACCACGTGAGCCAGGAACGCCAGATTGTTCCTTCTTAGATATGTCTGTGCCTTGATGCACGAAACGAGGCGAAGGTTCATGCTAGATTTGTCTCCGTAAATTACTAGGGTTTCGTGATTTGGAAGACGAAGACGAACGGCCTTCTCATGGCACATAATTTCGGCATGGTGGGGGCTTAACCAGTCCATGCCGATGATCACATCGAAACTCCTAATTGACACTGGCATTAGATCTATTCGAAAGGCGTGTTGATTAAGAGTTAGGGTACATCCGATGTAGATTTCCCCAGTGGATTCGGTTTTCCCATTGGCCATTTCCACCGTATAGGTTTCATTTAGCTTTTGGGGCAGTTGTTTTAATAAATGCTTAAACTTATTGCTTACGAAACTTCGCTCTGCTCCGGTGTGGTTTAAGGGAAACGTACCGGTAACAACAGAGGGGTCTTGAATAGCCTCACCCTGACCCATGGTCAACATCCTTCCTATTCCTCCATTTCTTAAATTGTTGTTGTTAGGACAGTCTCGGCGGATGTGTCCAGTCCTCCCACATCCGAAGCAGGTGTGGCTAGGCCCTGCGTTATTGCCGCCGGCATGGATGTTGTTGTTGCTACAAGGGTTGTTGTTGTTGGTTCCCTGATTTTGGTTCTGGGGAGGGTAAGTCTTGCAGTACTTTGCAGTGTGTCCCCTTCGGTTGCAATTGGTGCACTAAAAATCCTTGCATTCTCCATTGTGATGGAAATCGCACTTGTTGCATTTGGGAAGATTACCGGAATAAGGTTTGGAAGCGTTTGAAGTGGCTGAGGTTGGAGCATGTGGTGCGGCTGGAACCGATGCGGTAACAGCATTAACCGCCACTGTCTGCTGTTTCTTGGAGGTGTCGGGGCCCTGGCGCCCCTTCCTCTTATTGTTCTTTCCCCTCTTGCCATCACTTTCCTTCGTCTTCTCAGCCTCCACTGGCTTCTCTCCCTTCTTGTTGTTATGGTCATACAACCTTTTTGCCAATCTTTTCGCACTATCAAATGTTTCGGGGTTTGCAGCTATCACATTCCCTTGAATTGGTGATGTGAGTCCCCAGATGAATCGCTCAATCTTCTTTCCTTCCGAGGTGATCATACCCGGGCACAGCAGAGATAGTTCGCTAAATCTCGATATGTAGGCATTGATATTCGCGTTCTGCACAGTGAGGTTCCATAGCTCTTGCTCCATCTTCTGTATTTCGCCTCGTGGGCAGTACTCAGCCATTAACATTTCTTTCACCTCTGTCCACGGCATAGAGTTGGCTACAGGGAGCATCATGGATTCTACATGTCCGTTCCACCAGGTGAGTGCTTGATCCACAAAAGTGCAGGCTGCAAACTTCACCTTCATGTGCTCAGGGCAGTCGCATATCTCGAATACCGACTCCACCTTTTCGATCCATCGCTTCAGAGTGATCACCCCTCCAGTGCCATTAAAAGTTCGTGGTTTGGCGTTTGTGAAGTCCTTGTAGGTACATGTCTTGGTGGGTCCTTGATTCATTCCGTTGTTCGAACTTCCGGCTCCTTGCCCGTTGACTCCTCCATTGTTCCCTTGATGAATTTGCGCAATCGTTGCAGTGACTGCTGCGGATACAGCTGCCTGGAATGCGGCTGAGTCAACTTTAGGTGGGGTTGGTCCTGGGTTTCCGCGAGTAGGTCGGGGAGGCATCTTTCTGTCACAAAACGGAAAGATGTTGAGGGTATGTTGTTTCTGTGAGGTCGTGATCCTACTGACTAGGTGCATGGTACGAACTTAAACACTACTACCATTGACCAATCAATCAAAATTTCTCAACACATAGTAATTTGTAATATCGTAACAAAACACGTAAAAATTTATTAATATTATCCGCATTTGATACATGAAAATTTTGCTCGTAAGAGCATACATGAGTGACACTAGTTCGGCAGCATAACGACTCTATGAGTAGTGTAGTCACTTAAACATAGAGTCGGAGTACATATCATATTTCCTAACGACCTACTAAGATAAGTCTATCCCTAACCGCGATGAGCTGCGTCTGGAGGTGGTGCCGAGGATGTGGATGCTCCCTGAAGACGAGCCACCAAGCGTTCTGCGTCCCGAAGTCGAGACTCCCACCGAACCTGCCTCATGTGAAACTCTCGAAGGACGTCACGCGTCTCCTGCTCCGCACGCTCGAACCTAGTCCTTAACTGGCGCACCTGATCAGCAGTGTCATGGGCAAGGTCGCCCGTATTCCGCAACCGTTTCACCATGACTGGAAGGGCTCGATCAGCCGGTCCTCCGTCTCTCAGGTCAAAGAACTCGCGTGACATGCCGTACGGGGGTCGCTGTCCCTGCTGTCTGCTCCATCTCCAAAGATCAATACCCCAGGGCGGTGTAGGACCAGTGGGGTCTACACGATAGGCAGGCACCCTGATCGGGTAAGAGGGGTTGATGACTTCGGACTCCGCATCCGAATCACCCCCTTCACTATCATCAGCATCCTCCTCGAGGCTTCCTTCATCTTCCTCTGATTCGGCAGGCTCGCCATCAACTTCGGCCTCTGGTTCCCCGTCAGATTCCTCTTCGGGGTCTTCCTCGGGCTCCTCCTCAGGCTCTTCCTCGGGCTCCTCCTTTAGCCATCCGTTGTTCCCCTGGTTAGGGAAGTAGGGGTCTCCATGGTGATGAAAACCAGCCATGCGGTCTGCGAGAGTGCGTAATTATGCTAACGTTATTCCTAGGATGCTACAATTGTCGCATAGATCAAGTAGGCGTTCTCTTTTCGGTGGTAGGGGTATAGTTTTAGATTCCCTAGCTATCCTGATCTCATCAGGACGTGTGTTAGTTATACTTTGGAGAGAGTGTAGTTGATCAGGCTACATCCACTCGTTGGTACCACTAAGAACAATCCTGAATTAACCGAGACACTAGTATTATTTTTGTTTGGTTCGGCGTTATGTTCCTATTCCTAATGCAAGCAAGGGTGTTTTATTTACTTGTTTTGTTCAGAGTTATGTTAGTCCCTCTTTTTGGTTTATAGTTGCATATCAATGTGTGGCTAGATATGCTAGTTCACTATAAACAAAGCTCTGATACCAACCTGTCACACCCCCGAACCAGACGGCGGAAACGTCCGGGGGCTGTTGTGACTCAATTGAATACCATCACAATGAATATACATGAAACATAACATCATACATCACCAAGCATTGGAATGATACAACTGGTAGCGTTTACATCCATTACATTGTTTCAAAATATTACATTCTCAAAAGTAACTGTTCGATACTAATTAAACCACAACAAAACGTCATAGAGTACAATTCATCCTTCACTTTATCTGTTACCTGAGAATACAAGTATTTTGAAAAACGTCAACATATGAAATGTTGGTGAGTTCATAAGTAGTGTTTGAAATCCAATGTTTTGTATTGTTTCGAAAACCACCAGAAAATCCGATATTTTCTAAAAATAGAATAGCGTAAAAATATGTGAAGATCCGTGAGTATGCTTGTTTGAATTCTACAGATGTAAGCGTAAGAGTTGTGAAATTCGACATGTAGTTCATAAGTGTACTTATTGAAAACCCTAGGAAAACCCAACGTTTTCCTATCACTTTGCTTTACTTAGTTTGTGTACTGTTATTTCGTTACGTTAGAGGTGTTTGTTGAGCTCCGGAGGCATTGAGTATACAGTGGGTGGTGAATTGTTGTAACGTCCGTTAATGAAAACGTCCAATCGACAACCATACTAGTGATCCCTTAGGCGTCAATCGCACTTATTCACACAACTCAATCCTCCCGGACTTGTGTAGTCCCATGACCGAAGGGAAGAAGAGAAGGTGCGAAACCCTCGGTATTTCCCTGCGTCGTTCAAGACCATTGCAATTGCGAAGGGCCCGAAGCCCATCTCGCAATCGTGAGTTCCCGACTTTACTAGCAGCACTGAAGGACCCTTGGGGACCAGCAGCATGTTTGCCATTGAAAGTCCTTTTACACGCGGTCGAGTCGTATTAGACCCAACTACATGTAAGCAAGTGTCCTTTGGGCCTAAAGATCATGTCATCGGGCTAGCTAGGCTCGACAAGCATGATTTGCAACTTTTGGGCCTAAGGAGTGTACATCGACGTATTGAGTAATTCCACGAGAGTAAAGAGTTCCAAGAGTTCCATATGTGTATTGAGCGTTGTAGTGTTAGTAGTTTTGGATTTGTTGTTGATTCGAGACCGAATCAATTCGTTTGATAACGATTGTTGGTGATATTGTGTATTTTAATTCATCGAGAGTCGTAGTGTCAATCTTTGTTCACAACGAGTGTATTGAATTATCATTGAAAATTTTCTGTTTACAACCCCTCTTTATTTTGTAAACTTACTTTTTCACCCCTTTAGGTAAAATAATTTCCGGTTTAGTCCTTAAACCATTTTTCTTGACATTTTAACACCAAAAATTATTGAAATTAATATTTTTCAGCATATTTTTCATTGAAAACAGTTTAAGTCCCTGAAATTGCAGTTTTCTCGGTTATAACCCCTCTTTTTTTGCAATTTTTACGTTTTTGGCCCAAATTGGAAAATTTTTGCAACTTTGGTCCTTTTTAAATTTGAAAAGCATTTTAAACCTTTGAAAAGTACTTGTAACACTAGTAGTCCATTGTTTTACAGAAAAACACAGTTTTGGCCCTCCAAAACAGAAAATTTCGCATAATGGGCCCTATTGGGCCGAAATTGTCATTTTTAGCCCATTAAGCTTGGAATTTATGTTTTTAATCCTCCAAATAGTATATTTTCAGAAAATACATTATGGAAACTGTTTTGACTCATCTCACCCATCAGATTTCGAAATATTTCATTTTAGGCCCTTCAACTTTGTATTTTTAACATTTTATGTCAAAAAAAAAGAGTTTTTAGCCCAAAATAAGTGTTGTCAAGCCATTTGGCTAGTTTTCTTGGTATACTTTGCATGTAGTAGTATATTTTATGCTAGTATAAAATATATCTCGGTTTTTAGCAATTCATAACTAGATCTAGCATCAAAATCATACAAAACATACATATAAGCATAGAAATCAACCAAAACATACACATAATGATGGATCTACACCTTTGCTTGTATTCTCCCCCACAAAAACTTATAAAAACTGAAAATAAGGGGGTATGAAGCTCACCTTAGGATGTAGTTTCGGTTTTTGGAGAGAAGATGGAAGAAAAATGAAGTGATTTTTGGCCTTAGCACCCTTTGATGAAGATTTCGACCTCTAGGATGCAAGATCACAAGAGTGAATGAATTTAGAAGAGATTTTAATGAAGTAGAGGGAGTTAGATCATAATTTAAACATTAACTTACCTTAGATGGTGAATTTCTTTAGGATGATTCTTATGCTTCAAGCCAAATTTTCGAGACTTTTGAATGGAGAGGGTGGATGATTCTTGAGTAATTTAGAGAGAGTTTGTGAAGTGTGTGTGTGTGGGGGTTACTCTCGGCCGAAACAAGAAGGGAGAAGGAGAGAAAGAAGAAAAGACCTTGAGGTGATGTTTGCATGGAAGAATGAGAATGCATGGATTTTTGAAGGGTAATGCTTAGATATCCTCCATACAAAGATGATGTGTCATGCAAGAGTCAACTCCTCCCTTTTATTTGGGCTTGGGCCGAGAATGGTGGGGGAAAAGAGAATGTTAGGGCCTTAAATGCTTAAGCCCAATTTTAATGGTTAAGTTGAGTGATTTTTTTTTGGTCCAAATAAATATAAAGGTGATTTTTATGACTTGTTAGGGTCAAATTAGGTTAATTATGGTTCATAGTCATTAATTTATTTCATTCTAGGCCCAATGTGGCCCAAAATGTTGAAATAAATTGATGTGGGTCCAATTTGAGCCCATTAAAGGGTTCTAAGCCCATGATAGTCAAATTGGAAGCTTATTGGTCCATTTAGGTCCAATAAGGAAGTCCTAGTCCAAAATGGACCTAATCAAGAACTTCTAGGGTTTCCAATTGCTTGATGTAGTAAATTGGGGTTTAGTTTTCCATTGAGTAAGCATCATACATGCTTTTGAGTTTTTGAATTCAACATTTACTTGAGTATAGTGATTACAAGACACAAAATTTCTAGTTGTGACAATATGGGACACGATTCATGATGTCTCACATAAAGACTAAACCAGTCTTTTGCTATAACATTTCCATTTCTATTTGCCAAGTTCTCATAGTTCAGATTATGGAAAGGGATGCCGTAATCATAATCGAATTTTAGAACGCAAATAATGGACCCATATACAGAATTTCCTTATGTTGAGCCATTCCAACATGAAATTCATATATATTTCCTTGACTAAATGATTAAAGCCTCACAATCTAAGCTTATAGATTTGAGATGAAGTATAATTTCCTCTCCCTTAATTATAGCAAAACAACTTTTTCAACCCCTGCAACCTCACGAATTGAAACTTTTTGTTTTCTATAATTAACATTGCTAACTTGCAATACTTATCATAATTATCATGCTCCCACTAACATGATGATTATTAGCATAACACTTATGCTCCCACTAGCTTTGACATGTACTCAGATATCAGCTGGACTTCTAGAAATCAATACTTTATTGACTTTCTTACCAAAGTTCAGATTTCTGATACTAGATTGTTTTGATAAGACTTTATCAAAAACATACACCTTCCCTTAGATAGCACACTTGTGTGTCTAAACAATTATGAAGAGGGATGCCGTAATCATAATGGTTAGACCTTTTTGCCACTTCTCACAAGTCCAGGTTAGTGTGCCGGTAAACCACACACGCTCCACTAACGACTTTGAGAATGCAAATATCACAATTGCTATCTAGCTAAAATCTACTTAGTGAAAGTGTTTCCTCACCATCATTTTCATGAATCGGAGAGAAACCTTATGACACTTAGATTTAATGGTGTATGTGTTCTTATCCATGTGAATTTGTCAAAACCATAATCACAAGACAAAGATAATGACAAATCCAAAACCATATGGATTGAACTCAATCTTAATTTCTTGCCACCTGGCAGCTCAAGGGCCTGCCATTGCTTCCAAGTTGTTGTGCAACACATTGAGAACTCTAAGAACTCATATGCAAAGCCAACTTTAACTGAAATGAGCACAGAATATGTCAACACGATAGGTTATAAACCTCAAGTTGTGTGCTAGTGAGGAACTTCAGGTTTCATTCTTGATTAGCTCTTGAGACTTTCAAGACCTTTAAGACTCCCACTGTCCTCTTGACCTATAAGACTCCCTTGTCAAACATCCAAGAGATAGTGCGGATTCTAATCAAGACAAACACTTCACACAATTGGCCTAAGTTGGTCTTTGTTTTATCCAAAACATCACAACTTACCAATTTCAAATGTACAAGAGTAGGAAACTTTTACTCTTAGATTTGACACGTGTTTTAAACCTTCTTAAAGACATGTCACTCAAATTACAATCTTGGAGTATGACTCTAAGACTTGTATTGGAACGAAGTATGACTCATCTTCTTGATTTAACCATTTCAACAATTCAAGATCCCTTCTTCTTAGTCATAAGAATGCACTAAGACTTCCTTAGAGAACAAATTTTGATATGGTTTCTTAATCATTAAGATGATCACAAAACTGATACTAAAGTACTCTCCCATCTTTTCAGATTTGAGAAACTTTTATCCTTCTGCCTAATTTGATTCTTCTTATTCGCTTTGCCTTACATTGGAACCTTTTCCAATGTCTCAGAGTTACACTTAAGCTTGTAAGTATAATCATATTTACTGATCTTTAGTAAACTATGACGAATAGCCTTATATCTTTTGTGGTGGACTTAATCAGTGCACATGACTATGTACTCGATCCCTTAGTCCATTACTTGACTCACACATCCATGTGAACAAGTAATTAGTCTTAATTTTTCCAATACTTGAAAGTTCTCATTCATCATGCTATACAACTTGCATGATTCCAAGTCCCGGTCCAATTGAGACTTTGGATGATGAAATCTTTCCTTATTTGGTAAATTTAGACATTACCACAAATGAAGGAATCAATTTCGTATTTCCACTCTTGCTATTAATGGAATCATATAAGCAACAATTTTTCCTCAAATGCCATTGTAAGGATATTTTAAAATAAATAAAATCAATTTTTTTTTGTTATTTTAAAAACTATGCGGAAAAACTTATCCTTACAATCCATATGAAAACTTGTTGTTATCTATTCCTAAGCAATACCTCATAACTCCTGAGAAGTAGCTCAAGAATCCGATCTTCAAACTACGCGATAGAAATCCATCTATTCGATCAGATTCAACATATTCTTTCTTTAAGTTCCTTTTTTTTTCTTTGATTCTTAAAACATTACCATGTGACCCAGTCACATCATGTATCAGGAATCTCAAAATAGAAACTTAACAGAGTTAGATAGTGGACTTTACCTGAAGTAGAGTCAAACTTATTGACTTTAACATCCTTAGGTGAGTTTGGCAGCTTCACAACTAATGACCCTTCCTTTGGCAATATAAACATATGGACCCTTTGATAATGGTACACGGGACAATCACAAACTTAGCTTTTCTCTTTACCATTTGGTCAACCTAGTTGACTATGGTCAATCCCTTTCCTTAGGAAGAGAATGCTTTTTCTGTATTTCCAGTGTCACCTTGTCAATGTCCATAAAGTTTTAGGAAGTTGATCTTAGCAAATGGATAAGATCATTAAGGGTCTTGTCATAGTCTATTTCATAGATGTTCCGAAAGAACTCACTATGTGACTTAGAAAGTGATTGAACCACCAACTTTCTCAAGACTTTGACACACAACTCTCCCGGCTTGTCAATATGTGATTACATCTCCAAGATGTGACCATATCTAGACCTTGCCTTGCCAATAGGGCTTGAGTGACCTTAAACATTTCAAGAACTTGTGGGTTAGGGAGAATAATTGCAGGAGGAGAAAGAAGTATGATATCCATGGGACATCATCTTCATTAGGAAAGCTTGTTTCAAGAGATTTGGGAAGATCATAAATGTCTAAACCATACATGTTTTGGGAGATATTCAAGATAGTTGATATTAAAGTCCTTAATATGACACCCAATATGAAATATTAAGGCTAGGACCCATCAAACTATTTTATAACTTAGAAGAGGTATGCCGTAATCCAAGCTAAAAACAATTTGAAGGTAGGTGAATGACGATTCACCAATTTCCACCAAGATAAACGAAATGTATTATTAGGTTTTAATTGGTTTTGAAACTCCTAGATATTTTGAGATTCATTGAACTGTTCAATGGCATGTTTCAATATCGAGTGTGCCCTTCAGGTTTTGTGACTGGGATGCCGAGGATCACAAAACAAGGTGTGAAGTAACCATGCAAATTACTTGGTACCCTTAAGTGTTTACCCCTCAATCGATGTGCCAGTAAACCACACACGCTCCATCGATACTATGATAAACATTAAGTTACCCTTTGCCTACCTTGTTAAATACGAGTTAGTGTGCCGGTTAACCACACGCGCTCCACTAACCGACTCAAACAAAGTGCAAAGTGTAATTTCATGGATTAGCACCTTATTCACATTTTCCTAAGTAACTAAGATTGGGTATTATTAAGAGTTTAGTTACTTAGTATTTATCATTAATACTTTTAATGAAGGCAGAATTATAGTCCTGTCAAACCCGTTCGGCTAACGACCCTCCACCAGTCAAGCAAGCGGTGGGTGAGAGTGGACACCCATTAAGTTGCCATTTTATAGGCAACAACCTTATACCCACCTTATAGACCGGCTTCGTGAATGAGGCGTACTAGCGGTAAGACCGACTTTACTCTTATACATATATATATATTATTAACTTATAATATTATAAAGTATAAGGGTTGAATTTTATCTTTTAAAATTCTAAGGGCTAACTTGGAATTAAAGTATTCATAAGAGAAAACTTTACAAATTCCAAAACTTGAGGGCAAGTTTTGAAACTATTCAAAACTAATTAATTCCATAACTTATGTGTTTAAAGTAGTTTTAATCCAAAAGCTCTTCAAGTTCCATAACTTATGGAAGACTTTAAACTAATAAAAGAATTAATTTTTTTCTTTATTTTTTATAACTTATGGAATTAATTAAGGTTACATTATTTTTTTATTTATTTAATGAAGAGACTCTTGGTCCTCCATAACTTGAGGACAAATTATGGAGTCATAACTCCAATTAATTAGAACTAGACTCTTCATTTTTGTAACCTTTGCCAATTTTATGAGTTTTATGAGTCTTTAATGTGACTCTTCATGTAACTTGAGGACAAGTTACACAAACACATTTTAGAATCAACTCTTAGATTAATTTGGATTGAAAACAACTTTTTCACTCAACTTTTCTATTAATCTAAGCAACTCATAAGAACAAGATAATTCAAATCAAACTTTTTCATGTAATTAGTCTAACCTTTAAACTAATACAAAACATGAATCTATTGACAAGTATCTTTGAAATTGGATTAGCATGAACATTACCACAACAAAAAACAAGTTTATAAGTTCAAAAACAACTTAGGGTAATGTTCCTAGTCCATTTCTAGCCAAAAACCTCGAAAATATGTTGTCTGGGGTCCAACTCGTCGAGTGCATGAACACAACTCAGCGAGTTGGATGCATTTTTCCTTGGACTCGTCGAGTCCCTTCATGGACTCGGCAAGTCTTCTGGGCTGACAGCATCAAAACTCGATTTTACAGCTTCTATTGCAGGTATAACAAGAAAACAAGCCTAGGCTCTGATACCACTGTTGGGTTATGAGCATTCTAACACTCCTAAGTGTACATGCAACCCTAAATACCTTGGATCTATGTTTTCTCTATTATACATGCAAATATGAACATCCAAGGTATTATCCTAATCTAGCATACAAAACTATCAATATAACAAGATAGAATACATACCTCTTTGATGTAGAATGTTTTCATGAAGCTTGAGTGCCTAGTGCCCCAAGTGTGACACCTCAAATGTTTCACAATCATCAAAACACTTAGAATAACTTAGAGAGAATTCTACACTTCATGAAATCGGCTAGCCCTCTTCAAGAATAATACTAGTGTCTCTAGTGGCCGATTTTCCTCAATAATAAGATACTTATATAGTTATACAATTAGGGTAAACCCTAATTGTCATGACTTTCCATTTCCTTGGATCCATGGGTTCAAATACACCATGGAGCATCCATGGAGCATCATATGGGTTTTGGCCCAACTAGATAATCCATGGAGCATTAGCCCACTATACAAGTATGGGTGATTTACACAATCAACCCATATATTTAATTAGTCTTCTTTTGATCACTCAATTAATTCTAGATTAATTCTTGATCAATACTAATTAAATAATCTCATTATTCTTATTATTAATATACTAGAACTTATAATATACTAATAACCATAAGTGTCTTATTTCTCTCATTTAGTCTATCTAAGTGCATGATGGTATGCAACCCAAATGGACCATGCCGGGTCGGGTCAAGTCTTACCAATTATAGTTATGGACTTAGACATTAATCCAACACTTATTTGCATGTATAATAGAGAAAACATAGATCCAAGGTATTTAGGGTTGCATGTACACTTAGGAGTGTTAGAATGCTCAAAACCCAACAGTGGTATCAGAGCCTAGGCTTGTTTTCTTGTTATACATGCAAAACTGCTTAAAAAATTGAAAGTGTTGCTGTTTGATCATCAAACTCGGCGAGTCCATCAAGGGACTCGGCGAGTCCATGCCTAAAAATTGATCAAAACGATGCAACTCGCCGAGTCGGTTCATGCACTCGACGAGTTGGACCCCAGACATCATATTTTCGAGGTTTTTGGCTAGAAATGGACTAGGAACATTACCCTAAGTTGTTTTTGAACTTATAAACTTATTTTTTTAATGTGGTAATGTTCATGCTAATCCATTTTCAAAGATAATTGTCAATAGATTCATGTTTTGTATTAGTTTAAGGTTTAGACTAATTACATGAAGAAGTTTGATATGAATTATCTTGTTGTTATGAGTTGCTTAGATTAATAGAAAAGTTAATTGAAATAGTTGCTTTCAATCCATTTTAATCTAAGAGTTGAGTATAAAATGTGTTTGTGTAACTTGTCCTCAAGTTACATGAAGAGTCACATTAAAGACTCATAAAACTCATAAAAGTTGGTAATGGTTACAAAATGAAGAGTCTTGTGTCATTGAATTTTTTTTTATGACTCCATAACTTGTCCTCAAGTTATGGAAGTTCAAGAGTCACTTCATTAAAGAGTAAAAGTGTAACCTTAATTAATTCCATAAGTTATAAAAAATAAAGAAAAGTTAATTCTTTTATTAGTTTAAAGTCTTCCATAAGTTATGGAACTTGAAGAGTTTTTTAGATTAAAGCTACTTTAAACACATAAGTTATGGAATTAATTAGTTTTGAATAGTTTCAAAACTTGCCCTCAAGTTTTGGAATTTGAAAAGTTTTCACTTATGAATACTTTAATTCCAAGTTAGCCTTTAGAATTTTAAAAGAGTTAAAATTCAACACTTATACTATTTATAACTTTAATGGTTAATTATTATATATATGTATAAGAATAAGTCGTTTTACCGTTAGTAGGCCTCATTCATGAAGCCGCTCTATAAGGTGGGTATAAGGTTGTTGCCTATAAAATGGCAACTTAATGGGTGTATACTCTCACCCACCGCTTGCTTGACTGGTGGAGGGTCGTTAGCCGAACGGGTAGGACAATGACTTTAAATTCTCCCTTCATTAAAAGTATTAATGATAAATACTAAGTAACTAAAATCTTAATAATTCCCAATCTTAGTTACTTTAGGAAAAATGTGAATTTGGTGCTAGCCCATGGAATTCACACTTTGTACCTTACCAAGTCGTTGGTGGAGCGTGTGTGGTTAACCGGCACACTAACTTGGACTAGTAAGGACCACGAAGGGTGACTTAATGTTTGTCATAGATCAATGGAGCGTGTGTGGTTAACCGGCACATTGATTAGGTGATAATATTAAGGGTACCAAGTGACTTGGTATGGTTATTCACACCTTGTTTTGTGATCCTCGGCATCCCAGTCACAAAATTTGAGAGGGCACACTCGAGATTGAAACATGCCATTGAAAAGTTCAATGAATCTCAAAAGATCTAGGAATTTCAAATCCAATTAAAACCTAATAAATTATTTCGTTTTTCATGGTGGAAATTGGTGAATCGTCATTCGCCTACCTTCAAATATTTTATAGCTTGGATTACGGCATCCCTCTTCCAAATTATAAAATATTGTGTTGGGTCCTAGCCTTAATATTTTATATTGGGTGTCATATTAAGGACTTTAAATCAACTATCTTGAATATCTCCCAAAACATGTCTGGTTTAGACATTTATGATCTTCCCAAATCTCTTGAAGATGATGTTCCTCAACATCATGCTTCACTTCCTCTATCTCCTCCAATTATTCTCCCTACCCCACAAGTTCTTGAAAAGTTTAAGGTCACTCGAGCCCTATTGGCAAGTAAAGGTCTTGGTGTGGTCACATCTTGAAGATGTAGTCACATATTAACAAGCCGGGAGAGTTGGGTGTCAAAGTCTTGAGAAAGTTGGTGGTTCAATCACTTTCTAAGTCACATAGTGAGTTCTTTTGGAACACCTATGGAAAAGACTATGACAAGACCCTTAATGATTTTATCTATTTGTTAAGATCAACTTCCTCAAAACTTGATGGACATTGACAATAGTGACACAGGAAATCCAGAAAAGCATTCTCTTCCCAATGGAAAGGGACCGGCCATAGTCAACTCGGTTGACCAAATGGTAAAGAGAAAAACTAAGTCTGTGATAGTCCCGTGTACCATTATCAAAGGGTCCATATGTTTATATTGCCAAAGAAAGGGGCATTGGTTGCAAAGCTGCCATAATTTACTTAAGGATGTTAAAGTCGATAAGTTTGACTCTACTTCAGGTAAAAGTCAACTATCTAACTCTGCTAAGTTTCTATTATGAGATTCTTGATACATGATGTGACTGGGTCACATGGTGATGTTTTAAGAATCAAAGAAAAGGTAAAGAAACTTAAAGAAAGAGTATGCTGAATCTGATCGCGTAGATGGATTTCTATCGCGTAGTTTGAAGATCGGATTCTTGAGCTACTTCTCAGGAGTTATAATATATTGCTTGTGAATAGATAACAACAAGGTTTTCATGTGGATTGTAAGGATGAGTTTTTCCGCAAAGTTTAAAAAAAAAGAAAAAAAAGGGTTTTAATTTTATTTATTTAAAAAAAAATATCCTTACAATGGCATCTGTGGAAAATTGTTGCTTATATGTTTCCAGTAATAGCAATATTGGAAAGTGGATTTGATTCTTTCATTTGTGGTAGTGTCTGAATTTACCAAATGAAGAAAGTTTTTCATCACCCAAGTTTCAATTGGACAGAAACTTGGAATCATACAAGTTGTATTGCATGATGAATGAGAATTTTCATCTTTGAAAAATTAAGACTAATCGTTTGATCACATGTATATGTGAGTCAATTGAAGGACTAAGGAATTAGGTACATTGGGTGTGCACTGATCAAGGTCCACCACAAAGATTGATTTGTCATGATTTACTAAAGATTAGTAAATATGATTATACTTATAAGGTTAAGTATAATTCTGTAACATTGGAAAGGTTCCAATGTATGGCAGAGCGAATAAGAAGAATCAAATTAGGCAGAAGGATAAAAGTTTCTCAAATCTGAAAAGATGGGAGAGTACTTTAGTATCAGTTTTATGATCATCTTAATGATTTAGAAACCATATCACAAATTCATACTCTAAGGACGTCTTAGTGCATTGTTGTGGCTAAGAAGAGAGGTCATGAATTGTTGGATTGGTTAAGATCAAGAAGATGAGTCATACTTCGTTCCAAAACAATTCTTAGAGTCATACTCCAAGATTGTAACATTGAGTGACATAAAGTAAGGTTTAAAACACTTATCAAATGTAGTGTGAAATGTTTCTACTCTTGTACATTTGAGATTGGTAAGTTGTGATGTCTTGGATGAGACAAAGACCAACTAATACCAATTGTGTGAAGTGTTAGTCTTGATAAGAATCCGCACTATCCCTTGAATATTTGTTTTGTCAAGGAATGGTTCTTGACTGGGGAAACTTATATGTCAAGGGGACAATGGGAGCCTTAAAGATCCTGAAAGAGTTTCAAGATTTAATCAAGAGTGAAACCTGTAATTTATCACTAGCACACGACTTAAGGTTTGCAACCTATCGTGTTGACATAATTCTTATTTCTGTACCTACTTAAAATAAATTGGATTTGCATGTGAGTTATCAGAGTTCAACTTGGAAGGATTGGTGGGCCTTGTGCTACCAAGGTGACAAGAAAGTAAGATTGAATAAGTTTAATCCATGTAAGGCTGAATTTGTCACTAACCTTATCTTGTGATTATGGTTTTGACAAATTCGCATGGATAGGAACTCATACACTATAAAATCTAAGTTTCATAAGGTTTCTCTCCGATTCATGAAAATGATGGTGAGGAAACGCTTTCACTAAGTAGATTTTACGTAGATAGCAATTGTGTTATTTGCATTTTCAAAAGTCGTTAGTGGAGCGCGTGTGGTTAAACGGCACGCTAACATGGACTTGTGAGAAATGGCAAATGCCTAAGCAATTGAGACTATGATTACGGCATCCCTTTTCATAGTTCTGAAAATTGTTTAGACACACATGTGAGCTATCTAAGAAAGGATGTATGAATCTAAATTTCAGAAGTCCAGCAGATTTCTGAAAATATGTCAGAGCTAGTGGGAGCATAAGTGTTATGCTGATAATCATCATGTTAGTGGGAGCATGATTATTATGATTAGTATTGCAAGCTAGCAATGTTAATTATAGAAAACAAAGTTTCAATCCATGAAGTTGCAAGGGTTGAAAAGTTGTTTTGCTATAATTAAGGGAGAGGAAATTATACTACATTTCAATTCTAAAGCTTAGATTGAGATTTTAATCATCTTTAGTCAAGAATATATATGAATTTTGTGTTGGAATGGTTCAACTTGAAGAAATTCTATATATATTGCGTTTTCAAATTCGATTATGATTACGGCATCCCTCTTCATAATTAAATTTTGGAAAACATGGCAAATAAAAATATTGTAGCAAAGGACTGGTCTAGTATCATGCCTTTATGTCAAACATCATGAATCGTATCCCATATGCTTCGGATATAGGATCGATTTCACGTGCTATAATATTCATCCTTTCTAAATTTTCCAAATGCTTTAGGCATTGAGAAGGGAAAAGTCTAGAAATGGATATGACTAAAGTGATTAAGCAATTGTCGAGGACAATCTGAGGTTTGCCAAAGATTGGTTGCTCAAGGACATTTGGAAGTATAGTGTTAATTTTAGCAGGACCATATTGACATAATCTGTAAGGAGGCAACTCTTGTTCAGAAATGATAGTCAAAATGGGATCTGGAAATGTTTCAAAGTTAGAAATTATTCAATCTATGTAAGATTAGGAAACTTAATGCAAGAAGGATGTTCCCAAGGAGCTGATCTCCTTTGGAATGCTCTGTAATGGTTGTTGTCAAGTCTTTCTGACTTCGTGCATAATCATTACAAGAGGATCAATGCATATAAGTTTAGAATCTAACAAATTTCAGTAAATGACATGAATTTGGAATTCTTGCATTTACAATAAGGATTTGGGATTGTGAAATGAGTATCAATGGAATCATGTTCAATTGATCTACATCACAATGTAAGGATCATAGACAAACATAGTGTGCATACTTGGGGTATGGCATAACTATTGTTTAGAAAACAAAGTGTACATGCTAGGAGCATGGGACGACTGTTGTTTTTATTCAAGTCTTAAGTTGATTATTTGAAACATTGAATAATGTGTAATCAATATGGTGATAAATAAAAGGTGGTTTTATTTATATTCAAAAGGGTTCTGAGACCATATTAGATTCGATTATTATTGTGTTTCACTTTGCATGTTTTGACTTCCAAAATAGCTAGGTTATTCTTTTCGAATGACTAAGTTATTTAAACACTCCACAGTCGTTCATATGTTGGAAGTAGGTATGAATCAAGACTGTCATGAATCGGGTTTGTAGATGGCTAAATGAGTTTAGTCATGGCAATGGTTGCTACAACATTCATGAGTGCTCATAAGTTATGAGTATTGGAATAAACCCACGCTCACTTGTATCACTTCATGGAATTTATCTCGAGTGATCGTGAGACGGTAATATCATATAAATCTTCAAACCTAGAGATATGAGTTATTACCTATGAGTTGGTTGTGCATTGATTGCACGTAAACGCATCAGTAACTTGATGTTATAAAATGTGCCTTTGTGTACAATTCAACAAGTAGTAGAACAAGCATATGAGTCGAAGTTTATCTATTCCTTCTAGAAATAGAAGCGATATCTGGGCCCCTCGATGATTTTGTTGGGACCTTTGTACCGGCCGGTCAGAACTGAATTGATGTGTTCGATTAAGTTCTTTGTCAAACAAATCGAAAATCGGAAAACAAACTGCTGGACAATAAGTATGACGTTGTTCCATGTATTTGTCTGGCTGATATCATGAGAACAGAGGATTATATGATCCCTTATCTAATGGACAAGTCATTAACAAGGTCAGAGTTCATCTACAAGGTCAGAGTTTGACAGAAGCTTTTGAGAGCTACGATTGCCAGTTGGTTCCTGAAGTCATACGCAATAATAGTTTTAGACTTATCCAAGTGGGAGTCTGTTGGATTAATGTCTAAGTCCATAACTATAATTGGTAAGACTTGACTTGACCCGACATGGTCCATTTGGGTTGCATACCATCATGCACTTGGATAGACTATAATGAGAGAAATAAGACACTTATGGTTATTAATATATTGTAAGTTCTAGTATATTAATAATAAGAATAATAAGATTATCTAATTAGTATTGATCAAGAGTTAATCTAGGATTAATTAAGTGATCAAAAGAAGACTAATTAAATATATGGGTTGATTATGTAAATCATCCATACTTATATAGTGGGCTAATGCTCCATGGATAATCAAGTTGGGCTAAAACCCATAGGATGGTCCATGGATGCTCCATGGTGTATTTGAACCCATGGATCCAAGGAAATGGAAAGCCATGACAATTAAGGATTTACCCTAATTGTAACACTATATAAAGATCTTATTCTTGACAAAAATCGGCCACTAGTATCACACTAGAATCACATTAGAAAGTGAAGAAGAGGGCTAGCCGATTTCATGAAGTGTAGAACTCTCTCAAGTTATTCTAAGTGTTTTGATGATTGTGATTCCATTTGAGGCTTCTACACTATTGGGGCTAGGCACTCAAGCTTCATGAAGACTTTCTACATCAAAGAGGTATGTATTCTATCTTGTTACACTCATTGTTTTGTATGCTAGATTAGGATAATACCTTGGATGTTCTTATTTGCATGTATAATAGAGAAAACATAGATCCAAGGTATTTAGGGTTGCATGTACACTTAGGAGTGTTAGAATGCTCAAAATCCAACACATCTGACTCAACAAGTCTAGTCGCGAGTCTCCGAGTGGTCCCCTTTTTCGTTGTGCCGAGTTGTGTAGTGAGTCCAGGGTGGACTCGGTGAGTTGGAAGCCAAAACTCACCCATAAGGGAACTCGGCGAGTCGATGCCCAGACTCGGCGAGTTTAAGACAATCTCCTTAGATCAAGATTAGACTCGGCGAGTTGTTCATACAACTCGGCGAGTCGCAGCATAAGTGTTCATTGGATGAAGATGAACTCGCCGAGTTGTTCATACAGCTCGGCGAGTAGGATGAAGGACTTGAACATCAGTTTGGAAGGAGAACTCGTCGAGTCAATGCCTAACTCGACGAGTAGAAATAGAATCCAAGCCAGTAGATTGGACAAGGACTCGGTGAGTAGGGTCAACTGAAAGTTAACTCTGACTTTGACTTAGGGCATGATCAGGGGTAAAATGGTCTTTTTACCAAAGGACAGTTAGCAGTTTTTGATTGAGTATGTTGTGGGAATTACAACCAGAGGATTTCCGAAGCAGCAGCAGCAACACTAGACAGTCAGTTCCCGATCAGATCAACAGCTACTCCGAGGTGAGTTGCCTTCCAGTAGCGGTGGGTCTAAGGCCACAATGCCGGCCCACTAGTAGGAGATGTATGATAGGTGATTGTCTTTGTGATATCATCTAGGTTTGCTACTACTTGATATGTTATATGCTAGTATGATATGTTGTATGTGATAGTAGTAGAGTTCGGTTGTTAGGACCGAAGGGTAGTCAGACACCCCAGATATGTCTGATATTATGTTTGTGTTATGATATATGTGATAGTAGTAGTAGGGGGTGAAATAGTCCCCGAGGTTCGGTTGCTAGGATCGAAGGGTAGTCAGCACCCCAGAATAGCTCGACATGGGTAGGTCAACGCCCCAAAATGGCTTGACACGGGTAGGACGGTACCCCAGAATGGCTGCACAGGTAGTCGGCACCCCAGAATGGCCGTACTGGGTAGTCAAGCACCCCAGAATAGCCTGGCAGTATGTATGTTATGTGTTGTATGGTATGTGGTATGATGGGGGAACTCACTAAGCTTTGTGCTTACAGTTTACAGTTTTGGTTTCAGGTACCTCTTCATCAAAGGGGAAGGAGCTGGCACAGTAGCGGCACATTATGCACACACACTGGTTTCCGCATCTATTAGATTTCTTTGGGATTTATACTCTAATATTTCGATTGGTTGTATGATTTGGCTTTTAGACATGGTTTACGTTGTGATGTAGTTTGATCAAACAATGTTTTTAATTATTAATGTTTTCTAAAGTAATGTTTTAAAAACGAAATTTTTGGACGTGAAAATTGGGTCGTTACAAGTTGGTATCAGAGCCCTGGTTTGAGGGATTCGGACACACCTTCGGGGGTGTTTGAACTCAAATCGAGGGGATTAAAAGATTTTGGAAAGAGAAAATGTTTTCTAAATGGCTAAGTAAAGTGGTTTTAAGAAAGAACGAAGTGTGTGATGTGCGCGACCGGCCGAGCTCAAGTAAGTATTCCCCAATGTACCCATACAAGTTTATTTATGTTTATCAGTTTCTGTAGTACAACATGCTAGAATATGACTAAGGATCTAGGAGTGATGCCTTATGTGCCTACTCTATGTGCTTCAGTATATGAAAGAGTTGCATGCTAGAGTTGAGTAGACAGCAGTATGGTAGCCTGTTTAGGTTATTCCTGATAGGACGGGTTTAGCATTGTATGCTAGTTGAGTTCTCTCTACGAGGATAGAGTTGCCTGAGATTATTTTCCTTATGTTCAAACGTTGTTTTCTTTGTGCTATGTGGGCTTTGAAGTGATGGGAGTTAACTGTTAGGTGAATACGTTAAGTCACATGTGATCAGGGTTGAATAATCTTAGAGTGTTGGATTTGACTCTATTGTGTAGCTCTTGTTTGAGTCCTAACCGTTGTAGAGATGAGTCCCTTACTCGAAGGATTATCCGAGCCTCATCACATGTGATTGTATTTAGGTAATAGTTAATTGGCATCACTAAGAGGCATGCAGCAGCTGAGGACTGGATAGAGTAGAGTCAGAGATTTCCCTAGGGCAAGCCTAGGATGAGTATAGCAGTGTTCAGCCATAGTAAAAGGGATCTGGTGGAGTCGAGGCAATCCTTGAAGAAGGTACGGATAGATGTGGAAGGTAGTATGGGCCCGTACTACTGGAAGCAGAGGATCCGTACCCGAACCAAGGGAGGCCAAGATGAGACCAGGGAACTTGTGGTAGATGAGATCTCTCAAGAAGTAGTAGTATCACTAACAGTTATTATTTCTATATTGCAAAATGGTGGTACTACGATCGAGGCCAACAGTGGGTAGTTCAGGTTCGGGATGGGGTTCCGAGCCGGTAGACGAGGGGCTACATGAGTTCATCACGTCAGAGATCACAAGAGGCATCCTTAAGTCGACCCCCATTATCATCGGGTCGATCAAGGAAGGGATCATCGGGTTGATGGAGGATAGCCTTAGGGCGTTCAGGAGCGACATGGCATCTGGCTAGTCGGGATCTCACACGCTGTCCTTTAAGGACTTCAGGGGCAGTGGTGCGCTGGATTTACACGAGGTGAAGGACCCCATTATTGCCAGGCGATGGATTGCAGACATCGAGTCTGCACAATTGACTAGCTTCTTCCCCGTGGGGTCAAAGGTGAGGTATGCAACAGGGTGTTTACGAGACCGAGCTCGAGATTGGTGGGAGTCACTGGGTGACTCTTTGGGAGCCTCAGCTATCGAGGCTATGACCTGGTCGGACTCTGTGACCAGGTTCAGGACAGAGTTTGGCCGGCTGTCGAGCTTTAGCAACTGGCCAGGGACTTTTTGGACATGAGACAGACGGCGGAGATCGTGGTGGAGATCACCGCCAAGTTCCTGGAGAGGGCACTATTGGTGCCCCAGTATGCGGGCGATGAGGACATGAGGAGGACCCGCTATCATGACATGCTCCAGGCTGATATCCGGGAGCATGTTAGTTTTTCAGCTTGCCCCACCTTGGACTCCATGATTGCCAGGGCGAGGGAGAGGGAGATAGATTTGGAGCATATCCGGAAATGGAAGTTAGAGGAGGGACAGACAAGAGGGGCTTCGGGGAAGAAGCCCAAGGGATCAGATAGTAGGCCGAAAGGCCAGTCAGTACCGAGCTGCTGCAGAAAATGCAGCAGGCTGTACGAGGGGGCATGCAGGATGGGATCATCAGGCTGCTACAAGTGCGGCAAGACTGGGCACTATAGCTGGGATTGCACTGCTCCGGCAGCAGTTATTCAGACATCAGAGTTGCTGTGTTTCCACTGCAACCAGAGAGGCCACAAGAAGGCCAATTGTCCCTAGTTGACAGCTACAACGCCGGTGAAGGCGCCAGCTCCAACGACCCTGCGGATCATAGATGGCCGGCAGGGCAAGGCAGAGGCTCCAGTGGTAAGGAGCTGGGCATTTCAGCTGACCACCGAGGAGGCACGCGCAGCACCCGATGTGGTGATGGGTATGATTCTTCCCCTTTCATTTATTTATATGATGTTATGATATTGATATGTGCTCGGTATATGTATATGTGTTAGGATCGTTCCATGTGAACGGTATCTCAGTTCAGGTGTTGTTCGACTCCGGTGCATCCCGATCGTTTGTGTCCCTTGCGCTTAGCAAAAAGTTTCCTGAGTCTTCTGGCATGTTGGATTGCCCTTTGGAGGTAGAGATTGCTGATGATCGATCGGTGCGAGCATCGATGGTGTTTCGGGATTGCGTATTGCATTTGTTCAAGGAGTGTTACTTGGTAGATTTGGTTCCCATTCTGTTGCGTGGGAACAAGGTGATTATAGGCATGGATTGGTTGAGCCCTAATGGGGCAGTGATAGATTGTGCACAGCAGCTAGTGTGAGTCTGGACCCCAGGTGGGGGAGAGTTAGTGATTCATGGCGAGAGGCCACAGTGTGGACCCTCAGTCTGTTCAGCAGCGAGGGCTAGACGGTACCTTCAGCAGGGATGCGCAGGGTATGTTGCGTATGTGATGGATACCCGAGAGGCGGGTAAGGCGACAGTGAGCGAGGTGTCGGTGGTGTGAGATGTTGTAGA
This sequence comes from Lactuca saligna, assembly GCF_052625555.1. Taxonomy (NCBI): domain Eukaryota; kingdom Viridiplantae; phylum Streptophyta; class Magnoliopsida; order Asterales; family Asteraceae; genus Lactuca; species Lactuca saligna. The sequence goes on along the minus strand of NC_136424.1, from coordinate 202,978,643 downwards.
TGTCTTCCTAGAGGAGCTTCCTGGGATACCTCCGGAGCGACAAGTGGAGTTTAGGATTGACCTCGTCCCTGGTGCAGCTCTGATAGCCAAGGCACCATATCGGCTGGCTCCTCCTGAGATGCAGGGGTTGTCTATGCAGCTGCAGGAGCTGCTAGACAAGGGATTCATTAGACCGAGCAGTTCACCCTGGGGAGCCCCGATTTTGTTTGTGAAGAAGGACGGGTCGCACCGGATGTGTATAGATTACCGGGAGCTAAACAAGGTAATGGTGAAGAACCGCTACCCACTCCCGAGGATTGATGACCTCTTCGACCAGCTTCAGGGAGCATCTTAGTTCTCCAAGATTGATTTGCGTTCGGGTTATCATCAGATGAGGGTCAGGGAGGAGTATACGCAGAAGACCGTGTTTCGAACGCGCTATGACCACTATGAGTTCGTGGTGATGCTGTTTGAGCTCACGAATGCTCCTGCCGCGTTCATGGACCTCATGAACCGCGTATGCAGACCGATGCTGGATCGGTCTGTGATAGTCTTTATCGATGACATCTTGGTTTACTCCAAGACGCCGAAGGAGCATGAGGAGCATCTAAGAGAGGTTTTGGAGACCCTGAGGAGGGAGAGCTTGTATGCCAAGTTCTCCAAGTGTGAGTTCTGGTTGCGCGAGGTGCAATTTCTCGGGTACCTTGTCAACCAGAACGGGATTCTGGTCGATCCGGGCAAGGTTGAGGCCGTGATGCGGTGGGAGGTTCCGAAGTCTCCATCTGAGATTCGAATTTTCCTGGGATTAGCAGGCTACTATCGGAGGTTCATTCAGGATTTCTCCAAGATAGCCGTTCCCCTGATGCGACTGACGAAGAAAGCTGTAGTCTTTCGGTGGGGACCCGAGCAGCAGGCTGCGTTTGAGACACTGAGACAGAGATTGTGTGAGGCGCCGATCTTAGCCCTACCAGAGGGCGTAGAGGATTTTGTGGTTTATTGTGACGCGTCTATTTCAGGGTTGGGCGTGATACTGATGCAGAGGGGGCATGTCATTGCCTATGCTTCGAGGCAGCTCAAGCCTCACGAGGGGAACTACCCGACGCATGATCTGGAATTGGGGGCGGTGGTTTTTGCCCTCAAGATTTGGCGGCATTACCTCTACGGGGTTCGATGTACCATCTACACGGACCACAAGAGTTTGAGGTACCTCATGGATCAGCCGAATCTGAACATGAGGCAGCATCGGTGGTTGGACGTGGTGAAGGATTATGATTGCGAGATCCTCTACCACCCGGGGAAGGCCAATGTGGTGGCTAATACGCTTAGCCGCAAGGCGGCGCCGATCAGGGACGTTTGCTTGAGGATGACCGTAGTGACTCCCCTGTTGGAGCGAATTTAGGAGGCTCAACAGGAGGCTATCAAGGAGGAACATCAGAAGAGTGAGCGTGTGGAGGGTCAAGTTTCCTCCTTCGATTATGATAGCGAGCGTGTGGTGGGTCAAGTTTCCTCCTTCGATTCGGAATAGCAGTATACATCTAAAAACTCGAAATAAAGATCAAGTGATTTTTAGCCGACGCAACCTAAACAAGAATCGAAGGTCTCGTCAATAGTAGTATAACGGTAAAAAGACCGACGAAAACGAAAATCGGATGAAGAAGTTATGAATTTTTAACGGATTTTCCTGTCTCGGTCTATTAAAAATAATAATATTAAATATTAAATCAAAATTAGCCGAAAAAGTCTAAACAAAATTTGTATAGCATAATTTAAGCTAGGTGTGTATATAAAGAACGTAAAACACGGAGCTCGTATGCGAAAGTTATGGACTTTTGAAGTTTGGGGCACAAAAGCCAAGTAAATCACAAATACCGAGGAATTTCTCATGGATCAAGTTCGGCCACGTCACCCTCGCCCGCGAAGTGCCGCTTGTCCGAGTTGGTGAGTCATCCGAGGCCAGGTGTCCGACGCATGTCACAGCCACCTCGCACCGAAGGCGCGGTCCTCTGCTGATCCGACGCGTAGCTAAGTATTGGTGCCTTCCGAGCTTCACCACCTGCCCCTCTCGCATGCTCGCCCTGTGTTCTTGTCTCGCATCGCCACCTACCATCCTCGCCTACGAAGCAGCCACGTGCTCCCTTCTCCCTGCTTCGGATCCGAGGCTCACACCTATATAAAGGGTGTGAGACCTCCCGGGTAATTTTGAAAATTTGGCATTTTGACCCCTAAACTCATATTTTTACTATTTCAAGTTCTCCCGCAGCCCCGAGATCATTCCCAATACCCGAAACATGCCCCGAAGTGCCCGAAGAGCCTGATAAATTTAACTTTTCGGTTTGAAGCTCAACCCTCGCAAGGCCCGGTTTTCAATAAAGCTCCCGGTTTTCAGCGAAGAAAGTTACCTATTATAACAAAGTGCTGCATAAACTATATTTTAACAACCGATTAATTCACGGTGAGTTTCAATATAAGGACAATTGTTGTTATGTGTTATATGTTCAATGTGCTTTCCATTGTTATTATGATAATGAGCTATACCTTAGGCCATGAAGAGTATGACATAAGCATCACTTAGGTACTGGTATGTAACGCTCATAGATCCCACCTAGTCAATTTAGAGGCAATAGGGTTCGAAAATGACTTTTCGACAAAAGATTATTTAGAATAAATAATCTTAACCAAGTTGTGGAATATGTCACAAGGTTTCCGTACATATAAAGAACGCCAAAATCCGAGTTATAACGAAGAAGTTATGGCCCGTCGAAGTTTTACGGCAAAACCGGCACGGCACCGGGAAGCGTAAATAGTGAATTTACGATAGAGCGAGATTTATCCTTAGCAATCTAAACAAAATTCGTATAATATGTTAAACTAAGAGCGTCGATAAAAAGAACGCCCAAATCTGACTTCGTATGAGGAAGTTAGATTTTTCTAAGATTCGGCGTAGTAGTATACATCCCGAAACTCGAATTTTAGTTCGAGCGGTTTTTGGCTTACGCGACCTAAATGAGAGTTAAAGATCTCATTAATAGGAACTCAACGGTAAAAAGACAGATGAAAACGGAGTCCGTATGAAGGAGTTATGATATCTTCGCGGTCATTTAATAGTCTAAATGCCTCCTACTGTTAAATTTGAGATCGGTCGAGAATTAGCCGACGGAGTCTACACAAAAGTTGTAGATCTTGATTTTACCTATACGTGGCTATAAATAACGTCGAAAACGGAGCTCGTATGCAAAAATTATGATTTTTCTAAGTTTGAAGGCTGATACGCGATAGGGGGTGACGTGGCACCACCAGAATTGGACACGTGGCACCACCAGAAGGTTGCCACATGCACCAACTCGGCGAGTCATGACTCAGACTCGGTGAGTCCATCAGATTTCTCCCCTGTAAATAGAGGTGCCGGGTTCCATTCATTCTCACACCTTCAAACCCTTCTTTCTCTCTCTAAACTCTCTCTCTAAGCCTCCCTAACCCCCCAAAGCCTAGGGTAACTCCCTAGCACGAGGCGGAAGCCCCGGAGCGCCCGAAGGCTCCGAGAAAAGAGCCTTTCGGCTCCGGAAATGCTGCTCCAGCGAAGCCCGGTTTTGCGAAAAACCCGCTGTAAGTGAGCTATGCCTACGCTAGTTTTAATATAACTTCTAATTAATTATAGTAACATTATTAGGAGCTTAAAATAATTGTTTGGGCTATTATTATGAGTTATATTGAGTGTTATTTAACACTTATATAATCATAATAATAGCTATACTATTAATTAGTCGCGGTTATCGTTAGACTAAACCCTAGTAGTGTTGATACTAGGTTTTATCGAAGGAAATTGTTTTGAGAGTATCAAAGCGCTGTCCGAGTGTTGAGTCACCACCTATCAGGTGAGTGCATAGTTACTTTCATCTTACACATAGATATGAAGTATTTTATATAAATTATGTGCTATGTGTGCATATTATCTGAATACTTCTTGTCTATGCTGGATGAACGATTTTATACATGTTTTAAATGATTTAAACCGTATATGTATTTTATATCTACGATAATGTTGGGGTAAACATGGGTAGATATAATAGATGGAATATGAGTTGAATGCTGAGTTGAGAGGTGTTATAGACCACGAGGTGAGGGTGAGAGGTGGATAATGTGAGAAGCCTTTTTCCCAAATGATGGCCCCGTCATTCAACAGAGTATGGATGACAACCACAGACTATCCTAGACAGTCAGTGGAACACTAGCAGGCTCGCAACCTGTAGCTGTTGTGAACGATGGGTTCACTAGGTGTACTCTAAACCTTGGTGATCATGCAGACTTGATGCCTAAACCCTGGTGATCATGCAGACTTGATGCCTAAACCCTGGTGATCATGCAGACTTGATGCCTAAACTTTGGTGATCATGCAGACTTGATGCCTAAACCTTGGCGATCATGCAGACTTGATGCCTAATCCCTGGCGACTATGCAGACTTATTGCCCGTTGTGTAAACAGTGGCTATGATGTACTTTGTGCCGATTCCTTAGGATAATCCTTAGGAACAAATGAACGAGAAATAGCTTATTCTTAGGGAAGATCCTAAGAGTAAAGAAGATAATGGGGATGGGTAATTGGGTTTAATTGCTTGATTGATTAAACATAATAATTATATTATTGTGGGTTGAAAAACCTATGTACTCACCAGGTTTCTCAACCTGACCCACTCAGTTTATTTATATCACAGGTGTTGATATGAAGTCACATTACACTGAGAGATTTAAAGAGATGTAGATCACTAGTGTAAATAAATGTAAGTTCTGTTTATGCTTATGTTTCTGTATTAACGATGACATCCCAAACGTTTTGAAATGAATAAAATACGTTTCTTCGAAAATGTTTTAATAACGTATTTATCGTGTTTTTCTGGGAACAAATTCCGCAACATTTCTATTAAAAGAAGAACTCTGATTTTTATAAAGCATAAACAAAACCAGTCTTTTCTGGCCGTGATTTTGGGGATGTCACAGTTGGTATCAGAGCATTAGTTTAAGTGAAATAGGAATATGGATTTATTTCTAGACTTGAACTTAGAATGCTAAGCAATGATTGTGAGGAGTGTGTTTAACAAAATTTAGGCAATACACCTGAATAGACACAAGCACTAGCTCATTTAGGGAAAATTCCTAACATGCTTTTATGTGCTAAATGATTTATGATAAGCATTATATGATCGGATCTATGGTCTGTTGCTGACCGGATCTGAAAATTTTATGTGCTGAGGTTTCTAAACTTTTAATTACGATATTAGAACTGGCATGTAACTTTTTGGAGTAATAAGGAGGAATACGTGTCTAATTCTTCCTCTATCTATATTCTCGTCTCGATACACCAAACGCTTTCTTTGGAGAATAGAATGTCATGATAAGGACTCATAGAGAATTGAGTAAGTGGATGAAATGAAAAGGCTTACGATAGTGAATGACACCTATCGGAAGATATCATAAGAGTGGTATCTTGCCTTTAGAATATGTCATGCTGTACGTTTAGAGGAGTACAGTACGTCCGAAGTACACCTTCGATTGGCAGGATGATGGAATGATTGGCATAATTCATGAAGTTGACCCATCGTATGGTATTTTCACCGAGCTGAAGCAGAATTGATGATTGAAGATACGCATACAAGAAGTCCTAGTAGAGTCTAGGGAAAATTTTGTGATTGTTTGGACACATTTTTATGTGTTAAAAATTGTTTTGTGATAATAACTTTGGAAAACTGTGAGACAAGACTTAGGACGAGTATGAGTAGGTGTGAAAGGTAGTAGATGCATATACTACCGGAAGCACAAGACTCACGCTTGGATCAGGGAAAGTCACAAGGTTACCAAGAAGCTAGTAATTGATTTCGTTTTATTCAAGTATGTTGTTACCATTGTTTCGGTAATGACCAAGAAGATTGTTGATATTCCGACCCGAGTGGTCATATCGAATTGAGTCCGACTACGATAAGTATGTTACGTGGTTCAGAGAACCAAGTTCGATGTAGCACCGACTTAAGCCGGACGAATTAATCAAAGCGATCAGTAAAAGTATCTCGACGGTTGCTAAAAACTGTACCTTTTAAGATATAAATTAGAACATGAAGGAAGGTATAAACTGTTCCGGAATTTGACTCTAAACGACCTAAGTCCAAGCAATGCATCGCACGATGATAGGTCATTAGAATATGACACATCGTTCCATTCAATTCGTATCAACTGAGGATTAACGATTGTGACTTGAAGGTCATAATTTGGAGTCTAATGTGAGATAGAGGGCAGAGGTAGGATCGAGCACCGCCTGTAGTCAAGGACTCTAAGAGTTAGATACACGTTCGAAGAAACATTGAAGTTATGACTTAGGATTAATAGATAACAAATGGAGTCATCATGTGAGCCCTGTTTCGTTGATGATTCCGGGACGTAATCATCCTAAGGGGGAGATAATTGTAACGCCCGTAGATCCGGGCTAGTCAATTTAGAGGCAATAGGGGTCGAAAATGACTTTTCGACAAAAGATTATTTAGAATAAATAATAGTAACCAAGTTGTGGAATATGTCACAAGGTTTCCGTACATATAAAGAACGCCGAAATCCGAGTTATAACGAAGAAGTTATGGCCCGTCGAAGTTTTACGGCAAAAACGACACGGCACCCGGAAGCGTAAATAGTGAATTTACGATAGAGCAAGATCTATCCTTAGCAATCTAAATGAAATTCGTATAATATGTTAAACTAAGAGCGTCGATAAAAAGAACGCCCAAATTTGACTTTGTATGAGGAAGTTATGATTTTTCTAAGATTCGTCTTCGTAGTGTACAGCACGAAACTCAAATTTTAGTTCGAGTGGTTTTTGGCTTACGCGACCTAAATCAGAGTTAAAGATCTCATTAATAGGAACTCAACGGTAAAAAGACAGATGAAAACGGAGTCCGTATGAAGGAGTTATGATATCTTCGAGGTCATTTAACAGTCTAAACGCTTCCTACTGTTAAATTTGAGATCGGTCGAGAATTAGCCGACGGAGTCTTAACGAAAGTTGTAGATCTTGATTTTACCTACGCGTGAATATCAATAACGTAAAAAACGGAGCTCGTATGCGAAAGTTATGATTTTTCTAAGTTTGAAGGCTGATACGCGATAGGGGGTGACGTGGCACCATCAGAATTGGACACGTGGCACCACCAGAAGGTTGCCACATGCACCAACTCGGCGAGTCATGACTCAGACTCGGCGAGTCCATCAGATTTCTCCCCTATAAATAGTGGTGCCGGGTTCCATTCATTCTCACACCTTCAAACCCTTCTTTCTCTCTCTAAACTCTCTCTCTAAGCCTCCCTAACCCCCCAAAGCCTAGGGTAACTCCCTAGCACGAGGCGGAAGCCCCGGAGCGCCCGCCGACTCCGAGAAAAGAGCCTTTCGGCTTGGGAAACGCTGCTCCAGTGAAGCCCGGTTTTGCAAAAAACCCGCTGTAAGTGAGCTACGCCTACGCTAGTTTTAATATAGCTTCTAATTAATTATAGTAACATTATTAGGAGCTTAAAATAATTGTTTGGGCTATTATTATGAGTTATATTGAGTGTTATTTAACACTTATATAATAATAATACCTATACTATTAATTAGTCGCGGTTATCATTAGACTAAACCCTAGTGGTGTTGATACTAGGTTTTATCGAAGGAAATTGTTTTGAGAGTATCGAAGCGCTGTCCGAGTGTTGAGTCACCACCTATCAGGTGAGTGCATAGTTACTTTCATCTTACACATAGATATGAAGTATTTTATATAAATTACGTGCTATGTGTGCATATTATTTGAATACTTCTTGTCTATGCTGGATGAACGATTTTATACATGTTTTAAATAATTTAAACCGTATATGTATTTTATATCTACGATAATTTTGGGGTAAACATGGGTAGATATAATAGATGGAATATGAGTTGAATGATGAGTTGAGAGGTGTTATAGACGACGAGCTAAGGGTGAGAGGTGGATAATGTGAGAAGCCTTTTTCCCAAATGATGGCCCCGTCATTCAACAGAGTATGGATGACAACCACAGACTATCCTAGACAGTCAGTGGAACACTAGCAGGCTCGCAACCTGTAGCTGTTGTGAACGATGGGTTCACTAGGTGTACTCTAAACCTTGGTGATCATGCAGACTTGATGCCTAAACCCTGGTGATCATGCAGACTTGATGCCTAAACCCTGGTGATCATGCAGACTTGATGCCTAAACTTTGGTGATCATGCAGACTTGATGCCTAAACCTTGGCGATCATGCAGACTTGATGCCTAATCCCTGGCGACTATGCAGACTTATTGCCCGTTGTGTAAACAGTGGCTATGATGTACTTTGTGCCGATTCCTTAGGATAATCCTTAGGAACAAATGAACGAGAAATAGCTTATTCTTAGGGAAGATCCTAAGAGTAAAGAAGATAATGGGGATGGGTAATTGGGTTTAATTGCTTGATTGATTAAACATAATAATTATATTATTGTGGGTTGAAAAACCTATGTACTCACCAGGTTTCTCAACCTGACCTACTCAGTTTATTTATATCACAGGTGTTGATATGAAGTCACATTACACTGAGAGATTTAAAGAGATGTAGATCACTAGTGTAAATAAATGTAAGTTCTATTTATGCTTATGTTTCTGTATTAACGACGACATCCCAAACGTTTTGAAATGAATAAAATACGTTTCTTCGAAAATGTTTTAATAACGTATTTATCGTGTTTTTCTGGGAACAAATTCCGCAACATTTCTATTAAAAGAAGAACTCTGATTTTTATAAAGCATAAACAAAACCAGTCTTTTCTGGCCGTGATTTTGGGGATGTCACATGGTATGTAGCCAGTGGCCATGAAGTGTATGATATAAGCATCACTATGGTATAGGATGTCACACCCCAAAACCATGATTGGCGGAAATGTTCTGGGGCGGAGGACGTCATGTACAGTATCACAACAATGAAAAGTAGTAAACAAGCAACAACATCATCCATTGCATTAATAATATAATTTTAATACAAGTGTGTTCTGTCAAATTATAATAAACACTAAATTATAAATCAAAATGAAGGATGAGTCTTGAACGAGCTCCATCTTCTCTAAACCTTGCATCGGTACATGTCTACTGTTGACCTAAGGATACAAGTTATTTTGAAAGAGAGCATTAGCTTTAAAGCTGGTGAGATCATAAGCATTTTAGTGTCTTAATTTGTATGTAAGAACTTGTATGTATTTGAAATGTAAGTATTTGTACGTATATGAAAGGTATGTATTTGTACGTATGTGAAATGTAAGTATGAAAACGTTTTGAACATCCTAGAAAGCCCTATGTGTCACACCCCGCTAAAGCGGAAACGCAAGGTATGACAGCGATAATGGTTTCAATGCAAAAGATAAAGATACATCACCATAGCAGTATTTAAAAGTTTACAACCCATAGCTTCAAAAGAAACAAAATACAAGTTTTTCAAAATAACATTGTTCAAAATATAGCTTCATAATAGCTTCAACACGATGCAGCATGCTCTATGATGATGAATCTTTACATCCACTTACTAATTACTTCCTGAAAAAGCATGTAAAACGAGCGTCAACTATGAAAATAGTTGGTGAGTATCACAAGTTTATAAATCGAGGGTACAATAATGCTTTTCGTAAGTACAAGTACATTGCTTTAATGATAAAACAAAGTTGATTGCTATTAAGGTATACAAGTTTATTGCTAGAACGGGAAACGCGTTTGTATGTGTATGAGCAAACAATGAGTCTCAACCAAACCTATGACTGAATCCCTATTGAGATCTATGCTTATCGTTCCATAGATGAATATGGTATCATGCACTCCAGCGATTTGGGCGAGTGAGGAGTTGTTAATTCCTAATAGCGCTATCCATAACAACCATTGGCTCAAAGAGTTAATGGTTAGAGATAAGGGAAGGGCCTTAGTACGATAAGTTCTCATGTTCCGTGTTGCATAGACATACATAAAGAAACATAGCAATACAATAGCAATCATGTTTGATACAATTCAATTTAAATACAACATGCAAACAGTAGTTTTTCGGACATGCTTTTCCACCCCAAAACATAAAAACCGAAAATAGGGGAGTGCGTGAATACTCACGATGTTTTGTGTAGACACAAGCGGTACTTCGGGATGCACCAACGTCTTACTACCGGGATCCTACGACATCAAACACACGCACTAGTGAGTTTCCATGTCGATATCTAATGCTAATATACTAAACTCTACATATAGGGAAATGCCAATTTATGTTTTAGTATTGGATTTTATATCAATTAGTTACACTTTTTCTGAAGTAATGAAATTCTATATATCGGGCGATTAATTACAACCTTGGAATATAAACTTTCCAAATTTTTAAGTCCTTATTACAACATAAATTCACGAAAATAGCATTCGAGGGATAAAAATTCTCAAACTTTTTATTTAACTGTTATTACACAATACTAAGCTGGGAAAATTATAAAAATGGATTTCCAAGCTGTTTAATTATATTTTATGATTTTTGAGCATTTATTTCAATAAAAATTGAAATAAATAGAAAACAGTTTCCAAAATTACCCAAACTTTTTATTTAATTGTTATTATACATAAATAGGCTGGGAAAAATATAAAAGATATTTTTCAGTGGTTATTTCTATTTTTCCTTGCTTTATTCCTTTAAATAGTCATTAATTAAAGAAATAATATTAAACAGTTAAAATAAATCACCATAAATTTTTGTAACATCATTTACAGTATAAATATCCTGGGAAAAATATCAAAAGTGGTTTTCATAATGTATAAACTGGTTTTGGGTATTTATGTATATTTAAGTGTATTTTAGTGCAATTAACTTTAGAAAATAAGAGAAAAATAGTTTACAGTAGAGAAAAATATTCAAAATTTTTGTGTAACCTCCTACTCTATAATATTATATTCTGGTAAATTTTCATGAATTTTGGATAATCATAACTATTTATCTCATTTTTAGACCATTATAATTACCAAAAATTGGGAAAAATAGTAAAACATGATGGAAAATCTTGAAATTATTTTCTGGAATCACCCATGACAGGTAAGGTATGCGAAAATTATTAGATACAATTTTCACATCCTATAAAGTGGTTTTGTAATTTATCATGTCCTAAATAAAAGAAAATTAGAAATCATATGAAACAGTAACAAAAATTGTTGAAATTTGGTGAGGGGTCATTATTCCCCATAAGGATCATCCATGAATTTATTTAGGATTTATTGACCTCTGGAAGTATTTTATATGATTTATGCCATTGGTTTTAGCAATAATTCTAATAAATCAAAGAAATAACAAAAGCTCTTGAAATTTTCCAGATTATCTCATGCATGCAAGGGCTTTCAAAAGGAAAAATGTAAAAAAATGTATTCAGAAGAGAAATGAGGGTAATGATTCCAAACAATTTAAGAAAAGTTGCATGCAATAATGCATGAAGTGTAAATGTGGCTGAAGTTCATGAATTTGTGTAGCCCATTCAGTGAGGTTTTAAGCCACGAAATTTCAACCATAATTCACTAGATATGTTAAGTTTCTAAGGTATTTTTCCTCAGATTTATGGTTGGGTTTAAGGCCATTTTTTAAGCAAGATAAAAATAGTGATCACAGAAAAAGAGCTGTATGCGCAACCTTTTTGTAAAATCTGCTAAAAATCATATATTTAATATTTTACAGTGAGACCAGTTGGGTTTGAAAGTTAACTCGTGGAACTAACCAATACAAAAAGAATATCATGATTTGGTTAAGAAATGACTGAGTTATGACTGTTCAAAGTCGAACAAAGTAATCTGGCAGATTGCATGTTTGCTTGTGTGCATTATTAGGGTATTTCAACAAGAACATCATGCATGTCTTTGGTAAGGCCCGATTTCTAACACATGCATGGAATGAATGAGCATCCAAGATGTACTAGAAATGGTTTAAATGCTTTTGTTCATGTATGAACACAAAAGAAATGGAGAAGAACATGAAATATTAGGTTTTGATGTCACATGATCATATGTGCATCTTTTCCACTCCTTGCATGGGTTTGATCCCGGATTTTCACCATCTCTAACACATGCATTGTGTTATGGTGAGAATCTACAAAGCACAAGGGGAGAATAAAGATTTCTAGCCATGGAAAGGCATAGAATCCGAAAAGTAGAGAAAACTAAGAAGAAAAAGAGGTTTAACCATGAAACTATGGAAGAAGATGTTGTTGTTTACCTTGGTTTTGACCTTGAGAGAAGTAAGAACACTTCAAGGGCTTCACAATCTCGAAATTTTGCAGAGAAATGAGAGGATTTTCGTGAGTTTAGAGAGAGGGAAGAAGAGAGTGAAGTGTGTGAAGAGAGTGAAGTGAGAGAGTGAAGAGGGAAGAGGTGGAGTAAGGGTTTAAGCTTAATGATTGTGTTTTGGGGAAGAGAGAGGGCATGGGGAGAGGTGATGGCCGGTTTTTGCATGAATTTTGGCCTCCTCTCTCATAAATTTTAAACTTTATAAACTTCCCTCCTATATTTTATATAAAAACATTCATTTTTATAAAATGTTTATTAAGCAATTTGATTTATTTAAAAATCTTGTTTTCAACAAATAATTTATGATTACTACTTGTAATTTATATTTCTAGTTCATTGGTATAATCCATAATTTGATTAATAAAATTTGATATTAGGAAGTTTATAGCCAAATTTTATAAAGTTTTTAAGCTTTATAATTTATAACTTTGGATTTTTGGCTCTTTAGGGTTTTTGGAATATTGTTTGATATTCAACAACATGTTGAAGTATAATTAGAATGTTTTAATTTATTTTTAGAGTTTTATACCCTATTTCAATTATAACAAAGCTTGAAGCTTTATTCTAATTATAGTATTGGCATTTCCTATTGTAGCTACTAGGTCATGGCATGTTGTGCATGAATGGTTATTATAAAGATGCATGAGTCCAAGAATGACCTGAATTGGCAGTTGTCACAGTATCCCCCACTTAAAAAGAATTTCGTCCCGAAATTCATTCTATGTCATCGCTTGTCATCGGAAGGGAAAAGTTGCGGATACTTTTCCTTTATGAAGTCCTCGCGCTCCCAGGTGTACTCCGGCCCGCGTTTTGAGTTCCATCGAACTTTCACAATCGGGATCTTACTCCGCTTAAGTTGTTTTACCTCCCTGTCAAGGATTTCTATTGGTTCCTCAACGAAGCTCAGCTTATCATTGATCTTAATTTCCTCCAGGGGTACTATCAATGTTTCGTCGGCTAGACATTTCTTAAGGTTGGAGACGTGGAATGTGTCGTGAATGGCACTTAACTCTTGGGGCAATTGGAGTTTATACGCTACTGGACCAATCCTTTCAAGGATTTCAAAGGGTCCAACATATCTCAGGCTTAGTTTTCCTTTCTTACCAAAACGCACAAGCCCTTTCCAAGGCTACACTTTTAAAAGTACCTTGTCTCCTACTTGGAATTCTAATGGTTTTCGACGATTATCCGCATAACTTTTCTGACGATCTCTAGCAGCTTTAAGCTTATCCTTGATGATAACAATCTTGTCGGATGTTTCCTGGATAAGTTCGACTCTAGTCAACTGTCTGTCTCCGATTTCTGTCCAGCATAAGGGCGAACGACACTTGCGTCCATACAATGCTTCATATGGAGCACATTGGATACTCGTGTGGTAACTGTTATTGTAGGAAAACTCAATTAGGGGTAAATGAGTATCCCAATTTCCTTTGAACTCAATGACACACGCTCGTAGCATGTCTTCCAATGTTTGTATTGTTCTCTCTGTTTGCCCATCTGTCTGAGGGTGGTAAGCTGTGCTCAAATCTATCTTGGTTCCTAGTGCCCTCTGTAACATCCACCAAAATCGAGATGTAAAACGACTATCTCTATCAGAAATGATAGATAGGGGTACACCATGCAGAGAAACAATTTTGTCGATGTAGATTTGGGCCAATTTTTCCATCTTGAAATCTTCTCGAATGGGGAGAAAGTGTGCAGATTTCGTCAGTCGATCCACTATGACCCAAATTGAGTCATGACCTTTAGCAGTTCTAGGAAGTTTGGTAACAAAGTCCATAGATATTTGCTCCCATTTCCATTGGGGAATTTCAGGTTGTTGCAACAACCCGGATGGTTTCTGATGTTCAGCTTTGACTATTGAGCATGTCAAACACTTCCCAACGTACAAGGCAATATCCTTTTTCATTCCAGGCCACCAATAGTACTCTTTAAGATCCTTGTACATCTTATCTGCTCCAGGGTGGATGGAGTATTTAGATCGATGGGACTCCTCTAGTACCATGTCTCTCACGTTGTTAACCCTTGGAATCCAGACCCTGTCTTTAAAATAACGAACTCCATCAGGTTTGGTTTCAAATCTTTCTTCCAAACCATGTAAAGTTTCGCCTGGAAGATTTTCCTTGCATAACGCTTTCTCCTGGGCATTAATGATTTGAGATTTCAAGCTTGTCTGAATTACCATTCCCAAAGCTCTCACATGGGAAGGTTTCACTCTTTCTTTCCTACTAAGAGCGTCGGCTACTACGTTAGCCTTCCCTGGGTGATATCGTATCTCACAATCATAATCACTAAACAACTCTACCCATCTTCTCTACCGCATGTTTAACATTTTCTGATCCAGGATATGCTGAAGGCTTTTGTGATCGGTATAAATGGTGCACTTGGTTCCGTACAAATAATGCCTCCATATCTTAAGGGCGAAAACTATTGCTCCTAGTTCTAGATCATGGGTGTTATAATTCTTCTCGTGCGGTTTGAGTTGTCTGGAAGCATATGCAATGACCTTATCTTTTTGCATTAGCACACATCCTAATCCTTGATGAGACGCATCACAATACACCACAGAGTTCTCTAATCCTTCTGGTAAAGCCAGAATTGGTGCATTGCATAACTTGTTTTTCAGGATTTGAAACGCCTCTTTGTGTTTCTCTTCCCAGAGAAATTTTCTATCCTTTTGGGTCAAAGATGTTAATGGTTGAGCAATCCTAGAGAAATTCTCAATGAAGCGTCTGTAGTACCCAGCTAATCCTAGGAATTGTCGTATTTCTATCGGGGTTTTGGGGGCCTCCCATTTCTTGATTGCCTCTATCTTAGCTGGATCTACATGGATTCCTCTTTCACCGATCACATGACCAAGAAAATGTACTTCCCGAATCCAAAATTCACACTTAGTGAACTTGGCATACAATTTCTGTTCCTTCAACAGCTGCAACACTAGCTTTAGATGTCTATTGTGATCTTCTTTGGTCCGCGAGTAAACAAGTATGTCATCGATAAATGCAATTACAAACCTGTCTAGGTATGGTCTACAGACCCTATTCATCAAATCCATGAATACAGCGGGTGCGTTCGTTAGTCCAAAAGGCATGACTAAGAACTCATAATGTCCATAACGGGTTCTAAATGCTGTTTTATGAATGTCCTCTTCGTGAATTCTTAGCTGATGATACCCTGACCGAAGGTCGATTTTTGAGAAGTAGGAAGCACCCTGCAACTGATCGAACAAGTCATCTATTCTAGGGAGGGGATATCGATTCTTGATTGTCAACTTGTTCAATTCTCTGTAATCAATGCACATTCGGAACGAACCGTCTTTCTTTTTGACGAATAACACTGGGGCTCCCCAAGGTGAAGAACTTGGTCGAATAAACCCTTTGTCTAGAAGTTCTTGAAGTTGTCCGGATAGTTCTTGCATCTCGGATGGTGCAAGGCGATATGGTGCTTTTGCTACCGGTGCCGCTCCGGGAATTAAGTGTATCCGAAATTCGACCTGTCTATAAGGGGGTAGACCGGGCAATTCCTCCGGAAATACTTCGGGATAGTTTTGAACCACTGGAATCTCCTTGAGTTGCTTAGCTTCAGGTTCTCTTTCTAGCACGTGGGCCATGAATGCAATACAATTCTTCTTCAGGTACTTGTGAACCTTCACGCTTGATACTATGTTTAAACTTCTTCCTGGCTTCTCACCGTGTATGATAAGGGTTTCTCCATTAGGGAGAGGCACTCTGATGACTTTCTCATAACAACCAATGTCCGCTCTATTTTTGGATAACCAATCCATCCCTACTATCACATCAAAACTACCTAGCTCTATAGGAATTAGGTCAATGCTAAAGAGTTTATCAGCTAAATTCAAAGTACAACCAGGAATTATATCACTAGCCCTAATTTCATACCCATCAGCAAGTTCAATAGCATAAGCATTCCTCATCTTTACCGATTTCAAGCCAATTAACGGTCTAAATGCTAAAGAAACAAAACTCCTATCTGCTCCCGCATCGAATATTACTGATGCAAAATGGTTGTTCAGGAGGAACGTACCTATTATCACTTCAGGGTTCTGACGAGCTTCTTCTGCACCAATCACAAAGGCTACACCTCTTGGCTGTCCAACTTGATTTCCTTGAAAGTTTTGCCTGGATTGGCCTTGTCCATTGTTACCAGGTCCATTGTTCAGTTTAGGACATGCTCTACGGAGATGATCAGTACTCCCGCACTCGTAACATGTCCTTTTTCCCTCCTTATTCACCTTACAATACTTCGAGTAATGGCCTGTTTGCTTACAGTTTTGGCACACCGGGCAAGCTCCCTTGTGATGGAAGTTACACTTATTGCACTTCGGAAGTGGCCCTGAGTACTTCTTTCGCTCCTGCACTTCTTGTCCTTGAGTTTTCACTGGTTCTTGCTCCTGGGCTCTTACCATAAAGTTTCTTGAGACTTTCTGCTTCCTCCCTGACTTGCCTCCATACTTTTTCTCTCCCTGATCTGCTGGCTTCCTCTTGCTACTAGAGCTTTCCTTTGCCGATGCTCCCATCCTTATCACATCATTGGTTAGTCGATTTGATAGGCTTACTGCACTTTGAATGGTAGTTGGGTTTGCTGATCTCCACCGAGTTCCCAGTATCTTCCGTATCCTCTGATGGGTCCTCTTCTATCGAGGTGGGGGGATTACGTCAAGGGATAACAGTGACGTAGCCGGATTCATCGGCTGAGGCGGTAGCGCGGGAAGATGACGATGTTGACATAGTGGATGGTGACATAGTTTCAATGAGATATGAAATAAATGACAATGCATGCCTATAATATGCAATGCTTACACACACCAAAATTAACCTTTTGAAATTTTGAAATAAAGTTTTCTCAAATATTTTTGTTGAACATATTCCCATTATAATTAGCTCAAGCTTTGTATAAATCTTTTCTTAATTAAACATAGGTGATCAGGCTATGTTTAATCAAGGTCCAATAATACAACTCCCGACATAATTATACTAGTAATATGTTTGATGTAAAAAGAATTTCTTTGTAAGTTTTAGTTATAGGTTGTGTTTTCTTAAAGAAAAACCGATGTTCTCTATAACTTTAGCTCTGATACCACTTCTGTCACACCCCGCTAAAGCGGAAACGCAAGGTATGACAGCGATAACGGTTTCAATGCAAAAGATAAAGATACATCACCATAGCAGTATTTAAAAGTTTACAACCCATAGCTTCAAAAGAAACAAAATACAAGTTTTTCAAAATAACATTGTTCAAAATATAGCTTCATAATAGCTTCAACACGATGCAGCATGCTCTATGATGATGAATCTTTACATCCACTTACTAATTACTTCCTGAAAAAGCATGTAAAACGAGCGTCAACTATGAAAATAGTTGGTGAGTATCACAAGTTTATAAATCGAGGGTACAATAATGCTTTTCGTAAGTACAAGTACATTGCTTTAATGATAAAACAAAGTTGATTGCTATTAAGGTATACAAGTTTATTGCTAGAACGGGAAACGCGTTTGTATGTGTATGAGCAAACAATGAGTCTCAACCAAACCTATGACTGAAGCCCTATTGAGATCTATGCTTATCGTTCCATAGATGAATATGGTATCATGCACTCCAGCGATTCGGGCGAGTGAGGAGTTGTTAATTCCTAATAGCGCTATCCATAACAACCATTGGCTCAAAGAGTTAATGGTTAGAGATAAGGGAAGGGCCTTAGTACGATAAGTTCTCATGTTCCGTGTTGCATAGACATACATAAAGAAACATAGCAATACAATAGCAATCATGTTTGATACAATTCAATTTAAATACAACATGCAAACAGTAGTTTTTCGGACATGCTTTTCCACCCCAAAACATAAAAACCGAAAATAGGGGAGTGCGTGAATACTCACGATGTTTTGTGTAGACACAAGCGGTACTTCGGGATGCACCAACGTCTTACTACCGGGATCCTACGACATCAAACACACGCACTAGTGAGTTTCCATGTCGATATCTAATGCTAATATACTAAACTCTACATATAGGGAAATGCCAATTTATGTTTTAGTATTGAATTTTATATCAATTAGTTACATTTTTTCTGAAGTAACGAAATTCTATATATCGGGCGATTAATTACAACCTTGGAATATAAACTTTCCAATTTTTTAAGTCCTTATTATAACATAAATTCACGAAAATAGCATTCGAGGGATAAAAATTCTCAAACTTTTTATTTAACTGTTATTACACAATACTAAGCTGGGAAAATTATAAAAATGGATTTCCAAGCTGTTTAATTATATTTTATGATTTTTGAGCATTTATTTCAATAAAAATTGAAATAAATAGAAAACAGTTTCCAAAATTACCCAAACTTTTTATTTAATTGTTATTATACATAAATAGGCTGGGAAAAATATAAAAGATATTTTTCAGTGGGTATTTCTATTTTTCCTTGCTTTATTCCTTTAAATAATCATTAATTAAAGAAATAATATTAAACAGTTAAAATAAATCACCATAAATTTTTGTAACATCATTTACAGTATAAATATCCAGGGAAAAATATCAAAAGTGGTTTTCATAATGTATAAACTGGTTTTGGGTATTTATGTATATTTAAGTGTATTTTAGTGCAATTAACTTTAGAAAATAAGAGAAAAATAGTTTACAGTAGAGAAAAATATTCAAAATTTTTGTGTAACCTCCTACTCTATAATATTATATCCTGGTAAATTTTCATGAATTTTGGATAATCAGAACTATTTATCTCATTTTTAGACCATTATAATTACCAAAAATTGGGAAAAATAGTAAAACATGATGGAAAATCTTGAAATTATTTTCTGGAATCACCCATGACAGGTAAGGTATGCGAAAATTGTTAGATACAATTTTCACATCCTATAAAGTGGTTTTGTAATTTATCATGTCCTAAATAAAAGAAAATTAGAAATCATATGAAACAGTAACAAAAATTGATGAAATTTGGTGAGGGGTCATTATTCCCCATAAGGATCATCCATGAATTTATTTAGGATTTATTGACCTCTGGAAGTATTTTATATGATTTATGCCATTGGTTTTAGCAATAATTCTAATAAATCAAAGAAATAACAAAAGCTCTTGAAATTTTCCAGATTATCTCATGCATACAAGGGCTTTCAAAAGGAAAAATGTAAAAAAATGTATTCAGAAGAGAAATGAGGGTAATGATTCCAAACAATTTAAGAAAAGTTGCATGCAATAATGCATGAAGTGTAAATGTGGCTGAAGTTCATGAATTTGTGTAGTCCATTCAGTGAGGTTTTAAGCCACGAAATTTCAACCATAATTCACTAGATATGTTAAGTTTCTAAGGTATTTTTCCTCAGATTTATGGTTGGGTTTAAGGCCGTTTTTTAAGCAAGATAAAAATAGTGATCACAGAAAAAGAGCTGTATGCGCAACCTTTTTGTAAAATCTACTAAAAATCAGATATTTAATATTTTACAGTGAGACCAGTTGGGTTTGAAAGTTAGCTCGTGGAACTAACCAATACAAAAAGAATATCATGATTTGGTTAAGAAATGACTGAGTTATGACTGTTCAAAGTCGAACAAAGTAATCTGGCAGATTGCATGTTTGCTTGTGTGCATTATTAGGGTATTTCAACAAGAACATCATGCATGTCTTTGGTAAGGCCCGATTTCTAACACATGCATGGAATGAATGAGAATCCAAGATGTACTAGAAATGGTTTAAATGCTTTTGTTCATGTATGAACACAAAAGAAATGGAGAAGAACATGAAATATTAGGTTTTGATGTCACATGATCATATGTGCATCTTTTCCACTCCTTGCATGGGTTTGATCCCGGATTTTCACCATCTCTAACACATGCATTGTGTTATGGTGAGAATCTACAAAGCACAAGGGGAGAATAAAGATTTCTAGCCATGGAAAGGCATAGAATCCGAAAAGTAGAGAAAACTAAGAAGAAAAAGAGGTTTAACCATGAAACTATGGAAGAAGATGTTGTTGTTTACCTTGGTTTTGACCTTGAGAGAAGTAAGAACACTTCAAGGGCTTCACAATCTCGAAATTTTGCAGAGAAATGAGAGGATTTTCGTGAGTTTAGAGAGAGGGAAGAAGAGAGTGAAGTGTGTGAAGAGAGTGAAGTGAGAGAGTGAAGAGGGAAGAGGTGGAGTAAGGGTTTAAGCTTAATGATTGTGTTTTGGGGAAGAGAGAGGGCATGGGGAGAGGTGATGGCCGGTTTTTGCATGCATTTTGGCCTCCTCTCTCCTAAATTTTAAACTTTATAAACTTCCCTCCTATATTTTATATAAAAACATTCATTTTTATAAAATGTTTATTAAGCAATTTGATTTATTTAAAAATCTTGTTTTCAACAAATAATTTATGATTAATACTTGTAATTTATATTTCTAGTTCATTGGTATAATCCATAATTTGATTAATAAAATTTGATATTAGGAAGTTTATAGCCAAATTTTATAAAGTTTTTAAGCTTTATAATTTATAACTTTGGATTTTTGGCTCTTTAGGGTTTTTGGAATATTGTTTGATATTCAACAACATGTTGAAGTATAATTAGAATGTTTTAATTTATTTTTAGAGTTTTATACCCTATTTCAATTATAACAAAGCTTGAAGCTTTATTCTAATTATAGTATTGGCATTTCCTATTGTATCTAAGCAACTTACTAGAATTGTAAGTATCAAGTATATTAGTCCTAGACCTTAGTTGGATCCTAGTTTATGCAAGATTTTTGACCTAATTTATACTACTAGGTCATGGCATGTTGTGCATGAATGGTTATTATAAAGATGCATGAGTCCAAGAATGACCTGAATTGGCAGTTGTCACACTATGCTTCCTACTGAGGGTAGCCTTCTACCAAGGCATCTAGTGTCTGTGTGTGTGTCTCTTGTAAGAGTGTGTATTTTCCCAATCTGACTATCATTAACCAAAAATATAGTTTCTACATTACCGTGCATCGTGTGAATGTTCACGAAGTGAATGTAATGGGAAAATGAAATAGTACGATGGTGTAATATCGAACTACAACCATACTAACTACCTTAAGTCGATGGTTATTTTTGTAAGTACTGTAGTATTTGTAATAAGTGACTACTTCTGTACTATTTTGCCTTATTTGAGGGATAGGACATAATGTGATGGTTAGATCCCAGGCTAGACGCTCCCCTGTCGAAGAGATTTTGGGACCCATACACGACCCCTGCATGATTACAAGCCGCGAACATCCACATTACTATGATAATGTATACCCAATATAACTATCACAATACGTTGTGATTCATTGGTATAGTTAGATCCTGAAACCGTTCCATGCTATAGCACTTAGTGATGTCTGTGTTGGATTAGTGTCTAAGTCCATAACTATTTTGGTATGTACTTGACCCGATGGTGCATGGTCCTTTTGGGTTGCCTTCACCAAAGCAAATTGATAGGATGAATTATGGAGAGAAAGGATTAAATATGATTTATTAATATATTATAAGAATAATATATTAAAGGAAAAATCATATTGTTTAATTAATATTAGTCAAGAATTAACTGATAATTAAGTTTATGGCTAAAAGAGATTAATTAAACTTAAGGGACTGGAATTGTAATTATAAGATAATTGCAATTGGGCTATGGATTACCTTATAATATAAGGTTGGACGAATTCTATGGCGAAACCCATTAGAAATCGTCCTAGGCCTTTAAAGAAGGAGTCCATGGGTTGCTTAGGGCTTAAGCATCCAAATTAGGGTTTCCTTGTTAGATAACCCTAATAGCCTCACTATTTAAGGACCCCTTGGGCACCAAAAACGTGGGCAACTGAATCCTTAGTGTTTCTACACATTTTTGAGTGTCTCCTTCTCTTCTCTTCTTCATCCTCTTGCTCTTGGTGTTTGTGAACCGTTAGAGGAGTGACATTTGTAACTCTAAGCTTTCTAAAGTCAATACAAGAAGGATTTGAGATTGTTATTGCTACATAACAATCAACGTATGATCTAAACCCTAATTCATATGTTATATTGATTATCATACACTAGATCTAGGGTTTATAGTCTTGGATGAATTGCATGTACAATAGAGAAACCTAGATCCAAGCATTTGGGTTTGCATGAACACATAGGATGTTCTTATGACCAAAACCCATCAGTGGTATCAGAGCCTTGATTGGTTTGTATTGTATTGATGCTTAGTATATTCATTCTTGTTGCAAAATCGATTTTTTGGCCCCTGACTGATGAACTCGGCGAGTTCCAATGTGGACTCGGCGAGTATCTCCAACTCGGTGAGTCTATAGAGGAACTCGGCGAGTTCGAGCATCAGTTAGGCGAATTTTCGGGATTTTTACCTATTTTGACTTAGGATAATTGCCATAATTGTTTAAAATTAATAAAATTCGAATTTTGGTAACCCTTATGATTATCCTTGTTAAAATAAAAGATTTTGGTCATCTAATTAGATAATTGTTACCTTATTTGATAAATGTTAAATTATGGAAATTATTTGATCATTATCTTGCAAGAATTTGAACTAGGTATAATTAGATAGCCATCAATTAATAGTTAATTGCCTTATTTGAATTATGTGATCTAGAATATTCTTGAGAAAGTTTGAAAAGTTTCAATTTTCCCCTTTAGATTTTATAGTTTAAATTTGAACTCAAAAGTTTTGTTTTGAAATTAAAATAGTTGAAACCCTAATGTTTTGAAATGTTTCAAAACTTTCCCTCAAGTTTTGGAATTTAAAAGTTTATTAAAATTTTAATTTAGGAATGTTAAATTCTAAAACCCTAGTATTGTTTTGAAAAGTTCAAATCACACCCTTATGGTTTTATTAATTAATTAAAGTGTATAGTTAAAAGAGATTTAGTAAATCCATAAGGTTTTGGTGTACGATTTAATTAAAATTAAAAGTATAATTATTAAATTAGACCACCTAGTATTTCAAAAGTGTAAAGTACACCCTATACTATATATAACATTAAAAGTCTAACATTATATATATGTATGAGTAAAAGTCAGTCTTACCGTTAGTAGACCTCATTCACGAAGCTGGTCTATAAGGGGTGTTTAAGGAAATTGCCTATAAAATGGCGATTGAATGTGTATCCACTCTTACCCACTGTACTCTTGACTAGTGGAGGGTCGTTATCCGAACAGGTAGGATAGGACAAAACCTTCCATTATAAGTATAATGAAGTACAAAAGTAACTAAATGTTTTTACAAATTCCCATTCTTAGTTACTTTAGGCAAAAGTGAATTGATGCAATTCCATGAAGTTACACTTTGTGCCCTTGCGAATACGTTAGTGGAGAATGTGTGGTTTACCGGTACACTAAATTATTCTAAGCAAAGGTAGCAAAGGGTGACTCAATGTTTGTCATAGTTCGGTGGAGCGTGTGTGGTTTACCGGCATATCGAATAGGTGACCGTAACATGTGAGGGCACCATGTAAGTTTGTATGGTTATTCACACCCGCTTTGTGATCCTCGGTATCCCAGTCACAAACTAAAGGGGCATATCAAGATTTGAACATGCCATTGAAAAGTTCAATGAATCTCAAAGGATCTAGGAGTTTTCATAGATTTAAAACTTAAATTTCTTTTTCGTTTTTCATGGTGGAAAATTAGTGAATCGTCATTCACTTACCTTCAAATATTCTGAAACTAGATTACGGTATCCTTTTTCTAGGTTGTAGCGTATTGTGTTGGGTCCTCGCCTTAATATCTCATTTGGGTGATTTATTAAGGACTCAATCTATCAACTAACTTGAATTTATGTTTTCTCCTGTTTTGTAGATGTCAAATTTCGACAACTATGGTCTTCCCAAATCCCGTGGAACAAGCTTTCCACATGAAGATGATATTCCACGATTCGATCGAGGAACAAGAAATCATGCTTCACTTCCCCCTCCTCCTCCCGTTGTTCTCCCTAACCCACAAGATCGAAGAATTGAAAGGTTCAATGTCAATAAAGCCCTATTGGAAATGAAACATGAAGATGGTAAACCCGTGTGTGCCCACATTCTAGGAATGAAATCACACATTGATAGGTTGAAAATGTTGGGTGCATCATTCCCTGATGAGTTAGCTATAGGCTGGGTTCTACAGTCACTCCCTGAATCATATAATGAGTTCAAAAGAAAGTATTATATGATGGATCATGACGCAAACCTGATTGACCTAACATACATGCTCATTGCTGATGAATCAGAAATGGTTTGGCAAAGCAATGGAGCTTATTTGTTGGGAGAGTCAACCAACCATGCTTCCGAGGACGTTCTGGGAGAACCGACATGCGTTTGATGCCAAGAGAAAGGGCGTTGGATACAAGTTTGCCCTAAGAGCCTGAAGAGTATAAGATATGGGAGAGTCAAAGAGTATGGTTGTACTTTAGGTGTAATCCACTATCTAACTCCATTAAGTTCCTATTTGTTGATTCTTAATACATAATGTGATAAGATTGCATTTGAATTTTTTTCAGGATCAGTGAAAAGAGAGGAAGCTTGATGAAAGAGCAAGATAAATCTAATCATGAAAAAATGGATCTCGATCACATGGATTTGAAGATTAGATTTTGAGCTTAGAGAGTTATAATAGAGTTGTTAGGAATATTTGACTACATAGTTTTTCAGTTGATTTTTCATTGTAAGGACAAATGGTTTCCGCTGCTTTTATGAATAAAATAAAATTTTAATTTGACTTATTTATTTATTTTTTTCCTTGCAATGAAATCGTTATGAAAAATTGGTGTTTGCATATTTCTACAACAAATGGATGTGATTCTTAATGATGAGAATTTACCAAATAGGGAAAGTTTCTCATCACCCAAGTTTCAATTGGATAGAGATTTGGAATCATGCAACAAGTATTGTATGATGAATGAATAAACTTTCACATTTGGGAAAACTAGATTAATTCGCTAACAAAGTGTCAAGTGAAGGACTAGGAGATCGAGTACACAAAGTTGTGTGTTGATCAAGTCCACCACAAGAGTAACAAAGATATTCGTCCTGATTTACTAAGGTTAAGTAAATATGATTACACTTATGAGACTAAGTGTAATTCTTAGTTGATTGTAAGAGTTTAAATCAATAGTAGAACGAATAAGAAGAATCAAGTAGGTAGAAAGATAAAAGTTTCTCTATTCTAAGAAGAAGGGAGAGTACCTTTTATTATGTTTTATGATAGGTCTTAATGATTAAGAACCACATCTCAATTGATCCCCTAAATGAGTCTTAGTGCAATTTTATATCTAAGAAGAGGAATCGAGAATTGAAGAAATGGTTAAATCAAGAAGTCAATCATACTTCGTTCCAAAACAAGTCTTATGAGTTAAGATTGTGACATTGAGTGACAAGTCTTAAGAAGGTTTATAAAATGTGGAATTGAAAAAAGTTTTATTCTCGCACATTTGAAGTTGGAAAGTTGTGATGTGTTGGATAAGACAAAGACCAACTAGAACCAATTTTATGAAATTTTTTGATAAAAGCTACACTAAATCTTGAATATTTGTTTGTCGAGAAATGTTTTATTGACAAGAGAATCTTAGATGTCAAGGAGTTAGTGGGAGTCTTGATTGTCTTGAAATGTTTCAAGAACAAATCAAAATAAACATTGTCGAACATCACTAGCACACGACTTGAGGTTTACAACCTATCGTGTTGACATTATCTTGTTTCTGTGCCGTTCCAATCGAGTAAATTATGCATGTGAGTTCTATGAGTTCTCATTTGAATGCATAAAAGGCAAGGACCTTGATCAATGAAAAGTAAATTGATAAGATAGGGTGAGTTGCTTAACTACTTGGAAGACATGGTGGGAAGCCGTGTTACCATAAGGCAAGAAATCAAGATTAAGAAAAGTTCGGTCCATAAGAGTTTGAATTTGTCGTAAACTTTGGTTTTGACAAATTCACATGGATAGGAACACATACACCATTAAAATCTAAGTGTCATAAGATTCCCTCCTTCATGAAAATGTCTGTGAAAAAAGGCTTTCACTAAGAAAGATTTTAAGAAGATATTGATTGTGAAAATTGGATTCTCGAATTCGATTATGGTTACGATATCCCTTTCCAAGATTTGAATTGTGAGATTTGGAAATTAGTATTAATTTTTTAGACACACATATGAGCTATCTTAGACAAAGATGTATGAGCTTAAGAAGCTTTGATAAAAGATTATCAAAGCATTAAGTATTAGAAACATGAACTTAAGAAATTCATTAGGTATTGTTTTTATGAAAGTTAAGCTGTTTTTGAATACATGTTAAAGCTAGTGGGAGCATAAGTGTTATGTTTATAATAATCATCATGATAGTGGGAGCATAAAAGTTATGATTGTATGATTATTAAAGCAAGTATTGCATGTTAGCAATATTAATTATAGAAAACAAGAGTCATACCTCGAAAAGTTAAGGGATGAATAGTTGTTTTGCTATAATTAAGGGAGAGAATATTATGCTTCATTTCAAATCTAAAGGCTTAGGTTGTGGAATGTTAATAAATTTAGTCAAGAGTACATAGTGCATTCTCAAAATTTTGATCATGATTACGATATTCCTCTTCATAGTTCGAATTGTGAGAACGTGACACATAAAATGGTAGAAAATTGATAAACTATCATATCTTTATGTGAGACATTATGCATCGTGTCCTATACGCTTCGGGTATAGGATTGATTGCTAGTGCTATAATATTTGACCATTCTAAAATTTTCCAAATGTCTAGTGCATTTAGAGGGAAAAAGAACAAGAATCGGTTTTGACTAAAATAATTAAACAACTATCAAAGGACGATCCAAAGCTTGCTGAGGATTGGTCGCTTGTGAGTAGTTGGAAGTATGATATTGGATGGAGCATATCGACATTATTATGAATAGAAAAGATTCTATTAAGAATAAGTTGTCATATGGAAAATATGGAAATGTTTCCATATTGAGAGTTGGATGTTGAAAGTCTATGTCTAGATTAGAAACTTTATGCAAAAGGATGTTCAAAGAAATGTACTTTGGGTGAGAGACATCACATCTATGGAATTGTATTGTAACAATTTCCGATAAAGAGCTTTGTAGTCATTGTGACTTTAGTGTAGTGATATTACGAAAGGATCATTGCATAAAATGTTAGAATCTAGCATATTCTATAAGTGGCAAGAATTTGATATTCTTTCACTTGTAGAAAGGATTGGGAGTTGTGAAATGAGTATGACTGGTAATGTGTTCATTTGATCTATTTCACAAAGTAAGAACCATAGGTAAACATTGTGTGCATGCTAAGAGCATGGGAAAAGTGTGGTAATAATTCAAGTAAGAAGTTGATTACCCAAAACGACAAATAATGAGTAATCGATATGGTGATAAACAAAAGGTGTTTTATATATACTTAAAGGTTGAGGTCATATGGGATTAGTATTATTCTTGTGTTTCACTTTGCATGTTTTGACTTCCTAAATAATTTTATTGGTTAAGAACAGTCAAATTATTCAAATGGACCATAGTCGTTCATATATTGGAAGTAGGTATGAATGAGGACGGTCGTGAATTGGTGGGCAGATTGTCTAAAGAGTATTAGACATAAGCAAATGTTTGCTGCAACGTTCATGAGTGCTTATGAATATGATTTGAGCATTGGATTAAACCCATGCTCACTTGGATCACTTCATGAATTTTATCACGAGTGATTGGTGAGACGATAACATCTTATATTCTTGAAACCGAGATGTGTGTGTTGTATCTTGCGAGTCGGTTGCACATTGATAATATGTAAACGCACCAGTAACTTGGTGTTATAAAACATATTGTTGTGTGTGATTTGATGAGTGAGTGCAAGCGAGCATTGAGTCAAAGTTTATCTGTTCCTTTTATCCAATGTAGGATAAAAGCGAAATATGTGGGCCCCTCGATGATTTAGTGATGGAACCTAAGCGCTTGGCCAAGCTGGGACTAAATTGATGTGTTCAATTGTAGTCTGTTGTCAGTCGTCATAAATCTGAATTCAGGAAACAGCACATAGACAGAGAGAATGATTTAGATCCATGTCTCAGTCTATACGATAATATCTAGAATGGAGGAATATATGATCCCTTATCTAAAGGACTCGCGTATCTGATGAGATCAGAGTCGACAAAGGTTTAAGAAAGCTAAGATTGCAGATCAGGATCTGAAGTCATACGCAGAATAGTTATTAGACTTATCCAAGTGGGAAACTGTTGGATTAGTGTCTAAGTCCATAACTATTTTGGTATGTACTTGACCCGATGGTGCATGGTCCTTTTGGCTTGCCTTCACCAAAGCAACTTGATAGGATGAATTATGGAGAGAAAGGATTAAATATGATTTATTAATATATTATGAGAATAATATATTAAAGGAAAAATCATATTGTTTAATTAATATTTGTCAAAAATTAATTGATAATTAAGTTTATGGCTAAAAGAGATTAATTAAACTTAAGGGTCTGGAATTGTAATTATAAGATAATTGCAATTGGGATATGGATTACCTTATAATATAAGGTTGGACGAATTCTATGGGGAAACCCATTAGAAATCGTCCTAGGCCTTTAAAGAAGGAGTCCATGGGTTGCTTAGGGCTTAAGCATCCAAATTGGGGTTTCCTTGTTAGATAACCCTAATAGCCTCACTATTTAAGGACCCCTTGGGCACCAAAAACGTGGGCAACTGAATCCTTAGGGTTTATACACGTTTTTTTAGTGTCTCCTTCTCTTCTCTTCTTCATCCTCTTGCTCTTGGTGTTTGTGAACCATTAGAGGAGTGACATTTGTGACTCTAAGCTTTCTAAAGTCAATACAAGAAGGATTTGAGATTATTATTGCTACATAACAATCAATGTATTATCTAAACCCTAATTCATATGTTATATTGATTATCATACACTAGATCTAGGGTTTATAGTCTTGGATGAATTGCATGTACAATAGAGAAACCTAGATCTAAGCATTAGGGTTTGCATGAACACATAGGATGTTCTTAAGACCAAAACCCATCAGTCTGTTCTATTATTGTATACATAAACGCACTCATGTAAACGTATCTATTTAAATGTACTCATGTAAGCGTAATCATGAAATAGTATAGTAGTGTACTGAAATGTTCTACGTGTGCTAGCTGTAATGTGTGTTTTCTCTCTATCTAGCATGTATAGTAATGTACTGTGTGTACTAGCTGCAACGTGTGTTCTCTCTCTATCTAGCAAGTGTTAACTCATGAATGAAATGAATCATTGTATGATATCGCGTTCTAGTAATAGTTCTAGTATCTTCTTAAACTACCCATATGGTATCTTACTAGTAATGTAACTGGTACGTATGAACATGGAAGTATACCCTTGCTACCCAAGGGTATTGAATGAACTCGAGGAACCTTTATGACTATATATGTACACATGATATATAACTAATATTTAAACGACCTTCCAGACGGATACCCGATACCTCACCAGACCACATCCCAACGCTTAAAAGGAAATAGAGTGGATAGCCTTCCTAAGTCCTTTAAACATTTCTTATAAAACTATATATATAGGCGCATGAAATTGACAATATAAAAGCATAAAATAAGTTTTTTAAAACATTTGTACATGATTATTATCTAAGAAAAGGTTGACATGATGTCAGCCTATAAAAATGGTTTGGAAGTATTTGTTTGAAAACACAGTTTAAGTATAACGAAAACATTTGTTTGAAACACTATTGTAAATGAGTTTCAAATGAAACATACAATATATAAAGAACAGTTTAATAAGGAGTTTTAATCATATAAAACTTTTATGAAGATCATTTAACGAAAACTGTTTGGTAAAATAGTTAATGTGTAGTAAATCATTTGAATGTTGCTTATTAATCACATGTGATTGATATAATAACTAGCATGATTCTACTTGTATCCCCCCCATAAAATATTTAAAAACATTTAAAACATTGATTAAGGGGTATGAAGTCACCTGTTGTGAGTGGTACGGATGAACTGAAGATGCAGGATTGCTAGGAGTCAAGTGAAGTCTTGAACACACTCTATTATCCTAGTTATCATATAATATCACATATATGTAATGAATTAGTCTATAAACAACTAATAAACAAATTCAAGACACCCTAGGACATGCTAAACACCTTAAACAAGTGTTATTAGCCTCTAGGATTGCATCTAAGTGTTGTACGGAAAAGCTATTGTGTGTAGTGTTCAAGGAAAACTCCATAATTAAGTTCACGGCCCTAAGGTCATCAAGAAAGGAGTTTACGGTCGTAAGATCATGGGTTTATGGCCATAAGCTCCTACTTACTTGACCACTTGATGTTTTGAGGCTATACAAGGCCCTAAGAAGCATTTCTACTTAATGGCATGGTCTTTGGAAGAGTTTAGGGCATCCTATAACTCCCTTGAAGAGTTCACGGCCTTGGGACCAAACCCCTTGGAGATTACGGCCCTAATCTCCCATGGAAAGGGTGTTTTTGGTGTTTTCAAGCCCCTAACTTAACTAGGAATGAATCTAGGCTAGTGTCCAAGGCTTTTGGAAGGTTTAAAGTACCTTTTGGCCCTTGAGTTTGGAGTTCATGGTCCAAGAACTTCTTGGGCCGTGAACACCTTACTCTTGGTGTTCTTGGGTGTTTTCTAGCCCTAAATACATTGGGATACAAAGCTAAGCTAGTTTCATTGCAAGAGGAAGGGACTAGGGCATCATTTGTCCGTTAAAGAAGGGTTTACGGTCCAAGATGTTCTTTGGTTGTAAACTCTTCAATCCAGTTGTTTTCTTATGATTTCTAGTGTAATAGACACATAACAAGCCTTATAACACACTTAGATAGAAGTACTCATGTTTTGGGATGAAAGTCCGAAGATACATGAGAGAGAATATGGCTTTTCTCTAGTTGTAAATGTAACAAATGAATAATTATGGCTCTGAATCATATATATATATATACTCCTAGGGTTTTTGGCAGAAAATATTTTTATTTAGGCATTGAATTCTAATATCAACGAGTTTTGGAATAACAGAGGTGCACAATACCCTAGTGCATCCTCTCTCCTGATATCTCTTTAAGTGTAAATCCTGAAATACTCAAAGTTATACCAAAAGTCTGAAAATTTACTGCAACTGATCTAACTTCTATTGACTTGACATTGTTTGCACAGAATGGAAATTTCGGGTTGTCACATAGCAGAATACAAAGACATGGATGAAAGCCTGTGTATTCTAGTGAAATGATATTCTGAAATTATATTTTCTATGCCACTTGGGTTGAAGTCTTATTGATGTATATCAAGCGTTGGAAAATTGTTATGTCTCATTAATTTCAAGTCTTTGAATCTGATTATTCGTTGTTATGGAAAGCCTGCCATATGATACTCATTTGCCTATCTTGTTCCTTGTTTCTCTTTGCTTCTGTCATATTGATATATGTATATGGCATAATGTTATAATGTAACTGTTATTGAGCTCACTAAGTGTCACCCGCTTATCCCTCTAAAATGTTTAACTATTGCAGGTGATAAGCATCCAATATAGTTTTGTACTGGTAGAAGATGTAGTATAGATAATGTTATAATTTTGTATTGTATTCCTAGCAAAGTATGTAATATATATAAAATTTTGTAAAAATATTAATAGTCGGTTTGTATCCAGTCTATGTAAATAAACTATCAATGTAAAATATTTTTTTTATGAATATGCATGTAGCATGTTTTGGAGTAACGATATTGTGAAGTATGAAAGTTTGGGTCTTTCAGAAATATGATGTAGTTTTAGAAACAATGGAGTATAGGTCTTTTAATAATGGTACCAGAGCGGTAGTTTAAGCGAACTAAATGCCACAGATTTATATTTAGACTTAAACTATTGGAAGTTCAATATATGAATCGATTGATTGTAACTATAGGGATACAAAACTTAGGAAAGACTTAAGTAGAGTATTAGGTAATAATAAACCATAATATTCTAAACTACAAATGTTACTCCATATTGCAGAGTAATGGCTGAACATGTGAGTAGCCATACCCCTGAGGTGGGTGGAGGTCCTCAACCCGATGAAGTAAATACTCCAGTATCTCCTCGTTGTTGGATTAGTGTCTAAGTCAATAACTATTTTAGTATGTACTTGACCCGATTATGAGCATGGTCCTTTTAGGTTGCCTTCACCATAGCAACTTGTAGGAAGAATTAAGGAGAGAGGAGATTAATTATGATTTATTAATATATTATAAGAATAATATATTAAAGAAGAAATCATATTGTTTAATTAATAGCTAAAAGACATTTATTAAATAAAGGGGACTAGAACTATCAATTATGTGATAGTTGAATATTGGGCTAATGGACTCCATAGAGGATGGAGTGGAAGAATTCTATGGGGAAACCCATAAGAAATCGTCCAAGGCCTCTAAGGAGGGATTCCATGGACTGCTTAGAGCCTAAGCAGTCAGATTAGGGTTTCCTAAGCTCAAACCCAAATAGCCTCACATATTTAAGGACCCTTTGGGCAACAAACACGTGGTCAACTGATTCCTTAGGGTTTCTAGACATTTTTGGGTGCCACTCCTATTCTCTTTCTTCATATTTATTTCTCTTGGTGTTTGTGATTCCATTAGAGGTGCAACACCTGAGGTACCAAG
This sequence comes from Lactuca saligna, assembly GCF_052625555.1. Taxonomy (NCBI): domain Eukaryota; kingdom Viridiplantae; phylum Streptophyta; class Magnoliopsida; order Asterales; family Asteraceae; genus Lactuca; species Lactuca saligna. The sequence goes on along the minus strand of NC_136424.1, from coordinate 202,945,676 downwards.
CTTTCTGAAGCCAATTACAAGGAGGAATAGATTGTTATTACTACATAACAATCAAAGGTAATTTGTAAACCCTTAATTCAGTTCATAGGATGATAGATCTAGGGTTTATGGCTTTGGATTATTCAATAACATGTTCATTATGCAAATTAGATACGAAGCATTAGGTTTTGATTGTACACCATAGGAATGATGTAGTGCTCAAAACCCATCAGTGGTATCAAAGCCTAGGGCTGTTTGTTGATGAATTTGATGCTTATTTGATTGAATATTAACTGAAAATCGAAAATTTTGAGTTTTTAGGGCTAGACTCGCAGATTCTATGAATGAACTCGCCGAGTGCACTAGGTACTCGACGAGTCCAGTTCTGACTCGACGATTCAACGAGTCTGCTAGCTGATTTTCGTGATTTTCTTGCTGTTTTGGCTTAGGATTATTACCAAAAACGTTTTTAATTGATAAGATTCGATTTTATTGATTTTGGGTGAATATCCTTACCAAAATAGAAGATAATTACCAATTAATCAAATATTTGTTCCCTTATAAGATAATATTTAATTATTTAAGTTATTTGGTGAATTATCTTGCATATGATTGGACTTGGTCAAAATTAGATAACCACCAATTAACTGTTAATTGTCTTATTTGAATTGTAGATCTAGAATGTTCTTGATAAAATTTGAAAAAGTTTCAACTTACACCCTTAATGTTTTATAGTTTTAAATTGAACATAATAGTTTTAGGTTTTGAAATTTAAATAGTTAAACCATAATGTTTTGAAAAGTTTCAAAACTTTCCCTCAAGTTTTGGAATTTAAAATTTGATTAAAAGTTTAATTTTGAAATATTAAATTTACTAAAACCCTAGTATTTTTGAAAAGTTCAAATTACATCCTTATGGTCATATTAAGTTAATTAAATGTATAATTAAAAGAGAGTTAAAAATTCCATAAAGTTTTGGTTTACATTTAACTAAATTAAAAGTATAGTTTGTTAAATTAGACCACCTAGTATTTTAAAAGTATAAAACACACCATTATACTATATGTAACATTAAAAGTCTAATATTGTATATATGTATGATTAAAAAGTCAGTCTTACCATTAGTAGGCCTCATTCACGAAGCTGGTCTATAAGGGGTATTTAAGGAAATTGCCTATAAAATGGCGATTGAATGGGTATCCACTCTTACCCACCGTACTCTTAACTAGTGGAGGGACGTTAGCTGAACGGGTAGGATAAGACAAAACCTTCCATTATAAGTATAATGAATTACAAAGTAACTAAATGCTTTTACTAATTCCGAAATCATACTTACTTTACGTAAAAATGTGAAATTGTATGCTAATCCATGTAATTACACTTCATACCCTTGTCAAACGTTAGTGGAGCGTGTGTGGTTAACCGAGACACTAATTTGGGGTTGACATTGGTAATGAAGGGTGGCTCGATGTTTATCATAGATCAATGGAGCGTGTATGGCTAACCGACACACTGATTAGGTGATAGTAGCATTGGGTGCACCACGTGATTCACATGGTTATTCACACCTTGTTTGTGATCCTCAACATCCCAGTCACAAAGCTGTACGGCATAATCGAGATTTAAACATGCCATTGAAAAGTTCAACAAATCTCAAAAGATCTTGGAGTTTCAATTCATTTAAAACTTAAACTTCATTTTCATTTTTCATGGTGGAAATTGGTAAATCATCATTTACCTATCTTCAAATATTCTGCAACTAGATTACAACATCCCTCTTCTAGGTCGTAGAGTATTGTGTTGGATCCTAGCCGTAATGACTTGTTTGGGTGATTTATTAAGAGCTCAATCACCTTGACTTGATTTTTCTCCCGTTTTGTAGATGTATGGTTCTGAAAATCATGGTCTTCCTGAATCCTTTGAAGATGATATTCCACGATATGATCGAGGAACAAGAGAGCATGCTTCACTTCCTCCACCTCCTCCAATTGTTCTCCTTGACCCACAAATTCAAAGGCTTGAAAAGTTCAAGCTCACTCAAGCCCTATTGGCAAGTAAGCATGAAGATGCAAAGTTTGTGTGTGCACATGTCTTAGAGATGAAGTCACACATTGATAGGTTGGGTATGCTAGGTGTTGTCATCCCCAAGGAGCTGGCTACAGATTGGGTATGCTAGGTGTTGTCATCCCCAAGGAGCTGGCTACAGATTGGGTTCTTTAGTCACTTCCTGAACCATATAGTGAGTTCTTTATAGAGTACTATATGATGGAGCACGACGTGACCCTCATGGATTTGACCTATTTGCTTATTGCGGCCGAATCTACAATGATTTGGCACGCTGGTCAAGTAAACTTGATTGGTCAATCAAACTCCCAAACTTCAATGGAAACTGGAAACATTGGAAGTCCATAAAAGGTTGAGATTGTCCCATGTGTTGTCACACCCCAAAACCAGGAACAACAGAAACGTTTTGGGGCGGAGAACGTCATGTACAGTATCACAACAATGAAAAGTAGTAAACAAGCAACAACATCATCCATTGCATTAATAATATAATTATTATACAAGTGTTCTGTCAAATTTTGATAAACACTAAAGCATAAATCAAAATGAAAGATGAGTCTTGAACAAGCTCCATCTTCCTTTCTCCTGGCATCGGTACCTGTCTATGATGACCTGAGGATACAAGTAATTTTGAAAGCGAGTATCATCTTTAAATCTGGTGATATCATAAGTATTTTAGTGTCTTAATTTGTATGTAAATACTTGTATGTATTTGAAATATAAGTATTTGTATGTATACGAATTGTAAGTATCGAAAATGTAAATGAACTGTAAGTATGAAAATGTATATGAATTGTAAGTATGAACATGTTTGTAAAACAACTGTAAACATTTGAAAAACCCTAAAAATCCCTATGATTCCTACTAGTAACAAAAGGAGTCTTCTACTAAGAGTTAACTGCTCTGAATGTAGTCTTCTACCAAGACCTAACTGTTATGAATATAATCTTTTACCAAGACCTAACTGTTCTGAATGTAGTCTTCTACCAAAACCTAACTGTAATAGTATTACCCTTTGGTACCCGGGCAAATAACAATGTTAACTGAAGACATCCATAGATGTACATTTACCTCTGTTGCTAACAGCTGGGTATAGGAATAGTCAGTCCCGAAAAGTATACCTGTAATGGTATCAACCGTTGACATCCGTGGATGTGCTTTTACCTCTGTAGCTAACAGAGATTGTAGGAATGGTCAGTCCCGCAACGTATCCTTGGGTACTAGGATATTAAATCCAATCTATCTCGTCGATTGTGTGATTGAATCACAAGGTAAAGATAAGAATAAGGATTATATAATAGAATCTATACATATAAAATGTACTAGTGATTCCTATAAGTGTACTCATGTACATGTGACCATATCTATGTAATAGTATAATAAGGTACTGTAATGTTCTAGTTGTAGTGTACGTGCTCTCTATCTAGTAAGTATAGTAATGTACCGTAATGTTATAGCTGTAGTGTACGTGCTCTCTATCTAGCAAGTATAGTAATGTACTGTAATGTTATAGCTGTAGTGTACGTGCTCTCTATCTAGCAAGTATAGTAATGTATTGTAATGTTCTAGAAAGTAAGACTCATGAATGAACTGACTCATTGTATAGTATTTCGTTCTAGTAATAGTTCTAGTATCTTCGTAAACTACCCCTATGGTAGTTTAATAGTAATCTAACTGGTTCGTCTGGACATGGATGTATACCCTTTCTACCCAAGGGTATTGATTGAACTGGAATAACCTTTATGACTGCATATGTACACATGATATATAACTAATATTTAAACGACCTTCGGATGCGTACCCGATATCCCACCATACCACATCTCAAGCGCGAAAAGGAAATAGGGTGGATAGCCTTCCTAAGTCTTTTAAACATTACTCATATAAATATACATATATAGGCATGCAATTTATAATATAAAAGCATAAAGTAAGTTTTGTAAAACCTTTGAACATAATTATTATCTAAAGAAATGATCGACTTGATGTTAATGTATAAAACAATTTGAAGGTGTGGGTTTGATAAAACAATTTAGTATAAAGAAACATTTGTTTGAAACACAATTGTAAATAAGTTTGAAGTGTAATATACAGAGTAAAATGTAGAGTGTAATAAAGAGTTTAAAACATATAAAATGTTTATAAATATCATTTGAAGAAAACTGTTTGGTAAAACGGCTAATGTGTAGTAAATCATTTGAATGTTGCATATTAATCACATGTGATTGATATAATAACTAGCATAATTCTACTTATTAATCACATGTGATTGATATAATAACTAGTACGATTCTACTTGTATCGCCCCCCCATAAAACATTTAAAAGTAGTTTAAAACATTGATTAAGGGGTATGAACTCACCTGCAGTAAGTGAGTGGAATTGAACGGACTGTTATCGTAAGGAAGGATCGGATAAGTGCTTGGTGTCAAGTGAAGACTTTAGACATACACAATGATCCTAATTACATATGAAGACATATGTATATACACAATTAGTCTTTAAACAACTAATAAACAAAGTTAAGACACTCTAGGACATGCTAAACACTTTATACAAGTGTTATAAGTCTCAAGGGGTGCATCTAAGTGTTGTAGGGAAAGGCTAGTGTGTTTGGGGTTCAAGGGTAAACTCCCTTGGAGTTTATAGTTTTCATGACCATTACCCAAGGAGTTTAAGGCAGTAAACTCAAGGGTTTACGGTCTTAAACTCTACACTTTATGACCATTTGTTGTTTTGAAGACAACTAAGCTATTCCAAGCATTCCTACTTCATGATTTAGACTTAGGAAGTGTTGTGTGGCATCAAAACACTCCTAAATGGAGTTTCCAGTCTAAGGACCATTTCACCATGAGTTTACTACCTTAAACTCATAAGTTTGGTATTTGGTGGTTTTCAAGTCCTTAGCTCAAACATGGCAATAGTCTAGGTTAGATTTAGACATAAGGAACAACCGTGGGACATTTATGGGACTTTTACACCTCTTTTGAGGTGTTTACAGTTTTAGGAGATCCCCAAAACACAAACACATAAAAATATATGATTTTGGTGATTTTAGTGTGATACACCCATCAAGGATGGATCTAGACAAGTCCCTAAGGCATTGTGAAACATCTAGACACCCTAAAGCACCCTAAGGCCCTATATTGGGTGTTTACAGTTTTGGGAGCCTCCCAAAACCGTGAACACATTGTTCTTGGTGTTCTTCGGACTTTTACTTGGTATAAACATGTATAGTAAGCTTAAAATGACTCTAGGATAGAAGTACTTACATAGAGGAAGCTTGAAATGAACTTTAAATCCAAGAACACTTAGTGTGTGTTCTTGGTGTTCTTGGTGTTTTTGGAAAGTAATCAAAACACAAAAATGGATGGATTAAAGGATGTACAATCACTATATTAAGTGATATACTAAGTTGAAAGGGCTAGAAACACTTACTAGATTGAAGATTTTGAATAAAAACTTGGATGATACTTGAGAGGATATTTTGGAGTTTACTCTTTTGACATTTAGGGAGTAAACACAAATGACTAGCTTTTTGGGGAGTAAACTCATACATAGGTATGAGTTCACGGTTTTTGGGTGATTTTTCAACCCAAACATAAAAGTTTGGTCGGGAATTTCTAAGACGCAAAGTGTTGGCGGTTTTTGAAATTCAAAACCCGAGACGACACTTCTTTCACCCGTTCGCTTAAAAATAATATTAAAATAATCAAACGAAATTTATATTTCTTAAAAATAAGAAATAATGACATTGACGTATGATTCGAAGTGGTTGACTTTTAGGGTTTGACTGAATGGAAATTTCGGGTTGTCACATCATCCCCCTGTTAAAGGGAATTTCGTCCCAAAATTAGAATTTAGATTAGGAAGTAGGTATGAATGATCGAGTCGAGAGGAGGAAACTTCCTAATCGATTGGTTCTAGCGCTCCTAAGTGAAATCGGGTCCTCAGTTGGTATGCCAACGATCCTTCACTAACGGGCGACTGCGTTGTTTCATCCGCTTGACCTCTCGGTCGAGGGTCACTGCGGGTCTAATACGAAGGCAAGGATCTCGACGAGTGAACTTACAAGAGTCCTAACGGAAAGGTACGATTTCACGATTGAGACGCGAAGGGAGAAATGTATGTTACTGAGTTCGCAGAGTAGGTCTAGTTTGCGAGGTACATGACCGATTCTGGTAAGAATCTCGGAGGTCCTATCTATTTTGGATTTAGCTTTCCACGCAATACGAAGCGTATTAAGCCATTCCCAGAGTGAGACTTCCTAAAGAACTTGGTCTCTAATTTGGAATCTCCAAGGTTTCATTTTCTTGTTTAACTTTCCAGTCAAGGGCTACCCCTTGCTGGGTCAAAGTCGAAAGGGTTTCTGCAGTTTGCGAGGAGTTCTGAATGAACTATGACAGTAGGTCTGTAAGACCTAGAATTTGGCGAATGCCTGTCGGTGTCTCTGGTGTCGACAAATTCTCTACGGTTTTGACAAATTGTAAGAGTACTCAAAATTTCCCACATCACTAATAGTGTGTCATAGAAATTTGACTCTTCAATTTCAAAACTCGTGCCTAGAGAACTTTGCGAAAAGTACCTCTGAAGGTAATGTTTCCATGGGTTTCTTCTTACTACAAAGGTAGATAAGTAAGTCATTACATGGAGAAATGACAAACTAATCGAAGTAAGAAAGACGAACCCTATTCATTAAACTCATGAATACTATGGGCGTATTGGTCCTATCCGAAGGGTATCACTATGGACTCGAAGTGTCCGCATCGAGTTCGGAAGGTAGTCTTCGAGATGTCCTCCCCTAGCACTCGAAACTGTTGATATTCAGATCTCGGTCCATTTATGAAAAGTAACTCGTTCATTGCATTTGCTCCATTGATTCATCTATGCGAGGCAGAGATAACGATTTCTAATGAAAAATCTTAACGGAGTCCTTGATATCCGAGGTACATACGATGCAATCCGTCAATCTCTGAAAAAATAAGATCGGAGTTCTCTAGGGTGAGAATCCCAGTCTTCCAATTCTATTTCTGAGGAATTTGCTGGGTAGTTTGCTAATTTGTCCGGACTGTTCTTGTATCTCCGTAGTTGTTTAGACTGTAGAGCGATCTGTTTACAGGAGTCGTACTGGGTTCTAAGTTTGTTCACATGACGATGCGATTACTTGTAGTCTTGGGCAGTTTTCCGTCCTGAAGTTCATTTTAGAATCAAAACTTGGTTCAGCGATCACAATTTCGTGTATAAGAGTCGTATATAATTAAGATTGAAAAGGTAGTCGAACAACTAATTCTTCTTTAAGCTCGTATCCCATTCAGGTAAAGAAGTTAAAGTGGAATCATCAATTCTAAACCTGTAGAACCTTGATTATATATTACCCCTATGTATACATTCTTCAACAATAGATTAACCGTATGGATCTTTGGATTAAACGTGACGTACTGTTCGAGTGGTACTTCGGGGATTTCTTCTGAAAAAGAAAAGAATTATGGGGTACTCCAGGCATGAGTACTTCGGTGTTCTGATATGACGGCTTCGCTGGAGAGGCGATTTCGAAGAAAGAGATGTACGTATGAAGCTGGTATGGTGTGGATGAAATTGAATTTGGTTGTATGATAATGTCAGTATCATGCGAAAACTTAAAGACATTAGATTTGAACATAAGGCGCTTACAGACAAAAACAATCGTGCAACCATGAACATAGTTACAGTACTTTAGATTTACTACAAGACTATTGCTGCGAATAAGGTATACTACAAAGGACAAGTATACACAGCACGAGCATCCCTATACAGACAGGATCTCGCACAAGATAAGACTCTAGTTGCACTAGTTTTGGATAGTTTATAAGTCTGTTACAACGAAACGCCTAAATTACATTAACGTGAGTTTCGGAGCAGGATCTCCCGCAACTGGGATCCTGAGAATCTTCCCATCCGCTCCCGAGTTCTTCGCTATCGGGCAATCCTTCTTGAGGTGTCCAATTTCACTGCATTGATGACAAATATAGACATCACTAACATTGGTGGTGGAAGTAAATTGTCGAGTGGGAGTCATGGGGATACGGTTGTTTTCGTTGATCTTCTCTTTTGGACAATTTCTGTAATAGTGCTCTGCCTCACCACAACTATAGCAAACTAGGTTTGCTCCAGTGGTGGAGGTAGTTCTACAGAAATGAGGAATGTGTCCCAGTCCGTTGCAATTGGTACATTGCAATACCTGGCAGGCTCCATTATTATGATAGCCACACCTGATACACTTCGGAAGCGTTCTCAAGATGTTTGTCGTTCAAGCCGAGGTATCGTTGGTTGGTGAATAACATGATGCAACCATTAAAAGAGACTTGGAAATGTCTCTGGAGCTAAATTACTATAGTCGAATGACTTGACTAAAGTAGGTTTCAGATAGACTCCAATGAAACTATGATAAGAGTACTTGAATGAAGAATGATACATAAGTTAGCCGGCTGTCAATATCTTTGATATTCACGATGTAAAGATTCGGGAAAATGACCTTGTAAAGGTCTTACATCATATCCAGAGAAGATAGTTCTTGACAACATAAAGACCTAACTAAAGTACTTACAGTACAAGAGAATTTGATAGAAAATGACACCTCGGGCATAGATAGAAAAACGATTCCTTTTAATAAGGAAAATAAAGTAAAGCGTCTACTACTAGCGACGGTCATCCCTCTGGTGAACTCTTAGTTCAGCCAATTGACGTTCCACGTCAAGTAGGTGTCTTTCGTACACCCTCTGGCGTACTCGGAGCTCTATGACTTCGGCTCGTGATTCAGCCAGTGCTTGTGGCAGGGTTTCATGGTTTCTCTCAGATATCTCGTGAGCATCTTCTAGACGAATGGTGCGGAGGGTATGCATTCTCGCATTGGCGACAACTTCAGTGATCTGATGTAGGGCTGTCCTACCCTGAATCTCATTTCGGGCCACTCTGCGGACCAATATTGACAAGATTCTATCTACTGATCTCCCATTGCTCATGTCATAAAAGCTTCGGTCACCATTAAATGGCATGGGCTGATCTTGTCCTTGGCTCCATGTTTCCAAACATTCCACCCATGCAAGCGTCTGTGACAATCTGAAATTTCCATTCTGAATAAACCATATCAAGCCAATAGATGTATATCAGTTACAGTGAAAATTCAGACTTAGAATATAAGTTTGGCAGTTTCAGGGTTTTACACCAAAAAGGGTTATTCGGAGAGTGGTTGCACTAGGATTTTGTGCAACACTGTAAATTCCATTACCCTAGATCATTAGAATCCATTCCGAGAATAGAAATATTTTCTGCCAAAATATTTCAGGACTATAAATAGTTTTCTGAACCAAATTCATTCATTATTCACATTTCTAACTAGAGAAAAGCCATTTTCTCTCTGACGGATCTTCGGGTTTTTATCCCAAATTGTGAGTAACTCTTTCTAGTAGTGTTAGAAAGCTTTAAATGTGTTCATAACATAGATTACATAGCTAAATCATCCGATTTAGGAGTTTACTTCCCAAGGTGTCCTTGAGCGGTAAACTCCCGAAACCGAGCCTAGATTGTCCCCCGTGCTTAGTAACTACCTTGGACATGTATAGGAGTGTCTTAGGTACAAGAAATCAGCCAAGAAACACCTAAAGTTAGGAGTTTACGGCCCAAGGTGTTCTATGGCCTTAAACTCCCTTGAAACATGCTCAAATGGTGTTTTTAAGGCACCTAAAGCTTGGACTTTATGTTAGACAAATACCCTAAACTATTTAGGACCTAGAAAACATAAGGAAAACACAAGTGTTGAAGAGTTTACGGCCAAGAGTAATTCTTGGGCCGTAAACTCCCATAAAGGGGTCAAAGGACACCCTAAACACTTCCTAAGGCCAAGGGACAATTTGGACAAGTACCTAGATGAGTTATGGACTAGCTAAAACATTTAGAACCCCATGTTTGAGGGAGTTTACGACCCAAGATGTTCTATGACCGTAAACTCCAATAAATGGTACCAAATGGTGCCATAAACTCTTCCAAATCCAAGTACAAAAGCCTAGAATTGTTCTTAGTTATTATAGAGACTTGAAAGCACCATAATCACCCTCCCAAGGGAGTTTACGGCCGTAAACTCCAAGGGAAAAGGGTCTTTGGGCCGTAAACTCCCCATAGGAGTCAATATGGTGCCCAAACACTTGTATAAGCCTTGAAACAATTCCCACTAAGGTTGTAGTAATTGAAAGGACCATCCCAAGCCTTGGTTGGGAGTTTACGGCCAAGAGCTTACTCTCTTGGGCCGTAAACTCCAAAGAATATGGTTTTTTGACCTTAAACTCACATTAGGGGCATTGCACTTCTTTGTTTCAACCCTTTAGCCTCCTAGGACTTGACCAAAAGTGTTATCCTCGCGCTTAAATGTCATTACTTGTATGATTAGTGTTATAATCACTAATTATTTATATACATATGTTTTCATATGTAATTAGGATCATTGTGTGTGTCTAAGTCTCCACATGACACCAAGCACTTGTCCGATCCTTATGTACGATAACAGTCCGTACAGTTCCAGTCACTTACTGCAGGTGAGTTCATACCCCTTAACTAATGTTTTAAACTCTTTTTAAATGTTTTATGGGGGGGATACAAGTAGAATCATGCTACTTATTATGTCAATCACATGTGATTAGTAAGTAGGATTATATTACTTATTACATCAATCACATGTGATTAATATACAACATTCAAATGATTTGGCTACTCATTAGCCGTTTTACCAAACAGTTTCCTTCAAATGACTTTTTATAAACATTTTATATGTTTTAAACTCCTTTTTACAATGTACAGCTTACTCCGTACATTCCTTTCAAACTTATTTACAACTGTGTTTCAAACAAATGTTTCCTTATACTTAAACTGTTTTATTAAACTTATGCCTTCAAATTGTTTTATAGATTGACATCAAGTCGATCTTTTCTTAAAATAATACTTATATTTCAATAGTCTTACAAAACTTATTTACGCTTTTATATTATAAATTGCATGCCTCTATATGTATAGTTATATAAGAAATGTTTAAAAGACTTAGGAAGGCTATCCACCCTATTTCCTTTTCGCGCCTTGAGATGTGGTCTGGTGGGATATTGGGTATTCTTCCGAAAGTCGTTTAAATATTAGTTATATATCATGTGTACATATATAGTCATAAAAGGTCTTTCCAGTTCAACATATGCCCTTGGGTAGCAAGGGTATACATCCATGTCTACACGTACCACTTAGATTACTAGAAAGCTACCATATGGGTAGTTCAGGAAGATACTAGAACCATTGCTAGAACGCGATATCAGACAATGAGTCAGTTCATTCATGAGTCAATACTTTCTAGAACTTTTCAGTACATTACATATACAACTATACTAGGACGACAATATATACAACTATACTAGGACGAGAACATATACAGCTATACTAGAATGATTACATTACTATACTTGCTAGATAGAGAGAACACACATTACAGCTAGCACACGTAGAACATTACAGTACACTACTGTACTATTACATGATCGCTCTTACTTGAGTACAATTACATGATCACACTTACATGAGTACGCTTACATATACATAGAATAGACGTCACTAGGTGCTATAGCACGGAACCAGTTCAGGATCTAACTATACTGATGAATCACACTGCAATTGTGATAGTTATATCGAGTATACATGATCATTCGGTAATGTGGATGCTCACGGCTTGCATTCATGCAGGGGTCGTGGGTAGGTCCTAAAATCCCTTTGATAGGGGAGCGTATAGTCTGGGATCTAGACATCACATTATACCTTATCCCTCAAATAAGGCAGTTGAGTACCGATGTAGTTATTTATCTTAAATACTACAGTACTTGGAAGTATTACCCTAGATTTAAGGTAATAGGTACGGTTGTAGTTCGGCACTACACCATAGTACTACATTGATTTTCCATTACATATTTTTAGTGATAACCTCACTTAAACATTAATGTACAAACTATATTTTTGGATAATGATAGTTATACTTTGGAAAATACATCCTCGTACAAGACACACACACACACAGAACAGTTAGGTCTTGGTAGGAGACACCTTCATATACTAGAAGGAATCATCGGGATTCTAGGGTTTTTCAAACGTTTACAGTTGCTTCATATACATTTTCAAAACTTACAGTTCATATACATTTTCAAATACATACAAGTATTTACATACAAATTAAGACACTAAAATACTTATGATCTCACTAGCTTCAAAGCTGATACTCGCTTTCAAAATTACTTGTATCCTCAGGTCATCATAGACAGGTACCGATGCAAGGAGAAAGGAAGATGGAGCTTGTTCAAGGATTATCTTTCATTTTGATTTATGATTTAGTGTTTATCAAAATTTGATAGAACACATTTGTATAATAATTATATTATTAATGCAGTGGATGATGTTGTTGCTTGTTTACTACTTTACATTGTTGTTGATATTATACATGACGACCTCCGCCCCAGAACGTTTCTGCCATTCCTGGTTTTGGGGTGTGACAGCGTCGGGCCATGAAAAGCCGGACGAGGGTTAGGAATTGGAACGAGAGTTGCTTGGGGTAGGCTCTCAACCTCTGGTTCGGAGTTAGCATCGTCCGAAAGGTCTTCATCATTGTGATCATCCACAGGGATTGGATGATCATTCTCTGGTTCTTCTTCAAACCAACCGGCAATGACTTCGTTCGAAAGATACTGGTTGCCGTGGGGATGGAGTCCAGCCATGTTATCTACACGAGAATTGGGGTAAGAAAATAACTATTAGACGAACTATCTAGATAATTATTTAGAAAATCTTCATTAGTTACATCGCTATTTGTGAAGTGCATACCATTTATATGTAATCGAAACAGGATAGGCCTTCGAATAAGTGACCTTAACTCCAAATTCACACAGAATCGGGGTAAAGTAAAATTTTCACATATTCTAAGTCTATAACATCCTAATAACATTTAGCTTTAGTGTATCCACTTAGCAACTATCAACTTGGTAATGAAGATCCCGTTTTAGTTCTCAAGTATAACGTACTTATAGTAACATCAAATACTCCTATAGTATTTTAAGTTTAATGTTATGTTCTATTGTTCTCATTGTGGTAGGGTTGGTAAGGTTTTAGATTTGTTGCAACCACACAACTACACTTAGGCACATGCTAGTCAACCATCGGATAATATAGGTGATCAGGCTATATCTTCCCAGTTTTGACCATATGTCTCTAAGCCCACCTGTGTTGCCCAACAATCGTAATTCTTTTGTACTGTCCTAGTGACACTGATTTTAGTATGAATGCAACACGTATACTTACTTCAATATTTTAATATTTAAAGTATAAACTCTTGGTCAGAGTATTTTTAATCCCTTATGTATTTATAGTTAGTATATCTTTTATCGGTTGATATACTTAATTCACTATAAACAATGCTTTGATACCAATCTGTCACACCCCAAAACCAGGAACGGCGGAAACGTTCTGGGGCGGAGGACGTCATGTACAGTATCACAACAATGAAAAGTAGTAAACAAGCAACAACATCATCCATTGCATTAATAATATAACTATTATACAAGTGTCCTGTCAAATTTTGATAAACACTAAAGCATAAATCAAAATGAAAGATGAGTCTTGAACAAGCTCCGTCATCCTTTCTCCTTGCATCGGTACCTGTCTATGATGACCTGAGGATACAAGTAATTTTGAAAGCGAGTATCAACTTTAAAGCTGGTGAGATCATAAGTATTTTCGTGTCTTAATTTGTATGTAAATACTTGTATGTATTTGACATGTAAGTATTTGTATGTATACGAATTGTAAGTATCGAAAATGTAAATGAACTGTAAGTATGAAAATGTATATGAATTGTAAGTATGAACACGTTTGTAAAACAACTGTAAACATTTGAAAAACCCTAGAAATCCCTATGATTCCTACTAGTAACAAAAGGAGTCTTCTACTAAGACTTAACTGCTCTGAATGTAGTCTTCTACCAAGACCTAACTGTTATGAATATAATCTTCTACCAAGACCTAACTGTTCTGAATGTAGTCTTCTACCAAAACCTAACTGTAATAGTATTACCCTTTGGTACTCGGGCAAATAACAATGTTAACTGAAGACATCCATAGATGTACATTTACCTTTGTTGGTAACAGCTGGGTATAGGAATAGTCAGTCCCCAAAAGTATACCTGTAATGGTATCAACCGTTAACATCCGTGGATGTGCTTTTACCTATGTAGGCAACAAAGATTCTAGGAATGGTCAGTCCCGCAACGTATCCTTGGGTACTAGGATATTAAATCCAATCTATCTCGTCGATTGTGTGATTGAATCACATGGTAAAGATAAGAATAAGGATTATATAACAGAATCTATACATATAAAATGTACTAGTGATTCCTGTAAGTGTACTCATGTACATGTGACCATATCTATGTAATAGTATAGTAAGGTACTGTAATGTTCTAGCTGTAGTGTATGTGCTCTCTATCTAGTAAGTATAGTAATGTGCTGTAATGTTATAGCTGTAGTGTACGTGCTCTCTATCTATCAAGTATAGTAATGTACTGTAATGTTATAGCTGTAGTGTACGTGCTCTCTATCTAGCAAGTATAGTAATGTACTGTAATGATCTAGAAAGTAAGACTCATGAATGAACTGACTCACTGTATAGTATTTCGTTCTAGTAATAGTTCTAGTATATTCCTAAACTACCCCTATCGTAGTTTACTAGTAATCTAACTGGTACGTATGGAAATGGATGTATACCCTTGCTACCCAAGGGTATTGATTGAACTGGAAGAACCTTTATGACTACATATGTACACATGATATATAAGTAATATTTAAACGACCTTCGGATGGGTACCTGATATCCCACTAGACCACATCTCAAGCGCGAAAAGGAAATAAGGTGGATAGCCTTTCTAAGTCTTTTAAACATTACTCATATAAATATGCATATATAGGCATGCAATTTATAATATAAAAGCATAAAGTAAGTTTTGTAAAACCTTTGAACATAATTATTATCTAAAGAAAAGATCGACTTGATGTTAATGTATAAAAGAATTTGAAGGCGTGGGTTTGATAAAACAATTTAGTATAAAGAAACATTTGTTTGAAACACAATTGTAAATAAGTTTGAAGTGTAATATACAGAGTAAAATGTAGAGTTTAATAAAGAGTTTAAAACATATAAAATGTTTATAAATATCATTTGAAGAAAACTGTTTGGTAAAACGGCTAATGTGTAGTAAATCATTTGAATGTTGCATATTAATCACATGTGATTGATATAATAACTAGCATAATTCTACTTATTAATCACATGTGATTGATATAATAACTAGTACGATTCTACTTGTATCCCCCCATAAAACATTTAAATGTAGTTTAAAACATTGATTAAGGGGTATGAACTCACCTGCAGTAAGTGACTGGAATTGAACGGATTGTTATCGTAAGGAAGGATCGAATAAGTGCTTGGTGTCAAGTGAAGACTTTAGACACACACAATGATCCTAATTACATATGAAGACCTATGTATATACACAATTAGTCTTTAAACAGCTAATAAACAAAGTTAAGACACTCTAGGACATGCTAAACACTTTATACAAGTGTTATAAGTCTCAAGGGTTGCATCTAAGTGTTGTAGGGAAAGGCTAGTGTGTTTGGGGTTCAAGGGTAAACTCCCTTGGAGTTTACAGTTTTCAGGACCATTACCCAAGGAGTTTAAGGTAGTAAACTCAAGGGTTTACGGTCTTAAACTCTACACTTTATGACCATTTGTTGTTTTGAAGACAACTAAGCTATTCCAAGCATTCCTACTTCATGATTTAGACTTAGGAAGTGTTGTGTGGAATCAAAACACTCCTAAATGGAGTTTACGGTCTAAGGACCATTTCACCATGAGTTTACTACCTTAAACTCACAAGTTTGGTATTTGGTGGTTTTCAAGTCCTTAGCTCAAACATGGCAATAGTCTAGGTTAGATTTAGACATAAGGAACAACCGTGGGACATTTATGGGACTTTTACACCTCTTTTGAGGTGTTCACGGTTTTGGGAGATCCCCAAAACACAAACACATAAAAATATATGATTTTGGTGATTTTAGTGTGATACACCCATCAAGGATGGATCTAGACAAGTCCCTAAGGCATTGTGAAACATCTAGACACCCTAAAGCACCCTAAGGCCCTATATTGGGTGTTTACGGTTTTAGGAGCCTCCCAAAACCATGAACACATTGTTCTTGGTGTTCTTGGGACTTTTCCTTGGTATAAACTTGTATAGTAAGCTTAAAATGACTCTAGGATAGAAGTACTTACATAGAGGAAGCTTGAAATGAACTTTAAATCCAAGAACACTTAGTGTGTGTTCTTGGTGTTCTTGGTGTTTTTGGAAAGTAATCAAAACACAAAAATGGATGGATTAAAGGATGTACAATCACTATATTAAGTGATATACTAAGTTGAAAGGGCTAGAAACACTTACTAGATTGAAGATTTTGAATAAAAACTTGGATGATACTTGAGAGGATATTTTGGAGTTTACTCTTTTGACATTTAGGGAGTAAACACAAATGACTAGCTTTTTGGGGAGTAAACTCATACATAGGTATGAGTTCACGGTTTTTGGGTGATTTTTCAACCCAAACATAAAAGTTTGGTCGGGAATTTCTACGACGCAAAGTGTTGGCGGTTTTTGAAATTCAAAACCCGAGACGACACTTCTTTCACCCGTTCGCTTAAAAATAATATTAAAATAATCAAACGAAATTTATATTTCTTAAAAATAAGAAATAATGACATTGACGTATGATTCGAAGTGGTTGACTTTTAGGGTTTGACTGAATGGAAATTTCGGGTTGTCACATGTGTTGTGTCAAAGAAGTCCATTTGCCTTTACTGCCAAAAGAAGGGGCATTAGAGACGAAGCTGTCCTGACTACCTGAGAGATCTAAGAAATAGGAGAATCAAAATGTATGGCTCTACTTCAGGTAAACTCCATTAACTAACTCTATAAGTTCCTATTTTTGATTCTTAATACATGATGTGATAAGATTACATTTTGATATTTTACAAGATCGAAGAAAAGAAAGGAAGCTTAAGGAAGAAGTGTGTTGAATCTGATCTTGAAGAAATGGATTTCTATCGCATGGATTCAAAGATCGTATTTTTGAGCCGCTACTTTAGAGTAAAGATAAATTGGTAAGAAATATGTAATAGCATAGTTTTTAGTTGAATTGCATTGTATGGACAAATTTTTCCGCAATATAATAAATTTTCATTTTGCTTATTTATTTATCCTTGCAATGGCGTGTATGAAAAATTGATGTTTGAACGTTTCTATTATTAGCAATGACAAATTTGATTCTTAATTAGGTTATTTTTGGAAATATCGAGAATTTACCAAATATGGAGAGTTTCTCATCACCCAAGTCTCAAATTGGACAGAAACTTGGAATCGTGCAACTTGGTTTGTGTGATGAATGAGAAACTTGATATTTGAAAATTTTAAGACTAATTCATTGACTAAGAGTCAAGTGAAGGACTAAGAGATCAAGTTTGCAATGTTATCCAATGGTCTAGTCCACCACAAAGAAAGATAATAGATTTGTTATGATTTGCCAAAGGCTTAGTGAATATGGTTATGCATACAAGTTTAAGTATAATTCTGCATCGTTAGAAAGGTCTTAATGAAAGGTAGGACAAATAAGAAGTGTCATCAAGGTAGAAAGATAAAAGTTTCTCCATTCTAAGAAGAAGGGAGAGTACCTTTTATCATGTTTTATGATCGTCTTAATGATTAAGAACCATACATCAATTGATCCTCTAAGTGAGTCTTAGTGTATTTGTATGTCTAAGAAGAGGAATCGAGAATTTTGGAAATGGTTAAATCAAGAAGTCAATCATACTGCGTTCCAATATCGAGTCTTAGAGTTATACTCCAAGATTGCAAATTGAGTGACATGTTTTTAGTAGGTTTATAACACTTATCAAATGTGGAGTTTGAAAGTTTCTTATTCTTGTACATTTGAAATTGGTAAGTTCTGATGTCTTGGATAAGAACTACACTAACTCTTGAATATTAGTTTTGTCAAGGAATGTTTCTTGACAAGAGAATCTTATATGTCAAGAGGTCAGTGGGAGCTTTTAATGATCTTGAAAAAATTTCAAGAACAAATAGAGAATAAACCTTATCAATCATCACTAGCACATGACCTGAGGTTTACAACCTATCGTGTTGACATAATTTTGTTTCTGTTCCATTCCAGTTGAGCTAATTATCTATGAGTTCCAAATTAATTGCATAAAGGCAAGATACCCTGATCAATGGAAAGTACATTGATTGGTAGGGGTGAGCTGCTTAACAACCTGGAAGCAATGGTGTACACCCGTGCTTCCATGAGGCAAGAAATCAAGATAAAACAAGTTCAACCCATAAGAGTTGAATTTGTCATGAACATCATCTTATGATTGTTGTTTTGATAAATTTACATGGATAGGAACACATACACTATAAAATCCAAGTGTCATAAGGTTTCTCTCCTTCATGAAAATGATTGTGAGGAAATGCTTTCACTAAGAGAGATTTTAAGAAGATATCAATTGTTAAAATTGTATTCTCAAATTCGATTATGATTACGACATTCCTCTTCATAATTCAAATTGTGAGATTTGGCAATTAGTCTGAACATTTTGAGACTTAGTAACATGAGTTCTAAAATTGTTTAGACACACATAGGTTATCTAAGAAAAGGTGTATGAGTTTAAGCTCCTTAGATAAAGGATTATCAAAGCATCTAGTATTAGAAATATGAGCTTAATGAATTCAATAAGCATTGTTTTCTGGAAGTTCAGGTGTTTTCTGTATACATGTCAAAGCTAGTAGGAGCATAAGTGTTATGATGGTAAGGAAATAATCATCATGTTAGTGGGAGCATGATTATTATGGTAAGTATTTCAAGTTAGCAATATTAATTATAGAAAACAAGTGTTATACTTTATAAAGTCGCAAGGGTTGAAAAATTGTTTTGCTATAATTAAGGGAGAGAATATTATACTTCGTTTCAAAATCTAAAGCTTAGATTGTGAAATTTTTATCAATTTAGTCATGGATACATAGTGCATTCTCAAAATTCGATTATGATTATGACATCCCTCTTCATAGTTCAAATTGTGAGAGCATGGCACATAAAATATTATGGCAGAAGGATGATAAAGTATCATATGCCTTTATGTGAAACAATATGCATCGTGTCCAATATGCTTCGAGTATAGGATCGATTGCATATGCTGTAATATTTGACCATTCTAAATTTTTTTCAAATGACTAGTGCATTTAGAGGGAAAAGGTACTCGAATCGGTTTTGACTAAAATAATTAAACAACTATTAAAGGACAATCCAAAGTTTGCTGAGGATTGGCCACTTGTGAGTAGTTGGAAGTATAGTACTGGATGGACCATATCAACATTATTATGAATAGATAAGATTCTATTTAGAATGAGTTGTCATTTTGAAAATATGGAAATGTTTCCATATTGGGAGCTGTATATTAAGAATTTTATGTCTAGATTAGAAAATTTTATGCAAAAAGGATGTTCAAAGGAATGTACTTTGAGTGAGAAACATTGCAACTATAGAATTGTTTTGTAACAATATCTGATAGAGTATTTTATGATTTCATTGGCCAAGTCTTGGTGACTTTTGTGTTGTGACTTCATGAAAAGGATCATTGCATAAAATGTTAGAATCTAACATACTCTAACAGTGGCAAGAATTTGTATTCTTACACTAATAATGAGGATAAGGAGTTGTGAAATGAGCATGATTGGAAAAGTTTTCAATTGATCTATTTCACAAAGTATGGACCACAGGTAAACAAAGTGTGCATGCTTGGGGCATGGGACAGTTGTTGTTATAATTCAAGTAATAAGTTGATTATCTGAAACATCAAACAATAAATAATGAGTAATCAATATGGTGACTAAATAAGAAGTGTTTTATTTATACTCAAAACTTTTGAGGCCATATAGGATTAAGTATTATTATTGTGTTTCACCTTGCATATTTTGACTTCAAGAATAACTAGGTTATTCAAACCTCCACAGTCGTTCATACATTGTTCTTGATGGGTTAAGTCCATTTTTGGTTGGTATTGATGGGTTAAGGTCATTTTAGAACCCAAATCTTGTAAATCTGGATGTTTGGAGGGTTCCTTATGCTTAAAGGTGCATAATTTATGGTGTTTATGGTCTCATGCATGCATTAATTCATTTATTGGATTTGGATGCTTACGGCTTTGTTGGGCCATCAAGTCTTTGGGCTGATGCTTGTTTTAGGTATGCTTGAAAAAGTCCTAAGAAAGTGATTTGGGTCCAATTTGGAAAATTGGGCCATGTTGGGCTTTGAGTGATTATTATTGAACTTGGGCGTTTGGTTAATAGGATTGGGGCAAGTTATGGGAAGGGTAAAAATGTCTATTCCTACTTAATATCAATGTCTACTTTGGATTAATAGTTCCAGTCAAGTCTAACAAGACTAGTAAAGACTAAAAATAAGAATCAACAAACTACTTCAAGTATTAAATATAAGACCGTGAATATGATCAAGTAAAGACAATAAAAGAACACAAGGAATGTTTGAAAAAACGATTTCAGAGAAAAGTAAACAAGAAGTAAAAGTGAATATATCTTTCTTTTGTAGAAAAATCCGTCATTTGATGTTGTCATTGAATGCTCCTTAAATAGGAAAACAAGATACATTGTACTAAACATAAACATACATAGGACCGGATAATAGAGTTACTCCGGACACTATAATTATCCAAGTTGACAAAAAGACTAAGTCCTATGATATGTTACATCAAAAAAAAAAAGGTAATTAATCCAGATTGACAAGAAGATTCGAACATGCACCATCTTTATTCCAAACATCAAACTGACTCCGGATAACAAGTTGAATCCGGACCATGAACTGACCTCGGAACAAGGATGACTCTGAAACATACAAAAGATAAAGATTGCTTGAGGTTCACTTTCAGGTTCTAACAGGGTTAAATGATGTTTTCAGTTTTGATGGTAGATTAGGCTCTTGTGATTATGTTTTTATTGGCTATATTTGTGTGGAGGTAAGTAAAGTATGATACTTTAGGATTTTAGTAAGGGTATGTTGGTTCGACAGTTAAAGGAAGCAGTGTCTTGTTCAACACTATAAGGTTTATCTCCCAGTTTTTCTTATGTTGTTTATTATATTCATGGAATTGTTAACATCATGATGAGCCTTTCGTCAAAGAAATATCTAATCCCTTTGGTCAAATGAAAAGTTGTTGGCAGCATCGTATGGTCTGTGATTCTGTTTCTAGTAATCAAAAGTTGAGTAGTCAGTTTGGGAGACAAGTGGAATGGAATTAGCAATGGTTCAGTATGGTCAGTCTGTCATGGAGTCAGACCAATTCGAGACTTCAGATTTCAAGTTGAGCAGATGTGGTTATTCTGCATGTGATTGTTGTAGGTTGAGAAAGGGTTCGTTCATATTCGGGGTTGGAGAGCTCGGCCAGAGTTGGTTTTGGTTGCCTTTGGGAAGGTTGTTGTATGCTCAGGGTTATGGCCATGTTTCTCATGATGTATGGCGTGCTTGGGATGGTAAGGAATGATTTTGAGGATGAAATCTAATTTAAGTAGGGGAGATTTGTAATGGTTGGTTCATTGTTCCTTTCGGTTTAGACCGTGTGGGTGTGTATTATTTGCAATTTGGTCCTTGGGGTTAGTACACTAGGTGTACCATCGGTTATAATTAGCATATTAGCTGAGAAGCTAGTACACGGGGCATACCACATGGTACGCTTAGCATATTAAGAGGGAGTGGATTGTGCATTCGGAAGTCATACGCAAGGCGTACGCCTATGTACGTGGGGGCATACGAGGGGTTATAGTAAACTCTAATTTTAGTTTGTTGTACCCTATATAAGCTCCTTAATTCCTTAGGGCTGGCCTCTTTATCAACCTCCATTATCCTAAAGCCCTAATCTTGAAATCTAATACAACCTTTGAGTATTATTTAGTTTTGGTCTTGATTTTGGTGTTTGTACTCCTTGAAATGTTAGAAAAAGTAGTTGGAAGACTCATTCATTGGAAGGAAGCCTAGAGATCCAAATTAAGCTCCATCTTTTGGTGACTTTTGAGGTATAAAGTTCATACCTTTTCTACTCTTTGCTTAGATCTCTTCATGTTATGGTTTTATGCTTATTTTTCCCTTTTGGTTGGTCTTGATGGGTTAAGGCCGTTATAGAACCCAAATCATGTAGATCAGGATGTTTGGAGGGTTCCTTATGCTTAAAGGTACAAACTTTATGGTGTCTATGGTCTCACACATGGATTCAGTCATTTATTGAGCTCTTTGAGCTCTAAGAGCCTTATCAAGCCATGTATGGACGTAAAGTTGGCAACTATATGTGATTAACCAACTTAAGGAAGTCAAATTTGAGTTTGGATGGAGGTATTAATAGATTAAGAGTTGGAAATTGTCAGTTGGCCATATAGGGGGTGTATGTTAGGTGTACAAGCAGGTACGCTTAGCGTACAAGCCCTAAAGCTAGTACGTTACACGTACGTGCTAAGTATGCCCCGCGTACTCAGCAAACTGGGCCTTAGATTCTTGGGCTTTGATTTGGGCCATTTTTTGACATAGATGTTTAGGGTCTTGTTCGGCCATCAGGTTTTTGGGTTGATGCTTGTTTGGGGTTTGCTTGGAAAAGGCCCATGAAAGAGATTTGGGCCTAGTGTGGAAAATGGGGCTATATTGAAGTGATTATTATGGAAATTGGGCCTTTGGTCAATTGGATTGGGACAAGTTATGGAAAGGGTAAAAAGGTATTTCACCCTAGTTTGGACAATTAGTGTTAGTTGGGATCCCATCATTGATTAGATGATTATTTTGTGATTATTTGCGCGAGGATTTTAGCGGGCCAGCAGCCAAAGATTCTTTTTGTGAGATTCGGTAGTGCGAGGTGAGTTTCCTCATTTTGTTTAGGAAGTCGAAGGCACCAATGCCAACCCATGATTTTGTTATGTTAGGATGCTAGATGTCTGCATGACTCTTGCATGTGTAATGTACTCTTATGCTTACCGGGCGGAACCTGATGACCATTTTGTATGCTATGTATCTTTGTGATTATTGCATGTGTATATGTTTGTATGTTTTCCCAATGGCGCCCGATCTGTATACCGAGCGGGGCTCGATGCCAGGGTGGGGCCCATTGTCTGTTTATTTATGTATGTATTGTATGTGGTATTTTAGGGAACTCACTAAGCTTCGTGCTTATGATTTTTAGTTTATGCTTCAGGTACTTCTTGTTTCAAAGGGAAGAGCTCGAGATGATTGTAGAGCACACACCACTCCATTCCGCATTTTGTGATTTACTCTTATATTGATGATGTATCGATATAGTTTGATAACCTAGGTTTTATAAGAATGATATGGTTTGATATCTTATTAACCTAGGAATGAAAAAGTTTATGGTCTTATTTTTAGTATGTTACATTCAATTTTGATGAATTTGGTAATTTCTCATAACTTTTCATCTCCTTACACACCACAATAAAATAGTGCTTTTGAAAGGAAGAATCTTTCATCATGCGAAGCGGCAAGGACGATGCTCACATATGCGAATTTACCTAAATATTTTTAGGTAGAAGTAGTTTTGATAGCTTGTTTTACATAAAATCGTTCATTCCTTCATCATCATTTTAACATCACACCTTATGAAACGATTAAGAAAAAGGAAACCTAATGTGAAAATTTTCCATTTTTTTGGTTGCAGATGCTTCATAATGAATCTCAAAGATAATCTTTTTAAATTTCAAACGGAAGTTAAGGAAAGTATTTTCTTGGGATATTCACATAACTCTGTCTCATATAAGGTGTTGAACAACTGATCACGGAAAGGTGAAGAAACATTTAATCTCACATTTGACGATTACTATGTCAACAGAATTGAACAAGAATTTTCAAAGAATCCCATTCTTTCTAAAAATAATGAGGAATCTGAGCAGATGCTTACTTTCGATGTTGATCTTGATTTAATATGTGGTATACCTGATAATGCAATTGATGTTGAGATCAATATAAAAGGTAATCAAGGGGGAGCTATCGACTTCGCAAGATGGTGTTGTTGGATTTTGTGTCTAAGCCCATAACTATAATTGGGATGTACTTGACCCGATTGTAGCATGGTCCTTTTGGGTTGCCTTCACCAGTGCAATTTGATAGGATGGACTTTTGAGAATAAGGTTATTTATAATTTATTAATATATTGCAAGTATAAAATATTAATATGAAATCATGTTATTTAATTAGTATTGATAAAGAGTTAATTTGGAATTAATTTTGTGACCAAAAGAGACTAATTAAATATATGGGGATTGATTATGTAAATCAATGATTCTTATAGTGTAGACTACTGATCAATGGTTATTTAGGATGGGCTAAACCAATGTGATATTCAATGGATAGTCCATAGAGGTTTTTAACCCATGGAGCCTAAGTAATATGAATGGTCATTAGGGTTTGCAAAGATGTAACCCTAGCACTATAAATAGAACCCCTCATGACCCTAAATGAGTTGCCCCATTCATTCTATGAGAGTGATATTTATTTTGTGTCAAGTTAGTTATTCTCTCAAGCCACCTTTTGCATATGGGTGTTTTTCAACCATTAGAGGCATCACACTTGGGGTGCTCAAGCTTTCAAAGGTCAAGAACTACAAGTCCTTCTAAGAGCTAAGTCATCTAACTAGTTGTATTGTTCATTTGACAATTTGTATGCTAGTTAAGATGTATGCTTTGGAAAAATGAAATTATGAATGTATAATTGGAGAAAACATAAATCCAAAGCATTTAGGGTTGCATGTGCACCATAGGAGTATTATAGTGCTGAAAACCCAATAGTGGTATCTGAGCCTAGGATTGTTTTCTATTATATTTGATGCTTGCTAATTTTTCAAAGATGAAAAGTTGATTTTTTTGGCCTCTGACTGGTGAACTCGTCCAGTCCATGAACTGGCTCAACGATTCCACTCAGTAAAAGGGCAACTTGACAAGTCTTGTTCATGTACTCGTCAAGTAGATGGCTTTGTTTGCAAAATTTCGGGTTTCTTGGCCTGGATTGGATTGGGAACACTACCACAAACTGTTTTTGATCATTAAAATGTTTGTTTTTCTTATTTGGCAGTGCTTGTACTCATCAAATCACAAGATAATTGTCAAAGGGTTAAGAAAATTGTTGATTTATGTGATAAACAAAGTTGCTTGCAACTTGTTGACTTGATATTATCTTGTTTATGAGTTTAGTTAGATCAATCTTAAATTATATGATACTTTTAGTTATTAAAATGTTGATCTTAATGACTTTAATGACCACTAGAACTTGTCCTCAATTATGGAAAATGAAAAGTCCCATTCATTAAAATAATGTTAAACTCATAAGTTATGAATTCCAAGAGTCGTCAAAAGATAATTGTCAAAATTCTTATGATAGTTGTTAGATTATATGTTAAGTTAATTACTTGTGTCATTTGATTTGAAACTATTTTGTATTATGAGTTAGTTTTAATCATGATTAAAAACATTTAAGTGATAATTCTTCCTTTCTAGAATTGATCTAAATGTTCTTTAGTGAGTTCCATAACTTGTCCTCAAGTTATGGAACATGAGAAGTCTTATCATAAATGTTTTAATAAACTCCATAACTTTTCCTCAAGTTATGGAAAATCAAGAGTGTTTTCAAAAAACCCAACATTAACTCATAAGTTATGGATATGAAGAGTTTTGACATGTTTGAAAACTTGCCCTCAAGTTTTGGAATTTATAAAGCCTCACTAATGAAACTTTAATTCCAAACCCTAGAGTTTTAGAAGTAAAAACTCAACCCTTATACTATTATAATATTAAAAGTTAATAGTTATATATATATATATATATATATATATATATATATATATATGTATATATATATATATATATATATATATATGTATGTATAAGACAAGTTAGTCTTACCATTACTAGGCCTCATTCACGAAGTCGGCCTATAAGGGGAGTATAAGGTTATTGCCTATAAAATGGTGGTTTAATTGGTGTCCACTCTTACCCACCGCTTCTTTGACTGGTGGAGGGTCATTAGCCGAACAGGTAGGATATGACGATAATTCTCCCTTATTAAAAGTATAATGAGAATACCAAGTAACTAAACACTTATAAATTTCCAATCATAGTTATGTAGGAAAAATGTGAATTTGGTGCTAACCCATTAAATTGCAATTTGCACCTTGTTAAATTGTTAGTGAAGCATGTATGGTTAACCAGCACACTAATTTGGGACATATAAAGTGTGGAAAATGGTAGCTTGATCTTAATCATAGATAAATGGAGCATGTGTGGTTAACCATCACAATAATTAGGTGATATGTAACATTGGGTGTACCAAGCTAATTTGGATGGTTATTCACACCTTGTTTGTGATCCTCGACATCCCAGTCACAAATTTAAAGGGCACAATCGAGAGTTAAACATGCCATTGAAAAGTTCTATCAATCTCAACGAATGTAGGAATTTCAATCCAATTAAAACTTAATAACCTATTTCATTTTTCATGGTGGAAATTGGTAAATCATCATTTACCTACCTTCAAATATTTTCAATTGGATTACGACATCCCTCTTCGCAATTGTAAAATATTGTGTTGGGTCCTAACCTTAATATTTCATTTTGGGTGTTATATTAAGGACTTAAATAAACTAACTAGAATTTGTCCCTTTATAGATGTCTAGTTCAGACAACTACGGTCTTCCCGAATATGTTGGAAAAGGCTTTTCACATGAAGATGATATTCCACAATATCATACTTTACTTCCTCCACCTTATCCAATTAGTCTCCCTAACCCACAAGTTCAAAGACTTGAAAAGTTCACTCAAGCCCTATTGTAGAACAAACATGAAGATGGAAGATCTGTGTGTGAACATGTCTTGGAAATGAAGTCACACATTGACAGGTTGGGAATGTTAGGAGTTGATGTCTCAAAGAAGATGGCTGTTGAGTTGGTTCTTAAGTCACTTCCCGAGTTATGTAGTTAGTTTGTTAAACAATACTATATGACAGACCGCAACATAACCCTTATTGATCTTACATATTCGCTAATTTCTATTGAGTCAACAATGATTTGGCGCACTGGTAATGCAAAGTTGATTGGAAGAACTACTTCTCAAACTTCCATGGACAATGACAATAGAAATATTGGAAGTCCAGAAAAGATTTCTCTTTCCAAGAGAAAGGTAAAGGCTATGTCTAAGATTTTCTCGTGCACCATTCCCGAAGAGTCCATATGCTTCTATTGCCAAGAGAAGGGGCATTGGTTTCGAAGTTGTCGTATCTATATGAAAGATCATAAGGATGGTAAAGTCAAAAAGTTTGACTCTGCTTCAGGTAAGTCGTCTATCTAACTCTATTAAGTTCCTAATCGTATAATTCTTAATACATGATGTGATAAGATTACATTATGACATTTTGTAAGATAAAAGGAAGCTTAAAGGAAAGGCATGCATAGTCTTATCGCTAATAGATGGATTTCGATCGGATGGTTCGATGATTGGGTTTTTTACCTACTACTTAAGAGTAATTATAGATTGCTTGGAAATTTGTAAAAACATAGTTGTCATTTGTAGTTCTATACTAAGGAAAAGGTTTTCCGCAATTATATAAATAAAGAAATTTTTTTTAGTTTATCTTATTTTTATTCCCTTGCAATGGCATATGTGAAAATTGATGTTTGTATTTTTTAGCAATATGGATTTGATTCTTTCGTTTATGGTAGTGTCTAATTTTACCAAATAAGGAAAGATTCTCATCACCTAAGTTTCAGTTGGATAGAAACTTGGAATCATGCAACTTGTATTGTGTGGTGAATGAGAACTTCATTTTTAGGAAACTAAGACTAATTCCTTATTCACATACATAGGTGAGATAAGGAAGGACTAGGGGATTGGGTACACTTAGTTGTGTGCTTGTTAGGTCCACCACAAAGAATGGTAAGACTATTCGTTATGGTTTAGTAAAGTTAGTAAATATGGTTATTCTTACAAGATTAAGTATAATTCTGAGTCATTGAAAAGTCCCAACGTATAGCAGAACAGATAAGAAGAATCAAAGTCGAAAGAAAGATAAAAGTTTCTCCAATTTGAAAATATAGGAGAGTACTTCAGTATCGTGTTTTATGGTGATCTTAATGATTATGAAAACCATATCATGATTTGATCCTCTAAGGATTCCTTAATGCAGTTGTTTGGCTAAGCAGAGGAATCAAGAAATGTTGAAATGCTTAAATCAATTAAGATGAATCATACTTCGTTCCAAAATCAAATCTTAGATTCAGACTCCAAGATTGTATATTGTGATAACCTGAAACTTTCACCCTGTACAATTGATCCGTTAATCAATATTGTACAATTGATCCATTAATCAATATTAAACACGAATTTATCATCTTTTATGGGAATTGTGGGACCATATGAATGCTTTAGGCTTAGTATAACCTAAATATGAGTCTTAAGAAGGGTTAGAAAGTGTGTAGCATCTCAAAATCGAGCCAATCACACCAAAGAAGGTGTGTGCGGCCGCACACCCAAGTGTACGGCCAGCCAACCGCACACCCAGCTGCACATACTCCCCTAGCCACACACCCTACCCTATATATAGTAGAGGAACCCCTTTCATTCACTTTTTCTTCTTTGGCTGCACATTACTCTCTCTCGCTACTTTCTCTCTCTAAAAGTCTCATCCAAGAACATTGTAAGGACCTCAAAAACGTGAAGAACTCCATCATTTGTCTTGTTATACAGGTAAAACCGTTAAATCTATGCCTAAAACTATGCATGTTCATTGTGTTCCTCGTCCTTTGAAGGAGTGCGACCGCACACACTCAAATACCCTCCAATGTGAGAGTTAGGCCCCTATATTCGAATTAAGACTTGGTTTCGAACTTGAAACACCACAAAAATTGACATTTTGGGCTAAAAGAAGGAGTGTACGGCCGCACATTCCTCTGTACGGCCACACACACCCTCTGTACGACCACACACTTCTGTGTGCAGCCACACACACCCTGGCCGCACACTCGCCATTATGGCCGGGCACCCACTCTAATGCTCATATTTGGCCTTAAACTATTACAATCACTAAGTATGGGGCATAGGGCACTTAGTTCTAGTGATTCCAAGTCTTTAGGGTGGTTTTCCATCATGCTTTGTCATGAAATACTCAATATAATGCATATATGTGCAATATATGTCAATAGGGTCCACTCGCGTACAAAACATCGGTTGACACTCGGCGCTCATAACCAATCGAACATTCCGATCCTACGATAAGTTGTGAGTTGATACCCCTACACTTTTCCGATTTTTTCATGTTTTCAGGGCGCAGGGGAGGGGGGGGGGGGGGAATACAAGCTCAACATAAAAGGTTTTCATAACTTACAAACTGATGCAATTACAACGATTTTCTATCAAACATTTACATACAATTATCCCTTTTGTAATATGCGGAGCATAAGGGATGTTTTCTAATCATAATTGCATAGTTTTCAAAACCATACACGAACGTAACAACCATTCAAAGTATACTAGGTATAGTTTGGGATTTCATTACCAGTCTTATAGATTCAAACTTCATGCAAAGTCAAACATATAAACTATGTCAAATTTAGTTTATCCATTACTACGAATACAAAACTAGAGTATCATGCTGAATAATTATTTTATGTATAATTATTTATACTCTACACCATTACAAACGATTTCGAACTCGAGAACAACCGAACAAACACGTAAACTATTTAATACATGATTGTGAGACTACCTTCGTTTTGCCCCTCAGGGTACCAATAAATCCTCAGTGGTAGTATAACAAGAGTCCCTGGAGGGAGAACGTGAAATTTGTGGATAGATCTATTTGGGACCGAAAATCCCACACCTAAACTGTTAGCTACAGTAAAGTGGGCACTCCTGGGGTGACAAATTTTGTAAACGTACGACGCCTGAAGAACGTCAAGGAGGTCACAGGTCAAATTAGCATGGTTATACGACTCAAAATAAGTATAAACTAATCAATGTTTATGGGATTTCTTTCTTCTATAGTTTTATTTTAAGTAATGAAACCACTTATCTACTTACTGGAGGGTATTCCAGGGACTAAATCTATAGTTTTATTTTAAGTTATAAAACTACTATACATACTGGCGGTAACCAGGGTTTCCGAACTATCATACATTACATACTGGTGGTAGCCAGGGTTTTCAAACAGAACGTACTTTTCCTAGAGAAACCAACAAATATGTTATAAAATATTGGATTTTCTTGGTAAGCATGCATACATAATTCAGAACTCGGTAACAACGGTTTTCGATACAAAATATATTTACTTATAATGGAAACAAACTATTTACACAAACTTAGTGACTAGTTTTCAATACAAAAACATGCATATGAACTCACCAGCTTTATGCTGATACGTTTTCAAAACTACTTTTATTCTCAGGGCAACGATAGACTGGTACCTCACTGGCTTTTGGAGAAGACAGAGCATTTTTGGAGTCTCGTCTTTATCTTTTGTTATATAATGTCATGTACAAACTATGTTTTCAAACAGATGTAAATATTCATATTGTAATGTAATGGTTGTGTTTACTTTGATTGCTATGATACGATTATTGTGATACTACGTATGACGTCGCCGCCCCCGGATGTTTCCGATGTTGTTTTTCTGACAGTTCGGAGGTGTGACATATTGGTATCAGAATCTTACATGGCATACAACTATAAAAACTAAGGGGCCGAAGTGCTTTGAACTAAAAGTATACTTTAAAAATATAATTATTTCTACTCCAAGTATACAAGTATACCTACATACTAGAAACCGTATCGTGAAAAGAACCAAACAAAAGTATTTGGATGTTGAACACTGTGGTTAAACCTGGGCAGTTATGTAATCATGTCTAGGTTCAATATAGCCTGATCAACTATGTTCATTCGAGGCATGACCAACATGTGCTTGGGAGTGACTGTGGTGTTGCAACAGGCCTAAAACTTACCAAATATTTCTACCAAAAGAAATCGATAGAACAAAACCTTCAACATAAAATACTATAGGAGTATTTTAATCAACGTAGGATAGATTGTAGAAATTCATTCCAAGTGTTTCTACTCATTCTTTCCTAGCTATAGTTTACTTGCTTTAGTAACTCCTTCCTATTTATCGCTTAATAGAACACTTTATCTATCAAACAGAGATACATCTTGTTTCATATCTCTTGATTTAGTTTAGTGAACTTACCATCCTCTCCTTCCTAATCATTTTAGAACGAGATGCCTCCAAAGAAAAGAACCAGGTTAAAAACAACAATCCTCCTCCAGCACCTCCCTAGTTCGATCCCGCTATGTTCCAGGAAGCTGTTACTGCTGATGTGGCTGCCGCAATGTCACAGATGAACCCCGACAGTTCTAGCGGGCCAAGAGGTGGTACCCATCCCCAAAATCAGGAAGGTGGTCAGGGAGACCATAAGGAGTGTTCCTATAAAGACTTGATGAACACAAAACCCACATCTTTCAACGACAATGGAGGTGTCATTGCTTTAACTCGATGGTTTGAGAAGATCGAGTCTATTTTTGAAATTTGTTCCTGTTCGGAAGCCAAAAAGGTGAAATATGTCGCCTGCACTTTCACCAACAGAGCATTGACCTGGTGGAATAGTCAGGTCAAATCCCTAACCCTACTAGTGGCAAATGCTATGGGTTGGGAGAGCTTGAAAGAGCTCATGCTTGCTGAGTACTACCCGCGGGGCGAAATGTAGAACCTGGAGCACGAACTCTGGAACCTAAAGATGAAGGGTGCTAATATTGCTGCCCACACTTCTAGGTTTGAAGAACTAGCACTTCTTTGCCCTAGAGTGGTCACCCCGGAAAGCAAGAAGATAGAGAGATACATTTGGGTATTAATGCCCC
Source organism: Lactuca saligna (assembly GCF_052625555.1). Lineage (NCBI taxonomy): Eukaryota > Viridiplantae > Streptophyta > Magnoliopsida > Asterales > Asteraceae > Lactuca > Lactuca saligna. Next base: position 202,913,535 of record NC_136424.1, on the reverse strand, counting down.
CAACTCAAGGGAATGTATTGGCTGCACGGCCAAACACTTTTGATAGCGCCAAGTGCCTGGCGCAGACTCTCATAAATCAACGCGTTAATCTTGATGAAGTAATAGCTGCTCCCGAATCAACAAAAGAAAGTGGCAAGAAAAGAAAATTTTGGAAGCAGCGAAAGGGCCAGTCTTTGCATGAGTCTTCCAAGAAACAACATACGGTGGCAGTCCACGCTGCCACTACTCCTGCTGCTGCCCCTGCAACTCAAGCCCCTACTAGTGGATGTACTGGTACCCTCCTTTGGTGCAACAAGTGCAATTATTATCACCATATTCCTGACCCATGTCGAGATATACTCTGCAACAACTGTGGCAAGAAGGGTCACATTGCCCAAAACTGCAGAACACCAGCCCAACCAACCAATCAGGCGTTTGGAGCAGGTGTCGGTCAGGCCTATTATGGTTGTGGCGAGGCTGGGCACTACAAGAGAATTTGCCCAAAGGCAGCAACAATTGGCAATACTAGGAGAGTCCTAGCAATGGGGCAAGAGGAAGCAATTGTTGATCCTACTGTTGTCACAGGTACGTTCCTCCTCGAAAACTCTTATGCATGCATTCTTTTCGATTCTGGTGCAGAGAGAATCATTCTCAATCATGCATTCAAGCATCTTCTCAAACATAAACCTCAATCCTTAACCGAAACATTTACTATCAAAATGGCTAACAATAAGAAGGAGAGCACTAAGGCTATATTTTGTGGTTGTACCCTTATCCTAAATGATTATTCCTTTTCTATCGATCTTATGTCAATTTCCATAATGACCTTCGATGTCATCATGGCATGGATTGGTTGAGCTCCAATCGTGATGATATCCTTTGTTTCGAAAAAGCTATCCGTCTCAATCTCCTCTTTGGCGAAGCCCTCATGATCTATGATGATAAACTTAGCTCCAGCCTCCGAATTATTTCATGCATCAAAGCCGAAAAACTTCTACGAAAGGAGTTTTGTGCATTCCTAGCCCATGTTGTAAATGAGAAACAGGAGGTTAAAGATCTCGAGAGCATCCCCGAAGTCAGCAACTTTCCTGATGTCTTTCCCGAAGAGCTTCCGGGAATTCCTCCTGTGAGTCAAGTCGAGTTTCGCATCAACTTAATCCCCGGAGGTACCCCCGTAGCTAAGTCCCCATATCGCCTAACGCTAGCAGAAATGCAAGAGTTGTCCAACCATCTCAATGAGCTGCTCAACAAAGGATTCATCAGACCGAGTTCCTCACCCAGGGGAGCCCCGGTTTTATTTGTGAAAAAAGAAGGATGGATCTTTTCGGATGTGCATTGACTACTGCGAACTGTATAAACTCACCATCAAAAACCGAAATCCTCTTCCTCGGATCGATGACCACTTCGGCCAACTTCAAGGAGCCAACTATTTCTCCAAGATAGACCTCAGATTAGGGTAGAATTAGCTACGAGTCCACGAGGGTGATGTTCCCAAGACAACATTCCAGACTCGATATGGCCAATACGAATTCGTGGTAATGCCCTTCGGTCTAACCAACGCACCGGCAGTGTTCATGGACCTGATGAACCGGGTGTGTCGTCCCTTCCTAGACAAGTTTGTTATCGTGTTCATTGACGATATACTTCTTTATTCTAGAAGCGAGGAAGATCACAAACAACACTTGAGATTAGTGTTGGCAACTCTAAGAACATAAAAGCTATACGTGAAATTCTCCAAGTGTGAATTCTGGATTCGGAAAGTAAATTTCTTGGGTCACGTGGTAAGTGAGGAAGGAATACACGTAGATCCATCCAAAATTAAATCTATAGAGAATTGGTCAGCACCGAAGACACCCAAAGAAATCCTTCAATTCTTGGGTCTTGCTGGCTATTATCGTAGATTCATCCAGAATTTCTCTAGAATTGCCAAACCCCTGACCACTCTGACACAGAAAGGTGTACCCTTTTGTTGGAGTGAAAAGCAAGACACTGCATTCCAAACATTGAAGCAAGCCTTGTGCAGCGCACCTATCCTGTCTCTGCCCGAAGGGACGGAGGACTTCGTTGTCTACTGCGATGCATCCAACCAGGGCATAGGCTATGTGCTTATGCAACAAGTAAAGGTTATTGCTTATGCCTCGAGACAATTGAAAGAACAAGAAATCAAATATACAACTCACGACCTGGAATTGGGAGCAACTGTCTTCGCATTAAAGATTTGGAGACATTATCTCTACGGAACAAGGTGCATGATCTTCACTGACCATAAAAGCCTACAACACATCTTCGACCAAAAAGACTTCAACATGAGACAATGGAGATGGGTAGAACTACTTTGTGATTGTGTGAAATACGATAACATCCCGATAAGACCAATGTGGTAGCAGATGCCCTTAACCGAAAAGAGTACTCAGGTTGTAGTGTGAAAGCACTTACCATGACCATCCATTCCCATCTACCTACACAAATTATAGAAGCTCAGTTGGAATCCCTGAAACCAGAGAACATGTCGGAGGAATCCTTGATAGGAATGGAAAAGAACATAGAGATCAAGGGAGACGGAGTCTACTATTTCATGGAACGGATCTGGACCCCACAGTTCGGTGGTTACAGAGGGGTCTTCATGAACGAAGCTCACAAGACTAAAGACTCCATCTACCCAGGATCAGATAAGATGTACCTTGATCTCATGAAGTTATATTGGTGGCCAAACATGAAAGCCGAGATCGCTACCTTCGTCGGAAAGTGTCTGACTTATGCCTAGGTGAAGGTCAAATATCAGAAGCCCTCATGTTTGCTTCATCAGCCGAAAATACCTGAATGGAAGTGGGAGAGGATGACCATGGATTTCATTACCAAATTACCAAGATATCCGAGTGGGTATGACACCATTTGGGTAATAGTCGACCGAGTGACGAAATTCGCTCACTTCCTACCAATCAAAGAAACTTTCAATATGGAAAGACTCACACGAATCAACATGCAAGAGATAGTCCGACTGCACAGAGTGCCCGTATCTATCATCTTCGATCGTGACAACAGGTTCACATCGAGATTTTGGTAGTCCCTATAGAAAGCTCTTGGAACTAAGCTGGATATGAGTACAGCTTATCATCCTCAGGCAGATGGACAGAGTGAGAGAACCATCCAAACCTTAGAAGACATGTTGAGAGCATATGTCATCGACTTTGGTAAATCGTGGGATACCCATTTTCCCTTGGTGGAATTCTCCTACAACAATTGTTATCATACTAGTATCAAGGTTGCGCCTTTCAAAACCCTCTATGGAAACAAGTACAGATCCTCTCTGTGCTGTGCTGAGGTGGGCGACACGCAGCTAGCCAAGGGGCAAGTCCCGGATAGCACTCTCAATGGTCCAGAAATCATCCTCGAAACCACTGAAAAGATCATACAAATCCGGGAACAACTAAAATCTTCACGAGATCGACAAAAGAGTTACGCCGATAAATGACGAAAACCCTTGGAATTCCAGGTCGGAGACCGTGTTCTGCTGAAGGGCTCGCCTTGGAAAGGCATGATACGCTTCAGAAAACATGGAAAGCTAAACCCTAGGTACATAGGACCATTCGAAATCCTTGCTAGGATTGGTCCCACAGCCTACAAACTTCATTTACTACATGAAATCAGTAGCATTCACCCTGTATTCCACGTTTCAAATATTAAGAAGTGTTTATCTAATGGAACCCTTGTGGTCCCTCTCGACGGAATTAAAATAAACGAAAACCTGAACTTCGTGGAAGAACCAATCGAAATCATGGACCGAGAGGTCAAAATAACGAAACAAAGTCGCATCCGGATAGTGAAGGTTCGTTGGAATGCCAAGGGGGACCTGAATTCACTTCGGAGTGTGAAGATTCAATGCAACAGAAGTACCCTCATCTTTTTCCAAATCCATGATTTGTATCCATATTCTTGAATTTCAGGACGAAATTCCCTCTAACGGGGGGATGATGTGACAACCCGAAACTTTCACCTTGTACAATTGATCCATAAATCAATATTAAACTCAAATTTATCATCTTTTAGTGGAATTGTGGGTCCATATGAGTGCTTTAGGCTTAGTATAACCTAAATATGAGTCTTAAGAAGGGTTAAAAAATGTGTAGCATCTCAAAATCGAGCGAATCAAACCAAAGAAGGTGTGTGCGGCCGCACACCCGAGTGTACGGCCAACCAGCCGCACACCCAGCCGCACACACTCCCCCAGCCACACACCCTACCCTATATATAGTAGAGGAACCCCGTTCATTCACTTTTTCTTCTTTGGCTGCACATTACTCTCTTTACTTTCTCTCTCTCTAAAAGTCTCATCCAAGAACACTCTAAGGACCTCAAAAACATGAATAACTCCATCATTTAGCTTGTTATACAGGTAAAACACTTAAATATAGGCCTAAAACTCTGCATGTTCATCGTGTTCCTCGTCCTTTGAAGGAGTGTGGCTGCACACCTTCATAAGGTGGCCGCACACACTCAAATACCCCTCTAAAGTGAGAGTTAGGCCCCTATATTCGAATTAAGACTTGGTTTGGAACTTGAAACACCTCAAAAATCGACATTTTGGGATCAAACAAGGAGTGTACGGCCGCACACTCCTGTGCACGACAACACACAACCTCTGTACAGCCACACACTCCTATGTGCAGCTGCACACACCCTGGTCGAACACTCACCTTTATGGCCATACACCCACACTAATGCTCATATTTGGCCTTAAAGTTGTAGGATCACTAAGTATGGGGCATAGAGCACTTAGTTTTAGTGATTCCAAGTCTTTAAGGTGGTTTTCCATCATGGTTTGTCATGAAATACTCCATCTAATGCATATATGTGCAATATATGTCAATAGGGTCCACTTACGTACAAAACATCTGTTGACACTCGACGCTCATAACCAATTGAACATTTGGATCCTATGATAAATTGTGAGTGCATAACACGAGGACAAGTTCAAGCTAGGAATGAGGTTCTAAATGCTCATCAAGAATATTTTATGTTTAACATTTTTTTTTCAAAATTCGAACCAAAAAGAATCAAGTATGCATTTGAACATTCATATTGGGTTGTTACAATGCAATCTAAGTTGGCTGAATTCGAAAGAAACAAACCTTGGAGGTTAATTCCCAAACCTGATAATGTTTCGATTGTTGGTCTTAAATGGGTTTTTAAAAATAAAATAGACAAAGAAGGAAAACTGGTTCGCAACAAAGCTAGAGTAGTCTTAAAAGGTTATTCTAAACAAGAGTGAATTGATCACGAAAAATGTTTGCCACTGTCGTAAGATTTGAGGATGTATGAATTTTCCTTGCTTATGCAGCTCACAAGAATTTTCACATCTACTAGATGGATGTTAAATGCACATTTCTCAACATGTTTCTTGAAGAGAAGGTCTATTTTGAACAACCACTTGGATTCGTAAACGATAACTATCTTGATCATTGTTAGATCATTGATAAAGTTGTTTATGAGTTAAAACACACACCTTGTGCTTGTTATGCTACACAATCCATTTTTTTTAAATCACTAAATCTAAGCAAGGATCGGTTGATCCCACTTTATATCGAATGAAAGTAGAGGATCATCTAACACTCATTCCAATTTATGTCAATGACATTATTTTTTATTCTACCAACCCTTCGTTGTCAAAGGAATTTGTAGAGGTGATGAAGAACCAATTTGAAATGAGTATGATGGGAAAAATCAATTATTTATTGGGATTGAACATTCATCAAAGAAAGGAAGGAGTTTTTATCAATAAATAAAACTTACACAAAACTTGTTTAAATGCTTCGGAATGACGATTTGCTCAAAAGCAAAGGTTCCTATGGCAGTTGAAACTCGCTTAAGTCCTTCGTTAGATAATATTTCTATTGATCTAAAAACATATCAAATCATGATCAGTTCATTATTATACATGACAACAAGTCGACATGATATCATGTTTTCGGTTTGTAATTGTGTTAGGTACCAAGCAAATCATATGGAACCCCATCTTAAAGCGGTGAAGAGTATGTTTCGTTATCTTCATGGCACTTTGACTCATAGATTATGGTATCCATCAAACACAAGATTCTTTATTCAATCTTACTCAAACGTTGATCTAAATGGTGGTCAATTAGATCAAAAAAGCATTACAGACAGATGTCAATTCTTAGATGGGAAGCTTGTGAGTTGGCAATCGAAAAAACAGACTTGTGTGTCGATATCCACAACTGAAGCTGAATACACTGTCGATGCAACCTGTACTTCCCAAGTAATCTGGATTCAAAGTCAATTACATGACTATGAGATAAATATGAAGAAAATCCCACTATATTTTTATTCTCAAAGTGCAATTTTCATGTGTCATAATCCAATTCAGCAGTCAAAAACTAAGCATATTGCACTTCGATACCACATCATAAAGGATCATGTTGGAGATGGGAATATTGAAATTCATTTTGTTAAAACAATACACTAACTTGTTGACATAATTACAAAACCTTTAGATGAAAAATCATTTTTAAGAAATTTAAATGGGTTGGGAATAAGGGAAGCTTGTTATGTTCCTAATTCTAACTGAGTTTTCTTGACTTTGATTTTCAAAATTTGTAGACTAACATTCCTTAATTGCCAACATTTCATTGTGAGTTTATTTTTCATATTCAACACTTCTACCTGCTTCGCTTTGGACATTAGCTTTGATTCATTCAAAAATTGTTGACATCTAGCGAATGGGAAGTGTTAAAAAATGGGAAGTGTTTCACTGGGAAGCCTATGGAAAATGTTAAGCATACATTTCTGGGAAGCATATGTTTCTAAGAAGTATATTTTTATTGGAAGCCTGGTCTTTTGAGAAACTATACAACATGGGAAGCGTTGGTTCTCTTGTCAAAAATTCGTTATCAATAACGAATGACCAATGCCAATGATATCCTTATTTTTTTGTAATTTCTTTCTAAAAATTAAAAATTCCAAAAAGATTTTCTTTATTGTTGTCTTTTCTTTATAAAATTTAAGAATGCAAAAAGATTTTTGTTATGTTTTAAATTTTATTTTCAAAAATCAAAAAATAAAAAATATTTTCCTTATTTTTACTGAGATTGTGAGGATCATTATTACAATGTGTTGCTTTTTAGCATGCGAAAGGCAAATCTCTATAGGGAACTGGTACGATTCGAAAGTCTTGTATGGGTTAAGTGTCCCTAGAAGCATACGCAACATGTTGTCTATAAGCCTCAATGACTCATTGTGTACGAAGCCTTATTGAATTTTTTCTTATGAAAAGTTCTTCCCAATAGGCTATATTTACAATAGTCCTAGAGCTACCTTTCTCTTCTCATTTTGAGTTAAGTGATAACTACAAGTTCCTATTATTCAAAGAGGTATGATGATTCTTCACATTTATTTTTTCACGCTAAATTTCTAACACTCGCGCACACAATGATGCATGCCAAAATCTCATTTCTATTTCTTTTGTGTGATCTTCATGAAATGTACTAATCCCAAGTCATTTGTTCCCAATTGATCCATATCTTTATTTTTTTAAGAAATGAGATTTACGTATGAAGATTAGTGTTACTCCTTCGTTACTTAAATTTTTTTCAAATCTTGTTCTTGGCTATACTAGTCATACAAATTTTTTCGTATAACGATTTGCACTTATGTAAAGTTGTGAATTTGTATGAAAATGAAGCCACCCATGTTGTCTTTGATATCATAATGTCCAAAATTTTCCCAGGAAACCACACAAGCAATTCAAGATCTCTCTTGATGACGAATGAAGAGTATCTTTGCCTAGGATCTATTTGGTTTTATATCAAAGTTTCTTTGATATCACAATGTCAAAAAGTTTCTTAATTTTATTCAATCTTAAGTTTTGGGAATGACAAAGTATTCGTTAGATGGGATGTTCCAGTATTATCTCGTGGATCGAGAAAAAAGTGCTCATTACTTTTACATGTGGTTGTTCAGGGCAATGACAGTTCACTAACCTCTTATACATGTGGCATTGTCTAATTGGATCGATGTTTGAATTTGAATTTGATGTCAGTTATTTAAGGACAACGTGATCATTTAGTTTTCCTTTTTCATATTCTCGTCATTCATGCGAAAACCCTAAATTCACTTTGCAATCAAGTCTCAAATTCTCTCTCAATCATTCATCATGTCTATCAGAAACACAATTGTTGATCATTTCAACACCATTGATGAAGAAATTTCTCAACCAAACCTGAAGATTCAGAGTAATAATCTTTAGTTCAATCTACTAGTTACGGATTATCCTAACGAGTTACATATGCTTGTTCAAGTGATGAATGATTCAATTCTTACTCATGTGTTAACACTTTATTTGGTATCCTGATGTAGTGTCCCTTTCTTGCTGCTTCAACTATTGTGCAGAACGGAACCACTGAAATAGTCAAATTCCAGATGGAATCGAATAGAAGCAAATGGTTGAACAAGAAACAATTTTCCAAAATCCACAAATTAATGTTTCAAGGCCAAGTCGATGAGGTTAGAAGTGAACAAGTTCTTCATATGCTTTAATGAAATGGGGCCTCAATCATCACTTTCGATTGTTAGCCATTTCAAGATGTCAAATATACATGGGGTATGGAGTATCTTCTTAGGAATTACTTTTTGTTGCGTAATAGGTCGGAGTTTTGGTTTGGACAAGGCCAAACTCAAATTTCACTTGGTTATGGCTAGATTATACTATGGAGTCAATGTGGATTATGCATCATTATTATGTGTTGAGTTTGGTTCTTCTATTTCTCATTTGAAGGAGACCATGGAGATATCTACTGCCTGATTATGGATTTTAATTCTCCATGAAGTTTATAGTCAAGCAGGTATTCTAATACATAATGATGATGAAGCTGCTAATTTCCCTTAATAGCATATTCCCAAGCTTTTTCTTGATGATTCGATTATTTTCCCTATTGTTGGTTGAATCACGGATTCAAGTACAAATCCTTTATGGATTCAATACCCATCAGTGTTCTTCCTAAGAAGGTTATGTTTAAAGATGCAGAAGAATCTTCTAAACAAACTCAAGCTACAAAGAAGAAGAGGCCAACTGTGAAGCCTAAATCAATTAAGGAATATGTATTTAAGAAGACAATGTTTGAGATGTTAGGAAATGGGTTCTTAAAAAGAATCCAAAGTATGTTTCTGAGAAATCTACAAGTGTTGGTTCTGAGAAGCCTAAAAAGATACGGTTAAAGGTGACAAAATGAGGTGTTATGATCAAAGGTGTTTCTACTCTCGAGTCTCCGAACACAAAGAAGAGAAAAGCATTAGACATTGTAGCAATTGAATAAATTTTAGCCTTCTCCTGTTGAAACCCTAATGATGAATATTATGATTGAAACAGATTATGATAGCGAAGCCACATAAGATGTTGTGTAGTGTTCATTTCATGTTTCACCCAGAAACGATACCTCTGTCAAATGAAATTTGCAGGAGACAAGTAATCTTGATGTCAACGTGAACATATCTGATATGGACATAAACATCGATTCTACTGAACAAATCCTACATCAATCCCTAGGAATACTCAAGTCACAACACCCGAAGCTAATATTACCAAGTCCAATACGGAGGATGGTATTACTTCGAACATCATTGAGAACATATTTACTCCCCCCAATAGACGTGGGTGTAATTGAACCACATAAGTACGTATGAACAAGTTGTAGTTGTTTTGAAGCTAAAAAATCCTATTGATTCGGGAATGGAATTTAGGTATGTTTGAAAAAAAACATACCCTTACTTAGTTTAGATGTTCAATATTGGGGACTCTGGTTGGCATATTCGTTTAGGAAAACTTCTTTAAGGGGAGAATGTTAACATAACTAACTCTAGAATGTCATATCCAAGTTGGTTCATATTTTGTTGCTACAACATAAGCCCATATACCGGTTATTGAAGGTGTTTTATGTAACCGATTAGGGGATCGTTTAACGCTTGAGAAGAATGAATATGAGTAAGAAGTTGGAGTTTGGGGGAGGTGGAGGAGGAGGAGGAAGGTTGTTGTTGTCATTCAATATCTATAAGATGAAACAGTTTAGTAAGTTTGAATTCCTTTTTAAAAGCTTATAAACCCTAAATGTATTAACAAGGCCAGGACCATATTTGGTTTTGTGATGTGTAAAGCACACAACAGAGTTATTTAGTTAGGCAATGCACTTTGTTAATTCTGGATTGTGGTCATCTTGATTCAATGATGTGGATGCAACAGAACATTGAATAGATAGTGAATCAACCATGCAAAATCGCTAGAAAAATAATCCTTATGTTGACGTGCCGATGAACTACACATTCTCCATCAATAAAATAATTTCACGAGTGAGATGTCATATTAACTTATAGTTTCTCAATAACGTGCCGACTATCCATAGACGCTACATTATCAAAATATAAAACATATGTGTGTTTTCATGGGTAACACATGACTCACCTTTTTTTTATACAAAACGAAAAATTTGTTTTATGACTTGTTTAATAGTTTTAATCTTGAAATAAAATCTAATTGAACCTTGTCGTTAAATCCATCCAAAAAAAACAAAGAGGCGAGGGTGGTATTCAATGATTCTTTTAAAAACAGACCTCATTCGGAATCATAGAGTCCTAATTAAACCTTTCTTATTGTATTATAGTGGTTGACCCTAGTCTTTATTCATCGATAATCTTTTTCTTAAACATGTGATGACACAAGTTGTATGAATGTTATACATGTAATAATTATACCATATACTAAATTTAAATATTTTATGTTTATATTTCTACATTCTAATTTAATTCTCTTATTAAATAAAGTTCACAATAAATATTCATATTTTAAATTCAAGTTTAAATAATATTCTTATTTTAATTAATTAAATTATCAGATTTAAATTCGTATAAAATAATATTTCAAATTAATCTAAAATTCAAATGTTCAAATTTAAATTAAAACTATATTTTAATCAAGAGGTTATCATAAAATTTTCCAAAAATTAAAAAATAAATTATGAAAAACTTAACCATACGCATTGCGTTGACCTGACATGCGCCTAGTAGGTCGAAATCTTAGATTCCATTTTTTGATTTTTACCAAGTTGTTCAATTAACTAAAACCTAAGAGGCTCTGATACCACTCTTGAGTTTTATTCACATAAATACAATTTCTAAAGACAGTGTAAACAATCATAGATTTACCTAAGTCAACATGCACGTTAAGATCTAGGTTTTACTAGACATAAAAACGAATTTTAAAAGGTAAAAATAAAAAATAAGAATACTAACCTCTTTGTTCTTTTCTGAAGATCTTATCAATGTCAGCGATTTCAAATGATAAAGTATCCAAAATAGAATATCTCTAATGAAGTTACATCAACAAACACTAAAAGCCAATAAGGAATAACTATATATTAGGGTTTATGTGAAAATTCAAAAACTCAAGAGAGAGGAGTTATAATTTTCGCAGAGAGGGGAGAAAGAGAAGCCTTGGATGAAAGTTAGAGAGAAAAAGAGTGACCATGGTTTGAACCCTAGATATCTATTTATAAGTTGCAGTTAAATCCTTAATGGATTCAAACTTTTCAAGTTAATCTTTATGTAATTCAAAAATATTATATACCTATCTTGGAGATATAAAAACCATCCACCATAAGGCTTAGTTTGTGGAATATTCCAATTAATCTTCAAAAATTAATTAATATTCAAGTTCTCTAATTAATTAAAACTATTTAATTAATTATCAAAATAATTTATAATTAATCTGTTAATTACTTAACAATTTAAAATCTTATTTTCTTCTTTTCCTTTTAGCTTTTTGGGTCATGAGACCAACCAAAAATGACTCTTCTTTTATTAGAAATATTACGAAAACCGTTATTGATATTGGACACTCTATTTGTCACACCCCGAAAACCAAGGGCGGAAACGTCTCCGGGGTTGACTCCAAGTTGAGTATCAAATCTAATGTACATAGTAAGCAAAGTAAACAACCATTACATTACATATCAAAGTTTACATTTGTTCAAAAGTAAAGTTGTACGTTCGTAATACATAGTATATATAAACAAAAGTAGAGACAAGTCTTCTGTACGCTCCGTCTTCTCCAAAAGATTCGCTTGGTACCTGTCTAATGTTGACCTGAGAATACAAGCAGTTTGAAAATCAGCATAAAGCTGGTGAGTTCATAAGATGTTTTCTTTGTGAAAATGTACGAGTTTCCTTTAGTTTACCGAAAAGTTGTTATCCAAGAAAATCCCATATTTTCTTAAGAGAGAAGATTGATGGATTGTTAGGTTATACGGTTCTGATTGTTTAACTATTATCCCAGGAAAGTCCCATACTTTCCTTATTGTATATTACCAATTGTAAAAGATGTAATGTTATTCAGTTTGTTACTCTTTCCTGCATGTTGGTTTCTAATGTGAACGATGTTAAAGATGTAAAAGATGTAAACGTGATTAGGTAATGTTTTGTTTTCCCCAGGAAAGTCCCGTACTTTCCTAAAAGTAAATTTTTAGTTATTGAACTTCGACATACTGATTTATTTCCTTTCGTACCTATTGTATTAACTAGGTATTCTGATATCCTAATGTTAATATCTCGGAATATACTTTGATACACATCTTCATATTCGTGTTCTTATTCTTAAACATATTCTTGTACTTATTCGTGTTCGTATTCGAATTCGTTACTGTATTCGTTTCCCTATTCCTACTTCTATTACTATTCGTATTCGTATTCGTATTCGCAGTCGTTTTCGTATTCGTAGTCGTATTCGTCTACCTATGCCTACTCCTATTACAATTCGCAGTCGTATTCGTATTCGTTCTGTTCCAAATTATATTTTCGTTATCCATTCTGTTCCTAGTTATAAATGTGTTATTCGTTCTATTTTTAGTTGTAGTTTCGTTATTCGTTCTGTTTCTAATTATAGTTTCGTATTCGTTCTATTCCTAGTTATAGCTTCGTATTTGTATTCGTATTCGTATTCATAATTCGTTATAATTGGAAATTAGTATAAGTTATTTGTAGATTATGAAACACAGTTTAGATTAGATCACTTTATCAAGAAATCTATGACTAGTTTGAAAGCTAAATTCGTAATTCGAACTATTTGATAAACACAGTTATTGATATTAGAACATACAAAATGAAAACGATTAAACTGAAAACAATGAGTTTGAGTACAAGATTTCCTTGTACTTTTGCTTGTATTCCCCCCCTGAAAACAGTGAAAACAGTTGAAAAAGGGTTGGGGTATGAACTCACCGAACGAGAAATGTGGCGAATTCGGATGCTAAGTGTTGGTCTGGGGCTTGCAAACACACGAGGTTCCTAAGTATAATGTAAAGCTACACATTTGTATCTAATTAGGACTTTGGTTGGTTATTTGATAAGGACAATTGTTTCTAGTTGCGAAAACACCCCGATACAAGTGTATGGAGGGACCCGGGAGGCGTTTAGGGACACATATAGTTAGGATAATGAGTTGGGACATCAAAGGAACACTACTTAAGGAGTTTACGGCCACAAGACCCTCTACCCATGAGTTTACGGCCGTAAACTCATGGTGGGGTGAGTTAAGGGAAAAAATGACTTCAAATCACTTAAGGGAATTTTCTAGTTTTGGATTTAAAGGCTTGGAATGGATTTAAATCATCAAAATGATTAATTTATGGGAGTTTACGGCCTAGCATAGGCTCCTGGCCGTAAACTCCTTAATTCTCATGAAAATGTTGTTTAATGATGCTAAAACAAATCACATGTGATTGGTAAAATTGTTCCAAGGCCTTAGATGCATTTGTTTGAAGATTTGAAAGGGTTTTTGGAGTTTACGGCCATGGAGTATGTTCTATGGCCATAAACTCTCATAAATGGGATTTTGTTATGTTTAAAGCCCTAAAACTATTTTTGGTTGGTCCTTTGATTTATTCCAAGGCTTTTGGTGGTGTTGGATGGCTTTCTAACACCTTAGAATTGAATTTATACCCTATTTATATGATTTTCGGCCCAAGCACATGCCTTGGCGGTAAACTCACACAAACCCTTCAAAAATGATGTTTCAAGTGTCCAAATGTTAATACCAATATTCTATAATTCATATCTAGGCCTTGTTTGTGATTTGGAAGGGTTTAAGGTCAAGAAAACCCTATTTATATGAGTTTACGGCCCAAGCTTGTGCCTTGGCCGTAAACTCCTTCAAACCTCACAAAATCCATGTTTTAAATGTTTAAAGTCCATATCTTGAAGTCACTTAGCCATATCTAGGTCCTAAAATTGTCAAGGAGGGGTTTAAGGGCTCAAAACCCTTCAAACTTGGTGTTTACGGCCTAGGCACCTTCCTGGGCCGTAAACTCATATGTCATGTCCAATTCCATGATTAAATCTCGAATTTGGAAGTCAAATAAGCTATACAATGAGGTTAGGAAGTTACCTTAACGATTTGAGACCTTAAAATTGAGTTTTGGATCCTAAATCTTGGATTTTAGGAGAGAGGTTAGAGAGAGTAGAGAGAGAATGAAAAAGCTTCAAATGAAAGGTTTAACACGTTTATATAGTTCCCAAAACTTGGACACGGTGGAATTCTACCCGATACCAGCATTAAACGGGGCTTTTGGTCGCACCCGATTAAGTTACCGTCACCCGGCGGGAATGTTTCTAACTTTTTGAAATGAATACTTTTGGGTTAATTACATGAGTTCCAAGAGGTTTGGACACTCATTCAATTATAATAAACATATAAATTTAATTAGTTTAACCCAAAACGAGAACAAAACGAATTGACTAACAGCGAAATTTCACGGGTAGAACAAGTTTTCGACGATAGAAAACTTTGGGTTGTTACATTATCCCCCCGTCAGAGGGAATTTCATCCCGAAATTCAATGATTCGAACTCAATTTGCAAGTTGAAATGAGAATCGAGGATGAGTCTACTGTTTCGGGTTTTTACGCTTCCAAGTGGAATCGGGTCTCCGCTTGACGTTCCAGCGAACCCTCACTTTCAGGACGTGTCTTGGTTTTGTTGGGTAGATATTTCTAAAAGATCGAGACGTGAAGTACCATAGGAATGTTTCTAAGTTTCGAGGTTAACCGAAGTTTGTAGGTTACGGGATCAATCCTAATGAGGATTTCAAAAAGTTCTACGTTTATAGAGAGATTCGAACGAATAGATAATAGTTTATCTTTCTAGATTAGAGTTGAAAAAGAACTGCAAGTAAAATGGTTGTCAAAAAGGAATATGCCTGGGGCAACTGTGGGATCGGTGGCTGTCTCACCTTGTCCTATTGCTAGGACTCTTCCAGAGTTGCCAGCTGTTGTTGCATTGGGGCAGTTTCTCTTATAATGCCCGACTTTTCCGCAACCAAAACAGACCTGACTGATGCCCGCTCCGGAGCTTGATTTGTTGGTGTTCTACAATTCCGCGCAAGGTGACCCTCTTGGCCACAATTTTTGAAAAGTTTTATACGACAGGGACTGGGGATATAGTGGTCGTAACTACACCGGTTACACCACGGGAGAACACCGGCATATCCGGTAATAGGTGCTTGAGCTAAGGAACCGATGACGGGTACAACAACAGGGGTAGTAGCAGCATGGACTGTCACCATTTGTTGTCTCTTTGAGATCTCCTGGGAAGGCTGATATTTATCCCCCGCCTCCCAGTACTTTCTTTTCTCACCACTTCTTTCCATCGGCTCAGGAGTAGTGGCTGCTTCCTCTACGTCCTCACTATGGTCAATCAAGATTTGCGCTAGGCATTTGGCGATGTCGTATGTATCTGGCCTAGCAGCTAAAACTTCCCTTTTGTTGGCTGGGTTAATCCTCAGATAAACCTCTCTATCTTCTTACTTTCAGGGGTAACCATCCCTTGACAAAGAAGCGCTAAGTCGTCAAACCTAGATGTGTATGCGGCGATATCGGAACCTTTCATCTTCAGATTCCAAAGTTCATGCTCCAACTTCTGGATTTCACCCCGAGGGCAATACTCAGCGTGCAGAAGTTCCTTCATAACTTCCCAACCCATAGCATTGGCTACAGGTAGAGTCAGAGATTTGACTCGGCTGTTCAACCAAGTCAGGGCTTTGTTGGTAAGAGTGCAAGCGGCAAACTTCACTTTGTCGGATTCTGAAGAAGCAGAGATTTCGAAGATAGATTCGATTCTTTCTAACCATCGAGTTAGAGCAATGACACATCCTATGCCATCGAAGAATGTAGGTTTCCCGTGCATAAAGTCTTTATAGGAACACTCCTTTCAGTGTCCCTGGCTATTTTCCTTGTTTTGAGGTTGGGGACCACCTCCCGAACTACCGGGGTTCGTTTGCGACATGGCTGCTGAAAATGCTGCTGTTAAAACTGACTGAAGGGTTGCCAAGTCGATTTGAAGAGAAGGTGGTGTTTGAGGAGGGTTGTTGTTGGTCTGTGAGCTTGGTCTCTTTCTTGGAGGCATCTTGATCTAATAAGATCAGGAAGAGAGGATGATAAGCCCTCTAACTTGAATCAAGAGATATGATACAAAGGATATCTCTTTATGGCACGCATAGAATTTTATTAAGCGATAAAGCAGGAAGGAGTTATCAAACAGATAAATTATCGCTAAATGAATGATTAAGGAGCAACGCTGGGATGAGGAATCTTATAACGGATTTGGCTCGAGAAATACTCCCATAGTATTTCATGATTACCTGCAGCGACGACTCATTATTTGGGTATTGGGTAAGTTTTAGGCGTGCCGTACATCACAGTCACTCCCAAGCACATGTTGGCCGTGTCTCGAATGAATATAGTTGGCCAGGCTATATTGATACTAGACACGACTACATAACTTGACAGGTTTAACCGCAGTGTACAACACCCATTTACTTATGTTTTGTTCTCTTGTAGTTACGGGTTTTCGACTGTCGGGTATACTTGTATACTTTTGACAATACTTATATTTGAGCTCTACTTTTAGTTTAGAGCATTTAGGCCCTTTAGTGTTTATAGTTTTATACCATGTAAGGTTTGGTATACTCCATTCACTATAAACAAGGGCTCTGATACCAATCTGTCACACCCCGAAAACCAAGGGCGGAAATGTCTCCGGGGTTGACTCCAAGTTGAGTATCAAATCCAATGTACATAGTAAGCAAAGTAAACAACCATTACATTACATATCAAAGTTTACATTTGTTCAAAAGTAAAGTTGTACATTCGTAATACATAGTATATATAAACAAAAGTAGAGACGAGTCTTCTGTACGCTCCGTCTTCTCCAAAAGATTCGCTAGGTACCTGTCTAATGTTGACCTGAGAATACAAGCAGTTTGAAAATCAGCATAAATCTGGTGAGTTCATAAGATGTTTGCTTTGTGAAAATGTACGAGTTTCCTTTAGTTTACCGAAAAGTTGTTATCCAAGAAAATCCCATATTTTCATAAAAGATAAGATTGATGGATTGTTGGGTTATACGGTTTTGATTGTTTAACTATGATCCTAGGAAAGTCCCATACTTTCCTTATTGTATATTACCAATTGTAAAAGATGTAATGTTATTCAGTTTGTTACTCTTTCTAATTATATAAGTGTTATCCAGGAAAGCCCCATGCTTTCCAGCATGTTGGTTTCTAATGTGAACGATGTTAAAGTTGTAAAAGATGTAAACGTGATTAGGTAATGTTTTGTTTTCCCCAGGAAAGTCCCGTACTTCCCTAAAAGTAAATTTTTAGTTATTGAACTTCGATATACTGATTTATTTCCTTTCGTACCTATTGTATTAACTAGGTATTCTGATATCCTAATGTTAATATCTCAGAATATACTTAGATACACATCTTCATATTCGTGTTCTTATTCTTAAACATATTCTTGTACTTATTCGTGTTCGTATTCGTATTCGTTACTGTATTCGTTTCCCTATTCCTACTCCTATTACTATTCGTATTCGTATTCGTATTCGCAGTCGTTTTCGTATTCGTAGTCGTATTCGTCTACCTATTCCTACTCCTATTACTATTCGCAGTCGTATTCGTATTCGCAGTCGTATGCGTATTCGTTCTGTTCCAAATTATACTTTCGCTATCCATTCTGTTCCTAGTTATAAATGTGTTATTCGTTCTATTTCTAGATGTAGTTTTGTTATTAGTTCTGTTTCTAATTATAGTTTCATATTCGTTCTATTCCTAGTTATAGCTTTGTATTCGTATTCGTATTCGTAATTCGTTATAATTCGAAATTAGTATAAGTTATTCGTAGATTATGAAACACAGTTTAGATTACATCACTTTATCAAGAAATCTATGACTAGTTTGAAAGCTAAATTCGTAATTCGAACTATTTGATAAACACAGTTATTGATATTAGAACATACAAAATGAAAACGATTAAACTGAAAACAATGAGTTTGAGTACAAGATTTCCTTGTACTTTTGCTTGTATTCCCCCCCTGAAAACAGTGAAAACAATTGAAAAAGGGTAGGGGTATGAACTCACCGGACGAGAAATGTGGCGAATTCGGATGCTAAGTGTTGGTCCGGGGCTTGCAAACACACGAGGTTCCTAAGTATAATGTAAACCTACACATTTGTATCTAATTAGGACTTTGGTTGGTTATTTGATAAGGACAATTGTTTCTAGTTGCGAAAACACCCCGATACAAGTGTTTGGAGGGACCCGGGTGGCGTTTAGGGACACATATAGTTAGGATAATGAGTTGGGACATCAAAGGAACACTCCTTAAGGAGTTTACGGCCACAAGACCCTCTACCCATGAGTTTACGGCCGTAAACTCATGGTGGGGTGAGTTAAGGGCAAAAATGACTTCAAATCACTTAAGGGAATTTTCTAGTTTTGGATTTAAAGGCTTGGAATGCATTTAAATCATCAAAATGATTAATTTATGGGAGTTTACGGCCTAGCATAGGCTCCTGGCTGTAAACTCCTTAATTCTCATGAAAATGTTGTTTAATGATGCTAAAACAAATCACATGTGATTGGTAAAATTGTTCCAAGGCCTTAGATGCATTTGTTTGAAGATTTGAAAGGGTTTTTGGAGTTTACGGCCATGGAGTATGTTCTATGGCCATAAACTCTCATAAATGGGATTTTGTTATGTTTAAAGCCCTAAAACTATTTTTGGTTGGTCCTTTGATTTATTCCAAGGCTTTTGGTGGTGTTGGATGGCTTTCTAACACCTTAGAATTGAATTTATACCCTATTTATATGAGTTTACGGCCCAAGCACATGCCTTGGCGGTAAACTCACACAAACCCTTCAAAAATGATGTTTCAAGTGTCCAAATGTTAATACCAATATTCTATAATTCATATCTAGGCCTTGTTTGTGATTTGGAAGGGTTTAAGGTCAAGAAAACCCTATTTATATGAGTTTACGGCCCAAGCTTGTGCCTTGGCCGTAAACTCCTTCAAACCTCACAAAATCCATGTTTTAAATGTTTAAAGTCCATATCTTGAAGTCACTTAGCCATATCTAGGTCCTAAAATTGTCAAGGAGGGGTTTAAGGGCTCAAAACCCTTCAAACTTGGTATTTACGGCCTAGGCACCTTCCTGGGCCGTAAACTCATATGTCATGTCCAATTCCATGATTAAATCTCGAATTTGGAAGTCAAATAAGCTATACAATGAGGTTAGGAAGTTACCTTAAGGATTTGAGACCTTAAAATTGAGTTTTAGACCCTAAATCTTGGATTTTAGGAGAGAGGTTAGAGAGAGAGTAGAGAGAGAAGGAAAAAGCTTCAAATGAAAGGTTTAACACGTTTATATAGTTCCCAAAACATGGACACGGTGGAATTCTACCCGATACCGGCATTAAACGGGGCTTTTGGTCGCACCCGATTAAGTTACCGTCACCCGGCGGGAATGTTTCTAACTTTTTGAAATTAATACTTTTGAGTTAATTACATTAGTTACAAGAGGTTTGGACACTCATTCAATTATAATAAACATATAAATTTAATTAGTTTAACCCAAAACGAGAATGAAACGAATTGACTAACGGCGAAATTTCACGGGTAGAACAAGTTTTGGACGATAGAAAACTTCGGGTTGTTACATTATCCCCCCGTTAGAGGGAATTTCATCCCGAAATTCAAAGATTCGAACTCAATTTGCAAGTTGAAATGAGAATCGAGGATGTGTCTACTGTTTCGGGTTTTTACTCTTCCAAGTGGAATTGGGTCTCCGCTTGACGTTCCAGCGAACCCTCACTTTCAGGACGTGTCTTGGTTTTGTTGGGTAGATATTTCTAAAAGATCGAGACGTGAAGTACCATAGGAATGTTTCTAAGTTTCGAGGTTAACCGAAGTTTGTAGGTTACGGGATCAATCCTAATGAGGATTTCGAAAAGTTCTACGTTTATGGAGAGATTCGAACGAATAGATAATAATTTATCTTTCTAGATTAGAGTTGAAAAAGAACTGCAAGTAAAATGGTTGTCGAAAAGGAATATACCTGGGGCAACTGTGGGATCGGTGGCTGTCTCACCTTGTCCTATAGCTAGGACTCTTCCAGAGTTGCCAGCTGTTGTTGCATTGGTGCAGTTTCTCTTATAATGCCCGACTTTTCCGCAACCATAACAGACCTGACTGATGCCCGCTCCGGGAGCTTGATTTGTTGGTGTTCTACAATTCCGCGCAAGGTGACCCTCTTGGCCATAATTTTTGCAAAGTTTTATACGACAGGGACCGGGGATATAGTGGTGGTAACTGCACCGGTTACAGCACGGGAGAACACCGACATATCCGGTAATAGGTGCTTGAGCTAAGGAACCGATGATGGGTACAATAGCAGGGGTAGTAGCAGCGTGGACTGTCACCATTTGTTGTCTCTTCGAGATCTCTTGGGAAGGCTAATATTTATCCCCCGCCTCCCAGTACTTTCTTTTCTCACCACTTCTTTCCATCGGCTCAGGAGTAGTGGCTGCTTCCTCTACGTCCTCACTATGGTCAATCAAGATTTGCGCTAGGCATTTGGCGCTGTCGTATGTATCTGGCCTAGCAGCTAAGACGTTCCCTTTTGTTGGCTGGGTTAATCCCCAGATAAACCTCTCTATCTTCTTACTTTCAGGGGTAACCATCCCTTGACAAAGAAGCGCTAAGTCGTCAAACCTAGATGTGTATGCGGCGATATCGGAACCTTTCATCTTCAGATTCCAAAGTTCATGCTCCAACTTCTGGATTTCACCCCGAGGGCAATACTCAGCGTGCAGAAGTTCCTTCATAACTTCCCAACCCATAGCATTGGCTACAGGTAGAGTCAGAGATTTGACTCGGCTGTTCCACCAAGTCAGGGCTTTGTTGGTGAGAGTGCAAGCGACAAACTTCACTTTGTCGGATTCTGAACAAGCACAGATTTCGAAGATAGATTCGATTCCTTCTAACCATCGAGTTAGAGCAATGACACCTCCTGTGCCATCGAAGAATGTAGGTTTCATGTGCATAAAGTCTTTATAGGAACACTCCTTTCGGTGTCCCTGGCTATTTTCCTTGTTTTGAGGTTGGGGACCACCTCCTGAACTACCGGGGTTCGTTTGCGACATGGCTGCTGAAAATGCTGCAGTTAAAACTAACTGAAGGGTTGCCACGTCGATTTGAAGAGAAGGTGGTGTTTGAGGAGGGTTGTTGTTGGTCTGCGAGCTGGGTCTCTTTCTTGGAGGCATCTTGATCTAATAAGATCAGGAAGAGAGGATGATAAGCCCTCTGAATTGAATCAAGAGATATGATACAAAGGATATCTCTTTATGGCACGCATAGAATTTTATTAAGCGATAAAGCAGGAAGGAGTTATCAAACAGATAAATTATCGCTAAATGAATGATTAAGGAGCAACGCTGGGATGAGGAATTTTATAACGGATTTGGCTCGAGAAATACTCCCATAATATTTCATGATTCGCTGCAGCGACGGCTCATTATTTGGGTATTGGGTAAGTTTTAGGCATGCCGTACATCACAGTCACTCCCAAGCACATGTTGGCCGTGTCTCCAATGAATATAGTTAGCCAGGCTATATTGATACTAGACACGACTACATAACTGTTGGGTTATGAGCATTCTAACACTCCTAAGTGTACATGCAACCCTAAATACCTTGGATCTATGTTTTCTCTATTATACATGCAAATATGAACATCCAAGGTATTATCCTAATCTAGCATACAAAACATTGAATAACACAAGTTAGAATACATACCTCTTTGATGTAGGATGTCTTCATGAAGCTTGAGTGCCTAGTGCCCCATGTGTGACACCTCAAATGGTTCACACAACACCAAATACACTTGGAATAACTTAGAGAGAATTCTACACTTCATGAAATCGGCTAGCCCTCTCTAGAATGATCTAGTGGCCGATTTTGCTCAAGAATAAGATGCTTATATAGTTATACAATTAGGGTAAACTCTAATTGTCATGACTTTCCATTTCCTTGGATCCATGGGTTCAAATACACCATGGAGCATCCATGAACCATCCTATGGGTTTTAGCCCAACTTGATTATCCATGGAGCATTAGCCCACTATACAAGAATGGATGATTTACACAATCAACCCATATATTTAATTAGTCTTCTTTTGATCACTTAATTAATCCTAGATTAATTCTTGATCAATACTAATGAAATAATCTTATTATTCTTATTATTAATATACTAGAACTTATAATATATTAATAACCATAAGTGTCTTATTTCTCTCATTATAGTCTATCCAAGTGCATGATGCCATGCAACCCAAATGGACCATGCCGGGTCGGGTCAAGTCTTACCAATTATAGTTATGGACTTAGACATTAATCCAACAGTCTCCCACTTGGATAAGTCTAAAACTATTATTGCGTATGACTTCAGGAATCAACTGGCAATCGTAGCTCTCAAAAGCTTCTATCGAACTCCGACCTTGTCGATAAACGCTGACCTTTGTTAATGACTTGTCCATTAGATAAGGGATCATATATTCCTCCATTCTAGATATCATATGGACTGAGACATGGATTATAATCATTCTCTCTGTCCATTTGTTGTTTCCCGATTTCCGATTTATGACGACTGACTAATTGAACAAATCAAATCAGTCCTGGCCCGGCCGAGCACTTCCATTTGTCATCATCAAATCATCGAGGGGCCCACAGATATCGCTTTTATCCCGAAGGTAAAAGGAATGGATAAACTTCGACTCATATGGCTTGTTCTACTACTTGTTGAATCATACACAAAGACACAATTTATAACATCGAGTTACCAATGCGTTTTCGTGCAATCAATGTACTATCAACTCATAGTAACAACTCATACCTCTAGGTTTGAAGAATATAAGATATTATCATCTCATGATCACTCGTGATAAAATCCATGAAGTGATTCCAATGAGCACGGGTTGAATCCAATACTTAGAACTTATGAGCACTCATGAGTGTTTGTAGCCATTTGTCCAGTACCTTAGACCTCTACAAGCCAACCCATGACAGTCTTAATTCATATCTACTTCCAACATATGACCGACTGTGGACGCTTTGAATAACTTAGTCATTCCGGAAGAATAACCTAGTTTATTCGGGAAGTCAAAACATGCAAAGTGAAACACAATAATAATTGAATCCAATATGGTATCAAAACCTATGAACATAAATAAAACACCTTTTATTTATCACCATACGATTACACATTATTCATTGTATACTGTTTCAGCTATCAACTTTATTCTTGAATTTAAAACAATAGTTGTCCCATGCTCCAAGCACGTACACTATGTTTTCTAAACACTAGTCATGCCATACACCAAGTATGCATACTATGTTTGTTTATGATCTTTACTTTGTGAACTAGATCAATTGAACATAACTTCAATGATTCTCTTTTCACACTCCCAAATCCTTACTGCAAATGCAAGAATTCCAAATTCATGCCATTTACTGAAATCTGTTAGATTCTAAACTTATATGCATTGGTCCTCTTGTAATGATTATGCATAAAGACATAAGGACTTGACAAAAACCATTACAGAGTATTCCAAAGGAGATCAATTCCTTGAAACATCCTTCTTGCATTAAGTTTCCTTAATCTTACAGAGATTGAAATTTCTGACTTTGAAACATCTCCATATTCATTTTGACTATCACTTCTGAATAAGAGTTGCCTCCTTACAGATTATTTCAATATGGTCCTTCCAGAATTATCACTATACTTCCAACTGTCCTTAAGCAACCAATCTTTGGTAAACCTTAGATTGTCCTCGACAATTGTTTAATCCTTTTAGTCATATCCAGTTCTAAACCTTTTCCCTTCTTAATGCCCCAGGCATTTGGAAACTTTTAGAAAGGATAACTATAGCACATGTAATCGATCCTATATTTGAAGCATACGGGACACGATTCATGATGTCTCACATAAAGACTAAACCAGTCTTTTGCTATAACATTTCCATTTCTATTTGCCAAGTTCTCATAATTCAGATTATGAAAAGGGATGCCGTAATCATAATCGAATTTTAGAACGCAAATAATGGACCCATATACAGAATTTCCTTATGTTGAGCCATTCCAACATGAAATTCATATATATACTTGACTAAATGATTAAAACCTCACGATCTAAGCTTATAGATTTGAGATGAAGTATAATTTCCTCTCCCTTAATTATAGCAAAACAACTTTTTCCCAATTGAAACCTTTTGTTTTCTATAATTAACATTGCTAACTTGCAATCTTTATCATAATTATCATGCTCCCACTAACATGATGACTATTAGCATAACACTTATGCTCCCACTAGCTTTGACATGTACTCAGAAAGCTCGACTTCTAGAAATCAATACTTTATTGACTTTCTTACCAAGGTTCAGATTTCTGATACTAGATTGTTTTGATAAGACTTTATCAAAAACATACACCTTCCCTTAGATAGCACACTTGTGTGTCTAAACAATTATGAAGAGGGATGCTGTAATCATAATGCTTAGACCTTTTTGCCACTTCTCACAAGTCCAAGTTAGTGTGTCGGTAAACCACACACGCTCCACTAACGACTTTGAGAATGCAAACATCACAATTGCTATCTAGCTAAAATCTACTTAGTGAAAGTGTTTCCTCACCATCATTTTCATGAATCGGAGAGAAACCTTATGACACTTAGATTTAATGGTGTATGTGTTCTTATCCATGTGAATTGTCAAAACCATAGTCACAAGACAAGGATAATGACAAATCCATATGGACTGAACTCAATCTTAACTTCTTGCCACCTGGCAGCTCAAGGGCCTGCCATTGCTTCCAAGTTGTTGTGCAACCAATTGAGAACTCTAAGAACTCATATGCAAAGCCAACTTTGATTGGAATGGGCACAGAATATGTCAACACGATAGGTTATAAACCTCAAGTCGTGTGCTAGTGAAGAACTTCAGGTTCTATTCTTGATTTGTTCTTGAGACTTTCAAGACCTTTAAGACTCCCACTGTCCTCTTGACCTATAAGACTCCCTTGTCAAACATCCAAGAGATAGTGCGGATTCTAATCAAGACAAACACTTCACACAATTGGCCTAGGTTGGTCTTTGTTTTATCCAAAACATCACAACTTACCAATTTCAAATGAACAAGAGTAGGAAACTTTTACTTTTACATTTGACACGTGTTTTAAACCTTCTTAAAGATATGTCACTCAAATTACAATCTTGGAGTATGACTCTAAGACTTGTATTGGACCGAAGTATGACTCATCTTCTTGATTTAACCATTTCAACAATTCAAGATCCCTTCTTCTTAGTCATAAGAATGCACTAAGACTTCCTTAGAGAACTAATTTTGATATGGTTTCTTAGTCATTAAGATGATCACAAAACTGATACTAAAGTACTCTCCCATCTTTTCAGATTTGAGAAACTTTTATCCTTCTGCCTAATTTGATTCTTCTTATCCGCTCTGCCATGTATTGGAACCTTTTCCAATGTCTCAGAGTTACACTTAAGCTTGTAAGTATAATCATATTTACTGAGCTTTAGTAAACTATGACAAATAGCCTTATATCTTTTGTGGTGGACTTAATCAGTGCACATGACTATGTACTTGATCCCTTAGTCCATTACTTGACTCGCATATCCATGTGAATAAGTAATTAGTCTTAATTTTCCAATACTTGAAAGTTCTCATTCATCATGCTATAGAACTTGCATGATTCCAAGTCCCGGTCCAATTGAGACTTTGGATGATGAGAATCTTTCCTTACTAGGTAAATTTAGACATTACCACAAATGAAAGAATCAATTTCATACTTCCACTCTTGCTATTAATGGAATCACATAGGCAACAATTTTTCCTTAAATGCCATTGTAAGGATATTTTAAAATAAATAAAATCAAAAAAATTTCTTTTATTTTAAAACTATGCGGAAAAACTTATCCTTACAATCCATATGAAAAACTTGTTGTTATCTATTCCTAAGCAACATCTCATAACTCCTAAGAAGTAGCTCAAGAATCCGATCTTCAAACTACGCGATAGAAATCCATCTACGCGATCGGATTTAGCATATTCTTTCTTTAAGTTTCTTCACTTTTCTTTGATTCTTAAAACATCACCATGTGACCCAATCACATCATGTATCAAGAATCTCAGAATAGAAACTTAGCAGAGTTAGATAGTGGAGTTTACCTGAAGTAGAGTCAAACTTATTGACTTTAACATCCTTAGGTAAATTAGGCAGCTTCGCAACTAATGACCCTTCCTTTGGCAATATAAACATATGGACCCTTTGATAATGGTACACGGGACTATCACAGACTTAGTTTTTCTCTTTACCATTTGTTCAACCGAGTTGACTATGGCCGATCCCTTTCCATTGGGAAGAGAATGTTTTTCTGGATTTCCTGTGTCACTATTGTCAATGTCCATCAAGTTTTGAGGAAGTTGATCTTAACAAATAGATAAAATCATTAAGGGTCTTGTCATAGTCTGTTTCATAGGTGTTCCAAAAGAACTCACTATGTGACTTAGAAAGTAGTTGAACCACCAACTTTCTCAAGACTTTGACACCTTTCTCTCCCGGCTTGTCAATATGTGAGTACATCTCCAAGATGTGATCATACCTAGACCTTGCCTTGCCAATAGGGCTTGAGTGATCTTAAACTTTTCAAGAACTTGTGGGTTAGGGAGAATAATTGGAGGAGGTGAAAGAAGTATGATTTCCAAGGGACATTATCTTCATTAGGAAAACTTGTTTCAAGAGATTTGGGAAGATCATAAATGTCTAAACTAGATATCTTTTGCGAGATATTCAAGATAGTTGATTTAAAGTCCTTAATATGACACCCAATATGAAATATTAAGGCTAGGACCCAACAAACTATTTTATAACTTAGAAGAGGGATGCCGTAATCCAAGCTATAAAATATTTGTAGGTAGGTGAATGATGATTCACCAATTTCCACCGTGAAAAACGAAATAATAATTAGGTTTTAATTGGTTTTGAAACTCCTAGATCTTTGAGATTCATTGAACTGTTCAATGGCATGTTTCATTCTCGAGTGTGCCCTTCAGGTTTTGTGACTGGGATGCCGGGGATCACAAAACAAGGTGTGAAGTAACCATGCAAATTACTTGGTACCCTTAAGTGTTTACCCCTTAATCGATGTGCCGGTTAACCACACACGCTCCATCGATACTATGATAAACATTAAGTCACCATTTACCTACCTTGTTAAGTCCAAGTTTGTGTGCCGGTTAACCACACACGCTCCACTAACCGACTTAAACAAAGTGCAAAGTGTAATTTCATGGATTAGCACCTTATTCACATTTTCCTAAGTAACTAAGATTGGATATTTTAAGAGTTTAGTTACTTAGTATTTATCATTAATACTTTTAATGAAGGGAGAATTATAGTCCTGTCAAACCCGTTCGGCTAATGACCCTCCACCAGTCAAGCAAGCGGTGGGTGAGAGTGGACACCCATTAAGTTGCCATTTTATAGGCAACAACCTTATACCCACCTTATAGACCGGCTTCGTGAATGAGGCGTACTAGCGGTAAGACCAACTTTACTCTTATACATATATATATATATATATATATATATATATATATATATATATATATATATTATTAACTTATAATATTATAAAGTATAAGGGTTGAATTTTAACTTTTAAAATTCTAAGGGCTAACTTGGAATTAAAGTATTCATAAGAGAAAACTTTACAAATTCCAAAACTTGAGGGCAAGTTTTGAAATTATTCAAAACTAATTAATTCCATAACTTATGTGTTTAAAGTAGTTTTAATCCAAAAACTCTTCAAGTTCCATAACTTGAGGACAAGTTATGGAAGACTTTAAACTAATAAAAGAATTAATTTTTCTTTATTTTATAACTTATGGAATTAATTAAGGTTACATTATTTTTTTATTTTTATTTATTTAATGAAGAGACTCTTGGTCCTCCATAACTTGAGGACAAATTATGGAGTCATAACTCCAATTAATTAGAACTAGACTCTTCATTTTTGTAACCTTTGCCAACTTTTATGAGTTTTATGAGTCTTTAATGTGACTCTTCATGTAACTTGAGGACAAGTTACACAAACACATTTTATACTCAACTCTTAGATTAAAATGGATTGAAAACAACTATTTCAATTAACTTTTCTATTAATCTAAGCAACTCATAAGAACAAGATAATTCAAATCAAACTTTTTCATGTAATTAGTCTAAACTTTAAACTAATACAAAACATGAATCTATTGACAATTATCTTTGAAAATGGATTAGCATGAACATTACCACATTAAAAAACAAGTTTATAAGTTCAAAACAACTTAGGGTAATGTTCCTGGTCCATTTCTAGCCAAAAACCTCGAAGATATGCTGTCTGGGGTCCAACTCGTCGAGTGCATGAACAAAACTCGGCGAGTTGGATGCATTTTGCCTTGGACTCGTCGAGTCCCTTCATGGACTCGGCGAGTCTGCTGGGCTGACAGCATCAAAACTCGATTTTTCAGCTCCATTTGCAAGTATAACAAGAAAACAAGCCTAGGCTCTGATACCACTGTTGGGTTATGAGCATTCTAACACTCCTAAGTGTACATGCAACCCTAAATACCTTGGATCTATGTTTTCTCTATTATACATGCAAATATGAACATCCAAGGTATTATCCTAATCTAGCATACAAAACTTTGAATAACACAAGTTAGAATACATACCTCTTTGATGTAGAATGTCTTCATGAAGCTTGAGTGCCTAGTGCCCCAAGTGTGACACCTCAAATGGTTCACAGACCACCAAATACACTTGGAATAACTTAGAGAGAATTCTACACTTCATGAAATCGGCTAGCCCTCTCTAGAATGATCTAGTGGCCGATTTTCCTCAAGAATAAGATGCTTATATAGTTATACAATTAGGGTAAACTCTAATTGTCATGACTTTCCATTTCCTTGGATCCGTGGGTTCAAATACACCATGGAGCATCCATGAACCATCCTATGGGTTTTAGCCCAACTTGATTATCCATGGAGCATTAGCCCACTATACATGTATGGATGATTTACACAATCAACCCATATATTTAATTAGTCTTCTTTTGATCACTTAATTAATCCTAGATTAATTCTTGATCAATACTAATTAAATAATCTTATTATTCTTATTATTAATATACTAGAACTTATAATATATTAATAACCATACGTGTCTTATTTCTCTCATTATAGTCTATCCAAGTGCATGATGCCATGCAACCCAAATGGACCATGCCGGGTCGGGTCAAGTCTTACCAATTATAGTTATGGACTTAGACATTAATCCAACAATAACTTCCCAGGTTTAACCGCAGTGTACAACACCCATTTACTTATGTTTTGTTCTACTTGTAGTTACGGATTTTCAACTGTCGGGTATACTTGTATACTTTTGAAAATACTTATATTTGAGCTATACTTTTAGTTCAGAGCATTTAGGCCCTTTAGTGTTTATTGTTTTATACCATGTAAGGTTTGGTATACTCCATTCACTATAAACAAGGGCTCTGATACCAATCTGTCACACCCCGAAAATCAAGGGCGGAAACGTCTCCGGGGTTGACTCCAAGTTGAGTATCAAATCCAATGTACATAGTAAGCAAAGTAAACAACCATTACATTACATATCAAAGTTTACATTTGTTCAAAAGTAAAGTTGTACATTCGTAATACATAGTATATATAAACAAAAGTAGAGACGAGTCTTTTGTACGCTCCGTCTTCTCCAAAAGATTCGCTAGGTACCTGTCTAATGTTGACCTAAGAATACAAGCAGTTTGAAAATCAGCATAAAGCTGGTGAGTTCATAAGATGTTTGCTTTGTGAAAATGTACGAGTTTCCTTTAGTTTACCGAAAAGTTGTTATCCAAGAAAATCCCATATTTTCTTAAGAGAGAAGATTGATGGATTGTTAGGTTATACAGTTCTGATTGTTTAACTATGATCCCAGGAAAGTCCCATACTTTCCTTATTGTATATTACCAATTGTAAAAGATGTAATGTTATTCAGTTTGTTACTCTTTCTAATTATATAAGTGTTACCCAGGAAAGCCCCATGCTTTCCTGCATGTTGGTTTCTAATGTGAATGATGTTAAAGATGTAAAAGATGTAATAGGTAATGTTTTGTTTTCCCCAGGAAAGTCCCGTACTTTCCTAAAAGTAAATTTTTAGTTATTAAACTTCGATATACTGATTTATTTCCTTTCGTACCTATTGTATTAACTAGGTATTCTGATATCCTAACATTAATATCTCGGAATATACTTAGATACACATCTTCATATTCGTGTTCTTATTCTTAAACATATTCTTGTACTTATTCGTGTTCGTATTCGTATTCGTTACTGTATTCGTTTCCCTATTCCTACTCCTATTACTATTCGTATTCGTATTCGTATTCGCAGTCGTTTTCGTATTCGTAGTCGTATTCGTCTACCTATTCCTACTCCTATTACTATTCGCAGTCGTATTCGTATTCGCAGTCGTATTCGTATTCGCAGTCGTATTCGTATTCGTTCTGTTCCAAATTATAGGTTCGTTATCCATTCTGTTCCTAGTTATAAATGTGTTATTCGTTCTATTTCTAGTTGCAGTTTCGTTATTCGTTCTGTTTCTAATTATAGTTTCGTATTCGTTCTATTCCTAGTTATAGCTTTCTATTCGTATTCGTATTCGTAATTAGTTATAATTGGAAATTAGTATAAGTTATTCGTAGATTATGAAACACAGTTTAGATTAGATCACTTTATCAAGAAATCTATGACTAGTTTGAAAGCTAAATTCGTAATTCGAACTATTTGATAAACACAGTTATTGATATTAGAACATACAAAATGAAAATGATTAAACTGAAAACAATGGGTTTGAGTACAAGATATCCTTGTACTTTTGCTTGTATTCCCCCCTGAAAACAGTGAAAACAGTTGAAAAAGGGTAGGGGTATAAACTCACCGGACGAGAAATGTGGCGAATTCGGATGCTAAGTGTTGGACCGGGGCTTGCAAACACACGAGGTTCCTAAGTATAATGTAAAGATACACATTTGTATCTAATTGGGACTTAGGTTGGTTATTTGATAAGGACAATTGTTTCTAGTTGCGAAAACACCCCGATACAAGTGTTTGGAGGAACCCGGGTGGCGTTTAGGGACACATATATTTAAGATAATGAGTTGGGACATCAAAGGAACACTCCTTAAGGAGTTTACGGCCACAAGACCCTCTACCCATGAGTTTACGGCCATAAACTCATGGTGAGGTGAGTTAAGGGCAAACATGACTTCAAATCACTTAAGGGAATTTTCTAGTTTTGGATTTAAAGGCTTGGAATGGATTTAAATCATCAAAATGATTAATTTATGGGAGTTTACGACCTAGCATAGGCTCCTGGTCGTAAACTCCTTAATTATTATGAAAATGTTGTTTAATTATGCTAAAACAAATCACATGTGATTGGTAAAATTGTTCCAAGGCCTTAGATCCATTTGTTAGAATATTTGAAAGGGTTTTTGGAGTTTACCGCCATGGAGTATGTTCTATGGCCGTAAACTCTCATAAATGGGATTTTGTTATGTTTAAAGCTCTAAAATTATTTTTGGTTGGTCCTTTGATTCATTCCAAGGCTTTTGGTGGTGTTGGATGGCTATCTAACACCTTAGAATTGAATTTATACCCTATTTATATGAGTTTACGGCCCAAGCACATGCCTTGGCCATAAACTCACACAAACCCTTCAAAAATGATGTTTCAAGTGTCCAAATGTTAATACCAATATTCTATAATTCATATCTAGGCCTTGTTTGTGATTTGGAAGGGTTTAAGGTCAAGAAAACCCTATTTATATGAGTTTATGGCCCAAGCTTGTGCCTTGGCTGTAAACTCCTTCAAACCTCAAAAAATCCATGTTTTAAAGGTTTAAAGTCCATATCTTGAAGTCACTTAGCCATATCTAGGTCCTAAAATTGTCAAGGAGGGGTTTAAGGGCTCAAAACCCTTCAAACTTGGTGTTTACGGCCTAGGCACCTTCCTGGGCCGTAAACTCATGTGTCATGTCCAATTCCATGATTAAATCTCGAATTTGGAAGTCAAATAAGCTATACAATGAGGTTAGGAAGTTACCTTAAGGATTTGAGACCTTAAAATTGAGTTTTGGACCCTAAATCTTGGATTTTAGGAGAGAGGTTAGAGAGAGAGTAGAGAGAGA
The DNA here is from genome assembly GCF_052625555.1 of Lactuca saligna. Lineage (NCBI taxonomy): Eukaryota > Viridiplantae > Streptophyta > Magnoliopsida > Asterales > Asteraceae > Lactuca > Lactuca saligna. The sequence continues at coordinate 202,880,850 of NC_136424.1, read as the reverse complement.
AGTAAAAAGCTTCAAATGAAAGGTTTAACATGTTTATATAGTTCCCAAAACTTGGACACGGTGGAATTCTACCCGATACCGGCATTAAACGGGGCTTTTGGTCGCACCCGATTAAGTTACCGTCACCCGGCGGGAATGTTTCTAACTTTTTGAAATGAATACTTTTGGGTTAATTTCATGAGTTGCAAGAGGTTTGGACACTCATTCAATTATAATAAACATATAAATTTAATTAGTTTAACCCAAAACGAGAACGAAACGAATTGACTAACGGCGAAATTTCACGGGTAGAACAAGTTTTCGACGATAGAAAACTTCGGGTTGTTACATTATCCCCCCGTTAGAGGGAATTTCGTCCCGAAATTCAAAGATTCGAACTCAATTTGCAAGTTGAAATGAGAATCGAGGATGAGTCTACTATTTCGGGTTTTTACGCTTCCAAGTGGAATCGGGTCTCCGCTTGACGTTCCAGTGAACCCTCACTTTCAGGACGTGTCTTGGTTTTGTTGGGTAGATATTTCTAAAAGATCGAGACGTGAAGTACCATAGAAATGTTTCTAAGTTTCGAGGTTAACCGAAATTTGTAGGTTACGGGATCAATCCTAATGAGGATTTCGAAAAGTTCTACGTTTATGGAGAGATTCGAACGAATAGATAATAATTTATCTTTCTAGATTAGAGTTGAAAAAGAATTGCAAGTAAAATGGTTGTCGAAAAGGAATATACCTGGGGCAACTGTTGGATCGGTGGCTGTCTCACCTTGTCCTATAGCTAGGACTCTTCCAGAGTTGCCAACTGTTGTTGCATTGGGGCAGTTTCTCTTATAATGCCCGACTTTTCCGCAACCATAACAGACCTGATTGACGCCCGCTCTGGGAGCTTTATTTGTTGGTGTTCTACAATACCGCGCAAGGTGACCCTCTTGGCCACAATTTTTGCAAAGTTTTATACGACAGGGACCGGGGATATAGTGGTGGTAACTGCACTGGTTACACCACGGGAGAACACCGGCATATCCGGTAATAGGTGCTTGAGTTGAGGAACCGATGACGGGTACAACAGCAGGGGTAGTGGCAGCGTGGACTGTCACCATTTGTTGTCTCTTCGAGATCTCCTGGGAAGGCTGATATTTATCCCCCGCCTCCCAGTACTTTCTTTTCTCACCACTTCTTTCCATCGGCTCAGGAGTAGTGGTTGCTTCCTCTACGTCCTCACCATGGTCAATCGAGATTTGTGCTAGGCATTTGGCACTGTCGTATGTATCTGGCCTAGCAGCTAAGACGTTCTCTTTTGTTGGCTGGGTTAAACCCCAGATAAACCTCTCTATCTTCTTAATTTCAGGGGTAACCATCCCTTGACAAAGAAGCGCTAAGTCGTCAAACCTAGATGTGTAAGCGGCGATATCAGAACCTATCATCTTCAGATTCCAAAGTTCGTGCTCCAACTTCTGGATTTCACCCCGAGGGCAATACTCAGTGTACAGAAGTTCCTTCATAACTTCCCAACCCATAGCATTGGCTACAGGTAGAGTCAGAGATTTGACTCGGTTGTTCCACCAAGTCAGGGCTTTGTTGGTAAGAGTGCAAGCGGCAAACTTCACTTTGTTGGATTCTGAACAAGCACAGATTTCGAAGATAGATTCGATTCCTTCTAACCATCGAGTTAGAGCAATGACACCTCCTGTGCCATCGAAGAATGCAGGTTTCGCGTGCATAAAGTCTTTATAGGAACACTCCTTTCGGTGTCCCTGGCTATTTTCCTTGTTTTGAGGTTGGGGACCACCTCCCGAACTACCGGGGTTCGTTTGCGACATGGCTGCTGAAAATGCTGCAGTTAAAACTGACTGAAGGGTTGCCAAGTCGATTTGAAGAGAAGGTGGTGTTTGAGGAGGGTTGTTGTTGGTCTGTGAGCTGGGTCTCTTTCTTGGAGGCATCTTGATCTAATAAGATCAGGAAGAGAGGATGATAAGCCCTCTGAATTGAATCAAGAGATATGATACAAAGGATATCTCTTTATGGCACGCATAGAATTTTATTAAGCGATAAAGCAGGAAGGAGTTATCAAACAGATAAATTATCGCTAAATGAATGATTAAGGAGCAACGCTGGGATGAGGAATTTTATAACGGATTTGGCTCGAGAAATACTCCCATAGTATTTCATGATTCGCTGCAGCGACGACTCATTATTTGGGTATTGGGTAAGTTTTAGGCATGTCGTACATCACAGTCACTCCCAAGCACATGTTGGTCGTGTCTCGAATGAATATAGTTGGCCAGGCTATTTTGATACTAGACACGACTATATAACTGCCCAGGTTTAACAGCAGTGTACAACACCCATTTACATATGTTTTGTTCTACTTGTAGTTACGAATTTTCGACTATCGGGTATACTTGTATACTTTTGAAAATACTTATATTTGAGCTATACTTTTAGTTCAGAGCATTTAGGCCCTTTAGTGTTTATAGTTTTATATCATGTAAGGTTTGGTATACTCCATTCACTATAAACAAGAGCTCTGATACAAATCTGTCACACCCCGAAAACCAAGGGTGGAAACGTCTCCGGGGTTGACTCCAAGTTGAGTATCAAATCCAATGTACATAGTAAGCAAAGTAAACAACCATTACATTACATATCAAAGTTTAGATTTGTTCAAAAGTAAAGTTGTACATTCGTAATACATAGTACATATAAACAAAAGTAGAGACGAGTCTTCTGTACGCTCCGTCTTCTCCAAAAGATTCGCTAGGTACCTGTCTAATGTTAACATGAGAATACAAGTAATTTGAAAATCAGCATAAAGCTGGTGAGTTCATAAGATGTTTGCTTTGTGAAAATGTACGAGTTTCCTTTAGTTTACCGAAAATTTGTTATCCAAGAAAATCCCATATTTTCTTAAGAGAGAAGATTGATGGATTGTTAGGTCATACGGTTCTGATTGTTTAACTATGATCCCAGGAAAGTCCCATACTTTCCTTATTGTATATTACCAATTGTAAAAGATGTAATGTTATTCAGTTTGTTACTCTTTCTAATTATATAAGTGTTACCTAGGAAATCCCCATGCTTTCCTGCATGTTGGTTTCTAATGTGAACGATGTTAAAGATGTAAAAGATGTAAACGTGATTAGGTAATGTTTTGTTTTCCCCAGGAAAGTCCCGTACTTTCCTAAAAGTAAATTTTTAGTTATTGAACTTCGATATACTGATTTATTTCCTTTCGTACCTATTGTATTAACTAGGTATTCTGATATCCTAATGTTAATATCTCGGAATATACTTAGATACACATCTTCATATTCGTGTTCGTATTCGTATTCGTTACTGTATTCGTTTCCCTATTCCTACTCCTATTACTATTCGTATTCGTATTCGTATTCGCAGTCGTTTTCGTATTCGTAGTCGTATTCGTCTACCTATTCCTACTCCTATTACTATTCGCAGTCGTATTCGTATTCGCAGTCGTATTCGTATTCGCAGTCGTATTCGTATTCGTTCTGTTCCAAATTATAGGTTCGTTATCCATTCTGTTCCTAGTTATAAATGTGTTATTCGTTCTATTTCTAGTTGCAGTTTCGTTATTCGTTATGTTTCTAATTATAGTTTCGTATTCGTTCTATTCCTAGTTATAGCTTTCTATTCGTATTCGTATTCGTAATTAGTTATAATTGGAAATTAGTATAAGTTATTCGTAGATTATGAAACACAGTTTAGATTAGATCACTTTATCAAGAAATCTATGACTAGTTTGAAAGCTAAATTCGTAATTCGAACTATTTGATAAACACAGTTATTGATATTAGAACATACAAAATGAAAATGATTAAACTGAAAACAATGGGTTTGAGTACAAGATATCCTTGTACTTTTGCTTGTATTCCCCCCCTGAAAACAGTGAAAACAGTTGAAAAAGGGTAGGGGTATAAACTCACCGGACGAGAAATGTGGCGAATTCGGATGCTAAGTGTTGGACCGGGGCTTGCAAACACACGAGGTTCCTAAGTATAATGTAAAGATACACATTTGTATCTAATTAGGACTTAGGTTGGTTATTTGATAAGGACAATTGTTTCTAGTTGCGAAAACACCCCGATACAAGTGTTTTGAGGGACCTGGGTGGCGTTTAGGGACACATATAGTTAGGATAATGAGTTAGGACATCAAAGCAACACTCCTTAAGGAGTTTACGGCCACAAGACCCTCTACCCATGAGTTTACAGCCGTAAACTCATGGTGGGGTGAGTTAAGGGCAAAAATGGCTTCAAATCACTTAAGGGAATTTTCTAGTTTTGGATTTAAAGGCTTGGAATGGATTTAAATCATCAAAATGATTAATTTATGGGAGTTTACGGCCTAGCATAGGTTCCTGACCGTAAACTCCTTAATTCTCATGAAAATGTTGTTTAATGATGCTAAAACAAATCACATGTGATTGGTAAAATTGTTCCAAGGCCTTAGATGCATTTGTTTGAAGAGTTGAAAGGGTTTTTGGAGTTTACGGCCATAGAGTATGTTCTATGGCCGTAAACTCTCATAAATGGGATTTTGTTATGTTTAAAGCCCAAAAACTATTTTTGGTTGGTCCTTTGATTTATTCCAAGGCTTTTGGTACTGTTGGATGGCTTTCTAACACCTTAGAATTGAATTTATACCCTATTTATATGAGTTTACGGCCCAAGCACATGCCTTGGTGGTAAACTCACACAAACCCTTCAAAAATGATGTTTCAAGAGTCCAAATGTTAATACCAATATTCTATAATTCATATCTAGGCCTTGTTTGTGATTTGGAAGGGTTTAAGGTCAAGAAAACCCTATTTATATGAGTTTACGGCCCAAGCTTGTGCCTTGTCCGTAAACTCCTTCAAACCTCACAAAATCCATGTTTTCTATGTTTAAAGTCCATATCTTGAAGTCATTTAGCCATATCTAGGTCCTAAAATTGTCAAGGAGGGGTTTAAGGGCTCAAAACCCTTCAAACTTGGTGTTTACGGCGTAGGCACCTTCCTGGGCCGTAAACTCATATGTCATATCCAATTCCATGATTAAATCTCGAATTTGGAAGTCAAATAAGCTATACAATGAGGTTAGGAAGTTACCTTAAGGATTTGAGACCTTAAAATTGAGTTTTGGACCCTAAATCTTGGATTTTAGGAGAGAGGTTAGAGAGAGAGTAGAGAGAGAAGGAAAAAGCTTCAAATGAAAGGTTTAACACGTTTATATAGTTCCCAAAACTTGGACACTGTGGAATTCTACCTGATACCGACATTAAACGGGGCTTTTGGTCGCACCCGATTAAGTTACCGTCACCCGGCGGGAATGTTTCTAACTTTTTGAAATGAATACTTTTGGGTTAATTTCATGAGTTCCAAGAGGTTTGGACACTCATTCAATTATAATAAACATATAAATTTAATTAGTTTAACCCAAAACGAGAAAGAAACGAATTGACTAACGGCGAAATTTCACGGGTAGAACAAGTTTTCGACGATAGTAAACTTCGGGTTGTTACACTATTCAATAGTAATTAGACTGAAAGTGGACCAAAATTCTACCTTCCTTACCAACAAATCTTACCCACATAATGCCACAATCCAAACCATAAATACATTGGATAACCCTCTTTCAGACTAAACCTTGTCGATTCTTGAAACACCAAAAGCCAATAGTAATGAAGTTACATCTACAAACACCAAAAGCCAATAAGGAATAACCCTATATTAGGGTTTATGCGAAAATTCAATAAATCTAGAGAGAGGAGTTATAATTTTTTGCAGAGAAGGGCGAAAGAGAAGCCATGGACGAAAATTAGAGAGAAAAAGAGTAACCATGGTTTGAACCGTAGAACTCTATTTATAAGTAGCAGTTAAATCCTTAATGGATTCAAACTTTTCAAGTTAATCCTTATGTAATTCAAAAATGTTATATACTTATTTTGGGATATAAAAACCATCCACCATAAGGCTTAGTTTCTGGAATATTCTAATTAATCTTCAGAAATTAATTAATATTCAAGTTCTCTAACTAATTAAAACTATTAAATTAATTATCAAAATAATTTATAATTAATCTATTACTTACTTAAGAATATAAAAAATTATTTTTTTTCTTTTCCTTTCAGTTTTTTGAGTCATAAAACCTACCAAAAATGACTCTGCTTTTATTAGAAATATGACAAAAATCGTTAATGACATTGAACACTCTATTCAATAGTAATTAGACTGAAAGTGGACCAAATTCTATCTTGCTTACCAACATATCTTACCCACATAATGCCACCATCCCATCCATGAATAGATTGGATAACCCAAACCTTGTTGATTCTTGAAACACCAAAAGCCAATAGTAATGAAGTTACATCTACAAACACCAATAGCCAATAAGGAATAACCCTATATTAGAGTTTATGCGAAAATTCAACAACTCTAGAGAGAAGAGTTATAATTTTTGTAGAGAGGGGCGAAAAAGAAGCCTTGGATGAAAATTAGAGAGAAAAAGAGTAACCATGGTTTAAATCCTAGAACTCTAGTTATAAGTTGTGACAACCCGATATTTCAACTCTTTGTAATGGCCTAATAGGTCAAGTATTGTAAACATTTTTCAGTTAATAAAATTAACTTTGATAATAAAATATCCAAAAAGTTTCTATTTAAATTCTTCTATGTTTAAATATCATTAAACCATGACCGTACGTAAAAAGAACGCCCAAATCCGACTTCGTATATTGAAGTTATGATTTTTCCAAGTTCAGCTTAGCAACAGACAGCTAAAAACTCGAATCGGAGATCGAGCGACATTTGGCCAGAAGGACCGAAACGGGAATCGAAGGTCTCGACAATGGTATTTCAACGGTAAAAAGTCTGGCAAAAACCGACGTCAGATAAAGAAGTTATGAATTTTTAAAAGAAATTCCTTAATCACGTCATTTTAATAAATAAATAATAAAAATAATTTTGGAATTTGCCAACGGAATCTAAACGAAAGTTGTAGAGCGTAGTCTCACCTACGCGTGGATATAAATACCATCGAAAACGGAGTTCGTATGAAGAAGATATGAATTTTTGAAGTTTATTAAATAAATTATATATTTATTTAATTCAAAATTCAAGCATAATCCGAAGAGGAGTCAGCGTCCTCATCCGAGGTACGCGCTGCGTACTCCTGTACGCCCTGCGTACCCGAGGGACTTGGCCTCGAATCGTCCACGTCGCCCTATGCGAGGCTACCGACCCGTCCGACCTGCCCGTCCGACTGACCCGTCCGATCCGCCGTCCCATCCGACTCGGCTGACTGATCCGTCCGATCCGAAGCCGAGGCAGTTGAGGCTTCGGTCAGGAATGACGTACGCGTACGCTCTGCATACGAGCGTACGCCCCGTGTACGAGGCTTCTTAGACCCCCTATAAATAGCATGCGAAGGCTTCCGAGAAAAATGCTCATTTCTCTCCTTTCTTCCATTATATTGCCTCGTTTTCCGTGCCCGTTCCGACCCGAAGCTCTGGTCTTTCTGCTCAAGTCCCGAGGGTCGATTTTACTCCCGAGATTCCCGAGAATCCCGAGAAAAATCCGTTTCCCGAGACGAAACTCTGCCCGGTTTTCCATCTCGCTATCTCCAAACTTTCAAGTGAGTTCATACCCCTTTATTTACCTTTTAAAGGTTCTATAAATTCTTTTATATGCTTTCAAGGGGGGGATTACAAGTAAAACACACGAGTATTATCGTGTGTTACATAAAGAACTCTTTTATATGTATCCAAATCACATGCGATTTACAAACTTTTAAGGAACTTTCATATATATATAACATATGTTAAAATAGCATTCTATCTTTTGAAATATAAATTTGTTGTAATGCATGTATAAACTAAACCTTCTTAGATTATACTTATCATTCTTAGACTCTACACCAAAAATCTATGCTTTCATAACAAATGATTCCTTTTCTTGGTATTTCTAAACAAACGAGACACACTTTTAGAAAACTATAATAGGTATAGTTTTACGAACAAATTTCTAACTCTTATGTACTAGAAACATGAATTTCAAGAAGTCACTTTCGTATACAAAAATAAACGTAACATTTTAACAAGTAGATCTGTTTTTATACCACGGTTTTGTGAGACACTAACTTCATGTACGTTCGAGTACACATTTCAAGTCCTGTATTATATACCAGAATCCCTTGGAGGGGGAGCATGGTGTTTGTGTATAGATCTATACGGGCTTGACAACCCGCGCCCTGACTGTTAGCTGCAGTCCACCGTTTGGGGTGACAAACGTCATAACATTCCAACGCCTAAAGAACGTTGAGTATAGGCATTCCGAGTCAATAGTATGGTTATAAAACTCACATGGGGTATTAAAAATGCATTGATTTACAAGGTTTTCAAACACATTGGTTGTTTTACACTTACATACATTTTTAGAGACAAACATTGGTCTTGAGTGAAGGCTACTTTTATACTAGTAGAAAATATAGTATTTTCTAAACACAAACAAACAAAGACAAAACATTTCATTTCATACAAACATTGTCACTTAAATACTTATGGAACTCACCAGCTTAAATGTTGATCTACTCTTTCAAAATTACTTGTATGTCCCAGGAAATCAGTAAATTCAGGTATTCATTACGCTTCCGATGAAGGGATGCTGCGGCGCCAGTTTAATCTTGTATTTTGACATCATATTGTAATTGGTTTTGAACATGTAACTTTTGACAAATGTAAACTTTCAATTATATATATATGATGGTTGTATTGCTTTCTTTACTATGTATTTATTTGTTACGCTACCACATGAAGTCATCCACCCCCGAACGTTTCCGCCGTTCAGGTTTGGGAGTGTGACAGATTGGTATCAGAGCAATGTTTATAGTGAACTAACTATATCGAATCATATAACATATACAAACTATAAATGCTTAAGGGACTAATGCTCTCTGACAAAAGGATTATTGTTTACGCCTAAGCCGCGTTTCGTGTAAACTTAAAAATGTTAGTTCACGCAAGTATAAACACATGCCTACAACACATTATTTTCATGGTTATTAACTATACAACAAGTATTTAGAAAAGTTGGACACTACGATTAAGACTCGATATATGTAATCAGATGTGGGACAAATATAGCGTGATCAACTATATTTGCCCGATATCGGACCAATGTATATCGAGGAACGCTCGTAGTGAGCAACAAGTCAAAACTTACTAAAAACATCACAAAGATCAAACACAAGGATTTATATACTATAGGAGTATTTGGTACATACGTTAGATAAATTAGTACTACATGTCTCAGGTTTTATTCAAATCGTATAACCCTATTCTCGTATAGTCAAATGGCTGGATTTCACCCGCATGGAGACCCCTACTACTCACAGCAGGGCAACGAAGGATGGATTGAAGAGGATCCGGAAGAAGACGAAGAGCCCATTGAGTTGGATGATGGGGATGACTCTGGGACAGACTCAGAACCGGAAATAGTCAACCCTCCACCCATTAGGAGGAACTTTCAAGGACCGACTCCCGTCTGGGGAAGTCACCTCGTCCACTGGAGCCAACAACAAAGTATACGCTCTCCCTACGGCATGTGCCGAGATTTCAACGATGTCCGACATGGAGGTTCAGCCGATCGGGAACTCCCGGTTATGGTGGGCAAACTCGCCAATCAGTCCTACCAATCGGGGGTTCAAGCAAACCGATCCGAGAGGTTAACGTGGAAGTACAAATCCACACGGCCGATATCAACCGCCTAGAGATGTTGCAGAACGACATCCACGTTCGCACCGAAGCATTCCAAGCACAAGCGAATGCAGCCTTCGCAGAATTGAGGGAACAACAAGCCGCCCTTGATAGGCGTCTTATGGAGTCAAAGCAATCAGATGCAGAATCGAGCTCCAAGCACAACACACGTCGCAAGTAGTACTTGTGGAAACCTCAAATTTTGTTATAACTTAGGACCTCGGCTAAAAGTCTTTAAATTTCTCGAACTTTGTAATCGGAGACCCTTATAAGGGTCAAATTTTCATAATCATTGTATCAACTTTTATATTAATATAAGTTACACTATTATTACTAAGTTGAGTATTTCGTTCAAACCTTGAAAAGTCATCGAGAAACCAAATACTTGTTTCATACTTTCAGTCTTACAAATAACTTTCATTTTTCTATGCTATCATCTATTGTTGAACCATGGCAATTTGGTTCGTGAGACACATTCATTTGTCACTTATTCTTATCCATATCATCATCTTTTAAACATATAGTTAAAGATGCCGCCACGCAGGAATACAAGGCGTAACCCTATCAATGAAACACCGATACCACCACCTTCACCTTCACCTCTTCAATTTGATGCTGTCATGTTCCAAGCAGCAGTCACCGCAGCAGTAGCAGTTGCCATGTCACAAATGAATAACTCGAGTACCAATGACTCGAGAGTTGGCACACACCTTTCTAACCATGGCGAGAGTTATGGGCAACCCCGAGAATCCACATATAAGGACTTTACTAATGCAAAAGCCCGTATGTTTTATGGAACTGGTGGTGTGATGGCTCTAAGACAGTGGATTGAAAGGACAGAAGCAGTCTTTGAAATCTGCTCCTGCCCCGAGCACAGCAAGGTCAAATTTGCAACCTTCACACTCATTGATAGAGCTTTGACTTGGTGGAACGGCCACGTTAAAGTACTTACTCTAATAGTGGCAAACTCCATAAGCTGGGAGAGCCTCAAAGCCATGATGATGAGAGAATACTACCCACGGGGAGAGATTCAAAGGCTCGAACATGAACTCTGGACTCTCGGAATGGTTGGTACTGACATCGCAACATATACCAACAGATTCTGCGAGCTGGCAATCCTTTGCCCAGATATGATTGCTCCTGAGAGCAAGAAAATAGAGAGGTACATATGGGGACTGACGACCCAATTACGGTCAAGCGTGTTAGCCTCCAAACCTGACACCTTTGAAAGTGCTAAGGAATTGGCACAATCTCTGATTGACTACGGAGGCCATCGGAACTCAACTGTTTCTGCACCAGAACCACAGAGAGGAAACAACAACAACAATAGGAAGAGAGTATGGAATAAATGCTATCACGGTACCTACTACAACTCCTACAATCACCTACCCAACAAAGCATTATGAAGGTAACCGTCCAAAGTGCACCAAATGCACTTACCACCACCATTGACCTTGTCGGGAAATGCAGTGCGCCAACTGCAACAGAAAGGGACACACAGCCCGTTTCTGCAAGGATCCCGCAAGGCCGATCACTCAAGTTCCCAGTGCAGGTATAGGCCAGACTTGCTACAGTTGTGGCAAGGTGGGCCACTACCGGAGGAACTGCCCCAAGACAGCAGGCACCGGCGGCGTAGGACGAGTTTTGACTATAGGCTACGATGAAGCTATAGCAGACCCAACTGTAGTTGCTGGTACGTTCCTCCTCGATAATTCATATGCATGCATATTATTCTATAATGGAGCGGAAAGAAGCTTCGTGAGTCAAAACTTTATTCACTTACTTAAACCTAAACCAAGCAAACTAGAAAAATCATTCACTGTAGAGATGGCCAACGGAATAACCGAAAACACTAACTACATATACAAGGACTGTACGTTAACTTTAGACGGTCATTCTTTCCCAATCAATCTTATGCCGGTTCCTATTAAAAGTTTTGACGTCATAGTCGGTATGGATTGGTTAAGTCTTCTTCGCGCCGACATTATGTGTTTTGAAAAAGCAGTTCGCCTTAATCTTCCTAACAACGAAACATTAGTGATTTACGGCGACAAATCAAGTACGAACCTTCGTATCATTTCGTGCATCCAGGCTCGAAAATGTTTACGGAAGGATTGTTGAGCATTCCTAGCGCACATCGTCGATATAAGCCAGGAACTGAAGGACATCAAGAACATTCCAGAAGTACGCGATTTTCCCAATATCTTTCCAGAAGAACTACCAGGATTACCACCACAACGCCAAGTCGAATTCAGAATCGACTTAGTTCCAGGGGCTACCCCAGTAGCGAAATAGCCTTATCGTCTAGCACCAGCAGAGATGCAAGAACTTTCCAGTCAACTTAATGACCTCCTGCAAAAAGGATTCATAAGACCAAGTTTCTCACCTTGGGGAGCACCGGTCTTGTTCGTAAAGAAGAAGGACGGATCGTTCTGTATGTGCATCGACTACAGAGAGCTGAACAAACTTACTGTCAAGAACCGTTATCCCCTACCCCGCATTGACGATTTGTTTGATCAACTTCAAGGAGCAAACTACTTCTCGAAGATAGATCTATGATCCGGATATCACCAATTACGGGTACTTGAGGGGGATATTCCCAAGACAGCTTTCCGAACTCGATACGGGCACTACGAATTTGTCGTAATGCCATTTGGATTAACCAACGCACCAACAGTATTTATGGACCTAATGAATAGGGTATGTCGTCCCTACTTAGATCAGTTCGTCATCATCTTTATCGATGATATACTTATCTACTCCCGAAGTAAGGAAGAGCATAGTCAACACCTACGAAAAGTCCTAGAAACACTACGATCGGAGAAACTCTATGCGAAGTTCTCTAAATGCGAATTTTGGATTCGAAGAGTCGAATTTTTGGGCCACGTGGTTAGCGAGAAAGGGATACACGTGGACCCCTCCAAAATCAAAGCCATCGAGAACTGGTCAGCACCAAAGACACCTATAGAAATTCGTCAATTTCTAGGTCTCGCTGGCTACTATCGCAGATTTATAAAGAACTTCTCTAGCATTGCGAAACCTCTTACTACATTAACCCAGAAAGGCATAGCCTTCGACTGGGAAGCAAAACAAGATAAGGCGTTCCAAACACTGAAATAGGCCTTGTGCACCGCACCGATACTATCCCTCCCCGAAGGGATAGAAGACTTCGTAGTGTATTGCGATGCGTCAAAACAAGGACTTGGTTGTGTTCTTATGCAGAGAGGGAAAGTTATTGCTTATGCCTCCCGACAGCTTAAGACACACGAAGTGAACTATACGACACACGATCTTGAGTTAGGAGCAGTGGTATTTGCTCTGAAGATCTGGAGACACTACTTATACGGAACAAAGAGCACTATTTTCACCGATCACAAGAGCCTTCAACACATTTTTGATCAGAAGGAACTCAACATGCGGCAACGACGATGGGTTGAGTTACTCAATGACTACGAATGCGAAATTCGTTATCATCCTGGCAAGGCCAACGTGGTAGCTGACGCCCTCAGTCGAAAGGAATACACTGGTCGGAGGGTCAGATCTCTGACTATGACTATCCATTCCCACTTATCCACCCAAATTAAAGAGGCACAAATGGAAGCTTTGCGACCTAAAAACGTGGCGGGTGAATCCCTGAGGGGAATGGAAAAGAATCTAGAAGTCAAGGGTGGCGGAGCATATTATCTTATGGACCGAATCTGGACGCTAAAACATGGCGGGTTCAGAGACATAGTAATGACTGAGGCACACAACACGAGGTATTCCGTTCACTCGGGTTCAGATAAGATGTATCTGGATCTTAGAAACTTGTACTGGTGGCCTAACATGAAAGCAGAAATTGGTACCTTCGTAAGTAAATGCCTTACTTGCACTAAGGTTAAGGTCGAGTATTAGAAACCTTCAGGATTACTACAACAATTGGAGATACCAGAATGGAAATGGGAACGGATCACTATGGACTTCATAACCAAGTTGCCCAAGACGACGGGTGGACTCGATACCATATGGGTCATCGTCGATAGGTTGACCAAATCCGCGCATTTCCTACCCATCAAGGAGACTGACAAAATGGAAAAGCTTACAAGAACTTACTTAAGGGAAGTAGTGCGACTGCATGGTGTTCCGATATCCATTATCTCCGACCGAGATAGTAGATTTACTTCAAGATTCTGGCAGTCACTACAAGGTTCCCTGGGGACTAAGCTAGACATGAGTACAGCCTACCACCCACAAACAGACGGGCAGAGTGAGAGAACGATACAGACTTTAGAAGATATGCTGAGAGCCTGTGTGATTGACTTTGGAAAGGCATGGGATATCCATTTACCCCTTGTCGAATTTTCATACAACAATAGTTATCATACAAGCATAAAGGCTGCTCCGTTCGAAGCCCTCTATGTTCGAAAGTGCAGATCCCCTCTGTGCTGGACTGAAGTTGGCGATACCCAGTTAGCTAAAGGAAGAGTTCCTGAAAGCACTCTCACCGGTCCGGAAATCATACGAGAAACGATAGAGAAGATCGTTCAGATTCGTGAGCGATTGAAAGCCTCTAGAGACCGACAGAAAAGCTACGCTGACCAAAGGAGGAAACATTTGGAATTCCAGGTAGGAGACCACGTCTTATTAAAGGTCTCACCGTGGAAGGGTTTAATACCCTTTGGAAAGCGTGGGAAACTAAATCCAAGATACATAGGGCCTTTCGAGATTCTTGCCGGAATCGGCCCTGTGGCTTACAAGCTTAACCTACCGCACGAACTTAGTAACATCCATCCAACCTTTCGCGTCTCAAACTTGAAAAAGTGTCTGTCCGACGAGACTCTTGTTATTCCACTCGACGAGATCGAGATCAATGAGAGCCTCAACTTTGTGGAAGAACCAGTAGAAATCATGCACCGAGAGGTCAAACAAACTAAACAAAGTCGCATACCCATCGTGAAGGTTCGCTGGAGCGCCAAGCGGGGACCTGAATTCACATGGGAACGCGAAGATCAGATGAAGCAAAAGTACCCTCATCTCTTTCATGTTCACTAGTATCTTTACTACTTTAAATTTCGGGACGAAATTCTCTCTAACGGGGGGATGATGAGACAACCCGATATTTCAACTCTTTGTAATGGCCTAATAGGTCAAGTATTGTAAACATTTTTGAGTTAATAAAATTAACTTTGATAATAAAATATCCAAAAATTTTCTATTTAAATTCTTCTATGTTTAAATATCATTAAACCATGACCGTACGTAAAAAGAACGCCCAAATCTGACTTCGTATATTGAAGTTATGATTTTTCCAAGTTCAGCTTAGCAACAGACAGCTAAAAACTCGAATCGGAGATCGAGCGACATTTGGCCAGAAGGACCTAAACGAGAATCAAAGGTCTCGACAATGGTATTTCAACGGTAAAAAGTCTGGCAAAAACCGACGTCAGATAAAGAAGTTATGAATTTTTAAAAGAAATTCCTTAATCACGTCATTTTAATAAATAAATAATAAAAATAATTTTGGAATTTGCCAACGGAATCTAAACGAAAGTTGTAGAGCGTAGTCTCACCTACACGTGGATATAAAGACCATCGAAAACGGAGTTCGTATGAAGAAGATATGAATTTTTGAAGTTTATTAAATAAATTATATATTTATTTAATTCAAAATTCAAGCATAATCCGAAGAGGAGTCAGCGTCCTCATCCGAGGTACGCGCTGCGTACTCCTGTACGCCCTGCGTACCCGAGGGACTTGGCCTCGAATCATCCACGTCGCCCTATGCGAGGCTACCGACCCGTCCGACCTGCCCGTCCGACTGACCCGTCCGATCCGCCGTCCCATCCGACTCGGCTGACTGATCCGTCCGATCCGAAGCCGAGGCAGTTGAGGCTTCGGTCAGGCATGACGTACGCGTACGCTATGCATACGAGCGTACGCCCCGCGTACGAGGCTTCTCAGACCCCCCTATAAATAGCATGCGAAGGCTTCCGAGAAAAATGCTCATTTCTCTCCTTTCTTCCATTATATTGCCTCGTTTTCCGTGCCCGTTCAAACCCGAAGCTCTGGTCTTTTTGCTCAAGTCCCAAGGGTCAATTTTACTCCCGAGATTCCCGAGAATCCCGAGAAAAATCCGTTTCCCGAGACGAAACTCTGCCCGGTTTTCCATCTCGCTATCTCTAAACTTTCAAGTGAGTTCATACCCCCTAATTTACCTTTTAAAGGTTCTATAAATTCTTTTATATGCTTTCAAGGGGGGGATTACGAGTAAAACACACGAGTATTATCGTGTGTTACATAAAGAACTCTTATATATGTATCCAAATCACATGCGATTTACAAACTTTTAAGGAACTTTCATATATATATATATATATATATATATATATATATATATATATATATATATAACATATGTTAGCATTCTATCTTTTGAAATATAAATTTGTTGTAATGCATGTATAAACTAAACCTTCTTTGATTATACTTATCATTCTTAGACTCTACACCAAAAATCTATGCTTTCATAACAAATGATTCCTTTTCTTGGTATTTCTAAACAAACGAGACACACTTTTAGAAAACTATAATAGGTATAGTTTTACGAACAAATTTCTAACTCTTATGTACTAGAAACATGAATTTCATGAAGTCACTTTCGTATACAAAAATAAACGTAACATTTTAACAAGTAGATCTGTTTTTATACCACGGTTTTGTGAGACCCTAACTTCATGTACGTTCGAGTACACATTTCAAGTCATGTATTATATACTAGAATCCCTTGGAGGGGGAGCATGGTGTTTGTGCATAGATCTATACGGGCTTGACAACCCGCGCCCTGACTGTTAGCTGCAGTCCACCGTTTGGGGTGACAAACGTCATAACATTCCAACGCCTGAAAAACGTTGAGTATAGGCATTCCGAGTCAATAGTATGGTTATAAAACTCACATGGGGTATTAAAAATGCATTGATTTACAAGGTTTTCAAACACATTGGTTGTTTTACACTTACATACATTTTTAGAGATAAACATTGGTCTTGAGTGAAGGCTACTTTTATACTAGTAGAAAATATAGAATTTTCTAAACACAATCAAACAAAGACAAAACATTTCATTTCATACAAACATTGTCACTTAAATACTTATGGAACTCACCAGCTTAAATGCTGATCTACTCTTTCAAAATTACTTGTATGTCCCAGGAAATCAGTAAATTCAGGTATTCATTACGCTTCCGATGAAGGGATGCTGCGGCGCCAGTTTAATCTTGTATTTTGACATCATATATTAATTGGTTTTGAACATGTAACTTTTGACAAAAGTAAACTTTCAATTATATATATATATATATATATATATATATATATATATATATATATATATGATGGTTGTATTGCTTTCTTTACTATGTATTCATTTGTTACGCTACCACATGAAGACATCCACCCCCGAACGTTTCCGCCGTTCAGGTTTGGGGGTGTGACATAAGTTGCAGTTAAATCCTTAATGGATTCAAACTTTTCATGTTAATCTTTATGTAATTCAAGGATGTTATATACCTATCTAGGGGATATAAAAACCATCCTCCATAAGGCTTAGTTGTGGAATATTCTAATTAATCCTCAGAAATTAATTATTATTCAAGTTCTGCAATTAATTAAAACTATTTAATTAATTATCAAAATAATTTATAATTAATCTATTAATTACTTAAGAATTTAAAAACTTATTTTTTTTTATTTTCCTTTTAGCTTTTTGAGTCATGAGACCTACCAAAAATAACTCTGCTTTTATTAGATAATATGACCAAAATTATTAATGACATTGGATATTGTATTCAATAGTAATTATAATGAATGTGGAACAACTTCTACCTTGCTTACCAACATATCTTACCCGCATAATGGCACCATCCAAACCATGAATAGATTTGATAACCCTCTTTCAGACTGAACCTTGTTGATTCTTGAAACACGAAAGCCAATAGTAATGATGTTACATCTACAAACACAAAAATCCAATAAGTAATAACCCTATATTAGAGTTTATGCTAAAATTCAACAACTCTAGAGAGAGGAGTTATAATTATTGTAAAGAGGGGCGAAAGAGAAGCTTTGGACGAAAATTAGAGAGAAAAGGAGTAACCATAGTTTGAACCCAAGAACTTTATTTATAAGTTGCAGTTAAATCCTTAATGGATTCAAACTTTTCAAGTTACTCTTTATGTAATTCAAAAATGTTATATACCTATCTTGGGGATATAAAAACCATCCACCATAAGGCTTAGTTTGTGGAATATTCTAATTAATCTCCAAAAATTAATTATTATTCAAGTTCTGCAATTAATTAAAACTATTTATTTAATTATCAAGAAAATTTATAATTAAACTATTAATTACTTAAGAATTTAAAAACTTAGTTTTTTCATTTCCTTTTAGCTTTTTGAGTCTTGAGACCTAGCAAAAATGACTATGCTTTTATTAGAAATATGACCAAAATCGTTAATGACATTGGACACTCTATTCAATAGTAATTCGACTGAAAGTGGACCAAATTGTACCTTGGTTACCAACATATCTTACCCACATAATGTCACCATCCAAACCATGAGTAGATTGGATAACCCTCTTTTAGACTGAACCTTGTTGATTCTTGAAACACGAAAAGCCAATAGTAATGAAGTAACATCTACAAACACCAAAAGCCAATTAGGAATAACCCTATATTAGTGTTTATGCGAAAATTCAACAACTCTAGGGGGAGGAGTTATAATTTTTTCAGAGAGGGCGAAAGAGAAGCCTTGGACGAAAATTAGAGAGAAAAGAGTAACCATGGTTTGAACCCTAGAACTCTATTTATAAGTTGTAGTTAAATCCTTAATGGATTCAAACATTTCAAGTTAATCTTTATATAATTCAAAAATCTTATATACCTATCTTCAGGATATAAAAACCATCGACCATAAGGCATAGTTTGTGTAATATTCTAATTAATCTTCAGAAATCAATTATTATTCAGGTTCTATAATTAATTAAAACTATTTAATTAATTATCAAAATAATTTATAATTAATCTATTAATTACTTAAGAGTTTAAAAACTTATTTTTTTTCGTTTCCTTATAGCTTTTTGAGTATTGAGACCTACCAAAAATGAATTTGCTTTTTTTAGAAATATGACCAAAATTGTTAATGACATTGGACAGACTATTCAATAGTAATTATACTGAAAGTGGACCAAATTCTACCTTGCTTACCAACATATGTTACCCACATAATGCCACCATCCAAACCATGAGTATATTGGATAACCCTCTTTCAGACTGAACCTTGTTGATTCTTGAAACACCAAAAGCCAATAGTAATGAAGTTACATCTACACACACCAAAAGCCAATAAGGAATATCCCTATATTAGAGTTTATGCGAAAATTCAACAACTCTAGAGACAGGAGTTATAATTTTTGTAGAGAGGGCGAAAGAGAAGCCTTGGACGAAAAATAGAGAGAAAAAGAATAACCATGGTTTGAACCCTAGAACTCTGTTTATAAGTTGCAATTAAATCCTTAATGGATTCAAACTTTTCAAGTTAATCTTTATGTAATTCAAAAATGTTATATACCTATCTTGGGTATATAAAACCATCCACCATAACGCTTAGTTTGTGGAATATTCTAATTAATCTTCAGAAATTAATTATTATTCAAGTTCGGTAATTAATTAAAACTACTTAATTAATTGTCAAAATAATTTATAATCAATCTATTAATTACTTAAGAATTTAAAATTTTGTTTTTCTCTTTTCCTTTCAGCTTTTTGAGTCATGAGACCTACCAAAAATGACTCTGCTTTTATTAGAAGTATGACCAAAATCGTTAATGACATTGGATACTTTATTCAATAGTAATCAGATGGAAAGTGGACCAAATTCTACCTTGCTTGCCAACATATGATACCCACATAATGCTACCATCCAAACCATGAATAGATTGGATAATGCTTTTTCAGATTGAACCTTATTGATTCTTGAAACACCAAAAGCCAATAGTAATGAAGTTTCATCTACAAACACCAAAAGACACGAAGGAATAACCCTATATTAGGGTGTATGTGAAAATTCAATAACTCTTGAGAGAGGAGTTATAATTTTCGCAGAGAGGGGAGAAAAAGAAGCCTTGGACGAAAACTAAAGGAAAATACAATAACCATGGTTTGAACCCTAGAAATCTATTTGTATGTTGCAGTTAAATCCTTAATGGATTCAAACTTTTCAAGTTAATCTTTATGTAATTCAAAAATGTTATATACCTATCTTGGGGATATAAAAACCATCCACCATAAGGCTTAGTTTGTGGAATATTCTAAGTAATCTTTAGAAATCAATTATTATTCAAGTTCTCTAATTAATTAAAACTATTTATTTAATTATCAAGATAATTTATAATTAATCTATTAATTACTTAAGAATTTAAAAACCTAGTTTTTCTATTTCCTTTTAGCTTTTTGAGTCTTGAGACCTAGCAAAAATGACTATGCTTTTATTAGAAATATGACCAAAATCGTTAATGACATTGGACACTCTATTCAATAGTAATTAGACTGAAAGTGGACCAAATTTTACCTTGCTTACCAACATATCTTACCCACATAATGCCACCATCCAAACCATGAATAGATTGGATAACTCTCTTTTAGACTGAACCTTGTTGATTCTTGAAACACCAAAAGCCAATAGTAATGAAGTTACATCTACAAACACCAAAATCCAATAAGGAATAACCCTATATTAGAGTTATGTGAAAATTCAACAACTCTAGAGAGAGGAGTTATAATTTTTGCAGAGAGTGCGAAAGAGAAGCCTTGGATGAAAATTAGAGAGAAAAAGAGTAACCATGGATTGAACCCTAGAACCCTATTTATAAGTTGCAGTTAAATCCTTAATTGATTCAAACTTTTCAAGTTAATCTTTATGTAATTCAAAAATGTTATATACCTATCTTCAGGATATAAAAACAATCCACCATAAGACTTAGTTTGTGGAATATTCTAATTAATCTTCATAAATCAATTATTATTCATGTTCTGTAATTAATTAGAAGTATTTAATTAATTAGCAAAATATTTTATAATTAATCTATTAATTACGTAAGAGTTTAAAAACTTATTTTTTTCTTTTCCTTATAGCTTTTTGAGTCTTGAGACCTACCCAAAATGAATTTGCATTTATTAGAAATATAACCAAAATCGTTAATGACATTGGAGACTATATTCAAAAGTAATTATACTGAAAGTGGACCAAATTCTACCTTGCTTACCAACATATCTTACCCACATAATGCAACCATCCAAACCATGAGTAGATTGGATAACCCTCTATCAGAGTGAACCTTTTTGATTCTTGAAACACCAAAAGCCAATAGTAATGAAATTACATCCACAAACACCAAAAGCCAATAAGGAATAACCCTATATTTGAGTTTATGAGAAAATTCAACAACTCTAGAGAGAGGAGTTATAAGTTTTGTAGAGTGGGCGAAAGAGAAGCCTTGGACTAAAATTAGAGAGAAAACGAGTAACCATGGTTTGAACCCTAGAACTCTATTTATAAGTTGCAATTAAATTCTTAATGGATTCAAACTTTTCAAGTTAATCATTATGTAATTCAAAAATGTTATATACCTATCTTGCGGATATAAAAACCATCCACCATAAGGCTTAGTTTGTGGAATATTCTAATTAATCTTCAGAAATTAATTATTATTCAAGTTCTGTAATTAATTAAAACTATTTAATTAATTATCAAAATAATTTATAATTAATCTACTAATTACATAAGAATTGAAAAACTTATTTTTTTCTTTTCCTTTTAGCTTTTTGAGTCATGAGACCTACCAAAAATGACTCTGCTTTTATTAGATGTATGGCCAAAATCGTTAATGATATTGGACACTTTATTCAATAGTAATCAGATGGAAAGTGGACCAAATTCTACCTTGCTTACCAACATATGTTACCCACATAATGCCACCATCCAAACCATGAATAGATTGGATAATGCTTTTTCAGATTGAACCTTATTGATTCTTGAAACACCAAAAGTCAATAGTAATGAAGTTTCATCTACAAACACCAAAAGACAAGAAGGAATAACCCTATGTTAGGGTGTATGTTAAAATTCAATAACTCTTGAGAGAGTAGTTATAATTTTTGCAGAGAGGGGAGAAAAAGAAGCCTTGGACGAAAACTAGATGAAAATACAATAACCATGGTTTGAACCCTAGAAATCTATTTGTATGTTGCAGTTAAATCCTTAATGGATTCAAACTTTTCAAGTTAATATTTATTTTATTCAAAAATACTATATCCCTATCTTGTGGATATAAAAACCATCCACCATAAGGCTTATTTTGTGAGATATTCTAATTAATCTTCAGAAAGTAATTAATATTCAAGTTTTCTAATTAATTAAAACTATTTCATTAATTAAAAAAATAATTTATAATTAATCTGTTAATTACATGAAAATTTAAAAACTTATTTTCTTCTTTTCCTTTTAGCTTTTTGGATCATGAGACCAACTAAAAATGACTCTCATTTTATTAGAAATATTATCAAAACCGTTATTGACATTGGACACTCTATTCAATAGTAATTCGACTAAAAGTGGACCAAATTCTATCTTGCTTACCAACAAATCTTACCCACATAATGACACCATCCAAACCATGAATAAATTGGATAATCCTTTTTCAGACTGAACATTGTTGATTCTTGAAAAACCAAAAGCCAAGAGTCATGAAGTTATATCTACAAACACCAAAAGCCATTAAGGAATAACCCTATATTAGGGTTTATGCGAAAATTCAATAACTCTAGAGAGAGGAGTTATAATTTTCGCAGAAAGGGGAGAAAGAGAAGCCTTGTACGAAAATTAGAGAGAAAAAGAGTAATCATGGTTTAAACCCTATAAATCTATTTATAAGTTGTATTTAAATCCTAAATGGATTCAAACTTTTCAAGTTAATCTTTATGTAATTCAAAAATGTTATATACCTATCTTAGGATATAAAAACCATCCATCATAAGGCTTAGTTTGTGCAATATTCTAATTAATCTTTAAAAATTAATTAATATTCAAGTTCTCTAATTTCTTAAAACTATTTAACTAATTATCAAAATAACTTATAAATAATCTATTAATTACTTAAGAATTTAAAAACTTATTATTTTTCTTTTCCTTTTAGCTTTTTGAGTTATCAGACCTACCAAAATTCACTCTACTTTCATTAGAAATATGACCAAAATCGTTAATGATATTGGACACTCTATTCAATACTAATTAGACTGAAAGTGGACCAAATTCTACTTTGCTTACCAACATATCTTACCCACATAATGTCACCATCAAAACCATGAATAGATTGGATAACCCTTTTTTCAGATTGAACCTTGTTGATTCTTGAAACACCAAAAGCCAATACTAATGAAGTTACATTTACAAATACCAAGACCCAGGAAGGAATAACCATATATTAGGGTTTTTGCGAAAATTCAATAACTCTTGAGAGAGGAGTTATAATTTTCGTAGAGAGGGGAGAAAAAGAAGCCTTGGATGAAAATTAGAGGAAAATAGAATAACCATGGTTTGAACCCTAGAAATATATTTGTAATTTGCAGTTAAATCTTTAATGGATTCAAACTTATCAAGTAAATTTTTATGTAATTCAAAAATGTTATATCCCTATGATGGGGATATAAAAACCATCCACCATAAAGCTTAGTTTGTGGAATATTCTAATTAATTAATATTCAAGTTCTCTAATTTATTAAAACTATTTAATTACTTAGCAAAATGATTTATAATTAATCTATTAATTACTTAAGAATTTAACAACTTATTTTCTTCTTTTCCTTTTAGCTTTTTGAGTAATAAGACCAACCCAAAATGAATCTGCTTTTATTAGAAATATTATTAAACCGTTAATAACATTGTACAATCTAGTAATTAGAATGAAAGTGGATCAAATTCTTCCTTGCTTACCAACAAATCTTACCCTAATAATGCCACCATCCAAACCATAAATATATTAGATAACCCTCTTTCATATTGAACCTTGTTGATTCTTGAATCTGCACCATCATTTTGCAAGCATTACAAGACCGGAGGCTTATAAGCTACATATGTCTAGATCCCCTTTCTCCCTATAGTTGAGAACTCAGTTCTTCAACCAATGTCACTTTTTTATAAATTTATATTCCAAACTCCTCAAAAGAAGTTGTGACATATTTTTTCGAGACAAATTGATCACCATAGATGCGACCACCATAATAGAGATTTCTAGCCTTCCAAATCAAAGGTATTTTTTTTTTATGGAAATTCACTATTAAGGGCTAGCAATTGCTGATTTTAGACATCCTACATTGAACAGGAATACCAATGTAATTGAAGGGAAGGATTTGGTCCTATAATTTAACCACATAATCATAAAAGAGATCGTGATGTCACTCACCCCAACGTTTATAACCTTGCTTTTGGATAAGTTTAGTTTTAGACTTAAGTTAAGGAAGAAGCATTTACGAATCTGAATGATATTCAAAGAATTCTCCAAGCTCATTCGCGCAAAAACCCACAACATCCACATACTAAAATATAAAGAGGCAATAACCCGGCTTGATAAATTCACCCCTATATTGATACACTTTTTCTATGGCCTCTGCAATATTCGCTCTAAGGCCTTTAGTTGCAATAATAAAGAGGAAAGAGGAGATTGTGATCATGCCTTGGCGGAAACCTTTTTCCATCAGAAACTCGTTTGTGGGATTACCATTTCCAATGATATACTTGGTTGAGGTAATACAAGCAAGAATGAAAGATATCCATTTTTCGCAAAAGCCCATTAATCTCATCCGATTCACTATGAAGGACCAACATACTTAGGCTATAAACACTATAATAATTGAATTTGAAGACTACAAAATTCAATGAAACATTTATTTTGAACTTAAAAGGAATTTCTTTTTTACTTATTGCATAGTTTATTGACCATTCAACACCTATTATGCCCGTGTGTGTTCACTTACTACCAGTAGTAAGAACATAATCGCTTAACCAAATAAGAAAATGAAGTTAACAACCTATATCTCAAGTATCAAATCTAGAAAATGAAGTGTTCTAAATTTGATTCCCATTTATAAAGAGACAGAAACACATTAAATTATTGCTTCACCAAACACGTAATGCATTTTTTACTTGCAACTACCATAAAAGAATTAATAATAACAATAACAAAGTCATATATGCTATATATATGGAAAATTTATCATTACTAAATAAACTACAATGTGAAGGCATAGATGGGAAGATAAAAGGAAAACGACAGGATAAACAAATCCACCTCGCTTTAGGAAGGCTTTTCTCTGGAGTTAAACTCTTAAGATATGATGTGCTAGTAATTCTAGCATCGATACTTTTTGGTTGCCCAATTATTGTTATGAGAAAATTATTATATAGTTTTGCTGGTGTATTTTATAAACGGTAAACGACCACATCCCAAAATGCGTACTATTTCGTAGTACGTATATTCAACTTAGATTGAACTATAATATTAGATACAAATTGAAATCAAAATACTACCTTTCAACAAGAGAAATAATATCTTACAACATTTCCTAATTAACCTGGATATTCAACTCAAAATACGTTACCAATGTTTTAATACGGCATAACAAGCTAGATTCACCATGCATATATGAACAACTTTTGGTATTCCAATAATCAATTGTCGCACGTATTATACTAATAATGTTTTGTATGCCTCAAACAAAAAGCTTTCAGCCTCCCAATTGCATCTTCTAGTACTTTTGGCTCTGCCGCAAAACTCACTCGAAGCCAGTTTTTTAAGCCAACAGCATCCCCTGCCGTGATTTGTCATCGTAATACGAATTTGAATAACAATAATAATAATACTAACATTAACGAATGAGGTAATTTAATCTTTAAGATACTTTTAAGTATGTTATTGATATCATACCTGGTAGAAGGATCATGGATTCCTCTTTAGCCAACTTCATACAGAAGTCTGTATCATCAACTACATCATAAAACCCTGATAGATTTAACTTCACCTGTACAACCATTATCAGATGACTTTATAAACATTCTATATATTTTACGTAAATTAATTACTCCATACAATTTTTTTACCAGGACAAACATAGATCCCTCGGGTTTGTGTGGGCATGCAAGAAGGGGTATCTCCTTAAGTCTCTCATAAAACATATCAGCTGCTTCTTTTAGTAACTTGTTAATATTCACGAAGAATGATTCCGGCGTGTTCTTCAGTATACGAGGAATAGCTCCCTGAAACGTGTGCTTTAGCATTAGAATAACAGTCAACGATTAAGAAGATTGTGGAATCATGTACCTGAATAACAGTGGGGGGTTCTGCCGATATCACTAGGCAACTCTTCAGGGAACTAACAATCTGAAACCATAGTATATATGTTAGACAATGGAAAGTTTTGACCTATGATAAAAGTTCATGAATTTGATTAATTAGAAAGAATGAGCGATGTAGAGAGAAAATTAAACCCCAGTTTTGTGAAGAACGCCAACTGGATCAGTTATTGCAATCCATCCAAAACGCCACCCAGGAACGATCCATCGTTTTGACAACGTCCCAATCGTCACAACAGGCGCTATTGCACCAAATACTCCCATGGGGATAAAGGGTTTTTCTCCGAAGACTTGATGGGCATAAACTTCGTCTGCAATCACCAGAATTCCAAGTTCTCTTGCTGTTTCTGCAATCTTTCATCATGAAAAAACAAGAACAAGAAAGATCGTTAGGACAAATATTATCCAAATAGCTTGTGTGAGTTTTATTTGCCTTCTAAATATGTGTGTTTGGTTCTACAATATATATATGTGTTACCAAATATAGGATCCAGGTTTTTGGTGTAAAGTACTACATCTAGCACCCTTTTGCATATAACCATTATAATATTTAAATATATGAGTTGCAGAAAGTAATCACACCTTTCGCATATGCTCATATGTGAAAACACTTCCAGAAGGATTCCCTGGGTTGATGAGAACTATAGCTACAGTTTTCTCATCTGCTAATCTTTTGACACCATCAAGATCAACTTCCCAACCTTTGTCTGGGAGGAGATCAAAATGACGCACCTCGAGTGAACTAAATCTGGCTCGAGCTTCATATGTCGGATAATTAGGTTTAGGAAAGAGTATATTTGCACCAGGGTAAGCAAGAACAGTTAGTAATACATGAATAGCATGTTCTGCTCCAACAGTAAGCAAAACGTCATCGGTTTTTAATGTGTAAGGAATATCTCTCGACAGATACTCAGCAATAGCCCTATTAATAAAATAATTTGTTAATAACTTTGCTTCAAACCCACCAAAATGTCAAAAAACATGAAACATCGACGAAGTTGTAGATCCAAAATATGAAATCGATGAAAGGTAAGTAATTAATTATAACCTTCTTGCAGGATTAATTCCGGCTCCAGTAGCATAACAGTTGAAGTTAGCAGATCGAATGGCTTCCACCAGAGCATCTTCTACTACTGGAGATGTTCGAAAGCAAGGGTAAACTGAAGGATCACCATGTCCAAGATGAATCATCGGTTTTCCTGTCTGTGTAACGTCGATGTTACCCATGATTAACTCAAGGGTGTTTCTCATTGTCAAAGATGCAGCTGCATGTACTTCGTTGTTCTCCTTAAAACGCCATTCTTCTTTCACCATTTTTCTTCCTCTTCTTTCTTTCTTGCTTTGCATTTGTTTAGGTTAGTAGTGGCTACTTATAGGCGTACTAGTGAGGTTTGTATGTAGACCGGTCAGTTTTTATTATAACTGGATTCAAGTTGATGTAAACAACTTCCACATGACATTTACACTGCCATGATGACAAGGTGCTCTGACGTATGCCATATGCCTTGGTTTTACGATCTATTATAAATGGAAGTAGCATATTGGTTGTAATTATTATGATTATTATACTAATCTATATATGTTTATAGTTTTGTATGTTTAGTTAGTTATTCTAATTCAACTCGTTGGATATATAATCAACGCGGCACCACAAAAAAATAGTAATTTACTTGTTAATGCAATTATTATGAATATTATACAAGGTTATAATTTGATATGTTTAGTTAGTTATCGTAATTTAACTCATTGGATATATAATCAGCTTGACAGCTCAAAAATTAGTAATTTAATTGGCTGGTGGTATCAATCTTAAAAACACTGTTCGGGATGTATTATGAAATCGGTGCTACAAGGTATAAAAGTTAAATATATGATACATGCATGTATATACCAGCTTGCTTGCCTCAAACAAATTTAGTTAAATATAAAAGTTAAATATAAGTTTAGATGAGCCGTGTTAACTCATCTTATTATGAGCCTTTTGTCTTAACTTAACCCTTTAGGGTTTAGTTCCCTTTCTAATGAAGAACTAACTTTTCTGTTTTTCAAATATGAATATGGTTCGACCATTGCTAGAAAACTAAGTAATTACCTACAATGGTATTCTTAGGTAATCCGTAGGAACAAGACATTACATACAGATTTCTTACAGAAAACGGGTTATAGGAAAAAACCTTTGTGGGTAATTTCTCTCTACAAATTACCTACAAACCTTCATACGCATTTCCTATGGAATATTCTGTTACAATTTTACCTACGGAACACGTTTACTACGGAGTGCCTACGGGTTATTTATATATGAAACACCTACAAAGTATATATGGATTATTTTCTTACAGAATACCTACAAACCGCTTTACCTAGAGAATACCTAACTAGATCTTTTCCTACGTAATAACTACTAACTTTTCCTAAAGATTACCCACAGTCTTTATTGGATTTTATTTCCTCTAAAATATTTATTTTCTACAAATTTTCTATGATTTTTTACCAGTTTTTATTATAACAACTCAGTAAAAAAACTATTGCTATATTAAATATATAATTTAAAATTATCCAAATTTTCTTTTAAAAAAACCGAAATATATAATAATTAAAATAATAGTTAAATATCATACATTCATTAACATTAAATTAGTCAACAACATAGCATTCATACATTCAAATACTCAAAATACCATTACAATACCATAACATAAGTTAAGAACTAGTCAATAACATAACATCCATTAAGTGTTTTAAAACAAAAACTAAGAACTACTTGGTGGAATACCGGACGAATTGATTTGTTTCATAAATGTTGCCAATTGTCATTGCACTTGCAATTCCATTTTAATTCACATTTTTGCATTTACAAATCAATTTGAGTATGCTTTTGCTCCATACCTTATTGCATGTTTGATACTTGTCGCAACTCATTTACCTAAAAATAGGAAGACGAACACATGCACTTAGTAAATGTAATTCAACTTTAAACTGTGATAGCAATGTATTTTACTTTTAACTCAATATAGGAACATACTACTCATAATAACAATGTACATTGTTTTTAATATCCATAGTAATGACATACTTTAATTTTGATCTATAATAGCAACATACTATATTAAGAATGTAACCAACTTTTAATATGCATAATAATAACTTAATATATTTTTATCCATCATAGCATTGTACTTTACATTTCCAATCTATAATATCAATGCACTTAAATTATTATCAATAACAACAATTTAATTTACTTAATATCAATAATAGCAACATACTATAATTTTCACCCATTATAGAATTATGTTTTACCTAATTTAATAATAGCAACATGGTATTATTTTCAACCATAATAGCAGTGCACTTTTCCTAATATTTATAATGGCAACATATTTCAATTTTCACCCAACAACAATGTACTTTATTATTATCAAAATATATTTTTCATCTATATTAGGTATATCTTTACTTAAATTTTCTCTATAAAATATAATGCAAATCAATGTACATCCTGTTGTAACTTTGCAAAGTTCGCAGAAGCTGAAGTTGACTCAGAAAAATATGCACCCGTCATCAGAAATTGAAGATCTGAGGATCCTACCACATAGATAGGACCCTTTTGTTTCCCGCCTTTCCTAAGCAATTGTGTTTGGGTCCATAATTAAAAATAATTCACATTATGTTGAGTCGGATCATCACTATATTTTTTTTTATAGGGCTTTGTTATATAATTCCTACAATATACCAAAAGAATTGGTTTTGTTACTGTACTAAAAAGTAAAAACTAATATTAGTAAATATATTAAAGGATAAAGACAACTTACAATCGCCACCCTAGACGTCTCATTCGGAAATCCACCAGTACCTCTATATCTCCCCCAAAATATATTCTCTTTGATTCGGTGGTAAAATATGTCTTATAATAAAGATCAATGAACGAGAGGTCTTCACCCGTGAACTTTTTCTATATAAACGACACAACATAATTGATGTAATTAGTGTTGAAAGAAAAATGTATTACTAAAAATCTATAATTATTATTAATTACTACTTGAAGATGGTGCTCGTCAAATCCAATGCTACCACCTGTATGTATGGATGCCCGCCCCCACTACTCAGAATCAATGCTATAGATTTTTTTTTTCTGTTTTTACACCATATTTTCCACTCATCTATTTCCCATTTCTGTGATATATATATATATATATATATATATATATATATATATATATATATATATATATATATATATATATATATATATATATATATAATAAAAAACAACAAAATAAGCAATAATATATTAGATTGCTTACTCTACACAAACGTCACCGAACATCTCTATGTATTTCATCAGGATTGTAATTTTCAAGAATCCCAAAGTTATCATTAATATCAGCGATAACTTGCCCAACATTTCATATAGAATTTGTCGTTGCTTCCTTGGCATCCTTCATTCTATCCATGTAGCGATCCTTCAACGTATTCTAAAAACGTTCACAAATTCTCTCTTCCTCATTTGGATCTTACTGATATTCAGTTTGTAAAAAAACTAAAAAATAAAAGTTTAAAATGCAAAATAAGAATGTATGAGAAATAGATATTAAAAATAGATAATTAATATATTAACCTGAAACACTCAAACATTTGAGTGACCAGTTTATGCGGATTTTTTCTATAAGTAATCTAAGTTTCATTTATGCACTGCCAAAATATCTTTAAGATCGTCCGATGAATTTTTTGTCTCCCAAACCTACAATATTGAAATAACCATATAAGTATAATTATAACATCAACATTCATAGATTAAAAAAAAAAAACTTACTGTTACCCCTTTCGTGTGATAAATGGCCTATGAGAGCCATTCAAATTTGCAGCATTAGATCCAACTTCTGTACTCGAATAATAGGGCTTTTGAATAATTAGTAATGCAAGCTCATGTATAGACTCATGCGTAGGCTCATGCTCATGCACATGCTCAGGCCCATTATAGAAAAAATCACTAGCATGCTCTTCATTTTTGTCTGTTATCCCATAACCATATGTAGTATCATCCCCAAAGGGATGCGTGGAAGGCCAGTAGGGTCGGGTGATGACCTAACTCTCGGTGTTGAACCACACAAACAAGGGTTGTCTTGAAGGACACTAAGGTCAGCAGATGACTTGCCTCCTGATATAGAACCACCTATAAAAATGTTATGTAGAAGGTAACTAGGACCAGGAAAAGGCGATGACCTGGCTCCCAATACAAAAGCACATATCAGAGCACGGTGTGGAAGGCCACTAGGTTTAGACAAAGGTGATGATGTGGCTCCTGGTACATAACCACTTGTAAGCGGGATGCATAGAAGGCCATTAGGGTTAGGCAAAAAGGATGACATGGCTCCCGATATAGAACCACCTATAAGAGGGATGCGTGGAAGGCCAATATGCTCTGGCAAAGAGGATGTCTTACCACCCGATGGAGGACCAACTGCAAAAAGGTTATGTGTTAGGCCTTTGTCCGACTTGTTGCATTTATAGAACAAAAACAGTCACACATATTAGATGATAATGAAAAAAATAACAACTAGACTAGCATATACATACCGTATTATAAATCAAAAATAAAATGTGACAACAAAATATTAAAGTGTATATACCATATATCATAAAAGAAAGTTCCTAACATTCGACCTCATCTAGATCAGAGTAGTGAAAATAAACTGGTTCATCACTCTCCTCTTCATATATATCTTCTTCTTGGTTTTCCACTTTAGAAACCTCAATCTCATCATAAGATAATTGCTCAAAGTTATTTATATTTGAGACTAGGCTCAAACGTTCACTAACATTTACTTTATTCGGTAACCTAAATCGCTCATCAAGGTAAAAGAATCCATTTGCTTATATATTTCCATCAAGCCCAACTTCCGTTTTAGCTTCTGTGACTTCAAATACCCCTCTTGGTTTTGTCTTGACAACTACCCAAATATCTTTTGTTTCCTTTGTAACTGCATGATATGGTGTATAAAATACTTATTCCGCTTGTGCTGCCAAAAAAAAAGGGTTGTTGGTTGGAATATGAGATTTAGGTTTAAGATCAACCAATTTATTTTTCTTAACTACTACACCGCAGATATCATCAAACCAAGTACATTTGAATAGTACAATAGTCGAGCGCCCCATGCCATAATAGTCAATCTCTAGGATCTCATCCAATAATTCGTAGTAGTCTAACTCTTCACCATTATACATCTCCTACATGACGCATAGTAAATATAGTTATTCGTTGCACGCCCTTTACCATATTCTTGTGTATGGAACTTATAACCATTTACAAAGTAGCCATTGTAAGGCCGAGCATCCTGCAATGGGCCATTTGCTAAAGGTTCTAAATGCTTAGCACTTCTATCGGTTAAGTCCCTCGCTACCTACATTAAATAGCATATACGAAAAAGGTTTGTTGAAAAAAAAAACAAAAACATTAATAAGTATGATTGAATTGGTTTTACTTATTTTCTATTTAAACCATTACATAAAAAGTATTTACCTCTGATTACTGAAACCTATCTATGTATATAATACAGAATATACAAAAACCTTTCTATGTTTGTTCTTATGCGACAATTATCATCATTAAACAAATACATGATATACTAAATGTAAATCCCCCTCTAGAACGTATCACAATATTGTCCGCTTTGGGCCACTCGGCACAAGGACTTCCCGGGGGGTCACCTATCCCAATACTACTCCCACCCGAGCACACTTAACTGCAGATTTCTTATGGGATCTACTGGCCTCATAGCTTTAGAACATGTTGAGACAAGGAAGATATCCACATCCCTTATATGGAAATGTTTCGTTCTTCTTCCAAGGCAATGTGGGATCAGGTGCAACCCACCTTCACCCCTTATTATAGGGTTCGATGTCCCCGTCGAACACATCGACCCGTTCCCTAGCTCTGATATCATTTGTAAAATCCCCCTCTCGTATGTATCATAATATTGTACGCTTTGGGCCACTCAACATAAGGACTTCCCAAAGGGTCACCCATCCCGGTACTACTCCCGCCCGAGAACACTAAATTGTAGAGTTCTTATGGGATCTGCTACCCTCACAGATTTAATGTGACAACTAGAAAACTTTGAGTCAAGAAAAGTTGAAAGGGGTTTTGTGTATAAGTGTACCCAAAATGTATGTATGTAGCAATAAAAATCATTGAAATCTAAGGCCGAATTATGTGTATGATTTAACTATATACTTATGCTTTGAAAATAATATTCGCAACAAACACTTGAGAATCAATAAGATAGATCAAGAATTTCGAAAATTCCATTTACATTTAAAAGTGTTTTAAACGTAGAACTAAAATCGTGCTCAAGACCGAGAAGCCCCTAAGCCAAGAAGTCTTTAGGCCGAGAACCCTCTTAACAGAAAACCCATACCACTCGGATCAAAAATTCCTTGCAAAGAGAGTTCTCGGTTAAGGATGAACACTCTTGTGTTGTTGATCACCCTTGTACTAAAATCTCCCGAGTTCTCAGTGGCACACTAAGGCCAAAATCCATGTTTGCGACAACCCGAAATTTCCATTTGGTCAAACCCTAAAAGTCAACCACTTCATATCATAAATTAATCTCATTATTTCTTATTTTTAAGAAATATAAAGTTCATTTGATCATTTTAATATTATTTTTAAACGAATGGGTGAAAGAAAGTGTCGTCTCTGGCGTGAGCCAGACCTGTTATGGATGTGGCGCATTCAAGACTCATCTTATTATTTTGATTTACATTTTGTGTGTCTATAACTGTACGGAACACGGTTGTATTAAAATTATATATTTAATGCAATGGATGATGTTTGCATGTTTACCGTTATACTGTATTGTGATACTATACATGACATCCTCCACCCCAGAACGTTTCCGCTGTTCTTGGTTTTGGGGTGTGTCAATGTTCTTAGTTTAACAACTTTTACCCCGTAAGGAACCATGCAAATGATGCTATCATCCCCAAATAACCATGAACCCATCCCATACATACCTCCCATTTAAACATCAACCGAGGAGATCTTTTCCTATTCAACATCATCTTCTTTCTTCATCTTTCATCCTCTTCTCTCAAAGCAAGGGTAAGATCCTTCAGGGGTTGATTTTTCTTCAAGTGGTTCTTAGAATTTGGTAAGTATTTCCGTGATATCCTAGTGTTTTTAAACATTTTTATTTGATTTTCATCATCCTTACACACATTATTATGTGTTAACATCCTTAGCGTAACAAAATCTTCAAAGAGTTCATCAAGCACATCCAAGTGTTTTAGGCTTGGAATCTTCCCATTATCTCTTCAAACAACCCAAAAATCCACTCAAGGTGAGCTCATACTCCAATATTTTTTCGAGATTTTCATATTTTAGGGGAGAGGGGGGGGGGGGGGGGGGGATACAAGTCAAAATTTGTTTATTATACAAATACTTGCATATTTTATCATAATGTTGAAATATAAGCCATTATATCCATAAGATATCCTTATCACTAGCCTTTATATAAATAATTGTGATATATTTGTTTTGAAATACAAAACTACAAGAACAAACATATTCTATGTTATAAAAATCATAATAAAAATTATGATTTGTAAAACTACATGATTTTGGAAACTTTTTCCTAAAGGATAGTTTTTCTAATGAAAAGGGGTATTTTGTAGTCTTTTTTACTACTTCGGTGGATTACAACCTAAATACATTATGTTTGACTATATGTTTTGGATACCAGATAATAACTTTTATTTATATAAAGGATTATATAAATAGTTTCAACAACAAACAGGATAAACTATAATTGGTATAGTTTGGGAGTCACAAAACTAAAAGGTCATTTCATAAGAAGCAAATAATTATTCAAAGGCATAATTATGTCATTTACAAGAAAAAAGAGTTTTCAGTTGTGACAACCCGATGTTTTTCCATCGCCGCAACCCGTTTCGTCCATAAAACTCGTTTTAATCGAATTATTCCGATTTCATTTTTGGATTAGGTCAATTAAGTTAAGACTTTTATTTGACCTTGTAAGTATCCAAACATGTTGGAAACATGTGAAAACACCCCAAACTAGTGATTAGAAAAATTTTAGTTTTGAGCATATCAGGTGATGACAACTTAATCGGGTGCGACCAAAAGCCCCGCTTAAAATCAGTATCGGGTAGAATTCCATCGTGTATCAAATTCAAACCATATTTAAAGTGAATAACTCATTTGGAGCCTTTTCACTCTCTCTCTAACCTCTCTCCTCAATTCAAGATTTTGATCCAAAAATCATCCATTTCAAGCTTCAAAACACCAAGGTAATCATCCTAGCTTCTTGTACATCAATCTTAGCCTTCAATTTCGAGTTCAAATCATGATTTAGGACCTCAAACTTGTGTTTACGGCCCTAGAACACTCTTGGGCCATGAACACATATTAATGGTGTTTTTGAGCGTCAAAACCCTTCCAAATCACCATTGGAGCTTAGATATGGCTTAAGGACTTATTGGATTGGACTTAGGACACCTTAAACTCCAAATTTGAGGAGTAAACATGAGTTTACTGCCCAAGAACAAGCTTGGGCCGTAAACACCATTTCATGGGGAGTAAACTCCTTTTTGGGTGTTAAAATGCAACTTACACACCTTATAAGCCATAGAATAAAGTCTAGATGCAACCACAAGCAAGTTAAGGACCTTAAACTTGATTAAAATAACTCCATAAGGAGTTAATGGCCGTAAACCCCCCAAGAATGGGTTCCTGGGCCATAAACTCCTATAAATGTGTTGTTTGATGCCCTAAACTCACCCCTTAGCTTGTAAAATTGAGTAGAATCACTTGTGATAAATCATTAACCTTCAAAACACTTAAGAATTATGTGGGTGAGAGTTTACGGCCGTAAACACTTAGTTTACAGCCGTAAACTCATAAATTGGTCCATATGGTTAAATTAATTCCTTGATAATGCCCTAGAACCAAACCTAGTAACACCCCTCATTTGATTTAAGGCAATTTAACATATAAGAGCACCCCACCATAAGTTTACGACCGTAAACTCATGGGGATGTGGTGTTTAGGGCCTTGAACACTCCTTAGAGTTTAATGTTGAAGAGTAAACTCCATATCCTAGCCATTCATGTCCATAAACATCACCCGGGTCACTCCAAACACTTAATTTGAAGTGTTTTCTCGTCTTGGAGTGTATAATCGTTTCTGATTAGTGTTTTAAAGTCTAATTAGATACATTTGTGTATCATTTAACATTACATAGGAACCTCGCACATTTTCAAACCTAGATCCGACGTTTAGCATCCCCGTCGACACATTCCTCGTCCGGTGAGTTGATACCCCTACCATTTTTCAAATGTTTTCAGGGGGGGGGGGGGGATACAAGAAAAAGTACAAGGAAATCCTGTACTTAAATTTATTATTTTCTGTTCAATTGTTTCATATTTTGAATACTTTTAATATCGAAAATCATACTAACCATTTGTTCGAATTGTAGAGTAAATTTTCAAACTAAATGTAGATTCCTTTAATAGATGTTATAAACTAAGTTTCATATTATGTTTTGTATAAGGAATCATACTAATCATAAACTAAGATATATAACTAATAGGATAGAAGGAATACGAATACGAATATAACTAATAGGATAGAACGAATACGAATACGAATAGGATTAGGAATAGGACTAGGAATGCGAATACGAAATAACGCCTTTGGATGACACCAAGACTTCAAATATACAACTAGTGTACCCCTTGAGTGTCACCATAGTTTCAAAATTAATTTGACAGTACGCCTCTGGACAACGATTGTCGATAGAGTTTCGAAAATACGTCTAAGGTAACCTTTTGGAAATCACCAGATCTTCAAAAATACTGTTAATGTGCGCTTCTGAGTGAATCCAAATATTCGAAAATAGCTCTAAGTATAGCAGATAATCAACAATCGAATCTAGGATACCTAAGATATCACAATACTTAACTAAAACTATAAGTAAGGTAGTTCCTAGTACATCGAAATCTAAACTACTAATTAAGTATTAAAAGGGACAGCTAAACACTTAGGAAAATATGGGATTTTCCTGGAATAACGTAACAACTCGTAAACGAATTAAATAGCGAAATGATAACTAAAATACTTAGGAAAATATGGGATTTTCCTGGAATAACGTAACAACTCGTAGACGAATTAAATAGCGAAATGATAACTAAAATACTTACGAAAATATGGGATTTTCCTGGAATAACGTAACTACTCGTAAATGAATTAAATAACGAAATGATAACTAAACTATTTTTACATAAGAAAATTTTGGATTTTCTTGGGTCGTAATATTTTCAGAAACCAAAATGAATTGTGTACATTTTCATAAAAACAAACCGCTTATGAACTCACCAGCTTTATGCTTATTTTTAAAATGCTTGTATTCTTAGGTTCTACTTAGACAGGTACCCCGCGTCTTTTTGCAGAAGACGGAGCAATTGGAAGTCACGTCTTTCTTTTGTTTAAACTTATGTATCTATGAAACTTGTACTACTTTACTTTTCAACTGATGTAATGAAATCTATGTAATGTAATGTTTTGTGTTTTACTTCGCTTACTATGTAGATTGGTTATGATATTCACATGAAGTCACCTCCGCCTCGAGATGTTTTCGCCTTCGGTTTCGGGGTGTCACAGATTGGTATCAGAGCCCTTGTTTATAGTGAACTGAGTATACCAAACCTTACATGGTATAAGACTATAAACATTAAGGGGCCTAAGTGCTCTGAATTAAAAGTATACTTCGAAATATAAGTATTTTCAAAAACATACAAGTATACCTAACCGTCGAGATCTGTAACTACAAGTAGAACAAAACATAAGTAAATGGGGGTTTTATGCTGCGGTTATACCTGGACAGTTATGTAGTCTCATCTAGGATCAATATAGCCTGATCAACTATATTCATTCGAGACACGGCCAACATGTGCCTGGGAGTGACTGTGGTGTTCAGCATGCGTAAAACTTACCCGAATACCCCAAACAACGAACTGTTGTCGCATCAAATCATGAAATACTATAGGAGTATTTCTAGATCCAACTTTGTTGTAGAAAATTCTCATTCAAGCGTTGCCCCTCGATCATTCCTTTAGCGATAGTTTATTTGCCTTGATAATTCATTCCTTCTCTATCGCTTAATAGAATTATATATATGTCATAAAGAGATATCCCTTGTTTCATATCTCTTTATTTAATGCAGGGGACTTACCATCCTCTTTTTCCTATTCACTTTAGATCGAAATGTCTTCAAAGAAAGGATCCAGTTCAAGTAACAACAGCCCTCCATCGCCACCTCCTTCTCAATTCGATCCAATGAGTATCCGATTGGCTGTTTATGCCGCAGTGACTGTTGTAGTGACATATTTGTACCCTGACAGGTTCGGTATACCAAGAAGTAACACCAACCCCCAAAACCATGAAAATCTTCAAGAGCATCAAAACAAGCGTAATAAGAGTAAGAAAGTTTTCTGGAAAAAGCGAAAGGGTCAGAGTTCACAAGGACCCTCCAAGAGGCATGAAACTGTGGCAGTTGAAGCTGCCGCTATTCCTGTTTCTGTATCTACAGTTCAAGCTACCGCTACTCCAGTTGTTGCGCGTACAACTCAAGCACCTATCACTAGGTATGCAGGTAATCTCCCTTGGTTCAACAAGTGCAGCTACCATCATTATACTTCAGGACCATGTCGCTAAAAACTCTGTAACAACTGTGGCAAGAAAGTTTTATTTGTCATACAAATATCTTCGTAAACATAGTCCTCATTTATTAACCAAAACATTTACCGTCAATATGGTTACCAGTGAGAATGAGTGAACTAACGACTTATCCCCAAGTTGTATCCTTACCTTGAGTAATCATTCTTTCCTCATTGACCTGATATCAGTTTCAATAATGAGCTTTGATGTTATCCTTGGCATGTATCAGTTGAGTCCTGATCATACTGATACACTTTGTTATGAAAAATCTATTCGTCTCAATCTCCCCTCCGATCGGATCCTCATGATATATGGTGTCAAGCTTAGCTCAAATCTCAGCATCATTTCCTGTATCAAAGCTTGAAAACTTCTGCAAAAGAGTGTTAGGTATTCCAAGTCCATGTAATCGGAGAGAAGAAAGAAGTTAAAGACCTCTAGAGCGTCCCAGAAAACTGTAGTATTCCTGGTATCTTCTCGAAGAGCTCTTGAAAATTCCTTTCGAACATCAAGTCGAGTCTCGTATCGACTTAATCCCTGGAACTACCTTTGCAACCAAATCTTCGTACCATTTTACCCCAGCAGAAATGCAGGAGTTATCTAGTTGGCTTAATGAGTTGACCATCAAGACCGATATCCTTTTCCCGAGTAGATGACTTCTTCAATAAAATCCAGGAGTTGGTTACTCCTCAAAGATAGACCTTAGGACAAGACACCATCAACTACGAGTTCGTGAGGATAATGCTTCCAAAATAGTATTCAGGATTCGATATGATCACTATGAGTTCGTATTGATATCATTCAGTCAAACCATTCTCCCTTGGTCATGTAGTGAGCAATGAAGACATACACGTGGATCCTCATAAGGTCAAAGAAATAGAGAATTGGTTGGCACCGAAGACACCCATAGAAAACCTGCCAATTCTTGGGTTTCACCGGTTATTATTGCAGACCTATTTAGAAAATTCAAGAATCACCAAACCCTTAACCACTCCAACACGGAAAGGTGTACCCTTTTGTTGGAGTAAAAAGTGTAGATTCCCTTGTGTTAGGTCAAGGTAGAAGACACGCAACTAGCCAAGAGTCTATTCCCCGATAGTACCCACATTGGTTCTGAAATCATCCGCGAAACCATCAAGAAAGATCATCCAGATGCGAGAACAATTGAAAACTTCACTAGATCGATAAAAGACTTATGCCAATGTACAATGGAAACCTCTGGAATTCCAGGTTAGAGATCGTGTCCTGTTAATGGTCTCGCCCTGGAAAGACATGACACACTATGGAAAACATGGAAAGTTTAACTAGTGGTACATTAGACCCTTCGAGATCTTCATTAGGATCAAACCCGTAGCCTTCGAACTCCGAGTACATTCAGAAGTTAGAAACATCCATCCTGTCTTCCACATCCCGAATCTTTAGAAGCGCCTGTCCGAGGAAACCCTAGTAATCCCTCTTGAACAAATCGAGACCATAGACCGAGAGATCAAACGTACAGAACAAAGCCACATCCCGTTAGTGAAGGTTCGCTGGAAGTGCAAACGAGAACCTGAATTCACTTGGGAGCACGAAGACCCGATGCAGCAGAAACATCTGCATCCTTTTCCATAACTTGTATCTTAATATTTGAATTTCAAGACGAAATTCCCTCTAACGGGGGGATAATGTGACAACCCGAAGTCTTTCCATCGCCGCAACCCGTTTCGTCCATAAAACTCGTTTTAATCGAATTATTACGATTTCGTTTTTGGATTAGGTCAATTAAGGTAAGACTTTTATTTTACCTTGTAAGTATCCAAAGATGTTGGAAACATGTGAAAACACCCCAAACTCGTGAATAGAAAATTTTTAGTTTTGACCATATCGGGTGATGACAACTTAATTGGGTGCGACCAAAAGCCTCGCTTAACATCAGTATCTGGTAGAATTCCACCGTGTATCAAATTTAAACCATATTTAAAGTGAATAAATCATTTGGAACCTTTTCACTCTCTCTCTAACCTCTCTCCTCAATTCAAGATTTTGATCCAAAAATCATCCATTTCAAGCTTCAAAACACCAAGGTAATCATCCTAGCTTCTTGTACATCAATCTTAGCCTTCAATTTCGAGTTCAAATCATGATTTAGGACCTCAAACTTGTGTTTACGGCCCTAGAACACTCTTGGGCTGTGAACACATATTAATGGTGTTTTTGAGCCTTAACAACCTTCCAAATCACCATTGGAGCTTAGATATGGCTTAAGGACTTATTGGATTGGACTTAGGACACCTTAAACTCAACATTTGGGGAGTAAACATGAGTTTACTGCCCAAGAACAAGCTTGGGCTGTAAACACCATTTCATGGGGAGTAAACTCCTTTTTGGGTGTTAAAATGCAACTTACACACCTCATAAGCCCTAGAATAAAGTCTAGATGCAACCACAAGCAAGTTAAGGACCTTAAACTTGATTAAAACAACTCCATAAGGAGTTAATGGCCATAAACCCCCCAAGAATGGGTTCCTGGTCCGTAAACTCCTATAAATGGGTTGTTTGATGCCCTAAACTCACCCCTTAGCTTGTAAAATTGAGTAGAATCACTTGTGATAAATCATTAACCTTCAAAACACTTAAGAATGAGGTGGGTGAGAGTTTACGGCCGTAAAAGCTTAGTTTACTACCGTAAACTCATAAATTGGTCCATATGGTTAAATTAATTCCTTGATAATGCCCTAGAACCAAACCTAGTAACACCCCTCATTTGATTTAAGGCCATTTAGCATATAAGAACACCCCACCATGAGTTTATGGACATAAACTCATGGGAATGTGGTGTTTAGGGCCATGAACACTCCTTAGGGTTTACTATTGAAGAGTAAACTCCATATCCTAGCCATTCATGTCCATAAATTTCACCCGAGTCACTCCAAACACTTAATTTGAAGTGTTTTCTCCTCTTGAAGTGTATAATCGTATCTGATTAGTGTTTTAAAGTCTAATTAGATACATTTGTGTATCATGTAACATTACATAGGAACCTCGCACGTTTTCAAGCCTTGATCCGACGTTTAGCCTCCCTGTCGACACATTCCTCGTCCGGTGAGTTCATACCCCTACCCTTTTTCAAATGTTTTTCAAATGTTTTCAGGGGGCGGGGGGGATACAAGCAAAAGTACAAGAAAATCCTATACTTAAATTTATTATTTTCTGTTTTATTGTTTCATATTATGAATACTTTTAATATCGAAAATCATACTAACCATTTGTTCGAATTGTAGAGTAAATTGTCAAACTAAATGTAGATTCCTTTAATAGATGTTATAAACTAAGTTTCATATTATGTTTTGTATAAGGAATCATTCTAATCATAAACTAAGATATATAACTAATAGGATAGAACGAATACGAATACGAATATAACTAATAGGATAGAACGAATACGAATACGAATAGGATTAGGAATAGGACTAGGAATGCGAATACGAAATAACGCCTTTGGATGACACCAAGACTTCAAATATACAACTAGTGTACCCCTTGAGTGTCACCATAGTTTCAAAATTAATTTGACAGTACGCCTCTGGACAACGATTGTCGATAGAGTTTCGAAAATACGTCTAAGGTAACCTTTTGGAAATCACCAGATCTTCAAAAATACTGTTAATGTGCGCTTCTGAGTGAATCCAAATATTCGAAAATACCTCTAAGTATAGCAGATAATCAACAATCGAATGTAGGATAACTAAGATATCAGAATACTTAACTGAAACTATAAGTAAGGTAGTTCCTAGTACATCGAAATCTAAACTACTAATTAAGTATTAAAAGGGACAGCTAAACACTTAGGAAAATATGGGATTTTCCTGGAATAACGTAACAACTCGTAAATGAATTAAATAGCGAAATGATAACTAAAGTACTTAGGAAAATATGGCATTTTCCTGGAATAACGTAACAACTCGTAAACGAATTAAATAGCGAAATGATAACTAAAATACTTAGGAAAATATGGGATTTTCCTGTAATAACATAACCACTCGTAAACGAATTAAATAGCGAAATGATAACTAAAATACTTAGGAAAATATGGATTTTCCTGGAATAACGTAACTACTCGTAAACGAATTAAATAACGAAATGATAACTAAACTATTTTTACTTAAGAAAATTTGGGATTTTCTTGGGTCGTAATATTTTCAGAAACCAAAAGGAATTTTGTACATTTTCATAAAAACAAACCGCTTATGAACTCACCAGCTTTATGTTGATTTTTAAAATGCTTGTATTCTTAGGTTCTACTTAGATAGGTACCCCGCGTCTTTTTGTAGAAGACGGAGCGATTGGAAGTCATGTCTTTCTTTTGTTTAAACTTATGTATCTATGAAACTTGTTCTACTTTACTTTTCAACTGATGTAATGAAATCTATGTAATGTAATGTTTTGTGTTTTACTTCGCTTACTATGTACATTGGTTATGATATTCACATGAAGTCACCTCCACCCCGAGACGTTTCCGCCTTCGGTTTCGGGGTGTGACATCAGTACATGTAAATCGTCTGATGCAATATTGTGAGACATGTAGCTTCACAGTACCCACCAGAGTACACGTTAAGTCTTGAACTATAACTAGAGTCTCTTGTAGGGAGAGCTTGAAACTTGTATATAGATATATACGGGGTTGACAACCCCGCACCTAAACTGTTAGCTACAGTTAGACCGATAGGTTTGGGGTGACAAATGTCGTAACAATTCTGATGCCCGAAGCACGCCATTCAGGCCACTAGTTGTATTAATATGGTTATAATATCTCACATAGGGTAACAACAACACATTTGATTTATGAGTTAACATACATTTCAAGTAATTTTATATAAAGATAACACTTCATTACATCATTTTACAGTACAATATTACATACATTTTTAGTCTTGGTACTTAAGACATACAACTCATTTTTATAAAATATTGGATTTTCTGGAAGTATACACTATCAATTGTATTCTCAAAATCAATTGTATTCTCAGTAAATCATTAAACAGGTAACCATTAGAGTTTTTAGTAGATGGGATATCGTCGCATCACGTTATTCGTTTTTGTGACATGCATATGATAACATGTAAACACCATTTGTATACGATGTAAACCTATTAAATATTCAATGGAATGGTTGTAATGCTTTATTACATTTATATTCAATTGTTATGATATTGTTCAATCACGTCATCCTCTGTCACACCCCAAAACCGAGAACGGCAGAAACGTTCTGGGGTGGAGGACGTCATATAATGTATCACAACAATGTAAAGTAGTAAAGAAGCAACAACATCATCCATTGCATTAATAGTATAAATTTAATTACAAGTGTGTTCTTTCATAGTATCAGACAACATAATAACTAATCAATATAAAAGGAGTCTTGATTTCTTCGTCTTCACAAAACATGGTCGTCGTACGTGTCTATTTGTGACCTGAGAATACAAGTTATTTTGAAAGCGAGTATCAACAATAAAGCTGGTCAATTCATAAGTATTAATGTGTCTTTGATTTGTTAAAACTGTAAAAGTAAAGACTTGTAAACATTTGGAGAAAAGTTAGAAAATGTTTGTAAGTAATTGTAAACGTTTGAAAACCCTAGGAAATCCTATATTTCCTACTAGTATAAAAGTAGTCTTCTAGCAAGACTCGACTGTTTTGAAAGTACGCATCACTATAAATGTGATGGTTTTTCCCTGTTTAACTATTGTTATAAAACTATAGCCTACCTCATCGACTATGTAAATGTGTCACAAAATAAAGGTAGTAATATAATTATATAAGTATTAGTCTACCTCATCGTTTATGCGAATGTATAACAAAGTAAAGGAAATGAACTACTAACTTAAATATTATCCTTTGGTACTAGGATAAACACATCATAGGAATTACCGAATAGTATTAACTGTAGTCATCCGAAA
The DNA here is from genome assembly GCF_052625555.1 of Lactuca saligna. NCBI lineage: Eukaryota > Viridiplantae > Streptophyta > Magnoliopsida > Asterales > Asteraceae > Lactuca > Lactuca saligna. Next base: position 202,835,994 of record NC_136424.1, on the reverse strand, counting down.
ATGTACATTTACCTCTGTTGCTAACAGCTGGGTGTGGGAATAGTTAGTCCCTTAAAGTATACCTATAATGGTATGAACCATAGACATCCGTAGATGTGCATTTACCTCTGTAGCTAACAGAGGTTATAGGATTGGTAAGTCCCGAAATGTTTGTAACTGATCCTATGTAATAGTATCTAATAAACGTATTAATGTAGACATGTTCATGTAAGAGTATCTCTATAAACGTATCAATGTAAACGTATATCTGTAAGCGTATCTATGTAAACGCATTCATGTAAGCGTATCTATGAAAATGTACTCATGTAAGCGTATATATGTAAACATAGTCAAGTAACATGTAATGTATTAGTATAGACTCATGAATGAACTGACTCTTGTGTGCTTCCTTGTACCTGGAATTGTAAGTAGTATCTTCTAACTATACCTATTGTAGTTACTAGTAATGTACGAGTATAACCGGAAGTATACCTTTGTTACTCAAAGGTACTGAACTGATTAATGTAATTTTTATACCTATATATGTATACATGATATATAAATAATATTTATACGACATTCGGATGAACAACTGATACCCTAAGGCCACATCCCAACGAGGAAAAGGAAATAAAGTAAGCTAACCGTCCTAAGTCCTTTAAACATTACTTATATAACTATACATATATGGGCATGCATTTGACAATATAAAAGCGTAAAAGAAGTTTTCTAAAACCTTTGAAAAGTTTAATAATAAGAAACGATGACCTGATGTCAGTTTATAAAACGATTGAAAGTATTTTGTTTGATAAGACAGTTTAAGTATTCGGAAAACCTCTGTTTGAAAACACCTTTGTAACAGAGTTTGAAAGGAAGCTTACAGTGTGTAAGACAGTTTGAAAAAGAGCTTTAAACATGTAAAAACGTTTAAGAAAGTCATTTCAAGTAATATGTTTAGCAAAACTGCTAAACCTGTAGTAAATCCATTTGTATACTAGTTATAAATCCCATATGATTCATTTATTAACAAGTATCACAAAAGATTGATGTTTTTCGTGCCAAATTAATCGTATGTTTGGAGTACCAAAGATGGACACAAATACATACCGTATAAGCAGAGTGTTTGATATATATATATATATATATATATATATATATATATATATATATATATATATATATATATATATATATATATATATATATATATAATACCAATGAAGCCCAGCCCAGCTGGGAAAGAGGTGTTGGGTTTATAACCATTGAGGGGCAAGGTGGGGAGTTCGACTCTCATTGGTGGCCACTCATGGGGAATTTTCCTTTGGAATCCAATTAAAAAGGGTGAGGGTTTGCCCTGTAAAGAAGCTTGAACCCGGGCTTCCGCTTGGTATTTGCCGTTCCAATATATATATATATATATATATATATATATATATATATATATATATATATATATATATATATATATATATATATATATATATATATAACAACAGTTTTTATTTCAAAAGTTATGATGTTATCGTGATATATTTTTCATACAAAAGTTTCCCTATAATAGTTATAAATCACATATGATTCCGTTGATAAAAAGCGTATGATGAAACTTTATTATATAACACACGATAATAATCGAGTATTTTACTTGTATCCCCCCCCCCCTAAAAGCATATAAAAGTATTTATAAAACATTTAAAAGTGTAGTTTATAGGGGTATGAACTCAGTTGATTAATTGAAGAAAGCGTGACGAAAACCGAGCAGAACTTCTACTTGAGAAAGCGGATTTCTCCAGATTCTCGGGAATCTCGGGAATCTCGGGAGCATAAAACTTCCTTCCCAACTTGGATATGAAAACCGGGCCTTTGGGATAACTCCGGGGTTGAAACGCAGAGCTTCGGCGCGAGAAAGGGAAGAATTGAGCAAAAATGGTTGGCATCCTCGCATTCTATTTATAGAGACTTAAAGCCTCGCGTACGCTGAGCGTACGCAACGTCAGGGATGATCGCATCCTCGGTCGCAGCATTGGAGCGACGTGGATGAACCGGAGCCAAGCATCTGAGTACGCTTGGCGTACGAGGGTACATTGGGCGTAACCTAGATTGGTCCGATGACTCCTCGTTCGGATAATACCGGATTTTAATTAAATTTATATTTTAATTATTTAGTAAACTTCAAAAATTCATATCTTCGTCATACGAACTCCGTTTTCTACGTTCTCTATATCTACACGTAGGTGAGACTACGATCTACAACTTTTGTTTAGACTGTGTCGGCTAATTTTGAATTTATTTTTAATAGGTCAGTACATGCAAAGTCCGTTAAAGTTCCATAACTTCTTCATCCGATGTTCTTTTTCGTCAGACTTTTTACCGTTGCGCTACTATTGTTGAGACCTTCGATTCTCATTTAGGTCATGTTGGCAAAAATTTACTCGATCTCAATTTCGAGTTTTTAGCTGTCTACTGATATGTCTGAAACTTCAAAAAATTATAACTTTCTCATATGAAGTCAGATTTTGGCATTCTTTTTATGTATGCTTACGGTTTTGGGATATCTAAAAATTTCATTTAGATACCTAAGGCTAAAAATTATTGTATTGAAACTTCGCGTTTTACGTCTATTAGTGTTGCCGATTTTTGCTGCGAATCTTAGATTGGTCATAACTTCTTCGTTATAACTCGGATTCTAGGGTTCTTTATATGTACAAAAACCTTGATACGATTCCTACTACTTAATTTAACCCAAATCAGATTTTTGGAAAGTTAAATTTTGACCTAGAATTAACTTGTGTTCCATCATATTGCCTCGAAATATCGGGTTGTCACATCATCCCCCCGTTAGAGGGAATTTCTTCCTGAAATTAGAGTTTAAGAAAGACTTGATAATTATGTTACAGATAGAAGTTTCCTTTGATCCTCGCATTCCCAAGTGAACACAAGTCCTCGCGTGTCATTCCAGCGAACCTTTCACTATCGGGATACGACTTTGCTTCTTTCGTTTTGCTTCTGTGGCATGATAACTCTTCTTGGTCGAACGTATGCTGAATGTTTTTGTGGACTGTGAGAATAGTACATCTTGTACCCTACAATTAACGTCTCCAGATCTTCAGAGCAATTACCGCTGTTCCTGAGTCAAGATCATGTGTTGTATAGTTAACCTCCTATGTCTTAAACTGTCTTAAGGTATAGGCAGTGACCTTTCCTCTTGCATGAGAACACAACCTGTTCATACTAATTATGAAGTGAAAACCTTGTGGTCGATTCGATGTCATGAAGATCTAAAAGTAAGTATGATTACTCATGAATTTAGGAAAAAGAATACGTACTTTTGTTCCATCTGTCTCTCTTGTCCCGATCGGCGGGAAGGGCATGTGTTTGGCTTCTAAGTTTATTCGCATGGCAGCATGATCACTCGTAGACTTAAACAGTCTCCATCCTGAAGTTCATATTAGAACTCATACTTGGTTCATCAATTATAGTTTCGTGTATACGAGTCGTATATAATTAAGATTGAAAAGGTAGTCGAATAAATGATTCTTCTTTAAGCCCACATCCCAACGAGGAAAAGATGTTAAAGTGGAATCATCAATTAAACCTGTATAACCTTGATTATATACCACCCCATATGTATACATTCTTCAACGATAGGTCAACCGTATGGGTCTTTGGATTGAACTTGACGTGCTGTACGAGTGGTACTTCGGGGACGTTTGCTGAGTTTTTCTTCGGAAGGATAAGAAACGTGAGGGATTCTATGCATGAGTACCTCGGAGTTCTGGAATGACGGCTTCGCTTAGAAAGGCGATTTCAGAGAAAGAGATGTGCGCACGAAACTGGTATTGTAAGGATCGAATTGAGTCAAGTTGGATGATAATATCGGACTAACTTGGAAATAAAGGCATTAGATTTTATCATAAGGGTGTTCCAGAAAAAAGACAACAGTGCAACTTTTAAAGGAGTTACAGTACTTTAGTTTTACTATATGACTATTTCTGTGAACAAGGTATACTACAAAAGGCAAGTATATGCAGCACGAGGGTCCCCTTTACTGATGGTATCTTATTGGATAAGGTGTCTAAGTCCATAACTTATTTGGTATATACTTGACCCGACCCGGCATGGTCCATTTGGGTTTCATTTCATCCAAACTATTTATGGATAATTTTATGAGAGTTATACACATATTATTATTAATATATTATAAGTTATAATATATTAATATGAACTCATGTTATTTAATTAGTCTTACCCTTAAATTAATTATGAATTAATTTAGAGATTAAAAGGAAGACTAATTAGATTGTGGGCTATTGATTTTATATGGTGTGGGCTAACACCCATTTGTTAATGGGCTAGGTTTGTATGGAAGTCCATGGATGATCCATGGAGCTTTTAACCCATGGATCCTTGGAAAAGGAAAGGTCATGGGTTATTAGGGTTTCACCCTAATCATGTACACTATATAAGCATGCTCATGTTGCATGAAATAGCCAGTAGTGTGTGTGTGTTTGTGTGTGGCTGAAAATTGTAGTGTGTATACACTCTCTCAAAGTTTTCCAAGAGTTTGTGGTGATTTGTGATTCAATTGGAGGCATTCACACTATTGGTGCTTGGCCCTCAAACTCCTAAAGAATCAAACTCATCAAAAAGGTATGTAATCTCATCTAATTCTTTTATGTTTAAAAGTACCCCATGCCATGTTAGATAGATTATGAACCTTGGAAAAATTATTATTTTGCATGTATTTAGACAAACATAGATCCAAGGTTTATTAGGGTTGCATGCACACTTAGGAAGTGTTAGATTGCTCAAAACCCAACAGATCTCACAAAAGATAAAACTCGAGTTGCACTAGTTTTAAACATGTTTTAAAAAGTCATACATAATACTGACGATTGGAAGTGAACCTATACTATAATAGGGTCCTTTGTTGCCTCTTTCCATTCTGAGGTGAAACCCCTCCGGATTCACCGTCGTCCTTCTCTGTTGGACAGTCCCTCTTGAAGTGTCCCATTACGCCACATAGATGGCATATTTGAGAGATTTCGACATAGGTTTGTGAAGTAATGTGTTCGGTCCGAGTCCGGCAGCAATTGGTAGTATGCCCGTTCTTGTTGCATTTAAAGCAGTGTAACGGACGATAACTACCCAGATGATGGAAGCTGCACTTATTGCATTTCGGTAGGTTTCCAGCATACTGCCTAGCTGGTGTAGGGACAATTGAGATACCAGAAGGGATGGTAGTAGGAGGTACATATGTCGTGGCTGCGAAGGTTGCCACATGTTTTTGTCTTTTACTCGCCCCTTGGGGTGATTTGCCCTTAGCTTTAGCCCAGAACTTTCGTTTTCTATTCTTGGGCTTGGGATTCGGGGTGTCGTGGTAGTGTGTTGCTTTTTGAGGTATTTGATTGTTACTTGGATTGGAATTATTGTTAAAAATCTCGCTAACATTCGCGTTGTTAGCGTTAAGGTCGGTCAAAATAGCTGACACGGTAGCCGAGACTGCAGCTTGAAAGGTAGCTGCATCAATCTGAAGAGTTGGTGTTTGGTTGATGGGTTGATAGTGTTTCTTCGGCGACATGATTCTATTACATGGAAAGAAAATGAATTTGTGAGTGAGTATGGTTGAACCTGGATGTACTTTGATCACTTAAGTAAAGAGTAGAAGCATGTTCTTGAAGGTTTGACCTACATCCCTATGATGCAGTTCTAGTACAGATTAGAAGCATGTTCATAATGGTTTGACCTACATACCTATGATGCAGTCCTAGTTCAGAGTAGAAGTATGTTTGTAGAATGGTCTTTAAACGTTTGTCGCTCAAGCCGAGGTATTATAGGTTGGTGGATAATATGATCCAACCTTTAAAAGAGGTTTCAAAATGATTCCGGAGTTAAATTACCATAGTCCAATAACTTGACTAGATGGGGTTTCAGACAGACTCCAACGATAGTATAATGAAGGTATTATAACAAAGAGTAACACAGAAGTTATCCTACTGTTCATATATTCGATGTTTAAGATGTAATAGGTTTGGGGAAATTGACCTTGTTGTAGGTCGTACATCATATTCGGAGTAGAAAAGTCCTTGACAACATAAAAACTTAACTAAAAGTACTTACAGTACAAGGTAGTCACATAGAAAGTACTACACAGACACGATTCTTTAAAACAAAGAAGGAGGTAAGGTATCTCCTACTGACCCCTATGGTGAACCCTTAGTTCGGTTAGTTGACGTTTCATATCAAGCAGGTATCTCTCGTACACCCTCTGGTGTACTTGGAGCTCTATGACTTCGGTTCGGGTTTCAGCTAGTGTTCGCAGCAGGGTTTCATGGTTTCTCTCAGATCTCTCACTCGTGATCAAGGCAATTGGTGCGAATGGTATGCATTTTTATATTGGTATTAACCTCTTCGATACGTCGAAAAGTCGTCCTCCCCTGAATTTTGTTTCGGGTAACTCTACGGATCAGGATTCGTAGAACTCTGTCTGCTGAGATTCCTTCGCTTAAGTGGTAGAAGCTTCGGTATCCATTAAACATCATAGGTTGATCTTGCTCTTCGCTCCATATTTCCAAGCATTCTACCCAAGGAGGCGTCAGTCCATGAAGTGCTGGACGAGGGTTAGGGTTTGAATTGGGAGCTACTGGGGGTAGGTTGTCATCCTCGAGTTCGGAGTTATCATCATCCGAAAGGTCTTCAGCATCGTGATCATTCAAATGGGAGTGGATGATCATTCTCTGGTTCTTCTCTGAACCATCCAACACTTCCTTTATTCGGGAAGTACAGGTTGCCGTGGGATGGAGTCCAGCCATGTTATCTACACGAGAATTTGGGTAAAGAAATAATTATTAGACGAAGTATCTAGATAATTATTAGATAATCTTCATTAGTTACATCATTATTTGTAAAATGCATACCAGTTATATGTAATCAAAATAGGATAGGCTTTCGAATAAGTGAACTCAACTCAAAATTCACAAGGAACCGGGGTAAAGCAGAATTTCACAGATTCTAAGTCTATGACATCCTAGTTACATATAACCTTGGTGTATCCACTTAGCAACTATCTACTTAGTAATGAAAATCCATTTCAGTTCTCAAGTAAGTAATTATAGTAACACAAAATACTCCTATAGTATTTTAGACTTAGGTTCTGTTATAATGTTCTCATTGTGGTAGTGTTGGTAAGTTTTTAGAATTGTTTCCACATCACAACCATTCTTGGGCATATGCTAATCACTCCTCGGACCAACATAGTTGATCAGGCTATGTCATTCCTAGAACTGACCATACATCCCCAAGCTTACTTGTGATATTCAACAATCGTAATACTTTTGTTCTTGTCATTGTGACACTGATTTTAGTATGAATGGAGGCACATATACTTAATTAAATACTTTATTATTTAAAAGTATAAATTCTTGGTCAGAGTATTTTTAATCCCATTTAGTTATATTTAGTATATCTTTTATGGGTTGATATACTTAATTCGCTATAAACAATGGTCTGATACCAATCTGTCACACCCCAAAACCGAGAACGACGGAAACGTTCTGGGGCGGAGGATGTCATGTAATGTATCACAACAATGTAAAGTAGTAACCAAGAAACAACATCATCCATTGCATTAATAGTATAAATTTAATTACAAGTGTGTTCTTTCATAGTATCAGACAACATAATAACTAATCAATATAAAAAGGAGTCTTGATTTCTCCGTCTTCACAAAATGTGGTCGTTGTACCTGTCTATTTGTGACCTGAGAATACAAGTTATTTTGAAAGCGATTATCAGCAATAAAGCTGGTGAATTCATAAGTATTAATGTGTCTTTGATTTGTAAAAACTGTAAAGTAAAGACTTCTAAACATTTGGAGAAAAGTTGGAAAATGTTTGTAAGTAATTGTAAACGTTTGAAAACCCTAGGAAATCCTATATTTCCTACAAGTATAAAAGTAGTCTTCTAGCAAGACTCGACTGTTTTGAAAGTATGCATCACTATAATGTGACGGTTTTTCCCTGTTTAACTATTGTTATAAAACTATAGCCTACCTCATCGACTATGTAAATGTGTCACAAAATAAAGGTAGTAATATAATTATATAAGTATCACTCTACCTCATCGTTTATGCAAATGTATAACAAAGTAAAGGAAATGAACTACTAACTTAAATATTATCCTTTGGTACTAGGATAAACACGTCATAGGAATTACCGAATAGTATTAACTGTAGTCATCCGAAAATGTACATTTACCTCTGTTGCTAACAGCTGGGTGTGGGAATAGTTAGTCCCTTAAAGTATACCTATAATGGTATGAACCATAGACATCCGTAGATGTGCATTTACCTCTGTAGCTAACAGAGGTTATAGGATTGGTAAGTCCCGAAATGTTTGTAACTGATCCTATGTAATAGTATCTAATAAACGTATTAATGTAGACATGTTCATGTAAGAGTATCTCTATAAACGTATCAATGTAAACGTATATCTGTAAGCGTATCTATGTAAACGCATTCATGTAAGCGTATCTATGAAAATGTACTCATGTAAGAGAATATATGTAAACGTAGTCATGTAACATGTAATGTATTAGTATAGACTCATGAATGAACTGACTTTTGTGTGATTCCTTGTACCTGGAATTGTAAGTAGTATCTTCTAACTATACCTATTATAGTTACTAGTAATGTACGAGTATAACCGGAAGTATACCTTTGTTACTCAAAGGTATTGAACTGATTAATGTTATCTTTATACCTATATATGTATACATGATATATAAATAATATTTAGATGACATTCGAACGAACAACCGATACCCTCAGGCCACATCCCAACGAGGAAAAGGAAATAAAGTAAGCTAACCGTCCTAAGTCCTTTAAACATTACTATATAACTATACATATATGGGCATGCATTTGACAATATAAAAGCATAAAAGAAGTTTTCTAAAACCTTTGAAAAGTTTAATAATAAGAAACGATGACCTGATGTCAGTTTATAAAACGATTGAAAGTATTTTGTTTGATAAGACAATTTAAGTATACGAAAAACCTCTGTTTGAAAACACCTTTGTAACAGAGTTTGAAAGGAAGCTTACAGTGTGTAAGACAGTTTGATAAAGAGCTTTAAACATGTAAAAACGTTTAAGAAAGTCATTTGAAGTAATATGTTTAGTAAAACTGCTAAACCTGTATTAAATCCGTTTGTATACTACTTATAAATCCCATATGGTTGATTTATTAACAACAAGTATCGCAAAAGATTGATGTTTTTCGTGCCAAATTAATCGTATGTTTGTAGTACCAAAGATGGACACATATACATACCGTATAAGCAGAGTGTTTGATTTATATACATATATATATATATATATATATATATATATATATATATATATATATATATATATATATATATATAACAACACTTTTCATACGAAAGTTTCCCTATAATAAGTATAAATCACATATGATTCCGTTGATAAAAAGCGTATAATGAAACTTTATTATATAACACACACTATTAATCGAGTATTTTACTTGTATTCCCCCCCCCCCCCCTTAAAAGCATATAAAAGCATTTATAAAACATTGAAAAGTGTAGTTTATAGGGGTATGAACTCACTTGATTGATTGAAGAAAGCTTGACGAAAACCGAGCAGAACTTCTACTCGAGAAAGCGGATTTCTTGAGATGCTCGGGAATCTCGGGAATCTCGGGAGCGTAAAACTTCCTTCCTAACTTAGATATGAAAACCGGGCCTTTGGGATGACTCCGAGGGTTGAAACGCAGAGCTTCGGTGCGAGAAAGGGAAGAATTAAGCAAAAATGGCCAGCATCCTCGCATTCTATTTATAGAAGCTAAAAGCCTCGCGTACGCTGGTACGCGGGGCGAACGCAACGTCAGGGATGACCGCATCCTCGGTCGAAGCATTGGAGCGACGTGGACGAACCGGAGCCAAGCATCCGAGTATGCTGGGCGTAACCTAGATTGGTCCGATGACTCCTCCTTCAGATAATACCGGATTTAATTAAATTTATATTTTAATTATTTAGTAAACTTCAAAAATTCATATCTTCCTCATATGAACTCCTTTTTCGATGTTCTTTATATCCACGCGTAGGTGAGACTACGATCTACAACTTCCGTTTAGACTCCGTCGGCTGATTTTGAATTATTTTCAATATTATATTTTTAATAGGTCAGGACATGCAAAGTCCGTTAAAGTTCCATAACTTCTTCATCCGATGTTCGTTTTCATCAGACTTTTTACCGTTGCGCTACTATTGTCGAGACCGTTGATTCTCATATAGGTCTTGTTGGAAAAAATCCGCTCGATCTCGATTTTGAGTTTTTAGCTGTCTACTGCTATGTCTGAAACTTCAAAAAATCATAAGTTTCTCATATGAAGTCAGATTTGGGCATTCTTTTTATGTATGCTTACGGTTTTGGGATATCTAAAACTTTCATTTAGATTCCTAAGGCTAAAAATTATTGTATTGAAACTTTGCGTTTTACGTCTATCAGTGTTGCCGATTTTTGCTGCGAATCTTAGATTGGTCATAACTTCTTCGTTATAACTTGGATTCTAGGATTCTTTATATGTAAGAAAACCTTGATACGATTCCTACTACTTAATTTAACCCAAATCAGATTTTTGGAAAATTAAATTTTTACCTAGAATTAACTTGCGTTCCATCATATTGCCTCGAAATATCGGGTTGTCACATCCTCCCTCAGACATTTCCGTCGTTTTGGTTCAAGTGTGTGACAGATTGGTATTAGCGCATTGTTTATAGTGAAATAAGTATATCAAACTATGAATGATATACAACTATAACTATAATGGGGCTAAAACACTCTGATTAATAAGTATACTTTCTAAATTATAATAATATTTTCATAAAAAGTATACATGCACACATACTAGAAACAATGTCATAATAAGAACCGTGTAAAAAGTATTTTGAGGAGTTAAATATTATGGTTAAGCCAAGAACGTTATGTAGTTATATTTGGGATAAATATAGTTTGATCAACTATATTTATGCGAAGTATGACCAATATGTGTTTCAGAATGGCCATGGTGGGTAACAAATCTAAAACTTACCAACCTTATATAACAAGAAACTCTAGAATCAAACATAACAAAATTAAAATACTGTAGGAGTATTTTAGAATACTATAAAACCCTCTGTATTTTTCATATCTCTATTCTCTCACAGACGATACGACAGAAGTTCACATGCCTAGAGACCCCTATTTCCGTAACCAGGGAAATGGTGGGTGGATTGAAGAGGATCCCGAAGAGGATCTTAAGGAGCTAGTGGTGGAATAGGAAGAGCTCGAGGTTGACCCATAGGAAGAAGAAGGTGAGGAGGACATAGAGGAAGAAGAATACAAGGAGGAGCTAAAGGAGGAGTCGGATGTAGAGTTGGAGGTTATTAACGCTCCTTATGTCGCCAGAGTTCTCGCACATCGACAAGGTTATTAGGGGCCCACCCCATGCTGGGCAGAAGACTTTGAGATGTGGAGCCGGAAACAACATCAACGTTCTCCTTATGAGATGGAGCGCGATTAATATAACCTCAATTACTAGGGTCTGGCTAATAGGGCCCTTTCTCACTCCCCCAGACAGAGACGGCAGAAACGTTCGGTGGTGGAGGACATAATATGTAGTAACACAACAATTAAATAATAGTAATCATAGCAACCAAAACCATTGTATTTATAATATAGTGTTTGCATTGTATTTGAATCCCATATGATTGACTCCATAAGTAAATAGAAAAATAAAGACTTAAAGCTACCATACTGCATCTTCTAAAAACTACATGAGTACATGTTTACTAGTGTCCTGAGAATACAAGTGGTTTTGAAAAAGTGACAACATTAAAGTTGTCGAGTTCATAAGAATTTGCCTTTAGAAAGTATATTACTTAGTGTATACAGGTTATACATAACCATGATCGAATAAGTAGTAGATTGTGTGAATCTACTCTAAGTCCACAACCAAACAAGGAACATGAAATGAAGCAAAAATCACTCATTTTACTACTTATCAGATCCTATATATATATATATATATATATATATATATATATATATATATATATATATATATATATATATATATATATATATATATATATATATATATATATATCACCCAGGTGTATAAACTAAGGGATCATAGAATTTGCATTATTGTTCCATTATGAATGAATGTTTTTGTTACTAGAAACGTAATGTAGTGTTTATACAGTAGTAGTATCTGAAATAGTGCCTGGAATACACCAAAAGTAGTGTAAAATAGTGTATTGTACTTTGATTAATTGTCAAAACGTCGTATGAAACCCCTTTCCCAAAATGTATGTGTATTGTACTAGGAAAATCGTGTAGAGAAGATTTAATATTAACATAAAATCTTTGAAGTAGTGTTAATCCCGTAGACATTGTTTATACTATTTGTGAGTTTCATATAACCATACTAATATGACCTAGTGGCCTCCGTGACGTTCTTCGGGCATCGGTATTGATGACATTTGTCACACCCCCAGGCGTGCCTACCTAACTGTAGCAGTTTGGATGTGGGATTGTCAGTACCGTATAGATCTATACACAAATCTCACATTCTCCATCTGGGAGACTCTGGTTAGAATTTATAGGACTTAAACCTATACCCTGGTGGCTACCAGAAGTAGTGTCGCACAACCATGTATTAACTGGTTCTACATGTATTGTTATAGTGTTCTCTTGTATTAGTAAACGTTTGTATTATCCTATAGTAGTGCACTTAGTAAAATAATTATACTTAAATGATGATTTTAGTAGTGTGTATTTGTAGTAGTGATCTAGAGTAGTATTTCATAAACTATACCTATTATAATTTAAATGTATATTCCGTATGCATTGAAAGTCCTTGTAACTAAACAGTTTGTATAACTCAATGAAATAATGAGAAAGGTACCCTTTTGCTCGACATGTTACAAAAGGGTTATATCTTTATTTAAATAAAATGGTATTTATATATGTATAAGGCATATACATATGACATGCACTTTGAAAGAAAAGTATAAAACATCTAAATTAGTTTGAAACACTTTTTTAAATAGTTTGAATCAGTTGAAAATAACTTGATGTGCTTTAAAATCGTTTGCAATCTTTTGAATGTTAACACAAAAATTACTTTGTGTTTTACTTGTATCCCCCGAAAACATTGAAAAATAGTGAAAACGTAGCGGTATGGACTCATATTAAATATGCGTTAACTGGAAGTAGCGGGTTGTAGAGACGATCTTCGGGTAAGCGTACGCGCTAATAACATTACCCTGAAAATAATTGTATTCGTCGTCGTATTTAAATTAACAATATATTAATTTAAATAACAGGGTTAAATAATAATTTAATTATATAAAAGTAGGACTTACAATTTAATTGAAAATAAATTGGGAAATGTTGAAAAGGTTGTTTTCGGTGAGAAATTTTGGTTTTTTCTCAAAGCTTGGTGAGTTCGGTGGGGTAGTGTGCATTCTTGGTGGGAAACTTGAAGATATGAAGGGAATTATGAAGATTTGAAGATGGTATGAATGATCTTGGAAAATTCAGTTGAAGATATGAAGATTTTGGGTGAAATTCTTATGAGCTTTGAGAGAAAATTTGGAAGAAATTCTGTGTGAATATGTGGGAAATGAAGTTGAATTCGGCTGAACACATATAAATAACATTGGGAATTCGGCCTTAATGGGTTTGAGCCCTTGTGTGTTCGGTCCTTAAAGGGACAAAATCATGTGAATTCGGTCATACAGGACCGAATTCTCATTGTTTCATGAATGGTGACCAAATTCTCCTTCTCAAATTGATTTCCAGGACTGAATTCCACCTGTCTCCTTGGATTCTTGACCGAGAACACTTTTTAGTAGGTTATTTTACAATTTAACCTTTTTCTTTTTATTTATATCATACAATGCCAACCTAAATTAACATAGGCTTATATCTAGGACCAGTTACTAATTTATGATTAAGCCCTAATAGGTATAGAGGGTACCATGCAAAAAGGAATGCAATGCAGTTTCACCTGTACTTGGTTAGGGTTTATACCTTGCTAGGTCTAAAACATGGAGTTGTGAAATCATCCCCCATTAGAAGGAATTTCATCCCGAAATTAAACTCCAAAGTGGTTACTTATAAAGTAGGGAGAGAGGTGGGTACTTCAGTTCCTTCTGAACTTCTTGTTCTCTAGTGAGTTCAGATCCTTGCTTGGCATTCAAATGGATGCTTACTATTATTGCATCTGCTTTTCTAATCAGTAGGGAGTGTATGGGTTCGGTTCACATGTAGTCCTGAGCCACTTTGTCCCGAAGTTCATGGTAAGACACATACCTGGTTCATCTATTATCACCTCGTGTATACAATTCTTATGTAACTAACATTTATAAGACAGTCGGATGGGTGACTCTGCCCCATGTCCACAACCAAACAAGTAACATGAGATAGGGTGGAAACACACATCCTAAGTCTCTAGAATCTAAATTATATACCACCATCACATATACATTTAGTAGTGACAGGTTAACCATATTCATCTCGACCCTCTGCGCTTAAACTCGAATTGCTGCACGAATGGTATTCCCGTGAAGTTTGTTGGCAACACTTTGAATAGGTTTCGAAAAATATAATACTCCTTGCATGAGTACTTTGGAGTTTCATAATGAAGATGGTTCTGAGGTCTGAATTGGGTTTGTCGTTCTGAGTGATGGGGTTTCATTAGTCGGCTTCTCAAGATGAGGGTTTCTTTGGTATTACATGGAATCAGTACAACGATCACCTGAATGACGATGTTGAACTTTCTTAGTGAAACATTTGTTAATTTGATTTGAAAGAGACATATGTTAGAGCGATAGTGCATCCCGTGTGTACTTGATAGTGCATTCTGTGTGTAATTGATAGTGAATTATGTTTTGATCAGTGTTATTATTACTGTGAATGATTTGTACCGCAGCAAGCGAGTACTTAGAGTAAGAGTGTTCTGATAACTAGTGATTATACTTCATATTATGATCCTTATAAGGTCCTTCCATGACCGCTTAGTGTATACAAGACATGTGTAATTAAGATTAATAATACCATCGACTGAGTGACTCTGCCCTAAATCTACAACAAGACAAGGAACATGAAATAAGGCGGAATCACTCACTCTAATCCTGCAAGATCTTAATTATAACTAACCCATATGTATATACTAAGTCATCACAGCTTACCTGCAAGGATCTTAAGCATATATATATATATATATATATATATATATATATATATATATAACAAGACAAGGAACATGAAATAAGGCGGAATCACTCACTCTAATCCTGCAAGATCTTAATTATAACTAACCCATATGTATATACTAAGTCATCACAGCTTACCTGCAAGGATCTTAAGCATATATATATATATATATATATATATATATATATATATATATATATATATATATATATATATATATATATATATATGACTGATGTGATTTGATCGAACGAGAGAGTAGTTTAACTAGTTTCTAATTGACAGGAGTTTTAGCAAACACACTACGTACCACACAACATACAATAATTAATTATTCTTGTTTTTTAAACACTCCCAAAAGTTCTAGTAAGGTTCCTTGCTGCTTCTACTGGTTCGGTTGTCAAACTCCTGCTTCCCCTCTGTCATTCCTCTCGGTTGGACAGTCCCTCTTGAAGCACCCTGCTTCACCGCATAGACAACATACTGGGCTCACATTGGCATTGGTGTATGAGGTGTTGTGTCGGGTTGGACCCCCTACAAAAATGGGTAGTGTGTCCTCTCTTGAGGAAGTTCTTATAATGCATCTTTCGACACACTCCGGTATGGTGGAGGTTACACCTATTACATTGTAGGAGGGTACCAACATATCGACTGGTATGTATTAGAATGACAGACGTCGTGGCGGATGTTGAAGCAAATGGTGTGACTGCTATTGTGGCTGCAGGGGCAACCACGGGCTGTTGCCTTTTAGCGAGTTTTTGAGATACCTTGCGCTTCTTTTTGTTCCAGAACTTTCGCTTGTTGCTCTTAGGTTTGTGGTACGTGGTGTCTTTGTTGGAAGACACTCGCTGGTGTCCTTGGTTATTATCGTAATTAGTGTTGTCAGCACTGCTTCAGCTTCTGTTGGCATTGTTAGGATTCATTTGTGCCATGATGCCTATTATAGTTGTTGTGATTGCAGCCTGAAAAGTAGCGAAGTCTATCCACATAATTGGTGGCTCGCCGATTGGCTTTTTACCTCCTTGTGAAGACATGTTTCTATTGCATGGCAAGAAACGATCTCGTGAGTGACGATGTTCATTGTCAGTTGCACTCTTACAATTTATATACACAAATATAAATTTCACGTTTTGCCGAGCTATTCTCAATGTTTTTGCATAAACATTCCTTAGATGGAGCTATCATAGTGTGTAGAAGTAGGTTTCGTACGAGTGTTAATTTTGCCCATCCTAGTACTGTTCTCGTCGAAGCACGCTAAGCTGGGGAGTTCTGATGGGATTCAGTGCATTAGTGCTGGTATGATCGTGCCCTATCGGTCTACTAAAAGGCATCTTTCAACCATAAGGTTTACAAGATGAGACGGTAATGAGTCTTTAGTAGTGGCTATAACTCAAGAGTTATCTAACTAAGTTTATCTTATTAATGAATGTATCATGTTCTGACTTTTATAGTGTTCTAAAAACAATTCAAAATAAGGGTCTATGTAAAATAGACTTATAAATTCGTAGTGGTTACCCTCGAATGAATTTTTGTGAATTGAATATTTTTTACTAGTTGTCACGAAATAAAAGATAAACCTAACACATAATGTGAGCAGTGCAATCACTAACTCACTAACTTGTATTAGTTTATTAACTATTAGTGTGACGCATGTAGTGCTCGGTCTCTACGCATGTCTAGTGAGTGGTTTTCTCTGTTTTATGTTCCTGACACGGTTATCCTAGATTCAACTATAAGGATTTTTGTCTATGAGCATTCCTATGGTACTATTGTCCTCCATAGGTGTATCGAATCTGCACTCTATCCTGCTTCGGATCTTGACAATGATCCCCATTACTTCACAATGGAGAGTCGGACCTCGGATGTCCGAGCGAGTCTCTCATGTCTGGTATGGCTAAGGTATGGTTCAATAGTGATTATTCTAGTGCGTCTCTCTTCAGCTGATCCCATCTCAGAATTCTCCTCATGAACCTCTTCTTATCCCTCCTTGACTCCTCAGCTGACTATCGTAGTAGAGTGGCTATATCGATTTAAGTTGTTCGTGCGAGAAAGGGAGTGTCTAAAGAATCCATGAGATTTAAATAAAACAAAATTTTACTTTATGGGGTGATCCTTACTACGCATTCCTATAATTATGTAGTATATACAAGTTGTATGTAACTTAAGACTAAATAGACTTTCGAATAAGTGAACCTACTCTAAGACCACAACCAAAAAAGGAACATGAAGTAGTTCATACTTCACAAATTTTAAGCCTTTTGAATTTTCAACTAAGTTACTCATGGTTTCTAGAATACTCCTATAGTATTTTAATTGTATGTTTGATCCTGAAGTTTGTTGGTATATGAACTTCGTAAGTTTTCAGTCTTGTTGTGATGTTATAGTACCTTAAAATACTCCTATAGTATTTTACTTTATGTTTTGTTCTAGAGATCCTTTGTATATATAGTTGGTAAGTTTCAGACTCGTTGCAACACCACTATCACTCCCAAACACATGTTGGTCGTATCTCAAATAAATATAGTTGATCATGCTAGATTTATCCCATATATGATTACATAGTTATCTAGGTTTGACTGTAGTGTCCAACATCTAAATGCTTTTGTTTTGTTCTTCTTGTGTTACTTGTTCTTGTAAAGCACACTGCCCGTTTATGTAAAGCACCGGAACTTGGTAAGTTTTCAGTATACTTTTAGTCAGAGCACTTCGGCCCCATTGTATTTATAGTTGTATATATTTTATAGGTTGATATACAGAGTTTACTATAAACAATGCTCTGAAACCAATCTGTCACACCCCCAAACTGAGACAACAGAAACATTCGGGGACAAAGCAAATTATATGTAGTATCACAATTGAGTAACAGTAATCACAACAACCACAAAAATTGTATTAATAATATAGTGTTTACATTGTATTTGAATCACATATGTTTGACTCCTTAAGTAAATAGCAAAATAAAGACTTGAGGCTACCATGATCCGTCTTCTAAAAACTACGCGAGTACTTCTTTACTAGTTTCCTGAGAATACAAGAAGATTTGAAAATTTTCCAACATTAAAGTTGGTGAGTTCATAAGCATTTGTATTTAGAAGGTATGTTCTTTGAAAACCTTGGTTTGTTCCTCTAGAAAATGTCACACCCCAAACCAGAATGACGGAATCGTTCGAGGGCGGATGACTTCATGTAGTATTGTAATAACTGACTACATAGTAAAGAAAGTAATACAACCATCATATATATAATTTAAAAGTTTAAATTATTGAAAGGTACGTGTTTCAAAAACAAATTACAATATGATGTCAAAATGAAATTAAACACACGCCGCAACATCCCTTCTTCAAAAACTGTAGTTTACCTGTATTACTAAATCCTTGAGAAATATAAGTGGTTTTGAAAGAGTAGGTCAACATTTTAGCTGGTGAGTTCATAAGCATTTAGTGACAATGTTTATATGAAATAGAATGAAAATGGTTTGTACATGTTTAAAAGTTCCTAGAAAATCCCATATTTTCTACTATAGTAGGTGGTAGTTTGATTGCTCCAAAACTGTAATGCAATAGTGCTTTTCATGCTTCAAATAGTAGGCTTATGTATAAACTGTTTAAGGCACTTGAAAGACCCCGTAAATAAATGTGTTTTTAATACTCCATGTGAGTCTTATAACCATGCTATTTGACCAGGATGCCTATATCAACGTTCTTCAGGCATTCGAAAGTTATGACCTTTGTCACCCAGGCCTGCCGGCCTTACTGTAGCTAACAGCTTAGGTGTCGGATTGTCAATCCCGTATAGATCTATACATAAGCATCACGCTCCCCTACAAGGGATTATGGTATATAATATCTCTTTGATAAAGTACGTGATTTACGTGAAATGCATACTCAAAAGTACGTGAAATGTCTCACAAAACTTAGTATAAAACAGATTTACGTATGAAAATGTCAATTCATTCTTGTGTATGAAAATATCTCTTTGATATAGTGTTTCTAGTATGTAAATGTTCATGATTTTCTTGTAAACTATACCTATTATAGTTTTTCAAAGTGTGTGTTTCGTTCATATAGTAAACCCTTGTGTAATGCTCACTTGTTATGTAAAGTATAACATTTAAAGTGACATAAATGATCACATATACTTAAAGTATAAATGAAGTGTTTGATTCGTATATATATATATATATATATATATACACACATATATATATATATATATATATATATATATATATATATATATATATAAACATGTTTTACTTCCAAAAGACAAGATGTTATCGAGAATATATATCGCATACAAAAGTTCTCATGTAGTAGTTATGAATCACATATGATTAGTTGATAAAACGTGTATATAGCGAAACTTTAGGTTACACACGATAATAACCGTGTGTTTACTTGTATCCCCCCCCCCCTAAAAGTGTATAAAAAGCATTTATCGAACATTTATAAGCATAGTTTATAGGGGTATGAACTCACTTGATAGATCGAAGAAGGTGAGACAAAAACCAAGCAGAACTTTGACTTGAGAAAGCGGATTTTCTCAGGATTCTTGGGAATCTCGGTAGCGTAAACTTCCTTCGGGGCTTAGGTATGGAAACTAGGGCTTCGAGATATTACTTGCACGCAAAACGAAGTAAAAATGCAAGAAAAAGGAGACAAAATGAGCAATTTACTTGGAACCCTCGCAAACCTTTTATAGGGGCTGTGAACCGCCTCAGTACGCTGGGCGTATACGTACGTCATGCATGACTGCATCCTCGGCTGCCAGAGCTCGGATGGTACGGGACATAGCGACATAGAAGGGCGACGTGGACATTCCGAGGCCTAGCACTCGAGTACGCTGGGCATACGAGGGTACGCTGGGCGTAACTCGGATTGGCCCGGTGACTCCTCCTTCAGATAATAACGAAATTTTATTTAAATTTATGTTTTAATTATTTAGTAAACTTCAAAAATTCATATCTTCTTCATAGGAACTCCGTTTTCGACGTTCTTTAATCCAAGCATAGGTGAGACTACGCTCTACAATTTTCGTTTAGACTCCGGCGATAAATTTTGAAATTATTTTTATTATTTATTTTTAAAAGGTTTGGGTAGGAAAAGTTCGTTAGAAATCCGTAACTTCTTTATCCGATGTCTGTTTTTTCCAGACTTTTTACCGTTGAAATACCATTATTGAGACCTTCGATTCTGATTTCGGTCATTTCGGCCAAAAGTTGCCCGCTCTCTGTTTCGAGTTTTTAGCTATCTACCGCTATACCGAACTTGGAAAAATCATAACTTCCTCATACGAAGTCAGATTTGGACGTTCTTTTTATGTACGCTCACGGTTTTATGATATCTAACATGGTAGGTAACCAAACAGAGACTTTTGTACATTTTATTTTCAAAGTTAATTTCATTATTTTAAAAAGTGGTTACAATACTTGGCTTTTTAAGTCATTACATAGAATCGAAATATCGAGTTGTTACATCATCCCCCCGTTAGAGGCAATTTCGTCCCGAAATTTAATATAAGAAAAACACTTATGGATTAGGGAAAAAGATGTGGGTACTTGTGTTTCATATGATCTTCGCGTTCCCAGTTGTATTCAGGTCCACGCTTTGCATTCAAGCGGACCTTCAAGATAGGTATGCGACTTTGTTTTGTTCTTTTAATTTCCCTATCCATGATTTCAATTGGTTCTTCTATAAAGTGGAGACTCTTGTTGATTTCGATTTCGTCTAGAGGGACAACGAGGGTCTCATCGGACAAACATTTCTTCAAGTTTGACACATGAAAGGTAGGTGTACGTTATTGAGTTCCTGCGGTAGACGAAGTTTGTAGGCTACTAGGCCGATCCTTGCAAGGATCTTGCATGGTTCAACATACCTTGGGTTTAGTTTCCCACGTTTTTCGAAACGTATTAACTCTTCTAGGGTGATAGCTCTAACAGTACTCGGTCCCCAACCTGGAATTCCAAGGGCTTCCATCTTTTGTCTGCATAACTCTTTTGTCTGTCTCTTGAAGCCTTTAGCCGTTTCCGAATGTGTACAATCTTCTCGGTTATCTGTCTTATGATTTCCGGTCCAGTGAGAGTGCTATCAGGTACTTGTCCCTTGGCTAGTTGCGTCTCACCTACTTCAGCCCATCACAGTGGTGATCTGCACTTCTGGCCGTAGAGGGCTTCAAATGGAGCAACATTAATGCTGGCGTGATAGGTATTGTTGTATGAAAATTCAACTAGTGGTAAATGGTTATTACATGCTCTACCAAAATCGATTATACAAGCTCTTAGGATATCTTCCAAGGTTTGTATGGTCCTCTCACTTTGACCGTCGGTTTGTGGGTGGTAAGTAGTACTCATCTCGAGCCTCGTTCCTCGAGATTTTTGTAATGATTGCGAGAATCGTGAGGTGAACCTACTATCTCTGTCGGAGATAATGGATATTGGTACACCATGTAGTCGCACAAGCTCTACAATTTAAGTTTGAGCTAGCTTCTCTATCTTGTCGGTTTCTTTTATTGGCAGGAAGTGTGAGGATTTTGTTAATCTATCTACAATTACCCAGATGGTGTCTAGCCCACCTGCTGTCTTGGGTAATTTGATTATGAGGTCCATGGTTATCCGTTCCCACTTCTACTGTGGTATTTCGGGTTTTTGTAACAATCTTGATGGCTTTTGGTACCCTACCTTGACTTTGGCGCAAGTCAGACAATTGCTCACATAGGTAGCGATCTCTGCTTTCTTGTTTGGCCACCAATATAGTTTTGTTGAGGTCCAAATACATCTTGTCCGACCCTGGATGCACGGAGTATCGAGTCTTATGAGCCTCATTCATGACCACAACTCTGAATCCATCAAACTGCGGTGTCCAGATCCGATCCATAAAGTAACGAACTCCGCCACCCTTGACTTCAAGATTCTTGTCCATTCCTCTTAGGGATTCGCCTGCCACATTCTCTGTTTTCAAGGCTTCCCTCTGAGCTTCCTTGATTTGTGTGGACAAATGTGAATGGATCATCATGGTTAAGGATGTCACTCGGCGACCTGAGTATTCTTTCCGACTAAGGGCATCCGCTACTACATTCACTTTTCCTGGGTGATAGCGAATCTCGCATTCGTAGTCATTCAGTAGTTCAACCCATCGTCTCTACCTCATCTTGAGTTCTTTTTGGTTAAGGATGTGTTGAAGGCTCTTGTGATCGATGAAGATCGTACATTTTGTGCCATAAAGATAGTGTCTCTAGATCTTTAGCGCAGAAATGACTGCTCCTAGTTCAAGATCATGGGTAATGTAGTTGAGTTCATGCGTCTTGAGTTATCTTGAGGCGTAAGCGGTGACCTTACCTCGTTACATTAGTACGCATCCAAGACCTTGATTAGATGCATCACAGTAGACCACGAAGTCTTATGTTCCTTCTGGCAAGGACAACATAGGTGCACTGCATAGTGCTTCCTTAAGCGTTTGGAATGCAGCGTCTTGTTTCCCTTCCCAATTGAAAGTTACACCCTTCCGTATCAAGGTGGTGAGTGGTTTAGTAATCTAAGTGAAGTTTTGTATAAATCTACGGTAATAGCCAGCAACGCCCAAGAATTGTCGAATTTCTGTTGGGGTTGTTGGAGCTAACCAGTTCTCGATTACTTTGATTTTGGAAGGGTCCACGTGCATTCCGTCTTCGCTAACCACGTGACCTAGGAAATCTATCTTCTAAATCCAAAATCCACACTTGGAGAATTTTGTGTATAGCTTCTCTTTTCTTAGCGTTTCCAAGACTTGTTGGAGGTGTTGACTATGATCCTCTTTATTCTTTGAGCAAATGAGTATATCGTCTATGAACACGATCACAAATTTGTCCAAGAATGAAAGACACACTCGGTTCATTAAGTCCATGAACACTGCCGGTGCATTTGGTAATCCAAAGGGTGTCACTACAAACTCATAGTGACCATAACGAGTTCGAAAAGCTGTTTTGGGAACATCTCCTTCCAAGACTCGTAGTTGGTGATACCCGGATCTTAAGTCGATCTTTGAGAAATAACTCGCTCCTTGGAGTTAGTCGAACAAGTAGTCAATGTGTGGTAGCGGGTATCGGTTCTTGATAGTAAGGTTGTTAAGTTCTCGATAATCAATGCACATGCGGAAAGATCCATCCTTATTCTTCATGAACAAGACCGGTGCTCCCCAAGGTGAGAATCTTGGCCTGATGAATCCTTTGTTGAGAAATTCATTTAATTGGCTGGATAATTCTTGCATCTCAGCGGGCGGGCGCCAGACGATACGATGACATAGCTAGTAGGGTTGCTCCGGGAATAAAATCGATTCTGAACTCGACTTGTCGTTTTGGTGGGACCCCTGGGAGATCTTCAGGGAAGATATCGGGAAAATCGCAAACATCTGGAATGTCTTTGATGCTCTTCGTTTTTTTTCCTTGTGTACCACGTGGGCTAAGAAGACATATTACTCCTTACGTAGGTATTTATGGGCTTTGACGCAAGAGATGATTTGTAAATTGGTACCGGGTTTGTCACCATAAATGACAAGAGTTTCGCCGCTTGGCAGGTTTAGGCGAACGACCCTTTCGTAACAAAGAATATCGACATGGTGTAAGCTTAACCAATCCATCCCAATGATGACATCAAAGCTCTTTATAGTGATCGCCATTAGATCGAATTGAAATGAATGTTCGTTTAGAGTTAGTGTGCAACCTATGTACTTATCATTGGTGCTTTTTGTTCTACCATTTTCCATTTCTACTGTGAAGATCTTATCGAGTGATTTAGGGTTCTGTTTTAGTATATGCTTGAATTTATGACTCACGAAACTCGTCTCTGCACCACAATAAAAGAGTTTGCATGTATAAGTGTTATTGAGGAGAAATGTACCCATAACCACAGTGGCATCAACTATTGCTTCATTCTGCCCTATTTCCAGCACTCTTCCTATGCCGCCAGCGTTCCTTGCCTTAGGACAGTCTCTCTTGTAACGTCCAGCCTCACCGCATCCATAACATGCCTGGCCTACACCGAATCCTTGGACTTGGGTGATCGGTTGTGCTGGTGGTCTACAGAAACGAGCAACGTGCCCCTTCTTGTTGCATTTGCTGTAGTGCATCTCCCGACAATTTCCAGTGTGATTGAAATTGCATTTCCTGCACTTTGGCAGGTTTCTAGCATATGGGTTCGCTGGTGTAGTGGTAATTGGAGCAGCAGTGGGGGCAGTAGCAGCATGGATTACCACAATTTGTTGTTTCCTGGGAGGTTCCTGTGAAGGTTGACTCTTCCTTTTATTCCAGAACCTCTTCTTCTTGTTGTTGTTGGTATTGTTGTTGTTGTTTTTGTTTCTTACTCTGGGTTGCTCCGGTGCGGTAGTTGCGAAGCGTTAGCAGACCCCATGGTCTACGAGAGCTTGTGCCAACTGTTGGGCACTATCGATAGTGATTGGTTTGGAAGCTAGAACACTTCCTCGAATCTGCGGTGACAGTCTGCAGATGTATCTTTCGATCTTCTTGCTCCCTAGAGAAACTATCCCTGGGCAAAGGATTTCCAAATCACTGAACGTGTTGGTATAGGTGTGACAACCCGAAGTTCATTCCATCAATTGTAACCCTATTCGTTTATATATTCGTCATTTTCGATTTCGTTTTCGTAACGTCATTAAATTAAGTCATAATTATGCGACTTCTATTATGACTTAATGAGTGTCTAAACATGTTTAGAACTCGCATTATCACTACATATTAGTAATCGGAAACACTTTAGAATCGACCATATCGGGTTATGGTAACTTAATCAGGTGTGACCAAAAGCACCGTATAACGCAGGTATCGGGTAGAATTCCACCGTGTCCAACTCTTAAACACTATTTAATGAAGTTTAAGCTTCCATTTGAAGCTTTCGCTCTCTCTCACTACTCTCTCTCTCTCTAACCTCTCTCCTCAATCCAAATTCAAGGTCCAAAAACACCAATTTAAGGCTCAAATTCATCAAGGTAACTTCCCTAACTCACTGTATAGCACCTTTAGGCTTCAAATCCGAGTTGAAACAATCAATTAGGACCATGTTCATGAGTTTACAGCCCTGGAGCATGCTTGGGCCGTAAACTCAAATAAATTGTGTTTTTTAGCCTTAAAACCCCTCCAAACCAACTTTGGGACCTAGATATGACTTTATGGCTTACCAATTCGGAGTTGGAACACCTTAAACATGGTTTTTGAGGAGTAAACATGAGTTTGCTTCCCAAGAACAAGCTTGGGCCGTAAACTCATCATTCATGGAGAGTAAACTCAAAAGTTCAGAGTCGTAAACTCCCTTTGATGGTCCATTTGGTGGTAAAACTTATTCCTATGCCTTAGATTAATTCATAGCAACCCTTCCCATGTGTTAATTGACCATTTGGTAGTATAAAATCCCATACTCATTAGTTCACGGCTGTGAACTCATAAGGGCATGGTCTTAGGGCCGTAAAATCCCTAAGGAGTTTACTCTTGAAGTCCCAAATCATTATCCAAGCCATATACATCCGTAGATGTCACCCGGGTCACTCCAAACACTTGATTTGAAGTCTTTTCACATATTGGAGTGTGTAATCTTATCTAATTAGTGATTTAAAGTCTAATTAGATACATTTGTATACCATTTCATATTACATATGAACCTCGCACGTTATCAAGCCCCGAACCGACACATAGCATCTAAACCATCACGTCTTCTCGCCTGGTGAGTTCATACCCCTACCCATTTTCAATGTTTTCACTGTTTTTAGGGTGGAATACAAGCAAAGTACAAGTGATTCTTGTACTCAAAACTATTTTATAGACATTGTGTTTCATATCATATATGCTTTTAACACTGACAGTCGTAACAAACAATTGTTTGAACTTACAGGACACATTATCATGTTATTTGTGAATTACATTATAAATTGTTGTATTTATATTTTCACAAATGTTTTCCCACAATATAATAGTTAAATGCATAACATTTGAACATGGTTTTGTCCTCGGTAACACTTTATTGAGATACGCAAGTGGAGGATAGTCATTTGATCTTTCAGTATTATTACTAGTAAATTTGTTAATCCTATAGTTGGAGACACATCCTCGGTGAACACTCCACAGAGATACGCGAGTGGAGGACCACCCCCGTAACCAGAATCTTTTAGATAAGGAGCGTGACTTGAATGTCTAGATCTATACGTGGCTGACTACCCCACACCTAGCTTCTAGCTACAGCCGAACTGAAAGGTTCAAGGGTGACGAAAGTCATAAAGTGAAATGGACAACTTGTTGCCATAATTAGTCTTTAGTATGGTTATGGAACTCGCAATTTGGATAACAGAGATTTACATTTTAGTAATAATGGATTTAATAACCAATTTACTTGGTATTTATTAGTTTTATAAACGTTTTAAAAGTAATACATTTTCAGCGTACATCTTTTACATTACATTTGGGATTGGCGAACTAACACACACTTTACAAGGATAACCAGGTTTTCAATATACATCTTTCACATTAGGAAAATATGGGATTTTCCTGGGATCACAGTTGAACATAACCAGAACCGTGTAATCTAACAGTTAACCAAACATTACTTTTAAGAAAATATGGGATTTTCTTGGGTTGTAACACTTTTAGAAACCCGAAGGGAAGCTCGTATATTTTCACAAAAAAAACCGCTTATGAACTCACCAGCTTTATGCTGATTTTCAAACTGCTTGTATTCTTAGGTCCACGTTAGACAGGTACCCGATGATCCATTTTTCCGAAGATGGAGTGTATCAAAGACACGTCTTGCTTTTGTTTATATTTACGTATGTATAACACTGTAAAACTTTACTTTTGTAACAAATGTAAATTTCTATATGTAATGTAATGGTTGTTTACTTTACTTACTATGTGCATTGGATTTGATACTCAACGTGGAGTCCGCCCTGGAAATGTTTCCGCCTTCGGTTTTCAGGTAGTGACAGATTGGTATCAGAGCCCTTGTTTATAGTGAATGAACTATACCAAACCTTACATGGTATAAAACTTTAAACACTAAGGGGCCTAAGTGCTCTGAACTAAAAGTGTACTTCAAAATATAAGTATTTTCAAAAGTATACAAGGATACCTAACCGTCGATATCCGTAACCACAAGTAGAACAAAACATAAGTAAATGGGTGTTGTATGCTACGGTTAAACCTGGGCAGTTATGTAGTCGTGTCTAGGATCAATATAGCCTGGCCAACTATATTCATTCGAGACACGACCAACATGTGCTTGGGAGTGACTGTGGTGTGTGGCATGCCTAAAACTTACCCTAATATCCCAAACATCGAACCACGGTCGTAGTGAATCATGAAATACTATGGGAGCATTTCTCTAGCCAACTCTTGTAGAAAACCTCATTCAAGTGTTGTTCCCTGATCATTCCTCTAGCAATAAAATTATCAGTTTTGATAACTCTTTCCCTCTTTATCGATTATTTGAAATATATATCTATGATATCTCTTGATCCAATTCAGAGGACTTACCATCCTCTCTCATTCTTGATCTTATTAGATCAAGATGCCTCCAAGAAAGAGACCCAGCTCAAAGACCAACGACCCTCCGCCACCACCTTCTCCTCAAATTGACCTTGTAACGCTTCAAACAACTATTACTTCTGTAGTGATAGCCGCCATGTTACAAAGGAACCCTGGTAGTTCAGGAGATGGTTCCCAGCCCCAAAAGCTAGAAGATAGTCAAGGACACCAAAAAGGGGGTTCTTATAAAGATTTCATCAGCGCAAAACCCACTTCTTTTTATGGAACCGGAGGTGTCATTTCCCTCACTCGATGGTTTGAGAAAATCAAATCCATCTTTGAAAACTGCGCTTGTTCGGAGTCCGATAAAGTAAAGTCCGCAGCCTTTACCTTCAGCGATAAAGCCCTGACTTGGTTGAATGACCGAGTCAAATCCCTGACCCTACCTGTAGCTATTGTTATGGGTTGGGAAGCGATGAAAGAACTCCTTCTAGCTGAGTACTACCCTCGGGTCGAAATTCATAAGTTAGAGCACGAGCTTTGGAACCTAAAGATGAAGGGTTCCGATCTTGCAGTGTACACCTCGAGGTTTGATGACTTGGCACTGCTCTGTCCGGGAATGGTTACCCCGCGAGAGTAAGAAAATAGAAAGATTTATTTGGGGGCTGACCCAGCCAACCAAGGGACACGTCTTATTTGCACGGCCGGATACATATGACAGTGCCAAAAGTTTAGCCTAGATCCTGATTGGTCACAGTGATGAAGTTGAGGAAATAACCGCCACCCTCGAACCGACAAAGACTAGTGGTGAAAAGAGAAAGTTCTGGAAGAAGAATAAAGGTCAACCTTCTCAAGGGTCCTTAAGGAAATAGCAGACTGTAGCAGTCCATGCTGCTACTACCCCCGTTGCTGTTGCTTCTGTTGTGGGATCTACAACCCAAACCCCTACCAGTAGGTATTCAAGTAACCTTCCTCTGTGTGAAAAGTGCAAGTACCACCATAACCCGGGCCCCTGCCGCGAGCTATCATGACCAACTGTGGTAAAAAGGGGCACACAATCCGATTCTACAAGGCACCAACCCAATCTGCAAATCAATCCTCTAGAGCAGGTGTTGGTCAAGCCTGCTATAATTGTGGAGAAGTTGGGTATTACAAGAGAAATTGCCCCAAGAAGGCGATAACTGATAACACTGGGAAAGTCCTAGCCATGGGACGGGAGGAGGCAGTCGCTGATCCCACTGTTGTTTCCGGTACATTCCTTCTCGACAACTCTTATGCTAGTATTCTTTTTAATTCGGGTGCTGAAAGAAGCTTTGTTAGTCATTCGTTCAAACATAATCTAAAACCAAATCCTGAAGCATTAACCGAAACGTTTACCGTCGAGATGGCTAACGGTGAGAAAGAAAACGCTAGTGATGTATTCATAGGTTGTACCCTTACCCTGAATGATCATTCATTTCCCATCGATCGTATGCCAGTCTCCGTTAAGATATTTGATGTTATCATTGGCATGGATTGGTTGAGTCCCAATCATGTTGATATCCTTTGCTACGAAAAAGCCATCCGTCTCAACCTACCTTCGGGTCAAACTCTCATAATCTATGGCGATAAACTCAGATCCAACCTTCGCATCATTTCCTGCATCAAAGCTCAGAAACTGTTACGAAAGGAGTGCCAAGCATTCCTAGCCCACGTCATTAACGAGAAAAAGGAAATTAATGACCTCGCGAGCATCCCCGAAGTCAGTAACTTTCCTGATGTCTTTCCAGAGGAGCTTCCAGGAATTCCTCCCGAACGTCAGGTCAAATTTTGCATTGACCTAATTCTTGGAGCTACCCCTGTAGCCAAGTCTCCATATCGCCTAGCTCCAGCAGAAATGCAGGAGTTATCCAGCCAACTCAATGAGTTACTCAGTAAAGGGTTCATCAGACCGAGTTCCTCACCTTGGGGAATTCCGGTTTTATTTGTAAAGAAGAAATATGGATCCTTCCGGATGTGTATCGACTACCGTGAGCTAAACAAGTTGACCGTCAAGAACCAATATCCTCTTCCGCAAATAGATGACCTCTTCGATCAACTTCAGGGAGCCAGATATTTCTCAAAGATAGACCTTCGGTTAGGGTACCATCAGTTACGAGTTCTTGAGAGTGATGTTTTCAAAACAACTTTCAGGACTCGGTATGGAGACTATGAGTTTGTAATGATGCCCTTCAGTCTAACCAATGCATCGGTTGTGTTCATGGACCTGATGAACCGGGTATTCCATCCCTTCTCAGACAAGTTCGTCATCGTGTTCATTGACGACATACTTGTCTACTCCAGAAGTGAAAAGACCACAAACAACACTTGAGATCAGTGTTGGAAACCCTTAGATCCGAGAAGTTGTACGCGAAATTTTCCAAGTGTGAATTCTGGATTCGGAAGGTAACTTTCCTCGGTCATGTAGTAAGCGAGGAGGGAATACATGTGGATCCTTCCAAGATTAAAGCGATAGAGAATTGGTCGGCACCAAAGACACCCACATAAATCCATGAATTCTTGGGTCTCATCGGCTATTATCGAAGATTCATCCAGAAGTTTTCCAAAATTGCCAAACCCCTAACCACTCTAACACAGAAAGGTGTACCCTTTTGCTGGAGTGAAAAACAAGAATCTGCGTTCCAGACGTTAAAGCAAGCCTTGTGTAGCGCACCTGTTCTGTCCCTACCCAAAGGGACAGAAGACTTCGTTGTCTATTGTGATGCGTCTAATCAGGGCTTAGGCTGTGTGCTTATGCAAAGAGGGAAAGTGATTGCTTATGCCTGAAGACAGCTGAAGGCACACGAGGTCAAATATACCACGCACGACTTGGAGTTAGGAGTCATAGTCATTGCACTGAAGATTTGGAGACATTATCTCTACAGAACCAAGTGTACGATCTTCACTAACCATAAGAGCCTGCAGCACATCCTCAACTAGAAAGACCTAAGCATGAGGCAACATCGATGGATAGAACTACTCAATGATTATGAGTGTGAAATCCACTACCATCTCGGCAAGGCCAATGTGGTAGCAGATGCCCTTAGCCGAAAGGAAAGTTCAAGCTGAAAAGTGAAGACCCTGACGATGACTATCCATTCCCATTTATCCATGCAAATCCGAGACGCCCAGATAGAAGCCCTCAAACCCGAGAACAAATCAAGTGAAGCCCTAAGGGGAATGGATAAGAAACTTGAGATCAGAGGTGACGAAGTCTACTGTTTCATGGACCGAATCTGGATTCCAAAGTCCGGAGGATTCAGGGAGATTGTCATGGAAGAGGCACACAAGACCAGATACTCTGTTCACCCAGGTTCGGACAAGATGTACCTATATCTCAAGAAACAATACTGGTGGCCGAACATGAAAGTCGAGATCGCTACATTCGTAGGCAAGTGCTTGACTTGCACCAAGGTGAAAGTTGAGTACCAGAAACCCTCGGGTCTGCTCCAGCAACCCAAGATATCCGAATGGAAATGGGAGATGATTACAATGGATTTCATCACCTAGTTACCCAAGTTTTCGAGTGGGTATGATACCATTTGGGTAATTGTTGATCGTTTGACCAAATCCGCTCACTTCATCCCGATTAAAGAATCGTTTAAGATGGAAAGACTCACACGGCTCTACATCCAAGAGGTAGTTCGACTGCACGGTGTACCTGCATCCATTATCTCTGACAGAGATAGCAAGTTTACCTCAAGGTTTTGGCAGTCTCTTTAGAAGTCTCTTGGAACCAAACTAGACATGAGCATGACTTATCACCCTCAGACTGACGATTAGAGTGAGAGAACTATCCAAATCCTGGAAGACATGCTTAGGGCATGTGTCATCGATTTTGGCAAATCGTGGGACACACATTTGCCATTGATCGAATTCTCGTACAACAACAGTTACCATACCAGCATCAAGGCTTCCCCGTTCGAAGCCCTCTACGGTCGCAAGTGCAAATCCCCTCTCTGCTGGGCCGAGGTAGGGGACACGCAGCTAGCCAAGAGTCAATTCACCGACAGTGCTCTCACTAGTCATGAAATCATCCATAAAACCACCGAGAAGATCATCCAAATCCGGGAATGATTGAAAGCTTCATGAGATCGCCAAAAGAGTTACGCTGACATACGACGGAAACCTCTGGAGTTCCAGGTTGGAGACTGTGTCATGTTGAAGGTCTCGCCCTGGAAAGGCATGGTACACTTCAAAAAGAATGGGAAACTTAATCCGAGGTACATTGGACCCTTTGAGATCTTTGCCAGGATCGGTCTAGTAGCCTATAAACTTCGATTACCTCACAAACTCAGTAACACCCATCCTGTTTTCCATGTCTCAAATCTCAAGAAGTGCTTATCCGATGAAACCCTAGTGATTCCCTTAGACGAGATCAAGATAAACGAAAACTTGAACTTCATGGAGGAACCGATCGAAATCATGGATCGAGAGGTCAAACGTATAAAGCAAAGTCGCATCCCGATAGTGAAGGTTCGCTGGAATGCCAAGCGGGGACCGGAGTTCACTTCGGAGCGTGAACACTCAATGAAACAGAACTATCCACATCTCTTTCCAGATCCATGATTTGTATCTTAATTCTAAATTTCGGGACAAAATTCCCTCTAATGGGGGGATAATGTGACAACCCGAAGTTCACTCCATCAATTGTAACCCTATTCATTTATATAGTCGTCGTTTTCGATTTCATTTCAGTAACATCATTAAATTAAGTCATAATTATGGGACTTCTATTATGACTTAATCAGTGTCTAAACATGTTTAGAACCCACATTATCACTTCATATTAGTAATCGGAAACATTTTAGAATCGACCATATCAGGTTACAGTAACTTAAGTGGGTGCGACCAAAAGCACCGTATAACGCCGGTATCGGGTAGAATTCCACCGTGTCCAGATATTAAACACTATTTAAAAAAGTTTAAGCTTCCATTTGAAGCTTTTTCTCTCTCTCACTACTCTCTCTCTAACCTCTCTCTCCTCAATCTAAATTCAAGGTCCAAAAACACCAATTTAAGGCTCAAATTCCTCAAGGTAACTTCCCTAACTCATTGTATATCACCTTTAGCCTTCAAATCAGAGTTCAAACAATCAATTAGGACCATGTTCATTAGTTTACGGTGCTGGAGCATGCTTGGGCCGTAAACTCAAATAAATTGGGTTTTTGAGCCTTAAAACCCCTCCAAACCAACTTTAGGACCCATATATGACTTTATGGCTTACCAATTCGGACTTGGAACACCTTAAACATGGTTTCTGAGGAGTAAACATGAGTTTACTGCCCAAGGACAAGCTTGGGCCGTAAACTCATCATTCATGGAGAGTAAACTCAAAACCAAGTGTTTAAAAGCCATTTAAACACACCATTAGCCTTTGAATAAATCCTAGAATCAACCACAACCAGTTTGGAGGCCTTAAACATGATGAAATCCCCTCACTTAATAGTTTACGTCCATAACCCCCAAGGAAAGGTTTCAGGGTCGTAAACTCATTTAGATGAGTCAAACTGTGCCCAAAATTCATCCTAAGGCTTGTATAAATTGTTAGAATCACATATGATTAGTCTAAGGCCATTAAATCATCAATTCAAGGGGGTATAGGAGCTTATGGCCGTAAAATCCTTATTTATGGCCGTAAACTCCCTTTGATGGTCCATTTAGTGGTAAAACTTATTCCTATGCCTTAGATTATATCATAGCAACCTTTCCTATGTGTTAATTGACCATTTCACACTATAAAACCCCATATTCATGAGTTCACGCCTGTGAAATCATATGGGCATGGCATAGGGCCGTAAAATCCCTAAGGAGTTTACTCTTGAAGTCCGAAATCATTATCCAACCCTTATACGTCCGTAGATGTCACCCGGGTCACTCCAGACACTTGATTTGAAGTGTTTTCGCGTATTGGAGTGTGTAATCTTATCTGATTAGTGATTTAAATTCTAATTAGATACATTTGTTTACCATTTCATATTACATAGGAACCTCGTGCGTCATCAAGCCCCAAACCAACACATAGCGTCCAAACCGTCATGTCTTCTCGCCTAGTGAGTTCATTCCCCTACCCATTTTCAATGTTTTCACTGTTTTCAGGGGGGGGGGGGGGGTACAAGCAAAGTACAAGTGATTCTTGTATTCAAAAACTGTTTTATATACATTGTGTTTCATATTATATATTCTTTTAACACTAACAGTCGTAACAAACAACCGTTTGAACTTACATGACACATTATCATGTTATTTGTGAATTACATTATAAATTGTTTTATTTATATTTTCACAAATGTTTTCCCACAATATAATAGTTAAAAGCATAACATTTGAACATGGTTTTGTCCTCGGTAACACTTCACATAGATACGCAAGTGGAGGATAGTAATTTGATCTCTGTATTATTACTAGTAAGTTTGTTAATCCTATAATTGGAGACACGTCCTCGGTGAACACTCCACAAAGATACGCGAGTGGAGGACCACCCCCCGTAACAAGAATCTCTTAGATAGGGAGCATGACTTGAGTGTATAGATCTATACGGGGCTGACTACCCCACACCTAGCTGCTAGCTACAGCCGAACCGAAAGGTTCAAGGGTGACGAAAGTCATAGAGTGAAATAGACTACTTATTGCCATAATTAGTCTTTAGTATGGTTATGGAACTCACAATTTGGATAACAGAGATTTACATTTTAGTAATAATGGATTTAATAACCAATTTACTTGGTATTTATTAGTTTTATAAACATGTTAAAACTAATACATTTTCAGCTTACATCTTTTACATTACATTTGGGATTGGCGAACTAACACACACTTTACAAGGATAACCAGGTTTTCAGTACATCTTTCACATTAGGAAAATATGGGATTTTCCTGGGATCACAGTTGAACATAACAAGAACCATGTAATCTAACAGTTAACCAAACATTACTTTTAAGAAAATATGGGATTTTCTTGGGTCGTAACATTTTTAGAAACCAGAAAGGAAACTCGTATATTTTCACAAAACAAAACCGCTTATGAACTCACCAGCTTTATGCTTATTTTCAAACTGCTTGTATTCTTAGGTCCACGTTAGACAGGTACCCGATGATCCATTTTACCGAAGACGGAGTATATCAAATTGCTTTTGTTTATATTTACATATGTATAACACTATACAACTTTACTTTTGGAACAAATGTAAATTTCTATATGTAATGTAATGGTTGTTTACTTTACTTACTATGTGCATTGGATTTGATACTGAACGTGGATTCCGCCCCGGAAATGTTCCCGCCTTCGGTTTTCGGGGTGTGGACAGTGTTCTTATAGTAATATTTGTTTTAGGTTATCCCAGCCCATAGAGTTAGCCACTACTAGCGTTAGTGAATTGACATAGCCATTCCACCATGTTAGAGCTCTCTCAGAAAAAGTACAGGAAGCGAACTTCACTTTGTTCCCTTACGGACAAGAACAAATCTCGAAATCTGCTTCAGTTTTCTCTATCTACTGTGATAGAGCCATTATCCCTTCGGCCCTATTAAAAGTAATGGATTTGCTGTTTATGAAATCCTTGTATGAACAATCCCCTGAGCGACCTTGACATTGGCCATTAGTAGAACTATTGACTCCCCTACCAGAAGCATTGTTACTCATTTGGGCCATTGGTGTTGTTACTGCAGCCGTTACAGCAACTATCAATGCGGCATTTTCCATCGTGGGAGAGGGTGGTGGTGGAGGTGGTGCGTTGTTGACACGGCATGTAGATCTATGGGGTGGCAATGTGCTGATAAAGAAATAGAATGAAGAACATAAGTTTTTAGTGTGTTAATAAATTTGTCATTTTTATCAATTTATAAATTCGACTGACCTACCCATGGTTTAGAGTTTGGCTCATAATAAAATTTTGCATAGTGTTAGATAAACTTATGAATATGTGTAGTCAAAGAATTTACACACAACCGAATTTCTTCACACACACATATATATATATATATATATATATATATATATATATATATATATATATATATATATATATTAAACACATGCCAAGTTACATATGGAGTTAGGAAAATTTCGACCCATCTAAGGATTTCTGATACAGAAGTTAAAGAAAAGTAGGACTTTTAGTTGAGTTCCTATTCTATAACAAAGTTTTTGCGATTTACCAAGCACTACTTGAGATGTAGGTTGAGCTTGGAGCTTGACTCTGTGTCTGATTGCTTTGCTTCCATAAGACGCCTATTGAAGGCGGCTTGCTGTTCCCTCATCTCAAAGAGGGTTGCAATCATTTGTGCTTGGAATGCGTCGGCGTAGATTTGGGTTTCATCCTGCAACTTATCCAGTCGACGGATGTTGGAAGTGTGAACTTGTACCTCCACGTTGACTTCGCGAAGTCGGTTTGCTTGGACCCTAGATTGATAGGACTGGTTGTCTAGTTTTCCCCCCATAATCGGGAGTGTTCGTTCGGCTAAACGTCCATCCCTGATGTCGTAGAAGTCCCGACAAATACCATAGGGAGGACGTATCCCTTGTTGTTGGCTCCAATGGTGAAGGTGACTTCCCCAAACGGGAGTTGGTCCCTGAAAGTTCCTCGTAACAACAGGAGGTTGAACGGGTGGAGGGTCGATTACTTCCAGTTCTGAGTCTGTCCTAGAGTCATCCCCTTCCTCCAACTCGATAGGTTCTTCATCCTTTTGGGATCCTACTCTACCTATCCTCCATTGCCCTGATTTGGGTAGTAAGGGTCCCCTGGTGGGTGGAATCCAGCCATTTGACTATACGAGAATAGGGTTGTAAGAATTGAACAAAATTTGAAAACGTGTAACACTAAACATGTCGATTAAACTATTGCATGCACCAAATACTCCTAGAGTATTTAAATTTGTATGTTTGATACTAGTGTTTATTTTGGTAAGTTTTGACTTTTTGCTCATTACGACCATTCCTCGACATATGTTAGTCCAATCTCGGATAAATAAAGTTGATCAGGCTATATTCGTCCCAAATTAGATTTCATATTTCGAGGCCTAATCGTAGGGTCCAACTTATCTTAATACTTCTTGTATACTTCTAACCATGAAAATATATTGTTGTATGCATGTATTTGTACTTTTACGACCCAAAATAATCTAAATCAAATGAAATGAGGTTTTAGGTGTAAAAGCATTTTGTCAGAGACCTAGAGTCCCAATGCATTTATAGTTTGTATATCTTATGTGATTCGATATACTTAGTTCACTATAAACAATGCTCTAATACCAATCTGTCACACCCCCAAACCAGAACGGCGGAATCGTTCGAGGGCGGATGACTTCATGTAGTATCGTAACAATTGAATACATAGTAAAGAAAGTAATACAACCATCATATATATAATTTAAAAGTTTACATTATTGAAAGGTATTTGTTTCAAAAACAAATTACAATATGATGTCAAAATGAAATTAAACTCACGCCGCTGGCTCCCTTCTTCAAATGCTGTAGTTTACCTGTATTACTGAATACTTGAGAAATACAAGTGGTTTTGAAAGAGTAGGTCAGCATTTAAGCTGGTGAGTTCATAAGTATTTTGTGACAATGTTTATATAAAATAGAATGAAAATGGTTTGTACATGTTTAAAAGTTACTAGAAAATCCCATATTTTCTACTATAGTAGGTGGTAGTTTGATTGTTCCAAAATTGTAATGCAATAGTGGTTTTCATGTTTAAAATAGTAGGTTTATGTATAAATTGTTTAAGGCAATTGAAAGAACCCATACATCAATGTGTTTTTAATACTACATGTGAGTCTTATAACCATGCTATTTGACCAGGATGCATGTATCAACGTTCTTTAGGCGTTGGATAGTTATGTCGTTTGTCACCCCAGGCCTGCCAGCGTAGCTGTAGCTAACAGCTTAGATGTGGGATTGTCAATCCCGTATAGATCTATACACAAGCATCACGCTCCCCCTACTAAGGATTATGGTATATAATACAGGACTTAAAATGCATACTCGAAAGTACGTGAAATGTCTCACAAAACTTAATATAAAAAAGATTTACGTATGAAAATGTCCATTTGTTCTTGTGTATGAAATAATCTCTTTGATATAGTGTTTCTAGTATGTGAATGTTCATGATTTTCTTGTAAACTATACCTATTATAGTTTTTCAAAGTGTGTGTTTCATTCATATACTAAACCCTAGTGTAATGCTCACTCGTTATGTAAAGTATAACATTTAAAGTGACATAAATGATCACATATATACTTATAGTATAAATAAAGTATTTGATTTGTGTATATATATATATATATATATATATATATATATATATAAACATGTTTTATTTCCAAAAGACAAGATTTTATCGAGAATATATATCGCATACGAAAGTTCTCATGTACTAGTTATGAATCACATATGATCACTTGCTAAAAAGTGTATATAGTGAAACTTTAGGTTACACACGATAATAACCGTGTGTTTACTTGTATTCTCCCCCCCCGCCCCCCCCCCCCCTAAAAGTGTATAAAAAGCATTTATCAAACATTATAAGCGTAGTTTATAGGGGTATGAACTCACTTGATAGATCGAAGAAGGTGAGATGAAAACCAAGCACAACTTTGACTTGAGAAAGCGGATTTTCTCAGGATTCTTGGGAATCTCGGGAGCGTACACTTCCTTCGTGGCTTTCGTATGGAAAACGGGGCTTCAAGATATTACTTGGATGCAAAACAAAGTAAAAGCGCAAGAAAAAGGAGAGAAAATGAGAAATTTACCCGGAACCCTCACATCCCTTTTATAGGGGTTGGGAACCGCCTCAGTACACTGGGCATACACGTACGCCATGCATGACCACATCCTCGGCTGCCGCAGCTCGGATGGGACGGGACATAGCGACGTAGAGAGGAGACGTGGACGTTTCGAGTCCTAACACTGGAGTACGTTGGGCGTAACCCGGATTGGCCCGATGACTCCTCGTTCGGATAATAACGAAAGTTTATTTAAATTTATATTTTAATTATTTAGTAAACTTCAAAAATTCATATCTTCTTAATATGAACTCCGTTTTCGACGTTGTTTATTTCCATGTGTAGGTGAGACTACACTTTATACACTCTACAACTTTCGTTTGGGTTCCCTCGGCAATTTTTGAAATTATTTTTATTATTTATTTTTAAAAGGTCGGGGTATGAAAAGTTCGTTAGAAATCCATAACTTCTTTATCCGATATCTGTTTTTTCCAGAGTTTTTACTGTTGAAATACCATTGTCGAGACCTTCGATTCTCATTTAGGTCATTCCGGCCGAAAGTCGCTCGCTCTCTGTTTCGAGTTTTTAGCTATCTACCGCTATACCGAACTTGGAAAAATCATAACTTCCTCATACGAAGTCAGATTTGGACGTTCTTTTTATGTACGCTCATGGTTTAATGATATCTAACATGGTAGGTAACCAAACAGAGACTTTTGTACATTTTATTTTCAAAGTTAATTTCATTATTTTAAAAAGTGGTTACAATACTTGGCTTTTTAAGTCATTACATAGAATCAAAATATTGGGTTGTCACAGAAAATCATATATCTTCTGATGTAATGAAATGAAAGTTTTGTTGATTCACACATGTA
The DNA here is from genome assembly GCF_052625555.1 of Lactuca saligna. Lineage (NCBI taxonomy): Eukaryota > Viridiplantae > Streptophyta > Magnoliopsida > Asterales > Asteraceae > Lactuca > Lactuca saligna. The sequence goes on along the minus strand of NC_136424.1, from coordinate 202,796,609 downwards.
AAAGCGTTGAATTACAATTATGTTTGTATGCAGTCCTTTTTGTATGTATCCCCGAGTTAAACGTACTTACAAGAAACTAGGTTCTATACTAGAAAATAATATTTTGTTCTTATATTGACTGACATTTGTTGTACTTGTATTTCGTGACTTGACCCATACCTGTTTCCCCCTAAGGTTCCTTAGTGTATACAGGTTATACATAACTATGATCGAATAAGTTGTGGATTGTGTGAATCTGCTCTAATTCCATAACCAAACAAGGAACACAAAATGAAGTGGAAATCACTCATTCTACTGCTTATCGGATCCTGTATATATATATATATATATATATATATATATATACATATATATATATATATATATATATATATATATATATATATATATATATATTGTAACAGCCGGATTTTATCAGGTATCATGTTTATTATTATTTTGTTGATTTGTGGGGGGACTCGGCGAGTTGGAGCTCAGACTCGCCGAGTAGGGACGCGTATTTGACGCGGGATCGCGCCTGGACTCGGCGAGTTCAGGATATGGACTCGGCGAGTCAGCGCTGTGTAATGAAATCCTAATTTCTCGGGTTTGAGACTTATTTAAAGGACCTAATGGCCGTCATTTGTGCTCACCAGCCCCTTGAGTGAAACCCTAATCGAGTGTGAGCATTTGGAGCTAAGTAGGAGGCCCTTTTTGACCTTGGAGGTGCCATTGTTGCAAGGAAGGAGAAGAGCTAGCCAAGGGAAGCAAGAAGGAGCCACTTCTGTGGGTTTGAAGTCCAGAGCATCACTTTTATGGTAATAAATCCGAGTTACCTTCTTGTTTGTTGTTGTTTATCTAGATTTAGGGTTTGTTGAACCCTTTTATGGCAAGATTTAGTGTCCTTTTGGTCCCTTATGAGGTTGGAACCATAGATCTGGACCCTTAGAGGTCCAGAGTGTCCCTTTACCCAAGCTTTTTGGGAATCAATGGAGGCTTTGGATTGGAATCCTCATGCCTTAGGTCAAAAACTCCATTATTGAGCTATTGGGTGTGTTATGAGCACCAAGATAGGAGCTTTACATGATGAATCAGTCGAGGGAGGCCAGATCTATAGTTTTTGGAAGCAGATATGACCTTAGAAGCGAGTTAGAGTGGTTGCATGGCATGGACTCGCCGAGTCTGTTCATCCGACTCGGCGAGTAGCTTGAAGATTGCCTTGGGACTGCTTAGCGAGTGGTGCAATCGAGTCATGGGTAGACTCAGTGAGTCAGGGTGAGTTGGAGAGGGATGACGAGTGGACTGAGTCAAACTTGGACTCACCGAGTTGTCCTTGAGACTCGGCGAGTTGAGTCGGGGTGGCCTCGCGATTCATTCAGGTGAAACTCGTCGAGTAAAGGGGGGGAATACTCGATGTGTAGTAAGGGGATTTCAAAGGGTTGGTGAAGACGTCTAGACTCGCCGAGTCGGAATGGTACTCATCGAGTCCGGTCAGAGTTGACCGTTGACCGTTGAGCAGAGTTGACCTGTGATTGACTTCTTATGGATAGTCAACGTTAGAGATATAAAGTGTTAATTAGAAACATATAATGTTATAGGAGGATTAGAGCTCGGAGGATCGAGCACGAGGGATTGCCAGGATTCGTGAGATACCGTGATACACGAGGTGAGTCTTATCACTATACTATTTTACCTCGAGTAGGTAACCAGAGTTATGTGATAGAGTGTTTGTATGCTATGTATGTTATGTGTTCTACTGCATTATTTCTATGTGGTTTATGTAGTGCATCTTTATCAGAGCTAGAACCTGAGGGTTCACAGAGTTTGGGTGCACGGACCCACAGAGTTATAGCCTCGAGTGGGTAATATGTGTTATATGTGGTATTTTGAGGAACTCACTAAGCCTTGTGCTTGCAGTGTTTGATGTTTTGTTTCAGGTACTAGTGACGACCGCGGGAAGGCGCCGGCTTGATCCGTACACACACACTCGGAGTTTTTACATTGTGATCTTGGGATTTTGTATTAACCTATATTGGATAATTAATATGGTTGTTTGATGAATATTAATCGAATTATGTTTTATAAGAAAATTTCAAAAATTTGTTTTGAAATTTACGGTGTTACAATTTGGTATCAGAGCCTTGGTTTGAGGGATTCGGGTACACCTTCAGGAGTATTTGAACTCAAACTGAGGAATTGGAAAGATATTTTCAAAAGAAAACCTAACTTTTCTAAGAGTAAAAGATTTTCTTGAAAAAGAAACAAATTCCAGGAAGAAACGTGTGTACGATCAGTCAGCGCCCGAACGGTGAATTCCCAAAATACCTTTATATTACGTGATATTAATATTGATATGATGTATCTGCATGCTAGAGTAGGCTAGGTATTGCTAATAGGACTAGAGTGGCCTGATTTGTGATGCCTTAGCCTAGGGAGGGGTGAGCTGCTATGAGATGCTGAGAGTGAGTAGGTAGCAGCAAGGGGTTTATGAGAGACATATTAGAGAGTGATCTACGCATGATAGAGTACTTGGGAATTGGGATCCGAAGAGGAAGGTTTGGGGTGTGTACTGAGACGGTGTGGACAGTAGTATTGGGCCCGTACTATTGAAAGCATCGGGGCAGTACATAGTCCAAATAAGAATCTTGGGATACCAAGAATCAAGGAGGGGTGGATTGTCGAGTGTAAGAATGTTCGAGTGAATTCTAATTTATCGCATGTTGTATTTCAGAGGTTGATCATGGTGAGGACACGTCATATGCCGGAGCTAGTGATGAGGAGATTCGACAGATCATTCATGAGGAGGTGGTTGCGGTCATCAGAGCTGAGATACTAGGGATGTTCGGGTCTATTAAGACCGCGCTGATTGAGACATTTGACGAGCGTTATGCCGCTCTTTCTGAGGCTGCTGTTGCAGCGGCTACCGCAGCGATCGCTGTGGCGAGACCCCAGGGAGGTGATGCGTCACTGTTTCGGGAGTTCAGCAACACATAACCACCAGAGTTTGATGGTACACATGATCCGGTGGCAGCTATGAGGTGGATATCGGATATGGAGGGGTGCTTCTTCACTTGCTCATCCCCTGAGCATCTGACGGTTCGGTTCGCGTTGAACCAACTTCCCTTGGGAGCAAAGGACTGGTGGAAGTTTGTGACGGCGCATTTCACGCCTGCTGATCTTTCGGCGGTGACCTGGGAGAGGTTCACTACCATGTTCCGAGATGAGTACGTTCCCCAGGTGGAGAGGGAGCGTTTGTCACAGGAGTTTCTTACCCTCAAGCAGGGTACTGAGTCAGTTACAGCGATCACAAGGATGTTTCACGAGAGGGCGATGTTCTGCCATGAGCACGTGTCCACTGAGCAGGCACGTATGAGCCGCTACCTGAGCATTTTGAGACGGGACATTCGGGAGTTCGCCGCGAACTCCTCGTATCGGACATTTGCTGAGCTTCAGGAAAATGCCCGGAAGAGGGAGATTAAGCTTGAGACTCAGGCCAGGAAGGAGGCGGAGTCTATGGGGAGGGATCGGCGGCCGGCACAGCCCCAGCTGGCAGCCAAGCGGGCCAAGCCCGCTGATCCCAAAACCGGGAGCCAGAAGGGCCGCACTTGCGGGAAGTGCGGCAAGGGTCATGATGGAGTCTGTCGAGCAGGATCTTGCTACAAGTGTGGCAAGGAGGGGCATATGACCAAGGACTGCCCCAAGGGGTTTGCAGTGTGTTTTCACTGCAACCAGACCGGACACTGGAAGGCGGAGTGTCCGCTGCTGCGTGGAGCATCTCAGGGATCTGCTCCCATCGCCATCAGAGCTACAGAGAGTCGGCCCGTGAAGGCCGAGGCACGGAGACCTCGAGGGAGAGCCTTTCAGCTGACTGCGGAATAGGTCCGCGCTGCACCCGACGTTGTGGCTGGTACGTTTCCTTATATATATTTATTTTTGGTGTTGAGATATTATGCTTATATTATGCTATGCATAGGTACCTTCCTTGTGAACTCTGTTCCTGCTTTAGTGTTATTTGACTTGGGTGCGAGTCGGTCTTTTGTATCTTTGGCCTTTAGTCAGCATATCAGTGTTAGTCGTGAGGCATTGAGTCGGCCTCTACGGGTTTCCATAGCTGCCAACAGAGTGATTTGTGCCACGGAGGTCCTCCGGGGATGTGTGTTAATGATTTTTGGGGTTGAGTTTCCGATCGATCTGGTTCCTATTGCGATGGGTGATGTCTGTGTCATAGTGGGCATGGACTGGTTGAGCCGATTCGGCGCGGTTATCGACTGCGAGCGTCAGCTGGTGACCATACGAGATCCTAGTGGGGGAGTTCTTTCGGTATACGGCGACGGTACACGTTCTGGATCAACCTTTTGTTCGGCCGCTAGGGCGAGGCAGTGTTTACAGCAGGGCTGTAAGGGTTTTGTGGCGTATGTGATGGATACACGGGTGATCTTCGAGAGACCGAGTTCAGTGGATGAAGTTCCGGTGGTGCGTGAGTTTCCAGATGTTTTTCCCAAGGAATTACCAGGTGTGCCTCCCGTGAGGCGAGTGGATTTCGGTATCGATTTGGTTCCGGGAGCCGCGCCTATCGCTAAGGTGCCTTATTGTCTTGCACCTCCAGAGATGCAAGAGTTATCCTCGTAGCTTCAAAAGCTGCTGGGGAAGGGGTTTATTCGGCCGAGTATCTCGCCGTGGGGAGCACCCATTCTGTTTGTGAAGAAGAAGGACGACTCGCATCGAATGTGTATTGATTACCGAGAATTGAATAAGCTGACGGTCAAGAACCGTTACCCGTTGCCGAGGATCGACGATTTATTCGATCAGTTGCAGGGAGCATCTTGGTTCTCCAAGATCGATTTGAGGTCGGGCTATCATCAGGTGAGAGTGCGGGACGAGGACATCCAGAAGACAGCATTCAGGATACGTTATGGGCATTATGATTTTGTGGTGATTCCTTTTGGGCTCACCAATGCCCCGGCGATGCTCATGGACCTCATGAACAGGGTATGCAGGCCGATGTTGGATCGGTCGGTGATTGTGTTTATCGATGATATTCTGGTATATTCGAGATCTAGAGAGCAGCATGAGGAGCATTTGAGGGAAGTTCTTGGAGTTTTGAGATCGGAGAAACTTTATGCAAAGTTTTCCAAGTGCGATTTCTGGTTGCGGGAGGTCCAGTTTCTAGGGCACCTCGTTAATCAGAAAGGGATATTGGTCGATCCGGCCAAGGTTGACGCGGTGATGAGATGGGAGGTGCCAAAGTCACCCTCTGAGATCAGGAGCTTCCTTGGGTTGGCAGGGTACTATCGGAGGTTTATCAAGGATTTCTCCAAGATCGCAGTGCCACTCACCAGATTGACCCAAAGGGTGTTACATTTTTATGGGGTCCCAAGCAGCAGACCTCCTTTGAGACGCTTCGCCAAAGGTTGTGCGAAGCTCCGGTATTAGCTCTTCCGGAAGGGATGGAAGATTTTGTGGTATTCTGTGATGCATCAATTTTAGGGCTGGGAGCGGTGCTAATGCAGAAGGGACATGTGATAGCATATGCATCGAGGCAGTTGAAGCCTCATGAGACGAGATATCCCACACATGATTTAGAGTTGGGGGCAGTGGTGTTCGCTCTCAAGATTTGGCGGCACTACTTGTATGGGGTTCGTTGTACGATATACACAGACCATAAGAGCTTGAAGTACTTGATGGATCAGCCTAACCTAAATATGCGGCAGAGGAGGTGGTTAGATGTAGTCAAGGATTATGATTGCGAGATCTTCTACCACTCGGGCAAGGCTAATGTGGTAGCCGACGCATTGAGTCGCAGGGCGGAGAGTACTCCACTACGAAATGTATGTTTGAGATTGACCGTGATAGCTCCAGTTCTGGACGCCATTCATGGGGCACAGGCCGAGGTTGTGCATCCAGAGATGCAGAAGAGAGAACGGGTTGTTGGTCTGGTTTCTAAGTTTGTGTCGGATAGTCGAGGGCTTATTACTTTTCAGGGCCGGATTTGGGTACCGTTTGTGGGCGGTACGCGTACTACATTGATGGAGGAAGCTCATAGATCGAAATTCTCGATCCATCCCGGGGCTACAAAAATGTATTTGGATTTGAGGAAAGAGTATTGGTGGCCTTGTATGAAGAGGGACGTCGCATGGTTTGTCGAGAGGTGTTTGACCTGTCGAAGGGCGAAGGCCGAGCACTAGAGACCGCATGGCAAGTTGCAGCCATTGGAGGTTCCCGAGTGGAAGTGGGAACAGGTCACTGTGGATTTCATCACCAAATTGCCGAGGAATGCCAGAGGAGTTGATGCAATTTGGGTGATTGTGGATAGGTTGACGAAGAGCGCTCACTTTCTTGCCATCAGTGAGAGTTCTTCGGCGGAGAAATTGGTGGAGGTTTATGTGAGAGAAGTGGTATCTCAGCATGGGGTGCCGATCTCGATTGTTTCGGACCGTGATGTGCGCTTCACTTCCCGATTCTGGAAGAAATTTCATGAGGAGTTGGGTACTAAGCTGCATTTTAGTACCGCATATCACCCCCAGACAGACGGCCAGAGTGAGCGAACGATTCAGAAGCTTGAGGACATGCTTCGAGCATGTGTGTTGGATTTTGGGGGTAGCTGGGATACGTATTTACCCTTGGTAGAGTTTTCCTACAATAACAGCCATCATTCAAGCATCGGTATGCCGCCCTTTGAGCTATTGTATGGTAGGAGGTGTCGGACTCCCATTTGTTGGGGTGAGGTTGGGCAGAGAGTGATGGGAAGTACGGAGATCGTGATTCAGACGACAGAGCAGATATAGCGGGTCAGACAAAGGTTATTGACCGCCTAGAGCCGACAAAAGAGTTATGCGGACAGGCGCCGGTCCGAGCTTGAATTTCAGGTCGGCGACTTCGTTCTGCTGAAGGTTTCTCCTTGGAAAGGAGTGATTCGGTTCAGGAAGAGGGGCAAGTTGGGGCCCCGGTTTATAGGTCCATTTCATGTGATTGCGAGGGTAGGCCAGGTAGCCTATCGGTTGGAGTTGCCAGCAGAGTTGGGACAGATTCACGACACCTTCCTTGTGTCGTAGTTGAGGAAGTGTATAGCCGATGGATCGGCAGTGGTTCCGTTAGAGGATATTCAGGTGAATGCAAGCCTGAATTATGCCGAGAGACCAGTGGCCATCAGGGATAGGAAGATCAAGGTTTTGAGAAACAAGGAGGTACCTCTGGTGTTGGTTCAGTGGCCACACCGGAGGGGATGAGAGATGACCTGGGAGCCAGAGCGTATGATGCAGGAGCAGCATCAGGAGCTGTTTTTAGAGCGAGACTTCGAGGGCGAAGTCTAGTCCTAGTGGGGGAGAGTTGTAACAGCCGGATTTTATCAGGTATCTTGTTTATTATTATTTTGTTGATTTGTGGGGGGACTCGGCGAGTTGGAGCTCAGACTCGCCGAGTAAGGACGCGGATTGGATGCGGGATCGCGCCTGGACTCGGCGAGTCCAGGATATGGACTCGGCGAGTCAGCGCTGTGTAATGAAACCCTAATTTCTCTGGTTTGAGACTTATTTAAAGGACCTAATAGCCATCATTTGTGCTCACCATCCCCTTGAGTGAAACCCTAATCGAGTGTGAGCATTTGGAGCTAAGTAGGAGGCCATTTTTGACCTTGGAAGTGCCATTGTTGCAAGGAAGGAGAAGAGCTAGCCAAGGGAAGCAAGAAGGAGCCACTTCTGTGGGTTTGAAGTCCAGAGCATCACTTTTGTGGTAGTAAATCTGAGTTACCTTCTTTTTTGTTGTTGTTTATCTAGATTTAGGGTTTGTTGAACCCTTTTATGGCAAGATTTAGTGTCCTTTTGGTCCCTTATGAGGTTGCAACCATAGATCTGGACCCTTAGAGGTCCAGAGTGTCCCTTTACCCAAGCTTTTTGGGAATCAATGGAGGCTTTGGATTGGAATCCTCATGCCTTAGGTCAAAAACTCCATTATTGAGTAATAGGGTGTGTTATGAGCACCAAGATAGGAGCTTTACGTGATGAATCAGTCAAGGGAGGCCAGATCTATAGTTTTTGGAAGCAGATCTGACCTTAGAAGCGAGTTGGAGTGGTTGCATGGCATGGACTCGCCGAGTCTGTTCATCCAACTCGGCGAGTATCCTGAAGATTGCTTTGGGACTGCTCAGCGAGTGGTCCAATCGAGTCATGGGTAGACTCAGTGAGTCAGGGTGAGTTGGAGAGGGATGACGAGTGGACTGAGTCAAACTTGGACTCGCCGAGTTGTCCTTGAGACTCGGCGAGTTGAGTCGGGGTGGCCCCGCGATTCATTCAGGTGAAACTCGTCGAGTAAAGGGGGGGAATACTCGACGTGTAGTAAGGGGATTTCAAAGGGTTGGTGAAAACGTCTAGACTCGCCGAGTCGGAATGGTACTCGTCGAGTCCAGTCAGAGTTGACCGTTGACCGTTGACCAAAGTTGACATGTGATTGACTTCTTATGGATAGTCAACCTTAGAGATATAAAGTGTTAATTAGAAACATATAATGTTATAGGAGGATTAGAGCTCAGAGGATCGAGCACGAGGGATTGCCAGGATTCGCGAGATACCGAGATACGCGAGGTGAGTCTTCTCACTATACTATATTACCTCGAGTAGGTAACCAGAGTTATGTGATAGAGTGTTTGTATGTTATGTATGTTATGTGTTGTACTGCATTATTTCTATGTGGTTTATGTAGTGCATGTTTACCAGAGCTAGAACCTGAGGGTTCACAGAGTTTGGGTGCACGGACCCACAGAGTTATAGCCTCGAGTGGCTAATATGTGTTATATGTGGTATTTTGGGGAACTCACTAAGCCTTGTGCTTACAGTGTTTGATGTTTTGTTTCAGGTACTAGTGACGACCGCGGGAAGGCGCCGGCTTGATCCGTACACACACACTCGGAGTTTTTACATTGTGATCTTGGGATTTTGTATTAACCTATATTGGATAATTAATATGGTTGTTTGATGAATATTAATCGAATTATGTTTTATAAGAAAATTTCAAAAATTTGTTTTGAAATTTACGGTGTTACATATATATATATATATATATATATATATATATATATATATATATATCACCCTGGTGTATAAACTAAGGGATCATAGAATTTTCATAATTTTTCCATTCTTAATGTATGTTCTTGTTCCTAGAAACGTAGTGTAGTGTTTATACTGTAGTAGTGTCTGTAGTGTTTGTAGTGTCTGAAATAGTGTTTGGAATCCACCAGAGGTAGTGTATTGTACTAGGAAATTAGTGTAGAGAAGATTTAATATTAACATAAAATCTTTGAAGTAGTATTAATCCCATAGACCTTGTTTATACTATTGTGAGCTTCATACAACCATACTAATATGAACTAGTGGCCTCTACGATAATCTTAGGCGTCGGTATTTATGACATTTGTCACACCCCTAGGTGTGCCTTCCTAACTGTAGCTAGGAGTTTGGATGTGGGACTGTTAGTCCCATATAGATCGATGCACAGATCTCATGCTCTCCATCTAGGAGACTATGTTTGTAATTTATAAGACTTGAACCTGTACCCTAGTGGGTAGCCGAAGTAGTGCCTCACAACTTTGTATTAACTTGTTCTACGTGTAGTGTTATAGTGTTATCTTGTATTAGTAATCGTTTGTACTATCCTGTAGTAGTCTAGTAAGGCACCCTTGTGTTGAATAATAATTTAATTATATAAAAGGAGGACTTACAATTTAATTGAAAATAAATTGCAAAGTGTTGAAAATGTGGTTTTCGGTGAGAAATATGGGTTCTCCATCAAGGCTTGGTGATTTTGATGGGGTAGTATGTGTTCTTGGTGGGAAACTTGAAGATATGAAGGGACATATGAAGATTTAAAGATGGTATGAATGTTCTTGGGGAATTCGGTTGAAGATATGAAGATTCTGGGTAAAATTCTTATGAGTTTTGGCAGAAAAATTGGTAAGAATTCAGTGTGAATATGTGGGAAATGAAGTTGAATTCGGTTGAACACATATAAATAACATTAGGAATTCGGCCTTAATGGGTTTGGACCCTTGTGTGTTCGGTCCTTAATGGGCCAAAATCATGTCAATTCAGGCATAACAAGAACGAATTCTCCTTGTTTCATGAATGGTGACCACAAACACAAATGGGAAAAGATTCCTTAAACCGATTTCCTTCTCAAATTAATTTCCAAGACCGATTCCACGTGCATCCTTGGATTCTTAACTGAGAACACTTGTTTAGTAAGTTATTTTATTATTTAACCTTTTTCTTTTGATTTATATCACATTATGCCATTCTAAATTAACTTAGGTTTATATCTAGGCTCAGTTACTAATTTATAATTAAGCCCACATGGTTATAGATGCTACCATGCAACAAGGAATGCAAAGTTGTTTCACTTGTACTTGGTTAGGGTTTAGACCATGCTAGGTCTAAAACTTGGAGTTATGACACCCTTCCTATGATGGTTCATCGGATTTCACACCTCGAAGATCAGACTAGGGTATCGACGAACTGGATTGTAGAGCTAGAGATGCTGTCGAGGCCATTGATGCCCAAACCCGTTGGATGGAGAAGGATTACCCCCATCATTCTATCTCATTGGCAATCTCTATGAGGACCTTAATACCACTCAAGAATTGGTAAGAGAGTAGCTGGAAAGGCACTCGGATATTGAAGAGAGAGTGATCGTAGTTGAGTGTCGGATAGCAGAGTTGTTGGGTGACTCGACTTCATCTCAAACACAGTAGGAGGCTACACGCTGTGACTAGGGCATATCCTACCTATGTCTTGATTTTATTTACGAGTAAGCATTGGTGCTACTCTTATGTAGAGCTTCTTAAAGGTTAATTTTCACAAAAAACTATGTATTATCACTATATTATTAGAGATGTTGCCGAGGCCATTGACGCCCAAACCCGTTGGATGGAGAAGGATTACCCCCATCATGCTATCTCATTGGCAATCTCTATGAGGACCTTAATACCACTCAAGAATTGGTAAGAGAGTAGCTGGAAAGGCACTCGGATCTTGAAGAGAGAGTGATCGTAGTTGAGCATCGGATAGCAGAGTTGTTGGGCGACTCGACTTCATCTCAAACACAGTAGGAGGCTACACGCCGTGACTAGGGCATATCCTACCTATGTCTTGATTTTATTTACGAGTAAGCATTGGTGCTACTCTTATGTAGAGCTTATTAAAGGTTAATTTTCACAAAAAACTATGTATTATCACTATATTATTAATCAAATGGGTATGCATTTTATTTCATTATATACTGCTATTTGTTATGTACTTGTTTGTTTATATGATAAATAACATTGTGAGTTTCTTGCAAATTTCAATAACAATTGGACTATACAAAACAAGGCATTCATATATGGTAATTCTTGATTCATAACTATTTTCAAAAACTTATTGTCCTTCCACCTTTAAACTTTATGTAAAAAGTATGCCACAAAGGAAGGAAAACAAGCGAAAGAACAACACACCAACACCACGCCCACCACCTCCTCCACTATTGGACTTTGCAATGTTTTAGGCTGTAGTAACATTTGATGTGGCTGTTGACGTTGCCCAAATCAACAGTAACAACAATGGAGGTGGAAACAGAACCAACTGTTCCAAGCAAAGCGAGAATCAAGGGCACCAGCGAATGTACTCATACAAAGAATTTATGAACTAAAAGCCCAGGACGTATCATAGATACAGTAGAGTCATTACGTTTACAAGATGGTTCGAGAAGACCGAGTCCTTCTTCGAAATTTGCGCATGCCCTGATGAGTTCAAAGCTAAGTATGCTACATGTACATTCGCAAACTAAGCTTCTGTTGGAACAGGTGTCTAAGCCCATAACTATAATTGGTATGTACTTAACCCAATAGTAGCATGGTCCTTCTGGGTTGCCTTCACCAAAGCAATTTGATAGGTTGACTTTTGAGAAATAGGTTATTTGTGATTTATTAATATACTATAAGTATAATATATTAATTGAGAAAGCATATTGTTTAATCAGTATCGATCAAGAATTAATTTGGAATTAATTTAGGGATCAAAAGAGGCTAATTAAATTTACAGGGACTGGTTAAGTAAGTAAGTAATACTTATAGTTTGGGTTAACTGATCCATGATCGATTAGGGATGGGCTAAACCTATATGATAGTCCATGGAGGTTTAACCCAAAGGGCCTATGAAGTATGGAGGGTCATGGTTAATTAGGGTTTGCATCGATGAAACCCTAGTCTATGCCACACTATACAACCAATCCCTTAACCCCTAAAATCGGCCCCATGCATTCTAAAGAAGAACCATAACCAATTTTGGAGCTACCTAGCCTATTCTCATAAGCCTCTTGTTGTATTTGGTGTTTGTGACACATTGGAGGCATCACATTTGAGGTTCTAAAGCTTTTTAAGCCCAAGAATTACAAGCTACTTCAAGAGGGATTCATCTAACTTGGTTTTATTTTGTATATCTCCAATTTCATGAGAACTAGGTTGTATAACTTGGAAAAATGAAATTGCATTTATAATTGGAGAAAACTTATATCCAAGGCATCTAGGGTTGCATGTGCACCATAGGAGTGTTATAGTGCTCAAAACCCAATAGTGGTATCAGAGCCTGGTTTGTTTTCTATTATATTGTTGGTTGAATGATTTTCAAAGCTGAAAAAGTCACATTTCTGGCCACTGAATAATGAACTTGACGAGTCCAATGATCGGACTAGACGAGTTCACTCACAAACTAGCAACTCGAAGATTCCAGTTCATGCACTCGTTGAATGGTAGTGATTATCCTCATCCAATTAGGATCATTACCACAAATTGCTTTCTATCATAATGTTTTTTTTCTGATATGGTAGTGATTATCCGCATCCAATTAAAGGAAAATTATCAAATTTTAACATAATAAGTTGATTATTTGTATTATTTTATTTGAATTGCCTTGCTATATGAGTTAGATTAGATCAACTTGATGAATAACAAATTATATGATAATTGAATAAGTTATAATTGATCTAAACTTTTCTTGAAGAGAGTTTCATAACTTGTCCTCAAGTTATGAAATATGAAAAGTCTCATTCATGAACATTAAAACTCATAAGTTATGGAGACCAGAAGTTTTGAAGTGTTACAAAACGTGCCCTCGTGTTTTCGAATTTGTAAAGTCTCACTTATGAAACATTTAATTTCAAACCTTAGGATTTTAAAAGTTTAGCATTCAACCCTTATACTATTATAATATTAAAATTTTAATAATTATATATATATATATATATATATATGTATGTATGTATGTATGTATGTATGTATGTATGTATGTATAAGACAAGTCAATCTTACCATTAGTATGCCTCATTCACGAAGTCAGTCTATAAGGGGGGTATAAGGATATTGCGTATAAAATGGTGGTTTAATGGGTGTCCACTCTCACCCACTGCTTCCTTGATCAGTGGAGGGTCGTTAGCCAAACGGGTAGGATAGGACATTAATCCTCGTTAAAAGTATAACGATAATAATAAATTAACTAAACTTTTATAAAAGTGTCAATCTTAGTTACTTTAGGAAAATGTGAAAATGGTGCAATTCCTTGAAATTGCACTTTACACCTTGCCAAGTCGTTAGTAGAGCGTGTGTGGTTAACCATCACACTAATTTGGGGCTAACAAGGGTGGCAAAGGGTAGTTTGATGTTTGTCATGGATCAATGTAGCGTGTGTGGTTAACTGACACATTGATTAGGTGATAAGTGACATCATGAGTACCAAGCAATTTGCATGGTTATTCACACATTGTTTGTGATCCTCGGTATCCTAGTCACAAACTTGAAGGGCATAATCAAGATTTAAACATGCCATTGAAAAGTTCAATGAATCTGAAAGATCTGGGAGTTTCAATTCGTTTAAAACTTAATAATCAATTTCTTTTTTCATGGTGCAAATTGGTAAATCGTCATTTACCTACCTTCAAATATTTTGCAATTGGATTTCGGCATCCCTCTTCCGAATTGTAGAATATTGTGTTGGGTCCTAGCCTTAATATTTCATTTGGGTGTTATATTAAGGGTTCTTATCTAATATAAATTTTGTTCTTTTTCTTTTTTAGATGTCCATCCCAAACAATGCTTCAGGCTCCAATCCTTCTAGCTTATTCTCCCTCATGAACTTGGTTGGGAGAACTATCTTCGATGGGTCAAACTTTATGTAACGACATAAATTATCAAACAAAACTTTTCATTTTAAATTACCAACATCACATATCATAATTCTCAAAATCTCAAGTGTCAATGTCATAACATATTTCAAAATAGTTTTCAAAAGTATTTATCTCAAAATCTCATGAACTTGGTTGGGAGAACTATCATAGTTCGTTGAACACTCCGCTCTGGTCTAAGTAGCACATAATATAGTATACAATACATATCACATAAACATGCATAACTCAAGCAAGCACATAAGACCCTCCGGTCACACATAGTTACCACTATAGGTAAAGTATAGTGAGGAGACTCACCTTGTAGCTAGTAGGTAATAGACAAGCACTCGGAAATCCAGAACTAGCCTCCGCCTAACACATTAAAAAAGCATCTAAATTATTATACATCTTTTACACATTTACACCTAAAGTCCTCTTATTCTCTTTCTAACCCTTGGAATGGTAAAAGACCATTTTACCCCTCCATGGTCCCAAATGCGCTCAATTGACCCACTCACGAAGTCAACAAAAGTCAATATGAGTCAACAGTCAAAATTGACCTGACTTGCTGAGTGCACCCATGTGACTCATCGAGACCACTCATATCTCAGAGTTCTTCCTAGGGTCTACTCAGCTCTTCCAGTTGACCACTAACTTAACGAGTAATTACTAGGTCAAGGGTGTTGAGTCAAACCCGATCCGACTCGTCGAGATATCCCATAGTCTCGGCGAGTTGACTTGAATGGATCTCTCATTTGATCTATTAAGGTCAGATCTGCAACTCTAGGTCATAGATCAAACCTCCTAGTACCCAAAAGTCCCGTAAATGTCTAATCTTGGTGTCCATGCATGGTATATATTGCTCTATATGCCATCAAAACTCCATTAATGCTTCCTAGCTTCAAAACACCATGGTTGCTCAACCATGGCTTCATACTTTCAGACACTCTGGACCTCACAAGGTCCATATCTATAGAACAAGCTCACAAGGGGGTTTGATGCATCCAAAACCCCATCAAGAAGGTAATACAAGCCCTAAAACTCACAATCATGGGATCTAGACCGTCAACAAGGAAGATAAGAGCCTTTTACCTTGATCTGAAGTCGGAGAAGAAGAAGAAGAAGAATTCACTAGCCTTTCTTCCTTGATCTTTGAAGAGCCTTGCTCTTTCTTAAAGAAAATGACTCCAAAATAAGATTCATTCTCTATATTTCTCACTATGCATGTTAGGATTTCTCTCAGGGGGTGTATGGGCACTGGTGGGGATATGGAGGCTATAAGTGCCTTTAAATAGGCCACATGCCTGAGAAATTAGGGTTTCTTTCAGTAGCGCTGACTCGGCGAGTCAGCTCTCAGGCTTGTCGACTCCATTCATTAATCGACATCACCAGTTGCGACCCTACTCGATGAGTTGATGCACCAACTCGTCGAGTCACTCAGTTTAAATAAATTAAATTAATATACTTGAAGGCCCGAGGTGTTACACTTTAACGATTGGATTTGAAACATTCGTATGACACTTCACTATGAGGAAAAAGATTATGCCCTCGATAAAGAGCTAAAGGGGATTGATGTACAAATTGCTACTCCCGTGCAAATCGATGAATACAAGGTTCATGAGAGGGACACGACAAAGGTGTTGTGCATTATGGTTGCTACCATGATTGTTGAGCTTCAAAATTCGTATAAGGACTTCTGGCTCTTCGAGAAGACCTAAGATTTGATGGAAAGGTACCATCAAAGTGCTTGCTAGGAAAGGTATGAAATCATTGCCTCCATGATTACAACCAAAATGAAGGATGGAGAGTCCATCACAACCCACTTGCAAAAGATGCAAAGGTTTGTGGACCGCTTTTTGAAGTTAAATGTGAACTTTGATGAACAGTTGGCCATTGATATTATCCTACATTCTTTGCCTCCATGTTATGATCAATTTCGTATGACTTATCATATGAAAAAGGAGGAGGTCACTCTAAGCAAGCTTCAAGTCCTACTAAGAATTGCATAATGGAATCTGAAAGGCAAGTCTGTTGTACCTACTCCTACTGCTGTTACCCCTGTTCTGGCAATTAGACATTTGAAAGTGTAACATCCTAAATTTCGAGTCCAAACTCTTCTTTTGTAATTAAGTAATTTATAAATTCATTTACTAAAAACATTGTCAATATAATATCAACCAATAAGCCATCATGAATAAGTCTAAAAATCATAACATCGAATAGTAGTATAAATCAAAGTACAATCCTAAAAAACTCAATGCAGAAATCAAATGTGTGTATGATGCGCTGTCACGCCACTGACTCCTTCCCCTTGGGTAGGAGGTACCTGAAACTAAAACTGAAACTTTAAGCACAAACCTTAGTGGGTTCCCCCATCGTGCCACATACTATACAATCATACACGCTACCGGGAAATTGTGGGGTGCTCGACTACCCATATCAATCCATTTTGGGGTGCTGACTACCCGTCTCAAGCCATTTTGGGGTGCCAACTACCCATGTCAGACCTTTCTAGGTGCCTACCTACCCTTCAGTCTATCTCACCAGGTCACGGGGACTATTTCACCAGACAAGTTCTTCTTCAATCATAACATCGGGACAATCTTCAACAGACTCACCGAGTTCTTCCTTGAACTTGTGGAGTCCAGCTTCCTCACATTAGCTTGTACAGTCTGTGAGTCACTGAGATGTATGAACAACTCCTCGAGTCTGTCTTAATGAGTTGGGAGATTGCCTTGGACTCACCAAGTCTGTTCATACACTCATCGAGTCCATGATTTTCGGGTCTATAATCTCGTCCAATTTCGTTGAGTCCTTATCTAGATTCAAACCAGACCCCCAAAACAACAAAGGTTGGGGAATCATTATCCGACTCACCGAGTCCCAAGAACAACTCCCCGAGTCCACTAAGGTCCGTGTCCATAAACTTGATTTCTGTTAACGTCTTCTGATCTGAAGGGTTGATCTGACCTCCTAGGGTCGATATAACATGTAAAGACGCAAACTTTAGGTCCATGCATGGGTATTTAAGCTCAAGAGGACCAAAAATGAGACCCACAATATGCATGGGGCTCTCATGGCCATAAAGTTGGCACCTTTATGCCATAAGAACCCTCCAAATACCAAGATCGTAAGCCATAACTCTATATTACACTCCACAACCTGAAATGGCCTAGAAATGCCTCAAAGATACCAAAATCCAAGCCCTAAAGTTGATCTAACAAGTAAGAAGCCAAGGTAAGAGCTTTTTACCTCAAACAAGCTGGAAATGCACCTTACTTTCTGGATCTACTGACTTCCTCTTGAATCTCCAAGCTTCCTTCTTCCTCTTCCACTTCAAACACACACAAAAAGGGCACCCAAAGCTTAAGAAGACAAAATAGTGGTGAAGGTTTCAATCTAGGGCTTCTCTGAGTTGGGAGAGTGATGGAGGCTAGTTTCGGGAGAGATAGAGTGATTAAATAGGGTGCAATCCCTAAACATTAGGGTTTTGTCCAGACATCCCTTACTCGTCGAGTCGGCCTTTCGACTCGTCGAACAGGTCACTTAAACTCCCGATGAAAGACGAGTCTACTCGACGAGTTGGGCCTCCAACTCGTCGAGTCCCACAGTTGAACATGAAGTTCTTTTGAATTAAATACGTACTAGGAATTGGGTGTTACAGAAAGGAAAGAAGAGGAAGGCTCCTTCTAAGAGCCACAAGGAAAGTCCCATGATGGATCCATTTCTAGTGGAACCAAAGTTGGTCCTGCTAAAACCTCTTCTAATCCAAAGGAAGTAGAGTCCTTCTATTGTCATGAAAATGGGCACTGGAAATGAAGTTGCCCCAAATACTTGCATGGCATTAAGGATGGGAAGATAGAACCCACCTTCGCATGTATTTACACTATTCTATCTAATAACTCATCACATGCTAATTCTTGGGTCATTGATACATGTTGTGGATATCATATTTGTTCTGATTTGAAGGGACTAAAAGGAAGTGGGGAAGTGGAGCATGGGAAGATAAACTTAATCATGGAAAATAGGAAAGTGTTGCCTGTGACCAAGATTGGAGTTTATTCTTTATTGCTTAGTAGTGGGTTAAATTTAGATTTGAATCATTGTTGCTACTCTTCGGATATGGCGAGAAATCTAATTTGCTTTCATCGTTTGTATAAACATGGTTTTAGATTTTTATTTAATAATGAAATTAGTTCTATCAATGCTTTCTATAATGGTGTATTTTATTTTAATGCATTACCTTGTAATGGTATATATGAAACTGTGATAGTTGTAGATAATTTTGGAAATAATGTATTGAATATTGATTCGTCCAATGGTTTGGACATGGCATGCTTTTGGCATTGTCGTATTAGACATGTCAACAAGAAGCGCATAGCCCGACTACAAAAGGATGGAATCTTGGAGTCATTCCACATAAATTCGAATGATACTTGCGAGTCTTGTTTGCTTGGAAAGATGACCAAGTCACACTTCATTGGTGCTTGTGAAATGGGTGAAGTCCTGTTGGATCTTATACACACCGATTTGACTTTTACTGATGATTACAGCAGATATAGATATATCTACTTAATCAAGCATAAGTCAGAAACCTTTGAAAAGTTCAAAGAGTATAAGCAGGGAGTCGAGAATCAAACGGGTAGAAAGATAAAGATTCTTCAATCCGATAGAGGTGATGAGTATCTTAGTATCGAGTTTCATGACTATCCTAAGAAATGTGGAATTGTTTCACAGTTGACACAACCTAGGACATCGTAGTTGAATGATGTGGCTGAAAACATAATCAAACCTTGTTGGACATGGTTTGTTCCATGATGAGTCGAGCTCCGTTATGTATCTAATTATGGGGGTATGCCTTACAAACTGCCTCCCATATGATTCAAGACAACTCAATACTCATGACTATGCTTCATCAACTTAGTAGGGCCTAGGATGGGTACTTTGTAACAAGGAAAGGTCATCGCCTATGCTTCAAGACAACTCAAGACTCATGAGGTTAATTACACCACACACGACCTTGAATTAGGGGCAGTGGTGTTTGCCTTAAAGATCTAGAGATACTACCTGTACGACACTAAGTGCACCATCTTCACAGATCATAAGAGTCTACAACACATCCTCAATCAAAAGGAGCTCAACATGAGACAACGACGATGGGTTGAGATGCTAAATTAATACGAGTGCAAAATCTGTTATGACACGAGCAAAGACAACGTAGTAGCTGACGCCCTAAGTCGGAAAGAATACTTGAGCCGCCGAGTAAAATCATTAACTATGACCATCCATTCCCACCTTTACACAAAGATCAAGGACGCAACAAGAGGTCTTAAAACCCGAGAACGTTGTAGGGGAGGCCTTATGGGGATGGATAAAAACTTTGAAGTTAAGGGTGGCAGAGCTTACTATCTCATGAACCGCATCTGGATATTAAAGTTTGGTGCGTACCAAGACCTTGTCATGAACTAGGATCACAAGACAAAATACTCCATTCATCCCACTTCTGATAATATGTATTTAGAACTCCAAAAACTTTATTGTTGGCCGAACATGAAAGCAGAGATCGCTACCTATGTAGGAAAGTGTCAGACTTGCGCCAAAGTCAATGTAGACTATCAAATGCCCTCGGGTTTCCTTCAGCAACCAGATATACCTGAGTGGAAGTGGGAGCGGATAACCATGGACTACATAACCAAGTTTCCGAAGACAACGACTGGACTTGAAACTATATGAGTGATCGTTGATAGGTTAACCAAATATGCACACTTCCTACCAATAAAGGAGACTAACAAGATGGAGAAGTTAACCAAGATGTACATTAAATAAATCGTGCGGATATAAAAGTCCTTGCTAGGATTGGCCCCAGTGACCTATAAGCCTCGGCTTCCATAGTAAATCAACAATGTACATCCCATCTTCCATGTGTCCAACCTGAGAAAGTGTATGTCTGATGAGACTCTGGTGGTCCCACTCGAAGAGAGTGAGATAAACAGGAGTCTAAACTTCATAGAGGAACCCGTTGAAATCATGGATATGGAAATAAAAAGGATGAAACAAAGCCATATACCAATAGTGAAGGTTCGCTGGAATGCAAAGCTAGGACCCGAATTCACATGGGAGCAGGAAGATTAAATGAAACAGAAATACCCGCAACTTTTCCCCTAGTCGCAATGACTCGTTCAATATGCAAATTTCGGGACAAAATTCCATCTAATGGGGGGATGATGTGACAATTGGAAAATTTTGAGTCAAGCAAAGTTTAAAGGTGTTTTTTGTATAAGTGTACCCACAACGTATGTATGTAGCAATAAAAATCAATGAAAGCCAAGGGGGCATTATGTGTATGATTTAACTATATACTTATGCTTTGAAAATCATATATGCAACAAACACATTAGAGTCAATAACATAGACGAAGAATTTTGAAAATTCAATTTACATTTAAATGTTTTTTAAACCAACAACTGAAATCGTGCTCAATACCGAGAAGCCCCAAGACCGAAAAGCCCCTAAGCCAAGAAGTCTCTAGACCGAGAACCCTCTCAACTAAAAACCCATACCACTTAGACCGAAAACTCCTTTCTAAGGGAGTTCTCGGTTAAGGATGAAGACTCTAGTGTTCTTCGTCACCCTTGGACCGAAATATCCCCAGTTTTTGGTGGCACACTAAGGTTGAAGATCATGTTCTCGGTT
Source organism: Lactuca saligna (assembly GCF_052625555.1). Classification (NCBI taxonomy): domain Eukaryota; kingdom Viridiplantae; phylum Streptophyta; class Magnoliopsida; order Asterales; family Asteraceae; genus Lactuca; species Lactuca saligna. Next base: position 202,775,753 of record NC_136424.1, on the reverse strand, counting down.
ATGCCTAGGGCATCTTGGTTGGGTGGAAACCGAGGGAAGTTGACATTGTGATTGAATGGTTCAACTTTACCACCTTTTACCTAGAAAGTAACCATTCAACTCATGTTATTATTCCCCAAATAACCATGAACCCATCCCATGCATTCCTCCTATTTAAACATCAGCCGAGGAGGTCTTTTCCCGTTCAACATCATCTTCTTTCTTCATCTTTCATCCTCTTCTCTCAAAGTAAGGGCAAGATCCTTAAAGGGTTGATTTTTCTTCAAGTGGTTCTTAGAATTTGCTTAGTATTTTCATGATATCCTAGTGTTTTTAAACATGTTTATTTGACGTTCATCATCCGTACACACATTATTATGTGTTAAGTTCCATAGCGTAACAAAATCTTCAAAGAGTTCGTCAAACACATCCAAGTATGTTAGGCTTCGAATCTTCCCATTATCTCTTCAAAAAACTCACAAATCCACTCAAGGTGAGTTCATACTCCAATTTTTTCGAGATTTTGATGTTTTAGGGGGGGGGGGGGGGAATACATGTCAAAATTCGTTTATTATACAAATACTTGTATATTTTATCCTAATGTTGAAACATAAGCCATTATATGCATAAGATATCCTTATCAATAGCCTTTATACAAATATTTGTGATATATTTGTTTTGAAATGCAAAACTACAAGAACAAACATATTCTATGTTCTACAAATCATGATAAAAATTGTGATTTGTAAAAATACATGATTTTGGAAACTTTTTACTAAAGGATGGTTTTCCTAAGAAAAACGGGTACTTTGTAGTCCTTTTTTACTACTTTGGTGGGTTACAACCCAAAGACATTATGTTTGACTATATATTTTGGATACCGGATAATAACTTTATTTTATATAAAGGATTATATAAATAGTTTCAACAACAAAACAAGGTAAAATATAATTGGTATAGTTTGGGGGTCACAAAACTACAATGTTATTCTGCAAGAATCAAATAATTATTTAAAGGCATGATTATCTCATTTATAAGAAAAAGGAGTTTTTAGTACACGTAAATCGACTGATGTAATGTTATGAGACAGTTAGCATCACCGTACCCACCAGAGTAGACGTTAAGTCCTGAATTATAACCAGAGTCTCTTGTATGGAGATCGTGACAATTGTGTATTGATCTATATGGGATGGGCAACGCTACACCTAAACTGTTAGCTACAGTTAGACTGGCATGTCTGGGGTAACAAATGTCGTAACAGTTCCGAAAACCGAAACACGTCATTCAAGCCACTAATCGTATTAGTATGGTTATAATAACTCACATAGGGTATCAAAGACACATTTGATTTATGGGGAAACATACATTTCAAGTAGTTTTATATATAGATAAAACTTCATTAAATCATTTTACAGTATAATATTACTTACATTTTTAGTCTTGGTACTTAAGACTTACAACACATTTTTAAGAAAATATTGGAATTTCTAGAAGTTTACACTATCAATTCCATGAAACATTACAAACCCTTTTTCATGAAAAGTATTTATGAACTCAACAAATTAATTGTTGACACTTTTCAAAATCACTTGTATTCTCAGGAAATCATTAAACAAGTAACCATAAGAGTTTTAGTGGACAGATGGTCATCGCATCACGTTATTCATTTTTTTTGACATGCATATGATAACATGTAAAAAATATTTGGATATGATGTAAAGCTATTAAATATATATGTCATCCATCCTCAGTCATTTCCGCTGTTTTGGGGGTATGACACTAAACATAATACATACATATGGTTCGTACATAAATATGTGTACTTATTTGTCTTTGTGTATAGAAAATAACTTTCATTTATATAAAAAAAAGTTCTAAATAACTAATGGGTTTTAGTGAAGCAGACATTTGTATATCAATTTATGTTATGTGTAACTTGATGAAAAACCAAGCAATGAAAGTATATTGATATTTGTGAAAAAATGAAACAAAAAAACGACATATAACCCTCAGAAAATAGAGAATACAAAAATTGTAGTGGATAATCTGTAGGTAAATACCTACAGATTACATACAGATAAATGTAATCGGTAGGTAATCAGTATGTATTTAACTATAGTTTACTAATAGAATTTTTATTTTATTTTCTATTTTGAAAGGGTCAAATATAATTCATTTCGTTTCATTTTTTTTCAAAACATCATTATATTCTGATTGCATTGTCTTCACCAAAGTTATACATAACATAAACTTACATAAAAATGTAAGCATCGTTATAACTCATTACTATATGTAATATACAAAAACCTATCTATGTTTGTTCATATGTGACAATTATCATCATTAAACAAATACACGATATACTAAACATAATACATACATATGGTGTATATGTAAATATATGTACTTATTTGTATTTGAGAATAGAAAATAAATGTGATCTATATATATATATATATATGTATATATATATATATATATATATATATATATATATATATATATATATATATAAAGAAGTTCTAAATGAGTAATGGGTTCGAATGATGCATACGTTTGTATGTAAGTTGTGTTATATATAACTTCTTAAAAAAACAATGAAAGTATAATGATGTTTTGAAGGTCCAAATTTGGTTTTTTTGTTTCATTTTCTTCACAAGATCATTGTATTTTTATTGCATTGTTTTCACGAAGTTATGCATAACATAAACTTACATAAAAACGTACGCATAATTATAACTCATTACTATATATATAATATACAAAAACCTATCCATGCTTGTTCTTATGCGACAATTATCATCATTAAACAAATACATTATATACTAAACATAATATATACATATGGTATGTATGTATATATGTTTACTTATTTGTATTTTTGTATGGAAGTTAACTTTGATATATATAAATATATATATATATATATATATATATATATATATATATATATATATATATATATATATATATATATATATAAGTTCTAAATGAGTAATGAGTTATAATTATGCATACGTTCACATGTAAGTTTATGTTATGTATAACTTGGTGATAAGAAAGTAATGAAAGTAAAATGAAGTTATTAAAAAATGAAACGAAAAAAACGATATTTTACCCTTAAAAATAAAAAATACAAAAACTACTATAGGTAACTGTAGGTAAAAACCTAGTGATTAGCTACATATAAAGGTAACTGGTAGGTAATCCGTACGTATTTACCTACAAGTTAGATATGGTTGTTTTTTTCTATTTTTTAGGGTCAAATATCTTTTTTTCGTTTCATTTTTCACAACATCATTATATTTTGATTGCAATGTTTTCATCAAGTTATACATAACATAAACTTACATGCAAATGTATGCATTATTATAACCCATTACTTTATATATAATATACAAAAACCTATCTATGTTTGTTCTATTCAACATTTATCATCATTAAACACATATGATATATTAAACATAATACACACATAACTTGTGTATGTAAATATGTGTACTTATATGTATTTGTGTATAGAAAGTACATTTCATTTATATATAAAAAAAGTTCGCTATGAGTAATGGGTTCAAATAATGCATAAGTTTGTTTGTAATTTTATTTTCTATATAACTTGATAAAAACAAAGCAATGAAAGTATAATGTTGATCCAAAAAATGAAACGAAAGAAAAGACATTTGATCATCAAAAAATAGAAAATACAAAAACTACCGTAGGTAATTTGTAGATAAATACCTACAATTTACCTACAGATAAAGGTAACCTGTAAGTAACTGATAGGTACTTATAGTTTATCTACGCTTTTTTTTTTTCTTTTCTATTTCTAAATGGTGAATTGTAATTTTTTTCATTTCATTTTTTTTCCCAACATCATTATATTTTGATTGCATTGTTTTCACCCAGTTATACATAACATAAACTTACATAAAACGTCTGCATCATTAAAACCCGTTAGTATATATATAATATACAATATACAGAAACCTATCTAGTTTTGTCCTTATGCGACAATTATCATCAAAAAAACAAATACATGATACACTAACCATAATATTTACATATGGTATGTATGTAAATATGTTTACTTATTTGTATTCGTGTATAGAAAATAAATTTGATTTATATATGCACACACAAACACACACACACACATATATATATATATATATATATATGTGTGTGTGTGTGTGTGTGTGTATATATATGTATACACACACACACACACATATATATATATATATATATATATATATATATATATAATTTCTAAATGAGTAACGGGATCTAACGATAATACGTTTGTATGTAAGTTTATCTTATGTATAACTAGATAAAAACAAAGCAATGAAAGTTTAATGATCTTGTGAAAAAACTGAAACGGAGAAAACAACATTTGACAATTATCATCATTAAACAAATACATTATATACTATACATAATACATACATATGAAGCGTGTGTAAATATTTGTACTTATTTGTTTTTTTGTATTGAAAATAAATTTATATTCTAAATGTATAATGGGTTCAAATGATACATACTTTTGTTTATAAGTTTATGTTATTTATAACTTGATGAAAATCAAGCAGTAAAAATATATTGATGTTGTTGAAAAAATGAAATGGAAAAAACAACATTTGACTCTCAGAAAATAGAAAATACAAAAGATACCATAGGTAATATCTACGTAACTATCTATAGATTACCTTCGGATAAAGGTAACAAGTTATAAATAACATAAACTTAGATAGAAATATATGCATCATTTTATATATATATATATATATATATATATATATATATATATATATATATATATGTATATATAATTTAAAACATACTTGTTCTTATGCAACGGTTATCATCACTAAACCAATACATGATATATTAAACACAATACATACATATGGTGTGTATGTAAATATGTATACTTATTTGTATGTGTGTAAAGATAATGCCTTTGATTTATATAAAAAAAGTTCTAAATAAGTAATGGGTTTTAATGATGCATACGTTTGTATGTAATTTTTTATCTATAACTTGATGAAAACAAAACATAGTATGTATATAATGATGTTGTGAAAAATATGAAATGAAAAAAACAACATTTAACCCTAAAAAAAATAGAAAATACAAAAACTACCATAGGTAATATGTAGGAAAATACCTACTGATTACTTATCGATAATTGTAATCGATAGGTAATCCTTTGGTGTTTATTTATAGTTTACCTAGGGTCTTTTTTTTAAAGCATCAAATTTTTTTTTTTTTTCGTTTCATTTTTTCTCACGTTATTATATTTTGATTGCATTGTTTTCACCAAATTATACATAAAATAAATTTACATAAAAACGTGTGCATCATTATAACTTGTTATTATATATAATATAAAAAAACTAATCTATATTTTTTCTTATCTAACAATTATCACCTTGAAATGAATACATTATAAACTAAACATAAAACTTACATATGGTGTCTATGCAAATATGTGTATTTATTTGTATTCTTGTATAGAAAATAACGGTCGATATATATATATATATATATATATATATATATATATATATATATATATATATATATATATATATATATATATATATATATATATATATATATAAAAGTAATGAGTTGTGAAAAATGAAACCAAAAAAACAACATTTGACCCTTAAAAAATAGAAAATACAAAATCTACCATAGATAATACGTAGGTAAGTATCTATAGATTACCTACAAATAAAGGTAATTGCTAGATAATCCGTACGTATTTACCTACAGATTACCTATGATTATTTTTTCTATTTTTAAATGGTAAAATGTCATTTTTTTATTTTTTTAACAATATCATTATATTTTGATTGCATTGTTTTCACCAAGTTATGCATACCATAAACTTACATACTAACATATACATCATTATAACCCATTAATATATATATATATATATATATATATATATATATATATATATATATATATATATATATATAAATTACAAAAACCTATATACGTTTGTTCTTGTGCGACAATTATCATCATTAAACGAATACATGATATATTAAACATAATTCATACGTATGGTGTGTATGTAAATATGTGTAGTTGTTTATATTTGTGTATAGAAAATACATTTGATTTATATAAAAAAGTTCTAAATGAGTAATGTGTTTTAATGATGCATACGTTTTTATGTAAGTTTATTTTAACAAAGCAATGAAACTAGAATGATGTTGTGTATACCTACTGACAAAGATAATCGGTAGGTATTCCAAAGGTATTTTACTACAGATTACCTACGGTCTTTTTTTTATCTTCTATTTTTAAAGGTTCTAATGTCATTTTTTTTCGTTTCATTTTTTCACAACATTTTATTTTCTAATCGACAATTATTTTCATTAATCAAATATATGATATAATATATGTTATTATTATTAGTATTATTTTTAATTGTTTGTGTTTTAAATATTTAAAAACAAAACTATACGAAGCAAAAAAAGATTTAAGCAAACAATGAAACATAATAATAATAATAATAATAATAATAATAATATAAATCCATAGGTATTTCACAACTATTTTGTAGTTAGTCTCTTTCGTTGGTAATCTTCATTTCCTAATGTCGGTCCAACTTATCGTAATGAACCACTACCATCTAAGATGTTTGATCATGTTTTTTCCTCAGCTCAAGCTACCACAGCCATACCATATCTCAACTGCAGTCATCATCGTTCTACCGTAATCATAATAAAGGATCCTACAATTACTTCATAAATTTCCTGATAACATTGTGTGCTATTTAATGGTTCTCATTAAATAAAAAGTCCTCATAAAAGCGAAACATTCATTTGTAGCATACAAAGTTTTAGTTTCTTTCAAAATCACTTTTCTGTGTCAGACCTACTTTAGGCTATGAAACAAATAATTGTTTTTCCATAAAAGAAATCTTTTGAGAAAATCTTTTCTTTATTTTGTCATGTCTCATAGCCTCCAAACTGTCAATTATGTTTCAACTTCTTCATTTTTACAACGGATAAACCCCTTTTACCACACATTCCTTAAATGTATGATCATGGGTCGGAGAGTCATTAAATGCTTCAATTTCCAAACAAATATTTTTTTTTAATTTAATTTTTCTTTTGCTAATAATGGTTTAAACCAAAGGGTTTTACTATTAACATCTATAGATAAATTAATTTGGATAAAAAAATTGAAATTTGGCCATATAAAAACCCTTTTCCTCCGAAGAAGGTTTTACGCTTTCTGAACCCTTACGACGATCCTTCTCTCCTTCATTTTCATGCTCTAAGCTTTCTACAAGTTCCTAATCTTTTCAAAAACGGTGAAATCCTGCATTTCCCAGAAGCAATCCAAGGCCTCAGTGTCTGTGAAATCAACTGGTTATGACACAACAATCAAAGCTCAATCCCCATCCACTGCTTCAATCAATTTTAAGGTTGTGTTTGAAGATCATACCCACTACAGTGAAGTAATTAGATTGATGATCAATTTTATTCCATCCCATCCACTGTTCGGTGCATTCGACGCTTTCACTGACGTTGTTCCACTCTCTACACTGTTCAAATGCGTTTTTTCAGCCTATTATCCCCTCCACAACCTTCAGGAAGTGCACCTGCATTTGATCGACGAATCACTGGTCGTGCCCACAAAGACTAAGTTTTTGGAAGCCATCTACCTTAGGGTTCCTTCCAATACCAAGTTCTTCTCTCCGACCACACAAGACATCACTACCACTCTATACCAGATGAGGTTCCAAAAGAAGCTTAAGGGGATCAAAGGAAATAAGAAAAATCAGTTACCGACGGTGTGGCAGTTTGTTTGTCATTATATCATCAGAAGATTGTTTGGTAGAACTGGTGGAACGGACAATATGGGGATGAAGCTTCTAGAGCTTGTATGGAGCATATTCACTGGCAACACAGATAATATTGGTCAAATTTTGTGGGATGACTTCCTACCATACATTCTAAAGGAGACTCTTCAAAAAGATACAACTAAACGTACCTTTTCTTGCTTTTGGTCTCTTTGTATTTCTAATCCTCACAAGGAGGCAAAGCTTGACATGGGTGATGATTCTACACTCTTTATCTCCTGAAACTTAAAAATGTACACGCCTTCCAAAGATCAATCTATTTTTGGACTCCTTAAGAGATTACCTAGACACATCTTGGAGTCCATTGGACTTACTACTCTTGAAGTCACAGATCATATTGAGGCTACGGATGGTATTGACCTATACCATTGTTCCGTACCTCATCCAAGCCAGTCTATCCTAGCCCCTAACGAAACCCAAGGTCCAACTAGTATAGTAGCTCCTATCTTAACTTCGATCCCATGTACCGAAGAACCATCCACTCAACCAAAAACCAAACGTGTCAAGAAAATTGCATCCTCCAAAAAAGCTCCCCGTAACATTGTCAACAAGGGAGAAGCTCCCACAAAGAAACGTAGGACCATAATCATTTAGTCTTCGGATGAAGCAGCTCTTTCCCCCTCCAAAACTCAAGACATACTTGTCAATGTTGAAGAAGACTCTTATCATGACTCCGGTTATGTTTCCAGACAAAAAAAAAACTCAAGCTTACCCTAGTCATAACTAAATGCATGATTGGACGTATACATCAGTTTCTTAACAGACTCTGATAGTCGTCAGAGCCCCCGCAGGCTTACTCGTTTACAACCTATGCAACTACTCAGATATAGAAAGTGTATTTGTGTCATCAGAACATGGAGACACACCCCCATTTGTATCCTAAGGGGATCCCATTGGTACAAATTTCCCCAAGGTCTCTACAACAGGTCACCTACATGTGTTCGAGCCTGAGGAGTTGTGCTCCATCCTTCTTTGTGTAACCTAAATACTGTAAATACATGACCAACTGTAGGGCACTTCTTCAGCTCCTGCGAGAACTAAGTCGAGGCCAAACTTGACTTCAGGTCAATGAGACAAATGAATCTTAGGGAATCCTACTCCACCACCATTACATACATGTGGTTTAGGCATGGTGAGCATAGTTTCCAGGATCCATGAACCCGGGGAAACCTCGATGCGAAACAAAGGATTTGACGGATATCGCTCTGATGATTCCTGGACTCATTATCAACCAAGCACTGAATCCGTAATCAGGAAATATGAAGCTTTTTGTAGGGCTTTTCAGGCACGCAAGGCTCATCAAACTCAACAACTTCAGCAATGGGAGAAAGATATTCTAACCGTACCTAAGTACTGGGCTGATACATTCAACAATACGAAGATTGGTCATGATATATTAATGATTCAAGAATAGATGTCCAAAATGGAAGCCACGGTACAACAAACTCAGAATCTCCAAGATGGTGTTGGTCAATCTTAACGTCCCCTTACTACTGAAAATCAAGGATCAAATGATGAAAGAACTACAATCGAGATAATCTCACGACCGATGTTTGGTCTTGATGATCTCGATGTTAATGAAATTTATAAACCTGTGCAGTCAGATGAGTTCATGATGATCTTTGACAATGATGAATCATGTGGATCTCAACACTCCACTTCAAAGCCTAAGGAAAAGAAGAAGAAGAAGCTGGGAATGACAAGAAAATAATTTCTCTCTTTACAATACAAGGTCGACCAAATTTTTGCCGCAGTCACCATTCATCAGTTGCAACAATCTGATATAGTTGGACCACAGTCCGTGGCTGAAAGAGTGGAACAATTGGAAACCAGAAAATGATTGGTTGCATAGAGAATATCATTGAATGTGGAAATGGGTATTAGATCCCTTGAGTTTGAACGTCTCAATAGGTTCCATGTCAAGCATGGATCTGAATTTGAGAGAATATGGTCAAATGATTGACCCTCAGCAGTTAAAAGTTTCAAGATAAGGAAGTTCATAAAGACAGACGTCATTCAGTATACGCTTAGAAGAGCAGGCAATGACTACATTAGAAATCAAGCAGATTTTCCTTGTGTGAATCTAGAGGAAATCTTTCTGATTGCAAGGGTATATCCAATGAAGTCGGAGAAACATCCGAAAATGAAGATGACATATGAGAAAGCCTGTGAATTTCTCAAGTCAGTAGTATGTGATTTTGCTAAGATTGATACAGACTTTCATCCTGCACTCGCCCAAAATTTCAAACTCCCATCTCTTGAACCTGCAAGAGTATTTGCTGAAGGATATCAAGAAAGATCCTTAGGAGCAACCAACTTCCCTGAACTTGGAGTTGTGTATAAAAGAGCCAACATTGATATCAAATAGTTCACCCCAATCAGCACAATGCTTCAACTAACCCGCAAACAACTTGAAGTCACCTTGGCTTTAGCTTAGAGGACTTAGCATACGACTAATGAAGTGAAGTATGAGATTTCAAGAAGAATCACTTGGCTAGGACAACTGAGGAAGTTTTGGTGCCATCTTATCAAATTAATGAAGCTCAATAAGTAATGAAGTAGAAGTTGAAGAGGTTATTTAGGGGGAAAATGCTAAGACAAATAAGTGACCCTCCTAAACATAGAGATCCGCAATCATCTTTTTCCTACCGCAACTATCTTTCTGCTACCACAATTTGTCTCCCTACCGCAACCTGCTCACCCTAGTGAAGACTTAGTTATGTCCAACTGATTTAGCATGATAACCTTTATCTATCCAATGGACCTTGTATGGCCATACTAGTCAGTAGTTTATCATTTATTTATTCTGAATGTAACTTTTGGGAGACTCTATAAATAGAGTGCTCATTCCTTGTATCAAATGCACTCTTATCTCTTATCACTTTTTCACTACGATCTTTTTATCTTCCTCTCTGAAATATAAATATATTTTTCTCATATCTCGATATTACTGATCATCATCGAAGATCCTCTTCACTTTAAACTGATGTCACATATTAACTTGTGTTTGAGTGCAAACCATGTTATGAATAAGTTTGGTGTATACTTGATATAACTTCTCAGTTACATTTCCTTTACTTTTCATCACTTTTATTTCTGCAACTAACTATCTAACAATCTAACTTATTATTGTTGAGCTTTTATGATCCATTTAGATTAAATTATTCTACGACTTTAATCTTGTACTAATGTTTGTTCAAGTGTTTCTCCCAAAGTTTTTCTTTCAACAGTATATTCCTTTAAAAATGAAAATTTTACTATAAGTTTTTGGGACATTACAAGTTGGTATTAAAGCCTTGGTTTGAGGGATTTGGACAGACTCTTGGGTGTGTTCGAACTAAAACTAAGGAATTGGTAATGATTTTGAAATAAAATAATTTTTTAAAAGGATTTTTATAAGGAAAAGGGTTGTGATGCATGCAATCAGTTGAGCTTAAGTAAGTGATTCCCGGAATACCTACACATGATATTGTGTTACATGTTATGAGAATTGCATGATGTATTAGGGCTAACGATATTCTTAGGATTACATTATAGAATGCTAGGAGAGATGCTTTTATATGCGTGTTGGTTGAGCTTTCAGAATTGCATGCTAGTATGGATATTTGATGATTCGATAAAAAAGGCCTAATTAATAGATGCCTTGGTTTATATTACTCGATACTTGAATGCTTCTTTCTTTGTGTTTTGTGGGACTTGTATTAATTTGAGTTAATTATTACATGAATATGTTAATTTACATGTTATATAGGTTAAATAATCCTAGAGTGATTGACTTGGCCCTATTGCATAACTCTTGATTAAGTCCAACCATTGTAGGGTTGAGTCTTTTAGTCGAAGGATTATTTAAGCCTTATTGAATGTAATTGTATGCATGGAGTAGCTAGCTGCCATTATTAGGAGTTCTACAGAACCTGATGATAGGTGGAGGTGAAATTCCTAGGAGACCCTAGGAAGTAATTTAGTGTGTTTCGTGCGCTATTTAGCATCTTTTGGCAATGCTAGTTTAGGAAGGTAAAATAAAAGATTCAGGATGATTCTTAAGGAAAGAATGGATAGGCGTGGAAGGTAGTATTTGGGCCAGTAGTACTGAAACCATAGGATATGTACTTGAATTTACTATTAAATGAGGATTTGGTACCGAACCAATATATGAGGGATTTGGTACCAAACCAATTGATGAGGAATTACATGAGTATATCGCGTCAGAGATTATGTGAGGTACCATGGATGTTACCCTAGTGATGTTCAAGATGATAAAGGAAGGGATTACTGATATGATGGAGGTCCGCCTTCGGGCCTATCGAGTCGATATGTCCACCTGGTAGTACAAAGCACGTACTCTCACATTGAATGAGTTTCAGGGATGTAGGCCATAAGAGTTCTACGGGGTGAAAGCTCCCATTGCTGCCAGGCGGTGGATAGCAGATATGAAGTTTCTTATGATGAAGAGCTTCTACCTCGAGGAGTTGAAGGGGAGATTCGTTTCATGATTTTTGAGGGAGCGGGCCCAAGATTTATGGGAGGAGGCCGGGTATGCTCTGGGAGCATCGACTATTGAGCCCATGACATGGTCTGATTCTGTGACCAGATTCCGAGCAGAGTTTACATCAGCTATCAAGGTGTAATGATTGGAGAGGGAGTTTTAGGACCTACACAAGATGACTGAGATTATAGCGGAAATCTCCACCATTTTTAGGGATATAGTGTTGTTGCTCTGTGACAACCCGAAACTTTCATCCTATGTAATTGGTCCGCGTATTGTCTTTAAATCTTGAATTCATCACCCCTTTGGAAATTTTGTGGTTCCGAATGCGTGTTGGACACAATATAGTCTAGTTATGAGTCTTGGGAGGTGTTGGAAAGTGTTTTGCATCATTAAATCGAATTAAACACACCAAAAGAGGTGTGCGCGGCCACACTTTTGTGTGAACTGCCACACACCCATGTGTGCGGCCGCACACCCAACCACACACCCTCCAGCCTCACACTCAAACATATATATAGCTGGGTACCTTGTTCATTCATTCATTTGGATACTCCTTACTCTCTCTCTACTTTCTCTCTCTAAAATCTTGAACCAAGAACACCTTGAAGACCTCATATTTGTGATCTAGTACATCTTCAAGCTTATTAGAGGTAAACACTTGAGTCCCAAGCCTTAGAACGCATCATGTTCATCATATTCATGGACCCTTGAAGGTGAACGGCCAGACACCTTCATGAGGGGGCAGCACACATTCAAAACTCCTTAATGTGAAGAGAAAACACTTCATTTGGACTCACAAGAGGAGTGTACGGCCGCACACACTTGTTTGCAGCCACACACACACATGGCCGCACATAGGGCCGCACATAAGTGCTGGCAGCACACTAGGCCGCACACACACATATAGTGTGTATTTTGGCTATACACCCTCTTGTATAGCCTTATAAACCCTCATACAGTTATATATGATTATAACACTTCATTATAAGTGTTTACTAGTCCCTATGATGGTCCCAAAATCATCAATTAGTTGTTCATAACACTAATTATTGTTGGGTTTTGAGCATTCTAACACTTCTTAAGTGTACATGCAACCCTAATAACCTTGGATCTATGTTTGTCTAATTATCATGCAAAGTTGAATTCCAAGGCTATATTCCTATGTAGCATACATGGGGAACAATTTTAACTTGAATGATAGATAGAATAACTTACCTTGTTGTTGTTTATGTTCCTTAAAACCTTATGAGCCTAGCACCCCAAGTGTGATGCCTCAAATGCTTCACACAACACCAAATGCTCTTGGAAAGACTTTTGAGAGAATGCACACTTCTTGAAATCGGCTAAGCCCTTTTGTTTCCTTAGTGTAGCCGATTTTGGTGGACAATATGATTCTTATATAGTGTTGACACATTTAGGGTTACACCATGTAAACCCTAATGTGTCATGACTCTTCATTCCCATGACCCATGGGTTTGTAACTCCCATGGAGCATCCTATGGGTGGAACCCAACTTGATAATCCATGGAACTTCTTAGCCCACTATACAAGATATGGATGATTTACATAATCAACCCATATATTTAATTAGTTATCTTTTGATCACTTAATTAATTCTAAATTAATTCTTGTTCAAACTAATCAAATAATATTATTAATATATTAGAACTTATAATATATTAATAATCTCCAAGTGTTATATCTCTTATTTAGTCTATCCAATTGCATGGTGCCATGCAACCCAAATGGACCATGCCGGGTCGGGTCAAGTACATACCAGAAATAGTTATGGACTTAGACACCTTATCCAACAATTATATCCATACATGTGCCAATATATGCTAAATAGGCTTCGCGTGTGTACTCAAGTCACCACTTGACACCTAGCATCAAATCCAACTTTGCCATCAGAACCACTCACTACAGGTGAGTTCATACCCCTTTAATGAAGCTTTCAAATGTTTTTTTATATGTTTTAGGGGGGGATACAAGTCAATTATACATGTTGATGGAAATTAATCACATGTGATTCACTATCCGTAGTTCATATCACATGTGATTTACCACTACGCCATATAAAAGGATTTTGCGTTTTCAAAACTATTTTGAATAAACAAACAACTTTTTAAATGTTCCCTTTGTATAAGATTTTTCTTAAATAAATTTTCTTATAAAATGTAATCACACTAATATATGTATATAAGTAAGGCTTAAAGGACTTAGGATCGATAGCTCGCCTTATTTCCTGTTCTTGTTTTATTGTGGGCTTAGGGTAGTTGTTATTCGTCTGAATGTCGTTGATTTCTTAGTTATATATTATGTATATTAGTGTTGGATACGAGCATTTTCATTTCATCTGGCGCTTATACCACTAAATTTGGTAAGAACTATACATACTAAGTTAACTATAATAGGTATAGTTAAGGCCATTACTACTCGCTATCACTACTACTCTACACACTATAATACACACTATTATGAGACGACACATTAGTACGAGATCACACTACGAGCTATACAAAAGACTACTAAACTATAATACAAGAAAAGACACTAAACAAAAGATAACACACTAACTCACTACGAGGTACTCTATTCATTACATACTATGCCCAGAGTTTTTCAGACTGGAAGACGACACTACATGTATAGATCTATACGGGGCAGACACTATAACATCCCAACTGTTAACTTCAGTCTGAGCCGTGCAGGCCCAGGGATGCCACTACTTCACTACACTATGTATAACCGGGAAGGTCATGGGGTTCTCTATTGCTCACACTATCGGTAACATACAAGGAATACACTATATCCACACTAAAATACTAAACTGAAGTACAATTTAACATCCTGACAGTTAACTTCAGTCCGAGCCATGCAGGCCCAGGGATGCCACTACTTCACTACCCTATGTATGACCGGGAAGGTCATGGGGTCCTTTATTGCTCACACTATCGGAAACATACAAGGAATACACTATAACCGCACTAAAATACTAAACTAAAGGTTAAGTTAATATCCCGAAGTAACCAAGTACCTAGCACTAAAGGAAGTTGGTACCACTATTATTGACTTCAGGCATAACTTACCATATTGCATTACTTATTGGAGAGTCACTATTATACTTTTACGATAAATGTTTTTCAAAGAAGAAAAATGATATGTTTCTTAAAGGTTTTCACTTACAATGTATTTCTGGAAAATATAGGATTTTCTAGGTTTTACTACTACTTATGACTGTGAACTACAGCTCTTCACACTATCGGTTCTAATGCTTTTTGATTCAAAAACTCACACTAAATTCTTATGAACTCACCAGCTTTATGCTGATATTCGTTTTCAAAATAACTTGTATCCTCAGGTCAAAGATAAACAGGTACATGTGCAGCATTTTGGAGAAGGTGGTGCATACAAGATCCATCTCTTATTTTTATATTACTTTTGGTGTTTGTTGAACACGAAACACACTTGTAGCTAAACTCACTATGTAAATGAAATGGTTGTATGTTTCTTGTTTTTAGTATTATGCAATCGTGATGATACTGTACATGCACCCCGAAACGTATTCCGCCGTTATCGGTTTTGGGGTGTGACAGATTGGTATCAGAGCATTGTTTATAGTGAATCAAGTATATCAACCTATAAAAGATATACGAACTATAAACACTTCGGGACTAAAACACTCTGACCAAGAATATATACTGTTAAGTATCTAAAAGATTTAACTAAGTATATATATACACACACCACTACAAAATACAGAAGTCAGTATCACACTAGAGTAGAACAAAGGTATTAAGGTTGTTGGATAGCACAATTGGACTTAGAGACATATGGTTACATTTGGGGGGATGTAGCCTGATCAACTACGTTTTCCTGGGGGTGACTAGCATATGCCTAAGCTTGATTGTGGTGTTGCAACAAGTCTAAAACTTAACAACACTACCACAATAACGTTAGCATAAGAATACTATAGGAGTATTTTGTACCTCTAAAACATACATGTGTGAGAACTAGAAAGGGTCGTTACTGATAGAGCAATAGTTGCTAAATGGATACTTTCCGGTTACATGCGAATAGGGCGTTATAGACTTAGAATCTGTGATCTTTGCTTTACTTCATGTTCCTTGTTTGGTTGTGGATTTAGAGTTAGGGTTACTTATTCGACGGATTATCCTGCCCCGGTCGCATGTAATTAGTATGCATTACGCAAGTATTGGTCTAACTCGTGATGATCATCTTATAAGTAATTTAGGTTAGTGGGCCTATTAATCTTCTTTTCCCCTTTTCTCGCTTAGATATCATGGCTGGCTTCCACCTTCCAGGCGATCCATACTACCCAAACCAGGGCAATGGAGGATGGCTCAGTGAAGAGTCGGATGACGATCACCCAATCCCTCTGGATGACCACCGAGCAGAAGGCTTTTCGGATAACTCCGACTTCGAGCCAGAAGTTAATAACCTTCCTCCCGAAGCTCCGAACCCTAACCCCCATCCGACTTTTTAGGGTCCCACTCCTATGTGGGCCATATCCTTACACCGATGGAGCGAGGAGCAGGGTCAACCCCTACCTTACAATGGAGACCGAAGCTTTTACAACATAAACGAAGGAGGATCAGCGGATCGAGTTCTACCCATCATGGTCCGAAGGATCGCCAGGAATGTTGAGCAGGGTCAAGCAGCCATTGGTCGAGTTGTAGAAGTGGATGCCAACTCAAATCTCAACAGTGCTCGCATCTGCCAACTCGAAGAAGCCGTGGACAGGACAAGGAGGAATAACGAGGCTTTGCAGCATCAGCTAGTTGCATCTCGATCCGAAGTTAGGGAACTCCCTGCATGCTAAAGGAATCATGATCGACACCTTCAAGAAGTCATGCGTCAGCTAGCAAATCTGAGGGTTCGCCCAACCAATAACCGTCGCCAGTAGAAGACGTCTAGTACCCCACTCTTTTGTTTAAAGGACTAGCCTTTCCTCCCGATGTTCTGTAAATCTCTTGTCGATAAACATTCCTAGCTTAAAAGTACTCTAACTAGACCTCTAAACTGCCAACATTTTCTCTATGGTTTCATGTAAGACCTACCGTTAGGTCAATTTTCATGAACTTGTGTTACATCATTAATACCAGTGTATAGGCAGTTAACTACTCTATTGCTATGACTCTCACTCTGATATTGAATTATGTGATTTAATCCATGAAACACCCTATTTATACTCGCAATAGACTCTTACTATTGCTATCATTTCTACAGTCTCCCAGTGAAAGATGCCTCCACGAAGGCGTTAAAGTAGAGGAAGACCAGCAACTCAAACCCTCCTCCACCACCTCCTCCTCCGCAGTTCGATCCAGTGCTGTTCCAAGCGGCTGTGACAGCAGCCATGGCTCAAGTGAACTCTGGTGATGCGAGCGGTGGCAACTCTAGATTTGGTGAAGTCCATCAAAGAGTGCAGGGATGCACTTATAAGGACTTCATGAACTCTAAACCTACCTTCTTCGATGGTACCAGAGGAATTCTGGCACTGTCCCAATTGTTCAAAAGAACCGAATCTGTCATTGAAATGTGCTCTTGCCCCAAAGAGAGCAAAATCAAGTTCGCAACTGCCACCCTCACTAACAGGGCATTCACATGGTGGAACAGCCATGTTAGTGCACTCTCCTTGGTTACAGCCAATGCCATGGGCTGGGACACTCTAAAGGACCTCATGAGAAAGGAGTACTGCCCTAGGGGCGAAATTCAGAAACTTGAGGAGGAACTCTGGAACCTCAAGATGAATGGAACCGACATAATAGTGTATACGGCCAGGTTTAGTGACTTGGCGGCTATGTGTCCTAATATGATACCGTCCGAAAGGAAGAAGATTAAACAGTACATCTGGGGTTTAGTACCCCCCGTATCGAGGAAATGTTCTAGCCTCACGCCCTACCACCTTCGGCAGCGCTAATGAATTGGCCCAGAGTCTGATCAACCATGAAATCTCTACCACTCCGGCAACGGCAACCATACTTACCACTACACCGCCAGATTCTTCTGATAGAAAGAGGAAGCGATGGGATACGAAGAATGGCAAGAAGACTCGAACCTCCTCCAGGGACCAGCAAATTGTGGCGATCCATGCTGCCACTACTCCAGCCGCTCATGCACCGCCAAAAGCTTATAGTGGGAATCTGCCCAAGTGTCCCAAGTGCCCTTTCCACCACAACGACCCCTGCCGTGAATTGCAGTGTTCCAACTGCGGCCGGAAGGGCCATATTGTCTGATTTTGCAAGGCCCCTCCCAAACCTATTTCGCAAGTTCCAGATTCGGGAGTGACCCTGACATGTTACGGCTGCGGTGAAGCTGGTCACTTCAAGAAAAACTGTCTGAAGGCTGCGAATCCTGGGGGAACCGGAAGACTACTCACTATTGGTCACAATGAAGCGGTCGGGGATCCCACCGTAGTCACGGGTACGTTTCTTCTCAAACAACTCTTATTTCTGTGTATTATTCGATAGTGGTGAAGAAAGAAGCTTCGTAAACCAAACCTTTAAACACTTACTCAAACAAAACCCTCAACCACTAAAAGAAACATTCGTCGTAGAAATGGCTAACGGGAAGACCGAAAGCTCTAACGAAATCTACGTAGGTTGTAACCTCACGTTAGATGATCACTCATTTCCAATCGATCTCATACCAGTCTCCATCAAGAGTTTCAATTTCATTGTTGGTATGGACTGGTTGAGTCTCTATCGTGCCGATATCTTATGCTTTGACAAAGCCATTCGCCTAAATATTTCGAATTGTGAAACCCTATTGATCTATGGAGATAAACCCAGTACGAGTCTTCGTATCATCTCCAGCATTCAGGCTCAGATTTACTTATGTAAGGAATACCGCGCCTTCCTTGCTCACGTCGTCGACACAAGCCAGAAATTAAAGAACCCAAAGGACATCCCCGTCGTATGTGATTTCCCTGATGTCTTCCCAGAGGACCTTCCAGGTTTACCTCCCAAACGTCAGGTTGAGTTCATAATCGACCTATTTCCAGGAGCTACTCCCATAGCTAAGTCGCCCTATCGTTTAGCACCTTCCGAGATGCAGAACTATCCGGTCAACTTAACGAACTGCTAAGCAAGGGCTTTATAAGACCAAGCTTCTCACCTTGGGGAGCTCCGGTCTAGTTCATGAAGAAGAAGGACGGATCGTTCCGTATGTGCATCGATTATAGGGAACTCAATAAACTCACGGTCAAAAATCGCTACCCTCTCCCTCGTATCGACGATCTATTCGACCAACTATAAGGAGCGAGCTACTTCTCCAAGATTGATCGTAGGTTTGGGTATCACCAGTTACGGGTACTTGAGGAAGATGTTCCGAAGATAGCCTTCCGAACCCGTTAAGGGCACTTCGAGTTCGTAGTGATGCCCTTTGGACTGACCAACGCACCTGCAGTATTCATGGACTTAATGAATAGGGTGTGTCATCCATACTTAGATCAGTTCGTCATCGTCTTTATTGATGATATACTCGTCTATTCTCGGAGCAAGCTAAAGCATAGGGATCATTTGCGACGAGTCTTAGAAACCCTACGATCAGAGAAGTTATATGCAAAGTTCTCTAAGTGCGAATTTTGGATCCCAAGAGTTGAATTCCTAGGACATGTGGTTAGTGAAGACAGAATCCACATTGACCCCTCCAAAATTAAAGCTATTGAGAATTGGTCAGCACCGAAGACGCCTATAGAAATTCGCCAATTTCTAGGCCTTACTGGCTACTACTGCGGGTTCATCCAAAACTTCTCTCGGATTGCGAAGCCTCTCACTATGCTGACACAGAAGGGTGTATCATTTGACTGGGAAGAGAAACAGGAAAAGGCATTTCAGACCCTGAAACAAGCCTTATGCACCGCAAGAATATTATCCCTGCCCGAAGGAGTTGAAGATTTTGTTGTATACTGCAATGCATTAAATCAGGGGCTCGGTTGTGTCTTGATGCAAAGAGGTAAGGTCATCGCTTATGCCTCAAGATAGCTAAAGACACATGAGGTGAACTATACTACTCACGACCTCGAGTTAGGAGCGGTCATCTTCGCACTAAAAATCTGGAGACACTACTTGTATGGGACGAAGAGTGTGGTTTACACTGATCACAAGAGCCTCCAACACATACTAAACCAGAAGGAGCTCAACATGAGACAACGTTGATGGTTTGAGCTACTTAACGATTACGATTGTGAAATTCGATATCACCCAGGAAAAGCCAATGTGGTAGCAGACGCCCTGAGTAGGAAAGAGCATTCTGGTTGAAGAACCAAATCATTAAGAATGACTATCCATTCGCATCTGTCATCACAGATCAAGGAGGCTCAGCTTGAGGCCTTGAAGCCTGAGAATGTGACGGGAGAATCCCTGCACGGAATGGATAAGAGTTTGGAGGTCAAGGGTGAGGGAGCCTACTATCTCATGCATCGAATTTGGACTCCGCGCCATGGAGGTTTCAGGGATCTGGTCATGAAGGAAGCACACAACACTCGATACTCCGTCCACCCAGGTTTAGATAAGATGTATTTGGATCTCAAAAAGCTATACTGGTGGCCTAACATGAAAGCAGAGATCGCTACCTTTGTGAGTAAGTGCCTAACTTGCGTGAAGGTCAAGGTCGAATATCAAAAGCCATCAGGACTCCTCCAACAACCAGAGATACCGGAATGGAAGTTGGAGCGGATTAAAATGGACTTTATAACCAAACTACCCAAGACAACGGGTGGCTTGGATACCATTTGGGTCATCGTAGACAGATTGACCAAGTCTGCACACTTCCTACCCATCAAGGAAACAGACAAGATGGAGAAACTCACAAGAACATACATTAAGGAAATAGTACGGCTGCATGGTGTTCCTAAATCTATTATCTCATATAGAGATAGTAGGTTTACCTCAAGGTTTTGGCAATCACTACAAAAGGGACTAGGGACGAGGCTGGATATGAGTACAGCCTACCATCCGCAGACTGACGGACAAAGTGAGAGGACGATCCAAACTCTAGAAGATATGCTGCGAGCTTGCGTGATCGACTTCGGTAAATCGTGGGATACAAACTTACCTCTTGTGGAGTTTTTCTACAACAATAGTTATCATACGAGCATCAAGGTAGCTCCATTCGAAGCCCTCTACGGCCGAAAGTGTAGATCCCCTCTGTGTTGGGCTGAGGTGGGTGACACTCAGTTAGCTAAAGGACGAGTTCCTGACAGCACTCTCACTGGTCCGGAGATCATTCGAGAAACGACCGAGAAGATTGTACAGATTCGTGAACGATTAAAAGCCGCTAGGGATCGACAGAAAAGCTACGCCGACAAACGATGAAAACCCTTGGAATTCCAGGTGGGAGATCGAGTTCTTTTGAAGGTCTCTCCCTGGAAGGGCAAGATATGCTTCGGAAAGCGTGGAAAGTTGAACCCAAGGTACATATGGCCTTTCGAGATTCTCGCCAGAATCGGCCCCGTAGCTTACAAACTTAACTTACCCCACGAGCTAAGTAACATACATCCTATCTTCCACATCTCAAACTTGAAGAAATGCCTGTCAGACGAGACTCTCGTGATTCCACTCGACGAGATCAAGATCAACGAGAGCCTCAATTTTGTGGAAGAACCCGTAGAAGTCATGGACAGTGAGGTCAAGCAAACGAAACAAAGTTGTATCCCTATTGTGACGGTTCGCTGGAACGCCAAGCGCAGGCCGGAATTCACTTGTGAACGCGAGGATAAAATGAAACTCAAATATCCCCCATCTCTTTACCTAATAGTTCTGTAACTACTCTCTATAGAAATTCTAAATTTCGGGACGAAATTCCCTCTAACGGGGGGATAATGTGACAACCCGAAACTTTCATCCTATGTAATTGGTCCGCGTATTGTCTTTAAATCTTGAATTCATCACCCCTTTGGAAATCTTGTGGTTCCGAATGCGTTTTGGACACAATATAGTCTAGTTATGAGTCTTGGGAGGTGTTGGAAAGTGTGTTGCATCATGAAATCGAATTAAACACACCAAAAGAGGTGTGTGCGGCCACACTTTTGTGTGAACGGCCACACACCCATGTGTGCCGCCGCACACCCAACCACACACCCTCCAGCCTCACACTCAAACATATATATAGCTGGGTACCTTGTTCATTCATTCATTTGGATACTCCTTACTCTCTCTCTCTCTCTACTTTCTCTCTATAAAATTTTGAACCAAGAACCCCTTGAAGACCTCGTATTTGTGATCTAGTACATCTTCAAGCTTATTAGAGGTAAACACTTGAGTCCAAAGCCTTAGAACTCATCATGTTCATCATATTCATGGACCCTTGAAGGTGAACGGCCGCACACCTTCATGAGGGGGCAACACACATTCAACACTCCTTAATGTGAAGATCAAACACTTCATTTGGACTCACAAGAGGAGTGTACGGCCACACACACTTGTGTGCAACCGCACACACACACATGACTGCACATAGGGCCGCACATAAGTGCTGACAGCACACTAGGCCGCAAACCTGGCCGCACACACACATATAGTGTGTATTTTGGCTATACACCCTCTTGTATAGCCTTATAAACCCTCATACAGTTATATATGATTATAACACTTCATTATAAGTGTTTACTAGTCCCTATGATGGTCCCAAAATCATCAATTAGTTGTTCATAACACTAATTATATCCATACATGTGCCAATATATGCTAAATAGGCTTCGCGTGTGTACTCAAGTCACCACTTGACACCTAGCATCAAATCCAACTTTGTCATCAGAACCACTCACTAAAGGTGAGTTCATACCCCTTTAATTAACCTTTCAAATGTTTTTTTATATGTTTTAGGGGGGGGGGGGGGTATACAAGTCAATTATACATGTTGATGGAAATTAATCACATGTGATTCACTATCCGTAGTTCAAATCACATGTGATTTACCACTACGCCTTAGAAAAGGATTTTGCGTTTTCAAAACTATTTTGAATAAACAAACAACTTTTTAAATGTTCCCTTTTGATAAGATTTTTCTTAAATAAATTTTCTTATAAAATGTAACCACACTAATATATTTGTATAAGTAAGGCTTCAAGGACTTAGGACTGATATCTCGCCTTATTTCTTGTTCTTGTTTGATTGTGGGCTTAGGGTAGTTGTTATCCATCCAAATGTCGTTGATTTCTTAGTTATATATTATGTATATTAGTGTTGGATACGAGCATTTTCATTTCATCCGTCGCTTATACCACTAAATTTGGTAAGAACTATACACACTAATTTAACTATAATAGGTATAGTTAAGGCCATTACTACTCACTATCACTACTACTCTACACACTATAATACACACTATTACGAGACGATACATTAGTACGAGAACACACTATGAGCTATACAAAAGACTACTACACTATAATACAAGAAAAGACACTAAACAAAAGATAACACACTAACTCACTACGAGGTACTCTATTCGCTACATACTATCCCCAGAGGTTTTCCGACCGGAAGACGACACTACATGTATAGATCTATATGGGGCAAACACTATAACATCCCGACTGTTAACTTCAGTCCGAGCCGTGCAGGCCCAGGGATGCCACTACTTCACTACACTATGTATGACCGGGAGGGTCATGGGGTTCTCTATTGCTCACATTATCGGTAACATACAAGGAATACACTATATCAACACTAAAATACTAAACTGAAGTACAATTTAACATTTCGACTATTAACTTCAGTCTGAGCTGTGCAGGCCCAGGGATGCCACTACTTCACTACACTATGGATGACCGGGAAGGTCATGGGGTCCTCTATTGCTCACACTATCGGAAACATACAAGTAATACACTATAACCGCACTAAAATACTAAACTAAAGGTTAAGTTACTATCCCAAAGTAACCAAGTATCTAGCACTAAAGGAAGTTGGTACCACTATTATTGACTTCAGGCATAACTTACCATATTGCATTACTTATTGGAGAGTCACTATTATACTTTTACGATAAATGTTTTTCAAAGAAGAAAAATGATATGTTTCTTAAAGGTTTTCACTTACAATGTATTTCTGGAAAATATAGGATTTTCTAGGTTTTACTACTACTTATGACTGTGAACTACAGCTCTTCACACTATCGGTTCTAATGCTTTTTGATACAAAAACCCACACTAAATTCTTATGAACTCACCAGCTTTATGCTGATATTCGTTTTCAAAATAACTTGTATCCTCAGGTCAAAGATAGACAGGTACATGTGCAGCATTTTGGAGAAGGTGGAGCATACAAGAACCATCTCTTATTTTTGTATTACTTTTGGTGTTTGTTGAACATTACGAAACACACTTGTAGCTAAACTCACTATGTAAATGAAATGGTTGTATGTTTCTTGTTTTTACTATTATGCAATCGTGATGATACTGTACATGACGTCCTCCACCCCAAAACGTATTCCGCCGTTATCGGTTTTGGGGTGTGACATGCTCCCACAGTATGTTGCCGACGAGGAGGTGAAGAATATTCGGTAGCATAACATGTTGATGGCAAATATGTGACAACCCGATACTTTCCAAGTCAATAAAAGTCGACCTTCTTAAATAGAATTTTGAATTTTATTTATTCCGTTAAGTTTGTGAGTGTTAGAAAATAAATTAAATTATATAAATAAAGTTCATATGAATTTCCGGAAACCAAAAACACTCGAAAAACCAAGATTTTTCCCTCGACAACAAGAAAACTCGTTGCAGCCAACGATTTTCGGCCGAAAACCTTTAGACGGAGAACTAATATCGGCCGAGAACTCCTTCCCGGCTGAAAACCTAACCGGTATAAAAGTTTTTCCTTGAAAACTAGATCATTTCTCACTCATTTCACCTTAAAACTCTCTCAGTTAGCTCCCAAGGATCATCCAGGAACATTCATATCTTCAAGTGGAAACCTTCAAATCTTCATATTTTCCACCAAGAACACCAAAAATGTCCTTCAAATCTTCAAGTTATCAAAAACAGCCGTAGAACCGAGAACCATTGTTCGGCCGAAAAATTGTGTTCCGTCGAAACTCATCAGGACCAAGAACCTGATTCTCGGTTTAGTCTTGACCGAAAACCCTCCCATACACTTCAAACAGTTCTCGGTAACTATTCCTAGCACAAAACAAGTGTTTTCCAACACTTTAATTAATTTTTTTGATAATTTAAATACAATTATGTCTTTAACTATTATTAGGATACCGTTAATTCCGCGTACATCAACTCGAGGGTCATATTTCCAATCTCGATGTCCAACATGTACACATAAACAAATGTGCGTTCATACCCCTACATTTTCACTTTTTTAATTTTTTCAGTGGGGATACAAGTAAAACACATGGACATTTGGGTCTTTATACAAACAATTTCAAACAGATTAAAAACTTTTCAATTGATACAAACCGAAAAAATCACTACATTTTCTAAATATATTTAGATATTTTTATCCCTTTTGTAACATGTTGAGTATAAGGGTAGTTTTCAACATACAACATTAATTGCAAAGTTTTCAGTACTATACATAACTTACAATAAAACTATAGTCGATATATTTTGGGAACACTATACTACTTTTACAGAATTCTATACAAGAAATGAGAACATACATACAAGCTGTAATAGGTATAGTTTGGGATACATTACACTGTTTTACTATTTCAAGAACATTATACATAAACAAGTATATAAACTACGGTAGATATAGTTTATCGTATACAATACTATTTTCCGAATACAAGAGTACAATACTAAATAATTATTTAAGTATAGTTATTTTACACTACAATGTGATACATACAGTATCAACTACAAGAGAACACTACAACACTACACGTAAACTAGTTAATACAAGGTTGTGAGGCACTACTTCAATTGTATCCACCAGGGTACGAAACTAAAACCTATACAGTATAACTAGAGTCCCCTGGAGGGAGACTGTGGGATTTGTGTATAGATCTATACAGGACTCACAATCCCACACCTGAATTGTTAGCTACCATTAGGCCAGCAGGCCTAGGGTGACAAATGTCAAACCATTCTAATGCCTGAAGAACATCGTAGAGGTCATTAGGTCACATCAAGCATAGTTATACCAAACTCACAATATTATAAACTAACCAATTATTTATGGGATTTCAATTCTTCTAATAGTTATATTTTAACTAATCGAACTACTGTACAATACAACAGGAGGATTCTAAGGGATACAAACAAATGGTTTTATTTTGAAGTAATAAAACTACTATACATTAGTGGTGGTATCGATGGATTTCATACAAAGGTTATTATACAAAACAATACTATATATTACTAGTGGTATCCATGGATTTCATACAAAGGTTTTCATAGACAACAATACTATAACATTACTGCCGGTATCCAGGGATTTCACACAAAGGTTTTCATACAAAACAATACTATACAATATAGCTAGTGGTATGCAGGCATACACATAAAGATATTCATATACAATTACAAAAGACAGTAACAAGCATACATTTTGGTCTTAAGGTCTAAGACTACTTTTCACTACTAATGAAAATATTGGATTTTCTTGAGAAACATACAGACATTTTCAAAGATTCTAAGACAATATTTCATTACAAAAACATTCTTATGAATTCACCAACTTAAATGTTGATACACTTTCAATGCTACTTGTATTCTTAGGGAACCGGTACAGAGGGACACCTACAGGTTTTGAGAACACGGAGCTTTTAGAGTCGTGTATTTTATACTTTTATTATAGATTTTGGTGCCATGCAAACTATGTATCGATCAGATATAAATACTTTATTTATTCAATGTAATGCTTTTGTTTACTTTGATTACTATGATGCAATTATTGTGATACTGTACATTATATCCTCTACCGTCGAACATTTCCGCTGTTTTGGTTTGGGGGTGTGACAGATTGGTATCAGAGCATTTTTTATAGTGAAATAAGTATATCAAACCTTACATGGTATACAATGATGAACACTAAGGGGCCGAAGCGCTCTGAACTAAATGTATACTTTTATAATCTAAGTATTTTATAAGAAGTATACAAGTATACCTACATACCAGAAACAGTTTAACAAGAAGAACAAAAAAAAGTATTTAGATGTTGGATACTATGGTTAAACCTGTGCGGTTATGTAATCATATCTGGGATAAGTATAGTCTGATCAACTATATTTATTAGAAATACGACCAACATGTGTTTGGGAGTGATAGTGGTGTTGCAGCATGTTTAAAACTTACCAAACTCTATACAATGGAAACAATAGAACCGAAAATACAAACTAAAATACTGTAGGCGTATTTTATAGCACTATAATAATATATCCAAACACAATGTACAAATTTCTTTCCAAGTGTTGCTATTAATTTCTTGGCGATTGTTTACTTCCATTAGTAGACTTG
Source organism: Lactuca saligna (assembly GCF_052625555.1). Lineage (NCBI taxonomy): Eukaryota > Viridiplantae > Streptophyta > Magnoliopsida > Asterales > Asteraceae > Lactuca > Lactuca saligna. The sequence continues at coordinate 202,747,952 of NC_136424.1, read as the reverse complement.
CACTCTAAATCGCTTAACAGAGCACTCTAATTGTCAGGATGAGATATATCTTGTTCAATATCACCTGAATCAGAACCACTATAGAGGACTTATCATCGTTTTTCTCTTAAATTATTTTAGAGAAATAGGCCTCCAAAGAATTCCAACTAAACATTAATCTTCCAACAAATCCACCACCGCCAACTCCTCAGTACGATCATGTTGTCTTCTAAGCAGCAGTAACAGCAGCTGTGGCTGCCGGCAAGTCGCGGATCAATGCCAGTGGCACTATCAGGGAGGGAAGTGGTGCCAACCCATCTAACATTGGTGATAGTCATGGGCACCCGAAGGAGTGTTTATAATGGGACTTCACCAATGCGAAACCTCGTTCCTTCGATGGCACTGGAGGAGTCATTGCACTAACCCGTTGGTTTGAGAAAACGAAATCAGTATTCAAGATCTGTGCATGCCCCGATTCTAGCAAACTGAAGTTTGTAGCATGTAATTTCACTGATAGAGCAATAACTTGGTGGAACAACCAATTCAAATCCCTGAATCTACCGTAACTAATGTTGTGAGTTGGGACAATTTGAAGGAGCTCTAGAGTTTGAAGATGAAAGGCTCTGATATTGCCGCTTACATTAAGAGGTTCAATGATCATTCTCTTTTATGTCACTGGATGGTTACCCTAGAGAGCAAGAAAGTGGAGAGATTCATATGGGGATTAACTCCTCCATCGCAAGGAAATGTCCATGCTGCCAACTCACTCATGTTTGACAGTGCCAAACCTTTGGCATAGACATTAATAGACCACGGAGATTGTCAAGATCCCGTGTAAGTCGCTCCCGAACCACCTAAAGAGGGTGGTGGGAAGAAGAAGTTTTGGAACAAACGAAAGGGCTAATCTTTGCAACAGCCCTACGAGAAACAACAAACAGTGGTAGTCAATCTTGCTACGGTTCCTACTGCAGTTCCCACTACTCAAGCACCTACCAGTTAATATGTTGGAACCCTTCCAAGGTGACGCAAATGCAACTTCCACCATCATGGACCTTTCCGCGATATGCAATGCACCAATTGTAAATGAAAGGGGCACACAACCCGTTTTTGCAAAGCAGCAACCCAACCAACCAATCAGACTCTCGGAGCTAGAGTAGGCAAACCCTGCTATGGGTGTGTTGAAATTGGGCACTACAAGAGGAATTTCCTTAAAGCACTGAATGATGGCAACACGTGTAGAGTGTTAACAATGGGCCAAGAGGACGAACTCGTTGATCCCACTGTAGTTACGGGTACGTTCCTCCTCAACAACTCTTACACATGCATTCTCTTTGATAATGGTGCGGAGAGGAGTTTTGTCAGCCATAAATTCAAACACTTACTCAAACACAAATCCTAACAATTAAACGAAACATTCACCATCAAGATGGCTAACGAAAAGAAAGAAAACACTAACGACATATTTGGCATGGACTGGATAAGTTCTCATTGTGTGGATATTCTTTGTTACGGAAAAACCATTTGCCTCAATCTGCTAAATAACGAAGCCCTGGTTATGTATCACGATAAACTCAACACGAACCTTTGTATCATTTCGTGCATCAAAGCCCAAAAATACATGTGAAAGGAGTGTCACGCATTCCTAGCGTATGTAGTCAACGACAAACAAGAAGTTAAGGACCTCGAGAGCATCCTCAAAGTTGAGTTTTTTTCGATGAGATAATTTTTCTATTCGGATGAGATAATTTTTTCTATTGGGAACTCAGACACTCTTTATAGTTCTCAGTTTTCAGGCAAAGAAGTTGGGTTTTCTTTTGACTCCTAAGGACAGAATGATAAGGTTCATTTCTTTGTCAGAATGAGTGATTTCTGCTAAGAGTAGAGTTTGATAATCGTATTGAAAGAGGGATGACTAGTGTGGCAATAGATGTAGTAAGAAATGATTTCGAGGAAGAAATCTAATTTAAGTAGGGAAGTATTGTAAAAACCGTTTCAGGTATGAGTCAATACATTGTATTTTTAGGTTTTCATTCTTGGATGGACATGTCACAGTAGAGCCTCACCACGGTGTGGTGTTATTTTCATGATCGTGGAATTTAATGACTTGCCATGGCGTAGCCATAAGTACCATGGCATGGCATCTAATTTTTGTGAAAACCCTAATCCTTGGGATTTAGGCGCTATTTACAGAACATTATGGCTATGGTTTCGTGATCATTAGGCCTTCATCACTCTCTTAAGATCAAATACCCTAGCCCTAGTGTCCATTGTATTTGTGAACTCATTTTGGTAATTTTTTTACCGTTGAAGGAGAAAGATGCATTGCATATGGAGAACCACCTTACAAGCATCATCTTCATCTTTTAACATATCTTCTAGACCTTGGTGGGTGTCCAAGACTCAATCTTTTCCTTCCTAAGTGTTAGATCTTTAGAATTTTTCTCTTATTCTTCAATTCGTGATGGGTTTGGGTGGCGAGATGTCATAAAGTTTGCAACTTCATGAATCTTCAAGCCATTTGGTGTATTTGGTGTTTTGGATATAAAGTAGGAATGAGTTTTGGTGTCATACTTATAATCTTGGTCATAAAACCCTTATTTGACCTAACAGAAGTTCAAGACTTTCATTGAATTCACTTATACCTGAAATGGTTTTGGAAATTAACAGACAAGAGTCCATCAAGATTAAGTGCTTGTTGATTAAGCAATGTTGTGTTTTTTGCCTTTTTTGGACCTAGAAGTTGAGATCATTATCTATTTGAGAGTCTTAAAGATTAAAGTTGGAAACTTTATCCATTTTGACCATAGAATGGACCTTATGTGACCTTTATATCTCTTAGAATTGATGATGTCACACCCCAAAACCGAGAACGGCAGAAACGTTCTGGGGCGGAGGACATCATGTATAATATCAACAACAATGTAAAGTAGTAAACAAGCAACAACATCATCCATTGCATTAATAAAATAATTATTATACAATTGTATTGTGTCAAATTTTGATAAACACTAAAGCATAAATCAAAATGAAAGATAAGTCTTGAACAAGCTCCATCTTCCTTTCTCCTTGCATCGGTACCTATCTATGATGACCTGAGGATACAAGTAATTTTGAAAGCGAGTATCAGCTTTGAAGCTAGTGAGATCATAAGTATTTAGTGTCTTAATTTGTATGTAAGAATTTGTAAGTCTATGTATTGTAAGAATTTGAAAAAGTTTGAATCTCTCAGAAAAACCGATATTTTCTATTAATGTAGCCTTCTACCAAGGCTTAACTGTTTTGTATGCTCGTTTGATGTAAAAGTGTGTAATTTCCCAAGTGTAACTATCTTTTAACAAAATATAGTTTGTACATTAAAGTTTAAGTGAGGTTATCGCTAAAAATGTAATGGGTAAATCATTGTAGTACTTTAGTTTTGTATTATAGGAACTACTGATGTACTAACTACTGTGAACCGGGTTTTTATTAAGGTATCATGTGATAAATTGTACCATACTATCGACTGGTAATAACGACAACGTATAGTCAAAAAATAAGGTATGACGTGTGGCACCCGCAGACCTGTCGGTCCCGCTGTAGCTAGCAGTGAGGTGTAGGATAGTCAATCCAGTATAGATCTATACGCAAACTCACGCTCTCCCTCCAAGAGACTCTGGCTACAACTCGGGTCATGACAATTAAGACATGCTCCCATACAGTGGATCACAATTGTTAATGTATTAATGTAAGGGTAATGTTTCTCGTTCTAGTATAGTTGTATATGTTCTCTTCCTAGTATAGTTGTATATGTTCTTGTACTAGTATAGTTGTATATGTTCTCGTCCTAGTATAGTTGTATATGTAATGTTCTAGAAAGTATTGACTCATGACAGAACTGACTCATTGTATGATATCGCGTTCTAGTAACGGTTCTAGTATCTTCCTAAACTACCCATATGGTAGTTTACTAGCAGTCTAACTGGTACGTATGGTCATGGATGTATACCCTTACTAACTAAGGGCATGGGATGAACTGGAAAGCCCTTTTATGACTATATATGTACACATGATATATAACTAATATTTAAACGACTTTCGGACGAATACCCAATATCCCACCAGACCACATCTCAAGGCGCGAAAAGGAAATAGGGTGGATAGCCTTCCTAAGTCTTTTAAACATTTCATATACAACTATACATATAGAGGCATGCAATTTATAATATAAAAGCATAAATAAATTTTGTAAGACATTTGAAACATAAATATTATTTTAAGAAAAGATCGACTTGATGTCAATCTATAAAACAATTTGAAGGCATAAGTATGATAAAACAGTTTTGAGTATAAGGAAACATTTGATTGAAACACAGTTGTAAATAAGTTTGAAAGGTAAGGTACCGAGTAAGATGTACAGTGTATTAAGTAGTTTAAAACATATAAAATGTTTATAAAAATCATTTAAAGGAAACTGTTTGGTAAAACGGCTAATGAGTAGCCAAATCTTTTGAATGTTGTATATTAATCACATGTGATTGACGTAATAACTAGCGTAATTCTACTTATTAATCGCATGTGATTGATATAATATTAGGATGATTCTACTTGTATTCCCCCCCCCCCCCCATTAAATATTTAAAAGTAGTTTAAAACATTAGTTAAGGGGTATGAACTCACATGATTGAAGTGGTTGATTTGAAATAGTCTAGAAAAGAATCGAGCAGGACTTTGACAGGAAGAGTTGAAAGTGGGGGAAAATCTCGGGAATCTCGGGAATCTCGGAAATCTCGGGAATCTTGGGAACACAAAACCTTCCTTCGGGACTTGAAGGTGAAAACCGGGGCTTCGGGAGGGCTTTGGGAGCTTAACCGCAGAGTTTCAGCATGAGAGATGGAAGAATGGAGCACCTAAACCCGACACCCCAAGACTTCTATTTATAGGGGCATTTGTGGTGTGCCACGTCATGGCTAAGGTTGGCCACGTCGTGGGGAGCAAGCCTTATCCCTTTCCGTTGATTAGACGCCCTCAGTCACTTGCCGGGTCGCGGCCAAGCTGTGCCATGTCGTGGGGGCCTGACAACCTCGGATTTTGGACCCCGAACTTGTAAAATCCGTAACTTTCGCATATGAGCTCTGTTTTCGATGTTCTTTATATGCACGCGTAGCTGAAAATGTTATCTACAACTCTCGTTTAGACTATATTGGCAAATTTTGAATTTATTTTTAGTTATTTATTTTTAACGGGCCGGGACACAAAAAGTCCGTTAAAAATCCATAACTTCTTCATCCGGTGTTCGTTTTCGTTAGACTTTTCGCCGTTGCGCTACTAATGTTGAGACCTTAGATTCTCATTTAGGTTGTTTTGGTCAAAAGTATCTCGAGCTCTATTTCGAGTTTTTAGCTGTCTACTGCTATACCCGAATCTTGGAAAAATCATAACTTTCTCATACGAAGTCAGATTTGGACGTTCTTTTTATGTACGCTCACGGTTTGAGGTTATCTATAACTTTCATTTAGATACTTAAGGCTAAAAACTGTTGTATTGAAACTTTGCGTTTTTTGTTTAATCGGTGTTGCCGGTTTTGCCGAGAATCTTCGGTTGGTCATAACTTCTTCGTTATAACTCGGATTTTAGGGTTCTTTATATGTACGAAAACCTTGATATGATTCCTACTACTTTATTTAACCCAAATAAGATTTTAGGAAAGTTATATTTTGACCTAAATTTGATTGGTTTTACATTACATTTTCTCAAAATATCGGGTTGTCACATTATCCCCCCGTTAGAAGGAATTTCGTCTCGAAATTAGAATTTAAGCAAGGAAGTATGCACGAATGATCGAGTCGTGAGGAGGAAACTTCCTAATCGATTGGTTCTAGTGCACCTAAGTGATAACGGGTTTTCGGTTGGCATTCCAACGAACCTTCACTAACTGGCGATGACCTCTCGGTCGAGGGTCACTACGATTTTAATACGAAGGCGAGGATCTCGACGAGTGGACTTGCAAGAGTCCTAACGGAAAGGTATGGTTTCACGATCGAGATGCGAAGAGTAGAAAGTATGTTACTGTGTTCGCGGAGTAGGTCTACTTTGTGTGAGGCACAGGACCGATTCTGATAAGAATCTCGGAGGTCCTCTCTACCTTGGATTTAGCTTTCCACGCTTTACGAAGCGTATTAAGCCATTCCCACTTGGAATCTCAAAGGTTCCTTTTCTTGCGTAACCTCCCAGTCAAAGGCCATCCCTTGTTGGGTCAAATTCGTACGAGTTTCTGTAGCTTGCGAGGAGTTCTCAATGAACTAAGGTGGTAGGTCGGTAAGACCTAGAATCTGGCGAAAGACTGTCAGCGTCTCTGATGTCGATAAATGCTCAACGGTTTTGACAAATTGCAAGAGTGCTCATAATTTCTCACATTACTAACAGTGTGTCTTTGGAAATTTGACTCTTCAATTTAAAAACTCGTGCTTTGAGAACATCGCTAAAAGTTCCTCTGAAGGAAATGTTTTCTCATGGGTTCCTTCTTACTACAAGGGTAGATAAGTAAGTCATTACATGGAGAAATGACGAACTGATACAGGTAAGAAAGACGTACCCTACTCGTTTAGCTCATAAAAGCTATGGGCGTATTGGTCCTATCCGAAGGGTATCACTACGGACTCGATGTGTTCGCATCGAGTTCAGGAGATAATCTTCCGGACATCTTTCCCTAACACTCGAACTGGTGATATTCGGATCCTGGATCCATTCCTGGAAGTAGTTTCTTTCTTTGCATTTGCTCAACCATTTTGTCTACGCGCGGCAGAGATAACGATTTCTAATGAAAAATCTCGATGGAGTCTTCGATAACCGAGGTACATGCAATGCGATCCATCAATCTCTGGAAGAAAATGACCAAGGTTCTCTAGGGTGAGAAACCTAGTCTTCTAATTCTATTTATGTGTAGTTCGCTAAGTTGTCCAAACTGTTCTTGTATCTCCGTGGGTGGTTAAACTATAAGGTGATCTGTTTACGGGAGTAGTATTAGGTTCTATGCTTGTTCTCATGATGATGTGATTACTCGTACTTAGGCAGTTCTCCATCCTAAAGTTCATATTAGAATTCATACCTAGTTTCACAATCACTCTTTCGTGTATACAAGTCATATATAATTAAGGTTGAAAAGGTAGTCGAATAAGTGGTTCTTCTTTAAGTTCACATCCCATCGGGGAAAAAGAATTTAAAGTGGAATCATCAATTCTAAACCTGTAGAACCTTGATTATATATCACTCTTATGCATACATTCTTCAGTGATAGATCAATCGCATGAATCCCTAGATTAAACTTGACGTACTGCATGAGTGGTACTTCGGGCATTTCTTCGGAAAGAAAATAACTAATAGGTACTCCTGGAATGAGTACTTCGGCATTCTGATGTGACGGTTTCGCTGGAAAAGTGATCTAGAAGAAAGAGATGTAAGTATGAAGCTGTTTTCGTGAGGATCAAACTGAATCAATTCGTATGATAATGTCGAAATCATACTGAAACTTAAAGACATTGGATTTGAACATAAGACATTTACAGACAAAACACAACCGTGCAACCATGAACAGAGTTACAGTACTTTAGATTTACCATAAGACTATTTCTGCGAATAAGATATACTACAAAAGACAAGTGTACGCAGCACGAGAATTTCAATACAGACAAGATCTCACAAAAGGTAAGACTCTAGTTGCACTAGCTTTAGATAGTTTATAAGTCTGTTACAACGAGACGCCTAAATTACATTTAACGTGGTTCCGGAGCAGGCTCTCCTGCGGCTGTGATCCTGAGAATCTTCCCGTCTGCGTCAGAGTTTTGTGTTATCGGGCAATCCTTCTGGAGGTTTCCAATTTCACCGCATTGGTAACATATGTGGACAGCACCCACATTGGTGGTGGAAGTGAAACGTCGAGTAGGAGTTATGGGGATGTGGGTTCTTTCCTTTTTCGGTCAATCTCTCTTATAGTGCCCAAACTCTCCACAATGATAGCAAGTCTGGTTCCCATCGGCGTTGGGCGAATTGTTGATCGGTTTTGATAGGTTCTTGCAGTAACGTTTAGTGTGCCCCTTTTTGTTGCAATTTTTGCATTGCAAGGCTCGGCAGATTCCCTCGTGGTGGTAATTGCACCGGTCGCACTTCGGGAGTGTTCCTTTGTATGGTCTGCTCGGTACTGGGATGGCAGAGGTTTTCGCTTGCTATTGTTGCATGGAAAGTTTTCGGGGTTTCTCGCGTTCTTTCTGAGTTTGACGCTTCCATTTCTTGTTCTTTGGTTTTTGGCTTTGCGGGCCTGAGGCCGTTACCGTTTGGTGACTTCCTGGATGGATACCACGATTGGAAACTTCATTCCCATCAGTAGCATTGACTGTGCTGTTAGCGCTACGGTGCGCAAGAACCCTGGTTACGGCAGCCACTGCGGCAGCTGTAACAGCCATTTGAAAGGTAGCGGAATCCATAGGAAAAGTAGAGGTCTCGTTGCTTGGCTGGTTGTTTCCGGATGACGACATGATTCTGTTAACACGAAAGAATAAAGATTTTGTGAGCGATTCTGGTTGACCCTTGATGTACTTAGATTGTTCTTGAAAAGAGTAAGAGTATGATCTCGAAAGTTTGACCTACATCCCTATGATGCAGTCCTAGTAAAGAATGAAAGTATGTTCGCGAAGGTTTGACCTACATCTCTATGATGTAGTCCTAGTACGGAATGGGAGTATGTTCGTAGAATGGTCGCAAGACGTTTGTCGTTCGAGCTGAGGTATCATGGGTTGGTGAATAACAAGATCCAACCACGGAAAGAGACTTGGAAGTGTCTCCGGAGATAAATCGCTATAGTCTAATGACTTGACTAAAGCATGTTTCATATAGACTCCAATGAAAGTATGATAAGAGTACTTGAATGAAGAATGACACAGAAGTTAGTCGGCTGTCAATATCTTTGATATTCACGATGTAAAGATTCTGGAAAATGACCTTGTAAAGGTCTTACATCATATCCGGAGAAGATAGTTCCTGACAGCATAAAGACCTAGCTAAAGTACTTACGGAACAAGAAAATTTCCTAGAAAATGCCACATCAGGTATAGACAGAAAATTACGATTCTTCTTTATAAGGAAATAAAGTAAAGCGTCTACTACTGGCGACGGTCATCACTCTTGTGAACTCTTAGTTCAGCCAATTGACGTTCCATGTCAAGTAGGTGTCTTTCGTACACCATTTGGTGTATTCGGAGCACTATGACTTCAGCTCGTGATTCAGCCAGTGCTTGCAGCAGGGTTTCATGGTTTCTCTCTGACCTCTCGTGAGCATCTTCTAGACGAACGGTGCAAAGGGTATGCATTCTAGCATAGGTGACTACTTATGTAATCTGATTAAGGGCTGTCCTGCCTTGAATCTCCTTTCTGGCCATTCTGCGGACCAAGATTGGCAAGACTCTATCTGCTGAGCCCCCATTGCTCAAGTCGGAAAAGCTTCGGTCACCATCAAATATCATAGATTGATCTTGTCCTTGGCTCCATTTTTCCAAGCATTCCACTCACTAAGGGTCAGGCCATGAAAAAGCCGGACGAGGGTTAGGAATTGGAAAGGGAGCTACTCGGGGTTGGTATTCAACCTCTGCTTCGGAGTTAGCATCATACGAAAAGTCTTCATCATGGTGATCATTCAAGAGGAAAAGGATGATCATTCTCTGGTTATTCTCCAAACCAACCAGCTATGACTTCATTTGGAAGGTACTGGTTGTCGAGGGGATGGAGTCCAGTTATGTTTTCTATGCGAGAATTTAAGGGTAAGAGAATAATTATTAGACGAGCTATCTAGATAATTATTTAGAAAACCTTCATTAGTTACATTGCTATTTGTGAAGTGCATACCAGCTATGTGTAATCTAAACAGGATAGACCTTCGAATAAGTGACCTTAATTTCCAAATTCCAACAGAATAGGGGTAAGGCAAACTTATCACAGATTCTAAGTCTATAACATCCTAATTACATATAGCCTTAGTGTATCGACTTAGCAACTATCAACTTAGAAATGAAGATCCCGTTTTAGTTCTCAAGTATAAAGTACTTCTAGTAACACCAAATACTCCTATAGTATTTTAAAATATAATGTTATGTTCTATTGTTCTCATTGTGGTAGGGTTGGTAAGATTTTAGCATTGTTGCAACCACACACTTAAGCTTAGGCACATGCTAGTCAACCCTCGGATAATATAGGTTATCAGGCTATATCTTCCCAGTTTTGACCATATGTCTCTAAGCCCACTTGTGTTGTCCAACAATCGTAATTCTTTTGTACTGTCCTAGTGACACTGATTTTAGTATGAATGCAGCACATATACTTACTTAAATATTTTACTATTTAAAGTATAAACTCTTGGTCAGAGTATTTTTAATCCCTTATGTATTTATAGTTAGTATATCTTTTATGGGTTGATATACTTAATTCACTATAAACAATGCTCTGATACCAATCTGTCACACACCAAAACTGAGAACGCCGGAAACGTTCTGGGGAAGAGGACGTCATGTATAATATCAACAACAATGTAAAGTAGTAAACAAGCAACAACATCATCCATTGCATTAATAAAATAATTATTATACAATTGTATTCTGTCAAATTTGGATAAACACTAAAGCATAAATCAAAATGAAAGATAAGTCTTGAACAAGCTCCATCTTCCTTTCTCCTTGCATCGGTACCTGTCTATAATGACCTGAGGATACAAGTAATTTTGAAAGCGAGTATCAGCTTTGAAGCTGGTGAGATCATAAGTATTTAGTGTCTTAATTTGTATGTAAGAATTTGTAAGTCTATGTATTGTAAGAATTTGAAAAAGTTTGAATCTCTCAGAAAAACCTATATTTTCTATTAAAGTAGCCTTCTACCAAGGCTTAACTGTTTTGTATGCTCGTTTGATGTAAAAGTGTGTAATTTCCCAAGTGTAACTATCTTTTAACAAAATATAGTTTGTACATTAAAGTTTAAGTGAGTTTATCGCTGAAAATGTAATGGGTAAATCATTGTAGTACTTTAGTTTTGTATTATAGGAACTACTGCTGTACTAACTACCGTGAACCGGGTTTTTATTAAGGTATCATGTGACAAATTGTACCATACTATTGACTGGTAATAACGACAACGTATAGTCGAAAAATAAGGTATGACGTTTGGCACCCGCAGACCTGTCGGTCCCGCTGTAGCTAGCAGCGAGGTGTAGGATAGTTAATCCAGTATAGATCTATACGCAAACTCACGCTCTCCCTCCAAGAGACTCTGGCTACAACTCGGGTCATGACAATTAAGACATGCTCCCATACAATGGATCACAATTGTTAACGTATTAATGTAAGGGTAATGTTTCTCGTTCTAGTATAGTTGTATATGTTCTCTTCCTAGTATAGTTGTATATGTTCTCGTACTAGTATATTTGTATATGTTCTCGTCCTAGTATAGTTGTATATGTAATGTTCTAGAAAGCATTGACTCATGAATGAACTGACTCATTGTATGATATCGCGTTCTAGTAACGGTTCTAGTATCTTCCTAAACTACCCATATGGTAGTTTACTAGCAGTCTAACTGGTACGTATGGTCATGGATGTATACCCTTACTAACTAAGGGCATGGGATGAACTGAAAAGCCCTTTTATGACTATATATGTACACATGATATATAACTAATATTTAAACGACTTTCGGACGAATACCCAATATCCCACCAGACCACATCTCAAGGCGCGAAAAGGAAATAGGGTGGATAGCCTTCCTAAGTCTTTTAAACATTTCTTATATAACTATACATATAGAGGCATGCAATTTATAATATAAAAGCATAAATAAATTTTGTAAGACATTTTAAACATAAATATTATTTTTAGAAAAGATCGAATTCATGTCGATCTATCCAACAATTTGAAGGCATAAGTATGATAAAACAGTTTTGAGTATAAGGAAACATTTGATTGAAACACAGTTGTAAATAAGTTTGAAAGGTAAGGTACCGAGTAAGATGGATAGTGTATTAAGTAGTTTAAAACATATAAAATGTTTATAAAAATCATTTGAAGGAAATTGTTTGGTAAAACGGCTAATGAGTAGCCAAATCTTTTGAATGTTGTATATTAATCACATGTGATTGATGTAATAACTAGCGTAATTCTACTTATTAATCGCATGTGATTGATATAATACTAGCATGATTCTACTTGTATTCCCCCCCCCCCCCCATTAAATATTTAAAAGTAGTTTAAAACATTAGTTAAGGGGTATGAACTCACATGATTGAAGTGGTTGATTTGAAATAGTCTAGAGAAGAATCAAGTAGAACTTTGATAGGAAGAGTTGAAAGCGGGGGAAAATCTCGGGAATCTCGGGAATCTCGGGAACACAAAACCTTCCTTCGGTACTTGAAGGTGAAAACCGGTGCTTCGGGAGCTTAACCGCAGAGTTTCAGCATGAGAGATGGAAGAATGGAGCACCTAAACCCGGCACCCCAAGAGTTCTATTTATAGGGGCATTTCTGGTGTGCCACATCATGGATAAGGTTGGCCACGTCGTGGGGAGCAAGCCTTATCCCCTTCCATTGATTGGACGCCCTCATTCACTTGCTGGGTCGCGGCCAAGCTGTGCCATGTCGTGGGGGCCTGACAGCCTCGGATTTTGGACCCCGAATTTGTAAATTCCGTAACTTTCACATACGAGCTCCATTTTCGACGTTCTTTATATGCACGCGTACATGAAAATGTTATCTACAACTCTTGTTTAGACTTTATCGGCAAAATTTGACTTTATTTTTAATTATTTATTTTTAACGGGCCGGGACACGAAAAGTCCGTTAAAAATCCATAACTTCTTCATTCGGTGTCCGTTTTCGTCAGACTTTTCGCCGTTGTGCTACTAATGTTGAGACCTTAGATTCTCATTTAGGTTGTTTTGGTCAAAAGTATCTCGAGCTCTATTTCGAGTTTTTAGCTGTCTACTGCTATACCCGAATCTTGGAAAAATCATGACTTTCTCATACAAAGTCAGATTTGGACGTTCTTTTTATGTACGCTCACGATTTGAGGTTATCTATAACTTTCATTTAGATACTTAAGGCTAAAAACTATTGTATTGAAACTTCGCGTTTTTCGTTTAATCGGTGTTGCCGGTTTTGCCGAGAATCTTCGATTGGTCATAACTTCTTCGTTATAACTCGGATTTTAGGGTTCTTTGGCCAATAAGGTGTGGCGATTGGGAAATGTTAGTCTGTATTGTTTTATTTGGTCAACGACGTAGTCATGGAATGCCACGACATGGCAATTAACTAAAGTCAACGGTAACCATTAAGTTTTTTTACTTGAGTTGACTTTTGGTCAAACTCCTAGTCATGGAAGAAGAGATAAGGGCTTACCTTGTGTAACTATATAGGTGGTGCATATCATTAGTATTTTGGGCTGTGATGTAATGACCCAAAATTTAAGACTAAAAATTTCTTTTATAAAACATTACTTCAACATAATTATAAATCCATATCATAACCAAAGTATTAATTTCCAAAACACATGTTTATTATCAGAGTAAAACACTCCCAGGATGTCTAATCTATGGTGTGTTCCATGCGATCAGCCCGAGCTCTTTCCTCCGCTACCAAAAGTACCTGAAACCAAAACTGAAAACCGTAAGCATGAAGCTTAGTGAGTTCCCCAACCTACCACATACCATGCATAACCACATACTGCACATACTGGGCAAATGCCCGCTATTCTGGGCCTCACCCCCTGCTTTAGGCCTCGCCCGATACAACGACCCCGCCGCTCCAGGCCCCGCCTGGCTTCGAGCCCTGCTCGGATATAGATCTGTTTAACTTAGGCCTCGCCTATCACTGGGCCCGGCCCGCTAACATATAATAGCACATAAGCATATAACAACACATAAGCTAACATATACTCACAAATCCAGTCCTGAGGCCTCGCCTATCTTGGGCCTCGCCCTTATCCTGCTACTGATGAGTCATGGAACCTCGTCCACGCCCTTACTATAGTGAGATACGAGCCCAACCCACACTCAGTCTTTCCCTAAGTTGGGCCTCACCCCTCTTCTGCTGCTAATAAGATGTGGAACACCATCCACACTCTGCTATTGGTGAGATACGGGACCTCGCCCATACTCAGCTCCCTACCAGGCACATACATGTATCACATAGACAACAATTATAAACTAACATATAAATCATTCCTTGGGCACTCGCTCGCTATCATTGGACCTCGTCCTGAATATCATACTAGCATACTGTGCCTAGCGCTAACCCCCAGGTCTTCCTACTTGTATCTACATGGGTCGACATTTTGGCCTTAGACCCATTCAAACAAAGGGAAACTCACGTTGCAATCTGCTAAATGAAAAGATAAGATCACGCTGATCCAACCTCCGACACGAACTCCACCCATGATAATACCAGAAGATTGAACCCAATAAATACCAAAATGCCCTTGTAAGGCAATTGGTCAACTCTTGGTCAAAGTCAAAGTCCTCAGACAAAGTCAAACTTCTTAACAGACCATACTCGCTGAGTTAGCCCGCTGACTCGCCGAGTCCCTCAACTCTGGAAAATCCCATCTCAACTCACTCAGTCGTCCCTTGAGTCACCAATTCTCAGCTTAACCAGAAAAAGCTAGGAACTCAAGACCAGACTCGCCGAGTCCAAGAACAGACTCGCCGAGTCCAAGGCTATCTTCAACGAACTCGCCGAGTTGTTCTTCCAACTCGTTAAGTTCCTGCCCAACTTCATCCAACTCGCGGAGTCCACCCATGTAACTCGCTGAGTTGCACCAGTTCTTAATCCATAAAGTGGTGTTTCGAGCCATGCAGGGGCTCCAATTCATAGATCCATACTCCCAAAGCTCAATCCTCACATAATGTTGCGAACTTTACGTATAACTAAAGAGATCAAGGCTCAAAACACTCTAGGGCTAGGTTTAGGAACAAAAGGGCTTCACTAACTACTCATCTTCTGATGCTTTATGATGTATTGGACCATCCCAACACTAGATCTGAAGTGGCAACGACATATCTAGGCCCTAAACTCGAATTGGGTCTCAAACAACCATAAAACCCCCAAATCTCATAACAAAAGTAGATCTAGCTGCAAAGGAGGGAAAATAGAAGCTTATTACCTCCAAGATGAACACAAATTGAAGTAGATCCGGGATCTTTACCTCCCCTTTGAAGCAACCTTCTTGATCTTCAAGTTCCTTTCCAAAGTTTCCTTCCTCCAAAGCTATTTCTCTCAAATGATTGAAGCTCACACGAAATCTAGGGTTTACAGGTTCTCTAGGATGATAAGGAGGTTGAGGGAGGGACTTAACACCCATTATATAGGATACAACTCTCGGGATTAGGGTTTTCCTCGTTCAGACTAGACTCGCCGAGTCCCCTTAGCTGACTCGTCGAGTCGGTTACTAACTCCTGAACCTGGATCACGCTTGGACTTGCTGAGTTTCGCACTGGACTCGGCGAGTTGACCCTTTGACTTAGGGTTTTCTTTCCTTCTTGGCCTAACTGATTTTGGGGTGTTACAACTCTCCCCCACTTAAACTAAACTTCGTCCTCGAAGTTTCCTATGGCCAACCACCTACGATATGCTTCCAATACCATACTATTAATCCAACTCCCGTTGCCTACCTTCACTGGCCTTTTGCCCGGTCCTCCTGAAGACCATTAACCCTTGTGGATAATAATAATATCGGGTCAACCCTAACCCTGAACATTCTGGAAACACAACTTACTCAACAGACAATCCTTTTGGTACTCTCTGAGTACTACAACTGAACCCATAGGGGTTCATCCCCTCTTTCCTTGTGCGTTTTCTTGCCTTCCCAAGGCGCTGCTCCATAACCAACTATTTCCTTTGTCACTATGAAGGTCCTATCCTTCACCAAATCCATTCCTCCCACTAGCTCGAGTACATGTCATTATCACCAATATCCACTGGGAATTTCCTTCTACTATACTTTGGTGTCGAGCACCCCACGATTCACTAACTGAATTCCACCTTAGACTGCTTACCAGCACTGCTACTGACTGAAAATTTCTGCTATACCTTATCTGCCATCCGGATGAACTAAGACCACATTGGTCCCTACCAATCTTTCAATATCTGGATTACTAGCTCCCACCGGTCGCTAGTCCCAACACAACTCCTAGTTGCTCCCAGCGACTTTCGTAGGCACTACATTCCTAGGATCCTCGATCCCCTATCCAACACTATGGTCCCTACTAGGTCTCACCTATCTAACCACTCTCGCACGGGCCTCGCCCATAGGTCTCACCCAACCATACTACTGAGCAGCCCTGTGCTCAGGTCTCACCTATACTGCTACTCTCATACGAGCCTCGCCCATGGGTCTCACCCAACTGCGTCCTAGAGCGGCCTCTCCCAAGGTCTCATCTTTCTTGGGCGATACAGGCAACTCCCTACGATTCTCATCAACTACCCATTTCTGATCCCTTTCTGATCACTAGGAGATAAGGGCATCGCCCCAACTCCGCTAACTAAGCTACTATGGAATGCTACGGCATAGCCGCAGTCCTACATCACCTTCCACCACTAACCACTGCTGGAGGAAGTTGCGGCTCTCCCGCCGCTCTACCATGATTTAACCGGTATTCCCAACCACATACTAACTATCGAACGTTGTACTACTTCTTTTCCTTCTCAGATATCGCGTACTCATTCTCGACCTGCGTGCTTTTACCCTTGAACACTCGGAAGATCCTCCCCCACTTCGATCCTGCTTACAACTTGTTGTTCAATGCTCGAAAAGAAATCCCAATCCTTGCTACAATTCCATAATCAATCTCTTGAGGAACCCAAGCTTACCATAGCTACGGATCTAACCAGTCCATTCCTAAAACTATACAGCTCCGAACTAGCGAGACATACCAAGTTCCTCCCAGTCATGCTACAGTTACTGCATCCTAAGTAACCTTCTCCAATAGGGCACAACCCCTAAGCACTATTCAAATATCCAAGGTATGCAGATGGAATATACCTCGATCACAACAAGGCACACAAAATAAAATACTCATACTGATAATGATGCAGAACCATAACAATATAATCATGCACAAATAAAAGGACTGAAAACGGAAGTCACATACCTGCAACGTCCGGTGCTACTTGCGTCTCTAGGGTAGTCATCTGAAAAGTCTTGCCTCCTAAGGCAGGCGCCTCCGCGCGGCCCTGACGGTTGTCTGTGATCCTCAAAGTTACAGGGGCAGGTGCCCTCACCCGTCCTGCCGAAAAGAAACTGGGCCACTAGGCCTTCTTGTAGCCCCGCTGGTTGCAGTGAAAACATAACAAATCGGATCCCTGTGTTGTGGTAGCAGTACAATCCCTGCTAAAATGACCAGTTCGACCACACATGAAACAGCCAGACTCACCACCACTACCACTCCTGCACGCGCCTTCGTGAGCCCTACCACACTTCCCGCACCGGCTGCGGTCCTGATAATCCCTCGATATCGAATCCGATCCCTTGGGCCTTTTTCCCAAACCCGAAACTATCTGAATCTCATCCAACTTCCTCTTTCGGATTTGCTCCAAATCAATCTCCCTTTCTCTAGCTCTCATAATCATATCCTCCAACTATTTGCAGTTGGACCTGCTCACAAACTGCCAGATGTCATCCCTCAACATCTCATGGTATTGGACCTTCTTCATCTCCTCATCTGCGACATACTACGGAACAAGAAGGGCCCTTTCCCTGAACTTGGCGGTGATCTCCGCCACATTCTCTGTGGTCTACGTCAAATCCTGAAACTCCCGTGCCAACTGATGTACCTCAATAATTGGCGAAAACTCCGCCCTGAACCTGGCTGAAAAATCACCCCATGTCATTGCATCCAACGCGGCATCATCACCCAAAGCATGACCAATCTCTTCCCACCAATCCCTCGCCCTGTCCTTCAGAAGACAGGAAGCGAGTCTGACATTGTCCCCCTCAGGACACCGGCTCGTACGGAATGCGTTGGCAACATCAGCCAACCATCTGCTGCTAGCGATGGGGTCCCTATCCCCATGATAATCTGGTGCCCCGCAAGCCCTGAACTCTCGAAATGTCAAAGAACGCGCTCCTATCAAAGCCATCATCTCGATACGGAAGGCTCCTAGCCTCTCATCGAAAATCTCCAATATACCGTCCTTGACTGTGCCAAAGATCACAGGATTCTGGTCTAGTATGCTGCGCGTAACCTCAGCTGATTTCAACTCCCTAATTCACTCCTCGAACTGCTCGTCTCCTGAGCCCGAGCATGATCCCTCTCTGGCGCCTAATCCGCACACTGGTCTCTCTCGCAGTGGCACCATGCTGAAAATATAGCACAACCACTATCAGAATACTTATCATTGCTGTGAGACCAAACACACGCACTACCAGGTTCCCGGTCTTGTCTCGGCCTTTCCCGAATCGAGTACGGATCCTATGCTTTCAGTAGTACGGGCCCATACTACCTTCTACATCTATCCGTACTTTCCTCAAGAACTGCTTCGACTCCACCAGGTCCCTTTTCTACTAGTACTACTCCCAACACTACCTCATCCTAGGCTTGCCCTAGGGAAACCTCTGACTCAAACGAAACCAGTCCTCAGCTGCTGAAGGACTCCTTGTGATGCCAATTAGCCATTACCTGGATACCATCACATGTGAGGAGGCTCAGATAATCCTTCGAGTAAAAGACTCGTCCCTACAACGGTTGGACTCAAACAAGAGCTGCGCAATAGGGCAAAATCCAGCACTCTGAGATTATTCAACCCTGATCAGATGTGACACGACGTATCCACCTAATGACTAACTCCCATCACTCGGAATCCCACAATGCACAAAGCAAGCAACATTCAGACAAGGGGAAAAATCTAACAATAACATATTCAAGCAATCATAATATCATACCTAGAATCTGTACTAGCATGCAACACAAACTCATAATCTGAGGCATAACCTAAACAGGCTATCGTACTACTATGTAATCAGCACTATCATGCAGCTCAAAGCACATATAACAGGCACATAAGGCCTCCTCCCTAGATCCTTATTCCTAATCTATCATGCTTTTCTGTTAACCGATATTTATAACATAAACTTGTATGGGTAGTTTGGGGTACTTACTTGAGCTCGGCTGATTGCATGCACCACACCCTTTTCTCTTATCAAAATTCTTATCTTTCTGAATTCTTTTTGCTTTTCTAAAACTGTTTTTCTTTCTCAAAACTTTCTTTTTACGATCTGTCTTTTCATCTTGAAAACCTTTATACCAATTCCTCAGTTTGAGTTCGGACACACCCGAGAGCATGTCCGAATCCCTCAAACCAAGGCTCTGATACCAACTAGTAACAACCCAAAATTTAAGACTAAAAATTTCTTTTATAAAACATTACTTAAACATAATTATCAATACATATCATAACCAGAGTATTAATTTCCAAAACACATGTTCATTATCAGAGTAAAACATTCCCAGGCTGTCTAATCTATGGTGTGTGCCATGCGATCACCCCGAGCTCTTCCCTCCGCTAACGGAATAACCTGAAACCAAAACTGAAAACTATAAGCACGAAGCATAGTGAGTTCCCTAACCTACCACATACCATGCATAACCACATACTGCACATACTAGGCCACGCCCGCTATTCTAGGCTTCACCCCTTGCTTCGGGCCTTGCCCGATACAACGACCATGCCGCTCCAGGCGCTGCCTGGCTTCGAGCCCTGCTCGGATACATATCTATTTAACTTAGGCCTCACCTGTCACTGGGCCCCGCCCGCTAACGTATAATAGCACATAAGCATATAACAACACACAAGCTAACATATACTCACAAATCCTGTCTTGAGGCCTCGCCTATCTGGGGCCTCGCCCTTGTACTGCTACTGATGAGTTATGGAACCCCATCAACGCCCTTACTGATAGTGAGATACGGGCCCAACCCACACTCACTCTTTCCGTAACTTGAGCCTCGCCCCTGTTCTGCTACTAAGGAGATGTGGAACACCATCCACACTCTGTTATTGGTGAGATACGGGACCTCGCCCACACTCACCTCCCTACCAGACACATACATGTATCACACAGACAACAAGTATAAACTAACATATAAACCATTCCTTGGGAACAACAAGTATAAACTAACATATAAACCATTCCTTGGGCACCCGCCTGCTATTATTGGACCTCGTCCTGAATATCATACTAGCATACTGTGCGTAGGGCTAACCCCCGGGTCTTCCTACTTGTATCTGCATGGGTCGGCAATGTGGCCTTAGACCCATTCACACAAAGTGAAACTCGCCTTGCAATCTGCTGACTGAAAAGATAAGATCATGCTACTCCAACCTCCGATACGAACTCCACCCCTGATAATACCAAAAGAA
Source organism: Lactuca saligna (assembly GCF_052625555.1). Lineage (NCBI taxonomy): Eukaryota > Viridiplantae > Streptophyta > Magnoliopsida > Asterales > Asteraceae > Lactuca > Lactuca saligna. The sequence goes on along the minus strand of NC_136424.1, from coordinate 202,727,557 downwards.
TGAATCCAATAAATACCAAAATGCCCTTGGAAGTCAATTGGTCGACTCTTGGTTAAATTCAAAGTCCTCAGACAAAGTCAAACTTCCTGACTAACCCTATTCGCTGAGTTAACCCGCTGACGCGGCGAGTCCCTCAACTCTGAAAAATCCCATCTCAACTCACTGAGTCGTCCCTTGACTCACCGATTCTCAGCTAAACCGAAAAAGGCTAGGACCAAAAGACCAGACTCGCCGAGTCCAAGGCTATCTTCAACGAACTCACCGAGTTGTTCTTCCAACTCGTTAAGTTCCTGCCCAAGTTCATCCAACTCGCCGAGTCCACCCATGTAACTCGCTGAGTTGCACCAGTTCTTAATCCATATAGTGGCGTTTCGAGCCATTCAAGGGCTCCAATTCATAGATCCATACTCCCAAAGGTCAATCCTCACATAATGTTGCAAACTTTACATATAACTAAAGAGATCAAGGCTCAAAACATTCTAGGGCTAGGTTTAGGGCCAAAAGGGCTTCACCAAGTACTCATCTTCTGATGCATTATGACATATTGGACCATCCCAACACTAGATCTAAAGTGGCAATGACATATCTAGGCCGCAAACTCGAATTGGGTCTCAAACAACCATAAAACCCCTAAATCTCATAACAAAAGTAGATCTTGATGCAAAGGAGGGAAGATAGTAGCTTATTACCTCCAAGATGAACACAAACTGAAGTAGATCCTAGATCTTTACCTCCCCTTTGAAGCAACCTTGTTGGTCTTCAACTTCCTTTCCAAAGTTTCCTTTCTCCAAAGCTATTTCTCTCAAATGATGGAAGCTCACACAAAATCTAGGGTTTACAGGTTCTCTAGGATGATAAGGAGGCTGAGGGAGGGACATAACACCCATTATATAGGATACAACTACCGGGATTAGGGTTTTCCTCGTTCAGACCAGACTCGTTGAGTCCCCTTAGCCAACTCGCCGAGTCGGTCACTAACTCATGAACCTAGATCCCGCTCGGACTCGCCGAGTTTCGCACTGGACTCGACGATATGACCCTTTGACTTAGGGTTTTCTTTCCTTCTTGGCCTAACTGATTTTGGGGTGTTACATGTGAGAGCAGTAGCAGTTGATTGTCGACTGAGAGTTGAGTCTTCTTAATGAAGTTATGGATCAAAGGCACCAATTTTGTCCCATTTGATTATGTTATTTATGAAGAACAGGTAGTGGACCATGGAAATTGTATGAAAGACCTAGATATGGTTCCCCGAAAGTTGTATAAAAGACCTGGATATGGCTCCAGACAATATGTACGCAAGACCAGGGCTTGACCCTAACAATTATATAGGATGCTAGTTGTCTTTGTGATACTTGCATGGAAGATTCGGAGGTGGCTCTTGGCACTTATTTGTAAGACCTAGGTTTTGGTCCCTTGAATGGCAAGGAAAGACCAAGATATGAATTATGACATGTTAGTAGTTGTAAGACTATGGTTGGAACATATCACTCTCTATTCTATGAATGATATGTCGTATTTTGAGGACTCACTAAGCTTTTTGCTTAAGGTTTCATGTGTATGGTTCCAGTTACTTCGGATTCAAAAGAGTAGGGCACGGCGTGACTGCACAACATCCCCATAATTTTTCGCATTAGCTATTTGTGATTTTTACTCTGATGTTTAAATGATGTATTCGCTTTGATTAGGTTTGGAAAAACTATTCTATATGGTTTATTGTTTTAAAAATGAGAATTTTACTATAAACTATTGGCACATTACATATTCCCTTGGTTGATGAGAACCATAGCTACAGTTTTGTCATTTTCTAATGTTTTGACACCATCAAGATCAACTTACCAAACTTTCTATAGGAGGAGATCAAAATGAAATACCTCCTTTTAAATCTAGCTCTAGCTTCATATGTGGGATAATTAGGTCTAGGAAAGACTATATTTGCACTAGGTCTAGCAAGAACAATTAGTGACACATGAACAACTTATTCTGCTCCAGCGGTCAGAAGTATGTCATCATTTTTTAATTTGTAAGGAATATTTCTTGATAGGCATTCAACACTAGCCTTATTAATAAAATAATTTATTAATAACTTTCTTTGAGTCCCACCAAAACGTAAAAAATAAAAATAAAAATAAAAATTAAACTTGAAAGAAAGGTAGGTAACCTTCTTAGAGGATCAATTCTGATTCTAGTAGCATACCAGTAATGGCACAAATTAGAGCATCTTCTAGTATAGTAGATGTTCAAAAGAAATGGTAATAATGGTAAGTAACCTTCTTACAAGATCAATTTCTCTTCTAGTAGCATAATAGTTGAAGTTAGTAGATCGAATGACATGCAATAGAGCATATTTAACTATACTTAGAATAAAGTCAAATATGGAGATGATAATATTGGCATAATACATTCAAATCAAATTTATTCGGACCCATTAATAATGTGTTTCTTTTGAAGAAAGCATGTAGGGTAGGTTTAAGTTATAAGACTTTGTTATTATAGAAATGGGATTTGATTTGGATTTAGTATTTAGATATTGGAACAATAACACAACAAATATTATATTGTTTAGATATATTGGTGTATGATCTTCACATCAATACTTGTTGTGTTCTGTTCTATATTAACATGTTTAGTCCATGAATAATGTAATTTTTCTATAAGTTAATAATCGGTTATAAGTTTTGGAGTAATTATGAAGTAAAACTAATATGAATTGGTTTGCTTGACTCTCATAAGAAGAATGTTGGCAATAACTTGTAACAAAGATTTATAGGTACTCGTCAAAGAACTAATATTGAACATTTTCAACATTAAAATCAGCTCATAGATCGTTTTTATGGGTAATACATGATAATAAAACGTACTATCTTTAGATTCTTAGTACCTAAGATGCATATAGGTACTTAAGTGCAGGAAATGTAATACTTTGATGTGTTAGAATTTTGATCTTCAAACATGAAGTTTGTAAATGCTATTATCAGGTTTGGTATGAACTATACAAGAGGTTTATGTATCCAAGATGCTATTTTTTACTCTTATGTGCTGAGAGATAGACATCTAATGTGCCTTACCCAAAGTTGAACACAAAATGAGATTTATTGTGATCTAAGCCTCATGTTCAACATGATGTCTATAACAATGGAATAACTAATAAAATTACATTATACATCAATTGTAACTTTAAGCTTCTAGGAATTGGATGTTGATGAATGAAATTATTCTTCGTGTGTTATTTAGGGGCATAAATTATTGCTAGATGCTCACTACTATCTATATCAATCAATAATTAGTCTTGTGCAAGTGGGAGATTGAAATGCCATTATGCCTAAGAGTCATTACATAGTGATATTTTCTAATAACATATGATACTATAAGGTCACACATTATAGTAAGTTACTACTAATTTATTGTTTTTTAATGAAATCTGAATATTAATAAATACAATCAATGTTTGCATTTAATTGGAGAATTATTATTTTATGAAGATAATACTTTCACAATTAATTGGGAAACTATTATTTTTGTGAAATGATCATAAAAGAGAACAAAAGTAGTTATATTTATAAGGAATGAATGTACATGTTATGTACAAATTTAATTGACACTTTGAATAACCATCTAGGTAGTATATGAAAAAACAAAACACAAACACTCCACACTCCATGTAGGATCTGTGGATTTTCTTCATTTAGAAGAGGTTGAGTGTTGGCATTAAATCCTCTACTCCTTGCTTGTAAGAGAGACCACACATTCCTTTATGACTACCTTTGAGTCATGTACACGTCTCTTAGTATACAAAGGAGTGTATGGTTGAAAACCTTGCTTCTCTTTCAATCTCTTTTCTCCTCCGTCTTCGCTACCAAAAACCGAGAGAAAGTAGAAAATGGTTGTTATTTTGGTTCCTTTTCTCCCTTTGTTGGCTTGCAAATCCGAGGATGCTCATTCCACATCCTCTCCGCCTTTTCTTACAATTTTGTGTAAGATTTAAAGGTTCATAAGTATCTTTTCCTAATATTTATTTCATTTTTAGTCTTAATGCCTTAAGAACAAGTTAACACAAGTAAAGACTAACTAGTTTTAGTGGCTGATACTTTTTTAGTTGATACATTATAGAGAGCTTCCTTCTATGGTTGATTTAATCCTTCCATGATTGCAAATTGATCGTTGACGGGTTGAAAGATATTGAATAAAACCTTATAATATATATATATATATATATATATATATATATATATATATATATATATATATATATATATATATATATATATATGTATGTATGTATATGTGTATATATATATATATATATATATATATATATATATATATATATATATATATACGGTTAGGTTCATGTGAGACAACCTAATTTTGTGAGAACGAGATATGCATTTTTTAATTTTTTTTTTATTTTTAAAAATAAAATTTAGTTAATTCAAATTCAAAAAATAATATTTAAAAAAAGAATTTTTGGGTTTTTCCATTTATTTTGCATTTTAAAATTATTTTTTCGATTATGTACAGTGTAATATTCTATTAGAATATTTTACGTATTTTTCAAAAAAACGGGATTTTTATTTTTATTTTTTTTAGTTAATTTAAGTTCCAAAAAATATTTAAAAAAAGAATTTTTAGATTTTTCCATTTGTTTTGCATTTTAAAATTATTTTTTTAGAATATGTCAATGTAATATTGTATTAGAATATTTCAAGTAATTTAAAAAAAAATGGGATTTTATATATATATATATATATATATATATATATATATATATATATATATATATATATATATATATATGTATATATATATATATATATATATATATATATTATTTAATTCAAATTCCAAAAATAATATTTAAAAAAAGAATATTTAGATTTTTCCATTTATTTTGCATTTTAAAATTATTTTTAGATTTGGTATCACGGTCTCACAAAATTAGAATGGTTTCAAATGAACCTGAACATATATATATATATATATATATATATATATATATATATATATATATATATATATATATATATAACGTTTAGACTCATTTCGACTTGCGGTCTCACAAATTTGTTTGAAGAGCTGAACTTAAACTTCTTTCTTATAGCTTAAATCATGTTGCACTAAAGCTCAAGCTTCTTAAAAATAAATGAGTCGTGCTCAAGCTTCGTAAAAATCAAAAAAGCCATCCTCGAGTTTGTTTAAGCTCGGGCTTCTTAAAAATCAAATGAGTCGTGTTCGAGCTTGATCAAGCTCGGATTCAGTTTAGCTCGTTTACCGCCCTACTTATAAAGCTTCAGGTTTGACGACAACAAAAATATCACATTTCACTCTATTTAAAACCCGCATTACATCTTTGTATAGTCATTATCAAGAGATACTATATTTTATGGAAAATTATTATGTAACTTTTTATTAAAATCTTTCTAAATTGGGTATTAAGTATTAAGCATTACAACTTGAGAATTATAAAGCATTGATTTTGACATGAAACTTACTAAATTTTAATAATTTTTTAATGGTGGTGGCTGGTAGGAAAATACACGGCAACATCCGATTTCATTTCTTATGTAATCAATATCATGTAAAAGGTAAAAATATCAATATAAATAGATCAATTTGAAATATAAAATTATATATGTTTAGTATGCTTTTTTAATTCGAACTTTATTAATAGGATTGATAATGAGTTTTTGAATTTATCGATTTTCGTTTGTATCATTTAGGAAGTATCTTATAATTGATTCATACATTTCTCAAAATAATACATAAATCGAATGATTGTTGGGTGATAAGTCGTTAATATGGTCATCACTGTAATGTACTCTATATCCTATATAATTTATGAAACTTTGTTGATTTGTTGAAAACTCTGCATTTCGAGACCATGTAGTATTTTTTTTTTTTTTTTTTTTTTTTAAATAGGACTTTTTTAAAAGAAATACATAAGGCTAGAGCTAACCCACAAAAATGAGAAATGCAATACATAAGCAACTAAGTGATGAATGTTTTTCGCCTTACCATTAAAACATATGTCATTTCTGTAAGACCACATAAAACACAAGAATGCTTTGACAACTAACTCAAAGTTTACAACTTGGAGAGAAGTTGGAATTCTCCAATCCAACAATGAGATCTTCAACGGAGTTGACACTCGCCAAAACAAGAAGGGCGGACCATACATGTGAAGGTTGGCCATAATCTTCTTAGCCGATAAACAATTCAAGAAAAGATACTCCTCATTCTCGAGATTCGATATACTTAAAAAGAAAATACGGGATTGAATGGAAACACCTCCTTGTGCCGGGTTCTCTTGTGCTGGTAATCTATACAACCTTAAACGCCAAATGAAAAGATTGACTTTAATGTGAACAACCTTGCACCAAGTCATGACAGTTGGACAAAATCTAGGCACCGAGAATCGAGAGTTTTCCTTAGACATGAGACATAATATGAAACATAATGATCAAGGGACCAATTCAACAACCATCGTTAGAGTTTCCCACAATGTTATCTGGATGAAAAAAGAACATTTAAATCTAAATCATATTGTAGAAAAGCTTCAATAATATCACAAGTTTTTTCCCATGCCATGGCTCTAAGGATAGTAGGTTTACTAGTGTGGAGACTCCCATTATAATAGTACAAAACAATAATAACATCATTCTAAAGGTAGTCGGTACCAATAAGGTGATGTTTGTTTTTCTGAAGTCAAAATGTTTGCAGTCTACGGACCACATCAGTAAACCTCTGCAGTAGAAGAGATGGACCAAACGTATGCAGTCTGCAAGAAGAAGATTGTTTGTTTTTTAACGTCTGCAAGCTGTTGAAATAAAATGAATTATAAATAAAATGATTTTACAAACTTAAAATGATTTTTCAACAACAAAATTTTAATAATAATAGTCTTATAACATTGAAAGTAAAATTCATTCAACTAAATTAGTCATACAATAAAAAAAAAATAGTTTTACAATAACAATTTCATTTAAAATAATTCAATCTATATCGTGTATCAACTGATCAATAATTTCATCTCGTAACTGAGTCATATATTCACGGTTTGCTGCAATACCATGTGTTGGAATCCCGTATTCATCATCATCAACGAGCACATTGTTATTTCGAAACGAGACATTGAATTCATCGTATTGTGCGAAATACTCATCCCTCGGTCATTGTCTCCTTATAAAATTATGAAGCGCAAAAAATGCGATGACAATGTTTCTTTGTGTCACAAACTGGTGTCATCCTCTTCAATATAAGGAAGCGTGCTTTCAAAACACCAAAAGCACAAGTGTTGCATGTTCATGGTTAAATTTTTCCTTATTGGTCAATGCACGTCTTTGACGAAAATCTCCAAGCCAGTACCTCATATTATGATAAGGGGCCATAAATCCTCGAGTGTGTGCATACATGACATCACAAATATAATACTTGTCTTTAAAAAAACGCAAAACACTAATCAATTTTCAAACTAAGATAAGAGTATTTAAGAAAAAACAAAAACTTACCGGGTGGTGGAAACGAAAATGATGCTTGTGAATCGGTTATTGCTTCTGATAATATTCTAGAGTCATGCGCTACCCCTTCCCACCCGGTTACAAAAAATGTAAAAATCATATTGAAGTCACAAATTGCCAATATGTTTTGGTAGCAATCTCCCTTTCCGCTACTTCTATATAAGTCTTGTTTCTTAGCAGGGACAACAACATGTATCAATGTGCCATCAAGTGCACCAACCGCCCCTTTGAAAACCCGTCGTAGCCTCCTATTATGTCCTGGAATATTTGGATTCAAATTAAAAGAAGTTGGTACTATAACATCTTGTGCAAAAAGCATCATTTTTTCCAACACTTCATAAAAAAAATTATGAATTGTTTGCTTCGAGTGTTGAAATCTCCGCTTGAGAATCATGTAAAGTTGATTATGATCAATCATTATAAAAAAACATAGCCATCTTTTCCTCAACCGATACATCTTTGCTGTCATTTAATGAGTAATTTGCTCTAAAATGAGCACATAGTCGTACAAAAGAGTCACGGGACATGCATAGTACATCAACACATTGTAAAGGATTACGATGTAACAACTCCAATGTGGATTCATATCCCGTTATTTCCGAATCATTATCCCACAATCGTTTCACACCCCTCTTCCAAAAATAATGGATGTACAGATACATAAGAATTACGAGAAGTAACTTTTGATCGTGATCCATTATGAGCCTAAAACCAACAAAGTAGAACTTTAAAAAACATTACATTAATCATATTCAACTAGCAAAAAAACATTATGTAAACAATATTTGAAGTAGCAAATAAACATTACATTAATCATATTTCATGTACCAAAAAAAACCAGATAAACCATATTCCAAGTAGCAAAATAACAAAAAATAGTTCCAACAAAGGCAAAAAGACCTAACAAAATAGTTCTAACAAAGACAAAAAGACCTAACAAATAGTTTCAACACTAGGAAAATCATCGGGCAATCTTTCCATCCTTCAAAACTCTTAAACTTGTACTCATCATGTTAAGCCATCCTCGTAATATCTCGGGAACATCGGGAAAATGCATCCACATCTCTCTCATATTCATGGTCTCTCCAAAAAATATGATATGTAACAAAGCGTAAAGGATCTGTAGGGCCTAACTGAAGCATCTCTAACTTCTGTAAACATTGAGGGATTGTATACCCTTTAGTCAAACTTTGTGGAGCTTTTTTCATTTCTAATGCTAAACTGTCAGCAGTAATAGAAGTTCCATCAGGTGAAGAAGCAGACGGTGAGGCACTAGAAGGTACAAGAGTTTAGGGTTTAGCCCTTTTGTTACGGTTACCCGATGGTGAAGCAGTATATGGTGAAGCAGCTGAAGATAAAACTGCAAAATGTGAAGCAGTAGAAGCTGAAGCAGCATAATGTGGTGGCTCATGGTGGGAAGTGTCATCACCATCATCATCTATTGCATGAAAAGGGGTGGCAGTAATCTGAAGTGGTGGAACACGACAAAAGGATGCTCCAGCTACTGATGATGATTGGGTTGAGTAACTCATAAAATTACCAATGGCGGTATTTCCATCGAAAAGACGTGCACAGAGATTTGGAAAATGTAGTGGAATTGTTCTCATTGAAGCAGCCTTCAGATGCCCCTAAACCTAAATGAAAAAAAATAGTATAAGAATATTTGGCAACTTCAAACACTATGTTTAATATATATATATATATATATATATATATATATATATATATATATATATATATGTATGTATATATATATATATACACACACACACACACATATACTTTCTTAAAATCATATCATTCCTCGGCTGTTAAGTTGAAAGTGTTTGTTTGAGAGTTGTATATATTACCAGTATTGTTTTTTAAATACACACATCCGGTGTATTTCGCTTTCAGATTGTTATATGCGTTTTTCATTTCTTTTTTACTCAACTCAAACCCAAATTTCTCCTTAAGAACTCTTCCAAGCCTTATCCATGATTCTTTTTGCAAACTCGATCCTTTTCTACCGACACTCTATACTTCTTCAATACAAGTATCCAATAAGCATTTTAAATGCTCATTGGTCCATTGTTGTTTTTCTCCCATTTCTAATAAGCAATATATCATATACAATAATAATTTTAATAACGATTTGATACAAAAAAGAGTATTTTTAAAACCAAATAACAATAAACAATCAACAACTAACATCATTATTTCATATTTCCAAAACCAAACAACAATTTTCAATGCATTCAATAATAATTTTAAGCACATTCAACAACAATTTTAAGCACATTCAACAAAAATTTGAAACAATAATAAGTATTTTCAGCCTACTATAGCACCAAAAAAAAGATTTTTAGCCTCCTTTTTCAACAATTTGAAACAATGTTTAGCACATTCAACACGTTTTAACAGCAATTTTAACAAAAAAAAAAAATTATATTTTCAGCAAATAACAATTTTTATCAACATTTAAAAACAAATTGAAGCAATTTGAACAATTTGAAACAATTTTCAAATTGTTCAAATTGCTTCAATTAACAACAATTTCAAGAACAAAAATTTTCAACAACAATTAAGAACAATCCAAAATTTTGAACCACTAATTTGAAGCAAGAAAATCTATCTTTTCTTCAATATTTTTGGATCTCCAATATCAAAAACAAGAATGTTAGTGCATTATAGAGATTTCTAGCAAGATTGATCCTCAATTTAATGGTTGAATTGAAAAAAAAAATTGAACGAAGAAACAAACCTGTTGCCGTTCGATGATGTCTTGTGTCACATCCCGAAACCGATGGCAGAAACATTCTGGGGCGGAGGACGTCATGTAAAGTATCACAACCAATGTACATAGCAAGCATAGTAAACACAACCAATACATTACATAGGATAATTTACATTTGTTTGAAAGTAAAGTTATACATGTTTATATATATATATATATATACATATATATATATATATATATATATATATTATATATATATATATATATATATATATATATATATATATATATATATATATAGACACACACACACATCCAAAATGAACAAAAGTAAAGACGAGACTACTAAAATGTTCCGTCTTCTCCAAAAGATTGCAAGATACCTGTCTAACGTTCACCTGAGAATACAAGTAGTTTTAGAAATATCAGGATAAAGCTGGTGAGTTCATCAGCGGATTATTTCTGTAAAAGAACAAGTTTCCTTTGGTTTTCTAAAAAAGTTGTTATCCAAGAAAATCTCATATTTTCTTATAAGACTATTTAGTTATCCGTTTGTTACACAATCTGGTTAAGAACAGTTCAGTTATCCCAGGAAAAACCCTTATTTTCCTTAAAAGTTTGTGGTTGGTTATCGAATCTAAAAGAAGTGTACATGTATCTACCATACTTGTAGCATTAATGAAGTATTCTGAAAGTCTGGTTATCCTTGTGAGGAGCATTAGTTTTAACACGTATATAAAACTAATAAGTAGGTAGTAAACTAATTCTTAAGGTTATTAGTTCATTAGGTTCATTATTACTAACAAGTAAATCTTCGTTATCTAAATTGAGAGTTCCATAACCATATGATAGACTAGATCTGGCAATAAGAAGTCCAGTATCATTTTATGATTTTTGTCACCCGTAGACCTTCCTGTATCACTGTAGCTAGCAGCAAGGTGCTGGGTAGTCAGCCCCATATAGATCTATACACTCAAGTCACGCTCTCTGTTTAGGAGATTCTGGTTCTAGGGGCAGCCCTGCACTCGTGTATCTCTGTGGAGTGTTTTAGAGGACGTGTCTCCAATTTTTAAGATTAATGAATTTACAAGTAATAATGCGGAAAATCCTGTTTTAGATTATGGTTACAAAAGTGGTCCTCCAATCGCGTATCTCTGTGGAGTGTTACAGAGGACGTATCAATAGTTCTAAGATTAATGATTTTAACAGTAATAATGTGGAAAATCATTTGTGAAATATAAAATATAACATTTTATAATGCGTTTTGCAATTAGTTTGAAAACTAACTCTGCAAGTCAAACAGTTGGTTAATACGGTTTCCAGTGTTAAAAGCATATGGAATATGAAACATTTAAATTGAAATAACAAGTTTTAGTACAAGATTTCCTTGTACTTTTGGTTGTATTCCCCCCCCCCCCTGAAAACATTGAAAACACGGAACAAGGTGTAGGGGTATGAACTCACCAGACGAGAAATGTGTTAGTTAGGATGCTAACTGTCAGTTCGGGGCTTGAATACACGCGAGGTTCCTATGTAATATGAAGAGATACATAATTGTATCTAATTAGACTTTGAAATACTAATTAATTTATATAATACACTCCGAGATGTGAACACACTTTATCTAAAGTGTTAGGAGTGATCCGAGTTGCATCTAAGGAGGTGTAAGGCTTAGATATGGAGTTTTCTCTTCAAGAGTAAACTCCTAGGGAATATTACAGCCCATATACCATATCCCCATGAGTTTACAGCCATAAAATCATGGGTGGTGTGTTCTTAGATGTTTAAAGGTCTTACAATGCACAAGGGAAGGTTTTAGGGTTGATTCCATGGCTTAGGAAGTGATTGGGACTTGAAATGACCTTGGAAAAGGGGTTTACGGGTCTTGAAGGACACCTGGGGAGTTTACTGCCATAAATACATGATTTTACGGCCGTAAACTCATGCTTCGTCCTTTCTTCATGTGTTTTGGTGGTTGTAGGTTAAGCATGCAATGTTCTAGACCCAAATATAAGCCATGCATGGTGTTATGGGCACTTAAACACCCTTTGGAGCTGTTTACGGGTTTGGGAGAGCTTCCAAACTATAAACTCAAGTGTGTCTCATTTGTGAATGAATTGGTGCATCACATGAAGGAATACAAGGTTCTAGGCACTCATGCAAGCTTTTGGAGGTCTTTAAGGGGCAATTTAACACCTTAAAAGGTGTTTATGGTCTATGAAGGAGTGTTTACGGTCCAACAATGTTCTTGGGCCGTAAAATCATGTTTACTACCCAAATGAAAAGATTTTGGTGTTCAAAGCTCGTTCATGCAAGTCCATAAGTCAAATCCAAGCACGATTTCGAAGGGTTTTGGGGCATCAAAACTTCTTTATGGGAGTTTACAGTTTTGGGAGATGTTCCCCAACCGTAAACACAAATTTTTGAGAGTTTTGGATGGTTTAAAAGCAGATTTTCATGCTTAACAAGTTTAACAACAAGCTAGGATAGATCACTTACGATTTTGGAGCTAGAAGGGGCGTTTTGGATAAAAACTCGAATTGTGGAGAGAGAGTAGAGAGAGAAAGTTTTGAGGAGGTGGTAAAAAGCTTAAGTGAAGGTTATTCATCCTTTATATAAGGCTTGAGTTTGTGGCCCGGTGGAAATCTACTTGATACCGACGTTAAACATGGTTTATGGTCGTACCTGATTAAATTGTCGTAACCCGACGGGGTTGTAACTAAAATTTTTTCCATATGAACATCGAGGGTGATTTCACGCGTTTCTAATGTGTTTGGACGCTCATGAGGTCATAATGAAAGTCTCAATTTACTTAAATTAATTCCAAAGGTTAACAGAAAATTGGAATACAAACGGTTTTACTAACGGGAACGGGTTATAGTGATGGAAAATTTTCGGATTGTCACATCTTGGAATGGAGGTCACTGGTCGGAGAAATCACCTTCTTGGCTGGACGCCTTCGATTGGAGAGGATGGCGGCGACAGGCGGTGCTAAGTTGCGTTGATGGTCGATGATGGATTGAAGATGGAGTGGTCGGCTGGGAAAATTGGAACGGGTGCGAAGTTACGGTGGAGGCGGAAACAAGAGAAGAGGTGTGTTTTTTTAGGTTAAAATCACTTCGCATACCTTAGAAGAGGCTGGCCCAAGTCTGTGTGGTGAAGACCTCACACAGACGTTTTTATGTATGCACACTTTAAAAAACCAAACACACTTCAAACCTCTAAGTCTGTGTGTGGTCTGTGTTGTGCAGACGGAAGAGACCACATAGATCTGCAGAGAAAAAACATATAACCTACACAACCTTTTAGTTAGGAGGGAAATATTGGAAGGACAATGGCTGCCCACACATACCCGTCCCTGACCTTTAGAATTCTTTGTTTTCCTTAATGATATCCAAGTAATTTTCATCACCTTTACATCCCAAAAAAATATGTTTGTGATGCTCTCTAATTTGGAAATGACTTTAGTAGGTGTTTATACATGGAAAATAGGAAGGAACCAATATAGCCTAATAATGATTTGCACAATGTCAACCATCCCCGAAACGGTAGATAATGTCCCTTACAACTTGAAAATTTGCTTTGAAATCTATCTATAAAAGGAATCCTATTCACAAAATAGGACATGTGTCTCCGACCGGCATACCAAAGTACTTGAAAGGGAAAAAATTGCCTTCATATCCCAACCATCAGACCATATCTGCTATCAATAGGGAGTTAACCCCGACTCCAAAACCTTTGCACTTATGTAGATTGATTTTAAGACTAGAAGCCGCATGGAAACATGCTAGAATGCGAAGAAGATTAGGTGTGTTTTTCTTGGATGTATCTCCTAAATATATAGCATCATCGGCGTACTAAATAATATAGAGGTTCAGTCCTTCCTCATGTAACTTAATACCTTTAAACAAACCTTTTTTGACGACTTCTTGCATAGCAGCATGGATGCAGTTGACAACGATAACAATGAAGAAAGGTGAAAGGGAGTCTCGTTGCCTAATACTCTTATTAATATGGAAATCCATAGCAAGTACACTTTCTCAACATGGAATTCCAATTTAGGGAGTCGAATGCTTTCTGAAAAATATACTTTAAGCATCATTATTCTCTTCTTGCCTCCTTTTTCCCATGAAATTACCTAATTAATGATGATGGCCATTCTATTATGTTTCTTCCTCGAATAAAATTGGTTTATTATTTTCCTATTACCTAGTCAATAACACATTTCAAGTGCTCGACAAGGTTTTATATATGATCTTTGTGATGCACCCAATGATATTAATCAGTTTGTAATTAGTGAGTTTGATTTGGTTAGAAGATTTGGAGCAAGTATCATAAAGGAATTATTACAATCGGGGGTGATGATCTTATGCACCCTAAAGAATTAAACAACTTTGATTACCTCATGATCAGTCACTTCCCAAAGTGTTTTTATACAATGGAAGTTACTGTTGTTTGGCCCCTATGCCTTTCCATTACCATGAAGCCAACCCATAATGCATCGGTATTTGCAAGAAAATAGCTTTTAGTAAGGGGTCGTTTTCTGAATTATCAATCAACTAGGAGAGACTCTTCATTAACATGTAGGTAGGGGTTCTTGTGAATTTCATTTTGAGCTTTTGATGTGTTTCAATTTATTGTGACTTGAAACTAAATGTAACATGTTGAGCTATTCACATGCTCAATAGCTAATGCTATTATTTGTTGTTTATATAAATGATACACATGGTGTATTATTTTTAAGTATAATTGTTTTTAGATATCACTATTAGAAATGTTGTACTATCTAAGATGGGTTTACAATATCAATTTATTATTTACCTTAATAGGTACTTGTAAACCATACAAGCCTATACTTGGACTACATATAATTATTATTCCTACTTATATAAGTGTGTTCAGAGTGAAATCTTGTTGGATTAGGATGTCAAAGCCCATAACTATAACTGGTATGTACTTAACCCGATAGTAGCATGCTCCTTTTCAGTTGCCTTCACCGAAGCAATTTGATAGGATGGACTTTTAAGAAAGTGGTTATTTGTGATTTACTAATATATTATAAGTGTAATATATTAATTAAGAAATCATAATATCTAATTAGTGCTGGTCAAGAATTAATTTGTAATTAATTTAGTGATCAAAAGTTTTACGGGGACTGATTTAGTAAATCAGTAATACTTATAGTTGGCTAATGATCCATGGTTGATAAGTGATGGGCTAAATCTATATGATAGTCCATGAAATTTAACCCAAAGGTCCTAAGTATTATGAAGGGTCATGGTGAATTAGGGTTTGCATGGATGAAACCCTAGTATTTGCCACACTATAAAAGCAAACCCTTAACCCCTAAAATCGGCTCATGCATTCCTGTGAAGAACCATAGTTGATTTTATTCCTATCTTTCCAGTTCTTATAAGTCACCTTTTGAATTTGGTGGTTGTGACACATTAGAGGCATCACATTTGAGGTGCTAAAGCTTTAAAAGGCCAAGAACTACATGGAATCTATAAGAGGTATTCATCTAACTTTGTTTTATGTTATATATCTCCAATTGCATCCTAGTTAGGGTGTATGCTTTGGAAAAATGAAATTGCATATATAATTAGAGAAAACTTAGATCCAAAACATCTAGGGTTGCATGTATACCACAGGAGTGTTATAGTGCTCAAAACCCAACAGTGGTATCAAACCCTAGTTTGTTTTCTGTTATATTGTTGTTTGGTTGATTTTCAAAGCTGAAAAATTCACATTTTTGGCCTCTTCCTGATTAACTCAATGAGTCCAATGATGTGACTCGGTGTGTTCACTCACTAACTGGCAACTCGACAAGTCCAGTTCATGCTTATTACCACAAACTATTTTGTATCATCAAACTCGTTTTTTCTTATATGGTAATGATCATGGTCATCCAATTAAAGGAAAATTATGAAATTTTAAGATAATAAGTTGATTATATGTATTATTTAATTTGAATTGTCTTGCTATATGATTTAGATTAGATTAACTTGACGAATAACAAATTATATGATAATTGAATAAGTTATAATTGATCTAAATTATTCTTGAAGAGAGTTTCATAACTTGTCCTCAAGTTATGAAATATGAAAAGTCTCATTCATGAACACTAAAATCCAAAAGTTTTAAAGAGTTACGAAACTTTCCCTCAAGTTTTGGAATTTGTAAGGTCTCACTTTTGAAACATTTAATTCCAAACCCTAGGAATTTAAAAGTTTAATATTCAAC
The DNA here is from genome assembly GCF_052625555.1 of Lactuca saligna. Lineage (NCBI taxonomy): Eukaryota > Viridiplantae > Streptophyta > Magnoliopsida > Asterales > Asteraceae > Lactuca > Lactuca saligna. The sequence continues at coordinate 202,711,081 of NC_136424.1, read as the reverse complement.
CCTATACTATTATAATATTAAAAGTTTCATAATTATATATATATATATATATATATATATATATATATATATATATATATATATATATATATATAAGACAAATTAGTCTTACCTTTAGTGGGCCTCATTAACGAAGCCAATCTATAAGGGGGGTGCATAAGGATATGACCTATAAAATTGTTGTTTAATGCATGTTCATACTCACCCAACGCTTCCTAGATTGGTGGACGGTCGTTAGCCGAATGGGTAGGATAGAACATGAATCCTCAGTAAAATTATAATGATAATTATAAAGTAACTAAATGTTTTATAAAATTCCCAATCTTAGTTACTTTAGGAAAAATGTGAAAATGATGCTATTCCATGAAATTGCACTTTACACCATGCCAAATCATTAGTGGATCGTGTGTGGTTAAACGGTACACTAATTTGGGACTAACAAGGGTGGAAAATGGTAGCTTGATGTTTGTCATAGATCAATGGAGCGTGTGTGGTTAACCGACACATTGATTAGGTGATAAGTGATATCAAGAGTACCAAGCAATGTTCCTAGTTATTCACACCTTGTTTGTAATCCTCAGTATCCTGGTCACAAACTTGAAGGGCATAATCAAGATTTAAACATGCCATTTAAAACTTCAATGTATCTCAAAGATCTAGTAATTTCAATTCATCAAAAAATTTAGTAATCATTTCATTTTTCATGATGGAAATTGGTAAATCTTCATTTACTTACCTTCAAATATTTTGCCATTGGATTACAACATCCCTCCTCCGAATTATAGAATATTGTGTTGGGTCCTATCCTTAATATTTCATTTGAGTTTTATATTAAAGATTCTTATCTAATATAAATGTTTTTTTTCTGATATCTATCCCAAATAATGCTTCAGGCTCCAACCCTTCTAGCTCGTTCTCCCTCATGAACTAGGTTGGGAGAACTATCTTTGATGGGTCAAACTTTAACGATGGTTTCGAAACATTCATATGGCCCTTCGCTACGAGGATAAAGAATATGACCTCGATAAAGAGCTAAAGGATATTGATGAACAAAATGCTACTTCCAAGCAAATCAACTAATACAGGGTTCATGAGAGGGGCGCAACAAAAGGGTCGTGCATTATGATTGCTACCATGAATGTTGAGCTTCAAAAGTCCTATGAGGACTTCCTTCCCTTCGAGATGCAACAAGATTTGATGAAAATGTACCATCAAAGTGGTTGATAGGAGAGGTATGAAATCATAGCCTCCATGATTACAACCAAAATGTAGGATGGAGAGTCCATCACGGCCTACTTGCAAAAGATGCAAAGGTTTGTGGACCGGTTGCTGAAGTTGAATGTGAACTTCGATGAAGATTTGGCCAATAATATTATCCTACATTCTTTGCTTCCCTGTTATGATCAGTTTTGTATGACTTATCATACGAACAAGGAGAAGGTCACTCTAAGCAAGCTTCAAGGCCTACTAAGAACTGAAAAAAAGCAATTTGAAAGGCTAGTCAATTATATCCATTCTTAGTGTTGCTGCCCATATTCTAGAAATAGGACATAGGAAAGGAAAGAAGAGGAAGGCTCCTTCTAAAAGCTACAAGGGAAAGTCCCATGATAGATACTCTTCTAGTGGAACCGAAGGTGGTTCTCTGCTAAATCATCTTCCAATCCAAAAGAAGCAATGTGCTTCCATTCTCATGAAAAAGGGCACTTGAAACGAATTTGCCCCAAATACTTGCAGGACATTAAGGATGGGAAGATAAATCCAACCTTCGAATGTACTTACACTATTGTATCGAATAACTCATCGCATGCTAATTCTTGGGTCCTTGATACAGGTTTTGGATTTTACATTTGTTCTGATTTGCTGGGACTAAAACAAAGTAAAGATGTGGAGCACGGCAAGATAAACTTAATCATGGGGAATATTCTATCAATTTTTTCTATAATGGTGTATTTTATTTTAAGGCATTGTCTTGTAATGGTATATATAAAACTGTGATGGTTGTAGATAACTTAGGAAATAATGTGTTAAACATTGATTCGTCTAATGGTTTGGACAAGGCATGCTTGTGGCATTGTTGTCTTGGACATGTCAACAAGAAGCACATAACCCAAATCCATAAAGATGGAGTCTTAGAGTCATTCAACTAAATTTCGGATGAAGGTGTGTTGGATCTTATACACACTGATGTGTGTGGACCCTTTAGATCTGCCACAAGCGATGCCAACCACTTCCACATGACTTTTAATGATGATTACATCAAATATGGCTATATCTACGTAATCAAGCATAAGTCAGAAACCTTTGAGAAGTTCAAAGAGTTTAAGCAGGAAGTGGAGAATCAATTGAGCAGAAACATAAAGATGTTCCGATCCGATCGAGGTAGTGAGTATCTTAGTATCGAGTTTCATGACTATCTTAAAGAATGTGGAATTGTTTTACAATTCACACAACCTAGGACACTGCATGTGAATAGTATGGCTAAGAGGCATAATTGAACCTTTTTGGACATGGTTCTTTCCATGATGATTCGAGATTCATTACCTATCTCATTCTGGGGGTATACATTAGAGACGTCATCCCATATCCTTAATGTAGTCCCAACTAAGAAGGTTTCCAAAACACCTCACAAGATGTGGACTGGGAAGGTTCCTTGTTAGCACATATAAAGTTTTGGGGTTGTGAGGCTTTCATAATACAAGAGACTCACGACAAGCTCGAACCTCATAGTGAGTGATGTATTTTCATTAGCTATCCGCAGAAGTCCATTGGATATCTCTTTTATAGACTGAGTGACAATGTTGTATTATTTACGAGGAGAAGGGTTTTCTGAGAGAGAGAACTCATATGCCAAGAGGACAGTGGGAGGAAAATTGACCTTGAAGAGCTTGAAGAATTAAGTGATGAAGGAACCTCAAATACTAGCACTCAACCCGAGGAGGAAACTCCTGTTGAACTTATTAACGAATCCGTACCTCTGATATGTTCCAGTAGAGTTAGTGTTCAATATATGTTATATGGTTCTCATATAAAAACTGAGGGTGATACGTTTATCAGTGATAGTACATTGATAAATCCAAATGAACCTAACAACGACAACAAATCCATGGCAGGCCCTAAGTCTATGAAATGGAAAGAGGCTATGGACAGCGAGCTTCAATCTATGTATGACAATCAAGTTTGAAACTTGGTTGATAATGTATCAGGTCGTAAGACGGTCAGGTGCAAATGAATCTTCAAGAAGAAGAAGACCGGCATGGATGGGAAAGTACACACGTATAAGGCGTGACTAGTTGCGAAGGTCTTTACTCAAACTGATGGAGTTGACTATGATGAGACCTTCTCACCAGTAGAGAAGATTAATGCAATAAGGGTTATGCTAACCATAGCTACATTTCATGATTATGAAATATGTCAAATGGATGTCAAAACTGCTTTCCTTAATGGAAAGTTGGCTGAAGATGTTTACATGTCTCAGCCATAGGGTTTTTTCAATGCAAAGTACCCTAATAGGGTGTGTACGCTTGAGAGATCCATCTATGGATTTAAACAAGTATCTTGCAGATGGAACCTTTGTTTCGATGAGAAAGTCAAAGAGTTTGGCTTTTCAAGAAGCGAAGATGAGTCTTGTGTATATGTCAAAGCTAGTGGGAGTATAGTTAGCTTTTTGGTATTATATGTATATGACATACTGCTCATAAGAAAATGACATCTCAACCTTGCAGAAGGTTAAGTACTGACTTGGGAAATGTTGTGCTATGAAGGACCATGGGGAAGCTGCTTACATTTTAGGGATAAGGATATTGAGAATTGGAGTAAAAGACTAATAGGACATAATCAAAGTACCTACTTGGACAAGGTGTTGAATCGTTTCAACATGGAGAATTCCAAGAAAGGTGACTTAACTATACAGAGCAAAACCACACCGAGTAAGGCTCAGAGTCTGAGAACTGATAAAAAAATAGCTGATATGGGCAAAGTTCCATATGCCTCCACTGTCGGCTCAATCATGTATACTATGGCGTGTACTCGCCCTGATGTGGCTTTGCTTCGGTCCTGGTTAGTTGATATCAAGGGAATACTGGTAGTTCTTATTGGACTGCAGTAAAGAACATTCTTAATTACCTACGGAGGACTAAGGATTAGGTCCTTACCCTCGATGGAGTGATGACTTGAGATTGACAGGGTATTGTGATGCTAGTTTTCAGACCGATAGAGATAATTTATTATCTCAGTCAGGCTGGGTGTTTACACTAAATGGAGGAGTAGTTACGTGGAAGATTTCCAAGAAGGAAACTGTAGCTGATTCAACGTGCGAATCAGAGTATATAGTAGCGAGCGAAGCATCGAAAGAGGCAATATGGTTGAAAAACTTCATCGGACACCTTGGTAAAGAGGGCATTGTCAGAGGATAACCCAGCAGGCCCCCTTACAAATGGATTGAGTAGGGTTAAGCACTTGCAGCATGCTAAGAGTATCGGCCTGAAGGATGATATTAGTTTTAGTGATTAATAAATGTTTAGAAACTTGTAATAGCTAAAATATAATTGGAATTTGATGATTGAATAAAAGGAGTTTTATTTAAAAGTAAAGTTACTATCTTTTGTTGATTGTTTACTATTGTTTCACTTTTGCATATTTTGGACTTCCGAAATAATAAGATTATTAAAACTATCCATAGTCGATCATACTTTGGGGGTAAGTTATGAGGCCAGACTGTCATGAATTACCCTGTAGATTGTCTTAAGTGTTAGACATATCAAAAGTATGCTACAACATTCATGAGTGCTCTTAAAATAAGATTTGGGTATTCGATTAAACCCACCCTCACATGAATCGATTCATGGAATTCAATCCTAAGTGATTGTGAGACGATAAAATCATACAGTCTTCAAACCAATATATATGAGTTGTTGACTATGAGTGGGTTGTGCATTGATGGTATGAAAACGCATCAGTAACTTAATATTATAAAACGTATTATTGTGTATGATTTAACGAGTAGTTAGTACAAGCTTAAAAGTCAAAGTTTATCTATTCTTTTTATCCTAACAGGATTGAAAGCGATATCTTGGTGCCCTCGACGATTTTGTTTTGACTTATGTGCCAAGCCCATTTAGGACTCAAATGATGTGTTCAATTAAGTTCTCTGTCAAAAAAATTAGAAATCAGGAAACAAACTATAGGGCAATAAGTCTGACAATATTCCATGTATTTGTCTGCATGATATCTTGTAGAATAGAGGATTATGTGATCCCTTATCTAAAGGATGCATCACTAACTAGGTCAGAGTTTGACAACGGCTTTTGAGAGCTATGATTGCTAATCAGATTTTGAAGTTGCATTGGTAGTTATAGCTGTTAGACTTATCCAAGTGGGAGACTGTTGGATTAGGTGTCTAAGCCCATCACTATAATTGGTATGTACTTGACCTGATAATAGCATGGTCCTTTTCGATTGCCTTCACCGAAGCAATTTGATAGGATAGATGTTTTGAGAAAGTGGTTATTTATGATTTATTAATATATTATAAGTGTAATATATTAATTGAGAAATCATAATATAGGGTGTGTTTGGTTGGTAGGAAAGGAATGGAATTGGAGGGAAAAGGATTACAATTCCCCCAGATTCATGCATTTGGTTGAACTTAGAGGACGGAAAAGGATTCCTAAATGAAGTACACATTCCACCATATGGAGGAAAGTGAATTCCTTCCAAAGTTGGATGGAAAATATTCATTCTCATCAAGGAAAGTGGCAGATTACATAAATACCCCTTGTTCTTGTTAGAAAACTCACCACCACTACTATCACTATCACTGAACATCACCACCACCGCTACCACCGCCACCACTACCACCACCAACAACAACAACAACATGACTACCATCTCTACCGCCCCATCGACCACCACCATCACCACTGTTGCGGCCACAACCACTAGCACCGTCGCCATTGCCGCCACTGCTACCTACCACTGCTACCACTGCCATGACCACCACCTACCACCATCGCTGCTACCACCACTACCCACCACCACCGCTACCCACCGCCACTGCCTGAGACATCACCACCAACTACCATCATCATCATTAGCACCGTTGCCGTAACCACCTACCACCACCACCACCACCATGATCATTACCCACCACCACTACAAATGCCATCACCCACCACCACTAGCACCACCACCACCACAACTACCAACACTACCACCATCGCCGCTACCACCACCACCACTACCAGTTACCGCTGCTACCACCAGCACTATCACTACCGTCACTATCACCACCAGATGATATTGCCACCATCACCACCACTTAAGCCACCACAATCATTACAACTGCCACGATCACCACCAACGTTGCAGCTACCATCACCGCACCCACCACTATCGCCGACACCACTTCCACTACCATCGAAATTCTACTGTTTTGAGAATTTCATAATGTATTTTTTTCATGTAAGTTAGAAAACAATGTAAAATTAAGAAAAACTAGCTAAAAAGGTAACTATGTCATTTTACATGAACTCCAATTCCATTTCCTACGAACCAAACAGATTCTGAAATTAATTCCAATTCCATTTCCATCCAACCAAACAGCATATGGAATTGGATTCAAATTCCTGACAGATTCCTTTTCAAATTCCGATTCAAATTTCTTCAGCAACATTATAGGAACCAAACACCTTCTTAATTAGTGTTGGTCAAGAATTAATTTGGAATTTATTTAGAGATCAAAAGACTTACATGGACTGATTAGGTAATCAGCAATACATATAGTTGGGCTAATGATCCATGGTTGATTAGGGATGGGCAAAACTTATATGATAGTCCATGAGGGTTTAACCCAAAGGGCCTAAGTAATGTGAAGGGTCATTGTGAATTAGGGTTTGCATGGATGAAACCCAAGTCTTTGTCAAACTATGAAAGCAACCCCTTAACCCCTCAAATCGGCTCATGAATTCTTGTGAAGAACCATGACCGATTTTGGTGCTATCTAGCCACTTCTCGTAAGCCTCCTCTTGCATATGGTGTTTGTGACACATTAGAGGCATCACATTTGAGGTGCTAAAGCTTTTAAATGCCAGGAGCTACAAGCAAGCTATAAGATGTATTTATCTAACTTGGTTTTATGTTCTATATCTCCTATTGCATGCTAGTAGGGTGTATGCTTTGGAAAATTGAAATTGCATGTATAATTAGAGGAAACTTAGATGAAAATAATCCAGGGTTCCATGTACACCATAGGAATGTTATAGTGCTCAATACCCAACAAATCTATCTTACCAAGAAGCTATAACCAAGCTATATGACTAGTTCAACCCTCTGTTTGGTGCTTTAGTGAATACACCACTAAGCTTTAGTGAATGCATAGCAACAAGTTCTACAAACACTTCATCGATGTAGATACAATATTGTCCAGTTGACACATGTTATGACTCATCCGGGAAAGGTTGTAGCTAGCAACTATAGGTGGGGTTTTCAACATGTATAGATTTATACACAACTTCCTTGCTTGCTCTTGACTAACAATTATAGTAAATAGGATTTTTACTATGTTTTCATTCTTACTTTGATGAATGGATATCTCATCAATACACCTCGAGTTGAGGAAATCCAAAAGTGAGTGAGTGTGTCTCTTTAATATTAACTACTAAAGTTGCTAGACAAAAGCTTTAACCATGCATAATAATTGTCTAAAGTTCTAACAAAATTGGGCATCATAAGGCTATAAATTAAGTAAAAACTAGGTTTTTACCAATGAAAAACCAACAATTCCAAATATGTAATAGTCTAAATAGATGTGTTGTGACAACCGAAAGTTCGTTCCATCGCCCTAACCCGTTTCCATCCATAAAATTCCTCTTTTTTCGAATCATTTTCGTTTACATTTTTTAAAATTAAGTCATTTATTTAGAGACTTCTATTATGACTGAATTAGTATCCAAACCCATTAGAAACTCAAGAAAACACCCCAATATAATAATTAGATAAATTTTAGTTTCGACCATATCGGGTTACGACAACTAAATTGGGTGCGACCAAAAGTCTTGCTTAACATTAGTATCGGGTAGAATTCCACCGTGTCCCAAACCCGAACCATATATAAAGTTGATTAAGCCTCATTTGAATCTTTTTCACTCTCTCTCTCTAACCTCTCTCCTCAAATCCAAACTCTAAGTCCAAAATCATCAAATTAAGGCTCCATATCATCAAGGTAACTATCCTAGCTTCTAGTATAACATATTAGGCCTTCAAATTCATGGTCAAACTATAAAATAGGACCATTATCATGAGTTTACGACACTAGAACAGTCCTAGGCCGTGAACTCACTTAAAATGGGTTTTGGAGCCCCAAAACCCTTCCAAACCACCATTGGAACTTAAATATGGCTCAAGGACTTATTGGATTGGACTTAGAACACATGAAACTCAAATTTTGGGGATTAAACATGAGTTTACTGCCCAAGAACATGCTTGGGCCGTAAACACCCATTCATGGGTAGTAAACTCCTTCTAAGGTGTTAAATTGCGACTTACACACCTCCTAAGCCTTGGATTAAAGTCTAGAAGCAACCACAAACGAGTTAGAGGCCTTAAACTTAATGAAAACCACCCTATAGGAGCGTACAACCATAAAACCCCCAAGAATGGGTTCTTAGGCCATGAACTCCTAAAACATAGTCAAATGGTGCCTTAAACTCATTCCATGGCTAGTAGAATTAACTAGAAAAACTTGTAATGACCTAGGACCACCAAAACATCAAAGGGAGGTGTGTGGGGGAGTTTACAACCGTAAACTCTTAGTTTACCATTGTGAAATCCATTAAATGGTCCATATGTTGGTTTAATTCATTCCAATACCCTAGATCTGATCCTAGCTAATTTTCCCAAGTGATATAAGACCATTTAGCACCATAGAACACCCCACCATGAGTTTACGGTCGTAAACTCATGGGGAATGGGTCATTAGGGCCGTAAACCCTCCTATGAGTTTACTATTGAAGGGTAAACTCCATATCCAAGTCATATATGTCCATAGATGTCACCCAGGTTGGTCCAAACACTCGAAATGAAGTGTTTTCGCAACTAGAAGTATATATCCTCAACTAATTAGTAGTACAAAGCCTAAATTAGATACAAATGTGTATCCTTTCATATTACATAGGAACCTCACACGCATTCAAGCCTTGAACTGACGTTTAGCACCCAAACCGACACACTTCTCGACCGGTGAGTTCATACCCCTACCCTTTTTTCCGTGTTTTTCAAACATTTTCAGGGCAGAATACAAGCAAAAGTACAAGGAAATCTTTTCCTTAAACTTATTATTTTCAATTCAAATGTTTCATAAATTGTATGCTGTTATTACCAAAAATTGTATTAACCAATAGTTCGAATTGCAGAGTAAACTTTCAGACTAAATGTAGATTCCTTTATAAAGTGTTATAATATATGTCATATTTCATAATTTACGAATAGTTCATACTAATCATCAATTAGGATTAGTACGAATACGAATACGAAAGTACAGCTAGGAACAGAGCGAATAAGAAAGTACAACTAGGAACAGAGCGAATACAAAAGTACATCTAGGAACAGAGCAAATACGAAAGTACAGCTAGGAACAGAGCGAATACGAAAGTTCAACTAGGAATAATACGAATACGAATATGAATACGAATACGAATACGAATGCGAATGCGAATACGAATACGAATATGAATTCAAATAGAAATAGGAATACGAATAGGAATATGAATTCAAATAGAAATAGGAATAGGAATACGAATACGAATATGAACACAAATACAAATACGAATACAAATAGGAATAGGAATACGAATACGAATACGAAAGCACGCCTCTGGATACATTCAAGTGTAAAATAACTAGGATATCAGAATACCTAGCTAATACAACAAGTATGTTAGATAATTGTACATTACTTTTGGATTCAACAACTGAACTTTACTTTTAAGAAAAATAAGGGTTTTTCCTGGGATAACGTGTGACAACCTGAAATTTCCATTCTGAACAAACCATATCAAGCCAATAGAAGTTAGAACAGTTACAGGGAGATTCCAGACTTTGGGTATAAGTTTAAGTTTTTGACGATTTACAATTAAGGAGATATCAGGAGAGTGGATGCACTAGGGTTTTGTGCAACTTTGTTATTCCAACACTCTATTATATTGGAGTTCATTCCGGGAATAAAAATATTTCCTGCCAAAAATCCTTGGACTATATATAGAAATCTAAACCAAATAATTCATTAGTTACATTTCCAATTAGAGAAAAGCCAAATTCTCTCTCACAGATCTTCGGGTTTTTATCCCAAAACATGAGTGCTTCAATCTAGCTGTTTTATATAGCTTAGATTGTGGTTAATAACATCAAAATAACGACAGAACAGCAAGATCTGTGAGTTTACTCCCCAAGACAATCTTGAAGAGTACACTCCTTTTCAAAAGCCAAATGATGCCTAGTCCTTCCTTAAGCCATGAAACTAGTTTGGGCTTGTACACAAATGAGTTTAGGGATAGAAAATGAACTCAAAACAACAAGATTTGAGAGTTTACTCCCCAAGAACATCTTGGAGAGTAAACTCCATTTTAACGGCCAAAAGTGTCACAGTGTCCCTCAAAGCCATGGAAATGAACCTTGAGACTACCCATGACATGTTTAGACATCCAAAACAAATAGAATCAAGGGCTAAAAGTGAGCTCACGGCCAAGGAATTTCTTGGACCGTGAACTCCATTTTAGGGTGTCAAAATGCCCTAAATGCCAGCCTTAAGCCAAGAGACTAGCATAGCTTTTTACCTTGATGTGTCTAAGACCCAAAACAACCAAAATACCAACACCCACAAGTGTTTACGGCCGCAAACACATGACCAAATGGTCTATGGGCCGAAAACTCAAGATAGGGGTGTTTTTGTGCCACAAACACTTCCTAAGGCTTAGGCTTGAATTTAGAATGCTTCCTTATGACCTTCAAGACCTTCATAAACATATTTGGACATCAGTTTACAATTGTAAACTCATTTGGGCCGTGAACACCCCAAAAGTGCCAAAAGAAGTGGTCTTTCTCATCGCAGGCTAAAGCTAATGCCCCTAAATCATTCCCTAGCTTTCATACTAACACAAACCCATGAGTGACCATGAGTTTACGGCCATAAACTCCCTTGGGCCATGAAATAATGGTAGTAAACTCATATGTGTTCCTTTATACCTTCCTATGTTGAATCACATGTGATTTCAACACTTGGTCAAGGTGTTACCTAGTCCCGAAAAGTGTTTCTTTTCATATAGATGTTATAAACACTATATTAATGTCAATATGTGTCCTTATATGTCACTTAGGACTTATTGTGTCTCAGGACTTCATCCGTGGAACTTCTCATCCATACATGCGTACCCGCTAGAACCACTCACAACAGGTGAGTTCATACCCCTAATCAATGTTTTAAATGATTTTAAATGCTTTAATGGGGGGGGGGGGGGGAATACAAGTACAAAGCAACATGTTATTAAATCATTTATATGTATTTTATAACTGTGTTTTCATTCAACAGATTTCACATACTACAAAATGTGATGCATGAACTGGTTTTCTATCTTAAAAATACTCTGTTATCAAATGTATTACTTTTGAAATGCTTATTAAAATGACATCAAGTCATTGTCAATTATTGTTCAAAACTCTTAGATGTCGTACAAAACCATTTTTTTACCTTCTTGAATCGAACTATACTTATATGCATATGTTCATATATATATATATATATATATATATATATATATATATATATATATATATATATATATATATATATATGTTAGAGATTATAGTTTCCATCCTTCATTTAGTTTCCCACACTCTTGTGTAGCAAGGGCGTATAAACCTACTTCAACAACCAATTACCTTTCATTTAACTATCATAGGGATAGTTAGAAGATATCAAACATTATCCCTATTACAAGGAATCACACAAGAGTCAGTTCATTCATGAGTCTTTACTAGTACATTACCTGATACATGAGTACCTGTACATATGCTTACATGATACATGAGCATGCTTACATGAACACATTACATGAATACCTTTACGTAGATACATCGACTTGTGTATACTTACATGAATACTTGAGCCTCATTTCATTAGGATGAATTATTAGTACCTTCAGTAAATCGTCCTGCCTATCCCCGGTCAATGGGAGTCAGTTACGGGACTAACCATTCCTGGAACCTACTGTTCGCTACAGAGGTTAATTGGACAATCTTTGGATGTTCATTAGGTTATCTATTTCTCTTACAGCGATGTAGAGTCAGTTACGGGACTAACCATTCCTGGAACCTACTATTCGCTACATAGGTTAGTTGGACAATCTTCGGATGTTCACTAGGTTGTTATTACTTATATTAGGAGTCAGTTACGGGATTAACCATTCCTGGAACCTACTGTTCGCTACAGAAGTTAATTGGACAATCTTTGGATGTTCATTAGGTTATCTATTTCGCTTACTTCGGATGTTCATTAGGTTATACCCTTTCGCTTCGGCGATGTTGTGTTAGTCCTGGTAACCCAGGGATAATACTTAGATGGTTATACTTTTTCCTTTTTACTTTATTTTGTGATACTTTCACATGAACGAGGAGTTAGACTAAGTACTCTAGTACTAGTTAATAGAAAGGAAAAACTATCATTTTACTTACAGAACATTCTAGGCTTGGTAGAAGACTATCATATACTTTTTCCTGTTTACTTTATTTTGTGATACTTTCACATAACCGAGGAGTTTGACTAAGTACTCTAGTACTAGTCAATAGAAAGGAAAAAATATCATTTTACTTACAGAACATTCGGGTCTTGGTAGAAGACTACATTTCATACTTGTAGGAAATAAGGGATTTTCTAGGATTTTAAACTTATATCAATTGTTACATTTAGATATTTGCCAGACCATCATGACAGTTTTCCAAACAATACAATGACACTTAAATACTTATGAATTCACCAGCATTAGGCTGATACTCGCTTTCAAAATAACTTGTATTCTCAGGTCACCAGTTAGATAGGTACGATGTCCAGGCTTAAGAAGAAGGAGCACAGTCAAGACTCGTCATATTTTGATTAATAATTTTTTTTGTTGTACATTATGAAAGAACACACATGTATTAAAACTTTACCATTTAATGCAATGTATGATATTGTTGCTTGTTTACTACTTTACACTGTTATGATACTTCACATGACGTCCTCCACCCCGGAACGTTTCCGCTGTTCTTGGTTTTGGGGTGTGACAGATTGGTATCAGAGCATTGTTTATAGTGAATTAAGTATATCAACCCATAAAAGATATACTAACTATAAACACATTGGGATTAAAACACTCTGTCTAAGAGTTTATACTTTTAAATAATAAAACATTTAACAAAGTATACGTGCCTGCATTCATACTAAAATCCGTGTCACAACAACAAGAACAAAAGTATTGAGATTGTTTGATATCACAGGTTATAAAACTCATCGGATATACAATTATTATGGTATTATGCTTTTATGAACGAGTAACTGTTAAAACTATTCTTCATCTAACAAATGCGATCTTCGTATAGCTTTATTATATAAAACTATGACACAACTTTTAAGAACATCGTTTTCTTGCGATTTTCGGTCTTAGAGACTGCCAGTCATGTTAGGAAAATAAGGGTTTTTCCTGTATACAAACCAAACAACTAATAGGAAGATAAGGGATTTTCCTGGTGCAATTATTTACAACTTATGACACGAACATTCATATGCTTTTCATACTTTTATAAGAAAATAAGGGTTTTTCTTGGAAGACACAACAAATCATATCTCAACCATTAGGGAAAATATGGGATTTTCTGGATCTAATACATTCATTTTCAACACAAGTCATAACTCTTCACACTTGAAATACTGAGTTTTCTGGAAAACATACACCCATTTTGGAATGGCATCCTATTTTTCTAAACTACTTACGAATTCACCAACTTAATTTTTGACACTTTTTCTTTGAATTAACTTGTATTCTCAGGGAACCGCTAAGCAGGTTTGGGAATCAACTTTTGGGATTAACGCGCTGGCGTTAATTACTTCTTTTGAATGATGTTTATGTATTTATCTCTTGAACGTGTAATGAATACAATTATGTAAACATCTTGGAAACTTTAATATATATGGTGGTGTGTACTTTCCTTTCTATGAACTGTTATGATACTGAATATGACGTCCTCCGCCCCCGAACGTTTCCGCCGTTCTGGTTTGGGGGTGTAACAGATTGGTATCAGAGCTTTGTTTATAGGGAATTAAGTATATCAAAACCATTTCTTTTTGGTATACAACTATAAACTCAACTGGGCAAAAACACTCTGAGAAAAGTCATACGTTTGAAATTAAATTTATTTAGTTTTAAGGTAAGCATGCACTCATTTTATACTAATAACAATTTCATAGTAAATAACTTTAGAAGTATTATAAATAAGTTGTGAAATACAGGTACGCCTTGGGACATGTAATCAGAACTGGGAAGAATATAGCCTGATCAACTATATTTGTCCAAGAGCCGACTAACGTATGCCAAGGAGTGTCTGCAGTGGACAACTATTTTAAAACTTACCAAAAGCACATCATTACATAATACTAAGGGAGTTGTTGTGTTGCCGTCAACCCTTAAACTTAAGGGTAAGTTTCATGTGCTCTAGCTTATAGTAAATTTTTAACCCTATTCTCGTACAGTCTGAATGGCAGGATTCCATCACCCCAATGACCCCTACTACCCCAACCAAGGTAATGGAGGATGGATCGAAGAAGATCCTGAAGAAGACGAAGAGCCTATAGAGTTGGAGGGAGGGGATGACTCTGGCACGGATTCGGAGCCAGAAATTATCATTCCACCAATCCCACAACCTCCCGTCCACGTGAGGAACTTCCAAGGACCCACTCCTGTGTGGGGAAGTCACCTCCATCATTGGAGCCAACAACAAAGCTTACGCCCTCCCTACGGTATGTGCCTAGACTTCTATGATGTCAGAGGCGGGGGATTAGCCGACCGAGCGCTTCCGGTCATGGTTGGCAAACTCACCAACCAGTGCTATCAATCCGGAGTGCAAGCCAACCGAATCCGAGAGGTCAATGTGGAAGTACAAATCAACACGACCGATATCAACCGCCTAGAGATGTTGCAAAACGACATCCACATTCGCGTCGAAGCATTTCAAGCACAAGCAAATGCAGCCTTCGCAGAATTGAGGGAACAACAAGCTGCGTTTGATAGGCGCCTCATGGAGTCGAAGCAGTCCGACAAAGAGTCGAGCTGCAAATGCAAAGCACGCCACAAGTAGTACTTGCCCGACTCTCAAATTTTGTTATAAATTAGGACTTCGGATAAAAGTATTATTTTCTTTAAATTGTTCTGTAATCGGAGACTTTTAGAAAGGTCAAGAACTTTTGTCTAGACCCCGCTGTAACACAACTATATGATTAATATATATAAGGGTATATCCCTTTTCTTGTTGTTAATCATGCGCAATTCGTTCAATTCATAGGTACATCTATTCAAACTTTACTTTCAAGCTCAAAACATTGTGTCAGTCAAACCCAATTTCGTAGAACTATTAGAAGTTAACTCAATATCATTCAACTCTGAACTACCAAAACTTATAAATCTTTCATTTTCCTTTGGCAGCGCGATGCCTCCTCGTCCAAACCTAAGGCCCAGGCCGAGCACGGCAACACCACCACCTCCACCACCAACTTATGATCCAGCCATGGTCTAGGCTGCTATCACAGCAGCAGTAACTGTAGCCCTCTTGCAAATAAACTCCCACGGAAATGGAGGGGTGGGAAGTAGCACGAATCATCCAAATCATGGCACTGGTCATGGCCAAGTAAGAGAATGCACTTACAAGGAGTTCTCTAACGCTAAGCCAAAAAATTTTAATGGAATTGGGGGAGTCATTGCACTAATGCAATGGTTCGAGAAGACCGAAACGGTCTTCGAGATCTACTCATGCCTAGAAGCAGGCAAAGTCAAGTTCGCTGCTTGCACTTTCATAGATCGAGCCCTCACTTGGTGGAAATGCCATGTAAATTCGGTGACGCTCACTGTCGCCAACGCCATGAGTTGGGAAGACCTGAAGGTTCTACTACTGGAAGAATACTGCCCAAGGGGCGAAGTGCAAAAGCTTGAGCAGGAGCTCTGGAATCATAAAATGACTGGGTCTAACCTAGTCGCCTACACAGCTAGGTTCAACGACCTCGCTGCACTGTGCCCTACCATGCTCAACCCAGAATCAAAGAAGGTTGAATGGTACATTTGGGGGTTGTCACCCCAGATCCATGGGCATGTCCTAGCTTCCTGCCCTGTTACCTACAACAGCGCTAAACGCCTGGCTCAGCGACTCATCGACCACGGAGTAAAACACGGTACCATTTCAACAACCACAAATCCATCTAGGGAGGCTCAGGGCCAGAGTAGGCCTTGGAAGAAAAGGAGGGGACAAGCCCTCCAGGAAAACCCCAAGAAACATCAAGTAATAGCGACCCACGCTATGACTGTACCTGCCAACCCTGCCCCCACAAGCTCATATAATGGGAAACTTCTTAAGTGCAATCGATGCAACTTCCACCACCACGGTCCTTGTCATGATCTTCAATGCACCAAGTGCAATAAGAAGGAACATATAGCCCGCTATTGCAAAGAGCCAACCCAACCATCCATCCCCATTGCTAATACCGGAGTGAGCCGCGCCTGCTTTGAGTGCGGAGATAGGGGGAACTACCGCAGGGACTGCCCAAAGGCAAACAACTGGAATACCGGCGGAAGGGGCCGAGTTTTCGCAATGGGACAACATGAAGCCATTGTGGACGCTACTGTTGTTACGGGTACGTTTCTTCTCGATAACTTGTATGCATGCATTTTGTTTGATAGTGGAGCAGTAAGGAGTTTTGTGAGTCACGACTTTAAAGGCCTGATAAAATCAATACCACAATCATTAAGTGAACCATTCATAGTAGAAATGGCCAACGGGAAAACCGAAGGCACTAAGGAGATATACTTAAACTGCACCCTAACTTTAAATGATAATCCCTATTCAATCAACCTCATGCCAGTGTCGATTAAGAGTTTCGATGTCATTGTTGGCATGGATTGGCTGAGTTCTCATCATGCGGACATTCTATGTTACGATAAGGCCGTTCGCCTTAATCTACCAACCGGCGAAACTTTCGTTGTCTTGGGCGACAAACCCAGTACCAATCTTCGTATCATCTCAAGTATCCAAGCTTAGAAATGCCTACGCAAGGAGTGTCACGCGTTTTTGGCACATGTTGTACATGTGAAACGCGAAGTCCAGGACATCAAGAATGTGCTTGACGTATGCGATTTTCCCGATGTTTTTCCCGAGGACCTTCCGGGAATACCTCCCGTGAGACAAGTTAAGTATAGAATCGATCTGGTTCTCGGAGCTACTCCAGTAGCCAAAGCACCCTATCGATTAGCCCCGGCAGAGATGCAAGAGCTATCCAGCCAACTAAATGAACTACCTGGAAAAGGATTTATCAGGACGAGCTTCTCGCCATGGGGAGCACCCGTGCTGTTCGTGAAAAAGAAGGATGGATCATTCAGAATGTGCATCGACTATCGAGAACTCAACAAACTTACCATCAAGAACCGATACCCCCTACCCCGAATCGATGACTTATTCGACCAACTCCAGGGAGCCAACTACTTCTCCAAGATCGATCTGAGGTCGGGATATCACCAGTTGCGAGTCCTGGAGAGTGATGTTCCCAAGACGGCCTTCCGAACGCGATACGGACATTACGAGTTCGTAGTGATGCTGTTCGGACTAACCAACACCCCGGTCGTATTCATGGATCTAATGAATCGGGTATGTCGTCCATTCTTCAATAAATCTGTGATAGTATTCATAGATGACATACTCATTTATTCAAAGAATAAGGAAGAGCATAGTCAACATCTGAGGCAAGTTTTCGAGACGTTACAGACTGAGAGACTGTATGCAAAATTCTCAAAATGTGAGTTTTGGATTAGAAAGGTGGACTTCCTCGGTCACGTGGTCAGCAAGGAAGGAATCCACGTGGATCCATCAAAAATCAAGGCTATCAAAAACTGGTCTGCACCAACTACACCAACAGAAATTCGCCAATTTCTAGGTCTTGCTGGTTATTACCGAAGGTTCATTCAGAATTTATCCAGCATCGCAAAGCCTCTTACCGCCTTAACCCAGAAATGTGTGACCTACAATTGGGGAGAAAAGCAAGATGTTGCATTTCAGACTTTGAAACAGGCCCTTTGCAGTGCGCCCATCCTTTCTCTTCCAGAAGGGACCAAAGATTTTATGGTGTATTGCGACGCTTCGAAGCAAGGGCTGGGATGTGTACTAATGCAGAGGGGAAAGGTTATTGCATATGCCTCACGACAACTGAAAACACATGAGGTCAACTACACCACTCATGATTTAGAACTTGGGGCGGTGGTCTTCGCTCTTAAAATCTGGAGACACTACCTATATGGTACCAAATGCACTATCTTTACAGACCACAAGAGCCTACAACACATCTTCGACCAGAAGGAGTTGAACATGAGACAGTGACGTTGGGTTGAATTGCTCAACGACTACGAATGTGAGATTCGCTATCATCCAGGAAAGGCAAACATCATGGCAGATGCCCTTAGTCGTAAGGAGTAATCTGGCCGAAGAGTGAAGTCATTAGCCATGTCGATCCATTCGCACTTGTCAACACAAGTCAAGGAAGCTCAAATAGAGGCCTTGAAACCCAAAAACGTGACAAATGAGACCCTTAGGGGAATGGACAAGAATTTAGAATTCAAGAGTGACGGAGCACGCTACCTCATGAACCGAATATGGACACCCAAGTTTGGTGGACTTAGAGAGGAAGTTATGAGCGAGGAACACAAGACTCCATACTCCGTACATCCCGGGTCAGACAAGATGTATCAAGATCTCCAGTAACTCTACTGGTGGCCAAACATGAAAGCAGAGATCGCTACATATGTGAGCAAGTGTTTGACTTGCACCAAGATAAAAACAAAACACCAGAAACCCTCAGGGCTACTCCAACAACCTGAAATTCCTGAGTGGAAATGGGAGCAGATTTCCATGGACTTCATAACGAAACTGCCCAAAACTCAGGGTGGCCAAGATACTATTTGGGTAATCATCAATAGATTAACCAAGTCCGCTCATTTCCTACTGATCAAGGAAACTGATAAAATTGAAAAGCTATCGAGAATCTACATCCGAGAGATCGTACGACTCCATGGAGTGCCAATGTCTATCATCTCCGACAGAGACAGCAGATTCACGTCTAGATTCTGGAAATCATTGAAAAAATCCATGGGAACAAGATTGGACATGAGTACAGCCTATCACCCCCAAACTAACGGACAGAGTGAAAGGACGATCCAAACTGTTGAAGATTATTGTGTTGCGTCTTGGGCCCTTATGTTTTACAGCTGGATTGGGCTTGTCAATCCGTGTTTATCTAGAATAGCCTTCTTTTTGTTAGGAAAACCGTTAGGGTTGTATTATAAGTATATGCATGTATGTATGCGTATAGTAACGGTTGTCACTCTCATTGATTGTTTGTAAACCCTAAAATCCTCTATAGTTGATGTTCTTTATCGAGCTCTTCTGAGGATTGTTTATCAAATCATTCGACACCTTTCGATCCATTTACTTGTTCTTAATTGATTATCTAAGTTATTTCTTTACCTATTTCATAGATCTAATCGATCTTCGAGTTTGTTTTAAACTCATTAATTGGTATCAGAGCAGGAGACTGTGTAATCGATACACTTCTTTTCTATGAAAAAGCTTCGATTAGGGTTATTCCGCATTCATTGATATTTATTGAGCTGTCATCTCATAATTGACGTATCTCAATATTTATTGTTTTTGCCCTAATTCGATATATTACAAGTTTGATCTTTGAACAGGTTATTCGATCAATTATGGACGAGTCGCAATCCAATCCCATCAATATTTCAAACAACATTGGATCAACAACAAAGATTCCCATCCTGTACACCCATGATTATGAAGTCTGGGCAAATCACTTTGAAGATTATGTCATAGGATCTGAGGATAATGGATACCTCATCTGGGAAGCAATTATCTCTGGACCGTTTTCTCATTCAGCAACTTCAAGGATTATTAAAACTCAAAAGGAGTATAATGATCTTCTGAAAGATGTTAAAGATGTAGCGTAAGACGAAAAAGTTAAATTTCAGTGCAATATCAAAGCGCTAAGATTGATTAGATTTGCTCTTCAATCCGATACTTTTAGGCTGGTAAGTTCATGCACAACTGCAAAAGAAATATGGGACAGGCTACGTGAATTGTACTCTACAGATGAAGATCTTGAACACTCCATTCAAACCTTACTCTTGTCTGAGTTTGGTGAATTCAAGCAAAGAGCAGAAGAAACGGTGACTCAAACGTTCGATTGCTTCAATCATCTTCTTAGCAAGATGATCAAACATGACATAGAAAGGAAGCTTATTGAACAGAAGGTTATGTTTTCGAATGGACTCAGGTCTGAGTGGAGAGCAATCGTGTCCACAGTTAAAGCACACGAGCAATTCAAATCCTATTCTTTGGCGAAACTGGTGGGCATCCTAAAATCTCAAGAAAAGATCATATTGCAGGAGAAAACCGTGGTTTCAAGTCTAGGTTCGTTGGCCCTCCTGTCGAAAAGCAAAGCTGTGATAGAGGACGAAGAGCTCAACTTGGATGATTATGATCTCACGTCTGAAGACTACGCTATGATGGTGTCAAACCCTAAGAGATTCATCAAGAAGAGATTCCCCACCAACAGGAACCGAAACTGGCAAGGAAGCTATAGCGCTGAAAAGGTCAAATATGAACCAAAAGCTGTAGAATCAAAGAAGGAACCGAAGGCTGAAGGAGATTCTGGAGTAAGCTACTACTATTGTGGAGGAAAGAACCATTATGCAAAAGATTGCGTCATCAAAAAGATGGCAGAAAAGGATGAAGAAATGATGAAGAAGCTGTGTTGATGAAAAAGCTCGATGAGTTAAGGAAGAAGAAATCTGCTGCTAACCCTTCTATGAATGCTTTAATTGTGCAGGGCTCGGTAGCTGATGATGAGTTCGGTGGCGTCGAGGTCTGGTCAACCGACTCCGAAGATGAAGAAGTAAGGAAGCCTTCACATCGAAAGCTTTATGTAGCAAAAGAAGAAAGTAGTGGAGGAAGATGCTTGATGGTGTCTGATGTTTCTCAGATGAGGGGATACAACACTGATGGTGGAAATGATGACAAGGAATAGCAGAATCTGTGCTTTACTGCCAAACCACTCAGCGTGCAGTTCAGCGAACTTGATGAACTGATCAAGAAGGTACAATCAGTTTTTGTCTCATTTAAAGTCCCACTATGCTCTTATGAAAAGGAATTAAAAAATGTTAATTCGAGAATCTCTCATCTAGATAGTAGTTTAACTCAAACTCGGGTCACCAATTCTAACCTAACTGATCAATTAAGCAGGGTGTCTTCGAAGAGTGAGGAACGGCAGATGTGGATCGAACTGAAGGAATCGGAGTTAATCAAAATAAAAGATGAAAACATTTATTTGCAAAGAGATAATTTAAAGCTTTTGAAACAGCGAAAAGTTTTTTGTCTAATTGCCAAACGTCTTTATTCTAATATTACTCAGCTTCATTTGAATTGTGAAATAGGGCAAAAGATTCATCGCATGATTTTACCCTTTCTTGAGTTTAAGGAAGATGAAATTGACGCTGATGCTTATAATTGTGAGAGTATTATTTCGTCTGAGGATGTTAATCCAACATATTCGTATGGACTGGACAAAATAGAATCGTTCATAAAATCCAAGGACCACAAGAACATGCTCAAAAATATTTTGGATGAAAATGATAAACTGAAGCTAAGAACCAAAACCATACAAAAATTCGACTCACTGAATGTCAATTTGAGCTCAGAAAATAAGATTGATGTTGAAAATGCATCTGAGCTTAATGAAGACGATAATATGAGTGAAATTTCTGTAGAGGACACAGTTGATTGTTCAGAATTTGTCAAGAATGAACCAGAGAACCACAAAGATCTCATTTCAGAAAATTCTGTGGAGTTTGCTCGGTTGTCCCAACAAAAGTCCCCGACTCTTGTAGAGAAGGCAGTTGTATACCAAAAAGTTAGAACCACTCCGAATCAAGTGTACAAAGTCACAGGTGTAACCGAACATCAGACTGCTGAACTAACAGCTATTGTGAACGAAGACAATGCTGAAGGCTGTGACGAGTTCTTCTGGTCAGCTCCCATTGACAATGCTGATGAAACGGTAGGTCTGTCAGAAAGGACTTCATGGAAAAGCAAAGGCAGATACATACCAGAACCTTTAAATAAACCTGATGGCTTCAACGTGGCAAGTACCAGTGGAACTAAAGATGTCCCTCAAGAGAAAGAAATTCCTGCAAAAGAAGTCACATCTCCAAGTGAAACTACATCAGTTCAGAGTGAATCAGCCAATGAAAATCAAAAACATAAAGCTAACATCCATCATCAACCAAAGCAGATGAGAAATCAAAAACGAGAAAGGAATCAGAGATACAGGAAGAATATTTCAGAGAGAAAACAATTTTGGCAATCGCAAAATGCCTATTTCTCATATCAAGATAGGAATTTGAAACCAGCAAAAAATCCTGTTGGATCGACGGAGGGTAATAACAACCAAAAGCAGAGTCTCGGTTATGAGCGAAATAATAACCGAAAGCAGAGTCTCGGTTCTAAGCCAAATAATAACCAAAAGCAGAGTCTCGGTTCTGTGCAAAACAACAACCGAACGCATAGATTCGGTTCAGAAAATGATTTCTACCAAAAGCACAGGTTCGGTTCGGAGAGCAAAAGAGACCAAAAGTCTAGGTTTGGTTCCACTGATAATCAAAACCGAAAGAGTCACCTAGAATATCAAATCAAGAAATCATCTGAGTCTAAATTCTCTCATTCTAATTCTCATTCTTCTTCTCAATCTCATCCTAATTCTTCCAATCATTCCTCATATCAATCTCATTCTAATTCTCCAACTGATCTGAAAGGAAAATCTGAGGTTTCGTCAGTTAAATCAGAGACTAAACCAAAACCTCTAGATCCCACAAAGATTAAGGTTTACACCATCAAAAAGAAAAATGAAACAACTTCGATAAAAAGAACATTTTTTGTTGATATCTCTTTTTCTGCTCCTGTTTCTGTGAAAGGCTCACGTGGACCCAAGAAAATTTGTGTTCCTAAATCTGTTTAATTTGTGCAGGTTATCAGTGACGAGCAGTTTGACGAAGAATGGTACATTGATAGTGGCTGCTCGCATCACATGACAGGAAGGAAGGAAGAGCTAAGGGAATTCAGATCTCTTTCAAATGGTGGAAACGTCAAATTTGGGAACAACTCCTTCGGCACCATCAAAGGCTACGGGATGATTACAAACGGTGATTTCTCAATCAGGAAAGTTGCATATGTAGAGGGACTACAACACAACCTCATCAGTGTATCTCAGCTTGTTGGAGGTACTGGTCTCAAGGTCTCATTCAATGATGAAGGTTCGGAAATTATTGAGAAGAAGACGAACAAAGTTATTCTCAAATCAGAGCGCAAAGGTGAAATGTTTCCCCTAAATCTCAAACCCATCAAAGGAAACCCAGCCATCTGCCTGTTATCCAAAGCACAATCTGACGAAAGCTGGCTATGGCACCGAAGACTCTCTCATCTCAACTTCAAAGATATCAACAAACTTGTAACTGGAGGTCATGTTAGAGGTCTTCCATTTCTCAAGTATGATAGAGATCATCTATGTGCCGCATGTGAAATGGGGAAGCAGAGTCGTCAAAGTCATCCATCTATAATTAACACTAAGGTTGTTGAACCACTAGAATTACTTCATATTGATTTATGTGGTCCATCTTCTATAGAAAGCATTGGTGGTAGCAAGTATATTCTTGTTATTGTTGATGACTTTTCACGTTTTACATGGGTGTTCTTTTTGAAGCTTAAATCTGAAGCGACTCACAAGCTAAAAGTGTTCATCAAGCAGATTGAAGTACAGCTAAAGAAGGTCGTTCGTAATATCAGAAGCGACAATGGGTTGGAGTTCAAAAATAAAGAATTTGAAGAATTCCTGGAAGAAAAGGGAATCAGTCATAACTTCTCAGCTCCCTACACACCTCAACAGAACGGGATTGTCGAAAGACGAAACCGATCCTTATGTGAAGCTGCCCGAACAATGTTAAGTTTTGCTTCCTTACCTTTATACTTTTGGGCTGATGCTATTTCTGCTGCTTGTTTTACACAGAACAGGTCTTATCTTAACAAGCGCTTCACTCTCACTCCTTATGAGATCATCAACAACAGGAAGCCGAACGTGAAGTTTTTCCATGTGTTTGGTTCCAGGTGTTTCATTTTCAATTCCAAAGAACACCGCAACAAGTTTGATGTCAAAGCCGACGAAGGAATATTTCTAGGTTATTCTCTTACTTCCAAAGCGTACAGGGTGTTAAACAAGCGTTCAAGGAAAATAGAAGAAACCTACTACGTGACTTTTGATGATAGCTATGTTAAAAAGTTAAAGGCTAACACAGACACAGCTGGAGAAATCTTTCCTCAAACTGGCCGAGTCACAGCCTCGATCGCTAATCTATTCGAGAAATTCATGGAGCTCTTTGATGAACCAGAGAAGGCCACTCTTTCTGAGGCCAGTGCAGCAGATAACAGGGTAGAACACTTGAAGCAACTTATTAACGATGCCGCAAGAAGAATGAATGAAGAAGAATCAGGTTCACAAGACCCACCCCAACACAATGCATCAGTCGAGGGGGAGTGTCCACAAACAGTCGAGGGGGAGGATCCACCTTCGTCCCAACCAAGTTCAGAAGTTGAGGGGGGGCCAAAGTCTCCAACCGAAAGTGCTTCTCCAACCGAAAGTGCTTCTCCAACCGAAAGTGCTTCACCAACCGAAAGTGCTTCACCAACCGAAAGTGCTTCACCGGCCGAACGTGTGTCACCATCTGAAAGGGCCTCACCAACTGAAGGTGCCTCAATGCCCAAATGCTCAACACCTCAAGAACCCACTAAAGCTCAAGATTCACAAGACATTCTTGTAAGATCATCTGTCGAGGAGGGGCATGCTGATATGTCATACGACTTCGACATTCTGTCCGAACCAGAAGAAATGATAAATGCTGAATTAGATCCATCTGTTGATCCAAACTTCCCTCCTCTCACCAAATGGACCAGAGATCATCCTGTCACTCAAGTTGTTGGTAATATCACAGAAACAGTTCTGACTTGATCACAACTCAAGGCAAAACAAGCATCCTTGTTCTCAAAAGTTGAATTCTGCATGTTTAACTCATTCGTATCAAAAGTTGAACCAAAGAAAGTTAATACTGCTCTTGTTCACTCTGATTGGGTTCAAGCTATGCAAGACGAGGTAAATGAATTTGAAAGGAACAAAGTCTGGCATCTTATTCCAACTCCTCCAGGTGCCTCGGTTGTTGGTTTAAAATGGGTCTTTAGGAACAAACTCGACAAGGAAGGGAATGTTATAAGAAACAAAGCACGTCTGGTCATAAAAGGATAGTGTCAGGAGGAAGGCATTGACTATGAAGAGACTTTCGCTCCTGTAGCTAGGCTGGAGTCAGTGAGAATATTTCTTTCCTACGCTGCTCACAAAAACTTTGAGGTCTTTCAAATGGACATCAAGTGTGCATTTCTCGATGGCAATCTCGAAGAAACTGTGTATGTGGAGCAACCTCCTGGATTCGTGAATGAAAAGTATCCTAATCATTGTTACATTTTGGATAAAGCATGGTATGGTCTGAAACAAGCACCGAGAGCCTGGTATGCAACGCTGACTAAATTTTTAAAGATGTCCAAATTCAAACAAGGATCGGTTGACCCAACCTTCTTTCGCAAAAAGGAAGTTAACCACCTTATGATCGTTCAAATTTATGTCGATGATATCATCTTTGGCTACACGAATCCTAGCCTAACAGCTGAATTCAGGAAGCTGATGGAGACTAAATTTAAAATGAGCTCGATGGGTCCCATTAACTTTTTCCTTGGTTTAAATATTAGACAGGGACCCAAAGGCATCTTTATCAACCAGGAAGCTTACACAAAGACTCTCTTAGCTAAATTTGGAATGATGGGAGATTCAAAAGTCAAAGTCCCAATGGTGTTCGGCACTAAGCTCACCCCATCCCTGGATAAACCGGCTGTTGATATTACACTATATCGTCAAATGATAGGCTCTTTAATGTATCTTACTGCTAGCAGGCCTGACATAATGTTTTCTGTTTGTTACTGTGCTCGGTTTCAGGCAAATCCTCGGGAGCCTCACATGCTTGCAGTGAAGAACATATTACGTTATCTCAAAAGTACTACCTCTTTAGGTTTGTGGTATCCTTCTAACTCAGGCTTCTTCGTTCAAGCCTACTCAGATGTAGACCTTGGTGGTTGTGGTCTCGACATGAAAAGCACCACTAGTGGCTGCCAATTCCTCGATGGGAAGTTAGTTAGCTGGCAGTCAAAGAAACAAACGTGCGTGTCTCTGTCTACTGCTGAAGCAGAATACATCGCCGTTGCTTCCTGTACCTCTCAAGTGATTTGGATCCAGAGTCAACTCCGAGACTAAGGACTCAATATGAAAAAGATCCCACTATATTGTGACTCTAAAAGTGCAATTAGGATTTGTCATAACCCAGTGCAACACTCCAAGACCAAGCACATCGCACTGAGGTATCACTTCATCAAAGATCACGTGGAAGATGGAAACGTTGAAGTACACTTTGTTCGAACCACTGATCAGTTGGCTGATGTCTTTACCAAAGCTCTTCCTGAAGCGACTTTCAACAGAATTCTACAAGGCTTAGGTATGATGGTAGGAGAGTCGGTCTCAAATCCTCAAATCTCTAACTAAGAATCAGGAACCGAAATAGATAGACCGCTCGGTCTCTCTCTGCTCTGAAGATTTAATGGACCCGAAGTAGACAGACCGCTCGGTCTCTCTCTGCTCTGAAGATTTAATGGAACCGAAGTAGACAGACCGCTCGGTCTCTCTCTGCTCTGGTGATCTAATGGAACTGAAATAGACAGACCGCTCGGTTCTTCTCTATTCTAAAATTTTCATGTCACCGAAATACACAGATCGCTCGGTCTATCTCTGCTTCATCATTTTTTTTATGCTGTACATTTTATCTTTCTGTTTCTATTTCCTTTTCAGAAAAATTTCAAAATCACAAAAACATTTTATCTTTCTGTTTTTATTTCTTTTTCAGAAATATTCCAAAATCACAAACATATTTTTTTTTCTTTCCTTTTTATTCCGTTTTCTTACTCATTTTCAATACTCGCAAGTTCTGGTTGGTATTTGCTTTGTGCAGGTAACTTCAAGTATCACCTTCGATAGTGTTCACCCAGGTATGTTTTATTTTTCTCTCAGACTAGTTAGTCGTCCCTAGAAGCATGCTGCTGTATGTTGTCACAAGCCTCTATGACCTTGAGTACGCCTTAATGATTCGATCAATACCTATCGTTTCTTCCCGATCAGGCTATTTTTTTTTAACACTCAGTCTAGATCTACCTTACTCTTCTCATTTGAAACATGAGTTGCTCTGCTTTGTCCCACTTTGGTAGCAGAAGGTACATTCGGTCTCTTCACCACCTCCTCAAATTCTACATTTACCTTCGATTCCCTAAAGTAACCCTTGATGCTTTCGGTCTTTACCACTGAAGCTTATGGTTACACAACATCTTTGTTTATGATCTTGGATTCATTTACCACGTTCCTAGTGAAACCCAACATCCAATACCTAAAATGAATTGACGGTGTGTTTTATTCTCAAAATGTTTCTTGGAAATCTCATTTTCTTTTTGCGTGATCTTTTATGAAATCGTCTCTTCCTAAGACATTTCTTCCCAACGAGGTCCAGTTTATTTTTTTTTTTGAGATTTCTATTTTATCCCATGCTTGTCACTAAATAATTCCCACCTACCTGTTCAACAGATCACATCGATCCCACAGGTACCTCTGCCAACACTCAGTTTTATGTTGAGACTTGATGTTCGGTTCGAGGACAGCCATCCCACAGCCTATGCTCAAAAGATGCCTTTCATTGTTTATTAACAGACAATCGATCGTATTTCTAGGGAAACCACACAAGCACTTCAAGTCTCTCTTGGCTTTGAAGGAAGTGATTCTTGCCCGGAATCTTCCGCCTTCTGTCTTCTTCATAGACAACACTCATATCTCAAACACCTTTGATTTATTTCTTTATCTTTCACACTCTTATGCACGAAAATTAATTTTTCCAACATTCTGATTGCTGTTTGGTATGTGGTTTTAAGTTACAGTTGTAACCAAACAAGGGCGCATGGGATTTCAAACGGTACAAAAATATGATTTGGGCGCGTGCAGTTGATTCGTTTCACACCCACGTGTGCTGACGTTTTCCTGGGATTAACCATAACATCCAATCGCGCTTTTTCAGGCGACGTTTTGGTTCCCTCATCATCACGATTTTCTCTCTCCAGTGAACGGTATAAATAAGGGGTGATCGTGTTCTTTGGCATTTACCACTCAGGTAATCTCTCTCTCTGAAAAATTTCCACTGTTCATATTCTTCTTCAATTCAACAATGGCGACTTCTTCTTCTGCACAAGATCAATCTGCCTCTTCATCTTTGCTTTCCATCAAGCCTAATCAGAATATGATTATTGAGATGTCCCCTTTCTTATATTATGCGTACATGCTTCATGTGGTGGAATGTCTCAAATATTCCCCATTGTTGTTGGCACTCACGCAGGTGGAAGCCGTTCCGATGTCCCTGCTTTTGTGACAAACATAAAGATCGCATCTACTTCACCATCCATGACAAGAAAACCTCCATATCAAAAACTAAGTTTTGCTCTCTTCTAGGGCTTGCAGTTGATTCTTCCGTCATCTCACCGGATTTTGTGACTACTACCCAACTGTTCTCGATGATGTACGAGATGGGTTATACCGATGTTCTTAAAACGATCGCGAAGGTCAAGAAATCCTGTCTTCCTTCTCAGTGGAATGGCTTGCTTACCCTTTTAATCAAGGGTTTAGCGGAACGTTGTGGTGGTTCTGATACCACGAGTAAAGGATTTCTCACCATTCTCTATGGTCTTTACAATGGCATCAACCTCAATTATGGCTCCATAATCTGGTCTCAAGTCGTTCAGAGTCTAAACACACCACCCGGTACTCCAAGATCTCTTGCGGACGTTTCTGGACGCTCATCACGAAGAAGGCCATGGATTCTCTAGAAATCCCTGTGATGAAGGATGCTCTTCTGGCTTCAATTGCCTCTTATCACACAAAGAAGATTATCGTCTCTGATCCAAATAAGTTTCTACATTATGGATTAATCCCTGAATCCATGTACAGATGTGTCACGCCTCACAGCAAGATAATGGCGGACTATAGCACCAGAACTCCCTTGCCTCCAAGGATTCTGTCTGACGAACAAAAAGCCGCATTGGAAGCCCTTGATCAACCTGCCAACCGAGGCAAGAGGGCTAGTAAAAAGGAGAAGAAAGAATCTGAATCGAAAAAGGAGAGAAAGCCAAGATCCTCCAAGCGTAAACATGATGCAGATGAACCTTCTCGGTCTAAATCCAAGAAAGTTAAGAAGATCGCTAATAGGGCCAAAGGATCCCCTTCTCTTGGCTCTGCTCCACATGACCAATCCGACACAGAGGCTGCTGCTCCTCATCCTTCTCCAACAGAGCCAACTCCTGCTCCGTCTCCTCAACAACCATCCTCTCCTGCAGCCACTCATCTTCCCTCTCCACCAGCATCTCCCAAAATTACAAAATCACCCACTCCACCACCTTCTCCTAAAATTCCTACCCCACCCCCATCACCGAAACAGATGGTCCCACTTTCTGTTCCTATAATCACCCCTCCCACTGCAACAGAACCAACCCTTCCTTTCTCTGTTACTATACCTGCCTCTTCTATCCCCACTCCAATCATCACCGATTCGGTTACTACCACTTCTTCTCAGCCACCATTTACAGTCAATGTATCTGATACAGGGGCTACTACTGTGGTTGAAACCCCCGTCATCAACATCCCACAATCACCTTCTCCATCCTCACACTCCGGTGCCACTTTGGGCGGTGATGATGAAGAGTACGATTCTCTTTATTATAGCCCATACCGGATTCCCACGGATACTGATGCTGATACCCCTATTACCAGTCAGCAACTTCAAGATATTCATGACAAACTCGATAGTTTGCTGGCTGACAATAAAGCCTATGGGGGTGTGGTGCTGAAAGCCTTCATCGAGTCTGCGATCAAGACGTATACGGACGCTATGGATCGTTCTACTGATGCCATTGATAACTCAGCAGCTTCATGCTCCAAAGCTACAAAGGAAGTCTATGAGGTTGTTCACACGACTCAGATCTTTCTTGACTCTCTTAAAGCACATGCTGATGATAATGCGGCCAAGTTTCAGACGTCTGTAGACTCCTTTTCAGCTACCCTTCAGGGTGAAACCTCCAAGTTTGAGGCTCTACGTGCTGACCTCAAAACTAAATCCACCTCTTTTCTCAAATCTTTGGATTCACGTTTTGCTTCTCTAGCAGCAGAGAGCACCTTAAAAGAAGATCTTGTCAAGCATCAGGCAACTATTGACCTTCAGAAGATACAACTGGCCCAGGCTCAACAAGAAATATCTTTGCTGAAAACTCAGCGGGCTGTTCTTCAAGGTTGCGCTGGTGACGTCAAGAATATACTGACAACTGTCGTCGACACTCATGATCCCTTTCTTACCCTTACAATCAGATAGCATCTCCAGGCTAAACTCCTTCCTGCAATTAATATCTTGAGTGAAATGAAGGGTGTCTCGGAGAAGCTTGTTCTTCCGAGACAAGGGGGAGAAGAGTGTATTCCAAAGACAGAACCGAAGGTTAATTTAGCTTCGGGTTCTGGAAAACAATTTCTTGTTGAGAGCGAGTCAGAAACCGATGAAACTATTGCTGAAGCTCTTCAACGAAAGAAAAGGGACAAAGAGCTGGATGAAACAATGAAAATAGCTCGAGAGGCAGAGGCCAAAGAAAGACGACTCAAGGAGGATGAGGATGCTTTACAAGCCAAGAAGACTCTGTTCCCAGAATGGGACAGAGACACACTCATCAATCAAGCGATTGAGTTTCCCTCCATATATTGGTTGGAACCGATTGCATCCTTTGAGTGTGAGAATACCAAAGACTCGCAGTTTGACATGCCAATCACACGAAAAGCTTTTACATTTCATTGCTTCGATGTCACTGCTGATGTCCCTCATCCAAACTTGAAGGTTGACAGAGAATTAATAGATTTTTATCTGAAGTATGGTCAACCACAGTACTTGACATGGAGTGCACAGAAGATAATCAAAGTCAAGGTACTGAAACCAACACAGGCTGGGAAATTTGTGAATGTTAACTTCAAAATCAACAGAGGAACGGCCAACACTAAACATTTTATTTCTCTGGCAGATCTTCCCATTCTGAATCCTCATGATTGGATTCTGCTATACAACATTCTTCTCTCTAATCAAAGAGAGTATGAACTGATTCTGAAACATCTCAAAAGAATGTTGGCTTCCTATATCCATGAGCTCGCCACTATGGATCAGGAAATAGGAAAAATAATGAACAAGAAACCGATCGTCAAGCCTACTTCCAAGACAGGAGACGTACACAAAATGAAGTTAGGCCAAATTGATTCTTCAAATCTGACGGTCATGTTCACAAGAGGTGACAAGCACAAGTTTCTGTTTGCTCTGGTAGACAAGCATCTGTTTTCAACAGACTGTCTGGAGCATATCATAAACATCATTCACCGATGCAAGCAGAACTCCACAGCAGACAACAAGAACTTCACTGATATGCTTCGATGGTATATTACCTTCAGGCATCACATTCTGGCTATTATACCGAGGATTTTTGAGACGGTGAAAAAGCCTTCTGCTGTCAAAAGGGAATGAAGGCTCTGTGCCAAAGATGCAAAGGGGGAGATTGTTGAATATTATTGTGTTGCGTCTTGGGTCCTTATGTTTTACAGCCGGATTGGGCTTGTCAATCCGTGTTTATCTAGAATAGCCTTCTTTTTGTTAGGAAAACCGTTAGGGTTGTATTATAAGTATATGCATGCATGTATGCGTATAGTAACGGTTGTAACTCTCATTGATTGTTTGTAAACCCTAAAATCCTCTACAGTTGATGTTCTTTATCGAGCTCTTCTGAGGATTGTTTATCAAATCATTCGACACCTTTCGATCCATTTACTTGTTCTTAATTTATTATCTAAGTTATTTCTTTACCTGTTTCATAGATCTAATCGATCTTCGAGTTTGTTTTAAACTCATCAATTGGGAATGAAGCCTTCTGCTGTCAAAAGGGAATGAAGGCTCTGTGCCAAACACGCAAAGGGGGAGATTGTTGAAGATTATTGTGTTGCGTCTTGGGCCCTTATGTTTTACAACCGGATTGGGCTTGTCAATCCGTGTTTATCTAGAATAGCCTTCTTTTTGTTAGGAAAACCGTTAGGGTTGTATTATAAGTATATGCATGCATGTATGCGTATAGTAACGGTTGTCACTCTCATTGATTGTTTGTAAACCCCAAAAATCCTCTACATTTGATGTTCTTTATCGAGCTCTTCTGAGGATTGTTTATCAAATCATTTGACACCTTTCAATCCATTTACTTGTTCTTAATTGATTATCTAAGTTATTTCTTTACCTGTTTCATAGATCTAATCGATCTTCGAGTTTGTTTTAAACTCATCACAAACCTTGGGGGACATGTTGCGAGCATGTGTAATCGACTTTGGTAAGGCATGGGATGTTCACTTACCTTTGGTCGAGTTCTCTTATAACAATAGTTATCATACTAGTATCAATACTGCCCCATTTGAAGCCCTTTACGGCCGTAAGTGCAGATCACCTCTATGCTGGACGGAAGTGGGCGACACACAATTAGCAAAAGGTCTAGTTCCTGATAGCACCTCAATGGTCCAGAGATCATCAGAGAAACTACTGAAAAGATCGTGCAAATACGAGAACGAATGAAATCCTCGAGGGATAGGCAAAAGAGCTATGCCGACAAAAGACGTAAACCCTTGGAATTTCAGATTGGCGATCGTGTACTACTAAAGGTCTCACCCTGGAAGGGCCTGATACGCTTTGGAAAATGTGGGAAGCTAAATCCTAGGTACATTGGACCCTTTGAAATCATTTCAAGCATTGGTCCAGTGGCCTACAAACTCCGACTTCCAATCGAGCTTAACAAAGTACATCCAGTATTCCACGTATCAAACCTGAAGAAGTGTTTGTCCGACGAAACACTTGTAATTCCACTCGATGAGATCGAACTAAATGAAAATCTTAACTTTGTGGAAGAACCCGTCGAGATCATGGATAGGGAATTTAAACGAACTAAACAGAGTCGCATTCCAATAGTAGAGGTCCGATGGAATGCTAAGAGGGGACCTGAGTTCACGTGGGAACGAGAAGATCAAATGCAACAGAAGTATCCACATCTCTTCCTCAGCCCCTAAGACTCTTCTTTTGTATTAAAATTTCGGGACGAAATTCCCTCTAACGGGGGGATGATGTAACAGCCCGTCATTTAAGTCAGTAAAAATCGATCCCTGTAACCTCTTTGAGAAAGGAATTAGAATATCATCGAAAAATGAAGTAATCGAAAACTCTATTTGGAGTACGCTATGTGGTAGGTATCGTCTTAAGGTTTCCAAACATATAAATAACACAAAAATCCGAGTTATAACGAAGAAGTTATGACCATTCTAAGTTTTCCGACAAAAACCGGCAGTATGAAGTTACGTAAAAACGCAAAGTTTCAATAAAATACTTTCTGACCTTAGGTGTCTAAATGAAAGTCATAGTTATCGTTAAACTACAAACATGCATAAAAAGAACGCTCAAACTGAACATCGTATGAAAAAGTTATGAATTTTTAAAGAAATTCCTTAATCACGTCATATTAATAAATAAATAATAAAAATAATTTCGGAATTTGCCGACAGAATCTAAACAAAAGTTGTGGATCTTAGTCTCACCTTCGCGTGGATATAAAGAACGTCGAAAACGGAGTTCGTATGAGAAAGATATGAATTTTTGAAGTTTATTAAATAAATTATATATAAAAATAAATCAAAAATCCGGTAATATCCGAAGGAGGAGTCAGCGTCCTCATCCGAGTTACGCGCTGCGTAACCTCGTACGCCCCGCGTACCCGAGGGCCTTGGTCTCGGTCCGTCCACGTCGCCCCTATGCAAGCCTACCCCCCCCCCCCCCGGTCCCGTCCGAAGCGCGATGCAGCCGAGGATGCTGTGAGCGATGACGTCCCGTACGCGCCGCGTACGTGTGCCTTCCAGCCCCCTATAAAAGGGATGCGAGGGTTCCCGGAAAAATTGCTCATTCACTCTCCTTTTTCTTGCGTTTTGCCTCGTTTTCCGTGCTCGCACTACCCCGAAGCCCTGGTCATTTTGTGCAAGTCCCGAAGGTCGATTTTACTCCCGAGAAATCCCGAGAATCCTGAGGAAAATCCATTTCCCGAGACGAAACTCTGCCCGGTTTTCCATCTTGCTATCTTCAAACTTTCAAGTGAGTTCATACCCCTTTCAAACACACTTTAAATACATTTTAAATGCTTTTATACTCTTTTAGGGGGGAATACAAGTAAACATACGGTTATTATCGTGTATTTTATAAAGTTTCACTTCGCTTGTTTTACCGAACAAATCACTTGGAACTCATTACTATTATGGAAAACTCTTGTCATACTTTGTGTGCATTAGACTTATGCAAAGTATATAATGATTTCAAAGTACTTTTCATGGTTAAGTCGTTTTATACATTCTAAAGACTTATGATATATGCTTTGTTAAACATTGTGAAAAAGGATAAACTTCGCGTACACAAAAACTATCACTTTAATACAGGCTTAGTTGAGAATCCATGAGACGTGTATATCTTTAAACGTTACTTTTCTTTATTAGAAAGTAATGGTGCAAGTCCTGTCTATAACCAGAGTCTCCCGTTCGGAGAACGTGTCAAATGTGTATAGATCTATACGGGAAGTCATGATCCCGCGCCCTGACTGTTAGCTACAGTCCGTCTTTTGGGGTGACAATTGTCATAACGCTGCGACGCCTGAAGAACGTCGTTACAGACATATTATGTTTAGTATGGTTATAAAACTCATCGGATATACAATTATTATGGTATTATGCTTTTATGAACGAATAACTGTTAAAACTATTCTTCATCTAACAAATGCGATCTTCGTATAGCTTTATTATATAAAACTATGACACAACTTTTAAGAACGTCGTTTTCTTGCGATTTTCGGTCTTAGAGACTGCCAATCATGTTAGGAAAATAAGGGTTTTTCCTGTATACAAACCAAACAACTAATAGGAAGATAAGGGATTTTGTTGGTGCAATTATTTACAGCTTATGACACGAACATTCATATGCTTTTCATAATTTTATAAGAAAATAAGGGTTTTTTTGGAAGACACAACAAATCATATCTCAACCATTAGGGAAAATATGGGATTTTCTGGATCTAATACATTCATTTTCAACACAACAAGTCATAACTCTTCACACTTGAAATACTGAGTTTTCTGGAAAACATACACCCATTTTGGAATGGCATCCTATTTTTCTAAACTACTTACGAACTCACCAACTTAATTGTTGACACTTTTTCTTTGAATTAACTTGTATTCTCAGGGAACCGCTAAGCAGGTTTGGGAATCAACTTTTGGGATTAACGCGTTGGCGTTAATTACTTCTTTTGAATGATGTTTATGTATTTATCTCTTGAACGTGTAATGAATACAATTATGTAAACATCTTGGAAACTTTAGTATATATGGTGGTGTGTACTTTCCTTTCTATGAACTGTTATGATACTGAATATGACGTCCTCCGCCCCCGAACGTTTCTGCCGTTCTGGTTTGGGGGTGTGACAACTACCCGGAGGCAGCAATTGCAGGCATAGACGAAACTCTACTACCAACCATCGTCGCAGAAGAGTCTACTCCAGACCCACGTTAATGTAATTTATGCATTTTGTTGTAACAGACATATGAACCATCCCAACACTAGTGAATCTAGAGTCTTATCTTTTGCGGGATCCCGTCCGTATAGGGATGCTCGTGCTGCGTATACTTGTCTTTTGTAGTATACCTTGTTCGCAACAATAGTCTTGTAGTAAATCCTAAGTACAGTAACTTTGTTAATGGTTGTTGTGTTGTGTTTTGTCTGTAACGCCTTATGTTCAAATTTAATGTCTTTAGTTTCCATATGTTTCCGGCTTTATCATACGACTCGAGTAAATTTGATCCTTGCAATACCAGCTTCATAAGTACATCTCTTTCTTAGAGATCGTCTTTTAGCGAACCCGTTATATCAGAACACCGAAGTACTCGTACAAGGAGTACCTTATAGCTCTTTTCCTTTCCGAAGGAATCCCCACAATATTACTTTTGTAGTACGTCAAGTTCAATTCCAGGATTCATACGTTTGATCTATCACAGAAGAATTTATACATGAGAGTGATATATAATCAATGTTCTACAGGTTTAGAATTGATGATTCCACTTTAACTTCTTTTCCCTCGATGGGATGTGAGATTAAGGAAGAATCAGTTATTCGACTACCTTTTCAGTCTTAATTATATACGACTCGTATACACGAAATTGTGATCATTGAATCACGTATGAGTTCTAATATGAACTTCAGGACGGAGACTGTCCAGGAGTACGAGTAATTGCATTGGCATAGGAACAAACTTAGAACCCAGTATGACTCTTAGAACCAGATCGCCTTCAGTCTAAACACCTACGGAAGATACAAGAACAGCCCGGACAACACAACGAACTACTCAACAATAGAATTAGAAGACTAGGCTTCTCACCCTTGAGAGCTCCGGTCTTATTCATTCGAGACAGGGCCAACATGTGCTTGGGAGTGACTCTGGTGTGCGGCATGCCTAAAACTTACCCAATACCCAAACAACGAGTTGTCGTTGCAGCGAACCATGAAATACTATGGGAGTATTTCTCGAGCCAAATCCGTTATAGAAATCCTCATCCCAACGTTGTTGCTCAATCATTCCTTTAGCGATAGTTTATCTGCTTTGATAACTCTTTCCTACTTTATCGCTTAATAGAATTCTATATCTGTCTTAATGAGATATCCCTTGTATCATATCTCTTAATTCAATTCAGAGGACTTACCATCCTCTCTTTCTTGATCTTTTTAGATCAAGATGCCTCCAAGAAAGAGACCCAGTTCAAAGAACAACAACAACTCTCTGCCACCACCACCTCCTCCTCAATTTGATCCAGTCATGTTCCAGGCAGTTGTTGCTGCCGCAGTGACAACTGCCATGTCTCGCATAAACCCCAGTGGTTCAAGGGGTGGTACCCAAACCCAAAACCAGGAAGGTGGCTAGGGACACCGGAAGGAGTTTTCCTATAAGGACTTTATGAACGCGAAACCCACATTCTTCGATGGCACACGAGGTGTCATTGCCCTAACTACATGGTTAGAGAAAATCGAATCTATCTTAGAGATCTGTGGTTGTTCAGAATCTGACAAGGTGAAATTCGATACTTGCACGTTCACCGATAAAGCTCTGACTTGGTGGAACGGCCGAGTTAAATCTCTAACCCTACCTGTAGCCAATGCTATGGGTTGCGAAGTCATGAAGGAACTTCTGCGCGCAGAGTACTGACCTCGGGATGAAATACAGAAGCTGGAGCATGAACTTTGGAACCTGAAGATGAAAGGTTCCGATATCGCCGCTTACACTTCAAGGTTTGACGACTTGGCACTTCTTTGTTCGGGGATGGTTACCCCGGAAAGCAAAAAGGTTGAGAGGTTCATCTGGGGGTTGACCCAGCCAACCAAAGGGAACGTTTTAGCTGCAAAGTTGGATATATACGACAACGCCAAATGCCTAGCACAAATCTTGATCGACCATAGTGAGGACATAGAGGATGCAGCCACCACTCCTGAGCCGACAGAGAGAAGTGGTGAGAAAAGAAAATTTTGGGAGACAAAGGAGAAAATTCAGCATTCAAACGAGTTCTCGAAGAAACAGCAGATATTGGCAGTCCACGCTGCCACTACCCCTGCTATTGTTTCTGTCGTCGGTTCCCCAGCCCAAGCACCTATCACCGGATATGCTGGTATTCTCCTGTGGTTAACCAATACAGTTACCAGCATCGCATCCCCAGTCCCTGTCGTGTGAAATTTTGAAAAAATTGTGGCCATGAGGGTCACCTTGCGTGAAGTTGCAGAACACCAACAAATCAAGCTTCCAGAGAGGGTATCAGTAAGGCATGTTATGGTTGCGGTGAAGTCGGGCATTATAAGAGAAACTACCCCAATGCAGCAACAACTGGAAACATTGGAAGAGTCCCAGCTATAGGACAAGGTGAGGCATCCACCGATCCCACCGTCGCCACAGGTATATTCCTCTTTGACAACCCTTATGCTTGCAATACTTTTCAATTCTAGTACTGAAAGATAAATTGTTAGCTATTTATTCTAACATCTTCATAAACATAGTCCTCAAATAGTAACCGAAAGGTTTACCATCAAGATAGTTAACAATGAGAAAGAAGGCATATTACATTCTGAAACGCATATCCCGAGGTGGATAGAACTTTTAGAAATCCTCTTAGGATCAATTCCATGGCCTACAAACTCCGACTACCCTCAGAACTTAGCAGCATCCATCCGGTATTTCATATCTTTGTCCTTAAGAAGTGCCTACCCGATGAAACCCTAGTAATCCCTTTGATGAGACCGAAATCAACGAAAGTCTGAAACTCATGATAGAACCAATCGAAATCATAAATCGAGAGATTTAAACGTAAGCAACAAAGTCATATCCCAACAGTGAAGATTCGCTAGAAAGCCACACTAGGACTTGAATTCACTTGAGAGCGCGAAAATACAACAAAGTAGAAGTATCCGTATTTCTTTCTGAATCCATAAATTTTATCCAAATTTTGAATTTCGGGACACAAATTCCCTCTAACGGGGGGATAATGTGACAACCCGAAGTTCATTCCATCGTCGTAACCCGTTTCCGTCCATAAAATTCATCTTTTTCGAATAATTTCCGTTTACATTTTTTAAAATTAAGTCATTTATTTCGAGACTTCTATTATGAATTAATTAGTATCCAAAACCATTAGAAACTCAAGAAAACACCCCAATATAATAATTACATAAATTTTAGTTTCGACCATATCGGGTTACAACAACTTCATCGGATGGGACCAAAAGCCTCGCTTAACATCAGTATCGGGTAGAATTCCATTGTGTCCCAAACCGAACCCATATATAAAGTTGATTAAGCCTCATTTGAAGCTTTTTCAATCTCTCTCTAACCTCTATCCTCAAATCCAAACTCTAAGTCGAAAATCATCAAATTAAGGCTCCAAATCATCAAGGTAACTATCCTAGCTCCTAGTATAACATCTTAGGCCTTCAAATTCGTGGTAAAACTATAAAATAGGATCATTATCATGATTTACAGTCCTAGAATAGTCCTATGCCGTGAACTCACATAAAATGGGTTTTGGAGCCCAAAAACCATTCCAAACCACCATTGGAACTTAGATATGGCTTAAGGACTTATTGGATTGGACTTAGAACACCTTAAACTCAAATTTTGGGTAGTAAACATGAGTTTACTACCCCAAGAACATGCTTGGGCTGTAAAAACCCATTCATGGGTAGTAAACTCCTTCTAAGGTGTTAAATTACCACTTACACACCTCCTAAGCCTTGGATTAAAGTCTATAAGCAACCACAAACGAGTTAGAGGCCTTAAACTTAATGAAAACCACCCCCATAGGAGCTTACAGCCATAAATCCCCCAAGAATGGGTTCTTAGGCCATAAACTCCTAAATCTTAGTCAAATGGTGCCTTAAACTCATTCCATGGCTACTAGAATTAACTAAAACACTTGTAATGACCTACGACCACCAAAACATCAAAGGGAGGTGTGTGGGGGAGTTTATGGTTGTAAACTCTTAGTTTACTACCATAAACTCCATTAAATGATCCATATCTTAGTTTAATTCATTCCTATACCCTAGATCTGATCCTAGCTAATTTTCCCAAGTGATATAAGACCATTTAGCACCCTAGAACACCCCACCATGAGTTTATGGCCGTAAACTCATGGGGAATGGATCATTAGGGATGTAAACCCTCCTATGAGTTTACTCTTGAAGGGTAAACTCCATATCCAAGTCATATATGTCCATAGATGTCACCGGGTCGCTCCAAACACTCGAAATGAAGTGTTTTCGCGACTAGAAGTATATATCCTCAACTAATTAGTAGTAAAAAGCCTAATTAAATACAAATGTGTATGTTTTCATATTACATAGGAACTTCACACACATTCAAGCCTCTAACTGACGTTTACCACCCAAACCGACACGCTTCTCGACCGGTGAGTTCATACCCCAACCCTTTTTTCCGTGTTTTTCAAACGTTTTCAAGAGGGAATACAAGCAAAAGTACAATAAAATCTTTTCCTTAAACTTATTATTTTCAGTTCAAATGTTTCATAAATTGTATGTTGTTATTACCAAAATTTGTATTAACCAATAGTTCGAATTGCAGAGTAAACTTTCCGACTAAATGTAGATTCCTTTATAAAGTGTTATAATATGTGTCATATTTCATAATTTACGAATAATTCATACTAATCATCAATTAGGATTATTACGAATACGAATACGAAAGTACAGCTAGGAACAGAGAAAATACGAAAGTACAACTAGGAACAAAGCGAATACGAAAGTTCAACTAGGAATAATACGAATACGAATGCGAATATGAATACAAATACGAATATGAATACGAATTCAAATAGAAATAGGCATACGAATATGAATACAAATTCAAATAGAAATAGGAATAGGAATAGGAATACGAATATGAACACGAACACAAATACGAATACAAATAGGAATAGGAATACGAATACGAATACGAAAGCACGCCTCTGGATACATTCGAGTGTAAAATAACTAGGATATCAGAATACCTAGCTAATACAACAAGTATGATAGATAATTGTACATTACTTTTGGATTCAACAACTGAACTTTACTTCTAAGGAAAATAAAGGTTTTTCCTGGGATAATGAAATGTTTCAAATTAAACTATAGGATAACCGAATAACTAAACTTTACTTATAAGAAAATATGGAATTTTCTTGGATAACAAACTTTTTCTGAAAACCAAAGAAAATTTGTACATTTTAAGAAAACAAACCTCTTATGAACTCACCAGCTTTATGCTAATTTTCAAATTGCTTGTATTCTCAGGACCACATTAGACAGGTACATCGCAATTCTTTTGAGAAGACGGAGCGTATAGAAGACTCGTCTTAACTTTTGTTCATATGATATATATGTATAACCTTTGTAACTCTTTGTTTTCAAACAATGTAAATATTTCTATGTAATGTAATGTTTTGTGTTTACTATGCTTACTATGTACATTGGTTGTGATATTCATGACGTCCTCCGCCCCGGAACGTTTCTGCCTTCGGTTTTGGGGTGTGACATGTGTATATTTTTTTGACTATGAAACAACTATTTAGCTTTTATATATTCTACGTTTATAAAATATAAACTTTGTCTTTAGTTAAAAGAAAAAAGAATCTAACTAGTCCAATAGGTTGTGCATGACTTATTAATTCATATCATGTGAAATAATAACTAGTTATACTCTATAATTATTAATTTTATAAAAAAATAATTGTTCCCAAATTAAAATACATGAAACTATATTATGTATTAATAATCAGATTAATAATAAATATACAAAATGTGACAACTTGATAATGGTGGGAACCTATACGATGATATATTATTAGAAATGTCACTCAATAATGATTCTTGGGCATTAAGATTCAACAATCCCCCACTTTCACAATATTCATTATAGACTGGCATAGACAATAGTTGATGTCTAGCAACAAGCTAATACCACTACCAACATATGAATGGTGCTATCTCATCCAATAGCCAATTCTAGGAGCTATAAACTATAATTGTTACTAAAGATGTGGTATCAATTATTCCTTTATCTTAGAGATCACGTTGAATATGAGATATGGATCACGATCAATATCATTTTGTGTTCAACTTTGATTAAGGCCTTATATGTCTAACTCTCAATGAATAAGAGGAAAAAATCCCATCTCGACTACATATGCCAATCAATGTAATTCATGTCATACCAAACGATGGCCCTAATTACTACTTCTAATGAAATAGCATGAAACCATGTCAAAGCACAACAATTCATACACTTAAAGTCCAAAATATGTATCTTAGACCTAAGAATACAAAGATACAAGCTTGGTCAAAATATCACTCTAGACTACGATCCATAAAGTGATTTTGATGCGGGTCAAGTACAATACTTATTCTCCTAATCAAATACCTATGCGTTGGTAGTAGCTCTTGCTATTGTTATCTCCATGAGAATCCACCAATCCACTCATATTAGTCTTACCTCATAGATTCTCCCGCGACTATAATCGACTATGGACATTTTGAATAACCTAGTTATTCAAGGATTAAAACATGCTAATATAGAACTCAACAATTATTCAATGAAAGACAAATATCATATATATCAATTCATTAGAATATATGTTGCTTGTACGGTTCCAATATCCAAATACTAAATTTCAATCAAATTCACCTACTTATATCAACAAGACCCTATAACACTAGCTTGACTTACTTACTTTAGCTAATGAATGAGCTTTGTCAAGTAGATTCGTCAAACTTGATTTGTATAAACTTTGCGAATACAAAAATTTTCAGATATATATATATATATATATATATATATATATATATATATATATATATATATATATAAAGAAAACTATTGAGAATGTAATAGATGCTTAAATAAGATTTAGATACCAATACTTGCATAATAGGATTACAAGAAAACTACTGAGAATGTTATAGATGCTTAAATATTATTTAGATACCAATACTTGCGTAACGGAATTAATTATAGCCATAATGAACCATACATTAAGCTTCTTAGCATGTGGTTCTCCAAACCAGAACGTACTCTAACTCTGATTTGTAACTACAATTAAAATCTACATGGGAACACTATTCATGTAACTTTTTCTTCATTCATAATAAGGATACGTTCGATTATGATTAAAATCATCTTAATCTATTTGAAAGTTTACCACATTTGTAACAGATTTAAACATAGTTTTCTCTCAAATACTCTG
Organism: Lactuca saligna; assembly: GCF_052625555.1. Taxonomy (NCBI): domain Eukaryota; kingdom Viridiplantae; phylum Streptophyta; class Magnoliopsida; order Asterales; family Asteraceae; genus Lactuca; species Lactuca saligna. The sequence continues at coordinate 202,667,595 of NC_136424.1, read as the reverse complement.
CAAATGAGGAATATTCCTATAGTTCTTGCAAGTAATCTATAATGTTCCAATAATTCACATAATGACTTGTTCTGAAATGATACTGGTATCATTTGATCTGTTCTAAGTATATGAGTTTTTTGGCCTTCATGCATAACCATGATATATATGATTACTCCAATTACAACAACATATGGAATACAATCAGGTTATCTAGTTGAACATTTGTACTAGGGTTTTGCTTAAAATCATGTCATGTGATACTTAACAAGATGACTCTCTTAGAGTCCTTTGTATTGAGCTCTTTAAGTTCCTTGACAATTAATGTTATTTTACTTGCTCTTTTAGTTTACCATGATCTATCTATATATATACTTATTCCATGTATTTGTATGTTGACTACATACAAGAATAGGAATGTTACTGTGCTCCCACTAGCTTTGTAGAAAACACTAGAGTCATCTTGGTTTATAATCAAATAACACTATGTAATTATCTTATAAGATAGAAGATTCTTACTTTGAAATTTTAGCTTAAATATTGGAAAGATTTTCATTCAGGTATGCTTTCTCCACTAAAAACTCACTTACTCTTTATATTCTTAATATATCGAGGAAGATTAATCAAGTCCACACTTGATAATCATATATGAATCCATATCTATGTGTTTTATTAGTTTATGATCAACTATTGAGCAGATTCAACAATAGATTAAACTTGCTAGTTGAAACTATGATGCATTTAGATTATAGATCTTTAGTTCTTAAAGTTCCGAACTACTCCCACTTAAAAAAATAACTTTCTAAGAACTTGTCTTCTTGAATGACAATTAGTGGGATTAGTGGAGACTTCATCTTAAACATGAAAGATCTAGCATGCCCAAGAGTCATTATAGAATGATATTGCTAATAATATAACTTGATTGTTAATAAATATATCAACACTTGTATTTAATTGAAAATTTATTATTTCAAGGAAATAATATTTTACTAGTTGGGAATTTATTAGTTGTGAAAATGATATTTAATTGAGAAATAACAACTTATGAAATATATCATAAAGTATGATTATTTATAAGTTATATTTATATATTAATAAACTAGTTGAAGTTTATTTATATAAAAGGTAGATTTATATAAAGAGATATTTATATAAGACTAGCTATATGTTAGATATTGTAATCAATTTTATAAAAGATGTGGCTTTCGTTAAAAGATGGAATGAATACATACATACATACATATATATATATATATATATATATATATATATATATATATATATATACACACACACACACACACACATGTTTAGTCATGGGAATACAATAATGGACATACCATGCCCTCTTTAAACACCATGATGGCCGAAAATGACAAGAGAATGGCTAGGTAATGGCCTTTTGATTACTATATTCAAGCATGCTTGAGACCATGCTTTTCCAAGATGGAAGGTATGGACCTTTCGTTCTTTACTCAAGTATATAAGCATGTGTATGGATAGTTTTGAAGTGTTTGTTTTCTCTGTTCTTTCTCCTTTCTTTCTTGCTGTTTTGGAGCCCCAAAACCGTGAGCATGGTGCTCATGTAGGGCTGCCAAAATTTTGAGAGATGAGCCCTCTTCTTCTCCTCCATTCTCCAACATTTTGATGCTAGAAAAGGTCACTTTGTTGCTTCACCTTTGAACATATATTTTGTATATATTTCAAAGGCTTATGAACAATAAATTACAAGTGAATACTAGCATGTTTTGATGGTTCTCCTGTTGCTTGGTGGATACTTGTAGAAAACTCTTGCTTTAGAGTTTCATGCCACACTTCATCAACTTCCAACTGCCCATAATGATCAAAGTCTTCAAAGGATGTTATGATTTCCCTTCAATGGTTTTTTTTTTATCTTTCTAACTCTTGCAAAATGATCCTTGGTGGGTGAAATAGTTTTTAGTTTTATTCAACATTTTTTAAAACTTTCATTGTCAATTTTATCAGTTGTGAAACCGGATTTTTGAATAAAAACCCAACAATTGGTATCGGAGATATTTTTGCAAGATTATTTATATTATTTCCTTAGTTCATGAAATCTTTGTTTTTGGAGAACATGAATGGTTTTCTCTTTGCAAGAAAAATCCATACATATTTTCTATGACAACTTTAAAATGTTTATAATTGTTATTTTTTGATCAAAAGTTTACATGCATCTTTTTGGTCATAAAAGTTGTCTTAGAAAACCAAAGAGTTTTTTTATGTAATTCTCAATATAAAAATATGTATTATGTGCATAAACTAGCCATGGACCTTTGTGTTGTTGCATGTGTTGATTTATTTAAAATGGTTGTAACTATTTATTTTTTCATATGGTATCTAATAATTAAATATGTAGTTTTCTTTTGTTAATTTCTGTAAGTAATAAATAGTTTATTTTTGTAAAAATGTAACTAGAATGAAGATGGTGGCCATTTTGAAGATAAAAAGTTTATAAAGTTGATTTTATTAAAGTTTCTCAAACTTCCTAAAATTATTTTTATAAACTTGCTACAAGGTGTTGAAGCAAGTGAGAGCACATGAAGACTTTACAAGATAAATGTCTCTTATGTCCCTTTAGAAATGGACTTGACAATTTTGTGATGGCTCATAAAAACTATTACTACCTAATTGCTTGGTTTATGAATATATATTTGAACATAAATAAACATCATAAAGAGCTTTGTGCTAATGAAACTTACCTTTTAACATAAGATGCTAAAATAGTTTTACAATAAAACAAGCTTTATCGTTAAAACTAGTAACCGGTAAAATTTCGGGATTAAAATTGTATAAGTTTAAAATAGAGATGAGTAAACGTATCAAACTCCAAACCTCATTTTATAAAAGTAAGTTTTTATTAAAAGGTTTCCAAATGTTCTAAAGCGCCCAAACGATGTAACTTAATACTAGTTATAAATTTAAAACTTTGATCGCGTGAATAATATAAAAAACCGAGTTTTATATATAGAACATTGTTAAAAATGATGAGATTTTACATGAAATAAGATTTTTTAAAGTATACCATGGTTTATTGAATGCATGCAATAAGCAAGATATAACATGTTTTTTAAACTATAATTATAAAAACGTCAAAGACGCCTTACAAACCTCAAATCTATGCAATACAATTTTTAAAGAACACTCGGACGTCTCTTGTATGCACTAGTGGGATAAAGGATACCCAACCAAGGTTTCTTTTCGATTCCTGTAACCAATTTATAGGTTGATTACACAAGTTTTTCAAATTGGCTGATTTGATCAGAAATCTCTTGTGATATAGGATACCTAAGGAAGAGAGTTCTGAGGCATAGATGGGATCAAACAAGTGTAATTAAATTTGTTATTTGCGATCCCATAAATCTAGGAATTTTATGGTAAGATATAATTGATAATCGATAGCTACCGGGTTGAATTCAGATATATAGGATAAAGGATACCTAACCATTTATCAATTTTGCAACTTGGATCTTAGACTTTGATAATTAATGTTTTTAGAAACTAGAAGGGTATTAATCATTAAAGATTAAATATTGAAAACACTAAATGAGTTTTGTTTAAAAATTTTATAGATATATAATCCACTCTCATAACCATGAAATGTCATTTCTCTTTAAATGACTTAGTGAAACAATAATGTTGAATAGAAACAAGTTCAATGAATAGGTTCATGTCTTACGAGACAATCTGTGAGAGATGTGAAATTGTATACACCTAACGGTCCTAATGCAAAACATATTACTTACAGTAATAGACCTAAATATGTTGCCTAGTAAAGGCATCAATGTGATGCTCAAGATGCTCCTAACATCAAGCTAGGAATAGTTATTCATGACTTCCAAGAGGTCTTGGATAATTAAAGCATATATCTAATGATATAACAGGTCAAGCAATATTCCAATAAATACAATGATATTTTATTAAAACTAGTTTAAACAATGGAATAATGTAAGGCTAAATGGGTCACATTGTATGATTTAAAAGGCCCATTGTAACACCCTGAATTCCAAAGACCTAGAAAGGAAAGAAAACCTCAAGATAAGGGAGTGACACATCGAGTAGATGGGTGACTCGACGAGTAGGAGCGCAATTTTGGTTGCGGGTTAAGTGACCCACTCGACGAGTCAGAGGGCTGACTCAGTGAGTTGGCCAGGTTTTGGGAAAACCCTAAATCGGGAGTTGGTGCCGTATTTCAACATCTTATTCTCATTCTATCAGCCTCATTTGTAGCCTCCATTGTCCAGAAATTGTCCCACGAAACCCTAGTGTTCTCATTGAGTGTGTGAGCCTTATTGAAGGATTTAGAGTGTTCTTGAAGCCTAGAAGAAGAAGAAGGAGGTTAAAGGTCCAAGGAAAAGGTTGTAGATCCAGGAAGTTTGCATCATCTTCTTCATTTTCTGGTAATCAACTTCTCACCTTGACTTCTATTTTGATAGATCTCTTTATGTCCCTTTTTATGGAGTTTACGGCCCAAGAAAGATGTCTTGTGGGATTTGGACGTTACCAAGCTAGATCCTTCTAGATTTAGAGGTTTTTAGAGTGGTAGAGGCATAAAGGTGGAAGCTTTATTCTATTATATCTCTCCATGAAAAGTTTAAGGAGTTGTTTTGGCATTTTTAGAAAAAGGAGCCATGCATGGGGGCAAAGGTAGTGGCTTTGTGTGATATCACGACCCTAGGAGACCAAATCTAGGTCATGGATGCCTTGTGCTTGTCTAAATAGAGTTGGACATAGATGGACTCGATGACTCAGTTGTGGGACTCGGCGAGTCACGCCAGTTCTTGCCCCAAAACCCGTATGCGAAGGGTATGAGTGAGCCTGGAAAGGGACTCAGTCGGCCTGAGTCCATAATGGTCATGAAGTTCATCATACTCGACGAGTTCAAGGAAGAACATAGTGAGTCTAAGGCAATATCCTTAGTTGTTAAAATGGACTCGACGAGTCACAGAATGGACACATTCATATGTGGATGATGTACTCGACGAGTTCAGGGATGAACTAGGTGAGTCGGATGAAGTTAGTCCCGATTATGTGGTTGAAGGAGAACCCGTTGAGTTATTGCTAGACTCAATGAGCGGATTCGGGGTTGTATGGGGTTGGAGGAGTATGGACTCGATGAGTTGGTAGAAAAACTCGGTGAGTCAGGTCAACAAGATGTTGTCTTTGACTATTGACTTTGACCAAGTTTGACTAGGGTTGATTTTTGGATTATTATGGTCTAAATGTTGTTTTGGGTATTGATAGCTCGGGAAGCCGGATGGTCAACTGTTCAGAAGTGTCGATTGGCAGTCAGAAGTGTTCAGTGAATCTTCAGCAGTTGAGGTGAATCTTATCATTGTTTGTATGGGTCTACGGCTACAATGTTGGCCCATTTTGTTTATGTATGATAGGAAGACACAGGGGTTAGCCCTAGGCATTATGCATGAAAGACCAATAAACAACTCCTGGCACAGAATATATTATTATGAATGATAGGAAGACTTGAGGGTTAGCCCTAGGCAGTATGCATGAAAGACCATGAAATGGCTCCTGGCACACAATCTGTTATTATGAATGGTAGGAAGACCCGAGAGTTAGACCTAGGCAATATGTATGAGAGACCAGAAGGAGACTCTTGGTGCATTGTATGCTATTATGTATGAAAGACCAGGTGGTGGCTCTTGGCATGCTATATGTTGAGTAGCCTAGTAGAGTAGTATGTATAGTTGTCTTTGTGATGCTTACATGGAAGACCAGGGGGTGGCCCTTGGCACTTGTATGTAAGACCGAAGGAGTGGCCCCAGGCTTGGTAAGGAAGACCACGTGCATCCCGTGGCATAGCATCAAGACTATGATTGGCACATAGCACCTCACTTGATTGTGAATATGTTTGTTATGTATGGTTCCTGGTCATGTATGGCATGTATGGATCAGTTGATATGTATGTATATGGTATCTGGGGAACTCACTACGCTTCGTGCTTACGTTTTTCAGCTATTTGTTTTAGGTACTAATGTTTTTCCAAGGAAGGAGCTTGGGGTGATCGCAGCGCATCACACCTTGTTTTCCGTACTAGATGATCTTTGGGATTTAGAATTATGATAATTGTTATATTAAGAATGTTATTAAATGATTGAAAAAAAAATTATTAAGCGGTTTTTAATCAATGAAAATGAAATTTTGGTCTTGAATTTTGGGATGTTACAAATTGGTATCCAAGCCTCGTCGCTTGTGATGGTATTCATGTAGTGGTTAATTGACATTTTGAAGAGTCTATTAGCAGTTGAGTACTGCGTTTGGGATTAGAGATTTCCCTAAGGTAAGCCTAGGAGGAGAGTAGCAGAAAGCAGCAGTAGTAGAGGGGACTTTGTAAAGTCGAAGAAATCCGTGAGGAAAGTATGGCTAGATATGGAAGGTAGTATAGGCCCGTACTACTGAAAGTAGAGGATCCGTACTCGAGTCAAGGAGGGTCGAGATGGAACCAGGAAACCTGTAGTGTGTGAGACTTTCTGAGGTGACGTTTGACCCTGAAAATTATGATTTTCGTTTCAGAATGGTGATGATTATGGGACACGGAGCAGGAGGATCAGGATCCGGTTCATGATCGGCTTAGGGTGTAGGTTCCGAGGCATTGGATGAGGGACTCCGCGAGTTCATCGCGTCTGATATCACGAGAGGTATCCTTGAGTCGACCCCGGTGATTTTTGCATCGATCAAGGAGGGCTTATTCGGTTGATGGAGGATCGCCTTAGAGCATTCCGAAGTGATATGGCATCCAGCCAGTCAGAATCGCGCATATTGTCCTTCAAGGACTTTAGGAGGAGTGGCACGCCAGACTTGAGCTTCTATCTCGAGGGGTCGAAGGTTTGATTTGCTGCAGGATGCTTGAGGGACAAAGCTAGAGACTGGTGGGAGTCAGTTGGTGATTCATTGGGAGCCTCAGCTATTGTGGTAATGACCCTGTTTGACTTTGTGACAAACTTTAAGGAAGAGTTTCCACCGGCTGTAGAGCTTCAGTAGCTGTCCAGGGAGTTCCTAGACATGAGACAAACGAAGAAGTCGTTGGCGGAGATTACCACCAAGTTTCGGGAGAGGGCCTTATTGGTTCCTCGGTATGCAGGGGATGAGGAGATGCAGAAGACCCGTTATCATGACATGTTGAGAGATGATATTCGGGAGTACGTTAGCTTCTCGGCATGCCCGAACCTAGACTCAATGATTTCCAGGGCACGGGAAAGGGATATTGATTAGGAGAAAATTGCAAAAAGGAGGTCGGATCAGATATATACTTTGGAGGGTCCCGGGAAGAGACCCAAGATTTCAGATCAGCGATTAGTAGGTCGACATGGCCGAAGACTATGCAGCACGTGTAGGAAATTGCACGAGGGAGTTTGTCGTTCCAGGGGTTCAGACTGCTACAAGTGTGGCAGTCATGGTCACATCAGCATGGACCGCCTACAGGGGGCAAACCCGTTATATTTTCCCTGCAATCAGGTGGGCCATAAGAAGGCCGACTGCCTGACGATGAGGGGAGGAGCAGGAAGTGTGTCTGCCCAGACAACTTTGAGGATTACGGATGGATGAGAGGGTAGGCCCTTGCAGTGACAGATGAGGGAGAAATGGATTACAGGAGGTATGTAGCAATAGCTATTTTCGATTCTATATGCATTACAATTGTTCTTACCTCAGTCTCATGTGATAGTATGTATGAGTTGTCTCTCTGCTTGTATTCGGATTGTATTTTCAGAATTTTCATATGCCAATTGTATACTAGGAACTATTAGTAGCTAGTTTAACATCATCTCTCACTTCGGGTTCCAAGTGTCCAGTAGTATCTCGGTTGTGACCGAAAAAGTTTCAGGAGCGTTACGTGGAGGTCGGTGGGCAGGTTCCATGGAGTAGTCATCCACCGTCACCAAGGTTTGGTGGTTCTAGTCTTGGTGTGGGATAGCTTTTTGAAGCATCAAAGGAAGTGGTCTATCACTAAAGTGGTTGCTCTGAGCATTAGTTATTCAAAACTTAAGGACGTCAGTTTGAGCTTAGGGGATTATCAGTATCACGGATGTAGGAAGTGTTCATCCAGTATTCGGTAATCGTATGGTATTTGGAGTACGCAAGTGATGGATCGCTAGCAATATTAAGGCAATGGTAGTTATCATGCCTATTTGGGTTAGGGAGGAAGGAATGGAAATCCTCGAATTTTCGCATGTTGTAAAGACTTAGCCGAAGCTAAGTGTGGGAGAACCAACCATGTTATGGGAACTGAATCGGTTTTGAAAATGGGATAAGCTTCGCTCTCCTGTCAGGGAGAAAGATGGCCTAGGAGGCTATATGAATTGAGGATAGTGTGAATTGGAAGTTCGAAAAACTCGCCAATTGTAAGATCGCATTCTAGGGATATATGATCTAAGATTGTAGAAGAATCAGTTGGGAGTTTTTGTTAGGACATGAGTACAGCTTGGGGTTACTAGATTGTTCTTGTATGCTCGACTATGGGTTAGCAGTAGCATCCACTAGTAGCCAGTCAGTGTGGAAGGTGTGGTCAGACTACCGGATAGCCATAACATTCACTAGTGGTCAGATAGTAAGAGAAGTGTGGTAAGACTGCTGAGCGGTCCGTAGCAACGGTTAGCAGATCGTGTAGGAGTGTTATAAGACTATGGGGTGGCCCGTAGCATTCGCTAGTTAGCAGGTAATGTAAGGGAGTTGTAAGACTACAGTGTGGCCCGTAGCGATTGTATATTAGTATAGTTAGACTGTCGTATGGCATGTAGCATTAGTATAGTAAGATTGCGGGGTGACCCGTAGCATTAGTCGGCAGATAGCATAGGTGTGTGGTGAGACTGCGGGGTGGCCCGTAGCGTTATTTGGCCAGTAGTGCAGAAGTCTTGTAAGACTATGGGGTGGCCCGTAACATTCATTAGTTGGCAGAACAAGTATAGTAAGACTACGGGGTGACATGTAACATTCATCGGTCCCTATTCGATAGTACGAATGTATCAGATGCATGATTCGCTGGTAGGGTTTTTAAGATAGTTTAAGATAGGGCGGGGCAGCCGACCGGATGTGAGTGGGCCACAATATAATTGGATTAAGAAGGCGGTACGTCATTGGAGACCAGGAATGATGTAAGACTACGGGTAAGACGTTGCATTGATTAGCAGCTTAGTTCGCGGAGTGTGAGCGGGGGGCCTGTATCTCCTGGTTAGCATGATAAGAATCAGGAAAGTTTAGTTAGTTAAGATTAGAGGAGGAGTGGGTTTGATAGCCCTGGATAGGTGAGACCTGTGGGAGAGGCCACACCGAAGTATAGATGGGTGAGACCCGTGTTCTTTTGGCAATAGGTGAGACCTGGTAGTGACCTTAGGGTAAGGTAGAGGATCGGGAATCCTAGATCTTTTTGATGCAGAGTGGCTGGGTTGGTAGAGTAATTCAGGTAGTCGTTGTATCTTCTTAAATTGCTGAGAGCGATTGAGGGAATGTTCGTGAGTTCGGTAACCGGTGGGGGACCAGTATTTCAGGTAATGGTAGATCAATTGGGACCAGGGCGGTCTCGGTTCATCCGGTAGGCGGATGGGAGTCAGCCGGACATCAAGCAGGAACGATGGTAACAAATTTGGTGTAAGAAGCTGTGAGCTGATCGGATGGTGCTGAGTTGCTCACCGTGGAATCAAATGATCTCATAGTAAATGATTTGGCTCGGTGTTGTCGTTCTCTTCTTAGCCTTAAACATAGCAGATAGGGAAGGTTTATTGCTTGTGGAAAGTGCCTTGGAAAGGCCAGTGACAGTGCAGGGAAAAGGGTAAACCCCTTGTATATTGAGGGTAAGTGTAACAGGAGTATCGGTAAGGTTACCGGTTGGGTAAAAGTGTTTTACTCAAAGGTACTAATGATCGGGTTATCCTGAAGATGACATCTTCCAGGTTTGGATCAAATGGGAGAAGTGTGTAGCTAGTGGTAAAGTGCTAACCAGATAGTAAGGTAGTTGACCGTGGCAGACTTCGAGGATGAAGTCTAGTTTTAGTGGGGGAGAGTTATAACACCCTAAATTCAAAATACCTCGAAAGGAAAGAAAACCTCAAGATAAGGGATTGACTCATCAAGTAGATGCGTGACTCGACGAGTAGGAGCGCGATTTTCGTCGCGAGTTAAGTGACCTAATCGACGAGTTAGAGGACTGATAGGGCGAGTTGGCTAGGTTTTGGGAAAACCCTAAATCGGGAGTTGGTGCCCTATTTAAGCATTTTATTCTCATTCTATCAGCCTCATTTGTAGCCTCAGTTTTCAAGAACGTATCCCACAAAACCCTAGTGCTCTCATTGAGTATGTGAGCCTTATTGAAGGAGAGTGGCGGACCCTCTAGGGGTCAAGGGAGGCTGTGCCCCCCCCCCCCCCTTCACTTTTTGCTGTCCTAGTGTATGTATATACACAATCATATTGAAAAAAATAACTAGCATAGCCTCTTTCCCCCTGGTTTCCAGATCATTAGGAAACTGTTAAAAAAAGTTTCGGAAGATAAATAAGAAAATCAAAGGAATCCTTGTTTTTTAGGAATTTATAAAATAAAGAAACATAATATCTATTAAAATCTATAAAAAAACCCCAAAATCTAATCAAATTTACATCAATTTAACCTAGGTTTAAATTTAAGAAATTAAACTAAAAAAGTAAACAAAGAATCCAAAGTTTATTCCAGCCGTCGAAAAGCTACTTCTCAAGACTCACCAGAGAACGCCGCCTGATTTAAGATCGTTTATGTCTTGTACTCTTTTCCGGTCACCACCACATTTGTACCATTCACCCTCTCATTTCTTTGCTAGTCGTCAGAGCCAAGACTGTTGAAATTTAACCTCTGTCGACCGCCGTTCACTTGAGTGTTCAGCCAGCTGCAACTTTCCATATGGTTTTTCTTCTTCTTCTTCTTCGTTGCTCCCCATTTGTTTAAGGAGCTTTATGTTTCTCAGTCTGTGTTTCTTTATCTATTTATTTATTGGCTTTATTTGGTCAAAAAGAAAAAGTAGAAATGGAATAAAATATAAATAAATTGAATAAAGTATGAATTGTAGTACGATTATAACATAACACACAATGTCTGATAATATTATTTTTATTCATTTATATTGCTTATTTTATTTCCATTGGACCAAGATATTCATATATAATATTTATGATATATCATATATCTGTATATATAATTATGCTAACCTAAGATATACATATATAATATTTATCATATATTTCTTAACCTAAGATATACATATATAATATTTATCATACATTTTTATTTGTATATGTGATTATGTATATATGTTGTTAACCATGACATATATTTTTGTATTTATGTTTCACTTTTATACTATGATCATATATTCAAATGAAACTAATTAAATTTATATGCACTTTATATTATTTTTTGAAAACAAAAAACTTCATTTGTTTATTTGCTATTTTATATTGCTATTTATTAATTGTTAGTAAATTTGATTGTGTAGTTTATAGAATATGAAAAAACAATCTAATATCGATGGATTTTTCAAAAGAAAACACTCAAGTTCTACTTAAGATTCCGAAAACCCACCGGAGATTGTTTTGGATGAAGATACCCCTACGCCCAATGCTCCAATTACTGAGAACCGCTTCAAAAAAAATTGTGTTGAAAATAATGAAATTGATCTTAGTACACTAGAATGAGATCCTGGTTTGCGTAAACAAATTTATTATTATCCAGTAAATCAACGAGACAATATTATACGATCATATATTAATCATGGTCCCTTTCAACAAACACTTTCAGTATATCCAAAATCTGGTACAGTAACCCAAAAACATAGTTTTCAAGCTTCTTGGTTTAAGTTATATCCTTGGCTTGAATATTCAGAGAGCTTAGATGTTTCATTTTTTTTCCATGTTTTCTATTTAATAATCCTTCTGGAATGGGACACTACGGCCAACGAGCATTTACCATAGATGGATTCCAGAACTGGAAGAAAGTTGGTGGAAAAAGTCGTGCCTTTTTGCATCACATAGGGACTGAGTGCACATATTTTCACAATGTTTCACAAAAATCATGTGATGATTTGTTAAATGAAGGGTATGATATACAAAATGTATTTGAGACATTTACAGAAGAAGAGCGTAAAAATAATAGATTAAGATTGAAGGCTACTATTTATACAGTCTGTTTGTGTGCCTTTCAAGGAATTGTATATAGAGGTCACGAAGAAGGATTAGATTCCATAAACAAAGGAAAATTTTGTGAAATCTTGAAGGGATTTTGCTATTTTAACATAGAGATGAAAGAATTGTTCCGTACTGCTCCTAAACATGCTTTATATATGTCACTGTCAATTCAAAAAGAGATTCTAAACCTTATATCAACTAGGGTGAGGAGGATGATTTGTGAGGAGATTAATGGTTGAAAATTTTGTTTTGTTGTTGATGAAGCACGTGACCAGTCTAATAAAGAACAAATGCCAATTCTTTTGAGATTTTTAAATAAAGATGGCTTTGTTATGGAGTGTTTCTTTGGGCTTGTTCATGTACCCGACACTACATCACAAACTCTTAAAAATGTAATTTATTCTGTATTGTCACGTAATAATCTTGATCTTAAGTCGATCAGTGGTCAAGGGTATGACCGTGCAAGCAATATGCGAGGTCATTTCAAGGTTTTGCAAGCATTGATTTCAAATGATTGTCTATATGCGTATTATGTTCATTGTTTTCCCCATCGACTACAATTAGCATTAATGGCTTCTTCACAAAGAGTTGTTGCATTACATAAGTTTTATACTAGATTTTCTTTTGTTATCAATGTTTTTAGTGCTTCCTCCAAGCGTACCAACCAACTTAGAGATGCACAAGCTGAGGAAATTGCATATAAGATTTCTATTGACGAGTTAGAGATAGATAGAGGTCTTAATCAAATTGGTACATTACAACGAGCTGGTGATACTCAATGGAGTTCTCACCTCAAATCAGTTTTGAGCTTAATCAAAATTCTTGGTCCAACTTGTGAGGTTTTACTTAAATTTATTTAGGATGACACTGGTCCAATCAAAGGCGATGCAGATTCAGCACATGAGTCTATTACTACATTTGAGTTCATTCTTGTTCTTCATCTCAAGCAAGAAATAATGGAGATCACTGATTTACTTTGTCAAGCTTTACAAAGACAATCTCAAGATATTTGTAATGCATTAAGGCTAGTTGAATCCACCAAATTGTTATTGAAAAAAATGAAAGATGAAACATGGGATGGTTTGTTGTGTCTTGTTATGTCGTTTTGTCAAGAACGCAACATTGATATCCCTGATATGACTTCTCCATACTTTACTAAAGGGGCTCGAACGCGTAATGAGCTTAGTGATCATACACTAGAACATCATTACCGAGTGGATATATTTTATGAAGCAATTAATTGTCAGTTAATGGAAATAAATCATCGATTTAATGATAGATCAACAGAGTTACTTTGACTTTCAACAACTTTAGATCCTAAAAGTGTTGATCAGCCTTTTTGAAGTGGTGATGTAATTAAGTTAGTAGAGAAGTTTTATCCTGGAGATTTCAATGAACAAGAGAAAGTAGTTTTGAAAATAAAAATTCAACATTATGAGATTGATGTTGTTCAACATGCAGATTATAAACTATTGACATCTATATCAGAATTGTGCCAATGGTTGATAAAGACTAGAAGAGTAGAAAACTTTCATCTTATTTATCGAGTATCTAGTCTCATACTTACTCTTCTAGTTTCTACTGCTACAACAGAGAGGTCATTTTCAACAATGAACCTCATTAAAACAAGGTTACAGAACAAAATGGAAGACGAGTTTTTGAATGACTCCTTGGTTTTGCACTTTGAGCGGGAACTTGCTGAAAAGATTAGTTTAGAGACGGTTATAGAAGACTTTAAAAATGCAAAAGATCGTCGCGTTCCACTTTGATAAATAATGTAATGATTTATTAGTTTTCTTGTTTACACTTTTGATATGTCATAATTTTGAAATAAATAAAACTTCTTTACATATTTCAATTATGAAGTTTTGATTCTGGCCCCCCTTAGTTGTAGTGGTTGTGTTCCGCCCCTGTTGAAGGATTTAGAGTGCTCTTGAAGTACAGAAGAAGAAGAAGGAGGTTGAAGGTCCAAGGAAAAGGTTGTATATCCAGGAAGTTTGCTTCATCATCTTCATTTTCTAGTAATAAAGTTCTCATATTGACTTCTGGTTTGATAGATCTCTTTATGTCCCTTTTTATGGAGTTTATGGTCCAACAAGGATGTCTTGTGGTATTTGGATGTCCCCAGGCTAGATCCTTCCAGATTTAGAGGTGTTCAAAGTGGTAGAGGCATAAAGGTGGAATCTTTGTTCCATTAAACATCTCCATGCAAAGTTTAAGGAGTAGTTTTTAGCATTTTGAGGAAAAAGGTCCATGCATGGGGGCCAAGGTAGTGGCTTTGTGTGATATCACGACCCTAGGAGGCCAGATCTGGGTCTTGGATGCCTTTTACTTGTCTGAATAGAGTTGTAAATAGATGGAGTCGGTGAGTCAGTTATGGGACTCGGCGAGTCATGCTAGTTCTTGCCCCAAAACCCTTATGCTAAGGGTATGAGTGAGCTTGTAAATGGACTCAATCGGCCCGAGTCCGTAATGGTCATGAAGTTCATCTTACTCGACGAGTTCAAGGAAGAACTCGGCAAGTCTAAGGCAATCTCCTTAGTTATAAAGATGGACTCGACGAGTTGTTCATACAACTCGACGAGTCACATACTAGACACATTCATATGTGGATGATGAACTCGACGAGTTCAAGGATCAACTCAACGAGTCGGATGAAGTTGGTCCGATTATTTGGTTAAAGGAGAACCCATCGAGTTATTGCTAGACTCGACGAGTGAATTCGAGATTGTATGGGGTGGGAGGAGTATAGACTCGACGAGTTGGTAGACCAACTCGGCGAGTCGGGTAACCTGAATGTTGACTTTGACCATTGACTTTGACCAAGCTTGACCAGGGTTGACTTTTGGATTATTATGGTCTAAATGTTGTTTCAGGTATTGATAGTTCGGGAACCGAAGGGTCAGCAGTCCAGAAGTGGCGGTTAGCAGTCAAAAGTGTTCAGTAAATCTACGGCATTGTGAGGTGAGTCTCCTCACTCTTGGTATGGGTGCATGGCCACAATGCTGACCCATTTTCTTTATGTATGATAGGAAGACCCAGGGGTTATCCCTAGGAATTATGCTTGAAAGACCAGGAAACGACTCCTGGAACACAATATGTTATTATGAATGGTAGAAAGACCCGAGGTTTAGACCTAGGCAATATGTATGAGAGACCAGGAGGAGGCTTCTGGCGCACTGTATGTTAATATGTATGAAAAAACAGGAGGTGGCTCCTGGCACACTATATGTTGAGTAGCCCAGTAGATTAGTATATATATATAGTTGTCTTCGGGATGCTTGCATGGAAGATCAGGGAGTGGCCCTTGGTACTTATCTGTAAGACCAAGGGAGTGGCCCAGGCTTGGCAAGGATGACCACGTGCGACCCATGGCATAACAACAATACTATGTTTGGCACATAGCACCTCACTTGATTATGGATATGTTTGTTATGTATGGCTCATAATTATGTATGGCATGTATGGGTCAGTTGATATGTATGGTATGTGGTACATGGCGAACTCACTAAGCTCCATGCTTACGGTTTTCAGCTATTTGTTTCAGGTACTATTGTTTTTCCAAGGAAGGAGCTCGGGACTATCGCAGTGCATCACACCATGCTTTCTATACTAGATGATCTTTGGGATTTAGAACTCTGATAATTGTTATATTAATAATGTTATTAAATGATTGTGCAAAATTTTTTAAGCAGTTTTTAATTAATCAAAACAAAAATTCTGGTCTCGAATTTTGGGATGTTACACTCATGTTTTACGGACTCAACACCTTTAAGCCCAAGAAAATCAATAAGGCCTACATAGATGGATCTTGTTTCTTTTTTGAAGAAACTGGACACCACTAGAAGAACTACTCCTTTTATCTAGAAAGAAAGTCTGGAAGAGACTAGTATTTCATGTATCTGCGGGATAGAACTTAGACTTTTTGTGTAACACTCAAGTACATGGTACTTAAACGTTAATCTACTATTTGTAACTTGATTGCAATTATTTACAGAAGAGTAACTAGCTGAGCACAAGCAAGTTGGAACTACACTCTCAAAGTTTAGTTTACAATTTATGCTTAGAACATAAATTGCTTTTAATATAAAACTATGTTTGTTTTGGAACAATGTATTTTTTGAACTTCGCATGTCTAAATATTTATGTCTCAATTATTTATTTAAATGATTGATTATTTACTAGATCGTTTTTCATGACGATAATACTCATATTCTGAAATGATTGACTTCTATTTCTGAGACTATATCTCTTAATAGAATCACAAAGTGAATATCAACATTCTATAAATAAAATTAAGTTCTATATGCAAGCACTTTTGACATAAACTTGTTTTAAGTCAAACTTATCCATGACATTGTTATCTTTATTTTATAAATGAAATCCACATATTTCAACTTCAAGAAAGGGATCTTTAAAAGCAAATAATGTAGATTATTCGACATATGTGAATCTTATTTATATATAAAAGATCCCTATTAATATTTTCACTAAAGTGTAGAGAAAATAATTATTAAGGAACTATACACTTTGGTGTATGATTTTCTTTCTAATGAATGCCTATGATTAATCACAAGATACAACCCACTAGTACCATCTAAAGCCTTCATGATGATAAAGGGTAAATTAAACTTTACTTGATATAGTTTACTTTCTAGTCGGTAGACATGTCCTCCTTTTGACTTTTTTGGGATTATATTTGATCACTATTAATTGTATCTAGAATTCAAACTTCAACTAATTACATAATTTTAGAATACTCTAAAAGGAAATTTAGATTATTATATACAAACCCACTAAGAATAATTTCCTTTATTCCTCTAAAAGCTGAGTTAGCAAAAAGCAAGCTTCTAATGACAAAGCAAGTGGGAGGCACATAGAAGTTGAAGTAGTTTAAGAACAATAGCATGATGTAACAATTGTTGGCACTAGAAATTGTTAAACATGATTAATAGCTATTCATAAACACAAATTATTCACAACAATGGTAGAAATCATCTATGACTTCATAATTGTGGAATCTCTCATTAATGAGTTCTTGATGGCTTTAGTTAAACCATCAACTTCCAAAATATTATATCAGATCTTGAATTTGACAAATGACTTAGAGTCATGAACATTGAGATGTAATCCATGTTTAATAATCAAGTGTATGTTTGATTAATCTTCCTCTTTATAGAAAGGCTAGAAGGAGTAAGAGATTCTTCTAGAAGGAATATATACATGGATGTATATATACATTCAGTAATACTTGTTATATGAGGATTTTCTCATACTCATGTCATTCACTATGGTCCTTATCATACTCATGACATTGACTATGATCAAACCGTTACACAAGTAGCTATGAAAGAATATTATTTACTATAACTTCATATTGTTAATATGGGATGTAGCAAATAGATTTCAAGAAAGATCGCTTTTCTTAATAGACATCTACTAGAAGATATCTATATAGCTTAGCCTGGAGGTTTTCTTAATCCATTTTATCCTAACTAAATGTGAAAGGCTTAAGATCCACATGTGGATATAAAACAAACATCTCAAGGTTGGAATAGTCATTTTAATATAAAGATACAAGGTATGCTTTTATATCAAGAAGAAAACGAACATGTGCGTTTACTAAAATCTAGTGGGAGGATAGTGACATTATGACTATGCAAGGTGGTTTTTACCTTGACTCGGAAAGTATTTCTAAAATTAAAGACTTCAGAATGACAAGATACCTTCCTGGAATAAAAAAAATCTATAAGAGATAGATAAAGATTAATGTTAAAGGTTTTAAAATTCTTTTGCATGAAATGACAATATCTTGAAAGAGATCAAGATAAAAGAATCCTTTGGAAGATTCTTGACATTGTCACATGACTCCATTTTTGAGTTTGTCTCAAATGGATCTAGCACATAGGCTTGATTAGGATAAAATGATTTATATTCTATTTTCTTGACAAATGAATCCATCATTTATGTCATATAAAGAGATACAAAAAACTGAATACATGGTTAAGTCACTAGATGATTGTGAGAACATTCTAAGATTACTTAAGAAGAGCTAAGAGAATGTATATGAGATAATTATTTTAGAATAAAATCTTAATGTAAATAGCTACATAGGATTTTGATACCTAAATAAATATAGATAATTATAAATTATAATTGGATTATCACTTAATTTTGGAATGAAGAGTAAGTTTAGTTGGAATGAGGTCCAAGCAAAACATAATGACACAATCTACTACAAGATAATAATACACAACTTTTGAAGTTGAAGTCAGATATGATTGGATGGATGAGTTCATTGAAAAACTATGATGATTTCTACTATTCAAGGATCATATAGAAATCTTTGTGATTTCGAGAGTTGACTTAATCAAGATAAGGGACTCTATGTCACGAAAGAACACCAATCATATTCTCCAAGATATTTAACTATACCTAGAGTAAAAGTCAAATATGGAGATATGGTATTCGTGAAATTCACACAAATTAAATTTAGTCGAACCCATTAATAATTTTTTTCCTTTTAGGCTAAGTATGAGTGGTCCCACTTAAGCCATAAGACTATTATTATTATAGTAATGGGACTTTGATTTGAATTTAGTATTTGGATATTGGAACATTATCACAAAAACTATTAAATAATGTTTTGATATAGTAGGATATGATCGTTACATTAATAGCTGTTGTGTTCTATATTAACATGTTTTAATCCATGAATAATCTTGTTATTCTAAATGTTCATAGTCGGTGATGATTCTAGGAGCAATTATGAAGTAAGACTAATATGAAAAGGATTGGTTGACTCTCACCAGGTGAAAGTAGGCAAGAAGTTGTAACCAAGTTTCATAGGTACTTGTCAGATAACTAGTACTGAATAGACCCACATCAAGATCATCTCATAGATCGTAGTTATGAGTGATACTTGATTAAAAGGTACTATATTTTGTACTTAACACCTAAGATACATAGTGGGACTTCAGTATAGGGAGTACTATGCTTTGATATGGCCAAATATTGTTCCTTGGTCGGGCAGTTATAAAATTCATATTCAGGTATGGTGTGAACTATGTAAAAGGATTATGTAGTCAAGATGAGATTTGTTCCTCTTAAGTGTTGAGAGTTAGACATCTAACGCATGTTACCCAAAGTTGAATTACAAATGAGATTAATTACGATCCAAGCCTCATATTCAACAGGATGTCTGTAACAAATGGATAATTGATAAACTTACATTAACACATCAATTGAAGCTTAAACCTCTAGGGAATTGGATATTGATGAATTTCATTCTTCGTCATATGTTATTGGGGGCAGTGAAATGTTCCTAGACGTTCACCACTGTCTATATCAATCTATGATGAGTCTTGTGCAAGTGGGAGATTGAAAGATCTAGTATGCCCAAGAGTCATTATAGAATGATATTGCTAATAATATATGATCCTATAGGGTTACACAATATAGCAAGTTACCATCAATTGATTATTTATTAGTATAATTTGATTATTAATAAATATATCAACACTTTTATTTAATTGGAAAATTATTATTTCATGGAAATAATACTTTACTAGTTCGGAATTTATTATTTTTGAAAAGAATATTTATTGGAGAAATAGCAACTTATGAAATATATCATAAAATATGATTATTTATAAGTTATACTTATATCTTAATAAACTAGTTGGAGTTTATTTATATAAAAGAGTTATTTATATAAGACTAGTTATATGTTATATATATTGGAATCACTTTTATAAAAAGATGAGGCTTTTATAAAAAGATGGAATATATATATATATATATATATATATATATATATATATATATATATATATATATACACACACACACACACACACATGTCTAGTCATGGGAATATAATAATGGACATATCATGTCGTCTTTAAACACCATGACGGCCGATAATGACAAGATCATGGCTTGGTGATGGCCTTTTGATTATTATATTCAAGCGTGCTTGAGACCATGCTTTGACAAGATGGAAGGAATGGACCTTTGGGCCTTTACTCAAGTATATAAGCATGTGTATGTAGAATTTTGAAGTGTTCCTTTTTTATCTTCTTTCTTCTTTCTTTCTTGTTGTTTTGGAGCCCCGAAATCGTGAGCATGGTGCTCATGTAGGGCTGCCAAATTTTCGAGATATAAGACCTCTTCTTTTCCTCCATTCTCTTGAATTTTGATGGTAGAAAAGATCCCTTAGTTGCTTCACCTTTCAACATATATTTGGTATATATTTAAAAGTCTTATGAATAACAAATTACAAATGAATACTAGCATGTTTTGATGGTTTTACTCTTTCTTGGTGGATACTTGTAGAGAACTCTTGCTTTAGAGTTTGATACCACACTACATCAACTTCCAACCTCCCATGAGGAGCAAAGTCTTCAAAGGTTGTTATGATTTCCCTTTTATGGTTGTTTTAATCTTTCTAACTCTTTCAAAATGATCCTTGGTGGGTAAAATAGTTTTTACTTTTATTAAACATTTTTTAAAGCTTTCGTTGTCAATTTTACCTGTTGTGAATCAACTCCACAACTCCTCAGATGTTCCAAGAAGACTTGGTTTAAAAAAACTCATTTTCTTTATCACAACGAACGGTTAATGATGATCTCATTGAGTCAAATCTCAATCATCACTATGAAACAATTTAATCAAATCAAAGGTTTTAACAACAATGAATAAAAGTCGTCAGTGAAATTGATTAAAAATCTATCACTAAAAATATTCATGGATTGAAAACATTATATACATCACTTATGTATAATTCTTGTCAAGCCTTTTGTTCTTTAATTACTAATAGATAAAGACACTTGTGAATCATCTTCCCATATAAATAGGATCCATATATATCTAATGAATCAAGCTCATTTGCCTTCAAAAATTCCATCCTTTTGAAGTTGGTATATATGTTTCATATTTGTATACCCACGATGATTATGACATACATAAGGTCCAATCAAATATCATTTGCTTATTTATGTGTTATGATTAGAACCATCAATTTAATGAAAGCTTAATGATTTACTTCATAATTAACATTATGAGAAAATATTCTTGAGCACATAATACATCATTTCAGAACATGAATAACAACATACATTAAATGATAAGTAAATCTAGATTTGTTCATAAATTAACAATTGTTACATGTCTGTATAAAATAGACAAAAAACATCTATTGTTTAAAGAAAGACTATAAAAACACTAGCTATGTCGTCAACACGAAATACCATTCGTTTGTAATCAGTTGATTATTTCTTCCAATCAACAGCACATAATATCAATTATAGTGTCAATTTAACTATAACATACTCAAGTAAATGATGGAAAAATTAATAGTTCTATCATATAGATATCTAAAGTATTGTCCAAGTCAGACTTCCTCAGCTCGATGAGATTAGAGGAGCAATTCCTCTTTTCATTCCTAGTTTCTTCCATAATAGAAACAACATTGATCATTTTGTCCTTTCTTTATTTCTAGGATTATGTTGTATTTCCTTTAACTGAACTATAAGTCTATTTTAGCACATAATCTCTTAGACTTCCTTATTCAATGTTTGAACAAACTTGAAGACTTTTTAGTGTTCTGATTGAATATTTACTTTTCTTGATGAAACATCTGATATATTTCATAATTATCTAAGACTGTTTGTGAGTCAAGTCTAATTACTATAGTATGATGTCAGACATATCAACATCATCACAATAGTACTTTCATCAAAGTATCATTATCTGACTGGTTGACTTGCAGAGGCTATTCAAGTATGGGATCTTTCTGTATATATACTTTATTTTTTATCCTTAACATGGAGCCTTAAGATATTATATAGGTTATAGAAATTATAACCATCAAATGTTACTGTCTCTTGAAACTCAACAAGAGAGAGAGAGAGAGAAAGAGAGAGAGAGAGAGAGAGAGAGAGAGAGAGAGAGAGAGATTTTGTAGTGTGTAAGAGTACTGATAGTTATTAAGAGAGTTTAACAAAGTTTGATTTAGTATTTTCAATACTTAGCCTTTAAAATTTATTACCTTTTATTGTTTCATAAAACGTTAATTTATTAAAGTTTAGGATCCAAGTAATGAAAGAAGTAAATGGTTATGTGACATTTATGCCATAAACATAATCCAACTCGGTAGGTGGCGATTACCAATTGCATACAATATGTAACTCCTAGCTTATGGGATCCTAAACAGCTATTGTTTAACTTGACATGGTTATCCTATCTTTGCATTGGACCTCTCACGCTTAGGTGACCTTTGCCACACAAGATTTCGATCAAGTCATGCTACATAAAACAACTTGTATTATTGTAACTAACTAGTGAAAAGGTGACCCTTTAGAAACCAGAAACTACAAAACCTGTGACATTTACCGTTATAATGCTATAAACCGATTTTAGCATTTTTAATAAAAAAAATCATTAGTTATTATAAATATATGGAGTTTATATAATGTCTAAACATATTTTAAATCATTTCAAATATTTTAAAGTTAGATATTTATAAGTTTTATAATAAAACTATATTCAACCAAAAAAATCATTTTTAACCATTAAATCGATAACTTGTAAAAACGATTTTATAAATATCCATTTATAAACATCTTATTGTATATTTTAAATATTTTTTACTCAAAATCCAATGATATTATCTGATGGGTTTTGGTCATAAGAACATCATATGTGCTCATACAAACTCTAATGCTTGGATCTAGGTTTCTCTATTGTACATGCAAGTTATCCAAGACTATCAACCCTAATTCTAGCATACAAGTAATCATATTAACATAAGAATGGGTTTAACATCATACCTTGATTGTTATGTAGCAATAACAATCCCAAATCTCCTTGTATTGACTTTAGAAAGCTTAGAGACACAAATGTCACTCCTCTAATGGTTCACAAACACCATAAGCAAGAGGATGAATAGGAGAGAGGATGGAGGCTGCCCAAAACCGTCTTCAAACCCTAGAGAAGTCTTAGCCACGTTTTTGGGTCATAAGGGGTCTTTATATAGTAAGGCTATTAGGGTTATCTAACAAGGAAACCCTAAAATGGATGCTTAAGCCCTAAGCAACCCATGGAGCCCTTTCCTCAAGGCCTTGGACGATTTCATATGGGCTTCCCCATAAAATTCGTCCATCTTATAATATAATGCAATCCATGGCCCAAATTGCTATTATCTTTTAATTACAATTCCAGTGCCTTAAGTTTAATTGATCTCTTTTAGTCACAAAACTAATTACCAATTAATTATTGACTAATATTAATTAAACAATATGATTTCTCCTTTAATATATTATTCTCACAATATATTAACAAATCACATTTAATCCTTTCTCTGCATAATTCATCCTATCAAGTTGCTTTGGTGAAGACAACCCAAAAGGACCATGCACCATCGGGTCAAGTACATACCAAAATAGTTATGGACTTAGACACTAATCCAACAGTCTCCCACTTGGATAAGTCTAATAACTATTATGCATACGACTTCAGATCCTGATCTGCAATCGTAGCTTTCCAAAGCCACTGTCAACTCTGATCCTATAAGATACGCGTGTCCTTTAGATAGGGGATCATATATTCCTCCATTCTAGATATCATAAGACATGATTTCTAATCATTCTCTTTGTACTATTTCTCGATCTCCGATTTATGACGACTGACTAATTGAACAAATCAAATTAGCCCTAGCTCGGCCGAGCATTTACGTTTGTCATCACTAAACCATCGAGGGGCCCAAAGATATCGCTTTTATCCTACTTTGGATAAAAGGAATGGATAAACTTTGATACAATGCTTGCTTGCACTCACTCACCGAATCACACACAACAATATGTTTTATAACACCAAGTTACTAGTGCGTTTACATATTATCAATGTGCAACCGATTTGCAAGATACAACTCACACATCTCGGTTTCAACAGTATAAGATGTTATCATCTCACCAATCACTCGTGACACAATCCATGGAGTGATCCAAGTGAGCGTGGGTTTGATCCAATGCTCAAATCATATTAATAAGCACTCATGAACGTTGCAGCAAACATTTGCTTATGTCTAATACTCTTTTAGACAATTCACACACCAATTCACGACAGTCTTCATTCATATCTACTTCCAACATATGAACGACTGTGGCCCGTTCGAATAATTTGACCGTTCTTAACCAATTAAATTATTCAGGAAGTCAAAACATGCAAAGTGAAACACAAGAATAATACTAATCCCATATGGCCTCAAACCTTTGAGCATAAATAAAACACCTTTTATTTATCACCATATCGATTACTCATTATTTGTCGTTTCGGGTAATCAACTTCTTACTTGAATTATTACACTTATCCCATGCTCTTTCGCATGCACACAATGTTTACCTATGGTTCATACTTTGTGAAATAGATCAAACTGGACACATTTCCAATCATTCTCATTTTGCAACTCCTAATCCTTTTTCATAAGTGTAAGAATATCAAATTCTTGCTACTTATAGAATATGCTAGATTCTAACATTTTATGCAATGATCCTTTCGTAATATCACTACACCAAAGTCACAAAGACTATTTCCAATGAAATTACAAAGTCCTCTATCGGAGATTGTTACAAGACAATTCCTTAGATATGATGTTCTCACTCAAAGTACATACCTTTGAACATCCTTTTGCATAAAAGTTTCTAATCTAGACAGATTTTCAATATTCAATTCCCAACATGGACACGCTTCCATATTTTCCACATGACAACTCATTCTTAATAGAATCTTTTCTATTCATAATAATGTCGATATGGTCCATTCAATACCATGCTTCCAACTACTCATAAGTAACCTATCATCGTCGAACTTTGGATTGTCCTTTGATAGTTGTTTAATTATTTTAGTCGAAACCGATTCTAATCCTTTTTCCCTCTTAATGCGCTAGACATTTGGAAAATTTTAAAATGGTCAAATATTAAAGCATTTGCAATCGATCCTATACCCGAAGCGTATGGGACAGATGCATAATGTTTTATTTGCTATGTTCTCAAAATTCGAATTGTGAAGAGGAATGTCGTAATCATAATCGAAATTTTAAGAACACACTATATACCTTTGACTAAATTTATTAACATTTCTTAACATAAGCCTTTAGATTTGAAACGAAGCATATAATTCTCTCCGTTAATTATAGCAAAACAACTATTCCATCCTTATGACTTTGCAAAGAATGACTCTTGTTTTCTATAATTAATATTGCCAACTTGCAATATGTGGCTTAATAATCATACAATCATAACATTTATGCTCCCACTATCATGATGATTATTATAAAACATAACACTTATGCTCCCACTAGCTTTGACATGTATTCATAAACATCTTAACTTTCAGAAAAACAATACCTATTGAATTTCTTAAGTCCATGTTTCTAATACTTAATGCTTTGATAATCTTTTATCAAGGCTTCTCGAACTTATACACCTTTGCCTTAGATAGTTCATATGTGTGTCTAAACACTTAATACTAATTGCCAAACCTCACAATTCAAATTATGGAAAGGGATACCATAACCATAATCGAATTCGAGAATGCAAGTTTTCAATCACTATCTTCTTAAAATCTTTCTTAGTGAAAGCATTTCCTCACAATCATTTTCATGAATGAGGAAATCTTATGACACTTAGATTTAAACGGTGTATTTGTTCCTATCCATGTGAATTTGTCAAAACCAAAGTTTACGACAAATTCAAACTCATATGGATCGAACTTTCTTAATCTTGATTTCTTGCCTTATGGTAGCACAGCTGCCCACCACGTCTTCCAAGTAGTTAAGCAGCTCACCTTTTCCTATCAATGTACCTTTCATTAATCAAGGTGCCTTGCCTTTTATGCGTTCAAAATGAGAACTCATAGAACTCACATGCATAATTAACTCAATTGGAAACAGCACATAAACAAAATAATGTCAACACGATAGGTTGTAAACCTCAACTTGTGTGCTAGTGATGATCGATAAGGTTTATTTGATTTGTTCTTGAAACCTTTCAAGACCATTAATACTCCCACTAACTCCTTGACATATAAGATTCTCTTGTTAATAACCATTTATTGACAAAACAAATATTCAAGAGTTAGTGTAGCTTTTATCAAAACACTTTATAAATTGGTCCTAGTTGGCCTTTGTCTTATCCAAGACATCACAACTTTCCACATTTGATGAATGTTATAAACCTTATTAATACTTTTCACTCATTGTCACAATCTTAACTTTAAGACTTGTTATTGGAACGAAGTATGATTGACCTTTTGATTTAACCATTTCTTCAAGTCTTGATTCCTCTTCTTAAACATACAATTGTACTAAGAGTCACTTAGAGGATCAATTAAGATATGGTTCTTAATCATTAAGACCTATCATAAATCACAAAAGCTACTCTCCCTTCTTCTTAGAATGGATAAACTTTTATCTTTCCACATACTTGATTCTTCTTATTCATTTTGCTATTGATTTAAACCTTTTTAATCAATTCCGAATTACACTTAATCTTATAAGTATAATCATATTTACTAAACCTTTAGTAAATCATGACGAATATCTTTGTTACTCTTATGGTGGACTTGATCAACACGCAACTTTGTGTACTCGATCTCCTAGTCATTCACTTGACACTTTGTCAATGAATTAGCCTAATTTCCAAATATGAAATTTTTCATTCATCATGCAACCAAGTTGCGTGATTCCAAATTTCTGTCCAATTGAAATTTGGGCGATGAGAAACTCTCCCTATTTGGTAAATTCTCGACATTTCCATAAATAAGAATCATATCCATTCGTTGTAGAAATATGCAAACATCAATTTTCATAACGATTTCATTGCAAGGGAATAAACAACTAAATAAATAAGTCAAACAAAATTTATTTTATTTATAAAAGCAGCGGAAAACATTTGTCCTTAATGTAAAATCCATTGAAAACTATGTAGTCGAATATTCCTAACAATTATATCATAAAATATAAGCTCAAAATCTAATCTTCAAGTCCATGCGATCGAGATCCATTTCTTTGTGATTAGACTCATCTTGCTCTTTCATAAAGCTTCCTTTCTTTTCACCGATCCTTTAAAACATTCAAATGCAATCTTATCACATCATGTATTAAGAATCAATGAATAGGAACTTAATGGAATTAGATAGTGGTTTTTTTTATTTACCTGAAGCACAGCCATACTCTTTGACTCTCCCATCTTTGGAATCTTCAGGCTCTTGGGGCAGACTTCTATCCAACGCCCTTTCTCTTGGCAGCAAACGCATGTCGCTTCTCTTAGAATGTCCTCGAAAGCATGGTCGGTTGACTTTCCCAACAAATACGCTCCATTGCTTCGCCAAATCATTTCTGATTCAGCAGCAATGAGCATGTAAGTTAGGTCAATGAGGTTATCATCATGATCCATCATATAATACTTTCTTTTGAACTCATTATATGATTCAAGGAGTGACTGCAAAACCCAATTCACAGCCAACTCATCCGGGAATGACACACCCAACATTATCAACCTATCAATGTGTGATTTCATTCCTAGAACGTGGGCACACACGGGTTTAACATCTTCATGTTTCATTTCCAATAGGGCTTTAGTGATATTGAACCTTTCAACTCTTCGATCTTGTGGGTTAAGGAGAACAATTGGAGGAGGAGGAGGAGGAGGAAGTGAAGCATGATTTCTTGTTCCTCGATCGAATCATGGAATACCCTCTTCATGTGGAATGCTTGTTCCACGGGATTTGGGAAGACCATAGTTGTCGAACTTTGACATCTACAAAACGGGAGAAAACAAATTCAAGTTAGTTGATAGATTGAGTCCTTAACAAATCACCCAAATGAGATATTAAGGCTAGGACCCAACACAATACGCTACAACCTAGAAAAGGGATGCTATAATCCAGTTGCAGAATATTTGAAGGTAAGTGAATGACGATTCACTAATTTCCACCATGAAAAATGAAAAAAAAAAAAATAAGTTTTAAATCTATGAAAACTCCTAGATCCTTTGAGATTCATTGAACATTTCAATGGCATGTTTAAATCTCGATATGCCCGTCTAGTTTGTGACTGGGATGCCGAGGATCACAAAGCGGGTGTGAATAACCATGCAAACTTACATGGTGACCTCACATGTTACAGTCACCTATTCGATGTGTCGGTAAACCAGACACGCTCCACCGAACTATGACAAACATTGAGTCACCCTTTGCTACCTTACCGAACTATGACAAACATTGAGTCACCCTTTGCTACCATTGCTTAGAACCATTTAGTGTGCCGGTAAACCACACACGCTCCTCTAACGTCTTCGCAAGGGCACAAAGTGTAATTTCATGGAATTGCATCAATTCACTTTGCCTAAGTAACTAAGATTGGTAATTTGAAAAACATTTAGTTACTTTTGTACTTCATCATAATTATAATGGAAGGTTTCGTCCTATCCTACCCGTTCGGCTAACGACCCTCCACTAGTCAAGAGTGCGGTGGGTAAGAGTGGATACCCATTCAATCGCCATATTATAGGAAATTTCCTTAAACACCCCTTATAGACCAGCTTCGTGATGAGGCCTACTAACGGTAAGACTGACTTTTACTCATATATATATATATATATATATATATATATATATATATATATATATATATATATATATATATATATATAATGTTAGACTTTTAATGTTATATATATAGTATATGGTGTATTTTACACTTTTAAAATACTAGGTGGTCAAATTTAACTATTATACTTTTAATTCAATTAAATCGTAAACCTAAACTTTCATGGATTTATTAAGCCTCTTGTAATTATACTCCTTAATTAATTAACATTCCTAATTAAGCTTTTCATCAAAACATGACTAGGGTTTCAAAATATAACATTCCTAATTAAACTTTTAATCAACTTTTAAATTCCAAAACTTGAGGGCAAGTTTTGAAACATTTCAAAACATTTGGGTTAGAATTTAAATATACATCAAAATTAAACTTTTAATCAAAATTTAAATTCCAAAACTTGAGGGCAAGTTTTGAAACCTTTTTCAAAACATTAGGGTTTCAACTATTTAAATTTCAAAACAACAAAACTTTTGGGTTCAAATTTAAACTATAAAACCTAAAGGGGAAAATATGAAACTTTTCATAACAACAAGGATAAAATAATAAATAATCTAAAATTAACATTTAATCACATAATTATCCATATTTGATTTATTTAATGATTTCTTGCAAAACAATTTACCAATTTAATCAAAATAATTAATCAATTATCACATAAGGAAACAAATATTTTATTAATTGATAAATATCTTCAATTAGATCAAGAATATAGTCAAATATATCATAAAATCGGATTAATATTTATTTTATATGATAAGACAACTATCCTTAAGCAAAAACAGCAAGAAATCCCGGTTTTCCCTCCTTCTGACGAGCCGACTCGCCGAGTCAGGAATGGACTCGTCGAGTCACCATGGACTCGGCGAGTTCATCTATGGACTCGGCGAGTCCAACCTCCAGAAACACAAAAATCGAATTTTTCACTTACATCAAGCATCAATACAATAGAAACCAATCAAGGCTCTCATACCACTGATGGGTTTTGGTTATAAGAACATCCTATGTGCTCATACAAACCCTAATGCTTGGATCTAGGTTTCTCTATTGGACATGCAAGTTATCCAAGACTATAAACCCTAATTCTAGCATACAAGTAATCATATTAACATAAGAATGGGTTTAAGATCATACCTTGATTGTTATGTAGCAATAACAATCTCAAATCTCCTTGTATTGACTTTAGAAAGCTTAGAGTCACAAATGTCACTCCTCTAATGGTTCATAAACACCATAAGCAAGAGGATGGAGGCTGCCCAAAATCATCTTCAAACCCTAGAGAAGTCTTAGCCACGTTTTTTGGTCATAAGGGGTCTTTATATAGTAAGGCTATTAGGGTTATCTAACAAGGAAACCCTAAAATGAATGTTTAAGCCCTAAGCAACCCATGGAGCCCTTTCCTCAAGGCCTTACACGATTTCATATGGGCTTCCCCATAGAATTCGTCCACCTTATAATATAAGGCAATCCATGGCCCAAATTGCAATTATCTTATAATTACAATTCCAGTTCCTTAAGTTTAATTAATCTCTTTTAGTCACAAAACTAATTACCAAATAATTATTGACTAATATTAATTAAACAATATGATTTCTCCTTTAATATATTATTCTCACAATATATTAATAAATCATATTTAATCCTTTCTCTCCATAATTTATCCTATCAAGTTGCTTTCGTGAAGGCAACCCAAAAGGACCATGCACCATCGGGTCAAGTACATACCAAAATAGTTATGGACTTAGACACTAATCCAACATTATCTTCTGTTAATATGTTGCTTGACATGTAAAACTCATTTTCATATACAGAAACATAACATACAATAACATAAAAATAAACATCACATGCATGCATTTTAATATGTATAAATCAAGTCATGCCTATTAGACATATTTTTAAGTCATCACAAACATTATTAAGTCTTTCCTAAAGGACTTAATGGACACTTTAAAAAGTCTTTAAGCTCCCACTTGCCAAGTCAACTATTACTCGCAAAAGGACTTCAAATTTTCATGTTGTGAATGTTGCAACACTTAAACCATTAAGAATATAATTAAGCCCAAAACCAAAAGTAGAAGCTCAGTGTTGGATTATGGTCTTAAATGGTTAAGTAATCTTCAAGGAGGTCATTTCTTCATCTTGCTACATTTAAAAAGAAAGACAGCTAGTCTAACTAATTTGTTACAACAAATCAACAAATGAAAAATTACCTATTTTTCTATTACATCTTATGAATAAATAAAAATCAACCATACACAACACAAATGTCCAAATGGATTGTTTATACACAACAAAATATCAAATATTATCACAAAAAAACTCTTTATTTTTTCTAAGGCAACATATCAAATATTATAAAAATAAACAATTTTAATCAAGACGTTACCAAAGAAGAAAAATATAGATTTTTATTAACCAAAATAAATTCATGCTTGTTTTCAAAAAACCAAAAATTATCAAACACAAAAAAAATCATTTAAGAATATAAAAGACGGTTGTGATACGACCGATAGATTTTGATACAAAATATAAGTTAGTTTTCATAAAAATCGGTTAGCAGAAGTGTTTAAAATAAAAGGTTTATTTTTATTTCATAACAAAACCAAACTGCCATGGATCAATTTAGAGAGTTTAGAATGAAATAAAAAAACATAACCAAAGAGTCTTTACAATGACAACCTTTAAAGCCTTTAAAATAATTTCGTTTTGAGGTGTTGATGAAGATGTAAATACCAAAGAATATGATCTTCTCTACAAGTATCCATCATCAAGAGTAGGGACATGGAATTCTAGTTCCTTCTTGTATTCTTGAGTTTGTTAAGCCTTTAAATGGTTAGCTCAAATAAGCACTAAAGGAGACAAGCCAAGAAGGCTTCTAAACCACCAAACTAACTTCAAAAGAAAGAGAGGGAGAGAGAGAGAGAGAGAGAGAGAGAGAGAGAGAGTATTTTCATCCATATGGCTTAAGAGGAGAAAATAAGACCAAAAATTACCAAAAATCATGCAACACTAGTACAAAAAGATTTTTTTGAAGCGGTTAAAAAGATTAATAGATGCGGTTATTGAACCGCCTAAAAAATTCTTTTATTTACTGATGCGGTTATAAAACCGCCCAAAAAAATAGAACAATCGCACCAAAAAACAAATGCTTTTTCCATTAAGAAGGAGTTCAAACGCACTATTAAATGCCAAAACCGCTCCATTAAATAAATAAATAAATAAATAAAACCCTGAAGAGCACGACCATTACAAAGAGAAACCGCTTAATTTACAATACGGAAGCAAAACAACAAAAAATCATAAATGATGTAAATGCATAAACCATACAATTGAAGGAGATTCAAATTATTTAACAAAAAATCCCATTCATTTCTAACATTTTCATCCTTGTCTATGTTTACAATTTGATATAGTAACTACATAAACATTAAATTACAGGTATGTAAGCAGTTTAGGAAGGTAACTACATAAGCATATTCAAGTTTTCTGATATAGATATGTTCAGTTTCGTCATCATCATCTTCATATGGCCGCTTTTCGATATCTTGTAGACTTTTTGAGATGATGTCCACCTTTGAATCTATTACCTGGCGTGGGTAGGAATTCAGAAGATAAATTACAAAAGAATTCTATCAAAATGCATACAATCCATTTAATCAAAAGGTAAATTACACAGGTTATAAAGGTTACCAACACAATGGAAAACCTTTTTATAATTTTAATTGTCGTTGATAAAAGACATGTGGGTGTTTTATTAGGTTTTATCCACCTTTATATCTTCCCCTACAAAGATATGTGCTCACTTTTGAACGTCAAAAGCTTCTTTGCCTAATCCATTCTTTCTTTCACACCCTAACTTATGAAGTCGGAGTATCAGACACAAGATTAAGTAATTTTATGAATCAAAGTTATAAATCAGAATATCATACACATACCTGATAGTCTTGATGATGGACAAAGATCATTATAGTAGAGGTTGACGCCTCAAAGAGACTTCAGATTCATCACCCTGTTGACATGAAGTCATGAATCGACAATGATGGGATTTCGATCGACCTAAATCAGAGATGATGGAGGCTGTGGCAACCAAAATCGATGATTACGCGGACACGGGTGACATAACTCAAGGATGTTGGTGAGGGCGGCAGTAGTCAACGATATTAGGGTTGGTGTAGCCGAATGAAATTAGATTAAGGAAATATATAGGGGAATAGAAATGGCATCGCGCGGGGAATGAAAAATTAGAAGGAGCTTTGTCTGGGAATCAAAATATGAGGGAACACAATCTTTTAATGTTGTGGCCTAAACGAACGCACCAATAAATGTTTTTTTTTTCTAATGCGCTTGTTATAAACCGCACCAAAAAAAATATTTAATAGTGCGGTTCTATGATTTACTAATGCGAAAATAGCTTTTTTGGTGTTTAATGATGTGGTTTTTGCCTGTAACCGCTCCAAAAAAAAACCCGTTTGCACTATTAAATACGTTTTGTACTAGTGCAAGACACATCCTTTATAAACTCCATTAAAATTAAGGTCTAACCATTAAAATAATCTAAAGTATTTTTAATCTTTAGAAACATTTGGAGATAATGCATGGAGGTTGACAAACAATCTCCATATTATTTTATTAATTTTGGCCATATCTCTCAAAAGATGATGGATTCTTTAATTTTTATAAATTTTAAGTTTATAAAATATAAAGTTTATTTTTAGGTAAAAGACAAAAGAATTCAACTAGTCTAAAATGCTATGCATAATTCATTAATTCATACCATATGAAATAATAACTAGGTATACTCTTTTATAATTATCATTTTCACAAAACAATAACTATTCTCAAATTAAAATATAAGAATCGATATCATTTATTAATAATCACATTAATAATAAATATACAAAATGTTCCAACTTGATAAATGTGTGACTATATGAATATAAATTATTAGTGATATCACTAAATAATGATTAATGGGCATATAAATTCAACAGATTTCAATATTAGATTTGAATTATGTGGCAAGTCTATTTGTCATTTAATAGATTCAACTTTACTATAATGAAATGTTATTTTGACATTTAATGGATTTGGACTTCAAATACCATTAAACTTTTCAATGGAAAATGAATATTTTTAATTCTTAATTTATGCTATGAATTAGTTTTTGTAATTTTTTATTGAACTTTGGAGAGTTCAATGCATTATAACAAAAAATTGATCGAGTTATATGGAATGTAAAAAAATGATATAACAATACATTAAACTTTATTGAATTTAATGCATTGTGAATGCCCTAACTACCAATAGTGAGAACATAATTGATTAACCGAATAAGAAAATGAAGCTAACAACCTATACCTCAAGGATAATTAACAACTCTAGAAAATGAATTGTTGTAAATCTGATTTCCATTTATTAAGAGACAATAAACACATTAAATTATTGCTCCACCGAACTATCGTACTACTTGCAAACACCATAAAAGAATTAATAATAACAATAGCGAAGTCATAGATGCTATATGGAAAATATATCATTACATAATAAACTACAATGTGAAGGGCTATAAAGGAGAGAAAAGGAAAAGGACAGGATAAAGAAATCCGATGGCTTTTGGAAGGCTTTTCTACAAAGTTAAATTCTTAATATATGATCTGCTAGTAATTCTAGCATCGATACTTTTTGGTTGCTCAATTATTGATATGAGAAAATTATTATATAGTTTTGCTAGTGTATTTGACAAACACTAAACGACCACATCCCAAAATGTGTACTGCGAATGGGATACCATACACTCATTTCTTAATACATGTATTCAGCGTAGATTGAACTATAATATTAGATACAAATCGAAATGAAAATACTACCTGTCAACAAGAGAAATAATATCTTACAACCATTTGGACAACTTTTGGTATTCCAATCATCAACTGTCCCATGTATTGTCCTAATGATGTTTTGCATGCCTCAAACAAAACGCTTTCAGCCTCCCAATTGCATCTTCTAGTACTTTTGGCTCTGCTGCAAAACTCACTAGAAGCCAGTTTTTTAAGCCAACAGCATACCCTGCCGTGATTTGTCATAGTAATACAAATATGAATAATAATAATACTAACATTAACGAATGAGGTAATTTAATCTTTAAGATACTTTTAAGTACGTTATTGATCATACCCTGTAGAAGGATCATGGATTCCTCTTTAGCCAACTTCACACAGAAGTCTGTATCATCAACTACATCATAAAACCCTGATAGATTTAACTGCACCTGTACAACCATTATCAGATGACTTTTAATTACATATTCTATTTTACGTAAATTAGTTATCCCGCACAAATTTTTACCATGACAAACGTAGATCCCTCGGGATTGTGTGGACATGCAAGAATTTGATTAGAAAGAATGATTGTTGTAGAGAGAAAATTAAACCCTAGTTTTGTGAAAAATATTGGAGCAGTTACTGCAATCCATCCAAAACGCCACCCAGGAACGATCGCTATTGCACCAAATACTCCCATGAGGATAAATGGTTTTTCTCCGAAGACTTGATGGGCATAGCACAAACTTCGTCTGCAATCACCAGAATTCCAAGTTTTCTTGCTGTTTCTGCAATCTTTCATCATGAACAAGAAAGATCGTCATGACAAATATTAACCAAATAGCTTGTACAATTTTTATTTGTCTTCTAAATCTGTGTGTTTGGTTCTACAATTTATATAAGGGTTACCAATATATAGGATCTAGGGTTTTGGTGTAAAGTACTGCAGCTAGCACGTTATAATTAATATTTAAGAAAACACTTACAGATTCCCTTTTGCATATAAACATTATAATCTTTAAGTATATGAGTTGCAGACAGTAATCACACCTTTTGCATATGCTCGACTGTACTAAATCTGGCTCGAGCTTAATATGTTGGATAATTAGGTCTTAGGAAAGAGTATATTTGGACTAGGTCTAGCAAGAACAGTTAGTAACACATGAGACCTTCCACATCTGCGTCTTTTAAAATTGTTTTGTAATGGCACTAAGCAATATTTTGTCGGTTTTGTCCAAAGTTGAAATTTACCATTATATTAAATTCGCAAAAAAAACCCCTTAAGTTTACCATTTTTTGCGTTTTTATCCTTAAGTTTATAATTTTTTTACACTTTTACCCTAAGTATATTTTTTTCATAATATACATATTCATGCAGAAAAATCGTATTTATATACGAAAAAATGTTTAATTAAATATTGTATTTATATTTTTTTAATGTTATATATATATATATATATATATATATATATTTGTTTGTGTGTGTGTGTGTGTTTTTCCATAGTTATACCATTTAAAAAGATAAACAATATTTTTAGAATTATAAAGATGTGTTTTATAGATATAGTTTTTAGAAGTATAAATACATATTTTTACATTTTTATATATTAATATGTATCTATACTTCTAAAAATACATATTTAAACTTCTAAAAATATATGTATATACTTATATAAACATGTTTATGAATAAATAAGTTTTTTTTATTGATATGTATATTCTTAAATACATAAAAATACGTATTTGTAGTTCTAAAAGCATATTAATTTTTTTTACATCTTAAATAGTTTATCCAAGAAAAAAAATCCACACACACACACACACACACACACATATATATATATATATATATATATATATATAATTAACATTAAAAAAATGTAAATACAATATTTAATTAAATTGTTTTCGTTTATAAATATGATTTTTCAGCTTGAATACGTATAATATGAAAAAAAAAAAATACATAAGGTAAAAGTATAAAAAAATTATAAACTTAGGGGTAAAAATGTAAAAAAAAAAACTGTAAACGTAAGGGATTTTTGCAAAGTTAATATAATGGTAACTGTTATCGCCGGTAAAAGGGTATAACCGAATATTTTTTGGAAAATGTAAGGGTAAAAACGGACATAAAATTCAATTTTCGGCAAAACTGACAAAACCCTGAAAACTTGAGGGTTTTTATGACATTAGCCCTTTTTTATTCAACCTATATTAACACTACAAAGATCGTACGCTATGCAAACAACAATTTTGAGCTCTTTCCAGACGACTTCTCGTCTCTAAAGCCTATACAGACGACATGTGGTCAGTCCAGACGACATGTCGTCTATAAAGGGTCATCGGGAAAGATTTTCAAGGAAATTTGAAAAAGTTTATTCGGACCCTATAGAGACGACTTCTCATCGGTAAAAGTGTGACCCTATAGAGATGACTTGTCGTTTGGACAAGTGTGAGCTATAGCGACGACTTGTCGTTTGGAAAAATTGATCAATGAAGACGATATGTCATTTGGAATGTGAAAACCGTTTTTACAGTTGGAAAGCTATACCGATGACATATCGTCTCTATTGCCTTTTTTTTCTAAATAATTTCCACAGGTTTTGTTATATATACCATTTAAAACAAATCCAAAAGGGATATTTTCAGAATAATATAAACATAAGATAACATACCATTAAAATCCAAAAACACTTAATAAACATAACATGCCAATCAAATTCTACTACATAACAAAATAACAAAAAAGCAAGTTTTTAACAAACATTGTTGTCAGTGTCATTCTAGTTCTCCTCATCATCATCATCACCACCATCATCAAACAAAATAACAAAAAAAAAAAGTTTTTAACAAACATTGTTGTTATTACCATTCTAGTTCTCCTTATCCTCCTCCTCATCATCCTCATCACCACCATCATCAACATCATCATCATCATTCTTCACGAGTTCATTTGATGTTTCGGGGTTATTTTGTGGAAACATATTGGGATTAAACTAGAATTGTAGCATTGGTTGTGGTTGGAAGTTTGAAATGAAAGACGTGAATGTGTTATTAAACATTTGGTTCATTTGTAGCATTTGTTGTTGCATGATTTGAATTTGTTGGGATAATACGGAAACTTGGGGATTATCTGAAGATTGGGATGTTGAAGCTTCGGAACGTTTGGTATGTTCATTGGAAATAAATTATTGTTGGTGCTTGGTTTCCTTCCAATTCCACGAATATGCCCACGTCTCTCACCGAGGGCACGAGTGAGGCATTGTTCTTCATTTAACTGTTCATTCTCCATAAGTTGTGATTGCATCAACATCCTCTCTCGTTGAATATTTCCCTCTCTCGTTGAAGACATTCGGTTCTCTCTAATCCAAATCTTATCGATCGTCATTATTGTTTCACTATTAAAAATTATATTATACATGTAGTTATCGAAAGATAGATTGTATTTGGGCTATATAAATAAATATATACCCAAGAATGGATAGAGTGTTCACAAGTAAACAAAATATATATACTCGAGGAG
Organism: Lactuca saligna; assembly: GCF_052625555.1. Classification (NCBI taxonomy): domain Eukaryota; kingdom Viridiplantae; phylum Streptophyta; class Magnoliopsida; order Asterales; family Asteraceae; genus Lactuca; species Lactuca saligna. The sequence continues at coordinate 202,629,431 of NC_136424.1, read as the reverse complement.
TAAAAATAAGACGGATTGGATAGAGTATTCATAATGGTTATGAAAAAAAAAACATAAACAAAAAATCAAAGATTCAACATGTTTTAATATTAAAATCATATTAATTTTATTTTACATTTATTTTTTATTATTTTAATATTAATATTAAATTGATTTTAAAACTAATTTAATTTGATTTTATAATTAATTGGATTTTGTTTTAAAATTAATGTTAATTTGATTTTAAAACTAATTTAATTTGATTTTACAATTAATTTAATACTTTATTTTTTTTTTTAATTAATTCAACTTTACTTTATAATTAATTTAAAATTACTAATAGTACATTGCTATTAATAACCTAATTAAGGTAAAGTCATAATGACCAACATTAAGTCACTATCAAAATTAAGCACTTTGAACCATATTAAGCACTTTACAACACAAAAAATAGCATCTAAATACAAAAACCATAACTTCTCAATTAACAAAAGTATCATAATTTTGTTAATTATAACATCATACTTTTGTTTATTTTCTATTATAGCATCGTACTTTAATATGATATTACATAATATTTTTGTTTAAAAAATTTACCGTTTAATTTGATTTTATAATTAATTTTATTTATTTTAATATTAATATTAATTTGATTTTAAAACTAACTTAATAAGATTTTATAATTGATTTTGTTTTAAAATTAATATTAATTTTATATTAAAGCTAATTTAATTTGATTTTACAATTAATTTAATATTTTATTTTTATTGATTTTTTTTAATTAATTCAACTTTACTTCATAATTAATTTAAAATTACTAAAAGTACGTTGCTATTAATAACCTAATTAACCTAAAGTCGTAATGACCAACATTAAGTCACTAACAAAATTAAACACTTTGAAACCATATTAAGCACTTTACAATACAAACAATAGCATCTAAATACAAAAACTATAACTTATCAATTAACAAAAGCATCATATAATCATACATGTATACAATACATTTAATTCTAATTTTCATTTCATTGTAGGCACACAATACAAAATGTACACATCTAAATACAAAATCAAACATCATACAAAATCATATCAAATATACAATTCCAGTTTCATCCAATTTCATACAATCAAACATACAATTCCAATTTTCATCCAATTTCAAAATCAAACATACAATACAAAATTTCATCGAATTTCAAACATACATTTAATTTCATACACTCATACCACAATGGGCATAAACAAATCATGCCTATATAACTTCATTTTCATTTTCATGCCAAAATACACTTTCATTCCTCAAAATGCATATATATATATATATATATATATATATATATATATATATATATATATATATATATGTATATAAACACCGCATTTATGCATTCCCGTTTCCTTAAGCAGGGAAAAAATAAAAAAACCAACCTTAAAATCGGTGGTGAAGAGAGGTATATCACCAAAAATTGTTTTCTATAGCGGTGCTCACCATTGTCCGGCCAGCATCAGTGTTTTAGGTCTCCATAACCGGAAAAAAAATCCCCCAAAATTGGAATAAAAACTCAATCTAATACTAATTAAGAAGAAATCAAGGACAAAAACCTTACCTTTTAGCCGAATAATGAAGTTGAATGCTGGAAAAGACCTGGGATCACTGAAGCAATTGAGAGTAAAATGCTTGGGCAGTCGACTTGGAAATGAAGCCTGAAAGGGTTTTTGTTACAACGAAACCCTATAGCGACGACATGTCGCCTCTATAGGTAGACAAAAACGGCATTGTTCCACTTCGTTTCATTAATAATAAATAATAATAAATAAAGGTTTTCACGCGGATCAGTCCCACTTTTTCCTGACGCCATGTCATCTGGATAGCTTGACCAAAATGACACCATATTCCGTTTTTGCAAGCCGGATAAAAAATAAATCAAAATTAATTTTTAAATACCCTATAGAGACGACATGTCGTCTGCATAGGCTGACCAAAACGGCATCGTATTTCTTTTCTGCAACAAAGAATTAAAATAAATCGAAAATATGTTTTTATTTCCTCCTTCCGACGACATGTCGTCGGTATAGAAATTCGATATACCGCCAATATTTTGCCCCTTCCCGCCCAGCCTATGCAGATAACTTGTCGTCTGTATAGCTTTTATGATCAACACTATATGGTCAATGTTTGAAAACTATGTCCAGACGACATGTTGTCTCTATAGATCGAATTTTGCCGACGACATGTGTCGTCTAGATAGGTTTCATCTGCAAAGGATTAGATTCTTGTAGTATAATGATGTTAGGCGAATAAAGATGCAACTATTTTTAATCAATATATCAACTTTCTATCCATTTGATATATATTGGCTTTTTAATCAATATATTAACTTTTCCATCAAGGATTGTACACAAATAACATTTGCAATTAATTTGCAAGCAACAATGATGTGGGTGCTCTGAATAGCATTTTCTACTCTAATGGTAAGCAAAACGTCATCAGTTTTAATGTGTAAGGAATATCTCTCGATAGGTACTCGGGAATAGTCCTATTGATAAAATAATTTATTAATAACTTTGTTTGAAAACCACCAAAAAAAACTTGAGATTTCGGAAAATATGTAGATCCAAAATATGAAATTGAAGAAAGGTATGTAACCTTCTTGTAGGATCAATTCTGGCTCAAGTACCATAACAGTTGAAGTTAGCAGATCGAATAGATTCCACCAAAGCATCTTCTACATTTAAAGATGTTCGAAAGCAAGGGTAAACCGAAGGATCACCATGTCCAAGATGAATCATTGGTTTCCTGTCCTTGCAATGTCGATGTTACCCATGATTGATTCAAGGATGTTTTTCATTGTCAAAGATGTAGCTACATGCACTTGATTGTTCTCCTTAAAACGTCATTCCTACCTCACCATTATTCTTCCTCTTCATCCATGCTTTGCATTTATTTAGGTAACCAATGACTTTATATATAGGCATTTTGATACAACCAATTATTTGGATGGTGAGTCCCCTGTAGAAACTAGAGATGGGAGATAGATAAACAAGACAATATTGAGACAATTTTTTGGTTAATTCTTAATCAAAATGCAGGTTACAATTTACAGAAATCTAAAACTATTTGCTAACTAAAATTAAAGGAAACATGCATACTGGAATTAAATCATGAGTCCTAAACTAATGCAAGAAACTTATAGTGGCAAATGAATATGACCAAGTCTTTATGCACATGACTTGACCGTTCTTCTAGTTTTACTCATGCACAAGGAATGTGTTTGTATCAATACTCTACACCTGTTAAATGGCCTTGTCCTCGAGGACAGAATCATTCTGTTTGATGTAAGTCCAAGGTGGATGAGTCTCCGACTGAAGGAGAAGGAATTTCGGTGGGTTGCATTGGTGACCCGGTTGATATTTAGCGGGATAATTGTCACAAGGGCCTAAGGCCCAACGTTTTTTCATTCCAGTAGGGGTCAATTTCTTGATCAAAAGTGGTGGGTTAGGTGAAGGGGGCAGCTAACAAAGGTGGGTTCGTTGGTGGCAGATCAGGGGACCCTCAGTCGATAGGAATTAAGCATGAAGCTTGTTTTCCACTAATTTAGCAAGACCATAGGCTTGATGGAGGGACGTGGGGGTGATGTAGAGCAATTTCATTTTAGATGTCGGCCTTTAAACCGGAAAGAAAACAGTTAAGAAGGGCCTTGTTTCCTAAACTTGTGACAATTACTAAGTTTATCAAAGGTCGTTTGGTAGGAGGAGATGGTGGTCGTCTGTTGGAGCTTGAACAAGGTGGGTTGGTGATTCTCATACGTGGAAGGGCCAAAGCGAAGTTCCAGAGAGCAGGAAAATTCTAGCTAATTTCCCAACATTTGATTGTTGGCGAGATGTTTATACCAACTTAAGGCCTCTCCGGTGAAATAGAAAACAATAAGGGCAACTCTTTGAGTGAAAGGAATAGCATAATACTTAAAATAGTTGTTAACTTGGAACAACCAATCAAGAGGGTTGGTACCATCGAAGTTAGGAAGGAGGATTGTGGGTGATCGAATGTTCTAGGTGTTAGGGCGTGGGGGAGGTGGCGGCGGTGGTGGCGGCGGTGGCAGAGACAGAGGTTGGGTGACACGTTAGTTGGTAATGAGTTGGATCAATATCCAACTTAGCATTGGTATCAATGGATAATTAAGTGATGTGGATCTTGTGTACGTGAAGGTCGGCGATGGGATTGCCGGTATTGTTGTGGCTTCCTTCTTTTGGAGGCATGATGTTGTCAGAGGTGGAGCCGAACTCGGTTTTTGGAGGCATTGAGACGATGATGAAAGTACCAGTTGATACAAACAATTATTTTGATGGCAAGTCCCCAGTAGAAACTAGAGATAAGAGATAGATAAACAAGATAATTTTGAGACAATTTTCTGCTTAATTCTGAATCAAAATGCAGGTTACAATTTATAGAAATATGAAACTATTTGCTAACTAAAATTAAGGGAAACATGCATACCGGAATTAAATCGTGAGTCCTAAACTAATGCAAGAAACTTTTAGTGGCAATTGAATATGACCAAGTCATTAAGAACGTGACTTAACCACTCTTCTAGTTTGAATCATGCACATGTAATGTGTTTGTATCACGTTTTATTGTGGTTGTTATGCAAACGATCAGTCCCTGCAGCCAAACGTATCATTGGTTAACTGTTGTAAACAATTTCCACATGACATTTACATTACCATAATGACAAGGTGCTCACGTATGCCATATGCCTCAATTGGTTTTATGGTCTTTTAAAAACTGGAAGTACACTATAAGAAATTTTATCATTAGCGGCGATGCCTTTAGCAGCAATGCATGGCATTAGCGGCGACATGTAATGGACACGTTACATGTCGCCACTAATGTCCTACGTCCGTGCTAATGGCAACTTAATAGCAATCTGCATCAAACGAACCTCATCCGTCTGATATATTTTCAATCCAAGGGTCGTAGAGCAATGAAAAAACACGTTGACTTTTCCCTCCAAGGTGTCGCCGCTAATAGTCTATTGTCGCCGCTAAAGGTCTTTACTGATAACCCCCAACCAGCTTCCTTTCTATGCCGTACGTTTATGTATATTCCTTTAGTGTATCTCACTGTGAAAACCGGCGACGAAGGTAGAGACAAGCGACGCAAGCTATATTCTGGCAACCATCTTCCTTAGCCGCTTCTGCTGCAACTAGACCGCCACAACACCCCCAATCCTCCATTACTGGCGACCTAAAGATCGATTACCAACGATCTATAACTCCAATTCTGAAAATTTTACAGTAAAGGTCGAATTCTTCCCTATTTTCTATTATTTTTTCTTTTTTGGTGCTAATTTGGGTTATAAATTGGTAGTATTTTTCAAATTTGTTGAGTAGTTATCTTTATATTTTGAGGCATGTAGGTGTTTATGTATTTTGTGGGATTATATATGTTTTTTCAGATTTATTGGAAGTGTTTATGCATTTTCTATAAGTTTTTTTGATTTATGTTTATACCACATTGGCTTAAAAATAAAATTTGGCATGAAATTGAAATTGGATGTATATATACATTTGTTTGATTTTGTATTTAGATGTATACATTTGTATGAAATTCAAATTAGATGTATGCATTTCTTTGAAATTGGATGTATACATTTATTTGAAATTTTATGCTTAATTGTATGAAATTTGAATATGCAAGTTATATTGTATGTCTAAAATGAAATGGAAATTGGAATTGAATGTATTGTATACATATATGATTATGTGATATTTATGATTAATAGTTTGACTTAATTAGGTTATTAATAGCAACTTACTTCTAGTAATGTACTGTATATGGTTTCAAAGTGCTTCCTTTTTTTAGTGATTTAATGTTGGTCATTACAACTTTAGTATAATTAGGTTATTAATAGCAACATATTTCTAGTAATTTTAATTTCATTATAGAATAAAATTAAATTGATTTAAAAAAATCAACAATAATAATAAATTAATTGTAAAATCAAATTTTAAATTAGTTTTAAAATCAAGTTAATATAAATATTAAAATAAAATAAAATTAGTTTAAAAAATTAACTAACAACAAAAAAGAAAATATTAAATTAATTAGAAAGTTAAATTAAGTTAACTTTAGAATCAAACTAAATTAATTATATAATCAAACTAAATTAATTATAAAATCAAATTAATATAATATTAAAATAAAATCAAATTAATTATAAATTCAAATTGAATTAATGTTAAAAAAAACTAATAATAAAAAAGAAATTACTAAATTTATTATAAAATAAAAATAAGTTAATTTAAAAATCAAAGTGCTTAATTTTGTTAGTGACTTATTGTTGATCATTATAACTTTACCTTAATTAGGTTATTAATAGCAATATACTTTTAGTAATTGTAAATTAATTATAAATTAAAGTTAAAACACTCAAGAAAAAGAAAATATTAAATTAACCTTAAAATCAAATTATGATTTTATAATTAACAAAACTTAATAAAAAGAAAATATTAAATTAATTATAAACCATAATATTATGTAATAGAAAATAAACAAAAGTATGATACTATAACTAACAAAATTATGATACTTTAGGTTAATTAGGTTATTAATAGCAACGTATTTCTAGTAATTTTAATTTAATTATAGGATAAAATTAAATTAATTTAAAAAAATCAAAAAAAAAATAATAAATTAATTGTAAAATCAAATTAAATTAGTTTTAAAATCAATTTAATATTAATATTAAAATAAAATAAAATTATTTTGAAAAATTAACTAACAACCAAAAACAGAAAATACTAAATTAATTAGAAAATAAAATTAAGTGAAGTTTAGAATGAAATTAATTTAATTATAAAATAAAATTAAATTAATTATAAAATTAAATTATTATTAATATTAATATTAAATTAAATTAATTATAAAATCAAATTAAATTAATGTTAAAAAACTTAATAGCAAAAAAGAAAACATTAAATTAATTATAAAATAAAACTAAGTTAATTTTAAAATCAAAATGCTTAATTCTGTTAGTAAATCAAAAAAGAAAAACTTAATGTTGGTCCTTACAACTTTACCTAAATTAGGTTATTAGTAGCAAAATAGTTTACTAATTTTAAATTAATTATAAATTAAAGTTAAATTAATTTTAAAAAATTCAATAAAAAGAAAATATTAAACTAAATGTAAAATAAAATTATGATGTTATAATTAACAAAAATCAATAAAAAGAAAATACTAAATTAATTGTGAACCAAAATTTTATGGAATAGAAAATAAACAAAAGTATCATGTTATAACTAACAACATTCTAATTCTTTTGTTAATAATAATTTTATATTTTCTTTATTTTCTATCATAACATCATACTTTAGTTTAAGTTTCTTCTTCATAATAAACATAAGCCTAGAAATAACCGCCTGAAATTGATTTAGAAATTAATTTCAGTATGTCCCCATTTTGGGACTATTTTTTTAATACTTTATCTCATTTAGGATGTGAACATGTATTACATGATTCTTTTTTTAAGAAAGATCTGGTTGTCATTTTCTCTTTGCTCCTCGGGTATATATATATATATATATATATATATATATATAGAGAGAGAGAGAGAGAGAGTTAGGTTCAAATGTTTTTACTATCTATTGTGTTCTTGTAGAATTGATTCTGGACCAATCATTATAGTTATTTTAAGAAAGTAATTAATGCATATTAAATTCTGAAGTTCTAATAAATGCTCATTATATCTTTAACATCTAATATGCATTAATTAATTTCTTAAAATAAATAAAATGATTGGTCCAGAATCAATTTTACATCCACACAATAGATAGTTAGAACAATATAAGCTAACCCTATATATATATATATATATATATATATATATATATATATATATATATATGTGTGTGTGTGTGTGTGTGTGTGCTTGGGAGCTAAGGGGAAATGATGCCGAATTTTTCATAAACATATAATCATGTAATACACGTTCACATATCAGATAACGTATTCAAAAAGTGGGTTTAGAAGCCTACCTTTGTGAATACTCTATCCATTTCTGATTATTTGTTCATGTGTTCGCATGTTAGAATACTTTTTGAATCATCGACTTTATGAATACTCTACTTAATTTTTGCTTCCTATAGAGTAAGCCTTAAACACTAAACTATATTTCAGTTGCATCATGTCTATTGATAAAAGCTAGACTACTAATCCACATAGTCAATCTCCATAGTTCCAACTAGGACTCGACTCTTTTGTCCAGAGATCCATGTTACACCTAGATTGTAAAGGTGAAACCAGATGCCCGTGTGAGCAATGTGATAATATTTACTTCATGGATCCGAAAGCAATGAGACTGAATGTTCATATATATGGTTTCAGACGGTTATACAAAACGTGGATATATCACGGTGAATCTTTAATTCCTCCGGTTGTAGATGTTGTGTCGCCAAGTAACGAGATGGCGAATGTTATTAGTGATGTTATGTGGGAGTCGAGAGAAAATGATATGAACATCGATGAAGGAACCTCGAATACAGGGGGTAGCGGTGTGAATGATGATTCTGAATAGTTGTTAGAGGCAATCGAACCCAAGTTATATCCTAGTTGTACGTTCTCTTTCATTGATTTTCTAGCAAAGTTGATGCATGTCCACATCAACAACAAATGGACTGATAGTTCATTTGATCAACTCCTTGAGTTGTTGCATTCAACATTTCCACAAGACAACAAGGTTCCTCATTCATATTATCTAGCCAAAAATAAACTGAAGAAGTTAGGTTTAGGGTACAAGTCAATACATGTGTGCAAAAACGATTATGTTCTCTTCTTGAAGGAACATAATTCATTACAAATTTGTCACATTTGTATAGAGAGTCGGTGGATTGATAAAAACACCAAGGGTAAGAATGTGGCTCATAAGGTGTTACAGTACTTTCCAGTGACCCCTAGACTGTGATATTTGTATTGTTCAAGGTACACTTCCAAAAATATGATATAGAATAGTACCGGGAGATCAGAAGATGGTGTGATGCATCATCTCGTTGATGAAGAGTCTTGCCAAAATTTTGATGTAGATTTCCCTAACTTCTTGAGTGAACCTCGAAATGTATGCCAAGGGCTGGCAACTGATTGCTTTAATTTATTTGGTAACATGTGTAATCCGAACAGTATGTAACCTGTCGTACTCACCACATACAATCTGCCACCATGGCTTTGTATGAAAGATTCATCATTCATATTGGCCTTATTGATTCCCGACCCTAAAGCACCTGGAAAGGACATAGATATTTTCCTTAGGCTGTTAGTGGAAGAGATTACGCTTTTATGGCACTTAGGTGTATGTATTAAAGACACAGTGACCTACCTTCTTCACGATGAATGCTATGTTGTTATGGACAATAAACGACTTTCCCGCTCGTAGTAGTTTATCGGTTTGGAGCGGACAAGGGTATAAAGCATGCCCGAATTGCAATGAAGACACTCCCTCATACCATGCAGTAAATAAAGTTGTTTATATCGGTCATCAACGGTTCTTAGATGCTGATGATCCCTTAAGGATAAGTTTCAAGTTTAACAAGCAACTCGAGAAAAGACCCATTATGAGACTCTTTATTGATGAAAACATACAAGAGCAACCAGGTCATCTAATACTTCGTAAACCGGGTAAAAATCCTAAGACTCTCAAGGAAAACATTGATCGGCAAGTATTCGAGTTTAACTGGTCAAAACGTAGCATATTTTTCGAGCTCGAGTATTGGTCTTCTCTACAGATTAAGCATAACTTTGATGTGATGGATGTCAAAAAAAAATATGGATGGGAGTCTTTTGGGTACTTCTATGATGAATGATCAGAGTAAAGACACATCAAATGCATATGAAGACTTGAGAAATCTGAATATCCAACAAAATCAATGGTTACAAAAAAAGGGTAACAAGTTCACTAGAACATGTACTCATTCAAGAAATCTGACTGCAAAATCTTTTTTCACTTTATAAGAGATGTTAAATTGCCAGATGGGTTTGGATCTAACATCAGTAAGAAAATGGTAAATAATGATACTAACATTATTGGGTTGACATCTCATGACTATCACATTCTTATGCAACTTTTGATACCAATTGGATATAGAGCGTTATTGGACAAAGAAACTTCAATCCCAAATGTAGATCTTTGTATGTTTTTGTAAAAACCCGAAAATTCGTATCATTGCTTCTAACCCTTTTCGTAACTCATTTCGATTATCCAATCGCTGTTTCCAATTTCGTTTCTGATTTCGTCATTCAACTAAGTCATTAAATTGTAATTGATATTATGACTTAATGGGTGTCCTAATACTTTTAGAACTTATTCTAACACCCCATATTAATAATCAGAAACATTTCATAATCGACCATATCGAGTTACGGTAACTCAATCGGGTGCGACCAAAAGCACCGTGTAATGCCGGTATCGGGTAGAATTCCACCGTGTCCAAAACTTAGACACTATTTAAAGATGTTTAACCTTCCATTTGAAGCTTTTGCTCTCTCTCACTACTCTCTCTCTAACCTCTCCTCAACCAAAGATTCAAGGTCCAAAACATTGATTTAAGGCTCCAAATCTTTGAGGTAACATCCCTAACTTGTTTTTTGACCTCTTAGGCCTTCAAATTCGTGTTTCAACTTTGATTTTGGACCTCAAACATGTGTTTACGGCCAAGGAGCATGCTTGGGCCGTAAACACATAATAAAAGGGTTTTTATGCCTTTAAACCCCTCCAAACCAACTTTGGGACTTAGAAATGACTATATGGATTACCAATTCGGACATAGAACACATTGAACATGGTTTTTGAGGACTAAACATGAGTTTACTGCCCAAGAACAAGCTTGGGCCGTAAACCCCTCAAACATGGGGAGAAAACTCATTTAAACATGTTTAAAAGCCATATAACTCCACCAATAGCCTTGGAATAAATCCTAGAACCATCTAAAAATAGTTTGGGGACCTTAAACATGTCAAACACCCTCCGAATGAGAGTTTACGGCCATGACACCCCAAGGAAAAGTTCCAGGGCCGTAAACTCCTCTTTATGTGTCAAATGATGCCCAAAACTCATACCAAGGCTTGGAAAATTAGTTAGAATCACATGTGATTGTCCTAGCCTCACCAAATGAATTAAGAATTGGGCATGGGGGATTTTACATCCGTAAACTCCATGTTTACTGCTGTAAACTCCAATAAATGGTCCTTAAGTGAGTTTAATCCATCCCAAGGCTTTAGAAAAATCCATTCCAACATTTACCATGTGCATTCAAGCCATTTAGCACCCAATCATGAGTTCATGGCCGTGAACTCATGTATGTATGGGGTATGTGGCCGAAAACTCCCTAAGGAGTTTACTCTTAAAGAGTAAACTCACTTCCCAAGTCCCACGCATCATTACACGTTCGTAGATGTCACCCGGGTCACTCCAAACACTTGTTTTGAAGTGTTTTCGCTCATTGGAGCGTATTATCATATTTAATTAGTGTTTTAAAGTCTAATTAGATACCTTTGCATACCATTTCATATTACCTAGGAACTTCGCGTGTTAACAAGCCCCGAACCAACGTTTAGCATCGAAATAGTTGCGCCTTCTCGTCTCGTGAGTTCATACCCCTACCCTTTTTCACTGTTTTTCACTGTTTTCAGGGGGAATACAAGCAAAGTACAATGGATAATTGTACATAAAAACTTGTTTTACATGTTTGTGTTTCATAATTCATATGCTTTTGACACTGATAATCATAACAGATAACCGTTTGAAACTTGCAGGATAATCATATACATTATTTGTGAAATTAGTTATAAGCTATTATGTTTATTATTTCACAAATGGTTTTTCCACATTTTATCAGTTAAAAGCATGACATTTAAACCTTTACATAAGATTTTTGTACACTGTTTTGTCCTCGGTAACACTCCACAGAGATACGCGAGTGGAGGATTATTGTATTATTACTAGTAAATTTGTTAGTACTATATAATTGGAGACACGTCCTCGGTGAACACTCCACAGAGATACGCGAGTGGATGACCACAACCGTAACCAGAATCTCTTAGATAGGGAGCGTGACTTGAGTGTATAGATCTATACAGGGCTGACTACCCCACACCTAGCTGCTAGCTACAGCTGAACCGAAATGGTTCAAGGGTGACGAAAGTCATAAGGTGATGTGGACTACTTATTACCATATTTAGTCTATTGTATGGTTATGGGACTCGCAATTAGGATAACAGAGATATGCTTAGTAGTAATAATGATTAAATTAATTAATTTAATTTGTAAATATTAGTTTTATATACGTGTTAAAAATAATACATTTCACAAGATAACCAGGTTTTCAGTATACATCTTCACATTGGTAACCAACATTCAGGAAAATACGGGATTTTCCTGGGGAACATTGTACATAACCAGAAAAGTGTAACAAACTAGATAACTTTACATTCACAAGAGTAAACATGCTTTCAGTGTACAACCTTACATTACATTTTGGGAATTCAATAACCAACCTTTTTAAGAAAATATGGGATTTTCTTGGTGTGTGTAACATTTTCAGTAACGGACAGCAAACTTATACAGTTTTCACAAAACAAAACCGCTTATGAACTCACCAGCGTTATGCTGATTTTCAATCCGCTTGTATTCTCAGGTCAGCGTTAGACAGGTACCCGAAGATCCTTTTGTTCGAAGACGGAGTGCTTAGAAGACCCGTTTCATTTTGTTCATATATACTATGTATCACTTGTATAACTTTACTTTTGAAACAAATGTAAACTTTTTTATATGTAATGTAATGGTTGTTTTACCTTATTTACTATGTGCATTGGATTTGATACACAACGTGGAGTTAACCCCGGAAATGTTTCCGCCTTCGTTTTTCGGGGTGTGACAGATTGGTATCAGAGCCCTTGTTTATAGTGAATAAAGCATACCAAACCTTACATGGTATAAAACTATAAACACTAAAGGGCCTAAGTGCTCTGAATTAAAAGTATCTTCAAACTATAAGTATTTTCAAAAGTATACAAGTATACCGAACCGTCGAAATCCGTAACTACAAGTAGAACAAAACATAAGTAAATGGGTGTTGTGTTCTGCAGTTAAACTTGGGCAGTTATGTAGTCGTGCCTAAGATCAATATAGCCTGGCCAACTATATTCATTCGAGACACGGCCAACATGTGCTTGGGAGTAACTGTGGTATGCAGCATGCCTAAAACTTACCCTAATACCACAAACGTCGAGCCAGTGTCGTAAGCAAATCATGAAATACTATAGGAGTATTTCTCGAGCTAATCCTTTTTAGAAATATTCGTTCATGCATTGTTCCTTGATCATTCCTTTAGAGATAATTTACTTTCTTTGATAACTCTTTCCTGTTTTATCGCTTATTCGGAATATGTGTCTATCCTATCTCTCTATTCAATGTAGAGGACTTACCATCCTCTCTCTTTCCTGATCTTATTAAATCAAGATGCCTCCCAGAAAGAGACCAAGCTCAAAGAACAACAATAATCCTCCTACACCACCACCTCCTCCTCAATTTGATCTTGCATCGCTTCAGACAGTTCTGACTGTCGCAATGGTAGCAGCCATGTCGCAAATGAACCCTTGTAGCTCAGGAGGTGGTCCCCAGCCCCAAAACCAAGAAAATAATCAGGGACACCGAAAGGAGGGTTCCTATAAGGACTTCATGAATGCGAAACCAACATCCTTTGATGGCAGTGGAGGTGTAATTTCCTTATCTCGATGGTTCGAGAAAATGGAATCCATCTTTGAAATCTATGCCTGTGCGGAATCTGATAAGGTCAAGTTCGTAGCTTGTACCTTCATTGATAAAGCCTTGACTTGGTGGAATGGCCGATTCAAATCTCTAACCCTACCCGTAGCCAACGCCATGGGCTGGGAAGCCATGAAAGAACTCCTAATAGCCGAATACTATCCCCAAGGTGAAATGCAGAAACTAGAGCACGAGCTCTGGAACCTGAAGATCAAGGGTTCCGATATTGCTGCATACACTTCTCGATTCAATGACCTCGCTCTTCTCTGCCCGGGATTGGTCACTCCTGAGAGTAAAAAGATAGAAAGGTTCATCTGGGGCTGACCCAGCCAACAAAGGGAAATGTTTTAGTTGCACGTCCGGATACCTATGACAGTGCCAAGAGTTTAGCCCTAACCTTGATTGATCATAGCGATGATGTTGAGGAAACCACTACCACTCCTGAGCCGACTCAAAGGAGTGGTGAGAAGAGAAAGTTATGGAAGAAGAAGAAGGGTCAATCTTCCCAAGGATCTTCCAAGAAACAGCAGACTGTAGCAGTCCATGCTGCTACTACCCCTGTTGCTGCTGCTTCAGTTGTAGGATCCACAACTCCAACTCCTACCAGCAGGTACGCTGGTAATCTTCCTCTGTGTGACAAGTGAAAATATCACCAAAACCCTGGCCCATGTCGAGAACTATCTTGTACCAATATTGGTATGAAGGGGAACACGGTCCGATTCTGCAAAGCTGCGGCCCAATCGGCCAATCAATCATCTGGAGCAGGCATTGGTCAAGCCTGCTATAACTGTGGAGAGGTTAGGCACTTTAAAAGGAACTGCCCCAAGAAGTCAACAGCTGATAATACCGGGAGAGTTCTAGCCATGTGACGAGAGGAACCAGTCGCTGATCCCACTATTGTCTCGGGTACGTTCCTTCTCGACAACTCATATGCTAGTATTCTTTTCGATTCAGGTGCTGAAAGGAGTTTTGTTAGTCATGCATTCAAACATAACCTAAAACATAATCCCCAACCTTTAGCTGAAACGTTTACCGTCGAGATGGCTAACAGTGAGAAAGAATGCGCTATCGAGGTGTTCGTAGGTTGTACCCTTACCCTGAACAATCACTCATTTCCTATAGATCTTATGCCAGTTTCCATTAAGAGCTTTGATGTTATCATTGGCATGGATTGGTTGAGTCCTAATCATGCTGATATCCTTTGCTACGAAAAAGCCATCCGTCTCAATCTTCCTACGGGTCAAACTCTCATAATCTATGGCGATAAACTCAGCTCCAACCTTCGTATCATTTCCTACATCAAAGCTCAGAAGCTCTTGCGAAAGGAGTGCATTGCATTCTTAGCCCATGTAATCAATGAGAAACAGGAAGTCAAAGACCTCGCGAGCATCCCCGAAGTCTGTAACTTTCCTATGTATTTCCCGAAGAGCTTCCAGAAATTCCTCCCGATCATCAGGTCGAGTTTCGCATTGACCTAATTCCTGGAGCTACCCCCGTAGCGAAGTCTTCGTATCGCTTAGCTCCAGCAGAAATGCAGGAGTTATCCAGCCAACTCAATGAATTGCTCAGTAAAGGATTCATTAGACCGAGTTCCTCACCCTGGGGAGCTCCAGTATTGTTTGTCAAGAAGAAAGATGGATCCTTCCGGATGTGTATCGACTACCGTGAGCTGAACAAGTTGACTGTAAAGAACCGATATCCTCTTCCGCGAATAGATGACCTCTTCGATCAACTTCAGGGAGCCAGCTACTTCTCCAAGATAGACCTTCGGTCAGGGTACCATCATCTACGAGTTCAGGAGAGTGATGTTTCCAAAACAGCTTTCAGAACTCGATATGGACACTACGAGTTCGTAGTGATGCCGTTTGGTTTAACCAATGCACCGGCTGTGTTCATCGACCTGATGAACCGTTTGTGTCGTCCTTTCTTAGAAAGATTCGTCATTGTGTTCATTGATTACATCCTTGTCTACTCTAGAAGCGAAGAAGACCACAAGCAACACTTGGGGTTAGTGTTGGAGACCCTCAGATCCGAGAAGTTGTACGCGAAATTTTCCAAGTGTGAGTTCTGGATACAGAAGGTAACTTTCCTTGGTCATGTGGTAAGCGAGGAGGGTATTCATGTTGATCCTTCTAAGATTAAAGCGATAGAGAATTGGTCGGCTCCGAAGACACCCACAGAAATTCGTCAATTCTTGGGTCTCGCCGGCTATTATTGGAGATTCATCCAGAATTTTTCCAAAATCGCCAAACCCCTAACCACTCTAACAAAGAAAGGTGTACCCTTTTGTTGGAGTGAAAAGAAAGAATCCGCATTCCAGACGTTAAAGCAAGCCTTGTGTAGCGCGCCTGTTCTATCCTTACCCGAAGGGATAGAAGACTTCGTTGTCTATTGTCATGCGTCTAATCAGGGCTTAGGCTGTGTGCTTATGCAAAGAGGAAAAGTAATTGCTTATGCCTCAAGACAGCTGAAGGCACACGAGGTCAACTACACCACGCACGACTTGGACTTAGGAGTCGTAGTCTTTGCACTGAAGATTTGGAAACATTATCTCTACGGAACAAAGTGTACGATCTTCACTGACCATAAAAGCCTGCATCACATCCTCAATCAGAAAGACCTAAACATGAGGCAACGGCGATGGGTAGAACTGCTCAACGATTATGAGTGTGAGATTTGCTACCATCCCGGCAAGGCCAATGTGGTAGCAAATGCCCTTAGCCAAAAGGAAAGCTCAAGCCGTAAAGTGAGGACACTGACGATGACTATCCATTCCCATTTATCCATGCAAATCCGAGACGCCCAGATAGAAGCCCTCAAACTTGAGAACAAATCAAGCGAAGCCTTGAGGTGAAGGAATAGGAAACTTGAGATCAGAAGTGACGGAGTCTATTGTTTCATGGATCTAATCCGGATTCCGAAGTCCGAAGGATTCAGGGAGACTGTCATGGAAGAAACACACAAGACCAGATACTCCGTTCACCCAGGTTCGGACAAAATGTAACTACATCTCAAGAAACAATATTGGTGGCCGAACATGAAAGCCGAGATCGCTACATTCGTGGGCAAGTGCTTAACTTGCACCAAGGTGAAAGTCGAATACCAGAAACCCTCGGGTCTGCTCCAGCAGCCCGAGACACCCAAATGGAAATGGGAGATGATTACGATGGACTTCATCACCAAGCTACCCAAAAGCCCGAGTGGGTATGACACAATTTGGGTAATTATCGATCGTTTGACAAAGTCCGCTCACTTCATTACTATCAAAGAATCATACAAGATGGAAAGAATCGAGCGAATTTACATCCAAGAGGTAGTCCGACTGCATAGTGTACCTGCGTCCATTATCTTTGATCGAGATAGCAGGTTTACCTCCAGATTCTGGCAGTCTCTACAGAAAGCTCTAGGAACAAAACTAGACATGAGCAAGGCGTATCATCCTTAGATCGATGGACAAAGTGAGAGAACAATCCAAACCCTGGAGGACATGCTTAGAGCATGTGTCATTGATTTTGGAAAGTCGTGGGACACACATCTACCTTTAATCAAGTTCTCGTACAACAATAGTTACCACACCAGCATCAAGGCTGCACCGTTCGAAGCCCTCTACAGTCGCAAGTGCAGATCCCCTCTATGCTGGGCCGAGGTAGGGGACACACAGCTAGCCAAGAGTCGATTTCCCGATAGTTCTCTCACTGGTCCTGAAATCATCCGTGAAACCACCGAAAATATCATCCAAATCCGAGAATGACTGAAAGCTTCACGTGATAGACAGAAAAGTTATGCTGATAACCGGCGGAAACCTCTAGAGTTCCAGGTTCGAGACCGTGTCCTGTTGAAGGTCTCGCCCTGGAAAGGCATCGTATGCTTTGGAAAGCGTGGTAAACTTAACCAGAGGTACATTGGACCCTTCGAGATCCTCGCCAGGATCGGTCCAGTAGACTATAAACTTCGATTACCTCACGAACTTAGTAACATCCATCCCGTCTTCCATGTCTCAAATCTCAAGAAGTGCTTATCCATTGAAACCGTAGTGATTCCCTTAGATGAGATCGAGATCAATGAAAACCTCAACTTTGTGGAGGAACCGATCGAAATCATGGATCGAGA
This sequence comes from Lactuca saligna, assembly GCF_052625555.1. Classification (NCBI taxonomy): domain Eukaryota; kingdom Viridiplantae; phylum Streptophyta; class Magnoliopsida; order Asterales; family Asteraceae; genus Lactuca; species Lactuca saligna. The sequence goes on along the minus strand of NC_136424.1, from coordinate 202,611,525 downwards.
AGTCAAACGTACGAAGCAAAGCCGCATCCCGATAGTGAAGGTTCACTGGAATGCCAAGCGGGGACCGAAATTCACTTGGGAGCGTGAAGACTCGATGAAACAGAAATATCCACATCTCTTTCCAGATCCATGATTTTTATCTTGATTTGTATCTTAATTTTGAATTTCGGGACGAAATTCCCTCTAACGGGGGGATAATGTAACAACCCAAAAATTCGTATCATTGCTTGTAACCCTTTTCGTAACTCATTTCGATAATCCATCGCCGTTTCCAATTTCATTTCCGATTTTGTCATTTAACTAAGTCATTAAATTGTAATTGATATTATGACTTAATGGGTGTCCTAATACTTTTAGAACTTATTCTAACACCCCATATTAATAATCGGAAACATTTTAGAATCGACCATATCGGGTTACAGTAACTCAATCGGGTGCGACCAAAAGCACCGTATAACGCTGGTATCGGGTAGAATTCCACCGTGTCCAAAACTTAGACACTATTTAAAGATGTTTAACCTTCCATTTGAAGCTTTTGCTCTCTCTCACTACTCTCTCTCTAACCTCTCCTCAACCAAAGATTCAAGGTCCAAAACATTGATTTAAGGCTCCAAATCTTTGAGGTAACATCCCTAACTTGTTTTTTGACCTCTTAGGCCTTCAAATTCGTGTTTCAACTTTGATTTTGGACCTCAAACATGTGTTCACAGCCAAGGATCATGCTTGGGCCGTAAACACATAATAAAAGGGTTTTTATGCCTTTAAACCCCTCCAAACAAACTTTGGGACTTAGATATGACTATATGGCTTACGAATTCGGACATAGAACACATTGAACATGGTTTTTGAGGAGTAAACATGAGTTTACTACCCAAGAACAAGCTTGGGCCGTAAACCCCTCAAACATGGGGAGAAAACTCATTTAAACATGTTTAAAAGCCATATAACTCCACCAATAGCCTTGGAATAAATCCTAGAACCATCTAAAAATAGTTTGGGGACCTTAAAAATGTCAAACAACCTCCAAATGAGAGTTTACGGCCATGACACCCCAAGGACAAGTTCCAGGGACGTAAACTCCTCTTTATGTGTCAAATGATGCCCAAAACTCATACCAAGGCTTGGAAAATTAGTTAGAATCACATGTGATTGTCCTAGCCTCACCAAATGAATTAAGAATTGGGCATGGGGGAGTTTACGGACGTAAACTTCATGTTTTCTGCCGTAAACTCCAATAAATGGTCCTTAAGTGAGTTTAATCCATCCCAAGGCTTTAGAAAAATCCATTCCAACATTTACCATGTGAATTTAAGCCATTTAGCACCCAATCATGAGTTCACGGCCGTGAACTCATGTATGTATGGGGTATGTGGCCGGAAACTCCCTAAGGAATTTACTCTTAAAGAGTAAACTCACTTCCCAAGTCCCACACATCATTACACGTCCGTAGATGTCATCCGAGTCACTCCAAACACTTGTTTTGAAGTGTTTTCACTCATTGGAGCGTATTATCATATCTAATTAGTGTTTTGAAGTCTAATTAGATACCTTTGGATACCATTTCATATTACATAGGAACTTCGCATGTTAACAAGCCCCGAACCAACGTTTAGTATCCGAAACAGTTGCGCCTTCTCGTCTGGTGAGTTCAAACCCCTACCCTTTTTCACTATTTTCAGGTGGGAATACAAGCAAAGTACAATGGATAATTGTACATAAAAACTTGTTTTACATGTTTGTGTTTAATAATTCATATGCTTTTGACACTGATAATCATAACAGATAACCGTTTGAAACTTGCAGGATAATCATCTACATTATTTGTGAAATTAGTTATAAGCTGTTATGTTTATTATTTCACAAATGGTTTTTCCACATTTTATCAGTTAAAAGCATGACATTTAAACCTTTACATAAAATTTTGTACACTGTTTTGTCCTCGGTAACAATCCACAGAGATACGCAAGTGGAGGATTATTGTATTATTACTAGTAAATTTGTTAGTACTATATAATTGGAGACACGTCCTCGGTGAACACTCCATAGAGATACGCGAGTGGATGACCGCAACCGTAACCAGAATCTCTTAGATAGGGAGCGTGACTTGAGTGTATAGATCTATATAGGGCTGACTACCCCACACCTGGCTGCTAGCTACGGCCGAACCGAAATGGTTCAATGGTGACGAAAGTCGTAAGGTGATGTGGACTACTTATTGCCATATTTAGTCTATTGTATGGTTATGGGACTCGCAATTAGGATAACAGATATCTACTTAATAGTAATAATGATTAAAGTAATTAATTTACTTTGTAAATATTAGTTTTATATACGTGTTCAAACTAATACATTTCACAAGATAACCAGGTTTTCAGTATACATCTTCACATTGGTAACCAATATTGAGGAAAATATGGGATTTTCCTGGGGAACATTGTACATAACTAGAAAAGTGTAACAAACCAGATAACTTTACATTCACAAGAGTAAACATGCTTTTAGTGTAAAACCTTACATTATATTTTGGGAATTCAATAACCAACCTTTTTAAGAAAATATGGGATTTTCTTGGTGTGTGTAACATTTTCAGTAACGGACAGGAGACTTGTACACTTTTCACAAAACAAAACCGCTTATGAACTCACCAGCGTTATGCTGATTTTCAAACCGCTTGTATTCTCAGGTCAACATTAGACAGGTACCCGAAGATCCTTTTGTTCAAAGACGGAGTGCTCTGAAGACCCGTTTCATTTTGTTCATATATACTATGTATCACTTGTATAACTTTACTTTTGAAACAAATGTAAACTTTTTTATATGTAATGTAATGGTTGTTTTACTTTACTTACTATGTGCATTGGATTTGATACACAACATGGAGTCAACCCCGGAAATGTTTCCGCCTTCGTTTTTCGGGGTGTGACAGTTTTTCAAGCAAATTTTCTCTAGAACACTAAAGGTGGAGGATATGAAGAAAGCATAAGAATACATTATTAGAATCTTTTGCAAGCTAGAGTTGATTTATCCTCCAGTATTTTTCACATTATGATTCATTTAGTTTTCGATTTACATGATGAAGCGATTGCCGGAGGCCCGACATGTATGAGATGGATGTATCCATTCGAAAGGTATATGAAAAAACTAAAAGAATATGTCAGAAATAAGCCGAGGCCAGAAGTTTGTATAGCTGAAGGTTATGTTGCTGAAGAAGCTTTGTCATTTTGTTTGATATACCTTCGAGATGTGAAGACTTAATTCACTGAAAGAAACAGGATGTTGTCATTGAAAAAATAAATTTTTGGATGTTTGAGTCCAAGTGTCGATCGGCTAGCACAACACAAATCAATCATCTTGATATAAAATAAAAACATAATATATAATGGTTTATATTGAATAGTTGTCAAGAATTCAGGCAATACATCGAGTAAGTGTTCTTATTTTTAGTCATCTTTCATTATTTATTGTTACTCTTTTCCATTCATCAATTACAAATATCATATCAATATAGAAAATTCAAATCTGAACATCCTGAAAGTAATGAAAAGACTGAATTTCCCAACTGGTTGCTTGACAAGGTAATAATAATTAACAAACAAATATATTTGATCAATATAATGAATCAAGAATATATAACACATCAACATATGTATAATAGGTTTTTCAGATGGAAAAAGAAAACTCCCCAGAATCCACAAAGAGTTGTCGGCCCTTTTAATGGGATCACAAATGGATGTTTATACTTACATGATGTGTAGTGTCAATGGTGTTAGGTTTATGGTACTTAGTCGTAATGTACAATGCAAAACGCAAAACTCTAGGGTTCTAGCAGTGGGCGAGAATGGAGAGAAATATTATGGCTTGTTGGAAAAGATTATAGAGGTGCAATATCCATATGATTATTCGACTGTAATATTTTGGTGCAAGTGGTTCGATATAGGAGATATTCCTTTTGATAATTTCATAAGTATCAACACAGAACACGAAGCATACCAAGATGATCAACTCATATATGCTTCTTAATCCGAACAAGTGTTCTACATCCGTGAGCCTGTTAATCATCGGGGAAATCAAAACAACAACCCTCATTGTGTCATCGAGCATGTTAATCATTGAAGTATTTGGGATCTACAATCTAACTTTGTTGGTGTCCAAAATGCTTAAAGTGACTCTGTCCAAAATGTCGACAATGTGAAGGCCGAAAATGTTGACGTAGTTCGAAACAACTCTTCTTCTGAAGCTAGACTTTTATCGACATCTCACAATACTTTCAAAATAATGTTGATTATGATGATGAGGACGATACTGAAGTACCTCCGCCAACTGGTAGAGTCGATAATGTTTTCGATGAAGAACTAATTTTGATGATGACGATTCTGATTATGATACTGATGAAGAAGACATTGAAGTATATGATGTAGATTCTAATTAAAAAAATCAAATGTATTTTTTTGTAATTGAAACTTTATTTGAAGTTTAACTTTTATTCCTATATTTTTGTTTAACTTTTATTTATGTTGTTTGTCTATACTGCATATCTTATAATTTTGTAGGGTAACTAACTTTTATTCATATTGTATTTCTATATTGTACATCCTGTAATTTTTCAGGCTACAAATGAGGTTTACGTGGGCGATATTCTTTGTTATGATGGTCGATGTTATGAGCCTTGGTCACAGAGGTGATGGAGCTGAGGATCCACCACCTCCAAGAGGCTTTGGTCACAAGCAACATGAAGAGGATGGTAAGTTTTATTATGATATATTTCTTAGATATTTTCATTAATTTATTATAAGTTATCATGACTAATATTTTAAATTTTATTTTTTTAGTCGAGCTCACAAAGAAAACAAGGGCCTTGTCAAAGAATATAGAGTTACGAAAGTGGATACGGGCAAACAAGGGAAAGCTCGTGGATTTGAATTTCGACAGGGAGGTCACATATTCCCGTGTCGTGAAGCCTGCCAATTGGTTCACACATGAAATTGGGAGGTATTTGTGGAACAACTTCCCTTTCAACGTATCTGGTTGGGACATTGTTTCCCCTGCATTAAGGAATGTGATAGTTATGCATGTAAAGGTAACTTGGCTAATATTTTAAGCTTAGTTGTAATTTATATTTAATTAACTAACTTTATTGTATTTGTAGAATAATTTTGACTTGGATAAGGTTAACAAGGATCCGGAGCGTGCATGATTGTTGCGGAGCATTGATTCGAGTCTTGTAAAAGTTTACAAAGGCTGAAAAAGTAAAGCCCACTCTTATTTTAAGGAAATCAGGGGGTGTAGATATCCCAATGGCACTAAACAACCCCCCACCCCCTAAGTTATGTCACCTAAAAATTAGGTGAAGGCTATCGAACATTTTCAAACTCCCGAAATTTTAAGGCGTTCGGCGTCAAACAAAGAAGTTCGTGCAAAACAACTAGTTGTAAGGGGGGGGGGGGGGTCGAGTTCGTACAGTAATGCATGCTTCAAAGAAGTAAGTTATGATATATTTAAGTGTTTATTTAAAGTATAATTAATCTAAATTTTAATGTTAAATTGGATATCACTCGAATCGAAGCATTTCGTAAGGCTAATTCCAATCGCCAAAGGGTATTTTATAGTCCTGCAGTCGAGCAACAATACGTAAGTGGTTAATTTGTATTTTCATATAAGTGTTTATATCGTCAAGGGTATTTAGTAATCTAATTTTTAATGATGTTTAACATTTTTTTGAAAGTACAGAATGCTTTACTTCAGGAGATCAATCAACAAACCCAAGCTTCTTCTTCAGCAAGCGGTCTAACTACAAGTGATACAAGAAAATGTTTTGAAAAAATATTGGGTGTTCGACGTGGACATATTAGAGGCATTGGACGTAAACCTCCTATCGTTGTGTCTATGTACAATTAGGAACAACCGATGACAAATGAACCACCACAATCACAAGTAATTGTTTGCTTAAGTTGAAAAGCATAATGTTATAATGGAAAAAAGTAGGATGCTGTAATGATTTGTTGGTAATTGTTTGCTTAGTATATAGTACAATGCTATAATGTTTTGTTGGTTATAGTTTGATATGTAGATATTTTATACTTTGGTAATTTTGTAAAAGTAGAATGCTATAATGATGTGTTGATTATGGTTTGATATGTTGATATTTTATAGTTTGGTAATTTTTGGAAAATAGAATGGTATAATGATATATTGGTTATAGTTTGATATTTTGATATTTTGTATTTTGGTAATTTTCGAAAAGTAGAATGCTATAATGATATGTTAATATTTTGTAGTTTGGTAATTTTTGGAAAGTAGAATGTTATAATGGTATCTTGGTTATGGTTTGATATGTTGATATTTTGTAGTTTGTTAATTTTGGAAAGTAGAATGCTATAATGTTATGTTGGTTATAGATATGTTGGTATTTTTTATTTTGGTAATTTTTGAAATGTATAATAATATTATGATATATTGGTAATATATTTTGTTTTCTTTGTAGTTGGAAATGCTACAAACGACACTGAAGGACCCGACATGTTATGCGGCATTGGAAGAGTGGTTTCGTTCATTGCCACCACCAAATAATGAAGGAAATGCTGAGAGTGATGATGAGCAGTAGGAATTTTAGGATTTTATGAAATGTCTGTTTAGAATAATACTTTAGGTTGTATGGACTAATATTATGGATTGTGGATTAATATTTTACAAATGTTATATTGTTTTTGGTTATGTATGGGTTAAATGTAATAGAGTTATAAAATTGTGGATTAATATTTTATAAAATTGTAGCAGATTTTATAAATGTTATATTGTTATTTATAACTTGAAATTAAATAAACAAAAAAATGAAAAGAGTTTTTGTGGCGAAGCCTTTAGCGACGACATGTAAGTATTATTGGTGATGTGTTTTTAGTGGCGACAGTGAACTATTAGCGGAGACAAGCCAATAGCGGCGACAGGTCTATATTAGCAGCAACTAAAAGGGCATTAGCAACAAAGCATTAGCAGCGACGTATTTGCAGCGACATGTCGCCGCTAATACCTTTAGCGGCGACGAACCCTATCTTATGCGGCGACTGTCGTCACCGCTAATGCCTCCATTTCTTGTAGTAGTAACATCTTGGTGTTTTTCTAAAGTATTATGAGTATTATGCTCTTCTATGCCATAGTTTGATAAGTTTAATTAGTTATTGTAATCTAACTCGATCAGTCAAAAAAGAGTAATTTAACTAGGGAAGAACCCCGCTTTGTGGGGTTGGATACGCCAAAGAAATTTAGAAAATGTGAATAGTTAATTGAGGATGAACATTTTGAACAAAGGTTTATAAAAGTTCAGTTCATGATCATGTACAGGAAGAAGTGACATTTACTAAATTATGTTCTTTGTGATTCGAAGATATGTACCAGTGCATACAATTTACAAAATCAATAATAACATGAAGATGGTATTTCATATTTTTTTTGTTCTTTTTGTGAGTGAATAATTTGTTAAGTTAAGTTTTAGTGTCGATATTTACCAATTGATCCTTCTCCTGGAGTTTGTGTTGCTATGCAAGCAAATCCAGCATCTGGAAACAAACCAATTCCATTATCTGGCATAGGGAGAAAAGTCTTCTAGAAAAGAAAAAAGAAAAAAGATAATTACTTTATAACTTATGGTTTAAGATTATGATGAATTTTACATTTTTACACTTTTACCACATGATTGTTGTTAGCTAACCTCTGTTATAATTTCATAGCGACCATGTCCAGATAGGCTAATACCAAATCCCATTGTTACACCTTCCATGAAGCTTATGTATAGCTTTTGTACTCAAATATTTTACAAATAAGAGAATATTCAGCAGTGAATACCTATAGATACAAATAACTTAGAGTTAGGATTATGTAATCTTAACAAAATGTAACACATAGTTGGTACTTACCTAACTGTGACAACCTGAAATTTCCCATTCTAATCAAACCATTTCAATCCAATAGAAGTAGAGCAGTTACAATGAAAATTCAGACTTAGAACATAAGTTTGGCAGTTTTAGGGTTTTACACCAAAAAGGGGTATTAGGAGAGTGGTTGCACTAGGATTTTGTGCAACACTGTAAATTCCATTACCCTATAATCATTAGAATCCATTCCGAGATTAGAAATATTTTCTGCCAAAAATCTCAGGACTATAAATAAAATTCTGGACCAAATTGGTTCATTATTTGATTTATAATTAGAGAAAAGCCAAATACTCTCTCACGGATCTTCGGGTTTTCATCCCAGATTGTGAGTCTACTTCCCTAAATGTGTTTTAATACTTGTTATATGCGTTATAACATTGTTTACATGTCCAAAACACAAGATCCGGGAGTTTACCGCCCAAGAACGTTCTTGGGGAGTAAACTCCCAAATCAAGCCTAAAGGCCACTTAGTCCCATTTCCGTGCTAGGAAACTAACTAAGGACTTAGTGTATGATCATTAGAGGCTGGAAACAAATCAAAATCACTTAGTTTGAGGAGTTTACGGCCAAGGAACAACCTCTTGGACCGTAAACTCCAAGTAAAGGGCACAAATGAGTGCCTAGTGATCCTTTAGCCTTAGAACAAGAACCTAGAAGCCTTAAGCAAGTGTTTTAGACCAACAACACAATTAGAAACCCACTTTGGAAAGGAGTTTATGGCCAAGATGCTCCTTAGGCCGTAAACTCCAAGTTTTTAGTGCCAAAAACCACTTCAAACTCTTCCTAAGGCTTAGTCTCATTTTTGGCAAGTACCTTAATGTGTTTAGGACCTAGATAACACATGAAAAGCATAAGTGTTGAAGAGTTTATGGCCAAGAGTATTTCTTGGGCCGTAAACTCCTTTAATGGGGTCAAAGAGCACCCTAAACACTTCCTAAGGCCAAGAGACTTTTAGGGCAAGTACCTAGATGAGATATGGACTAGTTAAAATTCTTAGGACCTCATGTGTGAGGGATTTTACGGCCTAAAGAGTTCTATGGCCGTAAACTCCATCAAATGGTCCCATTTAGTGCCATAAATCTTCCTTAATCCAAGTATTGAAGCCTAGACTTGTTCCTAGAATTATTAGAGACTTGAAAGGACAATAAGAACCCTCCCAAGGGAGTTTACGGCCGTAAACTCCAAGGGAAAAGGGGTCTTTGGGCCGTAAACTCCCCAAAGGAGTCAATATGGTGCCCAAACACTTGTATAGCCTTGAAACAATTCCCCTCTAAGGTTGTAGTACTTCTAAACTCCATTTCATGACTTGGTTGGGAGTTTATGGACAGGAGCTTACTCCCCTGGGCTGTAAACTCTAATGAATATGGTCTTTTGACCTTAAACTTCCATTAAGGGCATTGCACTTCTTTGTTGCAACCCATTAGCCTCCTAGCACTTGACCAAAAGTGTTGACCTCGCGCTTAAATGTTATTACTTGTATAATTAGTGTTATAATCACTAATTATTTATATACATATGTTTTCATATGTAATTAGGATCATTGTGTGTGTCTAAGTCTCCACTTGACACCAAACACTTGTCCGATCCTTCCGTACGATAACAGTCAGTTCAATTCCAGTCACTTACCGCAGGTGAGTTCATACCCATTAACTAATGTTTTAAACTCTTTTTAAATGCTTTATGGGGGGGATACAAGTAGAATCATGCTACTTATTATGTCAATCACATGTGATTAGTAAGTGGGATTATATTACTTATTACATCAATCACATGTGATTAATATACAGCATCAAATGATTTGGCTACTCATTAGCCGTTTTACCAAACAGTTTCCTTCAAATGACTTTTTGTAACATTTTATACGTTTTAAACTCCTTTTTACACTGTACAGCTTACTCCGTACATTTCCTTTCAAACTTATTTACAACTGTGTTTCAAACAAATGTTTCCTTATACTTAAACTGTTTTATTAAACTTATGCCTTCAAATTGTTTTATAGATTAACACCAAGTCGATATTTTCTTAAAATAATACTTATATTTCAAATGTCTTACAATTCTTATTTATGCTTTTATATTATAAATTGCATGCCTCTATATGTATACTTATATAAGAAATGTTTAAAAGACTTAGGAAGGCTATCCACCCTATTTCCTTTTCGCGCCTTGAGATGTGGTCTGGTGGGATTTTGGGTATTCGTCCGAAGGTCGTTTAAATATTAGTTATATATCATGTACACATATATAGTCATAAAATGTCCTTCCAGTTCATCCTATTCCCTTGGGTAGCAAGGGTATACATCCATGTCCATACGTACACTTAGATTACTAGAAAGCTACCATATGGGTAGTTCAGGAAGATACTAGAACCATTGCTAGAACGCGATATCATTCAATGAGTCAGTTCATTCATGAGTCAATACTTTCTAGAACATTACTGTACATTACATATACAACTATACTAGAACGTTTACATTACTATACTTGCTAGATGGAGAGAACACACATTACAGCTAGCACACATAGACCATTACAGTTCATTACATTACTATACTTGCTAGAACAGTTCATTACATTACAGCTAGAACAGTACATTACATTACATATACGAGAATACGTGAGTTACTGTGATTTAAATCGGAGCATGACTTAAAACCTCATGACTTGAGTTGCGGCCAGAATTCTCTTGAAGGGAGAGCGTGAGTTTGCGTATAGATCTATACTGGATTGACAATCCTACACCTTGCTGCTAGCTACAGCCGGACCTGCAGGTCTGCGGGTGCCAAATGTCAGTCCGTTATTACGACCATTCATTTGTCGTTGTTACTAGTCGATAGTATGGTGCAATTTATCACAGAATGCCTTAGCCTAAAATACGGTTTAAGGTAGTTAGTACGGTAGTAGTCCTTTTAGAGCTACGTTTTAGTACTACGGTAATTTTTCCATTTACATATTTTTAGTGATAACCTCACTTAAACATAAATGTGCAAACTATATCTTTGGATAATGATAGTTATACTTTGGAAAATACATCCTCTTACAAGAGACACACACATGCAGAACAGTTAGGTCTTGGTAGAAGACTACATTCAGAACAGTTAGGTCTTGGTAGAAGACTACATTCAGAACAGTTAGGTCTTGGTAGAAGACTCCTTTTGTTATTAATAGGAATCATAGGGATTCTAGGGTTTTTCAAACACTTACAGTTCATATACACTTTCAATACTTTTAAGTACATGTACTTACATTTTCCACATACAAATTAAGACACTAAATACTTATGATCTCACCAGCTTTAAAGCTGATACTCGCTTTCAAAATTACTTGTATCCTCAGGTCATCATAGACAGGTACCGACGCAAGGAGAAAGGAAGATGGAACTTGTTCAAGACTTATCTTTCATTTTGATTTATGCTTTAGTGTTTATCAAAATTTGACAGAACACATTTGTATAATAATTATATTATTAATGCAATGGATGATGTTGTTGCTTGTTTACTACTTTACATTGTTGTTGATATTATACATGACGTCCTCCGCCCCAGAACGTTTCCGCCGTTCCTGGTTTTGGGGTGTGACACTAACAAAGTATCAGTGTTTTTTAGGTTTAAGGTAGGGGTATTTTGGTCTTTTTGTCTTTCTTTATGGAAGTGGTGGTTTTAACAAAATGGAAACAGTAGTGGTTTCCTTTGTTGATAACATGAGTCCTACTTAACAGAAACACTCACATATATATACATTGATACACATATACACTCCTATATATAAAGATAAAACCTATCTAAAATCACGAGCACAATCACAAACAATCATATAACTGAAAGCATTAGAAAAAAACTTCAAACTAAATTGCTATTTAGGGGATTTAACTCCTAAAAATGGATGATGCACCTAATGTCAACATAGTTATTTTTTTGGAAAAAATAAATAAAAACAAAACACAAAAAAAAACAAAAAAAAACAAAAAAAAACAAAAACAAAAACAGAAGAAATAAACCCTACTAATTTGAAAGTATAATGTTACTTAGTGCATTTACCAAATGGAAATGTAATATATTTTTTGGTAAAAATAAACAAATGAAGTTTGAAAAACCATAAAAATGGTGTAAATTAAATGCACATTGCTATTTAGTCCATATACAACCTAAATATGGAAAAATGCAATAATGCAATGTACTTTAATGTAAAAATACATCCTAAAAAGGAAAAAGCAAAGTAGGATGCTATAATATACAGATAAACATAAATGCATTGTTATTTCATGCATTAAGGACAACTTGTGTAATAGTAAAAGCCTATAACTGGAATCAGGCTTTAACATTTTCTTCTATGTTTCTTGAACAACCTAATCTGGAATTCAGAAAAAAAAATAGTAAAGAATATCAAATGAGAGGAAAAATACTGTGACAAAAACTAAAAGACCTAAGAAAATATGAGCATGGAGAAAGAAACTATTTCAAGGGGTTTTGGGGGAGAGAAGCCCATTTATACATTACAAAGGGACGAACATTTCATTTTTGCATTTCTAACTCTACCATCGGTTCAGATGTCTGTTACATTTATGATACGATAAAAATAAGTTGAATATATGATTTCCATGAGAAATTATTTAATTAGACTTGGTTTTACTTTTCTAAAAAATAGTCATATTACCTTCTATATTATCCTATGCAAAACATATTCACATTACTTTTATGGATCCAAAGAGATTATAGCATTTTGAGTATAATGAGTGTACATCCCGAGACAAGTATATCTCATTAAACCTTGTTTTATCATAATTGTCAAGTTTGGACTTTTATTAGAGAAAAGGTGCTAGCTAAGTACGCAAGACGTACGCGAGTGTACGCTCAGCATACTCATGTGCGTGATTTGGACGCAGAGGCCACCTAGTACGATGGGGGTACTAGAGGGAACGCTGGACATACTAGGCTCAGAGTAAAAATACTAATTATGGGGTGTGTCTCTATTTGAGGAACTTAATGGCCTCATTTTCGGCAACCATTTCCAGCCCTCAACCCTCTCAAAACCTTAATTTTTGTTCCTTTAGCTTGAGTGACCATTTGTGAGCTTCTAAGTGCTCTTGTGGGATTCTTTGAGTGAAAAAGGAGCATTGAAGAGAACAGAGTTGGAGTTCAGGCTTTGGATCTAAGCTTCTCTGTGGTTGGAGCATCATTTGAAGGTATAAAGCTTAGAGTTTTTTCATCCTTTTTTGATTTGTGCATATTATGGTCCATTTAGGGTTTTTGTTCCCAAAGCTTAAAGCTTTATGAGTTATTGAACTCCAGAGCTTAGTATATGTCCCTTTAAGTGTTTCTATTGTAGTGGATTCATAAAACTGTGGTCCTAGACGTTAGAACCACCCCGTGCATGAGATATGTTTTGAGAGTAAAGAGTGAGAGTTTTTGCATTTGGGACTTGCTCAGCCATGCCAAGGCTTAAAGTCACGGACTTTATCGAGTATGAGCCTTTAGGGAGTCCAGATCTGAGAGTATAGCTATGGTCTTAACGGATTAAGACCAAGGGAGTTGGAAAAACAAGCCTGGGACGTACTACGAGTGTACTCCTAATACGTGCAGTATAGCGTCGAGGATCCCTGATGCATGCATGGTGAGGTAGTATGCCCAGCATACGCGCTACAGTTGACTTTTGTTGACTTTTAGGTTTTGATCAAATTATAGACTATAGAGGCCATGGAAGGATAAAAATGGTCTTTTATCCTTCTATGAGTTTCTAGTGGGTTTAGCTTAGCTTCTTTGAGGTGAGTTTATTAACTAGCGATAATTATGGTATGTGTTAGGTGGAGGCTAGACCGGTGATTCGTGTACGACGTTTATTTGCTTGCTTACGAGGTGAGTCTTCTCATTATACATACCTGAGTGGTACTATTAAGTGATCGGAGGTTCTTATTTGAGTTATGTGATATTATTCATTTTGTCTTTGTGATATATGCTATATTATTCTGTGCATTTTAAGATCGGACCGGAGGGTTCAACCCGAGCTGTGAGACCAGAGGGTCCTCACTGAGATACAAGATTGGAGGGTCCCACCCGAGCTTTGAGACCGGAGGGTCCTCACTGAGACACATGACCGGAGGGTCCATACCAAGCCGTGAGACCAGAGGGTCCTCACCGAGACGCATGACTGGAGGGTCCATTCCGAGCTATAGCCATGAGAGGCTTATTATTTGTGTATGTGTTATTTTTGGGAACTCACTATGCTTTTGCTTACCGTGTTATGTGATATATGTTTCAGGTACTTCTCAGGATCGTAGGATTGCACCGGCTTGATTGTACACACGAAATGCAGTTATGTTTTTGAGGATCCTGGATTTTTATTCAAACAATTATGGATATATGTTTTTGATAATTTGATACTTCGGGGTTTTTTTGAAATGTGTTATTGAGAATTATGTGATTTTAAAATGAAATTTTTGTTTGAAAATTTACAGTGTTACAAGTTGGTATCAGATCCTTGGTTTCAGGGATTCGGATGTACTCTCAGGTACGTTTGCACTCAAACTGAGGATTTGAAAAAAAAATCTAAAAAGAAATGATTTTTCTAAAATGGGTAAGAGTTTCAAAGAGAAAACAAGATGGAGTAGTGTGTACAATCCGCAATATCCTAAACAGTGAATTCCCAAAATACCATTATTTATTTACATTTTGAGATATTTATGAGATGTTAGAGTTGCATGCTAGAGATTAGGCTAGGCACTTAGGAAATTAGGACTAGATTTTCCTAATTCATGATTCCTTAGCCTAGGGTATGCTATTGATTGATTTTATCTTCTATTTGCTCTGTGTGTGTACTAAGTAGTGAGAAACATAGTAGGAATCTTTAGACAGAGTTTAAGTAACCTGAGAGAGATACCTAGATGAGCATTTAGGAATCTACCGAGATAGTAGTTGCGATCCATGAGGTAGATTGTGAATTAGGATTCTGAGATGAGGACTTAAGATGATTACAGGTTGGTGTGGAAGGTAGTATTGGGTCCGTATTACTGAAAACACTGGATATGTATAGGACCCAAGTAAGAATCTTAGGATTCTAAGAAGCGTGTAGGGGTGGGATTTTCAACAAATGTGGCAAGGAGGGGCACATCGCTAGGGACTAACCTAAGGGATTTTTTTTTCTTTCACTGCAACTAGACGGGCCATCGAAAGGCCGAGTGTCTCCAGCTAACCCAGGGATCAGCCCAGACTGCTACTCCTACTGCTTTACGTGTTACTGATGGTCGGCCGGGTAAGGCCGAGACTCGGAGGGCTCATGGGAGAGCCTTTCAACTAACAGTGGAGGAGGTTTGCGTCTTGTCTGATGTTGTTGCTCGTACGTATCTCCTTATTTTATGTTGTTTTGAAATTTGTTTATGCTCATATTGTGTTGTGTATAGGTACTTTTCTTGTAAGTTATGTGCCTGTTTTGGTGTTATTTTACTCGGGTGCGAGTCGATCTTTCATTTCCTTATCCTTTAGTCGTCACATTAGAGTCAGATAGGAGGCGTTGAGTCCACCATTGAGGGTTTCTATAGTAGATGATCATGCGGTTTTTGCCACTGATGTATTCCGAGGATGTGTATTAGAGATTTTCGATGTTGAGTTCCAGATAGATCTAGTGTCGATAGTGATGGGTGATGTCGGTGTTATAGTAGGCATGGATTGGTTGAGCCGGTTTGGAGTTGTGATTGACTGTGAGCATCCGATGTTGACCATACCAGACCCTAGTGGGGGATTGCTTGCAATGTATAGCAAGGGGACTAGATCTGGATTAGCTTTCTGTTCTGTCGCCAGGGAGAGGTAGCGTTTACAGCAGGGGTGTATTGGATATTTTGCATATGTAATGGATATGATAGTTACCACTGAGAGGCCGAGTTCTATCTCTAATGATCCGATTGTGTGTGAGTTACCAAATGTTTTCCCCGAAGAGTTATCGTATGTGCCTCCCGAGAGGCAAGTGGAGTTTCGGATCGATTTTATTCCGGGTATGGCGCCTATTGCTAAGGAACCTTATCATCTTCCATCGCCATAGATGCAGGAATTATCCTCGTAGCTCTAGGAGCTGCTGGGGAAGGGTTTTATTAGACTGAGTAGGTCACTGTGGGGAGCTTAAATCCTTTTGGTTAAGAAAAAGGATGGTTCATATCGGATGTGCATTGATTACCGGGAGTTAAACAAGCTGACAACTAAGAACCGTTAGCCACTACCGAGGATTGATGATTTATTCAATCAGTTCCAGGGGGCATCTTGGTTTTCTAAGATTAATTTGAGATCTGGATATCATCAAATGAGAGTTTGTGAGGAGGATATCCAGAAGACGGCCTTTAGGACTCGTTATGGGCACTACGAGTTTTTCGTGATGCCTTTTGGACTCACCAATTCACTAGAAACATCCATGGATCCCATGAACTGGGTGTGCAGGCCCATGTTGGATCGGTCAGTGATCATGTTCATCGATGGTATCTTGGTATACTCGAGGTTCGGAGAGCAGCACGAGGATCATCTTTGGGAGATTCTTGTAGTATTGAAGATGGAGAGTCTTTATGCCAAATTCTACAAGTATGATTTCTAGTTACGAGAGGTCCAGTTCATGGGGCACCTCGTTGATCAGAATGGGATTCTGGTCGACCCGGCCAAGATTAAGGCAGTTATGTAATAGGAGGTGCCATGATCCCCATCCGAGATCAGGAGTTTCATTGTCCTGATAGGCTACTACCGTAGATTTATCAAAGATTTCTCCAAGATTGCGGTTCCTCTTACCAAGTTGACCAGGAAGGGTGTTACTTTTGCTTGGGGTCCCGAGTAGTAGGCCTCATTCAAGACACTTCGCCAGAGATTGTGCGAAGCTCCAATGTTAGGCCTTCCCAAGGGAGTGGAGGACTTTGTAGTTTACTATGATGCATCTATATCTGGGATGGGTGCAATATTTATGCAGAGGGGGCACGTGATAGCATATGCATCAAGGTAGTTGAAGCCTCATGAGACGAGTCATCCTACCCATGACTTAGAGTTGGGACTGTGGTGTTCTCCCTCAAGATGTGGCACCACTATCTGTATGGAGTCTGGTGTACCATATACACGGACCATAAGAGCCTGAAGTACTTCATGGATCAGCCCAACCTGAATATGAGACAAAGGAGATGATTGGATGTAGTGAAAGACTACGAGTGTGAGATCTTGTATCATCCGCACAAGGCTAATGTGGTAGTCGATGCCTTGAGTCGTAGAGCAGTGAGTGAGGATGACGGTGATGACTCTAGTCTTAGATACCACCCGAGAGGCTCAGGTGGAGGCCGTAAGACCAGATAACCATAAGAAAGAGCGGGTAATCTGGAAAATTTTTGAGTTTGGGATGGATAGTCGGGGGCTTATGACTTTCCATGGGCGGATTTGGTTGCCCTATATGGGTGGATCTCGGTGCATATTGATGGAGGAGGCACATAGATCGAGATTCTTGATCCATCCATGGGACTCTAAGATGTATTTTGATCTGAAGAGGGATTATTGGTGGCCCTGCATGAAGAGAGATGTGGTGTGGGTAGCTGAGAGGTGCTTGACCTTTCACCAGGTCCAGGAGGAGCATCAACATCCACATGCCCTATTGCGACCTATACAGATTCCCTAGTGGAAGTCGGAACAAGTTTCCATGGATTTTATCACCAAATTACCGAGGACCGCACAGGGTGTGACCCGGATATGGGTGATTGTGGACCGGTTTACGAAGAGTTCTCACTTTTCGGCTATCAGTGAAAACTCTTCTGCGGAGAAATTGGTCAAGAATTATGTGAGAAAGGTGGTAGCACAACATGAGTGCCAACATCGATAGTGTCAAATCGAGATAGGTGTTTTACTTCCAGGTTCTGGAAGAAATTTCATGAGGAGTTGGGTACTCAGTTGCATTTCAGTACCACATACCACCCACAGACAGACGGGCAGAGTGAGCGGACGATTCAGAGGCTCGAGGACATGCTACGTGCATGTGTTATGGACTTCGGTGGAAGTTGGCACACTTATTTTCCCTTGGCTGAATTTTCATACAACAACAGACACCATTCCAGTATTGGTATGCCTCCCTTCGAGCTCTTATATTAGAGGAGGCTTCGGACTCCCATCTGTTTGGGAGAGGTATGGAAGAGAGTGATAGGTGGAACTGAGATAATGCTCAAGATGATTGATCAGATTCAACAGGTCAGATAGAGATTACTGACGGCCCATAGTCTCCAGAAGAGTTATGAATATCGGCGACTATCCGAGCTAGAGTTCCAGGTCAGAGATTTTGTCCTCCAGAAGGTATCCCCATGGAAAGGGGTGATCCGATTTAGGAAGAGGGGAAAGTTGGGTCCTAGATATATTAGTCCTTTTAGAGTGACCACCCAATTGGGGAAGGTAGCTTATCGATTAGAGTTGCCTGCAGAGTTGAACCATATTCATAACACCTTCCACATGTCCCGGCTGAGGAAGTGTGTAGCCGATGAGATGGCGGTGGTACCTTTAGAGGACATTCAGGAATATGTAACCATGAATTAGATCATGAGGCCGATAGCGATCTTATTTAGGAAGGTGAAGGTCTTGAAGAATAAATAGGTGCCCTTGGTTCAGGTTCAATGGCAACATCGGAAGGGATCCGAGTGGACTTGGGAGCCAGAGTCCAAGATGCGCCAGCAGTACCCATAGTTATTTCCAGAAGATGACTTCGAGGGTGAAGTATGATTCTAGTTGGGGGGGGGGGGATTGTAACATCCCGAGATAGGTATATCTCATTAACCCTTGTTTTATCATATTTTCAGGTTTGGCCCTTTATTTGATAAAAGGTGGTCGCTGAGTACGTAGGGTGTATGCGAGTGTACGATCAGTGTACTCATCTGCGTGATTTGGATGCGGAGGCCACCTAGTACACTGGGCGTACTAGGCTCAGAATAAAAACCCTAATTATAGGGTGTGTCCCTACTTAAGGAACATGATGGCCTCATTTTTGTCAATGATTTCTAGCCCTAAACCTTTAAAAACCATAATTTCCGTTCCTTTAGCTTGAGTAACCATTTGTGATCTTCTAAGTGTTCTTGTGGGATTCTTTCATTGAAAAAGGAGCATTAAAGAGAATAGAGTTGGAGTTCAGGCTTTGGATCTGAGCTTCTTTGTGGTTGGAGCATCATTTGAAGGTATAAAGCTCAGAGCCTTCTCATCCTTTTTTATTTGTGCATATTTTATAGGGTTTTTGGTCCCAAAGCTTGAAGCTTTATGAGTTGTTGAACTCCAGAGCCTTATATTTGTCCCTTTAAGTGTTTCTAGTAGAGTGGCTTCATAAAAATGAGGTATTGGACATTAGAACCACCCCATGCATGAGATATAGTGAGAGTTTTTGGGTTTGGGACTTGCTCAGCCATCCCAAGGCATAAAGTCACGAACTTTATGGAGTATAAGCCACTAGGGAGTCTAGATCTTTGAGTATAGCTATGGTATTAGTGGATTAAGACCAAGGGAGTGGGAAAACAAGTACAGGACGTACGCCAAGCGTACTTCCAGTACGCACAACATAGTGTCGAGGATTCCCGATGCATGCATGGCAAGGTAGTACGCCCCTCATAAAGGGGTTGTACTCCCAACATACTCGATGCAATTTACTTTTGGTTGACTTTTAGAGTTTGGTCAAATTATAGAGTATAGAGGCCATGGAAGGGTAAAAATGGTCTTTTATCCTTTTGTGAGTTTGTAGTGGGTTTAGCTTAGCATCTTTGAGGGTTTTTTATTAATTAGAGATAATTATCGTATGTGTTAGGCGGAGGCTAGACCGGTGATTCGTGTACGAGGTATATTTGCTCGCTTACGAGGTGAGTCTTCTCACTATACTTATCTAAGTGGTACTATTGAGTGACTAGAGGGTCTTCTTTGAGTTATGTGATATTATGCATTTGGTCTTCATGATATATGCTATATTATTCTATACATTTTGATATCTGACCGAATGGTCCAACCCGAGCTGTGAGACCAGAGGGTCCTCACTAAGATACAAGTCTGGAGGGTTCCGCCCAAGCTGTGAGACCAGAGGGTTCTCACTAAGACAAATGACCAGAGGGTCCACACCGAGCCATCAGACGGTGGGGTCCTCGCCGAGACGAATGACCGGAGGGTCCACACCGAGCTATAACCATGAGAGGCTTATTATTTGCGTATGTGGTTTTTTGGGGAACTCACTAAGCTTTGTGCTTACCGTGTTATGTGATATGTGTTTCAGGTACTTCTCATGATCGCAGTAAGGCGCCAGATTGATTGTACACACGATATGGAGTTATGTTTTTGAGGATCCTGTATTTTTATTCAAACAATTATGGATATGTGTTTTTGATAATTTGATACTTTGGGGTTTTGTGAAATTTGTTAATGAGAATTTTGTGATTTTAAAATGAAAATTTTGTTTGAAAATTTACGGTGTTACAATGAGTATCAATTGTAGCTTCATTACCATGAATAAACATGCTCTCTAACATTCTCAAGGAGACAATGTCCCTTAAATCATTTCCTAAATCATTAGAAATTGCATGGGCCTTTCTTACTACACCTAAAACATTGATGACTATTAAACTAAATCCATTTTTTGGATGAATATATTACAAGAGAAGTTTAAAGATGGATCCACTTGCTTAAACATTTCAAGGGATTGAACAACCCAATTATGTGGCATTACTAAAACAATTGAAGACATGGTGAAAATGAAAATCATGGTTCCAAAGTTTCAATGGTCACAATAATGGTTAGGTCATGTGTGTTATGGCTCTATGATTAGATGACCGAATTATACAACATAATTGCATAAGTTTCACCAAACATACAAAAGTTAGATTAATTCAAAGTTCATCTTGGTCCATTATATACTGAAAACAATAATGTGATCCTATAAGTATCAAACAAAACCCTAGGCGATGTAATCCTAATCAACAACATTTAACTTACAGATAAGTGTTGTGCATGAACCATTTAGCAAAGCAAAAGCAAATAGCACATGAAGGCATACACAAATCATTTAAAGCGAACAAAACCTTGAATTCAATTTTAAAATTAATAAGATAAAAGAATAATGGAGCAATTTTAGGGAATGTAGATAGGTTTAGAAATGTAACCTGTTTTGCATCGAATGTCAATGGTGTTTTAGGGTTACATGGATTGTTGGAAGAAGATGTGTTGACCCCTAAAATCAACATCGACTTCAACTCACTGAAATCATATTCTAATAGGCTTATCAGAGAACATAAAAATTTTCATTGACATCGGTGAGGGTTATACCAACAACTATGATACGATGATAGGATAATGGCAATGCAGATGCATAGTAGGGTAACAGTTCTAGCTCTTTTTCCATAACCTTCTTCATTAAACTATCATTTTCACCAAGTAATCTGATTGTGTCGTTGTGACCATGATCGTTTCTTTCTTTCTTTCTTCTTCGTCATCTTCTTCTTCTTCAATTTCTTCATCGTTGTCATCGGTTTTCAGATACCCCCATTTCAACCTGCAAATCCGTTACTCAGATGTCTTGAAATTCGAATCTACTGAATCAAAATACTCAAAATTTAAACAATCAATTCAAAACCAAAAAATGTACCTTCAAGAAAACACAGAAAGAACACTTCTGGATACAAATAGGTGAGGCGGTAATTTTGTAGATTGGAAAAACAATTGGAAAGCTTTAGTAGGGATTGGCTAAAATTGAAATTCCCAAATTAAATTCCTTACCAAATTAAGTCTGATATTAGCAAACAAAACCCAAATTATTGACATGGTTGAATTACATAAGCTTATCATTGAAGAAGGGATGGAAGGTTTTAGTGATCGTCTCCAATAGAAGGAGGTAGATGAAAGAAACTGAAAGCGGTGGAAGCAATGTATGTGATTGGGAAAGGGAGGCGGTGAGGAAACGTGGATGAAAGGTGAATGAAACAAGGAAAAATAATAATCTATATAGATATACATAGATAGGAACATAACACGTAGCAGGCACCGACCCACTATCATCGGAAAAATAGATTACAAAAAGAAAACAAAAAAAAACAATTGGATCCATGTACTGGGGGATGTAAATGAAACCATATATATATATATATATATATATATATATATATATATATATATATATATATATATATATATATATATATATATATATATATATTGAGCCGGTGGTATGAACCTTAAAAGCACTGATTGGAATGTATTATTTAATCCATTCATTAAGGTATAAATAAATATAAGATACATGTGCATGTATAGAGACTTACATGCCTTAAACAAGTTTTAGCTTAGAACATCTACAATGAACATGTAAAATGCATTGAATTCTTTACCCTTATCGATACCTAGCTACATATCATTGTACTCTCCTCACAACTCACACCAAAATTTCTATTTAATGCCTTCGAGTCCTATAAAGTTGAATGGAAAATATATTTAAGAAATAAAAAAGTTTAATTTTTCCAATTAAAAAGTTCAATGATCATTGATATCAGTTCAATGTCATCACCCCATACCAATAGTAGAGTTTAATTCAATAACAGTTGACAACTCCTTCAACTTAATCAATGAACTATGCATTGTAGATTTTTTTTAGCGTGGCGGATGTTTTTAGTCAGATCAGATATCAAACAAATATGGAAACTCAAGTGGACCATAAGTAAATTCATCTCAATGCAAGGTATAATATAGAAACACAAGCTGAACAATTTATAAATTGGGAAATGACAAGTACTTTACCTATGGTCCATCTTCAAGCATAAAATTAGAAAGATCAAGTCGGCTAATATTACATATCTTATATGGCTTTGAAGATATAGAAGTATATTTTCATATACAAGAAATGGTGATTCATTCAGAATGTTCTAGAAAAGGTTATGCTGTTGTTATCCTATTGGCTATCTAGTAGACATATTCTTTCGATTTTTATGTGAATCAACATACATAATAACCAGACATATAACTCATTTGTGTTCCGCCACCATTCTATTACTAGCTCTCAACTGTCCACTACACCTGGATCACAATCATCCACTACGACTGCTTGTTAATCATTCACTACTATTAACACTAAGTTGTCCATAACCTTTGGCTTTCAGCCTTACCATAACCATACCGAGGCTACTAGTAATAAGGACAATTGTCTTATGAATTCATAATCATGCATAGTTAATGAATAAAATAGATAGTCGAACAAATGATCTTGCCTGAGAGCAATAAATCAAACATAAAGCATAAAATAAGGCCTAGACTAGAGTTCTTAGGATATCCAATTCAAATTGCATACCATCCCCACGACATTCACTTAGTGATGAACTTATATTACCAATAGTCCTTCAATCACAGCTTATAATATTATCACACAATTAGTCATTCATATTCATAACTAGACTACCAAGTCTATTAGCATACTCATACCCTAATGACACATATATCCTAATGTACAAATGATACGAAATGTCACAATCAGTATAGTGAGAAAACTCACATGAGCTAAATAACATGATCATAGCTTCAGCAATGAATGTGCATCGTACCATGGCATTTCAGCTCACATTATGGCTTAATCTATTAAGTCAAGGTTTTAACTTCTCAGATTTAAATCCCAATAGGTACTTAATAGATAAAGTGTTCATTTTTATCTATTAAGATGGTCCAAACAACCAGTATCTAAAATGACTAAATGGGACATATCTCTTATATAACTGAATGGGAAGCAAAAGGTCCCAACTTTCAAAGCCCAAAAGGTCCAGAGAGCATTCATAGGTACTCAAGTTCTCATAACTTCAAAGGCATAAACAAAATGGACCAAAAAGTGGCAAATGCAACAAGGAACTAGATCTGATGAACTAAAGAGCAATGTATGAACTTTATACTCATAAAAGTATCGTAATGGAGTTATTTTGTTAGATCCAAAATTTAAACCATATTTTATGCAATAAGGAAACCTTCTTGATCTTCAAGCCTGACTCAAAAATGAGGAAATAAGCTTTCAAATAATACAATTCTCAAAAAAATTAGGAGGTTAGGATTTCTCAAGGACTATTATAAGGGTAATGGAGCCTAAAAATGATCAAACTATGTGGCTTCTACCATTAAATAGTCCCAAGACTATGGCCGACCCAGACGGTAGGTAACCCGGGCGACCGTTCAGGGCCCATGTCTCCATGGGGCCCAAAATATCAAGGGCAGTGGCATAATGCAGATCAAGATGCACGATTGTAAGGTCAGGAAACTGGATTGCTAGTTTGTCCCTGAGGTTCAAAAGAATCTAATTTCTCTTGGTACTTTGGAAAACAATTGACTGAAGTATTCTAGAGAAGGTGACTGGGTAAGAGTGTGCAAGGGATTCCTTCTATTTATGAAGGGAAAGATGAATCATCATGTGATTTATATCATGGAAGGCTCTACGGTTATAGGAATGTTGATTATATCTTGATATTTGGATGAGTAAGATGATGAAAGAGAGTTACGACATTATAAGTTGGAACATATGAGCGAGAAGGGTTAGTTTGTTAGAGATGCAACTAGAAATGCTAAACCTGGTGAAGCTTGTGTTCAAGCGATATAACACAGGGTGAACAGTTCAGTTCAACACTTAAGAAATGAGATTCTAAAGTGTGTTCACGCAAATCTTTGGGGTCCCTTTCCTATGAAGTCTCATGGTGGATGTCAATACTTTGTGACCTTTATTGATGATTACTCAATGAAGACCTGCATTTACTTTCTGAAGACAAACAAAGAAGATGAATTGTTTGGGAGGTTCAAAGAGTGGAGTACTATGGTTGAAAAACATATGAATAAGCAACTCAAGTCACTCAGAAATGAAAATGGGTTGGAGTTCCACAAGGCTTCGTTTGACAACTTCTGTGTAACAGAAGGTATAATGAGGTATTTCGTCGTACGACTAACACCAGATTAGATTCGAGTGGTAGAATAGATGAACCAAACATTGGTGAAGTATGATCAGTGCATCCATTTATCTACTAATTTATCGGAGAAATTTTGGGTGAAAGCAGTCTATACCACCTACTATCTGGTGAATATATCTCCATCAATAGTAACTAATTGTAAGACTCCTTAAGAGGTAAGGTATGTGAAAACCTATAATAATTCTAGTTTAGGAATGTTTGGATGCCCTAATTACACTCATGTGAAGGATGGTAAACTAGAGTCCAGGGCCATGAAGTACATATTTATAGGATATGCATCAGGATGGAAAGGTCATCGTCTGTGGTCTATAAAAGAAGGAAAGACTCCAAAATTTATTATCAGCAAAGATGTGACCTTTGAATCTGCTATGTGTAACTAGAGAGGATGTGTTACTAGTGTTGTAGGGAAGGATAGGGTACTAGACAGAATATGAAGTTTGTAACACAAAAACCACACAATTTTGTGATAGAAATAGGAACAAGTTGAAAGGAACAACATAGACGTAAGGAATCCCTTCAACAACCCGGGGAATGGTATTTTGGTGATGTTGATGCCTGGAAGTACAACTTAAAGAAGCTTCTAGAGAATGAGCTTGTTATGAATGATTTAGGAGCTGAACAGAAGATCACAAGGATGGACATTCGGAGGGATAAAAGAGCATGATGGTTATACGTTTCTCACTACGTTGAGAAAGTGTTGTCGCGTTCTAACGTGATTAATCTAGATGTGTTGATACTTCTTTTTCGGTTCGAGGATATCGGAGGATAGCTCATTAAGAAGTGCTCAAGTGGATCTTGTTAAACTTGAAGAGAATGCATGATGTTTTTCTTGTATAGAGCTAATGCATGACATACATACTTGGTTAGATCGGTAGACTCAGACCATGAAAGTACTCTAAAGAAAGAATATAATTGGTAGTTGATCTCACTCAGAGTCTTCTTTTGAAGTTGGAGAATCCTATTATGTTCTATGACAGGTTATGCATTCAAAAGTCAGGTGCCAAGGAGAATTCAGAAGACATGGTGACAATGACATTTCACAAAGAGAAGTTCAAGATTTTTTTGGACATGGTTGACGTTTGCAGGTGGTAAGGCCCTTCGGATGATGTTAAAGTGAAGGTGGATATTGTTAAATATGACTTGATCATTAAGATCATTCAAATAGAGCATTTAGATTCCTTGGAGCACTTGCAACTCAATGGAAAACATGGAGTTAATGGAGCATGTAACAAAGGAAAAAATCATGTGATTAGGGAATGGATCTTGTAACAAAAGAACAAATCATCATAAACAGGGAATAGAGCATCTTAGAAGGGTGTGGACCACCTGAGAAAGGAATGGGGCATCTGAAAAGTGTACCGAGCACCTAGGAGTGGAATGGAGTACCATGGTGCATCGGTATGCCATCCATACTCAAGATGTGCCACACTAGGCATAAATGTGCCACTTAAAAGACATTGTGTTTCATTAGTTAGTATGGTGTGCCATTGGGTAGAAAGTTATGCCACATGAGAAGGAGATGTGCCACTTTTGAAAGAGGATTCCCCACCTTGAAGCTATATGCAACATGATTAAGGAAGATGTGCCATCTTGGGAACAAGATACGTCATTCATGTTTTCGGTTTGTTTCCTTGGTACAAGGTTGTGCCACTCTAGTGTGCCATGGAGTACTCTAAAGTATTGATGTGTTTTTGATGTGTTGTTGAAGTATAAATGTGCCATTAATGATCATAATGCACCATTTGTGCATTATGATGTTCCTTTTGGTGGCTTGGTGCACCACACATGTTCCTCATATGCTATGAAGTCCTCTATGATGCTCAAGATTGTTCATGATTGCTCGTATTTTCAAGACGCTTAAGGATTATTGATTGATATGTCATAATGATGGTTGATGAGCCATGGTGATATTGATGTGAAACTCTTCCATCATGATGTGCCACTATGGATCATGATGTTCCAAGGATGAATATGTTTTTTTGGTACCCATGCAATGTAAATCAAGTATGAATGTTCCAGAAGTTGATACATGGTGGATTGGGATTGGTTAGCTCCATTCATGGGCCAATAGGTTTGGCCCATTATGGTTTTAGTCTAACCCATTCACAATAAATAGGGATGTCTGCTAATTCTTAAGGTATGTCTTGTGTATCCTTAGTAAGTAGGTCGAATCCCTGTTGGTGGTACTTATAATCTTTGTTTGAGAACTCTATGAATAAAGAGTACTCCCCTCTTGCATGTGGACATAGGTCACCTTAACCAAACCACGTAAATACTTTATCTTTGTGTGCTTTTGGTTTCATGTGTTATCTTCATTACTTTCTAAAAAGACTCATTAGAACTTGGCAAGTGGCTTCAGATTTCCTTTGAATCTCAAAAAGTATGTCTGATTTTCCGATCAATCCGATTATTGTAAATAAAGAAAATATAAGGAAAATTATCACTGGATTAGTTGTGGTTATGATGTTTTACCAAGTGCTCTCCAAGGAATTATTAGGTATTTCTCTCAAGCATCAGGTAGAATTCATGAATCGATATGATCTCAAGTGTAACCCATATAACCAAGACACTATATAGGTATGTACCTTTGTAGAGGATAGTTTTGTTGTGAAGATATTTACTATTGAAGTCTTATCGTTTGTATGTAGAAGTAGTTTCTTATAATCTATAGCGAAGGTTACACACCTTCGATATATATATATATATATATATATATATATATATATATATATGTATGTATGTATTTTAGAGGCAACAGTTAGATAATTACTTTGATTGTCGAAGTCTCTCTACATATTTTGTGTATGTTAAAGGTACTAAAAATAGTATTATAGTGTAGGTTGTGAGGAGCGCTTTTCCAGAATTCATATTGTACTTTGTAACCTTGTTACTTCCAAACAATATCGACCTTAAACATATTTATTTACATTTCATATTCATTTCCTTTCTAAAATCAATACTTGATTGAATTCTTGACTCATCAAGTGGTATCAGAGCAGGAATCATCAAAACGTTTGGATAATCTTCTTTTGATTGCATTTGTTGATTCAACTGTTTTGAATACAAAAATTTTTGCATTTAATAGTAATTTTTCTTCGAACTGTTTTTTGATATTTTACGATTCTACTATTGAGATTCAATAAATCTAATTTCATTTCATTTTAATTCAATTTTCTTATTCTGCCTAATCATATTGGTGGCAAACATGATGATGAACTATTTAAACCTTCTTGGATCTTACACAAAAACTCCAATGATGCTTCAAGAGTATTACGATCAATAGGTGCATCATATCAAAGATTATTTGACACCGATCGATGAAGATTTGTGGCGCCCAATCACGAGTGGTCCATACTAGGTAAATGATGTTGAAGTTGTTGGAGCTGCTACAAAAAAATGAAAATATAACTATAGATCAACTCAATTAAGAAGTGAATGACAAAAGGGGCATCCAAGAACTCACACTGCATTACGACTAGTGGTTTACAACTATTCTAGGTTGTAAAACGACATAAGATATCTGGAATACTCTCAAAGAAAAGTTTATAGAGAATGAAAGAACAAAGAAGAGCTTAATAACTCAAGGTTAATCTGAATTGTCTGAATTTAAGTTGAAAGAGACGGAGTCCACTGAAGCCTATTATCAGCAATGTAGTGATTTGATTTACTAGTGTTCGAGGAATGATGTTCGATATATCTTTTAATTCAACATACCATCCTTTCAAGTTTTATGGAAGGAATGTCAAAACATTTTATTAATAATGAAAAATCAAGAGAATTTTGACTCATATTCCGTGTCAGAATTTTACAATGCTTTGAAAGTATATAAAGTTGGAGTCAAGGAAAAAACTATAGATAATAGCAAAACAAGTTTTGGTGGTCCTTTAGCTATTTTTTTTTTCTAAAACAAATGTTAAATATGCTTGTTCTGATGATGAAGATGACGAAAATAAAGAGGGCACGATTGTAAACTCTAATGACAAAGTTTTAGCATATTATTCAAATAATAATTTCAATAAGTTCTACCAAAATCCAATTTTGGTGTTCACAATAAGAACGATGAGAATTTTGGTGAAAATAAGTCAAATAAAAAGCTAGTTGGTGATTCTGGATACAATTGCAAGTATTCTAATTGTAAAAATCATTTGGTATGGGATTTCATATTGAAAAAGAAAAGTGAGAAAGAGGAGAAAGTAAAATAAGAAGCTTATTACACGATGAAGATTGAAGAAAGAGATGGCATTTATCGCATTTTTTTATCCTGATCTAATGATAAGGAAATGCATCATCCGACATATGGTGTGATGTTGCAACGCACAATTGTGATGGAGTTGATGAGGAGAAGCATGAGAGTGAGGAGATTGTGACAACCCGAAATTTCTCTCTTGTACAAGCCATTCAATTCAATCAAAGCCAGATTTATTCTGCTATCTTTTAGCATCGTTTAGGGTCTATTTGAGTGTCCTAAGCTTAAGTACAATCAAGGTTGGGTTAAGGGATGAGTTGGCAAGGTCATAAAGTTGCATTTCGGGCCAAACACTCCTTCAAGAGGAGTGTACGGCCGTACAACCCCTCATGGCCATACACTCTCCCCTATATAAGTGGTAGTTAACCATTTTCCAACACTTTTTACACTCCCAAGCCCAAAAATCGGATTCTCTCTCAACTATCATCACAATTCTCACCAAGGTATCCAAAAAAGTAAGTGTTTCACACCTTGATTTGTTGCTACATTGCTTTATCTAGTGGTGAATCCATGTTTCATCTCATTAATTTCATCTTTGGCTATATGTTCATCTTTCACCAAGAACATCAAGATCACACACTAGTTCTTGGTGGCTGTTACCCTCTTCAAGCTTCTAAATCATGAGTAACTGCTTCCTATGCTTGTTGCCTACTAGAAATGCTTGATATTCATGTTGAAATCGACCAACTTAGCACGAATATGAAGGGTGTACGGTCGTAAACCCAGGTGTACGGCCATACACGCCTTATAGGGCCGTAAACCCTCTTTGATGCTTATTGTTGGCCTTAAGCTTTCAATTAAATTAGGCATGGGACCTAGAACACTTCCTTGATGCTAGTTATAACCTTAACAACACCTCAAATGCACACTTCTGCATGAGTGTATGGTCGTACACTCATGCGCCGTACACCCATGGTCGTACACACCTTAGTCTGGCCGTAAACCTCCCTCATCCAATCACATAATATTTTTAACACTTAGTTCAAGTGTTTTCTAGTCCCTACGGTGGTTCCCTATCATATCTAGTGGTGTTATACCCTAACTTGATACATATATGTGTTATTTCACGCTAAATAGGATCCGTTTGAGTTCGAGACTTCACTTGACACACAACATCCCATATCGATCTTTCATTTAAACCACTCATTTCAGGTGAGTTCATACCCCTGCAATCAACCTTTTAAACTATTTTAAATGCTTTTAGGGGGGAGGGGGATACAAGTTGAACACAATTAAATTGTGTTAGTATAAAACATTGGTATACTTGTCAAATATCTTATTTCAAACTCATTTCCAAACTACTTTTAAAACATAGTTAGATCTCATTGTAAAACTCTTTTTAAACAACTTTAAACTGTCTTTCAAACTCTTTTACTTCCAAAATCATATTCTTTTATGCATTGGTGTATATGTATGCTTTAATGGACTTAGGACTATTGTTGATAACCTTGACTCTTGTTCCTTGTTTGGTTATGGGCTTAGGGTAGGATACACTAGTCTGACTATCATTTAACTCATAATTATACACGCTAAATGCATCTATGAATGTGAACTTTTATTTTTAAAAGTATACTTAACTCATCGTTCACTAATGAAGACTTTGATGTTCTTTAAGATTTGACATTAGAATTGGATCGTTCAGATATTATTGTTCACATTTAGAGCTTCGATACTCTTCATATTCGATATTCTCGCTGAATCATTTAGAGGAGTAAGGCTACTATCGAAGTTTTGGTACCTTTCTTTTACATTGAAAATCTCTTTGCTTTTGATTTTCTTTAAAAACAAAAAATTGCAAGAAGATTTTCTTTATTTTGCAAAATACAACAAAAAAAAATCTTTATTTTTGTTCTCATTAAAAATCAAAAATACCAAAAAGATTTTATTTATTCTTGTCTTTTCAATAAAAATAAAAATTTCCAAAAGGATTTTCTCTATTTTTGGTTAGTACTTTGTATTCTACTCTGGAACAAATGAATTGCCAGATATATATTAACCATAATTTTTTATTAACCCTTGACATCTTGAGTCTATACCAACTTAGAATTATGCTTATTGGAAAATTATTTATGCGATTCAATTTTGTGACATCCTCATTTTCATGGTTATTTTAAAAATTTTTACTTATATTTATTTTAAAATCTAAGTAACCTTTTAAAGAAAAGTGTTGCGCAATTTGTTCCCAGAAAAACATGATAAATATGTTATCAAATCATTGCCTAAGAAATGTATTTTATTCATTGTAAAACTTTAGGATGTCATCGTGAATACAGAAACATAAACATAAACACACCTTACATTCATTTACACTTGTGATCTACATCTCCTTAATCTATCGGTGTAATGTAGCTTCATATTGATACATGTGATACAAATAAACTGAGTGGGTTAGGTTAGAAAACCCAGTGAGTATGTAGGCTTTTCAACCCACATTAATATAATTATTATGTTTAAAGATCAAACAATCAACCCAATTACACATCCCCATTATCTTCTTTAATCTTAAGGGTCTATCCTAAGAATCATCTATCCTACATTCGTTCATTCCAAAGTCCATTGCTTCCAGGGTTTATATGACATGCACTAAATCAATCGTTGCCAATGCTTGTTCGTAAAGCACTAATTCCATAGTTGCTAAAGTTCATTCATTGGGTACTAAATCCATAGCTACCATGGTTTATCCAATACGTACTAAGTCCATAGTTACCAATGTTTATCTAACAGGTACTAAGTGCATAGCAACCATCGTTTATCCAATAGGCACTAAGTCCAAAGTTGCCGATGTTTTTTATAAGGCACTAAGTCTATGGTTGCCAGTGTTCACTCATATCATCTTTCATCTCTCATCATTCATCTACCCATGTTTTACCCAACGTATTCGTAGATATAAAATACATATACAGTTTAAATTATTTAAAACATGTATAAAATCATTCATCGCGCATAGATAGCAAGTATACAGGTTATATGCACACATAGCACGTAATTTATGTAAAATACTTCATATCTATGTGTAAGGTGAAAGTAACTATGCACTCACTTGTTAAAATGACGACTCGAAATTCGAGTAGGGCCTCACTTCTTAACGATATGATTTCCTTCGATGAAACCTAGTATTATTACAACTAGATTTTAGTCTAATATTTATTGCTGCTAATTATTAGTCTAGATTTTTCATTAACTCAAAGTCTACTTCATGAACTATCAAGTAAGGAACAACCAGGTAGGATTATATCTGAGGTAGGGTCTATTTGGAAATCTCACTTTAAACATCTTAATAAATCACAGCATAAACATCATTCCTATAAGTTGATCAATCAGTGTAACGAATTTGAATCACTGATAAATCTTATTTATAGGTTCATAATAACAATATTATATTTAAATATAAAGTATATTTAAAGTATGGTAGGCGTATTTCACTTACAACGGGTTTTACTAAAAACCGGGCTTCGCTAAAGCAGAGTTTTTGATTCGAAAGCTCATCTTCTCGGAGCCCTCGGGTGCTCTGGGGATTTCCTCTAGTGCCTTGAGGCTACTAGGGCTTTAGGAGGGTTTTTGGGGGTTTAGAGAGTGTATAGGGAGAGAGAGAGAGAGAGAGAGAGAGAGAGAAAGAAAGAGAGATAGAGAGAGAGAGAGAGAGAGAGAGAGAAGTGGGTTTTGGTGTGAAGAATGAAAGCACTCTCGCATGGTATTTATAGGCTGGAATACAGTTGGGTGCCACATGTCACCATCTGGTGGCAAGAATTTGAGAGAAAGCAATAGTTCAGATCGCGCCACATCACCCCCTTTGCAGTAGCACACTCTTGACTTCTAAACACAGTAACTTTCGTATACAATCTTAATTTTTGACTTTTTTATATCCACTCGTAGATATTGCCACATCACCCCCAATTTTAAATTTAACATTATGAGAAGATTACACTGTCAAATGACTGTTTAGAACTCATAACTTCTACATATGAATTATGTTTTCGTCTGTCTTTTTATCGTTGAGCTCTTATTAATGAGATATTCAATTCTCATTTAGGTTGCATTGGCCAAAAATCGATCGATCTAAAATTCGAATTTCATGTTGTGCACTATTGTGCCAAATCTTAGAAAAAACATAACTTCCTCATACGAAGTCAGATTTGGGCGTTCTTTTTATGTATGTTCTATGTTTAACATATACTACAACTTTCATTTATATATCTAAGGCTAAAAATTACTTTATCAAAAAATTACTTTTTACGATTCCTGGTGTCTTATAGGTTTTGTCGCAAAACTTCGACAAGACATAACTTCTTTGTTATAACTCGGATTTCAGCGTTCTTTATATGTACAGAACTCTTGTGACATATACTATAACTTGGTTAAGATTATTTATTCTAAATATTATTCTATTAAAAAGTTATTTTTGACGCTTATTGCCTCTAAATTGACTAGCCCGAATATACGGGCGTTACAAATTTGTTGTCACCATGAACTTTTGAGAGACTCATTGTCCATCTTCTTACCTTATTTTCTTACACAAAGCACGCACTTAGATGCATAACCCATTAGATCTGTAGTCGAAACCAACAAGAATTGTGGTTTGCTAAAGCTTTGTGTTTATAATCTTGAGGTCATTACCACCATGATTTTAGTGAAACCCACAAAACAATACCATTAAGGAATTAACAGGTGAACTATTAATTGTTCTAGATTTTTACCAAGGAATTAACGGAAGAAAACACTTAAAGTTTTGCTATGCCTTTGCTTGATGTTCAAAATCTCATTTTCATTCTTTTTGTGTGATCTTAATGAAATTGATCATTACCAAGTCATTTCTTCCCAAGAAAATCAAGGTTTTCATTTCATGAAATGTGATTTTAGTTTGAACATTTTCAATTGTTTTTTACCTTATAATCTAACCAATATTTAGTTGCAGTTGATTATACTAATCACTCAAGGATTTTCATACATAACACTACTCTTATGTTAAGTTGCATATATGTTTGAAAACACAACCTACATTCGACATTAATCAAAAGATGCCCTTCGATACTTCTCTATTAGTATTCGAGTGTGATTCACAGGAAACCATACAAGCACTTCGATATCTCTCTTGATGTCGGAGGAATATAATCTTTACATGGGATCATATTGGTTTTATATCAAAGTTTATTTGATATCACGACTTTCCAAAAAAAAATTATTAATCTTGATTCTATATTTTTCATCGGAACACAATTGCACTAGAATCCTTGAAGTTTCAAGTAATAAGAACTTTTACCAAGATTCTGCAAGGTCTGGGTTATGATTTCTTTTATTATGCCCATTAGTGGATGAGACCCAACCTTCTCTATTCTCAACTAGTTTATAACCCGTGGGAACCACGGTTATAAATTTAATCAAACTTTTATAGTAAAAACTCAAAATGATTAATAAGTTATTTTAAATAAATTATTAATTTAAGAGATATTTTTATTAGTTATGTGAAATTATAATCATTGATTCAAATAAATATATAAAATTAATTTGTAATATATATATTAGATATTTTTTATTTATGAATTAATGAAAACAATAATTTAAAATTTAAAATAGAATCACATTAATGAGGAGGTGTAATAAATTTAAAATGGAAAACTAATAGATTGACAAGTGGCAACACATTAATTAAAATGTCTAATATGATGACACATGACAAAAGAGCTACTCTTTTATTAGTATAGAGATATCAAAGTTTGGTTCTTGTTCGATGATTTAACAATGGAAGTTCGATATTTGTTAGAAGGTGATGTGACTGTTATGCTGATGATATCAGCTTACTATATCTTTATATCTGTTAGAAGGAAACTACTTATTACCCTTACACGTGGCAAACACTGACAATGACTTAGTTACCTTCTTTCCACATGGCATATTTTTATTGGAAAACATTTCAAATTCTAATTTGACGCCATAAAAAGGGGATTGATGGTTCTATTTCGTTTTTTCCGCTCTCACAAAATTCTCTCAAGAACCTTAACCCTAAATTCTCCTTTCTTCTAAAAAACCAATTTGATTGATTATCATCATGTCTAATGTGGATTTGCTCAACACTACTAATGACGATACCTCCATTCGACATAATAAGAGTCAGTCAAACAACATCTAGTTTAATCGAGTTGTGAGTTGTGAATGCCTATCCTGAAGTTCTTTATATGCTTGTTCAATGTCTGAATGACTCCGTTCTTCATCATGCTTTATCTTCATCTTTTGCAATGATGATGAACTGGTTATCATTGCATGTTCCACAACTGTTTACAACAGGAATGGTGAGGTCATTACATTTCAGATGGAAATCAAAGAGAACAAGAATTTATATAAGAAGCAGTTTTCTCAAATTCTTAAATTGGAAGTCAATGGTCCTTTCAATGTTCCTTCTTCTGATCAGATACTTACCATGTAGAATGAGATGTCGTATTCTCCTTCTACTACTTTAATTAGTGATTTTAGGAATTCAAAATTACCATCATTACGGAGTTTCTTCTTTGGAGTGATTTTCTGATGCTTGACTAGGAGAAATTCTAGTCTTGAAAAGGCAAAGCTTCAGCCATATTCAATCCTAGCAAATCTATACTACAATCTCAAGGTTGATTATGCTTCTCTCTGTGGGATGATTTATAACATATATTAATCATGTGAAGAAGGCGATGAAGTGGGAACATCCCTATTGAGTACATGTGAGGGGGAACATCACCACAAGTGTTTGTGTACTTTTTTTTATCTTTTGTTAAAGGGTTTTGTTAGAGAGAGTTTTCCTTTACAAAGTTGTTTTTAACATGACACAAAATGTGTTTTACTAAGGATTGATGAAGTTTGGGGAGTATCCAATTGAATACTTCTTTGCTCATTGTGTACTCTTTTGTCATTTGTTTAAAATAAGACACTTCATGGATAGTTAATTCCTTCGTTCAAGAGATCGAGATCGTACTCTTTTATCTTTTAGCCAAAGTTTTTGTCCCAAAGGTTTTCTAGGGAAAGGTTTTTAACGAGGGGTATATGAACATTCTTTTGTTTTATAGATATAATAAAAGAAAGAAAATCAAAGAGTTTACTGAATGCTAACATGAGACTGAATAACAACCCAGGATCGGTTCTACAATTGTGGAGCACTGGAGCATGACTTCGCAAGTTAAAACAAACTTGTTCCTCAAAAAGGAGGTATTATTCTTCAAATTGCAAAAAAGTGAGCCTTAAAAGACTCTGAATGCAAAAACTTCAAGACAGATTTCCATTGTCACATATCTTATTACTGCTGTTTTGCATGTCTCAAACAAAACGCTTTCAGCCTCACAATTGCATCTTGAAGCACATTTGGCTCGGCAGCAAAACTCACTCGAACCCAGTTTTTCATACCAACAGCATACCCTACACAGATATAACATTAAAACTTAAAATAAAATTAAAATTATAGTAATATAGACAAGTGACCATTGTTTATGCAAATGAAGGTGCTATTTCACCTGGAAAAAGGATCATGGATTCCTCTTTAGCCAACTTCATACAGAAGTCTGTATCATCAGCAACGTCATCAAAAGCTTGTAGTTTCAACTTCACCTGTACAAGCAAATTCAGCCAAATTTTAACAAATTGTATTTAACGAACATTAACTTTATTAATAAATATCTCTACCATCGCAAACATTGATCCCTCGGGTTTGTGTGGGCATGCAACAAAGGGTATCTCTTTAAGCCTCTCATAGAACATATCCGAAGCCCCCTTCAGTATTTTGTTGATATTCAAGAAGAAAGAGTCTGGCGTGTTCTTCATGATATAAGGAATAGCTCCCTACATACGTTTTAAATATTCAATGTAATTGAAACGAGTCATTCATCAAAAATATTAATTCTTCAACTACGAACCTGAATAACGGTTGGCGGATCTGCTGCTATCACAAGAGTACTCTTTATGGTTTCAGCAAGCTGACATGATTACAAATGTTAGATACGAGAATAATGTGATTTGTAGTTCTTGAAAAATACATATAAATGTTAGAGAAGTTCAAAAAGCTAGAGAATAGAGAAAATTAAAACCCCGGTTTTGCGAAGAATGCCATTAGGATCACTTATTGCTATCCAACCAAAACGCCAACCAGGAATGATCCATCGTTTTGATAATGACCCAAGCGTCACAACTGGTGCGATATCTCCAAATACTCCCATGGGGATGAAAGGCTTTTGTCCAAAAACTTGATGCGCATAAACTTCATCGGCTATCACCAAAATCCGAAGTTCTCTTGCTAATTCCGCTATCTATAGTTTCCGAACAAACAAAAACAAGAATCTATACGTTACGTACCACATAACATCTATCATAATATTCAACCATATTTGTAATAGGAATAACATTATTCAACCGTATCATAATAACCGCACCTTTCGCATATGGTCGATTGTGAAAACATTTCCACAGGGATTTCCAGGGTTGATGAGGACAATAGCCACCGTATTTTCATCTGCCAATGCTTTGACACCATCAAGATCAACTTCCCAACCTTTCTCAGGGAGGAGATCAAAATGGCGAACCTCAAGTGGACTAAATCTTGCGCGAGCTTCATAAATTGGGTAATTAGGCCGAGGAAAAAGTATATTAGCACCCGGACGTGAAAGAAATGTTAGTACGACTTCGATAGCATGATTTGCTCCAGCCGTTAGGAAAACATCATCAGCTGTTAATTCGTAGGGAAGATCTCTCGTTAGATACTCAGCAATAGCCCTGTTAAATTAATGAACAAAATATTAGCAACCCGTCATAATTATTGTGTCGTTAATAATGATGCTTAAAATCAAAATCTGGAAATACAGATAATACTAAGGCAACAAACCTTCTTGCAGGAATAATTCCAACACCAGCAGGGTAACCATTGAACTGAGTGGATTGAATTGATTGAACTAAGGCTTCTTCTAATACAGGAGATGGTTTGAAGCATGGATACACCGAAGGATCACCATGTCCGAGATGAATCATTGGTTTCCCAGTTGCGGTTTCATCAATGTTGCCCATGATGGCTTCGAGGATGTTTCTGATCGTGAAAGATGCAGCTGCATGAAGCTCATGGTTCTCCTTGAAACCCCATTCCTGCTTCTCCATTCTTCTTGCTATTCTTCGTTAATTTTCTTTGGTTATGTCGAGAATGGCTTGATTTATAGAAGTCGAAATGTGGTTGAGTGGTTGATAATAGCGGTGGGCCCCAGCAGATGGACATGCACTGGGTTTAAATTTCTGCTGGTCGCTAGCCAACACATTTACTCTACGATGATGATGAAGGGTTCACATGTTAAGGACATGTCACAGTCTTACAATTAAAAGAACAAATTTATCTTTGTTTCGGTAATTTCCATGTGCCACTTACGCTGCATTATATTGATGAGACGTTCACATGTTAGGGACATATACATGGGTGAGGAGGTTATTATATTTGAATGTACTCATTGGATGATATTCAAATTATATATAGACATAAAAAGTAAAAACAACATTTCTAGCTTAAAGTCCCAACAATTATCTTACAATATGACAACTCAGTCCTACCATAACAAGTTCTTGAAAAGAGCAAATTTTACGCACCATTGGCACTTTGACCCAACTATAATTATATTTTCACAAAGCATTAATTGGCGCTAATATAGATGCATGAACCAACGGAAAAAGGGGTTTGAATGCGGATTATTGCTCATTGGTTACCTATTTTACCAACAATTTTTTTTTTCGGTATTTTTTTTTTTTGGTATTATTTATTGCCTATTGGTTACCTATTTATTTATTGATCCTAGACACACCAATCTACACTTAAAAAAAAAAAAAAAAAAAAAATTAAGTATTTTTATTTTTTTTGGTATTATTTATTGCCCATTGCTTACCTATTTATTGATCCTATTGACACACCAATCTACACTAAAAAACAAAAAAAAAAAAAAAAAAAAAAAAAAAAAAAAAAAAAAACACTTGACGGGTTCTTGAAACTTTAAATTTGATTACAGGGGAAATCTCTAATCTCTAAATATTATTAAAAGAGAAACCTTATGACATCATCTAAAATAATCTGGATCGTTGATTGTGTTTTTTTTATAGGTTTTACACCCTTAGATTAATTTTTGCTTACGTCACCTTGATCAAACAAAAAGTCAATCCGTTATATTAGGAAATTAAATGTAGGAATTGAATGAAAATGATACTTGAATTCTTTCCAAACTTACAACTACAAAATTGGTTCCTTATAAATGTAAACCTTAAATTTAAGCTCTATTTCCATTCAAAATTTCTTTCCAAATACATTATATGTTGAAATCTCGGAAACTATTAATTTCAAATTTCAAAAGTTTCAAATATTTTTATGAACCAATACACTTTCAAACATGATATCTTCTATTTTAAGTTTAAATGAGATTTCAATTGATTACCTGCTAATTTCCATCATATTGACTTGTATATATATTTCAAACCATTTTAAAAATCGATTTACACAAACATTATGTCATAATTCCCACGTAGAAAACAAATGCAAAAAAACTTCAACATTCCCATCAGTTTGATTAGTCGAATAAATGTATGTATTTCTTCCTTGAATCATTTTAATCTGTAAGTTTGATATTGTTTTCGAAATTATATGTTTTTACTCATTCGTATGGTTCTTTGTTGAATACTTATAATTTGGATGTATAATGTCGTTTTTTGATTTTTTTTTTTTTTTTTTTTTTGATGTTTTGTTCGGTTCTTGGTTCCATCTTTTTAATTGGTAACTATGATCCTATTTTCGAAAACAGTAAACTCAATGTTAAAATTGGATGTTATATATAATGAAATTATGATGTTACATGTGTGTGTATACCTTTGTAAAAAATCAATAGACAAGACAAGAGATGGCATGACATAATATAACAGACGGGTTGTACAAAATACATGAACGCCCTCGTTAGAAAGTTTTTTTATGTCTCCGGTAGTAACAAAATAAGAATAAGAAATATACCTTCTCAACAATTGATGTGAGCTTTAAAGTTAAATATAAGCATGCTGTGAAAGATGAAAATAGGCTTCCGTATTCTTTTTTCAAAAAAAAAATCGGTACCATGCATGGGCAGGTAAAAATGCACGATATAATATAAGTGTGCACTCAACTAGAGTCAGCATTTGATCCTGAAATACCAAAAACGCCCCTCAGAACCTTCTGGAAAAAAAAAATCAGGTATACTCAAGGACCAAATGTAATCTACTCTAAACTTAAGTGTATATATATATATATATATATATATATATATATATATATATATATATATACATATATATATATATATATATATATATATATATTGTTGTTATGCTATATGTTTTTTAGTTTTGGTTCGAAGGCAAAATGGTGATTTAAAATAATAATAATAATAATAATAATAGCTAGGCTGTTAACTTAGGCAATCATAAAAGTTTTATGGAACAGTGAAACAAGGTCCAAAAACTACAACCTGATTCTTTTAGGGACCAAAACCAAAAAAATCAACTAAACATAGGGACCAAATATGTAAATCACTAAAAATAAATGAAAAAACTTTTGTTTATACTGATCCCCCCCCCCTCTCCCAGTTTTAAGGTCATGATGGTAGATTGAGCTTCATCACCTCTGCCCCTAATTTGCTCTTTGCTTTATAGTAAGGAATGTTCTTTACTACCACTGGATCATTTCTTGCATGTTCACGATCCATTGATATAATCCCTGTTGTATTTCAAATTCAATAACAAAATTGTAATTAATTAATTTCTCATTTAAGTTAATAAATTATAAACTTATCTCACTTCCTGCTCATCCAAGTTTTCTCATTGCTATAGCATCAGGAAGTTTATCATATCGCATATTTTTCTAAATAAGAAACACTAATATCAACAAAAAAAAGCTATCTAATTTCGTAATAAAGTTGAATTAAAAAATAAGTAAATAAATAAATAAGAAATAGAAGAACCTTGTATTACCACCATATTTTATGTTTGACCTCATCACCATATTTAAATCCTCCCAAAATTTGAGGCATTGTGATTAACCAAAATGCAACAATGCTTGGATCTTTCATGCTATCAATAGTATGCCGAAACACAAAAATAGATGTTTTGAAGTGAGATAATTGTTACAAGAGGAAAAGGTGTAGAATCGTAATTGGCATTTAGCTCATAAGGGCTTTTTGTTTTTTTTTTCATTATGTTGTAAGCTTTGCATGGAGAGTCGATAATTTGCAAAGTAAATAAAACTAAAGGGGTGTTTTTTTTCCTTCATTAAACTCTATAGTGAATGACTATATGGATGAAGTGTTCTATACACAAAGATTGTAGATAAAGATGGAAAATAAAACGCAATGGATTATGAAAAATCACAAAAAATAAGAACCAAACCTAGAAACCAACATCGAACAAAAACCCTACTATCCTTACTTCAAAAAAAATCAACGTACCTGCACATACTCAAAACCGTAGAAAGAATTTCACAAAAAAAATGTTATTCCATAAAAAATAAAAAAAATAAATAAAAAAGGAGCCTGAAAAAAAAATGGTGGTAAACCGAAGAAGGCATATCAAAATCAACAAAAAAACAATGAAGATATAAACATAAATGATGGAACTGGTAAATGATTTCTATCATATTATCCCTAAAATAAAAAAGAAGCCATCAATGAATCTTAAGATTTTCGGTGATAGTGACAATAACTTAGATTAAGGAAAAAAAAAGATCTGATATTAGAGATGAAGTGGGGGGAGATGATTAGCTTCGTTGTAGATTTATTGGTTATAGTTTCTTTATATTAAATGTTGTGGGGGTTTTATGTGGTTCATTTTGAAAGAACATAAATAAGTTGCTATTTTTTGAAATAAACAGTTATATTTCGCAATATAGCCATAAAATAACAATATATTTTGAAAGTACATTGTTAAATGTTGGATTATACTTGTGTAGACTCATTTTCACGCATGGTTGGCTATATATAGTTGTTTTCCGTATCACAAGTAAAAAATGTTTGAAGGTACTTATATGTGACAAACAAGGTCATTGAACTAATAAAACAAAAAATGTTGTCTATAAAGAGGTCCTTTAACGCTATATATATATATATATATATATATATATATATATATATATATATATATACCTATTTTAGTGTAATTTCTACACATTTCAATAATATCAATAACCCTATTTTTTATAATTATTTTGTAATATCTTTATAAATTTGAATTTTTTATATGTGTTCCCCGCGTTTAACGCGTGTCATAATCTAGTTGGTAAATAAAGAGAAGTCATAGGTCAAAATAGTATTAGAGTCGTGTGTAGTAGGATAAAATAGGATGCTGTCTAAAAAAATTCCTATTAAGAACATAAAATTTTCTATATATGCATTGCTTGAAAAAACTAAAAGTTATCAAGAAATTAATAGATCACCTAAGAAACAATTATTAGATGGATGGAATTATAAAATATGCGGTATAAATAACATCATCTCTTTTTTTATACACACCAATGTAAAACACATCACACACTAATCTAAACAGCAATCTAGTTTTTAAAATAATTAAACTGAAAATTGTAACATACACGTTCTGAAATTGTGTATTGTTATTATTAAAAGTGAAAAAATTTGAGTTTTGAGTTCTAAAAAGATGGTTTTTACTAAAAATGAAGTAAAACTATATGTATAATCACTTAGAAAATATTGGAAGTCTTATCAGATTCCAATTAAAAGCCAAATAGTGAAATTTAGCGAAAATATAAAATTTTAAATAAGTAAAATTTAATTATTAAAAGTTTTAAATAATCTTGTTAGAAACTTGTAGGCGAAAACCTCGTCGAAATCCGAGTTATAACGAAGAAGTTATGACCAGCCGAACATCCGCGACAAAACCGGCACGGCACCGAATGATGTAAAAAGTGAGTTTTTGATAAACTACTTTTTTAGCCTTAGAAATCTAAATGAAAGTTGTAGTATTCGTTAAACCAAGAAATTCGATAAAAAGAACGTCAAAATCTGACTTCGTATGAGAAAGTTATGATTTTTCGAAGTTTCAACTTAGCAGTAGACAGCTAAAAACTTGAATTTTAGATTGATCGATATTTGACCGATAAATCCTAAATGAGAATCGAAGGTCTCGTCATTTGTATTACAACGGTAAAAAGTCTGACGAAAACGGATGTCGGATGAAGAAGTTATGAATTTTTAACGGATTTTCTTGTACCAGTCTGTTAAAAATAATAATAATAAAAATAAAGTCAAAATTAGCCGATGAAGTCTAAACGAAAGTTGTAGAGCGTAATTTTAGCTAGGCGTGCATATAAAGAAAGTCAAAAACGGAGCTCGTATGCGATAGTTATGGATTTTAGAAGTTCGGGGCTCAAAATCCGAGAATTTTCGCATGAACAGTACCGACACGAAGCAGCTACATCACCTTGCACAAAGCTACTGCGTCACCGGAGACGTGGCCAAATCCGTAGCCGGCGCATGTCGCAAGTTCATTCTCCAAGGCCGAGGTCCAGCAGGAACGAGACACGTCTCGCATCGGTGGCCAGTCTGATGCGAGACACGTCTCGCCTACCAGCCTCGCATCCGAGCCACCCTGTCCGAGCGTCGCATGCGCGCCAGCTCCCCTCCTCTCGCTTCGTGGCCTTCGCTTCTCCTGCCGCGTGCCCTTCGCTGCTGATGCCACCGAGCTGCTTCGCTTCCTGGTTCCTTCCCAGCCGACTTCGGCCTCGACCCTATATAAAGGGAGGTTGCGAACCTTGCCGACTAACTGTGACAATCGTCAATCTTGAGTCAAGTCGAGTCATCAAGTCAAACCGGTCAACTCGATTAAACCTTGTGTATTAGGGTTTGTGTTATGTTCATACTGTATAACTTGCTATATTAATGGGAAAACATCACTTGGGAAAAATCTTGTGTTAAAATTTCCTGAGCCTTAGAGCAAATCGATGAACTAAACTGATAAAACCATGTTGCATACTCATCGGGAATGTGTAAGATCCTTAAACAAGGCTTAACAGTGTTTACGGACCTTGCATTGCGAAGCCGGACACTCACAAATGCCACACTCGAAACCTCTCTCAATCGTTTTCACTCTATCTCTCTCTATTTGAAATCTCTCTAAGTATGTGAAATCTCTCCCAAAACTCTCTTTGTATGAGAAATATCTCTAAGTATGTGAAATCTCTCCCAAATCTCTCTAAGTATGTGAAATCTCTCCCAAATCTCTCCAAGTATGTGAAATCTCTCTCAAATATCTCTCTGTATGAGAAATCTCTCCAAGAATGTCAAATCCCTCCCAAATCTCTCCAAGTATGTGAAATCTCTC
Organism: Lactuca saligna; assembly: GCF_052625555.1. Taxonomy (NCBI): domain Eukaryota; kingdom Viridiplantae; phylum Streptophyta; class Magnoliopsida; order Asterales; family Asteraceae; genus Lactuca; species Lactuca saligna. The sequence goes on along the minus strand of NC_136424.1, from coordinate 202,567,098 downwards.
TCAAATATCTCTCTGTATGAGAAATCTCTCCAAGAATGTCAAATCTCTCCCAAATCTCTCCAAGTATGTGAAATTTCTCTCAAATATCTCTTTGTATGAGAAATCTCTCAATGAATGTCAAATCTCTCCCAAATCTCTCCAAGTATGTGAAATCTCTCCCAAATCTCTCTCCAAAGTTTCCCGTACCTTTTTAGAATCATTCGGGTCATTCCGACCCTTAACCGTGTCAAAAACGGCTTAAAACGGGGTAAAAACGAGAAAAATGGACATTAGGAACCGAAACCTCTCGAGAAGAGAGAAGCTTCTTAGGACCCGAAGGTCCTCTTAGGGACTGAGAGTAAGGAGGAGCCGAACCCTCCTGAGCCGAAGGTCCTCTCAGGGCCGAACCCCGCCCAGGAGGAACCGAACCCGAACCCCGCTTAAGAGGAATCGAACCCGAACCCTGCTTAAGAGGAACCGAACCTCGCCCCAGAAGAACCGAACCCGAAGGTACTGTTCACCACTGTTCATTCGGCACATTTCGGTCGGACGCGTCGCCTCTTATCTCCGGACTGAACCCCCCCCCCCCTCGCCTTCGCCTTCGCCTCTCGTTTCTTCGCCCCTTCGTTTCCTTCTGTTCGTCTCGTTTCCGGCTACAGCCCCCAGCAAGGACCGAACCTCAGCCTAGGGACCGAGAGGTCTCGCTGGGAATGCCTTTCTTCCCGGTTTTCGCGTAGTTTTGCGTTTAAGGCCCGTTTTTAATTATTTTAACGAGAGATTTTCACCCAAAATCATATTTTAACATAATAAACCCTAAATATTCACAATTTAATCATATTTTCATAAAAATCTTTATTTAAATAATAAATGCAAGTGGGTAAAGTACAAAGAGGTGGAGTGTTGACTTTGTTTTACCTTATGACACAAGCAACCACTCCCACACCCACTCTATGACCAGCCACACCTCCCCACCTTACCTAGGTCACTTCAATGTCCCTTACACTCAATTTCTACTCATTCCCACGTTTTTAGAGCTGGAACAAAACACCCTCTCTCCTCATTTCTCTCATTTGCTCTCATTTCACTAAGTATCAAGCACCACTTTTCTCTCAAACTTTTTCTCCACAAATTTCGAGATTCAAGGCTGATTTTCAAGTGTTCTTCCACTCTTAGTAAGTATAATTCATCCTCCTTATGATTATTTCACTTCATTCTACTCAAATCATTGATTTCTTACACAAACTCCATATCTATGATGTTAGATTCTCGAAAATCTTCAAGCCATCTTCAAGTGTTCTTGAGTTAAACACTTCCATTCTTCAACAATCATCTACTGAAATCACTCAAGGTGAGTTCATACCCCTACATTTTCATGTTTTCTCAAGTTTTTAAGGGAGGGATACAAGTTAAAACACCAAGAACATAACAAAAATTTTCTAACAGCCTTCATCAGAAAAGTTCAACCCTATTCACGGACTGTTTTGGGCATCTTAAACATTTTTGTTTTCAAAACTGTACAAGGTGAAAATAGTTCAAGTTCTTAGATTTAAAATGACTACTTGCACATCTCCATACGATTTTTCTACAATTTATGGTGATTTTTACAAAACTGCCTATCATTTCAAACAACAATCCGGACCAGTCTGTGATTATGGACTTTTTCACCCAAGTTGGAGGTCATTAAAAATCGCGATAACAATTATGAGTAAACTAGACACATTTTGTGAACTCTCAAAATTTACGGATCTAGTTTTCGACTCTGTCTGATTTTTCTATGATTTTTCCAAAACATGGCAGAATGGCTAAAGTTAGCCAACAGCATGTAAATATCATAACACTTTGTATTATGTTGAGCAAAGTGTATAATCATAAGTTCTAATTATTGAATGTGTTTCCTTATTAGTTTGTCATCATGAACTGAAACAAAGTCATTCATAATAAATATTAATCATTCATTTTAGAACACGTATATTAAACTATAAAAGTATAGTTTAATAAATACATAACACTAATACATTTCCATAAAAGAGTTCTTACATATTACAAACGTTTTAGATAAACTATAATAGGTATAGTTTATGATATATTGCATAACACACTTGTACTAAAAGAGTACATTCATACAGAAAAAGTTTACACTCACACACAGTATACGTAAACTTGTTACCCTAAATTGTGAGACATTCTCTCTATCCGTACGTCCGAGTGCGGAATATAATTCCTGGTAGTTATAATCAGAGTCTCCTGGAAGGGGAACGTGATACTTGTATATAGATCTATATTGGGTTTGACACCCTACACCTTGCTGTTAGCTACAGTGGGACCTGCAGGTCTACGGGTGACAAATGTCATTTCATTTTCACGATGCTTGAGAAACGTCGTGGCAGGTTCAAATAGTCATAGTATGATTATAGCGACTCACATAGGGAGATAAAAATTCATAAAGTTTACGGGATTTCATAAAAACCTAAGTCGGTTTTAGGTTGATTTAAATTCACTTTTTATATCAATTCAAACTCACGACTTTTCTACTAAGTAAGAATGATTTCTTATACATTTTGGTCTTTGGTTATAAGGCTACATTATACGGATTTTAAGGAAAATATCGGATTTTTCTGAAACAAACACGACATTTACATGTGAAAGACTTCCACTAAGATTCATAACAAAAACTTATGAACTCACCAACCTTTGTGTTGACACTTTTCGAACAACTTGTATTCTCAGGAAATCACTAAACAGGAAATCAAGTGCTTTTGAGGATGGGACGTTAAGGCGTCAAATTTTTCATATTTTGTCAACATATTGTAATTGATTTTGAAACATGTAATTCATACAAGTGATGTAACTTTTTCAATTATATATATGTTGGTTGTGTTTGCTTAAATTACTATTGAAATTGTGGTTATGATACTATACATGAAGTCCTCCACCCCCGGACGTTTCCGCCATCCTTGGTTTGAGGGTGTGACAGATTGGTATCAGAGCGCGGTTTATAGTGAATTAAGTATGTCAAACCACATAAGATATACAAACTATAAACACATTTGGGACTAAAAGTCTCTGATTCTTAAAACGCTTTAACGAGTTGTACTTTTAGAAAACAAATAATTTCTTGTTTTAAAGTATACTTACATGCATTATATACTCGCATGGTGTCATAACTTAGGAGAACATAAATTGAAAGAGGAGGAGTCGAACATTATTAGTACGCCTTAGCATGTGTAATCAGTTCTGGGAGGGATATAGCCTGATCAACTATATCCGTCCGAGAAGTAACTTACGCACACTAAGGAATAGTCGTAATGAGCGACAAATCTAATAATCTAACTACACTCCATAAAGAACACGCTAAGAACCAAATATAAACATTTAAAAATACTATAGGAGTATTTGTACGTTTCTATAGCACCAGGTTATTATTTTCCGATATGTGCTTCTTAACCCCCCCCCCCCTTTTCTCGTGCAGACTACATGGCAGGATTTCATATACCCGGGCACCCATATTTTCCCAATCAGGGAAACGCGGGATGGATTGATGATGAGCCTGAGGAGGATCCCGAAGAGGATCCCAAGGAGGATCCCGAAGAGGATCCCGAGGAGGATCCCGAAGAGGATCCCGAAGAGGAGCCCGAGGAAGAAGACGAACAAGAAGAAGAAGAGGAAGACGACCAAGAAGAAGAGGAGGAAGACGAAGAAGAAGAAGAGGAAGATGATGAGATAGTCATGTTTGGGAACGAAATGGAGGAACCACCGGAAGTATTCAACCCTCCCTACATCGCGAGGGTACCCGCGCACCGTTTTGGATACAACGGACCTGAACCCCCTTGGGTAACAACGATCGAAAGATGGAACCGACAACAACGCCAGCGGTCACCATATGGCTACCAACGAGGTTACTATGATCTCACTCATGGTGGACCGGCTGACAGAGCTCTCCCCGTCACGATACAGCGAATAGCAAGTATGGATGATCGTGGTAGGACGACGACCGATCAGGTCCAGGAGTTAAGCGCCATCGTACAGTCTACTACTGATCGTACCAGAGACCTGGAACAAGACTCTCACCACAGAGACCAACTCATACAAGACCTTCTCGCTGCTCAAGCAGAAACAAGAGAGTATCGGGAAAGATACATGGCACTCGAAGAGAGAATGGTTGCAGCTGAACGCAGATTGGCGGAACTACAGGGCGCATCGACATCATCGCAGCCTCCGTCAAAGAAGGGTCGTAGTGATTAGAACTCGTTACTATTCTCACGTCTTGGTAGTAAAATTTTATGAGTACGCATTGGTGCTACTCTTTGTATGTAGGACGACCCTGCGACTAAGTGATTACACTATTCAAAGGGCTTTTGTAATGCCAAAGCTATCTTTTGTAACGATGTAATGTAGACCCTTATGTGGTCAAACTTTTCCCTCTAAACGTTATGTACTAAAAGTTATCAATGAAATTTGGCATGCGTTTTATTTAATGAATGTTTGGCACTAGACATCCTAACCTGATCACACAAACAGTTTATGAATAATAAAGTTTTGATAAAATACAAGAGGGATGAAACCAGTAACACTCGACTCGTTATCACTATTGAAGTCTTACCGACTGGTCATTTTTTTATGACAGAACCATGCCACCAAGGAAAAGACCAAGACCTTCCAACAACACAGTGCCGCCTCCACCACCACCCCCGCATTTTGATCCTGTGATGTTTCAGGCTGCAGTAATGGCAGCCGTGGCGGCAACAATGTCGCAAATGGGTACCAATGGTTCTGGCGGTTCTGGATCAGGAGCTACCAATTCCATTCATGGGGACAGCACGGGGGGGGGGGGGGGGGGGGGGAACGAAGGAGTGCTCTTACAAAGACTTCACGAATGGAAAACCCGATCCTTTCAATGGAAGCGGTGTGACAATCGTCAATCTTGAGTCAAGTCAAATCATCAAGTCAAGACCGATCAACTCGATTAAACCTTGTGTATTAGGGTTTGTGTTATGTTCATACTGTATAACTTGCTATATTAATGGGAAAACTTCACTTGAGAAAAGTCTTGTGTTAAAAATTTTCTAAACCCTAGTGCTAATCAATGAACTAAACTGATAAAACAATGTTGCATACTCATCGGGAGTGTGTAAGATCCTTAAACAAGGCTTAATAGGGTTTACAAACCTTGCATTGCGAAGCCGGACACTCACACATGCCACACTCGAAACCTCTCTCAATCGTTTTCACTCTACCTCTCTCTATTTGAAATCTCTCTAAGTAGGTGAAACTTCTCCCAAAACTCTCTTTGTATGAGAAATCTCTATAAGTATGTTAAATGTCTCCAAATCTCTCTAAGAATGTGAAATCTCTCCCAAATCTCTCCAAGAATGTCAAATCTCTCCCAAATCTCTCCAAGTATGTGAAATCTCTCCCAAATCTCTCTCAAAAGCTTCCCGTAACTTTTTAGAATCATTCGGGTCATTCCGACCCTTAACCGGGTCAAAAACGGCTTAAAACGGGATAAAAACGAGAAAAATGGACCTTAGGAACCAAAACCCTCTTATGAGAGGCGAAGGTCCTTAGGAACCGAAGGTACTGTTCACCCGACCGAAAGTGAGAGGACCGAACCCGAGCCAGAAGGAACCGAACCCAAGAAAAGGAGGAACCGAAGGTATTATTCACCCGAACCGAAGGTACTGTTCACCCGACTGAAGGTACTGTTCACCACTAACCGAAACCGAACCCTGCTCAAGAGGAACCAAACCGAAACTACTGTTCACTAAGCGAACCGAAGGTACTGTTCACTACTGTTCACTACAGTCCGTTCGGTTCGCACGTTCTCGCCTCTTATTCCCGAACCGAACCCCCGCCTTCTCTCGCTTCTCGCTCTGTCTCTTCGCGCCTTCTGTTCTCTCCTCCCTCTCTCGGTTCCTTCCCTTTTCCCTTCTTCGTCTCTCGGTTGCTGCCTCCCTCTCTCTCGGTTTAGCATAAGAAGGCCGAGCCTCGGCCAGATTTCGCATATTTGTCACTTTTAGCCCATTTTTGATATTTTTAACATTTTAAGTCCGTTTTTCGTGATTTTAAAGCGGGATTTTCTCCAGAAATTATATTTTAACATAATAAACCCTAAATATTCATAATTTAAACATATTTTGATGAAAATCATTATTTAAACAATAAAAATCAAATGGGTGAATTATTAAAGGTGGAGTGTTGACTTTGCCTTATCCAAAGTCACAAGCAACCACCCCACACCCACTCTATGACCAGCCATACCTCCCCACCTTACCTAGGTCACATCAATGTCCCTCACACTCAATTTACCCTCATTCCCACGTTTTTAGAGCTGGAACAAACATCCTCTCTCCTCATTTCTCTCAATTGCCCTCATTTCACTAAGTATCAAACACCACTTTTCTCTCAAACTTTTCCCACTCAAATTTCGATATTCAAGGCTGGTTTTCAAGTGTTCTTCCACTCTTAGTAAGTATAATTCATCCTCCTTATGATTATTTCACTTCATTCTACTCAAATCATGAATATCTTACACAAACTCCATCATATTAACGTTAGAGCTTCGAATCTTCAAGGGATTCTTCAAGTGTTCTTGGGTTGAACACTTCTCTTCTTCAACACTCATCTACTGAAACCACTCAAGGTGAGTTCATACCCCTACATTTTCATGTTTTCTCAAGTTTTTATGGGGGGAATACAAGTTAAAACACTAAGAACATAACTAAATTTCTCTAACAGCCTTCATCGGAAAGGTTCAACTCCATTCACGGACTGTTTTGGGTATCTTAAACATTTTTGTTTTCAAAACTGTACAAGGTGCAATTAGTTCAAGTTCTTAGCTTTAAAATGGCTACTTGCACATCTCCATACGATTTTTCTACAATTTATGGTGATTTTTACAAAACTGCCTATCATTTCAAACAACAATCCGGACCAGTCTGTGATTTTGGACTTATTCACTCAAGTTGGAGGTCATTAAAAATCGTGATAAAAATTATGAGTAAACTAGACACATTTTGAGAACTCTCAGAATTTACGGATCTAGTTTTCGACTTCGTATGATTTTTCTATGATTTTTCCAAAAACAGGGAAGAATGGATAAATTTAGCCAACAGCATGTAAATATCATAACACTTTGTATTATGTTGAGCAAAGTGTATGATCATAAGTTCTAATATTTGAATGTGTTTCCTTGTTAGTTTATCATTATGAACTGAAACTAAGTCATTCATATTAAATATTATTCATTCATTTTAGAACATGTATATTAAACTATAAGAAGTATAGTTGATAAATTCACATCACTAATACATTTCCATAAAAGAATTCATACACATTACATACATTTTAGATAAACTATAATAGGTATAGTTTATGATACATCACTCAACGCACTCGTACAAAAAGGGTACATTCATACAAGAAAGATTTATATTCACACACATTTCACGTAAACTTGTTAACCTATATTGTGAGACTCTATCTCTCCCCGTACGTCCGAGTGCGGGTTATAATTCCTGGTAGTTATAATCAGAATCTCCTTGAGGGAGAACGTGATACTTGTATATAGATCTATATTGGGTTTGACACCCCACACCTTGCTGCTAGCTACAGTGGGACCTGCAGGTCTTCGGGTGACAAATGTCATTTCATTTTCGCGACGCCTGAGAAACGTCGTGGCAGGTTCACATAGTCACAGTATGATTATAGCGACTCACCTAGGGAGATAACAATTCATAAAGTTTACGGGGTTTCATAAAACCGAAGTAGGTTTTAGGTTGATTAAGAAATTTACCTTCCATATCATTTTAAACTCACGACATTTCTACTAAGAAATGAGGATTTCTTATACATTTTAGTCTTTGGTTATAAGGCTACATTTTTCTTCGGATTTCAAGGAAAATATCGGGTTTTTCTGACACAAACGCGACATTTACATGTGATAGACTTCTACTAAGTTTTATTAATAAAAGCTTATGAACTCACCAACCTTTGTGTTGACACTTTTCAAACAACTCGTATTCTCAGGAAAACACTAAACAGGTAATCAAGTGCTTTTGAGGATGGGACGTTAAGACGTCAAACTTTTCATATTTTGACAACATATTGTAATTGATTTTGAAACATGTAATTCATACAAGTGATGTAACTTTTTCAATTATATATATGTTGGTTGTGTTTGCTTAAATTATTATTGAAATTGTGGTTATGATACTATACATGAAGTCCTCCACCCCCGGACGTTTCCGCCATCCTTGGTTTGGGGGTGTGACAAGCGGGGGCATCATCACGCTGGTGCAATGGTTCGAAAGGACCAAGGCAGTTTTCGAAATCTGCGCTTGTCCCGAAGCGAGCAAGGTCAAGTATGCGGCATTCACTTTCACTGGAAAAGCACTTACTTGGTGGAATGGCCGAGTTAAATCACTTACTCCCGCAGTAGCTAACGCTATCAGCTGGGAGGATTTGAAAGCCTTAATGTTAAAGGAATACTGCCCGAGGGGCGAAATACAAAAACTTGAAGAAGAACTTTGGAACCTCAGAATGACAGGCACTGATCTTGAAACTTATACTACCCGTTTCAATGACCTAGCACTTCTCTGTCCAACAATGGTCACTCCAGAAGAGAAGAAGGTGGAACGATACCTCTGGGGGCTGTCATCCCATATTCAAGATAGTGTATTGGCCTCGAAACCCACTACCTTTGAGAGTGCCAAGGAATTGGCACAACAACTTATAGATCACAGGGCTAGCCATGGTACCGTGATAACCACCACCGATCGAACAAAAAGAGGGAACAACAAGAGGAAGTTCTGGGGCAATAAAAAGAAACAACCAATGCAGGACCCCGCCAAAAAGCAACAGATTGTTGCTGTCCGTGCCGCCACTACTACTGTCACTCCAGCGCCGCCGAAACAGTACACGGGAACTCTTCCCAAGTGCAACAAGTGTAACTACCATCATAACGGTTCTTGTCGAGAGTTACACTGCACTAACTGCAACAAGAAGGGACACACCGCACGATTCTGTAGAGCGACTACCCAACCCGCCGCTCAAGCTGCTACGACCGCCAACACTGGAGCAAGCCAAACCTGCTATGGATTTGGTGAAACGGGACACTTCAGGAGGAACTGCTCCAATGCACGAGCCCCTAATACTGGGGGTGTAGGGAGAGTCCTAGCTTTAGGTCAGGGAGAAGCAGTCAAGGATCCCTCTGTGGTTACTGGTACGTTCCTCCTCAATAACTCTTATGCATGCGTACTTTTCGATAGTGGGGCAGAAAGAAGTTTCATAAGTCACCAATTCAAACATATACTTAAGCAAAATTCCCAACCACTAGAAGATTCTTACGTCGTAGAAATGGAAAATGGAAAGGTTGAGCGCGCTAACAATATTTACATAGGGTGTACTCTCACTCTAGACAACCATTTGTTCAAAATTGACCTTATGCCGGTCACCATAAAAAGTTTCGACATAATCATTGGTATGGATTGGTTAAGCCTTCATTGTGCCGACATTCAATGTTACGAAAGGGCCGTCTGCCTCAATCTTCCGAATGGCAACATTCTCACCGTTTATGGCAATAATCCTAGTGCGAACCTACAAATCATCTCCTGTGTTAAAACCCAAAAGTACCTCCGAAAGCAATACCATGCATTCTTAGCCCACGTCGTAGATAAGAAACAAGAGGTGAAGGACATCAAAGAAATTCCAGAAGTATGCAACTTCCCTGATGTATTCCCAGACGATCTGCCAGGTGTACCATTCGCACGACAAGTCGAATTTTGGATCGACTTAATCCCAGGAGCTACCCCCGTCGCCAGGGCTCCATATCGCTTAGCACCGGCAGAAATGCAAGAACTATCCAGCCAGTTGAATGAACTGTTGAGCAAAGGGTTCATCAGGCCAAGCTTCTCGCCCTGGGGAGCATCAGTCTTGTTTGTAAAGAAGAAGGATGGATCTTTTCGCATGTGCATAGACTACCGAGAACTAAACAAACTCACTATCAAGAACCGTTATCCCCTACCCCAAATCGATGACCTCTTCGATCGGCTCCAAGGAGCCAGCTACTTTTCAAAAATCGACCTGAGTTCGGTCTATCATCAACTACGAGTTCAGGAAGAGGATATCCCCAAGACGGCATTCAGAACTCGCTATGGGCACTACGAATTTGTAGTGATGCCATTCGGATTAACAAACGTGCCTGCGGCGTTCATGGATTTGATGAACCGAGTGTGTCGACCCTTCTTGGATAAATTCGTCATCGTATTCATCGATGATATCTTGGTCTATTCGAGAACTGAAGAAGAGCACAGACAACAACTATGACTAGTTATGGAGATTTTAAGAACTGAGAAGCTTTACGCCAAGTTCTCAAAGTGTGAGTTTTGGCTCCGTGAAGTAGGATTCCTTGGCCACGTAGTAAGCAAGAAAGGAATACACGTGGATCCCTCAAAGATCAAAGCAATCGAAGATTGGTCAACACCTACAATGCCAACAAAAATCCGAAAGTTTTTGGGACTCGCAGGCTACTATCGAAGATTCATACAAAACTTCTCCAAGATCGCTAAGCCTCTCACCACCTTGACTCAGAAAGGCGTGGTGTTCGAATGGGAAGATAAACAAGAAGCCGCCTTCCAGACACTAAAGCAAGCCCTATGGAGCACACCAGTCTTGTCTCTTCCAGAAGGAACCGATGATTTTGTGGTGTATTGTGATGCTTCAAATCAAGGCCTCGGCTGTGTGCTCATGCAAAGGGGAAAATTCATCGCTTATGCATCAAGGCAACTTAAGACACATGAAGTTAATTATACAACCCACGACCTTGAACTGGGAGCGGTGGTGTTCGCCCTGAAGATCTGGAGGCACTACCTCTACGGCACCAAGTGCACCATCTTCACTGATCACAAAAGTCTTCAGCACATTCTCAATTAGAAAGAACTTAAGTAGATGGGTGGAATTACTAAATGACTACGAATGTGAAATTCGCTACCACCCGGGCAAGGCCAATTTAGTAGCCAATGCCTTAAGCAGGAAAGAATACTCGGGTCACCGAGTAAAATCCCTAGCCATGACCATCCACTCCCAACTGGCCACGCAGATCAAGGATGCCCAATTAGAAGCCTTGAAACCAGAAAACGTGGCAAGCGAAGCACTAAGAGGGATGGACAAGAACTTGGAAGTCAAAGATGATGGAACTCGTTATCTCATGAATCGAATCTGGACACCGAAGTTTGGTAGGTACCGAGACGTTGTAATGAACGAGGCCCACAAGACTCGATACTCCATTCACCCTGGGTCAGATAAGATGTATCTAGACCTCAAAAGGTTATACTGGTGGCCAAACATGAAGGCTGAAATTGCTACTTATGTGAGCAAGTTCCTCACTTGCGCCAAGGTCAAGGTGGAATATCAGAAGCCATCAGGACTACTTCAGCAACCAGATATACCCGAGTCGAAGTGGGAGCGAATAACCATGGACTTCATAACCAAACTGCCTAAAACATCAGGTGGGATGGATACCATATGGGTTGTCGTGGACAGATTGACCAAGTCCGCGCACTTTCTGCCAATAAAGGAAACGGACAAGATGGAGAAGTTAACCAGGACGTACATTAAAGAGATCGTGCGACTGCATGGTGTACCAACATCCATTATCTCTGACTGGGATATTAGATTCACCTCGCGATTCTGGCAGTCCCTACAGAAGCCTCTGGGAACTAGGCTTGACATGAGTACAGCCTACCATCCACAAACTGACGGGCAAAGCGAGAGAACCATCCAGACATTGGAAGATATGCTGAGAGCCTGTGTGATAGATTTTGGTAGGGCATGGGATACCCATCTTCCACTTATCGAATTCTCTTATAATAACAACTATCACACTAGCATTGGAGTCGCTCCATTCGAAGCTCTCTACGGTCGCAAGTGTAGATCACCTCTGTGTTGGGCCGAAGTCGGGGATACTCAGCTAGCCAGGGGCAAATCCCTGATAGCACCCTTACTGGGCCTGAAATCATAAGGGAAACCACAGAAAAGATCATTCAAATTCGGGAAAGACTGAAGGCGTCTCGTGATCGACAAAAGAGTTACGCGGATAAGCGACGCAAACCTTTAGAATTCCAGGTCGGAGACCGAGTCCTAATAAAAGTTTCCCCCTGGAAAGGAATGATACGTTTCGGTAAACGTGGGAAACTAAACCCAAGGTAAATCGGACCATTCGAAATCCTTGCTAGGATTGGTCCTATGGCGTACAAACTTCGACTACCACAAGAACTTAGTAACGTACACCCTACCTTCCACGTATCCAACTTAAAGAAGTGTCTGTCTGACGAGACACTCGTAATACCGCTCGACAAAATCGAAGTTAATGAAAATCTCCACTTTGTGGAGGAACCCGTTGAGATCATGGATCGAGAGAGCAAGAGAACGAAACATAGTCGCATTCCCATAGTGAAGGTTCGTTGGAACGCGAAACGAGGGCGTGAGTTTACCTGGGAACGCGAAGATCAAATGAAGCAAAAGTATCCGCATCTTTTCCCAAACCCTTGAAGTCCCAGCCGAATTTAAATTTCGGGACGAAATTCCCTCTAACGGGGGGATGATGTGACAATCGTCAAGTCGAGTCATCAAGTCAAACCGGTCAACTCGATTAAACCTTGTGTATTAGGGTTTGTGTTATGCTCATACTGTATAACTTGCTATATTAATGGGAAAACATCACTTGGGAAAAATCTTGTGTTAAAATTTCCTGAGCCTTAGAGAAAATCAATGAACTAAACTGATAAAACCATGTTGCATACTCATCGGGAATGTGTAAGATCCTTAAACAAGGCTTAACAGTGTTTACGGACCTTGCATTGCAAAGCCGGACACTCACAAATGCCACACTCGAATCCTCTCTCAATCGTTTTCACTCTATCTCTCTCTATTTGAAATCTCTCTAAGTATGTGAAATCTCTCCCAAAACTCTCTTTGTATGAGAAATCTCTCTAAGTATGTGAAATCTCTCCAAAATCTCTCTAAGTATTTGAAATCTCTCCCAAATCTCTCCAAGTATGTGAAAGCTCTCTCAAATATCTCTCTGTATGAGAAATCTCTCCAAGAATGTCAAATCTCTCCCAAATCTCTCCAAGTATGTGAAATCTCTCTCAAATATCTCTCTGTATGAGAAATCTCTCCAAGAATATCAAATCTCTCCCAAATCTCTCCAAGTATGTGAAATCTCTCTCAAATATCTCTTTGTATGAGAAATCTCTCCCTAAATGCCAAATCTCTCCAAGTATGTGAAATCTCTCCCAAATCTCTCTCCAAAGTTTCCCGTAACTTTTTAGAATCATTTGGGTCATTCCGACCCTTAACCGTGTCAAATACGGCTTAAAACGGGGTAAAAACGAGAAAAATGGACATCAGGAACCGAAACCTCTCGAGAAGAGAGAAGCTTCTTATGACCCGAAGGTCCTCTTAGGGACCAAGAGCAAGGAGGAGCCGAACCCTCCTGAGCCGAAGGTCCTCTCAGGGCCGAACCTCGCCCAGGAGGAACCGAACCCGAACCACGCTTAAGAGGAACCGAACCCGAACCCCGCTTAAAAGGAACCGAACCTTGCCCCGGAAGAACCGAACCCGAAGGTACTGTTCACCACTGTTCATTCGACACATTTCGGTCGGACGCATCGCCTCTTATCTCCGGACCGACCCCCCCCCTCGCCTTCGCCTTCACCTCTCGCTTCCTCGCCCCTTCGTTTCCTTTTGTTCATCTCGTTTCGGGCTATAGCCCCCAGCAAGGACCGAACCTCGGCCTAGGGACCGAGAGGTCTCGCTGGGAATGCCTTTCTTCCCGGTTTTCGCGTAGTTTTGCGTTTAAGGCCCGTTTTTAATTATTTTAACGAGAGATTTTCACCCAAAATCATATTTTAACATAATAAACCCTAAATATTCACAATTTAATCATATTTTCATAAAAATCTTTATTTAAATAATAAAAGCAAGTGGGTAAAGTACAAAGAGGTGGAGTGTTGACTTTGCTTTACCTTATGACACAAGCAACCACTCCCACACCCACTCTATGACCAGCCACACCTCCCCACCTTACCTAGGTCACTTCAATGTCCCTTACACTCAATTTCTACTCATTCCCACGTTTTTAGAGCTGGAACAAAACACCCTCTCTCCTCATTTCTCTCATTTGCTCTCATTTCACTAAGTATCAAGCACCACTTTTCTCTCAAACTTTTTCTCCACAAATTTCGAGATTCAAGGCTGATTTTCAAGTGTTCTTCCACTCTTAGTAAGTATAATTCATCCTCCTTATGATTATTTCACTTCATTCTACTCAAATCATTGATTTCTTACACAAACTCCATATCTATGATGTTAGATTCTCGAAAATCTTCAAGCCATCTTCAAGTGTTCTTGAGTTAAACACTTCCATTCTTCAACAATCATCTACTGAAATCACTCAAGGTGAGTTCATACCCCTACATTTTCATGTTTTCTCAAGTTTTTAAGGGAGGGATACAAGTTAAAACACCAAGAACATAACAAAAATTTTCTAACAGCCTTCATCAGAAAAGTTCAACCCTATTCACGGACTGTTTTGGGCATCTTAAACATTTTTGTTTTCAAAACTGTACAAGGTGAAAATAGTTCAAGTTCTTAGATTTAAAATGACTACTTGCACATCTCCATACGATTTTTCTACAATTTATGGTGATTTTTACAAAACTGCCTATCCTTTCAAACAACAATCCGGACCAGTCTGTGATTATGGACTTTTTCACCCAAGTTGGAGGTCATTAAAAATCGCGATAACAATTATGAGTAAACTAGACACATTTTGTGAACTCTCAAAATTTACGGATCTAGTTTTCGACTCGGTCTGATTTTTCTATGATTTTTCCAAAACATGGCAGAATGGCTAAAGTTAGCCAACAACATGTAAATATCATAACACTTTGTATTATGTTGAGCAAAGTGTATAATCATAAGTTCTAATTATTGAATGTGTTTCCTTATTAGTTTGTCATCATGAACTGAAACAAAGTCATTCATAATAAATATTAATCATTCATTTTAGAACACGTATATTAAACTATAAAAGTATAGTTTAATAAATCCATAACACTAATACATTTCCATAAAAGAGTTCTTATATATTACAAACGTTTTAGATAAACTATAATAGGTATAGTTTATGATATATTGCATAACACACTCGTACTAAAAGAGTACATTCATACAGAAAAGGTTTACACTCACACACAGTATACGTAATCTTGTTACCCTAAATTGTGAGACATTCTCTCTATCCGTACGTCCGAGTGCGGAATATAATTCCTGGTAGTTATAATCAGAGTCTCCTGGAAGGGGAACGTGATACTTGTATATAGATCTATATTGGGTTTGACACCCTACACCTTGCTGTTAGCTACAGTGGGACCTGCAGGTCTACGGGTGACAAATGTCATTTCATTTTCACGACGCTTGAGAAACGTCGTGGCAGGTTCACATAGTCATAGTATGATTATAGCGACTCACATAGGGAGATAAAAATTCATAAAGTTTACGGGATTTCATAAAAACCTAAGTCGGTTTTAGGTTGATTTAAATTCACTTTTTATATCAATTCAAACTCACGACTTTTCTACTAAGTAAGAATGATTTCTTATACATTTTGGTCTTTGGTTATAAGGCTACATTATACGGATTTGAAGGAAAATATCGGATTTTTCTGAAACAAACGCGACATTTACATGTGAAAGACTTCCACTAAGTTTCATAACAAAAATTTATGAACTCACCAACCTTTGTGTTGACACTTTTCGAACAACTTGTATTCTCAGGAAATCACTAAACAGGAAATCAACTGCTTTTGAGGATGGGACGTTAAGGCGTCAAATTTTTCATATTTTGTCAACATATTGTAATTGATTTTGAAACATGTAATTCATACAAGTGATGTAACTTTTTCAATTATATATATGTTGGTTGTGTTTGCTTAAATTACTATTGAAAATGTGGTTATGATACTATACATGAAGTCCTCCACCCCCGGACTTTACCGCCATCCTTGGTTTGAGGGTGTGACACTAACTTTGGAAATTTGCCACTTTTAGCCCCTCTTTCCATATTTTCTTCATTTTGACTTTCCCCGAAGCCCCAGTTTCAATTTTAGCACCCGCAACACGTCCTGAAGCTCCCGAGAAGCCCGGATATTTTATCTTTTCTATTTTGATCCCCTACCTTCGCAGAGCCCGGTTTTCAATTAAGCTCCCGGTTTTCAACATAGAAAGTCATATTTAAAGTCGAAATCCTGTCCAAATTACTATTTTAACCCCCAGTTAACTTAAGGTGAGTTCAATATATAGGAATAATTGTATGTTATGTGTTATATGTACGATGTGCTTCTCAGTGTTATTATTCTGAGTTATTTTCCCGTGTTATTTTATTCGCTATGTTTATAGCAAATATAATATCTTTGACCATGTGATCAGTGAAAGAACTTAGATTTACATTGGTACTGGTGCATAGCCTCTGGCCATGTAGTGCAGGTCTCCGTAAGAGAATGACTTGTATTCTATGGCATTAGCAGAAAGTTTGATAGGAATGGTATGTAGCCTCCGACCATGTAGAGCATAACTCCGTAAGGGAATGAACTCTATTCTATGGTATTGGCAAATTGTTAAACACGACGTGAAAACCTGAAATCTATCATATTGATAATCAGAAATTATATGTCTTCTGTTCCATTTGGGCCAAAGCTTTATTGATGCATATCAAGTATTGAAATCGTTATGTCTCATTGAAATGTATATCTTTGAATAAAGTCTTTGATTGATATGAACGCTTGTCACATGATTTCACATATTTCTTGTTGTTCCTCTTTGCTTTTGCCACATTGAAGTATATATAAGGAATAAGATTATATTGTATCTATTTATTGAATTCACTAAGCGTTATCACTTATTCCTAATAATGTTTAACAATTGCAGGTGATGAGTATCCAATATAGTTTTATACTGCTGAAAGATTTAGAATAGTTAATACTATTTCTCTGTATTTTAATGTTCATGTATGTATATGAATAGTAGATTCCTGGGTAGACATGAAATGTAATAAAATTTAGTCGGTTTGTATCCCATCCTTTGTAATCACTTTATCAATATAAAATATTGTTTTATAAATATGCATGTAGCATGTTTTGAGGAAGTAACTTAAGAATAATATTAGAATAGTATGAAAGTTTGAGTCTTTCATAAATACAAAAGTTGGGGTCTTTCAATCATGGTATCAGAGCAATGGTTTAAGTGAACTAAATATCACGGATTGATATTTAGACTTAAACTGTTGGAAGCTCAATATATGAGCTGATTCATAATAAGTATATGGATACAAACCATAGGAAATATTTAAGTGGGGGATTGGGTAGTGATAATCCCTAGTATTCTAAGATATTAAGTTACTTCAGAATTTTAAGAAAATTAGTTTAAGTAAACTAGAAATTTTATGAATTATTAAGTAAAGATGATACGATATATTTTAGGTTGAATACCTAATGGAGTCAAGCACTATCATATTAAGAGGAGATATGCCTTATATTCTGTTATGTGCTAAATGATAAATGAATATAGAGAAGACATATGCCTTATATTCTATTATGTGAGAAAGCATAAGGTCTGTTGCCGACCATGGTTTAGAAAATTTTATAAAATTTTCATTATAGACTTTTTCAGAGTGATAAAGAGACTTATGATAGTTGACATCGATAGGTTTATAAATAAACGATCGCGCGATATCGTAAAATAATAAATATGAATTGTTATCGTAATAAGTGTATAATTACCAATAGAGTGGTAAAATACATTTAAAGTATGTTTGATATATTATAACATCTTTGGAAAAAAGATGTGCGTTTGAAACACGTTTGGACAAGATAAATGTGTTAGTGCAAATCCACGAAGTTGTTCTACCGCTGTTCAGATTGAAGCAATGATTATTTAGAGAGTCAGAAGAACCGAAGATGGTGATCAGTATTTCGGAAGTATCACAATGAATGTTGTGCAAGATTTAGAAGAATTAAATGAAGATCAAAAGAAAGGCTAATGAAGTTTTCAGACTCAATAGGCCAAGAATTTGTGATATAAAGTTCCATTGTGTGATAAGCCGACCTTAACATACTAGTTTGGGATGGTGAATTGAGTCATTTAGTGGTAAATGGTTAAGCAACTTACTTGTTTAAGTAAGGTAGAATGCTTAATTGAAGAAGAAATACACCCATAGTATTGTATGAGAAAAGATGTTGTAGTAAGGAATGAGAGAGAACCAAGTTGAAGCTAGTAAAGCTTGCTGAGATGCAGCTAAGATGCAGACTTCTTAGGATAGACTCCTATGAAGTAGACTTAGACTTACTCAGATACAAGAATAACAATGTCAAAGAAGAATAAAGAAATGAACAAAAGTGCATGATGGATTGCATGAGTTAGAAGATGATGCAAGTAATAAAAGACCGTTTGTCTCCATGCTACTAAAGTAAATTTTGGAATAGTGTGTCTTGTAGAGTAGACACTACTCAAGAAAGAATTAATATGAAGAAATGGAAGTAAAATTTCTATCGACCTATGGAAAAGTATTTGGATATATTAAATCGAGCATATGCATGAGAAGAATCCTAAAATGCGAGTATAGGTAATCCAATATATGTTTGATAGAAGTTGAGTCTAGGAGAAATTGTTGTACATATTTGTTTGAACACATTCATGTGTAATAAGTTGCTTTGTGAAAACTTTTGAATGGTGACTTGGGAACTGCGAGACAATACTTGGGACGAGTATGAGTAGGTGTGAATAATAGTGGAGGCCTATATTACTGGAAGCACAGAACTCACACT
Organism: Lactuca saligna; assembly: GCF_052625555.1. Taxonomy (NCBI): domain Eukaryota; kingdom Viridiplantae; phylum Streptophyta; class Magnoliopsida; order Asterales; family Asteraceae; genus Lactuca; species Lactuca saligna. The sequence goes on along the minus strand of NC_136424.1, from coordinate 202,548,239 downwards.
TGGATCAGGAAAAGTCACAAGGTTACCAAGAAGCTAGTAAATGATTCCATTTTATTCATGTGTGTCGTTACCTTTGATTCGGTAATGAATAAGAAGGCAAGTATTGTTCAACTCTTAAAGAATCGAGTCTGATTAGTACAAATCTGCGAAAGGAGTTAATTGGTTCAGAGAACCATGTCTTATATAGTGACAAAACATTAGTATGAATACTGAAGAAGTAAATGGTCGAGGTAGTCGATAGAAATATGATAATCTTCATTAAAGAATTGAACAATCATTAGCCAGAGATGTGACTTGCTATGTGGTGTTACTAGCCACAAGAAATGTATCCGTCCTACTCTTACTAGTCAAATGGCGGGGAGTCAAGTTGTCGTTCAACAATCAAAGAATACTCCTACTAAAAAGGAAGAGGTGTCAAAAGCTAAAAGATGTGTATATCCGAAAGCATGAATTAGAGATACGTGATGCTATTCTTTCTATTCTTAAGCATCCACATGTTGATCAAACTCTTTTTGTTTTCATTATTCAATTAGCTCGATTTATTCGTTCTGATTCTAATACAAGATTTTGGATCGTTATTTGTCTTGTGCGAGATAGAAACAAAAGTCATTAGAATATGACCATTCGAGTTGTTGTTATAGCAAAAGTAAAGACCTTATCTTGGGTTTAGTCTATAAACCAAGAAGGAGCAGGAGTCTACAATGAGAATTGAGTTTTAACTCAAAGATTAGGTTCGAATGTTCAATATAGAATGAAGAGCGGGTGCAAATTTGAACACCGCCAGTAATTAGGAAGTTTGAAGAATTTGACAATCGTTTGGAAAACTAAAAGTTAAATATCATACATTTTAGATTACCACAAAGGGAGTAAGTTAAATCTCGAATGTTGTGACTAGTAATTTTCTCGTAAACTCTAGATCTACTCACATCTTATTTTATTTCAATGTCTCAAATTCTTTCGTGCCTTATAAATTCGCATATTCTTTTCAAATTGCTTGTTACGCAATTGTCCAATAATTTCATATAGATAACATAGGAAATATATCATTACTTGCTGATAAAGACTATAGAGTTAGTGTTATAGGAATTGAAATTTCTAATCTTCCTGCTAACCTAATTCTTATCTTTGATATTATTCTCGACATGGATTGGTTGTTAAAGAACCACGCAGAGCTCTTGTGCTACAAAGAGATGATATGCATCCCTATCGAAAGGGAAGATTTTATTATGTCTACGGTGAAAATAATAAATTTCTTTCTTAAAAACTCGTAAATTATGTCGAAGGGATATTCTACTTATCCGACTTATACAGTTAATACCTTGAAAGAGGAGAAGAAAACTGTGAATGATAACCTTTGGAAAATCATCGACCGGCTGATAAAGAGTACATATATTCTCGCCACACGTGAAACGACTCCATTGGAGAAATACATGTAAGTTACTTAGACAAAATAGTGGCAAGTCATGGTGCGCCACTATAGATTATTTCCGACTGTGATACTCGTTTCAGTCCTAACTTTTGGGTGAGAATGAAGCATTAATTAGGATCTCGAGTTGCTCTTAGTACAACTTATCATCCTCATACAAATGGTCAAAAGAAGAGAGCAATCCAAACAGTAGAAAATATACTGAAGGTATATAAAGTATTGTATGAGCGTAACTATCATACTCAAATATGTTGACGTGATGTAAGACGGAAGATCTTTGGAGGATCTGAAATGATTCAAGACATCACTAACAAGATACAAATTTTTCGAGAAAGAATGAAAGCGGCCCATGATCGATAAATTCCCTATGCAAAAAAAAAAGAGGAGACGACTCGTAGAATTCTGGGTGGATGATTTAGTAATACTGAAAGTATTTCATGAAAAGGCGTTATACTACTTTGGAAGAAAGAACGGTTGGTAAGCAAGCATACTGCTTGGAATTGCCTAAAGATTTGACAAATATTAATGAAGTGTTTCATGTGCACTATCTATGTAAAGGTTTAAGCATATATGATGAAATGGATCTATTATCAAAGGTGAAATTGGATACTAAATTAAGTAGAAGAGATAGTAAATGAAAGAACGACTAATCTACATAATAAAGAAGTAGAGTTGCTGATTTTCAAGTAGAAACAGCATCAACGCCCAAATTATACTTGGGAAAAATAAGAATAAGATAAGAGCGAAGTATCCCTATTTGTTTTAATCATTATAATTTCGGGGACGAAATCCTCAAAAGGAGGAGGTATTTGTAACATACACGTTCTGAAATTGTGTATTGTTATTATTGAAAGTGAATAAAATTGAGTGTTGAGTTCTAACAAGATGGTTTTTACTAAAAATGAAGTAAAACTATGTTTAGAATCACTCAGAAAATATTGGAAGTCTTATGAGATTCCATTAAAAAGCCAAATAGTTAAATTTAGCGAAAATATAAAATTTGAAATAAGTAAAATTTTATTATTGAAAGTTGTAAATAGAAAGTTGTAGGCGAAAACCTCGTCGAAATCCGAGTTATAACGAAGAAGTTATGACCAACCGAACATCCGCGACAAAACCGGCACGGCACCAAATGACGTAAAAAGTGAGTTTTTGATAAACTACTTTTTTAGCCTTAGAAATCTAAATGAAAGTTGTAGTATTCGTTAAACCAAGAAATTCGATAAAAAGAACGTCAAAATCTGACTTCGTATGAGAAAGTTATGATTTTTCGAAGTTTCAACTTAGCAGTAGACAGCTAAAAACTCGAATTTTAGATTGATCGATATTTGACCGATACATCCTAAATGAGAATCGAAGGTCTCGTCATTTGTATTACAACGTTAAAAAGTCTGACGAAAACGGATGTCGGATGAAGAAGTTATGAATTTTTAACGGATTTTCCTGTACCGGTCTGTTAAAAATAATAATAATAAAAATAAAATCAAAATTAGCCGACGAAGTCTAAACGAAAGTTGTAGAGCATAATTTTAGCTAGGCGTGCATATAAAGAAAGTCAAAAACGGAGCTCGTATGCGATAGTTATGCATTTTAGAAGTTCGGGGCTCAAAATCCGAGAATTTTCGCATGAACAGTACCGACACGAAGCAGCTACGTCACCTCGCACAAAGCTACTGCATCACCGGAGACGTGGCCAAATCCGAAGCCGGCGCATCTATCAAGTTTCGTCGCTGGGGCCGTGGTCCAGCAGGAACGAGACAAGTCTTGCATCGGTGGCCAGTCCGACGCGAGAAACGTCTCGCCTACCAGCCTCGCATCCGAGCCACCCTGTCCGAGCCTCGCATTCGCGCTAGCTCCCCTCCTCTCGCTTCGTGGCCTTCGCTTCTCCTGCTGCGTGCCCCTCGCTGCTGATGCCACCGAGAGGCTTCGTTGCCTGGTTCCTTCTTAGCCGACTTCGGCCTTGGCCCTATATAAAGGGAGGCTGCGAACCTTGCCGACTAACTTTGGAAATTTGCCACTTTTAGCCCCTCTTTCCATATTTTCTTCATTTTGAATTTCCCCGAAGCCCTGGTATCAATTTTAGAAACCGAAACACATCCCAAAGTTCCCGATAAGCCCGAAAATTTTATCTTTTTGGTTTTGAAGCCCTACCTTCGCAGAGCCCAGTTTTCAATTAAGCTCCCAGTTTTCAACATAGAAAGTCATATTTAAAGCCGAAATGCTGTCCGAATTACTATTTTAACCCCGGTTAACTTAAGGTGAGTTCAATATATAGGAACAATTGTATGTTATGTGTTACATGTACTATGTGCTTCTGAGTGTTATTATTCTGAGTTATTTTCCCGTGTTATTTTATTCACTATGTTTATAGCAAATATAATACCTTTGACCATGTGATCAGTGAAAGGACTTAGATTCACATTGGTACTGGTACGTAGCCTCTGGCCATGTAGTGCATGTCTCCGTAAGAGAATAACTTCTATTCTATGGCATTGGCAGAAAGTTAGATAGGAATGGTATGTAGCCTCCGACCATGTAAAGCATGACTCCGTAAGGGAATGAAGTCTATTCTATGGTATTGGCAAATTGTTAAACAGGGCGTGAAAACCTGAAATCTACCGAAATACTAAACAGGGCGTGAAAACCTGAAATCTATCGTATTGATAATCAGAAATTATATGTCTTCTGTTCCATTTGGGCCAAAGCTTTATTGATGCATATCAAGTATTGAAATCGTTATGTCTCATTGAAAAGTATATCTTTGAATAAAGTCTTTGATTGATATGAACGCTTGTCACATGATTTCACATATTTCTTATTGTTCCTCTTTGCTTTTGCCACATTGAAGTATATATAAGGAATAAGATTATATTGTATCTATTTATTGAATTCACTAAGCGTTATCGCTTATTCCTAATAATGTTTAACAATTGCAGGTGATGAGTATCCAATATAGTTTTATACTGCTGAAAGATTTAGAATAGTTAATACTATTTCTCTGTATTTTAATTTTCATGTATGTATATGAATAGTAGATTCCTGGGTAGACATGAAATGTAATAAAACTTAGTCGGTTTGTATCCAATCCTTTGTAATCACTTTATCAATATAAAATATTGTTTTATAAATATGCATGTTGCATGTTTTGAGGAAGTAACTTAAGAATAATATTAGAATAATATGAAAGTTTGGGTCTTTCATAAATACGAAAGTTGGGGTCTTTCAATCATGGTATCAGAGCAATGGTTTAAGTGAACTAAATATCACGGATTGGTATTGAGACTTAAACTGTTGGAAGCTCAATATATGAGCTGATTCATAATAAGTATATGGATACAAACCATAGGAAATATTTAAGTGGGGGATTGGGTAGTGATAAACCCTAGTATTCTAAGATATTAAGTTACTTCATAATTTTAAGAAAATTAGTTTAAATAAACTAGAAATTTTAAGAATTTATAAACTTAAACAAGGGTAAATTACATGGATGGTCCCTGTGGTTTGGGGTAACCTGCGCGCCTAGTCCCTGAGCAAGATTTTTAACTCGGATGATCCCTAATGGTAAAATTCATCACCCTCCTGGTCCCTCACTTAACATCCCGTCTAGTTGCTCCGTTAAAACACCCCACGTGCAAGGCACGCAGGGGTATTTTTGTCTTTTTAATATTCTAGTGTTAAAACACCCCACTTCCACGCAGGGGTATTTTTGTCTTTTTAATATTCTAGTGTTACCGCCATGTTGTATACGAAGAGGCGATCATTTTGCTCTGTACTCCATCTTTTCATTCAGAAAACCCAGAAAAATTTCAACATTCCGATAAGAAAACCCTAATCGTGATATCTTCTCCTCTAAAACGCAATGGTGTTGTGGCGTATACGTGCAAATATGGAGGAAATTGATGTTGGACGTCATTACTGTAAGTATTCTCTCACTCTCAATCTTCTATAACTTGGATTTTGTTGAAACGTTATCTGAAGTGGGCTATTTCACAGGGGGGCATCCGACAATCTTTTCCATTAGGTTATACCATGGTGGAGAGTTCGCCAAATTTCCTGGAAGAAAGTACATCAAAGGAAAACAAACGTATATAGACTTACTCGACATGGATACTTTCTCAGTGCATGACATTGATGAAATGATGGAACAGTTAGGCTATGTTGATGAAGGTATACCTTTGTACTATCACTTTAAACGACCTTTTTCAGATTTAGATTTCGGGTTATTTGCTTTGGGTAGTGATCAGGATGTGAGACATCTGGGTACCTTCATTTCCAAGCATAAGTTGATTGAAGTCTATATTAAGCATGGAAAAACCCAATTACATACGTACACAATGTCGCCAAATCAAGCAAAAGTTCAAATAAAGGAAATTATTGAACCTCCATCATGTTCTCGTAGGCTTTTCTTAGATTGGTATGATACTGGGGAGACAAATGTTGTTGGGGATGCTTCTAAAGAGGCTAATGTAATGGACGTCACTGGAGATGACAATATGGACATAACTGATAATGGGGATAATAACAAGGAAGGAAATCCATGTGTTGAAGTTGAAATTGGGGACATATTTGAGCACACGAATGAAGTTGAATTTAGGGATGGTAACAAGGGTGGAGAAGATCCATGGTCTAAATTTGAAAGTGGGGACATGTTTGAGGACATAAACGAAGAAGAATTTGGAAGTGGGGACAACTTTGACGATGATAGTGGTTATAAATCCAGTGAGTCCGATGATATAGACTTTTATGTTGACAATGACAACATCTTAGATGATGTAGAAGTTGACATGAATGATTTCAATGATAACATTGATATGGATGCAGAGTGGGTTGGAGGTATGAATGACAATGTGGTACAAGAAGAGAATGAAGTTGGAGAGCTTAATGAAGTACTAAATAACGAGGTACTTTTTTCAGGATCATCTTCAGATGAAGGTCCAGTTGGTCAACGAAAGAAGACCATCAAAGCTATCCAACGAGCTCATGAGAATGATGAAGCAAATGTTGCTGAACCATTTTATATCCTTCAAACCTTTAATACAGCCCAAGAGTTTAAAGAAAGAGTTAAAGTCCATGCTATTGAGACAAGAAGGGAACTTGGTTTTGAAAAAAAATGACAAGAATAGGGTAAGATTTGTGTGTAGGGGGACAATACCAAAACTGGGAAACTTAGACAAAAGTGGGGAAGGTCAACAAGAAGTCAACAATGAAGATGAAGAGAAGTGCCCGTGGAGCCTCTACGCTAGTAAATGGAAACGTGATATAAACTGGATGGTCAAGTCTTACAACAAAGAACATCGTTGTCTCTAAACTCGGAATGTTAAAGAGTGTACTTATAAGTTTCTTGCCAAAAAGATTACAACTCAGGTGGAATCTAACCCAACTATTCCAATTCGTGCTTTACAAGAAAAACTGCAACGTGATTACCAAGTGGGACTTTCCAAGATGAAAGTGTTTAGGGCTAGAACTGAAGCTCTCAATCAGGTGCGAGGGGATTATGTTGGTCAGTATGCTCTATTGAGAGACTATGTTCAAGAACTTCAAAAACATAACCCAGACACGACTGTAAAGATTGATGTAGAGAGTCAACCAAATCCAAATTCAGAAACTAGAACTTTCAAGCACATATACATCTGTCTTGGTCCTTTTAAAAAAGGGATTTGCTGCTGGAAGAAGAGACTTTCTTGGTCTCGATGGTGCTTTTATGAAGGGTCCATACCCAGGACAAATACTTTCAGCTATGGTAACCTTTTTTCATATGAACTACATTTATATTATAAAAAGTTGTATTTTAGGTTATTGATGGTGCTTTAATTGTAAATTTTTTACTTATGTAGGGAATTGATGGTAATAATGGAACATATCCACTGGCTTATGCTGTTGTGGAATCTGAGAGTACCAACTCATGGACTTGGTTTCTAACTTGTCTAGGGGATGATTTGGGTTTAGGAACAAACTCAAATTTTACGTTTATGACAGACAGACAAAAGGTATTAATTCGAATATCAAATTAATACATTATATATGATATACTTTTAATACAATTTTCCATTATATAAGGAGTGTTACCTGCTATAGCCAAGTTGTTTCCATGCGCTGAGCATCGTTATTGTCTTCGTCATATCCATGAAAACATGAAAGCTAATTGGAGGGCAAAGCAATTCAAAGACTTGCTATGGGATTGTGCAAAAGCATCTACTATTCAATAGTTTCAACGATCAATGGAGGAACTTAGAAAACTTAATAATGATGCGTATGAGTGGCTTAAAAACATTCCTCCTCAACATTGGTCTCGTTCACACTTTACAGGTAGATTTTAATTGTTGGGCTGAAGATTATTTTGAAGATTGCGTCTTTTGGGCTCGATAGCATAAGTTATTTTGTATTCCGGTTTGGGCCTGTCCAACCGAGAACCTTTTATGTTTTGTATATAAGTTTATGCTTGCATGCATATCAGGTTAATGTTTTTAGAGATCTACGAAATAGCGATTCATCTAGACGATAACAGGTTTCTTTAATCGTTCTTGTAACCCTCCAATCCTCTACAGTTGATGTTCCTAATAGAGCTCTTCTGAGGATTTTATTTAATCATTCGACACGTTTGATTTCATCTTGACTTGTTCTTATTATTGCGTTCATACTGTTTTATGTTTATATACTTGTTCAAGATCTAATCGATCTTTGTAGATTAAAGGTTAGCATAATCTCATCAATTGGTATCAGAGCAGGAGGCTGTGTAATCAATACACATCTTTACTGTGAAAAAGATTTCCATTAGGGTTTTTCCGCAATCATCAATATTTATTGAGTCGTCATCTCTTTATTGACATATCTTGATATTTATTGTTTTGCACTAATCTGCTTTATTACAAGTCTGATCTTTGAACAGGTTTTTACGATTATAATGGACGCGACGCAATCAAACCTTATTAATATTTCCAACAGCATCGGTTCGACGACAAAGATTCCAATCTTATACACCCATGACTATGAAGTATGGGCGCATCACTTTGAAGACTACGTGATTGGATCAGAGGATAATGGGTACCTCATATGGGAAGCCATCATTAATGGACCATTTTCTCATTCTGCATCGTCCAGAATCATCAAGACACAAAAGGAGTACAATGATCTACTAAAGGACGTGAAGGATATTGCACAAGATGAAAAGCATAAATTCCAGTGCAATATTAAGGCGTTAAGGTTGATCAGATTCGCCCTTCAGTCCGACACATTCAGGTTGGTCAGCTCATGCACGACAGCAAAGGAAGTTTGGGATAGACTTCGTGAACTGTATTCTACAGACGAGGATCTTGAACATTCCATTCAAACTTTGCTTTTATCTGAGTTTGGAGAATTCAGGCAAGGAGCCGAAGAAACGGTGACCCAGACGTTTGATCGCTTCAATCATCTTCTCAGCAAGATGATCAAACACGATATTGAAAGGAAGCTTATCGAACAGAAGGTTACTTTCTTGAGCGGACTGAGGTCTGAATGGAGAGCAGTAGTTTCGACAGTCAAAGCCCATGAGCAGTTTAAATCATACTCTTTGGCGAAACCGGTGGGTATTCTTAAGTCCCAAGAGAAGATTGTGGTGCAAGAAAAGAACGTCGTTTCTAGTCTTGGTTCGTTGGCCCTCCTATCTAAAAGTAAAGCTGTGATGGAGGATGAAGACCTCAACTTGGAGGAATATGATCTCACATCTGAGGATTATGCCATGATGGTGTCCAATCCCAAGAGGTTCATAAAGAAGAGATTCCCCAGCAACAAAAACCGAAACTGGCAGGGGAGTTACAGCTCTGAAAAGGTGAACAATGAACCGAAGGCTGAGGAGCACAAGAAGGAACCGAAGGTGGATGGCAATTCCGGAGTAAGCTGTTTCTACTGTGGTGGGAAAAACCACTATGCTAAGGACTGTGTCCTTAAGAAGACGGCTGAAAAGGATGATGGAAATGATGAGGAAGCTGTGTTGCAGAAAAGATTGGACGAGTTGAGAAAGAAGAAGTCTACCGCTAACCCCTCTATTAATGCTCTCATTGTGCAAGGTTCGGTTAAAGATGACGAGTTCGGTAGCACGGAAGTTTGGTCTACCGACTCAGAAGACGATGAAGTGAGGAAGCCTACCCATGGAAAGGCTTATGTGGCTAAGGAGGAAAGCAGTGGAGGAAGATGCTTCATGGTGACTGACGTATCTCAAATGAGGGGATACAACACCGATGGAGGAAGCGATGGACCGAAGGTACAGGAGGACATGTGCTTTACGGCCAAACCACTTAGCCAGCAGTTCAATGAGCTCGATGAACTGATAAAGAAGGTACAATCTGTTTTTATTTCATCCAAAGTACCACCATTCTCATATGAGAAAGAACTAAAAAACGTTAATACAAGAATTTCTCATCTAGATAGTAGCTTAACTCAAACTCGAGTCACCAATTCTAACCTAACTGATCAATTAAGCAGGGTAGCGTCGAAGAGTGAGGAGCGGAGAATGTGGATCGAGTTAAAGGAGTCGGAATTAGTTAAAGTTAAAGACGAAAACATTTATTTGCAAAGAGACAATTTAAAATTGTTAAAACAGCGGAATGTTTTTTGTTTAATTGCTAAACGTTTGTATTCTAATATTACTCAGCTTCACTTGGATTGTGAAATAGGCCAAAAGATCCATCGCATGATTTTGCCCTTCCTAGAATTTAAGGAGGATGAAATCGATGCCGAAGCCTACAATTGTGAGAGTGTGATATCGTCTGATGATGTCAATCCAACCTACATGTATGGACTGGACAAAATTGAATCCTTCATTAAATCCAAGGACCACAAGGACATGCTTAAAAACCTTTTGGATGAAAATGACAGACTTAAACTGAGAACCGAAACCATGCAAAAATTTGACTCTTTAAACGCCAACGTAAGCTCAGAAAACAAAATTGATGTTGAAAATGCATCTGAGCTTAACGAGGATGAAAACATAAGTGAAATTTCTGTAGAGGACACGGTTGACTGCTCAGAATTTGTTAAAAACGAACCTGAAAACCACAAGAATCTTATTTCTGAAAATTCAGTGGAGTTCGCTCGATTGTCCCATCAAAAGTCCCCGATATTAGTTGAGAAAGCAGTTGTGTATCAAAAGGTCAGGACCACTCCGAATCAAGTATACAAGGTGACAGGAGTTACCGAACATCAAACAGCTGAACTCACAGCTATTGTAAACGAAGACAATGTTGATGGCTGCGATGAGTACTTCTGGGAAGCTCCAATAGATAATGCAAACGAAACCATTGGTTTATCTGAAAGAACTTCCTGGAAGAGCAAAGGAAGGTACATACCTGAACCCTTGAATAAGCCGGATAATTTCGATGAGCCAAGCACCAGTGGTACAAAAGATATTCCTCAGGAGGATGATCGTTCGGCAAAAGAACACGCTACCTCTACTCCCTCAGCTCAAAGTGGAACTTCTACAGACATTCCCTCTGCTCCTTCGGCTCAAAGTAAAACTCCTGCAGTTCAAAAGGAACCAGCCAAGGAGACACCGAAAATGAAAGCGAATGTTCATCATCAACCTAAACAGATGAGGAATAGAAAGAGAGAAAGGAACAATAGATACAGGAAGAACCTTTCTGAAAGGAAACAATTCTGGCATTCCCAGAATGCATATTTCTCACACCAAGACAAGAATCTGAAGTATGAAAACAATCCTGTAGGAAAGCCTAAAAGTCACAACAACCGAAGGCAAAGGTTCGGTTCTGAAGTCAAAAGAAAACAAGACTCTAAGGTCGGTCCCCCCAACGATCTAAAGCAAAAGGGTCACCTAGAGTCTCCAGCCAGGAAATCCTATCAATCCAAACCCTCTCATTCTAATTCTTCTCGTTCTTCTAATTATTCTACTTCCACCGATTCATCTCCATCTTGCTCTAAAGCTAATTCCGCTTGTTCTCAAAAATCTCATTCGTCAGTTGAACAAAAAGGAAAGCAGAAGGTCAATGAATCCAAACCAGAGTCCAAACCGAACACACCCAATCCTAACAAAATAAAAGTTTTTACCATTAAAAAGAAAGATGAAACAACTCTTATAAAACGAACATATCTAGTTGACATCTCTCTTACTGTTCCAGTTCCCATGAAAAGCTCACATGGACCCAAGAAACTTTGGGTTCCTAAATCTGCCTAATTTTTGTAGGTTATAAGTGACGAGCAGTTCGACGAAGAATGGTACATCGATAGTGGCTGCTCACGTCACATGACAGGGAGGAAAGAGGAGCTTAGGGAATACAGATCTCTTGCAAATGGTGGCAACGTCAAGTTTGGAAATAATTCTTTCGGCACCATAAAGGGATACGGGATGATAACAAATGGGGACTTTACTATAAGGAAGGTGGCTTATATGGAAGGACTCCAACACAACCTCATTAGTGTATCTCAGCTTGTTGGAGGTACAGGTCTCAAAGTCTCATTCGATGATGAAGGTTCTTAAATCATAGAGAAAAGGACAAAGAAAGTGATTCTCAAGTCAGAGCGAAAGGGTGAAATGTTTCCCTTAAACCTTAAACCCATCAAAGGAAACCCAGCTATATGCTTGTTATCAAAAGCTCAATCCGACGAAAGCTGGTTGTGGCACCGAAGACTCTCTCATCTCAATTTTAAAGATATCAACCGACTTGTCACTGGAGGTCATGTTAGGGGTCTTCCATTGCTCAAATTCAACAGAGATCATTTGTGTGCTGCATGCGAAATGGGGAAGCAAAGTCGTCAAAGTCACCCATCTATAATCAATACAAAAGTTGTTGAACCACTCGAATTATTTCATATCGATTTGTGTGGTCCTTCATCTATCGAAAGCATCGGTGGTAGCAAGTATATTCTTGTTATTGTTGATGACTTTTCACGATTTACATGGGTATTCTTTCTAAAGCTCAAATCTGAACCGACTCAAAAGCTGAAAGTGTTTATCAAGCAAATTGAAATACAACTCAAGAAGGTCGTCCGCAACATCAGGAGCGACAATGGTCTCGAATTCAAGAACAGGGAGTTTGAAGAGTTTCTTGAAGAAAAGGGAATAAGTCACAATTTCTCAGCTCCCTACACACCGCAACAGAACGGAATAGTCGAAAGACGAAACCGATCTTTGTGTGAAGCTGCCCGAACTATGCTAAGTTTCGCTTCCTTACCTCTTTATTTTTGGGCTGACGCTATTTCGGCTGCTTGTTTTACACAGAACAGGTCCTATCTCAACAAGCGTTTCACGCTCACTCCATATGAGATACTAAACAAAAGAAAGCCCAATGTGAAATTTGTCCATGTGTTCGGCTCAAGGTGTTTCATCTTTAATTCTAAAGAACACCGCAACAAGTTTGATGTCAAAGCCGACGAGGGAATTTTTCTGGGTTACTCGCTCACATCCAAGGCGTACAGGGTCCTAAACAAGCGTTCGAGAAGGATTGAAGAGACATACTATGTGACCTTTGACGATAGCTATGTCAAGAAGCTACATGCCAAAGAAGACACCGCTGGGGAAATCTTTCCTCTAACTGGCCAGGTCACAATCTCGGTCGCCAATTTATACGAGACATTTCTGGAGCTCTTTGACGAACCAGAGAAAGCTTCACTCTCCGAAGCAGGTGCAGCAGACAACAAAGTTGATCATATGAAGCAGATTGTCGAAGATGCTGCAAGAAGAATGCATGAAGTAGGATCGACCACTAATGACTCTCCTTCCAACAACGCTCATGTCGAGGGGGAGCCAAGCCCACAAGTCGAGGGGGAGCCAAGCTCACAATTCGAGGGGGAGCCAAGCTCACAAGTCCAGGGGGAGCCAAATTCTACCACTTCAACCGAAGGTCCTTCATCACCCGAAGGTGCTTCTCCAACCGATGAAACCTCTCCAACCGAAGGTGCTTCAACGCCTGGAAGCTCAGCACCACAAGAGACACCTGCACCTCATGTTTCTCAAAGCTCCTCAATTGAGGGGGAACATAATGATATGACGCTTGAGTACGATAGCCAATCTGAACCAGAAGAAATGATTAATTGTGAACTAGACCCAACCTTTGATCCGAATTACCCTCCTCTTATCAAATGGACCAGAGATCATCCTATCTCTCAAGTAGTTGGTGATGTATCTGAAAAGGTTCTGACCCGATCACAACTGAAGGCAAAACAGACATCCTTATTTTCAAAGGTTGAGTTTTGTATGTTTAAGTCATTCGTATCAAAAGTTGAACCGAAGACAGTTAACACTGCCCTAGATCACTCTGATTGGGTTCAAGCAATGCAGGATGAACTGAACGAATTTGAAAGGAACAAAGTCTGGCACCTCATTCCAACTCCTCCAAATGCTTCGGTTGTGGGTCTCAAATGGGTTTTTAGGAACAAAATGGACAAGGAAGGTAATGTTATAAGGAACAAGGCTCGTCTGGTGGTAAAGGGATACTGTCAGGAGGAAGAGATAGACTATGAAGAGACTTTCGCTCCAGTAGCTAGGCTAGAATCTGTTAGAATATTTCTGGCTTATGCTGCTCACAAAAACTTTGAGGTTTTCCAAATGGACGTCAAGTGTGCATTTCTCAATGGAGAACTCGAAGAAACTGTGTATGTGGAGCAACCACCTGGGTTCGTGAACGAAAAGCATCCAAATCATTGCTATATTCTGGATAAAGCTGTGTACGGCCTCAAACAAGCTCCGAGAGCCTGGTATGAAACGCTTACAAAATTTTTGAAGATGTCTAAATTTAAACAAGGTTCGGTTGACCCAACCTTCTTTCGCAAAAAGGAAGGTAACCACCTTATGATAGTTCAAATTTATGTCGATGACATCATCTTTGGCTCCACGAATCCCAGCTTAACAGCTGAATTCAGAAAGCTGATGGAGACTAAGTTTGAAATGAGCTCAATGGGTCCTATTAACTTTTTCCTTGGTTTAAACATAAGACAGGGACCCGAAGGCATCTTTATTAATCAAGAAGCTTACACGAAGACTCTCCTAGCAAAGTTTGGCATGATGGGAGACTCAAAAGTCAAAGTCCCAATGGCATTCGGCACCAAGCTTACCCCATCTCTAGACAAACCGGCTGTCGATATCACGCTCTATCGTCAAATGATAGGCTCACTGATGTATCTAACTGCTAGCAGACCTGATATCATGTTTTCTGTGTGTTATTGTGCTCGATTTCAGGCAAACCCATGCGAACCTCACATGCTTGCAGTGAAGAACATCTTACGTTATCTCAAGCGAACCACCTCCTTAGGTCTATGGTATCCATCCAACTCAGGCTTCTTCATTCAAGCCTATTCTGATGCTGACCTTGGAGGATGTGGACTCGACCGTAAAAGCACAACTGGTGGTTGTCAATTCCTTGACGGGAAGTTGGTCAGCTGGCAATCCAAGAAACAAACGTGTGTGTCGTTGTCTACTGCCGAAGCGGAATACATTGCAGCTGCATCTTGCACATCACAAGTGATTTGGATCCAAAGTCAACTTCGAGACTATGGACTCAATATGAAGAAGATCCCACTATATTGTGACTCTGAAAGTGCAATTAGGATCTGTCATAACCCAGTGCAACACTCTAAAACCAAACACATAGCACTGAGGTATCACTTCATCAAAGATCACGTGGAAGATGGAAACGTCGAAGTTCACTTCGTAAGAACCACTGATCAACTGGCTGATGTCTTTACCAAAGCTCTTCCTGAAGCATTATTCAATAAAATCTTGCAAGGGCTAGGTATGATGGAATCAGAGTCAGTACCTCACACTACATCTCAACCTCAAACGTAAGAAGTGAAACCAACCGAACGTTCGGGTTCGGTTCAACTATCTGACTCGCTCATTACTTCAAAGGTAGTCTTTCTCTGTTATATATTTCTTGGAAAATTTTGTTTTTCCTTGTGTTAAAAAATATTTTTTCCTTGCCTGTCTAAATTCCTTGGTTTCTCAAATTTTCTTCAAAACCGAAACCTACCGAAGGTTCGAGTTCGGTTTTTCTAAATTTTCCTAAACCGAAACCAACCGAAGGTTCGGGTTGGGTTTTTCAAAGTTATCTTGAACCAAAACCAACCGAACGTTCGGGTTCGGTTTTTCATTTTTTTTCTTTTCGTCTTACTTATTTTTTTTTAATCTCAAAAACTCCAAAAATATTTTTTATTTTCTTGTGTGTTCGTGTTCGTTTATAGGGATAAATTTGATGAATTACTTAAGTGTCCCTAGAAGCATGCTGTTGTATGTGTCTCAAGCCTCATAAGATTTTGAATAATGGCCTTCATGACCCGGTATACACAAACCTTGTCTTCCCAATAAGGCTAACTCATTTATTCTAATCGTGAGCTACCTCACTCTTTTCTCACATGAGTTAAGAGTTTCCTGCTTGGTCCTTATTTTCGCAGCAGAGGTACTACGTTCTCTTACACCATCTCCATTTTTCTTCTCCACTACACTCGTTCCATCATAGTAACCCTTGAGACTCTCAGAAATGACCGCTGAGGTTTATGGTTACACAACATCTGTGTTTATGATCTTAGTCTCGTGTCACTACGATCTGAGTGAAACCCAAAATTCAACACCTAATGAATTGACGGTGAACAATTAAGTTGCTTAAGTGAACAATTAAGGTTAGCATAATCTCAAATTCTATTTTGTGTGATTCCTATGAAATTGTTAAACACCATAACATTTCTTCCCTTGGGATCCAGTTTTTAATTTTCTTCTGAGATTTTATATTTTTCCAAGCCACCCTTATTTAGCCTAATTAAAAGAAGCCTTTCAAAATTTCTTAATAAATGTTTGATCGTAATTTAACGGGAATCCACCTTTAACCTTAAGGTCTCTCTTGTCCTGTGGCATTAAATGCGCGTGTGGAAATAGTAACGGCTTTTCTCTCTGAAACGGTGCTTGTTGGGCGGCGTGATCCTAGGAACCTGACACTCTCTCTCCTACATGATCATCGCACGCCTCAACTGTCATCCATCTGTCACTCCACAACCCGGTTCAAATTTCCATAAGAGATTTGAAACGATTTTTCTCTCTCCTATCACCCACTATAAATAGCCCTCTACACCACCTTTTACCTCTTTACCGCCTTCAAAATTTCCAAAGCGCAAATACTCCCAAACAGTTTCTTGTTCATCATCTTCTTCATACCTGCAAAAATGTCTGATTCCTCTTCCGTTCATGCTACCTCACAGATCCTTCCCATTCGCCCACAACAATGTCTGGTCATTGATCTTAACCCACTGGCGTACGACTCCTATATGTCGTCGGTCATAGAATGTTTGAAGTATTCCCAACTTGCTCCGGCTCTCTCCAGAATTGAATCTGTGCCAATGGTGGCCCTATCGCAGGTTTACGCGACTGCATACTACGACAAGGCCATCGACCGGGTGTTTTTCGAGATTGCAGAACACAAGACCTCAGTCTCTCGCCAACGCTTCTGTAACTTGCTAGGGTTTGCTGTTCACCCTTCACGAGTTCATCCGGAGACGATTCAGATTGGTCATCTGTATAACATGTTTTACAACATGGGATACACAGAGGTTCTCACCTCTGTCGCTAAGTTTAAGAAGTCTTGCCTGCCGCCACAGTAGAATGGCCTATTTACCGTCCTTTTCAAGGGCTTGTCGGAAAGGAGCTCAGGATCCGACGGTGCAAGTCGTCTCTTCCTAACAATAATGTACGGGGTTTACAACGGGATTAACCTGGACTATGGGTTTGTCCTATGGCAACAGCTTATTCAGAGCCTCTCCTCATCATCCCGACACTCTGAGGTGCCATTGGCCCGGTACTGGATCTTGATTACATGATGGGCAATGGATAAATTTGATGTTCCTACTGCTGACGGTGCATCGATGTCTTCTATCGGTACGTTCCATACCAAGAAGATCATCGTCTCAGATGCATCGAAATTTTCCTTCATTGGCTCCATCCCGGAGTCAATGTATGGCGACGTGCCATCTGACAGCAGGTTGATTCGGAAGATCAAGGAGCTTAGGCCATCTGGTCCAAGGGATTTGACACCGGATATGCTCAAGTCGATTCACGATGCAAACAAACCGGTGAGCAGGGGCAAAAAGGCAGACAAAGGGAAGCAAATGTCCAAAGCTCCAAAGGGACCTTCTCCTAAAAAGAGGAAACAACCGAAGGCTGCACAATCCTCACAGCCGAAGAGGAGGAAGACTCAATAGAAGTGAAATCTTGTAATTCCCTCTTCTTCGAGTGACTCTGAGGGTGAGAGTTCGGGTTCTGACGGCTCTCAAGGAGACGAATCTCCTCAACGAGGCAACACACCACCTCGGTCCCCTACCCCAGAGATGGAACTTCCCCATTCCCCAGTTCCTTCACCTCCACCAATCTTTACCACTGCAACCGAATCACCTCACGTAACCGAACCACCACAAACCGAAACCCATGCAACCGAAACTACCCATACTCAACCACCACCCAAAACTATACCAACACCTACTCAACCTGATCCTACCAAACCCACAACACCCCCAACTTCACCCCCCCCCCCCCCTTCATCTCCTGAAAATGCCTCTGATGGTGAAAACCCTTATCTTGGTGGTGAACACATGATCTTTGATTCGGTCTACTATAGTCCGTTTCAAGTTCAGAGTGACGCGGAGGATGATGCTCCAGTGACAAAGAAGCATCTCAAAGAGCTTAACGAGAAGATTGACCTACTTCTCGCCTCTTCTTCCAACTAGCAGTCCTCTCTTTCTGAAGCTGCCCTTCAGAAAATTGTTGATGCCTTCTCCAGGGCTCAACATGATTCGGTGGCCTCAGCAACTGCTGCGATTGATGCCTCCACTAGAGCCTGTGAGGCGGCGACCGCAAAAGTCGATAAACTATTCTTTGACGCTTCTGACCTGCTGAAGTCCTTGCAGGAAAGCGCCCATGCCACCAAGACATCTTTGGAACCAATTGTTCAGCAATTGGCCAACTTTGTCTCATCGGAGTTGACTTCGTTCGCTACTCTTCGCCAAAACCTAAGCGACAACAACTCGGCACTTCGTGCCTCCATCGATGCTCGCCTCGCCAAGCTACAAGAGGATCTTGAAACAGAGCATTCGTTGATGGACGATCTGGCGAGCAAAACAACCGCCCTCGAGATCAAGAGCACACAACTCTCCAACTCCCAACAACAACTGGAAGATCTTCGATCCGAAAGGGAGGTGATCAAAACGTGTGTTTCGGATGTCCACACCGCAATATACAACATCCTGGAAGCACACGATCCCATTCTAAACTTTTCGGTGAGGCGTTCCCTCGCTGAAAAACTCTCTCCGGCCATCGATCTTCTCAACAAAGTCGAAGGGCTACCGAGTTTCGTGTCCATTCCGAAACAAGGGGGAGATGAGAAGACAGGATCGAAACCACCTCCTTCCTCCAAAGCTACTCACACGACCGAACCATCTCCGACTGTTCAAGCTTTAGGTTCGGGTGTGAAGAACAAAGGCAAAAACTTAGCTGAGGAAGAAGATGAAGAAGGAGACAAGGAGACCATTGCTGACATTTTAAAAAGAAAGAACAGTCGCAAGGTTGACGATGATGCCAGTCGTGTGGCGCGAGAGGCTGAAGAAGCTGAACGCAAACAAAAGGAAGCCCACGATCTCCTTGAGAGTCGGAAAACTCTCTTCCCTACTTGGACCAAGGAACGTTTGATTAAAGAGGCCATAGAAACTCCTAGCATTTTATGGCTCGAGCCGGTTATCTCGTTCGACTGCAACAACACTGTCGATTCGCAGTTCGATATGTCGCTGACTCGAAAGGCGTTCATCTTCCACGTCTTCTCAAACATCTTTGAAGTCCCTCACCCGAATGCTGAGCTTGACAGGGAGCTCATTGACTTCTATCTGGCGGCTGCTCGTCCTCAATATCTCACTTGGAGCACCCAGAAGATTGTAAACGTTCGGGTGCTGAAACCTTATACCGAAGGTCGTTTTATAAACGTTCGGTTCAAGTTGATTCGGGGATCTGCAAGAACTGCTCATATTATCTCCTTGGCAGATCTACCGAATCTAAATCCTCATGATTGGATTGTCCTGTATAATATCTTTTTGACTAATGAAGCCGAATATGGTCCCATTCTAGACCATGTCAAAAGGATGTTAGCCTGCTACATCATGGAGGTTGCCGTAATGGATCAGGAGGTCGCCACAGTCTTCAAGAAGAAACCAAAGATTGCTCCTGTGGGATCGGCCAGTGATCTCAACCAAATGCTGTCACACCCCCAAACCAAGGATGGCGGAAACGTCCGGGGGTGGAGGACTTCATGTATAGCATCATAACCACAATTTCAATAGTAATTCAAGCAAACACAACCAACATATATATAATTGAAAAGTTACATCACTTGCATGAATTACATGTTTCAAAATCAATTACAATATGTTGTCAAAATATGAAAAGTTTGACGCCTCAACGTCCCATCCTCAAAAGCACTTGGTAACACGATTAATGCTTTCCTGTGAATACAAGTTGTTTGAAAAGTGTCAACACAAGGGTTGGTGAGTTCATAAGCTTTTATTAATAATCTTATTAGAAGTCTTTCACATGTAAATGTCGCGTTGTTTCAGAAAAATCCGATATTTTCCTTGAAATCCGAAAAATGTAGCCTTACAACCAAAGACTAGAATGTATGAAAAGTCATCGTTTCTTAGTAGGAATGTTGTGAGTTTAAAATGAATTGGAAAGTAAATTTATTTTATCAACCTAAAACCTACTTTGGTTTTTATGCAACCCCGTAAACTTTATGAATTGTTGTCTCCCTAAGTGAGTCGCTATAATCATACTGTGACTATGTGAACCTGCCACAACGTTTCTCAGGCGTCGCGAAAATGAAATGACATTTGTCACCCGTAGACCTGCAGGTCCCACTGTAGCTAGCAGCAAGGTGTGGGGTGTCAAACCCAATATAGATCTATATACAAGTATCACGTTCTCCCTCAAGGAGATTCTGATTATAACTACCAGGAATTATATCCCGCACTCGGACGTACGGGGAGAGAGAGAGAGAGTCTCACAACATAGGTTAACAAGTTTACTTGAAATGTGTGTGAATATAAATCTTTCTTGTATGAATGTACCCTTTTTGTACGAGTGCGTTGAGTGATGTATCATAAACTATACCTATTATAGTTTATCTAAAATGTATGTAATATGTATGAATTCTTTTATGGAAATGTATTAGTATTGTGAATTTATCAAACTATACATTTTATAGTCTAATAATACGTGTTCCAAAATGAATGAATAATATTTAATATTTAATATGAATGTCTTAATTCCAGTTCATAATGATAAACTAACACGGAAACACATTCAAATATTAGAACTTATGATTATACACTTTGCTCAACATAATACAAAGTGTTATGATATTTACATGCTGTTGGCTAACTTTAGCCATTCTGCCCTGTATTTGGAAAAATCATAGAAAAATCATACGAAGTCGAAAACTAGATCCGTAAATTCTGAGAGTTCACAAAATGTGTCTAGTTTGCTCATAAATTTTATCTCAATTTATAATGACCTCTAACTTGGGTGAAAAAGTCCAAAATCACAGACTGGTCCGGATTGTTGTTTGAAATGATAGGCAGTTTTGTAAAAATCGCCATAAATTGTAGAAAAATCGTATGGAGATGTGCAAGTATCCATTTTAAAGCTAAAAACTTGAACTATTTGCACCTTGTACAGTTTTGAAAACAAAAATGTGTAAGATGCCCAAAACAGTCCGTGAATGGAGTTGAACTTTTCTGATGAAGGCTGTTAGAAAACTTTTGATAGGTTCTTAGTGTTTTAACTTGTATTCACCCCCTGAAAACTTGAGAAATCATGAAAATGTAGGGGTATGAACTCACCTTGAGTGATTTCAGTAGATGATTGTTGAAGAATGGAAGTGTTTAATTCAAGAACACTTGGAGATGCCTTGAAGGTTTTCGAGAATCTAACATCATAGTTAGGGAGTTTGTGTAAGCAACCAAAGATTTGAGTAGAATGAAGTGAAATAATAATAGGGAGGATGAATTTTTACTTACTAAGTGTGGAAGAACACTTGAATCCAGCCTTGGATCTCGAAAATTTGTGTAGAAGAGTTTGAGAGAAAAAGTGATGTTTGTTACTTAGTGGAATGAGAGAAATGAGAGAAAATGAGGAGTGTGGTTGATTGTTCCCGCTCAAAAACGTGGGAGTGAGTGAAATTTGAGTGTAAGGGAACATTGAAGTGACATAGGTAAGGTGGGGAGGTATGGCTGGTCATAGAGTGGGTGTGGGGTGGTTGCTTGTGACTTTGATTTTTTTTTTTTTTTTTTTTTTTTTTTTTTTTTTTTTTTTAACTTGCAAGGCACAATGGAATATATTACTCCTATAAAGGAAATTGACTCAATCAAGGACGATTTCACAATTAAAGTTCGGATCATACGTCTTTGGACTCAAAAGTCAAGAACAATGTCTTATAATTGTCTATATCCCATTTTTAGTAATTTATTCTCAAAGAACAATGCTATAATCTGTAATTTATCATCTTTTAGTTTAATTTTCTAAATATATGTGTGGTTGTCTATGTGTGTGTATCTCTTTAAAAATTCTGCAATTTCATCATTTTATGACCCCCATTTGCGAAGTTGAGTATTTATTTCCAAAAATGCGAAACTCCAGGGACAATATTTGAAATCTTCTGTTTTCTTCCCCAATTCGCATTCTACTGTGAAATACTTCGCATCTTCATTCTTACACCCTTCGCATCCCTTCGCATTAATCACCTTCGCATTTTAACCTAATTAATCAAATGCGATTCACAAAATTTTTCATTCCAGATGCGAACACAGTTTAGTTCTTGAACTCTAAACTTGCGAAATCAAAAATTCATATGTTGAACCCATATGCGAATATTAACCCAATTGACTTCAAATTGATTCATAGATGCGAACACTCGATTGTTTTACTTTCGCAAAATGAGCATCAACAACTCCACAATCGAGTTTTTAAATTCTTGCAAACAACAATTTCATAGTCCTTGACTTCGCGTTTTTCTTCACGAATCATTCCTCAATCATCAATCCAATTGCGAATCAAAAACTCATATGTTCTTGCTTTATCGATTCATCGACTACACTCATACAAATGCGAACAATACTCAATTTCAAAATCGATTGAAACTTATAGCAAAGCTAAATCCAACTTCGCATTAATCACCTTCGCATTTTAACCTAATTAATCAAATGTGATTCACAAAATTTTTCATTCCAGATGCGAACACAGTTTAGTTCTTGATTAGTACGAAGGCTTAGGAAATTTTTAACACAAACTTTTCTCCTGTGATGTTTTCCCATTAACATAGCAAGTTATACAATACGAACATAACACTAACCCTAATACACAAGGTTTAATAGAGTTGACCGGCTTGACTTGATGACTTGACTTGACTCAAGATTGACGATTGTCACATCTTCCCCCCGTTAGAGGGAATTTCGTCCCGAAATTTAAATTCGGCTGGGACTTCAAGGGTTTGGGAAAAGATGTGGATACTTTTGCTTCATTTGATCTTCACGTTCCCAGGTAAATTCAGGCCCTCGTTTCGCGTTCCAACGAACCTTCACTATGGGAATGCGACTTTGTTTTGTTCTCTTGATCTCTCGATCCATGATCTCGACGGGTTCCTCCACAAAGTGGAGATTCTCATTAACTTCAATTTCTTCGAGTGGTATTACGAGTGTCTCGTCAGACAGACACTTCTTTAAGTTGGACACGTGGAAGATAGGGTGCACATTACTAAGTTCTTGTGGTAGTCGGAGTTTGTACGCCACCGGACCAATCCTAGCAAGGATCTCGAACGGACCGATGTACCTTGGGTTTAGTTTCCCCCGTTTACCGAAACGTATCACCCCTTTCCAGGGGGAAACTTTTAGTAGTACCCGGTCTCCGACCTGGAATTCTAAAGGTTTGCGTCGCTTATCCGCGTAACTCTTTTGTCGATCACGAGACGCTTTTAGTCTTTCCCGAATTTGAATGATCTTTTCTGTGGTTTCCCTTATGATTTCCGGCCCCGTAAGGGTGCTATCAGGGACTTGCCCTCTGGCTAGCTGAGTATCTCCAACTTCGGCCCAACACAGTGGCGACCTACACTTGCGGCCGTAGAGAGCTTCGAATGGGGCGACTCCAATGCTAGTGTGATAACTGTTATTATAAGAGAATTCGATAAGCGGTAGATGGGTATCCCATGCCTTACCAAAATCTATCACACAGGCTCTCAGCATGTCTTCCAACGTCTGGATGGTTCTCTCGCTTTGTCCGTCCGTTTGTGGATGGTAGGCCGTACTCATGTCTAACCTGGTTCCCAGAGACTTTTGTAGGGACTGCCAGAAACGCGAGGTGAATCTACTATCTCGATCCGAGATAATGGATGTTGGTACCCCATGTAGTCGTACGATCTCCTTAATGTACGTCCTGGTCAACTTTTCCATCTTGTCTGTTTCCTTTATTGGCAGGAAGTGCGCGGACTTGGTCAATCTGTCCACAACCACCCATATGGTATCCATCCCACCTGATGTCTTAGGCAGTTTGGTTACGAAGTCCATGGTTATTCGCTCCCACTTCCACTCGGGTATATCTGGTTGCTGAAGTAGTCCTGATGGCTTCTGATATTCCACCTTGACCTTGGCGCAAGTGAGGCACTTGCTCACATAAGTAGCAACTTCAGCCTTCATGTTTGGCCACCAGTATAACCTTTTGAGGTCTAGATACATCTTATCTGACCCCGGATGAATGGAGTATCGAGTCTTGTGGGCCTCATCCATTACAACGTCTCGGTATCCACCGAACTTCGGTGTCGAGATTCGATTCATGAGATAACGAGCTCCATCCCCTCTGACTTCCAAGTTCTTATCCATCCCCCTTAGTGCTTCGCTTGCCACGTTTTCTGGTTTCAGGGCTTCAAATTGGGCGTCCTTGATCTGAGTGGCCAGTTGGGAGTGGATGGTCATGGCTAGGGATTTTACTCGGCGACCCGAGTATTCTTTCCTGCTTAAGGCATCGGCTACTACATTAGCCTTGCCTGGGTGGTAGCGAATTTCACATTCGTAGTCATTCAGTAATTCCACCCATCTTCTTTGGCGCATGTTTAGTTCTTTCTGATTGAGAATGTGTTGAAGACTTTTGTGATCAGTGAAGATGGTGCACTTGGTGCCGTAGAGGTAGTGCCTCCAAATCTTCAGGGCGAACACCACAGCTCCCAATTCAAGGTCGTGGGTTGTGTAATTAACTTCATGTGTCTTCAGTTGTCTTGATGCATAAGCGATGACTTTTCCCCTTTGCATGAGCACACAGCCGAGGCCTTGATTTGAAGCATCGCAATACACCACAAAATCGTCAGTTCCTTCTGGAAGAGACAAGACTGGTGCGCTGCATAGGGCTTGCTTTAGTGTCTGGAAGGCGGCTTCTTGTTTATCTTCCCATTCGAACACCACCCCTTTCTGAGTCAAGGTGGTGAGAGGCTTAGCGATTTTGGAGAAGTTTTGTATGAATCTTCGATAGTAGCCTGCGAGTCCTAAAAACTGTCGGATTTCTGTCGGCGTTGTAGGTGTTGACCAATCTTCGATTGCTTTGATCTTCGAGGGGTCCACATGTATTCCTTCTTTGCTTATTACGTGGCCAAGGAATCCTACTTCTCGGAGCCAAAATTCACACTTTGAGAATTTAGCGTAAAGCTTTTCGGTCCTTAAAACCTCCAGAACTAGTCGTAGGTGATGTCTGTGCTCTTCTTCGCTCCTCGAATAGACCAGGATATCGTCGATGAATACGATGACGAATTTATCCAAGAAGGGTCGACACACTCGATTCATCAAATCCATGAACACAGCGGGCGCGTTAGTTAACCCGAATGGCATCACTACAAACTCATAGTGCCCATAGCGAGTTCTGAATGCCGTCTTGGGGATATCCTCTTCTTGAACTCGCAGTTGATGATAGCCCGACCTCAGGTCGATTTTTGAAAAGTAGCTGGCTCCTTGGAGCTGGTCGAAGAGGTCATCGATTCGGGGTAGGGGATAACGGTTCTTGATAGTGAGTTTGTTTAGTTCTCGATAGTCTATGCACATACGAAAAGAACCATCCTTCTTCTTTACAAATAAGACTGGTGCTCCCCAAGGTGAGAAGCTTGGCCTGATGAACCCTTTGCTCAATAGTTCATTCAATTGGCTGGATAGTTCTTGCATTTCTGCCGGTGCTAAGCGATAGGGAGCCCTGGCGACGGGGGTAGCTCCTGGGATTAAGTCGATCCGAAATTCGACTTGTCTTGCGAGTGGTACACCAGGCAGATCGTCTGGGAAAACATCAGGGAAGTTGCATACTTCTGGAATTTCTTTGATGTCCTTCACCTCCTGTTTCTTATCTACGATGTGGGCTAAGAAAACATGGTATTGCTTTCGGAGGTACTTTTGGGTTTTAACACAAGAGATGATTTGTAGGTTCGCACTAGGTTTATTGCCATAAACGGTGAGAACGTTGCCATTCGGCAGATTGAGGCGGACGGCCCTTTCGTAACATAGAATGTCGGCACGATGAAGGCTTAGCCAATCCATACCAATGATTATATCGAAGCTTTTTATGGTGACCGGCATAAGGTCGATTTTGAACAAATGGTTGTCTAGAGTGAGAGTACACCCTATGTAAATATCATTAGCGCGCTCAACTTTTCCATTTGCCATTTCTACGATGTAAGAATCTTCTAGTGGTTGAGAATTTTGCTTAAGTATATGTTTGAATTGGTGACTTATGAAACTTCTTTCTGCCCCACTATCGAAAAGTACGCATGCATAAGAGTTATTGAGGAGGAACGTACCAGTAACCACAGAGGGATCCTTGACTGCTTCTCCCTGCCCTAAAGTTAGGACCCTCCCTACACCCCCAGCATTAGGGGCTCATGCCTTGGGGCAGTTCCTCCTGAAGTGTCCCATTTCACCACACCCATAGCAGGCCTGGCTTGCTCCAGTGTTGGCGGTCGTAGCGACTTGTGTGGCGGGTTGGGTAGTCGTTCTACAGAATCGTGCAGTGTGCCCCTTTTTGTTACAGTTATTGCAGTGTAACTCACGACAAGCACCGTTATGGTGGTAGTTACACTTGTTGCACTTGGGAAGAGTTCCTGTATACTGTTTCGGTGGCGCTGGAGCGGCAGCAGTAGTGGCGGCGCGAACAGCAACAATCGGTTGCTTTTTGGCGGGGTCCTGAATTGGTTGTTTCCTTTTATTTCCCCAGAACTTCCTCTTGTTGTTCCCTCCTTTTGTTCGGTCGGTGGTGGTTATCACGGTACCACGGCTAGCCCTGTGATCTATGAGTTGTTGTGCCAATTCCTTGGCACTCTCAAAGGTAGTGGGTTTCGAGGCCAAGACACTATCTTGAATCTGGGATGATAGGCCCCAGAGATATCATTCCACCTTTTTCTCTTCTGGAGTGACCATTGTTGGACAGAGGAGTGCTAGGTCGTTGAAACGGGCAGTATAAGTTTCAAGATCAGTGCTTGTCATCCTGAGGTTCCAAAGTTCTTCTTCAAGTTTTTGTATTTCGCCCCTCGGGCAGTATTCCTTCAACATTAGAGCTTTCAAATCCTCCCAGCTGATCGCGTTAGCTACTGCAGGAGTAAGTGACTTAACTCGGCCATTCCACCAAGTGAGTGCTTTTCCAGTGAAAGTGAATGCCGCATACTTGACCTTGCTCGCTTCGGGACAAGCGCAGATTTCAAAAACTGCCTCGGTCCTTTCGAACCATTGCACCAGTGTGATGACGCCCCCGCTTCCATTGAAAGGATCGGGTTTGCCATTCGTGAAGTCTTTGTAAGTGCACTCCCTCGTACGCCCCGTGCTGTCCCCATGAATGGAATTGGTAGCTCCGGATCCAGAACCGCCGGAACCATGGGTTCCCATTTGCGACATTGCTGCCGCCACGGCTGCCGTCACTGCAGCCTGGAACATTGCAGGATCAAACTGCGGAGGTGGTGGTGGAGGCGGCACTGGGTTGTTGGAAGGCCTTGGTCTTTTCCTTGGTGGCATGGTTCTGTCATAAAAAAAATGACTAGTCGGTAAGACTTCAATAGTGATAACGAGTCGAGTGTTACTGGTTTCATCCCTCTTGTATTTTATCATAACTTTATTATTCGTAATTGTTTGTGTGATCAGGTTATGATGTATAGTGTCCAACATTCAATAAATAAAATACATGCCAAATTTCATTGATAACTTTTAGTACATAACGCTTAGAGAGAAAAGTTTGACCTCATAGGGGTCTACATTACATCGTTACAAAAGGTAGTTTTTTTTTTTTTTTTTTTTTTTGGCATTACAAAACCCCTTTGAATAGTGTAATCACATAATCGCAGGGTCGACCTACATACGAGGAGTAGCACCAACGCGTACTCATAAAATTCTACTACCTAGACGGGAGAATAGCAACGAGCTCTAATCACTGCGACCCTTCTTTGACGGAGGCTGCGATGATGTCGATGCGCCCTGTAGTTCCGCCAATTTGCGTTCGGCTGCAACCATTCTCTCTTCGAGTGCCATGTATCTTTCCCGATACTCTCTTGTTTCTGCTTGAGCCGCGAGAAGGTCTCTAATGAGTTGGTCTCGGTGGTGGGAGTCTCGTTCCAGGTTTCTGGTGCGATCCGTAGCAGACTGTACAATGGCACTTAACTCCCGGACCTGATCTGTCGTTGTCCTACCACGATCATCCATTCTTGCCATTCGTTGTATCGTGACGGGGAGAGCCCTATCAGCCGGTCCACCATGAGTGAGATCATAGTAACCTCGTTGGTAGCCATAAGGTGACCGTTGGCGTTGTTGTCGGCTCCATCTTTCGATCGTTGTTACCCAAGGGGGTTCAGGTCCATTGTAACCAAAACGGTGCGCGGGTACCCTCGCGATGTAGGGAGGGTTGAATACTTCTGGTGGTTCCTCCGCTTCGTTCCCAACCATGACTACCTCATCACCTTCCTCTTCTTCCTCTTCTTCCTCTTCTTCCTCTTCTTCTTGGTTGTCTTCCTCTTCTTCCTCTTCTTCCTCTTGTTCGTCTTCCTCCTCGGGCTCCTCCTCGGGATCCTCCTCGGGATCCTCTTCGGGATCTTCCTCGGGATCCTCTTCGGGATCTTCCTCGGGTTCCTCTTCGGGATTCTCCTCGGGCTCGTCTTCAATCCATCCCGCGTTTCCCTGATTGGGAAAGTAGGGGTCCCCGGGTATGTGAAATCCGGCCATGTCGTCTGCACGAGAAACGGGGTTAAGAAGTATGTATCGGAAAATAATAATTTGGCGCTATAGAAACGTACAAATACTCCTATAGTATTTTTAAATGTTTATATTTGGTTCTTAGCGTGTTCTTTATGGAGTGTTATTAGGTTTTCAGATTTGTCGCTCATTACGACTATTCCTTAGTGTGCGTAAGTTACTTCTTGGTCGGATATAGTTGATCAGGCTATATCCTTCCCAGAACTGATTACACATGCTAAGGCATATTAATAATGTTCGACTCCTCCTCTTTCAATTTACGTTCTCCTAAGTTATGACACCATGCTAGTATAGAATGCATGCAAGTATACTTTAAAACAAGAAATTATTTGTTTTCTAAAAGTACAACTCTTTAAATCACTTTAAGAATCAGAGACTTTTAGTCCCAAATGTGTTTATAGTTTGTATATCTTATGTGGTTGATATACTGAATTCACTATAAACCGTGCTCTGATACCAATCTGTCACACCCCCAAACCAAGGATGGCGGAAACGTCCGGGGGTGGAGGACTTCATGTATAGCATCATAACCACAATTTCAATAGTAATTCAAGCAAACACAACCAACATATATATAATTGAAAAGTTACATCACTTGCATGAATTACATGTTTCAAAATCAATTACAATATGTTGTCAAAATATGAAAAGTTTGACGCCTCAACGTCCCATCCTCAAAAGCACTTGGTAACACGATTAATGCTTTCCTGTGAATACAAGTTGTTTGAAAAGTGTCAACACAAGGGTTGGTGAGTTCATAAGCTTTTATTAATAATCTTATTAGAAGTCTTTCACATGTAAATGTCGCGTTGTTTCAGAAAAATCCGATATTTTCCTTGAAATCCGAAAAATGTAGCCTTACAACCAAAGACTAGAATGTATGAAAAGTCATCGTTTCTTAGTAGGAATGTTGTGAGTTTAAAATGAATTGGAAAGTAAATTTATTTTATCAACCTAAAACCTACTTTGGTTTTTATGCAACCCCGTAAACTTTATGAATTGTTGTCTCCCTAAGTGAGTCGCTATAATCATACTGTGACTATGTGAACCTGCCACAACGTTTCTCAGGCGTCGCGAAAATGAAATGACATTTGTAACCCGTAGACCTGCAGGTCCCACTGTAGCTAGCAGCAAGGTGTGGGGTGTCAAACCCAATATAGATCTATATACAAGTATCACGTTCTCCCTCAAGGAGATTCTGATTATAACTACCAGGAATTATATCCCGCACTCGGACGTACGGGGAGAGAGAGAGAGAGTCTCACAACATAGGTTAACAAGTTTACTTGAAATGTGTGTGAATATAAATCTTTCTTGTATGAATGTACCCTTTTTGTACGAGTGCGTTGAGTGATGTATCATAAACTATACCTATTATAGTTTATCTAAAATGTATGTAATATGTATGAATTCTTTTATGGAAATGTATTAGTATTGTGAATTTATCAAACTATACATTTTATAGT
Source organism: Lactuca saligna (assembly GCF_052625555.1). Classification (NCBI taxonomy): domain Eukaryota; kingdom Viridiplantae; phylum Streptophyta; class Magnoliopsida; order Asterales; family Asteraceae; genus Lactuca; species Lactuca saligna. Next base: position 202,518,095 of record NC_136424.1, on the reverse strand, counting down.
CTAATAATACGTGTTCCAAAATGAATGAATAATATTTAATATTTAATATGAATGTCTTAATTCCAGTTCATAATGATAAACTAACACGGAAACACATTCAAATATTAGAACTTATGATTATACACTTTGCTCAACATAATACAAAGTGTTATGATATTTACATGCTGTTGGCTAACTTTAGCCATTCTGCCCTGTATTTGGAAAAATCATAGAAAAATCATACGAAGTCGAAAACTAGATCCGTAAATTCTGAGAGTTCACAAAATGTGTCTAGTTTGCTCATAAATTTTATCTCAATTTATAATGACCTCTAACTTGGGTGAAAAAGTCCAAAATCACAGACTGGTCCGGATTGTTGTTTGAAATGATAGGCAGTTTTGTAAAAATCGCCATAAATTGTAGAAAAATCGTATGGAGATGTGCAAGTAGCCATTTTAAAATTAAAAACTTGAACTATTTGCACCTTGTACAGTTTTGAAAACAAAAATGTGTAAGATGCCCAAAACAGTCCGTGAATGGAGTTGAACTTTTCTGATGAAGGCTATTAGAAAACTTTTGATAGGTTCTTAGTGTTTTAACTTGTATTCACCCCCTGAAAACTTGAGAAATCATGAAAATGTAGGGGTATGAACTCACCTTGAGTGATTTCAGTAGATGATTGTTGAATAATGGAAGTGTTTAATTCAAGAACACTTGGAGATGCCTTGAAGGTTTTCGAGAATCTAACATCATAGTTAGGGAGTTTGTGTAAGCAACCAAAGATTTGAGTAGAATGAAGTGAAATAATAATAGGGAGGATGAATTTTTACTTACTAAGTGTGGAAGAACACTTGAATCCAGCCTTGGATCTCGAAAATTTGTGTAGAAGAGTTTGAGAGAAAAAGTGATGTTTGTTACTTAGTGGAATGAGAGAAATGAGAGAAAATGAGGAGTGTGGTTGATTGTTCCCGCTCAAAAACGTGGGAGTGAGTGAAATTTGAGTGTAAGGGAACATTGAAGTGACATAGGTAAGGTGGGGAGGTATGGCTGGTCATAGAGTGGGTGTGGGGTGGTTGCTTGTGACTTTGATTTTTTTTTTTTTTTTTTTTTTTTTTTTTTTTTTTTTTTTTTTAACTTGCAAGGCACAATGGAATATATTACTCCTATAAAGGAAATTGACTCAATCAAGGACGATTTCACAATTAAAGTTCGGATCATACGTCTTTGGACTCAAAAGTCAAGAACAATGTCTTATAATTGTCTATATCCCATTTTTAGTAATTTATTCTCAAAGAACAATGCTATAATCTGTAATTTATCATCTTTTAGTTTAATTTTCTAAATATATGTGTGGTTGTCTATGTGTGTGTATCTCTTTAAAAATTCTGCAATTTCATCATTTTATGACCCCCATTTGCGAAGTTGAGTATTTATTTCCAAAAATGCGAAACTCCAGGGACAATATTTGAAATCTTCTGTTTTCTTCCCCAATTCGCATTCTACTGTGAAATACTTCGCATCTTCATTCTTACACCCTTCGCATCCCTTCGCATTAATCACCTTCGCATTTTAACCTAATTAATCAAATGCGATTCACAAAATTTTTCATTCCAGATGCGAACACAGTTTAGTTCTTGAACTCTAAACTTGCGAAATCAAAAATTCATATGTTGAACCCATATGCGAATATTAACCCAATTGACTTCAAATTGATTCATAGATGCGAACACTCGATTGTTTTACTTTCGCAAAATGAGCATCAACAACTCCACAATCGAGTTTTTAAATTCTTGCAAACAACAATTTCATAGTCCTTGACTTCGCGTTTTTCTTCACGAATCATTCCTCAATCATCAATCCAATTGCGAATCAAAAACTCATATGTTCTTGCTTTATCGATTCATCGACTACACTCATACAAATGCGAACAATACTCAATTTCAAAATCGATTGAAACTTATAGCAAAGCTAAATCCAACTTCGCATTAATCACCTTCGCATTTTAACCTAATTAATCAAATGCGATTCACAAAATTTTTCATTCCAGATGCGAACACAGTTTAGTTCTTGATTAGTACGAAGGCTTAGGAAATTTTTAACACAAACTTTTCTCCTGTGATGTTTTCCCATTAACATAGCAAGTTATACAATACGAACATAACACTAACCCTAACACACAAGGTTTAATAGAGTTGACCGGCTTGACTTGATGACTTGACTTGACTCAAGATTGACGATTGTCACAAATGCAATTGGGCAGGATCGACCCGAGACGCAACTCGGTTATGTTCACTAGAGCGGAAGGACATAAATGTCTCTTTGCTTTAGCTGACAAGCACCTTTACACCACAACTTGTCTGGAGCATGTGTTATTCATTATCAAACGATGTAAAGGGAACATGGCTGATGACATCAAGTACTTCGAAGATATGATTAATTGGTACATTCGGTTTAGACAGACTATTCTCTCCATCACCAAATGTCTGTTTAGCACCGTGAAGAAGAAGGTACCTGCTTCAGCTGCTGGCCCAAGTAACTAGTGAAGGTCTCACTCCAAATTGACGCAAAGGGGGAGATTGTTGGGCTGAAGATTATTTTGAAGATTGCGTCTTTTGGGCTCGATAGCATAAGTTATTTTGTATTCCGGTTTGGGCCTGTCCAACCAAAAACCTTTTATGTTTTGTATATAAGTTTATGCTTGCATGCATATTAGGTTAATGTTTTTAGAGATCTACGAAATAGCGATTCATCTAGACGATAACAGGTTTCTTTAATCGTTCTTGTAACCTTCCAATCCTCTACAGTTGATGTTCCTAATAGAGCTCTTCTGAGGATTTTGTTTAATCATTCGACACGTTTGATTTCATCTTGACTTGTTCTTATTATTGCGTTCATACTGTTTTATGTTTATATACTTGTTCAAGATCTAATCGATCTTTGTAGATTAAAGGTTAGCATAATCTCATCATTAATGTTAGATCATTAGTTTGTAGCTGTGCAATATGTGTGAAACTCTAAATAGCTCATACATATTTTAATGATTTATTAGGTAGAGCTCATACAGATGCTATGCTTAACAATATGTGTGAATCTCTAAATAGCAAGATTGTTGAAGGTCGTGATGTACCAATCATTACATGTTTGGAGTACATTAGAGAGTACTTAGTGAAGAAAATTGTAACTGTGCAAAAGGAAATTGATAAAGCTGTAGGTCCCTTGACTCCTACAGCTACCATATGGGTTGAAAAACTAAAGAAAAAGGCTTCACAATTAAGGTCTGTTTTCTGTGGGAATGGGAAATATCAAGTTAGTAAAAATCTTTTGGAACAGTTTGTGGTAGATATGGGCCAACAAATATGTTCATGTAGAAGGTGGGAACTAATAGGGATACCATGTGCACATGTAATAGCATGTATGTGGGAGATGTTGAAGAACAAAGAAATTGATAAGATACCCGAACATTGGGTCCATCGAACGTATTGGTTAGAAACATGGAAGAATATGTATTCTTTTACAATTCACCCAATCAATGGAAGGAACATGTGGGAGAAGTCTACATGCCCTACAACCTTACTCCCTCCAAAACACCATGTGCCCATTGGAAGACCAAAGAAAAAGAGAAGGAGATCTGCCATGGAGGTTGAGGATTTGGTGAAAGGTAACCAATTGTCAAGAGCACAAAAATCAGTGACATGTTCTAAGTGTAACAAAAGTGGGCATAATGCAAGGACTTGCAAGGGACAGAAGGCTGGTGGTTCTCAAACTTCAAGGAATGTTGGTGGATCACAAACTTCAAAGATTGTTGGTGGTGCTGGTAGTGAAAAAGTGAAGGTTGGAAGTGAAAAAGTGAAGGTTGGTGGATCACAAACTTCAAGGAATGTTAGTGGTGCTGGAAGTGCAAAAGTGAAGGATGGAAGTGCAAAAGTGAGGGCAAGTGTTAGCAAAAAAGGGAAAGGTGTCCCATAAATGTGGCTTTTAGGTGCTTATGTATTGTTTTGGTTGATGTTGACAAACATTGTCTTCTTTTGAACTAATTTATTTGTTGTGATGGTTATGTTGATTGCTTTTGAAAAACAATGGTGTAATTATAGTATCCAGTTTTAGCAATGTACTTTGCCTTTGACAAACAATGTAATCTTTTGATTGCTTTTATTTTGGTCATCTGTTTTGCTTATTTTGGTCATCTGCTTTTAGCATTGCTTTTATTTTGGTCATATGTTTTGCTTTTATTTTGGTCATCTGCTTTTGTCAATGTAATCTTTTGATTTCTTTTAGCAATGTAGTTTAACCAATGTCCCAAGATACATCACAAATTGTAAAATACAATCAAGTTCAACAAAATATCATTTTCATTGATAAAAGGGTACCCTTGATACAAATAAGATTCATTACAAGGCATTGTAAACAACTGCAACTACTTCAGTTGATCTTAAAACTAACACTACAACTTGTAAACAACTATCCCAAAAAACAAAAACCAACTGATTATTAACAATGCCTTCAGATTCCGATTTTGGACCTCAAGTTCTTGAATTTGGATTTCAATCCCCTCATTTTTTATTTCCGCCTCATGACCATGCTTTTCTTCATCTACCCACTTAATAAAGCCAGACCTTGGTCCCTGTACTGTGAATAGTTTCGATTAGCACATACACATACTAGGGTTACAATAGAAAATCCCCCAAAACAATTACAGCATCGTACCTCTAATGGGCAAGCATAAAATGCCCTACCTAGGTTTCTTTTTGTAGTTGAAGTACGTATAACGCCTATCGCACCATAATTGCATTTCACCATGTTTGATCGGCTGTGAGAAGAAAGGTGGGAGGAGAAGACTGCGATTGAGAAAGAAATGGGGGAAGAAGACAAATAAACCATGTTTAAAGAAGACTGGGTGACATGAAAAGACAAAAATACCCCTGCGTGCCTTGCACGTGGGGTGTTTTAACGGAGCAACTAGACGGGATGTTAAGTGAGGGACCAGGAGGGTTATGAATTTTACCATTAGGGATCATCCGAGTTAAAAATCTTGCTCGGGGACTAGGCGCGCAGGTTACCCCAAACCATAGGGACCATCCGTGTAATTTACCCTTTAAACAAGAATTATTAAGTAAAGATGATACGATATATTTTAGGTTGAGTACCTAATGGTGGCAAGCACTAGAATATTAAGAGGAGATATGCCTTATATTCTGTTATGTGCTAAATGGTAAATGAATATAGAGAAGAGATATGCCTTATATTCTATTATGTGAGAAAGCATAAGGTCTGTTTCCGACCATGGTTAAGAAAATTTTATAAAATTTTCATAATAGAATTTTTCAGAGTGATAAAGAGACTTATGATAGTTGACATCGATAGGTTTATAAATAAACGATCGCGCGATATCGTAAAATAATAAATATGAATTGTTATCGTAATAAGTGTATAATTACCAATAGAGTGGTAATATACATTTAAAGTATGTTTGATATATAATAACATCTTTGGAAAAAAAGATGTGCGTTTGAAACACGTTTGGACAAGATAAATGTGTTAGTACAAATCCACGAAGTTGTTCTACCGCTATTCAGATTGAAGCAATGATTATTTAGAGAGTCAGAAGAACCGAAGATGGTGATCAGTATTTCGGCAGTATCACAATGAATGTTGTGCAAGATTTAGAAGAATTAAATGAAGATCAAAAGAAAGGCTAATGAAGTTTTCAGACTCAATAAGCCAAGAATTTGTGATATAAAGTTCCATTGTGTGATAAGCCGACTTTAACATACAAGTTTGGGATGGTGAATTGAGTCATTTAGAGGTAAATGGTTAAGCAACTTACTTGTTTAAGTAAGGTAGAATGATTAATTGAAGAAGAAATACACCCATACTATTGTATGAGAAAAGATGTTGTAGTAAGGAATGAGAGAGAACCAAGTTGAAGCTAGTAAAGCTTGCTGAGATGCAGCTAAGATGCAGACTTCTTAGGATAGACTCCTATAAAGTAGACTTAGACTTACTCAGATACAAGAATAACAATGTCAAGGAGGAATAATGAAATGAACAAAAGTGCATGATGGATTGCATGAGTTAGAAGATGATGCAAGTAATAAAAGACCGTTTGTCTCCATGCTACTAAAGTAAATTTTGGAATAGTGTATCTTGTATAGTAGACACTACTCAAGAAAGAATTAATATGAAGAAACGGAAGTAAAATTTCTATCGACCTATGGAAAAGTATTTGGATATGTTAAATCGAGCATATGCATGAGAAGAATCCTAAAAAGCGAGTATAGGTAATCCAATATATGTTTGATAGAATCATAAAAAACCTAGTTTAGTCTAGGAGAAACTGTTGTACGTATTTGTTTGAACACATTCATGTGTAATAACTTGCTTTGTGAAAACTTTTGAATGGTGACTTGGGAACTGCGAGACAATACTTGGGACGAGTATGAGTATATATGAATAGTAGTAGAGGCCTATACTACTGGAAGCACAGGACTCAAACTTGGATCATGAAAAGTCACAAGGTTACCAAGAAGCTAGTAAATGATTCCATTTTATTCATGTGTGTCATTACCTTTGATTCGGTAATGACTAAGAAGACAAGTATTGTTCAACACTTAAAAAATTGAGCCTGATTAGTAAAAATACGCGAAAGGAGTTAATTGGTTCAGAGAACCATGTCTTATATAGTGACAAAACATTAGTAGGAATACTGAAGAAGTAAATGGTCGAGGTAGTTGATAAAAATATGACAATCTTCATTAAAGAATTAAGCAATCATTAGCCAGAGATGTGACTTGCTCTGTGGTGTTACTAGCCACAACAAACGTATCCGCCCTACCCTTACTAGTCAAATGGCGGGGAGTTAAGTTGTCGTTCAAAAACCAAAGAATACTCCAACTAAAAAGGTGGAGGTGTCAAAAGCTAAAAGATGTGTATATCCGAAAGCATGAATTAGAGATACATGATGCTATACTTTCTATTCTTAAGCATCCACGTGTTGATCAAACTCTTTTTGTTTTCATTATTCTATTAGCTCGATTTATTCGTTCTGATTCTAATACAAGAGTTTGGATCATTATGTGTCTTGTGCTAGATAAAATCAAAGGTCATTAGAATATGACCATTCGAGTTGTTATTATAGAAAAAGTAAAGACCTTATCTTGGGTTTAGTCTATAAACCAAGAAGGAGCAGGAGTCTACAATGAGAATTGAGTTTTAACTCAAATATTAGGATCGAATGTTCAATAGAGAATGAAGAGCGGGTGCAAATTTGAACAACACCAGTAATTAGGAAGTTTGAAGAATTTTACAATCGTTTGGTATCATACATTTTAGATTACCACAAAGGGAGTAAGTTAAAGCTCGAATGTTGTGACTAGTAATTTTCTCTTAAACTCTAGATCTACTCACATCTTATTTGATTTCAATGCCTTAGATTCTTTCATTCCTTATAAATTCGCATATTCTTTTCAAATTGCTTGTAACACAATTGTACAATACTTTCATATAGATGACATAGGAAATATATCATTACTTGCTGATAAAGCCTATAGAGTTAGTGTTATAGGAATTGAAAGTTCTAATCTTCCTGCTAACCTAATTCCTATCTTTGATATTATTCTCGACATGGATTGGTGTCACAACTAGAAATTTTTGGTGCCTTGTAACTACAACACTTATGTCAACTATGAATCAAAAACATGAAAGCATGCATGATGCTTACTCTATAACAACAGAATTTCAATCAAACACTTAATACAAGCACTACAAATAGTCAACAAATAACTGGAAACCCTAGAAGCCCTTGTTTAAGTCCATTTTGGACTTGGACTTCCTTATTGGGCCTAATAGACCAATAAGCTCCCAATAGGAATATCATGGGCTTAGAGCTCTTGAATGGGCTCTAATTGGACCCACTTTCATTTATTTTAATATTTTCGACCATATTAGGCCTAGAATGAAACCAAATATTTAAATGAACCTCATTGGGCCATAACTAACCTAATTAGCCCTAATGCCATAAAAAAATCATTACTTGATTTATTTTGGGCCAATAGTTATCTAAATTAGCTATGATTTGGACTTAGGCATTTAAGGGCCTAATTCCTTCCTTTTTCTCTCCAAATCTCGGCCCAAGCCCAAGAGAAAGGGAAGAGTTGACTTCTTGCATGCCACATCATTTTTGTATGGGGGATAACTAGGCATTACACTTCAAACATCCATACACTTCTCATCTTTCCATGCAAGCTCACTCTCTTTTCTTCTCCCTCTCTCCCTCTCGGCCGAATCCAAACAAACCCACACACACACACACTTCACTCACAATTCTCTCAAGAAAACTCTCTCCACTCCTCTCCATATTTTCGAGATTAAGGAAGATTTCAAGGAGATTCAACCCATAAACACATCATCTAAGGTAAGTTGATGTTAGATCCATAATCTAGCTATTTCCTTTCATTCAAGAATCATCTCTTAATTCATTCAAACTCATGATCTTGCACCTTAGAAGCATCCAAGTTCGAGATCCTCCAAGAATGGTTGCTAGGATCAAATTCTTCTTCATCTTTTCCGTCCAAAATCGAAACCACACCCAAGGTGAGTTTCATACCCCCTTACTTTTTGGTTTTTATGAGTTTAATGGGGGAGAATACAAGTAAATGTGTAGATCTATGTGTAAATGTATGCTATGTGTGATTTGATGCATGTATTTGTGTGATATCATGTGTTTTGTGATGAATATGTTATCAAAAAGTGTGTAAAAACCAAGATATAAGGCATGAGAAAGGAAATAAACATATCTTAAGTTATTATACACTAATCAAGTCAAAAAAAAATAGTTTATGAGGTTAGGGTGAACATATCCTAACATAAAACACATTTTAGGGCTTAAAATGTCAAAAATACAAAACTTAGGGTACAAACTGACATATTCATAGTTTCTGGAGGGTCAAAAGGTTCCAAACAGTTTCTATAATAATTTTTCTGAAAACCAACATTTTTAAGGGACTTAAAGTGTAAATTTTGAACCTAATGGGCTAGATTTGGGCTTTTTCGGCCCAGTAAGCCTCAAAATCCGAGATTTCTAAGTTTGAGGGGCTGAAAATGCAATTTTCTGTAAAACAGGGGATTTGAAGTGTATTAAAACTATTTCAAAGGTCAAAAATGCTTTTCATATTAAAAAATGATCAAAAATATAAAAAATTTCTATTTTGGGCCAAAACTATAAAAGTTGTGAAACTGGGGGTTTTAACCAAGAAAACATCATTCTGGAAGGGCTAAAGTTGTTTAGAAAATAAATTTGGGTTCAAAATGTCTTTTCAACAAGTTTATGATACAAAAGTGTCAAAATAATATTTTAAGGACTAAAATGAAATTCTTTTATATAAAGGACTAAAAGTGATATTTTTATAAAAGAAAGGTTGCGAAAAGGTAAAAATCTTACTTTTAAACAAATTAATTCACTAAGACAAAATACATGATCCACAACTACTGACGAAACGGAAAAACAAATACACTCTCAACAACAAATATCGTTACAAAACGAATTGATTCGGTCTCGAATCAATAGCAAAACAAAAATCAATAAACCAAAGTATTTCAATAAACATGCGATAACTATGATGAGTCAACATTCAAACTTTGGGCTTGAAAGTTTCAAATCATGCTTGTTGGGCATTGCTAGCCCAATAACCTGATCTTTGGGCCCGAAGGGAATGCGCTTACATGTTAATGGGCCTCCTATGACCCAATTCCATGTAAAAGGACTTTCAATAGCTCTATTGTGCTATTGGGCTCTAATGGTCCATTAGTACTGCTAGTGAGGTCGAGAAGTCAAATGCGAGTTGGGCCAAGTGCCTTTCGCATTCCCGATAGCCTTGAATAACTTATGGAAATAAAGGGGGCTTCGTACCCTCCTTTCTCCTCGGTTGACCGGCTTATGAGAACTCAAGTAAACAGATTCGTGGCGTTAATCAAGAGAGTTCAGGGTGGTCAGATTATGTGAGTAGTACGGACGGCGCCTTAAGGATCGTTCATAACCTGTAGTTATAAACTAGTCATTTTCATTAATGCATGATTGTAACAACTCACAAACCCTAGTTAATCCAATGTCACCTGGGTAATCAAAAACATTCGTCGTATCGGTATAACAAAAACAAGTCATGTAATTTGTGTATTGGGAAAACATCGGGTTTTCCCGGAAAATACAACATTTTCACCTATGTGATGTATACGAAGTTCAACAATTATACATGTTTTCAAAATCGACAAGCATATTTACGGATCTTCACACTTTTTATAAACAAATACTCTTTTTAGAAAATATCGGATTTTCTGGGTTTTTCAAACTTTACAAAAATCATTTTCCATAACATTACTTATGAACTCACCAACATTTCATATGTTGGCGTTTTTCCAAAATAACTTGTATTCTCAGGTAACAAGTAAGCCGACGAATAAGTATCAGGAAATGTCATGGTGTTTTGCTTAAATTATCTATCTGACAGTCTATGTTATGGAATTGTAATGTTTAAAACAATGTACTGAATGTAAACAATATAAGTTGTAATATTCCAATGCATGGTGATGATTTGTGTGATGATTCATGTATATTCATTGTGATGGTATTCAATTTGAGTCACAAGAGCCCTCAGACGTTTCCGTCGTTTGGTTCGGGGGTGCGACAATTGGTTGTTAAAAAACCACGCAGAGCTCTTGTGCTACAAAGAGATGATATGCATCCCTATCGAAAGGGAAGATTTTATTTATGTCTACGGTGAAAATAATAAATTGCTTTCTTAAAAACTCATAAATAATGTCGAAGGGATATTCTACTTATCCGACTTATACAGTTAATACCTTGAAAGAGGAGAAGAAAACTGTGAATGATCACCTAACGATAATCATCGACCGGTTGATCAAGAGTACATATATTCTCGCCACACGTGAAACGACTCCATTGGAGAAATACACTTAAGTTACTTAGACAAAATAGTGGAAAGTCATGGTGCGCCACTATAAATTATTTCCGACTGTGATACTCGTTTCACTCATCACTTTTGTGTGAGAATAAAGCATGAATTAGGATCTCGAGTTGCTCTTAGTACAATTTATCATCCTCAGGAAAATGGTCAAAAGAAGAGAGCAATCCAAACAATAGAAAATATACTGAAGGTATATAAAGTACTGTATGAGCGTAAATGTCATACTCAAATATGTTGGCGTGACGTAAGACGAAAGATCTTTGGAGGATCTGAAATGATTCAAGACATCACTAACAAGATACAAATTTTTCGAGAAAGAATGAAAGTGGCCCAGGATCGATAAATTCCCTATGCAAAAAAAAGAGAGGAGAAATACGCTTAAGTTACTTAGACAAAATTGTGGCAAGTCATGGTGCGCCACTATAAATTATTTTCGACTGTGATACTCGTTTCACTCCTCACTTTTGTGTGAGAATGAAGCATGAATTAGGATCTCGAGTTGCTCTTCGTACAACTTATCATCCTCAGACAAATGGTCAAAAGAAGAGAGCAATCCAAACAATAGAAAATATACTGAAGGTATATAAAGTACTGTATGAGTGTAAATGTCATACTCAATTATGTTGGCGTGACGTAAGACTGAAGATCTTTGGAGGATCTGAAATGATTCAAGACATCACTAACAAGATACAAATTTTTCGAGAAAGAATGAAAGCGGCCCAGGATCGATAAATTCCCTATGCAAAAAAAAAAAAAAAAAAAAAAAAAAAAAAAAAAAAAAGAGAGGAGACGACCCGTAGAATTCTGGGTGGATGATTTAGTAATACTGAAAGTATTTCATGAAAAGGCGTTATACTACTTTTGAAGAAAGAACGGTTGGTAAGCAAGCATACTGCTTGGAATTGCCTAAAGATTTGACAAATATTCATTAAGTGTTTCATGTGAGCTATTTATGTAAAGGTTTAAGCATATATGATGAAATGGTTCTATTATCAGAGGTCAAACTGGATAGTAAATTAAGTAGAAGAGATCGTAAATGAAAGAATGACTAATCTACATAATAAAGAACTAGAGTTGGTGATTTTCTAGTAGAAACACCGTCAAGGCCCAAATTATACTTGGGGAAAATAAGTATAAGATAAGAGCGTAGTATCCCCATTTCTTTTAATCGTTATAATTTCGGGGACGAAATCCTCAAAAGGAGGAGGTATTTTTAACATACACGTTCTGATGTTGTGTATTGTTATTATTAAAAGTGAATAAAATTGAGTGTTGAGTTCAACCAAGATGGTTTTTACTAAAAATGAAGTAAAACTATGTTTAGAATCACTCATAAAATATTAGAAGTCTTATGAGATTCCAATTAAAAGACAAATAGTGAAATTTAGCGAAAATATAAAATTTAAAATAAGTAAAATTTTATTATTGAAAGTTGTAAATAATCTCCTTAGAAACTTGTAGGCGAAAACCTCATCGAAATCCGAGTTATAACAAAGAAGTTATGACCAACCGAAGATCCGCGACAAAACCGATACGATACCGAATGACGTAAAAAGTGAGTTTTTGATAAACGAGAATCGAAGGTCTCGTCATTTGTAGTACAACGGCAAAAAGTCTGACGAAAACGGATGTAGGATGAAGAAGTTATGAATTTTTAACGGATTTTCCTGTCCCGGTATGCTAAAAACAATAATATTAAAAATCAATTAAAATTAGCCGACGAAGTCTGAACGAAAGTTGTAGAGCGTAATTTTAGCTACGCGTGCATATAAAGAACCTCAAAAATGGAGCTCGTATGCAAAAGTTATGGTTTTTAGAAGTTCAGGGCTCAAAATCCGAGAATTTTTGCATGAACAGTACCGACACGAAGCAGCTACGTCACCTTGCACAAAGCTACTGCGTCACCGGAGACGTGGCCAAATATGAAGCCGGCGCGCATCGCAAGTTCATTCGTCGAGGCTGAGGTCCAGCAGTAACGAGACACGTCTCGCATCGGTGGCCAGTCCGACACGAGACTTGTCTCGCCTACCAGCCTGGCATCCAAGCCATCCTGTCCGGGCCTCGCATGCGGGTCAGCTCCCCTCCTCTCGCTTCGTGGCCTTCGTTTCTCCTGCCGCGTGCCCCTCGCTGCTGATGCCACCGAGCTGCTTCGCTGCCTGGTTCCTTCCCAGCCGACTTCAGCCTCGGCCCTATATAAAGGGAGGGTGCGAACCTTGCCGACTAACTTTGGAAATTTGCCACTTTTAGCCCCTATTTCCATATTTTCTTCATTTTGACTTTCCCCGAAGCCCTGGTTTCAATTTTAGCACCCGAAACACGTCTCGAAGCTCCCGATAACCCCAAAAATTTTATCTTTTCGGTTTTAAATCCCTACCTTCACAGAGCCCGGTTTTCAATTAAGCTCCCGCTTTTCAACATAGAAAGTCATATTTAAAGCCAATATGTGGTCCAAATTACTATTTTAACCCCTGGTTAACTTAAGGTGAGTTCAATATATAGGAACAATTGTATGTTATGTGTTATATGTAATATGTGCTTCTCAGTGTTATTATCCTGAGTTATTTTCCCGTGTTATTTTATTCGCTATGTTTATAGAAAATATAATACCTTTGACCATGTGATCAGTGAAAGGACTTAGATTCACATTGGTACTGGTACGTAGCCTCTGGCCATGTCGCGCATGTCTCCGTAAGAGAATGACTTCTATTCTATGGCATTGGCAGAAAGTTAGGTAGGAATGGTATGTAGCCTCCGGCCATGTAGAACATGACTTCGTAAGGGAATGAACTCTATTCTATGGTATTGACAAATTGTTAAACAGGGCGTGAAAACCTGAAATCTACCGAAATGCTAAACAGGGCGTGAAAACCTGAAATCTATCATATTGATAATCAGAAATTATATGTCTTATGTGCCATTTCACTCTATGACTTTCGTCACCCTTGAACCTTTCGGTTCGGCTGTAGCTAGCAGCCAGGTGTGGGGTAGTCAGCCCCGTATAGATCTATACACTCAAGTCACACTCCCTATCTAAGAGATTCTGGTTACGGCGGCGGTCCTCCACTCGTGTATCTTTGTGGAGTGTTCACCAAGGATGTGTCTCCAATTTATAGGAATAACAAATTTACTAGTAATAATACTGAAAGATCAAATGACCATCCTCCACTCACGTATCTCTGTGGAGTGTTACCGATGACAAAACAATGTTCTAAGTTCAAATGTTATGCTTTTAACTGTTATAAATGTGGGAAAACATTTGTGAAAATATGAATACAACAATTTATACTGTTTTTTTTTAAATAACATGATAATGTATTCTGTAGGTTCAAATGGTTGTTTGTTATGACTGTCAGTGTTAAAAGAATATGTAATATGAAACACAACACATATAAAACAAGTTTTGAGTACAAGTTTTACTTGTACTTTGCTTGTATTCCCCCCCCCCCCCCCTTTAAAAACATTAAAAAATGGTAGGGGTATGAACTCACCAGACGAGAAAATGTGACGGTTTGGACGCTAGATGTCGGTTCGGGGCTTGATAATGCGCGAGGTTCCTATGAAATATGAAATGGTATACAAATGTATCTAATTAGACTTTAAATCACTAATTAGATATGATTACACACTCCATTACGAGAAAACACTTCAAATCAAGTGTTTGGAGTGACCCGGGTGACATCTATGGACGTATATGGCTTGGATAATGAGTTTGGACTTAAAAAGTAAACTCCTTAGGGAGTTTACGGCCCTAAGACCATAACCATATGAGTTCACGACCGTGAACTAATGAATATGGGGTTTTATGGTGCCAAATGGTCAATTAACACTTGGGAAGGGTTGCTATGATTAATTGTAAGGCATAGGAATGAGTTTTACCACCAAAGGGACCATCAAAGGGAGTTTATGGCCCTAAACTAGGATTTTACAGCCGTAAGCTCCTATACCCCTCTTATATTGATGATTTGGTGGCTTTAGATCAATCACATGTGATTCAAACTAATTTTACAAGCCTTAGAATGAAGTTTGGGCATCATTTGACTTGTGTATATGAGTTTACTACCCAGGAACCCTTTATATGGGGTTTACAACCGTGAACACTCCAAGGGGTTGTTTTCATCAAGTTTAAGGCCCCTAAATCGATTGTGGTTGATTCTAGAATTTATTCCAAGGCCATTGGTGTGTTTAAGTGGCTTTTAAACACTCAAATGTGAGTTTACTCTCCATGAAGGTGAGTTTACGGCCCAAGCATGTTCTTGGGCAGTAAACTCATGTTTACTCCTCAAAAATGATGTTCAAGGTGTTCTAAGTCCGAATTGGTAATCCATTAAGTCATATCTAAGTCCCAAAGTTGGTTTGGAAGGGTTTAAAGGCTCAAAAACCCTCTTCACATGTGTTTACAGCCCAAGCATGTTCCTGGGCTGTAAACTCAAGAATATGGTCCTTTTCCAAAGATTAAACACGAATTCGAAGGCTAATGGTGCTATACTATGAGTTAGGGAAGTTACCTTTATGAATTTGAGCCTTAAATTGGTGTTTTTGGACCTAATTCTTTGGTTTGAGGAGAGAGGTTAGAGAGAGAGTAGTGAGAGAGAGAAAAAGCTTCAAATGGAAGCTTAATCCTCTTTAAATAGGTTCTAAGTTTTGGACATGGTGGAATTCTACCCGATACCGGCGTTATACGATGCTTTTGGTCGCACCCAATTAAGTTACCGTAACTCAATATGGTCGATTCTAAAATGTTTCTGATTACTAATATGGAGTGTTAATATGAGTTCTAAACACGTTTAGACACTCATTAAGTCATATTAGAAGTCCCACAATTATGACTTAATTTAATGACGTAACGGAAACGAAACCGAAAACGATGAATATATTAATGAAAAGGGTTACAATTGATGAAACGAACTTCGGGTTGTCACATGAGGTTGCCATTATGTTTCGGGCACAGCTACCAGAGATGTTTGGGTCAATCAAAATTGCCATGGTTGAGTACTTTGACGAGCACTACGCAGCCCTTTCGGAGGCGATTGCTGCGGCAGCTACTACAGCTATATCAACGGTAGGGGTAGGAGCCAGTTAGGCTTTTCAGTATCGGGACTTCGATAATACGAAGCCCACGATTTTCGATGGGACTCAGGACCCGATCATATCCATGAGGTGGTTATCAGACATCGAGGGATGATTTTTCACATGTTCCTCCCCGGCTGACCAGAAGGTTAGGTGTGCTCTGAACATGCTGAGGTCCGGGGCGAAGGATTGGTGGAGGTTGATGATAGGGTCTTATTCGGAAAAGCATAGAGCTACAGTCTCTTGAGATCATTTTAGGGAGATGTTCCGCTCCTGCTACATTTCACGGGTCGAGCATAAGCGGCTAGCTCAGGAGTTCTTGGAGTTGAAGCAGGATTCAAAGTCGGTGAAGGGGATCGCCCGTATGTTCACGAAGAGGGCGATTTTTTTCCCGGCGTTTGCTTCCGAGCAGGCTTGGATGATGCGTTATCTGAGCATGCTCAAGACTGACATCATAAATTTGTTACTACCCAGCGATGTGATACATTGTTGGAGTTATAGGAGGCCGCTAGGCGGCAGGAGTTGGAGATTGAGTCACAGTTGAGAGAGCAGAGGCAGGCCCCCGTGCAGTTGCAACCGACACCAAAGCGGTCCAATACCATTGATTCTTGGGTTGGAGGACAGAGCAATTGCAATTGTGAGAAGTGTGGGAAGGGTCATTACGGAGTTTGTAGGTCCGGTGGTGCGTGCCGCAAGTGCGGAAAGGAGGGGCACTATGCGAGGGATTGTCGCAAGTTGGCCCTATTTCAGGACATGAGGATTTCTTATCATTTCCATCAGGTTGGTCACGTGAAGAACAACTATCCACAGCTTGTTGCAAGACCGGTGCAAGCTCCAACACCGGCTACATTGAGGATTACTGACGGGGGTCAGGGTAGAGCAGAGCCCTCGAGGGCTCAGGGACGTGCCTTCCAGCTTACATCAGAGGAGACCAGGTCAGCGCCAGATGCAGTTATTGGTATGTTTCTATCTTTTATCTTATTGTTATGTTTTTATTGTGAATTGTTCCTTCATGAGACATTAGGACTTAGGAGGGTCGAAGGAGTTTGGCATCGAGCGATTGTAGTGGTTAGTATCCAGGGGTGTTGGTGATCAGAAAGCTAGGGAATTAGGTTCGCTAGTCCGGGGTTAGTAGCTGTGAAGCAAAGATGCTGAAAGTGTTTAGCTAGGATTCGGGTTCTTTTGAAGTTCGGTTGATCCATTCCGAGAAGGTTGCTTTGCGGAGGCGGTTCACTCCTAAGTTAATTGATCCATAGTTAAGGATGATAATACCTAGTAAGGGTGGTTGAGTTGTGTTTGGTTTCGCCGTCAGTAGGCAATGGTTAATGTCCTAAGTGGGAGAGAATTGGAAATTCTCAGATGGAACACCAATCGTTGAGGGTTCGATTAACTGCCACGGTCAGGCAGTATCTTAGCATGCGTGTGCGGGTTATCTAGCGTATGTGGTAGATACACAAGTCAGGGAACAGACCACGGTTTTTTGAGAGGGTGAAAAATCGACATGAGGCCTATGGTTAGGCCAGGGTTATAGTCCGTAGAATAGATCACGAGTGTGAAACCCCAAGTGGGTGAGAACAGGCTGCACGGGAGAGAGAGAACCTGGAGGGGGTGGCCTAGGGTGATGATCGTCAGTTTAGAGTGATCCGGATAACTAAAGGCTAGTGGGGCATACCAGTCAGGTCGAAGGCTTAAGGGAACGGTCTAGATAGGCTGAAGGCCCAGAGAGATGGTCCAGACATGCTGAAGGTTCGGAGAATGGTCCAGACAAGTTGAAGGCACAGAGAGGCGGTCCAGACAAGCTGAAGGTTCTGAGAGTGGCCCAGATAGGCTGAAGGCCTGGAGAGGCGGTACAGTCATGCTGAAGACTTTGTATGTGTTGTAGATCTATGTGCATGTATTGAGTATGCTGCTATGGATAGCAATCAATAGGTATGTTCCAAGTACTAGACATGTTATTGGAGTAGGCTGAAGACTCCGGTGTATATTGAGTGGATCGGAAGTTGTTATTAGAGATCGGATGGAGTACAAAGGTTCATGGTGACCTCATCAGTTTAGAGTGTCTCTTATATATTATCTTCTTGGATCGGGAATATTCCAATTCGGGACTGGAGTAGATCTGAATGGGTATTCATCAGCTTTAGGAAGAATGGGGATTTGAATGTCCTGTCATTCGGGTTGAAGGAACAGGGTTAGATCTTTCTCCTGATCATCTATGGACGCATTATATGTGTGTAAGGTTGAGGCAATCCTACTTTATGCAGTAGGCCAAGATAGCCGGTGCAGGCCGACTGAAATTTGTAGGCACGTAGGCTCAAGGGAGCGGTAGGTTTGAGGCAGTGGGCCAACAAACCCTGGGAATTTCAACTTGGTGGTTGAATTGATTCGACATGTTGGTATTCAATCTAGGGTATTCCATCTCGAGGATGACCGGAACCTATGATTAGTTGGAATGGCATATCGGTGTTCCAACCCGAAAGGTGATATGGGCTAGGCATGAACATCGTACTAGTTGGCCAGTAGTGGTCGGTATATTGTTGATGGTAATCGCTTCCAGGACTGTATTCTATGGATGTGGCGGATGACAAGGAGCGACATGGTAGTTTATTATCAGTATTATGTGGGCATCTTATCTTGATGAACGATTAGGTGGCATGATGTGCTTGATCCGGCTAAGGCGGTCCTACTCTATGCAGTAGGCCAAGACACCCGGTGCAAGCCAACGGTGATGTTGTAAGGGCAGGGGTTCAACAGAATATGACCCATGGTTCTATTTCGAGTAGGAACCTCGGGATTCCCAGGGCTGAGTAGTCTGTCTGTAGTAATGGGAAAAGAACTAGTGATGGTTAGTATGATTGGTCCGTCAGGGAGCCAAACCGAATTCAAGTTACAGATTGTGGGTTTTATGTGAAATCGGGTTGTGTATGCATGTGATTATGGAATCGTCTTCTCTGTAACGAAAAGATTCCCATTAGGTTTAGCATTCTTCGGAAGTCATCGGATGTCGTGGTTGTGGAGGTGTCTCAGGATGTCGAGCTGCTAGGGATGGTACAGAATGATTTCAGGGACAAAATCGAATTTAAGTGGGGGAGAGTTGTAACATCCCAGAATTTGTCATTTTAGTCCTTGGGGATGGAAGGGTTAATCCATGGAAAGCCTAATGGATAAGTTGTAATTTTGGGACTAGGAGGAGTACGTTGCGCGTACATAAGCGTACGCTGAGCGTACTAGGCGCGCCCTAGTATGCTGGGCGTACGCTTATGTATGCTAGGCGTACTCATATCAAGAGGAAACCCTAATAACTCGGGTTGCGGGCTATATGAACATCCTTGTGACATCCCCAAAATCTCGGCCAGAAAAAACCGATTTTCATTTATGCTTTTAAAATAATTTCAGAGTAAATCCTTTTTATTTGAAAGAGTTGCGGAATTTGTTCCCAAAAACAAAACATGATAAAACAATGTTTACCAAAGCATTTCATAAAAGAAACGTATTTTTCATTATATAATCAAAACTCAGGGTGTCATGTTCCGATACAGACCAATAAGCATAAACGATAACATTACAAGTCATTCAACAAATATATACATATACAGACTTGTAAACAAAACAACTTGATGGTTCATCCATCTTACGCCCTTGCGCCACTTCCTGTAATACAAATAAAACTGAGTGGGTCAGGCTTGGGAGCCTGGTGAGCATATAGGGTTTTCAACCCACAATAAATAATTAAATTAATTATTATCAACCAACAATAACCCAGTTACCCATTCCCGTTATTCTCACTTTATGTCCCTAAAATAACTAACACAAGGGACCTAAGTCAAATAAGGCAACCATGAGGGGGATGGAATACAGCGAATGAACACCCAAGTTCATTAACACCTACAGGTTATGAGCCTGCTAGCGTTCCACGGGACTATCTAGAAAAGTCCGTGGTTGTCATCTAAATTCTGCTAGATGACTGGATCAAAACAACAACGAGGCCTCTCATCTGTTTATTACACACCAACTATCTACCCATGTTCTACCCAACATATTAGTAGATAAAAACATACATTTTTATATATTTTTTCAAAACCTGTATAGCATGCTTGATCAATACAGTTTTCCATATAACAGATGAGACACGCACACACATAACACGTATTTCATATAGAAATAATCAGATCTGTAAGATAGAAGAAAGTGAATATACATTCACACACATAACAACAAAATATTCACATAATACGTATCTCGTATAAAATACTTCATAATTATACGTTAGGAGAAAGTAACAACACACTCACACATATAAACAACAATATACTTAATACACTAAAACCATACTTGTATTTTTATTGCGTTTATGAAAGGTAGTATACACTCACTTGATCAGAAGATGATCGGACAGCACTACGACTCGTACAAGTAGTAATCCTCAGCAGATATGGAAGATCTCTTCAAAAATCGAACTTCTCGCGGGCAGAGCTTCGGCTCGGAAACCGCACTTCTCGAGATCTTCGGGATCTCGGGACTTGCTTCGGGACTCGGGAATATTACCAGGGCTTCGGGGTATTTTTGACACGCAAATCGAGGCAAAACGGGAGAGAAAATGGAGAAAAATAGCAAAGAAACCGGCTGCCCTCGCATCCTATTTATAGGAGGCTGGAGCCTCGGAGTACGCGGGGCGTACAGGTCCGAAATCGTCACTGCGTTCGTCATCCGAAGCCACTTGATGCGAGTGTCGACATCCTCGGTGTACGCGGGGCGTACACGAGTACGCGGGGCGTACTTCGGATGAGTCCGATGACTCGTCCTCGGATAATACCGGATTTTTCAATTAAATTTAAATACAAATTATTTAATAAACTTCGGAAATTAATATCTTCTTCATACAAATTCCGTTTTCGACGTTCTTTATATTCACGCGAAGTTGAGACTACGCTCTACAACCTTCGTTTAGATTCCATTGGCTAATTTTGATTTAATTTTTATTATTTATTTTTAATAGGCCGGGACAGAAAATTTCGTTATAAATTCATAACTTCTTCGTTTGACGTCCGTTCTCGCCTAACTTTTTATCGCTTTGATACTAACAACGAGATCTTTGATTCTCGTTTAGATCGCTAAGGCTAACTATCGCTCTAACGTAAATTTCACTTTTTACGTCATTCAGCGTTGCCGGTTCTGTCGCGAAACTTCGACAGGTCATAACTTCCTCGTTATAACTCGGATTTCGGCATTCTTTATATCTTCGAAAACCTTGTTTCAACTACTATAACATTATCTAAAGATATCGAGTTTATTTTACACTTAAATTTTGATGCTTATTTTTATTCTTAATTAATCAAACCACATAATTAAGCAATTAAGCACAAAACACATAATACTCAAATAATACACTTCTATTATTTCAAAACAGGTTACAAAGGTAAAACTAGACTATCACATTGCTAAAAATGGCAAGCCCAGAAACACAGACGTTACAATTCTCCCCACCCTATGATGATTCCGTCCCCGGAATCACACCTCAACAAACAAATGCGGATAGCGACCCATCATGTCACTCTCCGTCTCCCAGGTGAGATTCGGCCCATTCGTGTGTTTCCATCGGACAAGCACTAACTCAAACATCTTGCGTCGTAACTTCTTAGTCTTTCGGTAAACAATTGTCTCTGGTTCTTCAATCAACCTTTTGTTCTCATCGATTCTCAACTCCGAAAGTGAAATCATGTCGGGGACTTCCCCCGTGAACTTCCGTAAATAACACACATGAAAAGTGTTATGAATTCCATTTAGTTCTTCTGGGAGTTCGAGCTTGTAAGCTTGGTTCCCAATCCTCTGAAGAACTTTAAACAGTCCAATAAACCTTGGACTCAATTTTCCCCTTTTTCGAAATCTTATAAGTCCCTTCCATGGCGAGACTTTAAGTAAAACCGAATCCCCAACTTCAAAAATCATCGGTCTTCGCTTTTTGCCAGCATAGCTCTTTTGACAATCCTGAGCCGCTAACATTCTTTCCCTAATTATTTTCAACTTTTCAGCCGTTTGATGAACCATCTCCGGTCCCATAAACTGCTTTTCCCCAGCCTCAAGCCAACAAGACGGCGTACGACACTTTTGTCCATACAAAGCTTGGTAAGGTGCCATCTTAATGCTCGAGTGAAAACTATTGTTATAGGAAAATTCTACCAATGGTAAATGTTCATCCCAATTACCTAGGAATTTCAAGGTACATGCTCTCAGCATATCTTCAAGTGTTTGTATCGTTCTTTCGCTCTAACCATCAGTCTGCGGATGGTAAGCTGTACTTAAACATAACTTGGTACCCATTTCCTCTTGTAGACTTTTCCAAAACCTTGAGGTGAAACGACTATCACGATCCGACACAATGGTTTGCGGAACACCGTGAAGTCTCACAATTTCCTTCACATAAGAATTCGTAAGCTTTTCCATAGACCATTTCTCCTTGGCTGCTATGAAATGCGCACTCTTAGTGAATCGATCGACGACCACCCAAATCATGTCGTGACCATTCTTTGTCCTGGGCAGTTTAGTGACAAAATCCATAGCAATGTCTTCCCACTTACCCATAGGCACAGGTAAAGGTTCTAAACTCCCATACGGTTTCTGATGTTGTGTCTTGACTCTCGCACAAGTCACACACTCGGCCACATACTTTGCAACATCAAGCTTCATCGTCGGCCACCAGTAGTAGGGTTTCAGGTCCCTATACATTTTAGTGTTACCAGGATGAATCGAGTACATGGTCTTGTGAGCTTCTTCCATCAGAAGATCTCTGATTCCCCCTGACTTAGGTACCCAAATACGATCTTGGAATACCTTCAGTCCATGACCGTTTACACCGAACACCAACGTTTTGCCCAAACGTTCCTCCTTTCGGTCATTCTTTTCAGAAGCTTCCTCTTGAAATTTCTTTATACTTTCCACAATGGTCAAGGCAACTTCAATTCCCAATGCTCTTGGCCTTTTCCTTTCAAGATTGACTTTCCGACTGAGAGCATCAGCAACAACATTAGCTTTACCGGGATGGTAAAGTATCTCACAGTCGTAGTCCTTGAGTAATTCCAGTCAGCGTCGTTGCCTCATATTCAATTCTTTCTGACCAAAGAGATATTGGAGACTCTTATGATCAGTGAAAAGTTTGCACTTCGTGCCATAGAGGTAATGCCTCCATATCTGCAGAGCGAAAACTACCGCTGCCAACTCCAAATCATGAGTCGGGTAGTTCTTTTCATACTCTTTCAGTTGTCGAGACGCATATGCTATCACCTTTTCTCTTTGGGTCAAAACACAACCCAATCCAACCCCAGACACATCGCTATAAACAGCAAAGTCTTCAACTCCATCGGGTAGAGAAAGTATCGGTGCCTCGCATAGCTTCTTCTTTAGCTTCTCGAATGCTTCTTTAGGCTTATCATTCCAAGCATAAGTAGCTCCTTTGTGGGTCAAAGCTGTCAACGGACTAGCAATTGAAGAAAAGCCTTGGATAAACCTTCGGTAATATCCGGCTAATCCTAAAAAGCTTCGGATCTCCGTGGGACTTTTCGGTTGTTCCCACTTCATTACAGCTTCAATCTTTGTTGGATCAACCATTATCCCTTCTTGGTTGACCACGTGACCCAAGAATTGGACTTCACGAATCCAAAAATCACATTTGGAGAACTTAACATACAGCTTCTCCTTCTTCAAGACTTCTAACACTGCTCGCAAGTGTCTGCCATGCTCCTCCTGGCTTTTCAAGTAAATCAGAATGTCATCTATGAACACTATCACAGATTTATCAAGGAACGGATTACAAACTCTGTTCATTAAATCCATGAATGCTGCCGGAGCATTGGTTAGTCCAAACGACATAACCAAGAACTCGTAGTGTCCATATCTAGTTCTGAATGCAGTCTTCTCTATATCCTGCTCTCTCACTTTCAGCTGATGATATCCTGACCTAAGATCGATCTTCGAGAAATAGCTCGAACCTTGCAATTGATCAAAAAGGTCATCAATCCTTGGCAACGGATATCTATTCTTTATTGTTGCCTTGTTCAGCTCTCTGTAATCGATGCACATTCTCATACTTCCATCTTTCTTCTTCACGAATAACACATGAGCTCCCCAGGGTAATGAACTAGGTCTAATGAAACATTTTTCCAATAACTCCTGAAGTTGCATCATCAGCTCCTTCATCTCCATCGGTGCTAACCGATAAGGTGCTTTTGCTATTGGCGTGGTTCCTGGTAACAAGTCAATTCTAAACTCCACTTGTCTATCAGGCGGTAATCCAGGAAGATCTTCGGGAAATACTTCCGGATAATCACACACCACTGGAATACTCTCCATCACCTTCTTTTTCTTCTTAGTATCAATCACGAATGCTAAATATGATGTATATCCCTTGGTCAAACACTTTCTGGCTTTCATTAGGGAAATGATTCCAGAATTCACTCGGCGTTTGTCCCCATACACCATAAACGAATCCTTCCCAGGCAGGTTCACTTTAACTATCTTCTTCTTGCACAAAATTTCGGCATCATTAGCACTAAGCCAATCCATTCCCAACACGATGTCGAAACCATTAAGTTCGATAGGCAATAATTTACTCGTGGAACGTATTCCCATTAAGGTCAATTAAGATGTTTTTCTTACGATAGCTAACAGGTACAAACTTGCCACTAGCAACTTCGACTAATAAAGTATTATCTAGTCTATCAACAGGCAAAGCTAGTTTTCTACCAAATTCATGCGATATAAAAGAGTAGTTGGCTCCAGAATCAAATAAAATTTGGGCAGACAATTTGTTAATGAGAAAGGTACCTGAAGTGACATCAGCTTCATCTTTAGAAGCTTCCAGTGTCATCTGGAATGCTCTCGCCTTTGGCTTTGGTGGAATGTTGGGCTTAGCTGCCTCCTTCTTCTTCCGACAGTCTTTCAAAATGTGCCCCTCTTCATTACAACCAAAACACATCCTTTTGTTGTTCGTACATTCATTGGCAAAGTGTCCAACCTTCCTACACTTGTAGCAGGTCACATCCTCGCTACATTTCCCAAAGTGCTTTTTCTTACAGTTTTCACACCACTTCGCTTCGCCTCTTTTTCCCCCACCAAACGTTTTCGAATCAGATTTCGAAAATTTGCTTTTCTTACCGGAACCAGATATTCCCTCAAACTTTCTCTTCTCACCAACCTCAACCTTGTTCGTGGTTCTCCCCTTAATCATGTTCTCAACAGACTTGGCAACCCAGATAGCTGCCTCTAGAGTATGTGCCTGACGTACTGGCACCTCGTACTCCCATGGGAGTCCCTTCGCATACCGGTCCACCTTTGTCAGCTCATCTGGAACGATACGCAAGGCAAACTCCATCTTATCGGTGAAGTTATTGGTGTATTCATCAACTGACATGCTGCCTTTCGTTAGTTTCAGAAACTTGTTCTCTAGCTCCAATAGATTTTGAGCCGAGCAGAACTTGCGCTTGAACTGTACCAAGAACTCGGCCCATGACAACTGTAGTGGCTCATTTGGGCTTAAAGTCTTCCCTAGAGTGTTCCACCAACGAACGGCTCCACCTCGGAATTGATGCACTGCATAGATGGTCTGCAACTTGCCTCTGCAGCCACAAGTCATGAAGGCCAATTCCATTTCTGAGATCCAATCCATAACTCCAATCGGATCCTCCTTTCCGTTGAAGGTCGATGGTTTGTAAGTTAGAAAGTCCTTGTACTTGCATCCCATTCCATCATTCCTTCCATCATGGTTGTCTCGCCTAACTATCGGTGGGTTGGCTTGACCAACTGATCCACTGAAGTTTCCACCTTCCGAGTGCCCTTCATTCAATTCAGGCTCTTCCATAGGAATTGACAGTTCTTCAGGATTCTGTTGAAGCAACCCTCTAGTTTCATCAATATCGT
This sequence comes from Lactuca saligna, assembly GCF_052625555.1. NCBI lineage: Eukaryota > Viridiplantae > Streptophyta > Magnoliopsida > Asterales > Asteraceae > Lactuca > Lactuca saligna. The sequence continues at coordinate 202,492,167 of NC_136424.1, read as the reverse complement.
TTGAATCATCATTTACACACCAGCCATGGTTATTGACTCCGGTGCTACTACTACAACAGATCTTTGTTCAATCACTGGTGGTTGATTCCTGTTTTCATCAGCATTTCCAACTCTACTTCTTGTTCTCACCATTTTTGATCTACACACCCAATAAGGTGAAATTAGATCCTCATTCACGATAGATATTCAAATCATCCTTATCACTCCGAAACGTTTACATGCTAGTTCTAATATCATAGACGTACGCTTAGAATCCTACACACATAAGGTTTCTAGATCCGGTCGGCAACAGACCATAGATCCTAACAAATAATATCATATATGGCAACATATAACATTTAGCACATTAAAGCATTTTAGGCAACTTTCCTAAAATAAACTAGTGCTCGTGTCTAAAATATAACCGAAACATATTTCAAAATTTCACTTAGCATTCTAAGTTTAAGTCTAGAAATCCTACAAATTCCTAGTTCGCTTAAACTAATACTCTGATACCAACTGTGACATCCCCAAAATCTCGGCCAGAAAAGACCGATTTTCATTTATGCTTTTAAAATAATTTCAGAGTAAATCCTTTTGATTTGAAAGAGTTGCGGAATTTGTTCCCAAAAACAAAACATGATAAAACAATGTTTACCAAAGCATTTCATAAAGGAAATGTATTTTTCATTATATAATCAAAACTCGGGGTGTCATGTTCCGATACAGACCAATAAGCATAAACGATAACATTACAAGTCATACAACAAATATATACATATACAGACTTGTAAACAAAACAACTTGATGGTTCATCTATCTTACGCCTTTGCGCCACTTCCTGTAATACAAATAAAACTGAGTGGGTCAGGCTTGGGAGCCTGGTGAGCATTTAGGGTTTTCAACCCACAATAAATAATTAAATTAATTATTATGAACCAACAATAACCCAGTTACCCATTCCCATTATTCTCACTTTATGTCCCTAAAATAACTAACACAAGGGACCTAATCTTAGAATATTTTCATCGGGGTGACAACACATGCTGCGGGGGTTCCTCAGCAATATAAGTCAAATAAGGCAACCATGAGGGGGATGGAATACAACGAATGAACACCCAAGTTCATTAACACCTACAGGTTATGAGCCTGCGAGCGTTCCACAGGACTGTCTAGAAAAGTCTGTGGTCGTCATCTAAATTCCGCTAGATGACTGGATCGAAACAACAACGAGGCCTCTCATCTGTTTATTACACACCAACTATCTACCCATGTTCTACCCAACATATTAGTAGATAAAAACATACATTTTTATATATTTTTTCAAAACCTGTATAGCATGCTTGATCAATACAGTTTTCCATATAACAGATGAGACACGCACACACATAACACGTATTTCATATAGAAATAATCAGATCTGTAAGATAGAAGAAAGTGAATATACATTCACACACATAACAACAAAATATTCACATAATACGTATCTCGTATAAAATACTTCATAATTATACGTTAGGAGAAAGTAACAACACACTCACACATATAAACAACAATATACTTAATACACTAAAACCATACTTGTATTTTTATTGCGTTTATGAAAGGTAGTATACACTCACTTGATCAGAAGATGATCGGACAGCACTACGGCTCGTAGAAGTAGTAATCCTCAGCAGATATGGAAGATCTCTACAAAAATCGAACTTCTCGCGGGCAGAGCTTCGGCTCGGAAACCGCACTTATCGGGATCTTCGGGATCTCGGGACTTGCTTCGGGACTCGGGAATATTACCGGGGCTTTGGGGTATTTCTGGCACGCAAATCGAGGCAAAACGAGAGAGAGAATGGAGAAAAATAGCAAAGAAGCCGGCTGCCCCCGCATCCTATTTATAGGAGGCTAGAGCCTCGGAGTACGCGGGGCGTACAGGTCCGAAATCGTCACTGCATTCGTCATCCGAAGCCACTTGATGTGAGTGTCAACATCCTCGGTGTACGCGGGGCATACACGACTATGCGGGGCGTACTTCGGATGAGTCCGATGACTCGTCCTCGAATAATACCGGATTTTTCAATTAAATTTAAATACAAATTATTTAATAAACTTCGGAAATTCATATCTTCTTCATACGAATTCCGTTTTCGACGTTCTTTATATCCACGCGAAGTTGAGACTACACTCTACAACCTTCGTTTAGATTCCATCGACTAATTTTGAATTTATTTTTATTATTTATTTTTAATAGGCCGGGACAGAAAATTTCGTTATAAATTCATAACTTCTTCGTTTGACGTCCGTTCTCGCCTAACTTTTTATCGCTTTGATACTAACAAAGAGATCTTCGATTCTCGTTTAGATCACTAAGGCTAACTATCGCTCTAACGTAAATTTCACTTTTTATGTCATTCAGCGTTGTCGGTTCTGTCGCGTAACTTCGATAGGTCATAACTTCCTCGTTATAACTCGGATTTCGGCATTCTTTAAATCTTCGAAAACCTTGTTTCTACTACTACAACATTATCTAAAGATATCGAATTTATTTTACACATAATACTCAAATAATACACTTCTATTATTTCAAAACGGGTTACAAAGGTTAACCTAGACTATCACATTGCTAAAAATGGCAAGCCCAGAAACACAGGCGTTACAATCCTTATGGCTCATTTTCTCTCATCATTCTCAGCCTCCATCTTCAAGAAACGTCCCAACCCTAGTTCTTGTGAGTGAGAGTGAATTGGTGGGCATTTTTGACTCTTGAAGGTGAAGCCATCACAACAAAGAGTTGAAGAAGGACATTTGCTTGTAGATCTGAAGTTGTGTTGCACTCTAGAAGCTCCATAAGGTAAAAAAATAATCAAACTTTATGCATGTAAGATATAGATCTAGCCATTCTATCTTTATGGAAGCATTCTTGTCCCAAAAAAATCCCAAAATGGTGCATGTCATGATTTGGACGAGATGAGCGATCCTTTCAGGCTCTTGAAGGGATTATGAGTGTTAAAAAAAATGAGGTCCCAATGACTTAAGGTGTCCCATGAATGTTTTAGGAAGGTCTTAATGGATTAAGACCTTAGATTAAGAGCTTTCTGAACGTCCAAAGTGATAAAGTTCGAGACTTTATGGGTTCTAGGCACTTTAGGTCTCTGGATCTGAAATATAGGCTTAAGTGCTTAAACCATTAAGCACTTAGGAGAGTTTTAGTGCAGACGAGTGTACGCCCTGTGTAGGTAGAAGTACGCCCCACGAACTGGGTCAATTGTCCCATTTTCCAGTCAACATGAATTGGAGTACGCCTAGCGTACGTCTTCTATTGGGCTTTTGATTTTGGGCTTTAAATTTTGGGCTGTTTTCGGACTAGCTGGACTTGGGCCTTTGCTGGACTTTATGGATGTCATGTTTTGGGTCGAGTCTTGTTAATGGATCTTGGAGTCAGGTCCAATTAGGAAGTTGGGCCCAATTTGGTAAATTGGGCCAATGATCGATCTTTTCACATATGGACTTAAGGATCATGGATTTGGTATTGGGCCTTGGCCCAAATTAGAGGAAAGCCAAATTGGGCTATTGTTATAAGGAATTCTTGGTCAAAATTTTTATTCCCGTTTATTGACTTCTTATTTGCTATTTTGGATAGTTCAGGATTGTCGGTGAGACGGTGGTTCGGGAATCTACTTCTTTGGTTCAGATCGGCATTTCGAGGTGAGTTATCCTCACTTTATCAAAAGGGTCTAAGGCACCAAGGCAGGCCCTTTCTCGGATTGTATAGTTGTATTGGTTTGATATGCTTATTGATCTGTTAGATCAGCGTCCTAGTAATTAGGACGGTATTATGTTAGTGACCTGGTTTAGGTCAGTATCATGGCATATAGGATGGTACTATGTTAGTGACCTGTTAGGTCGGTATTCTGGATAGGATGTTGCTATGCTATATGATATGTTAGATCGGTTTATTATATATAGATTGTTCTGTGATTATCTGTTTATGTGCACATGGTTGTTTGATTGGGGTTGGGTTGAGGCGATTCCTACTTTGTGTTGTAGGCCAACATACCCAGGTTGGATCGGATAGACTGCAGACCCGGGAGAGCACATGGTCAGGCCGAAGCTCGGAGAGTGGGCCAAATAGACTGAAGTCCCAGTGCGGGCGGTCCAGTTATACTGTAGAGTCAGAGAGTGGACCAGGTGCACTAAAGGTCCGGTGTGGGCGAACCAGTCACTCTATAGACTCGAGATGCATGGTTGTTCTGTGCTTGTTATATGATTTGTTTATGGTTATATGAGGTTGGTATTTTGGGGGTAACTCACTAAGCCTTCGAGCTTACCTTTATGGTTTATTGTTTCCGGTTTGGCGGATGACCACGGGAAGGTGAAGGCGTGACCGTACACTTTCCTCGATTTATGATTATGATTTCAGGGAACTCTGATATGAAACTGTTTTGGAAACCTTTTTGTAATAACTATTGGTATTTTAAATGTTTTTGAAATTTTAAATTTGGCATGAGTTTTACGGGTATTACACCAATGTCATCAACAATTAAAGCTGCAACCTTAGAAGCGGTAGGTAGGTTATATGTCCTTCCATCTTATTGTCTTCTTCCTATAAGATGTAACTTTAGATCTATATTAGGACTTGCATTAAAACAATATCTTTCCATTCTATAACACTTAACCACCTCATTTGTTGAATCCAACATAACCTTCAAAAATCTTATGATTTCGGTATCAAGTTGCTAAGAAGTTGATTTGCACCCATCTTTTTGTGTACTATTAATAATGACAATTATATGTAATATTTAGTAGATAAATAAGTATAATGAAAAAAAAAAGGATTGTTATAAAAAATAAAAAAATAAAAAAATAAAAAAATAAAAAAAAACATGAATATATACCTGAAAGCGTGTTGTCTATTTGAAAGTTCGTTCTCAATATCATATATGTATAGTTGAGAGCACTTTGATTTTGATCCATCTATAGGTAGAAAGCTGCCCATACAATGGTAATTTTTGACCACTAAGTCTGAAAATATATGGACCTTTGCCTTGGTTAACAGAAGAATCAACTTTTCCACCCATCGATGTAAATGAAAACATTGAATTGAAAAGATGAATGTTGTTCAAAAACATGTTTCCCACAGAACGATACAGATTTTGGTAATCTTCAGGTGCTTCTTTTATTTCAGGAAACTCGACCTTTTCGTTACCACAACACATTGAAAAAGATGTTTTGTTGCCATCTTTATTTCCTTTAAGGGCTTCATTTTGCCATAACTTGTAATGACAACTCGTACACACAAAACTTTGATCACCATGGTCGGAATAATTTGTTTAAAAAAACTTGATTAAAGATATAAATACATTATTCTTGCAATGAGTCATAGTTTATATATAAAAATTAGTGTTACCTTTTGAGATACCTAAAATTAATTGAACATGATTATGCTAAACATTTAAGTCTTCATCTGATATTAAGTCTATGGTTTTTTTGGAATGACAAATCTATTCTACTCCTACATTACACCTAATTCTCCACATATGTCCCTCACGGGACTTGAACCCTTGACCTCAAGGATGGAGGACAACACCGAATACCATTGGGCTAGATATGAGATATATTTGAGATCTTCCTTTTTGACTTTTTGTTTGTCAAAGATAAATTGATAGAATTATCTCGAGTGATTGTTGATGAAGATGTAGCTGTCATATCATTAGACAATATAGAATACTGTCTATTTCATGAAACTGAAAGTATAAATGTTAGTATTGAATTTTGAAATAAAAAGGATAAAAGTATCATTTAAATTGTATACAATGCATACATATTATTTTATGTAACTTATATAGTAGGAAATCTGATGTGAAAAGAAATTAGATATACCATTGCTAATGTTAGATAACAGAGTTCTTGTCGTATAATTGGAAGTAGATTTGAAACATTGTTGAGCACACTCCATATACGCTATGAAATAAAAATGTTTTAATTATTACAAAAAAAAAACCCATAATAAACAAAGGTATATATTATTACACAATTAATTATACATTAGATGGATGAAAGATAAATTATATAATATATAGCATATTACCCTTTGGTGTGGTGCAAGTTTGAATGGATCTTCTACTATCCAAATAATCTTTTCTTAGCTATCGCTTATCTTTATAAGTGTTTGGGTTGACATTTTGATTGTCACCGGCAACATTATTAAACTTGCTTGATGACAACATTTGACTTTTGCTACTATCATTAGTAAGCACCGAGAAAAAAATATATGAAAAAGTTATTATAACCCTCAAAATATTTATAACTTAACATATGAAGAAAAAAATATATACATACTTATATCATCAAAAACGAAATATAAAAAATTTATTTAAATAAAATATTAAAAAATCAAAACAATGTTGATCGTGATGACCATTACTTGTGAAATACTAAGAGTGTTATAAGGAAATATGCATTATTTATGTCGCAAAAGGTTAACACAAAAGAAAAGCTAATCAACAAAATTAAAAATATTATGTAAAAACAATACTATGGTAGCAAACTAATTATAAATGCATGATAGAATATATATATATATATATATATATATATATATATATATATATATATATATATATATATATATATATCATTTGGCGTGGTAGTTATATTTTATATTTTTTGTTATCTAAATATAACTTTCTAAGTTTTCTTTTATCTTTAGCAACATTGGGTAATGAACTTGTAATATTAAAAGCCAATGTAAATTGAAAACTTGTCTACTGATATCCACTAGAGATATTTGAATTTATATTTTCATTTTTACGTGCAAGATATATAGAATAATTTGAAGTGGTTAAATGTTGGTAACGATAAATGATTGGTGAAAACGATATATAAAGGATTTATTTTAAAATACTAATAAAAAAATCAAATCAATGTTGATCATGAGGACTAAAGCATATGAAATCTTAAGAGTATTATAAAAAACATTGCATTGTTTATGTTGCAAAAGTTTTACAAAAGAAACTAATCATCAAAATTAACAGGAATATGTAAAAACACTATTATTATAGCATTAAAATGCATGATAGGAAAAGATATAGTCTGCGGCTTCTTCATGGCTATATCATTAGATTTTCTGTTATCCACGTATGACTTTCTAAGTTTTCTTTTGTCTTTAGCATCATTTAAACTTGTAGCATTAAAGTTAGATTGAGAACTTATATGATGATATCCACCTAAAATATTTGGATTTATATTTTCTTTGTTACCAGCAAGATATATTATATATGATAAAGTAATTACATGTTGATAAGGAAAAACAACATTTAATATATAATACTCTACTGGGTTAATAATATAATGTATTCATTATGTGAAATACAAATTTAAATAATATAAATCAATATTTTTATAAAATAAGTTAAATAAAAAAGTAATGATAATAAAACAAAATTGACACATTGAGAAAGAATTACCAATTGAAGTGATGGACATGATATTGGATTTTTTTATCTAAATTTAACTTTTTTTTTTTGGTACCGGTCTTTAGAATCATTTGAATGCATACGATATTTATATCATAAAAAACAATAGAACATGTAATAAAACTATAATAAACTAATGTTATATAAATTGTTAGTATATATTATGAATTAGTAAAATTGACACATTATAAAAATACGTACGAGTAAAAAAATTGTTAACGTAACACAATTTGAAGTTTATATTTAATAAGGATAAATTGATCGTGGACTTATTATAATAAATTCATATTTATATATTTAAATTTAATATACATTATTGGATTGGGTAAAAAACGATGGAAAAATAAGAAAAATATAATTGCTATTATAGAAAAAAAAAAAAAAAAAAAAAAAAAAAAAAAAAAAAAAAAGTTGTTAAACCTAAAATATATGTGATTCATGAGTATATATATATATAAATAAACGTCTCAACTATTTATTTTGGGTTTACCATTTGTGTTTTAGACCTATGGAATTGTCATCAAAAGGCTATAGAGAATGTGATTATTTAATAATTATAATATTTATTTAGTTTAAAAGATACATTTTCGTGATCATTCAAATTGATTAATAATATAATGTATTGATTACGTGAAATACATATTTTCGTCAGTGGCGAATCTAGAACCAAAACTAAAGTGGTTCCTTATATCAATAAATCGGAAAAATTATGGAAATATAAGTTTTTTTGGCAAAAATAAGGTAGTTTCTTATGTTTTTTTGTATATAATTGTTGTATTAAAAAAGAAAAAAGGTAGGTCCTAGGACCTACCTTAGCAATGGGTAGCTACGCCCCTCATTTTCGTGATATATGTTTGTGGTCTGTTTTATTGGTTGTAATTTGCTCTTTGTATTCTTTTATTTTTTTTAATAAAGTTTGACAGAGACTTTTGTCTCTTTCCAAAAATAAAAACATGATCTCAAACATATTGAATATTTTTGTTTTTATTCAATTGTAATGGTTTTATTATTTTTTATCTCGTCGAGCCTCTACATTTATGTTTGATGTCAATCCATAGTTAACGATAATTCTAGTTCAGTTCCTGTTAAACCTAAAAGCCACTTTAGTTTGTTATGTATATATAATTGGCGACTTCTATATCCATAATCTTGGTCTAACATAAGATTATATGACTATTTAATGAATGAATTATATGTTAAATCTTATTTTATCCTGTGAATTTCTCAATTTGTTGCTACAATCTGATAATCTTGTTGTATAGGTTCCTTTTATCCTTGTTGATAGAGGAAAGTGGTACAATCTGATTATCTAACAGTAAAATTGGATGGGTCAAAGCATCCTTTAGCTGTTACAACTTACAACTGTATACCACAATCTGTATCCTATAAATGCTTCTCCTTATACTTTCCTCTAAGCATTTTTCGGTTCAGAAAAAACAGAAACAATTTCATAACAAAAGGACCAAAATGCCCCTTCCCAGATAGGGTTCTATTTTAGAGGTCTAATCCGTAAATGGGGTTCTATTCCAAAGCAAAGAGGTAAGTTTCCTTGAAGTGTACACTTTGCTTTGAGTATTATGGTTTCTTTGATGTTTTGAAATGAACGAAAAAGTCAAATTAGTGATGAACTTGAACACAAGATAGGAACGATAGAAAGTTGACTAAACAGGTTTAGGTTGATGCTGGAATCTCTTCAAACAAATGTAATGCATGTCAATAAAGGATCAAAAATTGTAGATCTATCTCATAAAAAAATATGTCCTGTTTGAAAAAAATTGTATATTCTAATTTCTTGTATTGCCATCATAACTAATATTTTCACATTTATCTCTATATTTTTGTTTACATTTAGTGGAAAGCACATGACAACTCCTTGCAGACAATCGACAACTCCCTACAGATGATTCTGAACTCCCTGTAGATAATTGTGAAAATACCTTATATTCTCATTGGTTTAGTGTCTTGAGTTATATTTTATAACTGAATTAAATTACTATAACAAGAGCAAAGGACAACAAGATTCAAAATCTAGCCTCCCTCAATGTAATTTTTTTGTGTCAAGTGTTATCTCGAAAAATTTTATGTATGAAAATATTAATTTTTGGTTTGGTTTATACTTTTTACTGAATTAGTGGGTTGAGATGTATCAATTATCATATACACATACCATGTTATCAGAAACGTCATTAAACCTTAATAAAGACTGTGAGTTGAGGTGTTGTACTATTTCTGGAAAAAAGAAAGATCTTACTTTTTCCACATGAGGGTTTCAGCTTTGGAGATTAAGGATAATTTTTTATAAATACAAATACCAATGTAGTTCTAATTTATGAAAAGCTTCTTTAGACAGTTATTTGAAGAAAACCATTTTACTACCATTTTATAAAAACATGTTTATGATTAAATGGAACTTAAAAACTAATACCCCTACATAGTACATATAATGAACGTTTTAGGGTCTTAAACTTTTGATAATAGGGATTCACCATTAAACTTTAGATATTGGAGTTGGGCCCTACCTTTTTTAGTTATGTTTTCTGTTTGCACAAGAAAACAAACATGAAACATGGTAATAATGTCTTTTAAAAGATAAAACCAAACCCATCATCACGAGGAACTAAGCACATTTATCTTTCAGTTATATACAATTTTAACGTATAAGTTTGATTATTAGATGAAAATGACAAATATTGAGAATTGGAATTATTAATAATTAAACAACCATACACACAAAGACATGCACCATATTTATCATACACACAATAACAATTTAAAACTAAATAAATGGCAACATTTACTAACGAAATCAAAATCCATACTTAACATAAAACGAAAGAAAACAGAATTTATGAAACCAACAACGAAAGTATTCTTGACAAACCAAAAAACCTCAAAATTGTTGTTGGATTGGAATGTTAAATAAAAAACAAAAAATGAAAAATTGTTTGAAATGTTAATAAGATCTCACTTCTCAGCTTTAGGAATCAATAGTTGTGTGGACACAACACTTTCCTTGATTCCAATGGATTTTTTTGAAGGTTTTATTGATGACTCACAAACAGTATCTTCAAGATCGTAAACATCTACAAGTTTACATTTCACATTGGTGGTTGGTGAAAGGAGGCTAGTGGTGTCATGGTTGGTTGATGGACTCATTGAAATGGTACTTGGAAAAGTAGAGATAGGAGTATTATCAACAACGAAGGAAGCAGAATCCTTAAATGCAAGAATTAACACATGTTAAAGATTGACATAGGAGTCATGTAAAACATCGAAAAGAAAAAAAAATCAGGAAATTATACCTTAAAACCAATTGTATCCTGAGAGTTGAAATCTGAGATCACGGCATTAAAAAGTTTCAGTGTCCTATATAACAGTTTGTAAATTCTATTTTAGATTGGTAAATATCAACTATATAAAACATAATATGTAAACGGATTAAGATTTAGTTGTAGTTAAACGTGTTCAATGTGGTTTGCTTTTTCAAGTTTCTCGAGCGCACAAATTATGTCAACATTATCACTTATCTTTGATATGTTGTAACTACGGATGTATTTTCTTCCAGAGGTAAAGCCTTTAAATATAATTTTGAAATCCATTTTTCTAACAATAAGTTCATTAATCTCAACAGGAAAACCAACACTCTTACCCATCTAATAAAAAAAATGTAAATTAAACAAAAGTTAGAATTAAAATGTAGAAATGATTAGAATAAATTATGAATTTCAAATAATGGATTTTATAATATATACATTTTCATACTTTTATATCAAATCTGATGCAGAAATGTTTAGAATACTTCTAACATCCCGGTCAAACAGAGTAAGTGTCACTACTTCCACCAAGCCTTGAACTCGAATTTGAGCATAAAACTAAGGTATTTAACAAACAAATAAAAAAATACAAATTAGATAAATACAATAATGAAAGAATATCAAAATTTCTTATTATACCTTGGTTCATCAACTATGACTTGTTCTTTGCACTTGTCCTGATTCATTCTCAGCCACACTGTCCAAAACATTGGATTGTTCAAGGGGAATTTTTTAAACCTTTCTCTTACAGTTCTTGCAAGCTGGGTAGTATCATTGCTGATTATCTTCAAACATCTTAATTGTTCCAAGAATGATGTCATAACTCCCCTATAGTAATAAGCAATGATGGTGAATTAGGAAAATTAAGTATTACTAATTTAAGATTTTAATAATGTAAATATACCTCATCTAATTCGTGGATCATGGAAATTTGGTAGAAATTATTATTTTTCAGAAAGTCATCATGTACAGTATACATGATGGAAGATGTTGTAGCATGAGAACAGGAAGAAGTCGATCCACTTTATTTTTCATTAAACTTGTTTACAAATAAAGTGTAAGTATAATATCAATAAAAATATATTTAGTTTAATAGTAATATATAAAGGACTTGATTGAAATGTAATCAAACTTTTTTTGAAGTCAATAATTTCTTCAACTTGCTCATCAATGAATAGCTTTGTTGCTAAATATGTGTTATTCACATATACACGCCCTGAAAAGAAAATGAAAAAAAATATTGGATTAAATTATTTCTTATATAAACATTGAAAATGGTAAAGATAAAACATTGTATTAATAAAAGGACCTCAGTGATTCTTCCACTTAGCACATTGAATAATCATTACAAGATTCCCCCAATGTTTGGATACATAAGAATCAATTTGTTCAGCGTAATTTCCCTACAAAGTAGCAAACACTTGTTGTCCCCTAAATGTATATGAATTTAAACAACAATTTTAAAACTAATAATACATTATTCTTAAAAGAAACATACTCTAAATCTTCCAATTTAAATTTAATCCTTTTATCAAGTTTTTGGGTTGCAGGTTCCAGTGGATAGCATTGAAAAACATTACCGATGACATCTATAATATACACGATGTAAGATGTTAGTATAGAATTAGTGTTAGGATGGACAAACTATATACAAAAATTATAAGATGTAAAATGTGAAATCAATGTTATGACTTACCAAAAGAAATAGTTGAAGGGATTGCCTTATCGATAAGATCTTGGAAGTTTGCAAAAGCGAAAGAATTCAAGGACCCATTAAAACCAATGCACTTGATTACTCTAGTGGTATATTGAAAAAACAATTTGTTTTGACTGTCAACGAACTTTATAACATCATCAACATATAAACCAAGTGTTGGATTATGAATGTAAACATCAATATATTCTTCAAGTGCTTTTCCCAGTATCACATATGTTTTGTCCACAATGCATTCAATTTTATTGCCCATCAAAAAAATGATTAAATAAATAACTAATAAACAACTATATGTTTAACATAATAGTGTATAACTAATAATATGATAATATGAAATCATTAAATATCATTAAAGCAATTAAGTTTAAATACCTCTTCATCCATTAAAATAATTCTGATTTTTCGTGTCTCGTGTGGTTTCGACCAAGTTGTTTGTTTCCAAAGTCGGATAATTTGGACCTTAATTGTGTAGTTATCATTTGAGAAACCTAGATCATTAATCATTGTAATTTCTATTGGATCCATGAGTTATAAGAGAAAAATAAAGCTTTGATTATAAAATGCACAAAATTGAGAATGATAAGCAAATCAAAGAGAATAATAAGCAAAGTAATCAGGTGAACTTTACACATCTATATCCGCATTAGATACACGAAAAAGGTTAATTAATAGTTTAAGCTTTACAAATTTTAAATGTTCTTTCGAATATATGTCAAGAAATATAATACATTATACCATTAAAATTAATAATAATAATTAAAAAGGTTAATTAATTTGTAACTATTTGAAAGTATTAAGTATAGTCTAAAAGAACCATTTCATGTGCAAACAGGAAGTGTTAAATCAATTCAGCAGTTATATGAATTAAAAAAATAACATTGTTTGATAATAAAAGGATGAAAATACCCCTTCCAAGATTTCAAACATTGTTTTTTTATTTCAACTCTAATCGAATGGCAAAATAGTCATTTTAAGAAATACAGACTGTTAACTTAGACAAACCTAAGAATCAAAAGCTTATGAAATACTAAAATAAGGATCAAATTTGCAACCAAATTCCTTTAATGTCCAAAAACAAAAATAAATAAATAAATAAATAAAAATAAGATAGATATTAGTTGTAAAGATGTGCAAAAGTGAGGGAAAAAAATTTAAAAAGTTTTTTAAAGAAAAAAACTTTTATTTAATGTTCAGAAATAGCAGAAACAATGAAAGTAATAAGTGTATAGTCTAAAAGAACAATTTCATATGCAAACCGGAAGTGTTAAATGAATTCAAATGTTATATGGCTTTGCACCATATTTCACAATGAAACCTGCAGCAAGAAAAATATTTCGGTATACCCTTGCAGGGAAAGCTACTGCAATATTGTAGTTTTTTTTTTTCATTTTTTTCTCCGAAAATAGCAAATCATAATATACACATATACATAGATAAAATGACAGTTTCATACAGATATTGCATAATTGAACAGTGGGCGGTTAAGAAAACTTAAAGTTTGTAATGAATTAAGTGGCCACAATCTGATTATCTAACAGTAAAATCAGATGGGTCAAAGCACCATTTAGCTGTTACAACTGTATACCACAATCTGCAACCTATAAATGCTTCTCCTTATACTTTCCTCCAAGCATTTTTCGGTTCAGAAAAAACAGAAACAATTTCATAATAAGATGATCAAAATGCCCCTTCCTATATTTTCCCTGTTCAAAATTACAGTCGCATGAAAAAAAATAAAGTTTCAATTGGGTTTCTTTGATGGACATTATGTGGGAGTACTTAACCAACTGAAATAATGGTAGAAGCTCTAGAAATTAAAAAAAAAAAAAACATTTCGGTATACCTACAAAGGGAAAAAAAATTAGTTTATTTGTTTCTTTTAGTTTGATTTCTTTTGCTATAAAATGGGAAGACGTTGATAGTAAGATGCTATAAAATTGTTTTATACACAAAAACAAAAACACACAAATAAGAAAAATATTAGTTTGTAAAAAAAAAAGAGTAAATTACACGAATGGTCCCTATGGTTTAGGGTAATTTGCACGTTTGGTCCCTAACTTATTTTTTTAACTCGGAAGGTCCCTACTGTTTGCTTTTGTTACGCGCTTGGTCCCTGTCTTACATAAAAAGTCTATTTTTCCATTTATTTTTTAATTTATTTAAATAAACACACCCCTAATCCCACCCTTCTCACCTTACCTTACGTACCACATTATTTTTTCATATTTAAATAATAGTCTTTTTAGGTATGACAGGGACCAAGCGCGTAAAAAAACAAACAATAGGGACCAGACACGTAATAAAAACAATCAGTAGGGACCTTCCGAGTTAAAAAAATAAATTAGGGATCAAACGCGCAAATTACCCCAAACCATAGGGACCATTCATGTAATTTACTCAAAAAAAAATGTGGGGCGCCGGCTGATTACCAGCTGATTAGGGTAATTCTTTTTCAAACACTTTGTTGTCATTCTTATTAGTTTACTTATGGCTTTTGAATTATCTAACTCAATTTTGCGGTAGAGAATTCAATTAGGATTATTCTCAATTTCACTTAGAACCGTAGTTTCATCAAACCTTGACAAAATTACAAAAATATCCCTATGGTTTACTAAAAGTAACAAAATCAGTCCCTGCTAATTTTTTTTGATGCAAATGACCCTTGTTTGCAAAACTTGCATAGATAGCCCTTTTTACTAACGCCGTTACTATTCTGTAAAGGCATTTTCATCTTTTCAAGTATAAAGGGACTGAATTCATGATATTTACTAAACCACATGGACCATTTTTGAAATTTCTTTAAAAAAAACAATTAAATTGCTAAGGAGAGGACTCAAACTCATGACCTCCACCCCTTAAACTGTCAAAGCCTTAACCAGTTAAGCTGAATGCTCTCTTGATTTATTCTTTCCTAAAACTAATTTATATATTAACAAAATCGTTAAAACATAAACAACAAATAAATTATAAAAAATATTTTTTTACATAATTTTTTTTAAATAAAACAAAATATATTTTAGTCCTACTATAAAAAATAGTTTTTTACAAACAAATTGTATGTATTTTTATGTATTTATTTTATGCAAAATATATATTTTTTGTCTTTAAAAAATACGTTTTCGTATAAAAAATACGTTTTTGTAAAAAATATTTTTTTCATGCCTTTTAAATAGTAATAATTAATACTACTCATGACATAAAAAATATATAAATTCTTTTGGGTCATTAGTTCTAACCGTTTTTTCGGTTATATGTATTAAAAACAAATTAACAACGATTTTGTTATGTATCTAAACAATTTATACGGTTTTTTTATGTCAAGAGTAGTGTTAATAATTGTTACTTCTAGAAGATATATCACTATGTTTTTCCATCTTCATTTTAACCATACGATTTAGAACTTGTGATTAAGATGAAATACGTATTTTAAATAAGATATATAACCAATATGTTTTTTATGTTTTTTTAAATACATATAAAAAACTATACGTGTCTTAAATAAGATATATATACATATTCGGTTATATGTGTTAGAACAAAGTTCTTTTAGGATCGTATGATTCTAAGCAAGATAAAAATAAGAACGTAATAAAAACACAAGTAATGCGCTGAATATGTCGAATGATTAATGCAATAACACCTCAGAAGAGCTCGATAAAGAACTTCAATATGTAGAGGCGTTTAGGGTTACAAAAATCAACGTAATGAAAACTTGTCAATATACACATACATACATGCATATATATACTATAACCCTAACAATCAATCTAGATAACTACGTAACTAATCTAGATAGACACGGATGGACAGGCCCAATCCGAATTACAAAATACTTAGCCCAAGACGCAACACAAATATACTCAACAGTCTCCCCCTTTGCGTCCTTGGAGCAGAAACTTCATTCCTTTTTAACAACAGAAGGCTTCTTCACTGTTTTAAATACCTTCGGTATAATGGCCAGAATATGATGTCGAAACGTAATATACCAGCGAAGCATGTCTGTGAAGTTCTTCTTGTCAACCACTGAGTTCTGCTTGCATCGATGTATGATATTAATAATATGCTCCAAGCAATCTGTTGAAAACAGATGCTTATCGACCAAAACAAACAGAAACTTGTGTCTATCACCTTTAGTGAACATAACTATTAGATTTGTTGAATCAATTTTCCCCAATTTCATTTTGTTCACATCACTAGGCTTAGACGTCGGCTTCACAGTCGGCTTTCTATTCATAACCTTAGCTATCTCCTGATCCATGGTTGCTAGCTCATGAATATAGGAGGCCAACATTCTTTTAATATGTTCAAGAATCGGCTCATACTCCCTAGGATTAGAGAGCAGAATGTTGTATAGCAGAATCCAATCGTGTGGATTAAGGTTGGGAAGATCTGCCAGAGAGATAAAAGACTTCGTGTTTGTTGAACCACAGTTGATCTTGAAATTGACATTGATGAATCTCCCTGTAGATAAAGGTTTTAGTACCTTGACTTAAGTAATTTTCTGTGCGCTCCATGTCAAGTACTGCGGTTGACCATTCTTCAAATAAAAATCTATCAGCTCCCTATCAACCTTAGAATGTGGATATGGGACCTCAACAGTTGCCTCAAAGCAATGGAAAGTGAATGCTTTTCTGGTTATGGGCATGTCAAACTGCGAGTCTCTAGAGTTATCACAGTCAAACGAAGCAACTGGTTCCAACCAATAGACAGATGGAAACTCAATCGCTTGATTGATAAGTGTATTTCTGTCCCACTCCAGAAAAAGAGCCTTCTTGCACTGCAAGGCCTCTTCAACTTCCTTATTCTTTTTCTCTCTTTCTTCAACCTCTCTGGCCACTTTCATAGTTTCATCCAACTCTCTGTCTCTCTTCTTCCTCTTGAGAGCATCTGCAATAGTCTTTTCTTCTATATCACTATCAGTTGCAATATGAATCTCTTTCTGTTTCAGCTTTTTCTCAGAAACCGAAGCTAAATTGACCTTCGGTTCTGTTTTTACCGGTTGTGCACTACCCTCTCCCCCTTGTTTTGGAGGTATGAACCCCTCCGAAACACCCTTCATCTCGCTAAGTATGGAAATGGCAGGTAGGAGTTTGGATTGAAGATGTTTTCGAATTGCCAAGGTTAGGATAGGATCATGAGCTTCCAGCAAATTGGTCAGCATATCCTAAACATCTCCCGCACAACTTTTGTACACCGCCCTTGAGTTTTTAACAGAGAGATTTCCTTCTCTGCCTGGGCTAGCTGCACCTTCTGTAGATCAATAGTGGTTTGCTGTTTGACTGCTTCCTCCTTCAAGGCACTCTCAGTTGCTAGATTTGCAGTTAGAGCATCAAACCGAGAGTCCACATATTGTAAAAAGGAGGTGGTTTTTGTTTTAAGCTCAGTACGAACAGCTTTAAATTTGTCAGTTTCTTCATGAAGAGACTTTGAGAAGGAATCCACTGAAGCTTGGTATTTTGCTGCATTGGTGTCAGCATGAGATTTTAAAGAGGCAAGGAAAATCTGAGTTGTATGAACAACCTCAGAAACTTCCTTGGTGGCCTTCTTACAAGTAGAAGCAGACTCATCCACAGTCGTTGTAGATTTATCAATGGCATCAGTGTACTGTTGAAGAGCCGTCTCCAAAAAGCTTTAATAACCACTCCACCATAGGCTTTGCTATCAGCAAGCAGTTTATCCAACTTTTCATGAATGTCTTGGATCTGCTGACTTGTGACAGAAGCATCAACTGTATCTTCAAATGGGATTTGATAAGGGCTGTAGTGAGTAGAATCAAAATCCTGATCATCTCCCCCAAGAGTGGCAGCAGAATCGGAGGATTGGGTTGGTGAAGGTGGTAAGTTGATAACTGGAGGTTCAGGCACAGTAGTAGCCCCTGTATCAAATACATTGACTTCTACTATGGGTTTGGGAATGGTAGTTGTGGTAGATTCGGTTACAAGTGGAGTTGATAATGGTATAGTTGAGATAGGAATAGAAGCACTCGGTGATGAAGGTGGCATAGCGGTTGTGAGAACTGGTGAAGTAACAGCAGGAGCAGAGAGGTCAACTTTTTTTTTTTGGTGATGGAGGAGGAGTTGGAAGTGTTGTTTGTTGTGGAGATTCTGGTGGAGTTAGGGAGCATGGAGGAGTGACCTCTCGGGGCGAGTCATGATGTACTACCTCTTCCTCAGGTTTTTCAGCATCAGGTTCTGTTCTTGGAGAAGTGTGTTCTCTTGGCCTACGAGTCATCTTCTTTACCTTTTTCTTTTTCGGTTTAGAAGAGTCCCCTTCATCGGATTTTCGCTTAGAGGACTTGGCTTTTGGTTCCTCAGGCTCCTCTTTCTTTGTAGGTTTCTTTCCTCGGTTGATTGGTTTCTCCAATACGTCTAAGGCAACTTGCTGCTCTGGAGTTAGAACCCTCGTTCCAAGAGGAGGTAGTTTCCTATAATCGGCCAGGACGTTGCTCTGTTCTGAAACACATATGTACATTGTTTCAGGAATCATTCCATAGTGAAGAAACTTACTTGGATCTAAAATAATAATTTTCTTCGTATGGAAGGTTGCGATTGTAGCAAGGAGAGCATCCTTCATGATTGGAATCTCCAATGAATCGATAGCCTTCTTGGTAATCAAAGTCCAAAAGCGGCCACAAGAGATTTCTGAATGGCGTGTCATAGTGTTTAGATTCTGCACCAATTGAGACCAGGTGATGGAGCCGTAATCGAGATTGATCCCATTGTAGAGGCCATAAAGAAGAGTAAGAAACCCCTTGCTGGTGGTATCGGAACCACCACTTCGTTCGGCCAAACCCTTAATTAACAGGGTTAATAAACCATTCCATTGGGATGGTAAACAGGATTTATTCACCTTTGTTATCGTTGTAAGCACATCCGTGTACCCCATTTCGTACATCATGGAGAACAGTTGGGACGTCATGATGAAATCTGGTGAGATAATGGAGGAATCGACTGCAAGGCCCAGGAGTGAACAAAACTTCACTTTTGAAATTGAAGATTTCTTGTTGTGGATGGTGAAGTAGATGCGATCCTTGTTCTTGTCATATGTCGCCGAAGAATAAACTTGTGATAAGAGCGACATTGGAACGGCTTCAACCTAGGTTAGGGCTAAAACCAGGGGGAATATTTCAAGCATTCCACAACCTGTAACATGTATGGATCATATAAGAACGGAGTAAGTTCAATGATCATGTTTTGGTTAGGTTTTATGGTGAGCAAAGAAGATGATGCAGTCTGATCATGTGCAGATGAATAAGTCGCCATTGATGAATGAAGAAGAAGATGAACAGTGTTTACTTGTTGTTTACGTTGAGAGAATTGAGACTGGTAAATGACAAATAACCCATTCAACCCTTTATATACTGTTGCCTGGAGAGAGAAAATCGTGATGATGAGGTTGCTAAAACGTCGCCTGAAAAAGCGCGATGTATGACAGTATGGTTACTCCCAGGACTACGTCAGCATGCATGGGTTTAGAAACTAATCAAATTCATGCGCCTAAATCTTATCTTTAATTGGCGTTTGAAATTCCATATAACTTCTTGTTTGGTTACGATAGATAACCAAAACTCATACCAAATAGTAACTAGAATGTTGGAAAATAAAATTTTCATGCATAAGTGTGACAAAGAGAAAGAAATAAATCAAATGTGTATAGGATGTGAGTGATGTCTGTGAGACATAAAGCAGAGGATTCCAGGCAAGAATCACTTCCTTCAAAGTCAAGATAGACTTGAAGTGCTTGTGTGGTTTCCCGAATAATACGATCAACTGTTTGTTAATAAACATTGAAAGGCTTCTTTTAATAATAGGTTCAGGGTAGCTTGTGTTCAACCGAACGTCGAGTTTTAACATAAAATCGATCGTTGGAAGAAGTACTTGTGAGACCGATGTGGTCTATTGAACAGATAGGCAGGATATTTTATTTTAGTGACTATATCGGAATTGGAAATCTCAAAAAAAATAAACTGGATCTTTTTGGGAAGAAATGTCTTGGTTGTAGACAATTTCATAAAGATCTCACAAAAATAAAAAGAGATTTCTTTTGGTAACCAGTAAAATCTTGAATGTATAATTCACCGTCAATTCATTTTTGGTGTTGGATTTTGGGTTTCACTCAGCACATGGTATATGTATCTAAGATCATAAACACAGATGTTGTGTAACCATAAACCTCAGTGGTAAAGACCGAGAGTCTCCAGGGTTACGTTGGTGAACCGAAAGTAGATGGAGAATGTAAAGAGGTGGCTTAAGGACCGAATGTACCTTCTGCTAGATAATTCTGACAAAGCAGAGAAACTCTTAACTCATATGAGAAGAGTAAGGTAGCTCTAGACCGACTAGCATAGAGTAGCCATATTTGGAAGAAATGATAGGTATAGATCGAATCATTAAGGCCTACTCAAGATCGTAGAGGCTTAAGACGACATGCAGCAACATGCTTCTAGGGACCCTTAACTAGTTCATGTTGAAATTAAATCATACCTGCCTTAGATCCACAGTCGGTTGTTCTTGTTACCCATATAGCCTAAGAAAAATAAAGAGAAACACCAAACAAACAATCGAGATAGATAAAGTAATACTAAAAACAAAAAATATAAAATGTTTTTGGATTTTTGAAATTTTCTGAAAAAGAATAAAAACAGAAAGATAAAATATTTTTGGGTTTTTGAAATTTTCTGAAAAAGAATAAAAACAGAAAGATAAAATATTTTTGGATTTTTGAAATTTTCTGAAAAAGAATAAAAACAGAAAGATAAAATATGTAAAGTTCAAGGCAAACAAAAGATATGCACAAAGTATACAACCGAAACCTTATCTGAGAGAAGCGAAATAGATCGACCATTCGGTTCATTTTTGTTCCAGAAAATCACGGAGCAGAGATAGACAGAGCGGTCTGTCCATTTCTGTTCCCTAAAATTCTAGAGCCGAAATAGACCGAGTGGTCTGTCCATTTCGGTTGTCTAAGTTTAAATGAGAGATTTGAAGATTTGGTACCGACTCTCCTTCCATCATGCCTAAGCCTTGTAAGATTTTGTTAAAGGTTGCTTCGGGTAAGGCTTTAGTAAAGATGTCAGCCAGTTGATCAGCATATCGAACAAAGTGAACTTCCACGTTTCCGTCTTCTACATGATCCTTGATGAAATGATACCTAAGTGCAATGTGCTTAGTTTTTTAGTGTTGCACTGGATTATGACAAATCCTTATTGTACTTTCAGAGTCGCAGTAGAGAGGAATCTTTTTCATACTTAATACATAGTCTCTTAATTGACTTTGAATTCAAACCACTTGAGAGGTACAAGATGCAGCGGCGATGTATTCAACTTCGGTTGTGGATAATGAAACACAGGTTTGTTTCTTGGATTGCCAACTCACAAGTTTTCCATCAAGAAATTGGCATCCACCTATAGTACTTTTCTGTCTAGTCCACATCCTCCTAAATCAACATCAGAAAAGGCTTGAATGAAGAATCCTGATTTAGCAGGGTACCAGAGACCGAGAGATGAAGTTTTCTTCATATATCGAAAAATATTCTTCACAGCAAGCATGTGAGGTTCTCTTGGATTGGCTTGAAACCTGGCACAGTAACAAACAGAAAACATAATATCTGGTCTACTAGCTGTCAAATACATAAGAGACCCTATCATTTGTCGATAAAGTGTTATGTCCACAACAGGTTTCTCCAGAGATGGGGTTAGCTTAGTGTCGAATGCCATAGGAACCTTCACTTTTGAATCACCCTTCATTCCAAATTTCGTTAGTAAGTTATTGGTGTATGCCTCGTGGCTTATAAAAATACCTTCTGGTCCCTGTCTAATATTCAAACCAAGGAAAAAGTTAATTGGACCCATTGCGCTCATTTCAAATTTAGTCTCCATCAACTTCCTGAATTCAGCTGTTAAGCTAGGATTCGTGGAGCCGAAGATGATATCATCAACATAAATCTGAACAATCATCAAATGTTCGCCTTCCTTCTTACGAAAGAAGGTTGGGTCAACCGAACCTTGTTTAAATTTTGACATTTTTAAGAAGCGAGTTAGTGTTTCATACCAGGCTCTCGGTGCTTGTTTTAGCCCATAGACAGCTTTATCCAGCACATAGCAGTGATCAGGGTATTTTTCATTCACAAAACCAGGCAGTTGTTCAACATAGATGGTTTCTTCTAATTCTCCATTCAAGAAAGCGCATTTGACATCCATTTGGAAAACTTCGAAGTTCTTGTGAGCAGCATATGCAAGAAAGATTCTAATGGATTCCAACCTTGCTATTGGAGCAAAGGTTTCTTCATAATCTATCCCTTCTTCTTGAGAATAGCCTTTTACTACCAACCGAGCCTTGTTACGAATGATATTCCCCTCCTTGTCCAGCTTATTTCTAAACACCCATTTTAGGCCGACAATAGAGGCATCTTTCGGTATGGGAATCAACCTCCAAACTTTGTTGCGTTCGAACTCATTGAGCTCATCCTGCATTGCTTGAACCCAATCAGAATGATCAAGTGCAACATTTACAGTTTTCGGCTCTATCTTGGAGATAAAAGAATTAAACATACAAAAGTCCAGTTTAGAGAATAATGCAGTTTGTTTCGCCTTCAATTGAGACCGAGTAAGAACATTTTTGGAAGTTTCACCAATAATTTGCTCTTTGGGATGGTCCTTTGTCCATTTTACTAATGGAGGATAGCTTGGATCATATTCTGGATGCAATTCAGCTTCTACTTCTATTTCAACATCTGACGGATCACCTTCGCGTTCGTCAGTAGAACTATCACTTACTTTTTTCCTTCTCCCCCTCGACTGGCGAAGTGAAGTCTCTGTCATCATCATAGTTTGGATTCTCCCCCTCAACAGAAACTTCAGTTGTCTTTGGAGTGGTTGAGCTCTCCCCCTGGAACGTTGAAGCTTTACTTGGAGAGCCTTTGGATGACTTAGGACTCGGTGGTTCGCTTTACATCCCTTTAGTGGCTTCGTCTATGACCTTCTTGAGATTATTTACTTTGTTGTCTTTTGCTGTTGCCTCCGAATGAATTGCTTTTTCTGGTTCATCGAACAGCCGAATGTATTCCTCAAACAGGTTGGATATTGGAACCGAGACCTGTCCAGATTCTGGGAATATGTCTCCTAAAGCATTGTCAGTCCTTTGAACCTTCTCCATATAATTGTCATCAAAAGTGACATAATAAGTTTCTTCAATTTTTCTGGAACTCTTATTCAACACCCTATATGCTTTTGATGACAGAGAGTAACCCAAAAATATGCCTTCATCAGCTTTAACATCAAACTTATTTCGGTTCTCTTTAGAGTTAAAAATAAAGCATCATGAACCGAAAATATGGAAAAATTTGACGTTCGGTTTCCTATTATTTAAGATCTCATAAGGAGTTATTAAGAATGTCTTGTTGAGCAGAGACCGATTCTGAGTATAACAAGCAGCGGCGATGGCATCAGCCCAGAAGTATAAAGGTAGAGAAGCGTAACTGAGCATGGTTCTGGCTGCTTCACATAGAGAACGGTTTCATCTTTCAACAATCCCATTCTATTGTGGTGTATAAGGGGTCGAAAAATTGTGAGTTATCCCCTTATCAGCCAGAAAGTCTTCAAAGTCCTTGTTTTTGAATTCTAGTCCATTATTAATTCTGATGTTTCTGACTATCTTCCTTAATTGCACTTCCACTTGCTTGATGAACACCTTCAGCTTGGGAGTTGCATCTGATTTCTGTTTAAGAAAGAAAACCCAAGTGAAGCGGGAAAAGTCATCTACAATAACAAGAATGTACTTACTTCCACCGATACTCTCTATAGCAGAAGGTCCACACAAATCAATGTGTAACAGTTCAAGTACTTCCACTATCTTAGTATTGATGCGTGTTGGGTGGCTTTTTTAGCTTTGCTTACCCATTTCACATGCCGCACATAAATGCTCCTTATCGAACTTGAGAAGAGGAAGGCCTAGAACATGATCCCCAATCACCAATGTGTTGATATCTTTGAAATTTAGGTGTGATAGACGTCGATGCCATAACCAGCTTTCATCAGTGTTTGCCTTTGACAGAAGACAAATAGCTGGTGTCCCTTGTATTAGATTAATATTTAAAGGGTACATCTCACCCTTCCACGCAGATTTCAGCAGAACCTTCTTAGATTGTTTTTCGATTATCTCAGACCACTCATCATCGAATGATACCTTCAAACCTGTGCCCACAACTAATTGCAATACACTGATGAGATTGTGCTGCAATCCTTCCACATAAGCCACCTTTCTGATTGAGAAATCTCCATTAGTTATCATGCTGTATCCTTTTATTGTCCCATAGGAATTGTTTCCAAACTTCACAGACCCACCATCTTTTAGGGACCGAAACTCCCTTAGCTCCTCCTTCCTTCCTGTCATGTGACGCGAGCAGCCACTGTCTATATACCATTCTTCGTGAAACTGCTCGTCACTGATTACCTGTAAATTCAAGTGGATTTAGGAACCTAAAGTTTCTTGGATCCTTGTGAGTTTTTCATAGAGAAAGGAATTACAACATAAGCATCAACCAAATAAGTTCGTTTAATTATAGTTGTTTGATCTTTTCTTTTAATGGTATACACCTTGATTTTTGATTTATCTTCTTTAAAATTTAGTGTATCATTTGGTGTTGCTTTTGATGGTTTAGTGTTTTTTGTATGATTCCTAGGTCTAGCAGAGGATTTCTTATTTTCCTTCTCAGAATCTGATACCAGCTTTCCTTTTCCTTTGATGTCCTTTAAATAATTTTTTTTATCTTGGGACTTGGAGGTTCCATAACTAGGATTAGAATCGTATCTGGTTTTAGGACCGAATCTGGGTCGAGGACCGAAAGTGGGTTCAGGACCGAGACTAGACTTTCGGTTCTGGGATTTGGAATAATAGGAATTTGGACTACAGTTTTCCTTCATCTTTTCCTTTCCCTTGTTCATGGATTCTTTCCTGG
Organism: Lactuca saligna; assembly: GCF_052625555.1. NCBI lineage: Eukaryota > Viridiplantae > Streptophyta > Magnoliopsida > Asterales > Asteraceae > Lactuca > Lactuca saligna. Next base: position 202,466,737 of record NC_136424.1, on the reverse strand, counting down.
GAACCTCATAGTTGGGATCTTGAGAATTCCAATGCCTTTTACATTCATTCAGATTCATGGCGTATCTTCGATTTCTCAGGCGTTTCTGTTCAGCTATCTCCTTCTGATATTTGTGAATATTGAAGCTTGCCTTTGGTTTCTGGTGAGTTGCAGGTGACTTAGTTTTAACTTTCGGTGCTTCCTCTCTCTTGAGCAGAACTTTCGGTTCTTCCCTCTTGATAGGAACATCAGGTTCAACCATCGGTTCTTTAGCAACATCTTTGGTTCTACTTGTGCTTGGAATATCGAAACTGGAGGGGTTTTTGAGAGGTTCTGGTATGTATCTGCCCTTGACTCTCCATGTGGTTTTCTCCGATAGTCCCACAGTTTCATCTGCGTTATCAATAGGAGCAGACCAGAAATAGTCTTTGTAACCTACATCATTATCTTCGTCAACCATTGTTCTTAATTCTGCCGTCTGATTTTGAGTGACTCCAGTCGTAGCATAAACCTGATTTGACACGGTCTAGACCTTTTGATAAATCAAAGCTTTTTCCTTGAGTTTTGGTTTCTGTTCTTTTGACAGACAACCAAACTCAACCGAATTTTCTGATATTAGAGGTTTTTCATTCTCGGTTTCATTTTTCATAAACTTAGAACAATCAACCTCATCTTCTACTGAGATTTCACTCATCTTGCTTTTCGCATCAAATTCAGACGAATTATCTAAGTTTATTTTATTATCCTTAACAATTTTAGCATTTGACAAGTCGAATGTATGTATAGTTTTAGGTTTAATCTTTAGCCTATCATTTTCATCTAAGATATCTTTTAACATACTTTTATGTTCCATAGAATCGATGAAACTTTCTATCTTATCCAAACCTAGCCTATACGACATTGATGTTTCTTCAGAGGACACTTCTGATTCACATTCTGCTATAACTTCATCTTCTTTAAATTCAAGAAAGGGCAAAATCATCTTATGAATTTTCTTACCAATTTCACAATTTAAATGTAATTGAGCAATATTAGTATAAAGACGCTTAGCAATCAAACAAAAAACATTTCTTTGTTTTAATAACTTTAAATTGTCTCTTTACAAATAAATACTTTCATCCCTAGCCCTAACTAACTCTGCTTCCTTCAGCTCAATCCAGATTCTGATGGGTTTTGGTCCTAAAACATCCTATGTGCTCATACAAACCCTAAAGCTCGGATCTAGGTTTCAGTATTGTACATGCAAGTTATCCAAGACTATAAACCTTAATTCTAGCATTCAAATAATCATATTAGCCATAAGAATAAGTTTATAATGTTACCTTGATTGTTATGTAACAATAACAATCCTAAATCTCCTTGAATTGACTTTGGAAGGCTTAGAGTCACAAGTGTCACTCCTCTAATGGTTCACAAACACCATAAGCAAGAGGATGAAGAGGAGAGAGGTTGGAGGCTACCAAAAACGTGTAGAAACCCTAACAAGAAGCTTAGCCACGTTTTTTAGCCTTAAGGGGTCTTTATATAGTTGGGCTATTTGGGTTACCTAACAAGGAAACCCTAATTTGGATGCTTAAGCCCTAAGCAACCCATGGAGCCCTTTCTTTAAGCCTTGGACAATTTCATATGGGCTTCCCCCATAGAATTCGTCCACCTCATAACATAAGGCAATCCATGGCCCAAATTATAATTATCTTATAATTACAATTCCAGTCCCTTAAGTTTAATTAATCTCTTTTAGTCACAAAACCAATTACTAATTAATTATTGACTAATATTAATTAAACAATATGATTTCTCCTTTAATAAATTATTCCCATAATATATTAATAAATCATATTTAATCCTTTCTCTCCATAATTCATCCTATCAAGTTGCTTTGGTGAAGGCAACCCAAAAGGACCATGCACCATCGGGTCAAGTACATACCAAAATAGTTATGGACTTAGACACTAATCCAACAGTCTCCCACTTGGATAAGTCTAATAACTATTATGCGTATGACTTCAGATCCTTATCTGCAATCGTAGCTTCCCAAAGCCACTGTCAACTCTGATCCTATCAGATATGTGTGTCCTTAGATAAGGGATCATATATTCCTCCATTCTAGATATCGTAAGACATGATTTCTAATCATTCTCTTTGTACTATTTCTCGATCTCCGATTTATGACGACTGACTAACTGAACAAATCAAATTATCCCTAGCACGGCCGGGCATTTACGTTTGTCATCACTAAATCATCGAGGGGCCCAAAGATATCGCTTTTATGCTTCTTTGGATAAAAGGAACGGATGAACTTTGATACAATGTTCGCTTGCACTTACTCACCGAATCACACACAATAATATGTTTTATAACACCAAGTTACTAGTGCGTTTTCATATTATCAATATGCAACCGATTAGCAAGATACAACTCACACATCTCGGTTTCAAGAATATAAGATGTTATCGTCTCACCAATCACTCGTGATACAATTCATATAGTGATCCAAGTGAGCGTGGGTTTAATTCAATGCTCAAATCTTATTCATAAGCACTCATGAACGTTGCAGCAAACATTTACTTATGTCTAATACTCTTTTAGACAATCCACATACCAATTCACAACAGTCTTCATTCATACCTACTTCCAACATATGAACGACTGTGGCCCGTTCGAATAATTCGATTATTCTTAATAAACTCAATTATTCTGGAAGTCAAAACATGCAAAGTGAAACACAAGAATAATACTAATCCCATATGGCCTCAAAACTTTGAGTATAAATAAAACTCCTTTTATTTATCACTATATCGATTACTCATTATTTGTCGTTTCAGGTAATCAACTTCTTACTTGAATTATTACACTTGTCCCATGCTCTTAGCATGCACACAATGTTTACCTACAGTTCTTACTTTGTGAAATAGATCAAATTGAACACATTTCCAATCATTCTCATTTCACAACTCCAAATCCTTTTTTCATAAGTAAAAGAATATCAAATTCTCGCTACTTACAGAATATGCTAGATTCTAATATTCTATGCAATGATTCTTTCGTAATATCACTAACCAAAGTCACAAAGACTACTGCCAATGAAATTACAAAGTCTTTTATTGGAGATTGTTACAATACAATTCCTTAGATATGATGTCTCTCACTCAAAGTAGATTCCTTTGAACATCCTTTTGCACAAAAGTTTCTAATCTAGACATAGATTTTCAATATTCAATTCCTAATATGGACACGTTTCCATATTTTCCATATGACAACTCATTCTTAATAGAATCTTATCTATTCATAATAATGTCGATATGGTCCATTAAATACCATGCTTCCAACTACTCATAAGCAACCAATCCTCGTCGAACTTTGGATTATCCTTTGATAGTTGTTTAATTATTTTAGTCAAAGCCGATCCTAGTCCTTTTTCCCTCTAAATGCACTAGACATTTTGAAAATTTTAGAATGGTCAAACATTAAAACATTTGCAATCGATCCTATACCCGAAGCGTATGGGACACGATGTATAATGTTTTATTTGCTATGTTCTCAAACTTCGAATTGTGAAAAGGAATGCCGTAATCATAATCGAAATTTTAAGAACACACTATGTACCTTTGACTAAATTTATCAACATTTCTCAACCTAATCCTTTAGATTTGAAATGAAGCATAATATTCTCTCCCTTAATTATAGCAAAACAACTTTACAACCCTTATGACTTTGCAAGGTATAACTCTTGTTTTTTATAACTAATATTGCTAACTTGCAATACTTGCCTTAATAATCATACAATCATAACATTTATGCTCCCACTATCATGGTGATTAACATAACACTTATGCTCCCACTAGCTTCGACATGTATTCAGATGCAGCTTAACTTTCAGGAAAACAAGACTTATTGAATTTCTTAAGTTCATGTTTCTAATACTTAATGCTTTGATAATCTTTTATCAAGGCTTCTCGAAATTATACACCTTTGCCTTAGATAGTTTATATGTGTGTCTAAACACTTAAGACTAATTTCCAAACCTCACAATTCAAATTATGGAAAGGGATACTGTAACCATAATTGAATTCGAGAATGCAATTTTACAATCACTATCTTCTTAAAATCTTTCTTAGTGAAAGCGTTTTCTCACAATCATTTTCATGAAGAAGGAAATCTTATGCCACTTAGATTTAAACGGTGTATTTGTTCTTATCCATGTGAATTTGTTAAAAAAAACAAAGTTTATGAAAAATTCAAACTCATATGGACTGAACTTTCTTAATCTTGATTTCTTTCCTTATGGTAGCACAGCTGCCCACCACGTCTTCCAAGTAGTTAAGCAGCTCACCTTTTCCTATCAATGTACCTTTCATTGATCAAGGTGCCTTGCCTTTTATGCGTTCAAAATGAGAACTCATAGAACTCACATGCATAATTAACTTAATTGGAAACATCACATAAACAAAATAATGTCAACACGATAGGTTGTTAACCTCAACTCGTGTGCTAGTGATGATCGATAAGCTTTATTTGATTTGTTCTTGAACCCTTTCAAGACCATTAAGAATCCCACTGACTCCTTGACATATAAGATTCTCTTGGCAATAAACATTTCTTGACAAACAAATATTCAAGAGTTAGTGTAGTTTTTATCAAAACACTTCATAAATTTGTCCTAGTTGGTCTTTGTCTTATCCAAGACATCACAACTTTCCACATTTGATGAACGTTATAAACCTTTTAATACTTGTCACTCAGTTTCACAATCTTAACTCTAAGACTTGTTTTGGAACGAAGTATGATTGACTTCTTGATTTAACCATTTCTTCAATTCTTGATTCCTCTACTTAGACATACAATTGTACTAAGACTCACTTAGAGGATCAATTAAGATATGGTTCTTAATCATAAATACCTATCATAAAGCATAAAAGGTACTCTCCCTTCTTCTTAGAATGGAGAAACTTTTATCTTTCTGCCTACTTGATTCTTATTCGTTTTGCTATTGATTTAAACCTTTTTAATCAATTCCGAATTATACTTAGTCTTATAAGTATAATCATATTTACTAAACCTTTAGTAAATCATGACGAATATCTTTGTTACTCTTATGGTGGACTTGATCAACACACAACTTTGTGCGCTTGATCTCCTAGTCCTTCACTTGACACTTTGTCAATGAATTAGTCTAATTTCCAAATATGAAATTTCTCATTCATCATGCAACCAAGTTGCGTGATTTCAAATTTTTTGTCCAATTGAAACTTGGGTGATGAGAAACTCTCTCTATTTGGTAAATTCTCGACCTTACCATAAATAAGAATCATATCCATTTGTTGTAGAAATATTCAAACATCAATTTTAATAACGATTTCATTGCAAGGAAGTAAACAAATAAATTAGTCAAACCAAAATTTATTTTATTTATAAAAACAGCGGAAAACATTTGTCCTTACAATGCAAAATCCATTGAAAACTATGTATTTCAAAATTAAAATTTCTAACAACTCTATTATAACTATCTAAGCTCAAAATCTAATCTTCAAGTCCATGCGATCAAGATCCATTTCTTGTGATTAGATTCATCTTGCTCTTTCACCAAGCTTCCTTTCTTTTCACCGATCCTGCAAAACATTCAAATGCAAACTTATCACATCATGTATTTGAATCAATGAATAGGAACTTGACGAAGTTAGATAGTGGATTTTACCTGAAGCGCAGTCATACTCTTTGACTCTCCCATCTTTGGAATTTTCAGGCTCTTGGGGCAGACTTCTATCCAACGCCCTTTCTCTTGGCAGCAAACGCAGGTCGGTTCTCCTAGAACATCCTCGGAAGCATGGTCGGTTGACTTTTCCAACAAATATGCTCCATTGCTTCACCAAATCATTTCTGATTCAGCAGTAATGAGCATGAAAGTTAGGTCAATGAGGTTGTCGTCATGATCCATCATATAATACTTTCTTTTGAACTCATTATACGATTCAGGAAGTGACTGCAAAACCCAATTTACAGCCAACTCATTCGGGAATGACACACCCAACATTATCAACCTATCAATGTGTGATTTCATTCCTAGAACGTGGGCACACACGGGCTTACTATCTTCATGTTTCATTTCCAATAGGGCTTTAGTGATATTGAACCTTTCAATTCTTCGATCTTGTGGGTTAGGGAGAACAATTGGAGGAGGTGGAGGAAGTGAAGCATGATTTCTTGTTCCTCGATCGAATCGTGGAATACCATCTTCATGTGGAATGCTTGTTCCACGGGATTTGGGAAGACCATGGTTGTCGAACTTTGACATCTACAAAACGGGAGAAAACAAATTCAAGTTAGTTGATTGATTGAGTCCTTAGCAAATCACCCAAATGAGATACTAAGGCTAGGAACCAACACAATATGCTACAACCTAGAAAAGGGATGCCGTAATCTACTTGCAGAATATTTGAAGGTAAGTGAATGACGATTCACTAATTTCCACCATGAAAAACGAAAAATAAATTTAAGTTTTAAATCTATGAAAATTCCTAGATCCTTTGAGATTCATTGAACATTTCAATGGCATGTTTAAATCTCGATATGCCCCTCTCGTTTGTGACTGGGATGCCGAGGATCACAAAGCGGGTGTGAATAACCATGCAAACTTACATGGTGCCCTCACATGTTACAGTCACCTATTCGATGTGCCGGTAAACCACACACGCTCCACCGAACTATGACAAACATTGAGTCACCCTTTGCTACCTTTGCTTAGAACCATTTAGTGTGCCGGTAAACAAAACACGCTCCACTAACGTCTTCGCAAGGGCACAAAGTGTAATTTCATGGAATTGCATCAATTCACTTTGCCTAAGTAACTAAGATTGGGGATTTGTAAAAACATTTAGTTACTTTTGTATTTCATTATACTTATAATGGAAGGTTTCGTCCTATCCTACCCGTTCGGCTAACGACCCTCCACTAGTCAAGAGTGCTGTGGGTAGGAGTGGATACCCATTCAATCGCCATTTTATAGGCAATTTCATTAAACACCCCTTATAGACCAGCTTCGTGAATGAGGCCTACTAACGGTAAGACTGACTTTTACTCATACATATATAATGTTAGACTTTTAATGTTATATATATAGTATAGGGTGCATTTTACACTTTTAAAATATTAGGTGATCAAATTTAACAATTATACTTTTAATTCAATTAAATTGTAAACCTAAACTTTTATGGATTTATTAAACTTCTTTTAATTATACACCTTAATTAATTAATAAAACCATAAGGGTGTGATTTGAACTTTTCAAAACATTACTAGAGTTTTAGAATTTAACATTCCTAATTAAACTTTTAATCAACTTTTAAATTCCAAAACTTGAGGGCAAGTTTTGAAACATTTCAAAACATTAGGGTTTAGAATTTAAATATAAATCACAATTAAACTATTAATCAAAATTTAAATCCAAAAACTTGAGGGCAAGTTTTGAAACCTTTTAAAAACATTAGGGTTTCAACTATTTAAATTTCAAAATAGCAAAACTTTTGGGTTTAAATTTAAACTATAAAACCTAAAGAGAAAAATATGAAACTTTTCATAACAACAAGGATCAAATAACAAATAATTCAAATTAACATTTAATCACATAATTATCCATATTTGATTTATTTAATGATTTCTTACAAAACAATTTATCAATTTAATCAAAATAATCAATCAATTATCACATAAGGAAACAATTATCTTATTAATTGATAAATATCTTCAATTAGATCAGAAATATAGTCAAATATATCATAAAATCGAATTTATATTGATCTAATATGATAAGGTAATTATCCCAAAGCAAAAAACAGCAAGAAAACCCGATTTTCCCTCTTTCTGACGAGTTGACTCGTCGAGTCAGGCTTGGACTCGTCGAGTCTGCATGGACTCGGCGAGTTCAGCTATGGACTCGGCAAGTCCAGCCTCCAGAAACCCGAAAAATGATTTTTCCAGTTATACAATGCATCAATACAATTGAAACCAAGCTAGTCTCTGATACCACTGATGGGTTTTGGTCCTAAGACATCCTATGTGCTCATACAAACCCTAAAGCTCGGATCTAGGTTTCACTATTGTACATGCAAGTTATCCAAGACTATAAGCCCTAATTCTAGCATTCAAATAATCATATTAGCCATAAGAATAAGTTTATAATGTTACCTTGATTGTTATGTAGCAATAACAATCCCAAATCTCCTTGAATTGACTTTGGAAGGCTTAGAGTCACAAGTGTCACTCCTCTAATGGTTCACAAACACCATAAGCAAGAGGATGAAGAGGAGAGAGGTTGGAGGCTACCAAAAACGTGTAGAAACCCTAACAAGAAGCTTAGCCACGTTTTTAAGCCTTAAGGGGTCTTTATATAGTTGGGCTATTAGGGTTATCTAACAAGGAAACCCTAATTTGGATGCTTAAGCCCTAAGCAACCCATTGAGCCCTTTCTTTAAGCCTTGGACAATTTCATATGGGCTTCCCCTATAGAATTTGTCCACCTCATAACATAAGGCAATCCATGGCCCAAATTATAATTATCTTATAATTACAATTCCAGTCCCTTAAGTTTAATTAATCTCTTTTAGTCACAAAACCAATTACTAATTAATTATTGACTAATATTAATTAAACAATATGATTTCTCCTTTAATAAATTATTCCCATAATATATTAATAAATCATATTTAATCCTTTCTCTCCATAATTCATCCTATCAAGTTGCTTTGGTGAAGGCAACTCAAAAGGACCATGCAAAATCGGGTCAAGTACATACCAAAATAGTTATGGACTTAGACACTAATCTAATAGATTCTCCTCTCCTCACTTTTTGAAGACACCCTGCCGAGTTGGTCAGTTAGGTTAGAATTTGCTAAGCGGGTTTGCATGAGGCTACTACTTAGGTTAGAGAATTTAGAGTTTAATTCATTTAATTCTTCTTGATAATCAATTTTTGAAATTTTAAGAGACTCAAGAATAGAATGTACCTTTTTGATCAATCGATCGCTGTCGTTGATCTTCTCACTCACTGGCTTGGCCGCAAAACACTTATTTTCAGTCAGGTTCGGCTCCGAATCTGCACTCTCGGTTGATGGACCAGCAGTGACGATAAAACATTTTCCACCCGAACCTACATTCTTTGCCACATTCGCCTTTCCATGAGTGGGTCTTCTAACCTCTTCGTCTTCAGAGTCGGTTGACCATACTTCTATGCCACCGAACTCATCTTCCTCAGCGTTCTCCTGTACGATTAAGGAATTCATTGAGTTGTTAGACGCCTTTTTCTTTTTAACTTCTTCTAATTTGCGCATATAATATGCTTCGTCAACTTCATCCTCTCTCTTCTCAGCCATCTTTCTCAACATGCAATCTTTGGCAAAATGGTTTTTGCCGTGATAATAGTTGCAATCGTATCTGGAGTCTTCTGCAAGCGTCTTCTCCTTTTTCTCTTCATCCTTTTGAGAGGAGACTTTCGGTTCATCCTTCATCTTCTCAGAACTGTAACTTCCCTGCCAGTTTCGGTTCTTGTTGGCGGGAAATTTTCTCCTTGCGAATTTCTTTGGATTTGTGATCATCAAGGCATATTCCTCACTTGTAAGCTCGCACTCTGACATGTCTGACTCTTCTTCTTCTTTTTCAGCAGTACTTTTTCCTTTAGAAACAAGAGCCACAATCCCATACCAGAGACCACTTTCGCCTCCTTAGTTACAACACTTTCATGGGACTTCAGTATCCCTACTAGTTTCACCAGTGAGTACGATTTGAATTGTTCATGCACCTTCACAGTGGAAACCACAGCCATCCATTCTGGTCTCAGCCCATTCATGAACGTTACTTTCTGCTCGATCAGCTTCCTCTTTATCCTATGCTTGATCATCTTACTTAAGAGATGATTGAACCGATCAAAGGTCTGTACAAGCTTCTCTTCAGGTTTCTATTCGAAAACTCCAAATTCTGATAGTAATAGAGTTTGAATGGAGTGTTCCAGATCTTCATCAGTTAAGTAAAGTTCCTTCAGCCTATCCCAGATCTCTTTAGCAGTTGTGCATGAACCTACAATCCGAAAGGTGTCAGATTGTTGGGCGAATCTTATCATCCGCATGGCTTTTACGTTACACAAGATCTTGTCCTTCTCATCCTGTGGCATCTTTTGAACATCTGTCACCAACTTGTTGTAATCTTTTTGCGTCTTAAAAGTTGTGTTTGTCTCTGAATGTACAAACGGTCCAAGAGTGATAGCTTCCCAGATGAGATAGCCATTGCCTTCCGATCCAACCACGTAATCTTCAAAATGATGAGCCCATACTTCGTAGTCTTGAGTATAGAGTATGGGTACTCTGGTTGTTGATCCGATGCTGTTTGAGATGTTAATTGGTTTGTATGTGAATCTTCTTGAGACATGGTGAGCTGCTCAGAATCAAACCTGTAAACTTGAGATTAGGGTTTTATCAAAAATAGAGTTATTGTCGATATGAAGATGACGACTTCTATTTATACGATAAAAGCAGAAACCCTAAAGAATTACGTATACAGAAGGAATGTGTATTGATCACACAGTCTCCTGCTCTGATACCAATTGTTAGAACAAAGTTCTTTTAGGATCGTATGATTCTAATCAAGATAAAAATAAGAACGTAATAAGAACACAAGTAATGCGCTGAATATGTCGAATGATTAATGCAATAACACCTCAGAAGAGCTCGATAAAGAACTTCAATCTGTAGAGGCGTTTAGGGTTACAAAAATCAACGTAATGAAAACTTGTCAATATACGCATACATGCATGCATATATATATATTATAACCCTAACAATAAATCTAGATAACTACGTAACTAATCTAGATAGACACGAATGGACAGGCCCAATCCGGATTACAAAATACTTAGCCCAAGACGCAACACAAATATACTCAACAATATGTATTTTAACCGAATAAGTTTGTTATGTATCTAAACAATTTATACGTTTTTTTATGTTTTTTTTAATATGATTTAGAACCATACATATTTTAAATAAGATATATACATATTCGGTTATATGTATCTAAACAATTTATACGGTTTTTTATATTTTTAAATACGATTTAGAACCATACTTATTTTAAATAAGATATATATGTATTCGGTTATATGTATCTAAACAATTTATATGGTTTTTTTATGTTTTTTTAAATACAATTTAGAACAATACGTATTTTAGATAAGATATATACGTATCCGGTTATATGTATCTAAACAATTTATACGGTTTTTCATGTTTTTTTAAATACGTATTTCATCATAATCACAAGTTCTAAATCATATGGTTAAAATGAAGATGGAAAAACATAGTGATATATCTTTTTGAAGTAACAATTATTAACACTACTCTTGACATAAAAATAAAAAAAAAAACGTATAAATTGTTTAAATACATAACAAAATCGTTGTTAATTTGTTTTTAATACATATAACCAAAAAAACAGTTAGAACTAGCGACCCAAAAGAATTTATATATTTTTTATGTCATGAGTGGTGTTAATAATTACTATTTTAAAGACATAAAAAATCATTTTTTTACAAAAACGTATTTTTTATATGAAAACATACTTTTTAAAGAAAAAACAATATATTTTACGTAAAATTAAATACATAAAAGTACATACAATTTGTTTGTAAAAAACTATTTTTTTATAGTACGACTAAAATACATTTTGTTATATTTAAAAAAAATATGTGAAAAAATGTTTTTTATAACTTATTTATTGTTTATGTTTTAATAATTTTATTAATATATAAATTAGTTTTATGAAAGAATAAACCAAGAGAGCATTCAGCTCAAATTGTTAAGACTTTGGTAATTTAATGGATGAAGGTCATGAGTTTGAACCCTCCCCTAACAATTTAATTGTTTTTTTTTCAAAGAAATTTCAAAAATGATCCCTATGGTTTAATAAATATCACGAATTCAGCCCATTTATACTTGAAAAGACGAAAATGCCCTTATAGGTTCAATCCCTAACGGCAGAATAGTAACAGTGTTAGTAAAAAGGGTCATCTATGCAAGTTTTGCAAACCACATGACTTTGTTATTTTTGGCAAACTATAAGGACCATTTTTGTAATTTTTTCCTTTTTATATAAACCAAATTCTTGCGAAGATAACTAGATTGCTCCTTTTCAAATTCATTTCTAAACCGACACTTATCAAGCAAAATCCTTAAACATTACTTTATTTTTGGCATGATGTTTTTCTCAAAAACGTAAATTGTGTGGAAAGAAAAGAACTTTCCTCTAAGCAGGCAAGCAAAAAAGTCATATGTGTTGCAATTTTTTTTTTACAAAACATTCATACAGAAGGCATGATCCGTTCAGTATTTCCAATGAAGAAATTCAGATTGACATTACATCGAACACTTGGCGGACATAATACAAATAACGATCTTACATTGTGTGTTAAAAAAAAAAAGACAATCTATACATAACAAATCGATGGAATTACTAACCATATGTAGTATGCTAATGCAGATTCTTCAAGACACTTGGTTTCCGGCATGAAGAAGACGACTCTTGCATATATAAATGAAATTGAAAGGAAACGACTAATGACTCCTCTCTAATAAATAAGGATCTTTTTGTCATATGTCACATTCTCATTTATTTTGTACATATAATTTTGTGGTTATTTTAAATTAATTTGTATTTCCACATGTCATTTTATGGTTTTTTTTTTCATTTTATTAAATTGTAGATAATATTTATATTCAATAATCAATGCATATCAATATCATTAATGAACTTTCCTTTTAATTTCAAAGTTACCAAATTAAAGATTCATTAATTTTCTTTATTTATTTACATAAATTAGTTGTTTAAATTTAAAAAAGAGAAAAAAACATTTTAGTTTTTTATAATTCAATATTTTCTCATTTTTCTTATAAATTCATACTTTTCAAATGTTTAGAATTTTATATTTAACTTTTTTTAAATAAACTCATGTAATACATAGGTCTCACACCTAGTGTATTATATATATATAGATGTAATGGAAAGAAATTTTTGAAAATTATTATCTATTATAAGTAAAAGATGAACGATTATGCATGATTGATGTGATTTTTAATAGATATCTATATAACATTCCATATAAGTTCATATAATATACACAGAGAATATTTGATTATATGGAACAGATGTGATTTTGAAATTAAAGCATCAAACTCCATCGTGATTGAAGGCTAATTAGTTGGTATTGTCAATTAAAAACGTATCTTTGTTGCTTTATATATGGACTTAATTTAGGAAACATAAACAATTACATATACGTATTCTGCATTATATGTGTCATTCTAATAAATTGACATTTGGAATAAAACATAAATAAAAAAAATAAGAAAATGTCATTTGTCCATATACATCAGAAATTTATAAGTAGCAAAAAGTTGTTTATTTATTAAGATAGATTTACTATGAAGTTGAACCGGTGCATGGTGCATGATAATAATTGGTTTGACCATAAAATATATCCAAATCCACAAATATATCTTCTAAAAGTCTCACGTGCTTGCTATAAGTTCATCTTTTCCTTATTGTTTATATGAGCCAGAGAGGTGCATGATAATAATTGGTTTGACCATAAAATATATCCAAATCCACAAATATATCTTCTAAAAGTCTCACGTGCTTGCTATAAGTTCATCTTTTCCTTATTGTTTATGTGAGCCAGAGAGAAGCTAATTAATGAGGTGATACTTGATACAATTGGTAGACATGTATCCAAACTAAGTTTTAAGCAAGGTCAATTATATTTCAATCTAAGTTCATATGAAGATATGATAGATAAGACTTAAAAAAAACATTATTTACAAAGAATTGTTTGTTGTAATGTTGTAAAAAAGATTTAGGAATTGTGTATGCTAATTTTGCATTATATACTTTATAGGTTTTTCTATTTGTGCGAATATGAAATGAAATATTTGAAATTCTACTCAACCTTATTTTATAATTTTATTAGAGTAAATTACGCTAATCGTTCCTCGTATAGATATCAAAATATACGTTTACTCCCAATTTTTAAAAATTAACTCGAATTATCCCTTATATGGTGAAAATGTGCAAGTTTCGTCCCTAAAGTGGTTTATTAGAGTAAACCCATCCCTTTATTAGAGTTTTTAACCAAATTGGTGTTTTTGAAAAACTTGTTTACCTGATAGGTATACTTTTAAAATTATTTATCAATAGGTTTATTTAATTATAAAAATAAATGGCGTGCCCTAATTCTTTCTTTCTTACCGAACAAACTCCATCCTTGGTAAAAAACGAAGCGGCCATACGTCTGTTATCTCTAGCGGCAAATCCTCCGGTGTCTGTTATCTCCAGCTGGTGACTCTACTCCAGGCGACTCCACTCATGGGTTCGATTCTACTGCCGGCGATTCCACTCACAGGTTCAATTCCACTGCCTTTGTCCAATTTTTTTTATGTAATCTTCAATTTATGACTTTGTAAATGTCCGATTTTGAACCGTAATCTTCTTTTTGGTTCACTCTACTGGTTCTTATTTGATTAAATTAGTTTTTTAAAATTTCATATCTATAATTATGAGTATTTTGAATGGTTGTACAGGTCCGATTTTGAAAGTGAAATCTTCAACTTATGCCATGTATAGGTTCAATTTTGAATTGTAATCATGTCTCATCTATTAGGTTTGTTGTATTTTTTATGATATTAGGGATTTCAAGTTCTAAAATATTAAAATAGCCGTTATGAATTTATGATATTCTTAAAAATATGATATTTGAGATATTATTTTTTCCAAAATTGCATTGTTTCCCAGTTTTTATCACTGAAAATCTGATTAAGTGAATATCTGAAATTTGTTATGATAGTTTTTTAAAATTTTAATAGCTATGATATCAAATTTATGAAATAATGATTAATTGAAAAGTTGCTATATGAGAGTTTACTCTTCTAATGTTACAATGGTTCTTATTACTAATTTGTGAAAATCTGATTAAGTTAAAATCTTATTTATCCTAATGTTATTCTTCAAAGTTACAATGCTTTATAACTTTGAAATTTTGTTTAAGAAAAACTGAAAAGATTATGTTTTTTTTTTTATGTTAGCTCTCCGATAATGTTTGAGTTGATTGAATTTAAATCTAAAATTATGATATTTTTGATTGTTTCGTCCATTTTTCTAGTTCAATAATTTGCATCATATGGACTACTCGAGTGGATAGATGATTTCGGTTTTCATCCTCAATGATGCACGGATGCATTTTAGAATATTTTTATAGGTTTTTATTTTGTATTACCATGTTTTACAAAATATTATATTCATTGTATCTCATTTCATTTCAAATCCAGCACAATTGATTCTTAAAGTTTCTTTTTATAGCAGTGTACCGAAAAATGGCAATTCTTGTAATAAATTTGCATTCTTTAAGACGATGTTTAATTCTTTGTTAGATTTCAAAATGATTATTGGTTTTTGTAAGAAGCTTTTGTTGGTTTAGATTCAATTTTTTTTTTTTTTTTTTTTTTTGTTATAATGGTGTTTGTAAAAAAGTTTTAATAAAAATTAATAGCAAAAAGTCAAAAAAAAAAAAAAGATATTAAAAAAATAAATAATAACTAAGCAAATTTGAAACAAAAAAGAAAGTTTATATGCATGTTCGTGTG
The DNA here is from genome assembly GCF_052625555.1 of Lactuca saligna. NCBI lineage: Eukaryota > Viridiplantae > Streptophyta > Magnoliopsida > Asterales > Asteraceae > Lactuca > Lactuca saligna. Next base: position 202,451,084 of record NC_136424.1, on the reverse strand, counting down.
GAAAGAGTAGGAAATTAGTAGATTTTTTTAATTAAATTGCTAAGTAATCCTATTTGATAAATAAGTTCAAAAGTATATCTATCGGGTAATAAGTATTTTTAGAAACCTCTATACGGTCAAAAACTCATTTTATAATCTATCATTCACATGTGGTAAAATGACTCTTAAGGGTAACTAGCGGTTGTGTTTGTTCTCATCTGGTCACTTTCCCTTTTTTATATTCAATATACCATCGAACTTGTTGTTTGTGTTTACTATAACCCTTTTGACTAGTTTTTGACCTATGATAATCGGTCAAAGGGTTATGGTAAACACAAACAACAAGTTCGATGATATATTGGGTACAAAAAAAAAAAGGAAAGAGACCATATGAGAACAAATGCAACAGTTGGTTACCTTCCTATTGATTTTCCCTAATAAATAAGGATCTTTTTGACACATGTCAAATTCTTATTTATTTTGCCACATGTAATTTTGTTGTTATTTTAAATTAATTTGTATTCCACATTGTAACATCCGGATTTTACCAGGTATCTTGTAAATCTAATTTTGTCATATTGTGAGAGGGACTCGGCGAGTTGGAGCTCAGACTCGCCGAGTAGAGATGCGGAATTGAACATTGGTGCGCGCTTGGACTCGGCGAGTCTGCGCTGTGTAATGAAACCCTAAATCTCCGGGTTTGAGGCCTATTTAAAGGGCCTTATGGCCGTCATTTGTACTCACCCAACCCTCAGTGAGTGACCCTTGTGTTCTTGAGCTATTTGTGAAGAGAAAGGAGCCATTCTTGATCTTGTGTGTGTTATTTAGCAAGAAGAAGGAGACCCTAGGCAAGAGGAAGCAAAGGAGGTTGCTATTTCGTGGATTTGGAGCTTAGATCATCACTCTAGAGGTATTATCTCGGACCATTTTCTGTTTAGTGAAGCATGATGCAATTTAGGGCTTGTGGTGGTCATTTATGGGATGATTTGATGCCCATTGGTTCCCTCTTTGAGTTGAGGCCATGGATCTGGATCCATAGAGGTCCAGAGAGCCTCACTCATCAAGCTTTATGAGTGACAATAGAGTCTTTGACCTTGTGTTGTAGTATTTGAGTCATAAACATCATATATGGTCATATAGAGGTTGTATGTGCATCAAGATTGTAACTTTACGTGCTAAATGAGCTTGGAGGGACTGGATCTATGGATTAATGAACTGGATCTGACCTTTAGAGCAAGATTGAGTCAGTGCATGGCATGGACTCGCCGAGTCCGAAGAACAGACTCGGCGAGTAGCATGAATGTTGCCCGACCACACTGTGAGTGGCCTCGCCGAGTTGGGAAAGGTGGACTCAGTGAGTCAAGGGGGAGTCAGAATGGACAGGTGGACTGAGTCTAACTGGACTCGCCGAGTTGTTCTTGAGACTCGGCGAGTTGAGTCATGGTGGCCCCACAACTCGTGCCAGGTGGAACTCGTCGAGTTGAGGGAATGCTCGACGTGTCAAGGGAGGATTCCAGGGAAATTGGTGTACACACCCAGACTCGCCGAGTCGCCTGGGTACTCGCCGAGTCCGGTCAAAGTTGACCGTTGACCGTTGACCAGCGTTGACCTAGATTGACTTGTTATAGTGTGGTCAACCCTAGTTGGGAAAGTGTTAATTAGAGGTGTATTGTGCTATAGGGGGACGACAGCTCGACAGGTCGAGTGATTAGTGATTTCAGGTTTACGATTTACCGAGACACGCGAGGTGAGTCTGCTCACTATACTTTACCTTGAGTAGGTAACCAGAGTTATGTGATAGAGTATTTGTATGCTATGTATGTTATGTGTTGTACTGCATTACTTCTATGTGATTGATGTTGTGCATGTTTACAGAGTTAGAACCGGAAGGTTCACAGAGTTAGAACCTGAGGGTTCACAGAGTTTGGGTGCACGGACCCACAGAGTCATAGCCTCGAGTGGCTAATATGTGTTATATGTAGTATTTTGGGGAACTCACTAAGCCTTGTGCTTACAGTGTTGATGTTATTGTTTCAGGTACTAGTGACGACCGCGGGAAGGCGCCGGCTTGATCCGTACACACACACATTCGGAGCTTGATATCATGATCTTGGGATTTTGTATTGTCTTGTTTGGATAATTAAAATGGTTGTTTAATGAATATCAATGGAATTATGTTTTATAAAAATTGAAAAATTTGTTTTGAAAATTTTCGGTGTTACATATTGGTATCAGAGCCTTGGTTTGAGGGATTCGGGTACACCTTCGGGGGTATTTGAACTCAAACTGAGGAATTGAAGAGATATTTCAAAATAAAACCAAAGTTTTCTAAGAGTAAAAGATTTTCCAGGAAGAAACGTGTGTACGATCAGCCAGCGCCCGAACGTTGAATTCCCAAAATACCTTTATATTATGTGATAATTATTATTAATGTGATGTATTTGCATGCTAGAGTAGGCTAGGTATTGCTAATAGGACTAGAGTGGCCTGTTTTGTGATGCCTTAGCCTAGGGAGGGGTGAGCTGCTATGAGATGCTGAGAGTAATTAGGTAGCAGCTAGGACTTTGTGTGAGACCTGTTACAGAGTGATTTAAGTATAATAGAGTACTTGGGGATTGGGATCCGAAGAGGAAGATTTGGGGTGTGTACTGAGACGGTGCGGACAGTAGTATTGGGCCCGTACTACTAAAAGCACCGGTGCGGTACACAGTCCAAATAAGAATCTTGGGATACCAAGAATCAAGGAGGGGTGGATTGTCGAATGTAAGAGTGTTCGAGTAAATTCTAATTATCGCATGTTGTATTTCAGAGGTTGATCATGGTGAGGACACGTCACATGCCGGAGGATGCCGGAACTAGCGATGAGGAGATTCGACAGATCATTCATGAGGAGGTGGCTGCGGTCATCAGAGCTGAGTTACCAGAGATGTTCGGGTCCATTAAGACCGCGTTGATTGAGACATTTGACGAGCGCTATGCCGCTCTTTCTGAGGCTGCGGTTGCAGCGGCTACCGCAGCGATTGCTGCGGCAAGACCCCAGGGAGGTGATGCGACATTGTTTAGGGAGTTCAGCAACACCAAGCCACCAGAGTTTGATGGTACGCAGGATCTGGTGGCAGCTATGAGGTGGATATCTGATATGGAGGGATGCTTCTTCACTTGCTCGTCCCCTGAGCATTTGAAGGTTCGGTTCGCGCTGAACCAGTTTCGCTTGGGAGCGAAGGACTGGTGGAAGTTTGTGACGGCACACTTCACACCGACTGAGCTTTCGGAAGTGACCTGGGAGAGGTTCACTACCATGTTCCGAGATGAGTACGTTCCTCAGGTGGAGAGGGAACGTCTGACACAGGAGTTTCTGACCCTCAAACAGGGTACCGAGTCAGTCACAGCTATTACGAGGATGTTTCATGAGAGGGCGATGTTTTGCCCTGAGCACGTGTTTACCGAGCAGGCACGTATGATCCGTTACCTGAGCATTCTGAGACGGGATATTCGGGAGTTCGCTGCGAACTCCTCGTATCGGACATTTGCCGAGCTTCAGGCAAATGCTCGGAAGAGGGAGATTGAGCTTGAGACTCAGGCGAGGGAGGAGGCGGAGTCTCTGGGGAGGGATCGGCAGCCGGCACAGTCCCAGCCGGCAGCCAAGCGGGCCAAGCCCGCTGATCCCCGACCCGGGAGCCAGAAGGGCCGCACTTGTGGAAAGTGCGGCAAGGGTCACGATGGAGTCTGTCGAGCGGGGTCTTGCTACAAATGTGGCAAGGAGGGGCATATGGCCAAGGACTGCCCCAAGGGGTTTACAGTGTGCTTCCACTGTAACCAGACCGGACACCGGAAGGCAGAGTGTCCGCTGCTGCGCGGAGCATCTCAGGGGTCTGCTCCCGCCGCCATCAGAGCTACTGCTACAGAGAGTCGGCCCGTGAAGGCCGAGGCACCGAGGGCTCGGGGGAGAGCCTTTCAGCTGACTGTGGAAGAGGTCCGCGCTGCACCCGACGTTGTGGCTGGTACGCTTTCTTTTTATTATTTATTTATGGTGTCGAGATATTATGCTTATATTATGCTATGCATAGGTACCTTCCTTGTGAATTATGTACCTGCTTTAGTGTTATTTGACTCGGGTGCGAGTCGATCTTTTGTATCTTTGACATTTAGTCAGCATATCAGTGTTAGTCGTAGGGCACTGAGTCGGCCCCTGCGGGTTTCCATAGCCGCCGACAGAGTGATTTGTGCCACGGAGGTCCTCCGGGGATGTGTATTGGAGATTTTTGGGGTTGAGTTCCCGATCGACCTGATTCCTATTGCGATGGGTGATGTCTGTGTTATAGTGGGCATGGACTGGTTGAGCCGATTCGGCGCGGTTATCGATTGCGAGCGTCAGCTGGTGACTATACGAGATCCTAGTGGGGGAGTTCTTTCGGTTTACGGCGAGGGTACACGTTCTGGATCAGCCTTTTGTTCGGCTGCTAGGGCAAGGCAGTGTCTACAGCAGGGCTGTAAGGGTTTTGTGGCGTATATGATGGATACGCGAGTGATCTCCGAGAGACCGAGTTCGGTGGATGAAGTTCCGGTGGTGCGTGAGTTTCCAGATGTCTTTCCCGAAGAGTTACCAGGTGTGCCTCCCGTGAGGCAAGTGGAGTTTGGTATCGATTTGGTTCCGGGAGCCGCGCCTATCGCTAAGGTGCCGTATCGCCTTGCGCCTCCAGAAATGCAAGAGTTATCCTCGTAACTTCAGGAGTTGCTGGGGAAGGGGTTTATTCAGCCAAGTAGCTCGCCGTGGGGAGCACCCATCCTGTTTGTGAAGATGAAAGATGGCTCGCATCGCATGTGTATTGATTATCGGGAACTGAATAAGTTGACGGTCAAGAACCGTTACCCGTTGCCGAGGATCGACGATTTATTCGATCAGTTACAGGGAGCATCTTGGTTCTCCAAGATTGATTTGAGGTCGGGCTATCATCAGGTGAGAGTACGGGACGAGGACGTCCAGAAGACAGCATTCAGGACGCGTTATGGGCATTATGAGTTTGTGGTGATGCCTTTTGGGCTCACCAACGCCCCAGCTGTGTTCATGGACCTCATGAACAGGGTATGTCGGCCGATGTTGGATCGGTCGGTGATTGTGTTCATTGATGATATTCTGGTATATTCGAGATCTAGAGAGCAGCACGAGGAGCATTTGAGGGAGGTTCTTGGAGTTTTGATATCGGAGAAACTTTATGCAAAGTTTTCCAAGTGCAATTTTTGGTTGCGGGAAGTCCAGTTTCTGGGACATCTCGTTAACCAGAAGGGGATATTGGTCGATCCGGCCAAGGTTGACGCAGTGATGAGGTGGGAGGTGCCAAGGTCACCTTCTGAGATCCGGAGTTTCCTTGGGTTGGCAGGTATTATCGGAGGTTTATTAAGGATTTCTCCAAGATTGCGGTTCCACTCACCAGATTGACCCGGAAGGGTGTTACATTTCTATGGGGTCCCGAGCAGCAGACCTCCTTTGAGACGCTTCGCCAGAGGTTGTGTGAAGCTCCGGTATTAGCTCTTCCGGAAGGGATGGAGGGTTTTGTGGTATTCTGTGATGCATCGATTTTAGGACTGGGAGCGGTACTGATGCAGAAGGGACATGTGATAGCATATGCATCGAGGCAGTTGAAGCCTCACGAGACGAGGTACCCCACACATGATCTGGAGTTGGGGGCAGTGGTGTTCGCCCTCAAGATTTGGCGGCACTACTTGTATGGGGTTCGTTGTACGATTTACACGGACCATAAGAGCTTGAAGTACCTGATGGATCAGCCTAACCTAAACATGCGGCAAAGAAGGTGGTTAGATGTGGTCAAGGATTATGATTGCGAGATTTTGTACCACCCGGGCAAGGCTAATGTGGTAGCCGACGCATTGAGTCGCAGGGCGGAGAGTGCTCCACTGCGAAATGTATGTTTGCGACTGACTGTGATAGCTCCAGTTCTGGACGCCATTCGTGGGGTACAGGCCGAGGCTGTGCGTTCGGAGATGCAGAAGAGAGAGCGGGTCGTTGGGTTGGTTTCGGAGTTCGTATCGGATAGTCGAGGCCTTATGACTTATCAGGGCCGGATCTGGGTACCGTTTGAAGGCGGTACACGTACTACATTGATGGAGGAGGCTCATAGATCGAAATTTTCGATCCATCCCGGGGCTACAAAGATGTATTTGGACCTAAGGAAGGAGTATTGGTGGCCTTGTATGAAGAGGGATGTCGCATGGTTTGTCAAGAGGTGTTTGACCTGTCGAAGGGTAAAGGCCGAACACCAGAGACCGCATGGCAAGTTGCAGCCATTGGAGGTTCCCGAATGGAAGTGGGAACAGATCACTATGGATTTCATCACCAAATTGCCGAGGACTGCCAGAGGAGTCGATGCAATTTGGGTGATTGTGGATAGGTTGACGAAGAGCGCTCACTTTCTTGCCATCAGTGAGAGTTCTTCGGCGGAGAAGTTGGCGGAGATTTATGTGAGGGAGGTTGTATCTCGGCATGGGGTGCCGATCTCGATCGTTTCAGACCGCGATGTGCGTTTCACTTCCCGCTTCTGGAAGAAATTTCATGAGGAGTTGGGTACTAAGCTGCATTTTAGTACTGCATACCACCCCCAGACCGACGGCCAGAGTGAGCGGACGATTCAGACACTTGAGGACATGCTTCGGGCATGTGTATTGGACTTTGGGGGTAGTTGGGATATGTATTTGCCTTTGGCGGAGTTTTCCTACAATAACTGTGACAACTGTCAATTCAGGTCATTCTTGGACTCATGCATCTTTATAATAACCATTCATGCACAACATGCCATGACCTAGTAGTATAAATTAGGTCAAAAATCTTGCATAAACTAGGATCCAACTAAGGTCTAGGACTAATATACTTGATACTTACAATTCTAGTAAGTTGCTTAGCTACAATAGGAAATGCCAATACTATAATTAGAATAAGCTTCAAACTTTGTTATAATTGAAATAGGGTATAAAACTCTAAAAATAAATTAAAACACTCTAATTATACTTCAACATGTTGTTGAATATCAATCAATGTTCCAAAAACTCTAAACAGCCAAAAATCCAAATTTATAAATCTTAAAGCTTAAAAACTTTATAAAATTTGGCTATAAACTTTCTAATATCAAATTTTATTAATCAAATTATGGATTATACCAATGAAATAGAAATATAAATTACAAGTATTAATCATAATTTATTAGTTAAAAACAAGATTTTTAAATAAATCAAAAATTGCTTAAAGAATCACTTTTATAAAAATTAGATTTTTATAAAAATTAGATTTTTATAAAAATTAAGGAGGGATTTTTTATAAAAATTTGAATTTAGGAGAGAGGAGGCTTTAATGCCTCAAAAATCTGGCCATCTCCCCTCTCCCCATGCACTCTCTTCCCAAAACTCATGATTAAACTCAAACCCACACTCCACCTCTTCTCTCTTCACTCTTCTCACTTCACTCTCTTCACACACTTCACCCTCTTCCTCTCTCTCTCTAAACTCACGAAATTTCTCTCATTTCTCTGCCAAATTTCAAGACTTTGAAGACCTTGAAGTGTTCTTACTTCTCTCAAGATCATAACCAAGGTAAACAACATCATCTTCTTCCATAGTTTGACGATTCTACTTCTTTTCCTTCTTAGTTTTCTCTTCTTTTAGGATTCTATGCCTTTCCATGGCTAGAAATCTTTATTCTCCCCTTGTGGTTTGTAGATTCTCACCATAACACAATGCATGTGTTTGAAATGGTGAAAATCCGGGATCAAACCCATGCAAGGAGTGAAAAAGATGCACATATGATCATGTGACATCAAAACATAATATTTCATGTTCTTCTCCATTTCTTGTGTGTTCATGCATGAACGAAAGCATTAAACCATTTCTAGTACATCTTGGATGCTCATTCATTCCATGCATGTGTTAGAAATCGGGCCTTACCAAGGACATGCATGATGTTCTTATTGAAATACCCTAAAAATGCACACAAGCAAACATGCAATCTGCCAGATTATTTTGTTCGACTTTGAACAGTCATAACTCAGTCATTTTTTAACCAAATCATGATATTCTTTTTGTATTGGTTATTTCCACGAGTTAACTTTCAAACCCAACTGGTCTTACTGTAAAATATTAAATATCCGATTTTTGGCAGATTTTACAAAAAGGTTGCGGATACAGCTCTTTTTCTGTGATCACTATTTTTATCTTGCTTAAACAATGGTCTTAAACCCAACCATAAATCTTAGGAAAAATACCTTAGAAACTTAACATATCTAGTGAGTTATGGTTGAAATTTCGTGGCTTAAAACCTCACTGAATGGGCTACAAAAATTCATGAACCTCAGCCACATCTACACTTCATGCATTATTGCATGCAACTTTTCTTAAATTGTTTGGAATCATTACCCTCATTTCTCTTCTGAATACATTCTTAACATTTTTACTTTTGAAAGCCCTTGCATGCATGAGATAATCTGGAAAATTTCAAGAGCTTTTGTTATTTATTTGATTTATTAGAATTATTGCTAAAACCAAGGGCATAAATCATATAAAATACTTCCAGAGGTCAATAAATCCTAAATAAATTCATGGATGATACTTATGGGGAATAATGACCCCTCACCAAATTTCAGCAATTTTTGTTACTGTTTCATATGATTTCTAATTTTCTTTTATTTAGGACATGATAAATTACAAAACCACTTTTTAGGATGTGAAAATTTTATCTAACAATTTTCGCATACCTTACTTGTGATGGGTGACTCAAGAAAATAATTTCAAGATTTTTCATCATGTCTAGCTATTTTTCCCAATTTTTGGTAATTATAATGGCTTAAAAATGGGAAAAATAGTTCTGATTATCCAAAATTCATGAAAATTTGCCAGGATATCATATTATATAGTAGGAGGTTACATAAAAATTTTGAATATTTTTCTCCACTGTAAACTATTTTTCCCTTATTTTCTAAAGTTAATTGCACTAAAATTCACTTAAATATACATAAATACCCAAAACCAGTTTATACATTATGAAAACCACTTTTGATATTTTTCCCAAGATATTTATAATGTAAATGATGTTACAAAAATTTATGGTAATTTATTTTAACTGTTTAATAATATTTCTTTAATTAATGACTATTTAAAGAAATAAAACAAGGAAAAATACAAATAACCACTGAAAAATATATTTTATATTTTTCCCAGCCTATTTATGTATAATAACAATTAAATAAAAAGTTTGGGTAATTTTGGAAACTGTTTACTATTTATTTCAATTTTTATTGAAATAAATGCTCAAAAATTATAAAATATAATTAAACAGCTTGGAAATCCATTTTTATAATTTTCCCAGCTTAGTGTTGTGTATTAACAGTTAAATAAAAAGTTTGAGAATTTTTATCCCTCGAATACTATTTTTCGTGAATTTATGTTGTTATTGAGACTTAAAATTTGGAAAATTAACCTTCCAAGGTTGTAATTAATCGCACGACTTGTAAAATTTCAATACATCAGAAAAAGTGTAACAAAATGATATAAATCCAATACTAAAACATAAATTGGCATTTCCCTATATGTAGAGTTTAGTATATTAGCATTAGATATCGACATGGAAACTCACTAGTGCGTGTGTTTGGTGTCGTAGGATCCCGGTAGTAAGACGTTGGTGCATCCCGAAGTACCGCTTGTGTCTACACAAAACATCGTGAGTATTCACGCACTCCCCTATTTTCGTTTTTTATGTTTTGGGGTGGAAAAGCATGTCCAGAAAAACTATTGTTTGCATGTTGTACTTAAATTGAATTGTATCAAACATGATTGCTATTGTATTGCTATGTTTCTTTATGTATGTCTATGCAACACGGAACATGAGAACTTATCGTACAAAGGCCCTTCCCTTATCTCTAACCATTAACTCTTTGAGCCAATGGTCGTTATGGATAGCGCTATTAGGAATTGACAACTCCTCACTCGCCCGAATCGCTGGAGTGCATGATACCATATTCATCTATGGAACGATAAGCATAGATCTCGATAGGGCTTCAGTCATAGGTTTGGTTGAGACTCATTGTTTGCTCATACACATACAAACTCGTTTCTCGTTATAGCAATAAACTTGTATTCATTAATAGCAATCAACTTGTTTATCATTGAAGCAATGTACTTGTATTTACGAAAAGCCTTATTGTACGCTCGATTTTATAAACTTGTGATACTCACCAACTATTTTCATAGTTGACGCTCGTTTTACATGCTTTTTCAGGAAATAATTAGTAAGTGGATGTAAAGATTCATCATCATAGAGCATGCTGCATCGTGTTGAAGCTATTATGAAGCTATATTTTGAACAATGTTATTTTGAAAAACTTGTATTTTGTTCTTTTGAAGCTATGGGTTGTAAACTTTTAAATACTGCTATGGTGATGTATCTTTATCTTTTGCAATGAAACCGTTATCGCTGTCATACCTTGCGTTTCCGCTTTAGCGGGGTGTGACAGAAGTGGTATCAGAGCTAAAGTTATAGAGAACATCGGTTTTTCTTTAAGAAAATACAACCTATAACTAAAACTTACAAAGAAATTCCTTTTACATCAAACATATTACAAGTATAATTAGGTTGGGAGTTGTATTATTGGACCTTGATTAAACATAGCCTGATCACCTATGTTTAATTAAGAAAAGATTTATACAAAGCTTGAGCTAATTATAATGGGAATATGTTCAACAAAAATATTTGAGAAAACCTTATTTAAAAATTTCAAAAGGTTAATTTTGGTGTGTGTAAGCATTGCATATTATAGGCATGCATTGTCATTTATTTCATATCTCATTGAAACTATGTCACAGTCCACTATGTCAAGATCGTCATCTTCCCGCGCTACCGCCTCAGCCGATGAATCCGGCTACGTCACTGTTATCCCTCGACGTAATCCCCCCGCCTCGATAGAAGAAGACCCATCAGAGGATACGGAAGATACTGGGAACTCGGTGGAGATCAGCAATGACAACGCCCCGAGTCAACGACGCGAGGCATCACCGACATCGGTGTTGCCACAGCCACCGCTCTATGGACTTCGCATTCGGAGGACAGCGAGGAAGAGTGTCCCCATTCCAGGAAGGATACCCGCCAGCACAGCAGGACATGGCACGGCAGGACCTAGCGGGGTAGGACCCAGCGATGCAGGACCAAGAGCATCCTCACCTCAGCAAGTCATAGGGATACCTGTCCGACAGCCAGGTATGACCCCGGAGGAGTCCCGGAGATTGCAGTCGATAGCAGCAGGCCTACGTCACAGTCTCGCTGCGATAGCTGGGTATCGAGAAGTTTTGGATGAAGTTTTAGCAGGAATGGAAATCCTGTATCAGCATTCGATGGAGACTGCTAACACTGCTAGTGCTGCTAGACGAGAGGCAGGTCATGCGATGACAGCATATTATGTGTTTGGTGGGCTGTTCCTGATTGTGGTGTTGATGCTTCTTGTTGGGATAGCGATTGGCTTTTGGTTCTGATTTCAGTATTTTGTTTTATTTTGTTTTGAAATGAAAACCCATGTTGGGTGTCTTTTGGGAAAAATATTTAAAACTTTATTTTGGGATTGACGTATTGGTTTGGCTTTAAGATTATTTCAAATGGTAATGAAAATTTTTATTTTATGTTTGAAAACTTTTACTATGAGGTCAAACCCTAAAATTTATTTGGTAAATGGTTGAATAAAAGAGATTTTTCTTTTCTCTCCTTTCTCAAATCTATATGCATAGTATTAATGCAACCCATTAATTTGACAACACTTACGGTTTTCAAAATGGTAGTGAAATACACATTATACATTATTTTATGTATTTATACGTATTTCTTCTCCTGTGTCATAGAACCATGTCAGGAAGGCCTAATCGCGGGCGCCCACAGAACGAAACGCCCGATGTTGCTCAAATGGTAGCACAACAACTCATGCAAGCAATCCCAAACATTGTCACTCAAGTAACTACAGGACTTAATGCTAACCAAGGAAGTAGTGGAGGAAACCGGGGAAACAATGAAAGAGAATGCAACTACAAGTCCTTTATGGCCTGTAAACCTAAGGAGTTCCATGGAAAGGAAGGTGCGGTTGGGTTACTGAAATGGATTGACAGCATGGAGTCGGTCCTTCATATTAGCAAATGCCTCGAGCGCAACAAAGTTGAGTATGCATCTTGCCTATTCCAAGATAGGGCATTAACCTGGTGGAATACTCTAGTGCAAACCCGAGGCCGTACAGCAGCATATCAGCTAACTTGGGAAGACCTAAAGAAGCTGCTGATAGAGGAGTATTGTCCCAAGGATGAACTTCAGAAACTTGAATATGAATTCTGGAACCATTCTATGGTTGGAACACAAATAGAGAAGTACACAGTCCGATTTCATGAACTAGCAAAACTAGTACCTCACATGGTTACTCCTGAGGAGAAACGGATAGATCGTTACATCTGGGGTCTGGCACCAGAGATTCGGGGAATGGTTACCTCAGCAAACCCAACTACCATTCAAAGTGCAGTAAGCCTAGCAAATCGACTAACCAATGATGTGATAAGGATGGGAGCATCAGCAAAGGAAAGCTCTAGTAGCAAGAGGAAGCCAATAAATCAGGGAGAGAAGAAGTATGGAGGCAAGTCAGGGAGGGAGCAGAAAGTCTCAAGAAACTTTATGGTAAGAGCCCAGGAGCAAGAACCAGTGAAAACTCAAGGACAAGAAGTGCAGGAGCGAAAGCAGTACTCAGGGCCGCTTCCGAAGTGCAATAAGTGTAACTTCCATCACAAGGGAGCTTGCCCGGTGTGCCAAAACTGTAAGCAAACAGGCCATTACTCGAAGTATTGTAAGGTGAATAAGGAGGGAAAAAGGACATGTTACGAGTGCGGGAGTATTGATCATCTCCGTAGAGCATGTCCTAAACTGAACAATGGACCTGGTAACCATGGACAAGGCCAAGCCAGGCAAAACTTTCAAGGAAATCAAGTTAGACAACCAAGAGGTGTAGCCTTTGTGATTGGTGCAGAAGAAGCTCGTCAGAACCCTGAAGTGATAACAGGTACGTTCCTCCTGAACAACCACTTTGCATCAGTAATATTCGATGCGGGAGCAGATAGGAGTTTTGTTTCTTTAGCATTTAGACCGTTAATTGGCTTGAAATCGGTAAAGATGAGGATTGCATATGCTATTGAACTTGCTGATGGGTATGAAATTAGGGCTAGTGATATAATTCCTGGTTGTACTCTGAATTTAGCTGATAAACTCTTTAGCATTGACCTAATTCCTATAGAGCTAGGTAGTTTTGATGTGATAGTAGGGATGGATTGGTTATCCAAAAATAGAGCAGACATTGGTTGTTATGAGAAAGTCATCAGAGTGCCTCTCCCTAATGGAGAAACCCTTATCATACACGGTGAGAAGCCAGGAAGAAGTTTAAACATAGTATCAAGCGTGAAGGTTCACAAGTACCTGAAGAAGAATTGTATTGCATGCATGGCCCATGTGCTAGAAAGAGAACCTGAAGCTAAGCAACTCAAGGAGATTCCAGTGGTTCAAAACTATCCCGAAGTATTTCCGGAGGAATTGCCCGGTCTACCCCCTTATAGACAGGTCGAATTTCGGATAGACTTAGTTCCCGGAGCGGCACCGGTAGCAAAAGCACCATATCGCCTTGCACCATCCGAGATGCAAGAACTATCCGGACAACTTCAAGAACTTCTAGACAAAGGGTTTATTCGACCAAGTTCTTCACCTTGGGGAGCCCCAGTGTTATTCGTCAAAAAGAAAGATGGTTCGTTCCGAATGTGCATTGATTACAGAGAATTGAACAAGTTGACAATCAAGAATCGATATCCCCTCCCTAGAATAGATGACTTGTTCGATCAGTTGCAGGGCGCTTCCTACTTCTCAAAAATCGACCTTCGGTCAGGGTATCATCAGCTAAGAATTCACGAAGAGGACATTCACAAGACAGCGTTTAGAACCCGTTATGGACATTATGAATTCTTAGTCATGCCTTTTGGACTAACGAACGCACCCGCTGTATTCATGGATTTGATGAATAGGGTCTGTAGACCATACCTAGACAGGTTTATAATTGTCTTTATCGATGACATACTTGTTTACTCGCGGACCAAAGAAGATCACAATAGACATCTAAAGCTAGTGTTGGAGCTGTTGAAGGAACAAAAATTGTATGCCAAGTTCACTAAGTGTGAATTTTGGATTCGGGAAGTACATTTTCTTGGTCATGTGATCGGTGAAAGAGGAATCCATGTAGATCCAGCTAAGATAGAGGCAATCAAGAAATGGGAGGCCCCCAAAACCCCGACAGAAATACGACAATTCCTAGGATTAGCTGGGTACTACAGACGCTTCATTGAGAATTTCTCTAGGATTGCTCAACCATTAACATCTTTGACCCAAAAGGATAGAAAATTTCTCTGGGAAGAGAAACACGAAGAGGCGTTTCAAATCCTGAAAAACAAGCTGTGCAATGCACCAATTCTGGCTTTACCAGAAGGATCAGAGAACTTTGTGGTGTATTGTGATGCGTCTCATCAAGGATTAGGATGTGTGCTAATGCAAAAAGATAGGGTCATTGCATATGCTTCCAGACAACTCAAACCGCACGAGAAGAATTATACCACCCATGATCTAGAACTAGGAGCAATAGTTTTCGCCCTTAAGATATGGAGGCATTATTTGTACGGAACCAAATGCACCATTTATACCGATCACAAAAGCCTTCAGCATATCCTGGATCAGAAAATGTTAAACATGCGGCAGAGAAGATGGGTAGAGTTGTTTAGTGATTATGATTGTGAGATACGATACCACCCAGGAAAGGCTAACGTAGTAGCCGACGCTCTTAGTAGGAAGGTAAGAGTGAAACCTTCCCGTGTGAGAGCTTTGGGAATGGTAATTCAGACAAGCTTGAAATCTCAAATCATTAATGCCCAGGAGAAAGCGTTATGCAAGGAAAATCTTCCAGGCGAAACTTTACATGGTTTGGAAGAAAGATTTGAAACCAAACCTGATGGAGTTCGTTATTTTAAAGACAGGGTCTGGATTCCAAGGGTTAACAACCTGAGAGACATGGTATTAGAAGAGTCTCATCGATCTAAATACTCCATCCACCCTGGAGCAGATAAGATGTACAAGGATCTTAAAGAGTACTATTGGTGGCCTGGAATGAAAAAGGATATTGCCTTGTACGTCGGGAAGTGTTTGACATGCTCAATAGTCAAAGCTGAACATCAGAAACCTTCCGGGTTGTTGCAACAACCTGAAATTCCCCAATGGAAATGGGAGCAAATATCTATGGATTTCGTTACCAAACTCCCTAGAACTGCTAGAGGTCACGACTCAATTTGGGTCATAGTGGATCGACTGACGAAATCCGCTCACTTTCTCCCTATTCGAGAAGATTTCAAGATGGAAAAATTGGCCCAAATCTACATCGACAAAATTGTTTCTCTGCATGGTGTACCCCTATCTATCATTTCTGATAGAGATAGTCGTTTTACATCTCGATTTTGGTGGATGTTACAGAGGGCACTAGGAACCAAGATAGATTTGAGCACAGCTTACCACCCTCAGACAGATGGGCAAACAGAGAGAACAATACAAACATTGGAAGACATGCTACGAGCGTGTGTCATTGAGTTCAAAGGAAATTGGGATACTCATTTGCCCCTAATTGAGTTTTCCTACAATAACAGTTACCACACGAGTATCCAATGTGCTCCATATGAAGCATTGTATGGACGCAAGTGTCGTTCGCCCTTATGCTGGACAGAAATCGGTGACAGACAGTTGACTAGAGTCGAACTTATCCAGGAAACATCTGACAAGATTACTATCATCAAAGATAAGCTTAAAGCTGCTAGAGATCGTCAGAAAAGTTATGCGGATAATCGTCGAAAACCATTAGAATTCCAAGTAGGAGACAAGGTACTTTTAAAAGTGTCGCCTTGGAAAGGGCTTGTGCGTTTTGGTAAGAAAGGAAAACTAAGCCCGAGATATGTTGGACCCTTTGAAATCCTTGAAAGGATTGGTCCGGTAGCGTATAAACTCCAATTGCCCCAAGAGTTAAGCGCCATTCACGACACATTCCACGTCTCCAACCTTAAGAAATGTCTAGCCGACGAAACATTAATAGTACCCCTGGAGGAAATTAAGATCAATGATAAGCTGAGCTTCGTTGAGGAACCGATAGAAATCCTTGACAGGGAGGTAAAACAACTTAAGCGGAGTAAGATCCCGATTGTGAAAGTTCGATGGAACTCAAAACGCGGGCCGGAGTACACCTGGGAGCGCGAGGATTACATAAAGGAAAAGTATCCGCAACTATTCCCATGCGATGACAAGCGATGATATAGAATGAATTTCGGGACGAAATTCTTTTTAAGTGGGGGATACTGTGACAACTGTCAATTCAGGTCATTCTTGGACTCATGCATCTTTATAATAACCATTCATGCACAACATGCCATGACCTAGTAGTATAAATTAGGTCAAAAATCTTGCATAAACTAGGATCCAACTAAGGTCTAGGACTAATATACTTGATACTTACAATTCTAGTAAGTTGCTTAGCTACAATAGGAAATGCCAATACTATAATTAGAATAAGCTTCAAACTTTGTTATAATTGAAATAGGGTATAAAACTCTAAAAATAAATTAAAACACTCTAATTATACTTCAACATGTTGTTGAATATCAATCAATGTTCCAAAAACTCTAAACAGCCAAAAATCCAAATTTATAAATCTTAAAGCTTAAAAACTTTATAAAATTTGGCTATAAACTTTCTAATATCAAATT
The DNA here is from genome assembly GCF_052625555.1 of Lactuca saligna. NCBI lineage: Eukaryota > Viridiplantae > Streptophyta > Magnoliopsida > Asterales > Asteraceae > Lactuca > Lactuca saligna. The sequence goes on along the minus strand of NC_136424.1, from coordinate 202,434,257 downwards.
TTATTAATCAAATTATGGATTATACCAATGAAATAGAAATATAAATTACAAGTATTAATCATAATTTATTAGTTAAAAACAAGATTTTTAAATAAATCAAAAATTGCTTAAAGAATCACTTTTATAAAAATTAGATTTTTATAAAAATTAGATTTTTATAAAAATTAAGGAGGGATTTTTTATAAAAATTTGAATTTAGGAGAGAGGAGGCTTTAATGCCTCAAAAATCTGGCCATCTCCCCTCTCCCCATGCACTCTCTTCCCAAAACTCATGATTAAACTCAAACCCACACTCCACCTCTTCTCTCTTCACTCTTCTCACTTCACTCTCTTCACACACTTCACCCTCTTCCTCTCTCTCTCTAAACTCACGAAATTTCTCTCATTTCTCTGCCAAATTTCAAGACTTTGAAGACCTTGAAGTGTTCTTACTTCTCTCAAGATCATAACCAAGGTAAACAACATCATCTTCTTCCATAGTTTGATGATTCTACTTCTTTTCCTTCTTAGTTTTCTCTTCTTTTAGGATTCTATGCCTTTCCATGGCTAGAAATCTTTATTCTCCCCTTGTGGTTTGTAGATTCTCACCATAACACAATGCATGTGTTTGAAATGGTGAAAATCCGGGATCAAACCCATGCAAGGAGTGAAAAAGATGCACATATGATCATGTGACATCAAAACATAATATTTCATGTTCTTCTCCATTTCTTGTGTGTTCATGCATGAACGAAAGCATTAAACCATTTCTAGTACATCTTGGATGCTCATTCATTCCATGCATGTGTTAGAAATCGGGCCTTACCAAGGACATGCATGATGTTCTTATTGAAATACCCTAAAAATGCACACAAGCAAACATGCAATCTGCCAGATTATTTTGTTCGACTTTGAACAGTCATAACTCAGTCATTTTTTAACCAAATCATGATATTCTTTTTGTATTGGTTATTTCCACGAGTTAACTTTCAAACCCAACTGGTCTTACTGTAAAATATTAAATATCCGATTTTTGGCAGATTTTACAAAAAGGTTGCGGATACAGCTCTTTTTCTGTGATCACTATTTTTATCTTGCTTAAACAATGGTCTTAAACCCAACCATAAATCTTAGGAAAAATACCTTAGAAACTTAACATATCTAGTGAGTTATGGTTGAAATTTCGTGGCTTAAAACCTCACTGAATGGGCTACAAAAATTCATGAACCTCAGCCACATCTACACTTCATGCATTATTGCATGCAACTTTTCTTAAATTGTTTGGAATCATTACCCTCATTTCTCTTCTGAATACATTCTTAACATTTTTACTTTTGAAAGCCCTTGCATGCATGAGATAATCTGGAAAATTTCAAGAGCTTTTGTTATTTATTTGATTTATTAGAATTATTGCTAAAACCAAGGGCATAAATCATATAAAATACTTCCAGAGGTCAATAAATCCTAAATAAATTCATGGATGATACTTATGGGGAATAATGACCCCTCACCAAATTTCAGCAATTTTTGTTACTGTTTCATATGATTTCTAATTTTCTTTTATTTAGGACATGATAAATTACAAAACCACTTTTTAGGATGTGAAAATTTTATCTAACAATTTTCGCATACCTTACTTGTGATGGGTGACTCAAGAAAATAATTTCAAGATTTTTCATCATGTCTAGCTATTTTTCCCAATTTTTGGTAATTATAATGGCTTAAAAATGGGAAAAATAGTTCTGATTATCCAAAATTCATGAAAATTTGCCAGGATATCATATTATATAGTAGGAGGTTACATAAAAATTTTGAATATTTTTCTCCACTGTAAACTATTTTTCCCTTATTTTCTAAAGTTAATTGCACTAAAATTCACTTAAATATACATAAATACCCAAAACCAGTTTATACATTATGAAAACCACTTTTGATATTTTTCCCAAGATATTTATAATGTAAATGATGTTACAAAAATTTATGGTAATTTATTTTAACTGTTTAATAATATTTCTTTAATTAATGACTATTTAAAGAAATAAAACAAGGAAAAATACAAATAACCACTGAAAAATATATTTTATATTTTTCCCAGCCTATTTATGTATAATAACAATTAAATAAAAAGTTTGGGTAATTTTGGAAACTGTTTACTATTTATTTCAATTTTTATTGAAATAAATGCTCAAAAATTATAAAATATAATTAAACAGCTTGGAAATCCATTTTTATAATTTTCCCAGCTTAGTGTTGTGTATTAACAGTTAAATAAAAAGTTTGAGAATTTTTATCCCTCGAATACTATTTTTCGTGAATTTATGTTGTTATTGAGACTTAAAATTTGGAAAATTAACCTTCCAAGGTTGTAATTAATCGCACGACTTGTAAAATTTCAATACATCAGAAAAAGTGTAACAAAATGATATAAATCCAATACTAAAACATAAATTGGCATTTCCCTATATGTAGAGTTTAGTATATTAGCATTAGATATCGACATGGAAACTCACTAGTGCGTGTGTTTGGTGTCGTAGGATCCCGGTAGTAAGACGTTGGTGCATCCCGAAGTACCGCTTGTGTCTACACAAAACATCGTGAGTATTCACGCACTCCCCTATTTTCGTTTTTTATGTTTTGGGGTGGAAAAGCATGTCCAGAAAAACTATTGTTTGCATGTTGTACTTAAATTGAATTGTATCAAACATGATTGCTATTGTATTGCTATGTTTCTTTATGTATGTCTATGCAACACGGAACATGAGAACTTATCGTACAAAGGCCCTTCCCTTATCTCTAACCATTAACTCTTTGAGCCAATGGTCGTTATGGATAGCGCTATTAGGAATTGACAACTCCTCACTCGCCCGAATCGCTGGAGTGCATGATACCATATTCATCTATGGAACGATAAGCATAGATCTCGATAGGGCTTCAGTCATAGGTTTGGTTGAGACTCATTGTTTGCTCATACACATATAAACTCGTTTCTCGTTATAGCAATAAACTTGTATTCATTAATAGCAATCAACTTGTTTATCATTGAAGCAATGTACTTGTATTTACGAAAAGCCTTATTGTACGCTCGATTTTATAAACTTGTGATACTCACCAACTATTTTCATAGTTGACGCTCGTTTTACATGCTTTTTCAGGAAATAATTAGTAAGTGGATGTAAAGATTCATCATCATAGAGCATGCTGCATCGTGTTGAAGCTATTATGAAGCTATATTTTGAACAATGTTATTTTGAAAAACTTGTATTTTGTTCTTTTGAAGCTATGGGTTGTAAACTTTTAAATACTGCTATGGTGATGTATCTTTATCTTTTGCAATGAAACCGTTATCGCTGTCATACCTTGCGTTTCCGCTTTAGCGGGGTGTGACAATAACAGCCATCATTCGAGCATCGGTATGCCGCCCTTTGAGCTGTTGTATGGTAGGAGGTGTCAGACTCCCATATGTTGGGGAGAGGTTGGGCAAAGGGTAATGGGCAGTACAGAGATCGTGAATCAGACGACAGAGCAGATACAGCTGGTCAGACAGAGGTTATTGACCGCTCAGAGCCGACAAAAGAGTTACGCGGATAGACGCCGGTCCGAGCTGGAATTTCAGGTCGGCGACTTTGTTCTCCTGAAGGTTTCTCCTTGGAAAGGAGTGATCCGGTTCAGGAAGAGGGGTAAATTGGGGCCCCGGTTTATAGGTCCGTTTCGTGTGATCGAAAGGGTAGGCCGGGTAGTCTATCGGCTGGAGTTACCAGCAGAGTTGGGGCAGATTCACAACACTTTTCATGTATCGCAGTTGAGGAATTGTATAGCCGACGAGTCGGCAGTGGTTCCATTAGAGGATATTCAGGTAGATGCAAGCCTGAATTATGCTGAGAGACCAGTGGCTATTAGGGATCGGAAGATCAAGATTTTGAGGAACAAGGAGGTACCTCTGGTATTGGTACAGTGGCAACATCGGAAGGGATCAGAAATGACCTGGGAGCCGGAGGGTATGATGCGGGAGCAGCATCCGGAGCTATTTTAGAGCGAGACTTCGAGGGCGAAGTCTAGTTCTAGTGGGGGAGAGTTGTAACATCCGGATTTTACCAGGTATCTTGTAAATCTAATTTTGTCATATTGTGAGAGGGACTCGGCGAGTTGGAGCTCAGACTCGCCGAGTAGAGACGCAAAATTGAACATTGGTGCGCGCCTGGACTCGGCGAGTCCAGGATATGGACTCGGCGAGTCTGCGCTGTGTAATGAAACCCTAAATCTCCGGGTTTGAGGCCTATTTAAAGGGCCTTATGGCCGTCATTTGTGCTCACCCAACCCTCAGTGAGTGACCCTTGTGTTCTTGAGCTATTTGTGAAGAGAAAGGAGCCATTCTTGATCTTGTGTGTGTTATTTAGCAAGAAGAAGGAGACCCTAGGCAAGAGGAAGCAAAGGAGGTTGCTATTTCATGGATTTGGAGCTTAGATCATCACTCTAGAGGTATTATCTCGGACCATTTTCTGTTTAGTGAAGCATGATGCAATTTAGGGCTTGTGGTGGTCATTTATGGGATGATTTGATGCCCATTGGTTCCCTCTTTGAGTTGAGGCCATGGATCTGGATCCATAGAGGTCCAGAGAGCCTCACTCATCAAGTTTTATGAGTGACAATAGAGTCTTTGACCTTGTGTTGTAGTATTTGAGTCATAAACATCATATATGGTCATATAGAGGTTGTATGTGCATCAAGATTGTAACTTTACGTGCTAAATGAGCTTGGAGGGACTGGATCTATGGATTAATGAACTGGATCTGACCTTTAGAGCAAGATTGAGTCAGTGCATGGCATGGACTCGCCGAGTCCGAAGAACAGACTCGGCGAGAAGCATGAATGTTGCCCGACCACACTGTGAGTGGCCTCGCCGAGTTGGGAAAGGTGGACTCAGTGAGTCAAGGGGGAGTCAGAATGGACAGGTGGACTGAGTCTAACTGGACTCGCCGAGTTGTTCATGAGACTCGGCGAGTTGAGTCGTGGTGGCCCCACAACTCGTGCCAGGTGGAACTCGTCGAGTTGAGGGAATGCTCGACGTGTCAAGGGAGGATTCCAGGGAAATTGGTGTACACGCCCAGACTCGCCGAGTCGCCTGGGTACTCGCCGAGTCCGGTCAAAGTTGACCGTTGACCGTTGACCAGCGTTGACCTAGATTGACTTGTTATAGTGTGGTCAACCCTAGTTGGGAAAGTGTTAATTAGAGGTGTATTGTGCTATAGGGGGACGACAGCTCGACAGGTCGAGTGATTAGCGATTTCAGGTTTACGATTTACCGAGACACGCGAGGTGAGTCTTCTCACTATACTTTACCTTGAGTAGGTAACCAGAGTTATGTGATAGAGTATTTGTATGCTATGTATGTTATGTGTTGTACTGCATTACTTCTATGTGATTGATGTTGTGCGTATTTACAGAGTTAGAACCGGAAGGTTCACAGAGTTAGAACCTGAGGGTTCACAGAGTTTGGGTGCACGGACCCACAGAGTCATAGCCTCGAGTGGCTAATATGTGTTATATGTAGTATTTTGGGGAACTCACTAAGCCTTGTGCTTACAGTGTTGATGTTATTGTTTCAGGTACTAGTGACGACTGCGGGAAGGCGCCGGCTTGATCCGTACACACACACATTCGGAGCTTGATATCATGATCTTGGGATTTTGTATTGTCTTGTTTGGATAATTAAAATGGTTGTTTAATCAATATCAATGGAATTATGTTTTATAAAAATTGAAAAATTTGTTTTGAAAATTTTCGGTGTTACACATATGTCATTTTATGGTTCTTTTATTTTATTAAATTGTAGATAATATTTATATTCAATAATAAATGCATATTAATATCATTAATGAACTTTTCTTTTAATTTCAAAACTACGAAATTAAAGATTCATTAATTTTCTTTATTTATTTACATAAATTATTTGTTTAAATTTAAAAAAGAAAAAAAACATTTTAGTTTTTATAATTCAATATATATATATATATATATATATATATATATATATATATATATATATATATATATATATATGTATGTATTTGAAAGAAAATTTTTGGAAATTATTACATGTTATAAGTAAAAAATGAATGATTATGCATGATTGATGTGATTCTAAATAGATATCCATATAAGTCCATATAATATACACAGAGAATATTTGATTATATGAAACAGATGTGATTTTGAAATCGAAGCATCAAAATCCATTGTGATTGAAGGCTAATCAGTTGGTATTGTAAATCGAAAACGTATCTTTGTTTCTTTATGTCACACCCCAAAACCGAGAATGGCGGAAACGTTCTAGGGCGGAGGACGTCATGTATAGTATCACAACACAGTAAAATAGTAAACCAGTAAACAACATCATCCATTGCATTAAATATATAATTTCTATTCAAGTGTGTTATGTAGTATATAAGACACCAAAACATGAATCAAAATATAAGATGAGTCTTGTATGCACTCCATCTTCTCAAAAGCTGGCATCAGCACCTGTCTACTGATGACCTGAGAATACAAGTTATTTTGAAAGAGTTTATCAGCATTAAAGCTGGTGATTTCATAAGTATTTAGTGTCTATGTTTGTATCAAAATGATTGAACCGTTGTTTGAAGTACGAGTTTGTAAGTGTTTGTAGTAAAAGTATGTGAATGTTTGTAAAAGTTTGTAACTCCTAGAAAACCTTATATTTTCTACTAAAAGTAGCCTTCTACCAATGCACAACTGTTTTGTATGTTTGTTACTTGTAAAAGTGTGTAATGTTTCCCAAGTGTAACTATCATTATCAAAATATAGTTTGTATATTAATGTTTAAGTGAAATGATCACCAAATAAATGTAAAGGGGTAAATTAATGTAGTAATGTAGTGTTGTATTATAGGAACTACTGCTGTACTAACTACCTTAAACCGGATTTATATCAAGGTATTATGTGATTAATTGTACCATACAATCGACTGGAAAACACGACAATGTAAGTCGTCAAAAGGTATGACATTTGGCACCCAAAGACCTACAGGTCCCGCTGTAGCTACCAGCAAGGTGTAGGATAGTCAATCCAATATAGATCTATACGCAAACTCACGCTCTCCCTCCAGGAGATTCTGGTCACAACTCGGGCCGTAACAATGAAGGCATGCTCCGATACAGTGGATCACATTTATGTTAAAGTATACTTGTATATGTAATGTATTGTTTCTCATCATAATATCGTTGTATATGTTCTCATCATAGTATCGTTTTATATGTTCTAATCATAGTATAGTTGTATATGTTCTCATCATAGTATAGTTGTATATGTTCTCATCCTAGTATAGTTGTATATGTTCTCATAGTAATAAGTAATGACTCATGAATGAACTGACTCTTGTATGCTTCATTGAACTAGAAGTAGTAACTAGTATAACCCTAAACTATACCTATTACAGTTCATTAGGAGACTTGTTGTTTGGCTGAATGTACTGAACTGAGATAAAAAAGTCTTTATATCTATACATATATACATAATATATAACTAAGGATTCAACAATACTCGGACAAACAACCGGGTACTTTAAGACCACAACCACACAAGGACATGAAGTAAAGTGGGTTATCTCTCCTAAGTCCTTCAAACCTTATTTATGTAACTATATATGTAGTAGACATGGTTTTAACAATATGTAAGTTTGAAAACTATAAAAAGAAAGGTTTAGTATACAAAAGTGAATTTGATAAAGAGTTTGACATGTAAAATAGTTTGATAAACAGTTTGGAGTCATTTGTTTGGTAAAACAGTTTAAAGTATGAAAAATTCATTTGTATGTTAGTTATTAATCACATGTGATTAATCTAATAACTAATATGATTCAACTTGTATCCCCCCCCCCCCCATAAAGCATTTAAAAGAATTTCAAAGGGTAATTAAGGGTATGAACTCACCTGTAGTGAGTGGTTTGGATGAATGGATGGTATAGGATGCTAAGTGTCAAGTGAAGGCTTGCGCACACACACATATCCTATTTATCATATAATAACACATATATGTATACAATTAGTCATTTAACAACTAATTAACCAAGTTAAGACACCCTAGGATATGGAAAAACACTTTGATTCAAGTGCTAGTAGTATCAAGGGTTGCATCTAAGGGTTGTATAGCCACTTAAGGGAGTTTTCGGTCCAAGTGGCTTTCGGTTCATATGGCTTTCGGTCCAAGAGGTTTTCGGTCCAAAGTTTGGACGAAAACTCTTGTTCTTTGATGCATAAGGTGATTTCCAATGGCTTTCAACAAGTAAATAAGTGTTCTAGACTCAATACTAAGCATTAGGAAGGCTTAAAGTCATAAAGGCACCTTTCTTTAGGGTTTTTGGTTTAAGGAGATGCACTAACCGAAAACCCCTTTTGGTCTTGGAAAAATGATGATTTCAAGGCTCTAAATCAAGTACCCTTACTAGATAACAAGTATAGGAGATAGATACTTACAATAGGGAATCAAAGAAGGTGTTTTTCGGCCCAAAACACTAGTGTGTGTTCTTGGTGTTCTTGATGTAACTAAGAACACTTGAAGATCTACATATATGGAATGATTTCATGGATGAAATCATGTAAAAACACTTGAATATGGGAGGAATCAACTAGATAGGGAACACTTACATTTTAAAGATTTAGAAGGAAAATCGGATGATACTTAAGAGGATTTTGGTTCTTGTTCTTGAAAGAGTGAAGAAGTGACAAATATGGATAAGTGTCATATATATACTCATGGGGGTTTTCGGTCCAAACACTATTTGGGCCGAAAACTCCTAACTCTTGGAGTTTTTGCAGAAATGATACAAAATGAACCTAGGGCATCCTCTCTCTTGTTATTCCTTGAAGTACTAAGCTTTAAAACACTTAAACTGACTCCCAAAATGATTAAAAAATAGCATAAACAATTCTGATTTCTATTGTAGTAAATGATTGTTCAGAATAGAAATTTCGGGTTGTCACATCATCCCCTCGCTAGAAGGAATTTCGTCCCGAAATTAGAGTTTAAGCAAATAAGTAGTTACAAATAGTTAAGCAAGTAGATGAGGATATCTCAGTTTCATCTGATCCTCTCGCTCCCAAGTGAATTCGGGTCCTCGCTTGGCATTCTAGCGAACCTTCACTACCGGGATGTGGCTTTGCTTCGTCTGCTTGACCTCACGGTCCATGATCACTACAGGTTCTTCCAGGAAGTTGAGGCTCTCATTGATTTCGATCTCGTCGAGTGGAATTACAAGAGTCTCGTCGGATAGACACCTTTTCAATTTTGAGACGTGGAATGTAGAATGTACGTTATTGAGCTCGCGTGGTAGGTTGAGTTTGTAAGCTATAGGGTCGATTCTAGCGAGAATCTCGAAAGGCCCTATGTATCTTGGATTGAGCTTCCCACACTCTCCTAAGCGTATCAAGCCCTTCCAGGGTGATACTTTTAAAAGAACGCGGTCTGCCACCTGGAATTCCAAAGGCTTCCTTCGTTTGTCTGCGTAGCTCTTCTGTCGGTCTCTAGAGGCCTTCAATCGTTCACGAATCTAAAAGATATTCTTTGTCGTTTTCTGTATGATTTCCAGACCTGTGAGAGTGCTGTCAGGAACTTGTCCTTTAGCTAACTAGGTGTCACCCACCTCATCCTAGCACAGAGGGGATCTGCACTTCCGGCCATAAAGGGCTTCAAATGGAGCAGTTTTGATGCTCGTTTGATAACTGTTATTGTAGGAAAATTTAACAAGGGGTAAGTAAGTATGCCATGCTTTCCCAAAGTCGATCACACAGGCTCTCAACATATCTTCCAGTGTTTGGATGGTCCTCTCACTTTGTCCGTCTACAAATGAGTGGAATCACAAGTGCTGTGATTTTTTAGTTTAGTTAGCTTTAAGGTTGAATTCATGGGATAAGATACAACATCAATATGTACAATATCATGCAGCTTTTGCAGACATATCACCATAATATACCTTGAGGTAAACATTTATGCTGACAAATATACCTCTCATACACATTTATATCCTTTTGCAGCAAGGTGTTAACAGCTAACCACGGTAGGCATACACATAGACCATGTTTTAACGAAGTTACCCATCCGAAGCGCTCTTCATATACGTTATGACCAAAGAAGGTTGCAATCTTTGATAATTTTGCAACTTTAAATTCATTTAACTTTTCGAGGAAAATGACTCTGGAGGGTAACCAACTGTTGAGTTTTTCTCATTTGGTCCTTTTTTTGTACTCAATATACCATCGAACTTGTTGTTTGTGTTCACCATAATCCTTTGACCGGCAATCACAATCAAAAGTCGGTCAAAAGGGTTATGGTGAACACAAACAACAATTTCGATTGTATATCGAGTACAAAAAAAAGTGCAAATGAAAACAAACACGACAATTAGTTACCACAAAGTCATTTTCCCTCACGTGTAGTCCCATCCATTTTATCTCTTCTCCTCGTCTTCTTCTCTCTTTTTTGAACTAGATCTCCAACACCAAACCACCAAAAATCCTTTGTCGTTCTCACTTCATCTTCAAAAAAGCTAGAGAGAGATGGGTTGTCAGATCCACCACCTTCGCCGTCGGAGCTACCGAGAGAGACCAATACAATGTCATCCTTCATTAGTTCTTTAACTTTCCACTGGCAACATCTCATTCTCAATGTCGTTGCTTTCTGCTACCAATTCACCTTTTCCTCTCTCTCTCTCTCTCTCTCTCTCTCTCTCTCTCTCTTTCTTTCTCTCTCTCTATCTCTCTCTCTCTCTCTCTCAAGTTCTACTGCTACACTTAGAACAAACCTAAATCGCTTGGAAAAAACTCTAAATCGCCTAATTTGTGTATGCAGGTGGTGGTGCGGTATATATTAGGTCACCAACGACGACAATCATCTTTACGACAACAATAGGCAAACAAGGTTGATCCCCTTACTTCAGATCTGTTCTTCACCCAATTTCTCTCTCTCACGTCCGAAACAATGTAGATTTTTTCTTCACCCTTCCTCTATTCATGTCCGACAACTGCCACCTAAGATTTAGAGTTTCGAACGGAGATGGAGGCGGAGCTAGAGTTTCGAACTAGGCGTAGATAGCGATGACGACACACATGTGGTTTCCTGATCTATGGATTGATGAAGCTACATTCTTTGCTAAATCTTGAAGGTTTTGCATATTTTGAGGTTTAATCTAAGGTTCTATAGCTGGTCCAGATTAGCAGGATTATCACACCCCCGAACCAGACGGCGGAAACGTCCGAGGGCTATTGAGACTCAATTGAATACCATCACAATAATTATACATGAATCATAACATCATTCATCACCATGCATTGAAATATAACAACAGATATTGCTTACATTCAGTACATTGTTTTGAACATTACATTTCCATAACTTAAACCATTTGCTACTAATATAAACAAAACACCATGACATCACTGGATACCTATTCTTCGATTTACCTGTTACCTGAGAATACAAGTATTTTGGAAAATGTCAACATATGAAATGTTGGTGAGTTCATAAGTCATGTTTGAAAAATAGTGATTTTTGTGAAGTTTGAAAACCTAGAAAATCCGATATTTTCTTAAACAAGTATTGTATATAAGAAAAAGTGTGGAGATCCGTAGTATGCTTGTCGATTTTGTAAGCATGTATAATTGTTAAACCTTGTATACATCACATAGTTAAAAGTGTTGATTTCCCGGAAAAACCCAATGTTTTCCCAATACATAGAATTACATGTCTTATTTATTGTTATACCGATACGACGATTGTTTATGATTACCCAGGTGACATTGGATAAATTATGGGTTGCGAGTCGTTATAATCACGCATTAACGAAAATGACTAGTTTATAACTACCAATTACAAACGATCATTTAGGCGTCGTCCATAAGACTCACTTAATCCAACCACCCTGACTTCTCATAGCCCCACAACTGAGGAGAAAGGAAGGTACGAAGCCCCCGTTATTTCCATAAGTCGTTCAAGGCTATCGTGAATACGAAAGGCACTTGGCCCGACTCACATTTGACTTCTCGACTTTGCTAGCAGTACCAATGGACCCTTGGGGCCCAACAACCCAATAAAGCTATTGAAAGTCCTTTTACATGGAATTAGGTCATAGAAGGCCCAATACCATGTAAGCGCGTTCCCTTCGGGCCTAAAGATCATGTCATTAGGCTAGCTAGGCCCAACAAGCACGATTTGAAACTTTCAAGCCCAAAGATTGAGTATTGACTTCTCGTAAATTTCACATGTTTTATTGAAGTACTAATGCTTATTGATTTTTGTTTTGTAATTGATTCGAGACCGAATCAAATCGTTTGGTAACGATATTGGTGTTGAAGGTGTATTTGATATTACGTTTCGCCGGTAGTCATAGTGCTCATATTTTATCTAATGGGATTTATTTGTTTGTAAGTAAAAGTTTACCTTTTTGTGACCCTACTTGGATAAAATTTACACTTTTAATCCTTTATATAAAAGAATTTCCATTTTAGTCCCTAAACCGTTTTTCTTGACACTTTAGCATCAAAACTTATTGAAAAGACATTTTCAGCTAAGATTTACTTAATAAACAGCTTAAGTCCTTCAAAATGAGGTTTTCTCGGTTGGAACCCCCATTTTCGCAATCTTTACAATTTTGGCCCAAAATGGAAAATTTTTGCATTTTTAATCCCTTTTGAATTTTAAAAGCATTTTTGACCTTTAAAATAGTTTCAATACACTTGTAATTCCCTGTTTTACAAAAACTTGCCTTTTCAGCCACTCTATTCAACAAATTTCGCAATTTGGGGCTTATTGGGCCGAAAAGCCCATTTTTAGCCCATTATGTTTAAAATTTACATTTTAATCCCCTCAAAAGTGTTGTTATTCAGAAAAATTATATTAAAAACTGTTTGGACTCTTTTCAATCTCCAAAAATTTTCATTGGTCATTTTGGGCCCTTAGTTTTTGTATTTTTGACAATTTGGGCCCAAAATTGGGTTTTATGTCTAAAAATGTCCATCCTAATCAAATAAATTATTTTTCTTGACTTGATTAGTGTAAAATGGTATAAGTTAAGTTTATTTCATTCCTCTTGTTATAGATCTCGGTTTTTAGGTATTTTTAGCCAACATATTCATCACATAACACATGAAATCATACATACAAGTGTAAAAATCACACAAGGCATACATTTACTCATAGATCTACACATTTGCTTGTATTCTCCCCCATAAAAACCGAAAAAGAGTGGGTATCACCTTGGGTGTGATTTCGGTTTTGGAAGGAAATGATGAGAAGAATTCGATCCTAGCAACCTTCCTTGGAAGATCTCGAACTTGGATGCTTCTTAGGTGCTAGATCATGAGTTTGAATGAATTAAGAGGTGATTTTTGGATGAAATGAAGTAGTTAGATTATGGATCTAAGAGATTTCTTACCTTAGATGATGATTTTTATGGAAGAAGCCCTTGAACTCTTCTTAGATCTTCGAAAATATGGAGGAGAAATGAAGGAGTTTCTTGAGAGAATGGTGAGTGAAATGTGTGTGTGTGCATGAAGTCGGCCGAGAGTAAGAGAGAGAGGGAGAAGAATAGAGTGTTGCATGGAAGTATTGTAAATGCATGGAAATCCCTTGAATAATTGTGAGGTGGCACACACAAAGTCAACTCTTTCCTCTTTGTGGGCTTGGGCCGAGAATGGAGAGGGAAAGAGGAGATTTTTGGGCCTTAAAGTCTTAAGCCCACTTTCATAGTTATGTTGAGTGATTTTTGGTCCTAATAAATATAAGTGTGATTTTTATGACCTATTAGGGCTCAATTGGGTTAATTATGCCCCAAAATGGCTCATCTAATTAATTTATTTCATTCTAGGCCCAACATGGCCCAAAATATTGAAATACATGGAAGTGGGTCCAATTAGAGCCCATTTAAGAGTTCTAAGCCCAAGATAGTCAAATTGAAAGATTATTGGTCCATTGGGCCCAATAAAGAAGTCCTAGTCCAAAATGGAATTAAACATGAACTCCTAGGGTTTACAAGTGCTTGTTGACTACTTGAAATGCTTGCATGGGTTGTTTGTTTGAAATTTTGTTGTCATAGAGTATGCATCATACATGCTCTTATGTCTTTGATTCACAATTTGACTTAAGTGTTGTAGTTGCAAGCCACAAAAATTTCTATCTATGACATCATCCCCCCGTTAGAGGGAATTTCGTTCCGAAATTCTTTTGAAAGCTAGATTTGAGAATGCTAGAATAGGTGAGGGTACTTTTGCCTCATTTGGTCTTCGCGCTCCCACGTGAATTCTGGTCCACGCTTCGCGTTCCACCGTACTTTCACGATCGGGGTGCAACTTTGTGTAGTACGCTTCACCTCCCTGTCCATGATTTCGACTGGTTCCTCAATGAACACGAGATTCTTGTTGATTTCAATCTCGTCAAGGGGAATGATGAGAGTTTCATCTGACAGGCACTTCTTTAGATTGGAAACATGGAACACGGGATATACACTGCTAAGCTCAGCGGGTAGTGTAGTTTGTACGCCACTGGACCTATTCGGGCAACGATCTCGAAAGGTCCAATGTATCGTGGGTTCAGTTTTCCCCGTTTTCCGAAATGAATGACCCCTTTCCAGGGTGAAACTTTTAACAGTACTCAATCCCCGACCTGAAACTCTAAGGGCTTTCGGTGTTTATCAGCGTAGCTCTTTTGTCGATCGCGTGATGCTTGTAGTCGAGCTCTGATTTGAACTATCTTTTCTGTTGTTTCACGTATGATCTCCGGTCCCGTTAACGCCTTATCCGATGCTAGTTCCTTTGCTAGCTTGGTGTCGCCCACCTCAGCCCAACACAATGGTGATCTACACTTACGTCCATATAGTGCTTCGAAAGGAGCGACTTTGATGCTCGAATGATAAGTGTTGTTATACGAGAAGTCAACTAAGGGTAAGTGGGTATCCCAAGACTCCCCAAAGTCTATCACACATGCGCGAAGCATGTCTTTGAGTGTTTGGATGGTTCGCTCGCTTTGACCATCCGTTTGTGGGTGGTAAGCGGTGCTCATGTCGAGATGGGTTCCAAGTGCTTTCTGAATTGATTGCCAAAAACGTGAAGTGAATTTATTGTCTCTATCTGAGATGATAGACACTAGTAATCCGTGAAGTCTCACGATTTCTCGAATGTATAATCGTGTCAGTCTCTCCATCTTGTAGGATTCTTTTATTGGTAGGAAATGGGCGGATTTCGTCAGTCGGTCACCTATTACCCATATAGTGTCTAATCCGTCTGACGTCTTGGGTAGCTTGGTCACAAAGTCCATGGAAATCCCTTCCTATTTCCACTCGGGGATCACCGGTTGCTGTAATAACCCCGAGGGCTTCTGGTACTCCACCTTTACTTTGGCACAATTGAGACATTTGCTGACATAGGTGGCAATTTCTGCCTTCATGTTAGGCCACCAATAATGTTGTTTAATATACAAGTACATCTTGTCCGAACCTGGATGGATGGAGTATCACGTCTTGTGGGCTTCATTCATGACTACCTCACTAAATCCTCCAAGTTTAGGGACCCAAATACGGTTCATGAAGTAGTATACTCCGTTCTCCTTTACCTCTAGATTCTTCTCCATTCCGCGTAATGCTTCGCTTGCTCTGTTTTTCGTTTTCATGGCATCTGACTGGGCTACCCCGATCTGAGTGGTTAGGTGAGATTTGATGTTTTTTGAGAGAGTTTTCACACAACGATTAAAGTACTCCTTCCGGCTCAAGGCATTAGCTACCACGTTGGCCTTGCCTGGGTGGTATTTGATTTCACACTTGTAATCGTTTAATAGTTCAACCCATCTTCGTTGCCTCATATTCAGGTCTTTCTGATTCAAGATATGCTGGAGGCTTTTGTGGTCCGTGAAGATGGTGCACTTTGTACCATAAAGGTAATGCTTCCAAATCTTCAGAGCAAAGACCACTGCTCCCAATTCCAGATCATGGCTCTTATAATTCACTTCGTGTGTCTGTAGTTGGCGGGATGCGTAAGCTATCACTCTTCCACGCTGCATGAGAACGCAACCTAAACCCTGATTTGACGTGTCACAGTAGACCACGTAATCTTCCGTTCCATCTGGTAGAGATAGTACCGGGGCACTGCAGAGGGCTTGCTTCATGGTTCGGAATGCAATTTCTTGTTTGTCCGTCCATTTTAATGGTGCGCCCTTTTGTGTAAGCGATGTAAGTGGCTTGGCGATCTTAGAGAAGTTTTGAATGAACCTCCTATAGTAGCCTGCTAGGCCTAAGAATTGGCGAATTTCTGTGGGTGTCATCGGGACTGCCCATCCTTCGACGACTTTGACCTAAGAAGGATCCACATGAATTCCTTCCCGACTAACAACATGACATAGGAAGTTCACGCTACGGAGCTAGAACTCACACTTGGAGAGTTTTGCGTACAGGTTTTCCGTTCGTAGGGTTTCAAGGATTTGTCGAAGATGTTGGCCATGCTCTTGTTCGCTTCGGGAATAGACTAGGATGTCGTCAATGAAGACGATAACAAAATTGTCGAGGAATGGTTCACAAATTCGGTTCATCAGGTCCATAAATGCGGAGGGGGCATTTATTAGACCAAAGGGCATTACGACAAATTCATAATGTCCGTAACGAGTTCGGAAAGCGGTTTTGGGAATATCCTCTTCCCGAACCTTGAGCTGATAGTACCCGGACCGTAGATCTATCTTAGAGAAGTAACTAGCCCCTTGGAGCTAGTCAAATAGATCGTCGATTCGTGGGAGTGGGTAGCGATTCTTGACAGTGAGTTTGTTTAGCTCTTTGTAATTGATACACATCCTAAAAGATCCGTCCTTTTTGACAAAGAGGATCGGAGCTCCCCATGGTGAGTAGGTGGGTCGGATGAATCCCTTGCCCAGGAGTTCGCTAAGTTGGCTAGAAAATTCCAGCATTTCAGCAGGAGCTAGCTGGTAAGGCGATTTAGCAAGTGGAGTTGCTCCTAGAACGAGGTCAATTCGAAACTCAACTTGTCTCTTTGGGGGTACTCCAGGGAGATCTTCAGGAAATACATCTGGGAATTCACGTGCTACTGGAATTTCTTGAATGCTAACCTCTTCCTTGGTTTTATCTACTATGTGAGCCAAGAACATCAAAATTTTCTTTCGTAGATGCTTCTGTGCCTGGACGCACGAGATGATGCGAAGGTTCGTGCTAAGTTTGTCTCCGTAAATAACTAGGGTTTCATGATTGGGAAGATGAAGGCGAACGGCCTTCTCGTGACACATAATTTCAGCATGGTGGGGGCTTAACCAGTCCATGCCAATAATCACATCGAAGCTGCTAATGGAAACAAGCATCAAGTCTATTCGAAAGACGTGTTGATTTAGAGTTAGGGTACATCCGATGTAGATTTCCCCAGTGGATTCGGTTTTCCCATTGGCCATTTCCACCGTAAAGGTTTCATTGAGCTTCTGGGGTTGTTGTTTTAACAAATGTTTAAACTTATTGCTTACAAAACTTCGCTCCGCTCCGGTGTCAAATAGGATGCATGCATAAGTGTAGTTTAGGGGAAACGTACCGGTAACAACAGCGGGATCCTGAATCGCCTCCCCCTGACCCATGGTCAGCATTCTTCCGGTTCCTCCATTTCCGGGATTGTTGTTGTTGGGGCAGTTTCGACGGAAATGCCCAGTCCTTCCACAGCCATAGCAGGTTTGGCTAGGTCCTGCATTTTTGTCGTCGGTGTTGGTGTTGTTGTTGCGGTTGTTGTTGTTGTTGTTGCTTCCCTGTTGTTGATTTTGAGGAGGGTAAGTCCTGTAGTACCTTGCCATGTGCCCCTTCCGATTGCAACTGGTGCACTGTATCTCCTTGCATTCTCCATTGTGATGGAAACTGCACTTGTTGCACTTGAAAAGATTACGGGAATAAGGTCTAGGAGCACTTGTAGCACCTGAGGCTGGAGCATGTGGTGTGGATGGAGCTTGGGTGGTCGCAACATTAACTGCCACTGTTTGCTGCTTCTTGGACGATTCGGAGCATTGACGCCCCTTTATCTTGTTGTTCTTCCCCTTCTTGCTATCATTTTCCTTCCTAACTTTAGTCTCCACTGGCTTCTCACCCTTCTTGTTGTTGTGGTCATATAGCTTCTTGCCCAATCTCTTGGCACTGTCGAAAGTTTCAGGATTTGCAGCTATCACGTTTCCTTGGATCGGGGAGGTTAGTCCCCAGATGAATCGCTCGATCTTCTTACCCTCTGAGGTAATCATGCCAGGGCATAACAAAGACAGTTCACTAAACCTGGATATGTAGGCATCTATGTCGGCGTTCAGGATAATGAGATTCCACAACTCTTGTTCCATTTTCTGAATTTCACCACGTTGACAGTATTCGGCCATCAGCATTTCTTTCATTTCTGTCCATGGCATGGAATTGGCTACGAGGAGTGTCATGGCTTCCACATGTCCGTTCCACCAAGTGAGTGCTTGGTCAACAAAAGTGCATGCAGCAAACTTCACCTTCATCTCTTCAGGGCAGTCGCATATCTCGAACATCGATTCCACCTTCTCGATCCATTGTTTCAGGGTGATCACCCCTCCAGTGCCGTTAAAGGTTCGTGTTTTGGCGTTGGTGAAGTCTTTGTAAGAGCATGTTTTGGTGGATCCTTGATTCATTCCGTTGTTCGAACTTTCGGCCCCTTGCCCGTTGACTCCTCCATTGTTCCCTTAGTGAATTTGTGCCATTGTTGCGGTGACCGCAGCAGATACAGCTGCCAGGAATGCGGCTGAGTCAACTTCGGGTGGGGTTGGTCCCAGGTTTCCGCGAGTAGGTCATGGAGGCATCTTTCTATAATAGAACGGAAAGATGTTTAGTGTATGCGGTTTTTGTCAGGTTGTGATCCTATAGACTAGGTATGTGGCACAACTTAAGTACTTCAACAATTTAGCATACAATCATGGATACATAACACATAGCAGATTATAACGTCATAATAAAACATATAAAATCTTTCATTACTATTATCCGCACTTTGATACATGAAAATTTTGCTCGAAAGAGCATACATAAGCGATACTAGTTCGACAGCATAACGGCTTTATGAGTAGTGTAGTCACTTAAACATAGAGTTGGGGTACATAACATAGTTCCTAATGACCTAGTAAGATAAGTCTATCTCTAGTCGCGGTGAGATGTGCCTGGGGGTTGTGCTGAGGAAGTGGATGCTCCCTGAAGACGAGCCACCTGTCGTTCTGCGTTCTGGAGTCGTGACTCCCACCTCACCTACCTCATATGGAACTCTCGAAGAACGTCCCGTGTCTCCTGCTCTGCACGCTCGACCCTAGTCCACAGCTGGCGTACCTGATCGGCAGTGCTCTGAGCGAGGTCACCAGTGTTTCGTAACCGTCTCACCATGATTGGAAGGTCTCGATCAGCCGGCCCTCCGTCCCTCAGGTCAAAGAACTCGCGTGACATGTCGTACGGGGGTCGCTGTCCCTGTTGTCTGCTCCACCTCCAAAGATCAATACCCCGGGGTGTAGGACCAGTGGGGCCCACCCGGTAAGCAGGCACCCTAATCGGGTAAGGGGGGTTGATGAATTCGGACTCCGCATCCGAATCACCCCTTTCACTGTCGTCGGGTTCCTCCTTAAAGCTTCATTCATCTTCTTCCTCCTCCTGTTCTTCTTCTGGTCCGGCAGGCTCGCCCTCGACTTCTGCCTCCGGTTCTCCGTCAGATTCCTCCTCGGGATCTTCCTCAGGCTCTTCTTCAGGCACTTCGTCTAACCATCCGTTATTCCCTTGGTTAGGGAAGTAAAGATCTCTGGGGTGATGGAAACCAGCCATGCTGTCTGCGAGAGTGTGTAAATATGCTAACATTATCCCTAGGATGCTACAACTATTGTACGGACTAAACGAATGTTCTCTTTTTGGTGATAAAGAGGTATATTCTTAGGTTCCCTAGCTATCACGATCTCCTCAGAACGTGTGATAGTTATACCTTGGAGGGAATGTAGTTGATCAGGCTACATCCACTTCTTGATATGACTAGAACAGCTCTGGCTTAACCAAGATACTAGTATTATGTTGTTTTTCCTAATACAGGCAAGGATGCTTTTATTGTTGTGTTTTACTTGTTTTGTTCAGAGTTGTGTTAGTCCCTCTTTTTGGTTTATAGTTGCATATCAATGTGTGGTTAGATATGCTAGTTCACCATACACACAGCTCTGATACCAACCTGTCACACCCCCGAACCAAACGGCAGAAACGTCCGAGGGCTATTGTGACTCAATTGAATACCATCACAATGATTATACATGAATCATAACATCATTCATCACCATGCATTGAAATATAACAACAGATATTGCTTACAGTCAGTACATTGTTTTGAACATTACATTTCCATAACTTAAACCGTTCGATACTAATTTATACAAACACCATGACATCACTGGATACCTATTCTTCGATTTACCTGTTACTTGAGAATACAAGTATTTTGGAAAACGTCAACATATGAAATGTTGGTGAGTTCATAAGTCATGTTTGAAAAAATAATGATTTTTGTGAAGTTTGAAAACCCAGAAAGTCCGATATTTTCTGAAACAAGTAATGTATATAAGAAAAAGTGTGGAGATCCGTAGTATGCTTGTAAATTTTGTAAGCGTGTATAATTGTTAAACCTTGTATACATCACATAGTTAAAAGTGTTGATTTCCCGAGAAAACCCGATGTTTTCCCAATACATAGAATTACATGTCTTATTTATTGTTATACCGATACGACGATTGTTTATGATTACCCAGGTCACATTGGATTAATTATGGGTTGTGAGTCGTTATAATCACGCATTAACGAAAATGACTAGTTTATAACTACCCATTACAAATGATCCTTTAGGCGTCGTCCATAAGACTCACTTAATCCACCACCCTGACTTCTCATATCCCCACAACTGAGGAGAAAGGAAGGTACGAAGCCCCCGTTATTTCCATAAGTCGTTCAAGGCTATCGTGAATACGAAAGGCACTTGGCCCGACTCACATTTGACTTCTCGACTTTGCTAGCAGTACCAATGGACCCTTGGGGCCCAACAACCCAATAAAGCTATTGAAAGTCCTTTTACATGGAATTAGGTCATAGAAGGCCCAATACCATGTAAGCGCGTTCCCTTCGGGCCTAAAGATCATGTCATTAGGCTAGCTAGGCCCAACAAGCACGATTTGAAACTTTCAAGCCCAAAGATTGAGTATTGACTTCTCGTAAATTTCACGTGTTTTATTGAAGTACTAATGCTTATTGATTTTTGTTTTGTAATTGATTCGAGACCGAATCAAATCGTTTGGTAACGATATTGGTGTTGAAGGTGTATTTGATATTACGTTTCGCCGGTAGTCATAGTGCTCATATTTTATCTAATGGGATTTATTTGTTTGTAAGTAAAAGTTTACCTTTTTGTGACCCTACTTGGATAAAATTTACACTTTTAATCCTTTATATAAAAGAATTTCCATTTTAGTCCCTAAACCATTTTTCTTGACACTTTAGCATCAAAACTTATTAAAAAGGCATTTTCAGCCAAGATTTACTTAATAAACAACTTATGTCCTTCAAAATGTGGTTTTCTCGGTTGGAACCCCCATTTTCACAATCTTTACAATTTTGGCCCAAAATGGAAAAGTTTTGCATTTTTGATATCTTTTGAATTTGAAAAGCATTTTTGACCTTTAAAATAGTTTCAATACACTTGCAATCCCCTGTTTTACGAAAACTTGCCTTTTCAACCACTCTATTCCAAAAATTTCGCAATTTGGGGCTTATTGGGCCGAAAAGCCCATTTTTAGCCCATTATGTTTAAAATTTACATTTTAAGCCCCTCAAAAGTGTTTTTATTCAAAAAAATTATATTAAAAACTGTTTGGACTCTTTTCAACCTCCAAAAAATTTCATTTGTCATTTTGGGCCCTTAGGTTTTGTATTTTTGACAATTTGGGCCCAAAATTGGGTTTTATGTCTAAAAATGTCCATCCTAATCAAATAAATTATTTTTCTTGACTTGATTAGTGTAAAATGGTATAAGTTAACTTTATTTCATTCCTCTTGTTGTAGAACTCAGTTTTTAGGTATTTTTAGCCAACATATTCATCACATAACACATAAAATCATACATATAAGCGTAAAAATCACACAAGGCATACATTTACTCATAGATCTACACATTTGCTTGTATTCTCCCCCATAAAAACCCATAAAATCGAAAAAGAGTGGGTATGAAGCTCACCTTGGGTGTGGTTTCAGTTTTGGAAGGAAATGATGAGAAGAATTAGATCCTAGCAACATTCCTTGGAAGATGTCGAACTTGGATGCTTCTTAGGTGCTAGATCATGAGTTTGAATGAATTAAGAGGTGAGTTTTGGATGAAATGAAGTAGTTAGATTATGGATCTAAGAGATTTCTTACCTTAGATTAGGGATGAGCATTAGAACCGCCGGAACCGGAACCGAAACCGGAATTGGTAATTAGGTCCGGTTACCGGTTCTTCATTTTTATGAAAACCGGAACCGGTTTAACATTTTCTCCGTTTTTTAAAATGCGCATAACTCACTCATATGAAATCAGAATTATTTGATTTTTTTCTAACATGTAATTTGGAGTTTGTAATTCATTTTTGACTATACACACATATGTTTTGGTTAGATATTGAATCGGATACAAGCCCCGAAAGAAAGAATATTGATGCTGCGTTTTTTCTATTTCAACATTTTTTTTTTGTTTTTTTGAATCTGTCCCATTTTTTTAAATGAGCATAACTCATTCATATGACATCGAAATTACTTAATTTTTTTTTCTAGCATGTAATTTGATGTTTGTAGTTCATTTTAGACTATAAAAACACTTAATTTGGTTAGATATTGAATCAGTTATAGACCCCGGAAGACAACATATCAATGCTGCGTATTTTCTGTTTAAGCATTTTTTTGGAAGCTGACTGGCTTTTAAAATGTGCATAACTCACTTATATGAAGTCAGAATTACTTGATTCTTTTTTCATCGTGTAATTTAGTGTTTGTACTTCAATTTAGAATGTAAAAAGTCTTAATTTTGTTAAGTACTGAATAATTTACAAGCTTCGGAAGATAGCATATCATCTATAATATTTCAATCGGTTCTAATTTGAAAAATAACCGAAAAACCGGGACCAGAACCGGAACCGGCGCTAGAACCGGCGGTCCGGTTCCCGGTTCTTATAATATGGGAAAACCGGTTCTGGTTCCGAACCGGTCCGGTTCTAAAGCTCATCCCTACCTTAGATGATGATTTTTATGGAAGAAGCCCTTGAACTCTTCTTAGATCTTCGAAAATATGGAGGAGAAATGAGGGAGTTTCTTGAGAGAATGGTGAGTGAAATGTGTGTGTGTGCTTGAAGTCGGCCAAGAGTAAGAGAGAGAGGGAGAAGAAGAGAGTGTTGCATGGAAGTATGGGAAATGCATGGAAATCCCTTGAATAATTGTGAGGTGGCACACACAAAGTCAACTCTTTCCTCTTTGTGGGCTTAGGCCGAGAATGGAGAGGGAAAGAGGAGATTTTTGGGCCTTAAAGGCTTAAGCCCACTTTCATAGTTATGTTGAGTGATTTTTGGTCCTAATAAATATAAGTGTGATTTTTATGACCTATTAGGGCTCAATTGGGTTAATTATGCCCCAAAATGGCTCATATAATTAATTTATTTCATTCTGGGCCCAACATGGCCCAAAATATTGAAATACATAGAAGTGGGTCCAATTAGAGCCCATTTAAGAGTTCTAAGCCCAAGATAGTCAAATTGGAAGATTATTGGTCCATTGGGCCCAACAAGGAAGTCCTAGTCCAAAATGGACGTAAACAAGAACTCTTAGGGTTTCCAATTGCTTGTTAACTACTTGAAATGCTTGCATGGGGGTGTTTGTTTGAAATTTTGTTGTCATTGAGTATGCATCATACATGCTCTTATGTCTTTGATTCACAATTTGACTTAAGTGTTGTAGTTACAAGGCACAAAAATTTCTAGTTGTGACAAGGATGTCGAGATGGTCGATTCTTGGTTGATTTTTGACTGGATCAATTCGTATTTGGAGAAGTTTATTTTCAGATGGTTGTTCCAATAATTCTTGATCTCATTATTGGTTCTTCATGCGTAGGTACTACTAGGTGCATACAAACCTAAACTGCCATTGATCACGATCACTTTTTGTTCGGAAAACTAAAGCCAAAAACATGATGAGTAAACAAAGTGATTATGTTAAAGAGAGAAAAAGAGAGTTTGGGTGGAAGGTGGGACCATCATTTAATTAAAATGTTTTTTAATATTTAAAAATATTCAGAAACATTAAAAATAAATAATAAAAATGTTTAGCGGCGTAACTTGTTGCCAGTATGCCTTCTCATTCGTTGTACGATGATAACTAAGATGTTATAATTAAGAGACAAAATTGCAAAAATGGTCCCTGTGGTATGCATTTTTTTGGGGTTTTAGTCCAAACCATGACTTTTTTGGATTGGTGGTCCTTTTGAGCTAGTTTCATTGCGTTTTTTGTCCCTCCAAATTGTGAAATGACTATACTACCCTTGGGGTATTTATTTTCCATTTTTCTTTCATTTCTTTTTAAATCTAATATTAATTAATTTATTTTAATAATTAAAAAGGTAAGAAAGGCCCTTTCTTTCTCTCTCTCTCTCTCTCTCTCTCTCTCTCTCTCTCTCTCTCTCTCTCTCTCTCTCTCTCTCTCTCTCTCTCTCTCGTAAACACACACATACACCCAACTTTGTCTTTCTCCCTCACCTGTTAAAATTATAACACGAGAATACTTAGTAACCCAACAACATTCATGTATAAAAGATAAGATAATAAACACCAAACACATCAAACATAAAATAACACGGTAAAATCGTTATATTATAATATCCCACTGAAATCAGTCAACACCCACATCAAAACAACACTAACAGAGCTATCTATTTCAACTTACGGAGATCACCACCATGAAGACGAAGAACAAGGTTCAAATTAGATTCCTCCTGGATGTTATTATCAGCTAAAGTTCACCCATCTTCTAATTGCTTCCCTGCAAAGATCAGCCTCTGTTTGATCAGGTGGAATCCCCTCCTTATCTTCAATTTTGGTTTTAACGTTATCAATGGTGTCGGAGCTCTCAACCTCCAAGGTGATTGTCTTCCCTGTAAAGGTCTAACGAAGATCTGCATACCTCCATGAAGACGGAGGACGAGATGAAGCGTGGAATCCTTCTAGAGGAGACAATATCAGGTGGGGAACTCACCGAATCTGTAACACGAACGACAGCAATAGGTGGAGCTATCGTAGGGCTTGTCGTCGGAGCTGTCAAGGCGGCGACGATCGACAAAGGTGAGCGGCATTCCAGATCTATGAGAAAGTGGCGGTGAGGAAATAATGGTGAGCTTTGATATATATATTCGATTTGAGAATCAGTAAGGATGATTGCACAAACCTAGATTTCTGATCGTGGTGTTAGTGGTTGATTTTTGGTGGCTGGAAGGAGAGACGGTGGTGAGGAGTTGGGATTTGAAGAAGACGAGGGTCATGAAGAAGATGACGGTGGATTGTATCTTTAAGGTATTGAAACTGGAGAGAGAGAGAGAGAGAGAGAGAGAGAGAGAAAGAAAGAAAGAAAGAGAGAGTGTGTGTGTGGGGGGGGGGGGGGGGGGGTTTTCTTATTATTTTAATAATTAAAATAAATAAATTAATATTAGATTTAAAAAGAAATGAAAGAAAAATAAAAAATAAATATTTCAAGGGCATTACAGTCATTTCACTATTCAGAGGGA
Organism: Lactuca saligna; assembly: GCF_052625555.1. NCBI lineage: Eukaryota > Viridiplantae > Streptophyta > Magnoliopsida > Asterales > Asteraceae > Lactuca > Lactuca saligna. The sequence continues at coordinate 202,408,444 of NC_136424.1, read as the reverse complement.
CCAAAAACGCAACGAAACTAGCTCAAAAGAACCACCAATCCAACAAAAATCATGGTTTGGACTAAAACCCCAAAAAAATGCATACCACAGGGACCATTTTTGCAATTTTGTCTAATTAAGATGTTGTAATTATTGGTGCTAAATTGTAAAAATAAATAAATGACAAAACTGCAAAATTGGTCCCTGTGGTATTCAAAAAAATGTGGATAAGGTCCAAAAAGTTTTGAACTTGCATGGAAAGTCTAAAATCAAGATTTTTTTCGTGATTTTGGTCCCTCATACACTTGAAAGATCAATTTTACCATTTTTATTTCTTTTTTGTATTTTGTTTATTTATCTTAGTATTTAAAAAATTAAAAAATTTAAAAAATTAAAATTAAAAATAGAAAAATAAATCTCACTCCACCCTGACCCTCTCCACCGGTACCGTCTCTCTCTCTCTCTCTCTCTCTCTCTCTCATCGTGTAACTTATAGAGAACTTCGGACTCCCTCTATATCTTCAAAACTCATCTCCTCAAGAACACACAATCACAAAATTATATATACACATAAAGAAAATTAAACACACAATGAATAAAACCAATCGTTCCAAACAAATCGTCATTCCCATCTTTCATCTCTATGTTCCTCGGTCCCTCTTCTACAATCCCCTTTGCTTAAGGAAAGTGAAGGAATTAAATCCAAGTATTTCAGGAAATCGAAGTTTCTAAAGCATATGAAATTAAAACCGAGTCCCCTTTGTTTTGTTTCTTGGTTTGATTTCTGAAAAAGAAAAAAACCTTACCGGAGAAATCGAGAAGAATATATTAGAGAGGGAGATAAAGACAGTGGTGGTGAACATGATATTTAAAAATAGAAGATGCGATGGAGATGAACCAATGATGAACTGATGAAATCCGAATTTATAGATGTTGAAATCTCGATTTACTGGAAAAGCCCCACCTTCAAGAACTAAACTTCTGTTCTTCTTCAGAGAGAAAACACAAACACCCTACCTTTGAATCTAGGGCTTCACTGGTTCGTTGGATGTCGAAAATGCTTGGAGTCATGGATTGAATCGATCATTACAAAATATTGTCCAGATGAGAGATGAGGACAGATCGAAGAGGGTATGATCCAACTTTAGATTCCAAGGAGTTGTGGCATTCAAGGGGAAATCAGATGAGTCCAAACCATATTTCTTGAAAAAGGGATTGGTTTGGGATGGAAAGCTCGAGGATGAGCGAATGTCTCATTTTCAGACGATCGTGTTGGATTGCCAACCAGACATGGCGACATCGATGGGTGATGATGGTGTCATGACCATGGTTTTAAAGTATTGTGGTGGTGTCATTGGGTTGTGCGATGAGTATACGAAGGAGGAGGAAGATTTTGAGTCATGATGGATGCCATCAGAGAGAGAGAGAGAGAGGAGAGAGAGAGAGAGAGAGAGAGAGAGATGGGGTGGGCCAACATAATTCTTTTTTTTCATTAATATTTACAAATTAAAAAATATAAAAAAATACAAAAGGAAATTAAAAGGGCATAACAGTCAATTTAAGTGCTCCATGGATCAAAACTACAAAAATTTCTTAATTTTAAGATCAAAATCACGGAAAAATCTTGATTTTGGACCTCCTATGCAAGTCAGAAACTTTTTGGACTTTATCCATATTTTTTCGAATACCACAATGACCAATTTTGCAGTTTTGTCTAAATAAATAAAGAAATAAAGAAATGAAAAAGGACAATATAATCATTTTATGTCTACAAGGAACGAAACATGCATCTTTTTACGATATAATGGAAGATCCAAATTAATTTTTGAATTAGTTTTTAAAAATAGAGATCAAATGTGTATTTTAATACGTGAATGAGAGACGAATCTTATAATTTACTTATTTTATAATTATGAAAAGAACGAGTTTGTGTCAATAAAGAAAGACCGAGTGGAGAGGAAAGAATACACAAACGTCAGCGGAAAGACAATTCCAGTAGATATTTATTCAGAATAGCCCAAGCCAAAACGTTGGTCCAGTTAATACTAGCATGCCAACTAGAATAAAATTAGCAATACAAGCTAATAAATATTTTAGCCCGTGATGACCATGATCTTAGGCCGAAGCCCGAAAGGCCGAATCTTATAGCCCATTTATATTATGTTAGTTTACACTTTAGAGTCTCACAACAATGTAGCTATGGATTTAGATTTTGACATAGAAAATCTAGTGGCTCCTCAGCCTAGTATATCGTCTCTCTCCTTTCCTTTATACTTTATGGTTAAAGTTAATTTTTCTAAATTAAACTTCAATTTCTGTTAATGTTCGAATTCAGTTCTTATATTCATATTTCAGTTGGAATTGTTAGTGTTTATTTTTATAGTTTGCATAATATATTGTTTTCATATTTCATTTGTTAATTCCACTTGATTTGTGATAAGTTTTAGGGTTTATTAACGGTAGTGAAATGAATTTTACTTTGATTGGTTCTTTTTAGATTAGTTTAGTCTAGGATGATTTACACAGCTTCGTACAGGATGATGATTCATTATATGTACTAGGTGTGAGATCCATTTTTATATGAGTTTAATTAAAAAAAATATATATAAAATTTTAACAATACGAAAAGTTTAAATTTATACGAAAAATAAGAAAAATTTTGAATTATTAAAATTAATGAGACTTTAATATATTGAATACATTACATATATAAACAATTTCTAATAAATATTTTACATATATATTACCTTACATATTAAATGTGGAATTTTAATTTAATAAAATGAAAAATACAATAAAATGACAAGTGGAAAATAGAAAATTTAAAAATTCTAAAAAATATCATATGTCCAAATGAAGAAGAAGATGACATGTGGCAAAAAAACATTTATTTATTATAGCAGATTTATCTTTCTAATAATGATGACATGGTTGCTTTCATATCATGCTTTTTAGTGTGTTTAATTAATAGCTTTCTTAACTATTTAGTAATTTACATGTGCATTTTAGGGGGTGTTTGTCTTAGTTTTTTAGAGGCTAAAAGATCTTTTTGGAAAAGTTACAAAAAGTTACAAAAGTTGATTTTTCTTTACAAAATCCAAAAATAGCTTTTAGAAATCTTTTGCCAAACATCTTTTGTCTATGATCTTTTTCTAAAAGAACTTTTGAACATTCAAAAGATAAGTCAAACATCCCCTTAATAATTTTCCATCATTACAAGATTTTAGAAAAATATGAGCGATACAAGTCACCACTAATACCTTCAAATGTCGCTCATGTTATATTTATATAACGGTAACAAATAATAATATAGAGTCGTTGTTAATACTTTGCCAATACTTTGCCGTTAATGCTCTATTCTCGCCCCTAACATGTCACATATATTGCTTCATGGCGCTATTATTGATGTTTCTACTATTGCTTATTATTATTATTATTATTATTATTATTATTTAATATCAAAAACCCAAATAATATTGTTTCTTTTTCTATTTTCTTAAATTACCACACCAATCAAGAGTCCAAAACCCAAAAATGCGCAAATTGTTTTCTTTATGTTTCTCAATTAGAGGGCTAAATAATTGGACTAGATGCTCACTTGTAAACTATGGGTTTAAAATTTGACATGTTGATAGATTAGAGAATTTAGGTAGCGATGTATTTAAAAGTTTTGTGGGACCCTGTTTCTCTAAGCCCGTCCAGTATGATTGTATTGTTTAAAAAAATCGGAGATGGAGGCGGGGACGGGGTAAGTTTAACCCTCGGTTTAATTTTGGGGGCTGGGATGGGGTTGTGCACTCCCGTTCCGAAACCCCCATGGAGCCCCGTTAATAAATTATATATATATATATATATATATATATATATATATATATATATATATATATATATATATATATATATATATATATATATATATATATATATATATATATATATATATATATATATATATGCACATCAATTATATAAATATAATAAAGTATAGCATGATTTTAACCTGTCAAAATTCAACAAAAACATGTATTTATGTTGTTTGTAACATGTAAAATTATATTATGAAAACTTTTTTCTTTCTAAAAAATAGTTTTCAAATAAATTAGCTCAAAAATTAATCGGAGGTGGGGTGAAAGGGGGCGAGGATGGGGGTTATAATGGGAATTCGGAGGCGGAGTGGTGGCAAAAAGGTTGGAAATTTCGAGAGCACGGGTGGGTGTGGGGAATGCAACCCTCGTCCCATTTTCCCTCGATGACATCCATAAATTTAGGCTTTGGAACAATGCTTGATGGGTGATGGTGTTCAACTCTAAAACCAAGAAAACCCAAGAACAATGTTACAATGCTTGAAAGCTAACCCAAACAAAAAAAGAATAATGTTTGATGGTTGATGATGTTCAACTCTAAAACACAGAAAAACATAAAATCGCTACTACAAAAAGGAACAATGGCAACGGTTTTTTAAATAATGGTTGTCACAATTTTGGTTATTTGCGTCAATAAAGGTCATTAATCAAATTTTAGTAATGTTTTAGTCATATGTTAACTAAAAGTCGTCACATAATATCACTAACACTAGTAAAATCGTGATCATTGCAAACTATTTTCATACATTTTTTTTACTAGCTAATAGTCACGGTAGATCATTAATACTGTAAGTATTTTATTATGACATTTAAATAAAAAAAAATCTCCCTATTCTAATTAAAAAGTAGTTTTTAATCTCCTTTTGATATGTGTCACCATATTAAGCCTCATAATTAATGCAAATTTTATTTTCTTTTGTTATTTTCACCTTATTATGTCTTATAATTAATGCATACTATTTGTCAACATATTGATTCTCCATTTCAAATTTCAAATTTTAAATTTCTCATTCTAATTACATTAAATTAACAAAATTAGAATAAAAATTAAAATAAAGTTAATACAAATTATAAAGTGATATAATTTTACATATTTATTTAAATCAATGATTATAATTTTATATAACTAAAAAAACCTTTTAATTAATAATTTATTTAAAATAAGTTATTAAATTTTAATTATTAAAGTTTAATTAATTTTATAACCGTGGTTCCCACGGGTTATAAACTAGTGTAAGTATAAATGCTTTATGATAATAATTTAGTTTCATATATATATATATATATATATATATATATATATATATATATATATATATATATATGTGTGTGTGTGTGTGTGTGTGTGTGTGTGTGTCTAAAATTAATGATTTTGAATACAAAAGAATAATAATAAGTGACCGTAAGTATTTTATTATGATATTAAAAAAACATAAAACGTGTAACTAAAAGCATTTTATAGCAACATTTAATTTTTATGTATATCTAAAAGTAAAAAATAGTAACAACAAAAGAAAAAAATCATGTCACTGTAAGCTTTTTACGGTGATAGTGTTGAAAAGTGAAACCAATATTTAGAGCGAGTTTATGTTTTTCCGCCGTCTAAAAATTTACATCTTTCCCTCTTTATTAAAATTTCAATGTTTTTTCCCTCTTTACAAAAAAGTAAATGTTTTTATTTCTCTCTTTCTTTAAAAAAAAGACTTAATCCCCTCTTCTCTCTTCTCCCAACTGTCATCGCCGTTTTACCATTGTTCATCCATTATATCAATCGACTATTCATTCTTAATCTTACCAAACAAAGACAGGGCAACAACCAATCTTCCATCACCATCTCTGGCAGTCTATCTATTCAGTCAAACGCGCAGCTAATTGAAATCGGTAAAACATATTATTCGAGGAGTCTCGCATCGAACTTCCTCTAGCACTCCCTTTCCATCATCGATGTCATTCTCCTGCCATCGATAAGCTATGTGAACTCTGCCATCGATGTCGTTCCCCTCCGTTTTGCCTCCCCTAGCGTCACTTATTACTCTAATCACCGAAGAGAGATGTGTATCAAGATTTAAAGGTTTTGAGCGGTAAAAGTGTTCGATTTGCTGAAAATTTGCAACACTGGTTTTGGATTCATTCTTTAGTTTCTTTAGGAAAGAAACAACTAAGATGAAATCACTCTTTAATTACAGCTATGTAAGTTTATGAGTTCTGTTATATGTGAGTTTTTTCGTCGTATTAAGTTCTATTATAATGGCCATTTGAGTTAAAGATACCACCCGTTTATTCTCCACTGCTTCTGGTTCTCAATACTATAATGACCCAAAAATCATCAGGTAAGAATTTCATTTTTAATTCTACAAACAAACACCATTTGTTTTTGCCATCCATTTAAAAGCATGTTATAGTGAAAATATAAGAGTACAATCCCAAAATCATAAAGTGTGGAAACATGGGTGGATACGCTGCAATCAAGTCGGGCCCTACCCTTTCAAACCGGAAGTACCTGAAACCATAAACATAAACCGTAAGCACAAGGCTTAATGAGTACCCCCAAAATACCATATACCATATATACAACGGGCCTTGCCTGACAACTATCAGGCCTTGCCCAGCATCGAGCCCCACATGGAATAGATCTGTCAGTATCATGCCATGTGCCTCACTTAACACATGGAATAAGGGGACACGCATAGGAGATCTTGCAGCATGGTAAGAAAAGGTTGAGTCTTGGGCACTCACAAAGGTCCAAGAGATAAGCTTAGCTGAAGAAATGATTTTTGCCAAGTAACCACCTCACCAAGAGCTTCATTTCTTTTTAAAATCACCAAAAATCACCTAACATGAGGCCACAACTTCAATGGAGGCTAGGGTTAGGGTTCCTGAGGTTAAAGGAGTTTTGGAGGATGAGGATGAACCCTAAAGCAGGTCAAGATAGGGTTTAAATACGAAGGGAACCCTTAGATAATCATGTGCTTGGGCCTGATCAGTTTCCAGGTTGTGGTGACCTACACCAAGCTGTGGTAGTCCAAAAATCACACGACCAAATTTTTCCTCGCCATGTCATGGTGGTTCCACCACCACTTTGTGGTCACCGCTAAACTCAAAAATCCATAACATAAATGTATCTCAAGAATCCAGGTGTTAAAACTCTCCCCCACATAAATTCAATTTTGTAATGGGAGATAGAATCCTTGACCATTCATTGCTGCTGAAAACTTTTCACTTGATAACAAGGCGACTCCTAAGATGAGTCTCAATCTTTGGTACCATCTCAGACTCACCTTTTCGTACCATAACTATAATTCTGATGTAACTTAGACCTCCCTAGTCTTGTACTTACCAACCAATTAACCGGAATACCTGATTTCCAACTTGTTGTTGAGGTTGATAGTGTAACGCCCGCAGATTCGAGCTACTCAATTTAGAGACAATAAGCGTCAAAAATGAATTTTTAATAGAAGATTATTTATAATAAATAATCTTAACCAAGTTTTAGTATATGTCACAATGGTTCCACACATATAAAGAACGCTGAAATCCGAGTTATAACGAAGAAGTTATGACCGTCGAAGTTTTACGACAAAACCGACACGACACCGGGAATCGTAAAAAGCGAATTTACGATAAAATACTTTCTAGCGTTAGCGATCTAAATGAAAGTCATATTATATGTTAAACTGAGAGTTTTCATAAAAAGAATGTCAAATTTTGACTTCGTATGAGGAAGTTATGATTTTTCTAAGATTTAGCATAGTAGTGCACAACCCGAAATTCGAATTTTAGATCGGTCGATTTTTAACCAAAAATGTTTAAACGAGAAATGAAGATATCGTTAATAGGAGTTCAACGATAAAAAGACAGTAATAAACGAAGCTTGTATGTGAAAGATATGGACGAAACTTAGTCCTTACTTTTCGAGCTCGACGAATTCGATACAGATTTGTAAATTCGAGATAGAATGAGAATTAGCTGATGGAGTCTAAATGAAAGTTGTAGTACTCATAAATACCAACATGTGGATATAAAGAACGTCGAGAATAGATCTCGTATGTTAAAGATATGGACGAAACTTGGTCCCTACTCTTCGAGCGCGATAAATTCGATACAGTTTTGTAAATCTGAGATAGAATGAGAATTAGTTGATGGCGTCTAAATGAAAGTTGTAGTACTCGTAAATACCAACATGTTGATATAAAGAATGTCAAAAATGGAGTTCGTATGAACGAGTTATCATTTTAATAACACATTTACGTATTAAAATAAATCGTAAATCATATATACGTCTACATATATATACATATGCATATCTCATTAGAAAAGTATCGATGATGCGGTCATTATAAGACTAATGTTGAGTATTCTAGACATTAGTTTAATACAAATATCATTAAATCTATTTAAATTAGTATTATAAAGGGGTGTTTAGTCATTTAAGTAAATATAGAGGGTGGTTTTTGAAAATTTAATTACTATAAATAAGAGCCTCTAGGCTCTTATATTTCTAGCACCATTCTGTTGATTCAAGAGTCTTTCTCTTCTTATCCCCCAAGCATTTCGGTCCCTCATGATTCGACTTCTCTTTCTATAGTTTTAGTATAGTAAGGTAAGCATTGAAGCGTTGCAAGAATCTTTCTTAGAAAGATTCAGCGACGAAGTTCTGTCACTGCAGAGCCCGCCTCCTAGCTAAAACTCCTTTGTAAGTAAGTTATGCTTACCCTATTTTAAATATAGCTTATATTTAAAATTAGTATTGTTATTATGAACTTATAATAAATATTTCGGCTATTATTATGACTTATATAATTGTCGTTATAATATCTTTTTAACTACTCGTGGTACAGGGAATCTGGTTTAAAGGGCCGCATATGGTTGTTGGATTTCAGAAGTGTTATATGCCAAAATGGTCCTGCCCTCTGATGTTTTATGTCTGGCCCTTGTCTGTACATAGTGGTTGGAAAATAATGTTTCAACGCTTATATAATAATAATAATGCTAAGACTAATAATTAGTCACGGTAAATAGTAGACTAAAATCTAGTGGTAATAGTACTAGGTTTCATCGAAGGAAATTATATTGTTAAGAAATGAAGTGTAGTTCGAGTTTGGAATCATCACTTTAACAAGTGAGTTTATAGTTACTTTCATCTTACACATAGATATGAAGTATTTTATATAAATTACATGTTATGTGTGTATATTATCTGAATACTTGTTGTTTATGCTTGGTGAATGATTTTATACATGATTTATGCTGTATATGTATTTTATATCTACAAATATGTTAGGTAAAACATGGGTAAATGAATGAGGAGGGATGAAAGAGTAAACATTGGCGACTATGCACTTAGTGCCTATTGTATAAACCCTGGCGACTATGGGCTTAGTGTCTATTGTATAAACCCTGGAGACTATGGACTTAGTACCTATTGTATAAACCATGGCGACTATGGACGTAGTGTCTGTTGTATAAACTCTGGCGACTATGCAGACTTAGTGCCTAAACTTTGGCGACTATGGATTTAGTGCATCTTTGATAAGCCTTGGAGACGATAGACTTCGTGCCTATTCTTTAGGATAATCCTTAAAAACAAATGAACGAGGAATAGACGATTCTTAGGGTAGATCCTTAAGAGTAAAAAATATAACGGGGATAGATAATTGGGTTGATTGTTTGATGTTTAAACATAATATTTATATTATTGTGGGTTGAAAACCCTATGTACTCACCAGGTTTCCCAACCAAACCCACTCAATTTATTTCATTCACATGTGTCGATATGAAGTTACATTACACCGACAGATTAAGGAGATATAAATCACTAGTGATAACAAATGTAAGGTCTGTTTATGCTTATGTTTTTTTATTAACAATGACATCCCAATGTTTTAAAATGAATACAATACATTTCTTCGGAAATACTTTGATAACGTATTTATCATGTTTTTCTGGGAACAAATTCTGCAACATTTTTCTTTAAAAGGTTATTCTGATTGTAAAATAAACATAAATAAAATTTCTAAAATGACCATGAATTTGGGATGTCACAGATAGCCTCACATAATCGCACCATGCGACTCCTAAATCAGGGTCTATCTGGCAAGACCTGTCCTAGCTTACTTACAATAATGGCTCCAACAGTCCTCTTAGTCCCACTAAGGATAACATTATCAAGCATCGATCACTGGTGAATCCTTTAATTGGGATCAAGGGTGAGTCCTCTTGCAAGTCTTACGCCTGCGCCAGACCAATATAAAAACTCACATCCTGATAACCAACAAAAATTTTGCAAAATTTATCTATCCAATATCTCCTGCATCCATCGTCTCCTCCTACTGAAATGAGATGTAAACTGTGACAACCCGATATTTTCGAATCAGTGTAATGACCTAAAAAGTCAAGAATTTGTAATCTCTTTTAATGTAATGAAATTTGCATCAAAATTTGAATGTTCAAAAGTCTCTATTGGGTTACATAAAATGATAAAGATCGTATCAAGGGTTTCAGAAATATAAAGAACACTAAAATCCGAGTTATAAGGAAGAAGTTATGACCAATCTAAGAGTCATAGTAAAAACTGGCAATACTAATAAACATAAAATGTGAATTTTCAATACAAATATATTTACTCTTAAGTATCTAAATGAAAGTTGTAAATATCATTAAACTGTATGCGTATATAAAAAGAACGTCCAAATCTGACTTCGTATGAGAAAGTTATGATTTTTCCAAGTTCTGAATATAGCAGCAGACAGCTAAAATACTCGAAATAGAGATCGAGAGATTTTTAGCTGATACAACCTAAACGAGAATCGACGATCTCAACAATAGTAGCACAACGGTATAAAGTCTGATGAGAATGGACTCTCATGAAGAAGTTATGGATTTTAACGGACTTTTCGTGTCCCACCCGTTAAAAATAAATAATAATAAAAAAAGATAATAAAGTCAAAATTTGCCAACGAAGTATAAACAACAGTTGTAGAGCATAATCTCACATATGCGTGGATATAAAGAACGTTAAAAACGGAGCTCGTACGCGGAAGTTATGAATTTTATAAGTTTTCGACACAAAATTCGTTTACTACGACGTGGTGAAGAAGCCCACAAAGTGGTATTGTGACTGATGGGTGCCAGGTTCGTCAGCAAACGTCTCATCAACGGAAGAGGATAGAATCCCTCACCATGACGTGGTGAGGTGTACCACGACGTGGCACCCAATATAGGGCTTTAAGTAGCAGCCGAAGGTGTTGGGTTCCATTGCTCGTTTCTTCTTCTTCTTCTTCTTCTTCTCTCTCTCTCTCTCTCTCTCTCTCTCTCTCTCTCTCTCTCTCGTGCCAAAGCTCTGCGTTTCAACCCCCCGAAGCCATCACGAAGCCCCGGTCTTCATATCCAAGTTCCGAAGGAAGTTTTTTCACTCCCGAGATTCCCGAGAATCTCGAGAAATTCAAATTTCCCTAGTCGAAGTTTTGCTCAGTTTTTGTTTCACCTTCTTCTATCTATCAGGTGCGTTCATACCCCTACAACTACGTTTTCAAATACTTTATAAATGCTTTTATACACTTTCAAGGGGGGGGGGGATACAAGTAAACACACGGTTGCTCTTGTGTGGAAAACATTAAGCTTTTACTACACTTATCTTTATAGAACAAATCATATGTGATTCATAACTATCATATGAAAACGTTCGCATGCAATGCCTATTCAATAACATTTTTTCATTTAAGAGTAAAAACATGTGCTTATATAAATATCTAACACTTTATTTATATTTTGGTGTGTAAATATTCAATAGTGTTATTACAAATGTTATACCTACATACCAAGCTGATACTGCACTAGGTTTTATCATACAATGAATCATACATTTGAGAAAAAATATAATAGGTATAGTTTACTAGATATTCAAGATATTTTACATACTATAAGTACTATATCAAGGAAATACTTTCATATACAAGAACAAATGAACTTTTCATACGTAAATCTATTTGATACTAAGTTTTGTGAGACGTTCAACTTCACGTACTTTCGAGTATGCAGTTAAAGTCATGTACTATATACGATAATCTCTTATAGGGAGAGCGTGATACTTGTGTATAGATCTATACGTGATTGACAATCCCGCACCTAAACTGTTAGCTACAGTTAGACCGGCAGGTCTGGGGTGACAAACTTCATAACATTCCAACACCTGAAGAACGTTGTTACAAGCAGTCTGGGTTAATAGTATGGTTATAAAACTCACATGGAGTATTAAAAACACTTTGATTTACGGGGTTATCTAATGCCTTAGCGATTTTTTTACATACATAAATCTACTATTCTAGGCATGAAAAACACTATTGCATAATAATTTTTTGGAACTTTTTAACTACCATACACTTATGGAAAAATATTGGAATTTTAGAAACAACATTCGAAACAGTCGGGTCTTAGTAGAAGACTACTTTTATACTAGTAGGAAATATGAGATTTTCTAGGAGTTTTCAAACATCTACAAACAAATTCATTAAAATTTATACAAACATTGACATTAAATACTTATGAACTCACCAGCTTAAATGCTGATCTGCTCTTTCAAATCTACTTGTATTTCTCAGGGATTCAGTAATACAGGTAAACTTCAACTTTTGGAGAAGTGATGCTAAGGCGTCAGTTTTAAACTCATTTTTTCATCATATTGTAATTTGTTTTTGTAACAAGTATCATCCAACAATGTAACTTTTAAATTATATATATGATGGTTGTGTTTACTTTCTTTACTATGTATTCAACTGTTACGATACTACATGATGTCTTCCACCCTCGAACGATTCCGTCGTTTTGGTTTCGGGGTGTGACATAAACTCCCCAATCAATCATAGAGACTCACAGTCTCAGACCTGGTCCCACCACAAGGCTTCGACTAAAATTCTAACTAATAAGGGCTACTCTAGCCTAACCATCACATGGATACCAACCATAGAGTCATATCACTCTAAACGTGATCCAATACCTTGCTCAAGCCTATTTCCACCGGGGTAACAAGGAGGATTTAAACGTCCATCGTAAACAAAGATCTAAATTCGCCTACTTTGGTGTATAAATCGACATGGTGAGAACCCGAAGCGGATTCAGAAATGCTAATGGAAATGCCAATGCTAAGCAACGACCTATAATTGAGCGTGCACCAGAAGTAGCAGCTGCACCCAAGCCAATCACGATGGCAGGATTCCAAGCAATGATTCAGGTTATGATGGCCGAACAAAGAGAGGAGATGAGATAAATGTTGCAGGATAATAGGGATGAACATACTATGCCTATTGTGCAACCTAAACTGAACATTGAACAGTCAGAAGAATGGAATTACAGTAGAACTATCAATCAAGTTGAGCAACGTATGGTTAGAAGAAACCAACACAATGGATGAAATGACGGGTGTGGGTGCATGTACAAGGATTTCATAGCATCGAAATCACTGAGTATTTCTAGAAGCCCAACACCGGTAGAAGTCGTGGATTAGATCTCTGAGATGGAATTGATGTTTAAAAGTTGTGACTACAATAACAAAATAAAGACCGCTCTCGTGGTTATACTTTTAAAGTTAGGCGTACTGAGCTAATGGAAGCTACTAGTTGATACCATTTTTACCCAAGGGAAATGCTAGAAGGATGTCTTGGGAAGACTTTTTGGTGCAACTGAATATGAAATGCTGCTCTGAGCAGGATCTTCTGGAGATCAACAATGAGTTTCAAAATCTAAAGAAGGGAAGGATGAGCATCATCAAGTATGCTGCAAGTTTTATGGAGAAAATGAAGCTTGTTCCTTATTTAGTTCCAACTAAAATCTCCAAGTTCAACAAGTTTGCTAATAGATTACTAGCACACTTTAGTCTAATGATCAGACAAGCAACCACCTTGAAAGTCGCCATCTGGGCAACTAAGAATGTAGAGACCCGGATAAGAGAAAAGGATATAAAAAAAGATAAGGCAGTAGAAAATAGGAAACTTGAAGGATCCTCAAGATCCGATAAGAAAGGAAGATTCTCGAAGTCTAACCTAGATGACCAAAAGTATGGAGTCAAGTGGTGTGAAAAGTGCATGAAGAAGCATTATGGGAGATGCAACACAGAAGTGGCTTGTTATAAGTGTGGTCGGATCGGTCACTATTCCAAGGATTGTATGCTTAATGATTAGTTATGATACAGATGCAAAGATAAGGGGCATATGTCAAAAGATTGCCCAAAGAAAAATGAAGCAGCAAGACCGAATGCGCCACCGAAGCCAAAGGCAAGAGCGTTCCAGATGATCCTTAATAAAGTTGGCAAGGATGAAAAGGATCAGGAGTAAGGATCTATATATTAGAAGAACAAGATATAAAGTACTCATATAGATGGTATCATGTGGTGTAACCTATTATAAGAGGCCTAGTTTAGGGTGAACTTGAATACCTATGTATTCGTTTCAAGAAATAATATAGAATTAGTTATGTTATGCGATGTGTTAAATCACTATGTGAAATTCATGTATGGTGACTTGGTGAATTGAGAGGCAATACTTGGGACGAGTATAATTAGGTGTGAAAGGTAGTAGAGACCTATACTACCGAAAGCACAGGAATCAGACTTGGATCATGGAAAGTCACAAGGTTAACAAGGCACTAGTCATTGAGTCCTTTTATGTTCATGTATGTTGTTACCAATGTTTCGGTAATAACTAAGAAGATGATTGTTTTTTCAACCCTAGTGGTCATATCATATCGAGTCTGACTAAGATATATATATATATATTCTACGTGGTTCAAAGAACCAAGGTCGATGTAGCATCAGACTTAAGCTAGAAGATTGAAGTAAAAGATAATCGAAGCTATCAATAGAAGTATCGCAATCATCGTGAATGTAATAAGCTTGTAGCTGGAAGTGCTACATGCTAGAATGTGATTATATCACATTAGAACATGAAGGAAGGTATATTCCATTCTGGAATTTGACTCTAAAAGACCTGAGTCTAAGTGTTGCATCATACAATGATGAGTCATTAGAACACGACCCATCGATCTGTTACGGTAATCAAAGTAAAGAACTTCTCTTAAGAAGAAGCAGGAGTGTACAATAAGGATCAAAGTTTGTAACTCGAAGGTTAGGATTGAAAGTCCAACATGAGATGAAGAGCGGGTGCAAGATTGAGCACCGCCAGGAGTCAAGAGGTCCAAGAGTTAGATACTCGTTTGAAAGGACATAGCAGTTATGGTTATTACCTAGGATGAAAAGATAACATATGTAGTCATTATACAAGTCTGGTTTTGTTGATGATTCTGGGACGTAATCATCCTAGGGGGAGATAATTGTAACGCCCGTGGATTCGAGCTAGCCAATTTAAAGGTACCAAACGTTAAAAATGACTTTTTAATAGAAGATTATTTAGAATAAATAATCTTAACCAAGTTATAGTATATTTTACAAGGATTCTGTGCAAATAAAGAACCCTAAAACAACTATAACGAAAAAGTTATAACTCGTCAAAGTTTTACGACTAAACCGTCACGACACTACATAACATAAAAAGTGAAATTTTGGTGAGCTACTTTTTAGCCTTAGTAACCTAAACAAAAGTTGTAGTAGACATTAAACCGAGATCGTGCATGTAGAGAACGTCCAAATCTGAATTTGTTAGAGGAAGTTATGATTTTTCTAAGATTTAGCATAACAGTGTGCAGCCAGAAAATCCGAATTTTAGATTGATCGATTTTTAGCCAAGACAACCTAAATGAGAATCAAAGATCTCATTAATAGGAGCTCAATGGTATAAATATAGACGAAACTGGATGTCAGATAACAAAGTTATGAATTTTTATCGGACTTTAACTATCTAAGACTCTTAAAATACAACTTTAAAAATAAAGTCAAAGTTAGCCGACAAAGTGTAAACAATAGTTGTTGATCATGTTGCTACCTACGCATGGATATAAAGAACGTCAAAAATGGAGCTCGTATGTGAAATAAGGAATATAGAAGATAATTAATGTTTGGGATTAACCAATGAGTGACACATGGCAAGAGTTGGGCCACACCTTCCTCCCCACGACTTAGCGCGAGATGGAGACACGTGGCCTGAGTATGGCCAGCATACATTGGAGTATGCCCAGTGTACTGAGTACGCCCAAGATACCCTTGCGTACGCGGAAGCCGACGGCCTATATATTACTCATTTTTCCTCATTTCTCCACACCAATCTCATCTAATTCTCTCTCAAACAGCCTTAAACAATCAAGGATTTTCCCTATCACTTACCAAGTGTTAGAGACGTGTCCCGAAGCACCAGAAGGCTCCGAGAAGAAGAGCTTTCGGCTCAGAAGTTCTACCCGAGCAGAGCCCAGTTCCTCACTAAACTCCCTTGTAAGTGAGTTACGCTTACCCTACTTTAAGTATAACTTATGTTTAAGTTCATTATCATTACTATGAACCTATAAACAAGATTTATCATTAATCCCAAGTCATTATGCTGATTGATCTACTTACAAGAATGATGCCTATGCTGTAATTTAGTGAGGTGTTTAAAGTGGGATTTCTAAACAGTATACTTCGTATACCAAACGGACCCTACCTCCGATATGATCCTACCTTGTTTTCCCTTGGGTAAAGATGGGTAGTTGAAAGATGATATAGATGATGAGAGATGAAAGATGATATAGATGTTGAGAGGTGAAAGATGATGAGAAGCCTTGACTTTAATGATGATCCAATCATCTAGCAGAGTATAGATGACGATCAAGGACTATTCTGGATAGTCTAGTGGAACGCTAGCAGGCTCACAACCTATAGGCGTTTTGAACTACGTGTTCACCAGATGTACTCTAAAAACCCTGGCAGCTATGGACTTAGTGCCTTACAAATGAACGTTGGCAACTATGGATTTAGTTCCCTATAGATAAACATTGGCAGATATGGACTTAGTGCCTTATAAATGAATATTGGTAGTTATGGACTTAGTGCCTAATAGATAACATCGGTAGCTATGGACTTAGTGCCTGTTAGATAAACCCTAGAAGCGATGGACTTCGTGTGTATTCCATAGGACGATCCTTAGGAATGAATGAATGAAGGATAAATGATTCTTAAAGAAGGTCCTTAAGAATAAAGAAGATAATGGGGATGGGAAGTTGGGTTAATTTTTTTATGATTAAACATAATAATTATATTATTGTGGGTTGCAGCACCCTATGTACTCACTAGGTTTCCTAACCTGAACCACTCAGTTTATTTGTATCACAAGCGTTGATATGAAGCTACATTACAATGAGAGATTAACAGAGATGTAAATCATTAGTGTAAATGAATGTAAGGTCTGTTTATGCTTATTTTTCTGTATTGACGATGACATCCCAATGTTTTAAATAAAAACATATTTCTCCGAAAATGCTTTGATAATATCTTTATCATGTTTTTTGGGAACAAATTCCGCAATATTATTCTTTAAAATGGAGACTCTGATTTTTGAATAAGCATAAATACAATTTTTAAAAATAACCGTGAATTTGTGGATGTCACACAATCTATCACAACCAAATGGGCCTCACCCATGGGTCTCACCCAATATGCACTATCGAATGGCCCTCGCCCACGGGTCTCACCTAATCGAGTGCAATACAAGCCTAACCTCGCCTTGGATCTAATGATCCTTATATCATCACAAACAGAAGTCCTCCAATAATATTGCTTGCCAACTAGTGAATGCTACGACCACCCCCGCAGTCTTACAACACTTCTATTACTATCTTCCAATCTAGTGAATGCTACGGCCAACCCCACAGTCTTACGCCACTTCTATACTGCCATGGCCCCAACCCAAGGTCTTACCGCTCATTTACTATACCAACCATGATCATCTTGAGTTGAACCCATGTCCGACTATACCTCAACCAGGTGTTTGGGTTATGCTTCGAACCCTAAATACTTAATCAGACAAGAACAGGCAGAGAGGCCCTAACACTACCCTTAACCTGTTCCAGATCACATACCAACCATGTGTCACTACTAATGCGTAAAGTAACCTGAATATCTAGTCTAGAGTAACCCTTAGTCCAAACGATTCTCCCCCACTTGGATTTGACTGAGCTCTTCCAATCCACAAAAAATGATGGATTTCCAATCCATCTCACAACCTTACAATTTATATTTCAACAACCAAATGTTACAATAATTAACATTCCATTACTAGTCAATCATAGTGATCACAGACATTCCAATACCAAATGAATACTTTCTAAAATCCTAGCAAGCTGGATAGTCCCAAGTACTTCCCATGATACAACTCCAAAAACTTAAGCCACTCCAACTCGTGAAAAAGTACTATAACACTTGATTGGAACAGATGGATCACCATTCCAACTACCCATTTTCTTAAGAAAATCGATGCACTCAAAACATCTCTAACAAAGCCCATTTAAATCCCCTTGACATTCCAACATAACGATAAACCTGAGCGATTAATCCATCACTCACACTTTAGAGTGATGGTTTACTACTGCTCTTGCCCTATATGTGGTAGCAATCGGTTGAAATCCTTTCAACAATCACCTGACATCCCACCTGAGCGATACAAGTGCTCCTGAATTCCGACTTCATTGTCCCTGATGGGCATAACCAACTTCCACTAGATCGTTTCTTACAAGTGCCTGATGAGAGTACCACACTTGCATTCCTAAAGACATTAATTTGGCAGTTACTCATCCGAAACTTGCATTCTGAACAATCCTTTATACCTATCAACTGTAACAGATTTTCACTAGCTTGAATTTCAATATTCTCACAAACTTGCCGACTACTTATCTTACACCCACGATCAAAACAATTCCTCATTACCTCGAAACCACGAAAACCCCCTACATATTCAGCCTTCAAACCCAACATTCCTACCATGCGGATTCCTTGAATTATTCCTAATACCACCAAAGATCAAATCAACTGCCGATCTTTTCTCACTTTAAGCTTGTTCCGATGATGGCCGATGCCTCCCACATTGAATTCTTGTTAGCTTGTTTTGTATAAATTTCTTGTTGTTCAAGAAAAAAAAAACAAGTTTAGTGTGAGTGTGTAACCAAATTGTGGTGATTACATTAAAAGACTAAAAAGTTGTGATCTTAATATACATGTTATTATCATGTAATAACATTTATTATATATGACTTAATTAATTATAAAGGTAAATGTGACATTTTATTAAGAGAGAATTTTAGTATTATCTTTATATTAGGAAAGTAATTCAAATTAATTAATATAATCATATGAAAGTAATTCAAATTAATTAATATAATCAAATATGGTTTCTAATTTTGTCTCAGATATATTTCTTTCATTTAAGAGATCATTTTAGAATGCACAATCTTAAAGAATACAAATGCATATTTTCAAGAATAACAATTTCCATCAAAATAATAGTAATTCTTATTAGAAATTACAAATAGATGAAAATGCCTTCTTTAATAATAAGTATGAATTGCATTCATTATCTACAAAATTCCAATAATTCTTAAAAATGTGATAAGAATGAATGAGAGTGATTGAGAATGGGTGGCAATGAGTGAGAAAATTTTGAGAATGATATATAATTTCATAAATTACATGCATTGTTAAAGAATAAAACTAAATTCCATACATTCTCAAATATATATATATATATATATATATATATATATATATATATATATATATATATATATATATATATATATAAGTATACTCTATAAGAATTAAAAAGAACTTGATGATAGTAATATTGTTGAATGAATAAAATAAATTATTAAAACAGAATAAGAGACATTCTTGAAAGGAATATGAAATATTCTTTAATAGTAAATTACATTATGAAAGAATAAGAATTATAAAAGAATATCATTATGAAAGAATATATGCAAAAGATGGTCATGAGCACGGGTAGTGTTCTAGCGGTGGTGTTGGTTCTGAAGCTAGTGATGAACAAGGTTGCGTTTCGACGGTGGTATTGGCTGGTAATCGGTTATGTATGGTGGTTGAAGAACGAGTAAGGTGGCATAAAGGGTGATTGTCATTAATTTGGTTCTTGGCCTAAGCAAGAAGATTTCGATAGTTGTTTATTCGATTGATATAGATTAACACATGCCTAACCATTCTCTTATGCCACATACATGCATAAAAATGGCACTATCAAGACATCATCATTGCAAACCACCGCAACCAGCCATTGTTAATTCTTTAAAAATTAGAGTTCATTATTTAAGAATCAAAAGATAATTCTTTAAGAATGCATTAAATAATAATTGAATTAAAATGCTATTACATTTCTCAAAATCTGGGTTGAATTTGGTCTTTAGAAAGAAACAATAAAACCATTTTTGGAATAAATATACTATAATATGAACAAATATTGAAAAAAAAATATGAAAACATGTAAAAGTTTGAACCTTTTCATTTAAATTTTCAATATAAATAAAAAAGATAGATACCAATGAACTAAAGATCTTGTAAAGGTCACCGTACTCCTATTTACACCCATATAGAATGAAGACATGTGTCCTTAAGTCTATTTTCTCCGTTTGTGGATGTAGCATTTGTAAATGCAATTATAGCATCATCATAAGTAGAATATGTCCATGAATTTAGAGTAGATACCTAAAGAGGAGGTTGATTAAAAAGTAGGAGATGAAATCGGATGAGAAATGGTAAACAGATGTTACTATACTCACATGAACAAACTAAAGAAGAAGACGCTCCCAAACATGCATATCAACAGAATGATTCATGGAAATTTGAGATAGAAGCTAATACAAAATTAATGATAATAAACAAAATATAATATAGATCCTATTTAGAGGTTTACAAGGAAATGAAATTTGGGGATTAACATACCTTATAATCACTAACATAGAATTTGTTAATGAACATGTCTTTTATCATTCCACATAATCGAACTAAAGTGTTTGGTGAACACGGTGAACAATTGATGATGTTAGTATTGGACCTAGAGAAGGTTGTACAAAAACATAATCAAAACTACCAAGTTAGTATGTGGCATGTAAATGCCGATAGAGAAAAAGAAATAAAAAAAATCAATCATTTGGTCAATATCCTCCTAAAAACATTCCGAAATCAAAGCAATGAACATCTAGTGATTTTGGGTTGAAAAAGTGGGGAGAACAAGGGGAAACAATAAGGAATTCAGATGAGTTGATCATGACACCAATTGATTAATGGTAATTATCGCCTTTCTTTAATAAATCCATATTAAAGAGATAAGTTGATTTCGAAGTTAAAATGTCAAAATAAGAGACATATGGACTAATAATTCCATTATGGCAGTACTTAGGGGCTATTATGCCAAAATATAAAATGATGCATAAGAAGCCTTATTTTATCGGTCTCTTTCTCTCTTTCTTTACTTGTTGCCCAAGTCGCTCATCTTCCCTTAGAATTTTACATCTTATAAACAACAAAGACATAGCTACCATCTCTAGAAACTGGTGCTCGAAAAAGTTAATACAAAGCAAGATCGTTATCTCCGATGGTGAGAAGGGCGAGTAACAAGACCATTTAGTGAACAAGGTGAGGTGGGGGAGCTGTTGTTTTGCCACATAGTGGTCGTAATATGGCAATTAGGTGGAGGCACTGGTTTCTGCCACCGACAAGAGAGACGAACGAGAAACAGAGAGAGGTGGGTGTGGATGGGGAGATGGTGAATGCGTATGTCGTTAGGGTTGGGGATATAGGTTATTTGTTTCTTTTCATTTTTTTTCAAAATAGTTTTAACTGAAGAAAGTCTATAATAAATAAAAAAGGTAAATAAGTTTTTTTTATGTGGATGATTGACCAACCACGATACTAATTGAAACCGCAAAGACCTTCCATGAGACCGAAAAGAATTAGGGGCTAAACATCATAATCTGGAAAACCATATGGACAATTTATGAAGATTTGTCCTTTTTTAAACGTCACAATATGTTATATAAAAAGTTAAATATCATTAGTTGTTATTTAATTTACAATGAAGTTGAACCAGTGCATGACATTAATTGTTCTAAACATAAAATACATCCAAATCCACAAATACATCTTCTAAAAGTCTCATGTACTCGCTTTAAGTTCATCTTTTCCTTATCGTTTCTGTTAGCCGAAAGCAGCGGATTAATGAGGTGATACTTGATACAATTGGTATATATGTATCCAAACAAGTTTTTACGCAAAATCAATTATATGAGGCAGTTTCAATCTAAGTTCATATGAAGATATGATAGATAAAACTTAAAAAATATTATTTAGAAAGAATTGTTTGTTGGAATTTTGTAAAACGAAAAAAATTTAGGAATTTTCTATGCTAATCTTGTATTATATACTTTATAGGTTTTTCTATTTGCACGAATATGAAATGAAATATTTGAAATTCTACTCAGCCTTATTTTATAATTTTATTAGAGTAAATTACACGAATCGTCCTTCGTATAGATGTCAAAATGCATGTTTACTCCCAATTTTTAAAAATTAATTCAAACCGTCTCTTATATTGTGAAAATGTGCAAGTTTCGTCCCTAAAGACGTTTACCAGACTTAAAATGCCTATTTTAACATTCTTCATTTATTTTTTATTTATTGTTTGAATTGTTTATTTATTTATTACATTTAAAAAAGGAAAAGAAAATAACCGATCCCCTTTTATCATAGTTTTTAACCAAATTGGTGTTTGAAAAACTTATTTACCTGATAGGTTTATTTTTAAAATAATTTATCAAACAGAGTTATTTGATTATAAAAAAATGTCGTGCCCTAATTCTTTCTTTCTTACCTAACAAACTCCACCATTGGTAAAACACGAAGCGACCATACGTCTGTTATCTCCGGCGGCGAATCCTGCAGCGTCTAAAGCTGGCGACTCTATTCCAGGCGACTCCACTTCTGAAAATTCCACTAACATGTTCGATTCCACTACCTTGGTCTAGTTTTTTAATGTAACCTTCAATTTATGCCTTTGTAAATGTACGATTTTGAACTGTAATCTTTTTTTCGGTTCACTCTATTGCTTCTTATTTGATTAGATTAATTTTTTAAAATTTCATGTCTATAATTATGAGTATTTCGAATGGTTGTACATGTCTAATTTTGAAACTGTAACCTTCGACTTATGCCGTGTACAGGTCCGATTTTAAACTGTAATCATGTCTCATCTATTAGGTTTGTTGTATTTTTGATGATATTAGGGATTTCAAGTTCTAAATTATTAAAATAGCCATTATGAATTTATGATATTCTTAAAATATGATATTTGTGAAATTATTTTTCCAAAATCGCATTGGTTCTTAGTTTCTATCACTAAGTAAATATCTGAAATTTTCGATGATAGTTTTTTTTTTTTTTTTTTTTTTTTTTTTTTAAATGGCTATGATATCAGATTTACGAAATTGTGATTAATTGAAAATCTACTATATCAGAGTTTACTTTTCTAATGTTACAATAGTTCTTATTACTAATTTCTGAAAATCCGATTAAGTTAAAATCTTATTTATTCTAATGTTATCCTTCAAAGTTACAAGGCTTCGTATCTTTGAAATTTGTTTATGGGAAAATTGAAAAGTTTATGTTTTTTATATTAGTTCTTCAAGAATGTTTGATCTGACTGAATTTAAATTTAAAATTATGATATTTCTGATTGTTTCGTTTATTTTTAGGTCAATAATTTGCATCATATGGACTACTCGAGTGGATTGATGATTTCAGTTTTCATCCTTAACGATGCACGGAGTCATTTTAGAATATTTTTGTAGGTTTTTATTTTGTATTACCATGTTTTACAAAAAATTGTATTCATTTTATGTCATTCCCATTTAAATCCAACACTATTGGTTCTTAAAGTTTCTTTCTATAGCAATGCATAAAAAATGGCAATTCTTGTAATAAATTTGTATTCTTTAAGATGATGTTTAATTGTTTGTTATATTTAAAAATTGTTTATTGGTTTTTGTAAGAAGCATTTTTTGCTTTCATATCATGTTTTTTAGTCTCTTTAATTAATAGCTTTCTTAACTAGTAATTTACATGTGCATCTAAACAATTTTCTGTTATTACAAGATTTTAGAAAAGTATGAGTGACACAAGTCACCACTAATACCTTCAAATGTCGCACACGTTATGTTTATATAGCGGTAACATATAATAGTATAGAGTTGTTGTTAGTACTTTATCGTTAATGCTCTATTGTCGTCCCTAACATTTCACATATACTGCTTCATGTCGCTATTATTAATGTTTGCTTGTTTGCTTGTTTCTTTTTTGATTTTTTTTTTTTAAATTATCACATCACTAAAGAATCTAAAAACCAAAAGATAATGTTTCTTTTTCTATTTTGTTTCTAAATTATCACATCACTCAAGAGTCCAAAACCCAAAAAATACGCAGATTGTTTTCTTTATGTTTCTCAATTAGAGGGCTAAATAATTTTGATTGGTGGAGGATTAGATGCTCACTTGTAAACTATGAGATTAAAATTGGACATGTTGATGGATTAGAGAATTTAGGTAGGGATGCTTAAATGTCTCATGGGACCCCGTTTCTGTAGGGGTTCCGTTTTTGTATGGGGTATTTACTTAATAAAATTGGGGGTGGGGCGGGGACAGGGCAAAACTAACCTTCACTGTAATTTCAGTGGTTTGGGCGGGGTTGAGCAGTCCCGTCTCGAAACCCCCATGGAGGTCCCGTTAATAAATTATATATATATATATATATATATATATATATATATAATAATAATAATAATAATAATAATAAACAATAGCATGATTTTAACTTGTCAAAATTCAACAAAAAACATGTTTTTATGTTGTTTGTAACATATGAAATTACTCTATAAATACTTTTTATTTTTCAAAAAATAGATTCTTTTGGCCAAAATAAAGTAGGCGAAAAATTAATCGAGGGTGGAGAGAACGGATGCTGGCTCGGGGATGGGGGTAATAAGGGGAATTCGGGGGTGGGAACGGTAGTAGAAAAGCTGGAGATTTCGAGAGAGGGGGTAACGGTGGGGAATGCAACCCTCGTCGCATTTCCCCCCTTTGACAGTCGTAAATTTTGGCTTTGGAATAATGCTTGATGGTTGATGGTGTTCAAATCTCAAACAAAGAAAACCCAATAACAATGTCACAATGCTTGATAGCTATCCAAATAAACAAAAGAAAAATGTTTGATGGTTGATGATATTCAACTCTAAAACCCAGAAAAATATAAAATCAATAGTACAAAAAGTACTTATGGTAACGGTTTTTAAAATAATGATAGTTACACTTTTGGTTAACGCACGTCACTAAAGGTCATTAATCAAATTCTAGTAATGTTTTAGTCATATGTTAACTAAAAATCATCACATAATATCACCAACACTAGTAAAAATCGTGACCATTGCAAACTATTTTCACACATTTTTTCACTTTTCAGATAAAAAATGTGAAAATATTAACCAATAGTCACGGTAGATCATTATTATTGTAAGCATTTCATTATGACATTTTTATAAAAAAGTTTACGTATAAGTGTTTTAGGATAACAGTTGAGTTTCATATGTATGTTTAAAATTAATGATTTTGAATATAATAGAATAATAATTAGTGAATGTAAGTATTTTATTATGATATGAAAAAACAAAAAAAACATGTAACTAAAAAAGTATTTTATATCTACATTTTAATTTTTATGTCTATCTAAAAGTAAAAAATAGTAACAATAAAAGAAAAAAACCATGTGACTATAAACTTTTTACGGTGATAGTATTTAGAGCGAGTTTAGCTTTTTCCGCCGTCTAAAAATTTTCGTTTTTCCCTATTTACTAAAATTTCAATATTTTTTCACTCTTTACAAAAAAATAAATGTTTTTATTTCTCTTTTCTTTAAAAAAGAGACCTAATCTCGTCTTTAATCTTTTTCTCGCAACCGTTGTCTCCTCTTTACCATTGTCAATCCCTTATATCGATCGGCTGTTCATTATCAATCTTCCCAAACAAAGACAGGGCGATCTTCCATCACCACCTCCGGTGGTCTATCTGTTTAGTCAAACATTTTGTTTGAGGAGTCTCGCATTCAACTTCCTTTAGCCCTTCCTTTCCATCATCTATGTCATGCTTCTACCATTGGTAAGCTCTGTGAACTCCGCCATCGATTTCGTTCCCCTCCGCTCAGCCTCCCCCAGCGTCACTTATTACTCTAATCACCGAAGATGGATGTGTATCGAGATTCAAAGGGTTTAAGTCGGAAAAGCGTTCGATTTGCTTAAAATTTGCAACACTGGTTTTGGATTCCTTCTTTAGATTCTTTAGGAAATAAACAACTAAATTGGAATCATTCTTTAATTACAAGTATGTAATTTTATGAGTTCTATTATATGTAACTTTTTTCATCATATTAAGTTATATTATAAAAGTTGTTTGAGTTAAAAATACCATCCGTTCATTCTCCACTTCTTCTGGTTCTCAAAACTATAATTACCCAAAAATCATAAGGTAAGAATTTCATTTTTAATTCAACAAACAAACACCATTTGTTCTTGTCACCCATTTAAAAGTATGTCGTAGTGAAAATAGTTATCAGAGTACAATCCGAAAATCATAAAGTACGGAAACATGGGTGGATACGTTGCGATAAAGCCAAGCTCTACCCTTTCGAACCGAAAGTACCTGAAACCATAAACATAGACCGTAAGCACAAAGCTTAGTGAGTTGCCCAAAATACCATATACCATACAAACATTGGGCCTTCCCCGACAACTATCAGGACCCACCTGGCATAAAGCCCCGCCCAACATCGGGCCCCGTCTGGAACAAATATGTTAGTAACATGCGATGTGCCCTGCCCAACACCTGGCATCGGGCCAATGTAAGAGTCACAAAGACCGCTAACATACAATGCACTCATCAGGTCCCGCCTGATATACAAATCAACACATACAATACATGAGATAGTCAAAAAGACAACTAGCATACTATAACATAATCGAATGGGCCGACATTGCTGCTTTCAACCCAAAAGTACTGTGAGAAGACACACTTCTCGGTCTGAACAAATAGCTAAATAGGTCTTCGCTCCAAATATCAACTCTACCCATCACATAATCATCAAATAGTGACTAATATGAATTATAACTCAAAATACCCAAATTACCCTTAGGTCAAACTTTGGTCAAAGTTAAAAGTCAACCCAGCTAGTCGCCGTTGGCCATGTCGTTGCCGCAACCCAAAAAAACAAGTGGGTCTTGACTAAGTCACTACGTCTTCGTGATGCGTATGGAAAAATTAAACCAATAAGGCCTTTTTTTTTTCCAACTACGACAACCCTAAGGCTCAGATCTAGATCTCCCCATGGTCTTGATGGATAAAGTTTCCAACTTTATCCCTCAAACCGTTTTGTAAGCCAAACTCCCAAACCTAATCACTAATGGTGACTTCATACATCAAGATTCTCATTACGCACCTGTTGGGATTAAAACCCTAATCGTGATTTGATGAACAAGATGCGGAAAATAAAAACAACACAAATATGAAGATTACGTCGAATGATCACTCGATTTATTGAATTGTGAGGAACAAATTACACTTACAAAATAAGAATCTAACTCTACAAGAAACCTCACAACGTGGCGGCTACATTTTGCCTAACTCTTAACCCTAATTGTGAATAATACATGACTATTTATAGGGAAAAGACTAGTCTTGGGCTTTTAACCTACACTTCATCAAAGGGGCCCATTGCCATCATCCATGGAGTGCTTTGAAACCCTACAATCTCCCCCTCAAAGTATGGAATGGATGACAATGCTTTAACTTCCAAAACAAGCATCTAGCAAATAAAAAGATCTTGCAACGAGGAATAGATGAAGCAATCCACGAATCTTGATTCTTCAATAGTCTTCAAACACGGGCTCTAGGATATGTAAATCAAGCACTGAAGTAATGTCTTTAAACTTCATTTTCTAATGTAATCCCAAAGAATCTTCATGAAAACCAAACCCGCCATAAAAACCCATTTCAGAACAAAGAAACCGAATCACTTCTTGTCTTTGAAGAGCTCCCCCTCCAAGTCACAATGATATTTAAATAAGCTAATGATATAATCCATGAAAAATATCATGTAACAACCCAAACTTTAAGATTCGTAACGCCACTTGATCGAGAAAATACAAGAAGTCGGAGATATAACAAGTCCTTAGCAGAGCTCGATAAAGAACTTCCGTTGTAAAGGATACTTCTCTGTAAAAGCTTTAGTAGAGCTCGATGATGAACTTCCGCTGTAAAAGCTACCTTCATAATTCTACCACAAGCTTTATCAAAAATCTTCAACTTTGAAAAATCACAAATCCAATTTCGAATGGCCATACCAAATTCTCCCCCGATTTATAATCAAAAACATGATTATAAAGCCTTCAAATGGTCATGAGAACGATATTGAATGGATAAAAATTTACTAAGCTCCCCCGCGACAAAATGATATACACAATGAAGTATAAAATCCGAAAAACTGGTGAAAAATTTGACGTTATCACGAAAAACGAATTTCCAAATCGCCAAGACTTGATGGAATCTTTATTTTTCTGTTCACAAAAAAAATATGTGCGTTAAAGAATTCAAAACTGTTCACCGGCCCCCAAAGATGTAAACTTTTCTGAATAATGGGCCGAAATTGTCACTTGCTGAAAGACAGGGGCTGGAATGGTAATTCAGCATCAATATACCCCTTTATTTGTAACAATTTCTGGGATTGGTCCAAAAATATCAAACTGTGAAAACAACAGGGACCAAAAGTGCCAATTCGCTGGAGTTATAGGGACCAAATATGAAACATTAAAGCATCTTCTTCCCCATTTAGACGCCTGATAAAAGGGATGCATCGACTGGAACAAATGCAAGACCCCAAAATTGATACCCACGAATCATACTTTCGTTCCAAGTACTAGGATCGTTTAAGAGATGTGAGATGCGAATCAACCATTCGTTCCAAGTACAAGCAACCGAAACCAAGTTCGGTCCAGGTTTATTGAACCGAAACCATGTTCGGTCCGAGCACAGGTTCGCTTTCAGTCCTTCCCTCTTTCGTTCCAAGCATAATCAGGCGAACCCAAGTTAGATCAAGGTTCGTTCCAATTCCATTGTTTATACCCAAAAATCAATTCCAAATCCCTTCGCTCCTAATCAGTCGACCATAGTTCCAATGCGAATCAATATCAACCACGAACCTAAATATTCCAAACTCTGAAAATTCGTGGGAGAAAACGAGAGCGAGCCTAGATTCCAATCGTTCGCAGGTTGTCGAGCCCCAAATCAATGTCGATGAAAATCAGTGTGACCCTGAAAGCGAGCATTTTAAGCACCGGATATATCAACAACAAACAATCGAGTCAGAAACCGATCTTAATTTTGACTTTCGTTAGGAAATAACTGCAACCCAGAATCCCAGTCCCGATTCCTAGACCATTCGTAGGTAAGTTCATTCATATTGATTTTGACTTCCAATTGAAGAAGATAATCACAATACCACAGTCAGAGAACGTTCGTAGGAGAAGAACGAGTGGTTAGCAGCAAAACCTTCCAACCCAAATTAACCTTTTGAATTGCCAATGCGAATCAGAGTTTCCTTGTGTGCGAGCAATACAAGCTCCAAATCCGACTCCAGCCACTGATTCGCTGTGAATCACGATCAACAAACATTCGCAGGTTGAAGATTTGCGGGTAAGTCTGATTCCTTCATAGTTAACCCCGATTTATAGTCAATTTTGACTTTTTTGGGTTTGACCATTCAAATCGAGATACAGTGCAGTTCCTTCGTTCACCATCAGTTCCTCATAGGACTTCAAGATTTGCATTCAACAAACATAAAATCGATTCTCCAAAGATCGATTTCACTCAAGGATCATCAGCAATTTCCAAGTTCGACATGAATCAAATTAATAATCATGAAATCAAATTGACGATAAGTGCAGGAACGAGAAAATTGATGAAAAACAAGATCTTGGATTAAGACAAACAAAAATCGGTTCTTGATAATTGATGTTCACACGTTGAAACCATTAACCTCAGACGATTAACAAAAAAAATCATTAATTGTAGATTTAGAATCGAATATTGAATGAATGAAATCAATTGCAAGTGACGCATACAGGATCTTGAGATAAAATTGGATATGCGGCTCATGAACAGTGGAATGGCCAAGATTTTGGGCCACAAAAAAAATTATACGCATGGATCCAATTAGGTCAAAAAAAAAAAAAACTAAAATCGATTGATTTTTGGATTAAGCGAGCAAACATATCCAATATGAACAGAAGAACGAATCTGATTGAAATAATACGAGATGAACAGTAGATGAAAAACATGAATTTCCATGAATAGTAACTTGAACAGAATTTTGATTCCATATCGCCAAAACACCAATAATCTTCAATATATGTGTAGAAAATCACCAAATCAAGAACCGATACTTCAAAAATCAATAGATCTTCGAAGACCCGCTCTGATACCACTTGTTGGGATTAAAACCCTAATCATCATTTGATGAACAAGATGCGGAAAATAAAAACAACACAAATATGAAGATTACGTCGAATGATCACTCGATTTATTGAATTGCGAGGAACAAATTACACTTACGAAATAAGAATCTAACTCTACAAGAAACCTCACAACGTGGCGGCTACATTTTGCCTAACTCTTAACCCTAATTGTGAATAATACATGACTATTTATAGGGAAAATACAAGTCTTGGGCTTTTAACCTACACTTCATCAAAGGGGCCCATTGCCATCATCCATGGAGTGCTTTGAAACCCTACAGCACCAAATCCTTAGAGTTGCACCTCCAAAGTTTCTAGAAAGGATTCACGCTCCAAAGTGACCATAAAAGTTTTGGCTTTATGGACTTGAATGTCCAAAACATCTCTTTTTCCCTTTTAGGGAAACATATGGTTCAACGACTAAAATCCCATCTGTGACATCAAAACTTGACTGTAATCCAAATCCAAGGCATTACTTGATCATTATAAACCGGAGATTCATAGAGTTGTAAACTTTAAGATATCTCATCACTGAAGTCCATCTAACTCATGGAAAAAGGGGACAAACACGTGAGATCTTGCAACATGGCAAGAAAATGTTGAGTCTTGGGCACTTACTAAGGTCCAAGATATAATCTTAGCTAAAGAAATGATGTTTGCCAAGTAACCACCTCTCCAAGAGCTTCCTTTTCATTCTAAAATCACCAGAAAGCACCAAACATGAGCTCACAACTTCAATGGAGGCTAGGGTTTGGGTTCCTGAAGTAAAAGTAGGTTTGGAGGTTAAGGATGAAACCTAAAAGGGGTCTAGAGAGGTTTAAATATGAAGGGAACCCTAAAATATTTATGGGTTTGAGCTTGATCAATTGCCAGGTTGTGGTGACCTACACCACACCGTGGTGGTCCAAAAATCACAAAAACAAATTTGACCTCACCATGTTGTGGTGGTTCCTCCACCACGTCGTGGTCACTGCTAAAATCACAAATCAGTAATGTATCTCGAGAATATGTGTGTTAAGACTCTCCTCTACTTAAATTCAATTTTGTCCTCAAAATTGCTCGTTACTTCCTTCCAGGTACTCCAGACAACCTGGACGATACTCCTACAACCTTGATATTGACTGAGAAGTCGAATCATACATACAACGACCTTACAAAACTATAACGGAACCCAACCTTAGAAAGGCCCTTATATCCTGACGACGAATAGATCCTTACCCTACTAGTGTTAACCACTAAAGAATAGCCATTAGTACTCTGCCTTGAAATCCAAATCCCAAATTGTCTGAATTCCTGACGGACATACCATTCAGAATCACAGCTAAATCAACTCCACTTCGCAGCCCAAACTAAGCATAAACCCTTCCAACCCTGAACTATGTTGTAGTTTGTAATGGGAGATAGAATCCCTGACCATTCATTGCTGCCAAAAACTTTTCACTTGATAATAAGGCGAGTCCTAACACGAGTCTCAATCTTGGGTACCATCTCAGACTCACCTTGTCATACCATAACTATAATTTTAATGTAACTGAGGCCTCCTTAGTCTCGTACATACCTACCAATTAACCGAAATATTGGATTTCCAACTGGTTGTTAAGGCTGATAGCCTCACATAATCACACCATTCGACTCCTGAGCGAGGGTCTATCAGGAAATACCTATCCTAGCTTGCTTGCCATAATGGCTCCAACAGTCCTCCTTTTCCCACCAAGGATAACATAATCAACCATCCATCACTGGTGAATCCTTTAATTGAGATCAAGAGTGACTCTCCACACAAGTCTCACGTCTAAGTGCGAGACCAATCTAAAAACTCACATCCTGATAACCAATATGTTTTTTGCAAATTTGATTTAACCAAAATCTCCTGCATCCATGGTGACCTCCCACTAAACCAAGATGTAAACTACCCACTCAATCGCAGAGACTGACAGTCTCACACCTAGTCCCTCCATAAGGCTTCGATTAAAAGTCTAACTAATAAGGGCTACTATACTATCACACGAATACCAACCACAGAGTCATCTCACTTTAAACGTGATACAATACCTTGCTCAAGCCAATTTCCACAGGGTCTCACCCAATCGATCACAACCAAATGGGCCTCGCCCATGGGTCTTACCCAATCTGCATAATCATATGGGCCTCACCCACGGGTCTCACCCAATCGAGTGCTATAAAATCCTAACCTCGCCTTGGATCCAATGATCCTCATACCATCACAAAGAGAAGTCCTCCAATAATACTGCCTGCCAACCTAGTGAATGCTACGACCACCCCCAGAGTCTTACAACACTTCTATTACTATCTGCCAATCTAGTGAACACTACGGCCATCCTATACAACACTTATATAATGCCATGGTCGCAACCCATGGTCTTATTGCTCATTTACCATACCAACCATGATCAATTTGACTCGAACCTGCATTTGACTATACCTCAACCACGTGTTTGGGTGATGCTTTGAACCCCAAAGCCTTAATCACGCAAGAAAAGTCAGAGAGGCCCTAACACTACCCTTAACCTGTTTCTGATCACATACCCACCATGTGTCACTACTAATTTGCAAAGTAACCTAGATATCTATTCTAGTGCAACTCTTAGTCCAAACGATTCTCCTCCACTTCGATTCGACTACACTCTTCCAATCCATAAAAATTGATGGATTTCCGATCCACCTCACAGCCTTACAATTTAAATTTTCAACAACTAGGTCCTACAAGAACTAACATTCCATTACTAGCCAATCTTAGCAATCATACACATTCCTAAACCAAATGAATATTTCCCAAAATCCCAACGAGCTTGATAATCCAAAGTACTTCACATGATACAACTCCAAACCCTTAAGCCACTTCAGCTCGTGAAAAAACACTATTACCTTTGACTGGAATGGATGCATCACCATTCCGACTACCCACTTGCTGAAGAAAATCAATGCACTTAGAACATCTCCAACAAAATCCATTTAAATCCCTTGGATATTCCAACATAAGAACAAACGCAAGCGATTAATTCATCATACACATTTTAGAGTGATAGTTCACTACTGCTCTTTCCCTACAAGTAGTAGCAATTTGTTAAAAGCATGTCAATAGTCAGCTGGCATCCCTCCTGAGCAGTACAAGTGTTTCTGTATTCTG
The DNA here is from genome assembly GCF_052625555.1 of Lactuca saligna. Lineage (NCBI taxonomy): Eukaryota > Viridiplantae > Streptophyta > Magnoliopsida > Asterales > Asteraceae > Lactuca > Lactuca saligna. The sequence goes on along the minus strand of NC_136424.1, from coordinate 202,374,932 downwards.
CCTTCGTTGTCGTAGATGGGTACAACTAGCTTCCACGAGATCTCTTCTTACAAGTCCCTGATGCGAGTACCATACTTGCATTCCCAAAGACATGAATTTGGTAGTTACTCATCTGACACTTACGTTCTGAGTAATCCTTTATACCTATCAATCGTGACAGATTTTCACAAGATTGAGTTTCAATATTCTCATAAATTTGATGACTAATGATCTTTTACCCACTATCAAAACAAATCCTTGTTGCATCGAAACCATGGAAAACTCCTAATATTCTGCCTTCAAACCTCACATGCCCACCTCGCAGATTCCATGAATTCTTGTTGATACCACCAAAGATCAAATAAACTACCGATCTTTTCTCACTTTAAGCTTGTTTCGATAATAACTGATGCCTCCCATGTCGAAATCCAAAAATGGCTCACTCAAGATCCCCTAAACACTGCCCTCGGTATGCAAAATGGCATATAAAGATCCTATAGATAGAATGTCTAGACCAACATGAAAAAACTATAATTTCTAGGTGAAGACTTAGATAAACTACATATAATGTCTCACATACATTAATATAGTAATAAGAACTATTAATAAGAGCATGAAGCAAGAGAATACATCACATGCATGCGATGTCAACCGATGAAACTCGGATCCCCTCGGCCCAGGACTGCAATGATCGACTCCTCACCATTGTAACCTCCACTCTACCCTCACGACCATCAGTAATCCTTAGATTGGATGGAGCAGGTGCCCTCACCGCTCCTCTCATCAAGTTCGAACAGTCAGCCTTGTTGTGGTATACTTGGTTGCAGTGAAAACATAACGAGCTCATCCTTTGGGGACAATCTCTGCTGACATGACCAAACCCGCCACATTTGTAGTAGCCTAAACCCTAAGATCAACGAACACCATCGTACTGTTTCCCTCATATTTTTCACTGACCTCGGCACTACTGGCCCCTCAATCGCTGATCATAAGTCTTGGGTCTCTTCGCAGGACCCCCCCAACTAACCGTACATACTCTGGCTTCCTCTTTCCTAGGTGCTCCAAATCAATCTACTGCTCTTGGGCTCTAGCCATCATGCCCTCCAAAGTTCGACAAGCTGAAAAGCTCACAACTTCCTGATTTCGTCCCTCAACATATCATCATACCTCACCTTCCTCATCTCCTCGTCCGCTATGCATTCTCCATGTTAGCGATCCATCGACGGCTAGCAATAGGGTCCTTATCCCCAAAGAATTCTGGAGCTCCACAAGCCTTGAACTCCCGAAATAGAGAGTCCACGCTCCCAACCATCCTGGCGCGACCTCGAATCAAAAGGCCTTGAGTCGCTCATCCAACAACTGCATAATCCCAACGCGGTTAGCATCCTGACTCTCCTGCATAATCTCCATGATCCCCTCATCGATCTTACTCAAAGATCACAGGATCCTGCACCAAATACGACGAGCGATCTCTAAAGAGATGAACTCTGACATCCGATCATCGATTGGCCCAACACCTTCACCTAAGCCCGAATCAGAATATGAACCTCCTATACGCATTCTCATCACTATCATGAGAAGCAGTCATACAAATGACCAAAACATACTTAAGAATCCTCAATCCATAGACTTCATAGATTCTCTGTGACTCTCCTTGATTCGAGTATGGATCTTGTGCTTTCAGTAGTACGAACCCGATACTACCTCCCACAAATATCCATACTTTCCTCAAGAATTATCCTGAATCCTACAGGTGACCCCTTCAATCTGGTCCTCCAAGTACTCGCTAAAAAACACATTCGTACCCACTAAGACACTTCCTAGGCTTTCCTAGGTTCTGACCTCACCCTGTCATCTGTTGCTGAAGAACTCACAATAATGTCAGTTAACTACTTCATGAATACAATCACATGTTATAAAGCTTATATAATCCTTTGAGTAAAAGACTCAACCCTACAATGGTTGGACTCAGACGAGAGCTATGCAATAGGGCCAAATCAATCACTCAGAGATTATTTAACATATGCAACATTTGACTTAACATATTCATTTAATAGTTAATTCACATCATCAAGAGTCCCACAAAGCACAAAGTAAGCAGCATTCGTGTAGTAACAATCCAAGCCACAAACCAAATAGAGGATATCTCAAGATCACTTGCTAACAATAAAGATTTCAAATCTAATATAACATCTAAATCATCGTAGGCTACAAGGCATCACTTATCAGGCCAATCCATCCAATCATCTTAAAATCCATCCTAGCACGCAATTCAAAAATCTCAAACAATCAGGCATATAAAGGCACCTATCCTAGGATGAAATCCTAAGCAGATCTTTTGCCATATTCTATCATGTAATTCTCATAACATATAACATAACAAACATGTATGGGTATTCTGGGAATTACTTACTTGAGCTTGGTCAATTATACGCATCACAACCCCTTTTTGTTTATAAATTATTTTTAGAAATTCGCTATTCTTTTGAAATAATACTAATTCCTTAGTTTGAGTGGAATCACATCGACAGTGTCCCCGAATCCCTCAAACCAAGGCTCCGATGCCAACTTGTAACGACCTAAAAATCATAAGGTAAACATTTCATTTTTAATTTAGCATATAAAAAAAATTTGTTCTTGTCGCCCATTTAAAAGCATCTTGTAGTGAAAATTGTTATCAAGTACAATCTTAAATTCATAAAGTGCACAAACATGGGTGGATGCACTGCGATCAAGCTGGACCCTACCTTTTTGAACTAGAAGTACCTAAAACCATAAACATAAAACGTAAGCACAAAGCTTAGTAAGCTCCCCAGAATACCACATACCAAACATACAACAACACTTTTTTGACAACCATCAGGCCCCGCCAGGAACAAATCTGTAAGTAACATGTGATGGGCTCCGCCCAACACATTCATCAGGCCTCGCCTAGCATCGGGCCCAACCTGATATACATACCAACACATATAATACATGCAAGAGTCACAAAGGCAGTTAACATTCAACACACTCATTAGGCCCCGCCTGGCATCGGGCCCTACTCGGTATACAAACCAACACATAAAATATATGCAAGAGGCACAAAGACTATTGGATTAGGTGTAGACGCCCATAACTATAATTGGTATGTACTCGACCCAAGAGTAGCATGGTCCTTTTGGGTTGCCTTCACCATGACAATCTGATAGGATGTACATTTGAGAAATAATGTTATTTAATTAGTATTGATCAAGAATTAATTTGGAATTAATTTAGTTATCAAAAGGGACTAATTAAATTAACGGGAACTGATTATGTGAATCAATGATATATATATATATATATATATATATATATATATATATATATATATATGGTTTGGGCTATTGATCCATGATGGGCTAATTTTATGTAAGTTCCCATGAAAAGTTAGCCCACATGAGATACGGATCATAACCCAAGTATATAGATTAGGGTTTATCCATGACTCTTGGATTCTTACACTATATATACATGACCCCATGACCTAAAATCAGTTACCCCTTGTGTTCTTAGAGTTCATAGAGCTGATTTTAGTGCATTAGAGCCTCTCTCCCAAGTTGTCCAATTGTTGGTGGTGTTTGTGACTTATTAAAGGCATCACATTTGAGGTGCTAAGTTCTTAAAGGCAAAAGATAACAAGCTACAATAAGTGGTAAACAATCTAACTAGTCGTATGATTCAATTATCACATTTTGTATACTAGTTTAGGCTTCATGCTTTGGAAAACAATTTTGCATGTATAACTAGAGAAAACATAGATCTAAAGAATTAGGGATGTATGTGCACCATAACGTTGTTATAGTGCTCAAAACCCTTCAGTGGTATCAGAGCATATGGTTGTTTTCTGTTATATTATTGCATTGCTAATTATTTAAAGTTGAAGCAAACTAAAAATCGGTTTCTGACAGACTGGACTCGCCGAGTCTATGTATGAACTCGACGAGTTCATGATGAATTCGAAGAGTCCATAAACTGACTCAATGAGTCGGATAGTATGTTGGCAGATTTTCAGGTTTTTCGGCCTAGATTGGATTGGGATCACTACCACAAACTGCGTTGCATCATAAAATATGTTTTTTATGATATGGTAGTGATTATACTCATCCAATCAAAAGATAATTGTCAAAATTTTAAGATAATTGTTGGTTTATATGATAAACAAAATTACTTGTAAATTGTTGATTTGATATTATCTTTCTTTATGAGTTTGGTTAGATCAATCCTAGATTATATGATAGTTTTATTTGTTAAAAATGATCAAAATGATTATTAATGAATTCCATAACCTTTTATCAAGTTATGGAACATGAAAAGTCTCATCCGTTAAAATGACATTAAACTCATAAGTTATGGAAATGAAGAGTTTTGAAGAGTTTCAAAACTTGCCCTCATGGTTTGGAATTTGTAAAGTCTCACTAATGAAACATTTAATTCCAAACCCGAGAATTTTAAAAGTTAAAATTCAACCCTTATACTATTATAATATTATAAGTTTAAGGTTATATATATGTATATGACAAGTTAGTCTTACCATTAGCAGGCCTTATTCACGAAGCCGGTCTATAAAGGGGGGGGGATAAGGTTACTGCCTATAAAATAGTGGTTTAATGGGCGTCTACTCTCACCCATCGCTTCCTTGACTAGTAGAGGGTCGTTAGTCGAACGGGTAGGATAAGACATTAACTCTCATTAAAAGTGTAATGATAATTATAAAGTAACTAAATTTTTTATTAAATTCTCAATCTTAGTTAGTTTAGGAAAATCTGAAAATGATGCTGTAACGACCCGTTCCCGGTATGTTAATTAATTGTTAATTGTCTAAGTTTTCATGAGGGACTCGGCGAGTTCTAGCCTGACTCGCCGAGTTGGGTCGCGTATTTTGTGCACGCGGGAGCCGGGGACTCGGCGAGTCCATATCCCGGACTCGACGAGTCCGTCCGTCTGGGTGAAACCCTAAATCCCCGGGTTTGCCCACTATTTAAACCACATTATAGCCTCATTATCGCCACTTTCACCCTGAGAACACAGTGAGAGAACCCTAATCCTCCCTTGAGAGTTTATAAGTGATTTGGTGCCATTTTGTGAAGGTGTGAAGAAGGAGAAGAAGAAAGAAGCAAGGAAACGAGTTGTAGTGCAAAGATCCAAGGGCAAATCTGAGTTTATTGAGGTATTTTCGGAGTTCCCTTCTTGTTATATGCTTCAAACTTCCATTAGAGCTCTTCTAAGAGCTATTTGATGTTTGTTCCAAGCCTTATGTTTGCATGAATGTCTTAATAAGTCGAAATACCCTTAGATCTGAATGTTGGGGTGTTGTAGAGCCCAGATCTACTGTCTTTTTGGAGTTACATTGCATATTAGCCATGGATCTACTCATTTTGTGCATCTTTTAGCCCTATTTCCCTTATTCATGAGGTTGTGCACGTAAAGTTGGAAACTTTACGTGGTAAAACAGCTTATTGGACCCAGATCTATCATTTGCATATGTTGGATTCAAGAGAAATCGAGTAAAATCTAGCTGCATGGCAGCGACTCGGCGAGTCGGGATGAGCGACTCGGCGAGTCGGGATGAGCGACTCGGCGAGTCGAGTCGCGAGTCCCCGACTCCTTCATTTTTAGCAGTGTCGAGTGCACCCAGTGAGTTAGAGAGTGGACTCAGCGAGTTGAGGGTAGACTCAGTGATGGAGGGACTCGACAAGTTGTTCATACAACTCGGCGAGTCCAAGGCAATCTCCTTAGGATCAAGAACAACTCGTCGAGTCTGTTCATACGACTCGGCGAGTCGGATGAAGATTGTCTGAGTTCTTGGATTAAGAGGGTACTCGTCGAGTCGATGCCACACTCGACGAGTCGCAGTGAGTATGAGTTGGAAGTGAGAGTGAGACTCGGCGAGTTGGGCGGCCCAACTCGGCGAGTCAGCCCCAAAAATAAGTTGACTTTGAACAAGGGTAAAAGAGTCATTTTACCCCAAGTGCAGTGTTTAGTATTTGATTGAGTGTGTTCATGGACTTGTAGCCGAGGAGTTTCAGGAGCAGCAGCCGTTAGCTTTCAGAGACACACACTCAGCCGCCAGTTTACGAGGTGAGTTTCCTTCCAGTAGGGACGGGTCTAAGGCCACAATGCCGGCCCGTCCAGGTAGTAGTAGTTTCCGGACTTGATCCGATGCAGTAGTTAGTATGTTTGATGCCTTCGTGGCTCAGACAGGATTTGTGAGCTATGTTTTATGTGTTATGTATTATGTGTTTCGGGCTACGGCCCAATGTAGTATGCAGTATATGTGTTCATGCTAGTTGTTATGATATGCTATGCTCAGTTCCGGACTTCAGTCCGATGCAGTCAGTTCCGGACTTCGGTCCGATGCAGTCAGTTCCGGACTTCAGTCCGATGCAGCCAGTTCCGGACTTCGGTCCGATGCAGTCAGTTCCGAAATTTGGTCCGATGCAGGGGACAAGGTCCCAGTCAGTTCCGGACTTCGGTCCGATGCAGTTAGTTCCGGACCTTGGTCCGATGCAGGGGACAAGGTCCGATGCAGTTCCGGGCTTCGTCCCGATGCAGTGGGCAAGGCCCGATATGTGTTTATATGATATTGTCCTTGTATGGTATGTGGTATTTTGGGGGAGCTCACTAAGCTTCGTGCTTACAGTTTCAGTTTTGGTTTCAGGTACTTCCGCAAGCAAAGGGAAGAGCTCGGGATGACGACATCGCACACACCACCGCCTCAGCTTTAACCTGGGATTGGTTTAGTTGTTTGATTTGATGTAGCATGATACAGTTTTCCGCTCAGTATTTTATTATGTTTTGGAATACATCACGCATGGTTTTATTATGTGATACTCTGATTACAGTTTTGATTATATTAAAAACAAAAATTTTTGGGTCGTATTTTTGGGTCGTTTCAGATGCTATCCCATGAAATTGCACGTTGCCCATTACTAAAGTCATTAATGCAACGTGTGTGCTTAATCGACACACTAACTTGGACTAGTAAGGGTGAAAGAGGATAGCTTGATGTTTGTCATAGATCAATGGAGCGTGTGTGGTTAACCGACACATTGATTAGGTGATAAATGACGTCGAGTGTACCAAGCAAATTTTCATGGTTATTCACACCTTGTTTGTGATCTTCGGTATCCCAGTCACAAACTTGAAGGGCATAATTGAGATTTAAACATATCATTGAGAAGTTCAATGAATCTCAAAGGAATCTAGAAATTTCAATTCATTGAAAACCTAATAATCAATTTTGTTTTTCATGGTGGAAATCACTAAATCGTCATTTACCTACCTTCAAATATTTTACAACTGGATTACGACATCCCTCTTCTGAACTGTGAAATATTGTTTTGGGTTCTAGCCTTAATATTTCATTTGGGGTGTTATATTAACGATTATTATCTAATCTAAACTTTATCTTTCTTTCTTTTCAGCTGTCTAACCCTAACTCTTCTGGCTCAAACCGTTCTGGCTTTTTCTCTCTCATGAACTTGTGTGGGAGAGTCATCTTTGATGGTTTAAACTTCAATGACTGGATTTGGAACATTAGGATGGTCACTCGCTACGAGGAAAATAAATATGTCCTCAACAAAGAGCTTAATGAGATTGATGAGTCCACTACTACGCTTGAGGAGATCGCTGAATATAGGACTCATGAGAAGGACACCACGAAGGTGTCTTGTATCATGTTGGCCACTATGTCAGCTGAACTCCAAAAGTCCTATGAGGACTACTACCCTTTCGAGATGCACCAAGACGTGATCGAAAGATACCATAAAATTGCTCGTTAGGAATGTAATGAAATTATTGCCTCCATGATAACAATAAAGATGAAGGATGGAAAGTCCATCACGGCCTACTTGCAGAAGATGCAAAGGTTTGTGGATCACTTGCTGAAATTGAATGTTAGTTTCGATGAAGAGTTAGCCATGGATATCATCCTACACTCTTTACCTCCCTGTTATGATCAGTTCCGTATGACCTATCATATGAACAAGGAGGAGGTCACTCTTAACAAGCTTCAAGCACTCTTGAGTACTGCTGAAAGTAGTCTCAAAGATAAATCTATTGTTACTACTCCTATTGCTACTGCCCCTGTCTTAGCAATTGGACATGGGAAAGGGAAGAAGAGGAAGGCTCGTTTTAAGAGCCACAAGGGAAATTCTCTTGATGGATCCTCTTCTAGTGGGACCAAAGCTGGTTATGATAATCCCTCCACCAATTCGAAAGAAGCAGAGTGTTTCTATTGTCATGATAAAGGGAACTGGAAGCGAAGCTGACCCAAATACTTTGAAGATGTTAAGGATGGGAAGTTTCAGCCTACCCATGCAGGTATTTATACTATTCTATCTAATAACTCATCACATTATATTTCTTGGGTCCTTGATACAGGTTGTGGTTCCCATGTCTGTTCTGATTTGCAGGGACTAAAAAAAGTAGGTATGCGGAGCACGGGAAGATGAAGTTGATCATAGGGAATAGGAAAATGCCGTCTGTCACCAAGATTGAAGTTTAGTCTTTATTGCTTAGTAGTGAGTTAGAGTTAGATTTGAATAATTGTTGCTACTCATCTGATATGGCGAGAAATATTATTTCCTTTCATGGTTTGTACAAACAAGGTTTTAGATTTTCATTTGATAATGAAATTGGTTCTATTAATGCTTTTTATAATGGTGCATTTTATTTTAAAGCATTGCCTTGTAATAGTGTATGTCACACCCCCAAACCGGAACGGCGGAAACGTTGGGGGGCGGATGACTTCATGTGGTAACGTTACAAATGAATACATAGTAAAGAAAGTAATACAATCATCATATATATATTGATAGTTTACATTGTTAAGAGGTACATGTTCAAAACCAATTGCAATATGATGCCAAAAATATGAATTGAAACTGTCGCCGCAGCGTTCCTTCTTCAAAAAGTTGTTTGGTACCTGCAATTACTGAGTCACTGGGACATACAAGTAGTTTTGAAAGAGTAGATCAGCATTTAAGATGGTGAGTTTTATAAGTATTAAATGATAATGTTTGTGTGAACTAAAATGAAATGGTTTGTTTTTGTTTGTTAGTTTCTAGAAAATCCCATATTTCCTAATGGTATCAATGTAGCCTTAAATCAAGACCAATGTTTGTTTCTAGAAAGTTGATGTTTTCCCATCTGTGAGTAGTGATTTAGAAGTTCCAAACTTGTATCACAATTAGGTTTTTCATGCCTAAAGTAGTTAATTTATGTACGTATAAAACCTCCAATACGTCTGAAAAACCCCCGTAAATCAATGTGTTTTTAATACTCCATGTGAGTTTTATAACCATGCTATTGACTAGAAATGCCTATACACAACGTTCTTCAGGCGTTGGAATGTTCTGACGTTTGTCACCCCAAATGGTGTACTGTAGCTAACAGTCAGGGCGCAGGGTTGTCAATCCCGTATAGATCTATACACAAACACCATGCTCCCCCTCCAAGGGATTCTGGTATATAATACAGGACTTGAAATGTGTACTCGAGCGTACGTGAAGTTTAATGGCTCACAAAACTTAGTATAAAATAGATTTACATGTGAAAATGTTCATTTGTTCTTGTATATGAAAGTAACTTCTGGAAATAGTATTTCCAGTATGTAAAAATTCGTAGTGTTCTCGTAAAACTATACCTATTATAGTTTTTTAAAAGTGCATTTTGCTTGTATAGTAATCCCTAGTGAAATGCTCCCTTGTTATGAAAAGTATAATTTGTGTAGTGCCAAAACGGACACATATACATACAGTATAAGCAGAGTGTTTGATTTACATAAATACATAAATCATTTCTTATTTCAAAAGATAAGATGTTATCGTGGTATAATTTGCATACAAAAGTTTTCCCTATAATAGTTATAAATCACATATGATTCCATTGATAAAAAGTCTATAATAAAACTTTATTTCACACATGATAATAATCGAGTTTTTTACTTGTATCCCCCCCCCCCTTAAAAGCATATAAAAGTATTTATAAAACATTTAAAAGTGTGGATTATAGGGGTATGAACCCACTTGAAAGATCCTACAAGGCGAGATGAAAACCGAGCAGAATTTCGACTCGAGAAAGTGGATTTTCTCGGGATTCTCGGGAATCTCAGGACCACAAACGACCTTCGAGACTTGAGCAAGGAAACCGGGACTTTGGGATAGTATATGCACAGAAAACGAGGCAAAAACACAAGAAAGTTGAGAGAAATTGAGCATTTTCTTCGGAACCCTCGCATCCCTTTTATAGGGAGTGGGAACCGCCTCGGTACGCTGGGCATACTCATGCATCATGTGTGACCGCATCCTCGACTGCCTCGGACTTCGGATAAGACGGGGCATAGCCTCGCATAGGGGCGATGTGGACGATCCGAGGCCTAGGCCTCGAGTACGCTGGGCGTACGAGTGTACGCTGGGCATAACTCGGATCAGCCCGTGACTCACCCTTCGGATAATACCGAAATTAAATATAAAAATTATTTTTTTAATATTTAATAAACTTCAAAAATTCATATCTTCTGCATACAAACTCCATTTTCGACGTTCTTTATATCCACCCGTAGGTGAGACTATACTCTACAACTTCCGTTTAGATTCCGTCGACAAATTTTTAAATGATCTTTATTATTTATTTTTAAAAGGTCGCGGTATGAAAATTTCATTAGAAATTCATAACTTCATTATCTGACATCTGTTCTTTCCAGACTTTTTACTGTTGAAAAACCATTGTCGAGACCCTCGATTCTCATTTAGGTTATTCCGGTCAAAAGTCGCTCGATATCCGTTTCGAGTTTTTAGCTGTCCGTTGCTAAGCCGAACTTGGAAAATTCATAACTTCCTTATATAAAGTCAGATTTGGACGTTCTTTTTATGTACGATAACGGTTTAATGACATCTAACATAGTAGGTAATTTAATTAGAGATTTTTGGACATTTTATTTTCGAAGTTAATTTCATTATAACAAAAGTGGTTACAATACTTGACTTTTTAGGTCGTTACGTAGAGTTGAAATATCGGGTTGTCACAGTGTATATGAAACTGTGATGGTTGTAGACAACCTAGGAAATAATGTGTTCCACATTGATTTGTTCAATCGTTTGGATAAGGCATGCTTGTGGCATTGTCGTCTTGGACATGTCAACAAGAAGCGCATAAGACAACTCCAAAAGGATAGAGTCTTGGAGTCATTCAACTTAAGGTGAGATGCCACTTGTGAATATTTTTTGCTTGAAAAAATGACCAAGTCACCCTTCACTGGTACTTGTGAAATGGGTGAAGGTTTGTTGGATCTTATACACACCGATATGTGTGGACCTTTTAGAACTGCCACAAGGGATGCTAACCACTTCTATGTGACTTTTACTGATGATTAAAACAGATATGGCTATGTCTTCTTAATCAAGCATAAGTCAGAAACCTTTGAAAAGTTCAAAGAGTTTAAGCAAGAAGTGGAGAATCAGTTGGGCAGAAGTGCTGAGTATCTTAGTATCGAGTTCCTAGACTATCTTAAGGAATGTGGAATTATTTCGCAATTGACACCACTCAGGATACCACAACTTAATGGTGTTGCTGAGAGGCACAATTTAACCTTGTTGGACATGGTTCATTCCATGATGAGTCAAGCTTCGTTACCTATCTCATTTTGGGGGTATGCCTTAGAGACTACCATCCATATCCTTAATCTAGTCCCAATTAAGAAGGTTTCCAAAACACCTCACGTGATGCCGACATGGAAGGTTCCCTCGTTAGCACACAACAAGGTTTGGGGTTGCAAGGCTTTCGTGAGACACGAGACTCACGACAAACTCGAACCTCGTAGTGAGCGTTGTATTTTCATCGGCTACCCACCAATCCCTTTGGATATCTCTTGTATAGACCAAGTGACAATGTTGTCTTCGTTACGAAGAGAGAAGTCTTTCACGAGAGAGAACTCATATGCCAAGAGGATAGTGGGAGGCAAATTGACCTTGAAGAGCTTCAATAGTTAAGTGATGAAGGAACCTTAAACACTAGCAATCAACCTAGGTAGAAAACTCCTGTTGAACCAATTGACGAGTCCGTACCTCTAAGGTGTTCTAGTAGAGTTAGTGTTTCACCTGTGTTCTATGGTTTCCATATAACATCTGAGGGTGATACATTTATTAACAATAACACACTAGTAAATTTGGATGAACCTAACGGCTACAAGGAAGCCATGGCAGGCCCCGAGTCTACAAAGTGGAAAGAAGCTATGGGCAGTGAGATTCAGTCCATGTATGACAATCAAGTTTGAAATTTGGTTGACAATGTACTGGGTTGTAAAATAGTTGGGTGCAATTGGATCTTCAAGAAGAAGACTGAAATGGATAGGAAAGCACACACATATAAGGTGCGACTGGTTGCGAAGGGATTTACTCAAACTCACGGAGTTGACTATAATGAGACCTTGTCACCAGTAGCGAAGATTAAATCTATATGGGTTATGCTAGCCATAGATGCATTTCATGACTATGAAATATGGCAAATGAATGTCAAAACCACTTTCCTTAATGGAAAGTTAGCTAAAGATGTTTACATGTGTCAGCCACAGGGTTTTGTCAATGCAAAGTACCATAATAGAGTGTGTAAGCTTGAGAAATCCATTTATGGATTAAAACAAGCATCTTAAAGATGGAATCTTTGTTTCGATGAGAAAGTCAAAGAGTTTGGATTTTCGAGAAGAGGGGATGAGTCTTGTGTATATGTCAAAGCTAGTGGGAGTATAGTTCACTTTCTGGTGTTGTATGTGGATGACAAAATTCTCATAGGAAATGACATCCCAACCTTGCAGGAGGTCAAGTCCTAGCTTGGGAAGTGTTTCGCTATGAAGGAACTTAGAGAAACTGCTTACATCCTAGGGATAAGGATATTGAGAAACAGGTGTAAAAGACTAATTGGACTTAGTCAGAGTACCTACTTGGACAAGGTGCTAAAAAGGTTCAACATGGAGAATTCCAAGAAAGTTGACTTACCCATCCAAAGCAATACCAAACTGAGTAAGACTCAGAGTACGAGTACAAAGGCTAAGATAGCAGAGATGATTCTAATACCATATGCTTTCGTGGTTGGCTCGATCATTTATGCTATGACTTGTACTCACCCTGATGTGGCCTTTGCTTTCAGCATGGTCAATAGATATCAAGGGAATCATGGTAAGGCTCACTCGACTGTGGTAAAGAACATTCTTAAGTAACTTTTAAGGACTAAAGATTGGGTCCTTACCCTCGATGGGAGTGATGACTTAAGAGTGACAAGGTATATTGACGCCAACTTTTAGACTGATAAAGATAATTTGCGCTCTCAGTCAGGCAGGGTTTTTACCCTAAATGGAGGAGCAATAACTTGGAAAATTTCCAAACAGGAGACTGTAGCTGATTCAACGTGCGAATCAGAGTACATAGCACTAAGCGAAACGTCAAAGGAGGTGATATGGATGAAGAACTTCATCAGAGTCCTTGGAGTTGTACCAGCTATAAAGGAGCCTATATAGATTTTTTGTGACAATGAGGGTGCGGTCTCCTTAACCAAGGAACCAAGGGATCATGGCAGATCCAGGCACATCGACATAAAATATCACTTCATAAGACATCGTGTGGAAGAAGGAATCCTCGTGGTAAAGAGGTTATCGTCATATGAGGACCCAACAAATCGCCTCATGAAGGGAATGAGTAGGGTTAAGCACTTGCAACATGTGAGGAGCATTGGACTGAAGGATGATATTAGTTTCAATGATTAGATAGTTGTTTAGAAACTTGTAATAGATAAAATGTAATTAACATTTGATGATTAAATAAAAGGTGTTTTATTTATATGTAAAGTTACGGTCTTGTGTCAATTGTTTACTATTGTTTCATTTTGCATGTTTTGACTTCCAGAATAATAAGCTTATTCAAAATATCCACAGTTGATCATACTTTGGAAGTAGGTATTGAGGTAAGACTGCCATGAATTTGGCTTGTAGATTGTATGAAGTGTTTAGACATAGCAAAAGATTGCTACAACATTCATGAGTGCTTATAAGGTCTGAATATTGGATTAAACGCACACTCACATGAATCACTTCATGGAATTTATTACGAGTGATTGTGAGACAATAATATCATATAAGTCTTCAATCTGGGATATATGAGTTGTTTGTACATTGAGAGTGTGAAAATGCATCAGTAACTTGATGTTATAAAACACACTGTTGTGTGTGATTTAACGAATAGTTAGTACATGCATATAATATCGAAGTTTATACGTTCCTTTTAATTCTTGGAGGATTAAAAGTGATATCTTGGGCCCCTCGATTATTTTATCTTGACTTATGTGACGGGCCCGATCAGGACTCAATTGATGTGGTCAATTAAGTTCTACGTTAAACAAATTGGAAATCAGGAAACAAACTGTTGGACAATAAGTATGACATTGTTCCATGTATTTGTCCGGCTGTTATCTTGAAAAACAGAGAATTAAATGATCCCTTACTAAAAGACGCATCAGAGTTTGACAATGGATTTTAAGAGCTACCATTGCTAGTCGGTTTCGAGTCGTACTTGCAGTTATGGTTATTAGACTTATCCAAGTGGGAGACTGTTGGATTAGGTGTCTAAGTCCATAACTATAATTGATATGTACTTGACCCGAGAGTAGCATGGTCCTTTTGGATTACCTTCACCAGGACAATCTCATAGGATGGACATTTGAGAAAGAGGTTATTTATTATTTATTAATATATTAATATGAAATCATGTTATTAAATTAGTATTGATCAAGAATTAATTTGGAATTAATTTAGTGATCAAAAGAGACTAATTAAACTAATTGGGACTGATTATGTAAATCAATGATATATATATATATATATATATATATATATATATATATATATATATATATATATATATATATATATATATATATATATGGTTTGGGCTATTGATCCATGATGGGCTAAGTTTATGTAAGTTTCCGTGAAGAGTTAGCCTACATGAGCTACGGATCATAACCCAAGTGTACGGATTAGGGTTTAACCATGACACTTGGATTCCTACACTATATATACATGACCCAATGGCCTAAAATCGGTTACCCCTTTTGTTCTTCGAGTTCATAGAGCCGATTTTAGTGCATTGGAACCTCTCTCTCAAGTCATCTAATTGTTGGTGGTGTTTGTGACTTATTAGAGGCATCACATTTGAGGTGCTAAGTTGTTAAAGGCAAAATATAACAAGCTACAACAAAAGGTAAACAATCTTAATTGTCCTTTGATTTAATTATCAAATTTTGTATGCTAGTTTAGGCTTCATGCTTTGGAAAACAATTTTGCATGTATAACTAGAGAAAACATAGATCCAAAGCATTAGGGTTGTAGGTGCACCTTAAGGTTGTTATAGTGCTCAATACCATTCAAAGACAACTAGCATACTATAACATAATCCAATGGGCCGACATTGGTGCCTTTGTCGCGCAAGTAATGTGAGGAGACTCACCTCTCTGCCTGAACAATTAGTTCAATAGGTATCGACTTTGAATATCAAATCTACTCCTCACCTATTCATAAATTAGTGACCAACCTCAATTATAACTCAAAATACCCAAATTATCCTAAGGTCAAACTTTGGTCAAAATTCATGTCAAAGTTAAAAGTCAACCCATCTAGTTTCCATGTCATGGCCTCCTTGGCCATGCCGTGTCCACAAACCAACAAAACAAGAGGGTCTTGACCAAGTCACTACGTTGTGGTGACCGCAACCATGCCTTGGTAATGCGTCTGGACATCTTAAACCAATAAGTCCTTTTCTATCTACAACAACCCCAAGGCTTAGATCTAGACCATCCTATGGTCTTGATGGATAAAGTTTCCAACTTTTTCCCTAAAATCTTTCCATAAGCCAAACTCCCAAATCTAACTGCTAATGAATTTCCTGAGGAGTATTCTCATCCCGATGAAAATCCTTAGGATAGGTCCCTTATATTAGATGCTTTAGAGACGTAAAGTAAGGATAACGAGAATGGATAATCAGGTTGATTGATTTCGTGAAATTAATGAATTTAATTATTGTGGGTAGAAAACCCTATTTTCTCACCAGTACCCTAGGCTCGAACCACTCAGTTTTCTCGTATACAGGTAGTGGCAAGTGAGCACATGAGTGATGATCTGATGAGAGATTAATGGATTATAGGCTATTAGAATAAATATATATTATAAGGCTTATGTTGTTTATGTTTATGCTTTTGATATGTATTAACAATGATACCCCAAGGTTTTTAATATAACACATTTCTTCAGAAATGCTTTGATAAATTCTTTATCATATTTTTGGGAACAAATTCCGCAATATATTTTTTTTAAAATATACTATGATTTTCAAATAAAGCATAAACAAATCGGCTTTTATGGCCGTGAATTTTTAGATGTCACAGTTGGTATCAGAGCATTAGTTTAAGCAAACTAGAAGTTTGTACGATTTCTCAACATAAACATAGAATGCTAAGTGATGATTATGAGATGAGTATCTACTAAAATTTAGACACAAGCACTTGCTTATTTTAGGAAAGATGCCTAAAATGCTTTTATGTGATAAATGATTTATGTTATATCTATAAAGATGTCTTATATGCTATTATACACTCGGATCTATGATCTCTTGCCGACTGGATCTAGAAACCTTATGTGTTCAGGATTCTCAGAGTTCGACTAATAAATTAGAACTAGCATGTAACGTTTTTGGTTGATAAGGAGGATCTAAAACGTCTATAGTAAATAAAGATCTAAATTCGTCGAATTTGGTGTATAGATTGAAATGGCAAGAACCTGAAGTGGAGTCGGAAATACCAATGCAGATAAGAATTACAAGCCTCAACCCCAAGTGAATTAGCAAGTACCTGTAGTAGCAGCTACACCTAAGCCAATCATAATGGCTGGAGTACAAGCCATGATTCGAGCTATGATATCCGAACAGAGGGAAGAGATGAGGCAGATGTTGCACGAAAATAAGGATGAACCTACTATGCCCATTGTTCAACCTGAGTTGATTGTCAAACAGTCAGAAGAAGGAAATTATAGTAGAACCGTTAGTCAAGCTGAACTCCCAGTGGTTAGGAGGAACAAAGAAGATGAAGGAGTCGAGAGAAATGGATGTAAGTATAAGGACTTCACAACTTTCAATCCATCGATTTGCACTGGGAAAAAAGATCCAACTGGAGTTATGGACTGGATCTCAGAGATGGAGTTGGCTTTCATAACATGTGGTTG
Organism: Lactuca saligna; assembly: GCF_052625555.1. NCBI lineage: Eukaryota > Viridiplantae > Streptophyta > Magnoliopsida > Asterales > Asteraceae > Lactuca > Lactuca saligna. The sequence goes on along the minus strand of NC_136424.1, from coordinate 202,357,669 downwards.
CAAGGGTAAGCTACAAACCACATATACAGTACATTAGTTTAGAGGTGGCGTTGTTCGTTGGTGGAACACTCTGGGGAAGACAATAAGCCCCAATGAGCCGCTACAACTGACATGGTCAAAGTTCTTGGTAAACTTCAAACGCAAATTTTGATCATCCCAAAACCGGCTAGAGCTGGAGAACCAATTCCTGACATTGAAGAAGGACATGTCCATTGATGAATACACTGATACCTTCACAGACAAAATGAAGTTTGCTTTGTGCATCTTCCCAGAAGAGCTGAAAAAAATCAACAAGTATGCAAAGGTACTTTCCATGGGAGTACACTGTGCCGGTGTGCCAGGCACTTACTCTTGAGGCAGCTATCTAGGCTGCCAAGTCTGTTGAGGAGATAATCAAGGGAAGAAACGATAGCAATGTTGAAGTTGATTAAAAGAGGAAGTCTGAATGCTCTTTAAGTTCCAACAAGAAAAGAAAATTCTCGAAGTCTAATTCAAAGAAACTTAGAGGCGGAAGAAACAAATCGAAGGTGTGCGAGAAGTGCGAAAATAAGCACTTCAGGAAATGTGGCGAGGAGGTGACTTGCTACAACTATGGAAAGACTGGGCATTATGCCAACAAGTGCCCATCCAATAAGAGGGTGTGCTTTGGATGTAAAGAGGAATGACACATTACGAAAGACTACTCGAAGAAGAAGGAGGCAGAAAGGCCTAATGTTCCATCGAGGTCGAAGGTGAGAGTTTTCCAAATGACACTGCAAGCTGCAAGGGATAAAGCAGATGTCACTTTAGGTACCTTTCTTTTAAATAGATTGCCAGCCAATATATTTTTTGATTCAGGAGCAAACTACTAATTCGTATCACACAAATTTGGTAGAATACTAGCATTGCCTGTAAATAAACTTGATAGTGCTCTAGTTATAGAAATTTCCAGTGGAAAATTCATACCTGTTAGTAATTTCATCAAAAACATCGTTATCGACTTGAACGGGAATAAATTCCATGAGGAGTTATTGCCCATTGAGTTGAATGGCTTCGACATCGTGCTAGGAATGGATTGGCATAGTATGAACGATGTTGAGATACTATGCAAGAAGAAGATGGTGAGAGTAAACCCACCTGGAAGAAAGTCATTTATGGTGTACAGAGACAAACGCAGAGTAAATTTTGGAATCATTTCCCTGATGAAATACATAAAATGTTTGTCCAAAGGATGCACATTATACTTTGAATTTTTAATCGATTAAAAGAAAGAGAAGAAGGGGATACAAAGAATACTAGTGGTGTGTAACTATCCAAAAGTCTTTCCCGAAGATCTTCCTGGATTGCCCCTGATAGGCAAGTGGAGTATCGAATAGACTTGTTGCCAAGATCGACACCAATAGCGAAAGCGCCATACCAATTAGCACCGATGGAGATGAAGGAGCTTATGATGCAACTTCAGGAATTGTTGGACAACGATTTTATTAGACCTAGTTCATCACCCTGGGGAGCTCCTGTTTTATTTGTGAAGAAGAAGGATGCAAGAATGGGGATGTGCATAGACTACACAGAGCTGAATAAAACAATGATAAAGAACAAGTACCCATTGCCAAGGATTGATGACATATTTAATCAACTGCAAGATTTGACCTATTTCTCAACGACCGATCTTAGTTTAGGATATCATCAGGTGAAGGTGAAAGAGCTATATATTAAAAAGACCGCATTCAGAACGAGATACGGACACTATGATTTCTTGGGTATGTTATTTGGACTAACCAATACTCCAGCAACATTCATGGATTTGATGAACATGATTTGTAAAGCATTCCTCGATAAATCCGTGATAGTATTCATAGAAGACATTCTGATATATTCAAAGAGCCAGCAGGAGCACAACAAGCATCTGCGAGAAGTATTCGAAGTTTTGAAGAAGGAGAAGTTGTACATAAAGCTCTCAAAATGTGATTTTTGGATTTGAGAAGTCCAATTCTTGGGTCATGTGGTTAACCAACAAGGGATAATGCTTGACCTAGCAAAGATTGAAGTTGTGATGAATTGTGAACGACTGAAAAGTCACATGGAGATTAGAAGCTTTTTGGGATTAGTTGGATACCGTCGAAGGTTTATCCAAGGCTTTTCTCTGATAGCTGCTCCAAAGCTTTGACCCATAAAGGAGCTACATACACATGGAGTGAGAAACACTATGAGGCATTCAAGAAGATAAAGAAGAAGTTGTGTGAAGGACTAGTTCTTTTTTTACCTGACGGAGTTGAATACTTCACAGTCTATAGCGATGCATCTAGAGTTAGGTTAGGTTATGTTCTAACCCAAAGAGATAAGGTGATAGCATATGCCTCGAGATAATTGAAAGAGCACGAAAAGAACTACCCTACTCATGATCTGGAGTTGGCAGTGGTAGTATTCGCATTAAAGATGTGGAGGCATTATCTTTGTGGCACAACGTGCAAACTTTTCACTAATCATAAGAGTCTCCAGTATCTCTTTAATCAGAAGGAATTGAACTAAACTGCCGAGAACGAAGAATGGTCACGACATGATTGTCGGATTAGATGTCTAAGCGCATAACTATTATTGGTATGTACTTGACCCGAGAGTAGCATGGTCTATTTGGGTTGCATATCATCAGGACAATTTGTTAGGATGGACTTTTGAGAGAAGGTTATTTATGGTTTATTAGTATATTATAAGTTATAATATATTAATATGAAATCATATGTTTTAATTAGTATCGATCAAGAATTAATTTGGAATTAATTTAGTGATCAAAAGAGACTAATTAAATCTATGGGGACTAATTATGATAATTAGTTCTATTTATATGTGTTGGGCTTATGACCCATGTTGGACCAAGTTTATGTATGGATACATAAAGAGTTAGGCCACATGAACCATGGATCATAAAACCCATGGGTATGGATTATGGGTTATAACCATGAACCTTGGAATCCTACATATAAATTGGTTACTCCATAGCCAAAATCACCACTTCTTTTCCTAGAGAAATATGGAGGTGTTTTGGTGCATGGACTTCTCTCTCAAGAGCCACCTTTGTCCTAGGTGTGTTGTGATTCCATTTGAGGCATTTCATACTATTGGTGCTAAGCTCTTAAGGCCAAATACATCAAGACTTCAAGCCACATAAAAGGTGTGTTTCCCTAACTAGTATATTATATGGTTTATGTCAAATGCATGCTAGTTATAGGTTTAATGCCTTGGAAACCATTTGCATGTATAATTAGTGAAAACATAGATCCAAGGTATTTAAGGTTGTATGTGCACCATAGGATGTTGTATTATACCAAAACCCAACAGTGGTATCAGAGAAATGGGTTGTTTTTTACTATATTTGATGCAAATGTTTTTTTTTCAAGTTGATGAGAAAAAAAAACATGAAGTATGTCAAATTTTATGATAATTACTTGATTTTATGAAAAACTAATTATTTGTAAAATTTGAGTCACTTTACTACAAGACTTGAATTAGGTCAATTTATTAAAAGATAGAATGATATGATTATTTTATTTGTTTTAAAAGTTTGATCTAAGTGGTTTTAAGGAGTTACAAATTTTGTCATAAAATTTTGGAACTCAAAAGTTTTTTTAAAGTTATGATCTTAAGAGTTTTGAAACTTCCATAAGTTATGGATGTGAAATGTCTCATTTATTAACTCTTTATGTTATGAAGTTCAAGAGTCTTCAAAGGATAATTGTCAAAGTTTCAAGATTAGTATTAGTTTATATGATTATCTAATTTCTTGAAAATTGTTGATTCGAATTATCTTTACTTGTGAGTTTAATCTAGATCATAGAAAAATTATTTGATTATTGTGTTAATTGGAATATTTGATCTTAATGTTTTTTATGAACTCCATAACTTGTCCTCAAGTTATGGAAAGTGAAGATTTTTTCTTTTTAAAGTGTCATTAAGTATCATAGGTTATGAAAATAGAAGAGTCTCTATTTTTAATGTCATCATTAAATGATTTAATGTCTTCCATAACTTGTCCTCAAGTTGTGGAACTTGTATTTTTTTTCATTAAACCTTAATTAAACTCATAAGTTATGAAAAAGCCAAGAGTTTTAAAAGGTTTCAAAACTTGTCCTCAAGTTTTGGAATTTGTAAAGTTACCCCCCATGTATACTTTAATTCCAAACTAGACCTTAGAATTTTAAAAGTTAAAATTCAACCCTTATACTTTATAATATTATAAGTTAATAATATATATATATATATATATATATATATATATATATATATATATATATATATATATGTATAAGAGTAAAGTTAGTCTTACCGTTAGTAGGCGTCGTTCACGAAGTCGGTCTATAAGGGGGTATAAGGTTACTGCCTATAAAATGGTAGTTTAATGGGTGTCAACTCTCACCCACTGCTTCCTTGACCGGTGGAGGGTCGTTAGCCGAACGGGTAGGACAAGGACTATAATTCTCCCTTCATTAAAAGTATTAATGATAAATACTAAGTAACTAAACCTTTTATAAATACCCAATCTTAGTTACTTAGGAAAATGTGAATAAGGTGCTAATCCATGAAATTACATTTTGCACTTTTTTTAAGTCGGTTAGTGGAGCGTGTGTGGTTAACCGACACACTAACTCGTATTTAACAAGGTAGGCACAGGGTAACTTAATGTTTAACATAGTATCGATGGAGCGTGTGTGGTTAATCGGCACATCGATTCAAGGGTAAACACTTAAGGGTGCCAAGTAATTTGCATGGTTACTTCACACCTTGTTTTGTGATCCTCGGCATCCCAGTAACAAAATCTGAAAGGCACACTCGAGATTGAAACATGCCATTGAAAAGTTTAATGAATCTCAAAAGATCTAGGAGTTTCAAATCCAATTAAAACCTAATAAATTATTTCGTTTTCATGGTGGAAATTAGTGAATCGTCATTCACCTACCTTCAAATATTCTATAGCTTGGATTACTGCATCCCTCTTCCAAGTTATAAAATAGTTTGTTGGGTCCTAGCCTTAATATTGCATATTGGGTGTTATATTAAGGACTTTAAATCAACTATCTTGAATATCTCCCAAAAGATGTCTAGTTCAGACATCTATGATCTTCCCAAATATCTTGGAACTTCACTTCCTCCACCTCCTCTAATTATTCTCCCTAACCCACAAGTTCAAGGTCACTCAAGCCCTATTGGCAAAGCAAGGTCTAGGTGTGATCACATCTTGGAGACGAAGTCACATACTGACAAGCCGGAAGAGTTGGGTGTCAAAGTCTTAAGAAAGTTAGTGGTTCAATCACTTTCTAAGTCACATAGTGAGTTCCTTGGGACTCTTATGAAATAGACTATGACAAGACCCGTAATGATCTTATCTATTTACTTGGTGCTGCTAAATCAGAAATGATTTAGTGTACTAGTAAAACAAATTTGATTAGGAGATCAACTTCCCAAAACTTTATGGACAGGGACAATAGTGACACCGGAAATCCAGAAAAGCATTCTCTTCCTAATGGAAAGGGATCGGCCATAGTCAACTCGGTTGACCAAATGGTAAAGAGAAAGGATAAGTCTGAGATAGTCCCATGTACTATTACCTAAGGGTCCATATGGTCCTATTGCCAAAAGGAAAGGGCATTGGTTACGAACCTGTCAATTTTACCTGAAAGATCATAAGGCTAGTAAAGTCAATAAGTTTGACTCTATTTCAGGTAAGGTCCAGTATCTAACTCGGTTAAGTTTCTATTCTGAGATTCTTATTACAAGATGTGACTGGGTCACACGTTGATGTTTAAAAATCAAAGGAAAAGTGAAGGAAACTTAAAGAAAGAGTATGTTGAATCTGATCGAGAAGATGGATTTCTATCGCTTGATTGAAGATTGGATTCTTGAGCTACTCTTAGGAGTTATGATAGATTGCTAGGAAACAAGTAATAACATAGTTTTCATTTCAAGTTACATTGTAAGGAAAAAAGTTTTTTCCGCATTTTAAAATAAATAAAAGTTTGTTTTACTTTATTTTTATCTCCTTAAAATGGCATTCATGAAAACTTGATGTTTGTATGTTTGTAGCAATATTGGAAATATGAATTTGATTCATTCATTTGTGGTAGTGTCTAAATTTACCAAATAAGGAAAGATTCTCATCACTCAAGTTTCAATTGGTCCGAAACTTGGAATCGTGCAAGCTGTATAGTATGATGAATGAGAACTTTCGAGCATTGGAAAAATTAAGACTAACTACTTGTTCACATGGATGTGTGAGTCAAGAGAGGATTAAGGGATCAAGTACACTTTCTTGTGCACTTGTCCACCCCAAAAGATAGATAAGACTATTCGTCATGATTTACTAAGGTTTAGTAAATATGATTATACTTACAAGCTTAAGTATAATTCTGAAACATTGGAAAATTTCAATATATGACAGAACGAATAAGAAGAATCAAATTAGGCAGAAGGATAAAAGTTTCTTAAATCTGAAAAGATTGGAGAGTACTTTAGTATCATGTTTTAAGGTCATCTTAATGATTTTTGATACCTTATCACAATTCATCCTCTAAGTACATTCTGATAGTTAAGAAGAGGAGTTATGAATTGTTGAAGTGGTTAAATCAAGAAGATGATTCATACTTAATTCCAAAACAATTCATAGAGTTATATTCTAAGATTGTAACTTGAGTGACATGTCTTAAAGAAGGTTTGAAACACTTGTCAAATGTAAGAGTAAAAGTTTTCTAGGAAACAAGTAATAACATAGTTTTCATTTTAAGTTACATTGTAAGGAAAAAAGTTTTTTCCGCATTTTAAAATAAATAAAAGTTTGTTTTACTTTATTTTTATCTCCTTACAATGGCATTCATGAAAACTTGATGTTTGTATATTTGTAGCAATATTGGAAATATGAATTTGATTCGTTCATTTGTGGTAGTGTCTAAATTTACCAAGTAAGGAAAGATTCTCATCACCCAAGTTTCAATTGGACCGAAACTTGGAATCATGCAAGCTGTATAGTATGATGAATGAGAACTTTCGAGCATTGGAAAAATTAAGACTAACTACTTGTTCACATGGATGTGTGAGTCAAAGAGGACTAAGGGATCAAGTACACTTTCTTGTGCACTTGTGAAAGTCCACCACAAAAGATAGATAAGACTATTCATCATGATTTACTAACGTTTAGTAAATATGATTATACTTACAAGCTTAAGTATAATTCTGAAACATTGGAAAATTTTCAATGTATGACAGAACGAATAAGAAGAATCAAATTAGGCAGAAGGATAAAAGTTTCTTAAATATGAAAAGATTGGAGAGTACTTTAGTATCATGTTTTAGGGTCATCTTAATGATTTTTGATACCTTATCACAATTCATCCTCTAAGTACATTCTGATAGTTAAGAAGAGGAGTTATGAATTGCTGAAGTGGTTAAATCAAGAAGATGATTCATACTTCATTCCAAAACAATTCATAGAGTTATATTCTAAGATTGTAACTTGAGTGACATGTCTTAAAGAAGGTTTAAAACACTTGTCAAATGTAACAGTAAAAGTTTTGTAGTCTTTTACATTTGAAATTGGTAAGTTGTGATGTTTTGGATAAAACAAAGACCAACTAAGGCTAATTGCGTTAAGTGTCTGTCTTGATTAGAATCCACACTGTCTCTTGAATATTTGGAAAAAAAGTCATATAGGTCAAGGAGACAGTGGGAGTCTAAAAGATCCTAAAAAGGTTTCAAGACGTAATCAAGAATAAAACTTGTATTTCATCGCTAGTACACAAGTAGGGGTTTATAACCTATCGTGCTGACATTTTAGTGCCCATTCCAGTTAAGTTGACTATACATTTGAGTTCTACATGTTCTCAATTGTTTGCATAACTACTTGGAAGCAATGGCAGGCCCTTGAGCTGCCAGGTGGCAAGAAGTTAAGATTGCACAAGTTCAATCCATATGAGTTTGGATTTGTCATTATCCTTGTCTTGTGACTATGGTTTTGACAATTCACATGGATAAGAACACATACACTATTAAATCTAAGTGTCATAAGGTTTCTCTTCGATTCATGAAAATGATGGTAAGGAAACTCTTTCACTAAGTAGATTTTGAGTAGATAGCAACTGTGAGAATGGCAAAAGGTCTAAACATTATGATTATGGCATCCCCCTTCATAATTGTTTAGACACATATGTGAGTTATCTAAGAGAGGTGTATGATATTGATAAAGTCTTATCAAGGTAATATAGTATTAGAAATATGAACTTTGGTAAGAAAGTCAATAAAGTATTGATTTCTAGAAGTTCAGTTGATTTCTGGGTACATGTCAAAGCTAGTGGGAGCATAAGTGTTATGCTAATAATCATCATGTTAGTAGGAACATGATAATTATGAAAATTATTGCAAGTTAGCAATGTTAATTATAGAAAACAAAAGTTTCAATTCGTGAGGTTGCAGGGGTTGAAAAAGTTGTTTTGCAATAATTAAGGGACAGGAAATTATACTTCATCTCAAATATAAAAGCTTAGATTGAGGTCTTAATCGTATTTAGTCAAGAATATATATATGAATTTCATGTTGGTATGGCTCAACATAAGGAAATTCTATATATAGGTTCATTATTTGCGTTCTAAATTCGATTATGATTACGACATCCCTTTTCATAATCTGAATTATGAGAACTTGGCAAATAGAAATGGAAATATTATAGCAAAATACTGGTTTAGTCTTTATGTGAGACATCATGAATCATGTCCTATATGCTTCGGATATAGGATCGATTACATGTGCTGTATTTACTCTTTCTAAGTTTTTCCAAATGCCTGGGCATGAAGAAGGGAAAAAGGTCTAGAAATTGATCTGACTAAAATGATTAAGCAATTGTTGAGGACAATCCAAGGTTTACCAAAGATTGGTTGCTTAAGGACAGTTGGAAGTATAATATTAATTCGGGAAGGACCATATTGACATAATTTGTAAGGAGGCAACTCTTGTTCAGAAGTGATAGTCAAAATGGAATATGGAAATGCTTCAAAGTTAGAAAGTATTCAATCAGTATGATTAGGAAACTTAATTCAAGAAGGATGTTTCCAAGGAGTTGATCTCCTTTGGAATACTCTGTAATGATTGTTTCCAAGTCTTTGTGAATTTGTGCATAATCATTACAAGAGGATCAATGCATATAAGTTTAGAATCTAACAGATTTCAGCAAATGACATGAATTTGGAATTCTTGCATTTGCAGTAAGATTTGGGAATGTGAAATGAGAATCATTGGAGTTATGTTCAATTGATCTATTTCACAAAGTAAAGATCATAGATAAACATAGTATGCATACTTGGTATGTGGCATGACTAGTGTTTAGAAAAACATAGTGTACATGCTTGGAGCATGGGACAACTATTGTTTTAATTCAAGAATAAAGTTGATAGCTGGAACAATATATAATGAATAATGTGTAATCATACGGTGATAAATAAAAGGTGTTTTATTTATATTCATAAGTTCTGAGCCCATATTGGATTCGATTATTATTGTGTTTCACTTTGCATTTTTTGACTTCTAGAATAACTAGGTCATTGTTCTCATTGACTATGTTATTCAAACGATCCACAGTTGATCATATGTTGGAAGTAGATATGAATCAAGACTGTCATGGGTTGGGTTTGTAGAGGTCTAAGATGTTGGACAAGGTGGTGCTACAACACTCATGAGTGCTCATAAGTTCTGAGTATTGGGTTCAACCCGCGTTCATTGGAATCACTTCATGGATTTTATCACGAGTGATCATGAGACGATAATATCTTATATCCTTCAAACCTAGAGATATGAGTTGTTACTATGAGTTGGTTATACATTGATTTCACGAAAACGCATTGGTAACTCGATGTTATAAAACGTGCCTTTGTGTATGATTCAACAAGTAGTAGAACAATCCATATGAGTCGAAGTTTATCCATTCCTTTTACCTTCGGGATAAAAGCGATATCTGTGGGCCCCTCGATGATTTGATGATGACAAATGGAAGTGCTCAGCGGGGCCAGGACTGATTTAATTTGTTCAATTAGCCAGTCGTCATAAATCGGAAATTGGGAAACAACAAATGGATAGAGAGAATGATTATAATCTATGTCTCAGTCCATATGATATCTAGAATGGAGGAATATATGATCCCTTATCTAATGGACGCGTCATTGATTTGTTCAGAGTTCGACAGCGGATTTAAGAGCTACGATTGCTAGTCAGGTTATGAAGTCGTAATTGCAATAATAGTTTTAGACTTATCCAAGTGGGAGACTGTTGGATTAGATGTCTAAGCCCATAACTATTATTGGCATGTCCTTGACCCGAGAGTAGCATGGTCCATTTGGGTTGCATATCATCAGGACAATTTGTTAGGATGGACTTTTGAGAGAAGGTTATTTATGGTTTATTAATATATTATAAGCTATAATATATTAATATGAAATCATATGTTTTAATTAGTATCGATCAAGAATTAATTTGGAATTAATTTAGTGATCAAAAGAGACTAATTAAATCTATTGGGACTAATTATGATAATTAGTTATATTTATATGTGTTGGGCTTATGACCCATGTTGGACCAAGTTTATGTATGGATACATAAAGAGTTGGGCCACATGAACCATGGATCATAAAACTCATGGGTATGGATTATGGGTTATACCCATGACCCTTGCAATCCTACATATAAATAGGTTACTCCATAGCCAAAATCACCACTTTTTTTCCTAGAGAAATATGGAGGTGTTTTGGTGCATGGAATTCTCTCTCAAGAGCCACCTTTGTCCTAGATGTGTTGTGATTCCATCTGAGGCATTTCATACTATTGGTGCTAAGCTCTTAAGGCCAAATACATCAAGACTTCAAGCCACATAAAAGGTGTGTTTCCCTAACTAGTATATTATATGGTTTATGTCAAATGCATGCTAGTTATAGGTTTAATGCCTTGGAAACCATTTGCATGTATAATTAGTGAAAACATAGATCCAAGGTATTTAGGGTTGTACGTGCACCTTAGGATGTTGTATTATACCAAAACCCAATAATGATTTGGGTAGTAATGGATCATTTCACAAAGAGTACACACTTCATAGCAACCAATGATGAATGGTCTATGGATAAGCTTGCAAATGCTTATGTAAAGAAGGTAATAAGACTTCACGGTGTACTGTTTACCATTGTAGTAGATCATGATAGTTGTTTCACATCGAGGTTTTGGAGGAGTCTACAGGAGGAATTGAGTACGATGTTTTGTTTATGTACAATGTACCATCCACAGACTGATGGTTAGAGCAAAAGAACGATTCAAACTGTAGCACCTGGTTTCTGGTATGTAAATCTTATTCGAACATTTCCCATTTTAGCCTTAGACTCGGCGAGTCATGGGTCCGACTCGCCGAGTAGAGACGCGACCCAGGTCACGTTTTAAGTTGGCGACTCGGCGAGTTCATATCCTAGACTCGGCGAGTCGCCGCTGTTGGATGAAACCCTAAGTTTCAGGGGTTCGCACCCTATTTAAACGACTTAACTGCCCCAAGCTAGCCCCTATTCACCCTTAGAGCCCTGTATACCTCGTCTTAAGCCGTTCCTTGAGAGTTTGAGACTTTTGTGGGTGTTTTTGAAGGTTTTGAAGGAGGAAAGAAGTAGATCTAGAAGAAGGAAAGCCAACCAAGCAACTATTGTGTTCTTCCAGCAGTTCCTTTGAGGTATAACCCGTTTCCCCATGATTTTATGCTTAAAACTTCATTTGGGTCTTTCTTGGTCAAATCCGCAAGCTTGTATGTGCATTATATGTCGTATTAAGATGTTTGGCCTCTGGATCTAGGCAAGATTGAGCTCCAGGAACTCAGATCTGTTAGCTTTATGGCCCTCTGTTGCTTGTTAGCCCTAGATCTACCCTTTTAAGGCATTTTGAGCCCTAAAATACATATTGATGAATATCCACATGTAAAGTTGGAAACTTTATGTGTGATTTGTGTCCTAGAAGTCCAGATCTATGAATGGCATGGACTGAAATCGAGCAAATCGGTGTATTTGGTGGATGCATGGCGGCGACTCGGCGAGTCGTATAGGTGACTCGGTGAGTTTGGTCACGAGTCACCGAATTGGTCCCTTCATGATGTATCGAGTTGAGCCGTAAGTCACAGGGGGTGACTCGGTGAGTTGGGAGCTGAACTCACCCATGTTAGGACTCGGCGAGTCAATGCCCTGACTCGGCGAGTCCAAGGCAATCTTCATAGATCAAGAACAGACTCGGCGAGTTTTCATACAACTCAGCGAGTCTTAGCATATGTGTTCTTCGGATGAAGATGAACTCGACGAGTTGTTCATACAACTCGGCGAGTAGGATGAAGGAGTCGAATGTTAGTTTAGAAGATGAACACGTCGAGTCATAGCCCAACTCGACGAGTAGAATTAGGGACCCAGGACAATTGTCTGGACAGGGACTCGGCGAGTGGAGATCCACTCGGCGAGTCGGGTCAACTAAAAGTTGACTTTGAATTCACTTAGGGCTAGACCAAGGGTAAAATGGTCTTTTTACCCAAAAGACAGTTAGCAGTGTATGATTAAGTATATTGTGGGAATTACAGCCGGGGAGTTTCCGGAGCAGCAGCAGTAGTAGGTGATCAATTCCCACACAGACCAGCAGCTATTCTGAGGTGAGTTTCCTTCCAGTAGTAACGGGTCTAAGGCACCAAGGCCGGCCCGTATAGACGAGACGTTAGTATTAGAGTGTGGGCCGAGCCCGTATCTCTTAGTTCAGTTGATTATGATATATGCCAGTATGATAGAATTATTTACACTTGTTGTCTGTGCGATACTTGTATGATATGAGTTGGCGGTTGAGTGTGGGCGAGGCCCGTATCTCTCCGAGAGTGGAGTGTGAGCTAGGCCCGTATCTCCCAGATAGCAAAGTGTGGGCGGGGCCCGTATCTTCACAAGTGTGGGCGTGGCCCGTATCTCTCAGAAAGAGAAGTGTGGGCGGGGCCCGTATCTTCACGAGTGTGGGCGTGGCCCGTATCTCCTAATTGAATGTTGTTTGTTATATGCTTGCATGGTATGGGGTATTATGGGGGAGCTCACTAAGCTTTGTGCTTACGATTTCAGTTTTGGTTTCAGGTACCTCCTCGTCTAGGGGAAAGGAGCCGGCGCGGTAGCAGCATGTCACACACACACTCTCCGGTTTCCGCATTTACGAGCTTTTCTGGGATTGATACTCTGATATTCTGATTAGTTGTATGTTTTGGTTTTCAGACATGGTTCAGTTTATATTATGGATGATCGAATGATGTTTTAGTTATTAATATTTTCTAAAGTAACGTTTTTAAACAAAAAAATTTTGATGTGAAAATTGGGTCGTTACAAGTTGGTATCAGAGGCCTGGTTTGAGGAATTCGGACACGTCTTCGGGAGTGTCTGAACTCAAATCGAGGGATTGAAAGATTTTCTAAAAGAAAATGTTCTCAAAAATTTAGAAAAGAGTCTTAAGAAAGAGCGAAGTGTGTGACGTGCGCGATCGGCCGAGCTCAACTAAGTATTCCCCATAGTACCCATACAAGTTTATGTTATGTTTATCAGCTTTCGTAGAACCGCATGCTAGAATAGGACTAAGGATCTAGGAGTGATGCCTTATGTGCCTACTATTCGTGTTTCAGTTGTATGAGCAATTGCATGCTAGTTACGGAGTAGACAGTAAGTAGGATAGCCTGAATAGGTTATGCCTGGTAGTATGAGCTTAGCACTATATGCTAGCTCAGTTCCTGAAAGTGGATAGAGTTAATTGAGATTGTTACCCTTGTCTGAATGCTGCTTGCTTCGTGCTTCGTGGGACTCTGAATAATGTGAGTTAGCCATTAGTCGAATGCGTCACGTCACCTGTAATCAAGATTGGATAATCTTAGAGTGCCGAATTTGATCCTACTGCGCAGCTCTTGTTTGAGTCCAACCGTTGTAGGGACGAGTCTGGTACTTGAAGGATTATCTGAGCCTCGTCACATGTGATGGCATTCGGGTAATGGCCAATTGGTATTATAATGAGGCCTGCAGCAGCTGAGGACTGGTTAGAGTAGAATTAGAGATCTCCCTAGGGCAAGCCTAGGATGAGTATAGCTTTGATCAGCATTAGTGAAGGGGATCTGGTGGAGTCGAGGAATTCCTTGGAGAAGGTATGGATAGATGTGGAAGGTAGTATAGGCCCGTACTACTGAAAGCAGAGGATCCGTACCCGAACCAAGGAAGGCCAAGATGAGACCAGGGAACCTGTAAGTAGTTGAGATCCCTCAGAAAGTAGCAGTATCACTAATGATTATTATGATGTATTGCAGAATGGTGGTACTTCGATCGAGATCGGCAGATGGCGGTTCAGGAGAGGGGTCAGGTTCGGGATCAGGCTCCGAGCCGATTGATGAGAGGCTACGTGAGTTCATCACGTCGGAGATCACCAGGGGCATCCTTGAGTCGACCCCCATTCTCTTTGGGTCGATCAAGGAAGGGATCATGGAGTTAATGGAGGATCGCCTACGGGCATTCAGGAGCGATTTAGCCTCTAGTCAGTCAGGATCTCGCACACTGTCCTTCAAGGACTTCAGGGGCAGTGGTGCGCTGGATTTCCATGGGTTGAAGGACCTCATTGTCGACAGGCGATGGATTGCAGATATCGAGTCTGCCCAGTTGACTAGCTTCTGCCCCGAGGGGTCGAAGGTGAGGTACGCAGCAGGGTGTTTACGAGACCGAGCCCGGGATTGGTGGGAGTCAGTGGGTGACTCGTTGGGAGCCTCAGCTATCGAGGCAATGACCTGGTCAGACTTTGTGACCAGGTTCAGGGCAGAGTTTGCACCGGCGGTCGAGCTTCAGCAGCTGGCCAGGGAGTTTCTAGACATGAGGCAGACGACGGAGACTGTGGCGAAGATCACCGCCAAGTTCCGGGAGAGGGCTTTATTGGTGCCCCAGTATGCCGGTGACGAGGACATGAGGAGGACTCGTTACCATTATATGCTACGAGCTGACATCCGGGAGCATGTTAGCTTTTCGGCTTGCCCTACCCTGGACTCTATGATTGCCAGGGCTAGGGAGATGGAGATAGATTTAGAGCAAATCCGGAAACGGAAACTAGAGGACGGTCAGGCAGGAGGGGCTTCAGGGAAGAAGCCCAAGGGATCAGATGGTAGGCCGAAAGGTCAGTCAGGATCGAGCCGCTGCGGGAAATGCGGCAGGACGCACGTGGGGGTATGTAGGATGGGATCAGGAGGCTGCTACAAGTGCGGCAAGACAGGGAACTTTAGCAGGAATTGTACTGCTCCAGTTTCAGCTATTCAGACATCCGAGTTGCTGTGTTTTCACTGCAACCAGAGGGGCCAAAAGAAGGTCAATTGCCCCCAGTTAACAGTTGCAGCGACAGTGAAGGCGCCAGCTCCAGCGACCCTGCGGATCACAGATGGTCGGCAGGGCAAGGCAGAGGCTCCAGTGGTGAGGAGTCGGGCATTTCAGTTGACTGCCGAGGAGGCACGCACCGCACCCGATGTGGTGACGGGTATGATTCTTCCCCTTTATCTTTTTTTATTTATTTATGATGATGTTATGTTATTGATATGTGCTCTATATGTATATGTATGCATTAGGATCATTCCATGTGAACGGCCTCCCAGTTCAAGTGTTATTTGATTTAGGAGCATCACGATCATTCGTTTCCCTTGCACTTAGCAAGAAGTTTCATGAGCCATCGGGCGAGTTAGATTGCCCTTTGGAAGTGGAGATCGCTGACGATCGATCGGTGCGAGCATCGATGATATTCCGAGATTGTGTGCTGCGTTTGTTCGAGGAGCGCTATTTGGTAGATTTGGTTCCCATTCCGTTGCGTGGGAACAAGGTGATTATAGGCATGGATTGGCTGAGCCCGAATGGGGCGGTGATAGATTGCACGCAGCAGCTAGTACGGGTCAGGACCCCAAGCGGGGGAGAGCTGGTGATTCATGGAGAGAGGCCTCAGCGTGGACCCACTGTATGTTCGCTGCGAGGGCTAGGCGCTACCTCCAGCAGGGATGAGCAGGATATGTCGCATATGTGATGGATACCCGGGAGGCGGGTAAGGCGACAGTGAGCGAGGTTCCGGTGGTTCGAGACTTTGCAGATGTTTTCCCAGAGGAGCTTCCTAGGATACCTCCGGAGCGACAGGTGGAGTTCAGGATTGACCTTGTCCCTGGCGCGGCTCCGATAGCCAAGGCACCGTATCAGTTGGCCCCTCCCGAGATGCAGGAGTTGTCTACGCAGCTGCAGGAGCTGCTAGACAAGGGATTTATTCGTCTGAGTAGTTCACCCTTGGGAGCCCCGATTCTGTTTGTAAGGAAGAAGGACGGGTCGCATCGGATGTGTATAGATTATCGGGAGCTGAACAAGGTAACGGTGAAGAACCGTTACCCGCTTCCGAGGATTGATGACCTATTTGACCAGCTTCAGGGGGCATCTTGGTTCTCCAAGATTGATTTGCGTTCGAGTTATCATCAGATGAGGGTCAGGGAGGAGGATATGCAGAAGACCGCGTTTCGGACGCGCTATGGTCATTACGAGTTCGTGGTGATGCCGTTTGGGCTCACCAATGCTCCTGCTGCGTTCATGGACCTTTTGAACCGCGTATGCAAACCGATGCTGGATCGGTCTGTGATAGTCTTTATCGATGATATCTTGGTTTATTCCAAGACTCGGGAGGAACACGAGGAGCATCTGAGGGAGGTATTGGAGACCTTGAGGAGGGAGAGCTTGTATGCCAAGTTCTCCAAGTGTGAGTTTTGGTTGCGCGAGGTGCAATTTCTTGGACACCTTGTCAACCAGAACGGGATTCTGGTTGATCCGGCCAAGGTTGAGGCCATGATGAGATGGGAGGTCCCAAAGTCTCCATCTGAGATTCGTAGCTTCCTGGGATTGGCAGGCTACTATTGGAGATTTATCCAGGATTTTTCCAAGATAGCTGTACCCCTAACACGGCTGACGAAGAAAGCCCTGGTCTTTCGGTGGGGACCCGAGCAGCAGGTTGCATTTGAGACGCTGAGACGGAGACTGTGTGAGGCACCGATCTTAGCCCTGCCAGAGGGCGTAGAGGATTTTGTGGTCTATTGTGATGCGTCCATTTCTGGGTTGGGCGCAGTACTGATGCAGAGGGGGCATGTCATTGCCTACGCTTCAAGGCAGCTCAAGCCTCACGCGGCGAACTACCCGACGCACAATTTGGAGTTGGGGGCGGTGGTCTTTGCCCTCAAGATTTGGCGACATTACCTCTACGGGGTTCGGTGTACCATCTACACGGACCACAAGAGTTTGAGGTACCTCATGGACCAGCCGAATCTGAACATGAGGCAGCGTCGGTGGTTGGACGTGGTGAAGGATTATGATTGCGAGATCCTTTACCACCCGGGGAAGGCCAATGTGGTGGCCGATGCACTTAGCCGCAAGGCGGCACCGATCAGGGACGTCTGCTTGAGGATGACCGTGGTGACTCCCCTGTTGGAGCAGATTCGGGAGGCTCAACAGGAGGCTATCAAGGAGGAGCATCGGAAGAGCGAGCGTGTGGTGGGTCAGGTTTCCTCCTTTGATTATGATGGCCGAGGACTTTTGACACTACACCGTAGGGTGTGGGTGCCGTATCACGGAGGCGTGCGCCAGATTTTGATGGAGGAGGCGCACAAGTCCTGATTCTCTATTCATCCCGGGGCGACGAAGATGTATATGGATCTTCGTCCGGATTACTGGTGGCCCTGCATGAAGCGGATGTGGCATGGTACGTCGAGCGGTGTTTGACTTGCAGGAAGGTCAAGGCCGAACATCAGAGACCGCATGGCAAGATGCAGCCGTTGGATATTCCACTGTGGAAATGGGAAGATATCACGATGGATTTTATCACAAAGCTTCCCAGGACCGCACGTGGAGTGGATTCGATTTGGGTCATCGTGGATAGATTGACCAAGAGTGCTCACTTTATTCCGATTCAGGAGAGCATATCGGCCGAAAAATTGGCCGACATCTACATCAGGGAGATTGTGGCACGGCATGGGATGCCAGTATCGGTGATCTCGGACAGGGATGTGCGTTTTACTTCCAGATTTTGGAAGAAATTCCATGAAGAGTTGGGCACTCGTTTGCATTTTAGTACCGCCTTTCACTTGCAGACAGATGGCCAGAGCGAGCGGACCATCCAGACTCTGGAGGATATACTGCGGGCGTGCGTGCTAGACTTCGGTGGTAGCTGGGATACCTATCCTCCCCTGGCCGAGTTCTCCTACAACAACAGCTACCACGCGAGTATCGACTGCCCTCCCTTCGAGATGCTGTACGGACGGAGGTGTAGGACCCCGATATGCTGGGGTGAAGTTGGCCAGAGGGTCATGGGGAGCACCGAAGTGGTGCTCAAGACAACCGAGAGGATCCAGCAGGTCCGGAGCAGGCTTCAAACTGCTCAGAGTCGGCAGAAAAGTTATGCCGACAAGCGTCAATCCGATTTGGAGTTCCAAGTCGGGGATATGATTCTCCTGAAGGTGTCGCCTTGGAAAGGCGTCATTCGATTCAGGAAGCGGGGCAAGTTGGGCCCGCGATTCATCGGACCGTTCAGGGTCGTAGCCCGGGTGGGCAGGGTGGCGTACAGGTTGGATCTGCCAGCCGAGCTCAGCCAGATCCACAGCACTTTCCATGTTTCGTAGTTGCGGAAGTGCTTAGTGGACGATTCAGAAGTAGTGCCTTTGGAGGATATTCAGGTTGATGACAGCCTGAATTACATTGAGCGCCCAGTCACAATCCTCGACAGGAAGTCGAGGGATTTGAGGAACAAGAGAGTGGAATTAGTGAAGCTGCAGTGGCAGCACCGCAAGGGTTCAGAATGGACTTGGGAGCCTATGGACGAGATGATGGAGCATTACCCCGAGCTGTTTCAGGATCGAGCAGTAGACTTCGAGGACGAAGTCTAAAATAAGTGGGGGAGATTTGTAGCACCTGGTTTCTGGTATGTAAATGTTATTCGAACATTTCCCATTTTAGCCTTCGACTCGGCGAGTCATGGGTCCGACTCGCCGAGTAGAGATGCGACCCAGGTTACGTTTTAAGTTGGCGACTCGGCGAGTCCATATCCTAGACTCGGCGAGTCGTCGCTGTTGGATGAAACCCTAAGTTTCAGGGGTTTGCACCCTATTTAAACGACTTAACTGCCCCAAGCCAACCCCCATTCACCCTTAGAGCCCTGTATACCTCGTCTTAAGCCGTTCCTTGAGAGTTTGAGACTTTTGTGGGTGTTTTTGAAGGTTTTGAAGGAGGAAAGAAGTAGATCCAGAAGAAGGAAAGCCAACCAAGCAACTATTGTGTTCTTCCAGCAGTTCCTTTGAGGTATAACCCATTTTCCCCATGATTCTATGCTTAAAACTTCATTTGGGTCTTTCTTGTGTCAAATCCCCAAGCTTGTATGTGCATTATATGTCGTATTAAGATGTTTGGCCTCTGGATCTAGGCAAGATTGAGCTCCAGGAGCTCAGATCTGTTAGCTTTATGGCCCCATGTTGCTTGTTAGCCCTAGATCTACCCTTTTAAGGCATTTTGAGCCCTAAAATCCATATTGGTGAATATCCACACATAAAGTTGGAAACTTTACGTGTGATTTGTGTCCTAGAAGTCCAGATCTATGAATGGCATGGACTGAAATTGAGCAAATCGGTGTATTTGGTGGATGCATGGCGGCGACTCGGCGAGTCGTATAGGTGACTTAGCGAGTCTGGTCGCGAGTCATCGAATTGGTCCCTTCATGATGTATCGAGTTGAGCCGTGAGTCACAGGGGGTGACTCGGTGAGTTGGGAGCTGAACTCACCCATGTTAGGACTCAGTGAGTCAATGCCCTGACTCGGAGAGTCCAAGGCAATCTTCATAGATCAAGAACAGACTCGGCGAGTTGTTCATACAACTCGGCGAGTCTTAGCATATGTGTTCTTCGGATGAAGATGAACTCGACGAGTTGTTCATACAACTCGGCGAGTAGGATGAAGGAGTTGAATGTTAGTTTAGAAGATGAACTCGTCGAGTCATCGCCCAACTCGACGAGTAGAATCAGGGACCCAGGACAATTGTCTGGACAGGGACTCGGCGAGTGGAGATCCACTCGGCGAGTCGGGTCAACTAAAAGTTGACTCCGAATTGACTTAGGGCTAGACCAAGGGTAAAATGGTCTATTTACCCAAAGGACAGTTAGCAGTGTATGATTAAGTATATTGTGGGAATTACAACTGGGGAGTTTCCGGACAGGGACTCGGCGAGTGGAGATCCACTCGCCGAGTCGGGTCAACTAAAAGTTGACTCCGAATTGACTTAGGGCTAGACCAAGGGTAAAATGGTCTATTTACCCAAAGGACAGTTAGCAGTGTATGATTAAGTATATTGTGGGAATTACAACTGGGGAGTTTCCGGAGCAGCAGCAGCAGTAGTAGGTGATCAATTCCCACACAGACCAGCAGCTATTTCGAGGTGAGTTTCCTTCCAGGAGTAACGGGTCTAATGCACCAAGGCCGGCCCGTATAGACGAGATGTTAGTATTAGAGTGTGGGCCGAGCCCGTATCTCTTAGTTCAGTTGATTATGATATATGCCAGTATGATAGAATTATTTACACTTGTTGTCTGTGCGATACTTGTATGATATGAGTTGGCGGTTGAGTGTGGGTGAGGCCCGTATCTCTCCGAGAGTGGAGTGTGGGCTAGGCCCGTATCTCCCAGATACCGAAGTGTGGGCGGGGCCCGTATCTTCACGAGTGTGGGCGTGGCTCGTATCTCTCAGAAAGCGAAGTATGGGCGGGGCCCGTATCTTCTCGAATGTGGGTGTGGCCCGTATCTCCTAATTGAATGTTGTTTGTTATATGCTTGCATGGTATGGGGTATTATGGGGGAGCTCACTAAACTTTGTGCTTACGATTTCAGTTTTGGTTTCAGGTACCTCCTCAGCTAGGGGAAAGGAGTCGGCGCGGTAGCAGCATGTCACACACACACTCTCCGGTTTCTGCATTTATGAGCTTTTCTGGGATTGATACTCTGATATTCTGATTAGTTGTATGTTTTGGTTTTCAGACATGGTTCAGTTTATATTATGGATGATCGAATGATGTTTTAGTTATTAATATTTTCTAAAGTAACGTTTTTAAACAAAAAAATTTTGATGTGAAAATTGGGTCGTTACACAAACACTGGAAGGTATGCTAAGAGCATGTAACCTAGAATTCCAAGGTAACTGAGATGAGCACTTACCCCTGTTATAAAGAACGCCGAAATCCGAGTGATCAGGGATAAGGTGCCATGGGTAACTAGAATTCCAAGGTAACTGGGATGAGCACTTACCCCTGGCATGTAACCTATGAAGAAATTTTTAGTGATCAGGACAAGGATTCGAGAGATATAAAGAACGTTGAAATCCGAGTTATAACGAAGAAGATATGACCTATCGAAGTTTTGCGACAAAACCTACACGACACTGGGAATCGTAAAAAAGTGAGTTTATGATAAATATTGTTTAGCCTTAGTGATCTAAAAGAAAGTTTTAGAGTGCATCTCCACCTACACGTGGATATAAATAACGTCAAAAACGGAGTTCGTATGCTAAAGTTATGACCTTCCGAAGATGTAGCAGTGTAAGGGCATGACACTTAGTAGACACCCTAATCAGCCTCAAGTCCATAACGTGAACATTAAGTCCACGACATGAAACTAGTCAAAGACACTAATTAAGAGTAGAAAACATGTGCTAAGTATACGGGAGTGATATGTTAAGACTCCACGACGTGGAAATGTCATCCGGACATCTTTCAAAGCTAGAACGCAGATGACAAGCCTACAAAGTGATTCAGCCATGCGCCACGGCGTGAACATCAAGTCCATGATGTGTACATGTTTTGGACAGCCTATAAATAGCAAGTTTGACCCTTGTTCTCCTTACACCAAATTCTTACCTCTCTCTCTCTCTCTCTCTCTCTCTCTCTTTTGCTAACCGTTTCTAGTTAGATTCTATCCAATCACCCTACTAATATGAGTGCATAGTTACTTTCATCTTAAACATATATATGAAGTATTTAATATAAATTACGTGATATGTGTGCATATTATCTGTGTTCTTGATATCTATGCTAAATGAACGATTTATACATGTTTTAAATGGTTTAAACTGTATATGTATTTTGTATCTACGAAAATGTTGGGTAAAACATGGGTAGATTTAATAGTTGATGTGTGATAAAATTATGAGATGCCTCGATGTTGATGATGATCCAATAATCTAGCGGAGTATAGATGATGACCACAGACTATTCTAGACAGTCTAGGGGAACGCTGACAGGCTCGTAAACTATAGGTGTTTATTTGAACTACGTGTTCACCAGGTGTACTCCATCCCCCCAGGGTTGCTTTATTTGCCATAAATTATTATGGAATCCCCTGATCAGTGTTGTCAACCCCGATGAAAATCCTTAGGCTAGGTCCGTTATATTAGATGCTTTAGGGACGTAAAATAAGGATAAAGTGAACGTGTGACAACCCGATACTTCAACTCTTTGTAACGACCAAAATGGGTCAAGTATTGTAACCACTTATGCGTAATAAAATGTATAAATAAGTTCTAATTAATTTCTTTCTATGATTTAATGTCTTTGAACCATGATCGTACGTAAAAAGATCGCCCAAATCCGACTTCATATAGCGAAGTTATGAACTTTCAAAGAAATTCCCTTAAACACGATGGATTGTTATTAAATAATAAAAACAATAATTAAAATAATTTTGGAATTTGCCGACGGAGTCTAAATGAAAGTTGTAGAGCGTAGTCTCACCTACGCGAGGATATAAAGACCATCGAAAATGGAGTTCGTATGAAGAAGATATGAATTTTTGAAGTTATTAAATAAATTAATTATTTATTTTAATCAAAATTCGGATATTATCCGAAGAGGAGTCAGCGCCCTCATCCGAGGTACGCGCCGCGTACTCCTGTACGCCCCGCGTAACCGAGAGAAGCGGCCTCTGATCGTCCACGTCGCACCATCCGACTCACCGTCCTATCCGACCCGCGTACCCAGCGACCCGTCCCATCCGACCCGCGTACCCAGCGACCCGTCCCATCCAAAGCCGAGGCAGTCGAGGCCTCGGTCACGCATGACATACACGTACGCGCTGCGTACGAGCGTACGCCCCGCGTACCGAGGCAGACCAGCCTCCCTATAAATAGCATACGAGGGTTTGCAAGGAAAGGGCTCATTTCTCTTCTCTCTCTCTCTACTTTGCCTCGTTTTCCGTGTCCGTTCAAACCCGAAGCTCTGGTCTTCTTGGCTCAAGTCCCGAAGGTCGATTTTACTTCTGAGATTCCCGAGAATCCCGAGGAAAATCCGTTTCCCGAGACGAAACTCTGCCCGGTTTTCCATCTCGCTATCTCCACAACTTTCAAGTGAGTTTCATACCCCTTAATCAACTGTTTTAATTATTCTAAATACTTTTATATGCTTTCAAGGGGGGGATTACAAGTAAAACACACGAGTATTATCGTGTGTTACATAAAGAAACTCTTTTATATAATGTTAAATATTCAAATCACATTCGATTTATAAACTTTTAAAGGAACTTTTATATATAAATATATAACATATGTTACAATAGCATTCGATCTTTTAAAATATAAAGTTGTTGTAATACATGTATAAAACTAAACTATTCTTAAATTATTCTGTTCTATCTTAGACTCTACACCAAAAATTTATGCTTTCATAAACAAATTATTCTTTTCCTAAGTATTTCTAAACAAACAAAGCACACTTTTTAAAACTATAATATGTATAGTTTTACGAACAGATTTCTAACTCTTAGGTACTAGAAACATATATTTTCAAGAAGTTTACTTTTGTATACAAGAACAAACGTAACATTTTAACAAGTAGATCTGTTTTTATACCACGGATTTGTGAGACACTAACTTCATGTACGTTCGAGTACACATTTCAAGTCCTGTATTATGTACCAGAATCCCTTGGAGGGGGAGCATGGTGTTTGTGTATAGATCTATACGGGCTTGACAACCCGCGCCCTGACTGTAAGCTGCAGTCCACCGTTTGGGGTGACAAACGTCATAACATTCCAACGCCTGAAGAACGTTGTGTATAGGCATTTTGAGTCCATAGTATGGTTATAAAACTCACAAGGGGTATTAAAAACGCATTGATTTACAAGGTTTTCAAACTCATTTATTATTTTACCTTTACATACATTTTGGAAACAAACATTGGTCTTGAATGAAGGCTACTTTTATGCTAGTAGAAAATATAGGATTTTCTAAACACATACAAACAAAGATAAAACATTTCATTTCATTTAAACATTGTCATTTAAATACTTATGAAATTCACCAGCTTAAATGCTGATCTACTCTTTCAAAATTACTTGTATGTCCCAGGAAATCAGTAATTTCAGGTATGCATTTCGCTTTTGATGAAGGGATGCTGCGGCGCCAGTTTAATCTCGTATTTTGACATCATATTGTAATTGAGTTTTGAACATGTAACTTTTGACAAATGTAAACTTTCAATTATATATATATGATGGTTGTATTGCTTTCTTTACTATGTATTCATTTGTTACGTTACCACATGAAGTCATCCGCCCCCGAACGTTTCCGCCGTTCAGGTTTGGGGGTGTGACAGATTGGTATCAGAGCAATGTTTATAGTGAACTAAGTATATCGAACCACATAAGATATACAAACTATAAATGCTTAAGGGACTAATATTCTCTGACAAAACAAATTTCTTTTTTTACACTTAAGCAGCATTTCGTTCAACTTAAATTAATAGTTCATTTGAGTACAATTACATGCATACCACAAACTATTTTCATGTTATACAATTTTACAAGTATTTAGGCAAGTTGACACGCACAAATCAAGGAATGATCGTAGTGGGCAACAATGTCAAACCTTACCAAGCCATTACAAAAATCAAACACAAGAATTTAAATACTATAGGAGTATTTGCTATCTAAACTAGTTTAACTTACACGTTTTACATGTTCCGACTTTATTCAATTCATATAACCCTAATTCTCGTATAGTCAAATGGCTGGATTCCACCACCATGGACCTTGCCGAGATATGCAGTGCGCCAACTGCAACAGGAAAGGACACACGGCTCGTTTCTGCAAAGAACCCGCAAAGCCGATCACTCAAATTCCCGGTGCGGGTGTAGGGCAGGCTTGCTACGGTTGTGGCGAGGTGGGCCACTACAAGAGAATCTGTCCTAAGGCAGCAGGCACCGGAGGTGTAGGACGAGTTTTGGCAATAGGACACGACGAAGCTGTAGCTGACCCAACTATAGTTGTTGGTACGTTTCTTCTCGATAATTCATACGCATGCATATTATTCGATAGTGGAGCGGAGAGAAGCTTCGTGAGTCAAAACTTTATCCATTTACTTAAACCTAAACCTAGCAAGTTAAAAGAATCATTCACTGTAGAGATGGCCAATGGAAAAACCGAAAGCACAAATTGCATATACATGGGCTGTACGTTAACATTGGACGGCCATTCTTTCCCAATCAATCTCATGCCGGTACAAATTAAAAGTTTCGACGTCATAGTCGGCATGGATTGGTTGAGTCTCCTTCGCGCTGACATCATGTGCTTTGAGAAAGCAGTCCGTCTTAACCTCCCGAACAACGAAACATTAGTTATCTACGGCGACAAATCTAGTACAAACCTTCGCATCATTTCGTGCATCCAAGCTCGAAAGTGCTTACGGAAGGATTGTCGGGCATTCCTAGTGCACATCGTCGATACAAGTCAAGAACTGAAGGACATCAAGAGCATCTCGGTAGTACGCGACTTTCCCGATATCTTTCCAGAAGAACTACCAGGATTACCACCGCAACGCCAAGTCGAGTTCAGAATCGACTTAATTCCAGGAGCTACCCCAGTAGCGAAGTCGCCTTATCGTCTTGCACCAGCAGAGATGCAGGAACTTTCCAGTCAACTTAATGAACTCCTTCGCAAAGGATTCATAAGACCAAGTTTCTCACCTTGGGGAGCACCGATCTTGTTTGTAAAGAAGAAAGACGGATCGTTCCGTATGTGCATCGACTACAGAGAGCTGAACAAACTTACTATCAAAAACCGCTATCCTCTACCCCGTATCGACGACCTATTCGATCAACTTCAAGGGGCGAACTACTTCTCAAAAATAGACCTGCGATCGGGATATCACCAATTACGAGTTCTAGAGGGGGACATTCCAAAGACAGCTTTCCGAACTCGTTATGGACACTATGAATTCGTGGTGATGCCGTTCGGATTAACCAATGCACCAGCAGTATTTATGGACCTAATGAATAGGGTATACCGCCCTTACTTGGATCAGTTCGTCATCGTTTTTATCGATGATATACTTATCTACTCTCGAAGTGAGGAAGAGCATAGTCAACACCTACGAAAAGTCCTAGAAACACTGCGAAAGGAGAAACTCTATG
The DNA here is from genome assembly GCF_052625555.1 of Lactuca saligna. Taxonomy (NCBI): domain Eukaryota; kingdom Viridiplantae; phylum Streptophyta; class Magnoliopsida; order Asterales; family Asteraceae; genus Lactuca; species Lactuca saligna. Next base: position 202,331,167 of record NC_136424.1, on the reverse strand, counting down.
CGAAGTTCTCTAAATGCGAATTTTGGATTCGAAGAGTCGAATTTTTAGGTCACGTTGTTAGCGAAAAGGGAATACACGTTGACCCCTCCAAAATTAAGGCTATTGAGAACTGGTCGGCACCAAAGACACCTACTGAAATTCATCAATTTCTAGGTCTAGCTGGCTACTATCGCAGATTCATAAAGAACTTTTCGAGCATTGCGAAACCTCTTACTTCATTAACCCAGAAAGGTGTGGCCTTTGACTGGGAAGCGAAACAAGAGAAGGCATTCCAGACACTAAAGCAGGCCTTGTGCACCGCACCGATACTATCCCTCCCCGAAGGGATAGAAGACTTCGTTGTGTATTGCGATGCTTCAAATCAAGGACTAGGTTGTGTTCTTATGCAGAGGGGGAAGGTTATCGCTTATGCCTCCCGACAGCTTAAGACACACGAAGTGAACTATACAACACACGATCTCGAATTAGGAGCTGTGGTATTTGCTCTGAAGATCTGGAGGCACTACTTATACGGAACAAAGAGTACCATCTTCACCGATCACAAGAGCCTTCAACACATTTTCGATCAGAAGGAACTCAACATGCGACAACGACGATGGGTCGAGTTACTGAATGACTACGAATGTGAGATTCGATATCATCCTGGAAAGGCCAACGTAGTAGCCGACGCCCTCAGTCGAAAGGAATACACTGGTCGGAGGGTCAAATCTCTGACCATGACTATCCATTCCCACTTATCCACACAAATTAAGGAAACACAAATGGAAGCTTTGCAACCCGAAAATGTGGCGGGTGAATCCCTGCGAGGAATGGAGAAGAATTTAGAAGTCAAGGGTGGCAGAGCCTACTATCTCATGGACCGAATCTGGACCCCAAAACATGGTGGTTTCAGAAACATAGTCATGACTGAAGCTCACAACTCAAGATATTCCGTTCACCCGGGTTCAGATAAAATGTATCTGGATCTTAAGAAACTGTACTGGTGGCCTAACATGAAAGCAGAAATTGCTACCTTCGTGAGTAAATGTCTTACTTGCGCTAAGGTTAAGGTCGAGTATCAGAAACCGTCAGGACTACTACAACAGCCATAGATACCGGAATGGAAATGGGAGCGGATTACTATGGACTTCATAACCAAATTACCCAAGACGACAAGTGGACTCGATACCATATGGGTCATTGTCGACAGACTGACCAAATCCGCGCATTTCCTACCCATCAAGGAGACTGACAAAATGGAGAAGCTTACAAGAACTTACTTAAGGGAAGTAGTGCGACTGCATGGTGTTCCGATATCCATTATCTCCGATCGAGATAGTAGATTCACTTCAAGGTTCTGGCAGTCACTACAAAGTTCCCTGGGAACTAGGCTGGACATGATTACAGCCTACCACCCACAGACAGACGGACAAAGTGAGAGAACGATACAAACTTTAGAAGACATGCTGAGAGCCTGCGTGATTGATTTTGGAAAGGCATGGGATATTCATTTACCCCTTGTCGAATTTTCATACAACAATAGTTATCATACAAGCATAAAGGCTGCTCCGTTTGAAGCCCTCTATGGTCGAAAGTGCAGATCCCCTCTGTGTTGGACTGAAGTGGGCGATACCCAGTTAGCTGGAAGAAGAGTTCCTGAAAGCACTCTCACCGGTCCGGAGATCATACGTGAAACAACAAAGAAGATCGTTCAGATTCGTGAACGATTGAAAGCCTCAAGAGACCGACAGAAAAGCTACGCTGACCAAAGGAGGAAACCTTTGGAATTCCAGGTAGGAGACCACATCTTATTAAAGGTCTCACCGTGGAAGGGTTTAATACGATTTGGAAAGCGTGGGAAACTAAATCCAAGATACATAGGGCCTTTCGAGATTCTTGCCAGAATCGGCCCTGTGGCTTACAAGCTTAACCTACCGCGCGAACTTAGTAACATCCATCCAACCTTCCACGTCTCAAACTTGAAAAAGTGTCTGTCCGACGAGACTCTTGTTATCCCACTCGACGAAATCGAGATCAACGAGAGCCTCAACTTTGTGGAAGAACCAGTAGAAATCATGGACCGAGAGGTCAAACAAACAAAACAAAGTCGCATACCCATCGTGAAGGTTCGCTGGAACGCCAAGCGGGGACCCGAATTCACGTGGGAACGCGAAGATCAGATGAAACAAAAGTACCCTCATCTCTTTCATGTTCACTAGTATCTTTACTACTTTAAATTTCGGGACGAAATTCTCTCTAACGGGGGGATGATGTGACAACCCGATACTTCAACTCTTTGTAACGACCAAAATGGGTCAAGTATTGTAACCACTTATGCGTAATAAAATGTATAAATAAGTTCTACTTAATTTCTTTCTATGATTTAATGTCTTTGAACCATGATCGTACGTAAAAAGATCTCCCAAATCCGACTTCATATAGCGAAGTTATGAACTTTCAAAGAAATTCCCTTAAACACGATGGATTGTTATTAAATAATAAAAACAATAATAAAAATAATTTTGGAATTTGCCGACGGAGTCTAAACGAAAGTTGTAGAGCGTAGTCTCACCTACGCGAGGATATAAAGACCATCGAAAACGGAGTTCGTATGAAGAAGATATGAATTTTTGAAGTTATTAAATAAATTAATTATTTATTTTAATCAAAATTCGGATATTATCCGAAGAGGAGTCAGCGCCCTCATCCGAGGTATGCACCGCGTACTCCTGTACGCCCCGCGTAACCAAGAGAAGCGGCCTCTGATCGTCCACGTCGCACCATCCGACTCGCCGTCCCATCCGACCCGCGTACCCAGCGACCCGTCCCATCCGACCCGCGTACCCAGCGACCCGTCCCATCCAAAGCCGAAGCAGTCGAGGCCTCGGTCATGCATGACATACGCGTACGTGCTGCGTACGAGCGTACGCCCCACGTACCGAGGCAGACCAGCCTCCCTATAAATAGCATACGAGGGTTTGCAAGGAAAGGGCTCATTTCTCTTCTCTCTCTCTCTCTCTACTTTGCCTCGTTTTCCGTGTCCGTTCAAACCCGTAGCTCTGGTCTTCTTGGCTCAAGTCCCGAAGGTCGATTTTACTCCCGAGATTCCCGAGAATCCCGAGGAAAATCCGTTTCCCAAGACGAAACTCTGCCCGGTTTTCCATCTCGCTATCTCCAAAACTTTCAAGTGAGTTTCATACCCCTTAATCAACCGTTTTAATTATTCTAAATACTTTTATATGCTTTCAAGGGGGGGATTACAAGTAAAACACATGAGTATTATCGTGTGTTACATAAAGAAACTCTTTTATATAATGTTAAATATTCAAATCACATTCGATTTATAAACTTTTAAAGGAACTTTTATATATAAATATATAACATATGTTACAATAGCATTCGATCTTTTAAAATATAAAGTTGTTGTAATACATGTATAAAACTAAACTATTCTTAAATTATTCTGTTCTATCTTAGACTCTACACCAAAAATTTATGCTTTCATAAACAAATTATTCTTTTCCTAAGTATTTCCAAACAAACAAAGCACACTTTTTAAAACTATAATATGTATAGTTTTACGAACAGATTTCTAACTCTTAGGTACTAGAAACATATATTTTCAAGAAGTTTACTTTTGTATACAAGAACAAACGTAACATTTTAATAAGTAGATCTGTTTTTATACCACAGATTTGTGAGACACTAACTTCATGTACGTTCGAGTACACATTTCAAGTCCTGTATTATATACCAGAATCCCTTGGAGGGGGAGCATGGTGTTTGTGTATAGATCTATACGGGCTTGACAACCCGCGCCCTGACTGTTAGCTACAGTCCACCGTTTGGGGTGACAAACGTCATAACATTCCAACGCCTGAAGAACATTGTGTATAGGCATTTCGAGTCAATAGTATGGTTATAAAACTCACAAGGGGTATTAAAAACGCATTGATTTACAAGGTTTTCAAACTCATTTATTATTTTACCTTTACATACATTTTGGAAACAAACATTGGTCTTGAATGAAGGCTACTTTTATGCTAGTAGAAAATATAGGATTTTCTAAACACATACAAACAAAGATAAAACATTTCATTTCATTTAAACATTGTCATTTAAATACTTATGAAATTCACCAGCTTAAATGTTGATCTACTCTTTCAAAATTACTTGTATGTCCCAGGAAATCAGTAATTTCAGGTATGCATTTCGCTTTTGATGAAGGGATGCTGCAGCGCCAGTTTAATCTCGTATTTTGACATCATATTGTAATTGAGTTTTGAACATGTAACTTTTGACAAATGTAAACTTTCAATTATATATATATGATGGTTGTATTGCTTTCTTTACTATGTATTCATTTGTTACATTACAACATGAAGTCATCCGCCCCCGAACGTTTCCGCCGTTCAGGTTTGGGGGTGTGACAGAACGGGTAATCGGGTTGATTGATTTGAGGGAATTAATGAATTTAATTTTTGTGGGTTGAAAACCTTATGTTCTCACTAGACTCCCAAGCTTGGCACTCAGTTTTCTTGTATACAGGTAGTGGCAAGAGAGCATAGGAGTGATGATCTGATGAGAAATCAATAGATTATAGGCTATTAGAATAAATAGCTAGATATTATAAGGCCTATGTTGTTTATGTTTATGTTTTTGATCTGTATTAATAATGATATCCCGGGGTTTTAATATAATACATTTCTTCGGAAATGATTTGATAGATTCTTTATTATATTTTTTGGAACAAATTATGCAATATATTTCTTTAAAAATATACTCTGATTTACAAATAAAGCATAAACAAATTGGTCTTTTCTGGCCGTGAATTTGGGGATGTCACATGTTAGAACTCCTATGGATCCTAGTCTCAAGCTTATACCTAATAAGGGATCTCTAGTGTCTTAACTTGAATATTAAAGGGCTATTGGTTGTCTAATGTGTGCCATGATTAGTACTAGGCCTGATATAACATATGATGTTGGAAGGCTTAGTAGATATACTAGTAATCCTAGTGTCATTGGCAAGTTGTAAGTAGAGTATTTAACTACTTAAAATGGACCATGAACTATGGTTTAACTTATAGTGGATATCCTTATGTTTTGGAAGGTTATTCTGATGCCAACTTGATTAACAACTTAGAGGATCACTCCTCTATAAGTAGTTATGTATTTCTTCTTAGAGGAAGAGCCATTTCTTGAGCATCCAAGAAACAGACATGTATTACTAACTCAACCATAGAGTCTGAATTTATAGCATTATCTGCTGCTGGTAAAGAAGCTGAGTGGATAAGGAATTTGATTTCTGAAATCCCACTACGTCCAAAACCAATATGTACCATTTCTATCAAGTGTGATAGTGCTACAACCTTGGCTAAGGCTTCTAGTCAAGTGTATAATGGGAATTCTAGACATTTAAGTGCTAGACATAGCATGATTCGTGAGCTCATCATGACTGGTGTGATATCTGTGCAATTTGTAAAAACTCAGTTGAACTTAGCCGATCATTTAACCAAAGGGTTAGCTAGAGATCTTGTCACAAGTCAGTTGTAGGGATGGTTTACAGTCCACCTAAAATCGTTTATATTAAGATACCCAATTCCCATCTAATGCATTATTAGAAGTTGAATTCAAGTTGGAAAGCTTGATATTTGATGATTGGAACACATTTTTATTATCATCTCAAGGTATCTGTTCAGTACTGTAAGTTAAAGAGCTTGAAATTTTAATTCTTAATATTTCTTTGAAAAATTGCATTTGCAGGTGCAAGAACAAAAGAACTACCTATATACGCATGATTCAAGAAGTTAGGACTTACCTTTGATATGCTTATTGAAAGATGGTACACAAGCTAGTATAATATACTGTCAAGTTAGAACTCTGAGAATGAAAACTATTGTGTATATTATCTTTATGTATTCACTTAGAATCGAAAGTGTTAAATCCTTAGTGACACCTTGGTATTTGAATATTTGGAATGAATAATATACTAATATGAAATTCTATCATCAAGATATTTCATTTATGCATCAGTTTGTAGTTGTTATGATTTTATTTTAATCAAGATTAGACTTAAACGGGGGAGGTTTTGTTGGTGATTTTATATCACTAATATTATTTAAGTGTGATGGGGTTAATTTGTTGATCAATGTCACTTTGACAACCATCGAACAAATTAGTATGGTGCGGAGTGCACATTTGTTTGATTTTGTCATTGTTGAAAGTATACTGCTATTTAGGGCGAAGACCCTAAACTGATGAGGGTCCGGGGGCAGCGCCCCTGAGAGCGGGGTCCAAAGGGCGGCAATCCCTAGCGGGGTCCTAGGGGCAGAGCCCCTGAGTTATGTTGCTATATAAAAAATGTCTCAAAAATTCATATTTTTTGTAAATACACTCGGTTTTGTGATCCATTTATAGACCCCGTTTTATGTTAGTTTGTGACAAGTAATTGACATTTTTTGGACAGGAAGTTGTTTTCCTATAAGTACGATATGGCAGTTTTAAGGCATGAAGGTAGTTTCTGTTATATGATCAATTTTGTATTCATTTTGGATACATATTTTCTAACAACTTTTTCATTCTCCATTCTAGAAAAAACAATAAGTTTCATCTGATTAGAGATTTTGAGTGTACCTTCGAAATGCTTTAATCTGAAAGTGTTTAATAACTCTCACTGATACAAGTATATCTATACCCTGATTTTCTAACAACTTTTTAGAGAGATGTGAATGAATATAGTTTTAAAAGTGGTGGTAATTGGTTAAGATGTCAGATGGATCATGATAATAGTTACACACATTGTTGGACTAATGTTTCAAATGTCGATGGATTGGATAATACAGAGCGATAACATACTGGTCATGAGAATATTAGACATATGGGCGACACTAGCATTGAGAATATAAGACATATGGCCGACACTAGCATTAGGTGAAACACCATTTTTCAGCGGCATTAACAACACTAATAGAGTAGACATTAGTAATTTAGATATATATATATATATATATATATATATATATATATATATATATTTGCTTTGATCATGTTTATTTCATATGTTAGTACATGTCGTCTTTGCCTTTTGTCTTTGTAAAGTGTTTTGTATTATAGTTGAAGTCTATATAAAAGTATTTTGTAGGTTTTATGTGGTTACAATAGTTGGATTAAATATTTCATATCCATTGGTTCAATTTTCATCACCTATAGTATTTATGATTCAAATTCCTTATTATCTTTTGCTTCTTAGATTCCAAAAGTGATTCGTCTTAAGTATATAGAGGTTAAAAGAAAATTTGTGTATTACTATATTATTTGGGGTATAGGGTTTTAAGCGATTAAAGTAGTCCCATGATTTTTACTTTCGTTGTGAGGTTTCCAAGATAAACATCTTGGTGTCATGTGTTAGCTGTTTACCTGTTGTTTTGATTCTATCTATGAATCCCCTATTATTTACATACTATTTTGATGCTAACATGTTTTGGTTTCAGATATGAATCCCTTATTGTGATTGATATTCATTAATGAATGTCCTATTTGTTTTCATACTCATTGGTTCTTTTTGGTAGAGAAAGTTTAGCCAAATGAAGATCAATGTTCTAAAAATTGCTAGGGGGTAGTTCAGTCAGTGGATTAGAGTTTAAAAAATAATCGGTTTTTGTGGGGATTAAATGACAATCATAAATTAAAAGAAATTTATATTTTCAAGATAAATATGTCCAATATCCTAGAAGTATAAATAAATAACCATAAAAGGTCATATTCTAGTGTTTAACATTAATACAATGACGGATAGATACATAGACAAATGTGAGAGGGAAGAGAGAACAGGGAAGTTTATTTAATAAAGATAAAGAGACTCGTCATAGGAGGGGAGATGAACGAATATATAAAGTCATAAAGGTCAGATCTATCTCTTCTAATAAACAAAACAAAAATTTGCCACATGTCCATTTTCTACCTCCTTTGCCAAGTGGTATTTTTCTAGACATTCACTAAATGATTTTCCCGCCCATGTTCTAATTAATGCTCATATCAAATTCAAAATAATTTCTGTTTTTAATAACAACTTAATCCCTAATTTTTTTGGGATAGATATCAATTACCAAAACACCACAAAGAGAAAGCCTACCTACTACAAATTGGCTTGGAATATGGTTTCCTTAATCCCATCCACATATATCGTCACTAATCTTGCTCCCATAACCATCTTGTCATTATCTTGATTGATCGATCAGACACAAAAAAACCCTAAGCACACATTTTCTTAATCTCTTTGAAAGAACAATCCATCCACCACTCATCAATGCCATCGTGAGCATAAAGAGCATTCTCCAACTTTGTCCAACTTTCTCATTCTTTAGAGTCTGGTGAGCATAAAGAGCATCGCTAAAGGAATACAAAAACTAATCATAACTGAATTGTTTCGTTTACACACTTCATGTTGATTTTGTTTTGGGTCTGTACTTTCTATTTTTTTTTTTTTAATTTTGATTTCATATTTCATATTTTCTGGTTTATGTTTTTATTTGAAGTTTTGTTGAAAAACTGTAGATTGACACCCCAACTCATTTATCACGTTGATTTTTCTTTTGAAATTTTACGTACGTATGTTTTTGAAAAAAAAAAAAACTACGATGATAGGTTTCAACTTTTTGCATTCTAGCTTTCATAAGTACTACTAATATTTTATTGATGAAGTGTTCATATATTTAGGGATATGTCCAAGTACATGGTACTAGATTTTCTGAAGCTATACTTGAAGAAGAGTCTACAAGTCATCCTCCTAAAGTATAGAAAAAGGTTTTTGTTTTTTCTTCTAATGATTTGCATATTTGTTACAACATTGTCCTAATAATATGTATTTTCATCGGTCGTTTTTTACCTTTTCTGCCAAATGATTAGAAAAGGATCAAGGCAACGGCCTACACATATTAATGCCTTTAAACTTATTGCAATGTTAACTTTTTTGGATCCCTCAAGATGTTTGGATAAAGAGGTAGATGATTCTATCAGGATTTTTTTTCATCATTTTCAACCGATTAGGATAGATCTAATGAAAACGTGAGGTTTGATCTTCTTGGTGCTCTACTTCTGATGATATAAAGTTACTCGGTTCTCTTACAATTCATGTAGATAGATTCCATCATTTCCATTCTATTATGTTTTTTTAAATTAAAATGGAATTGTATCATGAATCATATTGATTTTATCTTTTATTGATTACAACAACTAATAATCCACCTATCGATAGGTAAAGTTATTTTATCTTTAAAGACTGAGGACAACATTCTCTGTAGTTAAATTTTGACAATTAACAGGAATACCCTCATTGAGTTGATTTATCACCGAGTAGATAATGACTATTCATAATGGATTAAATCTGATCATGTTAATTATAATATTCTATTTATTCAAAACGGATATTTGACTTCGTTGAAGTCAAAGTTACATTAGTAGGCATTATTATTGGTATATTACCCCAAGGGCTTCAACATTATACATTTTTTTCAAGCCAAATGATCATCTTGCCACCCACTCCTTATTTTCGTTTCAATTTGGTTTATGAAGAATGAAGTTGTAAAATGTTATCTATTGTGTGTTTTTTTTTTAAATTTTATTTTTAAATGTGGTATATGGTTCTTATTCTTAATTATTATATTTCTAAATGGCAGAAGTTGGTCAAAGTGATTAAATGTCTAATATGCACTTTTAATAATGTTTTCATGTGCATTATTTTAATTCAAATCCTGATATCTTATAACGAATAAATTGAAACTACAGAGATGGTTTAACACATAATAAAAGATAATGTACTTCTACGTTATTTACGAAAATTACAGACTCATCTTGGGGTCATGGAGACGCAGAAATTATTTGTTGTAAAGGTAGAATTGTATTTTAAACATATGTTTTAAAAAAAGAATATACTTTTCAATTAGTTAAACAAAATTGATCCATGATCAAATTGACTGCTTTTAATATGAATTAATTATAATTAGTATATTTATATAATGTTGTTTTAATATATCATGGTGGTTTTCACGGGTTATAAACTAATTAAAGATTAATATATATGTCTCTGGTTAAATTTTACTTTAAGTATCGATTTATTTCGAATTTTTTGAAATTTTTAACCTTTTGACTTTTTGACTGTCTAAACCGATTTTACCCTTCTAGACCGATTTTGACTGACTTTGAACCTGACATATTACTAGGTGATACGCATCCATGAACTGGCCACCTAGCCCGATTTATACAACTCTGACGATGATTAATTCCACAATTGTTGTTTGCTGTTTGTGACTATGTTTTTTTTTCCAACAAAGCGGCTTAAAGTTAAATCCCAAATTCCCAAAATCAACGGTTTTAAATTTTCTTGAAACATACAGCTTCAGTCTATCCATCGGTAACTTTATTTAAGAGTATATATATATATATATATATATATATATATATATATATATATATATATATATATATATATATATATATATATATATTTGATCCACAACTGGAGACTCTGGAGATTATGAAATATGATCCAACCAGCATTCAACACTTTTTGATTTCTTGGAGTGCCTTCCACAAAAAGATTTAAGCCTCTTGATGGCATCTTCAAGAGATGATGGATCGATTGCAATTGTCACCCGAAGCCAATTCTTGAGTCCTACACTTATCCCTGAAGACCAAAAAAAAAGTAGCAAAGTTAGGTAGGAACAACTTAAAAGTCGACCTTTATTAAGGTCAAAAAATAGTTTTCATATTCACCATAAAAAAATTCTTATATTTTCAGGAAATAATTTCATTGGTGTTCGAGTAAATATTACATACTGGAAATACGACATGGTTTCGAAGTTCAAGATCTAATTAAGGATGCTTTGTGCCTTTGTCATTTTAGAAGATCTTTATAGGGAAAAGATTAATGTAAAAATTACCTGGTAGGATTAGAACTGATTCTTCCTTAGCGATCTTGACACAAAAGTCTAAATCATCCTTGATGTCTTTAAACGCTGATATATCCAATTTCACCTTATAAACATTTAAAAAAAACAAGTAAGACAAACACATACATAAAGTTTAATGAAACAATTCATATCATAAATAGCAACTTAACATATCTATTATCTTTAAAATTTATAAAATTTGCATCTACCCCATTAAGCTCAACGAATCTATATTCATTATAAAAATTTTGCATCATCTCCTTACCATAATAAAAATGGACCCTTCAGGCTTGCTCGGGCAACTTACACCAGGGATGTCTATAATTCCCTTATAACAAGAATTTGTAGCTTCTCTAATTATATTAACATTTTTCGAGGAGATATGGTCTTCCCTTCTGCCAAGTATATCAGGAAGCGCACCCTATATGTAAAACAAACTTAGAGATCTTATCAAGCAAATCATTATGCAAAAGCAAAACCTATGTTGTAAAAATCCCGATTAATATCTGATTAATTCATAGGCGCTACTCGATCGATTAAAGGGTATCTAACGATTAATCCATGCATACACAATGATTGAAACAGTATAACCCGATAAAATTTTAACACTTTGAATGAGTTATACCTCAACAGAAACTATTTAAGGTATGATTAGTGTTGTATTTATCATATTAGCCAATTTTGTTATAATATTAGTGGTATTTACGAGCTTTTATATGATATTAGTTATATTTAGTTTTTAAAATCTAACAAATTAGCAATTAATTGTCCCCGATTAATCTCTGCCTAGCTGATTAATCCGTTAACCTCAGTCCACTGATTAGATAACGTTGAGTGATTTTTACAAACTTGTGCAAAACTAAATACGCATTAATTAAGATCTGAATTTTGACTTGGTAATTTAAAAAGCTATCGAAGATATAAAGGTGTTCCACTCGTAGATAGGAGGATGCATGGTATGAGATGACGTTATATATGCATCTATCACACAAACTTTAAAAGCAAACTAATAACAATGATGTTGTTAATTACCTCTCCTCCTTTCTCTCTGCATAAAACATAATTCTTACTCAACGTTCTCGGTAATTAACTATAAATAATAGATTTAATTTTTGAACTTTCATTTCTACTTACTCTCTTTGTCCCAACAACGAGTATAGAAGGAATCTAAAGGTGACTTTTTGGATGGAGGAAGTATAAAGTACATAGTATCAATAACATATATACCTGAATAAACGTTGGCACGTTTGAGGACATATGGAAATATCCCTTAATGCTTTCAATAATCTGAAAATAAAACTTGAACTTAAAATCGATGCATTTACGAGTTTTTATTAAAGCATGTATTAACGTTTGTATGAGAAAGAGAGATCACTCCATGTTGTTTGAGGATGCCATTAGGATCATGGGTAACAAGCCATCCAAGTCGCCAACCAGGAACAACGAACCTTTTTGATAAAGAACCAAGTGTAACAACCGGAACTATCGATCCAAAGTTTCCCATTGAAACAAAAGGGTTTTTCCCAAAAGTAATATGATCATAAACTTCATCAGAAATCACTAATATTCCAAGATTCCTTGCAATCTCGGCAACCTATACATATACAAAACACATCAACAATGATAATCATATAAAACAAGTTAATAAATCCACATGGGCATTCCACCTTCTTTAGATGTTGATGTGTGAAAACATTCCCACAAGGGTTTCCAGGGTTAATAATAACCATGGCGACTGTATTTTCATCTGCAAGAGATTCGAGTGAATCAAGATCAACTTCCCAGTCTTTTTCAGGAAGAAGGTCAAAGTAACGAACTTCCAAATGGCATGATCGAGCAAGAAATTCGTAGTATGGAAAGCCTGGTTTGGGGAATAGAATATTATTCGATTTTGAACCCTTAAGAACTGTTAGAATGTTTTGAGCAGCATGTTTGCATCCCATTGTCAAGAATACATCATCTGGTGATAACTTATTTGTAAGTCCTTGAGAAAGGTACTCTGCTACAGCCCTATAAATTTTTATAGAGTCAGAGTAAGATGAGTTTTACTAGTATTAAAGTAAATTGTGCAATATTTTTTAGTAGATTAAAGTAATTTGTGCAATATTTTCATAAAACGTGTTTTTGGCCATTTTCATGTAGTGATAGTATCTATCTTAATATCGAAGACTATAGTAATTAGCACTTAGCATATAATTCACCTTTTGCACATACACATAAAAATTCTTACATTTTGATCCTCACATACCTTTAAGTTTTATCATCACTTGACAGTTTTTCAGTTATTTTGGAGGGAAAACAAATTGACATTTTTTTTTCGTTTTCATTAACCATTGCAATTATTCAAAACCTTTGCCATATAACTCAATGACAAAATATTGGGGGCAAATTATCCTTAAGGGTGGTGATATTATCATGTCATCATTTTCTTGTATGTAAATTTCGTTTTCTGTTTTTATACTTCGGTTTTAACATTCTTCACCCAAACTATATATTCCAATATCTATAGCTATATTATTCTTGTTACTTGTTTATTAAGACTAAAAAATTATACACTTCGCCATGACTCTTGGGTCTCCACCAACTCAAGGAAGGGGTAGGTATAAAAAATTTCATACAAATGGGAAGCATGAATCACACCTTATCCAGCTCTCAAATATATACATATAGACAAAAGAAACACATTAACATATAATTGCAATTATCTCATCTAACCACTCTTAACGCGTGGTACATGACACATAATCTTTTCTAGATAACATACATTATGTATTAAAAAATATTGACTATAACACTAACTATGTCACCAATAATATACGAATAATTCATATTCATTAAAAAAATTACATATATAATAAGGAGGATATAAAAAAGACAATACTTCGAGCATGGTATCATGCAACATAATCCTTTCTTGATAGCAGTATTCATTAAAAAAGACATTGACTATATCAAGTTGAGGAATTATTTCCGGATTTGGAATTAACAAATCCGACAGTAATACACAACTATTACAACAGTAGCATGTGTAGGTTGCCTTTTTTTTTTTTTTTTTTTAAATGAGTCAGTTATAGATAATTGATGTGGTTGAATGGAGAATTGGAGGATTAATATATAAGATATATAGTTTCTTTTTCCTAGAGGATAAACGTATGAATGATACTAAAAAGGCCTTTCAGCATTACATTTCACAATATATATACATCAACTTTAGAAGAATTTTGACCAAAAAAAAAGATAAATTTGTTAAAAACTTAACCCTTAATAAATCAAGCCATGCATTTTGAATTAATCCGCTAAGTCCATAAAAAAAAATCATAAATATATAATTGTCTAGATTTAATACTTAACCATTAATACTTAACCAAAGTCATTGTCATGGGAAATTTTGTCCGCTTGATGGTACATAACAACTTCAGTGTTACTAATGAATCGTGAAAAGGAGATAGAGCAGATTCTAAGGGGGTGTTTTTGATTTATAACTTTTTCCAAAATGAGGTTTTGAAATGTATTTGTATTAATAATTTACCAAGGAACAAACCTCAAAAAAAAAAAAAAAAAAAAAAAAAAAAAAGTCACCAAAAGTCATAAACTCTCAACTTTTAAAACTATTTATTTTTCTTCTTACCAAAAAATCATTTTAAAAAGACTTTTACAATTGTCAAACATATTTTCAAACTTTTAACTTTTTTCATCCAAAAATCCAAAAAATCATTTCAAAAATAATCCCAAACACCCTCTAATTTTGCACTTACTAAATTATGCCACATGAAACCCTATGCAATAAACTCAGTATATATACTTTTCTCCCTTGGAATAATTACAACTGTAATCTTTCTGAAATTTCAACGACTCATTGTGATCACAACCGTATGTTAATTTGGTCTATCAGTTTGTTTTATCCGAGTATATTCCTTGAATAACACAAGATTTAGTGAGCCAATCCACATTTAACATATTATCTACAACTCTCGTACACAAAACTATTAAAAGAGTTGGCATGAAGAACTTGCAAAGTCAAAGAAGAAATGAAGTACGTACCTTCGGGGTGGGAGAAGCCCACCTGTGGGGGAATAACCGTTAAACTTAGCTGAATGAACAGCTTCAGCAATGGCATCTGCGGTCGTCTGAATGGTACCGAAGCAAGGGGAGAGAGATGGTTCACCGTGGGCCATAGGGATGATAGGTCTTCGGTCAGATTGATTGAGATTTGACATGAGAATAGTCAGAACGCTGCTTGTGGGTGTCTCGGATGTAGTCTTCGGTTCTGAGTTTCTCTGGAATGCCCACTTCTTCATCATCATGGAAGTTATCTCGTTCTTGGTATCTTTCGACTCTTGTGCAATTGGGAGGTTTAATTGGGAAGGTGATGGTGTAATTTATAGTAGAGAAAGGTATCTTTTTCTATTTGTGCTATAGTTTAATTTTGAATTTTCAAATTTCGGTTATAAGAGGTCATAATGTCATCAGTATGTCGTTATATGTTGTCAAACGAATATGTACCATAATCACACGTAAGAAAATACTTGTGTTGGAGTTATGGCCAAATGTGATTACATATTTCGTTTGTAAAATTAATTTATCGTAAGCGTAGTTTCATGAATATCTACGTAACCATAAATTTAATGGGGTTGAAGTATAAAAGTATATTTATAATTTATATAATTAAAACTAGTATTTAATTCTTACTGAGCTTTGTGACGAAGAACACCTTAGAATTTCATTTCCAAATTTAAACACTATATATAAAACGGTACAATTATACCATATTAAGTGGTCATAAAATTATCAAAATAAAGTTTCGATACAAACAACAAACAACAATGTATGGGTGTTGCAGACAAAAATAAAATTTAAAAATATATCTTTGTTAAACACCAATTAATTGAGATTCTATATGATAATAATAATAATAAAAATAATAATAATAATAATAATAATAATAATAAATATTAATAGAGCTGAAAACTATAAAAAAATGATGTTTAAAAAAAAAAAAAACAACTAAACTTTAAAATATAGTAAGGGACCAAACAATTGATAAAAAAGAAAATCTTGAGAAAATTCTAATATTTTAGTTCAATTTATGAAAAAAAGTTTCAAACTAAATTTTGTTTACAACAGAATACCGGCTAAACCTTCAAAAAAACCCTATTTGGCCGGTTTTGCAGATTAGCCGGTATTCTGTCATTTTTCGTTAGTTTGGTTAAAACAGTAAGATTTTTTGAAAATTACTATGAAATTAATTGATATTATTATTAACAAATCATTTATCATTATAAACAAAGCAAACACATGTGGTGATAATTTCTAGGAATAGAATGATAGTATCACACCCCCAAACCTGAACGGCGGAAACGTTCGGGGGCGGATGACTTCATGTGGTAGCGTAACAAGTGAATACATAGTAAAGAAAGCAATACAACCATCATATATATATAATTGAAAGTTTACATTTGTCAAACGTTACATGTTCAAAATCAATTACAAATATGATGTCAAAATATGAGATTAAACTGGTGCCGCAGCATCTCGTCATCAAAAGCATAATGATATCTGTAGTTACTGAATCCCTGGGACATACAAGTAATTTTGAAAGAGTAGATCAGCATTTAAGCTGGTGAGTTTCATAAGTATTTAATGACAATGTTTGTATGAAACGAAATATCTTGTCCTTGTTTGTTTGTGTTTAGAAAATCCTGTATTTTCTACTAGTATAAAAGTAGTCTTCCTTCCGGACCAAAGTTTGTTTCCAAAATGTTTGTAAGTGTAAAAGTAACCAATATGTTTGAAAACCTCATAAATCAATGTATTTTTAATGCCACCTGTGAGCTTTATAACCATACTATTGACTCGGATTGCCTATACACAACGTTCTTCAGGCGTTGGAATGTTATGACGTTTGTCACCCCAAACGGTGGACTGTAGCTAACAGTCAGGGCGCGGGTTGTCAAGCCCGTAGAGATCTATACACAAACACCATGCTCCCCGTCCAAGGGATTCTGGTATATAATACAGGACTTGAAATGTGTACTCGAACGTACGTGAAGTAAATGTCTCACAGAACCGTAGTATAAAAACAGATTTACGTGTTGAAATATTCGTTTGTTATTGTACATGAAAGTGATTTCTCGAAAATCGTGTTTCTAGTATGTAAAAGTTAGCAATATCCTCATAAAACTATACCTATTATAGTTTTCTAAAAGTGTGCATCGTTTGTTTTTAGAATATCTAGAAAAGAATCACTTGTTATGAAAACATAGATTTTGGTAGCGTCTAAGATAGACACAACATACTTTAAATCTAAGAAAATGTTTAGTTTATACATGCATTACAACCATTTATAGTTTTTAAAGATAGAATGCTATTGTAATATATTTTTGTATACGGGAGTTCCCTATAAAGTTTATATATCACATGTGATTCCACTTAATAAAAGTGTATAATAATCTTTATATATAACATCCGATAGTAGTCGTGTGTTTTACTTGTATTTCCCCCCTTCTAGAAAGCATATAAAAACGTTTAGAATATTAAAAGGGTTAATTAAGGGGTATGAACTCACTTGAAAGTTTGAAGATAGCAAGATGGAAAACCGGACAGAGTTTCGTCTCGGGAAACGGATTTTTCTAGGGATTCTCGGGAATCTCGGGAGTAAAATCGACCTTCGGGACTTGCACAAAATGACCAGGGCTTCGGGGTAGTGCGAGCACGGAAAACGAGGTAAAACGCAAGAAAAGTGAGAGAGAATGAGCAAATTTCCCGGGAACCCTCGCATCCTATTTATAGGAGGCTGGAACCGCCTCCGTACGCGGGGTGTACGCGTACGTCACGCATGACCGAGTCCTCGACTGCCTCGCACTTCGGATGGGACGGGCTAGCTTCGCATAGACCGGGACGTGGACGATCCGAGGCCTTGGCCTTGAGTACGCGGGGCGTACGAGGGTACGCGGCGCGTACTTCGGTCCTAGGTGCTGACTCCTTCGGATAATACCAAGAATTTATAATTAAATAAATATATAATTTATTTAATAAACTTCAAAAATTCATATCTTCTTCATACGAACTCCGTTTTCGACGTTCTTTATATCTCCGTGAAGGTGAGACTACGCTCTACAACTTTCGTTTAGATTCCGTCGGCGAATTCCGAAATTATTTTTATTATTTATTTATTAAAATGATGTGATTAAGGAATTTCTTTAAAAATTCATAACTTCTTTATCTGACGTCGGTTTTTGCCAGACTTTTTACCGTTGAATTACCATTGTCGAGACCTTCGATTCTCGTTTAGGTCATTCCAGCCAAAAGTTGCTCGATCTCCGATTCGAGTTTTTAGTTGTCTGATGCTAAGCCGAAATTGGAAGAATCTTAATTTCAATATACGAAGTCGGGTTTGGGCATTCTTTTTACGTACGATCCCGGTTTAATGATATAAAACATAGTAGGTAGTTAAATAGAAACTTTTTGGACATTTTATTATCAACGTTTATTTTGATTAACTCAAAAATGTTTACAATACTTGACCTATTAGGCCATTACAAAGAGTTGAAATATCGGGTTGTCACAGATAGATTAAGTATTCTTTTATTGTTTTTTGACCACTTCAAACTCTTTATGTTCCTTCTATACATCGTTGTGGGTGTCATTGTGAGATGTATTATATATGTTTCTCTAATTAAATACAAGAGTTGATAATACTTATTAATAATCAAATTAATTAATAAACAATTAATGAGGGTCTACTTGCAATAAGATGTGGCGCTATAAGATCACATCTTATTAAACAATATCATTACACAACGATTCTTGAACATATAGATCTTTCATTATGCTCTTTAACATAAGTATCATCTAACCTCCTTACATTACTTGGTAACAAACATCAGATTACTCGAGTGAAAAGTGGCATTTGAATGAAAATTTAAATAGATAATCATCATTCAGTTGTAACCATATAAACTGTCATTCAGGGTTCACTTTTCACATTTGATATATGTGTGTGTTAGTTCGTGGTTGTTACGAGGTGAGTTATGGATGTTGGATGGTAGATAGGTTAAAAAAACATAAGAGGAGCACCACTATTAGAGGAACATTCACATAGTACATCTCACCATGACACCCACAACGATGCATAGGGGAAACATACAGAGTTTAAAGTGGTCAGCAAGCACTAAAGAAGTACTTAGTCTACCATTCTATTTCTAGAAATTAGCAACAAATGTATTTCCATTGTTTAAATATAAATATTTCTTATGTTTATTAATTATTTGTTAATGATAATATTCATTAATTCGAGGGTAATTTTCAAAAAAGTCTAAATACTTTGGTAGTGTGTAATTCTTAAAAACAAATCCCAATATTTTGACAAAACTAACGAAAAAAGACAGAACACCGGCTAATTCTGTGAAACCGACCAAAAAGGGTTTTTCAAAGTTTTTGCCGGTATTCTGTGCTTTTCTGTAAAAAAAAAAAAAAAAAAATTAGTTTGCGATTTTTTTCATATATTAGACTAAAATATTATGACTTTTTTTGGATATTTTCCTATAAAATACCAATAATTTAACTTTAAAATTACCAAGGTTGAAACCTGTTAGCTCAAAGTTTTTTTATGAAAAAAAATATAAAGGTAACAATCCCTTGTGACCATCGTGAAAACATTCATTTCCATAAAGATACTTATTTGACATTGTGTATTATATGTTGAAAATGGTGTATATGCTATGAATTTAGTCATTTTGTAACACTCTAAATTTTCAACCAAAATTTTTATTTTTTTAAAACACATAAGAACTCATGTCACATTTCTCAAAAACCACAATTGTCTCACATGTAAAACACAAATCCACAAACTAATTCATAGTATCCCAAAATCCTCAAACATATCCTCGAACATGTGTGTATAATCAAGCCGGTGCCTTTTCGCGATCCTGAGAAGTACCTAAAACACATAAAACAGAACACGGTAAACATGAAGCTTAGTGAGTTCCCCAAAATACCACATACACAAATAATAAGCCTTTCATGGCTATAACACGGCACAGACCCTCCGGTCTCATGCGTCTCGGTGAGGACCCTCTGGTCTCACGGCTTAGTGTGGGCCCTCCAGTCTCACAGCTCGGGTTGGACCCTCCAGTCCTATATCTCAATGAAGACCCTCTGGTCTCACAATTCGGTTTGGACCCTCCGGTCCACACTCAGTAAAGCACAGAAACAATATAGCATATATCACAAAGACAAAATGCATAATATCACATAACTCAGTATAATCACATAGGACCCTCCGGTCGATAACTCAAATAACACCCTCCAGTCACATAGTATTACCGCTCAGGTAAGTATAGTGTGAAGACTCACCTCGGAAGTAAGCAAGTAAATCTAGCACCCTACGAATAGTCTAGACTCCGCCTACATAATATAATTATCTCTAATAAGCAATTTGTAATAACCACTCCGAGATGCTAATCTAACTCCTCCACTAAATCTCATAGAGGTTGAAAAGACCATTTTACCCCTCCATGGTCTCCAAGGTCCACAATTGACCAAACCCTAAAAGTCAACGCTCAAGTTAGTAGTTCATGTTGACTAAACCCGTCGAGTACATATATGCGACTTGTCGAGTTCCTTCGCTTCCTCTGAAGTATCGGGAAAAATCCAACTCAACCCGTTGATTTGTCTCATCAACTCACCGAGTTGTAGCATGTCTAGTCCATCGGGGAAAAGCCTAGTTGACTCATCGAGTTAGCTTATGCACTCGTCGAGTCCCTTTAGACCAATTCTCATTCAGATGATTCAAAGCATAGATAATGTCCCAAACTCTATATCTAGCCTCCCAATGCTGAAATACAACGTAAAGCTGTAAGATTTACATCCATGCATGGCATCTAGGGCTCGAAATGCCAAAACAAGCTCCATAAAGGGTTTAACGCATAAAAACTTGCCACCAGCTTGATAAAGCTTGGATCTTTGGGCTCAAGGGACTACATATGGTCCGGATCTGAAGTCTAATCTCCATGGCAAGCTCAAAACACTCTAGAACTCAAAGAAGGATAGAAAAAGGCCCTAAAACTCCCTAGAAACGAGATCTAATTAAACAATGATCAAGGTGGTAACTTTTTATCTTCAAATAGAAGTTTGGTATTAATGAACACCGGATCTAAAAGCTCCCTCTCATCCCAAGCCTTTTGCTCCTCAACTTTCCTCCAAGAATGCACAAAAACAAAAAAAATATTAGCCTCTCTTTCTCTCACATAAGGTTATAGCTCGATTAGGGTTTCTCACAGACTGTTAGGGTGATAAGGGAGGAGGAAATAAAGTCTTAAGGTCCTTTAAATAGGACACAAACCCTGAAAATTAGGGTTTTCTCACTCAGCACCTACTTATCGAGTGGGGGTCCTCCAACTCATCGAGTAGAATCTAAAAATCACACGGCCATTAACTCCTCTACTCGGCGAGTTGGGGCATCCAACTCGTCGAGTTTCTCTGACATTATGAATGTAATTTAATTTAATATTATGCCTGGTATTCGGGATGTTGCAATTCTCCCCCTCTAGAATCAGACTTCGCCCTCGAAGTCATCTTCTGGAAACAACTTTGGGTATTGCTCCTGCATCTCGGACTCCCGCTCCCAAGTACACTCGGATCCCTTCCAATGTTGCCGCTGAACCTGAACCAAGGGCACTTCTTTATTCCTCAAGACCTTCACTTTCTTATCCAAGATTGCTATCGGCCTCTCAATGTAGTTCAGGCTTTCATCAACTTGAACGTCCTCTAAAGGGACCACTACCGTCTCATCGGCTACACACTTCCTCAGTTGGGATACGTGGAAGGTGTTATGAATCTAGCTCAACTCTGCAGGCAGCTCCAACCGATAAGCTACCTTACCCACTCGGTCGATCACCCTGAAAGGACCAATGTATCTAGGGCCCAACTTTCCACATTTCCTGAATCAGATCACCCTTTTCCATGGGGATACCTTCACGAGGACAAAATCTCTGACCTGAAACGCTAGCTCTGAATGGAGCCGGTCGGCGTAACTCTTCTGACGACTCTGGGCTGTCAGTAACCTCTGTTTGACCTGTTGGATCTGCTATGTCATCTTGAGCACTATCTCGGTGCCCCGCCTCATCACTCTCTATCCTACCTCTCCCCAAATGATAGGAGTCTGACACCTCCTCGCATATAAAAGCTCAAAAGGAGGCATACCAATACTGGAATGACGGTTGTTGTTGCATGAAAACTCAACCAAGGGAAAATAAGTGTCCCAACTTCCATCGAAGGCCATAACACATGCACGCATCATGTCCTCAAGTGTCTGAATCGTCCCCTCGCTCTGCCCGTCTATCTTTGGGTGATATGTGGTGTTGAAGTGCAACCAGGTACCCAACTCCTCATGAAATTTCTTCCAGAAGTAGGAAGTAAAACACACATCTCGATCTGACACTACTGACGTCGGCACCCCCATGCCATGCTACCACCACTCGAATGTTGATCTCGACCAATCTCTCTGCAGAAGAGCTCTCACTAATAGCTAGGAAGTGAGCGCTCTTCGTAAACCGGTCTACAATCACCCATATCGTATCAACACCTCGTGCGGTCCTCGAAAATTTGGTGATAAAATCCGTGGAAATTTGTTCCCACTTCCACTGGGAATCTCTAGAGGCTACAACTGGCCATATGGACGTTGGTGATCTGCTTTGACCTAACGAAAGGTCAAGCATCTCTCGACTACCCATGTCACATCTTTCTTCATGCAGGGCCACCAATAAT
Organism: Lactuca saligna; assembly: GCF_052625555.1. Taxonomy (NCBI): domain Eukaryota; kingdom Viridiplantae; phylum Streptophyta; class Magnoliopsida; order Asterales; family Asteraceae; genus Lactuca; species Lactuca saligna. The sequence goes on along the minus strand of NC_136424.1, from coordinate 202,308,474 downwards.
CCCTTTTTAAGTCCAAATACATCTTGGTGGTTCCCGAATGGATTGAGAATCTTGACCTATGAGACTCCTCCATCAAAGTACTTCGAGATCCACCTGTATATGGGACCTAAATCTGCCCACGGAAGGTCCTAAATCCGTGACTATCCGTCTCAAACTCAGAAATATGTCCGATCACCCGCTCTCTCTTATGGTTCTCTGGTCTCACAGCTACCACCTAAGCCTTTCGGATGGTATCTAAGACTGGAGTCATCACTGTCATCCTCATGCACACGTCTCGGATCTGAGCACCCACTGCTCTGTGGATCAGGGCATCGGCTACCACGTTAGCCTTTCCAGGGTGGTACAAACTCTCACAGTTGTAATCTTTTACTACATCCAACCACCACCTTTGTATCATATTAAGGTTGGGCTGATCCATAAGGTACTTTAGGCTCTTATGGTTTGTGAATATCGTACACCGGACACCATACAAATAGTGGCGCCAAATCTTGAGGGCGAAAACCATCGCCCCCAGCTCCAAATCATGGGTGGGATACCTCATATCATGAGGCTTCAACTGCCTTGATGCGTATGATATCATGTGTCCCCTCTGCATCAACACCACACCCATCCCTGATATAGATGCATCACAGTAAACTAGGAAGTCCTCCACTCCCTCGGGAAGGGCTAACACTGGAGCTTCACACAATCTCTGGCGAAGAGTCTCGAATGAAGCCTGCTACTTGGGCCCCCAAGCTAAAGTAACACCCTTCCTGGTCAATCTGGTAAGAGGAACGGAAATCTTGGAGAAATCCATGATAAATCTCCGGTAGTAGCCTGCCAGGCCAAGAAAACTCCTAATCTCAGATGCGGACCTCAGCACCTCCCATCGCATAACTGCCTCGATGTTGGTCGGGTCGACCAAAATCTCATTTTGGTTAACAAGATGTCCTAAGAACTAGACCTCTTGTGGCCAGAAATCATACTTGGAGAATTTTGCATAAAGCCTCTCCATCCTCAATACTCCAAGAATCTCCCGAAGATGCTCCTCGTGCTGCTCTTTAGACCTCGAGTATACCAAAATGTAGTCGACGAACACGATCACAGACTGGTCAAACACGGGCCTGCTGTGACAACCCGAAATTTCTATTCTGTACGAACATATCATGCCAATAGAAGTAAGAACAGTTGTTAATTTTCAGACTTTTTAGAATAAGGGTGAGTATTTCAGGATTTACACTTCAAGAGTTATCAGGAGAGAGGAAGCCCTATAGTATTTTGTGCATCTTAAAAGTTTCAAAACTCCACGAGTTTGGAGTTTAAGGCTTGAATGATATTTTTGACCAAAAACTCCATGGACTATATATATGACACATTAACCATTTTTAGTCATTTGTTCCATTTTCAACTAGAGAAAAACCCGATTCTCTCTCAAGGATCTTCCATCTCTCGTCCCGGATTGTAAGTACTCCTACCCTAGAGAGTGTTTTAAAGCTTACTACATGTTTAGATATGATAGAAATCACTCATAAATCATAATAAAAAGGAGTTTACGGCCCAAGATCTTCTTGGACCGTAAACCCTATTTTGGGTGCCAAAGTGTAACGCTTGTGTTTATGGGCCTGTTATTAATGTTGATATAATAGTCTAGGTTAACCTTTGTAACCCGTTTTGAAATAATAGAAGTGTATTATTTGAGTATTATGTGTTTTATGCTTAATTGCTTAATTAGGTTGTTGGTGGTTGTCGAGGCCAACACAAATAATAACCCTAAATATTACACACTAAAATAGTGTATAGTGGTAAAGGGATCGAATCCATGAAGATTGGTTCAATTTATAACTCTATGAAAAATCTCTTTGTAAAGATACTTTTAAAATAACAATAAAAATAAAATGGGGGGATTTTGTAACAACCCTTCGTTTCAAGTCATTAAAAAAATCGAGTCTTGTAACCTCTTTGAAAAAAGGGATTAGAATATCATCAAAAAATGAAGTATTCAAAATCTTTGTTTGGAGTACGCTATGTGGTAAGTATCGTCTTAAGGTTTCCAAACATATAAATAACACAAAAATCCGAGTTTTAACGAAGAAGTTATGACCATTCTAACTTTTCCGACAAAAACCGGCGATACGAAGTTACGTAAAAACGCAAAGTTTCAATAAAACACTTTTTGACCTTAGGTGTCTAAATGAAAGTCATAGATATCGTTAAACTACAAACGTGCACAAAAAGAACGCTCAAATCGGACATCGTATGAAAAAGTTATGAATTTTTAAAGAAATTCCTTAATCATGTCATTTTAATAAATAAATAATAAAAATAATTTCGGAATTTGCCGACGAAATCTAAACGAAAGTTGTAAATCTTAGTCTCACCTACGCGTGGATATAAAGAATGTTGAAAACGGAGTTCGTATGAAGGAGATATGAATTTTTGAAGTTTGATAAATAATTAATATATATTTTTATTCAAAATTTCGGTATTATCCGAAGTCTGAGTCACACAAGTACGCCCTGCGTACACGAGTACGCCCAGCGTACTCAAGGCCTTGGCCACGGATCGTCCATGTCTCCCCTATGCGAGCCTACCCCCCCCCCCCCCCTCCCATCCGAAGTCCAAGGCAGTCGAGGACTCGATCATGCGTGACGTACGCGTACGCCCCGCGCACCGAGGTGGTTCCAGCCTCCTATAAAAGGGATGCGAGGGTTCCCGGAAAATTGCTCATTCTTTCTCACTTTTCTTGCGTTTTGCCTCGTTTTCTGTGCTCACACTACCTCGAAGCCCTGGTCATTTCGTGCAAGTCCCGAAGGTCGATTTTACTCCCGAGAAGTCCCGAGAAAATCCGCTTTTTCAAGCCAAAGTTCCGCTCGATTATCGTCACACCTTCTTCAAACTATCAAGTGAGTTCATACCACTATCAAACACACTTTAAATACATTTTAAATGCTTTTATACTCTTTTAGGGGGGAATACAAGTAAACATACGGTTATTATCATGTATTTTATAAAGTTTCACTTCACTTGTTTTATCGAATAAATCACTTGGAACTCATTACTATTATGGAAAACTCTTGTCATACTTTGCGTGCATTAGACATTATACAAAGTATATAATGATTTCAAAGTACCTTTCATTGTTAAGTCGTTTTATACATTCTAAAAACTTATGATTTTGCTTTGTCAAACATTGTGAAAAAGGATAAACTTTGCATACAAAACTATCACTTTAATATAAACTTAGTTGAGAATCCATGAGACGTGTATATCTTCAAACGTTACTTTTCTTTATTAGAAAGTAATGTTGCAAGTCCTGTCTATAACCAGAGTCTCCCGTTCGGAGAACGTGTCAAATGTGTATAGATCTATACGGGAAGTCATGATCCCGCGCCCTGACTGTTAGCTATAGTCCGTCCTTTGGGGTGACAGTTGTCATAACGTTCCGACGCCTGAAGAACGTCGTTACAGGCATATTATGTTTAGTATGGTTATAGAACTCATCGGATATACAATTGTTATGGTATTATGCTTTTATGAACGAGTAGCTATTAAAACTATTCTTCATCTAACAAATGCGATCTTCGTATAGCTTTATTATATAAAACTATGACACAACTTTTAAGAACGTTGGTTTCTTGCAAATTTTCGGTCTTAGAGACTGCCAGTCATGTTAGGAAAATAAAAGTTTTTCCTGTATACAAACCAAACAACTAACAGGAAAATAAGGGATTTTCCTGGTGCAATTATTTACAACTTATAACACGAACATTCATATGCATTTCATACTTTTATAAGAAAATAAGGGTTTTTCTAGGAAAAACACCACAATTCATATCTCAACCATTAGGGAAAATATGAGATTTTCTGGATCTAATACATTCATTTTCAACACAACAAGTCATAACTCTTTACATTTGAAATACTGAGTTTTCTGGAAAACATACACCCATTTTGGAATGGCATTCAGTTTTTCCTAAACCACTTACGAACTCACCAACTTAATTGTTGACACTTTCTCTTTGAAATAACTTGTATTCTCAGGGAACCGCTAAGCAGGTTTGGAAATCAACTTTTGGGATTAACGTGCTGGCGTTAATTACTTCTTTTGAAAGCTGTTTATGTATTTATCTTTTGAACATGTAATGAATACAATTATGTAAACATCTTGGAAACTTTAATATATATGGTGGTGTGTACTTCCTTTCTATGAACTGTTATGATACTGAATATGATGTCATCCGCCCCCGAACGTTTCCGCCGTTCTGGTTTGGGGGGGTGACAGATTGGTATCAGAGCTTTGTTTATAGGGAATTAAGTATATCAAAACCATTTCTTTTTTGTATACAACTATAAAGTCAACTGGGCAAAAACACTCTGAGAAGAGTCATACTTTTGAAATTAAATTTATTTAGTTTTAAGGTAAGAATGCACTCATTTCATACTAATAACAGTTCATATCGAATAAATTTAGAAGTATTATAAATAAGTTGTGCAATGCAGGTACGCCTTGGGACATGTAATCGGAACTGGGAAGAATATAGCCTGATCAACTATATTTGTCCGAGAGACGATTAGCGTATGCCAAGGAGTGTCTGCAGTGGACAACAATTTTAAAACTTACCAAAAGCACATCATTACATAATACTAAGGGAGTTTTCGTGTTGTCATCAACCATTAAACTTAAGATTAAGTTTCATGTGCTTTAGCTTATAGTCAATTCTTAACCCTATTCTCGTACAGACTCAATGGCGGGATTCCATCACCCCAATGACCCCTACTACCCCAACCAAGGTAATGGAGTATGGATCGAAGAAGATCCTGAAGAAGACGAAGAGCGTATAGAGTTGGAGGAAGGAGATGACTCTGGCACAGATTCAGAGCCAGAAATTATCAATCCACCAATCCCACAACCTCCCATCCACGTGAGGAACTTCCAAGGACCCACTCCTGTGTGGGGAAGTCACCTCCATCATTGGAGCCAACAACAAAGCTTACGCCATCCCTACGACATGTTCCGAGACTTCTATGATGTCACAGGAGGGGGATCAGCAGATCGAGCACTTCCGGTCATGGTTGGCAAACTCACCAACCAGTGCTATAAATCCGGAGTGCAGGACAACCGAATCCGAGAGGTCAACGTGGAAGTACAAATCCACACGGCCGACATCAACTGCCTAGAGATGTTGCAGAATGACATCCACCTTCGCACCGAAGCATTCCAAGCACAAGCAAATGCAGCCTTCGCAGAATTGAGGGAACAACAAGCTGCGTTTGATAGGCACCTCATGGAGGCAAAGCAGTCCGACACAGAGTCAAGCTCCAAGCGCAAACCGCGCCGCAAGTAGTACTTGCCTGACTCTCAATTTTTGTTATAAATTAGGACTTCGGATAAAAGTATTATTTTTTTTATTATTTTCTGTATCGGAGACCTTTAGAAAGGTCAAAAACTTTGTCTAGACCCCGCTGTAACACAACTATATGTTTAATATATATAAGGGCATATCCCTTTCTTGTTGTTAATTATGTGTAGTTTGTTCAATTCATAAGTACATCTATTCAAACTTTATTTTCAAGCTCAAAACCCTGTGTTGGCCAAACCCAATTTCTTAGATCTATTAAAAATTAACTCAATATCATTCAAACTCTGAACTACCAACACTTATAAATCTTTCATTTTCTTTTGGCAGCGCGATGCCTCCTCGTCCAAACCTAAGGCCCAGACCGGGCACGACACCACCACTACCTCCACCACCAACGTATGATCCAGCCATGGTCCAAGCTGCTATCACAGCAGTAGTAACTGCAACCCTCTCGCAAATAAACTCCAACGGAAATGGAGGGGCAGGTAGCAGCATGAATCATTCAAATCATGGCACTGGTCGTGGTCAAGTAAGAGAATGTACTTACAAGGAGTTCTCTAACGCTAAGCCAAAAACTTTTAATGGAATTAGAGGAGTCATTGCGCTAATGCAATGGTTCGAAAAGACCGAAACAGTTTTCGAGATCTACTCATGCCAAGAAGCAAGCAAGGTTAAATTCGCTGCTTGCACCTTCATAGATCGAGCCCTCACTTGGTGGAAAAGCCATGTGAATTCGGTGACGCTCACTGTCGCCAACGCCATGAGTTGGGAGGATCTGAAGGTTCTACTACTGGAAGAATACTGCCCAAAGGGCGAAGTGCAAAAGCTTGAGCAGGAGCTCTGGAATCTAAAAATGACTTGGTCTGACCTAGTCGCCTACACAGCTAGGTTCAACCACCTCGCTGCATTATGCCCTACCATGGTTAACCCATAATCAAAGAAGGTTGAAAGGTACATTTGGGGGTTGTCACCCCAGATTCAAGGGCATGTCCTAGCTTCCAACCCTATTACCTACAACAGCGCTAAATGCCTGGCTCAGTGACTCATCGACCACGGAGTAAAACAGGGTACCATTGCAGCAACCGCAAATCCATCTAAGGAGACTCAGGGCCAGAGTAGGCCTTGGAACAAGAGGAGGGGACAAACCCTCCAGGAGAACCCCAAGAAACAACAAGTAGTAGTGACCCACGCCATGACTGTACCTGCCAACCCTGCCCCTACACGCTCATATAATGGGAAACTTCCCAAGTGCAACCAATGCAAATTCCACCACCACGGTCCTTGCCATGATCTTCAATGCACCAGGTGCAATAAGAAGGGACATACAGCCCGCTATTGCAAAGAGCCAACCCAACCATCTGCCCCCATTGCTAATACCGGGGTAAGTCGTGCCTGCTTTGAGTGCGGAGATACGAGGCACTACCGCAGGGACTGCCCAAAGACAAACAACCGGAATACCGGTGGAAGGGGCCGAGTTTTCGCAATGGGACAAGATGAAGCCATTGCGGACCCTACTGTTGTTACGGGTACGTTTCTTCTCGATAACTCATATGCATGCATTTTGTTTGATAGTGGAGTGGAAAGGAGTTTTGTGAGTCACGACTTTAAAGGCCTGCTAAAATCAATACCACAATCATTAAGTGAACCATTCATAGTAGAAATGGCCAACGGAAAAACCGAAGGCAATAAGTAGATATACTTAAACTACACCCTAACTTTAAACGATAATCCCTTTTCAATCAGCCTCATGCCAGTCTCGATTAAGAGTTTCGATGTCATCGTTGGCATGGATTGGCTGAGTTCTCATCATACGGACATTTTATGTTACGATAAGGCCGTTCGCCTTAATCTGCCAACCGGTGAAACTTTCATTGTCTTGGGCGACAAACCCAGTACCACTCTTCGTATCATCTCAAGTATCCAAGCTTAAAAATGCCTACGCAAGGAGTGTCACGCGTTTTTGGCACATGTTGTAGATGTGAAATGCGAAGTCCGGGACATCAAGAATGTGCCCGACGTGTGCGATTTTCCTGACGTTTTTCCCGAGGACCTTCCGGGAATACCTCCCACGAGACAAGTCGAGTTCAGAATCGATCTGGTTCCCGGAGCTACCCCAGTAGCGAAAGCACCCTATCGATTAGCCCCGGCAGAGATGCAAGAGCTATCCAGCCAACTGAATGAGCTACTTGGAAAAGGATTCATCAGGCCGAGCTTCTCGCCATGGGGAGCACCCGTGTTGTTCGTGAAAAAGAAGGATGGATCATTCAGAATGTGCATCGGCTACCAAGAACTCAACAAACTTACCATCAAGAACCGATACCCCCTACCCCGAATCGATGACTTATTCGATCAACTCCAAGGAGCCAACTACTTCTCCAAGATCGATCTGAGGTCGGGATATCACCAGCTGCGAGTCCTGGAGAGTGATGTTCCCAAGACGGCCTTCCGAACGAGATACGGACATTATGAGTTCGTAGTGATTCCGTTCGGAGTAACCAATGCCCCGGCCGTATTCATGGATCTAATGAATCGGGTATGTCGTCCATTCTTGGATAAATTTGGGATAGTATTCATAGACAACATACTCATTTATTCAAAGAATAAAGAAGAGCATAGTCAACATCTGAGGCATGTCTTAGAGACGTTACGGACTGAGAAACTGTATGCAAAATTCTCAAAATGTGAGTTTTGGATTAGAAAGGTGGACTTCCTCGGTCACATGGTCAGCAAGGAAGGAATCCATGTGGATCCATCAAAAATCAAGGCTATCAAAAACTGGTCTGCACCAACTACACCAACAGAAATTCGCCAATTTCTAGGTCTTGCTGGTTATTATCGAAGATTCATTCAGAATTTCTCAAGCATCGCAAAGCCTCTTACCGCTTTAACCCAGAAAGGTGTGACCTACAATTGGGGAGAAAAGCAAGATGCTGCATTTCAGACTTTGAAACAGGCCCTTTGCAGTGCGCCCATCCTTTCTCTTCCAGAAGGGACCGAAGATTTTGTGGTGTATTGCGACGCTTCAAAGCAAGGGCTGGGCTGTGTACTAATGCAGAGGGGAAAGGTTATTGCATATGCCTCACGACAACTGAAAACACATGAGGTCAACTACACCACTCATGACTTAGAACTTGGGGCGGTGGTCTTCGCTCTTAAAATCTGGAGACACTACCTATATGGTACCAAGTGCACTATCTTTACAGACCACAAGAACCTACAACACATCTTGGACTAGAAGGAGTTGAACATGAGACAACGACATTGGATCGAATTGCTCAACGACTACGAATGTGAGATTCGCTATCATCCAGGAAAGGCAAACATCGTGGCAGATGCCCTTAGTCATAAGGAGTACTCTGGCCGAAGAGTGAAGTCATTATCCATGTCGATCCATTCGCACCTGTCAGCACAAGTCAAGGAAGCTCAAATAGAGGCCTTGAAACCCGAAAACGTGACAGGTGAGACCCTTAGGGGAATGGACAAGAACTTAGAAATCAAGAGTGACGGAGCACGCTACCTCATGAACCGAATATGGACACCCAAGTTTGGTGGATTCAAAGAGGTAGTTATGAGCGAGGCACACAAGACTCCATACTCCGTACACCCCGGGTCAGACAAGATATATCAAGATCTCAAGCAACTCTATTGGTGGCCAAACATGAAAGTGGAGATTACTACCTATGTGAGCAAGTGTTTGACGTGCGCCAAGATAAAAATAGAACACCAGAAACCCTCAGGGCTACTCCAACAACCTGAAATACATGAGTGGAAATGGGAGCAAATTTCCATGGACTTCATAATGAAACTGCCCAAAACTCAGGGTAATCGTTGATAGATTAACCAAGTCCGCTCATTTCTTACCGATCAAGGAAAGTGATAAAATGGAAAAGGTATCGAGAACCTACATCCGAGAGATCGTACGACTCCATGGAGTGCCCATGTCTATCATCTTGGACAGAGACAGCAGATTCACTTCCAGATTCTGGCAATCATTGCAAAAATCCATGGGAACAAGATTGGACATGAGTACAGCTTATCACCCCCAAACTGACGGACAGAGTGAGAGGACGATTCAAACCTTGGAAGACATGTTGCGAGCATGTGTAATCGACTTTGGTAAGGCATGGGATGTTCACTTACCTTTGGTCGAGTTCTCTTATAACAATAGTTATCATACTAGTATCAAGACTGCTCCATTTGAAGCCCTTTATGGCCATAAGTGCAAATCACCTCTGTGCTGGACGGAAGTGGGCGACACACAATTAGCAAAAGGTCTAGTCCCTGATAGCACCCTCACTGGTCCGGAGATCATTAGAGAAACTACTGAAAAGATCGTGCAAATACGAGAACGACTGAAATCCTGAAGGGATAGGCAAAAGAGCTATGCCGACAAAAGACGTAAACCCTTGGAATTTCAGATTGGCGATCCTGTACTACTGAAGGTCTCACCCTGGAAGGGCATGATACACTTTGGAAAACGTGGGAAGTTAAATCCTAGGTACATTGGACCCTTCGAAATCATTTCAAGAGTTGGTCCAGTGGCCTACAAACTCCGACTTCCAATCGAGCTTAACAAAGTACATCCAGTATTCCACGTATCGAACCTGAAGAAGTGTTTGTCCGACGAAACACTTGTAATTCCACTCGACGAAATCGAACAAAATGAAAATCTTAACTTTGTGGAAGAACCCGTCGAGATCATGGATAGGGAAGTTAAACGAACTAAATAGAGCCGCATTCCAATAGTAAAGGTCCGATGGAATGCTAAGAGGGGACCTGAGTTCACGTGGGAACGAGAAGATCAAATGCAATAGAAATATCCACACCTCTTCCTCAACCCCTAAAACTTTTCTTTTGTATTAAAATTTCGGGACGAAATTCCCTCTAACGGGGGGATGATGTAACAACCCGTCGTTTCAAGTCATTAAAAAACTCGAGTCTTGTAACCTCTTTGAAAAAGGGATTAGAATATCATCGAAAAATGAAGTATTCAAAAGCTCTGTTTGGAGTATGCTATGTGGTAAGTATCGTCTTAAGGTTTCCAAACATATAAATAACACAAAAATCCGAGTTATAACGAAGAAGTTATGACCATTCTAAGTTTTCCGACAAAAACTGGCGATACAAAGTTACGTAAAAATGCAAAGTTTCAATAAAATACTTTTTGACCTTAGGTGTCTAAATGAAGTTATAGATATCGTTAAACTACAAACGTGCACAAAAAGAACGCTCAAATCGGACATCGTATGAAAAAGTTATGAATTTTTAAATAAATTCCTTAATCACGTCATTTTAATAAATAAATAATAAAAATAATTTCGGAATTTGCCAACGAAATCTAAACGAAAGTTGTAGATCTTAGTACGTCCTACGCGTGGATATAAAGAACGTCGAAAACGGAGTTCATATGAAGGAGATATGAATTTTTTAAGTTTGATAAATAATTAATATATATTTTTATTCAAAATTTCGGTATTATCCGAAGTCTGAGTCACACAAGTACGCCCAGCGTACTCAAGGCCTTGGCCTCGGATCGTCCACGTCGACCCTATGCGAGCCTACCCCCCCCCCCCCCTCGTCCCATCCGAAGTCCGAGGCAGTCGAGGACTCGGTCATGCGTGACGTACGCGTACGCCCCGCGCACCGAGGTGGTTCCAGCCTCCTATAAAAGGGATGCGAGGGTTCCCGGAAAAATTGCTCATTCTCTCTCACTTTTCTTGCGTTTTGCCTCATTTTCCGTGCTCGCACTACCCCAAAGCCCTGGTCATTTCGTGCAAGTCCCAAAAGTCGATTTTACTCCCGAGAAGTCCCGAGAAAATCCGCTTTTTCAAGCCAAAGTTCCGCTTGATTTTCGTCACACCTTCTTCAAACTATCAAGTGAGTTCATACCCATTTCAAACACACTTTAAATACATTTTAAATGCTTTTATACTCTTTTAGGGGGGAATACAAGTAAACATACGGTTATTATCGTGTATTTTATAAAGTTTCACTTCACTTGTTTTATCGAATAAATCACTTGGAACTCATTACTATTATGGAAAACTCTTGTCATACTTTGCGTGCATTAGACATTATACAAAGTATATAATGATTTCAAAGTACCATTCATTGTTAAGTTGTTTTATACATTCTAAAAACTTATCATTTTGCTTTGTCAAACATTGTGAAAAAGGATAAACTTTGCATACAAAACTATCACTTTAATACAAACTTAGTTGAGAATCCATGAGACGTGTATATCTTCAAACGTTACTTTTCTTTATTAGAAAGTAATGCTGCAAGTCCTGTCTATAACCAGAGTCTCCCATTCGGAGAACGTGTCAAATGTGTATAGATCTATACGGGAAGTCATGATCCCGCGCCCTGACTGTTAGCTACAGCCCGTCCTTTGGGTGACAGTTGTCATAACGTTGCGACGCCTGAAGAACGTCGTTACAGGCATATTATGTTTAGTATGGTTATAGAACTCATCGGATATACAATTTTTATGGTATTATGCTTTTATGAACGAGTAGCTATTAAAACTATTCTTCATCTAACAAATGCGATCTTCGTATAGCTTTATTATATAAAACTGTGACACAACATTTAAGAACGTTGGTTTCTTGCAAATTTTCGGTCTTAGAGACTGCCAGTCATGTTAGGAAAATAAGGGTTTTTCCTGTATACAAACCAAACAACTAATAGGAAAATAAGGGATTTTCCTGGTGCAATTATTTACAACTTATAACACGAACATTCATATGCATTTCATACTTTTATTAGAAAATAAGGGTTTTTCTTGGAAAAACACCACAATTCACATCTCAACCATTAGGGAAAATATGGGATTTTCTGGATCTAATACATTCATTTTCAACACAACAAGTCATAACTCTTTACATTTGAAATACTGAGTTTTCTGGAAAACATACACCCATTTTGGAATGGCATTCAGTTTTTCCTAAACCACTTACGAACTCACCAACTTAATTGTTGACACTTTCTCTTTGAAATAACTTGTATTCTCAGGGAACCGCTAAGCAGGTTTGGAAATTAACTTTTTGGATTAACGCGCTGGCGTTAATTACTTCTTTTGAAAGATGTTTATGTATTTATCTTTTGAACATGTAATGAATACAATTAAGTAAACATCTTTGAAATTTTAATATATATGGTGGTGTGTACTTCCTTTCTATGAACTGTTATGATACTGAATATGACGTCCATCCGCCCCCGAACGTTTCCACCGTTCTGGTTTGGGGGTGTGACAGATTTGGTGTATTGAAGTACTTGAAACAAACTAGAATTAACTATGAATTAAATAGACAATTTCAACAAAAATAAGGATTTGATGTAAAATCAATAAGGGATAGATGGTTGACTTAAAGTTTCCTCACTTTGACTTTTGATGAACATATCATGAGAATCCAATGGTGCAATACTTTGATTTAAATCCTTAATTTGGCTATGGTAATCCAAGAAGCTTGAGATTACCTAGACTTTTCTTAATTGTTGAAATGGCTAGAGAAGCTCATAACAATTTCCTTAGTCAAAGTCACTAATTCCAAATAGCATGTAGTTAGTGAAAGTCAACTAGCATTAATAACCAAAAAGTCACCAAATTCAAGAGGAGTCAATTGCTTTCACTACCATGTTGGAGAAAATGTTTTTATGATTGTGTGAAGCAAAAACAACACAAAAATCATTTGTTGCTTGCTAATTTGAGGATCCTTTACTTAATCAAGAAATTAGCCAGCTAATCACCACAAACACATTTAAACTCATGAATAAAAACACACTAGTAATGATAATATGATAAAACACAAAACATTTCCATAAAGATTTAAGAACAAGTTCATGGATTCTTAAACATTCAACAAAAGTTCAAAGGATTCAACAAGAAATCAACCAAGATTTGTTTAGCCAAGCATGACTAAACTCAAAGGAGAAAAGTTAGATGAGATTGTATCAAACTTTTTACAATAATCAAGAGGTGAAATCAAGATGTTCTTGAGGTGTTCTTAGCCTTCAAAAGCACTACAAACTCCAGAGAGAAAGTCTCAAAATCGGACCTCCAAGATGATGCTAAAGAGGCACACCAACCTTCCCAATATAGAGCCCTTAGCAAAATCCCGAAATTACCCTTGTCAGGAATCCACGCGAGCCGTCGGGAATCTTACGCGGGTCGCGGGTGCTGACAGCATTTTTGGGCTTCTTCATGTTTTTGGGGCCCCACAGCTAATCCATTGGCCCAGTTCGAGTCCAATCAACTTCTAACCCATTTTTCTTCAATATTTCTGCTATTTGAGCCCAATTTGTCTATCCAAATCACTCAAAACTTCCGCAAACTCCCAAATATTGATCTTGCATACTCAAGAATTCTCCCGCATCTTTCAAATTTAAAGCTCAATTCTTCCAAGCCTTCAAGCAATTGACAAGTCCACCCCATGAATCACCTTCATAGCCATCAAGAACGAAATCCCCAATTCCCTTCAAGCCCAATCGCCTCCCAAGAGTGTCGCCCTGCTAGTTTCCAAGAAAATCTGCAATAATGCTCAAGAAACTAGAAAGTACCCCGAAATGGTCATAAAATAACAAAAGGGAAAATATGCACGGAAGTTAACTAAAATGCGAATGAAATGTACTAAAATAAACTATAAAAAGAAGTAAATAAAATGAAGCTATCAAATCACCCCAAGCTTAAACCTTACTTGTCCTCAAGTAAGACAAGACTAAAATGAACTCGGGATGAACTATCCTAAAGAAAATAAAAAGAATGGATAGAACCGTGGAACTTGTTCGACGTTAGTCAACATGGTCAGAATTGATTTCGCTGCTATCTCACAACTTTTTCATCCGATGACAATGGAACCATAAACCACAGCTAGGACAACTCCTTTAGGTGAGTAAGGAGGGATGAGCAGTCGCAGCCTCAATGGAACATGCATATAATGAAGAACATCTGTAGTAGGGAGAAAGCAACTGGATGGGCTCGGGTGGAGCTCTTCTTTAAGTGTACACTCTGATCTCACATCTGCCGGTTTCTCTCATGTGTAACTAGGTTTAATCGCTCGGGCACCGTTGTAGGAATCAGTTTACTGAGTGTTGGCCCAAACCTCCAATAGTATCCGACTCGACAGTCTCCCTAACATCACCAATTTGCGAGAAAGAAAAAATAAAAACTCGATCTATATACAATAAAACAGACCTATACAAATGAATATCAAACGCTGGGTGACCAAGATGTTGGGAAATTAGTTCAATAATTAAACCGGCCACTTATCTAAGATAGTTGCAACTGAAATTTTGCATGTTTTTTGTGTTTTTTTTTTGTGTGTTTTTTTTTTGATAAAACACATGATGGTAATGTATTAACAATCGAAATTTTTAACAAGAAAACCCTTTTGACTCAAAATTTGGTTCCCACAGGTGTGTAAGTGGAACCGAAAGGGTAATGATATAATACAAATGGCCTAAGTGTGAAAATGACCATGTATGGAGCATAAAGATGTAATGTAAGCTCCTTTTCAAACTTGTGGTTTTTCAAAGATAATGAAAATGTGCAAATGTGGACTAAAAGGCTCTCTAAAATTCTAAGAAAATCGCAAAAAGATATGGTGATGTAAAGAGACCGGATATGGATTCTACTCGGGGACAAACACCAATGCTTCATCCTAACAGTTCAAACATGATCAAGTGTGATCCTCTCGGCGGTAGTGACCGCAAGGCTAAGAACATCCATTGCTATAGTATATCCTACAGTTGTTAGTATTGGTTCAAAATTTGGTTCCCACAGGTGTGTAAGTGGAACCGAAAGGGTAATGATATAATCCAAATGGCCTAAGTGTGAAAATGACCATGTGTGGAGCATAAAGATGTAATGTAAGCTCCTTTTCAAACTTGTGGTTTTTCAAAGATAATGAAAATGTGCAAATGTGGACTAAAAGGCTCTCTAAAATTCTAAGAAAATCGCAAAAAGATATGGTGATGTAAAGAGACCGGATATGGATTCTACTCGGGGACAAGCACCAATGCTTCATCCTAACAGTTCAAACATGATCAAGTGTGATCCTCTCGGCGGTAGTGACCGCAAGGCTAAGAACATCCATTTCTATAGTATATCCTACAGTTGTTAGTATTGTATGCATAATTCTTCATGAAACTACCTGGCCATGATCACTTACCCCTTTAAGCTACCAGCATCTGATCCCAAGTATGAAATCCTAAACTGTAGCTAGTGGTCCCGGTTCGATGGGTGAGATAGCAACAAGAACCTGGACCAATAATGATACAATAACTGTGAACCTATTCCATGGCATCCAAGAAGGTGAGAATAAACAGACAACAAAAATGCATGAATGCTAATGCCTTAAGCTAAATGTTATGCAAAAATAAAAAGTGGAAAAGAAGAAAATAAAATCTTTTTGAAATTTTATAAAATAAAAAATGAATGCAAATTAACTTAAACTAATATGTTATGCAACCTAACTAAAAATGCATGAAAAAGTAAAAGATAAGGGAAATGCCCCACCCCAAGCTTAAGAAGAAGCATTGTCCTCAATGCTTAAGAAAGGGCGGAAAGGACCTAAATTGGAGGGTCGGGTAGAGCATAGGGGTTTGTAGAGGAGGGAAAATGGTGAAGAATGGCGGTGGTCTCGTGGGATTCCGACCGGTAGATCTCCAGGAAATCGAGTTTTTGTATGGAGCGCGGGCGGGGCGCGGGCCACGTGTTGGCCGCGTCTAGTTTTTTCGAAATCCCACTGATTCTTCTGACCTTTCACGCGGGCCGCGGGTTGGCCGCATGGAGGCCGCGGGACCTAAAGCTTGAAAATGGCAAAAAATCGGATATATGTGCGGGCCGTGTGGAACCCGCACGATGGCCGCACAAAGTCTTACGCGGGCCGCGTGACTTCCTGCACCTCAAAATTTCAATTTTTTCTAAAAACTTGATTTTTGGCCAAAACGATTCTCGTAAAGTCCCGGTTTCAAAAACACAACAAAAAGCTTGGACTAAAGGTGAGAATAAAGCTCGAAATTTTTCAAAAATGAACATTTTCAAAACAAAAAAAAAATTCAAAATCATTTTATTCGGTTTATAAAAGTCGAAAGCACAATGCTTCCCAAAAATGCTATTCTTTAACGTCTTTGGCGAGACGTCTCCAAATTTTACTTTAACACTTTAGGGTGTCCAAATGGACGACATCTTGGACATTTGAATCAAAATCTTCAAAGAATGGCTTCAATCGATGTCCATTAACCTTTAAAACTTGCCCCGTGTCAACATTTTTTATTTCCACATCTCCATTGGGACTCTTTTCTTGTATTTGACTTTCTTTTTACGGGAAAACCATACCGGACTTAGACCTTTGATAATAACAATCATCCAACAATATTCTTTCTTGTACTTGTTTAGTAAGGTGAAAAACTCTTCCGTCTTTGACATGGTTGTCGAGTTGGTGATCGGTTGGGCGTCTTCCTTCTCGAGATACATATCATTTAAAGGGCCCAGCAAATTTATAATTTTCGGCTCTTGTGGTTGGTCTACCACTGGAGTTAGTTTCTCAATGGTAGTGGGTGGCTCAACCTCTCGTTTGTTAACACCCAAAACTTCCTCTATAGTTTCATTGACATTTTCTCAATTTCTTCTTCCTCCTTGATAACTTCTTCCATTTTTACGCCTTTTTCCTCTTCTCCATATAACACTCTTGGGCCATCAAAACTTTTCTCATCTTTCAAAGGAATGGCACATGGGCTCTCTTGAGATGGTAGTTTGTCTTGATCTTCCATTATACTTATTGTTTGAGCAAGTTGTGTTATTTGTTGCTCTAAGCTCTGGAGGCTAGCTTGCATTGTTTCCTACAAATTTTGGGTAGATGTGGCAATGCTCATCACAATGTCCTCTAAGGACATGCTTGGCGCTTCAGGTTGTTGAGGAGGTGAAGGATATGGATGTTGGAACTGTGGAGGTTGTTGGTATTGGTCGTTACTCCAATCTTGGTATGGGCTTTGGTATTGGTTGTATCCCCAAGATTGGTTGTTGTCCCACCATTGATCATGTTGAGGTTGATCATAACTCCATTGGTTTGACCAGTAGTAGCTTCCCTTCTCTTGCACTTCTTCCCATTCTCTTTGTAAATATGGACGCATGTCGGAATGATGTCCATTTTGGGCACAAAAATCACCAAGAAGAGGTGTGGGCTGCACAGTTTGATCATTTTCAATCATCATAACTAACTGAGCTAGCTCAGAAAGTTTATCTTCAATACTAGGAGTGTTCATTCCCGAACCACACTTCTTTTTTCAATTTTTGAGTATTAAACTAGAGTACCTGCACAATGAGATCTAGGCATAGAGAAACAAACTGATTAAATCAAAACCAATCCCCGACAACGGCGCCAAAAATTTGGTGGTTGTCGAGGCCAACACAAATAATAACCCTAAATATTACACACTAAAATAGTGTATAGTGGTAAAGGGATCGAATCCACGGAGATTGGTTTGATTTATAACTCTATGAAAAATCTCTTTGTAAAGATACTTGTAAAATAACAATAAAAATAAAATGGGGGGATTTGGTGTATTGAAGTACTTGAAACAAACTAGAATTAACTATGAATTAAATAGACAATTTCAACAAAAATAAGGATTTGATGTAAAATCAATAAGGGAGAGATGGTTGACTTAAAGTTTCCTCATTTTGACTTTTGATGAACATATCATGAGAATCCAATGGTGCAATACTTTGATTTAAATCCTTAATTTGGCTATGGTAATCCAAGAAGCTTGAGATTACCTAGACTTTTCTTAATTGTTGAAATGGCTAGAGAAGCTCATAACAATTTCCTTAGTCAAAGTCACTAATTCCAAATAGCATGTAGTTAGTGAAAGTCAACTAGCATTAATAACCAAAAAGTCACCAAATCCAAGAGGAGTCAATTGCTTTCACTACCATGTTGGAGAAAATGTTTTTATGATTGTGTGAAGCAAAAACAACACAAAAATCATTTGTTGCTTGCTAATTTGAGGATCCTTTACTTAATCAAGAAATTAGCCAGCTAATCACCACAAACACATTTAAACTCATGAATAAAAACATACTTGTAATGATAATATGATAAAACACAAAACATTTCCATAAAGATTTAAGAACAAGTTCATGGATTCTTCAACATTCAACAAAAGTTCAAAGGATTCAACAAGAAATCAACCAAGATTTGTTTAGCCAAGCATGACTAAACTCAAAGGAGAAAAGTTAGATGAGATTGTACCAAACATTTTACAATAATCAAGAGGTGAAATCAAGATGTTCTTGAGGTGTTCTTCGCCTTCAAAAGCACTCCAAACTCTAACAACCCGTCATTTCAAGTCATCAAAGATCAAGTCTTGTAACCTCTTTGAAAAAGGGATTAAAATATCATCGAAAAATGAAGTATTCAAAAGCTCTGTTTGGAGTACGCTATGTGGTAGGTATCGTCTTAAGTTTTCCAAACACATAAAGAACACAAAAATCTGAGTTATAACGAAGAAGTTATGACCATTCTAAGTTTTCCAACAAAAACCGGCGATACGCAGTTACGTAAAAACGCAAAGTTTCAATAAAACACTTTCTGACCTTAGGTGTCTAAATAAAAGTCATAGATATCGTTAAACTACAAACGTGCATAAAAAGAACGCTCGAATCGGACATCGTATGAAAAAGATATGAATTTTTAAAGAAATTCCTTAATCACGTCATTTTAATAAATAAATAATAAAAATAATTTCGGAATTTGCCGACGGAATCTAAACGAAAGTTGTAGATCTTAGTCTCACCTACGCGTGGATATAAAGAACGTCGAAAACGGAGTTCGTATGAAGGAGATATGATTTTTTGAAGTTTGATAAATAATTAATATATATTTTTATTCAAAAATTCGGTATTATCCGAAGTCTGAGTCACGCAAGTACGCCCCGCGTACACGAGTACGCCCAGCGTACTCGAGGCCACGGCCTCGGATCGTCCACGTCGCCCCTATGCGAGCCTACCCCCCCCCCCCCATCCCGTCCGAGGTGCGAGGCAGTCGAGGACTCGGTCATGCGTGACGTACACGTACGCCCCGCGTACCGAGGCGGTTCCAGCCCCCTATAAAAGGGATGCGAGGGTTCCCGGAAAAAGGGCTCATTCTCTCTCACTTTTCTTGCGTTTTGCCTCGTTTTCCGTGCTCGCACTACCCCGAAGCCCTGGTCATTTTGTGCAAGTCCCGAAGGTCGATTTTACTCTCGAGATTCCCGAGAATCCCGAGAAAATCCGTTTCCCGAGACGAAACTCTGCCCGGTTTTCCATCTTGCTATCTTCAAACTTTCAAGTGAGTTCATACCCCTTCCAAACACACTTTAAATACATTCTAAATGCTTTTATACTCTTTTACGGGGGGGGGGGGGGGGGGGGGGGGGGGGGAATACAAGTAAACATACAATTATTATCATGTATTTTATAAAGTTTCACTTCAATTGTTTTATCGAATAAATCTCTTGGAGCTCATTACTATTACGGAAAACTCTTGTTATACTTTGCGTGCATTAGACATTATACAAAGTATATAATGATTTCAAAGTGCCTTTCATTGTTAAATCGTTTTATACATTCTAAAAACTTATTATTTTGCTTGTCAAAAATTGTGAACAAGGATAAACTTTGCATACAAAACTATCACCTTAATTCAAACTTAGTTGAGAATCCATGAGACGTGTATATCTTCAAACGTTACTTTTCTTTATTAGAAAGTAATGCTGCAAGTTCTGTCTATAACCAGAGTCTCCCGTTTGGAGAACGCGTTAAATGTGTATAGATCTATACGGGAAGTCATGATCCCGCGCCCTGATTGTTAGCTACAGTCCGTCTTTTGGGGTGACAGTTGTCATAACGCTGCGACGCTTGAAGAACGTCGTTACAGGCATATTATGTTTAGTATGGTTATAAAACTCATCGGATATACAATTATTATGGTGTTATGCTTTTATGAATGAGTAGCTATTAAAACTATTTTTCATCTAACAAATGTGATCTTCGTATAGCTTTATTCTATAAAACTATGACACAACTTTTAAGAATGTCGGTTTCTTGCGATTTTCGGTCTTAGAGACTGCCAGTTATGTTAGGAAAATAAGGGTTTTTCCTGTATACAAACCAAACAACTAATAGGAAAATAAGGGATTTTCCTGGTGCAATTATTTACAACTTATAACGCGAACATTCATATGCATTTCGTACTTTTATAAGAAAATAAGGGTTTTTCTAGGAAAACACAACAAATTCATATCTCAACCATTAGGGAAAATATGGGATTTTCTGGATCTAATACATTCATTTTCAACACGACAAGTCATAACTCTTTACATTTGAAATACTGAGTTTTTTTTTGGAAAACATACACCCATTTGGGAATGGCATTCAATTTTTCTAAACAACTTACGAACTCACCAATGTAATTGTTGACACTTTCTCTTTGAAATAACTTTTATTCTTAGGGAACCGCTAAGCAGGTTTGGAAATCAACTTTTGGGATTAACGCGCTGGCGTTAATTACTTCTTTTGAAAGATGTTTATGTATTTATCTTTTGAACATGTAATGAATACAATTATGTAAACATCATGGAAACTTTAATATATATGGTGATGTGTACTTTCCTTTCTATGAACTGTTATGATACTGAATATGACGTCCATCCGCCCCCGAACGTTTCCGCTGTTCTGGTTTGGGGGTGTGACAGAAAGTCTCAAAATCAGACCTCCAAGATGATGCTAAAGAGGCACACCAACCTTCCTAATATAGAGCCCTTAGCAAAATCCCGAAATTGCCCTTGTCAGAAATCCACGCGGGCCACGGGGAATCTTATGCGGGCCGCCGGTGCTGACGGCATTTTTGGGCTTGTTCAAGTTTTTGGGCCCCCACAGCTAATCCATTGGCCCAGTTCGAGTCCAATCAGCTTCTAACCCATTTTTCTTCAATATTTCTTCAATTTGAGCCCAATTTGTCTATCCAAATCACTCAAAACTTCTGCAAACTCCCAAATATTGATCTTGCATACTCAAGAATTCTCCCACGTCTTTCAAATTTAAAGCTCAATTCTTCCAAGCCTTCAAGCAATTGACAAGTCCACCCCATGAATCACCTTCATAGCCATCAAGCACGAAATCCCCAATTCCCTTCAAGCCCAATCGCCTCCCAAGAGTGGCGCCCCGCTAGTTTCCAAGAAAATTTGCAATAATGCTCAAGAAACTAGAAAGTACCCTGAAATGGTCATAAAATAACAAAAGGGAAAATATGCATGGAAGTTAACTTAAATGCGAATGAAATGTACTAAAATAAACTATAAAAAGAAGTAAATAAAATGAAGCTATCAGTGGTTTGAATAATTAAGAATAAAAATAAGCGTCAAAATTTAAGTGTAAAATAAACTCGCTATCTTTGGATAATGTTGTAGTAGTTGAAACGAGGTTTCCGAATATATATAGAACGCCCAAAATCTAACTTCATATGAGGAAATTATGATTTATTGAAGTTTCGACTTAGCGGTATGCAGCCCGAAATACTCGATTTCAGATCGAGCGGTTTTTAGTTGAAGCAATCTAAACGAGAATCGAAGATCTCGTTGTTGGTATCGAAGCAATGAAAAGTTATGCGAGAACGGACGTCGGATGAAGAAGTTATGAATTTATAACGGAATTTTTCTATCACGGCCTATTAAAAATAATTAATAAAAATAAATTCAAAATTAGCCGACGGAGTCTAAACGAAAGTTATAGAGCGTAGTCTCACCTACGCGTGTATATAAAGAACGTCGAAAACGGAGTTCGTATGAAGAAGATATAAATTTTCAAAGTTTATTAAATAATTAATATTAAAATTTAATTATAAAATCCGGTATTATCCGAAGAGGAGTCACCGAGCTTATCCGAGGTACGCCTAGCGTGCTGCTGTACGCCCAGCGTACAGCGAAGCATGATGTCCCTCGCACTCGAGTTCTTCGGATGACGAATGCCATGACGACTTCGGACGCGTACGCCCCACGTACAGGCGTACGCCAAACGTACGTGTGAGGCTCAGCCTCCTATAAATAGGATGGGAGGGCAGCCGGCTTATTTGCTCTTTTTCTCTCTTCTCTCTCCCGTTTTACCTCGATTTGCGTGCCATAAGTACCCAAAATCCCCGGTAATATTCCCGAGCCCCGAAGCAAGTTTCGAAGCCCCGAAGAACCCGAGAAGTGCGATTCCCGAGCCGAAGCTCTATCCGCGAGAAGTTCGATTTTTGTAGAGATCTTCCAGATCTGCTGAGGATTACTACTTCTACAAGCCGTAGTGCTGTCCGATCATCTTGTGATCAAGTGAGTGTGTAGTTACTTTCTTCTAGCGCATAATTATGAAGTATTTTATACGAACTACGTGTTATGTGTATAATTTTGTTGTTATATGTGTGAATGTATATTCATTCTCTTCTATCTCATAGATCTGATTTATTTTTCATGAAATACATGTTATGTGGGTGTGTCTCATCTGTTATGTGGAATATATATTGAATGAAAATGCTATAGAGGTTTTAAACTATGTATAAAAATATATATTTTTATCTACTAATATGTTGGGTAGAACATGGGTAGATAGTTGATGTGTAATAAACAGATGAGAGGCCTCGATGTTGTTGTTGTTGATCTAGTTATTCAGCGGAGTATGGATAACAACCACAGACTCGTTTTAGGCAGTCTTGTGGAATGCTAGCAGGTTCATAACCTGTAGGTGTTGTGAACGATGTGTTCACCAGTGTACTCTATCCCCCTCATGGTTGCCTTTAGGATATCTATTGTTGAGGAAACCCCTTAGTAGTAATCTTCGGGAGACAACCCGAAATTTCCATTCGGTCAAACCCTAAAAGTCAACCACTTCGTGTCATAAGTCAATATCGTTATTTCTTATTTTTAAGAAAAATAAAGTTCGTTTGATTATTTTAATATTATTTTTAAGCGAACGGGTGTAAGAAAGTGTCGTCTCGGGTTTTGATTTTTGACAACCGCGAACACTTCGCGTAATAGAAACACCCGACCAAACTTTTATGTTTGGGTCGAAAAATCATCCAAAAATCTGTAAAATCATGCTGATACATGAGTTTACTCCCCATTAGTGTTTACTCCCCAAAAGTCAAAAGAGTAAACCCCAAAATATCCTCTTAGGTATCATCCAAGATTTAATTCCAAATCTTCAATCTTGTAAGTGTTTTAACCCTTTCAAGTTAGTGAAACACTTAATCTAGTGTTTGTGCATCTATTCATCCATTCATTTCCAGTTTTTGTTTAGATTTTCCAAAACACCAAGAACACACACTAAGTGTTCTTGGCCTTTTAGCTCAATTCAAGCTTCCTTATGTAAGTGCTTCCATCCTTGAGTGATTTTAAGCTAGTATTACATTTGAACATCAAGAAATAATGTCAAGAACACAAGGTTGGATGTGTTCATGGTCCAAGAATGTTCTTGGGCCGTAAACACCATAAAGAGGCACCAAAGTGTGCCTAAGTCCCAAATCTAAGCCCTAGTTGATGTATAGAACATCCATGACATGTTTAAACCCTTCCTTCTTGTGTTTAAGCCTTGAAAAAAGCACCAAAACCCCCAATTTTATGTGTTTACGGTTTAGGGATGTTCCAAAACCGTGAACACCCCAAAAAGTGGGTAAATGTCCATTTAAAGTCCCATAGTTGGTTCTTATGGCTAAATCTAACCTAGGCTAGTACCATGATTGAACTAAGGACTTGAAAACCCAAAATACCATAAACTTAGGAGTTTAAGGTAGTAAACTCATGAGTTTAAGGTAGTAAACTCATGAGAAATGGTCCTTAGACCGTAAACTCCATTGAGGAGTGTTTTGATGCCACACAACACTTCCTAAGGCTAATTTGTGAAGTAGGAATGCTTGGAATAGCCTAGAAGACTTCAAATAACCAAATGGTCAAAAGATTTGGAGTTTATGGCCGTAAACTCAAGGGGTGTTAATCCTTAGGGAGTAAACTCATTTTAAGAGTTACCCTTGAACCCCAAACACACTAGCCTTTCCCTACAACACTTAGATGCAACCCTTGAGACTTTTAACACTTGTATAAAGTGTTTAACATGTCCTAGAGTGTTTTAACTTTGTTTATTAGTTGTTTAAAGACTAATTATGTATATACATATATCCTTATATGTTATTAGGATCTTTGTGCGTGTCTAAGTCTTCACTTGATACCAAGCACTTATCCGACACTTCTTTCCGATCCACTTACCATAGGTGAGTTCATACCCGTTAACTAATGTTTTAAATGTTTTTAAATGTTTTATGGGGGGGGGGGATACAAGTAGAATCATGCTAATTATTGTATACATCACATATGATTAATAAGTAGAATTATGCTAGTTATTATATCAATCACATGTGATCAATATGCAGCATTCAAATGATTAACTTCACTTTAACCATTCTTACCAAACAGGTTCCTCAAATGATTTTCTTAAATGTTTTATATGTTTAAAAATCCTTATTAAACGGTTCATTACACACTGTATGATCCTATTTCAAACCATTTTACTCCAATCTATTTTACTCCAAGCTGTTATCAAAACGTTTTACTTCAAACTGTCTTACTTCAAACTGTTTTTACTTCAAACTGTTTTATTGATTGACATCAAGTCAATCTTTTCTTAGATAATAATTATGTTCAAAGGTTATACAAAACTTATTTTATACTTTTATATTATCAATTTCATGCCTATATATGTATTTATATAAGAAATGTTTAAAAGACTTAGGAAGGCTATCCACCCTATTTCCTTTTCGCGCTTGAGATGTGGTCTGGTGGGATATCGGGTATCCGTCCGAAGGTCGTTTAAATATTAGTTATATATCATATGTACATATATAGTCATAAAGGCCCTTTCAGTTCATCTAATGCCCTTGGGTATCAAGGGTATACGTCCATGTTCATACGTACCAGTTATATTACTAGTAAGCTACCATATGGGTAGTTTAGGAAGATACTAGAACTATTACTAGAACGCAATACTACACAATGAGTCAGTTCATTCATGATTCATACTTTCTAGAACATTACAGTACATTACTATACTTGCTAGATAGAGAGCACGTACACTACAGCTATAACATTACAGTACATCACTATACTTACTAGATAGAGAGCACGTACACTACAGCTAGAACATTACAGTATATTACTATACTTGCTAGATAGAGAGCACGTACACTACAGCTAGAACATTACAGTACCTTACCATACTATTACATAGATATGGTCACATGATCACATGTACATGAGTACACTTACAGGTATTACTAGTACATTTTATATGTATAGATTCTGTTATATAATCCTCATTCTTATCTTTACCTTGTGATTCAATCACATAATCGACGAGATAGATTGGATTTAATATCCTAGTACCCAAGGATACATTGCGGGACTGACCATTCCTAGAATCTCTGTTAGCTACAGAGGTAAAAGCACATCCACGGATGTCAACGGTTGATACCATTACAGGTATACTTTTGGGGATTGACTATTCCTATACCCAGCTGTTAGCAACAGAGGTAAATGTACATCTACGGATGTCTTTAGTTAACATTGTTATTTGCCCTAGTACCAAAGGGTGATACTATTACAGTTAGGTCTTGGAAGAAGACTACATTCAGAACAGTTAGGTCTTGGTAGAAGACTACATTCAGAACAATTAGGTCTTGGTAGAACACTACATTCAAAACAATTAGGTCTTAGTAGAAGAGTACATTTAGAACAGTTAGGTCTTGGTAGAAGACTGCATGAGAAGAGTTAAGTCTTGGTAGAAGACTCCTTTTGTTACTAATAGGAATCATAGGGATTTCTAGGGTTTTCAAACGTTTACAGTTGTTTTACAAACCTCTTCATACTTACAGTGCATATACAAATTCTTAAATACAAATACTTACGTACAAATTAAGACACTAAATACTTATGATCTCACCAGCTTTAAAGCTGATACTCTCTTTCAAAATTTCTTGTATCCTCAAGTCATTATTGACAGGTATCGATGCAAGGAGAAAGGAAGATGGAGCTCGTTCAAGACTCATCTTTCATTTTGATTTATGCTTTAGTGTTTATCAGAATTTGACAGAACACTTGTATAATAATTATATTATTAATGCAATGGATGGTGTTGTTGCTTGTTTACTATTTTTCATTGTTGTAATATTGTACATGACGTCCTCCGCCCCAGAACGTTTCCGTCGTTCTTGGTTTTGGGGTGTGACAGATTGGTATCAGAGCATTGTTTATAGTGAATTAAGTATATCAACCCATAAAAGATATACTAACTATAAATACATAAGGGATTGAAAATACTCTGACCAAGAGTTTATACTTTAAATATTAAAATATTTAAGTAAGTATACGTGCTGCATTCATACTAAAATCAGTGTCACTAGGACAGTACAAAAGAATTACGATTGTTGGGCAACACAAGTGGGCTTAGAGACATATGGTCAAAACTGGGAATATATAGCCTGATCACCTATATTATCCGAGGGTTGACTAGCATGTGCCTAAGTTTAATTGTGTGGTTGCAACAATGCTAAGATCTTACCAACCCTACCACAATGAGAACAATAGAACATAACATTAAAAATTTTAAATACTATAGGAGTATTTGGTGTTACTATAAGTACTTTATACTTGAGAATTAAAACGGGATCTTCATTACTAAGTTGATAGTTGCTAAGTAGAAGACTCCTTTTGTCACTTATAGGAATCATAGGGATTTCTAGGGTTTTCAAACGTTTATAGTTGTTTTACAAACCTCTTCATACTTACAGTGCATATACAAATTCTTACATACAAATACTTACGTACAAATTAAGACACTAAATACTTATGATCTCACTAGCTTTAAAGCTGATACTCTCTTTCAAAATTTCATGTATCCTCAGGTCATTATAGACAGGTACTAATGCAAGGAGAAAGGAAGATGGAGCTCGTTCAAGACTCATCTTTCATTTTGATTTATGCTTTAGTGTTTATCAGAATTTGACAGAACACTTGTATAATAATTATATTATTAATGCAATGGATGATGTTGTTGCTTGTTTACTACTTTTAATTGTTGTGATACTGTACATGACGTCCTCCACCCCAGAACGTTTCCGCCGTTCTTGGTTTTGGGGTGTAACAGTTCGTCCCGATGAAAATCCTAGATTAGGTCCCTTGAGATAGATGTTATTTTAGGGACGTAAAGTGAGGATAACGGGAATGGGTAATCGGGATAGTGATTGGTTGGTGAAATTAAATATAATATATTTACTGTGGGTTGAAAACCCTATATGCTCACGAGGCTCCCAAGCCTAACCCACTCAGTTTTATTTGTATTACAGGAAGTGGCGCAAGGGCGTAAGATGGATGAATCATCGAGTTGTTTTGTTTACAAGTCTGTATATGTATATATTTGTTGAATGACTTGTAATGCTATCGTTTATGCTTTATGGTCTATATCGGAACATGACATCCCGAGTTTTGATTATATAATGAAAATGCATCTCTTGATGAAATGCTTTGATAAATATTATTTTATCATGTTTTGTTTTGGGAACAAATTCCGCAACACTTTTAAATCAAAAGGATTTACTCTGAAATTATTTTAAAAAGCATAAACGAAATTGGTCTTTTCTGGCCGTGATTTTGGGGATGTCACACAAAGTGCTCCCAACTCTTTCCTTATGCTTAGAAATGAGTATGGAACTTTCCCTTGATGTGTTTAGCACATAAAAATTACCAAGTTAACCCATTTATAGGTTTTTATGGTTTGGGGATCTCCCAAAACCGTAAACACCCCAAAGTGTGTCATAATGCACCATATTCCTTCCTTATGCCTAGAATAAAGCCTAGACCTTTACCATGAAGTGTTTGGGACTTGAAAACATCAAAATACCTTAGTCCATAGGAGTTTACGGCAGCAAACACATGGAGAAATGGTCCATGGACGGTAAACTCTATTTAGGAGTGTATTGATGCCACAAAACATTTCCTAAGGCTTAAACATGACGTAGGAATACTTGGAATGACTTAGAAGACTTCAAATCAACAAATGGTCATAAGGTTATTAGCTTACAGCCGTAAACTCAAGAGTTTACGACCGTAAACTCAATGGGTTATGGTCTTTAGGGAGTAAACTCATATTAGGTGTTCCCTTGAAACCTAAAACCCAATAGCCTTCTCCTGCTACCCTTAGATGCAATCCTTAGCACTTATAACACTTATATGGTTACATATATGTGATATTATATGTTAACTAGGATCATAGAGTGTGTACAAGTCCTCACTTGACACCTAGCATCCTATACAGTCCGTTCAATCCCAACCACTTGCTACAGGTGAGTTCATACCCCTTAATCTATTTTTTAAATGTTTTTAAATGCTTTTAGGGGGGGGGGGGGGGGTTACAAGTTATCAATCACATGTGATTGATAACTAGCATACAAATAGAATTACTACACTTTTAGCAGTTTTACCAAACAGATTACTTCAAATGGCTTTCCAAAACATTTTTACTAGTTTACAACTCTTTATCAAACTTTCTTACATACTGAAAGTTTCTTTTCAAAACTCTATTAGAATTGAGTTTCCAAAACAAAGGTTTCATTATACTTTAAACTGTTCTTATCAAATAAACTGTTTTCAAACTTTTTACAAACTGACGTCAAGTCACCTTTCCTTAGTTCTTAAACTCTTCAAAGGTTTTACAAAACTTCTTTTATACTTTTATATTGTCAATTGCATGCCTATGTAGGTATAGTTACATAAGTAATGTTTAAAGGACTTAGGAAGGCTAACTCGCTTTATCTCCTTTTCCTCATTGGGATGTGGCTTTAGGGCATCGGTCATCCGCCCGAAGGTCGTTTAAATATTAGTTATATATCATGTGTACATATGTAGTCATAAAGGTTCTTCCAGACAATTCAATACCCTTGGGTAGCAAGGGTATACTTCCATGTTCATACGTACAAGTCATATAACTAGTAAGCTTTTACTAATACTAATACTAGAACAATGAATCATACAAAGAGTCGGTTCATGCATGAGTCAATACTTGCTAGATAGAGAGAACACACAATACAGCTAATACACATAGAACGTTACAATACTTGCTAGATAGAGAGAAAACACAATACAGCTAGTGCACACAGAACATTATAATACTTGCTAGATAAAGAGAACACAATACAGCTAGTACACACAATACATTACAATACTATACAGAGAGAACATACAGGATAGACAAAGGGAGAACATAAAATACAACTAGCATACATTACATATACATTACATTCAGTTATGTGAGCCATTAAACGGGTCATGACACTACCTGCCATGACCGTTTTTGTATCCATAATCTCCTTAATTGGGGAGCGTATGAGTTTGCGTATAGATCTATACTGGATTGACTATCGTACACCTTGTTGCTCGCTACAGTGGGAATTGCAAGTCTACAGGTGCCAAATGTCATTTATTACGGCGTCTTACATCATCGTTTTACTATTGAGTCGGTAGCAAGATACAGGCCGATCACATGTTACTTTAAATTTCATTTGGTTTAAGGTAGTTAGTACAGCAGTAGTCACTTATTATAAAACTACAGTACATTATTATTTCCCCGTTACATTCACCTCGTGAACATTCACACGATGCACGGTAATGTAAATACTATATTTTTTGTTAATGATAGTTAGATTTGGGAAAATACACACTCTTACAAGAGACACAGTCAGATACTAGATGCCTTGGTAGAAGGCTACTTTTAGTAGGAAGCATAGGGTTTTCTAGGTTATTCAAAACTTTTACATACTCATACTTACAAATATAGTCTGACAAATACATTCTTACAAATACATTATTACAAATACAGACACAAAAATACTTATGATCACACCAGCTTTAAAGCTGATACTCTCTTTCAAAATAACTTGTATCTTCAGGTCAACAGTAGACAGGTACCGATGCAAGGTTTAGAGAAGATAGAGCTCGTTCAAGACTCATCTTTCATTTTTTATTCATACTTTAGTGTCTATTAAACATGTCAGAACACTTGTATTAAAACTATATTATTAATGCAATGGATGATGTTGTTGCTTGTTTACTATTATTCATTGTTGTGATACTGTACATGACGTCCTCTGCCCCAGAACATTTCCGTCATTCCTAGTTTTGCGGTGTGATACCTACACACCATGTTTATGAGATCCATGAATGTTGCCGATGCATTGGTGAGTCCGAAACGCATCACCACGAACTCGTAGTACCCATAACGAGTCCTAAAGGTCGTCCTCTGGATATCCTCCTAAAAAATTCTCATATGATGATACCCAAATCTCAAATCAATCTTGGAAAACCAAGACGCCCTCTGCAACTGATCGAATAAATCGTCGATCCTCTGTAGTGGATAACGGTTCTTGATCGTCAGCCTTTTCAACTCCCGGTAGTCGATGCACATCCGGTGTGAAACATCATTTTTCTTGACAAAAAGGATCGGTGCTCCCCACGGTGAGCTACTCAGTCTAATAAAACCCTTCCCCAATAGCTCTTGGGGCTGCGAGGATAACTCATGCATCTCGGGCGATGCAAGGCGATAAGGTGCCTTAGAAATAGGCGCCGCACTCGGAATCAAATCAATCCAAAACTCCACCTGCCTCTCGGGAGGCGCACCCCGTAACTCCTCAGGGAAAACATCGGGGAACTCACACACAACCGGAACGTCGGAGATAGAACTCGTCTTCTTAGTGGCAACTCTCGTATCCATCACATATGCTAGAAAGACCATACATCCCTGCTGTAAACTCTGTCTTGCCCTAGCGGCAGAACAGAAAGTTGATCCAGATATGGTCCCCTCTCCATACACATTAAGCACTCCCCCACTAGGGTCTCTTATGGTTAGCATCTGACGCTCACAATCAATCACAGCTCCAAAACAACTCAACCAGTCCATGCCCACTATGACACAGAGATCACCCATCGCTATCGGCACCAGATCTATCGGGAACTCAAAAACCGAAAATCTCCAATACACATCCCCGAAATACGTCGGTAGCTAAAACAGCATGCTCGTCGGCTATAGAAACCCTCAGTGGTCGACTCAACGCCTCGTGTAACATGATGACTAAAGGATAGAGACACAAAAGATTGACTCGCACCCGAGTCAAAGAACACCAAGGCAGGAATAGAACTCACAAGAAAAGTACCTATATACAACACAATATAAGCATAAAACAATCTCAAAGTAATATAGATGTGGAGATACGTACCAGCAATGACATCAGGCGTTGTTTGGACCACCTCCGCGGTCAACTAAAATGCTCTCCCACAAGCCCTCGGAGGTTCGGCCTTCCTCAGTTGGCCATCTATAACATGTAAAGCAGCAGGAGCAGCAGTCTAGGTTGATCCCTAAGTAAGCTGGGGACACTCGACCTTCTGATGGCCCATCTGGTTGTAGTGAAAGAAAACTGAAAATCCCTTGGGGGTAATCCTTCGCCATGTGCCCCTCTTTGCCACATTTGTAGCAAATCCCCGCTCGGCAAGACCCCTCGTGGCTCTTGCCGCACTTGCTACAAGTGTGACCCTTCTGGCCTCCAGCTCTCGAATCAGTGGGCTTAGCCCACTTTGTCGCCAGCTGCGACTGTACCGGTCTCCTATCTCTCCACTGCTGCTCTCCCTCCTCCGTGGTCTGAATTTATAACTCAATCTCTCTCCTCCTGGCATTGGTCTGCAACTCATCCAATGTCTGATAAGACTCGTTTACCACAAAATCCCAAATATCTCTCCACAAGATGCTCAAATACCAGCTTGCACGTCCCTGTTCAGTGCATACATGCTTAGGGCAGAACAGTGCCCTCTCATGAAACTTCCTCGTAATCTCTATCATTAACTCTGTCTTTTTCTTGAGAGACAGAAACTCATGTGCCAAACGTTTCCTCTCCACCTAGGGAACATACTTATCTCAAAATAACTTGGTGAACCTCTCCCAAGTCACTGCAGCATGATCTGCAAGGGTAAAATCAGTCGTCATAAACTTCCACCAGTCCTTCGTGCCGAAGCGAAGCTGGTTCAGCACGAACCGAACTCTCAGATGCTCTGGACATGAAAACGTATAGAAACACCCCTCAATGTCGGGGATCCATCTCATGACAGCGATCGGATCCTACATCCCATCAAACTATGGTGGCTTTGTGTTGCTGAACTAACAGAACAACAATGAGTCACCTCCCTGTGTCCTGGTTGCAGCTATGGTCGTGGTGGCTACAGCAGCAGCAGCCTCCGTAGCAGCATATCGCTCATCGAACGTCTCAATCAACGGGGTCTTAATATATCTAAACATCTCTAGTATGGCCTCCCTAATAGTTGCGGCCACCTCTGCATGAATAATCCTGTGGATATCCTCATCACTGGTACCACTGCCCTCGGGGTTGTTGCGGGTAATAACCATAGTGTCTCTGAAATGCACACATAAAATCATCAAAGACTAGCTCAATACACACACACTCGATTACCCATACCTACACTCTCCTTAGCATCCTAAGATTCTTACTTGGGTCGAATATAGATCTGGTGCTTTCTGTAGTACGGGACCAATACTACCTTCCACACCAACCTGTAGTCGTCCCAATTCCTCCTCCTGGGATCCTAATTCACAGTACTCTATCCCTCACGGATCTCACTACTCTCTCGGTAGATTCCTCAATGCTCATCTAGGTATCTCTCCTAGATTAATCAAAACTCTCTCCAAAGATTCCTGATATGTCCTCCCCACTCAGTTCAAACGCAAAGATAATAGCAGATAAAATCAATCAATACCATACCCTAGGCTAAGTAATCATGAATCAAACAATGCTAGCCCTAAGTTCTGATTTTACCTAGCCTATCCTCTAGCATGCAGCTCTAATATCTCATAAATATCTCATAATACGAAAACTTAATGGTATTTTGGAAAATTATCGTTCGGGCTCTGGCTGATTCTACACACTGCTCCGTCTCATTTTCTCTTTAAAACTCGTACTCGTTTTAGAAAAATCAGTTCATTTTAGAAAAATGTTCTTAAATCCTCAATTTCAGTCCAGACATACCTGAGAGTACATCCGAATCCCTCAAACCAAGGATTTGATACCAACTTGTAACACTCTAAATTTTCAACCAATATTTTCATTTTTTTTTAAAACACATAAAAACTCCTATCACATTTCTCAAAAACCACAATTGTCTCAAATGTCAAACACAAATCCACAAAATAACTGATAGTATCCCATAATCCTCAAACATAGTCTCAAACAGGTATGTACAATCAAGTCAATGCCTTCGCGCGATCCTGAGAAGTACCTGAAACACATAACACACAACACGGTAAGCACGAAGCTTAGTGAGTTCCCCAAAATACCAAAAACACAAATAATAAGCCTCTCACGGCTATAACTCAGCACGGATCCTCCGGTATCATGCGTGTCAATAAGGACCCTCCGATCTCACGGCTAGGTGTGGGCCCTCCGGTCACACAACTCGGGTTGGACCTTCCAATCCTATATCTCAGTGAAGACCCTCCGGTCTCACAACTCGGTTTGGACCCTTCGGTCCTAACTCAGTAAAGCACAGAAAGAATATATATATATATATATATATATATATATATATATATATATATATCACAAAGACAAAATGCATAATATCACATAACTCAGTATAATCACATAGGACCCTCTGGTCACACAATATTACCGATCAGGTAAGTATAGTGAGAAGACTCACCTCAGAAGTAAGCAAATAGATCTAGCACCCCAAGAACAGTCTAGACTCCGCCTACATAATATAATTATCTCTAATAAGCAATTTGTAATAACCACTCCGAGATGCTAATCTAACTCCTCCACTAAATCTCATAGAGGTTGAAAAGACCATTTTACCCCTCCATGGTCTCCAAGGTCCACAATTGACCAAACCCTAAAAGTCAACAAAAGTCAACGCTCAAGTTAGTAGTTCATGTTGACTAAACCCGTCGAGTACATATATGTGACTTGTTGAGTTCCTTCGCTTCCTTTGAAGTATCGGGAAAAATCCAACCAACCCGTCGATTTGTCTCAACAACTCACCGAGTTGTAGCATGTCCAGTCCATCGGGGAAAACCCTAGCTGACTCGTCTAATTGGCCCATGCACTCGTCGAGTCCCTCTAGACCAATTCTCATTCAGAGGACTCTAAGTAGAGATAATGTCCCAAACTCTAGATCTAGCCTCCCAATGCTTAAATACCACGTAAATCTGCAAGCTTTACGTCCATGCATGGCATCTAGGGCTCGAAATGCTAAAACAAGCTCCATAAAGGGTTTAAGGCATAAAAACGTGTTACCAGCTTGATAAAGCTTGGATCTTTGTGATCAAGGGACTAGATATGGTCCAGATCTGAAGTTTAATCTCCATGGCAAGGTAAAAAAAACTCTAGAACTCAAAGAAGGATGGAAAAAGGCCCTAAAACTCCCTAGAAACGATATCTAATCAAACAATGAGCAAGGTGGTGACTTTTTACCTTCAAACGGAAGCTTGGAATGAATGAACACCGAATCCAAAAGCTCCCTCTCGTCCTAAGCCTTTTGCTCCTCAACTTTCCTCCAAGAATGCATAAAAACACACAATATTAGCCTCTCTTTCTCTCACACAAGGTTATAGCTCGATTAGGGTTTCTCACTGAGTGTTAGGGTGATAAGGGAGGCGGAAATGACGGGTTAAGGTCATTTAAATAGGACACAAGCCCTAAAAATTAGGGTTTTCTCACTCAGCTTCTACTCATCGAGTTGGGGTCCTCTAACTCGTCGAGTAGGCTCTAAATAAAAATCACGCGACCATTAACTCCTCTACTTGGTGATTTGGGGCATCCAACTCATCGAGTTGCTGTGACATTATGAATGTAATTAAATTTAATAATATACTTGGGAGTCGGTATGTTACACATTTTTTACATGGAATTAGCAATCTAAAAATTAATTGTGATTTACACTCACAAACTCAATTTGCGTGTGTATATATATATATATATATATATATATATATATATATTGTAATGTCCAATTTTCACTTCAAAATTTTTCATTTTTAATTAAGGTAAAACATTACATATTTAGAATCCAAGTTAAAAATAAAAAAATAAAAAAATAAAAAAAAATAAAAAAAAAAAACATTTGTTTGAAAGTAAGTTGTTTAAAATCTGAGTAATATAGTAAACACGAAATCTTCAATGTTGTTGATGAATGTGTACAATCAATCATTCGCCTTCCTATGATCATGATGGTACCTGGAAAACATACACAGTTGGGTAAGCACAAAGCTTAGTGAGTTCCCCCAAATACCACACACCACAATACATATATAATGCATGCACACCGTGCCTACAATCATAAAGATTGGATTGCCTCTAGGTCAACAGCCACAAATACTAGATTCCCTCATGTATGTTGGCATGTTGCCTCAACATGCCTATGCCGTACAGCTAACATGCTCCTGGTGTCTTGGCCTACAACAAAAAGCTGGACTCAATCAAACCCACTACAATATGTCGCCATAAATAAAAACGAAATCAAGTATGCACATAAGCACATGCATCTATGAATCTATCTTTTAAACAATTCACTACCACCTACTAGGCCCCTTACAGCATACTACTCCACTACCAAAAAATCACCAAGGAATGCATAGCCATATGTAACCATATGTGAGATAGACACCCCGAACAAATTACCCTACTCTAGAGCCACAACTAAACAAGAGACATGCAAGATAGCCTGGATGAAGAGTTCTCAAGTTATCCTACATGGCTACATACAGCCTGTAGGGCACTCTACTAGACAATAACCAGTCTACTCGTACTCTAACTAGCATACTACTACTCCTACTTCCTAACATATATATATATATATATATATATATATATATATATATATATATATATATATATATATATATATATAGCAGATCACTATAACACAACAACCCAAGAACAAGGATTAAATATCAAGGAAATGGACTCTCAAGAACAAGGCTCAAAATTAAGGAAACGGACTCTCAAGCATGCATGGAGGCTAGGGTTTCAAGATGGAGAGGCAGAGGCTGAAGAAGATGATCTAGAATGAGAGTTATGGTGTTTATATATGTGAGAAACCCAAAAAAATCCCAGATTTGAGCTATGGTAGCTTCCACAGCGTAGACATCTTAGTGAGTTCCCTAAAAGACCATACGCCATA
The DNA here is from genome assembly GCF_052625555.1 of Lactuca saligna. Taxonomy (NCBI): domain Eukaryota; kingdom Viridiplantae; phylum Streptophyta; class Magnoliopsida; order Asterales; family Asteraceae; genus Lactuca; species Lactuca saligna. The sequence continues at coordinate 202,271,839 of NC_136424.1, read as the reverse complement.
ATATATATACAAGCATACAAACTACCCCACTCATCTACATCATAAAGCTTGCCCGCATCTAGCCTTCAATGCAGCGCGGGTCCACCCGGGTATCTTGGCCTACCGCACCAAGTAGGATCAGCCTCAACCCACTACAAGATATGTCAACATATTTGAAGAAACAGAAAAACGAACAACCCAAAGGCATAGGCAATTGTCTAAACTATTCTACATCTCTAAAAGGTTAGTAAAACATATTCACATCATACAAGGGGCTTGTACTGTACTCTACTCTAGCGGATCACTAAGTGAATGTATAGTTGTATGTAATCAAAGATAAGATAGACAATCGAACAATTGATCATACTCTAAAGCCACAACCAAATACGGAACAAGCAAGAAAGTCTAGATCAAGAGTTCTCAGGCTATCTTACTTGAATACATACAATCCCTAAAATATTTATTACGACGGTCATCAATTTGAACGATACTCTAACCAACATATCGCTACTCTGCCACATTCTACCATACAGGATATACATTGTAGCATAGAGTATAGTGAGGAAACTCAAATGGGTCGTAAAACCTAAGAAGTACAGGAACACTCTTGACTCCTTACACCGATCGGACCCAATAACCGTCTAACACCAAATAAGGGTCAATCCTCAGTCAACAACCAGAAACCTTTAATTTTGACACATGGTCAAACTGGTCAAAAGTCAACGGTCACCACACCGTAGCAAGTACTTGTTTGTGTCATAGCCATATCTGGACAAACAGATGCGAACGAAGTTAGTCTCCAAGCCATTGAAACCCATCCACCATGTTATGGTGGTTGACAAGATCAGTTGAACGGGTTAAGCTCACTCTTTCATATACTAGGGGATTTCACTTGGAAAAGAAAATGTTCCATACTAATGGATTCGGGTCCATAACCATGGGTTCCAATGCACAAGATCTTGTAGCACTTACCAATGAGGCCCTATTGATTAGTATTACACAAAATAAATCAATTATAGATACTAATACAATTAGATCCACTCTTCATAGACAAATTTGGGATTTGCAGTCCCAGATAAGATTGGTCCATGATCATGGGATCCTTTTCTATAAGATAGGAAGGGCTGTAGCACAAAATGTACTTTTAAGTAATTGCCCCATAGATCCTATATATATCTATATGAAAAAGAAATCATGTAACGAAGTGGATTATTATTTGTACAATTGGTACTTCGAACTTGGAACGAGCATGAAGAAATTAACGATACTTCTTTATCTTTTGAGTTGTTCAAGAGCTCAAAAACTGTAACGCCCGTAGATCCGGGCTAGTCAATTTAGAGGCAATAGGGGTCGAAAATAACTTTTCGACAAAAGATTATTTATAATAAATAATCTTAACCAAGTTTTAGAATATGTTACAAGGTTTCCATACATATAAAGAACAACAAAATCCGAGTTATAACGAAGAAGTTATGACCCGTCGAAATTTTGCGACGGAACCGGCACAGCACCGCAAAGTGTAAATAGTGAATTTACGATAGAGAGAGTTTTAGCCTTACCAATATAAACTAAAGTCGTAGAATATGTTAAACTAAGAACATTGATAAAAACAACGCCCAAATCTGACTTCGTATGAAGAAGTTATGATTTTTTGAAGTTTCGGATTAGCAGTGTACAGTCAGAAATTCGAATATTAGATCGAGCGGTTTTAGCCAACACAACCTAAACGAGAATCGAATATCTCGTTAAGAGTAGTGTAACGAGAAAAAGATGGGCGAAAACAGACATCGGATGAAGAAGTTATGAGAATTTAACGGACCAATCCTGTCCCGGCCTGTTAATAATATAAAATTTAAAATCGAGCCAAAATTAGCCGACGGAGTCTAAACAAAAGTTGTAGAGTATGTTCCCAACTTCGCATGGATATAAAGAATGTCGAAAACAAAGCTCGTATGCGAAAGTTATGATTTTTCTAAGTCGGGAGGGTGTTGTGCGAGTTTGCGTAACGTGGCGCGATCACAGCCGTTGCTTCCTCCCCAAGGCTAGCCACCATATGGTGACACGTGGCACATTACGCCCAGCGTAATTTTGAGTACGCTCAGAGTAACCATTACGCTTAGCATAATTTTTGAGTACGCTCGGCGTACTCGGCGCTGGCAGCCTATAAATAGAGGCGAAAATCTCCCATTTTCTTCACAACTCTCCACTTCTTTCCTCCCAAATACCCCCAAACCTTCAAGGTTTTTCCCTAGCACCTCCAAGGTGTTAGAAGCAAGTCCCGGAGCATCGGGAAGCTCCCAGAGGAGGAGCCTTTCAGCTCGGAAACGCTGCTCCAGCGAAGCCCAGTTTTGCAAAAAAACTCGTTGTAAGTGAGCTATGTCTACCCTATCTTTCGTATAGCTTATGTTTTAATATAGTAACGTTATTAGGAAATTAAAATGATTATTTGGGGTATTATTATGAGTTATATAAGACTGTTTCTTAACACTTATATAATAATAATAATATCTAGACTATTAATTAGTCTCAGTTAACGTTAGACCAAACTCTAGTGGTAATGATACTAGGTTTTGTCCGAGGGAAATTGTTTTAACAGTAACGAAGTACTGTCCGAGTACCAAGTCATCACCTTATCAGGTGAGATAGTTCCCTTTCATCTTACACATAGATATGAAGTATTTTACATAAACTACATGCTATGTGTGCATATTATCTGTATACTTGTTGTCTATGTTGGATGAACGTTTTTATACATGTTTTAGATAATTTAAGTTGTATACGTATTTTATATACACGAATATGTTGGGTATGATACGGGTAGATGAATGATGAGAGATAAAAGATGATGTGAGTAAACATTGGCAGCTATATACTTAGTGCCTAACTAATAAACATCGGCAGCTATGGACTTAGTGCCTATTGGACAAACACCGGTAGCTATGGATTTAGTACTTGTTAAGGAATTGGTAGCTATGGACTTAGTACCTATTAAATAAACATTGGTAGCTATGGATTTAGTACCCGATGAATAGACTATAGCAGCTATGGAATTAGTGCTTTATGAACGAACATTGGCAGCTATGGATTTAGTGCCAGTCCTATAACCCTGGAAGTAAGGGACTTTGGAATTAACGAATGCAGAATAGATGACTCTTAGGATAAATCCTTAAGAGTAAAGAAGATAATGGGGATGGGTAATTGGGTTGATTGTTTGAGTGTTTAAACATAATAATTATATTATTGTGGGTTGAAAACCCTATGTACTCACCAGGTTTCCCAACCTGACCCACTCAGTTTATTTATATCACAGGTGTTGATATGAAGTCACATTACACTGAGAGATTTAAAGAGATGTAGATCACTAGTGTAAATAAATGTAAGTTCTGTTTATGCTTATGTTTCTGTATTAACGATGACATCCCAAACGTTTTGAAATGAATAAAATACGTTTCTTCGAAAATGTTTTAATAACGTATTTATCGTGTTTTTCTGGGAACAAATTCCGCAACATTTTGATTTAAAGAAGAACTCTGATTTTTAAAAAGCATAAACAAATTCGGTCTTTTCTAGCCGTGAAAATGGGGATGTCACAGTTGGTATCAGAGCATTTGTGTAAGCGAACTAGGAATATGGATTTATTTCTAGACTTAAACTTAGAATGCTAAGCGATGATTGTGAGGTGTGAGCACTAGATTATTTTAGGGATTGTGCCTAAAATGCTTTTATGTGCTAAATGCTTGTGCCTGATATGCTGTTATTTGTTCGGATCTATGTTCTGTTTCCGACCGGATCTGGAAACCTCATGTGTTTAGGATTCTAAACGTACTACTACGATATTAGAACTAGCATATAAACATTTCAGAGTGATAAGGATGATTTAAACGTCAATCCTAAGTAAAGGTCTAGATTCACCCTATTCGGTGTATAGATCAAGATGGCAAGGACCCGTAATGGAAACGTGAATGCAAATGAGAATAGGAACCAACCCCCAGTGGTTCAGCAAATACCTGTTGTAGAATAAATTGCACCTGAGCCAGTCACCATGGCTAGAGTTCAAGCCATGATTCGGGCTATGCTAGCTGAACAAAGGGAAGAAATGAGGCGGATGTCGAATAGGGACGAACCTACTACGCCCACTGAGCAACCCGAGCTGATTCCCGAGCAATCGGAGGAAGGGAACTACAGCCGCCAAGTGAGTCAAGTGGGAACTCAAGGTGATCAAAGGGATGGCCTGGAGAGGAGAAACGACAAGGATGGGCGAATGTACAAGAATTTATTGGGTGTGAAACCACCAAGCCTCTCAGGAAGCCCAAAGCCTGGTGAGATTATGAATTGGATCTCCGAGATGGAAATGGTGTTTGAGAGATGCGACTGTAGCGAGAAACATAAGACCGTCTTCGCTGTAAGACAACTGAAAACTGGAGTTTTGAGCTGGTGGAAGCGATTGGCAGATACGATGCCACGAGGATAAGCCTTAAGGATGTCATGGGAAGAGTTCTTGGAACAGCTGAAAATGCAGTACTGCTCGGAGATAGATCTGATAGACCTAAACAATGAGTTTCAGAACCTAAAGAAAGGGAAGATGAGTGTTGATGAGTATGCCACCGCATTCACCGAGAGGATGAAGCTATTCCCCTACTTGGTACCTACTGAACTCTCCAAGATTGATAGGTTTGCTAACGGACTGCCCACTGACTTTGGCCCAATGGTCAAAATGGCAACTACCTTGAAAACAACTGTTAGAGCAGCTAAGAACGTAGAGGCCCAGATAAGAGAAAAGGGTCTAGAAAAATATAAGGCAGGAGAGAAGCGGAAGTTTGAAGGATCTTCGAGGTCCAACAAGGAAAGAAAATTCTCAAAGACTGAAGAAGGAGGAGGAGGTGAAACCAAGTGGTGCGAGAAGTGTAAAAAGAAGCACTTCGGGAAATGTAGCGAGGAGGTGACTTGCTACAAATGTGGAAAGACATGGCATTACGCCAGCAAGTGTGCGTCCAACAAGAAGGTGTGTTATGGATGTAACAAGGAAGGTATAGTCTGTTCCGGAATTTGACTCTAAACGACCTGAGTCCAAGCAATGCATCACACGATGATAGGTCATTAGAATATGACACATCGTTCCATTGTAGTAATGAAAGAACTTATCTTAAGTTCGTATCAACGGAGCATTGACATTATGACTTGAAGGTCATAATTTGGAGTCTAACGTGAAATAGAGAGCGTATGCAAGATCGAGCACCACCTGCAGTCAAGGAGTCTAAGAGTTAGATAATCGTTCAAAGAGACATCGCAGTTATGACTTAGGATGAATAGATAACAAATGGAGTCATCATGTGAGCCTTGTTTCGTTGATGATTCCGGGACGTAATCATCCTAAGGGGGAGATACTTGTAACGCCCGTAGATCCAGGCTAGTCAATTTAGAGGCAATATGGGTCAAAAACGACTTTTCGAAAAAAGATTATTTAGAATAAATAATCTTAACCAAGTTGTAGAATATGTTACAAGGTTTCCTGTAACATACACATTCTGAAATTGTGTATTGTTATTATTAAAAGTGAATAAAATTGAGTTTTGAGTTCTAACAGCTAGTTTTTACTAGAAATGAAGTAAAACTATGTTTAGAATCACTCATAAAATATTGGAAGTCTTATGAGATTCCAATTAATAGCCCAATAGTAAAATTTAGCGAAAATATAAAATTTGAAATAAGTAAAATTTTATTATTTTATGTTGTAAATCATTTCGTTAGAAACTTGTAGGAGAAAACCTCGTCAAAATCCGAGTTATAACGAAGAAGTTATGACCAACCGAAGATCTGCGACAAAACCAGCACGGTGCCGAATGACGTAAAAAGTGAGTTTTAGATAAACTACTTTTTAACCTTAGTAATCTAAATGAAAGTCGTAGTATTCGTTAAACCGAGAAATTCGATAAAAAGAACGCCAAAATCTGACTTCGTATGAGGAAGTTATGAGTTTTCGAAGTTTCAACTTAGCAGTAGACAGCTAAAAACTCGAATTTTAGATCGAGTGATATTTTACCGATACATCCTAAACGAGAATCGAAGGTCTTGTCATATTTAGTACAACGGTAAAAAGTCTGACGAAAACGGATGTCGGATGTAGAAGTTATGATTTTTTAACGGATTTTCCTGTCCCGGTCTGTTAAAAATAATAATATTAAAAATAAAGTCAAAATTTGGCGATGAAGTCTAAACAAAAGTTGTAGAGCGTAATTTTAGCTACGCGTGCATATAAAGAACGTCAAAAACGGAGCTCGTATGCGAAAGTTATGGATTTTAGAAGTTCGGGGCTCAAAAATCGAGAAATCTCGCATGAATAGTAATCGGCCACGTCACCTCGCACGAAGCAAGTGCCTCACTGGAGACGTGTCCTCGCCTCGCAGTGCCGCTTGTCGCACAAGTTTCCGAAACATGAGAAGCCACCGGGGACCCTCGTAGCTTCCACGTCCTTCGCACGAGGAGCCGCATCACCGAGACGTGGCCTCGCCTGATTGGTCCGAAGTCGCGACCCAATGGCCTTCCGACGCACCTCGCTTCGTGTCACCACTCCGGGCCTCGCACCTGGCCACCGAACTTCGCTCCGGCTACTGCGTGGCCTTCGCTGCTGCTGCCACCTGCCCCTCTGGATCCGAACCTCGCCCTATAAATAGAAGCTTGCGAGATCTTCCGGGTAATTTTGAGAAATTGCCATTTTTAGCCCCTTTTTCCATATTTTCACTATTTTGACTTTTCCCGAAGCCCCGGTATCAATTTTAGCACCCGAAACACGTCCCAAGACCCCCGAGAAGCCCAAAAATTTTATCTTTTCGGTTTTGAAGCCCTACCTTCGCAGAGCCCGGTTTTCAATTAAGCTCTCGGTTTTCAACATAGAAAGACATATTTAAAGCCGAAATGCTGTCCAAATTACTATTTTAAACCCCGGTTAACTTAAGGTGAGTTCAATATATAGGAACAATTGTATGTTATGTGTTATATGTGCTATGTGCTTCTCAGTGTTATTATTCTGAGTTATTCTCCCATGTTATTTTATTCGCTATGTTTATAGCAATTATAATACCTTTGACCATGTGATCAGTGAAAGGACTTAGATTCAAATTGGTACTGGTACGTAGCCTCTGACCATGTAGAGTATGTCTCCATAAGAGAATGACTTCTATTCTATGGCATTGGCATAAGGTTTGATAGAAATGGTATGTAGCCTCTGACCATGTAGAGCATGACTCCGTAAGAGAATGAACTCTATTCTATGGTATTGGCAAATGGTTAGACAGGGCTATAAGCCTGAAATCTACCTAAATGTTAATCAGAAATTGTAAGTCTTCTGTGCCAATTGGGCCAAAGCTATATAGATGCATATCAAGTATTGAAATCGTTATGTCTCATTGAAAAGTATATCTTTGAATACAGTCTTTGATTGATATGGACGCTTGTCACATGATTTCACATATGTCTTCTTGTTCCCTTTTGCTTCTGTCACATTGGTATATGTAAGGCATAAGATTATATTGTATCTATCTATTGAATTCACTAAGCGTTATCGCTTATTCCTCCCAATATTTAACAATTGCAGATGATGAGTATTCCAATATAGCTTTATACTGCTGAAAGATTTAGAATAGTTAATAGTATTTCTCTGTATTTTTAATGTTCATGTATGTATTTGAATAGTAGATTCCTGGGTAGACATGAAATGTAATAAAACTTAGTCGGTTTGTATCCAATTCTTTGTAATCACTTTATCAATATAAGATATTGTTTTATAAATATGCATGTAGCATGTTTTGAGGAAGTAACTTAAGAAATCTTTTGAAATAGTATGAAAGTTTGGGTCTTTCATAAATACGAAAGTTGGGGTCTTTCAATCATGGGATCAGAGCAATGGTTTAAGTGAACTAAATATCACGGATTGGTATTTAGACTTAAACTGTTCAATATATGAGCTGATTCATAATAAGTATATGGATACAAACCATAGGAAATATTTAATTGGGGGATTGGGTAGTGATAAACCCTAGTATTCTAAGATACTAAGTTACTTCAGAATTTTTAGAAAATTAGTTTAAGTGAACTAGAAATTTTAAGAATTTCTAAACTTAAACAAGAATTATTAAGTAAAGATAATACGATATATTTTAGGTTGAATACCTAATGGAGGCAAGCACTAGAATATTAAGAGGAGATATGCCTTATATTCTATTATGTTCTAAATGATAAATGAATATAGAGAAGAGATATGCCTTATATTCTATTATGTGAGAAAGCTTAAGGTCTGTTGCCGACCATGGTTTAGAAAATTTTAAGAATTTTCATAATAGAATTTTACGGAGTGATAAAGAGACTTAGGATAATTGACATCGATAAGATTATAAGTAAGCGATCGCAAGATATCGTAAAATAATAAGTATGAATTGTTATCATAATAAGTGTATAAAAACCAATAGAGTGGTAATATACATTTAAAGTATGTTTGATATATAATAACATCTTTGGAAGAAAGATGTGTGTTTGAAACACGTTTGGGCAAGATAAATGTGTTGGTACAAATCCACGAAGTTGTTCTACCGCTGTTCAGATTGAAGCAGTGATTGTTTAGAAAGTCGAAAGAACCGAAGATGGCGATCAATACTTCAATAATATCTCAATTGATGTGGTACAAGAGTAGAAGAATTAAATGAAGATAAAAAGCAAGGCTAATGAAGTTTTCAGACTCAATAGGCCGAGACTTTGTGATATAAAGTTCCATTGTATGTTAAGCCGACTTTAACATACAAGATTGGGATGGTGAATTGAATCATTTAGTGGTAAATGGTTAAGTAACTTACTTGTTTAAGTAAGGTAGAATGCTTAATTAAAGAAGAAATACACCCATAGTATCGTATGAGAAGAGATGTTGTAGTCAGGAATGACAGAGAACCAAGTTGAAGCTTGTAGAGCTTGCTGAGATGCAGCTAAGATGCAGACTTCTTAGTATAGACTCCTATGAAGTAGACTTAGACTTACTCAGATACAAGAATAACAATGTCAAGGAAGAATAATGGATTACATGAGTTAGAAGATGATGCAGGTAGTAGAAGACCGTTTGTCTCCATGCTGGTAGAGTAAATTTTGGAATAGTGTGTCTTGTAAAGTAGACACTAGTCAAGAAAGAATTTATATGAAGAAATGGAAGTAAAATTTCTATAGACCAATGGAAAAGTATTAGGATATATTAAAGCAAGCATATGCATGAGAAGAATCCTAGAAGGCGAGTATAAGTAGTCCAATATATGTTTGATAGAAACGTGAAAACCCTAGTTGAGTCTAGGAGAAACTGTAGTATGTATTTGTTTAAACACGTTCATGTGTGATAAGTTGCTTTGTGAAAACTTTTGAATGGTGACTTGAGAACTGCGAGACAATACTTGGGATGAATATGAGTAGGTGTGAATAGTAGTAGAGGCCTATACTACTGGAAGCATAGGACTCACACTTGGATCAGGAAAAGTCACAAGGTTACCAAGAAGCTAGTAAATGATTTCGTTTTATTCATGTGTGTCGTTACCTTTGTTTCGGTAATGACTAAGAAGATAATTATCGTTCAAATCTTAATAAAGAATCGAGTCCGATTAGTACAAATCCGCGAAAGGAGTTAATTGGTTCAGAGAACCATGTCTTATATAATGACAAAACATCAGTAAGAATACTGAAGAAGTAAATGGTCGAGATAGTCGATAGAAATATAACAATCTTCATTAAAGAATTGAGCAATCATTAACCAGAGATGTGACTTGCTATGTGGTGTTATTGGCCACAAGAAATGTATCCGCCCTACACTTACTAATCAAATAGTGGGGAGTCAAGTTGCCATTCAACAATCAAAGAGTACTCCAACTCAAAAGGAGGAGGTGCCAAAAGCTAAAAGATATGTAGGTCCGAAAGCATGAATTAGAGATACGTGGTGCTATTCTTTCTGTTCCAAAGCATCTACGTATTGATCAAACTCTTTTTGTTTTCGTTATTCTATCAGCTCGATTTATTCGATCTGATTCTAATACAAGAGTTTGGATCGTTATGTGTCTTGTGCGAGATAAAATCAAAGGTCATTAGAATATAACCATTCGAGTTGTCGTTATAGCAAAAGTAAAGGCCTTATCTTGGGTTTAGTCTATAAACCAAGTAGGAGCAGGAGTCTGCAATGAGAATTGAGTTTTAACTCAAAGATTAGGATCAAATGTTCAATAAAGAATGAAGAGCGGGTGAAAATTTGAACACCGCCAGTAATTAGGAAGTTTGAAGAAGTTGACAATCGTTTGGCAAACTAAAAGTTAAATATCGTACATTTTAGATTACCACAAAGGGAGTAAGTTAAAACTTGAATGTTGTAACTAGTAATTTTCTCGTAAACTCTAGATCTACTCACATCTTATTTGATTTCAATGCCTCGGATTCTTTCGTGCCTTATAAATTTGCATATTCTTTTCAAATTGCTTGTTACGCAGTTGTCCAATCATTTCATATAGATAACATAGGAAATATGTCATTACTTGCTGATAAAGCATATAGAGTGAGTGTTATAGGAATTGAAAGTTATAATCTTCCTGCTAACCTAATTCCTATCTTTGATATTATTCTCGACATGGATTGATTGTTAAAGAACCACACAAAGCTCTTGATCTAGAAAGAGATGATATGCATCCCTATCGAAAGGGGAGATTCTATTTATGTCTACGGTGAAAATAAAAAATTTCTTAAAAAAAAAAAAAAAAAAAAAAAAAAAAAAAAACCTTGTAAATTATGTCGAAGGGATATTCTACTTATCCGGTTGATACCTTGAAAGAGGAGAAGAAAACTGTGAATGATAACCCTTGAATAATTATCGATCGGCTGATGAAGAGTACATATATTCTCGCCACACGTGAAACGACTCCATTGATGAAATACGCATAAGTTACCTAGATGAAATTGTGGCAAGTCATGATGCGCCACTATAGATTATTTCCGACTGTGATACTCAATTCACTCCTCACTTTTGGGTGAGAATGAAGCATGAATTAGGATCTCGAGTTGCTCTTAGTACAACTTATCATCCTCAGACAAATGATCAAAAGAAGAGAGTAATCCAAACAGTAGGAAATATACTGAAGGTATATAAAGTACTGTATGAGCGTAAATGTCATACTCAAATATCTTGACGTGACGTAAGACGAAAAATCTTTAGAGGATCTAAAATGAATCAAGACATCACTAACAAGATACAAATTTTCCGAGAAAGAATGAAAGCGGTCCGGGATCGATAAATTCCCAATGCAGAAAAGAGGAGACGACCCGTAGAATTCCGGGTGGGTGATTTAGTGATACTGAACGTATTTCATGAAAAGGCGTTATACTACTTTGAAAGAAAGGACGGTTGGTAAGCGAGCATACTGCTTGGAATTGCCTGAAGATTTGACAGATATTCATGAAGTGTTTCATGTGAGCTATTTGTGTAAAGGTTAAGCATATATGATGAAATGGTTCTATTATCCGAGATGAATAGAAGATATTGTAAATGAAAGAACGACTAGGTTACGTAATAAATAAATGGAGTTGGTGATTGTCAAGTGGAAGCACCATCGAGGCCCAAATTATACTTGAAAAAAAATAATAAATAAGAGTGAAGTATCCCTAATTGTTTTAATCGTTATGATTTCGGGGACGAAATCCTCAAAAGGAGGAGGTATTTGTAACATACACATTCTGAAATTGTGTATTGTTATTATTAAAAGTGAATAAAATTGAGTGTTGAGTTCTAACAGCTAGTTTTTACTAGAAATGAAGTAAAACTATGTTTAGAATCACTCATAAAATATTGGAAATCTTATGAGATTCCAATTAATAGCCCAATAGTAAAATTTAGCGAAAATATAAAATTTGAAATAAGTAAAATTTTATTATTTGATGTTGTAAATCATTTCGTTAGAAACTTGTAAGCGAAAACCTCGTCAAAATCCGAGTTATAATGAAGAAGTTATGACCAACCGAAGATCCGCGACAAAACCGGCACGGTGCCGACTGACGTAAAAAGTGAGTTTTAGATAAACTACTTTTTAACCTTAGTAATCTAAATGAAAGGCGTAGTATTCGTTAAACCGAGAAACTCGATAAACAGAACGCCAAAATCTGACTTCGTATGAGGAAGTTATGAGTTTTCGAAGTTTCAACTTAGCAGTAGACAGCTAAAAACTCGAATTTTAGATCGAGCGATATTTTACCGATACATCCTAAACGAGAATCGAAGGTCTTGTCATATGTAGTACAACGGTAAAAAGTCTGACGAAAACGGATGTCGGATGAAGTTACGAATTTTTAACAAATTTTCCTGTCCCGGTCTGTTAAAAATAATAATATTAAAAATAAAGTAAAAGTTAGCCGACGAAGTCTAAATGAAAGTTGTAGAGCGTAATTTTAGCTACACATGCATATAAAGAACGTCAAAAACGGAGGTCGTATGCGAAAGTTATGGATTTTAGAAGTTCGGGGCTCAAAAATCGAGAAATCTCGCATGAATAGTAACCGGCCACGTCACCTCGCACGAAGCAGGTGCGTCACCGGAGACGTGGCCTCGCCTCGCAATGCTGCTTTTCGCACCGGTGTCCGAAACATGAGAAGCCACCGGGGACCCTCGTAGCTGCCACGTCCTTCGCACGAGGAAGCCGCATCACCGAGATGTGGCCTCGCCTGATTGGTCCGAAGCCGCTACCCAATGGCCTTCCGACGCGCCTCGCTTCGTGTCACCACTCCGGGCCTCGCACCTGGCCACCGAACTTCGCTCCGGCTGCTGCGTGGCCTTCGCTGCTGCTGCCACTTGCCCCTCCGGATCCGAACCTCGCCCTATAAATATAAGCTTGCGAGATCTTCCGGGTAATTTTGAGAAATTGCCATTTTTAGCCCCTTTTCCATATTTTCACTATTTTGACTTTTCCCGAAGCCCCGGTATCAATTTTAGCACCCGAAACACGTCCCGAGAAGCCCAAAAATTTTATCTTTTCGGTTTTGAAGCCCTACCTTCGCAGAGCCCGGTTTTCAATTAAGCTCTCGGTTTTCTACATAGAAAGACATATTTAAAGCCGAAATGCTGTCCAAATTACTATTTTAAACCCCGGTTAACTTAAGGTGAGTTCAATATATAGGAACAATTGTATGTTATGTGTTATATGTGCTATGTGCTTCTCAGTGTTATTATTCTGAGTTATTCTCCCATGTTATTTTATTCGCTATGTTTATAGCAATTATAATACCTTTGACCATGTGATCAGTGAAAGGACTTAGATTCAAATTGGTACTGGTACGTAGCCTCTGACCATGTAGAGTATGTCTCCGTAAGAGAATGACTTCTATTCTATGGCATTGGCATAAGGTTTGATAGAAATGGTATGTAGCCTCTGACCATGTAGAGCATGACTCCGTAAGAGAATGAACTCTATTCTATGGTATTGGCAAATGGTTAGACAGGGCTATAAGCCTGAAATCTACCTAAATGTTAATCAGAAATTGTAAGTCTTCTGTGCCAATTGGGCCAAAGCTATATAGATGCATATCAAGTATTGAAATCGTTATGTCTCATTGAAAAGTATATCTTTGAATACAGTCTTTGATTGATATGGACGCTTGTCACATGATTTCACATATGTCTTCTTGTTCCCTTTTGCTTCTGTCACATTGGTATATGTAAGGCATAAGATTATATTGTATCTATCTATTGAATTCACTAAGCGTTATCGCCTATTCCTCCCAATATTTAACAATTGCAGGTGATGAGTATTCCAATATAGCTTTATACTGCTGAAAGATTTAGAATAGTTAATAGTATTTCTCTGTATTTTTAATGTTCATGTATGTATTTGAATAGTAGATTCCTGGGTAGACATGAAATGTAATAAAACTTAGTCGGTTTGTATCCAATTCTTTGTAATCACTTTATCAATATAAGATATTGTTTTATAAATATGCATGTAGCATGTTTTGAGGAAGTAACTTAAGAAATATTTTGAAATAGTAAGAAAGTTTGGGTCTTTCATAAATACGAAAGTTGGGGTCTTTCATTTCCGTACATATAAAGAACACCAAAATCCGAGTTATAACGAAGAAGTTATGACCCGTTGAAGTTTTGCGACGGAACCGGCACGGCACCGGGAAGCGTAAATAGTGAATTTACAATAGAGAGAGTTTTAGCCTTACCAATATAAACTAAAGTCGTAAAATATGTTACACTAAGAACATTGATAAAAAGAACGCCCAAATCTGACTTCGTATGAAGAGGTTATGATTTTTCAAAGTTTCAGATTAGCAGTGTACTGTCCGAAATTCGAATATTAGATCGAGCGGTTTTAGCCAACACAACCTAAACGAGAATCAAAGATCTCGTTAAGAGTAGCGTAACGAGAAAAAGATGGGCGAAAACAGACATCGGATGAAGAAGTTATGAGAATTTAACGGACCAATCCTGTCCCGGCCTGTTAATAATATAAAATTTAAAATCGAGCCAAAATTAGCCGACGGAGTCTAAACAAAAGTTGTAGAGTACGTTCCCAACTTCGCGTGGATATAAAGAATGTCGAAAACAGAGCTCGTATGCGAAAGTTATGATTTTTCTAAGTCGGGAGGGTGTTGTGCGAGTTTGCGTGACGTGGCGCGATCACAGCCGTTGCTTCCTCCCCAAGGCTAGCCACCATATGGTGACACGTGGCACATTACGCCCAGCGTAATTTTGAGTACGCTCAGAGTAACCATTACTCTTAGCATAATTTTTGAGTACGCTCGGCGTACTCGGCGCTGGCAGCCTATAAATAGAGGCGAAAATCTCCTATTTTCTTCACAACTCTCCACTTCTTTCCTCCCAAATACCCCCAAACCTTCAAGGTTTTTCCCTAGCACCTCCAAGGTGTTAGAAGCAAGTCCCGGAGCATTGGGAAGCTCCCAGAGGAGGAGCCTTTCAGCTCGGAAACGCTGATCCAGTGAAGCCCAGTTTTGCAAAAAAAACCCATTGTAAGTGAGCTATGTCTACCCTATCTTTTGTATAGCTTATGTTTTAATATAGTAACGTTATTAGGAAATTAAAATGAGTATTTGGGGTATTATTATGAGTTATATAAGACTGTTTCTTAACGCTTATATAATAATAATAATATCTAGACTATTAATTAGTCGCAGTTAACGTTAGACGAAACTCTAGTGGTAATGATACTAGGTTTTGTCCGAGGAAAATTGTTTTAACAGTAACGAAGTACTGTCCGAGTACCAAGTCATCACCTTATCAGGTGAGATAGTTCCCTTTCATCTTACACATAGATATGAAGTATTTTACATAAACTACATGCTATGTGTGCATATTATCTGTATACTTGCTGTCTGTGTTGGATGAACGTTTTTATACATGTTTTAGATAATTTAAGTTGTATACGTATTTTATATACACGAATATGTTGGGTATGATACGGGTAGATGAATGATGAGAGATAAAAGATGATGTGAGTAAACATTGGCAGCTATATACTTAGTGCCTAACTAATAAACATTGGCAGCTATGGACTTAGTGCCTATTGGACAAACACCGGTAGCTATGGATTTAGTACTTGTTAAGGAATTGGTAGCTATGGACTTAGTACCTATTAAATAAACATTGGTAGCTATGGATTTAGTACCCGATGAATAGACTATAGCAGCTATGGAATTAGTGCTTTAAGAACGAACATTGGCAGCTATGGATTTAGTGCCAGTCCTATAACCCTGGAAGTAAGGGACTTCGGAATTAACGAATGCAGAATAGATGAATCTTAGGATAAATCCTTAAGAGTAAAGAAGATAATGGGGATGGGTAATTGGGTTGATTGTTTGAGTGTTTAAACATAATAATTATATTATTGAGGGTTGAAAACCCTATGTACTCACCAGGTTGCCCAACCTGACCCACTCAGTTTATTTATATCACAGGTGTTGATATGAAGTCACATTACACTGAGAGATTTAAAGAGATGTAGATCACTAGTGTAAATAAATGTAAGTTCTGTTTATGCTTATGTTTCTGTATTAACGATGACATCCCAAATGTTTTGAAATGAATAAAATACGTTTCTTCGAAAATGTTTTAATAACGTATTTATCGTGTTTTTCTGGGAACAAATTCCGCAACATTTTTATTTAAAGAAGAACTCTGATTTTTAAAAAGCATAAACAAATTCGGTCTTTTCTAGCTGTGAAAATGGGGATGTCACAAAAACTCATAAAGTTTCTAACTTTATCCATTCTCATGTCTCCATTGCATGAGAACTTTAACCTAATTTCAAGGTGAATCAAGTGTAACATCCTAATATCAGTTATTTTCATTATTCCCTTTATCTTTATCAAAAGTTTCATAATTGGTCCATTGAAGAAAAAGGCTTGTATTGTGGTCGTACACAAGGCGTACTTAAGAGTACGCACAGCATACTCATGCAGCATGGGATCGCAGATGATCAAATAGTATGCTGGTTTTATGTATGGTACGTCGGGTGTACTACCCCAGACTTCAAATGTAACGTCCCAAAAATCAAGGGTAAAAATCTCATTTTTATTATAATCAAAACACCATTGTAGCTTTATCGAAACATTTAAAAGTATTTCAAATAAGACAATTATTAGAGTTCATTCCCAAATATCACACATTGCAGAAAATACGGGTGTATGCGTTGCGATCAAGTCGGGCCCTTTCCTTTGAAAACGGAAGTACCTGAAACCATAAACCACAAATTGTAAGCATAAAGCTTAGTGAGTTCCCCAAATACCACATACCATAAATACCAATCAAACCATTAATAACATTCTTATTAATGAGCCACACTTAGCATATATGTACCCCAATCAATAAAGGTGCTATGTGTCATCCATAGCTTTTCCATTATGCCATGAGCCACCTCGTGGTCTTCCTTGCCCGGCCGGGGGCCAAAACCCTGGTCTTACAGACAAGTGCCAGGAGCCACCTCCGGATCTTCCATGCAAGCATCACAAAGACAAATAGCATACAATCTACATTACTTAAATAACTAATTGGCAGAGTTCAGACTCTGGTCTTGCATATAGTTTGCCAAGAGCCACTGCCTGGTCTTTCATACAAACTACCATAGGTTATCCCCGGGTCTTCCTATAAAACATAAATCAAAATGGGTCGGCATTGGTGCCTTCGACCCATAGAACGGTAAGGAGGCTCACCTCGAATGTCGAAGAACACTGAGAGAAATCCCTAGTTACTTCCCTGACGACACCTCCGAATTGCCAGATCAAAACAACACCTAATTAACAATTAGGTTCCAATCCCTAACCACAACTTCATACATGAGTTAAAAAGCTCATTTTACCCATAACCTAACCTTATCCTAATCCATGACCCAAACTGCAATCTGAAAGGCCCAAAGGCCCACTAATCAGCTAATGGCCCAATTTTTCAAATTGGGACCAAACCCCATACATGGCCTTTCCTTAAGGTCCAACCATTCTTTCTAGACCAAACACTTTGTATCCCGATGGCCCATTAATAACTCAAGCCCAAAATACAAGAAACTAATAGATCCATAAAAGCCCACTAATGGCCTAATTTTTCCAAATTGGGCCCAACCCCATATGGGCCTTAGTCTAAGCCCATAATTCCCTTGATTACAATTTTAGATTACCTCAAGTATCCCTTGGCAGAAACTTGTTCAAAGACAGAAATCGAAAGGACAAGATCCATAATCCATATTGACCCAAATCACAAAGTTGTTTAATCAACTCGCCGAGTTCTACATCAACTCAGAAATGGGGAAAACTAAAACAACTCGCCGAGTTGACCAACCAACTTGTCAAGTTCGCCCGAGACCCAATAGCTTAATGCATTAAGCTGCCTTCATCGAATCCAAGAGCTTCAAAGCTCAGGTCTCGACCAAAATGAGATCTGGACGGGTAAAGTTTCCAACTTTACCCCTAGGAATCACCGAAATGGGTTCAAACACAAACCCTGGACTTAAAAGAATGAGGGTTTAACCATTAAGCACTTAATAATCAAAGAAAAAACCCCAAAATGTAGATCTGGCCCCATAAGGCTAGATAGCCACGTAAAGTTTCCAAATTTACACTTAAGTATGACTAGGGGAAGCTCAAAAGCTCAAAAGGGGCTAAATGAAAGACTTAATGAATGCATGAAGCCCTTAAATCCATAAAGTTGGAACCTTTATGCCAAAAGAGCTCATGTAGACCTTAGATCTAAAAGAATAATCACTTGGGATGTCCTAATCCCCAACATCCACCCAACCATGGATAAAAAGCATAAACTCTAACCTAAGAAGAGATCTAAGCAACTAATAAGCAAGGTGAGATTCTGGATCCAAGACTTCTTCTTCAAGCCAAGAAACTCCTAATTCCTTAGCTCCTTCAACAAGCACCAAAAATGAACTCTCAAGGCTCTCCCCAAGCTCTCACACTCAAAAATAGAAGATAAGGCTTGATTTTAGGGTTTATGGACAAAGGAGGCTGGTAAGGAGGCCAGTCAAAGAACTTAAGGTCTTTAAATAGGGTGCAACACCCTACAAAATAGGGTTTCTCAATCAGTGTCCAACTAGTCGAGTTGGTTCATAAAAACATGCGACCCAAAATCCTTCAACACGTCGAGTTTCCCACCATCAACTCGTCGTGTTGGTCCCTAGGAAAGGGGATTTATTTCCACAATTAATCTTCTAGATTCTAGGTGTTACATCAAACCTTAATCTTAAGGGTTTATCCATATTTAAACAACACTAAGTCCCCATTTGATCATCCTTATCAGCTACCATACCCTCCCCAAACCCTAATTCCGCGTTTGAGTTACTTGTGTGAGTTTTGCAAGCTTATTGAGTGTTTTTGGTACATTTAGTTGAAGAAAGAGTCTAGAGAAAAAGGAGTGGGTGCTAGCAAGCTTATAGTTCCAGAAACCTTTCCTCTTTTTGCATCATTTTCAAGTATAAATTTTATACCTTGACAAGTTTTCCATTAGATCTATATGGTTGAAGTTTTATGATCTTTTGTCCCCAAGATTGGACCTTTATGAGTTTGGAGCACTCCATGGGCTTGTAGTTGTTCTTTCATGCATTATAGGACTTCTATAATCACAAAAATGATTGATTGATTAATTCATATGGATCATGCATGAGCAAAGTAGCTTAGAATGTGTTGGAAGTTTAAGTTTGTAGCAGTGCGACTTTTATAGCCATGCAAAGGCTTAAAGTCGATGACTTTATGGAATAAGACATCTTAGAATGGTTAGATCTGTGGTTGGGTTAGTTATCTTAAGGGATTAAGACACAAAGTTGGTAAAAGTGGAAGCAAACGGAGTACGCCGTGCATAGGGTGTAGCCGGTTCCGACCCCGTCTATACGTTGTTCACGTTGTACGCCCTGCATAAAAAGAGGTATGCCCAACGTACTCGCTAGACAGTTGACTTTTGACTTTTGGTCAAGATTTAGGGTTTTATACCATGGGAAGGAAAAAATGGTCTTTTTGACCTTAGAGGACCTAGTTATGGGACTAGACTAGCGAGTTGAGTTTTGGACCTTAATTATTAGGGTTAATTATTTTGTTGATTAGGCGGAGTCTACTTTCGGCAGTTCGGGTGTGAGGTTTACTTGTCGTCAGTATCAGATGGGTTTCCTTACTTTTTTTCCCCTATGAGATAAAATAGATATATATGTGATGATCACATGAGTCTAGTTGTTATTATTATGTTATGTTGTTATTATGTGATTGAGACTGCTGATAGTCTTTAGGGTTGCTGATAACCCCCAGGGCGTGTTGTTAGCCCGCTGGGACTACTAATAGTCCCCAGGGTTGCTAATAACATGTAACTGTTTATTTATGTTGTGTTGTATGTGGTATCTTGTGGAACCTACTAAGCTCTGCGCTTACAGTTGTTGATTTTTATGTGGCAGGTACTTCTAAGGACCGCGGGAAGGCGAAGGTCTGACTGTACAAACTTGCTGGTAAATTTACTATTGTGACAGTTTGAGAACTCTGATATTTTGTGATAGTTGTTGTTTGGATAATTATGTGGTTGAAAACTTGGTTTGTGAAACTTACTTTTTGTAAATTAAAAATGAAACTTTTGGTCTAAAATTTGAGGTGTTATACTAAGACACATGCGTGACCTCAAAAGGAAGCATGAAAACACACTTTTCTTCTCACACTCAAGTCCAAAAGTCGTTTCGGCTAATCCAAAGGTCCATGAGTTGCTCAACTCCAAGGATATCCAAGAAAAGCAATGGTCAAGGTATGAACTTTATACCTCAAACAACTCATAAAATCTAAAATAGATTGTGGATCTATGCTAGCTCCTTGCTTCCATGCACCAAAATGGAGTTCCTTCTTCCTTAAGCTTCACAAATCCAAGAGAATAAGCTCATAAACCAAGATAACAAGCTCACAACCAAGATTGGAGACTAAGGTTTCGAGTTGTGAGGATGGAGGCTGAAGAAAAATGACTTAGCCTTGGGGATTAAGCCATTAAATATGGAGAAGACCCTAGTCTTCATGGGCTTGGGCTATTGCGCGCACCGCACCGGGGTAACCTATCAACCACGTTGCCGTGGGCCTGGACCAATAAGCCCAAAACAGCCTAAGCTCAAAATCACCATTAGGCTAAAGGCTTAACTCATAACCCAAGAATCTTTTTTCTTTTAAGTTACAAACTTAATCCTTTGCAACTTGAGACCAGATCAGATTACGGCCCAAACATCCTTATAAGAAATATCTCGAAACGGGATGTTACAATATGTATATGTGATGTGTATGGTAGAGATTTCGAGCTTACATCGCGTTGTGTATTGAGGGATGTATATATAGTCAGAAGTACCTTCTACCTTGTGGAGAAAGCTAGCAGCTATACGTGAGATGACTAATATACCTCTTGTCTTCAGAGGGAGCAAACCATATTACTGAACCGAACCATGTTGGTCGAATAGACCAAACTAAACCTTGTTGGCCGAATAGCCTAACATAACCGGCACAAGAAGACTGAACCAAACCATATTAGCAAAATGGCCAAACCATCTTGGCATAGTCACATTTGGCCAAACCATATTTGGCCGACCCATATGGGCCGAACAATGTTTGCCGTATCCTAAAACAGGTCTGCTGAGAGATATTTCAACTTAAGACATACATTCTACACCACACCACAAAATTTTACCGCACATCAATGGCACATCATCACTTCACCACTTACCTAGAACGTTCTTATCACTCCACATCACTACATGGTAGTTACACTATATGCATGATGTGTTGTACATGTAAGAAGCTACAAAATTCCTTTGTAGCGTGATATGCTCTTAAGTGAACAACATTCGGCCACGTGCACGCCGTCAGTGCTTTTGGTCATAGAAACACCACGCAATAACCATGGCTTACATACCCAACAACCTAATAGATCACGTACCGCTTGAAGTTTTAATTGAAAATATCAAAGGTAATTAATTTTTGCAAGAGTACGACACGTTTAAAAAAGTATTTAGTTTCTTTGAAAATGATAAGCATTACAAATTAGAATATCTTGCTTGAATATATTAAATATTAATCTTTACTAATATGATATATTTGTTTTTTAGTGAAACAGGTTGATATTCATCCATTCATTTTCTTATATTCCTTCATATGGTTTTTGTGACAAATTCTTATATAACATTTATATAAAACGGACGGAAAAGTTCAAAACGACAAGTAATTTTGTTCTTCTTGTGGTGTCTAATTTTGTTTACGTAATCGATTTTTTAAATTATTTTGTTATGACTTCAACATGTTTCATGCAGTGTGCTAATATTTGTCCATATATATATAACTTCCAAAAATTTAATACCAAAAATTTTCGTTTTTAATTTAATAAAACTGCAATCCAAACATTATCATAAAACCAAGATAAAACAAATTGTATCAAATACATCATGAAATATCATAGTAATCATAAAATGTGGAACGATGTGGTGTGTGCACTGCAATCATTCCGGACTCTTCCCTTTTGAACCAGAAGTACCTGAAACATAAACTGAAAACCGTAAGCACAAAACTTAGTGAGTTCCCCACAATATCACATATCATACATAATAAACACATAATGGGTCTCGCCCGTCATCAAGCCCCGCCCGACATCGAGCCTCACTCGGTATACAAATATGTCAGTTATCGGGCCTCGCCCGGCATCGGGTCTACTCGGTATACATATAATCATATAACAGATAGACACATACACATGCAATAATCACAAAGATAAATAGCATATAGAACAGTCATCAAGCCCCGCCCGGCAAGCATACAAGCATATAACACATGCAAGAGTCACGCAGACATCTAGCATCCTAACATAACAATTCATGGGCCGGTATTGGTGTCTTCGACCCACTAACATAGTTTGGAACTCACCTCTAATTGTTAAATCGCTCGAATGAATCTCTGACCGTTGGCCCGGAAAATCCACACACTATCAAAATTGTGACAACCCGAAATTTCTATTATGTACGACATTTCCATTCAATAAAAGTTAGAACAGTTACCGTTAATTTTCAGACTTTTTAGAATAAGTTTGAGTATTTTAGGATTAACACTTTAGGAGATATCAGGAGAGAGGATTCCCTAGACTTTATTGTGCAACAATAAAGTCCCGACACATCAAAATATAGGAGTTTACGGCCTAAACAATGGTGTTTACGGTCGTAAACCCCAAGGAAAGGGGGTATATAAGTGACACTTAGTCTTTTATATCATTTTTCCACCTTTTCA
The DNA here is from genome assembly GCF_052625555.1 of Lactuca saligna. Classification (NCBI taxonomy): domain Eukaryota; kingdom Viridiplantae; phylum Streptophyta; class Magnoliopsida; order Asterales; family Asteraceae; genus Lactuca; species Lactuca saligna. The sequence continues at coordinate 202,249,075 of NC_136424.1, read as the reverse complement.
AGAACAAACCTCAAACTCTCTCAAGTATCATCCAAGTTTTCTTCAAGATCTTCAATCTAGTTATTGTTTCCAGCCCTTTCAAGTTAGTGTATCACCTAATCTAGTGTTTTAACACACATCCATCCGTGAAAATGTTCCAAAAGGTTGATTCTTCAAATTTCACCAAGAACACACACTAGTGTTCTTGGACTTTTGGCTCATTTCAAGCTTCTATATTGTAAGTAATTCTATCCTAGAGTATCATAGAGCGTATTATACTTCCATACATCAAGAAAACACAAAGAAACACCAAGATCAAAGGTGTTTACGGTCCAAGAACTCCTTGAACCGTAAAACCCTTCTTAAGGGGCCAAAGTGACCCTATTCCCTTCCTTCCCTTGGGAAACTAGTCTAGACTCATTCCTTAATGTGTATAGGACTTCAAAACATCAAAATACCATGATCCATGAGAGTTTACGACCGTAAACCCAAAGGGAAATGGTCTTAGGGTCGTAAACTCCTCAAAGGAGGGAAATGGTGCCCTAACTTCTTCCTTAGGCTTATACATCAAGTAGAAATGCTCCTAGGGACTTATAAACCTTCAAATAAACAAATGGTCAAAGGAGTATGAGCTTACGGCCGTAAACTCATGGGTTTACGACCGTAAACTCAATGAGTTGAGGTCACAAAACCGTAAACTCAATAAAGGGGTTCTTTTGAACCCTAAACCCAATAGCTTTGTCCTACAACACTTAGATGCAATCCTTGGGACTTATAACACTTATATAAAGTGTTTAACTTATCTTATGATGTTTTAACTTTGTAAATTAGTTGTTTAAAGACTAACTGGATACATATGTATTTATATATTAACTAGGATCATTGTGTGTGTACAAGTCTTCACTTGACACCTAGCAATCATATATCTTTAGTTCATCCAAATCACTCACTACAGGTGAGTTCATACCCCTTAAATTGACCTTTTAATGTTTTTAAATGCTTTTATGGGGGAGAATACACATTGAATACTTATAGTTATTATATCAATCACATGTTATTAATAGCTACCAAACAAGTGGTTTTCTTACTTTTCAAACTGTGTTATCAAACTGTTTTGCTTCAAACTATTTTACAAACTCTTCGGTTGTCAAATACTTTTACTTAAACTCTTTTCATACTTTTTTATTATCAAATGCATGCCTTTTTATGTATAGTTATTGTAACGACGTAAATTTTAAAACAATTTTTTTCATTTTTACAAACATCAAACATCGAGTAATAATTTAAGTTCCAATGTAAATAATATTGTCACGGCCAATTACATAAACAAAGATCACAAAATAGTTTTCCCCGAGTGTGTGTACAATCACGTCGGCGCCTTCCCACGGTCCTCGCTAGTACCTGAAACACATAACACAACAACTGTAAGCATAAATGCTTAGTGAGTTCCCCAAAATACAACCTACGCACATACGCCTTTCCAGGCCCTGACCTTCCGGTCCATGTGTCTCAGGGGACTTCCATCCCGACTGGGTAAACCTTCCGGTCCTACCCACGTCAACCTTACGGTCCATACTACCACGAACTCATAATGTCCATAACGAGTCCTAAAAGCAGTCTTCTGGATATCTTCCTCTCGAACCCTCATCTGATGGTACCCCGACCTCAAGTCAATCTTGGAAAACCAAGATGCCCCCTGCAACTGATCGAACAGATCGTCGATCCTAGGTAACGGATACCGGTTCTTAACCGTCAACTTGTTCAACTCCCGGTAATCGATACACATCTGGTGCGAACCATCCTTTTTCTTGATGAACAAAATCGGTGCTCCCCAAGGTGAGCTACTCGGTCGAATGAATCCCTTTCCCAACAGCTCCTGAAGCTACGAGGATAACTCCTGCATTTCCGGTGGAGCGAGACGATAAGGCGCCTTGGCGATGGGCGCCGCTCCCGGAACCAAATCGATACGAAACTCCACTTGCCTCTCCGGAGGCACACCTGGTAACTCTTCGGGGAACACATCCGAAAACTCGCATACAACTGGAACGTCATCAATCGAATTGGACCTCCCCGTGGCCACTCGAGTATCCATCACATAGGCTATGAATCCATTACAGCCCTGCTGCAAACTCTGCCTTGCCCTGGTAGCCGAACAAAATGCCGACCCACACCGGGTCCCCTCGCCATAAACCGTGAGCACTCCCCCACTAGGGTCTCGAATCATCACCAGCTGTCTCTCGCAGTCAATGATTGCTCCAAACTTACTCAACCAGTCCATGCCCACGATAACGCAGACATCTCCCATAGCTATAGGAACCAAGTCTATAGGGAACTCGACCCTAAAAATCTTGAGCACGCATCCTCGAATCACCTCAGTAGTGTATACCGCTTTCTCATTTGCTATAGCAACTCGTAGGGGTTGACTCATCACCTCCCGATCAATACCGATGTGTTGGCTAAAAGCCAACGAAACAAAAGACCGACTCGCACCCGAGTCAAATAATACCAAAGCAGGCACATAATTCACAAGAAAAGTACCTACGCATATCATAATATAAGCACAATATCTTAGTATAAAGGTAAATACATGAAAGAATACATACCGGCTACGACATCAGGCGCCGCACGGACCTCCTCCGCAGTCAACTGAAAATCTCTCCCACGAGCCTTTGGAGCCTCGGCCTTCACTGGCTGAATCTCGGGAACCTTGGCAGCAGGCGTAGATCCCTGGTGAAGCTGGGGGCACTCGGCCTTCCGATGGCCGGTCTGGTTGCAATGAAAGCAAACCATGAATCCCTTGGAGCAATCCCTAGCAATGTGCCCCTCCTTGCCACACTTGTAGTAAGCACCCGATCAACATGCCCCCTCGTGACCCTTGCCGCACTTTCCGCAAGTGCGGCCCTTCTGACCTCCGGATCTCGAATCGGCGGACTTGGTCCGCTTGGCTGCCGGCTGAGACTGAGCCGGCCGCCGATCCACCCGTTGAGACTCGGCCTCCTCCCTAGCTTGGGTCTCCAACTCGATCTCACGCTTCCTGGCATTCGCCTAAAGCTCAGCAAAAGTCTGATATGATGAGTTCGATACGAACTCCCGGATATCCCTCCTCAGCACTCCCAAATACCGACTCATCCGAGCCTGCTCCGTGGACACCTGCTCGGGGCAGAACATCACCCACTCATGAAACTTCCACGTGATCACCGTAACAGAATCATTACCCTGCTTGAGGGTCAAGAACTCCTGAACCAACCGTTCCCTCTCCACCGGGGGAACATACTCGTCTCTGAACATAGCAGTAAACCTCTCCTAAGTCACAGCTGAGACCTCTGCCAGAGTGAAGTTCGCCGTCACGAACTTCCACCAATCCTTTGCTCCCAGGCGGAGATGGTTCAAGGCGAACCGTACCCTCAGATGCTCCGGACATGAACAAGTGTAGAAGCATCCCTCGATATCAGCAATCCATCTCATCGCAGCGATCGGATCCTGCGTCCCGTCAAACTCCGGTGGCTTCGTGTTGCTGAACTCCCGAAACAGCAACGAGTCACCTCTCTGTGGTCTGGCAGCGGCCACAGCTACGGTAGCTGCAGCGGTGGCGGCCTCAGTCAACGCGGCGTACCGCTCATCAAATGTCTCCATCAGCATGGTCTTAATAGACCCAAACATCTCCGGAATCTCATCTCGGATCGCTGCAGCTACCTCCTCATGAATCATCTGACGAAGCTCCTCGTCAGTCACACCACTCGTACCAGGTCTGTATCGTGGTCCAACCATGATGTCTCTGAAATACAACATAAAAATATCAGAGACTCTATCGGGTATAATCGCACTCGATAACGCAGTCCTACTCAGTCTCCGATACCCAGGGATTCTTACTTGGGACGCCCACTGACCCGGTGTCCTTAGTAGTACGGGCCCAATACTACCAATTACACCGCGTCAGTATTCCAGCCCATAACCTAATGCCTTCCGACCCATATCAAGCATATCATACATGGCACATATAACGATTAACTTATCACACATAAAGCATATATCTCATATCATATCCGACCTTCCGGTCACACAGTCAAACCCTTCCGGGTACAGTATAGTGAGAAGACTCACCTCGTACGTCTCGATAACTCGTGAACCCTGGAAATCACTCGTGCTCGAAACCCCGAGCTGTAATCCTCCTATGACATCATATATCTATAATTATTACTTGCACCACTAAGGTTGACCATCCTTATCAAGTCAACAATGGTCAACTTGGTCAACAGTCTTTGGTCAAATTGATCGGACTCGGCGAGCGCACTAGAGTGACTCGGCGAGTCTACGTGTTTTCACCAACTCGCAAGGATTTTCCCTTTGACACGTCGAGTACTCCCCTGACTCGACGAGTTCCACCTGGGCATGAGTCATGGGGCCACCGCGACTCAACTCGCCGAGTCGCAAGGACAACTCGGCGAGTCCCAACTCGACTCGATCCACCTGTCAAAAACCTTTCTAATTCTCTGTGACTCACTGAGTCACCCACAACTCGTTGGAACTACACATTGGATGGTCTCAAGGACAATCTTCAAGCGACTCGTCGAGTCTGTTCTTCAGACTCGGTGAGTCCATGCCATGCATCAGCTAAAACTTGCTTTTGCGGTCAGATCCGTTCCATACACACATAGATCCGGCCTTCCCAAGCTCATTTATCACGTAAAGTCTCAGTCTTGGTCGCCATGCAACACATAAAAGGCTCATTTTTGGGAAATAACCTCTAATATGGCAACCCTAGCTTCCAACTCAAAAGAATGGACATAAAGCTTGTCATTTGGGGCCTTCTGGACCTACTAAGGTCTAGATCTAGGTTCCATATCTCCATGGGACCTTTCATACTTCCAATCCAAGCCAAATAGGGCAAGAAGAAACCCTAGATTTGACACATCAACCAAAATACGAAGTTTAGCTCTGAAAGTTACCTCAAGAAGGTTCCCTTGATGAAATAGAAGCAGATCCAAGCTCTCCAACTCTTCAAGCTTGATCTTCTCCTTCCTTTCTTGCAATAACACACAAAATGATGAACAAATAGCCTCTTATCTCACTCATAAGGTCTCTCAGCCGTTTGGGTGCACTCAGGGCTCAAGGTGGCCGCAAATGAAAGCCATAAGGTCCTTTAAATAGGGATTAGGACCGGGAAATTAGGGTTTCATTAAACAGCACGGACTCGCCGAGTCCATCCCTTGGACTCGCCGAGTCCGGACGCGAACCTCCGTCCAAAACCACGACCCGACTCACCTCCAACTCGCCGAGTCCCCTCACAGAATACCAAAAATATGAAAGTAAAGATACCTGAGGATCCGGGCTGTTACAGTTATATAAGTAATGTTTAAAGGATTTAGGAAGGCTAGCTCGCTTTATCTCATTTTCCTTGTTTGGATGTGGCTTTAGGGAATCGGGTATCCGTCCGAAGGTCGTCTAAATATTAGTTATATATCATGTATACATATATAGACATAAAAGTTCCATCATCCAATTCAATACTCTTGAGTAGCAAGGGTATACATTCATGATCATTACGTACAAGCCATATTACTAGTAAACTATGATAGGCATAGTATAGGAAGATGCTAATGCTATTACTAGAACAAAGAATCATACAATGAGTCAGTTCATACATGAGTCACTACATGCTAGATAGAGAAATAACACACAATATAGCTAGTACACACAGTACATTACTATACATGCTAGATAGAGAGAGAACACACAATACAACTAGTACACACAGTCCATTACAATACAGGCTACACAGAGAAAGAACACACATTATAGCTACCACATACATTACATATACATTCATGCAGTTTTGTAAGCCACTAAATGGGGCATGGAACTACCTGCCATGACTGTTTTTGTATCCAGAATCACCTTAAGTGGGGAGCATATGAGTTTACGTATATATCTATACTGGATTGACTATCCTACACTTTGCTGCTCGCTACAGTGGGACTTGCAAGTCTACGGTGCCAAATATCATTCTTACGGCGTCTTACATTGTCGTTTTACTATTGCGTCGGTAGCAGGGTACAGGCCGATCACATGGTACTTTAAATAACAATTGGTTTAAGGTAGTTAGTACATCAGTAATTACTAAATACAATACTACTGTAACGACCAAAAATTTCAACATAATTTAAACTTTTCAAAACAACTCATTTTTATAACATTATTACAAAAAGGTTTTCAATACATTATTTATCAGAGTGTTCCCAGGTCCATTTCATAAAACATAAACGCGAGGAATGGTACGATCACGCCTTTTCCTTGCCACAGTCTCCTGAAGAACCTGAAAAACATTAAACCACAACTATAAGCCCGAAAGCTTAGTGAGATACCCCTAAAATACCAACCCCACATACGCCTTTCCAGGCTACGACCTTCCGGTCCAGAACATATCGCCTTCCGGCCCATAACATATTGCCTTCCGGCCCATAACATATTGCCTTCCGGCCCATAGCATAAATAGCATACATAACATAACAGAACATAGAACAGCCATGCATATCGGGTCAAACTCCAGTCCAAACAGCCCTGTGTACATAACATACAATCATATAACAGTTCACAGTCAACAAATCGATCAAACAGATCACATCACATATCATCACCCTAACCAGGATACCGACCTAACCGATCACTAGCATAACATCACCCTACGTCTCAGCCAAAATACTACTTACGCACATACGCCTTTCCAGGCCATGACCTTCTGGTCCACATAACATAGAATGCCTTCCGGGCCATATCATAATGCCTTCCAGCCCATATCAAGCAATACCATAACAGACAACTATCCAGATTTCCATCTGGTAAAGGGTCGGCCTTGGTGCCGTAGACGATATAGTGAGGATAACTCACCTCGCGATTGCCGATACTCTGAACCGAAGAAGCAGACTCTCGAATCACCAACTCACCGCAAATCTCGAACTAACCATCATCACAAAAATAAACATAAGGTCAATCATACTTTCACTTACCGGGCCAAGACCAAAGTCCAAATCTCACACAAAGTCCAATCATTGGCCCAATTTACCAAATTAGGCCCACCTCACCAAATGGGCCTAGATCCAAAGACCATAACAATAATTGGGCCCAAAACACTTTATTCATAATTTCCCCGACTTGGCCCAATAACCAACAACCCACAATTAGCCCAAACTCAAAAGCCCAAAATGAAAGTCCACAGGAGGAGTACACTGGGCGTACTCTCCTTGGTACGCTGGGCATACTGCCATGATCACCAAAAGAAAACAGGGCATTGGCCCGCTACGCAGGGCGTAACTGCGAGATCCATTAAGCCTTTCTAACCTCTTAATGGCTTAAGCTCTTAAGCCCAAATTTCAGATCCAAAGGTCAAATATGATTACAATTCATAAAGTCTCAGACTTTATCACTTGAGATGTCCTTAAGCCCTTAATCCAAGGTCTTAATCCATTAAGACCTATATATCTCATACGTGGAATAGCTACATCCCTTGGGACCTCATTTTTATCACTCAAGACCTCTCCAAAGGTTTGAAAGGACAGATAATCTCGACCAAATTGAACTATACCACAAGGTGGGGACTTTTGGGACAAGAATGGTGATAAAGCTTCAAGATACATAGATCTATGCAATATCAAGGTCAAGCAAGAAACTTTATACCTTAAACAAGCCCCAAAGGGTGATATTTCTTCAGATCTACAAGCTCCACACGTTCTTCTTCTTCTTTAACAACTTCCCTTTTCTCCTTCAAGCCTTTCTTTTGCCAACACAAGCTTTTCAAGATCAAACACACCCAAATATGAGAGGATACGAGATCTAGGGTTTCTCTGAGGTTGAAGATGAGCATAAGGAGGCTGAGGGGTGAACCAACATGTTCCTTATATAGTGGCTGACCCTAAAAATAGGGTTTGGGGTTTCTAAGAGTACGCTGGGCGTACTCACCCGGCCACCCGCATCTATTCGCCCCTCTACGCTGGGCGTACCCAGCCACCTTTCAAAATCAAAAGCATGCATGCATGGGACCATTTCCCTCTTATTCCACAAAGAACTATAAACAATGATCAACTTCGAAGCACCGCAACTCCTCTAATCTAAACCCACTCTCAAATAACTTTACATTCATACGAGGGTGACGAGAAGCCCAATACTTCTAACACATACACCCGTCCGAAACCTTCTTGGTTGAAGCTCATTTCTCGAAAGCGACCAGAATTACCCTTCCTCTTAAATCTCAGGGACTTATAATTGAACACTCGAAGAACGGGGTGTTACAACTACAGTACTATAATATTTCTCCTATTACATTCACTTCGTGGACATTCACACGATGCACGGTAATGTAAAAACTATATTTTTGGTTAATGATAGTCGGATTTGGGAAAATACACACTCATACAAGAGACACACTGTTACTAGATGCCTTGGTAGAAGGTTACTTTTATTAGGAAACATAGGGTTTTCTAGGAGTGTTCAAACAAATACAAACTTTACAAAACTTATACATTACATCTTACAAACATCTTACAAATGCTTTCATACAAACTCAGACACTAATATACTTATGATCTCACCAGATTTAAAGTTGATACTCGCTTTCAAAATAACTTGTATTCTTAGGTCACCAGTAGACAGGTACCGGTGCTAGATTTTTTAGAAGATGGAGCTTGTTCAAGACTCCTCTTTTATTTTGATGTAGTTTTTGGTGTCTATATAACTTGACATAACACACTTGTATGAAATTATGTTATTAATGCAATGGATGATGTTGTTGCTTGTTTACTACTTTTCATTGTTGTGATACTATACATGACGTCCTCCACCCCCGAACGATTTCGCCGTTCAGGTTTTGGGGTGTGACAAAAATCAATAACATCCAATTATTAATTGGATTCTGACCCATAACCAAAAGTCTAAGTTATTTGGCCCATAACCAAGGTAAAAGACCATTTTACCCTTTATCTAACTCGGCCCAAAGCCAAGGCTTAACTCAACTATTAAAAATGCCCAAATCCTAAATAGCAACTTAAGCCGAATTTATGGCCCAAACTTTCAAATTGGGCCGAAAATTCATCATGGGCCTAGATCCAAGGAAGCCCAACATCCTAGCACCAATTCCAAGACGGATGTCTAATGACCCAACCAGGCCCAAACTTACAAACCCAAAAAATGGCCCAATACCGAAGACTTTAAGCCCAAAAGCACATGTGTTGAGTCCGTAAAGTGTACTCACCTTGTACGCTTAGCGTACTCCATATGGGGCTAGTGCGCACAGCATACCAACTGGGTACGACCATCGAACTCCCTAGTTTTCCAACCTACTCCATTAAGAACTTAATCGTTTGAGACCTCAAGCCAAACTCTCTGGTCTGATCCTAAAGGGGGACTTATCATGTAAAGTTGGCAACTTTACACTCATGCATGGCTTAATGGGACTCAAAAGCTCAAAAAATCTTAATACATGTATAGATCAAAATACTCCATAAATTTTTCATTTTTATGAACATGGGCCTAAATGGAGCTTAGATATAGCATATGTTACTCCTGTAATAGATCAAAAGCTTATCTTTAACACAAAAGACTCAAAATTGTCTAAGAAACACCACAAAGTAGATCTAACATAAATGATCATTAAGGTGTGATCTTTTTACCTCAAAATGCTTGCAAATGAGAAGCTAATCTTGGATCTATAGGCTCAAGTTATCCCCTAAAGTGTTCCTCTTCTTCTTCTCTTTCACAAACCACCAACAAACACTCTTTCAAAGGAAAAAAAGTGTATATTAGCAAAACGGACTTTTTTTCTTAAAAGAAAAAGAAATATAGTTTCATTTCTCTTAATTTAAATTAGGAAATTTATAACTGAAATAATATATTAATATTACATAAATGGTCCGAATATAAAAAGAAAATTACATTTAAAGCACATTGCACAAACTTGGATTAAGTAATAGCAATGTACTTTTAAAGTATTTTATTCGACATCTTTGTAACGCAACAAATTTCAACCCAAATTTTTCGATTAAAATTTTAAGTATTTATTTAATTCACAACTGCAAGATCTTAAAAAATTTATCAGAGTATCATTAAAAGTTATCAAGTACACAAGTCCCCCATTGATGAGATGCAATCGAGTCGTGCCCCTCCTTTAATATAAGAAAACATGAAACATGTAAACCACAAATCATAAGCGCAAAGCTTAGTAAGTTCCCAAAAATACACACACAACACAACACAAATAAACAACTATGGGTTATCAGCAATCCTGAGGACTATTAGCAGTCCCGGTAGGCAAACAACATGTCTGGTGGGTTTTCAGCAACCCTAGAGACTATCAACAGTCTTAGTCATATATAAACAACATAACACAATAATGACAGCTAGACCCAGCTGATCATCGCAAATACAACTATTCTACCACACAGGCTCACACAACATGCGAGAGTCACAAAGACAGCTAACATCTTACATACATAATTTAGTGAGCCGGCATTGGTGCCTTTGACTCACGAGCATCGGGAGAAGACTCACCTAAATCGAAGTGCCCTGAAACACAATAACATAATCGCTTTTCTGCATTGCTCGCACCCGCGAATCCACTAATACCAGAACCAGATAAAATCTTAATTAATAACCTAAAACCCTCAACTTTAACCCAAGATAAACTTGGTCAAAAAGTTAAAGGTCAATGGAAGTCAAAGTCAACAAGTCAACTTCAGGCTTAGTACGCCCAACGTACTCAGCTCGTATGCATGCCATACTCACCATCCAAAATCAGGACCCCATACGAGTACGCGCAGCGTACTCGAAGGTACGCCCGACGTACTCGGTCAAAAGGCACTTTTCCATTAAGTATTTAATCTCTTAATTCCTTTCATCCAACACTTAGATCTAGTCCAACAACATCATTCTAAGTCTTAAAGTTTCCATCTTTATGAATTTCCATATCTAGAAAAGGTCCAAAAGCCAAAACCTTAACTTAATAATCCATTAAGACATCATGACACTTTCATGGAAGGTATAGAAGGATCAAGATCACAATTTTATGGATCGTAGAAGCTCCATAATGGATAAAGTTTCCAGTTGTATCCATTAAAATGGTCCAAACCATCAAGATCTAGCCTTTAAGCATCAAAGGGACAAAAAAATGCATCCTTTTCAACTTAATCCATTAAGTCCAAGTCTCCAACCTTCATATTTGAATCACAATGATGTTTAGATGGATAAAGTTTCCAACTTTATCCACAACAATGTTACAAAATTTCAAGATCTAAACTTTATGCACTAAAATTACCAAAAGCTCATAACATCCAAAACTAGGTAGATCTAACAAATACATCATCAAGATTCAAACTTTATACCTCTATAAGATAGATCAAGGTGAACAAAGTCTAGATCTACAAGATCCAATGCAACCAACACTTCTCCAAGAATTTCCTTTTTCTCCAAGGTGCACCATGCATACTCCAAACCACTCAAAAACACCTTATTTTAGCTTACAAGGCTCAAACTAGGGTTAAGGTTTCATGGAAGGGGTGTTGGAGAGGTGGAGGCTGAGAATGGAATGGTTTTTGGGGAGTTAAGGAGCTTAAATACGGTTCAAACCACGAAAATAGGGTTTGTGCACTGATCGTGTATGTCCTGCGTACTCCTGGTACGCCTAGCGTACACAGGATGCCTTAGTACGCCCAACGTACCCCCCCCCCCCCCCCCTTGTACGCCCATCGTACTTAGCTTAACCCAAAATCGTCCAAACATCAAACGGTCATATCTTATTCGTTCAACTCCAATTTCGATTATCTTTATATCCACGGAAAGGTATTTAGGAGCTTTACAACCATATCTAATTACTTTTGACTTAAAAAACATCGAACTAAAATCCATAATTCATAAAAGAAGTCTAAAACACTACTTTCCCATTTTACCCTTTGACTCTAAAGCACAAATCGAACTCTAGGATCACATAATCTACATTACCCACATTCAAATGAGTCTAAACCTCTCGTTACTAAAGTCTGAAGCCTGATGATACCTAATCTTCGGGTCACGGCCCCGAATTATGAAATGATTCGAAACAGGGTGTTACAATCTTAAACCAAAAATAATGAGCAACGATAATGTACTTTTAAATTATTGAACACCTCAAACCATTTCCATGACTTTTGCAAATTATGCACTCGATATAACGGTTATCGCTCAGGTAAAAAGTTAACATTTTTATGCCAAAAAATGATTGATTTTTAATTATGATACCTTAAATTGGAAAAGAAATTTATTCAAAAACATGATTTGTTTTTCATTTAGATACCTCAAAATTAAAAGAAAATATATTGATAGCTCAAAATTGAAAAAATAAAAATACATTGATATGCAAAAAGGTGGTTGATTTTTAATTTTTGATTACACAAAATTGAAAGAAACATGTTTACATATGTACGACTTTATCCGGGAATACATTGTTACTCATTGAATCATTTTATCCATATAAGACTTGATCTGAAAAGAAAAAACAACCCCGAAGTCTTGCATACTTAAACTTTGTTTCTTTTTTTTAGCTTAAATTAATTGTTTAAAAATAAGTAAATGATCATTTCTATTCTTCTACTATCCCACAATAAATAAAATATTAGTTTACCAATTGTAAATGAAGAAAAATAAATTTACATACCAACATATTAAAAAGAAATTAAAAAATCATGTATTTTTAAATACTGGAAATTATTTCAGGGGTCAAGGTAAATTTCATATGAAAATTCAATTTACTGAGAAGGGATTTTTAATTTCTCAAATAATAAATAAACCAAAACATTCCATTTTCACATTGAGCATTTATATTTTGACAATATCTTTATTTCATTATAGATTTTGATATTTAAAATGAAAGACTTGTTATAACTTGTAAAATACAACCAAAAAAGGATATCTATAAGTACGCTTTTAATAAATCAACTTAAAGACATGTATATGTTCATTTAATTTGCTTTGTTTGCAACATCCACTACATCCTGCATTAGACAATTATTCATAGTCAAAGACTACAATAGTACAATGCATATAAAGAAAGTGCATCTTCTTTTTTGGAACAATTTAACATAATTCCTAAAAGCATAACGTACTTTCACGATCTACATCTAAGCAATAAACTTATATCAAATGTAAATACATTACCATTAATAGAAAATCATCAAATAAAATTTGCTAAAACATGTTTCTTCAACCGGTCGATTGCATTTAGACGATTTGCTTAACATTCACACGTTTTGCACATGGTCAAATGCAATTTAATGAAGTACAATGAATATAAGATGATATAATGCACAAATGATGAAAGTGTCTTCGGATAGATGCAATTAAATCAAAAAACACTTAGGGTCTTTAGATAGACACTTGTAATTACAATTTATAACACTTTAAAATAACATAAAACCCAAATGTGTATCAACTCCAATAGTAAAAACCACTTCGATGTCGTAAATACAACATTAAAAACATTTAAAAAAAGAACAACTCTTATTGGAGGAGCTCTCATAAACTTTAACAAAGCACACGCACGATTTGATATTTTTGTCTAATCATAACCATATAACAATAACGATGATGAAAATTAAAATTAAAACACCATAAAATCCCATTTCACAAGATCTAATCAATCAACTATTTAATACACATAAAGTGTTCGATTCAACGAGCAATTGATGATCTACAAATTTCCTTTATTTCTTGAGTAACCACATAGATCATGAGTGATGATAATCTATAGAAACCACTTCACATTATTATGTTTTCTTGGAGTGTCTTTCGCAAAAGGTTTTAAGCCTCTTAATGCCATCTTCAAGATAAGCCGGCTCGATAGCAAATGTTACCCGGAGCCAATTCTTAAGTCCTACCGTTATACCTGTGAAAAAAAATATTATTTAATAAATATATATAGACTTGACGAAAAAGCATTTTTAATTTTTTTTTTTTTTTTTTTTTGTATGAAATACAAAAGTCACACCTGGAAGGATTAACACCGATTCTTCTTTAGCAAGTTTGACACAAAATTCCATATCATCCTTAATGTCCTCGAACACCGATGGATCTAATTTCACCTTTTAAACATAAACACGTAAGAATTTGTTACCTTTTCATAATCTTTCATTAATTCACATGTGTTTTTTTGAACATTGTAAATAGTTTGTTACCCAATTTTCATATAAACCCTAGAATTAATATAATTTGTACACAATCTAATCCTCTTACCATAACAAACATAGATCCTTCAGGTTTGCTTGGGCAAATTATACCATGTACATCTTGAATCCCCTCATAACAAGTATTCGCACATTCTTTTATTATATTTACAATTTTCGAAAAAAAATCCTCATTAGTTTTCCCTAGAATATCGGGAACTGCACCCTACACATTAAATAAACCCGATATTACACAAAAAGGATAATAAAATTTTGTAAATGTCCACTTTTTTTTTCGTGTTATATTTGGCCCACATTATTCAGACAGTGGCCCATAAGAAGCCCAAATGTCGAATTTTTGAAATATACCTGAATAAACGTTGGGGGATCACATGATATATTTAGATATCCAGTAATGGATTCAATAATCTGAAGAAAAAAAATTAATTAATTAGCACAATGCGTTTATAAATTTGTTAAAAAGATTGTGTATTTATGTTAGACGTTTAGTGTGTGTGAGAGAGAGAACCCCGTATTCTTTAATGATGCCATTAGGATCGTTGATGACAAGCCATCCGAGTCGCCAGCCTGGCACAATCCACCTTTTGGATATGGATCCAAGTGTAACAACAGGTGTAATTGATCCAAAAACTCCCATTGGAACAAAAGGATTTTTTCCAAAAGCAAGATGATCATAAACTTCATCGGAAATCACTAATATCCCAAGCTTCCTTGCAGTCTCTGCCACCTAAAAAAAACCCTAGACTGCTCAATCGGTAGATTCATACCCAGATAAGACAAAACAGATTGTACTGTGCTGGACTGAGTTGACTGGAAAATGAAAGAGAAATAATAAACACCTTTTGTAGGTGTTGGTGAGTGAAAACATTTCCGCAAGGGTTTCCGGGGTTAATGATAACCATGGCAACTGTGTTTTCGTCTGCGAGAGCTTCAACTGCGTCAAGATCGACTTCCCAGTCTTTATTTGGAAGAAGGTCAAAGTGACGGGCTTCCAAATGACATGATTGACAAACAGCTTCGTAATATGGAAACCCTGGTTTTGGGAGTAGAATGTTTGCTTTGGAATCGGCAAGCACGGTTATTATGGTTTGAATAGCTTGTGTGCAACCGACTGTCAGGAATACATCATCCGCTGATAATTTATCTGGAAGATCTTGTGACAGGTATTTTGCTACGGCACTGTAAAAATATATATATATAATTGTGATTGTGACGGTGACTGTGATTAATGTTTTTTTTTTTCCGACAATAGTTGTGATTAATGTTTTTTTTTTCGGACAATAGTGGACCACATGGGTCACTTCTTGGGAAGGGTTAAAAAAGTAAAAGTAAAAAGAAAGAAAGAGCTTATGATTAAAATGATTAAAGAATTGTGAATATAGGGAATTGGGATTCGCGTAAAAAAGATTCTTTTGAAAAAGATTGCATGGATCACATCTTACCTAATCATTCAACTCGAAGAGACAAGAAATATATTAAAATATAAAAACAATTGCTTCACCTGAATAATTTACTAGATGTTCACGGAATTGAAAATTACACTAACGAAGTCAATAATGGTATACTTTATGATTCATCAAGTATTGCTTTGATATTGTTAAATTCCACCTATATTGCTAACACACACCGAGAATTATGAACAACTGATTCATGTGAATCTGCATCAAGTTGTCAGATAACGAGCCCAGAGAAGGGGATAAGATGCCATGGATTCTGATTTTGCAATCAGTAAACTTTATGTTGACAGAAGCAAAAACAAGGAAAATGACGAAATATGCACTACTTTCGATGAAATTGATATCAATTCCATGGATTCCATAGAATTCATCTAACATGTAGTCATGTACTAGTTAAACTAATTGAAAAATCATCTGTTGCATCGATTGGAGATCGAGAAATTACTTGAAAACGGAAATAAAAAAAACCCAATCAGTAATTCACCAGGATTTGCCCTTGATTAACCGATTGAACTCACAAACACACACATCACTGAGACAATAAAGCCGAATATGAACAAAATAACTGTGCGATTCACGAAAATCAGAAACGATTGTCTCAAAAACCGCAAAGAAACACTTGGAAACTTCAATTGGCTACACGTATGTAAGAGTATAAAGAAGAAGAGGAAGTAAAAGTACCTTCTAGCAGGGGCAATACCAACGGTAGAGGAATAACCGTTGAACTTGGCGGAACGAACGGCGTCGGCGATGGCATCTTCTGCAATCGGAGAAGTACGGAAGCAGGGGAAAGCAGAAGGGTCGCCATGGCCGAGAGGGATGACGGGTCTGGTGTCAGATTGGTTGAGCTTTGACAGGAGCATAGTGAGAACGCCTCTAATGGTTATCTCCGACGCCGCATGTAGCTCCGGGTTCCCCTGAAATCCCCATCTCTTCTTCGCCGCTGAGCCGTTCTCCATCGCTCTCCACTCGTTACAAAAGTGGGGGTGATTGAGATTTGAGATGGAGGTCAATGATGGAGTAATCTGATTTTGTAGTAAACTCATGTTCCATTTTGCAAATTTATTACTAGTCTTATTATTTACAAAATTAACCTTCAATTTTGTAGGTTAGACCAAATCAACCCCTAAGATATTTTGGAGGAGTCCCATTTGTTTAAGATTCAAATTCATTTTGTAAATTAAGATTTTGGCTCAAGTTTATATTAATAAACTAGACGAATATTCGTGTGTTGCGTGGAATAAAATTATACGGTTAAATTTTTTGTAATCATATGTTATTGAAAATATTTATGTCATTTTTATTAACTATAAAATAATAATAATTACATTTAATTAATGCAAAATTATAATTAATTTGCACAATAAATAATATAACACTTATTAAAATCCTATCATTTAATGGTCTCTGCTCATGCTTTACGTGTGTATAAAATTAGTTGTGATGACTTAGTAATACATGTGGAAGAAATGATGAATAAATTATTGATCCATATTTAAATTATCACACTACTCCAGGACATGATGCATAACCTTATATCTGCATCGAGAGATTATTCGGATATGAAACCCTCGTTAAGGAAGTTCTCTTTATAAAATAAAAAAAAAACAAGTTATAATACTCACTATTTTAATTAACTATTGTTATAATTTATTAAATTTTAAATATTTTTGATGATGTTTAAATTTCATCATGAATATTATTTAAATTATTAACCACTGTTTGTAATGTAATGTAATTTATTTTATAACTTCATGTTATATATTTTTAACTATTATTATTATAAATTAATTAGAAACAACATAATTGAAATTTAGTTATTATATTGTATTTAGTAATTTCCTTTCAACTATTTTAGAAAACATATGTTGGATTTTTATTAATTTAGTTCTTAAACTTTACACTATATTTTTGAAATTTGTTTGATATATTAATTTAAGTTATACATTTAACATTATATTGAAGTCAACAAATTTAGTATACCATATTGATAATTCAATAAGTATTCAATTTATGATAATATTTATAATTAACAACGTATTTAAGTTAATAAATTAAATATATTATGTGGAAATATAAAGAGTTAAGAGTTTCAAAATGATGTGGTAAAAGAAAGCATGCTTTCATAAATTACTTAAATTATCAACCACTATAATGTAACATAATTTAATTTATAACTTTATATGTTATTTTTAGTTATTATTATAAATTAATTCAAAAACAACTTGATTTAGTTTTAGTTATTATAAAAACTAGTTTTTAGATATCTTTTAGTTAATTCGACTTTTAGATTTAAGATTTTTTATATTTATCGTATTTAATATTTTCCTTTCAACTATTTTAAAAAATATACGTTAAATTTTAATTTATTTGATATTTTAGTTTAGATTTTAATTTTTACAATATATTTTTAAGTTTATTTAATATATTCAGGTTATGTATTTAACACAATATTCAGGTTATGTATTTTTAAATTTTACTTTATTTGATATTTTATTTAATATATCCAGGTTATGTATTTAACATAATATTGAAGTCAACAAATTTAGTATATATCATATTGATAATTCAAGAAGTCTTTCCTTTAGGTTATGTATTTAACACAATATTTGACTAACAACATATTTAAGTTAATAAATTAAGTAAATTATATGAAAATATGAAGAGTTGGGAGTTTCAAATTGATGTGGTGAAAGTAAAAATGTTTCGTTTATAGTATAGTATGATATGATATGATATGATAAAGTATGGTTGAGTATAATCTGCAGTTATAGGTTGGAATCCAACCGCAAATTGTATCAAACCACCATATGTGGTTTTCCAAATTGTACAATTTTACGATTTTTTTTACACTGGTGCGATTTCGTTTTAAACCAAATGATAAAATAGTTCAATCAAAATCGAGTTAAACCAATCCAATGCATCTAGTAAAAAACCAACTAACCATTAAAAACACACTATTGGAAGATGGTCTTTCCCAAACATTTCGTTTCTTAAATTATTTTAGCTAAAACCAAAATGAATTTAAAATAGACCCACTCACAAAGGATTCAATGCAATATTAGGATTTTAATATTAAAACCAGGATGTGGGAATACCTTATTTATTGTGGAAGATTCATCATTTTTAGTTTTTGTGTTAGGACGAGGTGGAATTAAGGCTATAAAGAGTTGTAGACAACATATTTATTCAAAAAGTATGCTATCTTAGTGTCACATCAATTTCATTTTATTTATATCGCAAGCTTTCAAAAGATTTGCAATGCGACTTGACTATTATTTGTAAAGTAGAGATTCCTTTCTAAATTTGAAAGACTTGCAAGCCTTTTCCGTTCTTATTATAACTTTAAATACATATGTTTGTTATAATACAAAATTGTGAATTTAACGTTAATACCTATATTTGTATAAATAATATAATACTTTAACAATGTATATTTTAACAAAAAAGACAATTTCAAAATTACCGTGTATTTGAATATTTATAATCAAACATAATTAATTATAATTGTTATGAATAGATTTACTTTTATATATTTTCATATTAAAAATATATCAAATACATTTAATAAAAAAATATATATCAAATAGTTGTTGATGTGGAATATTGATATTTCATTTATATAAATAGTTATTGCAAAACTAATTTGGCAAATTTAAAAGATGAGTTACATTGCCACTTCCTATATAATTTGGCAAATTTAAAAGATGAGTTACATTGCCACTTCCTATGGATGGTCTTACTTAGTAAATACTCACCACTCCATTAAATGTTTCTATTTTTTATTTTTTTAATACTCAATTTTAATAAAAATACAAGATTTTTAAAAGAAAATTAAAATTTCATTAAACCAAATTAAAAGTACATTAAAAATTATAATAAAAAGCATAAAATTAAAAATAACATTACGCTTAAATTAAAATTTTCATTAAAACCTAAAATTTATAAATTCTTATACTTGTCTTTCATCTTGCGTTATAGCTTGTTGCAAAGTTTGCGTTAATTGAGTGGCACGGGCGAACGCATGATTTCATAGTAGACGTTGTACGGGAAAGTCAGAGATTGCATAATAGTAGAAAAAAATTCAAAAAATTTCGAAAAAGTTTTGCACTTTATCCGGAAAAGTCAGGGGTTACACGGGTCATCGTGTGACCTATACTAGAACCGCCCCTGTCGAGCGGAAGATCCAGATGAGGCGGCGTGTTTATCATTTTTCAAGTTGTTGATTGCGGTTTTATAACTTTTTTTAAGAAACTCAAGATGGTCATCAATTTATTTCGAAAGCATTTGAACATAATTTGTTTTCGGTTCAACAGATTTTTTTCCCCATTTCCCCTTGTCGATAAAGATGTCGCTTTTTCGTCTTGTCCCTTCCCATTGGGCGTTGAGGGGTAACCTCTTACGACTCGTTGTTATCATCATTATCATCTTCATTGAGGTCAATTCTCAAACCCACTTCAGACTCCGAAGTTCTCACTCATTTGTTGGAGCCAATGGATTGCGTTTGTGAGTGACTAAGCGCATTCAGATCAAGGCTCATTTATATCGATAAGCATAACATACAAAGCTTTTTGATTGCCAAATGGTTGAACACCATGGGTGATTTTGTATTCTTGAAGAGAAGTGCTTAAAAGATCGAAATCATTACACCTGCTACGACACATGTTTATGAGGTTGAGGTAAATTTTTTTAACACTTGTACAACTACTACTTAACTCGTGCCATTTTCTATTGACACCATCGTAACTCCGATATTCATCTTTTTTTTATTTGCGAATGGAACTGTGCTAGAATGTGGTTCCAAAATGTTGTCCCAGATTGGGCGTTCCCCGTATCTCATCAATGGATATTGAAATCCAAGCTTTAGATAGCGTCACTTCCTTGTTTTCATCCTATTTATTTTGAGCCATTTTTTCCTTTGACTTTCCGACACCCTTTCAACATCATCGATATGGAGAGATTGGGGTTGGAAAAGTGGCTGTTGTGAAGGTGGTGGTTGGGAAGGTTGAGTTTGAACTTGTTGAAATTGTCATTGTTAAAATTTGTGGAATTGGTTTGGTGTTTGGTAAAGGTTTGGTTGTTGGAAGAAGTTTTGTTGATATTGTTTTCGGTAAAAGGATGATTATGGACTCGGTGAGTTTGTTGGAATGAGTATATTCATGAAACCGCATGGTGGTGATTCGAAATTTGGGTATTGGTGAGGTGTTGTGTTGAGTGTGAATGTGTCCATGGGTGAAGTGGGTGTGTCTAGGGTGATTGGAGTGTTTGGGGTGTATGGATTTTTATCCATTTTTTGAATTGGTATGTATAGATTTAATTTAGAAGGTTTAGAGCATAGGAAACTAAAGGCATTCCTTATAGCCTAACACTTTGCCACAAAAATTTCTTATAACTCTTCAGCTTTTTTTTAAAATTATATAAACTATATAAGTTATTTTATGTCAATTATTTCATTATGTAAAAATATAACACCTTGCCACAAAAATTTACTAAAATAATATTTTTTTAAATGACATTATTATTAAAGAATTCTGAACATAGGGAATTGGTATGGCCTTAAAAAAGATTCCTTCGAATCACGTCTTACCTAACAATTCAACTTCGAAGAGACAAGGAAATACATTAAAATATAAGAACAATCGATTCACCTGACTAATTTACTAGATGTTCTTACGTGAAAGCAACTTCGATGATTCGATCAAAGAATTGAAAATAAACAAAGTCAACAATGGTATACTTTCATTCATCAATTGTTGCTTTGATATTGTTAAATTCCACCTATATTGCGAATATGGCAAAAGGGTAAATAATACAAAAAAATATTTTTTTTATACAGAAATTCGATTTTGATACTGTGTTTTTTTTTTTTGTTAATTTTGACACTGTATTTTTTAATTTGTTACAATTCTGACCACTTGACCGATTAACCAGGTTACATGTTGACGTGGCATGATGACGTGTCAGTTTTGATGATGTGGTATGCTGACATTATATACTGATGTTTCAAAATTGAATTTTTTCTCACAAAAAACACTAAGTTTTTATTTTTTTTTTATTTTGACACTAAGTTTAATTTTTTCTTTCAACTTTGACACTATGTTTTTTTGTTCCAAATCGAACATTATTTTTTCCAATTTTGTTCATTGTTGACAATTTTCTATTTGAAACCGTATAAATATTATTTTAATACATTAAAACCGTATAAATATTATTTTAATACATTAAAACCGTATAAATATGTTTTTTTTTCATTTAAAAACCATAGTTTTGTATAAATACATTTTTTTTTACACTTAAACCATAATTTTATATATAAATATGTATTAGTTATATAAAAATTGTATTTTATATTAAATATGCAACTTTCAAATGTGTTGGAGGTTTGAGGGCGTGTAGTCGATCAAAACTCAGATATCAAGTTTGCAACCCATCAAATTTTTATATCTTATTAGAAGTTTATGGTTAGTGTGATTCTCATAATATAACTAATGCTTTGAATGTATGAAAAAAAACACAATATATTTAAATAAAAATGTAGTTTTTAAACGAAAAATATATGTTTATACGGTTTAAAATGTAATAAAAAAATATATTTATACGGTTTCAAATAGAAAATAGATAAAATTGAACAAAATTTGATAAAAGATATTCGATTGGAACAAAAAAAACATAATGTCAAAATTGAAATAAAAAGTTAAATTTAGTGTTAAAATCGAAAAAAATGAAAACTTAGTGTTTTTTATGGAAAAAAAAATCAATTTTGATACATCAGCATATCATATTAGCATGCCACGTCATTAAAACTGACATGTCATCATGCCACGTCAGCATGTAACCTGGTTAACCGGTCAAGTGGTCAGAATTGTAACAAATTGGAAAACATAGTGTCAAAATTGATAAAAAAAAATACGGTGTCAAAATCGAGTTTCTGTGTAAAAGAAGTGTTTTTTGTGATATTTACCCATGGCATAACGCACACAAAGTCACTGATTTTGCGAATTTGATATCAATTCCATGATTTTGATATTAATTCCATGAATTCCATAGGAATCATCTAAATGTAATAGTTAAACGAAGTGATAAATCATCTGTTGCATCGATTGGGGATCGAGAACTCAGTTGAAAACGGAAATCAAAAAGCCCGATCAGTAATTCACCAGGATTTGCCCTTGATTAACCAATTGAACTCACAAACACACACATCAATGTGACAATAAAGCCAAATATCAACAAAATAACTTTGAGATTGGCGATAATCAGAAGATGAATGTTTCAAAAGAAGAACGAAACACTTGGAAACTTCAATTGGCTACATGTACGTAAGAGTATAAAGAAGAAGAGGAAGTAAAAGTACCTTCTAGCAGGAGCAATACCAACGGTAGAGGAATAACCATTGAACTTGGCAGAACGAACGGCGTCGGCGATGGCATCTTCTGCAATCGGAGAAGTACGGAAGCAGGGGAAAGCAGAAGGGTCGCCATGGCCGAGAGGAATGACGGGTCTGGTGTCAAATTCGTTGAGCTTTGACCGGAGCATAGTGAGAACACCTCTAATGGCTATCTCCGACGCCGCATGTAGCTCCGGGTTCCCCTGAAATCCCCATTTCTTCTTCGCCGTTGAGCCGTTCTCCATTGCTACAAAAGTGGGGGTGATTGAGATGGAGGTCAATGGTGGAGTAAATGTAATCTGATTTTGTAGTAAACTAATGCTCCATTTTGCATAGGGATGAGCAAAAGGACCGAACCGGCCCGAACCGGACCGGAACCGGGAACCGGCTTCGGCCAAAATCAAGAACCGAACCGGCCCGGCGGTTCTATCGGTCCGGTTCTACCGGTTCCCAGTTCCTACCGGTTCTTGTCGTGTCTTCAAATGTTGGAACCGGTCCTTGAAAAATAGCATCATACGGTTCCAGTTTTTGCCGGTTCTACCGGTTCCGGTTATATTGGTTCCGGTTCCTACCGGTTCCCGGTTCCAAAAATCTACAAAAATAACGTCCCGGTCCCGGCCCGACCGGTTCCATTGGGTTCTGGTTTCGGTGCCGGTTCCGGTTCCGGTACCGGTTCCCCGGTCCATTTGCTCGTCCCTAATTTTGCAAATTATTTTATAAGTCTTGATGATTTACAAAAGCAACCCTCAATTTCGTAGGTTAGACCAAATCAACGCCTAACGAATTTTGGAGGAGTCCATTTCTTTATGATTTAAATTCATTTTCTTTTAACTAAATTACGAGAGTACGAAATATTTTAAAATAACTTATAAATTTTTAATAATATATGATGTTGTTTAACATTTTTTATGAAATTTCAAAGGCTAAATATATAAAATAAAAATGTATTTTTCAAAAAGAAAAAAAAATTACTTTAACATGATATTTTTAGTTTTCTTATCATGTATCCTTTTATTATTTTATTTATTAATACGTTGTATATTAATAAATCTTCTATTTATAGCAATTTGTAACATTGTTAAAATGTTACCTTATTCCTTATTTTTCTTAGTTGCATGAAAAATTCAATGTAATGGCATTTTCCATGCTAACCACTCAAAATGGCATTTTACATGCCAATTATATACAAATAAATAAACATTTATTTAACGTAAAAGTAAGTGATTATATATACAAATGATTAAACACTTATTAAAATTGTATGATTTATCATATAATTTGTCAAAACATATTATTTTAGTATAACTATAAAGATGCCTACGTCTTTAGTCTTTAAAATTTCATTTTTGTATGGTTTGTGTTTTTAAAAAGGTGAAATATTTACTATCTTTTTAAGTTAATTTAAAAATTCTTTTTATATTTTTACTAGTAAATCAATTAAACTTTAAAATTTATACCCCACCATTCAGATCTTAACCTCTACCCACCGACCCGACCTCTTTTTTCCTTTTCCTTCATCTTGGTTTGCATTAGGTGAAGAATACTCTCTCGCACCCTTCTATCATCATGGGTGGTGAAGCCAATCTCCACTAACCACCCCTCATTAGCGGCTTGAAGGCATTGAAGACAAACACCACCAACCATCACTCACCTTTATCTTCCACCCCAACAGACACTACCACTAGATGATATCTAGAAAAATATCGTCGTAAAAACATTTATTTCGCCACCACAACATCCCGCCACAAATTTGGTACATCAATACTATTTCCACAACATATCTAGTTTGTCATCTAAAACCAACATCTTTCTCACCCTAATCCTTTTCTGACCCGACTACCAGCCACCAACATCAGAAAATCATTGTGTGTATCAGTTTTTAGAAACCAAACTCTAAAACCCTTTTTGTTTCTTGTGAATGGTTCATGAAACTCCAAAACCCTTCATCAAAGGTGGTAGTGGTTGGTGTTGGGTTATGAGGGGTCTAAAAGGACCAGACCCGGTCCAGACGGTGGGAAACTCGTGCGGTCGTCCAGGGCTCCTGTCTCTAAGGGATCCAAAATTCCTAAAATATTTGGTATGTATATAGAGAGAAAAAAAAATCAACTTATCTAAAAATGCTAGAAAAAAAATATTTAACTTTAAATTAGTTGTTTTTGTAATGTTGTGGCTATATTTTTTCTTTTTAATATTAATATTGAATTTTATAACGGTTTATCTATTTTCGACTTTAGGGGCCCATTTTTTATTTTTGCCCTGGGCCCACTATATCTTTGGACTGACCCTGAAAAGGACACAAATGCACACATCGGAAGAAACAAAAACAATAAGATCATAAATCAGACATAGATCCATGTTCAACCAATCAATTTCAACTAAACTTAAAGAGAAGGAAAGCAGAATACATACCTTTGTAGTTGTTGAAACCTTCTTAGCTATAGATCAAATGACGAGTGTTAAGAGCCCAAAGGTGAGCTCCTCTTTCGTAGTCGCACCCAAGAAACAGACCATCAACATCTAACTTCACCCCATGGATAAACACCTTGAATGCCACAAAACATATCCAGATCTGAAGCCTAAGCATAGCGTAGAACTCCTTACGCGTTACGTAGGAGGCTAAGGGTTAGGGTTTCAAGATCAAATTGGTACTACCGATTTCTAGGGTTTTCCCAGAGAGAAACTCGTCATCATATCCGGCCTAGGACCCCTCTATTTATAGGAAATGAATTAAATCCTTAAAGGATAATTATCTGACTTTCAAATTCATTTATCTCGAACCTTATAGATTACCATATTTCATTTAATTAATTAAAGACTTAACTAAATTAACAAACCAAGTCCCTATAACGTAACACCCCATTTTTCACTCTACATTAGGATTCAATATAAATTGTTTGTTTCTAAATTCAAGATAGATATATATTAATTTTTAGCCAAAATAAACATCATAAACATGTAGTAGACGTCAATATGATTTATATAGATATATAGAACGCTTGAATCCGACATCGTATCAAGAAGTTATATTTCTTTGAAGTTTCGCGTTCAACCCTATACGGAAAAAACATGTCGTAAAAAGTGACCTGGGGATATGTAGCTTATTAGCTTAAGTAATCCAAATAAAAGTCACAGCAATCAGAAAAGTAAGAGCATGCATATAAACAATGCTAAAATCTAATTTAGTACAACAATGCGCGACATAGAAATCGAAATTAAAACCGGTTGATTGTTATCCAAAACAATCTAAATCAAAACTGAAGATATCGTGAATACGAATTCGTTGATATAGAGATAATCAAGAACAAAGTTCGTATGAAACATATGTGAATTTCACACGGACTTTAACAACATAATATCTATAAAAATATGAATTTAAAATAGAGTGAGAATTATTTGTTGAGGCCTTTAGGAAAGATATAGAGATTGTCGAGAGGATTATAGGAGTATAAAGAACGTGGAAAATGGAGATCATATGTGAAAGATATGTTTGCTCAGAGATTTCAAGAAAACACATGATGTGATGGTGTGGCACAACCAGGAGGTGCCACGCGGAATTATCAGCAGCCCCCTCCTTCGATATACAAAGTGACATGTCATAGTTGAAGTGTGAAATGTTGGGAAAATTTAGGGTTTGTGGTGGAGATATAGATACCAACTTAGATCGTGATATCACTTTCCGAACTGATATTTCTACCCTATGTCTGGGTTATAAGAAATTCAGCCTATGATAATCCAAGTGGACACTTACATTTCTAGGCACAGAAAACCTAATCCAATATGCTAAAGGATTCTGTGAAAGTATGATGAAAAACGTGAGCTTAAGATTGTCACCCTCTTCTGTAGAGGAAGAGTTGTTTATATATTAAACATGATTAGGGTTTCATTAGGGTTGGGCCGTCATTAGTTGCTTTGGAAGCAAATAATGTTAATCCGGATTTAAGGAGGATTTAGGGTTACCAAAAACTAACGAGTTTCGTTAGTTTTACCATAATCACCCTCAAGAAATTGAATTTTCCATCTTGTTCCCATATGTAAAATTCAGTGAGGTTTTGGGGCGCTGCCCTTAGACCCCGCCAAAGGGACGATGCCCCTTTGGAAACCCCATACCCCCGAATAATCGTCGAACCAGCTTCTAATTCAATCTTATACATGTGTGCACTCCACATAACCCCATACATATATTCAAGTACAAATCATGAAGTCCCTTATCTCACATGTTGGTTCCAGTTACTTAAAATGATATGGTGACACTAAAATCACCAACATGAAATGTGGCTCGTCCGAGAGTCGAAAAGTGGCAAGACGGGTGTGTCGGTCGACCGGGTGACGTCGCCCATTAAGGAGGCGACATGCAATAGGATTTGAAAGGGGCCAACACAACACCATTGACTATAGGCCTAGCACACCCAAGAAAGTATGTGGCGTGCACCTCTTCCATTCCTATAAATACTAGCGTTTTTAAGCACATTTCCTCACCAATTCAATCTCAGATCCTCTAGAAACCTTTCCACATCCCTATCCTAGATACTCCCTAGTTCTCGACTGTTCTAGTGAGGTTATGAGGCATCAGGGAGCTAGATAGATAGAAATGTTCTGTATCACGATTTTGCATGTGACTTTCTTGGTTTACATTAGAAATCGTTCTAAGTTAAGCTGCACTTGCTATGCTTTTTGGGTAATTTATATTTATATCCTTAGTCATTATTATGAATTTATAAGTACCATATTAGTCATTATATACAGTTAAATATTATGATTGGTCTACTTACAGTAGTGGTGTCTAGAATGAGCGTGTTAGATTGGTTGTTGGATTTCAGAAAAGCTATATGCCGAAATGATTTTTCCTCCCAAATATCCTGCCTGATCCTTATTTGATAGCCATGAAAGTATATTTTGAATTAGTAAGAAATGTAACTTCCAACAGATTGCCATAGATATTAATAAGTTATAGCATTTTAGGTTAATACGTGATAGATGCATTACCCACCCGTTGGATCATCCAAAGGATAGATGATAGTCATCTGAGTAACTGTCTAGACGGGTTACCTCACTATATTATCTATTACAATGTATATCCATATACTATAGGATATATAGCCAATAGAATTATAGCCAAAAGGTTAGTCTTTATGTGCATAAATATTGATATACTTAAGTTATGTATTACGGTTTAGTTAGGGGGTGACGGTGGAATGACGACAGTTCATGAGCTTATAGACCTGGGTATTGATCACGAAATGGTAGGTAATTCGTATGTCTAGATATATGTATTATTGGTGGATCGGCGAAAGGTCGTGAGCCATTATTTGTACGCATGTATATGTATTGTGATATATGGTATTTTTGGGAAATCATTAAGCTTCGAGCTTACCCAGTGGATTACAAATGTTTTTCAGGTACTTCATTGATTTGGTAAAAGGGTAAGGCTCAACTATACACATGTGCATTCATATCATATTTTTTGCATAATGTAATTATACTCTGATACATTTGAATAAATAAAAATGAAAAAAAATATATGATGAAAATCAGGACATCGGAAGTTGGTATCGGAGCAAGTGCAGATATATTGATACTTGAGTATGCTTAAGACTGATATTAGGGAGTTTGTATCAAAAAATCGATACAAGAACTTAGCAAAGATGTAGGAGCAGGCCAGGAGAAGAGAAATTGAGTTGGAAACTCAATAAAATGAAAAGAGGCAGACTCCAGCTCTATCTCAACTAACGTATAAAAGATTCAAGCATGGAAATTCAAGGTTTGGCGGGCAAAGGGGTCCTCGATGTAACAAGTATGGGAAATCCCTTGAGGGAGATTTTCGTGCTTTGATATGCTAAAAGTGTTGCAAGGAGGGAGATTGCAGTCAAGACTATAAGTAGGGAGCACATGGAGTGAGTATATGTTTCCACTGCAACCAGATGGACCACATCAAGGCCGAAAGTCCTTTTCGAAATCCAACAGATGCAATACTATTGGGTTTTGAGCATTCTAACACTCCTATGGTGTACATGCAACCCTATAAACCTTGGATCTATGTTTTCTCTATTATACATGCAAATAAGAACTTTCCAAGGCTTTAATCCTAACTAGCATATTATGAAGATCTCATACTACAAAGTACTAGTTAGATGACATACCTTTTGATGTAGCTTGATGTCTTCAAGCTTTAAGAGCTTAGCCCCAATAGTATGGAAGCCTTAAGTGGAATCACAAATCACCAAAACACCTTGGAAGACTTTAGAGAATATGGATACTTGGTTCTCTCTTGTGAAATCGGCTAGCCCTTCTTAGTGTACCACACTAGTGCCAATTTCACCAACCAAGGACATCTTTATATAGTGTGGAGGATTAGGGTTAAACCCTAATACCCATGACCTTTCATTTCCTAGGATCCATGGGTTAAACACTCCATGGACTATCCATGAAAGCTTAGCCCAACCTAAATGAACTTGGCCCATTCCATATATATAAGAGTCCATATTTAATTAGTTCCTTTTGATCACTTAATTAATTATAAATTAATTCTTGATCAATACTAATTAAATAATATGATTCCATAGTAATATATTAGAACTTATAATATATTAATATTAATCATAAACATACTATTGTCAAAAGATTATCCATATAAATTGTGTCGGTGAAGTGCAACCCAAATGGACCATGCCGGGTCGGGTCAAGTACATACCAAATATAGTTATGGACTTAGACATTAATCCAACAGTCTCCCACTTGGATAAGTCTAAAACTATTATTGCGTATGACTTCAAACCTAACTGGCAATCGTAGCTCTTAAAGCCGCTTTCGAACTCTGATCTTGTCAACGAACTTGTCCATTGGATAAGGGATCATATATTCCTCCATTCTAGATATCATATGGACTGAGACATGGATTATAATCATTCTCTCTGTCCATTTGTTGTTTCCCGATTTCCGATTTATGACGTGAACAAATCAAATTAGTCCTGGCCCGGCCGAGCACTTCCATTTGTCATCATCAAATCATCGAGGTGCCCACAGATATCGCTTTTATCCCGAAGGTAAAAGGAATGGATAAACTTCGACTCATATGGCTTGTTCTACTACTTGTTGAATCATACACAAAAGCACGTTTTATAGCACCGAGTTACCAAATGCGTTTTCGTGCAATCAATGTACTATCAACTCATAGTAACAACTCATATCTCTAGGTTTGAAGAATATAAGATATTATCGTCTCATTATCACTCGTGATAAAATCCATGAAGTGATTCCAATGAGCGCGGGTTGAATCCAATACTCAGAACTTATGAGCACTCATGAGTGTTGTAGCCCTTTGTCCAACACCTTAGACCTCTACAAGCCAACCCATGACAATCTTAATTCATATATACTTCCAACATATGACCGACTGTGGATGGTTTGAATAACTTAGTCATTCCGGAAGAATAACCTAGTTTATTCAGGAAGTCAAAACATGCAAAGTGAAACACAATAATAATTGAATCCAATATGGTCTTAGAACTTATGAATATAAATAAAACACCTTTTATTTATCACCATATGATTACACATTATTCATTGTATACTGTTTCAGCTATCAACATTATTCTTGAATTTAAAACAATAGTTGTCCCATGCTCCAAGCATGTACACTATGTTTTCTAAACACTAGTCATGCCATACACCAAGTATGCATACTATGTTTGTCTATGATCTTTACTTTGTGAACTAGATCAATTGAACATAACTTCAATGATTCTCTTTTCACACTCCCAAATCCTTACTGCAAATGCAAGAATTCCAAATTCATGCCATTTACTGAAATCTGTTAGATTCTAAACTTATATGCATTGATCATCTTGTAATGACTACGCACAAAGTCATAAAGACTTGACAACAACCATTACAGAGCATTCCAAAGGAGATCAACTCCTTGGAAACATCCTTCTTGCATTAAGTTTCCTTAATCTTACACAGATTGAAAATTCTAACTTTGAAACATTTCCAGATTCCATTTTGACTATCACTTCTGAACAAGAGTTGCCTCCTTACAGATTATGTCAATATGGTCCTTCCAGAATTATCACTATACTTCCAACTGTCCTTGAGCAACCAATCTTTGGTAAACCTTAGATTGTCATCGACAATTGCTTAATCCTTTTAGTCATATCCAGTTCTAAACCTTTTCCCTTCTTAATGCCCCAGGCATTTGGAAAATTTTTAGAAATGATGAATATAGCACATGTAATCGATCCTATATCCAAAGCATATGGGACACGATTCATGATGTCTCACATAAAGACTAAACCAGTCTTTTGCTATAACATTTCCATTTCTATTTGCCAAGTTCTCGTAATTCAGATTATGAAAAGGGATACCGTAATCATAATCGAATTTTAGAACGCAAATAATGGACCCATATACAGAATTTCCTTATGTTGAGCCATTCCAACATGAAATTCATATATATCCTTGACTAAATGATTAAAACCTCACGATCTAAGCTTATAGATTTGAGATGAAGTATAATTTCCTCTCCCTTAATTATAGCAAAACAACTTTTTCCCAATTGAAACCTTTTGTTTTCTATAATTAACATTGCTAACTTGCAATCTTTATCATAATTATCATGCTCCCACTAACATGATGATTATTAGCATAACACTTATGGTCCCACTAGCTTTGACATGTACTCAGAAATCAGCTGGACTTCTAGAAATCAATACTTTATTGACTTTCTTACCAAAGTTCAGATTTCTGATACTGAATTGTTTTGATAGAGCTTTATCAAAATCATACACCTTCCCTTAGATAGCACACTTGTGTGTCTAAACAATTATGAAGAGGGATGTCGTAATCATAATGGTTAGACCTTTTTGCCACTTCTCACAAGTCCAGTTTAGTGTGTCGGTAAACTACACACGCTCCACTAACGACTTTGAGAATGCAAATATCACAATTGCTATCTAACTAAAATCTACTTAGTGAAAGTGTTTCCTCACCATCATTTTCATGAATAGGAGAGAAACCTTATGACACTTAGATTTAATGGTGTATGTGTTCTTATCCATGTGAATTGTCAAAACCATAGTCACAAGACACGAATAATGACAAATCCAAACTCATATGGACTGAACTCAATCTTAACTTCTTGCCACCTGGCAGCTCAAGGGCCTGCCATTGCTTCCAAGTTGTTGTGCAACCAATTGAGAACTCTAAGAACTCAACTTTAACTAGAATGGGCACAGACTATGTCAACACGATAGGTTATAAACCTCAAGTTGTGTGCTAGTGAAGAACTTTAGGTTTTATTCTTGATTAGTTCTTGAGACTTTCAAGACCTTCCTCTTGACCTATAAGACTCGATTGTGTGGATTCTAACCAAGACAAACACTTCACATAGTTGGCCTAAGTTGGTCTTTGTTTTATCCAAAACATCACAACTTACCAACTTCAAATGAACAAGAGTAGGACACTTTTACTCTTACATTTGAAACGTGTTTTAAACCTTCTTAAAGATATGTCACTCAAATTACAATCTTGGAGTATGACTCTAAGACTTGTATTGGAACGAAGTATAACTCATCTTCTTGATTTAACCATTTCAACAATTCAAGATCACTTCTTCTTAGTCATAAGAATGCACTAAGACTTCCTTAGAGAACTAATTTTGATATGGTTTCTTAATCATTAAGATGATCACAAAACTGATACTAAAGTACTCTCCCATCTTTTCAGATTTGAGGAACTTTTATCCTTCTGCCTAATTCGATTCTTCTTATTCGCTCTGCCATGCATTGGAACCTTTTCCAATGTCTCAGAGTTACACTTAATCTTGTAAGTATAATCATATTTACTGAGCTTTAGTAAACTATGACGAATAGCCTTATATCTTTTGTGGTGGACTTAATCAGTGCACATGACTATGTACTCGATCCCTTAGTCCATTACTTGACTCACACATCCATGTGAATAAGTAATTAGTCTTAATTTTTCCAATACTTGAAAGTTCTCATTCATCATGCTATACAACTTGCATGATTCCAAGTCCCGGTCCAATTGAGCTTTGGATGATGAGAATCTTTCCTTATTTGGTAAATTTAGACATTACCACAAATGAAGGAATCAATCTCATATTTCCACTCTTGCTATTAATGGAATCATATAAGCAACAAATTTTCCTCAAATGCCATTGTAAGGATATTTTAAAATAAATAAAATCAAAAATTTTCTTTTATTTTAAAACTATGCGGAAAAACTTATCCTTACAATCCATATGAAAACTTGTTGTTATCTATTCCTAAGCAATACCTCATAACTCCTAAGAAGTAGCTCAAGAATCTGATCTTCAAACTACGCGATAGAAATCCATCTATGCGATCAGATTTAGCATATTCTTTCTTTAAGTTCCTTCACTTTTCTTTGATTCTTAAAACATCAACATGTGACCCAGTCACATCATGTAATAAGAATCTCATAATAGAAACTTAGCAGAGTTAGATAGTGGACTTTACCTGAAGTAGAGTCAAACTTATTAACTTTAACATCCTTAGGTAAATTTGGCAGCTTCACAACTAATGACCCTTTCTTTGGCAATATAAACATATGGACCCTTTGATAATGGTACACGGGACTATCACAAACTTAGCTTTTCTCTTTACCATTTGTTCAACCGAGTTGACTATGGCCGATCCCTTTCCATTGGGAAGAGAATGCTTTTATGGATTTCCTGTGTCACTATTGTCAATGTCCATCAAGTTTTGAGGAAGTTGATCTTAACAAATAGATAAGATTGTTAAGGGTCTTGTCATAGTCTCTTTCATAGGTGTTCCAAAAGAACTCACTATGTGACTTAGAAAGTGATTGAACCACCAACTTTCTCAAGACTTTGACACCCAACTCTCCCGGCTTGTCAATATGTGACTACATCTCCAAGATGTGACCACACCTAGACCTTCACTTGCCAATAGGGTTCGAGTGACCTTAAACTTTTTAAGAACTTGTGGGGTAGGGAGAATAATTGGAGGAGGTGAAAGAAGTATGATTTCCATGGAACATCATCTTCATTTAGGAAAGCTTGTTTCAAGAGATTTGGGAAGATCATAAATGTCTTAACCAGACATGTTTTGGGAGATATTCAAGATAGTTGATCTTAAAGTCCTTAATATGACACCCAATATGAAATATTAAGGCTAGGACCCAACAAACTATTTTATAACTTAGAAGAGGTATGCCGTAATCCAAGCTATAAAACAATTTGGAGGTAGGTGAATGATGATTCACCAATTTCCACCAAGATAAACGAAATGTATTATTAGGTTTTAATTGTTTTTGAAACTCCTAGATCTTTTGATATTCATTGAACTGTTCAATGGCATGTTTCAATCTCGAGTGTGCCCTTCAGGTTTTGTGACTGGGATGCCGAGGATCACAAAACAAGGTGTGAAGTAACCATGCAAATTACTTGGTACCCTTAAGTGTTTACCCCTCAATCGATGTGCCGGTTAACCACACACGCTCCATCGATACTATGATAAACATTAAGTTACCCTTTGCATACCTTGTTAAATACGAGTTAGTGTGCCGGTTAACCACACACGCTCCACTAACCGACTTAAACAAAGTGCAAAGTGTAATTTCATGGATTAGCACCTTATTCACATTTTCCTAAGTAACTAAGATTGGGTATTATTAAGAGTTTAGTTACTTAGTATTTATCATTAATACTTTTAATGAAGGGAGAATTCTAGTCTTGTCAAACCCGTTCGGCTAACGACCCTCCACCAGTCAAGCAAGCGGTGGGTGAGAGTGGACACCCATTAAGTTGCCATTTTATAGGCAACAACCTTATACCCACCTTATAGACCGGCTTCGTGAATGAGGCATACTAGCGGTAAGACTGACTTTACTCTTATACATATATATATATATATATATATATATATATATATATATATATATATATATATATATATATATATATATTATTAACTTATAGTATTATAAAGTATAAGGGTTGAATTTTAACTCTTAAAATTCTAAGGGCTAACTTGGAAATAAAATATTCATAAGAGAAAACTTTACAAATTCCAAAACTTGAGGGCAAGTTTTGAAACTATTCAAAACTAATTAATTCCATAACTTATGTGTTTAAAGTAGTTTTAATCCCAAAACTCTTCAAGTTCCATAACTTGAGGACAAGTTATGGAAGACTTTAAACTAATAAAAGAATTAACTTTTCTTTATTTTATAACTTATGGAATTAATTAAGGTTACACTTTTTTTTCATTTATTATTTAATGAAGAGACTCTTGGTCCTCCATAACTTGAGGATAAATTATGGAGTCATAACTCCATTTAATTAGAACTAGACTCTTCATTTTGTAACCTTTGCCAACTTTTATGAGTTTTATGAAACTTAAATGTGACTCTTCATATAACTTGAGGACAAGTTACAAAAACACATTTTAGAATCAACTCTTAGATTAATTTGGATTGAAAACAACTATTTCACTCAACTTTTCTATTAATCTAAGCAACTCATAAGAACAAGATAATTCAAATCAAACTTTTTCATGTAATTAGTCTAAACCTTAAACTAATACAAAACATGAATCTATTGACAATTATCTTTGAAATTGGATTAGAATGAACATTACCTCTTCAAAAAACAAGTTTATAAGTTCAAAACAACTTAGGGTAATGTTCCTAGTCCATTTCTAGCCAAAAACCTCGAAAATATGCTGTCTGGGGGTCCAACTCATTGAGCGCATGAACCAACTCGGAGAGTTGGATCGATTTGATCACTTTTTAGGCATGGACTCGCCGAGTCCCTTGATGGACTCGCCGAGTCTGATGATCAGACAGCAACAATTTCGATTTTTTAAGCAGTTTTGCAAGTATAAGAAGAAAACAAGCCTAGGCTCTGATACCACTGTTGGGTTTTGAGTATTCTAACACTCCTATGGTGTACATGCAACCCTATAAACCTTGGATCTATGTTTTCTCTATTATACATGCAAATAAGAACTTTCCAATGCTTTAATCCTAACTAGCATATTATGAAGATCTCATACTACAAAGTACTAGTTAGATGACATACCTTTTGATGTAGCTTGATGTCTTCAAGCTTTAAGAGCTTAGCCCCAATAGTGTGGAAGCCTCAAGTGGAATCACAAATCACCAAAACACCTTGGAAGACTTTAGAGAATATGGATACTTGGTTCTCTCTTGTGAAATCGGCTAGCCCTTCTTAGTGTACCACACTAGTGCCAATTTCACCAACCAAGGACATCTTTATATAGTGTGGAGGATTAGGGTTAAACCCTAATACCCATGACCTTTCATTTCCTAGGATCCTGGGTTAAACACTCCATGGACTATCCATGAAAGCTTAGCCCAACCTAAATGAACTTGGCCCATTCCATATATATAAGAGTCCATATTTAATTAGTTCCTTTTGATCACTTAATTAATTATAAATTAATTCTTGATCAATACTAATTAAATAATATGATTCCATAGTAATATATTAGAACTTATAATATATTAATATTAATCATAAACATACTATTGTCAAAAGATTATCCATATAAATTGTGTCGGTGAAGTGCAACCCAAATGGACCATGCCGGGTCGGGTCAAGTACATACCAAATATAGTTATGGACTTAGACATTAATCCAACAAATACAAGCTCCAACACCGACAACTTTGAGGATAACCAATGGAAGATAAGGCAGAGCTAAAGCTCTAAGGGCCAAGGGGCGATCCTTTCAGCTTATAGAAGAAGAAGCCAAGGAGACACCAGAGGTTGTATCTGGTTATCCTTCTAGTCGAGGAAAAGCTCCACCATGAATGTGCTCGCATTAGAGGAATTGATAATGCTTTCATACTTTCACTAAAATCCTTTGTTATATTTACGAAATGTATGAAAATGGTATTTTACTAAATATGGAATGTTAGATTTATGATTTTAGTAGTAAGATAGTAATGCCATCTGATAATATTTAGTTATGCGTGTGTGTAGTCTGTTCCTATACAACATTGTGCTTGTCACGATCTTATCCTGTTTTGGGCGTGTTGTATGAGAAAATTACTTGCGTTGGGCACAACACATTAGTATTATGATAAGAATATTAGTGGCCATTGGATATGACAACCGAGAGTTTCTTCAAAGTTAAAAGGAGCTATAAATCACATATTGATAGCCATCTTGGGCTTGGTCAGTTTCGAGTAGTAGCAGATGATGGGTTGAGCCCAAGTGGGTGATAACCGACCCTTAAGGTAAAAGTACGAAGGGCAGTTCGACTTTCAGTTTCGACGTCAAGGCCTAGGAGAGTTGTGACACCAGTGGAAGAAGGTTATTAGTTCGATTTTGTGGTGTGGGTAAAAAAGAAGGAAGTATGTTGCAAGAATACCCATAGGTTATAAGTTTCTCAATGTGGTTCTCAAAGAATAGTTAGATCTTCATTCCAAGCGTTAGGAAGAATCCAGGAAGTGGGCTAAATTCTCAGAAGCTCAGGCATCCAAGAGAACCCGATGGGTTCATACCTTCATGAATGTAAGATTTTTCTTGCAGCAAAGAAGATGCTAGACAAGGAATTTGATAGATCTCATAGTTTGCCAATAGAAAGCGTCAAGTGCTAAAAGTTCAACCTTGGAGACACCTCTTCGATTCAAGTGATGTTGTATTATTATTAGTAAATTTTCAATCTGCAAAACAATAAGAGGCTCTAAAATTTTCCCCTAAGATATAGAGTTACAGTAATACGACAGGGCGTCGTCAAGAATCTATGCAAAATTTCAGATTGCAGGGTTTCAGTTGATAGTTAAACACATAGGATCAAAAGCAATTATTGTAAGTTTCTTAGATTCGTTCGTTTAGTTAAGAGTCACGTTAGATAGAGCGTCGAGTGCAACTACATATGTGTCATTGTTATTATAGGTCTTCAGGGTAAGCTACATGTTTGGTTTAGTTATTCCTTTAGTCAATAAGCGTAAGAATTAATATAAAACTAGTATCAAATTTTAATATTCATGGGTTGACATAGGAAGACAGTTAGACTTTAGCATTCATACAGTGTAGATTAAGGATCTTTAATCAGTTGTAGCCTCAAAAGTTTAAATAGAAAAGATATGTTGTGTGAGCATTTTCGGAAGAGAGATCCTAAAAGGAGAATCTAGGAAGATTAGCAGTGTGTACTCGTTTGAGGGTAAGTATTTGTGCTTGTATCTGACGGTAGTAAACCTGAGTAGTGACTTGGGAATCATGAGACAATTCTTGGGACGGATATGGATAAGTGTGGAAGGTAGTATGGGTTTGTACTACTAAAAGCACATGATTCGTACGAGGACCAAGAAGAATCAAAAAGGTTTCTAAGGAGTTGGTAGAGACTAGATAGCATGGTTTCCACCATGATTTATTACAGTATGTTTCCGTCCTTATCAGCTTATCGGTTATGGTTGTTCAGACTGAGGATGTGTCTGGTGGTTGTTTGGGTCTTAGTGGCTATGTCATTTTGGTTCTAAATGGTGCATACCTAGGTGAGTTAGTTGATTTTGAGGTCTTGATGGCCTTACTCGAGGTAGTGACAGTCGAGTAGCGAGAATCAAGAAGGAAGTGATTGTGATGATCGGCTCGAGGATTGCATTTAGAGGCTAAGTAATTGACAGATGGATTAGGATGTCATTATATAAAATAGGGATTATGTTCTTCTAGCTTTTCATGTTCGGTGGAAAGAGAGAGTAGACATGTGATTTTTAGGGTTGGGATGTAGACGCAGCATGAGGCTACATAGTTGTGGTTTTTAGTGGCAAGTATGGCAGTGTGGAAATGCACAAGATGATTCTCGTGGTATGGTTGCCTTGAGATGAGATTAAAGGTATGATTTCTTTGAATATAGTTAGGTCAGGTACTAGTTTATTGGTTCAGGTGATCAGGGGAAGTGAATCAGGAACGACAACTTTTGTTGTCTCTGATGAATCCCGACTATAAGAATGATGTCTCTTGTATATTTAATGATTCTTGCAATGAATTGATGGTTGGGGATTTTTAGGCAAGGTGTGTGGTATTCCATTTGTTTCTAGATAGAGAATCGGTGTTATGAATGGAATGTCAGAATTTTTGCTTGTGGATCTACATGAGATTCTTGATGTTAGAGGTGGTTATGATTGGGAAGTTTCTGAGGTATCCATTTGAGATTCAAAATCTCTTTGAGTTTGCTTGGTCTTTACCTAGAAGATCATCTTGTGTTGTGTTATACATTCTGAGGGCCAGTGATGATATGTGACTGGTTCATCCGGTTTGAGATTTGGTATGTTTGCAATGTCATTTGGTGGTAGTTCTAACACTAAGTGGGGAAGAACTGAGTATTATGCTTGGAAGATCATCAATCTGTTTGAGTTCACGGTTTTAGAATAATGGGTCACATGATTTTACGGTTCGGGTATGCGAGACTTTGGTTTAAGATTTGGTCAAGACGTGGGTGCAGAGCAAGTTGTCATCAGATGTATGTGCTTAGGAATGCATGAGTTGTCTTCGCGGTAGGAAGTTGTTGTTAAAAGAGCTCGTCATATCCAGTGGTTCCTTTTGGGAACACCAATGAATATTTCAATAGGCATTTGAGTGGCACAGGTTGAGTATTGGTTATTAAGGGATTTGTCAGATCATTATATAGATTGTTATCTATAGTCTAGAGTGGGAAGTTGGTTATTGGCCAATCAGCTTTAGGGTTTGTATGTTTAGTTCCACATGGTTTTTGTTCAGTATTGTTTGAATCATTGGATTAGTTGTCAATGTACTCTCGATCGCTGATCATTTCGTTCATTGTCAATATTGGAGGTTCTTCAAAAGTTTCGAGTTGTATAAGTTGAAGTTCGATGGATGCGTCAACCTATCGTCAAGTTCTATACGTTGTATATTTTGGCTTCTGGGTATGTTTACCCTTAATTGTTCGTTGTGGAATTATTTTTCATTACAGGCTCGATTTTGACAGATGTCCTTGGTTATTGGAAGTCCGGATGTTGGGGTAGCGTTGTTTAGTTTTCTAGATGTGACTTTAGATCTATGCAGAATCCAATTTTTGCATGTCGTGTTGGCGAGGTTGGTATTGGATTGATCCTAGCAGGTTTTTAACAACATTTTTGGATAAATTTAGAAGCTTTGTTGAGCTAGTTACGTATTGGTGGGATCTGCCCAGTTTCAATCAAGGTGTGAGATCTTGTTTCAGTTGTTCATGAGAATGTCTCTGTTAACGGTTGAGGTTCGTCATTTTACTAGATCTACTAGTACTTCACCTGTAATATTCTGATGATGAGGTATTTTCAATTTTAACTCTATGTATGAAGAATTATTGCATTTTGGCCCTTATACATGAGAAAGCTTGAAAAATGGCCGATAGTGGCGTTTTTTTACTTTTTTTTTGGGCGAGTTCAGCTATGTGAGGTGTACCTAGTTAGTATTATCATATCTATACATATATTTAGGCATTATTTTAATACATTTATGCTACATTTTAGTTGATAATAAATATATTTGGTACTTATAATGTTTAAATTCTATTTTGCAGCTAAAAAGGACATTACTGAAGATAAAGGACCAGAAGTGACGAATAATGAAACTTAGGACGACTAAAGTTTAAACAAGAGCTTAATGGAGCTTAATAAGGAAGAAAAATCACGCAAAAATATTCATAACAACGTGGAAAATGAGCACCATGACGTGTTTATAATGAAATTCCCGATGAATTACGAATACACGAAGCTCACGACGTGAGACTTATAATTCTCATGCGTAAGGATGAAGGTGCAAGAAGATCATTACGCAGAAGCAAGTTTCTTTGCCAGATACAGATTTATACCAGCTCACGACGTGAGACCTTA
This sequence comes from Lactuca saligna, assembly GCF_052625555.1. NCBI lineage: Eukaryota > Viridiplantae > Streptophyta > Magnoliopsida > Asterales > Asteraceae > Lactuca > Lactuca saligna. The sequence continues at coordinate 202,208,190 of NC_136424.1, read as the reverse complement.
ATTCTCGCTGACGTGAGGAACAATTTAAGGAAAATTATAAATACTCGTTTGCACATTCGACTTAGGAGGTTGGAATCTTGTTTTCTGGAGTAATAATCAAGTTTAGAGGTTAGAAAAGTGCGAAAAACAACATTTTAGAAGAGAAAACATTTGAAGATTGAAGATTAAAAGATCACACATCACATTCCGTTTGCATTAATTCAATCATGTTGAATTCTTATGATTTAGTGTGTTACCTTGTACCATGAGTGTCTAATTTAGTAGACTTTCATTTAGTTAGATGTAACCTAAAACTATGAGTTAGTTTTTTATTTTATGGATTATATGAATTTGCTTTATGCATATGTTTGATTATCATTACCTAGCATGTTAAAGTTTGCACCTTTGTTGATTTAATTCAAGTTAAATGTAGTTTATTGACCATTTGAATTACATGAACTTGTTTACCTAGTAGTTTATGAACATTAAATTGCTAGAGCTAGGATTAATCACATCTTAGATTAAGTGATTAAAAACAACTTTAGTTGTGTTGGAGAACATAATTTAATTATAAATGTGTTTAATTGGTTGTATTTATCATAGATAATTATCTTAGATACATCGTGCATAGCCCAATCATCATTAATAATCAATTATATGTTTGCTTGTGTATGATCATTACATAGTGGTTCATGAATTGGTAAAATATTAGCAGATCGGATCAAGATTGCTAATTAAATATAAATTGCTAACCAAATTTATTAATCCATAAATAAGAACTAACCATAGGAAAAAGGTGTATTCAAAGCTAAACGAAAGTGTTTTTAATAGCTTGATAACATCATGTTTTTAGTTAAGTGTTTATTTAGTTTTAAGTTAATCTGAACTTGCAAAATCAGATAAAAACCCACATTTTAGTTAATTGTTTTTAGATTAATTATTAGTAGTTAAATTATTAGCTAAATTCGTTCCTTGAGTTCGATTCCCAACTTACTTTACTATATTATAAATAGACTAGGTACACTGCCTATAAGTGCATTAGTAGATAATTAATTATGTTTACAAATTTAAAGGTAGATAGGTATAATCTGTGCACATCAAGTTTTTGGCGTCATTATCGGTGAAACGGCTATTTCAATTGTTAGTTTAATTGATTTAGGTTAATCGATCATTTTTGTGGGGTAAAACTCACAAAAAAAGTTAATTTTCTGCATCAGTTTAAATTTCCTAAATTTTAGATCTCAAGACGTGAGAACTGCAATCTCATCTTATTTTATTTTATTTTAGTTCTTTTTTATGTTTTTGTTTTGTTTCAGTACTATATGACCTCGGATCGAAGACAACATTTACACTACCATTTGACAATCCAGAGTCGACATTTCATAAAAAGAAGAACATACACATTGGAGAATCAAGCAACAAGCCGGTAAACGAAAACAAGTTTGAAAGCTTTGAGAAAACTCCTAACAAACAGAAAGCTGATTACGAGCCCGAAACAAAATTAGACAAAAGTAGTGAACCTGAAAGCGATCCCAAAAACAACATTGCAGAGATTGTTGGCATGACGATGGAGGCATACAAGAAGAGAATTCGTGAGGAAACTGGTTCGAGCCTTGTGCAACCCAAAATTCCCTCTACTGCAAACTTCGAGCTCAAGGGACACATCCTTTCCGCGCTAAAAGATATCCTATTTTATGGAAAATATCATGAAGATTCATACAAACACCTTGATAAAGTCAATGACATCGATGATTATTTTAATATTCCTAATGTACCAAAAGAAACGGTGTTGTTAAGAATGCTTCCAATCACTTTCAAAGGAGCAACTAAATATTGGTTGAAGGCACTCCCACCCGATGCAATTACAACATGGGTACAAATACGTGAAGAATTCCTCCAAAAAATTTGCCCACCATCGAAGATTTCTAAACTTAAGAAGGTCGTAGCCAATTTTGAGCAACAAGTGAAGGAATCTTTATATGAAGCATGGGAAATATATAAGGGATTACTAAGAATTTGTCCCCAAAATGATCTTAATGAGAAACAAGAAGTATCTATATTTTATGATGGGGTAAACATGATGACAAGGCAACTCCTCGATTCTCAAGGACCTCTTACAAAGAAAAATCTTGCTACCATTAAAGAGCTAATAAAAGAGTTTTTAAAGCATTCAAGAGAATACCACAACCCTCGACAAGACGGAGCAAAGGGAATTGGAAATGGTGCTTCGGAAGACATGGTGACAGTTTTGGCAATGTTAAATAACATGGATCGAAGAATGAAGAAAATGGATCAGTTTATACATGCAATACATGTGGGTTGCGAAAAATACAATGGTCTACACTTTACCAAGGATTTCCATTTAGATGAAAGTGGGAATAGAAGGGTTCACATTTGTTATTCTAGTGGAGACTGATTTGATGAAGATTGGAGAAAGTCAAGGAAAGAATGGTTGCCATATGAAGAATACAATAAACAAACAGAAGAAAAATATTGGTAAACTGGATGGGGCTTCTAGAAAAAAGAACAACCACCACCCGAGAAGAAGATGAACTTTGAGTTTATGATTAAAAGGTTCATCGAGGCTTCTAAAAGACGACACAATGCAACTGATGTTACCATTAGAAATCAACAAGCGTCCATCAAAAACATTGAGACTCAACTCAGGAAATTAATTACATTAGTTAACGCGATTACCACCTAAAATTCCCGATCAAAAGATGCAACCTCATATAATGTCCATATATACTGAAGAAGACACCATCTCTGAGTTTTTAGAGGCGTTAGATGAAGACACAAAGCAACCTGATCCACGACTTGAGGAACAACCACTCACGTCGTGGGATGAGACGGATCAAAAATTTTCTTCTTTTATCAAGCCATATCAACATCCATTACCATTTCCTTCTCGAGCTAGAGTGCATCCATTGGAACAAGAAGATAAGAAGTTTATGCAACAAGTCAAGGGTATTCCAATTAATACCCCATTTATTGAAGCCTTAGCCAAAATTCCTGAATACACCAAATTTCTTTAGGACCTCCTAGACACTCGCCAACAATTAGAGAAGACTTCAAAGGTGGTTTTTAGTGAACAATGTTTAATGGTAATTATGGAAGGAGTACCAAAGAAAATGGGAGATCCCGGACGCCTTACTTTACCTTGTGATTTTGGAAATAACATGAAGACATTTTCCTTGGCCGATTCTGGAGCTAGTATAAACTTAATGCCTTATTCGTTTTATCATAAGCTCAACCTTATAGAACTGAAGACCATAAGGATGAAATTTCATATGGCAAATCGTTCAGTGACTCATCCTCTAGGAATAATTGAAGATATATTGGTAAATATTGGAAATTTTGTTTTTCCAATCGACTTTGTGGTAATAGACATGAAATAGGATGAGGTTGTACCTATTATCCTTGGACGGTCATTACGTAATACCACACGTGCCTTGGTAGATGTTTTTGAATCAAAGCTCACCTTGCGATTGGGAAAGAAGAGATGACATTCAGAGTTGAAGAAGAATTTGGGAAGGTTAACGCTCAAAATAAAGTGTTCTTTATGGATGAAGACAATGAGCCTGAAGAGTTAGAGAAATTAAAAGCAGAATATCTCCAAACAAGAGAAAATCCTAAAGAAGAAGTCAAGCCCACTAAACCAAGAGCCACAATACTGATGATTTTTGAGGTCTTCACCTTTACTACACCAAATATTCAAGAGGGGAGGTTTGTGAGAGCAAAGAGCTAAGTTCAAGTGATGAAGAGGATGATCATGAAAGAAAGGAGGAAATTGTTGATACTATGCAGCTGGGGAAAAAAGGGCTAGTTGAAAACCAAGGGAACAACTCGAAGGATGCACAAACTCAAGGAGTTAAGAGAAAGCATGGAATTTTTGAAAAAAGAAAGAAAATTCCAAGAAAGCATACATAAGATAGGTTAAAGCCTACAAAAGAAAGTGGAAGTAGTAAAAAGAGCAGTGGGAGATCCTACTCCCAACCACAACAACGTAATGTAGGAAGGAGTCCGGCTCACGACTCCAAAAAAGAAGCGTTTCTCAGAAGGTAACCCAAGATCGGTTAGCATTTTCTTTTCTTCTTATTTTATTTGTTTTTGCATTTTAGGGTAGTAATCTTAGTCATCTTACATTTCTAAAATCAATTGTGGGATTAAATTCAAGAGTGGTAATAATTTTTAAAAGGAATAACATAGTTTTTGGCCAATCTTTCTCAAGACCACCACGTGGTATTAAGTACCACGATGTGGTAAACAAAATTGTCCCGTATTTATATCAAATTGAAACTTACGACGTACGATCTATTGCTCACGACGTGAGTTTTAAAAACATGGGGACGACCAACCTTTTTAAATAACTCACAAACATGTTACTAAACCCACTCACGAATGGAAAAAGCCATCGGTCCCCACACTTCGATTTTCCACTGATTTTCTTCAACGTTTTCCCAATTTCGTGTTCCATCTTCAATTTCGGTAAGACAACCATACTTTAATCTTGTGAATTTTACTAATTTTTTGAATTTAAAGTTAGTATTTTTTTTCTTAAGAGGCAAATGTCTAAATTGGTTCTCTTTTTAGTGAATTTATTGCTTCATGTATGATTATTAGACTTAGAATCACAGCCTAAGCAAACCCCAACATTGATTTTAGTACGATTTGTCCTCATAAAGACCGATTGCAGTTTTGGCGTCTCACTGTAGTCATGACGTGAGCTTCTATGCCCATGGCATGAAAACTGGGAAATTGATATTTCTGTTTTCGGTTAACTGCTTAATCTTGGTGTTTTGTTGGGTTGGTTTGATATTAAATTTTACAGGTATCATGGGACCAAGAAGGGCATTTCCCCAATAACAAGAAAATGTTTATGTTTCTAGCCTACACCCGTTTTATCAATTCCCGCAAAACGTTCCATAATATATGTTGAGCAACTACTCGAACAGATTGAGTTGACCATACAATAAGGAATTCACTCTAGCAACCGTTATTGATTGGTCTTGGCTTAATGGGGTTGATATGGTGGCAGAACTGGATAGATATTGGCATAAGCAATATGAGGGAGATGTGTTTACTTTTAGATGTAACGGGTGGTGCAACCTTTTCTCAATACAAGAGCCGCTTTTCCGAGAATTGACTGTGGAGTTCTTTTCTACGGTTAATTTTGAAGAACACAAAAGTGATCCTACATTCAACAAGGCTCTTGCATTTCGATTGGGAGGCATGTATAGAGAGTGCAGCTTACTTGATGTAACGCCCGCAGGTCCGAGCTAGTCAATTTAGAGGCAATAGGGGTCGAAAACGACTTTTTGACAAAATATTATTTAGAATAAATAATATTAACCAATTTGTAGAATATGTCACAAGGTTTCCATACATATAAAGAACGCCGAAATCCGAGTTATAACGAGGAAGTTATGGCCCGTCGAAGTTTCGCGACGGAACCGACACGCTACCGGGAAGCGTAAATAGTGAATTTACGATGGATGACTTTTTAGCCTTAGTGATCTAAACGAAAGTCGTAGAATATGTTAAACCAAGAAAATCCATAAAAAAACGCCCAAATCTGACTTCGTATAAAGAAGTTATGATTTTTCTAAGATTCAACTTAGTAGTGTACAGCCCGAAACTCGAATTTTAGTTCGAGTGGTTTTTGGCTTACGCGACCTAAATGAGAGTTGAAGATCTCATTAATAGGAACTCAACGGTAAAAAGATGGACGAAAACGGAGTCCGTATGAAGGAGTTACGAATTCTTCGCGGTCATTTAACAGTCTAAACGCCTCCTACTGTTAAATTTGAGATCGGTCAAGAATTAGCCGACGGAGTCTAAACGAACGTTGTAGATCTTGATTTTACCTACGCGTGGATATAAAGAACATCGAAAACGGAGCTTGTATGCGAAAGTTAAGGGGTTTAGAAGTCAATAGGGTGCTGCTGCAAAAAGGGTGACGTGGCTGAATATGGGCCAAGGCTTTCTCCCCAAGGAAAGCGATCAGGTGATGACACGTGGCACTGACTCGGTGAGTCAGTAATCCAACTCGGCGAGTCCATCAGGATTTCACCCTATAAATAGAGGTGCCGGGTTCCCTCATTTCCTCACCCCTCAAGCCTCTTCTTTCTCTCTCTAAACTCTCTCTCTAAGCCTCCCTAACCCCCCCCCCCCCCAAAGCCTAGGGTAACTACCTAGCACGAGGCGTAAGCCCCGGAGCGCCCAACGGCTCCGAGAAAAGAGCCTTTCGGATAGGGAAACGCTGCTCCAGCGAAGCCCGGTTTTGTGAAAAACCCGTTGTAAGTGAGCTACGCCTACGCTAGTTTTAATATAGCTTCTAATTAATAATAGTAACATTATTAGGATCTTAAAATAATTGTTTGTGCTATTATTATGAGTTATATTGAGTGTTATTTAACGCTTATATAATAATAATAATAGCTAGACTATTAATTAGTCACGGTTAACGTCAGACTAAACCCTAGTCATATTGATACTAGGTTTTCTCAAGGAAATTGTTTTAAGAGCAACGAAGTGTTGTCCGAGTGCCGACTCACCACCTAATCAAGTGAGTGCATAGTTACTTTCATCTTACACATAGATATGAAGTATTTTACATAAATTACGTGCTGTGTGTGCATATTATCTGAATACTTGTTGTCTATGCTGGATGAATGATTTATACATGTTTTAAATGATTTAAACTATATATTTATTTTATATCTACAAATATGTTAGGATAAAACATGGGTAGATGAAATAGTTGGTGAGTGATGAAATAAAATAATGAGAGATAGGTGATGATAGGAAGGTGATGATAATTAGGTGAGGATAGATAGGCGATTATGAATCGGTGATGTAGGATACTACAACCTTGTCCGACAATTTGGAGATGTAGTCATCTACCAGAGTATAGATGGCAACCTCGGACTATTATAGACAACCCCGTGGAAACACCAGCAGGCTCATAACCTGTAGGTGATGAATTACGAGTTCAGGCGATATTGTAACTACGTATTCATGCGATGATAGTGTAACCCTTATTATGAAGTACGAGTCCAGGCGATGTTGTGGCTACGTATTCATGCGATGATAGTCTAACCCTTATTATGAAGTACGAGTCCAGATGATGTTGTGGCTACGTATTCATGCGATGATATTCTAACCCTTATTATGACTTACGAGTCCAGGCGATGTTGTGGCTACGTATTCATGCGATGATAGACTAACCCTTATCATGATTTACAAGTCTAGGTGATGTTGTGGCTGCGTAATCATGCGATGATACCCTAACCCTTGCTAGACACATATTGAGGGAGTAATCCCCGAATTAGTATTGTCTATGCAATGTAGGCGATGATCCTTAGGTAAAGTTCATAGGAACAATCATATAAGGAAATACGATGTAAGGAGATGAGAAGTAAATATGATATAGGAGATGACCTTTGAGATAATATCTTTACGGAAGACTAAAAGAAGATAATGGGGATGGGTAATTGGGTTGATTGTTTGATTGTTTAAATATAATAATTATATTATTGTGGGTTGAAAACCCTATGTACTCACTAGGTTTCTCAACCTGACCCACTCAGTTTATTTATATCACAGGTGTTGATATGAAGTCACATTACACTGAGAGATTTACAGAGATGTAGATCACTAGTGTAAATAAATGTAAGTTCTGTTTATGCTTATGTTTCTGTATTAACGATGACATCCCAAACGTTTTAAAATGAATAAAATACGTTTCTTCGAAAATGTTTTAATAACGTATTTATCGTGTTTTTCTGGGAACAAATTCTGCAACCTTTTTATTAAAAGAAGAACTCTGATTTTTATATAGCATAAACAAAATCGGTCTTTTTTGGCCGTGAAAATGGGGATGTCACACTTGAGATTACGTGGCGTATGGGGTTATACATGGAACCGAAACACAATCACCGAATGTCATTATATTTTTACTGGATTGTGTTCGGGACTTCACTATCGGGATGATTGATGTGCAGTTTTGGAGGACTATTTCAAACCATGAATATAGTCTTTGGGATTCTCGTGAAGGGCATATTTGATCACCCATTCATAGATTCTTGCATTGTTTGATCATATTCACGATCAATCACAAGCACCACGAGCCCAATGAAGCCCTAATTGGCCTAAAATCCCAACCATGTGACTAATGAGCTAGTATTTGGATTGGAAACCCTAATTACAGTTTAGAAAACCCTAATGTCATGAAACCCTAATTTTGGGTTTGATCGGGACCCGTACTGGAATTATTTAATAAACTTAAAATATAAATTAATAATCATTAGCAATTTAACCTAAGGCAATATTAGACTTAATGGATTAAGCCCTTAATGGGTTAAGTAGGAACACTTAACCCTAATCGTCATTTCATGTGAAAACCCTAATTTCAATTGGGCCTTGAGTTGGGTCTTCCTATTGGGATTTGGTGATTGGACTATTGATGGGCTATCCAAGAACAAGTAAATGGACCAAAATAATTAGATGGACTTTAGGATAAGGCCAATGTGAAGGACTTGGGATTAATTTTGAAAATTGGGCCATATGTGGGCCATAATTAGGCCTTGATGATTATGTGATATTGGTTCATGGGAATACCAAGAGTTTGGACTAGAATAATTGGATGGGCCTTAAGGAAAGACCATGTAGAGGTCTTGGTCCAATTTGGAAAATTAGGCCATATGTTGGGCTTTGGCCCATTACTTGACTTTTGGGCCTTTGGAGTGTGAATTGGACCTTGGGCTTGGAACCCAATTATTAGTTGGGTATTGTTTGATGTTTATAGTTTGGAAATGTATCCACCGGTAGCTGGAGTTTTATCTGCGGGACTTCAGCAGTGCCAGGTGAGTTGTTGTCACACCCCCAAACCAGAACGGCAGAATCGTTCGAGGGCGGATGACTTCATGTAGTATCGAAATAGTTGAATTCATAGTAAAGTAAGTAACAAAACCATCATATATATAATTTGAAAGTTTATATTGTAGAAAAGTACTTGTTTCAAAAGAAATTACAATATGATGTCAAAATGAAATTAAACTAACGCTGCAGCATCCCTTCTTCAAAAGTTGTAGTTTACCTGTATTAATGAATCCCTGAGAAATACAAGTGGTTTTGAAAGAGTAGGCCAGCATTTAAGCTGGTGAGTTCATAAGTATTTAATGACAATGTTTGTATGAAATAGAATGAAAATAGTTTGTACATGTTTAAATGTTCCAAGAAAATCCCATATTTTCTACTAAAGTAGATGGTAGTTTAATTGTTCCAAAACTGTAATGCAATAGTGCTTTTTCATGCCTAAAATAATAGGTTTATGTATAAATCGTTAAGGAATTTGAAAAACCCTGTAAATCAATGTGTTTTTATTACTCCATGTGAGTCTTATAACCATACTATTTGACCATGATGCATATAACAACGTTCTTCAGGCGTTGGAAAGTTATGACGTTTGTCACCCCAGGCCTACCGGCCTAACTGTAGCTAACAGCTTAGGTGTGAGATTTTCAATCCCGCATAGATCTATACACAAGTATCACGCTCCCCTTACAAGGGATTTTGGTATATAATACAGGACTTAAAATGCATACTCGAAAGTACGTGAAATGTCGCATAAAACTTAGTATAAAATAGATTTACGTATGAAAATGTCCATTTGTTCTTGTGTATGAAAATATCTCTGGGATATAGTGTTTCTAGTATGTAAACGTTCATGATTTTCTCGTAAACTATACCTATTATAGCTTTTCAAAGTGTGTGTTTCGTTCATATAGTAAACCCTAGTGTAATGTTCACTTGTTATGAAAAGTATAACATTTAAAGTGACATAAATGATCACATATACTTAAAGTATAAATAAAGTGTTTGATTCGTATATATATATATATATATATATATATATATATATATACATATATGTATGTATAACACAAGATGTTATCGAGAATATATATTGCATACGAAAGTTCCCATGTAATAGTTATGAATCACATATGATTTACTTGATAAAAAGAGTATATAGTGAAACTTTATGTTACACACGATAATAACCACGTGTTTACTTGTATTACCCCCCCCCCCTAAAAGTGTATAAAAAGCATTAATAAAACATTTGATAGTTAGTTTATAGGGGTATGAACTCACTTGATAGATTGGAGAAAGCGAGATGAAAATCGAGCAGAACTTCGACTTGGAAAAGTTGATTTTCTCGGGATTTTTGGGAATCTCGGGAGTCTCGGGAGTGTAGAACCTTCCTTCGGAACTTGATGTGAGAACCGGGGGCTTTGGGAGCTTAACTGCAGAATTTCGACACGAGGGATGGAAGAATGGAGCACCTAAACCCGGCACCTTAAGAGTTCTATTTGTACGGGTGGATTTTTGGGTGCCACGTCGTGGCAAAGGCTGGCCATGTCGTGGGGAGCAAAATCCTATCCTCTTTTACAATCCTATCCTCTTCCATTTGACAAGACACCATCAGTCATGTTGCCACGTCGTGGCCAACTGTGCCACGTCATAGCAAGCCTAACAGCCTCGGATTTTAGGTCTCAAACTTGTAAAATCCGTAACTTTCGCGTACGAGCTCTGTTTTCGACGTTATTTATATGCACACGTAGGTGAGAATATACTCTACAAATCTCGTTTAGACTTCGTCGGATAAATTTGATTTTATTTTTAATTATTTATTTTTAACAGGCCGGACCTGGAAAAGTCCGTTTAAATTCCATAACTCCTTCATCCGATGACCATATTCGTCAGACTTTTTACCGTTGTGCTACTTTGGTTGAGACCTTCAATTCTTATTTAGGTTGTTTCGGTCAAAAGTCTTTCGATCTCTATTTCAAGTTTTTAGCTGTCTACTGCTATATCCGGATATTTGAAAAATCATAACTTCCTCATACGAAGTCAGATTTGGATGTTCTTTTTATGTACGATCATGGTTTAATGATATCTACAACTTTCATTTAGATACTTAAAGCTAAAAACTATTGTATTGAAAATTCACGTTTTTCGTTAAACGGTGTTCTCGGTTTTGTTGGAAATCTTAGAATGGTCATAACTTCTTCGTTATAACTTGGATTTTTGTGTTCTTAGTATTTTTGTAAACCTTAACACAATATCTAGCATAGTAGGTAACCCAATAGAGACTTTTATATATTTTATTTTCGAAGTTAATTTCATTAATTGAAAATTGGTTACAATACTTGACTTTTTTGGTCATTACATAGAGTCGAAATATCGGGTTGTCACATCATCCCCTTGTTAGAGGGAATTTCCTCTCGAAATTTAATGTAAGAAAAACACTTGTAGATTAGGGAAAAAGATGTGGGTACTTGTGTTTCATCTGATCTTCGCGTTCCCAGGTGTATTCAGGTCCTCGCTTTGCATTCCAGCGGACCTTCACGATGGGTATGCGACTTTGTTTTGTTCTTTTAATTTCCCTATCCATGATTTCAATTGGTCCTTCTATAAAGTGGAGAATCTCATTGATTTCGATTTCGTCTAAAGGAATGACAAGGGTCTCATCGGACAAACATTTCTTCAAGTTTGACACATGAAAGGTAGGGTGTATGTTATTGAGTTCTTGTAGTAGACGAAGTTTGTAGGCTACCGGGACGATCCTTGCAAGGATCTCGAATGGTCCGATATACCTTGGGTTTAGTTTCCCACATCTTCCAAAATGTATTAGTCCTTTCCAGGGCAAGACCTTCAATAGCACTTGGTCCCGAACCTGAAATTCCAAGGTCTTCCGTCTTTTGTCTGCATAACTCTTTTGTATGTCTCTTGAAGCCTTTAGTCGTTCCTGAATTGTACAATCTTCTCAGTTGTTTCTCTTATGATTTCCGGGCCAGTGAGAGTGTTGTCGAGTACTAGTCCCTTGGCTAGTTGGGTGTCACTTACTTCAGTCCAGCACAGTGGTGATCTGCACTTCCATCCGTAGAGGGCTTCAAATGGAGCAACTTTAATGCTGGAGTGATAGCTATTGTTGTATGAAAATTCGACTAGTGGTAAATGGGTATCCCATGCTTTACCAATATTGATTACACAAGCTCTTAGCATATCTTCCAAGGTTTGTATGGTCCTCTCACTTTGACCGTCGGTTTGTGGATGGTAAGTAGTACTCATGTCAAGCCTTGTTCCAAAGGCTTTTTATAATGATTTCCAAAATCGCAAGGTGAACCTACTATCTCTGTTGGAGATAATGGATATTGGTACACCATGTAGTCGTACAATCTGTCAGATGTATGTTCGAGCTAGCTTTTCCATCTTGTCGGTTTGCTTTATGGGTAGGAAGTGTGCGAATTTTGTTAATCTATCTATGATTACCTAGATGGTGTCTAGCCCACCTGCTGTCTTGGGTAATTTTGTTATGAAATTCATGGTTATCCGTTCCCACTTCCACTCGGGTATTTCAGGTAGTTGAAGCAATCCCGATGGCTTTTGGTACTCTACCTTGACTTTGGCGCAAGTCAAACAGTTGCCCACATAGGTAGTGATCTCTGCTTTCATGTTCGGCCACCAATACAGTTTCTTGAGGTCCAGATACATCTTGTCCGAACCAGGATGCACGGATTATCGAGTCTTATGAGCCTCGTTCATGACCACGTGAATCCACCAAACTTCGGTGTCCAGATCTGATCCATGAAGTAACGAACTCCGTCACCCTTGACTTCAAGATTCTTATCCATTCCTTTTAGGGCTTCACCTGGCATGTTCTCTGTTTTCAAGGCTTCCCTCTGAGCTTCCTTGATTTGCATGGATAGGTGTGAATGGATCATCATGGTTAAGGATTTCACTCGGCGACCTGATTATTCCTTCCGACTAAGAGCATCAACTACTACATTCGCTTTTCCTGGGTGATAGCGAATCTTGCATTCGTAGTTATTCAGTAGTTCAACCCATTGTCTCTGCCTCGTGTTGAGTTCTTTTTGGTTGAGAATGTGCTGAAGGCTCTTATGATCGGTGAAGATCGTGCATTTTGTGCCATAAATATAGTGTCTCCAGATCTTTAGCGTGAAAACGACTGCTCCTAGTTCAAGATCGTGGGTAGTGTAGTTGACCTCGTGCGTCTTGAGTTGTCTTGAGGCGTAGGCGATGAGCTTTCCTCGTTGCATTAGGACACATCCAAGACCTTGATTAGATGCATCACAGTAGACCACGAAGTCTTCTGTTCCTTCTGGTAAGGATAATATAGGTGTGCTGCATAGAGTTTGCTTCAGTGTTTGGAATGCAACAGGTCTTTCTTCCCAATTGAAAGTAACACCCTTTTGGGTCAGGGTGGTAAGTGGTTTCACAATCTTTGAGAAGTTCTGTATAAACCTTCGATAGTAGCCAGCAAGGCCCAAGAATTGTCGAATTTCCGTTGGGGTTCTTGGAGCTGACCAGTTCTCGATTGCTTTGATTTTGGAAGGGTCCACGTGTATTCCATCTTTGCTAACCACATGACCTAGGAAATCTACTTTCCGAATCCAGAATTCACACTTTGAGAATTTTGCATATAGCTTCTCTTTTCTTAAAGTTTCCAAGATTAGTCGGAGGTATTGACTGTGATCCTCTTTAGTCTTCGAATAAATGAGTATGTCATCTATGAATACGATCACAAAGTTGTCTAGGAACGAACGACACACTCAGTTCATTAAGTCCATAAACACTGCCGGTGCGTTTGTTAATCCAAAGGGCATCACTTCAAACTCGTAGTGACCATAACGAGTTCGAAAAGCTGTTTTGGGAACATATCCTTCCAAGACTCGTAGTTAGTGATACCCGGATCTTAAGTCGATCTTTGAGAAATAACTCGCTCCTTGGAGTTGGTCGAACAAGTCGTCAATGCGTTGTAGCGGGTATCGGTTCTTGATAGTAAGCTTGTTAAATTCCCGGTAATCAATGCACATGCGGAAAGATCCATCCTTCTTCTTTAAGAACAAGACCGGTACTCCCCAAGGTGAGAAGCTTGGCCTGATGAATCCTTTGTTGAGCAGTTCGTTTAATTGGCTGGATAATTCTTGCATCTCAGTTGGCGCTAGATGGTACAACGACTTAGCTACTGGTGTAGCTCTGGGAATTAAATCGATTCTGAACTCGACTTGTCGTTCTGGTGGGGCTCCTGGGAGATCTTCAGGGAAGATATCAGGAAAATCACAGACCTCTGGAATGTCTTTGATGCTCTTCGTTTCTTTTTCCTTATCTACCACGTGGGCTAAGAAGGCATGGTACTCCTTACGTAGGTATTTATGGGCTTTGACGCAAGAGATGATTTGTAAATTGGTACCGGGTTTGTCACCATAAATGACAAGAGTTTCACCGCTTGGCAGGTTTAGGCGAACGGCCCTTTCGTGACAAAGAATATCGGCATGGTGTAGGCTTAATCAATCCATACCAATGATGACATCAAAGCTCTTTATAGTGATTGGCATTAGATCGATTTAAAATGAATGTTCGTTTAGAGTTAGTGTGCAACCTATGTACATATCATTTGTGCTTTCTGTTCTACCATTTTCCATTTCTACTGTGAATATCTTATTGAGTGATTTAGGGTTCTGTTTTAGTATGTGCTTGAATTTATGACTCATGAAACTCCTCTCCGCACCACAATCAAAGAGTATGCATGCATAAGCGTTATTGAGGAGAAACGTACCCGTAATCACCGTGGGATCAGCTATTGCTTCGTTCTGCCCTATTGCAGGAAGTCGAATGCATGATCGTGCACCTCTTTATATTTTTCATGATTTGATTCTAGGGATACTCTGATGTTTAAACTATTTTGAAAACAAGCTTTAATGACCTAATGGTTTTAAATGTTTTAAATTGGCTTGAATTTTATGGGTGTTACATACAAGGTCTTGGGAAAACTCCGATTTTGAATAATGCTTTTGAAAAATTGACTCTTTCTGTAAACAATTTTGGTTAATGGTTGGTTTTAAAAACTTTTAAATTTCTTTGATTTTTAGAGTGTTACATTACCCTTTGGTTAAGGTTGTGAGGAAGAAGGAATGCAGTAGATCAGGGTTGGTTTTGTGTTTCTATTAGGGGTGTATATGGTGATAGTTCATAAAATATGGTTATAATGGTGTGTATGTAGGCTGAGTAAGATAGCATGAGAACAATTTGCTCAAGTTATTGACATGTTTCTTATTTGGTTTATAGCCTTTGAATTAGAACAAGAGAACAACTACCTATCTCATTCTCTGGTTGTGTGCGACCGTGTTTTCATCTGATTTTGCGTTGGTAGCAGTGTGTTTGGTGAAAGGAATTGTGTACTATAGAAAGGTATGGATCGTATTATATTGAGAGGGATATTGATTGGGTTCCTACAAGTTAGTGGGTTGATGGTTGAATACGTTTAGGCTCCTGTGGTGCTGGTCATGAGTCTTCAGTACAGTGATGGAAAGACAACAAGATTGGCGTAATACCATGAGCTTATCATTATAGTGGTTAGAGGGTGTCATGATG
Organism: Lactuca saligna; assembly: GCF_052625555.1. Lineage (NCBI taxonomy): Eukaryota > Viridiplantae > Streptophyta > Magnoliopsida > Asterales > Asteraceae > Lactuca > Lactuca saligna. The sequence goes on along the minus strand of NC_136424.1, from coordinate 202,192,746 downwards.
TATCGTGAACCAGTGGCTATATGAATCATATATGTGGGACCCAACACTCATTTGACTGAGACTCTTAGGTCTCATATTGTTAGTCTTATTGGCATGATTAGGAGTAAGGACATTTTAGGAAGTTAGGAGGCTCAGTGAACAACCTGTTTGAATCATGTGGATAGTAAAAAATTGTTTTGTTGAATTATTGGTTGTGAACCAGAATTCACTTGTTGAATGTTTGCATTTGTGGGTTTGCTTGCTTGTGGGATATTATTAGGAGTTGGTTATCATAGATGGGTACTGGATTTGGAACTTCGGGTTGTGATGATCATTGATAAGTCTCAAATGATTTGTCAAGTGGTTGTACACTTGAGCTCATGAGGTATTTGCATGCAACGATAAATTCTTGGATTGACCATCATTATGTTCATCGGAGCAGTGGGTTGGTGATGACTTGTCAAGATGTCAAGTGTGTATATAAGGTTTTGGGCACAATTTTCGGATGTGGGATTGCTTGAAATTCACGATCGGTATGATTTAAGTATTCTTTCTGTATGGTTTGTTGGTGTTCATAGTTAGGGAATAGGGGTAGGTATGACGAATAGATGATCATCAGTCTTACGGGATGGTTTCTATATTTTAGATTGATGGGTTCCCGATTTTAGGGGAGTTTATTGATGGAATTAGTACATAGTTATAGTTTTCGAGAATTTTTCTACTTTAAGTAATTTTCATTGTGATGTGGGTCTTACAGTCGTGAAAAGTGAGGTAGTTGTTGCAGTTGAGCATTTTTTTTCAAATGGATCATTTGTTGGTGACTGTGGTTTTCCGAGTGGTCTCTCGGTTTTTAGTTATAGATACCTTGATTTCTAAGTGGTTAGAGGGAGCTTATGGAATATGTTGGTGTTTTTTTTAAATATTCTAACCAAGATAGATTTCGAGGATGAAATTCAGTTTAAGTGAGGAAGAGTTGTAGCATCCAGTTTCAAGAAGTTTCTTATTTCGGGATTATAGACTGTAATTCGATCATGTGAAGTCCTTGGACTTCAAGGAAATAAGGTTTGGACCTTGTTGGCTGTTGATAATACTGGTTATGTGATCTTAGCCTTTGATTTGTGTTTTGGAGCCAAGGGTAAAATAGGAAAAAGTGATGTTTTAGACCTCTTTCATGAATTAATGATTTTAGTTTGATATGTTTTTAAGTCAAAAGTAATTAGATAGGGTTGTGGGGCTCATCAATACCTTTCTGTGCATATAAAGATTGCTGAAAACGGAGTTGAATCGAAGAAGTTATAATTGTTTTGAAGCTGGAATGGATTTAGGTGAAAAAACTCGTCGCCACAAAGTGGAGAGCGGATCTCCACGAAGTGTAAGTCACCACCGAGTGGTGAGCAAGTTCCCACGAAGTAGAAAAGCACTACCACGAAGTGGCACTCTGTCAGCCCACGCCAATGATTTTAGGGTTTTTAACATAGTTAAGCATAAGGTTCTGAATTTTTGGCCATTTTATGAGCCTCCGTAATATCTAGAACCCCTTGAGAGAAACCCTAGCCTCTATCTTCAATATTTGAGCTCCTCCCCTCTCCTCTTTCGGATGCTTTGTATGATATTTTGGTTAAGCTTAAAGATCAAGAAGGTTCATTTGGTTGCAAGGAATGATGTTTCAAGTTTGGATCCATCAGAGGCACTACATTTCTAGATTATTGTGAGTATAAAGTTCCAATCTAGCTCTTTAGTTCTTTAGATCTCTTCATTTGTAGTTTTTGGCGCCTTTGGTCCATTTTATGAGTGATATTGGAATTAAGTGGACTCCAATATCTTTTGATCAGTTTGGAATGCTTCTTGGACCTCATAGATTAGGAAAGTTATGATCTTTTACCTTCCTTTTTATCCATGCAAGTATCTTGGTCCTTTAGTATTTTTTGTATTAAAGTTTAGATCTTGAAAATTTGTAATATTATTATGGATAAAATTTGTAACTATATCCATCTAGACATCTTGTTGATTTAGATCTAAAAGTGTGAGAATTTGACTTAATGGATTAAGTTGAGGAAGATTCATTATTGGTTCCTTTAAGATTTAAAGTCTAGATCTTGGTAATTTGGGCCATCCTAATAGATAAAATTGGAAACATTATCCATTATATTTTAGGAACTAGCACTAATGATATGAGCTTTGGTCCTTATGGAGTAAGCTCTTATTGAAGAAAAGCTTTTCAGACCAGAAACTACGACATGGCCAAGGAAGGCCTACAATGTAGTAGAGAGACTTATCACGTCTGTTTTGTCCGGACGTACCCATGACGTGACATGATGCTCGCCACAACATGATGACGAGTTTATTCGTGACTATTTTGCTTGGATTCTGCCACAGCATGGTAGCATGTCTGCCACAACATGGTAACATGTTTTGATCGAGACTGGATTGAGTAGCTATGGGTTGACCACGACGTAGGTTTCAATTGGAGTTGACTTTTTGACTAGTTTGACTTTTGGTCAAAGTTGGGTAGCATTGCGTATTTGACTAAGGACTGGTCTAAGTATGGCTTTAGGTAGCATGGATTGGTTGTTATGTTGTTCGGATAGCTGTTGAGTTTCTATTTAATACTTCAGGTGAGTTTTCTCACTATACTATGTAGGATACTAGCTTTCTTTGTGACTCTTGCATTGTATGTTGAGCGAGGTCCGTTTGTATGTTAGGTGGGGCCCATTTGTATGTTGGACAGGGCCCGTGATGATTGGATGGGTGGGGACTGATATATTGTGGGTACGACCCGTATAGTTATATGATATTTTAGAGAACTCACTAGGCTTTGTGTTTTATGGTTTGTGGTTTAACCATTCCCAGGTTTTCTTATATTAAAGGAGGGGCACGATCGACTACATCGCATCCATTGGAGATTTCCGCACATAGTAACTTTTAACGATCATCTGATAAATGTTTTTGAATCAAATGGTTTTTATCTAGATTCTTGAAGTTGTAATTTGAATAAATACATTTATTTTTAAATGAAAACTTTGGTTTGAAATTTGGGAAGTTACATACCTAATGTACGTGCATCCTAGAATCTAATTTTTACTAGTTATAACAACGTACTGATGACATGGAATGACAAAACACATAAAATCAAACGAAATTGGGATGAAATCAAAAATTGAATTCATGTTTTTGTCTAGTTTAATAAACACAATGTCAGGTTGGGTCATTTTCGTGTTCTGAATTCGACACGATATTAGCAAAAATGTTTATTTTATGTTGTGTTTGTTATTTCCATTGCTTTTGTATGATTAAGCATGAATTGCATAAGCTAATGGTTATTTAAAGTTAGTTTTGTCATGTTTGTCGTGTATGTCGAGTTTTAATTGGATGATTTTAGGTTACTAAAAATATGACATGTTTGTATCATATAGAAAAATCTTATGTTGTGTTTTGTTGGATAAAAACACATACAATTATCTGATTTGGCACACTTGATAAAGCGATCAAAATAAAGAAATTTGTCAAAGTTGGGTAGTGTTACTAAATCTTTAACACTAAACTTTGGCACCAAATATTCCGCTAAAGCCATTAAATTTTGACAAAACTGTATATTGTAACAACAAACAACCTTAAATTGTTATAGAAGACCAATTGGTAATGAAACAAATGTCACAATTTGACGACTTCTATTGACAAAAACAAAATATGATGATTAAACTATAAAAATACCAAAATGTAGTGAGTTTTTTTTATATATTTTATCCTAAACAAAATAACATAAATTATAATAATAATAATAATAATAATAATAATAATAATAATAATAATAATAATAATAATAATATAAACAAAAATTGAGTAATCTAACCAATTTCCTTTTGTTTTTTTTTTAAATAACAAAGATTATGATAATTTTAAAATGAGCCAGAATGGGTGCATTATGGACCACTTCTTGAAATGAAATATATCTATGGAATCTTCAAACCAAATCGTTTTAATATGCTCATCAACATGTTTGAAATGAAATACTATGTATTTTGCGAAATCATGAAAGCTAAATTCTCTCTAATAAATAAAATAATTTATTATCAAATTCTTAAAAGTTTTGCCACATTTAATTTTGTGGTTTTTTTTAATAAATTAATTATACATGTCATTTTGTGGTTGTTTTGTATTAAATGAGATTAATTAATTAATTAATGTATATGTTCTATTAATTTTGAAAATAAAAATTATAAATGTTATCTATACGTTTTTTTCTATGGTATCATAGATATGCATCCAATTTTGATTGTGTCACCCCAAATTCTAAGATAATCGTATATACTTTTCAAAATAATACCATGTTTCTTATATGGTATTACAATTTACCATATGATTACCAAACTTACACCAATTTCTTGATACATATTGATTGACTGTTTCAAAGTCAAACTTTACCTTAAATCATAGAAGTTAATTTATATGGATCAAAAGTCATTTGAAGTTTAAGTGCAATCTCTTAAATAGTTTTGATAGAAAAATAATACATTACAGTCCAAAACAAATGGAAAGTGACTCTCTACAATTGATAAATTTAATGCAATTCATTATAATTGATTTTGATTTAATATCATTGTTAGTTTTTTTTAGCAATTAAACTTTTATTTTAATCAACCTGTGTAGTATACGGGTCTCACACCTATCATCTCTAATAAATGAATGTTTTTTTACTATTTGTCACACTCATTCAATTTGTTAAATGTCATTTTGTGGTTATTTTGAATTAATTTTTTTTACATGTCATTTTATAAGTATTTCTATTTTATTAAATTCCATATAATATTTTAATGTAATAATTGTAATAAATGTAGTAATAAATGAATATCAATTTCATTAATTAACTTACATTTAAATTTAAAATTCCCAAAATTAAATCTTATTAGCTTATTTATTTATTTATTTATATTATTTGTTTAAATTTAAAAGATAAAAAATATTCCCATTATAATAATTCAATATATATTTTTTTTTATTTTCTTATAAATTCAAAGTTCTAAAATATTTTGATTTTTATATTGAACTTATTTATTTTTTAAATTAATTCATATAATACATAAGTTTCAAAACTTGTTTATATAAATATTATAAAGAATCACCTACTATTTTTACACGTGTTACCACGTTGAAGCCGATGATTAATGTTAGCATGTATAACTTATAAATTCACGTTTTGTATTTATTTTAGAATGTGTCTTATGCTAGTTTTAGTATAATTTATGCTCTTTTTACATTTAAATTGTGTAATTTAATGTTTTAAATATTTTTACTTACATTGATTATTTTAAATATTTTTACTCATTCAAGTTAAATTTGTATTTATACAAGAGGACAATAGTATTTTTAAGTGCTTTTAGACCTCAATGCCTCACTAATACAAGCAAACAAATGTATCCAACATCAGAATTTCTAGTTGCAGCCCATGAGGTGCAATATTTCAGCAAAGTAAAGTGAATTCAAAGCAGCCCAATATCAATGTTTTTCAACATCCGTTAAATTCAATAATAGCATAAGCATTAGCACTTAGCAGCCTAAGTAACAAACTTAACAAACCACATCTAAGAATAAGATGCAGCCAAAAACGCAACAAAGATGCTGGATATTTTATCCTTTCATCAGCCCAGATTCCTCAACTACAGACAAAAGCCCAAGCCCAAGAGCTGAAATTTCATCAGGTTTTTAATAGGAGGTGCACAAAAGCATTCACACACACAAGCGAATTGAGTAAATTCAAGGTTCTTGTCCCTCGTTTTTATTTCTTTTTCATTTTTTAGAATGGTCATTCATGATCAAAATGGCTATGATTTTGAGGGTGGATTTTATATCACTAATGTTATTTAAGTGTAATGGGGTTAATTTGTTGATCAATATGAGTTTGACAATTATTGAACAAATCGGTATGGTGTGAAGTGCACATTTGTTTAATTTTGTCTTTGTTAAAAGTATAGTGTTATTTAGGGGCGAAGCCCCTAAACCGACGGGGGTCCGGGGGCAGCGCCTCTGGGAGCGGGTCCAAGGGGTAGAGCCCCTGGCGGGGATCAAGTTGATCCGGATTTAAGGTTATTTATGACCGTTTGTGGACAATTTTAGGACATAAAACTGTCATGTGGCAGTTTTAAGATAGAAAGTTTTTTCTGTTATATGATTATATCCGAATATGTGGTTGATACACTTTTTCATAACATCAAAACATTCTCTCTTCTGTTTTCTTTCAATTCTGAGTCTTATCCGATTAAAGATTTGGAGTACCACCAAAATACTTTAATCTGAAAGTGAAAGTTACAATTCTCAAAATTTCCAAGTTTTCTATACCCCAATTCTAACAGAGGGGTGTCAGTTTAAAGAAAGTTCATTCTATTTTTTTTTTTTGTTATAAGTATTGGTATACTTTTCTTTGCAGTTTTCTTACGAGTAGCTAATCATTTTATTTACTGTATTGGATATTTAAGTTAATGATTTGGTTTGGTTTGAATATGAGATGATTAGTGCGGTTTTTTTTTTTTTTTTTTTTTTTTTTAAATGGTTTTATAATTTATGTATTATTTTGATTGATCACCTACTCACCTTTACGAATTCTTAAACGATATATTGATTATTTAACTTCTTAGATACATAACTGTTTGGGAATTTGTATTGATGATAAATAGCTTGTTGAGTCCATTTTGATTTCATTCGAAGCTATATATGAGTTGGTGGATTAATGGTAATTGTAATCGGGAGCTTGTTTAGAATCATTTGGGATTAAGGTGTAATTAATAGCTTATTTGATTTGAATATAATTAAGAAAGTTCATTAGAACTTGTTATTGATTATAGCTGATTTGGAAAATGATTGATAAACTATTGTAGAACAAACATTGTTGCCCATGTAAATTGAACCTATGATTTAAACCTCGTATTAAAACAGATTTTATCGCTTTGCATTTTATTCATGATCAATTAGTTTTTATTGTAGTTCATTATTATTGGAACAGCCTCGCCCAACCCCCACGAACATTAATAATAATTTAAAGTTGTTTTTAAGGATAATTACATATAAAAACCTAAATATTTGTTTTCTTTTTTGCCGGATTAAACGTCCATTTTGTTTTATTTTCTTAAAAAGTCATCAGTTCGACTATTTTAGCAGGTTTACCAATCATGGTGGTTTCATACAATTTTTTTGAAAAAACCTCAACTATTGGTTTTACAAAAAAAAATAATCACATTTGTAAAACTTTTATGTTTTGACAAACTTTTTGTTATGGCTAGTAATTTCTCTATTTTCATGTTTTTGTTGTTTATGTTGTTCTTGATAGTTTTCGACATTAAAATTTGACGAAGATATTTGATTTTTTTTTTCAAAACAAAGAAAAAGAAATGATAAGTCTGATTCTTATTGGTGAAATAAATATCAAAATATATTTAAAGGAAGCTTAGAGATTGTAGGAGGTTAAGAACATTGGTTTAAGTTTACTTGGTATCTTAGAAGAGTTTGTTAGTTGTGTTGCATGACTACTCTCTATTGATTATTTAAGAACTATTAGACCTCAAATAGTTGATAATCTGTCCAATATCATTAACTATTGTTAATATCTCTAAATAATAAAAAGGTTCTTTGGATTGGCATATAATTAGCAATCAGGGAATAGAAAGAAATAAGGTGTTAATTTATTATGAATAACAAATTAATTGAAAATTATTTTTGTAATTAATTAAATAGTTATAATTAATTAAAATGCTTGAATAATGACTAATTCATTGAGATTAATTAAAAAAGTTTTTTTTTAAGTCTTTTAGGAAAGGAGGTGGACAAAATCTAGGATATATCCTAGAATAAGACAAGTTTTGAAAATGATAAAGATAGGATGACAATGGATTAGATTGGATAATAAATGGATTAACCTTTTTACTTAAATGGGTATAAATGTTTACCTAACCCAACATGTTTAAGTAAATGTGTTGAGAATTTCTAACTTAATCCAACTATTTTAGTAAATGGGTTGAAATCGGGTTGACATGTTTATTGTTTTTCCAACCAACTTATTTACTAAAGAAGTTAAACCCGAGTTAACCCGTTTAAATTTTCACAAAAAAAAACCATTAAAATCAAATAATCATTCAAATAAAATTACATGCAATTTAAAAGCTATAATAGTTATTCATGTTTGAAAATTATACAACAATAACTTTATAAGAACATAACACAAACACAAATAAGTGTTTACAACCATAAAATATTATAAATGTTTAATTTCTATATTCTACGCAACTCGACTATCACTTTTACCAACTCGAATTCCAGTAACGATCATTGGCCTATGGTTTTTGATAAACAAAAAAAATAATAAAAATATAATGATCTACTAAATATTAATACTAAATAATTATAAATCAAAAAATATTTAAAAATTTTAAACGGGTTAGTGGGTTGTAAACGAGTTAGAAATTTCAATCATAACCCAACCCATTGAATTAAATGGGTTAGACAGGTTGACCCATATAATTAAATGGGTTCAAAATCTCAACTTAACCTATTATTTATTGGGTTGAGTTGGTGAGCTCGAGTAGGGATTTCCACCCTAGATAATGATTATCCTTAGGAATCTGATTAGTTTGATGATTCAAGCTACTGCCTATAAATAAGCTACTAGGGATCAAACCCTAGACCTAGTTTTTCTTCTAAATTTTCGTTCTCCCTCTTTAATAATTCTTCATGAGTTCAAAATTTATATCCTCTCTCTTGGAATATAGAAATTTCGACTTATCCCCTTCTTAATAGGGTTGTCATTGTTATGCTTCTTGGAGACTTAGGTCTGACTACATTAGAGGGATTCTCTGATGGGTCATTCATCCTTTAAAAGAGTTGGAAATCACAATGTCTCAATCAAAAGATCAAGAGGTAAGTATTTTTATCCTTTTTTTAGTTAAATTCAAAGGAGGTTTCTATAATTAGCAAAACTTAGATCCTATGGTACATGTACATAGAATTAATTTGTTTATTCTGTTGTGCTAATCTAATTCTATAACACCCGTGTTCCATATATTTTCATTTATGGCTTAAATTATAAAATTATTGCATTTTGGTCCATTACACAGGGCGTATATTGTAGCTATGCATGGCGTAGCTATGTAAGATGGTTGCTGCCGTCCCATGTAATATGCAGGGCGTAATGCTATTGAGCCCAAACCCTTATTTTTTAGGGTTAAGACCTTATTCAAAGGCCTTATAACCCTTGAGGCCTCCCTTATCAACAACCTCCATCCCCCTTTCTATCATTTCGAAACCCTAACCTTCTACATCTTGTTTTGGACCTTTAAAGTGTTCTTAGAGCATTGTGGAAGACGGAGAAGTACACCATTGAGGATTATTGGTCTTGGAGCTTGTATATCTAGAGTTTCCTTCACCTTTTCAAGCTTTTGGAGGTATAAAGTTCTCACCTTGATGGTTCCTTTGCTAGATCTTATTTTTTGGTGAATCCTTATGTGTTTTGGTCCCATGGCTTTGGTTCTTGTGAGTATGAGCTACTCCAGAACCCTTGAGCTTCATTTCTAGCCATTTCTGAGGTTGTTAAGTCATGTAAATCAGATCTTGAGGGTTATAGTCCACCAATGAGTGAATTGTTGGTCATTTTGTGAAGTTATGAACCTAGGGTTTGGTTGTTGGCTCTATTAAGCCATGAAAAAGCTTAAAGTTGTCGACTTTTGCACTTAAGACCTTCCAAATATTAAGATCTATGAGTTGGATGTATGGTCTTTAAACATTAAGAGTTTAAAGGTGACTTTTGGGCAATACAGGAGTAAGTCGGGCGTGCCCTCTAGCTACGTATGGCGTAATGTGTTTAGCCCGAATCCATTTCCTGTTGAACCCAGTATGCAGAGGGTAATGAGGATATGTGCATGGCGTACACCCCAAAATCTTGTTGGGGAATATTTGGGCCTTAGGTCATTATAGGTTTTGGGCCATTAGTAGTTGGGTCAAGTATGGGAAAGGTAAAAGGGTCTTTTACCCTTTGTAAGATAGAATATGATTTAGACTATTGATTATGGGTTGTTTCCCTAATTATTAGTTAGGGTTAATTTTGGATATGTTCATTGTGAAGAGTCGTGTTAGCAACAGCTCGAGTGTGTGATTTGGTTATCATCATATTGAGGTGAGTCTCTTCACTGAACTTGTAGGTCGAAGGCACCAATGTCGGCATACTGGATTATGTTGTAGGATGTCAGTTGTCTTTGTGACACTTACTGATATGCCTATATCTGCTTGTTGTCTTTTTGACTCTTGCTAATATGAATGTATGCTTAGAAGTAGGGGTGAAGTAGACTCATATCGGTTGAAAGATACTGAGGGAGTCAGAAGGGACTTAGGGGTGAAATAGATTCGTTATATCTTTAGGTTTGTATATATATATATATATATATATATATATATATATATATATATATATATATATATATATGATGTGTATGTATGGTATGTGGTATTTTGGGGAACTCACTAAGCTTTGTGCTTACGATTTATGTTTAAGTGTTTTTCAGGTACTTCCGGTTCAAAATGGAAGGGTCCGACATGATCGCATTGTATCCACTAGTGTTTACCACTTTATGGTTATGGGATTGTATTCTGATAACTATTTTTCCACATTGTCATACTTTTGACGGCTGGAAATGAATGATACATGGTTATGGTTGACTTCAAAATAGAATATTGTACTTAGTGATTTTGGGATGTTACAAAGTCACAACAGCTTACCGATTGTTAACCTTCAAATTGGCATTTTTAGTAAATAAATACCAGTGATAGATTTGATGAAAAAGGTATGCTTTTAAAAGTGGTCAAGCTATAACGCCTTTTGTACCATTTGTGTTACATGGAAAACAAAAAAACACACAATCCGCCATCAGAATAGTATAATTTATTGGTTCGTGGTGCTTTGAATTCCACAGTTTTGTTGTTTTGTAATATCAAGGAAGAGGATGTTGAATCAAGTTTTTTTTCAAGTGTTCTTTTCTCTATCCAAGTTTAGCATTGGATGTGTTCTTGGAGCAAAGTGTTATCATCCTCTTTTATGAATAGGGTGTACTCGTTGCTTGAGCCAAAGGCCTAGTTACAAGGGAAGAAGAGAAAGAAGCTCAAAAGGAACTTAATTTAAAGAAATTGATAACCCAAACTTAACTTTCATTCATTCAATCGGTGCTTAAATACGAAGATAAGAAAAAAATATCAACCTGATAACAACTAGATAATGACTACTAGATATATGAGATAACAGTAAACAAAAATCCTTTACTCCCCCTCAAGTTGGAGCATGTAAATTACAAATGCCCAACTTAGCTAGTAGATCATTTAGTATGTTGGCTCCAAAATCCTTAGTAAAAACATCAGCCAACTTTTCCTTCATGTTCACATAAATCGGTTGTATATCACGAGACTTAACTCCTTCTTTCACAATGTATCATTTCTACATGTTTAATTCGCTCATGGAAAACTGGATTGATGGAAATGTGTCTTGATGCCTGATTGTCACAAAAAAGTGATGTTGCTTTGATGGGCGCCATTTCTAGAATTTTTAGCAACCAACGAAGACATATGACTTCACTCAATGTATGTACCATTGTCCTATATTCTGCTTCAGCAGAAAAACATGAAAAAACCATCTGCTTCTTTACTTTCGATGAAATCAGAGCTCCTCCCAATAGAAGCCAATATCCAGTTCGTGACTTTCTCATGAAGGCACACTCTAACCAATCAAAATCACAATAAGCTACAAGCTCAATACCTCCATCTTTGGGTAGAAGAATGCCCTGACCAGGTGTGGCCTCAAGATAACATAAGAGACGAAATGCAACATCCATATGATTTTGTATTGGATTCAAAACATTCTAGCTTAATAGATTAACATCATATGTAATATTCATTCTTGTAGCCTGCAAGTATAACAAGAGACCAACTAGTCTTCTGAAGTGAGATGCTTCAGTTTGTGGACTATCAGCAAATTGATGTAATTAAAGATTTTGTTCAATTGGGAAAGAGGTTTGTTTGCATCTCATCATTCCATTGTCCTTTAATATGTGAATATTGTATTTTCTTTAACTCAAAACCATTCCACTTGATGTTTTAGCCACTTCAATCCCCCAAAAATACTTTAATGAACCTAAATATTTGATGATAAAATTCTTATCAAGATAGACTTTTGTCTCTTGTATTTTTTTTTAATTGTATCCCGTGATAATCACATCATCGACATATATTAAAACAATAAAAAATATGTTACCCTTTTCATGTACAACAGTGACACATCTGCATGTGTTTGCCTGAAGCCTAACATTGTTAAATCCATGGTGAATTTTTGATACCAGTTTTGTGATGCCTGTTAAAGGCCATATATACTTCTTCAATTTGTAAATCCTAGTCTCTCCTTTTTACCAAAGCCTTCTATAATCTTCATGTAAACTTCTTCTTCAAGGTCTTCGTGTAAGAACGCGTTATTGACATAAAGTTGTAGAACGATCCAATTCTTTCTTTGTAGCTATGGCTAGTAATGTTTGGATTGTGACACGCTTGAATGCTGGTGCATAGGTATCATGAAAGTCAACTCCCTCTAGTTGAGTCTACCATTTCGCTACAAGTCATGCTTTTTACCTTTCAACCTCTCCATTTAGCTTGTATTCACTTTGTACACCCACTTCGAATCAATGGCACTTCCTCAAGCACCCACGTTTTATTTTCTTCTAAATCCTTTATTTCATTTCGCATGGATTGTTTCCATCGTTCACATAGTGCAACATTTTGAAAACACTTTGGCTCATTTCTTGTTCTGATGGCTGCTCGGAATTGGTATGAAGTCTATGAGTAAATACCGATCATTCATGGTTACTTTATCATTTAAATGTGGGTTGTATAAAGAATTGACATGACACAAAAAAAATTGTTTCTTATAGACAACGATAATAGACTTTCGGTGACATACGCACAGGATTGACATGACAAACATGATTTGCAAAGTGTTAGGATGAAATTTATTAAAATTTCGTGAGTAGATTTTCCAAAGCTCGCTAGTTGTCCCGTATTACAAATACCTCAGTATACAAGTATGTAGTTAATGATAAACTAACCAATTACTACTGATGGTTCCTAGATTTCATTCCTTGTTTTGATCACTATTTCTCTAACTTGAGTTTTTCCTCTTGGTTCTTTAATCTTGGTTGGTTTATCTCAAGATGCCCAGTTTCAACATTTTCATAACCAGATTTTCTTCTATCAGTGCTTGTTCTAATCCCTGTATTTTATCTCTTGGCAATATACTTCTGTAAGAATCATATTTAGTGTTTCTCAAGTCATAGTATAAGCGGAGTTGATGATTAAGAATCTCATATAGTAGTTTCACTATGTAAGGGACGCATCATTAAAAGTGTAGGTGGCAAACCTAAATACGGGATATTTATGCATAGGTGCTGACATGGAACACTGCTTCCATCTTTTCACTCCCGCGAGTCGTTCCTATAATCCCTTAGATGTCGTAGAAGGATCTAGGTTAGTAGTTCATGAGTTTTATGTAAGTCCTCAGGACGTCACTTATTACTCCCATGGTTGTTACTTTCGAAATCTACCTTGTTCAAAGGTGTTGTTCATGTTGGCTTTGTAAGTGACCAAAGTGTTAGCTACTTGTTGTTCGATCATTAATATGATTGTAGCTGGTTCAAGTGATTGTGTTGGCGTTGGATGATCACTCATTGACATCTTATGAGACATTGCCTTGTCCCATTATAATTGGTTCAAGGATAAAAAAGTTGCATGAAAATATCGTTGTAAATATAGACGATAATATTACAATTGTGCCACATGTGTAGAATTGACGTAGGTTTGCCCAAGATTAAACTATGAGTATTAGTTGTAGTAAGTTTTAGCATACTACTAAGGGTGGAATTTTACACTTGGAACGAGTGAAAAGAAACCACAAAGTATTGGAATAAGTTGTGCAACTTTACGAAGAAAATGCTACAGAAAGACTCGACTTCTACTCGATGTTTTGATCTTATCTCATGTTTTGAAGTTCTAATTTATTTGAATCGAGATATCTTGGCAACTAGACAAAATTTCTAATAACTTTCATGCTCATGATAATTAGAATTTCTTTTGGATTTGAATTAGATATTTCTAAATATTCATAAGTGTCCACTAAATTTTTTAGAGTTCTTAAGAGTTATAAACTGTGATTTTCTATAAATATTATGGTTTTGAAGCATTTTAGTCTACCAACAAGCGAATCCAAGCTTGATTGTTCATCGATGTAACCATAATTAAACATAGGTGACCATTCTATGTTTAGTTGTGGTTCGGCCCATTTACAACCAACTTAGCTAAAGTGTTTGGCCTAAAACCTTGAGCGGTATTAGTATTCGATGGTTGGAGTTTATATATGCATATATGTATAGTCTTATACTTGTAGGTTAATGAATATACCTAACCTAAGAGGGTAAGCCCTAGGCTATAGTCATGCTTTCCTAAAGAAGTACTAGTTCGCAATAGCCAATAACTCAGATACCAATCTGTCACAACCCCAACTGCCGACGGAAATGTCACACCCTCGGCCAAGGTGGAACATGCCGGGAGTGGGACTAAGTTCATGGATTATAGATAAATCGAATATATAGCACAAGTACAACGATAAACAAAACATCATTTATATTTCATCATAAGGTTTTAATACAAGGTTCTTACAAGTGATAATAGATAGTAGTTTCCTTAAACAGGTAGGCAGATAACAAAACTAGATAGCTAAGTCATCTGAAATCCACAACAAATCTTCCGTCTAAAAGCCTGTCTAAGGATCCCCTGAGAATACATGTAAGTTTGAGGGTCAACACACAGGTTTTCTTCTTAACCGCAGTATAATACTTTTAAAAAGTCTAAAAAGTATTGCCTTTGTAAGAAAACTGTGTTTGGAAGAATGTTTGATAAAGATAGAAAAATATAAACCATGGTTGCTAGGTAATAAAAGTCTAGTCCAGTTTATAGTAACGAATTTGTACAGATAGACATATAAACTATGGTTTCTAGGTAATAAACATCTAGTCAAGTTTATTGTAACGGAATGGTACGGATACACATATCAACTATGGTTTCTAGGTAATAAACAACTAGTAAAGTTTATAATAACAAATTGGTATGGATAACAGATGAACAAACATACGGATAAAGTTATCTGTCAAGGTTGTATTTAACAACCACAGATACGAATAAATAGACATACGGATATACGGATAAAGTTATCTGCCAAGGTTGTACTTAACAACTGCAGATATAGATAAACAAATAATTGAGAAGTATATTTGATAAGCATACCATATAAGAGTATGGTACATGTTTAAACAATTGAAAAAAATTAGGATAGTGTGCCCAAACATGTATATGAGCATAAGATACAAGTTCTATAAATTCTATAAATATATAAATCTATATATTTTTGTGTATGTATGACATATATTGAAACTACCAAGTTGGTAAACGTTTATACAGGCATAGCACATTTTTTTCGGAATATATATGTTATTTTTATTAGTTGTATTATCTTAACAACATAACATATGTAACTATTGCGGTTTAAAACAATTTTGTTTACTTAACATGTAAGCGTTTAAACAGTCATTTCTCAAACTGGTAAAGTGTTTAAACAAAACAATGATATTTCATGTGTATTTTGTATGATAGATATTACTTAGTACACGTACTACCATGTACAGACGAGGGCTAGACATGAAAAACCGAGGGCATGACCATTTCGGCATTATAGCACTTCTGAAATCCAACAACCCATGCGACCATTCAAACCAAATTCTCCGTACCGTAAGTAGTAGCATAATAAATACTATTTTGTGAGGTTTATATTGCATAATAATGGTGGTGTTGTTTGTTTATACAAAGTACTTACAAAATAGATATATACTAGATATACAAGTACTATATGTATCCCCCCTTGGAAAATATGTAAAAGTGGGGTCGTAACACTCACCTTGATGTGCAGTGAGTTGTTTTTGAGTATTGGAATCCGAGAACCGAGATGTCTTGTTGTGGATTTGAACTTCCGAGATTAGCTTAATTTTGATGGAGAGAGGTGATAGAAGGCTTCTATGATGATGGGAGAGACCTCCAAAGTGGTAAAAATTCTGAGGTGAAAAAGTTCTGAGGTTGTTCTAAATTCCGAGGCTATAGAAATTCCAAGGTGAAAAATAACCAAAAGTTGCAAAAATCCGAAACTAGCAAAAATTCTGAAGTGGAGCTCCAAAATCAGAAGGCTCTGAAATAGGTGGAGGATCGACACAACTAGAGGTTTGAAATGAGCAGGGTTCCAAGATCAACAGTGGGTTCTGAAGCGGCCAGAAATTCGAAGATGATAGACTCCGAAACGGTAGACTCTGAGGTAGAAGGGTTTGAAACTCAGCAGACTTCGAATATGAATAGTAACTTCCAAAATTGGCTTGCTTTTCTTGGTTTTCTTTTTCTGTTTTGAGCTGATTTCAACAAAGGAAGAGATGGAATGATGTTGGTGCTTATGGGAAAGGTTAGAAGTGTGGTGTTTGTTGCCAAGAGAGATTCGGGAGAGATTCGGAGAGAGATTTAAGAGAGAAAGAAGAGAGCGAGAGAGAGAGAGGGAGGGAGAGAGTGAGCGAGCTGATGATTTATGCTGAAGATGGAGGGCCAAGGCCTCTATTTATAGTCTCCAAAGAGCCTTCATGCATCAAGTAAGATTGGATACTTACACACTTCATGCCACCTTACATGTCCTTATGAGGTGGAGTGTAAGAAAAGGAGAAGTCTGATGGAGGGAAAGGGCTTGAGTGTAAGAAAAGAGATAGAGGGATGGGATAAGGCACATGGAAAATCCTAAGGAAAGGAGTTGATGACTCATTCTTCTAAATCTAAGGGGTCCCACCTAAAGGGTTACACCCTTATTAATGGCTCAAAAGCACACATAGTCGGGTACGTTGGGATCCGATATTGAGAAATTTTTTTGAAAGTGTCGATAGATTGGATTGAATTCTAGGATTTCAAAAACCCGAACAGATTAATTTTTGGAGTTATGGAACTCCGGGAAATCGTATTTAAAGATTTGCGTTTAAACGGCTCGTGGTGACCGTTTTCGCGATTTTTATAAATCTTTTTACTAAAAATATTTTGAATATGAAATTAAATAATAGACTATAGTCTGATTTCAAAAACATTCTATGAAATCTTGTCGGCAATACGAAAATGCCTTAACGGTGTGAAATAGTTTACTTAGAACAGGTAAAATTAGTGTTATACTAGTTTGGTTTCTTAAAATTGTCGTATCTTTTGCATACGAACTCCGTTTTGGACGTTCTTTATATTGTCTGAAACATGTAAACATGTACTATGAGGCTAGAATAATTGCTTCGCTTAAAATGATTTTTTACGAATTTTAGTTTTTCAGACGTATTCCTAAGGTTACAGTTTGTGCGGTTTGATTCATTATGCATTTGAAAGCATGATATCATCAGTATCATAAAATAGTTAAAATGAACTTATTATTTTACTTAAGATACACTAAAACTCAGTAATTAGGATAAACAAGAGATTCACGGATAGATTGGCGGTTATAATAATAGCCCTAAATTTCGGGTTGTCACAGGAAACGTCGAGGCGTGCGACGTAAATTAGTAATCACAGTTATTGAACATACATTGAACAGTACAGATATAATCTTCTACTATTACTAAAATAGAAATTTCATTGATAATGACTATTTCTAAATCATGACACACACATGACAATCAGTCATTTACAAATGTATAATATAAATAACGAAGAGTCTTCTAAGCGAACACTTCTAACCTACTAAATAACCTAAGATTACATGCATTAAGACACGTCAAAAAAATTGTTGGTGAGTTATGTTGGTTTTGACACAGAGTATTTTTATATCCAAAAGTGTTTTATAAAATTTAGCTGGTTCACCAGCTTTTATAAATACTTACTTTTCTATCAGAAGTATAAAATGGATGAGTTATAAAAGTGTATTTGGTCTCATTTAGAAACATCGTGCGTTCAAATCCAAATGAATAAAATTTGTCAAGATACATATAAGTAAGTCAAATTTATATACAAAATATGCATTTTTATTTAAAAATTTTGAATACCAAGTTATATAAAAATATGGTATATTACCCTTTGTGAGAACATAAAATAACCAATTTTACTCCTGAAGTCTCGTACATGAATTGGTATGGATTATATGTAAAACTCATAGGTTTTGAGTTTATAAAACTTGTAAGATTGTGTTATAGTATTTATTAAGTGTTTTCTTAATTCCTGGTATTGACACTTATCATTTTGAGTTCCAAACCATCCCACTACATATAGTCTCTTTCAACTAGAATATGTGAACAAAAACATTGTATAAACCAAACGTCGATTCTATACGGTAACGAACCAAAATTAGGATTGTATGATTAACTTATATCCGAACTCATGACGCCACACTTTTTGCATCGGCTCCATAATAGGGCATACTTAAGTCATTTACCCCGTTGTAACATGTGGTAATGTTGAATGGTACTAATGTCAACGCCAAAATTCATCTCGTTAGATGTAGTTGTAGCTAGCGACTCCAAGTGGGCAGTCTAACCGTACAAGAGCAATAGTATGACATTATACATGTTGTTAGTCGTTCTTTGTGGATTAACGATTATAAAAATAAAGGATTTACCACAAAGACACATAGGCTTAGTATACCTAACAACATATCCTAAATGGCTTAGGAAACGAACCTATCTCATATGGCTATAGAAACAATGAGACCTAAAGGGAGACCCTGGAGTGTTGGATCCTAACAATGTATCTAGGCATCCGAGTGCCAAACTTCCCGTTATAAGATTGTTGAATATTTATGATTTTTTGTTTAGGTATGATATGATCAAAGTCGTTTAGTATTTGAGATACGCAAGACTTCATGGATTTCTAAATTTCAATTATATGAGAAAATTTTGGCAACAGAACAAACGTTTTTATAACATTTTCCTAGTTTCAAATAACGTGAACCCAACAATTTCCAGGATATTTCCAATTCACATGATTAATACAATATAATATTTCACAATAATGACTCCGAAGTCCTGAAGTCGATCATGTTATTTATTGCAATAAAAATCTAGAACTTAATAAAATGAGTTATATTTTTATAATTAATATAAAATATATTAAAACCTTTTCGGGTTTGTTTTGTAATGTTTTAAACTAAAGGGACTTATTTTTAAATATTTTCTATTTAAAATAAAATGTTGTTTTGTAATTTATTTTCTACAAGGGACTGTTTTGTGATAATTTATATCAAAATGGGTTATCTTTGAAATGGCTAAATCAAATGGAACCTGATTTGATTAAATAACTCAACATGCGTTGTTTTGGTTTAAAATAAAAATGTAAGGGGACTGGTTTTGCCACATTCATCAAATGAAAAAGGAGATAGCATCTTTTTCATATCCACGTTTGATTGGAGCAAAGGAAATGAAAGCAGTATTTGAAAAGGAAAGGTTGGCCGCTAGTGGATGGATCAAAAAATCTACGGCTATGGATGGGAGGTCATGAGGAGGGCGACGACAATGCACGGCTGCTTTGGTGTCTTCCTTCTTCTTTTGGTCCGATCGACAACAACATAGGAGGGGAAAGAAGGTTGATCAATATAGAGCTTATGAGAAATTGAGAGTTAATCTTTTTCATATATCAAAGTGATGAATGATACAAGTATATATATACCAAGAGAAGAAATAGATAAACCAAACCCACATACATAGGCACATGAAGCACACATCCTGAATACAAGGACTAACATCACTGATTCTAGTGACTTAGTCCTATTGACTAATTAACTTCTTGATATAGCCATTATTACACCCCGACAAGCTAAAGTGCAGGTCAAACTTGAAGCTTGTTTCGTAGTTGAGCAATTCGATATTTACGCAGTGGCTTGGTGAATATGTTTGTTCACTAGTCCACAGAGGATACATTACAGATCTTGAGATTCTTGAAGTCCACGTGTTCTCTAATGAAATGAAAATCAAGAGTTATGTGCTTTGACCTGGTGCTGAGAATGAGATTTTTGCACATGAATGTGGCTCCAACATTATCACACAGTAAAATGGGAGGTTTGGGAAGCAAAACATGCTAGTCTCTTAGGAGTTGTTGAATCTATAAGAGCTCAATATTCATGTAGGCAAGAGCTCTATGCTTCAGTGCTTGATCTGGCAACAACTCGTTGCTTTATGGATGTCCAACTTCTGAGATTAGGTCCATGGAAAACATAAAATCCATATTGAGAGCAGCTATCATCCGAGTCAGATAATCATACGGAGTCTGAATAAGCTAAGAGACATTATGTGTTGTAAGGTGTAAAGTGAAGACAATGATGCATTGTGCCATTTTGGTATCTTAAGATGCGCTTTACAGCCTGCCTGTGCAGGGTGGTTGGGGCATGCATGAATTGAGAAATGCGATAGACTGCATATGAAATATCTGGCCTAGTTATGGTGGCATATTGAAGGGTTCTAACAACTTTTCTGTATAATTTTGGATCATGAAAAGGGTCACCAGAAAGTACAAGTTTGGTTGAAGGATCAGTTGGTGTGGAGACTGATTTTGAGTCAAGCATTTTGGTTTTGGTTAAAAGATCATGGATGTATTTTCGTTGGGGAAGAGTTAGGCCATGGGCTGATTTCGTGATTTGCACTCCAAGGAAGTAATGTAAATTACCGAGGTCTCTGAGAGAAAATGTTTGATGTATATTGGTGATGATCTTTTGAATAAAGGATGGATTATTTCCTATAATAATCAAATCATCTACATAAACCAAATCATAGACAATGGCAATGTTTGATGTGTGAACAAATAAAGATGTGTCTGAATGGGAAGGTTGAAACCCATGGGTGACAAGATGGTTTTTGAGTTGATTAAACCGAGCTCTTGGAGCTTGCTTCAGTCCGTACAAGGCCTTATGAAGTTTGCAAATGGCATTAGGTCGTAATTTGTCAAAACCACGAGGTTGTTCCATATAGATATCTTTGGATAATACACCATTTAAGAAAGCATTATTGATGTTGAGTTTTTGGATATTCCAGAGATAAGAGAGAGCCACAGAGATAACTAAGAGAATGGTAGTTGGCTTGATGACTAGACTACAGGTTTCAAAAAAGTCGACACCCTCTTGTTGGCTGAAACCTTTAGCGACTAGGTGGGCCTTGTAACATTCAATGGTTCCATCAGAATGACATTTGATCCTGAAAATCCATTTACATCAAACAATTTTGCCTTAGGGGACACAGTATGAGAAACCATGTCTTATTATACATTAAAGCATCAAATTCAAATCACATTGCATTAAACCAAGTTGGGTTTTGAAGAGCCTAAGGGAAATTACGCGGTTTAGTTGTGGGTGAAGGTGAAGTGGTATGGAGAAATGCTTTTGGTTTTAGAGAGTTGTTCCGGGCCTAAGTGACCATTTGATGCTGTATGTTGACAACGGGATGGAAGAAATGAGGGGCAGTTTGTTTTGCTTGGGAGCTGATGGTGGGTCGGCGATTGGAGGGAGAAGAAGAAGGAGAGGATGAGGAAGAGAGTGTGGGAGTTGGGGTGGAAGAGATATGAGATGGTATGATGGGAGTGGTTGGTAAATGAAGAGAATGAATAAGAATAGTTGTGTCGGATGGTACGAGTGGGGAAGTGGAGTGGGAGGAGTGAGGAGTAGGAGAAGTTATAGCATAAGGAAAGACAGATTCATCAAAGATTACATGTTGTGAGATATAAATGTGTGAGTTTGGGCGATGTAAACAAAGGAAACCTTTGTGAGAGGTGCTATATCCGATAAAAACACAAGGAAGAGAGAGAAAATCCATTTTGTGGGTAGTATAGGTCGTAAAAACGGTAACATGGGTAACCAAAGGTGCGTAGGAAAGAATAGTCAGGGGTTTTGTTGTACAATTTAGAGTATGGTGAGGTGTAATTGAGAGTGGGTGTGATTGTGCGATTGTGAAGATACGTGGCAGATTTGAAGGCATTTTCAATTCCTAAAAATCATGAGGTAGTGAAGATTGAGCGAGTAGAGATAATCCCTGTTCAACAATTATTCTGTTTCGATGTTCTACAGCCCCATTTTGTTCAGAGGTGTAGGGATAGGAAAGGCAATGGTTGATGCCACAAGATTGGAGATAGGAAGATACAGACCTGTATTCACCACCCCAACTGGATTGAAATTTCTTGATTTCACACCCAAATTGTGTTTTGATCATGGTTTGAAAAGTAACAAATGTTTGTAAAACTTGAGATTTTGTAGAGATGAAATATATCCAAACAAATTTAGTAAGCATCAATAAACAAAACAAAATATCCGATTTCCATTTATGGAAAATGTGGGTGAAGGACCCCATACATCAGAATATACTAATTTAAATGCTTGAGTATAAGAAATATGAGTAGAAGAAAAAGGAAGTTTATGACTTTTGCCTAATTGGCATGCACAAACATATGGTAAATTATTGTTGGAAGTAGGAAGATGAAAAGTAGAGATCAATCTTCGAAGAATAGCTCCATGTGGATGTACAAGACGATTGTGCCAGCCAATCATGGAGGTTCGCACACCAGAGAGTGCCATTGTAGATGATGGTTTATTGATGTGTATTGACAATCGATACAGACCATTATCAATGTGCCCGTGAATGAAATGTTTTCCCTGAAATGTCTTCACAATGCAATGATTAGGCCAAAATTCCATGTATACATTGTTGTATCGTGTAAGTTGAGAAACATTGAGTAGGTTTTTAGTTAAACGAGGGACAACAAGAACTTTTGGTAAATGCGATGATAATAGAGAATATGAGCCATAATGAGTAATAAGGAGGTTTGTACCATTTCCAACTTGGAGTTTGTCGTCTCCAGCATAAGGTTCAGGAATTTGCAGCTTGCTCATATCAGGCGAGACGTGATCTGTTGCAGCTATATCAAAATACCAAGGAGGGTCCAAGACTATGGATGGATTGGGTCCAGTAGTGAGGTGGTCTTGGCGTTACTGCTGATGAGGATTGGGCTTTGTGGATGGGTAGTCAATTTGGTTGGATCGTTTCCAACAATTCATAGCCTCATGACCAGGTTTGTTATAGAGTTAGCAATGGGGTCTTCGATGATGGGAATCAGTGTCTCGGTAGTTGTATGAGTGTCCTGAGTGAGTTGTAGAGTGGCGAGAGTTTTGATTGTTGGTGTGAGAGACCTGATTACCAGTAGGGAATGGTGATGTGGTGGAGGGAGATGGGGTAGTGGCAAGATGGGTAACAACTTGTTTGGTAAGATCATGTTCAAGTCTTGCTTCCTCTTGAAGGAGAAGGCCAATGAGATTGTCAATGTTACGGATGTCAGACTGCATTAAAAAGGCAAATGTGAAGGAGATATAGGAGGAATCCAAGCCATGGAGAATGTTCCCAATTAGTTCTTCATCAGAGACGAGTGTGATATTTTCGGCTATGGAATCAACAATCTGGCGTTTGCGTTCAAGGTAATCAAGCATGGATAAGGATCCTTTCGAGAGGGTATATAGTTGATGTCGCATTGTCATGTGTTGGGCACAAATTTGAGCTTGAAATGTGCATTCTAGGGTTTTCCAGGCTTGATAAGAATATGGGGAGCGAGCCATAGATGCAAGACACCGCTTAGATAGGGTTGATTTGAGCCAGAGAAGGATGAATTTTTCTCGTTTCTTCTAGGTGGCAAATTTCGGATTTGGAGTGGGGGCAGGTGCATCCTATGTACTTTCAAGTTCCGCAGTAGGAAGAGTTGCAGGTGGAGGCTGGGGATCAAGAATAGATGATGGTGGTGCGCCACAAGGGGTAGTTGTGACGATTTAGCTTGATGTTGAGTGAAGGAATCTGGAAGTTCAGATTTGTGGTAGCCATGGTAGCAGCAGCAAGTAATTGTTGATTTGTGGTGTTGAGCGACATGTTGGTGGTCACAGGAAGACCAATGTGAAAAGGGTTGGGGGTGGGGGTGGGGGTGGGGATTGATATTAGCTACCAAAGCTCTGATATATATATATATATATATATATATATATATATATATATATATATATATATGAAGCTTATGAGAATTTGAGAGTTAATCTTTTTCATATATCAAAGTGATGAATGATACAAGTGTCTATATATATATATATATATATATATATATATATATATATATATATATATATATATATATATATATATATATATATAGAGAGAGAGAGAGAGAGAGAGAGAGAATATACAACTAAACTAAACCCACATACATAAGCACGTGAAGCACAAATCCTGAATACCAGGACTAACATGACTAATTCCAGTGAGTTAGTCCTATTGACTAATTGACTTCTTGATATAGCCATTATTAATCAATAATCTAACAACAACCATTAAGGGGTGGTTATGAGGAGTTTGATCGAGTAAGGAGGAAGAAAGTCAAAGGAAGTGGTAGTGGATTTAGGTCTGATGGCGACAAATCCTTTGAAGGGGATAGACCTCATTTTTCCTGTGGTATCTTTGGCATCATTGACTTCGTCGTTGACATCCACATGTCAAATGGAACGAGTTGAAGGCGGTGATAGGCTCGACGATGAATGAAGCATCGGAGTTAATGGCGATAGCATTTCTTCGGTGCTCCTCTCGGCCATTTTCCATTTTCATTTCCGGCTGCGACAGGTCAAGTTGATGGCGATGTCGTTGCTCCGGTTCTCTTCTCGATTGTTTTCCATTTTCATCGCCAAAAGCCTCATGTGAAGTGGAATGAGCTGAAGGTGGTGATAGGCTCAACGATGATTGAAGCATCGAAGTTGATGGAGACATCGTTGCTCCAGTGCTCCTCTCAGCTATTTTCTATTTTTGTTTCCGGCTATGGAGGTGAGTAGCATACGAAGTGATCAAAGGTTGTTTGGGTTGTTTGATCAATGGGAAAGAAAACGACGGAGGAAGGGCGATGCGGAGGTAGTGGCATCCACCTGTTCTTATTCCCTTGTCGGTGGTATCCAAGAACGAGAGAGAGAGAGAGAGAGAGAGAGAGAGAGAGAGAGAGAGAGAGAGATGCCTGATTTGAGAGTTGTGCAAAATTGATAAAAGTGAAAACATAAACATATAATTTTTCAAAGATTTTAGTAGATGGTAAATGATTGTGGTTGTACAAAAATTATATTTCTAAGGATATTTTGTGCAAAATCAAAAGTTGGGTATTTTTGTGCTGTATATCCCTACTCTCGGTTCTCGACAGGCGTGTCTGTTTTATGTTCCTGTCATGGTGATTCGAAAAGTGTATAGGGATTTCAATTCCGGTATAGCGAGCTCCATGAATTAACATTTAAAGTTTCGTGAGTAGTAGGATCAGATTCGCCAGATATTACGAATCTGATTTTGGTCGAGGTTAAAAATATGATAAAAATATAATAAAATAATATACCATAATTTGAATTCAAAAAATGCTCAAAAACAGTTTACGGGATTTGTAGCTATTCCAAACGAAACAGTGTACACCTGTTCGGCTTGTTTAAGGAAAATCTGATAAATACTGATTTTTATAACTTTAAAGTGGCATAACTTTCCCATACAATTTCCATTTTGGACGTTCTTTATATCCACAAAATTAGAAGAATGTAATCTATTCAAATTTCTTATCCATAACTCTCAAATATACTTATTGAAAAATTTTATTTTTTTAACATCACAAATAAATTTAATTTTTTTGGTAATTTTTGGTTCTATTCTCAACAATAAATGACTTGGGTAGTATTAGACGTTTTAAAGGTAATTATGAATACAATATTTTTAATATATATTATAATATAAATTTTACACACAGTTGGTCCTTAACACATAACGGTTCGTAGTGGTTTGACCGTCAAACTCTAACGAATTTTTACCGATTGTTACAAAATGGATGGGATAAATGACAGTTAACCATTTATTTCTCTTGTAACCTGGATCCAAGACTTTAATAATGACTATTTTTGGGAACAAAATGGGTATTAATTACTAAAGATTTTAAATGTTAACCTACAAAATGAATTTTGTTAAAATTTTGTAGATAAATAATCCACTCTCATAACCATGAATATTCATTTTCTTTAATGACTTAATTAAACAATAACATTCATTAGATACAACTTCAATGAATGGGTTCATGTCTTGAAATACAATCTCATGAGAGATATGAAATTGTATACATTTAAATATCATAGTCCTAAACAACTTTCATTGAGCAATAAACCTGAACATGTTACCTAGTAATAACATCAATGCTAAAGATGCTTCTAACATCAAATTAGGAATAGTTATTCCTGACTTCAAGGAATTCTTTAATATATATATATATATATATATATATATATATATATATATATATATATATATATATATATATGTATAAATATAACATGTTAAACAATATTCCAATGAATACAATGATATTTTGTTTTAAACTAGTTCAAACATTAGATTAATGCAAAGCTAAAAGAATCACCTTCTATGATCTAAGAGGCCCATGTTTTATGGACTGAATACCTTTAAGACCAAGAAATCCAATAAGGCCCACACAGATGGATCTTCTTTCTCTTATGGAGAAACTGGACATTGGAAGAACTGCTCCTCTAATATGGAAATAAAGTCTGGGAGAGACTAGTATTTAAGGAACTACACTTTTGGAGTTTAGTTTATTATTTATGCTTAGAACATAAATTACTTGTAATATATAAAAATGTTTGTTTTGGAACAATGTATGTTTTTATATTAGCTTGTCTAAATATATGTCTTAGTTAATTTATGAATGGTAGACTATTTATTTAAATACTTTTTTAAATCAATCAACTTCATAATTGGAAATGATTAAATTCTTTGTTATAAAGTAAATATCAATATTTTCAAAGCACTTTGACTTAAACCAGTTTTAAATGAAACTCATCGTTGATATTATTATCTTTATTCTATAAATGACATTCACATATTCCAACTACAAGAAATGGATATTTGAAAGCAAATAATATTGTTTATTTGACTTATATGAATCTTATTTACATATAAAAGATTCATAATAATATTTTCACTAACTAATAGAGAAAAAAATTATTAAGGAACTATACATTGTGATGTATGAATTCCTTTCTAATGAATGTCTAAGATTTAGTGCAAGATACAATTCAACTTTATTAACAACTATAGTAGTTATAATTATATTTTACATGGTAAAACATAATTGTGATATCTTGGTTGAAGCTTTCAAATATAAAGTTGAGATACAAACCAGTAAGAAATGTCTAAAGCCTTAATGATAATAAATGATGAATTAAATCTTCCTTGATATGATTTACTTTCTAATCGGTAGAAATGTCCTCCTTTTATTTCCTTGGATAACACCAGAACACTATCAATTGTACTTTGAGTACAAATACCAACTAATAAGTATATAAAACATTTTCTTTATAAGATTTTGTATGGAAAGGATCTATTCTTATCTTATTTAAATGCTTTGTGTATTTGAAGCCTATGTTAGACTAAAGTTTCTAAACACAAATCTACTAAATACATATCCGTATAATATTCTAAATGTGGGTTAGATTATTATACACAAACCCACCAAGAATATGTCATTTTATTCTTGAGAAGGCTGAGTTACTAGAAAGCAGGCTTCTAATGACAAAGCAAGTGAGAGGTACATGGAACTTGAAGCAACTCAAGAACCATAATCTGATGTAGTAACAGCTGGCACTAGTTCTAACAAGGGATTGTCAAACTTGAATAATAGTTATTCACAAACACAAAAAATTTTCATTAGTGGTAGAAATCATCTATGACTTGAGAAATGTGGAATCTCTCATTGATGAGCTATTCTTGATGGTTTTTGGCAAATCCATCAACTACCAAGATCCTTTGTCAGATATCGAATCTGATAAATGACTTAGAGTTATGAATGTGAGATGTAATATATGTACAATAGTCAAGTATGGTCTTGATTAAACATCCTCCTTATAGAAAGGCTAATAGTAGTAAGTAATTCTTCTGGAAAGAATACAATACATGGATAACTATATACATTTAAAGAAAGACTTGTTATAAAATGATTTTTACATACTCAAGTCATTAACTATGGTTCTACTCATACTCGTGACATTGACTATGATAAAACCTTTTTCACAAGTAGCTATGATTCGATCAACAAGGATATTATTTACTATAATTCATATTCTTAATATAAGATACCTCAAATAGAATTCAAGAAAGACCATTTTTCTTAATAAAAATCTAGTAAAAGATATCTATATAGATTAGCTTGGAGGTTTTCTTAATCCATGTCATCGTAGAAAAATGTGTAAAGCTTAATATCCACTTGGGGATATAAAGCAAAACATCTCAAGGTTGCAATAATCATTTTAATATAAAACCACAAGGTATGCTTTTATATCAAGATGAATAGAATATATGTGTTTACTAAGAACTAGTGGGAGCATAGTGACATTCCTAATATTGTATGAATGAGACATACTTAATTATGATAAATTACATTCTGACCATGTCAGGACTTTTCACCTTGACTCAGAATGTATTTCTAAAATGAAAGACCTAGCAAGGATAAGATACGTTCTTGGAATGTAAAATCTATAAAGATAGAGAAAATGAATGTTAAAAGTTTTATATGTTTATGCATATATTGATAATATCTTGAAAGAGATAAATATAAAATATTTATTTGGAGGAATCTTAGCATTGTCGCTTGGCACTAAGTTTAAGTCAGCCTCAGAAGGTCCTAGCTAATAGGTTTGAACTAGCTAAAATGATTTATATTCAATTTGCTTGGCAAATGAATCCGTCATTTATGCCATATTATGAATAAGACCTTATATAAGATCAGGTTATGAGCATATTATAATATACCAATTGAAAACATGGTTAAGTCGCCAGATGACTATAAGAACATTCTAAGAGCAATTTATAATAACTAAGATAATGTTTGTGAGATAATTTGTTTAGAAAGGATCTTTATTTAAGAGCTACATAAGATTCATATTTCTAAACAAATATAGATAATTATGATTTATAATTGGATTATGATTTCATTGTGCGATGAAGAGAAAGTTTAGTTGGAATGAGGTCCAAGCAAAACATAATGATACAATTTACTACAAAATAAGAATACACTACTTTAGAAGTTGAAATCAAATATGATTGGATGAATGAGTTCATTGAAAAACTATGTTGATTTCTATCATTCAAGAATCACATAGAAATCTCTGTGACTTCGAGAGTATACTTAATCTAGCTAAGAGATTCTATGTCACGAAAGAACACCAATCATATTCTCTAAAATATTTAACTATACAAAGAGTAAAGTCAAATATGGAGATGATAGTATTCACAGAATTCACACAAATTAACATGGCCGAACCCATTAATATATCCTTCTTTGGAGCTAAGTATGAATGGTCACACTTCAGCTATAAGATTATTGTTATAGAAATGGGATTATGATTTGGATTTAGTATTTGGATATTAGAACATTATGACAACAACTATTATGTAATGTTTTGATATATTTGGATATGATCATAACATTAATACTTGTTGTGTTCTATATTAACATGTTTAATCCATGAATAATCTTATTATATAGTTATATCAACATGAATAATATTATTATTCTAAAAGTCCATATTCAGTTATAATTATAAGATAAATTATATAGTAAGACTAATATGAATTGGATTGGTTGACTTTCACCAGATGGAAGTAATCAATAAGTTATAACCAAGTTTCATAAGTACTTATCTGAGAACTAGTATTGAATTGACCTGCATTAAGATCACCTCATGGATCGTTATCATGAGTGATACTTGATTAAAAGGTACTATATTTGTATCCTTAACACATGATATACATAGTGGGACTTAAGTGTATGGAGTCACATGCTTTGATATGGTTAAATGTTGATCCTTAACTGGGCAGCTATAAAATCCATTTTCAGTTATAGTGTGAACTATAGAAGAGGCCTATATAGTCAAGATAGGATTTGTTCCTCTTATGTGTTGAGAGGTAGACACCTAAGGTGCCTTACCAAAAGTTGATCCCTAAATAAGATTGACCGTGATCAGTATCTCATGTTCAACATGATGTCTGTAGCAAGGGATAACGAATAAACTTACCTTATACACCAATTGTAGCCTTGGGCTTATGGGAATTGGGCATTGATAGAATGGTACAAAGTCATATGTTGATGGTCACAGGGAAATGTTGTTAGACGTTTACCACTATTTATATCAATCTAATATGAGTCTTGCGCAAGTGGAATATTAAAAGGTATAATATGCTCAAGAGTCATATTAGAATGATATTGCTAGTTAACATATGATCATAAGGGTCACACTAACAACAACTTGATACAATTGATTGTTTATTATAAATTATTTTAGTAAAATATGATGAACTCTTATATTAAATTGGAAAATATTTATTTCATGGAAATAATTATTTTACAATTACAAGTAACACATTATTTTATATGGTATGAATTAACATGTCATGTACAACATTTTGGACTAGACAAATAACTTTTTCTTTTAACAAAAAGTTAAGTTTTATATCTTATAAAAGAGTTTATAAAATTTGAAAGTTTTGTATTCTTTTTTCTTGCGAAACCCATGGGTTTGCTAAGGGAAATGGGTAAGGCCTTTTATTTGTTTTATCAAAAGATCTCTTGGTTAAGGACCTTGCTTTAAGGCCTTAAAAAGGATTTTGTTTTTGGTCATTAAGAGTGTCACACCCCAAAACCATTGAACGGCGGAAACGTTCTGGGGCGGAGGACGTCATGTACAGTATCACAACAATGAAAAGTAGTAAACAAGCAACAACATCATCCATTGCATTAATAATATAATTATTATACAAGTGTGTTCTGTTAAATCATAATAGACACTAATGCATAAATCATAATGAAAGATGAGTCTTGAACGAGCTCCATCTTCTCTAAACCTTGCATCGGTAACTGTCTATTGATGACCTGAGGATACAAGTAATTTTGAAAGCGAGTATCAGCTGTGAAGCTGGTGAGATCATAAGTATTTAAGTGTCTTAATTTATATGTAAGAAATTGTTTGTCTATGAACTATAAGTATGAAAATGTTTTGAATGATCCTAGGAAACCCTATGTTTCCTACTAATCATATCCTTCTACCAAGGCATCTAGTGTCTGTGTCTGTCTCTTGTAAGAGTGTGTATTTTCCCAAATCCGACTATCATTAACCAAAAATATAGTTTCTATATTACCGTGCATCGTGTGAATGTTCACGAAGTGAATGTAAAGGGGAAAATGAAATAGTACTATGGTGTAGTATCAAATAACTGCAAACGTACTAACTACTTTAAGTCTATTGAAATCTTGAAAGTACCGCAGTATTTGTAATAAGTGACTACCGTCGTACTAACTACCTTAAAAATAAAAAGGTATTCAATATAACATTTGATCGACCTGTATCCTGCTACCGACTCTAGTAAAACGACGATGTAAGACGCCGTAAGAAATGACATTTGGCACCCGTAGACTTGCAAGTCCCACTGTAGCGAGCAACAAGGTGTAGGATAGTCAATCCAGTATAGATCTATACGCAAACTCATACACTCACCAATTAAGGAGATTCGGGATACAAGAACGGTCATGGCAGGAAGTGCCATGACCCCCCATTGGCTCACATAACTGCATAAATGTATGTGTAATGAATGCGCTAACTGAAAGTGTAATCTTTCTCTTGTCTAGCCTGTATGTACTAAAATGTTCTGCCTGTCCTAATTGTAATGTATGTTCTCTCTCTATCTAGCATGTATAGTAATGTACTATGTGTACTAGCTGTAATGTACGTTCTCTCTCTATCTAGCAAGTATTGACTCATGAATGAACTGACTCATTGTATGATATCATGTACTAGTAATACTTATAGTGTTTTCCTGAATTATCCCTATGGTAGCTTACTAGTAATGTAACTGGTACGTATGAACATGGATGTATACCCTTGCTACCCAAGGGTATCGAATGAACTGGAAGAACCTTTATGACTATATATGTACACATGATATATAACTAATATTTAACCGACCTTCGGACGGGTACCCGATATCCCACCAGACCACATCTCAAGCGCGAAAAGGAAATAGGGTGGATAGCCTTCCTAAGTCTTTTAAACATTTCTTATATAAATATACATATATAGGCATGCAATTTATATTATAAAAGCATAAAATAAGTTTTGTAAAACCTTTTGAACATGATTACTATCTAAGAAAATATCGACTAAATGTCAATCTATGAAACAGGTTGGAGGTATTTATCTAACAAAATAGTTTTAAATACAAAGAAACATTTGTTTGAAACACAATTGTAAATGAGTTTGAAGTGAAACGTACAGTGTATAATGAACAATTAAATCAGGAGTTTTAAACATATAAAACGTATATGAAAATCCTTTGAATAACAACTGTTTGGTAAAACAGCTAATGTGTAGTAAATCATTTGAATGCTACTTATTAATCACATGTGATTCGATATAATAACTAGCATGATTCTACTTGTATCCCCCCCCCCCCATAAAACATTTAAAAACATTTAAAACATTGATTAAGGGGTATGAACTCACCTGTTGTAAGTGATTGGAATGAACTGAAGAGGTAGGACTGCTAGGTGTCAAGTGAAGTCTTGAACACACTCTATGGTCCTAGTTAACATATAAATTCACATATGTGTAACAAATTAGTTTATATACAACTAATAAACAAGTCAAGACACCCTAGGACGTGCTAAACACCTTTATCAAGTGTTATTAGCATCTAGGATTGCATCTAAGTGTTTGTAGGGGAAGCTATTGCGTGTAGGGCTCAAGGAAAACTCCATAAGGGAGTTCACGACCCTAAAGACACTACTAAATGAGTTTACAGTCGTAAACTCATGAGTTTACGGCCGTGAACTCATAGTTATGTGTCCATTTGATGTTTGATGCTCTATAAGGCCCTAATAAGCATTTCTATTTAATAGCTTGGTCTATGGAAGAGTTTAGGGCATAATATAACTCCTTTTAGGAGTTTACGGCCCTGGGACCATACCCCTTGGAGATTACGGCCGTAATCTCCCTTGGGAGGATGTTTATGGTGTTTTCAAGCCCCTAAATTAACTAGGAACTAAACTAGGCTTTTGTACTAGGACTTCGGAGGGTTTATGGCACCATTTGGCACCATTTAATGGAGTTCACGGCCCTGGAACATCTTGGGCTGTGAACACCTTTTTCTTGGTGTTGTAAAGGTGTTTTCTAGACCCAAACACACTAGGGTACTTGTCCTAATTAGTCTCTTGGCTTAAGGAGGAGTTTTAGGGCATTTTGTCACTTAAACATGGAGTTCACGGCCCAAGAACTTCCTTGGCTGTGAACTCACTTTCATCATTGTTTCTAACTGATTGTGGTGTCCTAAACATGCAATGGTGGCTTCTAGTTTGAGTTCCAAGGCTTTGAGGGACATTGGGACACTTTTGGCCCTTAAAATGGAGTTTACTCCCCAAGTGTTCTTGGGCGGTAAACTCCCAAATCTTGGGGTTTTGGTCCGATTTTAATGTTATATAACACAATCTAAGCTATATAATGTAACTAGATCGAAGTACTCACGCTTTGGGATAAAAACCTGAAGATCCGTGAGAGAGAATTTGACTTTTCTCTAATTGGAAATGTAACTAAAGAATGAATGCGGTTCAGATTTCTATATATTCCTGAGATTTTTGGCAGAAAATATTTTATTCCTGGAATGAACTCTAATGTCATAGAGTATTGGAATAACAGTGTTGCACAAAACCCTAGTGCATCCACTCTCTTGATATCTCCGTAAGTGCTAAACCTTAAATACTCAAACTTATACCCAAAGTCTGGAATTTCACTGTAACTGTTCTAACTTCTATTGACTTGGTATGGTTTGTTCAGAATGGAAATTTCGGGTTGTCACAAAGAGGGCCCAAAGAACTACAAATGTTATTATTTCTTCATCTTCTTTTTTGGTGCTTGTTTTAATCTTTCTACAACTTGCAAGATGATCATTGGTGGGTGTAATTGTTGGATTAGTGTCTAAGTCCATAAATATTTTGGTATGTAGTTGACCCGATTATGAGCATGGTCCTTTTCGGTTGCCTTCACCATAGCAATATGTAGGATGAATTAAGGAGAGAGAGGTTTAATTATGATTTATTTATATATTATAAGAATAATATATTAAAAGAGAAATCATATTGTTTAATTAATATTAGTCAAGAATTAATTAAGAATTAATTTTGTGGCTAAAAGAGATTAATTAAACTTAGGGGACTGGAGTTCTAATTATAAGATAATTACAATTGGGCTATGGATCACCTAATAATATATAGATTGGACGAATTCTATGGGAAGCCCATAAGGAATTCGTCCAAGGGATATGTTAAATGAGTCCATTGTACTGCTTAAGGCCTAAGCAGTTAGATTAGGGTTTCCTAGTTGAAAACCCTAATAACCTACATGTATATAAAGGACCCCTATGCCCCAAAAAACGTGGCTATGTGTTTCTTTAGGGTTTCCAGCCGTTTTTGGTGCCTCCCCTCTCTCCCCTCTTCATTCTTGTTGTTTAGTGGTGTTTGTGACTCCATTAGAGGTGCAACACTTGAGGCATTAAGCTTTCTGAAGCCAAGGAATTGATTGTTATTGCTATATAGCAATCAAAGGTTAGATATAAACCCTATTTTATGTTAATATGATTAATTGTATGTTAGATCTAGGGTTTATAGCTTTGGATATTCAATTGCATGTTCTTTAGACAAACTAGATCCAAAAGCTATTAGAGTTTGCATGTACACCATAGGAATGATGTATTGCTCGAATCCCATCAGTAATTTGTTAATGTATTTTTGAAAAAACCCAAGTCTTCTGTTTTCGATTTTACTAGTTTATGAAACTATTTTGAAATAAAGCCCAATAGTCCTAGGTTTTTGTGCCAAATAGATGCATCTGGTGTCACCTTTATTACTTTCCTCATTAACATTGCCATCAAATATAGACCCTTGTCATATTTCCATGCGCCTTCCTCATCTTCAGATACTATGTAATGAAGAAATCCAAAAAAAATATTATATAACAATTTAGATCTTTTGTCATTCGACTGAAAGATAGAAAATTACTGTTAAACTTTGGAATGTTTAAAACTTTGATGATCTTGACTCCATTAGGAAGAACAATTTCTCCTTTACCTTTTATTGAAAAATAATCACCATTGGGAATAAAACCCAAGGCTCGCCATCACTATCAATATCTCCTTCTATTAGATTACAATCACCAGTCATGTGTTTTGTTGCACCTATGTCAACAATCCATGTCCTGATGGGTTTTATTGAAAAAAATTGTACAATGTGGAAAACAATTAACACTTAATAGGGAACATGCATCCTATAAAAGATCTATGTCATACAACTTTATAGCAACATACAATGAACAACTAAACCTAATATAACCCTAGTGTAAGTCAAAATTACCATGTGTAGAGTTTCATACCTCTTGTATTTTTGTAGTAAACAAATCACTTCAATTTCCTTGTAGCGTAGGTCTTGTAAAGCTTAGCACCAAAATGATGATATCTCTAATGGCTCACACCCAAACTCTAGAACTAGAAGACAATAGAAGAGAGGAATGAGGATATTTTCAGCCAAGATATGTTCTAAGGAAGAGTATAAACGAATATGAGGTCCCAAGGAGTCCTATTTATAGTTTAGGTAACTTAGGGACAAAACAAGATTTGAATAATTAAATAATATATTTAATCCCAATTCAAATCATTTCTTTCTTTACAACCAGGAGGCTTCTGGAAACCCTAGAAACCATCCTAATTTCGTTTACCCTTATATGGGTTCTAGAATTTTCATCCCTCTCTCAATTATAAGCAATTAAATTCAACCCTTGGACCTTTAATTAATTCCAACCAATCACGAAGTAATTCCAGATTAATTCTGATTAATAATTAATTAAATTTAATTGATTTCATATTAATTTATTAATCATGATAAACTAACAAATCAATTTTTTATTTCCAATTAATATATTAAGCATATAATATATTAACAAATCATTTCCTCACAATTTTAAGTTAGTTTATTAATTATATAATAATCTAATAAGTCATACTCTCTCTATAAATGTCATTCTAATCAACTTCTAGTTAAGAGGGCAACCCAAATAGAACTTTGCTTCTAATTACAAGAATATACCAATTTATTTATTGGCTTAGACACCTTATTCAATGGTCTCCCACTTGGATAAGTCTGTAACTATACTCGCAAGTATAAACCTTGAACTAAACAACAAAGCATGCTTCCCAAAGCCACTGCCAAACTCTGATTCAAATCAAACATTGACCCTAAGATAAATGATCAGCTATTCCTTTGTTCCACAAGATATCATATATTTGAGATAGGGATTAAAATCAATCTCATAGTCCAAGATTCCGTTTCTTGATTTCCTAATTTAGGACAACTGAATTCAGACAACTAATTGAAAACATCAATTTAGTCCAGGATCGGCTAAATACTTCAGATGTCAGCAACAAATCATCGAGTGGCCCAAAGATATCGCTTTTCTTTTTAAAAAAATAGGAATGAAGTACTTTGACTATATATTCATATAATTCACTAACCAAATCATGCATGGAATTACTCTTTATAACACCCGGTTACAAGATGCATTTGGGTAAACCAATGCACAACTAATTCTTAATATGTAAACTATATATCTCTGCTGAATAATAGTAGATATTATCGTCTTAGAATTTCTCGTGATAATCAATGAAGTAATTAAGCCCAAGTTTATCTAATACTTTAAATCTCTAATTTCAAAGTACTCATGAATATTGTAGCGATTCCAATTGCAATATCTAATTTTAAAGTACTCATGACGGTCTTAAATCATTACTTACATCCAAAAGTATGAGTATCTGTGAAATTCTGAATAATCTTAAGATTACTCAGGGAAGTAAACATGCAAAGTGAAACACAATAATAAATTAATTAACTATGGTTTCATACTTACTGAATATAAATAATTCTTATTATATAATTACAATAATAATTATGAATTTATTCATTGTATAAGGTTTTGAATAATCAACTAACTACATGAATTAGATAATATCATTAATGCCTATGTTATAAACATGCATAATATGCCTCTCAATGATTGTTCCTTTGTGAATAAATCCACTAGACACTATTCCAATGATGTACATTTCATAATTCCAAATTCTTATCATTATCTAAGATGTAGTGGGATTTCATCTTTACACGCATTATCCTTCTGTGATGTCGAGGTTCTAAATTCATAGAGATTGACCCTTCGAAATTACAGAGTGTTCCACTAGAACTTCTTACTTGAAACAATTCCATGGTTATGAAGTCTTAGTTTTAAGGTACATTCCTTGAACTCTCCGCATACATTAAAGTTTCTGAAGCATATGGGACCCGACTCATTATTATAAGGGTCCAATATTTGTTCAATTTGTTGCTATAATATTCCCATATATATATTGAATCTCCAATTTTGAAACATTTCAACATGATATTCATATATGCCTTTGACTAAGTTAAACTATACAACATAAACCTTTAGATTCGTAACGAAGTATGAGTACCTATCCTTTATGTCCACTATAGCAAAACTATTTCTTAACTTTGCAACTTGTAAACTAGAAACAGTGTTTTCGAAGAATAGTATTGTCAACATGCATTATCAGCATAACAATTATGCTCCCACTAGCTTTGGCATGTACTTAGAAATCAATTGGATTTCTAGACTTCAATACCTTTTGACTTAATCATGGAAGTGTAGATTCCTATTTCACAATGCTTCGTTAAGCCTCTAATTAAGCTTCTTAAGCTTATGAATTATACATGGATTATGGATGTTTTCAAACCCTTTCAAGACATGAATTTAAGAATTAAATTATTACAAACAATATTCGTACTAATCTTTATCAGTTCCTTAAAAACTACAAGTGAAAGCATTTCTTTATAACCATTTTCATGAATTAGAGCGAAACCTTTTTCCACCTAGATTCGAAGGTTCATACGTTCCCATCTATGTAGAACTTTCATTTTCAACCTACACTCATAAGATAAGTTTTAGGACAAACCAAATTCAGATTTAATTTTGTTCATGGACCAAACTTCGCTATTACATTTCTTACATTTTTGGCAGCATAAGAGCCCACCAATGCATCTATGTTGTTAGCAGCTCGCCCATATTGATTAGTGTACTTTCACTAACCAGCGCACTTTTACATTTTCCGTTAAATGAAAACATATAACTTATAAGCATTCCCAACTCAATTGGAAGTGAACGGAACATGTCAATTAAACGCAACATGTTATCAACGTAAGGTCGCGTGATAGTGATAACTAAAAGGATCATTGTCGTTTGACTCTTGCAACTCAAGATCAACGTGGCTCTCACTAACTTCTTGACATATGATTTTCTCTCAAAGAGCATTCCTTGACGAGCTACAACAAATGTTCAAAAGTTTGCGTTGATTTCCGATAAAAATACACTTCATAGAATAGGACTCAGTTTATTTTTTGTTTCTCGGTCAAAGAAAAACATTAAAACTCTAATTCTCAATGTGCTAGAGTAAGAAAACATTATTACTCCACATATTACATGGTATTATCATCCTTCTTAGTTTTTGAAATGAGTTTCAAGATATGATTTATAGTTACTAGAGCATGGCTCTAAAACTAGATCTGGAATGAAACATGACTCGTGTATGATCGAATCATTTCCAACAATGTTTGATTCCACTTCTTAGTCATACAATTGAACTAAGATGTTCTTGGAGGATTAATTGTGATACAATTCCACAATTACTAAGATGATCATAAAACATGATACTAAAGTGCTCCCCTTTCTTTTCATATTGGAGAATCTTTTAACTTTCTGCCTAACAGATTCTTCTATTCATTCTGCTACTCATGAACTTTTCAAACGTATTAGAACTCTGTTTAATCTTTTAAACAAAATCATATTTACTAAAACGTCTGCAAATCATGAAGAGAAGAGTTATCATCATGAAGAGAAGAGTTATCATCCCTTATGGTGGATCTGAAGAGTCCATATCAACATGTAGATCCATTAGTCCTTCACTTTCCTTGCATAAGCATGTGAACGATTAATTAAGTCATAACTTTCCAATGAATAAGATTCTCATATATATAATCCAATTTTACTTGTACACAACAAGTATCTATCTAGTTAGTGATGAGATTTCTTTTCACTTGGTCAATTATGACAATACCACAAGTTTGTTCTTGAAGAATCTGTTGGGTTTTTAGCATTCTAACACTCCTATGGTGTACATGCAACCCTAAATACCTTGGATCTATGTTTTCCCTATTATACATGCAAATATGAATATTCCAAGGTATTACCCTAAGTAGCATACAACCTTTGATACTTGGGTAATAAAATAGATAGAATACATACCTTGTTGATGTAGCAATCTCCATGAAGCTCGAGAGCCTAGTTCCCTAAGTGTAACACCTCAAATGGTTCACACAACATCATCAACACTTGGAATAACCATGAGAAGAAGACACGCATGCTCAAATCGGCTAGCCCTCATATATTTATCACTAGTGCCTATTTCTTGAGCTAAAGGGGTCCTTATATAGTGTGCACATAAGGGTTACACCATGTAACCCATGAATTTACCCATTCCTTATGCTTCATGGGTTTTAATCTCCATATAGTATCCATGGGTCACCACATGGGTTAAACCCAACATAAGGAATCATGGGTCAGAAGCCCACATATATAAGAATGAATGATTTACACAATCAATCCCTATATATTTAATTAGTCTCTTTTGATCACTAAATTAAGTCCAAATTAATTTTTGATCAATACTAATTAAATAACATGATTTCATATTAATATATTAGAACTTATAATATATTAATATGTCACAAATGTCTTCTTCTCATAAAAGGTTTATCCAAATGTTCCGATGCCATGCAACCCAAATGGACCATACCGAGTCGGGTCAAGTATATACCAATTATAGTTATGGACTTAGACACTAATCCAACAAAATCAATATCCACTATTAATATTGATATTATTAAAAACATAACTACCACTTTCAATAATGTCATTGCAAGGAAATAAGATAAAGTAACTATGTAAACCAAAACTTCACTTTTATTAAAATAAAATGAAAATTGAAACTTTGACTTACAATGTATGAAATGAAAAACTATATTTTTAAATGTCTCCGAAGAGTAATAACAATATATTAAATTATACTAACTCCCTAGTAGTAGCTCAAAATTCTAACCATCGAACCATCCGACCAAAGTCCATTTTTCACAATCAGATTTAGCTCACTTCAATTAAGCTTCCTTCTTTCTTTTAGATCCTATAATGTCATCAAAATGTGATCAACACATCATGTATTAAGATTCTAATAATAGGAACTTATGGAGTTAGATAATGGATATACCTGAAGTAAAGTTGCACGGATTGACTTTACCATCTTCAAGATCTCTCAGGTAATGTAGACTTATTCACTTCCAATGTTCCTTCAATTGGCAGTAGAAACACATGGACTCATTGAAGTCAACATGTGGAATGATCTTAGAATGAGCCTTTCTAGTTCATCAATATTTTCTCCCTTTAAATTTGGAACCTTATAAGCATTTATGCTTTACTTGTGTTCTTAAGCATTTCTACTTTAGCAAACATCAACATATGGGTCAGATCAATTAGGGTCACATCAAGGTTCCTCATATGAAAGTTCTCAATGAACTGACCATATGAATTAGGAAGAGAAAGAAGAACCAAATCAAGGGCTTGCTCCTTTGGGAATATGACACACAAAATTTCCATCTTCATGTTTACATGCCAATAAGGATTGAGTAGCTTCATATCTTTCAACTCGAGGAAAACATTACATTGGGAGAGTCACATGAAGAGGAAGTGGAAGAATTGAAAAAGAATGATGTCTAGTTCCACCATTCACCGAAGAAGAGAATTTTTTTTCATATTTATCAGAATGTGGAAGATCATCTTCAAAAGAACAAGGAAAAACATTTCTAGAAGAATGAGAAAGACCATCATTGTCTTGATTTGACATCTAAAATTTTGGAGAAAAGAGATATCAAGTTAGTTGATTTTAATCCTTAATTATTACCCCATAATTTAAATTAAGTCTAGGATCCCTATTTTCGATTCGACCTTTGAAGAGGGATGATGTAATCAAATTCAAATCTATTTTAGGTAGGTAGAGTTATCTCACCAATTTCAATCACATGAAACTCCTAAATCTTTTAGATTAATTGCATCTTATCATTGACATGTTTAATCTCGATTATGATCTTACCGATTGTGACTGGGATGTCGAGCATCATAATTAATATGTGAGTAACCATGCAAACCCGCTTAACCACCCTCGATTGATTTATAATCTCTCATTGATATGTTGGTTAACACAAACACTCCATTAACCATCATAAACATTAGTTGTTTCATTATTTCACCTTTATAGTCCCAAATTAGTGTGTCAGTTAACCACTCACGCTCCACTAACGACTCATAAGGAAACGATGTGCGTTTTCATGGTTTAGCATACTATTTCACATTTCTCCTAAAGTACATAGAGTGGAATTTTTAAAAGGTTTAGTTACATTGTAGTATCATACTTTTAGAGGTTATGTTCTATCAAACTCGTTCGACTAACGACCCTCTACCCTAAAATGAAGCGATGGGTGAGCGTGGACACTCATTCAACGACTATTTTATAGGTCGTTATCCTTATGCCCACCTTAGAGTATGGATTCGTGAATGTCACATCCCGAAAACCGAAGGCGGAAACATTTCCGGGGCGGACACCACATTGAGTATCAAATCCAATGTACATAGTAATACAGTAAACACAAAACATTACAATACATAGAATTGTTTACATCAGTTTGAAAGAAAAGTTATACAAGTGCTATATACATATATCATATGAACAAAAACAAATACGAGTCTTCTAACGCTCCGTCTTCTCCAAAAGGTGGCGGTGTACCTATCTAATGCTGACTTGAGAATACAAGCAGTTTGAAAATCAGCATAAAGCTGGTGAGTTCATAAGCGGTTTTGTTTTGAAAAGAATGAGATCCCCTTTTGGTTTTCTGAAAAGTTGTTATCCAAGAAAATCCCATATTTTCTTATGTAGAAACAGTTTAGTTATCATTTCGTTACTTAATTCGTTTACGAGTTGTTACGTTATTCCAAGAAAATCCCATATTTTCCTAAGTGTTTAGCTATCCTTTTGATACTTAATTCGTAGTTTAGATTTCGATGTACTAGTAAATTCCTTACTTATAGTATTAGTTAAGTATTCCGATATCTTAGTTATCCTACATTCGATTGTTGATTATTTGCTATACTTAGAGGTAATTTCGAATATTTGGATTCACTCAGAAGCATACATTAACAGTATTTTCGAAGTGCTGGTGATTTCCAAAAGGGTACCTTAGACGTATTTTCGAAGCTCTATAGACAGTCGATGTCCAGAGGCGTACTGTCAAATTAATTTTGAAACTCTAGTGACACCCAAGGGGTACAAAAACTGTATATTCGAAGTCTTGGCGTCATCCAAAGGCATTATTTCGTATTCCTAATCCTATTCCTAATCCTATTCATATTTGTATTCGTATTCGCATTCGTATTCGTATTCGTATTCGCATTCGTATTCGTATTCGTATTCGTATTCGTATTCATATTCGTATTTGTATTCGTATTCGTATTCGTATTCGTGTTCGTTCTATCCTATTAGTTATATTCGTATTTGTATTCGTGTTCGTTCTATCCTATTAGTTATATCTGTATTCGAATTCGTATTCGTATTCGTATTCGTATTCGTATTCGTATTCGTATTCGTAATAATATTAGTTTATGATTAGTATGATTCCTTATACAAAACATAATATGAAGCTTAGATTATGACGTCTCTTAAGGGAATCTATATTTAGTTTGACAATTCACTCTGCAATTCGAAACAGTGGTTAGTATGATTTTTGGTATTAAAAGTATACATAATGTGAAACATTTGAATGGAAAATAATAAGTTTAAGTACAAGATTTCCTTGTACTTTTCCTTGTATTCCCCCTGAAAACATTTGAAAAATGGTAGGGGTATGAACTCATCGGTCGAGAAGCGTGTCGGATTGGATGCTAAGTATCGGTTCGGGGCTTGATAGCGCGTGAGGTTCCTATGTAATACGAAATGATATGAAAATGTATCTAATTAGACTTTAAACCACTAATTATATATGATTATACACTCCAAGACGCGAAAACACTTCAAATCAAGTGTTTGGAGTGACCCGGGTGACATCTAGGGACGTATAAGGTTCGGATATGGAGTTTACTCCTCATAAGAGGGTTTACAGTTCTAATGACTCATTCTCCATGAGTTTACGACCTTAAACTCATGGGTGATGGGTTCTTGGATGCCAAATGGTCATACAATGCACACGGGAAGGTTCTAGGGTCGATTTCATGGCTTAGGAAGTGATCGGGACTTGAAATGGTCTTGGAAATGAGTTTAAGGTCTAAGGAGATGTTCTTGGGGAGCTTACTACCTTAAACTCCTGAGTTTACAACCGTAAACTCATGTTTGCCCATGAATTAAGGGCTTTGATGGTGGTAATTCAATCACATGTGATTCTAGGTCCAAAACCAAGCTTTTCAAGGGATTAAAGGCACCTTAACACCCTTTGTTGGGTGTTTACGGTCTAAGGAGGTGGGTTTACGGTCCAAGAATGTTATTGGGCCTTAAACTCAAGTTTGATGCATTTGAGGATGTTTTGGTGCATCACATGAAGGTTTATGAGGTTCTACACTCCCATGGAAGCATTTTGAAGGTGTTTAAGGGCATTTTGACTCATTAATATGAGTTTATGGTCCATGAATGAGG
The DNA here is from genome assembly GCF_052625555.1 of Lactuca saligna. Lineage (NCBI taxonomy): Eukaryota > Viridiplantae > Streptophyta > Magnoliopsida > Asterales > Asteraceae > Lactuca > Lactuca saligna. The sequence continues at coordinate 202,148,704 of NC_136424.1, read as the reverse complement.
GTTTACGGTCCAAGAACATGCTTGGGCCGTAAACTCATGTCCATACATCATATGTTATGATTTTGGGGTCCTAAGCTCATGCATGCAAGTTTCTACGCCGAATCTAAGCCCTAGAAGTGTTTTGGAGGGGTTTTAAGGCTTCAAAACCCTCATATGAGGTGTTCACGGCCTAAGGAGGTTCCTAGACCATAAACACTTGTTTATGGTCTCATTCCTCATAAAAATTCCGAATTTGAAGGCCAAAGATGTTAAACTAGAAGCTAGGATAATTACCTTGATGTTTTGAAGCTTGATTTGGGTGTTTTTGGCTCAAAATCGGATTCTAGAGAGAGAGTAGAAAAAGCTTCAAATGAGGCTCTCTCAACTTTATATATGCTGAAAGTTGGGGACACGGTGGAATTCTACCCGATACTGTCGTCAAGTGAGGCTTTTGGTCGTACCCGATTTAATTATTATTATAACTTGGCGGAATAAAATAATTATTTCTCAAATTAATAAATTGGGGTGTTTCCATTGATTTCTAACATATTTGGACAATTATTAAGTCTTAATAATAATCTTAAAATTAATGACTTAAACGAATGGAAAAAAAATTGTGACGACGAATTTTTAATGGCGTATCGGGTTACGACAACGGAACGAACTTCGGGTTGACACAGTGAATGATGCCAAGTAATGATTTGACTAACTTGTCTTATACATATAATATATTAAAATTTTAATCATATTTAGTATAAAGTGTATTTGATGGGTTTTAGGCATGACAAAACAAACTTAAAACTCTTAAGTGTGCATGCAACCTAAAACAAGATCTAAGTTTTCACTAATGAATCTATAACTATGAACATAAAAATAAGAACCCTAGGATCCCTAGCTAAAATTTGAAATTACTAAAGAAAAGGTTTAGGGTTACATACCTTTTAGTTGCTATTGTAAACAATTAGAAATCCTCTTGTTGATCTTTTGGAAGTAAGCACCACAAATGTCGTGCCTCTAATGGTTCACACCCAAGCTAGCAAGAGGAAAACTTAGAAAGAGAAGAAGAGACCCAAGATTTCTTCCAAGGCTTTAAGAGGGGAGGGATCAACGAAATCTAGAGCTAGGGTGGCCTTTATATAGTTGAGGAATATTGGAGCCAAAGTAAGCGTTTAAGGGATAAGCCCTAGATTCCCTTGCTTGGTGACCAAGTAGCCAAATCCCTCATCCAAAGGGCCTTAGACGAAAATCCTAGGCCTTCCCTAGAAGTTTTCGTCCACCTCATCTAATGAGGTTCTAGAGCCTTCATTCCTCAACTTTCAATAAATAACCAAATAGTCCTTGTACTTTTAATTAACCCAATTAATCCCAAAATTAATTCCAATTAATTTCTGATTAATTATTAATTAAATACTATGATTTGTAATTAATATATTATTTTTATAATACATTAATAAACCATTTATTTACTTTACTATTCACATAATAAATTAATCTCTCTCTAAAAGTCATCCTGTCAAATTGCTACATCTAAGGGCAACCCAAAAGGATTGTGCTACTATCATTTCAAGTATATACCAATTTTAGTTATAATCTTAGACACCTAATCCAATAGTATTTTCAATCTTTTTAAAATAAGAGGTTTAAATATTAATTATCTAGATTGTCATATAATTAATTAGTCAATTTAAACATATTATGAATTAATAATTATCTTTTAATTACATTACTATTAAATTAATTATTAAATTCATAAGAGATAATTCAATTTAATATAACTGATTAAAAATGATCAAATAAGGATATCTTCTAATATATAGAGTTTTAAGGATTATCACACAATGTAACACCCGCAGATTCTGGCTATTCAATTTAGAAATAATAAGCATTAAAAATAACTTTCTGATAGAAGATTATTTAGGATAAATAATCTTAACAAAACTTATTGTATATGTGACAAGTACTCCATACATATAAAGAACGCTGACATCCGACTTCATATGAAGAGGTTATACTTCTTCGAAGTTTTGCAATTAAACCAACACGACTCCACGTAACTTTAAAAGTAAATTTTTGATAAAATACTTTTTAACCTTAGTGATGTAAATGAAAGTCATAGTAGCTGTCAAACTGAGAGTGTCCATATAGAGAACGTCTAAATATGACTTTGTTAGAGGAAGTTATGATTTTTCTAAGATTCAACGTAGTAGTATACCGCTCAAAAATCCAATTTTACATCAGTCAATGTTTGGCCGACTCAATCTAAACAAAAATTGAAGTTCTCGTTAATAGAAGTTCAACAATATAAAGACAGTCGAAAACGGATGTCGGATGATAATGTTATGATTTTTTAACGGACTTTAACTGTCTAAGCCTGTTAATATATAACTTTAAAAATAAAGTAAAAATTAGTTTATGGAGTCTAAACAAAGGTTGTAGATCTCATCGATATCTACACATGGATATAAAGAACAACAAAAATGAAGCTCGTATGCAAATGTTATGGATTTTACATGACAATTAATTTCCGGATTGACAAGAGTACGACACGTGTTGCGAGCTGACACACCCCTTTTTCCCCATGGCTTGTGACAAGATGATGACATGTGGCCCCAGTACACCCAACATAAGTTGAGTACATCTAACGTAATTTAAGTACGCCCAACGCACTGGGCCTTCTGGCAGCCTAAATATAGAAGGTAGTTTTCACTCTTTTCTTCACACCTTTTCATCTAATATCTTCCAAAACCCTCCCAAGGTCCCTAGACCTTTCTTTAGAACTTCCTAAGTGTTATTAGTAAAGATGTAGAGCGTCAAAAAGTCCCAAGAAATATAGCTTTTAGTTTAGAAGTTCTGCCCGCGCGAAGTCCGCTTTTTCGCTAAACCACCTGTAAGTTGAGTTTTAGTTACCATGCTTTAAGTATAACTTATGTTTAAGTTCATTATCGTAATTATGAACCTATAAACAAGATTTATCAATGATTCCAAGTCATTATACTGATTGATCTACTTACGGGGATGATGACAATGCTAGATTTAGTGATGTGTTTCAAGTGGGCTTTCCAAGCAGTATACTATGAATCTAGACTAATAATTAGTTGCAAGAAATATTAGACTAAGACTTAGTGATAATGATACTAAGTTACATCAACGGAAAAAATAGTTGTTAGAAGTGAAACGTTGTCTGAGTTTCGATTCATCACTTTAACAAGTAAGTGCATAGTTACTTTCATCTTACACACATATATGAAATATTTAAGATAATTACATGATATATGTGCTTATTATATTTGTTCCTAATATCTATGTTAGATGAACGATTTATATATGTTTTACTCGATTTAAACTATATACGAATTTTTATACCTATAAAAATATTGGATAAAGATGGGTAGATAAAAGGTGATATAGATGATGAGAGATAAAATACGATATAGATGACGAGAGATGAAAGATGAAATAGGTGACAAGAGGCCTTGACTTTAAAGATGGCATCATCTAGCAAAGTATAGATGACAACCACAGACTATTTTAGATAGTCCAGTGGAATGCTAGAAGGCTCGCAAGTTGTAGGTGTTTGTGAACCATATGTTTATCATATGTACTCTAAAAACTCACTGACATGTATTCTGGGTGGAATCCCTAAAATAATATTAGCAATAAAGAAGATGATCCTATGGACTTAGTGCCTATCAGATAACACTGACAGCTATGGACTTAGTGCTAAATACATAAACCCTGGCAGCAATGGACTAAGTGTCTATTAGATGAACCCTTACTGTGATAGACTTCGTGCCTATTCCTTAGGAAAAATCCTTAGGAATAAATATAGAAGAAAACCTACTAAGAATTATCGTGGAGGAATCCCTGAACTAGTATTGTCAGCATAGATGATACTTAGGGTAGATCCTTCAGAATAAAGAAGATAATGGGGATGGGAAATTAGGTTAATTATTTGATGATTAAACAAATTAATTATATTATTGTAGGTTGAAAATCCTATGTGCTCACCAGGCTCCCAAGCTTGACCATTCAGTTTCTTGCATTACAGGTAGTGGCACGAGAGCACAATTGTGATGATTAAATAAGAGATTTATTGATTATAGGCCATTACAATGATATATGTTTGTAAGGCCTTTATTATTTCCATTTATGTGTATGCACTGTATTGATGATGACATCCCAACCTTTTTAATATAAATAAAATACATTTCTTCGGAAATGCCTTAATAATATCATTATTATGTTTTTTGGGAACAAATTCCACAATATTATTCCTAATCAATGATACTTTGATTTTAAGTAAGCGTAAGGAAATTGGTCTTTTCTGGACGTGAAATTAGGGATGTCATAGTTGGTATTAGAGCATTAGTTTAAGTGAACTAGGAATTTGTAGGATTTCTATACTTGAACTTAGAACGCTAAGCGATGATTATGAGATAATTGTCTGCTATATTTAGGAAATATGTCTAAATAGACACGAGCACTAGCTTATTTTAGGAAAGATGCCTAAATTGCTTTTATGTGCTAAATGATTTGTGTTATAGCTATAAGATGCCTCATATGCTTTAGGATGCCATTTTTGGTTGGATCTATGGTCTATTGCAGACCGAATCTAGAAATTTTATGTGTTCAGGTTTCTAAACATTTAATTACGGTATTATAGTTGGCATATAACTTCTTGGAGTAATAAGGAGGATTGCGCTTTTAAACCTTCCCTATCTTAATTTTCTCGTCTCGGTGCATTGAACGTTTGCTTTAATGTATAGAACGTCATGGTGAGGACACGAAGCGGATTAGGAAACATTAATGAAAACCAACAACCTGAACCTTTACTTGCAATCGAGCATGAAACAGAAGTTGCACCCGTAGTAGAACCTATAATAATGGTAGAAGTTTAGGCAATAATGTGAACCATGTTAGACTTAGAAAATAGAGGAAATAATGAGGCTTATAATAGTGAATGATACCTATCAGAAGATATCGATGATACAACTTTTGGTGTAATTCCTAAAGTTGTGCCATTGTTAAGTTGTCCCATTGTTTGGTGTTTCCACCACCAACTAAGTTGAAGCAGAATTGTTGTTGAAGATAAACATGGAAGAATTCCTAGTAGAGTCTAGGGAAATTTTTATGATTATTTGGACACATTTGTATAAGTTAAATTGCTTTATGATTTTAGGAAATAATACATTGGGGACCGCGAGGCATTTCTTGGGATGAATATAAGTAGGTGTGAAAAGTAGTAGAGGTCTATACTACCGGAGGCACAAGAATTACACTTGGATCAGAGAAAGTCACAAGGTTAAAAAGGCATTAGTAGTTGAGTTTGTTTCGTTTGTTTATGTCGTTACCATCTTTTCGGTAATGCTTACGAAGATGAACGTTAATTCAACTCTAGTGGTAATATCAAATCAATCCTGACTTGAGAATAAATTTGTGAAATAAGTTAATTGGTTCATAGAACCATGTTCGATGTAGTATTTGACTCAAGTCAGGAGGTTAAAGAAAAGGATAATCAAAGCAATCGATAAAAGTGTAGTGACCATCGTTAAGGATAAACAGCCTATAGCTAAAATTGCTACCTACTATGTGATTATATCACATTAGAACATGAAGGAAGGTGTCTTCCACATTGGAGCTTGAGTCAAAAATACCTGAGTCTAGCTATTGCATCATACGAAAAAAGTTCATTAGATGAACAACCCATCAGTCTATTATGATAATCGAAGTAAAGACATTATCTTAGGTTAATTATGTTTAAAAAGGAGAAGGATTCTCCAATAAGGATCGAGTTTTAACATGAAGGTTACGATTGAAAGTCCAACATAGGATAAAGAGCGGGTGCAAGATTAAGCATCGTCAGCAGTCAAGAAGTCTTAAAGTTAAGTACTCATTTGAAAGGACATAAGAGTTACGATTATTACCTATGATGAAAATATAACGTGTAGAGTCATTATACAAGCCATGTGATGTTGATAATTTCGGGACGTGATCATCCTAAGGGGGAGATAATTAACACTGCAGATTCGGGCTAGTCAAGTTAGAGATAATAAAAAAATAACTTTTTGATAGAATATTATTTAGGATAAATAATCTTAACAAAAGTTATAGTATATGTGACAAGGATTTTCTACATATAAAGAACATTGAAATCCGACTTCGTATTAAGAAGTTATGATTCTTCGAAGTTTCGCGATTAAACCGACACGACTCTACGTAGTGTAAAAGGTAAATTTTTGATTAAATACTTTTTAGCGTAAATGATTTTTTAACAAAAGTTGCAGACCCGTCGATAGATACACGTGGATATAAAGAACGTCAAAAAGGAGCTTATGTGCAAAAGTTATGTATTTTACAAGATAATTAATTTTTGGATTAACAAGAGTGCGACAAGATAATTAATTTTCGGATTGACAAGTATCGTGGAGGAATCCTTAAACTATGACTGTCAGCATATATGATCCTTAAGGTAGATCCTTAAGAATAAAAAAGATGATGGGGATTGGAAATTGGGTTAACTATTTGATGATTAAACATATTAATTATATTATTTTGGGTTGAAAAGCCTATGTGCTCACCAGGATCCTAAGTCTGACCCACTCAGTCTTATATTACATGTAGTGTCAAGAGAGGACAAGTGTGATTATAAGATAAAAGATTTATAGATTATAGGTCATTAGAATGATAGATGTTTGTAAGACCTTTATTAGTTCCGTTTATGCTTATGCACTATATTGATGATGACATCCCAATGTTTTAAATATAAATAAAATTACATTTCTTCGGAAATGAATTGATAAGATCATTATCATATTTTTTGGAACAAATTCCGCAATATTATTCCTCAAAAAGGATTCTCTAATTTTAAATAAGCATAAACAAATCAGACTTTTCTAGCAATAAAATTGAGGATATTACACACAATGCATTCAAATTTTGGAATCTAACAGAATCAATACTAGATAATTACCAAAAATAACACCATAAATCAAATTAGAAAGATAATAAGCGAAAATTTGGAAAAATTGTGCTCACATCGTGAACACTAAATCTCACATCGTGAGATCAGTACTCCACACAAAAAAAGTTTAGCTCGATTCATCTCATGTGCAATCAATGTTTGACAAGTGTAACGACCCAATTTTCACGTCCAAAAAAAATCTGTTTTTAAAACATTAATTTAGAAAACGTTAATAAATAAAAACATTGTTTGATCAAATACATCACAACATAAACCATGTTCATAAGTCAAGTCATACAACCAATTGAAACATCAGAGTATAAATCCCAGAGGAGTCTAACAGATGCGGAAACCAGTGTGTGTGCATGATGTGCCGCTACCGTGCCAGCTCTTTCCCCTTCGATGAAGAGGTACCTGAAACCAAAACTGTAAACTGTAAGCACAAAGCTTAGTGAGTTCCCCCATCGTACCACATAACATACAATACATAACATACATACTGCCAGGCTATTCTGGGGTGCTTGACTACCCGGTACGGCTGTTCTGGGGTGCCGACTACCCATGCGGCCATTCTGGGGTGCCGTCCTACCCGTGTCAAGCCATTCTGGGGTGCTGACCTACCCATGTCGAGCTATTCTGGGGTGCTGACTACCCTTCAGTCCTAACAATCAAACCTCGGGGACTATTTCACCACCTCCTACTACCATCACATATATCATAACACAAACATAATATCAGATGTATCCGGGGTGCCTGACTACCCTTCGGTCCTAACAACCGAACTTTACTACTATCACGTACAACATATCATGCCAACATATAACATATCGGTAGTAGCAAACCTAGATGATATCACAAAGACAATCATCTAACATACAACTCCTACTGGTGGGCCGGCATTGTGGCCTTAGGCCCACCGCTACTGAAAGGTAACTCACCTCGGAGTAGCTGCTGATCTTCGTGGGAATAGTCTGACTGCAACTGCTACTGCTCCGGAAATCCTCTGGCTGTAATTCCCACCAAATACTTAGTCAAAAACTGCTAACTGACCTTTGGGTAAAATGACCATTTTACCCCTGATCATCCCCTAAGTCAAAGTCAGAGTCTACTTCCAGTTGACCCGACTCGTCGAGTTAGCTCGCCAACTCGCCGAGTCCATGTCCAAATGACTGACCTGAATTCTGTTTCTACTCGTCGAGTTAGGCGTCGACTCGACGAGTTCTCCTTCCAAACTGATGTTCAAGTCCTTCATCCTACTCGCTGAGTTGTATGAACAACTCGCCGAGTTCATCTTTTTCCGATGAACAAGTTATACTGTGACTCGCCGAGTTGTATGAACAACTCGCCGAGTCTGATCTTGATCTAAGGAGATCGCCTTGAACTCGCCGAGTCTAGGCATCGACTCGTCGAGTTCTATTATGGGTGAGTTTTGGCTTCCAACTCACCGAGTCCACCCTGGACTCACTACGCAACTCGTCACAGCAAAAAGGGGACAATCTCGGAGACTCGCGACTAGACTCGCTGAGTCAGATGAGCAACTCGTCGAGTCTGCTCCATGCAAGAGCCATATACGCTATTTTGCTCGAATCTAGTCCATTCCATTCATAGATCTGGGTTCCTATAGCATGAATAACATGTAAAGTTTCCAACTTTACGTGTAGATATTCCTCCATGAGGGTTTTAGGGTTCAAAATGCACCAAAAGAGTAGATCTAATGTCTTCATGCAATATGGGTCCATAAAGGTAGTAGATCTGAGCTCCTGTAGCTCAACAAGTCTAGATCTAGAGGCCAATCAACTTATTACGAAATATAATGCACAGACAAGCTTGGGGAAGGGCTCAAGGAAGACTTTAATGGAGTTATAAGCATAAAGACAGGGGAAAACGAGTTTTACCTCAAGGAAATCACTGAGGGGACACTAACATGCTTGGCTTCCTTCCCTTCCTCTTGATCTACTCCATTTCCTTCACAAAATCTTCAAGAATACACCTTAAGATGCCCCAAAGTCACAAGAACAAGAGCTAGAACGTATGGAGAGGTTCTGGGGGTGAATGGGGCGGAGTTGGAGCGCAAATGGATGTTTAAATAGGGTGCAAACCCTTGGAAATTAGGGTTTCATCAAACAGCGCAGACTCGCCGATTCCCTAATATGGACTCATCGAGTAGCCATCTAATCCGTGCCCCAGAGTCTCGTCTCTACTCGGCGAGTCGGGCCTCCAACTCGCCGAGTCCACGGCCAAAACACAAATACTTAAGGCAAAACTCACGTACCAGGAACCAGGTGCTACAAATCTCCCCCACTTATTTTAGACTTCGTCCTCGAAGTCTGCCTCTCAATCCTGAAACAGCTTGGGGTAATGCTCCATCATCTCTTCTACCGGCTCCCAAGTCCACTCCGAACCCTTGCGGTGTTGCCATTGCACCTTCACTAGTTCCACCCTCTTGTTCCTCCAATCCTTCGACTTCCTGTCGAGGATTGCGACTGGTCGCTTGATGTAATTCAGGCTGTCATCAGCCTGAATATCCTCCAACGGCACTACTGCTGAATCATCCACTAAGCACTTCCGCAGCTCAGAGACATGGAAAGTGTTGTGGATCTGGCTGAGCTCGAACGGCAGATCCAATCTATACGCCACCTTTCCCACCCGGGCTACCACCCTGAACGGTCCGATAAATCTCGGGCCCAACTTGCCCCGCTTCCTGAATCGAATGACGCCTTTCCAAGGCGACACCTTCAGGAGAACCATATCCCCAACTTGGAACTCCAAGTCGGATCGATGCTTGTCGACGTAACTTTTTTTTCCGACTATGAGCAGTCTGAAGCCTGCTTCGAACTTGTTGGATCCTCTCGGTCATCTCGAGCACCACCTCGGTGCTTCCCATGACCCTCTAGCCAACTTCACCCCAGCATATTGGGGTCCTGCACCTCCGTCCGTACAACATCTCGAATGGGGGACGGTCAATACTTGCGTGGTAGCTGTTGTTGTACGAGAACTCAGCCAAGGGGAGATAGGTATCCCAACTACCACCGAAATCTAACACACATGCCCGCAACATATCCTCCAAAGTCTGGATGGTCTGCTCGCTCTGACCATCCGTCTGCGGGTGAAAGGCGGTGCTAAAATGCAAACGAGTGCCCAACTCGTCATGAAACTTCTTCCAAAATCTAGAAGTGAATCGCACATCTCGGTCTGATATCACTGACACTGGCACCCCGTGCCGCGCTACTATCTCCCTGATGTAGATATCGGCCAACTTTTCGGCCGAGATGCTCTCCTGGATCGGAATAAAATGGGCGCTCTTGGTCAATCGATCCACGATCACCCAAATCGAATCGACTCTGTGCGCAGTCCTGGGAAGCTTTGTGATAAAATCCATCGTGATGTCTTTCCATTTCCACAACGGGATATCCAACGGCTGCATCTTCCCATGCGGTCTCTGATGTTCGGCCTTGACCTTCCTGTAGGTCAAACACCGCTCGACGTACCATGACACATCCCGCTTCATGCAGGGCCACCAATATCTAGACAAAGATCCCTATACATCTTCGTCGCCCCGGGATGAATAGAGAATCGGGACTTGTGCGCCTCCCCCATCAAGATCTGGCGCACGCCTCCATGATACGGCACCCACACCCTGCGGTGTAGTGTCAATAGTCCTCGACTATCATAATCGAAGGAGGAAACCTGACCCACCACACGCTCGCTCTTCCGATGTTCCTCCTTGATAGCCTCCTGTTGAGCCTCCCGAATCTGCTCCAACAGGGGAGTCACCACAGTCATCCTCATACAAATATCCCTGATCGAAGCCGCCTTGCGGCTAAGCGCATCGGCCACCACGTTGGCCTTTCCCGGGTGGTAAAGGATCTCACAATCATAATCCTTCACAACGTCCAACCATCGACGCTGCCTCATGTTCAGATTCGGCTGATCCATGAGGTACCTCAAACTCTTGTGGTCCGTGTAAATGGTACACCGAACCCCATAGAGGTAATGCCGCCAAATCTTGAGGGCGAAAACCACCGCCCCCAACTCCAAATCATGTGTCGGGTAGTTCGCCTCGTGAGGCTTAAGCTGCCTCGAAACGTAGGCAATGACATGCCCCCTCTGCATCAATACCGCGCTCAACCCTGAAATAGACGCGTCACAATAAACCACAAAATCCTCTACGCCCTCTGGCAGGGCTAAGATCGGCGCCTCGCACAATCTCTGTCTCAGTGTCTCAAACGTTGCCTGCTGCTCGGGTCCCCACCGAAAGACCACAGCTTTCTTCGTCCACCGTGTCAGGGGTACAACTATCTTGGAGAAATCCTGAATGAACCTCCAATAATAGCCTGCCAATCCTAGGAAACTCCGAATCTCAGATAGAGACTTCGGAACCTCCCATCTCGTCACGGCCTCGACCTTGGCCGGATCAACCAGAATCCCGTTTTGGTTGACAAGGTGTCCGAGAAATTGCACCTTGTGCAACCAAAACTCACACTTGGAGAACTTGGCATACAAGCTCTCCCTCCTCAGGGTCTCCAATACCTCTCTCAGATGCTCCTCATGCTCTTCCTGCGTCTTGGAATAAACCAAGATGTCATCGATAAAGACTATCACAGACCGATCCAGCATCGGTCTGCATACGCGGTTCATGAGGTCTATGAACACGGCAGGAGCATTGGTGAGCCCAAACAGCATCACCACGAACTCATAATGGCCATAGCGCATCCGAAACGCGGTCTTCTGCGTATCCTCCTCCCTGACCCTCATCTAATGATAACCCGAACGCAAATCAATCTTGGAGAACCAACTGCTCCCTGAAGTTGGTCAAAGAGATCATCAATCCTCGGGAGTGGGTAACGGTTCTTCATCGTTACCTTGTTCAACTCCCGATAATCTATACACATCCGGTGCGATCCGTCCTTCTTCTTCACAAACAGAATCGGGGCTCCCCAGGCTGAACTGCTCGGTCTAATGAATCCCTTGTCTAGCAGCTCCTGCAGCTGCGTAGATAACTCCTGCATCTCAGGAGGAGCCAGCCGATATGGTGCCTTGGCTATCGGAGCCGCGCCAGGAAGGAGGTCAATCCTAAACTCCACCTGTCGCTCCGGAGGTATCCCAGGAAGCTCCTCTGGGAAAACATCCGTGAAATCTCGCACCACTGGAACCTCGCTCACTGACGCCTTACCCGCCTCCCGGGTATCCATCACGTACGCAACATAACCTGCGCATCCCTGCTGAAGGTATCGCTTAGCCCTCGCTTCTGAACAGACTGAGGGTCCACACTATGGCCTCTCTCCATGAATCACTAACTCTCCCCCAACTGGGGTCCGAACTCGCACTAGCTGCTGTGCGCAATCTATCACTGCCCCATTAGGGCTCAACCAATCCATGTCTATAATCACCTTGTTCCCATGCAACGGAATGGGAACCAAGTCTACCAAGTAGCGCTCCTCGAACAAATGCAAGACGCAGTCCCGAAACACCATCGATGCTCGCACAGATCGATCATCAGTGATTTCTACCTCCAAAGGGCAATCCAACATGCCCGAAGACTCAGGAAACTTCTTGCTAAGCGCAAGGGACACAAACGACCAGGATGCACCCGAGTCGAATAAGACCTAAACTGGGATACCGTTCACATGGAACGATCCTAACACATATACATATACCGAGCACATATCAGTATCATAACATCATATAAATAAATGAGATGGAAAGAATCATACCCGTCACCACATCGGGTGTTGCGCGTGCCTCCTCGGTGGTCAGCTGACATGCCCGGCTCCTCACCCTGGAGCCTCTACCTTGCCCTGCCGCCCATCCGTGATCCGCAGGGTCCCTAGAGCTGGCGCCTTCACCGGCGCTGAAGCTTTCAACTAGGGACAATTGGCCTTCTTGTGGCCTCTCTGGTTGCAGTGGAAACACAGCAACTCAGATGTCTGAATAACTGCTGCCGGAGCAGTGCAATCCCTGCTATAGTGCCCAGTCTTGCCGCACTTGTAGCAGCCTGACGATCCCATCATGCACGCCCCCTCGTGCGGCCTGCCGCATTTCCTGCAGCGGCTCGGTTCTGACTGGCCTTTCAGCCTACCATCTGATCCCTTGGGCTTCTTCCCCGAAGCCCCTCCTGTCTGTCCCTCCTCTGACTTCCGTTTCCGGATATGCTCCAAATCTATCTCCCTCTCCCTCGCCCTGGCAATCATGGAGTCCAGGGTGGGGCAGGCTGAAAAACTAACGTGCTCCCGGATATCAGCCTGGAGCATGTCATGGTAACGGGTCCTCCTCATGTCCTCATCGCCCGCATACTGGGGCACCAACAGTGCCCTCTCCCGGAACTTGGCAGTGATCTCCGCCACAGTCTCAGTCGTCTGTCTCATGTCCAAAAACTCCCTGGCCAGCTGCTGCAGCTCGACAGCCGGTGCAAACTCTGCCCTGAACCTGGTCACAAATTCCGACCAGGTCATAGCCTCGATAGCTGAGGCTCCCAAAGAGTCACCCACTGACTCCCACCAATCTCGAGCTTGGTCTCGTAAACACCCTGCTGCATACCTCACCTTCGACCCCTCCGGGCAGAAACTAGTCAACTGTGCAGACTCATTGTCTGCTATCCATCGCCTGGCAACAATGGGGTCCTTCACCCCACGGAAATCTGGCGCACCACTGCCCCTGAAGTCCTTAAAGGACAGCGTGTGAGATCCCGACTGGCCAGATGCCATGTCACTCCTGAATGCCTGGAGGCGATCCTCCATCATCTCCAATATCCCCTCCTTGATCGACCCGAAGATAATGGGGGTCGACTCAAGGATACCTCTGGTGATCTCTGACGCGATGAACTCGCGCAGCCTCTCATCTACTGGCTCAGAACCTGATCCCGAACCCGATCCCTCTCCCGAACTGCTAACTGCTGGCCTCGGACATAGTACCACCATTCTGAAATACAGAGAAATAATAACATTTAGCGATACTGATACCCCTGGAGGGATCCCACCCACTACAAGTTCCCTAGTCTTATCTTGGCCTTCCTCGGTTCGGGTACGGATCCTCTGCTTCCAGTAGTACGGGCCTATACTACCTTCCACATCTATCCGTACCTTCCCCAAGGACAGCCTCGACTCAACCAGGTCCCTTCCCCTACCACTGATCATTTCTACTCTTTATCCTAGGCTTACCCTAGGAAACCTCTAACTCCACCCAACCCAGTCCTTAGCTGCTGAAGGCCTCTTGGTGATGCTAATTAACTATTACCTGAATACAATCACATGTGCTGAGACTCGGATAATCCTTCGAGTAAGGGACTCATCTCTACAACGGTTAAGACTCAAACAAGAGCTACGCAATAGAGTCAAATCCAATACTCTGAGATTATTCAACCCTGATCACATGTGACGTAACGTATTCACCTAACAGTTAACTCCCATCACTTCAAGGCCCACATAGCACAAAGCAAACAACATTTGGACGTAAGAAAAACAATCTCAAGCAACTCTATCCTCGAAGAGAGAACTGAACAGCATACAATGCTAAACTCGTACTATCAGGAATAACCTAAACAGGCTACCCTACTATTGTCTACTCAACTCTAGCATGCAACACTTTCATATACTGAAGCACATAAAGCAGGCACATAAGGCATCACTCCTAGATCCTTAGTCCTATTCTAGCATGCTGTTCTACAGGAACTGATAAACATAAATAAACTTGTATGGGTACATTGGGGAATACTTACTTGAGCTTGGCCGGTCGCGCACATCACACACATTTTTCTTTCTTAAAACCCTTTACTTAACCTTTTAGAAAACATTTTCTCTTTCCAAAATCTTTTAATCCCTCAATTTGAGTTCAAACACCCCCGAAGGTGTGTCCGAATCCCTCAAACTAGGGCTCTGATACCAACTTGTAACGACCCAATTTTCACGTCCAAAACAAATTCGTTTTTAAAACATTACTTTAGAAAATGTTAATAAATAAAAACATTGTTTGATCAAACTACATCACAACATAAACCATGTTTATAAGTCAAGTCATACAACCAATCGAAACATCAGAGTAAAAATCCCAGAGGAGTCTAACAGATGCGGAAACCAGTGTGTATGCATGATGTGCCGCTACCGTGCCAGCTCTTTCCCCTTCGATGAAGAGGTACCTGAAACCAAAACTGTAAACTGTAAGCACAAAGCTTAGTGAGTTCCCCCATCGTACCACATGACATACAATACATAACATACATACTGTCAGGCTATTCTGGGGTGCCTGACTACCCGGTACGGCTGTTCTGGGGTGCCGACTACCCGTGCGGCGATTCTGGGGTACCGTCCTACCCGTGTCAAGCCATTCTGGGGTGCTGACCTACCCATGTCGAGCTATTCTAGGGTGCTGACTACCCTTCGGTCCTAACAACCGAACCTCAGGGACTATTTCACCCCTACTACTACCATCATATATATCATCACACAAACATATATCAGACGTATCTGGAGTGCCTGACTACCCTTCGGTCCTAACAACCGAACTTTACAACTATCACGTACAACATATCATGCCAACATATAACATATCGGTAGTAGCAAACCTAGATGATATCACAAAGACAATCATCTAACATACAACTCCTACTGGTGGGCTGGCATTGTGGCCTTAGACCCACCGCTACTGAAAGCTAACTCACCTCGGAGTAGCTGTTGATCTTCGTGGGAATAGTCTGACTGCTGCTGCTGCTGCTCCGGAAATCCTCCGGCTGTAATTCCCACCAAACACTTAGTCAAAAACTGCTAACTGACCTTTGGGTAAAATGACCATTTTACCCCTGATCATGACCTAAGTCAAAGTCAGAGTCAACTTCTAGTTGACCCGACTTGCCGACTTGGCTCGCCAACTCGCCGAGTCCATGTCCAAATGATTGACCTGAATTCTGTTTCTACTCGTCGAGTTAGGCGTCGACTCGACGAGTTCTCCTTCCAAACTGATGTTCAAGTCCTTCATCCTACTTGCCGAGTTGTATGAACAACTCGTTGAGTTCATCTTCATCCGATGAACAAGTTATACTATGACTCGCCGAGTTGTATGAACAACTCACCGAGTCTGATCTTGATCTAGGAGATCGCCTTGAACTCGCCGAGTCTGGACATCGACTTGTCGAGTTCCATTATGGGGGAGTTTTGGCTTCCAACTCACCGAGTCCACCCTGGACTCACTACGCAACTCGTCACAGCAAAAAGGGGACAATCTCGGAGACTCGCGACTAGACTCGCCGAGTCAGATGAGCGACTCGCCGAGTCTGCTCCATGCAAGAGCTATATACGCCATTTTGCTCGAATCTAGTCCATTCCATTCATAGATTTGGGTTCCTATAGCATGAATAACACGTAACGTTTCCAACTTTACGTGTAGATATTCCTCCATGAGGGTTTTAGGGTTCAAAATGCACCAAAAGAGTAGATCTAATGTCTTCATGCAATATGGGTCCATAAAGGTAGTAGGTCTGAGCTCCTGGAGCTCAACCAAGTCTGGATCTAGAGGCCAATCAACTTATTACGAAATATGATGCACATACAAGCTTGGGGAAGGGCTCAAGGAAGACTTTAATGGAGTTATAAGCATATAGACAGGGGAAAATGAGTTTTACCTCAAGGAAATCACTGAGGGGACACTAACATGCTTGGCTTCCTTCCTTTCCTCTTGATCTACTCCACTTCCTTCACAAAATCTTCAAGAATACACCTTAAGATGCCTCAAACTCACAAGAACAAGAGCTAGAACGTATGGAGAGGTTCTGGGGGTGAATGGGGCGGAGTTGGGGCGCAAATGGATGTTTAAATAGGGTGCAAACCCTTGGAAATTAGGGTTTCATCAAACAGCGCAGACTCGCCGAGTCCCTAATATGGACTCGTCGAGTCGCCATCTAATCCGCGCCCCAGAGTCTCGTCTTTACTCGGCGAGCCGGGCCTCCAACTCACCGAGTCCACGGCCAAAACACAAATACTTAAGGCAAAACTCACGTACCAGGAACCAGGTGCTAAAACAAGCCTAGGCTCTGATACCATTGATGGGTTTTATAAAAAACAAAATTCTACATTACATAAAATAATTAATAGTTAATATAGTACATGCATCCTATAAAAGATCTATGTCATACACTTTGATAGCAACATACAATGAACAGCTAAACCTAATATAACCCTGGTGTAATTTGAAATTACCAAGTGTAGAGTTACATACCTCTTGATTTGTTTTAGTAAACAAATCACTTCAATCTCCTTATAGTGTAGGTCTTGGAAAGCTTAGCACCAAAAGGATGATGCCTCTAATGACTCACACTCAAACCCTAGAATTAAAAGACAAGAGGAGGGAGGAAGGAGGAGATTTTCGGCCAAGATATCTTGTAAGGAAGTGTATGAACAAATTTGAGGTCCCAAGCGGTCCTATTTATAGTTTAGGCAACTTAAGGACAAAACAAGATTTGAATGATTAAATAATTGATTTAATTTTAATTGAAATCATTTCCTTATTTACAACAAGGAGACTTCTGGAAACCTTAGAAATCCTCCTAATTTCATTCACCCCTATAGGGGTTATGGAATTTTCTTTTCTTCCTAAATTATGAACAATTACAATTCAACCATTGGACCTTTAATTAATTCCAATTAATCTTGAATTAATTCTAGATTAATTCTGATTAATAATTAATTAATTCTAATTGATTTAATATTAATTTATAAATCATAATAAATTAAAAAATCAAATTTCTATTTCCAATCAATATATTAATCATATAATATATTAACAAATCATTTCCTCATAACTTCCAATTAGTTTATTAATCATATAATAATTTAATAAATCATCATCTCGTCATAAATGTCATTATAATCAAGTTCTAGTTATGAGGGCAACCTAAAAAGGACTTTGCTTCTAATTATAAGAATATACCAATTTAGCTACAGACTTAAACACCTTATTCAAAAAGTCATGGTATAGGCCTTGACTTTACATCTACTAGGGTTGCCTTGTATCTCCCTTCTCGTTCTTGCCTTTGCCTAGCCACCTCTCCAGATTAACCAATTGTGTTGAAGCATCCATCTTTATTGTGACCATTCTTTCCATAGAAACTACAATGCTCATCCTTTATTACTCCATTCATTCATTGAATAGTGCGGTTATTTGTCGTTTCTCTCATGCTCTGTGTGAAGGTTTGAAAGGTAGTAACTTCTTGAGACGGATTTTTTGTTGTAGAGATTTCTCTCTTCTGTTCATCTTCAGAGATAAGATGGTATGCAATACTTAGTGTAGGAGTGGGTTTTGGCATAAGAATTTAAGTCTTTATGGTCGAAAAGGAGGTGTTGAGTCCCATCAAAAACTAGTAGTCTTTTGTTTTCTTTTGTCTCATTTAATCTTTTTCCCTAGATCACACATGTACTTGCCACACATACACCTTGGAGCTAGAGATACCGACCGAATCTCATCCCAAATACCACACATCTTGGTGTATAGGATGAAACAAAACTTCCATCTTGATACGTTGTAGAGAGAGTTTGGTTTAGCTCGTATGCACTAGATGCACTCTCCTTTCCAAACCTTTCCTCAAGACCTGCCCATATCTCTATAGAAGTCTTTGTGTATTTGACACTTGATCTGATGGTTTTCTCCATGGCTATGGTGATCCATCCCTTGATCATAGTGTCACTACGCATCCATTTCATGAAATCTGGTGATTCATCTTCTAGTGTTTTGATTGTTTTGTCCACAAAGTGTAACATCCCGATGTTGAGGTATTTTCAGTTTTAACCCTATGTATGAATAGTTATTGCATTTTAGTCCCTAATTATAAGAAAGAGTGTAAAATGGCCCATAGTGGTATTTTGGTGATTTTAGGAATTGGGGTAGTACGTTGTGTATGTTGTACATACTAGGCCGGACCCTAGTATGTTGGGCATACACCTCGTACGCAGGGAATACGTTGAGGAAATTCAAACCCTAAATTTTAGGGTTTGGTCCATATATAAACACCATTATAGCCTCATTTATCATTCTCTCATTGGCTCCCATATGAGATTTTGACCCTCTAGCAAACCCTAAGTGAGAAGAGTGTTCTGAGTTTATTTGTGTGCCTTTTGGTGTTCTTGGAGAAGAAGAAGTTGGTGCGGGGGCCTTGAAGCTTGGAAGCAACTTAGATTTGGGATTCCACACTTGCTAGCAACCTCTAGGAGGTAAAAAGTAAAACAACTTGATCACTTTATCTTATAGATCTAGAAATTTCTTCCTTTAGGGCACTTTTGGTCCCCAAATATGGTGATTCTTGAGCATGGCATGGTCTTGAACAAATAAGCCGTCCTTTCAGACCTTATGCTCTTAAGTCATAAAAATGTGGTCTTGATGGTTAGTTTTACTCCATGCATGCTATAGAAGGTCTTAAGGCATTAAGATATTGAGATTTTATGTATTAAGCACTTAATGGACCTGCAAAGTCATAAAGTTGAAAATTTTATGACTCTTGATGGTATTTTAGCCTTGGGTCTGAAAGTTGGACATGAGAGCTTAATGCATTAAGCTTTTATTGATGATTTGGGAAGTCTGAGCGTACATCCTACATAACCTGGAGTACGCAATGTACATGGTCAACCACCCTGAGTGCAGTCAAAGCTCAAGTATGCCCCGCGTACGAGCCCCGAGTTGACTCGGTTGGGTTGACTCAGTTGACTTGTTAATTTTGACCAATTTTGACTAAGAGTACTTTAGGAAAATATTATTAATTTAGAATGGATAATGTTCTGACATTTAGGACTTTGGTTGAGCTGGTATTTGGAGTAGTGTATTGATCAGCTATTCGTCAGACTGTGAGGTGAGTTTCCCTCACTGCTCTTGAGGGTCAAAGGCACCAATGTCGGCCCTATTGGTTATGTTTACTAGTATCTAGAATGTTGTTATACAGTAGTAACCTGTGGATCTATCTGCTAAACTGTTAATTGATTATATGATAATTTGTTGTTGATTATATGTTAGTTATTATGTACATGTCATGGTATGGTGGGGTTGAGACTATATTGCTTTGTGCTCTAAGTCAACAGACCGGGATATTCCAACCGTAAGGTTGTGGGCTGGGGTTATTGCAACCAGGAGGTTATGGACCCATTATGTATTAGGCATTCCAACCGTAAGGTTGTAGGCCGAGGCATTCCAATGGTAAAGTTGTGGGTTGGGACATTCCAACCATAAGGTTGTGGGCCAAGGGTAATCCAACTAGGATGTTGTGGACCTGTTAACTGTTTGATTATGTGTGTGTGTGTGGTGATATTTTGGGGAAAAACTCACTAAGCTTTGGTTTACGCTTTTAATTTGTGGTTTCAAGCACTTCCAGTGTTACCTGTTTGACTATATATGTGTGGTATATTTTGGGGAAAACTCACTAAGCTTTGGTTTACAGTTTTAGTTTGTGGTTTAAGGTACTTCCAATGATCATGGGAAGGCGAAGGTTCGTACACAGCTTCCTGTTTTCTCACTGGATCTTTGGAAAAAAAAACTATGATTTGAATTAATACTTTGAAAATAATGACTATTTTTTAAACAACGATGATGAATTGTTGATTTTTAAAAATGATGAGTGTTACACAAAGCCAATTTGTTCTTTGCATATAAGAAATTATTCATCTCCTATAACCGGTCTCCATAATTCACATGCATTTGTATTGGATATACAGATGTGTGTGAATAATATGGTGAATCGGTGTCAACATGAAGATTATCATCCTTGTCAATCTTGTTGGGTTCGCCTATCATAATTCTGATCGTAGTTGAAAGCTATTTGTCAGATCTATGTGCCCGCTCTAATATCATAAACAAATTAATAACCCAAAAATTAACTTTCATTCATTCAATCGATGCTTAAGTACAAACCTAAGAAAAAGATAACAATAACAACTAGATAATAGATATATGAGATAACAGTAAACAAAATCCTATAATTTACATTGTGATCTGTTTATATTGAAAACTTTTGGTCTTCAACAAGAATAGATTTTTTCAGGACGTATGATATCCAATTATGTGTTTAACTAAATCAAACCCTTTTTTTTTGAACGGCAAGGTTAATATATGTATTCATTAGAGCCAGCAGGAAACTGGCAGTACAATACAAAATGTTAAGTAAATAGAACATAGATACGGATAGGACAGCCTATACTAATTTAAAGATGAAACTAGGGAGTTACATTGTAAATCAAAACTTGAGTTACGCCCAGAGTCTACGCCTAGGAAGCTTGAGACATCGGCTACCTTTTCCAAAAGCAAAAATACCCCTCCAAGAGACCAGGTTCTTTTGGTCAATTTGTTCCTTGACTATCTTCCAGGTGCAAATAAGGTAACCTCATCTCCTGCATGAGATTTCTCCAACTCCAATGAGGGCAATTGAGATGACCTGCAATATGAAGTGCGACTACTGCTAAAACATAAGTGTAATTTGAAAGGAACCTGCAGAAGGAGTCAAACACCAATAGAGATAAACACACACCAAATAACAGCTTTCCCCCACATCCCATTTTAAGTTAACCCACACTAGAAAGAATACACGAAAGAAATGCCATGTATAGTTTTAAGCCTATAAGATATCTACCCGGAAAAAGGAAAAAGAAAACGCACACCAAACACACACTTAAACTACACCCTGGCATACATCAAGACACCAAAAGAATGAACAGGAGCCCAACCATCCCCATTCCCCCCCCCCCCCCCCCCCCATTTGAATTTTAATTCAGGCCAGCTTCTTGGATTGGGTTATAGCACCATTCTAACCATCTAAGCTTCTTACATTTATGTCTAACATTTATTCATAAATACGATAAGGTCTGGATATCATTTATGAGACAGGAAGGAGAGATGCGCTTGTCTGAATAAACCATTTTGTTTCTAAAGCTCCAAATAACCCAGATAAAGACCAAAGCCACAGCTTCATGAATTAAACCGAAATCGCCATTAGATTGAACATTTGCTTTGCAGTGGAGAAGATCTTTAACCGACTGGAAACCTGGTGGAAACCGATGCCACCAAGTTGCAACTTCACTCCATACTTTTAATGAAACTGAGCAGGTAGTGAATAGATGACTCTCGGATTCAGCATGCTGATTGCATAGAGTGCAAAGAGGGTTGGAACCGATTCCTATATTAAACAAATTCTCTTTAGTTGGTAATCTACCGTGAATAACTCTCCAAGCTAAAATATTTACTTTTCGGGGAACCAGGTGGTTCCAGATCCAACAGTTTCTTGATTTTGGCAGGATATTGTTATCTATATGTGTTCTCAGAGAGGCTACTGTGAATATTCCTGAGGACCCCAGCTTCCAGAACCTGCCTTCACTTTGGATCGAGAACATATTTTTAAGGTCAATACCGAGTTTTGATAGGTCGGAATGCAGATTTACAATGGTGCCCCAGCAAAAACCTTTTCTCCTTGCCCTTGAAGGAGCGTTGAAGCCCCCCTCTTTTCCATATATTGCTGTTATTACATCTTTCCACAGCTCTTTTTTGTTTGACTTGAACCGCCACCACCATTTCCCTAATAAAGCGAGGTTTTGGGCTTTCAAGCTCCCGACCCCAAGACCCCCATCATCAATACTAGCCAAGACGTTATCCCATGCAATCCATGACATTTTGTTTTTGTCGGTTGAACCTCCCCAAAAGAACCTTCTTCTATAACTTTCCAATGTACTAATGATCTTCACAGGGGCTTTATATAGGGAGAACAAATATGTTCCAAGACTACCAAGAACGGCTTTACATAGCGTTAACCTTCCACCAAAAGAGAGAGATGAAGCTTTCCATTTTGACAATCTAGATTGAAATTTGTTTAAGATAGAACTCCACAGTGATACTCGAGACATTGCAGCCCCCACCGGCATTCCCAAGTATGAGAAGGGAAAGCTCCCAACCGAGCAATATATACTCCTGGCCAGTAATTCAATTTCGAGGTTGTTGACCCCAATCCCATGTATTTTGCTCTTCGACATATTAATTTTAAGACCGGAAGATAATTCAAAACAACGTAAAATTCTAATTAGGTTCTTGGCATTTGAAATGGACCAAGCCCCTAGGAAAATCACGTCGTCTGCATATTGTAGATGGGACAGGACTGGACCCGATCTTGGGAGAGAAATACCTTTGAATATCCTGTGATCTACAACTTCTTCCATGGCAACGTTTAAACCTTCAGCGGCCAAGATAAAGAGGAAGGGAGATAGCGGGTCTCCCTGGCGGATTCCCCTTTCCATATTGAATTCCTTGGTTGCTGAACCGTTTATAATTACTGAAGCTCTAGCTGAAGATAGACAAACCTGAATCCAGCTTCTCCATTTACCCCCAAATTCCATTTGTGCAATTACCGAATCTAGGAAGCCCCAGTTAAGGCAATCAAATGCCTTTTCAAAGTCGATTTTAAGAAGGAAAGCCTTAGCCTTGTTTTTCCGGAGCCAAGATATAACTTCATTAACAATCAAAGGCCCATCAAGGATATAGCGATCTTTGATGAAGGCTGTTTGAGTATCGCTAATGACTAAAGGGATAGCCTTCTTCAGACGTTCTACTAGAACTTTGGCGATGATTTTATACAGGCACCCTAAGAGACTTATTGGACGGTAGTCATCGAAGGTATTGGGATCAGTAGTTTTTGGGACTAGTGTGATGAATGAGGAATTGCAGCCTTTGTTGATGGTACCTGATCTTTCAAAGTCTTTAACCGCCATGTATATGTCTCCACCATTTACTTCCCAATATTTCTTTAAAAATGCGAATGAAAATCCGTCAGGGCCAGGGGATTTATCTGACCCACACATCCACATAGCAGATCGAACTTCCGCAAAACTAATTGGGGCTTCAAGTTCCAAACTATTCTCTGGCGGCAATTTTTTAAATTTAAGACTCGTAAAGGAGGGTCTTCATGGCTTTGATTCTTTAAATTTTGCAGAAAAGTGTTTGATAGCCTCTTCTTTCACTTCCACCGGGTTTGATTTCCAGAATCCATTTATATTGATGCCAGGAATGCGTTGTGATCGCAGATTTTTATTTACTAGACCATGAAAAAAACCTGAATTTTCATCTCCTTCCAGGGCCCATTTACATCTCGCCTTTTGCTTGAGGTCGCTGATCCTCTTGGATTCAATTTCCAGCAATTCTTTGTGAAGGTGCTTTCTTAGCTCCATCAAATTTGGATTAGCCACACCACATTCTGCCTCTAAATCGATTTTATTTATTTTTTCTATAAGATCCTGACGCTTCATGTTGGCGTCTACATTTTTTGATTTCCTCCAATCTTTGATTTTGCCCTTTGTGTTCTTCAATTTCCCAGCAATAACAGATATAGGGGAGAGAGATGCGAAAAATCTTATTGAAGGTTCGAAATTCCAACCTGCAACTACGACCTTATCAAGAGATTCATCTTGAAGCCATGAGTTGAAAAAACGGAATGGGGACGGGCCATAGTCACATATTGGTGAAGAGAGCAGGATTGGGCAGTGATCGGAGTAGAGGCGGGGGAGTACGGTGACCTACAAATGGGGCCACTCGGAGATGGTATTGTAGGAGACTAAGAACCGGTCCAACTTACTATGTTTACCGCCATCGGTGCTCATGTATGTGAAACGCCTACCCCCTATTTGGAGGTCAATCAGACCTGTATTTGAGATAAAGTTGTTGAAGTGATTTGCTGATGAAATGCAGAAGCTTGAACCTAGCCTTTCACATTCTGAGCGAACTTCGTTGAAATCGCCAAAAATCACCCACCGGGAGTTGCTATGTGCGTTCAGGGTATTTTCTAACTCAGCCCATAATAGTTTCCTACGACCAGGGTCGTTTGGGGCATACACGTTTACGAAAGAGTATTCTGTTTTGGATGGGATCCATTCCCCTTTGGTTAACAGATAGCCATTTCCGGAGATAACCTCAGATAATTTGAATTGATTGGGGTTCCAAATTGTTGCGATACCACCCGAGAGACCCACAGGATCAAAAACTTCACATTGAAAGATGGAATCACCCCATATGGATCTGTCAAGACACCCTTTAATCTCCACTGATTTTGTTTCCTGTAAACCTAAGAGAAAAACTTTATTGTCTCTCCTAATATTCTTGATCCAATCTCGTTTTACCTCACAGCCAACCCCTCTGCAGTTTAACGAAACTATATTCATTGATCAATGATTGTGATTCGCCTTGTCTTGATAATTTCCTTGATCTGGTCTTCAAACCCTTGCACTTGAAAACCAATCCTTTCTCCGATTTCAATTGTCTGTGACACTTCGACCTCGGTGTTTGATTTCTCGATCCCGACCTGATGCGTGTTTTGGGAATCATGTTGATTTTGGGATAAAAGAGGGATTGCGTTATCAGAGGAGACGGGAGCTGAGTTTAAATCTAACTGATTATATTTTACTGGTGATTTTTGTCTTGGGCTAATTAAGGATGTGGATCCTTGTTGAGTTGGGCCATTAGGAGACTTAGATTGGGCTTCCTTTCCAATTGCTGTATTATTTTGGAGCGAACCCGGATTTTGGATCGACTGAGGAGAGAAATTCCCCATGTGATCGAGTGGCTCTTCGTTTTCCTCTCTAGCCGCATCCGGGCTTCTTGGATTACGCGGAGAGCCTTGGGAGTTGTGAGAGCAGTTGTTGTTCACCGGAGATTTTTCTTTATCTTCCCGAGAGTGTATCGCCGGCGACTTTGAGAGGGTCCTGCTGTTAGTATCCTGAACTGGGGAGCAGACGATGTCTTCATCATCAGAGCTATTGATTTCACCTTCTTCTATGATGTCTTCGACGCTCAACTCATGGAGGTCCTCCCAATACGGGTTCTCGAACCACTTAGGGCTTGAGTTAGGACTGAGGGCGAACTCATTGCTAGCAACCACCGGACTTAGCCTTGTAGACTCAAGGAGGTCTTCCAAAACTGTTATGGAGAAAGGAGATCCATCCACCGAGATAGTTATTGACTGGTTGATTAGATTTGGGTGCGATGTTAGGATCCCTACCCGACCAAACGCCATATTTGGATTATCAGTTGCACATTCCTCCGGTATTATTACAGTGCCCCATTTTCTTGCAATGACCGAGAAAGCTTCCTCACACCATGCATGTTGAGGGACTCCGAAAATCATTATGGAAGCTATTCTTACGTTAAAATTTTCTTTTGGGTTCCAGTTATACATCGTCTTGAACCAAGGTTTCCAGATCTGCCTTCCGTCCACTAAGAACTTGGACTTTGCAGCTTCACTTTCGAATTCCACGAGCATTTTTAATCCTCCCAAATATCTCATTACTACAGTAGGGCATTCTTCAACCTCCGGAAAAGCTCTCACATTCATTAGAGCTTGGAAATTTTCCACTTCGCCAACTAGTGCCCGTTTCATGAATTCTCTCGTTTCCTCAAAGGATGTCATCCTGATTGGGGTTGGATTTGTAGTTTCTTTCGGCAGTTTATCTCCTGCAACCACCTCTGCATAGCTCTTGGTACACTTCTGTGCATCTTGATTATTAGGTTGGAATGAGTGAAGATGGGGGTAGCCATAGGGTTGCTTATTTTGGCCATGACCGATGGGGGGCATTGTAGAGCGGGGGTTGGCTGTGCTTTTACGTTGGAATCTAGCTAAATTGACTCTTAGCTTGTAGTTTCCTATCCAGATTCCGTTTAGTTTTCCTTCAAAATCTGAGATATTCTCTATTCTAATGAATCTAACGAAACCAAACCTCTTGTTCTTGATATTCCTCTTCCTGGCTAGGTAGAGATCCACTATTGTTCCGTACCTTTGGAATGTTAGCCACAGAGCCTTCTCGTCCCAATCTTCAGGAAAGTTCTGGAAAAAGAATGATATTGCCATGCTCTTGGTTAAGTTATGATCTTCCTGGTGTCTTCTTCTTTGCCGGACTTCCGATTGCCATGCTTTTAGGGTTTGGTCCATATATAAACACCATTATAGCCTCATTTATCATTCTCTCATTGGCTCCCATATGAGATTTTGACCCTCTAGCAAACCCTAAGTGAGAAGAGTGTTCTGAGTTTATTTGTGTGCCTTTTGGTGTTCTTGGAGAAGAAGAAGTTGGTGCGGGGGCCTTGAAGCTTGGAAGCAACTTAGATTTGGGATTCCACACTTGCTAGCAACCTCTAGGAGGTAAAAAGTAAAACAACTTGATCACTTTATCTTATAGATCTAGAAATTTCTTCCTTTAAGGCACTTTTGGTCCCCAAATATGGTGATTCTTGAGCATGGCATGGTCTTGAACAAATAAGCCGTCCTTTCAGACCTTATGCTCTTAAGTCATAAAAATGTGGTCTTGATGGTTAGTTTTACTCCATGCATGCTATAGAAGGTCTTAAGGCATTAAGATATTGAGATTTTATGTATTAAGCACTTAATGGACCTGCAAAGTCATAAAGTTGAAAATTTTATGACTCTTGATGGTATTTTAGCCTTGGGTCTGAAAGTTGGACATGAGAGCTTAATGCATTAAGCTTTTATTGATGATTTGGGAAGTCTGAGCGTACATCCTACATAACCTGGAGTACGCAATGTACATGGTCAACCACCCTGAGTGCAGTCAAAGCTCAAGTATGCCCCGCGTACGAGCCCCGAGTTGACTCGGTTGGGTTGACTCAGTTGACTTGTTAATTTTGACCAATTTTGACTAAGAGTACTTTAGGAAAATATTATTAATTTAGAATGGATAATGTTCTGACATTTAGGATTTTGGTTGAGCTGGTATTTGGAGTAGTGTATTGATCAGCTATTCGTCAGATTGTGAGGTGAGTTTCCCTCACTGCTCTTGAGGGTCAAAGGCACCAATGTCGGCCCCTATTGGTTATGTTTACTAGTATCTAGAATGTTGTTATACAGTAGTAACCTGTGGATCTATCTGCTAAACTGTTAATTGGTTATATGATAATTTGTTGTTGATTATATGTTAGTTATTATGTACATGTCATGGTATGGTGGGGTTGAGACTATACTGCTTTGTGCTCTAAGTCAACAGACCGGGATATTCCAACCGTAAGGTTGTGGGCTGGGGTTATTCCAACCAAGAGGTTATGGACCCGTTATGTATTAGGCATTCCAACCGTAAGGTTGTAGGCCGAGGCATTCCAATGGTAAGGTTGTGGGTTGGGACATTCCAACCATAAGGTTGTGGGCCAAGGGTAATCCAACTAGGAGGTTGTGGACCTGTTAACTGTTTGATTATGTGTGTGTGTGTGTGGTGATATTTTGGGGAAAAACTCACTAAGCTTTGGTTTACGGTTTTAATTTGTAGTTTCAAGCACTTCCAGTGTTACCTGTTTGACTATATATGTGTGGTATATTTTGGGGGAAACTCACTAAGCTTTGGTTTACAGTTTTAGTTTGTGGTTTCAGGTACTTCCAATGATCATGGGAAGGCGAAGGTTCGTACACAGCTTCCTGTTTTGTCACTGGATCTTTGGAAAAAAACTATGATTTGAACCTTCGCCTTGGTTTATTTTTTGGATTTAATACTTAAATTTGTAACTTTGTTCTATTATTAATTTATTTTTTGGATTTAATACTTAAATTTGTAACTTTGTTCTATCGTCTTAATAGCTTGTAATTTTAATTCATCCCTGATTAAAAAAAAAATGTAGGTTAACTCGCCTATTTAGAATTTTTAGAATTTATTAGTTATCAAGAATCAATAATATAAATGTTTGAAAACCAACATACCATTGGCGGCACGAGAAAGAGAAGGTAACCCATTACCCACCGCCCCCGTAAAGTCATTGGACATATCCCGATTCACAATTAATGTCTTTTTCCTCAATTATTTCAATCTTCCAATTATTTTCTTTTAAAAGCTAAAAAACTTAGATATGTAAAGATATAAATACGAGAAGTAAGACATTGACTTAAATGCACGCTCATAAAACAATGAAAATGCTCAGTCATTTACATATAAATCTGTTGCTTATGGAATTTATTCGTATTAATAAACGAACTTGTTATTTGAACTTAACTTGACCCAAAGAAAAATTTTAAATTTTACTTGTAAATAATTCTTAATTTTAAAATCAAGAAATAATTGAAAATAAAAAGGACCTTGAAGATAAAATGAATGTTTAACAAAATTAGTTAGTATTTGATAGGTGAAAACTATATATACCAAAAGTAGAAATTGTAAATTATTATTTGTCTTAAATGCTCGATCAAAATATTTAGATTGTGTTTGGTGCGTTACAGCTAGCTGAAATGTTTTGCAAAGGTGAAACATTTTTGATGAAAAAGTGATAAATGTTTTGGGTCACAAACTCACATAGCTCACGTGACATTATTGTTTATCACTTATGTATCTCTTATTAATGTCATGTATCTCAGGTTACACCTAAGGAGAGAGAATGATAGATGGAAGTTAGAAGTCAGGTGATAGAAAATGGAGTGGAACTTGTTAAGTTCCTTATTAATTGTATTGTTGTAATTCTTATTTGTTTGCTATGGTTGTATTGATGATTAATTGTAACACCCACTGTTTTAAATTTGTAAATATTTTTGTGGGACCGGTTTTTTTATTAAATGTGGGTTAACACTCGTATGTTTTTAAAACCATAGCATATTAAAGTTTGAAATTTTTTGGGGTGTTACAAAAACTGACGAGTTCAAGGGTGTAGCAACATCTTTTGCACCATCCAAGCGAAATTGGGTTAGCATGCCTTGGATGTGTTGATGTTGAGAGAGAAAAAAGCTAGTAGGAGGGGAAATTACTTCGATACCAGGGAAGGGATGTAGAGGACCATGATCCTTGATGGAGAAGCAATTGGATAAAGTGTTTATAAAGTGGGTGAGAGAGGTAGAGTTATTCCCAGTGAGAACAATGTCATTAACATGGACCATGAAAAATCATGTAGTGCCATTGTGATTATAGATAAATAAAGTTGCATCGGTCATGGATTTGCAAAATCCGAAAGTAAGGAGGAATTGAGTGAGCGCGATATACCAAGCTCTTGTCGCTTGTTTTAGGCCATAGAGAGATTTCCTGAGTTTGCATATGTCGTTAGGAAAATGGGAGTGAGAGAACCTAGGAGATTGAGTCATGAAGAGTTCGTAATGTAAGGTACTATGAAGGAAGGCATTGTTCATGTCAAGTTGACGGAGCTGACAATTTTGAGAAAGAGCAATAGAGATAATGGTACGGATGGTGACAGGTCTGGTGATAGGACAGAAAGTGTCAACGTAATATTTGCCAAATTCTTGAAGAAGCCCTTAGCCACTAGCCGGGCTTTGTATTTATCAACCGTACCATTATGATTATGTTTGATGCGAAAGACCTATTTGCAACCGATAGGATGTTGAGATGTTTTTGGAACAAGTTCCCAAGTCTCGTTTTGTATTTAGGCGTTGAATTCATGATCCATGGCTTCTCTCCATTTAGGGCCTTTGAGGGCTTGATAGTGAAATGTGGGTTGAATTGTGTTGAGGATAGGATGAAGGGTAGTGGTATGACACAGTTAGAGTTAAAGTATTTGGAATTTGGTTTTCGATTTCTTTTAGGAGATGGGGGAAATAATGGTGAATATGGCGAGACATTTGGTGTAGTGGGTGTTGATGAGGAAGTGCTTTAAGTTGAAATGGATTGTGGTGTTGAGTGGAAGGTATTGATAATGGAGTTTAGGGTAGTCTTGGTTAGGTGGATATTTGAGTAGGAGAGGGGGGGGGGGGGTTGGACATGGGAGTAAAGTTATTATAAGCAGGTGTGTTGGAGGTGTTGGAAGGAAATGGGAAAATGGATGATGAGGATGTTTCAGTTGAGGGAAATACTGAGGGACAGGGATGGTTTGAGTTGGAGTTTGAGTAGAAGAGGAAATAAATAGAGGGAAGGAGATAGGATTGTATAGGAAGGTTTTTGGAGTGGGAAGATCAGGGAAATTTGATTTTTGATAATATGGAAATTGTGTTTCAAGGAATTAAACATGGCGGGAGTGATATATGTGACATCCCCATTTTCATGGCCAATAAAGACCGATTTTGTTTATCCTTTATAAAAATCAGAGTATCTCTTTTAATGAAAATGTTGCGGAATTTGTTCCCAGAAAAAAACATGATAATTTCATTATCAAAGCATTTCCGAAGAAATGTATTTTTATTCATTTTAAAATATTTGGGATGTCATCGTCAATACATAAACATAAGCATAAACAAAACTTACATTCATTTACGCTGGTGATTTATATCTCCTTAATCTCTTAGTGTAATGTAACTTCACATCGTCACCTGTTATACAAGTAAACTGAGTGGGTCAAGTTGGGAAACCTGGTGAGTACATAGGGTTTTCAACCCACAACAATATAATTATTATGTTTAATCATCAAACAAGTAACCCAATTACCCATCCCTATTATCTTCTTTATTTCTAAGTACCTTCCCTAAGGATTTAACCTAAGGGTCGTCTCCTATATCATATTTACCTCTCATCTCCTTACATCACATTTCCTTATATGTTTGTTCCTAAGGACTCTGCCTAAGGATCATCGCCTACATCGCATAGACAATATTGATTCAGGGTTACTCCCTCAATACGTGCCCAACAAGGGTTAGGGCATCATCGCATGAATACATAGTTACAACATTACCTAAACTCGTAATTCATAGTAAGTGGTTAGAGTATCATCACATGAATACATAGTTACAACATCGCCTGAACTCGTAATTCATCACCTACAGGTTACGAGTCTGTTGGTGTTTCCACGGGGTTGTCTATAATAGTCCGTGGTCGCCATCTTTACTCTGGTATATGACTACATCTCCAAATTGTCGGACAAGGTTATAGTATCTTTCATCCTACATCACCGATTCATCATCACCTATCTATCCTCACCTAATTATCATCACCTTCCTATCATCACCTATCTCTCATCATTGTATTTCATCACACATCAACTATTTCATCTACCCATGTTTTATCCCAACATATTTGTAGATATAAAATAAATATATAGTTTAAATCATTTAAAACATATATAAACTCATTCATCCAACATAGACAGTAAGTATCCAGATAATATGCACACATGGCACGTAATTTATATAAAATACTTCATATCTATGTGTAAGATGAAATGGACCATGCACTCACTTGTTAAGGTGATGATTCCAAACTCGGACAACGCTTTGCTTCTTAACAATATAATTTACTTCCACGAAACCTAGTATTATTACCACTAGATTTTAGTCTAATATTTACCGTGACTAATTATTAGTCTTATTATTATTATATAAGCGTTTAAACAATACTTTCCAACCAATATGTATAGATAGGGGTCAGACATAAAACACCGGAGGGCAGGACCATTTTGATATATAGCACTTCTGAAATCCAACAACCTTATGCGGCCCTTTAAACCAGATTCCCCGTACCGCGAGTAGTTAAAAAGATATTATAACGACACTTATATAATAATAGCTCAAATATTTATTATAAGTTCATAATAACAATACTAATTTTAAATATAAACTATATTAAAATAGGGTAAGTATAACTTACTTACAAGGGGTTTTAGCTAGGAGTTGGGCTCGCAGGGGAAAAACTTCGTCGTTGAATCTTTCTAAGAAAGATTCGTACAGCGCTTCAGCGCTCACCTTACTATACTAAAAGTACAGAAAGAGAAGTCGAATCACGAGGTACCAAAATGATCGGGGGATAAGAAGAGAAAGACTCTTGAATCAAGAGAATGGTGTAAGAAATACGAGAGCCCAAACCTCTTATTTATAGTAATTGAATTTACAAAAACTACTCTCCATAATTACTTAATGACCTTATAAACGACTAAACACCCATTCATAATACTATTTAAAATAGATTTAACGATATATTTACTAAACTAATGTCGAAAGTACTCAACACTAGTCTTATAATAACCGCATCGTCGATAACCTTTCGAATGATATATATATATATATATATATATATATATATATATATATATATATATATATATATATATATATATGTGTGTGTGTGTGTGTGTGTGTGTGTATGATTTATACATTATTTTAATACATAAATATGCTATTATAATTTGTAACTCATTCATCCGAACTCTATTTTTGACATTCTTTATATCCACGCTATGGTATTTACGAGTACTACAACTTTCATTTACACGCTGTCAGCTAATTCTCATTCTATCTCAGATTTACAAAACTGTATTGAATTTTTCGCGCTTGAAGAGTAGAGACCAAGTTTCGTCCATATCTTTAACATACGATCTCTACTCTCGATATTCTTTATATTTGCTCGTATTTAAAAACAAGATCTAAAACATTCGTTTAGACTCCGTCGGCTAATTCTCGACCGATCTTAAATTTAACAGTAGGAGGAGATTATACTGTTAAATGTCTGCGTAAAATTCATAACTTCTACATACGGACTCCATTTTCGTCTTTCTTTTTACCGTTGAGTTCCTATTAATGAGATCTTCAACTCTCATTTAGGTCGCATAGGCCAAAAACCGCTCGAACTAAAATTTGAGTTTCGGGTCGTGCACTACTATGCCAAATGTTAGAAAATTCATAACTTCCTCATACAAAGTCAGATTTGGGCGTTCTTTTTATGGACGCTCTAAGTTTAACATATTCAACGACTTTTGTTTAGATGACTAAGGTTAAAAAGTCCTCTATCATAAATTCACTAATTACGTCTCCCGGTGTCGTGCCGGTTTTGCCGAAAAACTTCGACGGGTCATAATTTCTTCGTTATAACTCGAATTTCGGCGTTCTTTATATGTACTGAACCCTTGTAACATATACTAAAACTTGGTTAAGATTAATCCTTCTAAATAATTTCCATCAAAAACTCATTTTTGATGTTTATTGTCTATAAATTGACTAGCCTGGATCTATGAGCATTACAATATAGATGATGAAAGACAATGTCAAAGAATTTGTAGGCCGACTTGGAGGTAGAGTATCCAAGAAAAATGCCAGAAGAGGAATGGGGCTCAAGTTTGGATGTAGTGTATGGACGTAGTGTATCGACATAACCAAGGGTAGCTAAGCAACCAAATGGTTTTAGTTTAGAGTAGTTGGGTGATTGTTGAAACAAGCATTCATAAGGACTTTTATTGTCAAGGATGTGAGTGGGTAAATGATTGATGAGTTAAAATGTAGTTTGGAAAGCATGTGACTAGAAATTAAGTGGAAGGTTGGCATAGTGAAGGAAGGAGAGAGTTGTTTCAACGACATGCCGATGTCGACGTTTAGCAACCCCATTTTGCTCTGGGGTATATGGTGATGTAGTATAGTGTGAGATACCATGGGTTTGTAAGTATGGAATAAGTCCCTGGTATTCACCCCCATTGTCAGTGAAGAGTGACACGATGAGGGTTGAGAAGAATTTTTCCACCAATAATTTAAATTGGGGAAATAGCTTGGCTACATCAGATTTTTGTTGTATAGGGTAGAGCCATGTGTATTTTGAATAAAAGTCTATAAAAATGATGTAATATTTGAAATGATCAATAGATGCTTTAACCGTTCCCCATACATCAGAATAGATAAGTTGTAAAGGTTTAGTGTCAACCAATGAGTTAGAACCAAAAGGTATATTATGGCTTTTAGTAATAGCACATGAAGAACAATGATGATTTGAGTTTGACATTTTATTTGACTTAAAGCCTAGACGAGTAACAATGGAATTGAAGACTTTGACAGACAGATGTCCGAGCTTGTGATGCTAAACGAGATTTGTTGTGTGATGATGTTTAGGGATGAGATGGTAGCATGATAAAAAGTTACCATAAATATAATTAAAAACAAAAATGCTTTCAAATATTTATTGTCAAAACGCACCTTTAAACTTGTGGCTTTGAAATCATAACATCAAGAAACGCATAGATATTTTTAGGTTGTTGGGTGTGGGCAACATGTTATTGCATGTTACCACACTAAAAGGTGTCACATCATCATCTTAGTCATAAATAGGTGTTATAACACCCAATGTGAAAATGAACAACACTAAATAATATGTGATAGCACCCTTTATTTTCTATTTTTTTTAAAAAAATTATGTTTTTAATTTCTATATTTCCAATTTGTTTTTTATGTCATAATATTTATAATTATCATATAAATTAAATCAAAAATTAAAAATAACATTTAAAAAGTCAAAATAAAATTTTAATAAATCCTAAATTAAAACAATATTAAAAAACTACAACAGAGGAAAAAAACATTTAAAAACCTAAAAACAACAACAAAAAGAAAAAAAAACATGAGAAAAGTTACATTTTTTGACCTAAATGATTCATCTTCAGTACCATAATAGATATGATCTACCAAGTCTTCTCGAAGTTGCTTGTGTTTTCATTGGTCTTGAATGACAATGACTCTATGTAAGTATTATGTTGTCTTTGGTTGAAATTGAATGTGTCTAGGTTCCGTAGGTGAATACTCCGCAATGTTTGGTCCTTTATCTTCAATTATCATGTTATGCATTATGATACATAATATATCATAGAGAGTCGAACTCATATGGTCATGTCACATGTTCAACTATGTGCCATTTTGTTTTCAGAACTCTGAAAGCACGTTACACGTCCTTACGTGTTCCTTATTGTCTTCTCTTGAAATATTTGTCTATTGGTTCTATAGGGTGTCGAAACGCCTTCACAAATGTAGAATATGGTGGATATATTCAATTAGAGGTAATACCCGAACTTGTACCCATGGCCATTTATTGTGACAGGAGCATCTGGTGCCTTTCATGTAAAAAAGGTCTTGAAATATTGATGACTGATCAAGAAGGTTTATGTCATTGTTAGAACTTGCAACTCCAAAAAAACATGCCAAATTCATAAGTCTTGTGACGCAACAACCTCTAATACTAATGAAGGTGATCCAAGATAAACACTTGTGTATTGGCATTTCCATGCCACATGACAATTTCTCCATATCCACTTTGTGCAATCAATGCTTCCAAGCATACCCAGAAAGCTATGTTCTTCATGCGTCGCATATAGTTGTTGCATGTCATTCAATAACAGTTTGTGCAAGTATTTATCACCGAAGGTTTCGATAACACCTCTCACCAAATTATACAAACTTTTTCGTGCAGTTCGCTCTGACATTCTCATATAGTCATCAATAGAATCGGGCAACTCCTCCAAAACCATAACTTGATTGCAGTAACATATTTTTACAACCCTGTAAAACTTCATTTACCTCACGCATCATACCACATTTGAAAATATTTATACCTAAACATATATTTAATTTGTAAAAACGGATGTACTTGTGTTATCTTAGAAAAAATTATTTAATAATCTAAAGAACATATATTTAATATTTAAAACAAGTGTAATTACAGTACCTGTTTTTCATTGCATTGACTATCCGTTGAAACATATTTTTCTGCAAACGAAACCTCTTTTTTTTTTTTTTTAAATCGCTAGGTTGGTAGATACAATTATCCGTAAAATAATCGTGTACTAGACATCTATGTCATTCTTCACAATTTATGTTCAAAGTCGTACGTCTGGTCAACAGTGAAGCTGGTTCTAGCGGTAACATTTCTATAGTATATCGGTACATCATAGCCACGAACATATCATCCTCGTCGATATCATGATTGTATGGATGAAACGGATCAAAATGATCCATTTTTTAATTAAATAGATTACTAGAAAATAAATGAAATGTGAATTATTGAAAGAGTTTGTTGAGTTTTGTAGGTACAATTGAAATAAATATTGTGTATTTATATAAGATATAAATAGAGAATTTTTTTAATGTTTGTGACCATTTGCAAACGGTCAAATATGTGACCATTCCCAACAAATTTCAATTGTTTCATCCCGTTACTACCATAACACCCATCAACGTAACATCTAAAAACGTCACCCTAAGGCGGTGTAATAGATGTTAAAACGCCATGTTTAGCTTGTCACGTCGGAAAAACGGAGGTGTGCGTTGTCTGCTCCCACCCGTCTTAGAAAAATGACTCGAGATTTTTCCGTCCTAAATCAAGGATATTTTTACAAACGGTAAATTTGAGTATATTTGTGTAAATAATGGTTGATTTAAAAAGAAAATAAAAATCAAATATGCTCCTAACTTTTGTTTTTATCAATCTTTCTATCTATTTAAATGATAACATGTGTGATATTAATATCTTAAATTTTATTAAATAAATATTAAATGTTGCACTTATCACTATTTAATTGGGTAAAAATATATATATAAAAACAAAAAACAGAAAGAAAATTACAAAAAGTAATAATTATAACAATCAATGACTCGGTCCTAAAAAAAATGTGGCTCCAAACTGCTGCCAAAACTATAAGGGTAGTTTCTGTCAATTTCATAAACATTGGTGTAGTTTATACATTATTTCATCCAAGAAAGTGTAGTGAAAACGCAGCCGCCCAAAAACATAATAAAAATAATTAAATAGAAAGCCGGCACATCAACGTCTTCGCCGCTTGTCATTCTGCTTTAACGCGTGCCACGTAACCCCTTGCCCCACCGCACCCGGTAGGGCGGCGCTTTTTGCCTTAGCCCAGTCAAACTACCCGTTGACCCCACGCACACTCCACCTTTCTCTCTCTCACACATACGCACACACTTTCTCTCTCTTAAAACCCATCTATATAATGAAGACACCTCCTTTCTTCCTTTAAACATCGTTACCACTTTACCAAACACGGAAACGAAACCCGTTTTCAATAGAAAATTCTACGATGGTTATGAAGAACGAAACTGCTAAACCTGTCACGGCGGCGGGAAAGGTTGCTGCTGCGGTGAACGAAGTTCATTACCGTGGAGTGAGGAAGAGGCCGTGGGGTCGTTACGCGGCTGAGATTCGTGACCCCGGGACGAAAACGCGTGTCTGGTTGGGTACTTTCGATACGGCGGAGGCGGCAGCGAGAGCATACGACACCGCAGCAATCAACTTTCGTGGATCTAAGGCGAAGATCAACTTCCCTCCGTCGTTGGATGGCGTCACCGGTGGGAATTACAGTCAGAGTAGCACTGTGGAGTCTACTCCTTCCAGCCGGGAGAGTGAGAATAACACTCCGGTGGAACTGGATCTGATGAGGTGTCTTGTCGGCGAGGCGTCGTCGGTTGGTGGGTATCAGTTTTTTGTGAATGGGAACCAACAGACGGTGGCGTTTGTTCCTCACGCGCAGCCGATTATGTTTTTTGGAGTGCAACCCGAGATGGCAATGAACAGGGCCCATCAGTACCCGATCCATCAAATGGAGCAGCATTTTGACGGTGGATATGGTGGTAGGGCGGAGAGTGTGTCGGAGTCGTCGTCTGTAGCGGATTACATCCCACGTGATACGAGTTATTCGAAACGAGAAATTAACCTCGATCTGAATCTAGCTCCTCCGACAGTAGAAGTTTAATTATCATATGTTTTAATATATTTTTTCCTATTTAAAAAACAAAATTGAAAGGGAAATATGTTAATTAATTTCACTTAAAAGTTGATTAGTTTATGTCAAATTTTGTAATTACTTTGTACAAATCCTATTAAAAAGGATTAGGATAAATACTAACATTTGTGTTTGAGTTATGGCTAATCTTTTATCTTAAAATAAAAGAAGTGACAATGACTTAGGAGGTAATTATCTTATAGGCAATATCTTTTTTATTGTATACATAAAGCCAATTAATTTATATCTTTTTTATTATACACATAGGCCATTTAATTTGTTTTACTTGTACAATTTACATCAATATTACTGGCTAACATACATTTGTTTTAAACGGCTGTCTCAAATTAACTCACTTAAAAAAAATTATATGACATCTTACGTGTTCATTACTTCATTTTGTTCGAAATGCACTTCATTTAATTAGGGTTCCTCATAGTTATTCCAAAATTACTCCAAAATTGTTCTCGATTAATTATGGTTTCTCAAAAATCAATCGATCGAAGTAGTAGGAACTCATTGTTTGGAATTGAAATTGTTGACTACGTATCTTACAGTAGATTTCAACTACAATGAAATGTTTGCACCAAATCTGTTAGTGTACTTAGACTCTATAAGACTATCAATTTGTGATGTGGATTTTTATGTGTTGTGGGCTATAGAGCTGACTAAAGGAAGGTGTGAAAATTTGTACTAATGTAGTTGAAATGAAACAGTAGCAGAAGGTATTAGAAGAATCGACAATGATGCTGATTATTTTGAGTTTATTGAAGATGGTTACATGCCTAAGAATGAATGTCTACATTGACCACCAAAATGAACGTATTCTTTAGTGGGCCGAGTTCGTAGATGATGATGACAAAGACTTATATTTCAGATATAATGGAATGTGAGCATGAACCTGATAAAGATGTGGATATTTTTGACAAAACAATTGATGATGAATTTTTGAACAGGTTGTGTAGTAAACCTATTCCTAATAGTAATGACG
Organism: Lactuca saligna; assembly: GCF_052625555.1. Lineage (NCBI taxonomy): Eukaryota > Viridiplantae > Streptophyta > Magnoliopsida > Asterales > Asteraceae > Lactuca > Lactuca saligna. Next base: position 202,109,381 of record NC_136424.1, on the reverse strand, counting down.
AAGAAGTAAATGATGATGATGAAGCCAGTTATGAAGATGATGAGCTTGTGTTCCCTGTCTTTGATGAGAATCAAGAATGGATAAAATGGTCCCAGTTTTAGGTATAAGGTTTTCCAACCCAATAGAATTGAAGTTATGTATAATCAACTATGCTGTCAATGAGTATGATTTATGGTATGAAAAAAAAAATGATCATCAAAGGTTGTTGGCAAAATGTTGTAAACTTAAGAAGAATAAGAAGAATAAGACTTGTCTAGGTTGTGGGCAACCTGGATGAAGAATAAGAGGTCTTTTCAGATTAAGTCCTCAATTAATAGGCATAATTGTTCAAGAGTATTCAAATTTGGGTCCATTGTAACCTATAAATAGATGAACTCATTTCATGAATGAGATATTGCAGAAACCAAAGATAAGTATAAGGAAATTGAAAGCTAAGGTCAGTAAAAGGTTTAACCTGATAGCAAGTGTTGGACAATGCAGAAATGCTAGGAAATACGTATTTTAGCAGATAGAAGGTACTTTAATAGAGCATTACACAAAAACATGGAGCTATGGAGAAAAGCTAAAAAGGAAAAATCCTTGATCAATAGTTAAGATGGAGGTAGATGTGATGCCTGATGGAGAAAAATACTTCTCAAAGTTTTATGTGTGTTTAAAGGGTTTGAAGGATGGATGGATGGAGGGTTGTAAGAGGGTAATTGGAGTATATGGTTGTCTTTTAAACGACATATGCAGAGGTTAGTTTCTTGCATCCATTAGGAGGGATGTAAACAACCACATATATCATGTTGCATGTGTTGTGGTTGCAGTGGTAAATAAATAAACATGGAACTGGTTTCTTGATCTTATGATTGATGACTTTGGAATGGGAGTTGAGCATGAACTAACAATAACATCAGACCAACACAAAGTAATGTTCAAACTTCCCTTATTGATATTTTTCATACTTAATATATTTAAGCTTATGCTTTGTATGTATTGATTATAGGGAGTAATTGCAATTATGAAGGAAAGGGTTCCAACTACATAGAATAGGCAATGTGCTAGGCACATCTATGATAATTTCCAGAAAATATTGAAGGGTCAAATATTTAGGGAGCTATTTTTGAACATTTAATGGAAAGTGTTCCTAAAACCTGGTGTAAAGCATTTTTCAGGTTGATAGGAGTTGTGATGCATATGAAAAATGGTGTTTCCGAAAGTTTTAATTTAGTGATTGAAGGTGCTATGAAGAAACCATCCATTACCATGTTAGAAGAAATCCATATTTTAGTGATGGAAAGGTTGTTTTTGTAACATCCTGTTTCAGATCATCTGTGATTTACGATCCGCGGACTGCAACCCGAGCATGAGGAAGCCTCTGGGCTGCGACGAGTTGCTAGGAGCGTAGGGTTTCTCGTCACCTTTCCATGCATATAAGATTCATTGGAAACGAACATATAACGGGGAAGTTACGACAATTTGAAGTTTTGGCAGGATAAGTCCCTTATTTGAGAAAGGTGACAGCTGAGTACGCTGGGCGTACGTGTATGTACGCTTAGCGTACTCATGCGCGTGAATATGAAGCCGAGTCACCTAGTACGCTGAGCGTACTAGGCACAAAATGAAAACCCTAAATGAAGGGGGTGTCACTATATAAAGAATAAGATGGCCTCATTCCTAGCCACCATTTTTAGAAACTTAACCCTCTCAAACCCTAATGTCCATTCCTTGAGCTTGAGTGATCAATTGTGAGCTTATAAGTGATCTTGTTGGATTTTTGGAGTGAAGAAGGAGCATGGAAGAGAATGGAGTTGGAGTCCAAGCTTTGGATCTGAGCTTTTCTATGGTTGGAGCATCATTTGGTGGTATAAAGCTCAAAGTTTTCCCATCCTTTTTGATTTGTGCATGATATGTCAATTTTAGGGTGTGGCACCTGGTTCCCGGTACGTATTTCTTGTAATTAACAATTCTTAATTCATTTTTGCTTTGGATTCGGCGAGTTGAAGGACCAACTCGTCGAGTAGGAGTGGGATGAGACGCGGGGTATGAGCCTCGGACTCGGCGAGTCGGTTCCCCGACTCGGCGAGTAGGCCCTGTTTAGGCAAAAACCCTAACCCGAGTGTTTACACCCTATTTAAGCACTCTAACTCGGCCTCCCTTGTTCCTAACAATTCCAGAGAGCTGTAGAGCAAAACCCTAGCCCCCCATATTGTTCTTGTGAGTGATTTTGCTTGGTGAAGGAAGTTTGGAGCTTAGAAGAAGAAGGAGGAGGTTGAAGAGTGCAAGGAGGGGAGTAGATCCGAAATCTACACTGTGAGAAGCTTCCATTCAGGGAGAAAAGTTCCTACCTTGATCACTAGTTCATTATATACCGTTTTGTCCCTAATTGGTGGTTTTCAAGCCCTAAAACACCAAACTCCATGTGTTTGTGCTTAATGATCCGAAAGGATTTCAGATCTAGACCTTGTGGACGTATTAGAAGCATAAGTTTCTGTTGTTGAAGTGATTGAGGTCCCCATTGAGTGTATGACCTCATAAAGAACTTGGATTTTCCTTTTGGAGCTTGTAGGGCCATGCATGCACGTAAAGTTTGCAACTTTACGTGATAAGCATGTCCTAGGAACATAGATCTATGGTTTTGAAGCGTTGCATGTCTCATATTTGGTCTATATGGGAAATGGGTCAAGGGACTCGGCGAGTCCCAAAGTGGAACTCGGCGAGTTAGATGAACAACTCGGTGAGTCCTATGAAGATTGCTTGGTACTCGACGAGTTGTTCTTAAAAGTTGGCAAGTCAGATGAACAGTTACTGAGTAAGATGGATTTAGGTGTTGAAGGTCCAACCCTTCGTATCTGCATGCAGAATTAGCAATCTAACGTGTAACAATAGTCCCAGAAACCCAAATCCTCATAAAGGATGCTCTGGTGAGGATTTGGAAGCGAGTGGGAGATCTGCTCGTATGGAATCGGCGAGTTGTTCTTGGACTCAGCAAGTCGGATCGCGAGCCAGTTCTACTGTCCAAAATAGTGAGTTAAGGGTGACTCAGTGAGTGGGAAGAGGGACTTGTAGAGTAGGACCGGGTTAGTGGAAGAAGGACTTGGCGAGTCGGTGCCATGACTCGGTGAGTCCAATCAACTGGAAGTTGACTTTGACCAAGGAGTTGACCTTGGACCAGGGGTGGGTCAGTCATCTGACCTAAGGGTGTGTATGAGTGGCTAATCTATGTTTATGGTTTATAGCCAGAGGATTTCCGATTCAACAGTCAGGCGCTTAACAAGCAGACTTTCGACAACTACTTTTCGAGGTAAGTTACCTTCCACTAGCGGTGGGTCTAAGGCTACAATGTCGGCCCACCAGTAGGAGACGTATGATAGATGATTGTCTTTGTGATGTCATCTAGGTTTGTTACTACCTGATATGTTATATGCTAGCATGATATGTTGTATGTGATAGTAATAGAGTTCAGTTGTTAGGACCGAAGGGTAGTCAGACATCCCAGGTACGTTTGACAGTATGTGATGATATGTTTGCATGCTGTCTTGTTATGTTATATGCGATAGAGGTAGTAGGAGGGAACTAGTCCCCGAGTTCGGTTGTTAGGACCGAAGGGTAGTTCAGGCACCCCAGATATGTCTGATAATATGCTTATGTTATGTTATACGTGATAGTAGTAGTAGGGGGTGAAATAGTCCCCGAGGTTCGGTTGTTAGGACCGAAGGGTAGTCAGCACCCCAGAATGGCTTGCCATGGGTAGGTCGGCACCACAGAATGGCCGTACGGATAGGTCGTCACCCCAGAATGGTCGTATCGGGTAGGTCGGGCACCCCATAAATGCCTGGCAGTATGTATGTGATATGACTGTATGGTATGTGGAATGATGGGGGGACTCACTAAGCTTCGTGCTTACAGTTTTCAGTTTTGGTTTCAGGTACCTCTTCAGCGAAGGGGAAGGAGCTGGCGCAGTAGCGGCACATCATACACACACACATTGGATTTCCGCATTATAAGATGTTCTGGGATTGTACTCTGACATTATTATTATTTTCATGTTTTGGGTTTTCAAACACGAAATATGTTTTGTGAAATGATATGATCAGATGATGTTTTACTATAAATATTTTACAAACCACTTATTTTAAATGAAATTTTTGGGCGTGAAAATTGGGTCGTTACAAGTTGGTATCAGAGCCTTGGTTTGAGGGATTCGGACACACCTTCAGGAGTGTCTGAACTCAAATCAAGGGATTAAAGGATTTTGAAAAAAGAAAAAGTTTTCTAAAAGATTAAGTAAATAGTTTTAAGAAAGAACGAAGTGTGTGATGTGCGTGACCGACTGAGCTCAAGTAAGTATTCCCCAAAGTACCCATACAATGTTATACTATGTTTATCAGTTTTAGTAGAACAACATGCTAGAATAGGACTAAGGATCTAGGAGGATGCCTTACGTGCCTGCTTTATGTGTTCCGGCCTTATGTGAATTGCATGCTAGAAATTGAGTAGACAGCAGTGGAATAACCTGTTTAGGTTATGCCTTATAGTATGAGTTCAGTATTGTATGCTAGTACAGTTTCTTGATTATTAGAGTAGTTTGCATGAGTATGCTTCCTTTATCCGAATGCTACTTGCTCTGTGCTTAGTGGGACTCTGAGTGATGGGAGTTAGCCATTAGGTGAATACGCCACATCACATGTGATCAGGGTTGAATAATCTCAGAGTGTTAGATTTGGCCCTACTGCGCAGCTCTCGACTGAGTCCAACCATTGTAGGGACAAGTCTTTTACTCGAAGGGTTATCCAAGCCTCATCACATGTGATGGTATTAAGGTGATGGCTACCTGGCATTACAAGGAGGCCTTCAACAACTAAGGATTGGTTTAAGTGGAGTCAGGGATTTTCCTAGGGTAAGCCTAGGATAAAGATAACAGTGATCAGCAGTGGTAGAAAGGGATCTGGTGGAGTCAAGACAGTCCTTGAAGAAGGTACGGATAGATGTGGAAGGTAGTATGGGCCCGTACTACTGAAAGTAGAGGATCCGTACCCAAACCGAGGAAGGCTGGGATAAGACCAGGGAACTTGTAGCAGATGTGGTTCCTCAAGAGCTATCAATATCGCTAACAGTCATTGTTTATATATTGCAAAATGGTGGTACTACGATCGAGGCCAACAGTTGGCAGTTCAGGAGAGGGATCAGGTTCAGGATCAGGTTCCGAGCTAGGGGATGAGAGGCTACGCGAGTTCATCGCGTCATAGATCACCAGGGACATCCTTGAGTCGACTCCCATTATCTTCGGGTCGATCAAGGAAGGGATATTTGAGTTGATGTAGGATCACCTCAGGGCATTCAGGAGCGACATGGCATCTGGCCAGTCGGGATCTCGCATGCTGTCCTTTAAGGACTTCAGGGGTAGTGGTGCGCCAGATTTTCATGGGGTGAAGGACCCCATAGCTATCAGTCGGTGGATTGCAGACATCGAGTATGCAGAGTTGACTAGCTTCTGCCCCGAGGGGTTGAAGGTGAGATACGCAGCAAGGTGTTTGAGAGACAGAGCTAGAGACTGGTGGGAGTCTGTTGGTGACTCATTGGGAGCCTCGGCTGTCGAGGCTATGACCTGGTCGGACTTTGTGACCAAGTTCAGGGTAGAGTTTGCACCGGATGTCGAGCTTCAGCAGCTGGCTAGGGAGTTTTTAGATATGAGGCAGACGACGGAGACCATGGCGGAGATCACCACCAAGTTCCAGGAGAGGGCATTGCTAGTGCCCCAGTATGCAGGTGATGAGTATATAAGGAGGACCCGCTACCATGACATGGTACGAGCTAACATCCGGGAGCATGTTGGTTTTTCAGCTTGCCCTACCCTAGATTCTATGATTGCTAGGGATAGGGAAAGGGAGATTGATCTGGAGCATATCCGGAAGAGGAAAGCGGAGGAGGGACAGGTTACAGGGGCTTCGGGGAAGAAGCCCAAGGGATCAAATGCTGGGCCGAAAGGCCGGTCAGGACTGGGCCACTGCAGGAAATGCGACAGACCATACGAGGGGGCATATAGACTGGGATCGTCGGGTTGCTACAAGTGCGGCAAGACAGGGAACTTCAGCAGGGATTGTACTACCCCTGCACTGGTTATTCAGACGTCTGAGTTGTTGTGCTTCCACTGCATCCAGAGGGGCCACAAGAAGGCCAATTGCCCCCAGTTGACAGCAACATCAGCGCCAGTGAAGGCGCCAGCTCCAGCAACCATGTAGATCACTGATGGCCGGCAGGGCAAGGCAGAGGCTCCAGTGGTGAGGATCCGGGCATTCCAGTTGTCTACCGAGGACGCACGCACGACACCCAATTTGGTGACTGGTATGATTCTTTATTTATGCTTTTATGTTATGCTGCTGTAATGTTGATATGTTATATGTATGTGCTCTGCTTAGGATCGTTCCATGTGAACGGTATCCTAGTTCAGGTGTTGTTCGATTCGGGGGCTACCCGATCATTTGTTTCTCTTGCACTTAGCAAGAAGTTTCCTGAGTCTTCGTGCAGGTTGGATTTCCCTTTAGAGGTGGAGATTACCGACGATCGATCGGTGCGAGCATCAGAAGTTTTCCGGGATTGTGTATTGAGATTGTTTGAGGAGCGTTATCTGGTGGATTTGGTTCCCATACCTTTGCGGGGGAACAAGGTTATCACTGGTATGGATTGGTTAAGCCCCAATAGGGAAGTGATAGACTGCACGTAGCAGCTACTTCGAGTTAGAGCCCCAAGTGGGGGAGAGTTGGTGATTCAGGATGAGAGACCACAACGAGGGCAAGGCGCTACCTCCAGCAGGGTTGTGCAGGTTATTTCACGTATGTTATGGATACCCGGGATGCGGGTAGAGCGACGGTGGACAAGGTGCTCGTAGTACGAGAGTTCGCGGACATATTCCCCGAGGAGCTGCCTGGGATACCTCCGGAGCGCCAGGTGGAGTTCAGGATCGACCTAGTCTCTGGTGCGACTCCCATAGCCAAGGCACCCTATCAGTTGGCTCCTCCCGAGATGCAGGAGTTGTCTACGCAGCTGCAGGAGCTGCTAGACAAGGGATTTATCAGGCCAATCAGTTCATCCTGGGGAGTCCCGATTCTGTTTGTGAAGAAGAAGGATGGGTCGCATCAGATGTGTATAGACTATCGGGAGCTGAACAAGGTAACAGTGAAGAACCGTTACCCACTCCTGAGGATTGATGATCTCTTTGATCAGTTGCAGGGAGTATCTTAGTTCTCCAAGACCGATTTGCGTTCAGGTTATCATCAGATGAGGGCTAGATAGGAGGATATGCAGAAGACCGCGTTTCGGATGCGCTATGGCCATTATGAGTTCGTGGTGATACCATTTGGCCTCACCAATGCTCCTGCCGCTTTCATGGACCTCATGAACCGCATGTGCAGACCGATGCTGGATCGGTCTGTGATAATTTTCATTGATGACATCTTGGTTTATTCTAAGACACAGGAGGAGCACGAGGGGCATCTCCAAGAGGTGTTGGACACCCTGAGGAGAGAGAGCTTATATGCTAAGTTCTCTAAGTGTGAGTTCTGGTTGCGCGAGGTGCAGTTTCTTGGGCACCTTGTCAACCAGGACGGGATTTCAGTAGACCCCGCCAAGGTAGAGGCCGTGATGAGAGGGGAGGTTCCGAAGTCTCCATCTGAGATTTGGAGTTTCCTGGGTTTAGCAGGCTATTATCGGAGATTCATCCAGGACTTCTCCAAGATAGTGGTACCATTGACCAGGCTAACATGTAAGGTCGTGGTCTTTCATTGGGGGCCTGAGCAGCAGGCATCGTTCGAGTCACTGAGACAGAGATTTTGCGAGGCGCCAATCTTAGCCCTGCCTAAGGGCATAGAGGATTTTGTTGTATACTGCGATGCATCCATCTCAGGTTTGGGCACGGTATTGATGCAGAGAGGGCATGTCAACTCCTACACATTGAGGCAGCTAAAGCCTCACGAGGCGAATTACCCGATGCATGACTTGGAGCTAGGGGTTGTTGTGTTCGCCCTCAAGATTTGGCGTCATTACCTCTATGGGGTTCGTTGTACCATTTACATGGACCGTAAGAGTTTGAGGTACCTCATGGATCATCCAAATCTAAACATGAGGCAGCGTCGGTGGTTGGACGTGGTAAAGGATTACGATTGCGAGATCCTTTATCACCCAGGGAAGGCCAATGTGGTGGCCGACGCGCTTAGCCATAAGGTAGCGTCGATCTGAGATATCTACCTACGGATGATAGTAGTGACTCCACTATTGGAACGGATTCTGGAGGCTCAGCAGGAGGCTATGAAGGAGGAACATCGGAAGAGTGAGCGGATTGTGGGACAGGTTTCCTCCTTCGACTATGATAGCCGAGGGTTATTGACTCTTCACCGTAGGGTGTGGGTTCCTTATCATGGTGGCGTGCGTTGGGTTCTGATGGAGGAGGCGCACAAATCCCGGTTCTCTATTCATCCCGGGGTGACGAAGATGTATAGGGATCTTCGTCTAGACTATTGGTGGCCCTGCATGAAGTGGGATGTGGCTTGGTACGTTGAGCGGTGTTTAACCTGCAGGAAGGTCAAGGCCGAGCATTAGAGACCGCACGGCAAGATACAGCCGTTGGACATCCTATTGTGGAAATGGAAGATATTACGATGGATTTTATCACAAAGCTTCCTAAGACCGTGCAAGGAGCGGATTCGATATGGGTCATTGTGGATTGATTGACCAAGAGCGCCCATTTTATTACAATTTAGGAGAGCATATCGGCCGAAAAGTTGGCCGACATCTATATCAGGGAGATAGTGGCGTGACACGGGGTGCCAGTATCCGTGATTTCAGATAGGGATGTGCGTTTTACTTCCAGGTTTTGGAAGAAATTTCATGACGAGTTGGGAACTCGTCTGCATTTTAGCACCGCCTTTCACCCGCAGACAGATGGTTAGAGTGAGCGGACCATCCAGACTCTTAAGGATATTTTGCTGGAATGCATGCTAGACTTCGGTGGTAGCTGGGATACCTATCTTCCTCTAGCTGAGTTCTCGTACAACAACAGCTACCACGCGAGTATTGATTGACCTCCCTTCGAAATGTTGTACGGCAGGAGGTGTCGGACCCCGATATGTTTGGGTGAGGTTGGCAAGAGGGTCATGGGGAGCACCGAAGTGGTGCTCAAGACGACCGAGAAGATTCTGCAAGTTCGGAGCAGGCTTCAGACTACACAGAGTCGACAGAAAAGTTATACTGAAAAGCACCGTTCAGACTTGGAATTCCAAGTCAGGGATATGGTTATTCTGAAGGTGTCGCCATGGAAAGGTGTCATCCGATTTAGAAAACAAGGCAAGTTGGGCCCTAGCTACATCGGGCCATTCGGGGTTGTAGCTCGGGTGGGCAAGGTGGCATATAGGTTGGATCTGCCAGCCGAACTCAGCTAGATCCATAGCACTTTCCACGTCTCTCAGTTACGAAAGTGTTTGATGGAAGACTCGGCAGTGGTGCCTTTGGAGGATATTCAGGCCAATGACAACCTGAATTACATCGAGCGGCCTGTGGCAATCCTCGACAGGAAATCGAAGGATCTGAGGAACAAGAGGGTGGAACTCGTAAAGGTGCAATGGCAACACCGGAAAGGATCGAAGTGCACTTGGGGGCCGGTGGAAGAGATGATGGATCACTACCACGAGCCATTTCAGGATCGAGCAGCAGACTTCGAGGACGAAGTCTAAAATAAGTGGGGGAGATTTGTAGCACCTGGTTCCCGGTACGTATTTCTTGTAATTAATAATTCCTAATTCACTTTTGCCTTGGAATCGGCGAGTTGAAGGACCAACTCGCCGAGTAGGAGCGGGATGAGACGCGGGGTCTGAGCCTCAGACTCGGCGAGTAGGCCCTGTTAGGGAAAAAACCCTAACCCGAGTGTTTGCACCCTATTTAAGCACTCTAACTCGGCCTCCCTTGTCCCTAACACTTCCATAGAGCTGTAGAGCGAAACCCTAGCCCCCTATATTGTTCTTATGAGTGATTTTTCTTGGTGAAGGAAGTTTGGAGTTTAGAAGAAGAAGGAGGAGGTTGAAGAGTGCATGGAAGGGAGTAGATCCAAAATCTACACTGTGAGAAGCTTCCATTCAGGTAGAAAAGTTCCTACCTTGATCACTAGTTCAGTAGATACCATTTTGTCCCTAATTGGTGGTTTTCAAGCCCTAAAACACCAAACTCCATGTGTTTATGCTTAATGATCCGAAAGGACTTCAGATCTAGACCTTATGGATGTATTAGAAGCATAAAGTTTTTGTGGTTGAAGTGATTGAGGTCCCCATTGAGTGTATGACCTCATAAAGAGCTTGGATTTGCCTTTTGGAGCTTGTAGGGCCATGCATGCACGTAAAGTTTGCAACTTTACGTGATAAGCATGCCCTAGGAAGATAGATCTACGGTTTAAAGCATTGCATGTCTCAGATTTGGTCTATATGGGAAATGGGTCAAGGGACTCGGCGAGTCCCAAAGTGGAACTCGGTGATTTCTTTGAAGATGGCCTTAGACTCAGCGAGTTGGATGAACAACTCGGCAAGTCCTATGAAGATTTCCTGGTACTCGACGAGTTGTTCTTCAAACTCGGCGAGTCAGATGAACAGTTACTTAGTAAGAGGGATTTAGGTATTGAAGGTCCAACCCTTCGTATCTGCATGCAGAATTAGCAATCTAACGTGTAGCAATAGTCCCAAAAACCCAAATCCTCATAAAGGATGCTCTGGTGAGGATTTGGAAGCGAGTGGGAGATCTGCTCGTGTGGATTTGGTGAGTTGTTCTTGGACTCGGCGAGTCGGATTGCGAGCCGGTTCTAGCGTCCCAAGTAGTGAGTTAAGGGTGACCCAGTGAGTGGGAAAAGGGACTTGTAGAGTAGGATCGAGTTAGTGGGAGAAGTACTCGACGAGTCGGTGCCATGACTCGGCGAGTCCAGTCAACTGGAAGTTGACTTCGACCAAGGAGTTGACCTTGGACCAGGGGTGGGTCAGCCATCTGACCTAATGGTGTGTATGAGTGGCTAATCTATGTTTATGATTTATAGTCAAAGGATTTCCGATTCAACAGTCAGGCGCTTAGCAAGCAGACTTTCAGCAGCTACTTTTTGAGGTGAGTTACCTTCCAGTAGCGGTGGGTCTAAGGCCATAATGCCGACCCACCAGTAGGAGACGTATGATAGATGATTGTCTTTGTGATGTCATCTAGGTTTGTTACTACCTGATATGTTATATGCTAGCATGATATGTTGTATGTGATAGTAGTAGAGTTCGGTTGTTAGGACCGAAGGGTAGTCAGACACCCCAGTACGTCTGACAGTATGTGATGATAAGTTTGCATGCTGACTTGTTATGTTATATGCGATAGAGGTAGTAGGAGGGGACTAGTCCCCGAGTTCGGTTTTTAGGACCGAAGGGTAGTTCAGGCACCCCAGATATGTCTGATAATATGCTTATGTTATGTTATATGTGATAGTAGTAGTAGGGGGTGAAAGAGTCCCCGAGGTTCGGTTGTTAGGACCGAAGGGTAGTCAGCACGCCAGAATGGCTTAACATGGGTAGGTCGGCACCCCAGAATGGCCGTACGGGTAGGTCGGCACCCCAGAATCGCCGTACTGGGTAGGTTGGGCACCCCATAAATGCCTGGCAGTATGTATGTGATATGATTGTATGGTATGTGGTATGATGGGGGGACTCACTAAGCTTCGTGCTTACAGTTTTCAAATGGTTTCAAGTACCTCTTCATCCAAGGGGAAGGCGCTGGCACGGTATCGGCACATCATACACACACATTGGATTTCCGCATTATGAGATGTTATGGGATTGTACTCTGACATTATTAATATTTTCATGTTTTGGGTTTTCAGACACGAAATATGTTTTATGAAATGATATGATCGGATGATGTTTTACTATAAATATTTTACAAACTACTTATTTTAAATGAAAATTTTTGGCGTTAAAATTGGGTCGTTACATAGGGTTTTGGTCCCAAAGCTTGAATCTTTATTTTACTCCAGATCCTAATATCTTTCCTTTGAAGTGTTTCACATGGAGAAGATCCATAAAAATGAGGTCTTCGACGTGAGAACCACCTCATGCATGAGATATAAACATCTTTGAGAGTAAAGAGTGAGAGTTTTTGTGTTTGGGACTTTATCAGCCATGCAAAGGCTTAAAGTCACAAGCTGTATGGAGTAAGAGCCATTGGGGGGGGGGGGGGGCGATGTCTAGATAAGAGAACTGAGTTAAGGTCTTAACGGGTTAAGACCAAAGGAGTAGGAAGAGCAAACCTGGAAGTACGTTGAGCATAATTCTAGTACGTCCCACGTACTGACCAAATGTCCCCGATGGCCAATCTGGATTCGTGCGTACGCTGAGCATACCAAGGAGGTACGCCCCACGTAACCTCACTGTGGACTTTTGGGCTAAGTCTCATTTTGGGCCTTGAGTGTTGGGCCTGGAGTTTAGGCTTGTTGTACTGGAGTTTTGGACTAGAGGAATATAAATATGTGCTTTCGGCCCTTGAGTTGGGCTTGCCACTTGGACTTGAGAGTTGGGCCTCGTGAGAGCCCTTTATTATTGGGCCTTTGTGGGCCCAATGGGTTCTGGGTTATGAATAGGTTGGTTAGTGGTCTACCTTTAGACCTTTTAAGTGATAGTTTGAACTTAGATCCTAATTGGGGTAATTATGGGTTTGGCTCATAGATAGAGGTCGGTACGCAGCAACAACGTTCATAGGAGTTGTTCATCATCCGAAGTGAGCCTTCTCACTATACTTTACCATGAGTGGTATCTATGTGTAACCAGAGGGTCTTATGTGCTTATTTGAGTTATGTGATATTATGCATTTTGTTTGTGTGATATATATGTTATATTATGTGTTGTTGAGATCGGACCGGAGGGTCCAACCCTAGTTGTGGGACCAGAGGGTTTCCATTGAGATAGGACCGGAGGGGCCAAACAGAGCTGTGAGAACGGAGGGTCCTCAGTGAGACACATGACCGAATGGTCCACACCGAGATGCATGAGGCCAAAGGGTCAATGCCAAGTTATAGCCATGAGAGGCTTATTATTTGTGTATGTGGTATTTTGGGGAACTCACAAAGCTTAATGCTTACCATGTATGTGTTATGTGTTTCAGGTTTTTCTCAGGATCGCGGGAAAGCACCGACTTGATTGTACACACGAGAGAAAGAGTTATGTTTTACGGATACTGGGTTCCTAATCAAACAATTGTGGTGTTGTGTTTTGTTAATGAGATAATTAGAATTTTTGTGAAATGTGTTATGTGAATTATGTGATTTAAAAATGAAAAAAAAAATTGTTTGAAAATCTACGGTGTTACAAGTTGGTATCAGAGCCTTGGTTTGAGGGATTCAGATGTGCCTTCGGGCGTGTCTGGACTCAAACTGAGGATTTGAGAATTTTTTTAAGAAGAAATGACTTTTCTAAAATGAGAAAGAGCTTTAAGAGAAAATGAGTTAGAGCAGTGTGTGCAATCAACCAAAGTCCGAACGGTGATTTCCAAAAATACCCTTACTTATTTGTGTTACGAGTTTTTATTGAGATATTAGTGATGCATGCTAGAAGATAGGCTAGGTATTTCATATCTTAGGGCTAGAGTTTGCTGATTTGTGATGCCTTAGCCTAGGAATCTTTGCTATCTATGATGTGCTTTGAGTATGCACAGAGTAAGAGTATCCAACATAAATCTTTTAGAGAGAACTTTAAGTAGAGGAGTAATCTAGGAGAGATACCTAGATGAGCATTGGATGAGCTTACTGGAGAATAGTTAGATACCCGCGAGAGTTAGGGTTGCTTGAGTTCGATGATACCTTTTAAGTGTGACTAGAGAAAATGGAGTTGTAACCTAGAGTGGTTTTACATGATGGTGGATATTATTCGATGCCCGAATGCTGCTTGCTTTGTGCTTTGTGGAACTCTTGATGATGGGAGTTAGCTGCTAAGTGAATATGACGATATTTAGGAGGTAGATGGCTGGAATCATATGGAGTTCCTCAACAGCTGATGGCAGAGAAGTTTGAGAACCTAGGAAGAACCTAGGGAATGACCTTAGTCAGATGAGTACACTGATAGAGGAGAGTATTCTCTAGAGAGCGACTATGTATAACATCATTGGCGATCGAGAATGTTGAGCAGCTACTTAGGAAATATGGGATGATCCGTGTGGAGAGTATGGGTAAATGTGGCAGGTAGTCTGGGTCTGTACAACTGAAAGTAGAGGACCCATACTCAAAATAGTGAAAATTCCAGGAGTTCTAAGTAGCAGATTGAGTGGTGAAAACATGGTTCAAGTACCATGATTCGCAGCAGATTGAGAGGTGATAACATGGTTCGAGTACCATGATTCGTGGCGGTTAGTGCTTAAGAGTTTACCAATTATCCCGTTGTGATTGGTTGGACTGAGAACATATATGATAGAGGGTGGGGCCAGAGGGTCATGTCGAACGAGTTCCAACGGAGCATACCTTGAGAAGGAAATCGAGTTAGTTTCTGAGAGATTTTATTGGTGAGATGCCAGTTGGAGTCGCAAGACTCAGAGATGAGTAGAGATGATTCTTATTGGAGGATCGCGGTATGAGTTGATCAATCGACCGGTAGATGAGACGTCACCTTTTTTGACAAGAGTTGCGCTGTCCCAGTTTCCTGGGAGAAGTAAAAGAGATAACAAGCTTCTGGTTTCAGAGTTTGGAGGTAAAACCCATGGGGTATCATAGGGTTGCAACTTTTTCACCAGAATGTTTGGGTAGTATGTTGACTGTGAGGTATTTCTCATACCATGATAGAGCCATTAGTGGGACTGATATGGAAGAGAACAAGGAGGTGCCTTATTAAGGGATGCATACATTTAGCAGTAGTTCCAGGTGATTAAGAGGCATATATTGGGGCGGTGACCCTCGTTCTCTACGTTGTGTATTGACTGTGAGAGTGAGGTATCCTACTTTTTGTTAGATAAGCTGTCTAAGTCCATAACTTATTTGGTACATACTTGACCCGACCCGGCATGATCCATTTGGGTTGCACTTCACCCAAACGATATATGGATAATTTTATGAGAATTGTATACTTACGATTTATTAATATATTATAAGTTATAATATATTAATATGAAGTCATGTTATTTAATTAGTTTTAGTATTAAATTAATTATGAATTAATTTAGAGATTAAAAAAGAAGACTGATTAAATTATGGGCTATTATATTTTATATATGTTGGATAAAGTGTCTAAGTCCATAATTTATTTGGTATATACTTGACCCGACCCGGCATGGTCCATTTGGGTTGCATTTCATCCAAACTATTTATGGGTAATTTTATTAGAGTTATACACATATGATTATTAATATATTATAAGTTATAATATATTAATATGAAGTCATGTTATTTAATTAGTCTTAGTCTTAAATTAATTATGAATTAATTTAGAGATTAAAAGGAAGACTAATTAGATTGTGGGCTATTGGTTTTATATGGTGTGGGCTAACACCCATTTGTTAGTGGGCTAGGCTTGTATGGAAGTCCATGGATGATCCATGGAGCTTTTCACCATGGATCCTTGGAAAAGGAAAAGTCATGGGTTATTAGGGTTTCACCCTAATCATGTACACTATATAAGCATGCTTATGTTGCATGAAATAGCCACTAGTGTGTGTGTTTGTGTGTGGCCGAAATTATAGTGTGTATACACTCTCTCAAAGTTTTCCAAGAGTTTGTGGTGATTTGTGATTCCATTCTAGGCATTCACACTATTGGTGCTTGGCCCTCAAACTCCTTAAGAATCAAACTCATCAAAAAGGTATGTAATCTCATCTAATTCTTTTATGTTTAAAAGTACCCCATGCCATGTTAGATAGGTTATGAACCTTGGAAAATTATTATTTTGCATGTATTTAGACAAACATAGATCCAAGGTTTATTAGGGATGCATGCACACTTAGGAAGTGTTAGATTGCTCAAAACCCAACAGTGGTATCAGAGCCTAGGCTTGCTTGTTTGATACTTGATGCAAAATATTGAAAAAAGTCGAAATTTTTGCTGTCTGCATGATGGACTCGCCGAGTCCAAGGCAAAATTCATCCTACTCGCCGAGTAGGTTCGTGCACTCGGCGAGTAGAAGGTTCAGAATGCAGATTTTCGACTTTTGCTGCTGGAAATGGACTAGAAACTTTACCCCAAACTGTTTTGATGTTTTAAAACTTATTTTAGTTGGTGTAATGGTTGTTCTAATCCATTTACAATAGCATATATCAAAATTTCATGCTTTGTATGTGGTCATATAATTCTTGAAACTTTGATAATCATGTTCATGTTCTTATGAATTTAGAAGATGATAGGAATTATTTGCTGAATTGTTTAGGATTAATTGTTAATCATTTATGTGTTTTAATGGAGTCCATAATTTGTCCTCAAGTTATGGATATCCAAAGGTCACTTTTTTTTAACACACATTAAAAACACATAAGTTACATAAAATGAAGAGTCTTCATTTTATGAACCTTTAATTCATAAGTTATGAAATGAAAAGTTTTGAAAAGTTACAAAACTTATCCTCAAGTTTTGGAATTTGGAAAAGTTTCACACACTTTAATAAACTTTAATTCCAACACTTAGAATTTTAAAAGTTAAAATTCAACACTTATACTATTTATAACATTAATGGTTAATTATATATATATATATATATATATATATATATATATATATATATATATATATATGTATGTATAAGAACAAGTCGTTTTACCGTTAGTAGGCCTCATTTACGAAGCCGGTCTATAAGGTGGGTATAAGGTTGTTGCCAATAAAATGGCGACTTAATGGGTGTATACTCTCACCCACCGCTTGCTTGACTGGTGGAGGGTCGTTAGCCGAACGGGTAAGATAAAGACTTATAAATTCTCATTAAGTATGATGAATATTATAAAGTAACTAAATCTTTTATTTAATTCCCAATCTTAGTTACTTTAGGAAAAATGTGAACATGGTGCTAATCCATGGAATTCACACTTTGTACCTTACCAAGTCGTTGGTGGAGCGTGTGTGGTTAACCGGCACATTGATTAGGTGATAATATTAAGGGTACCAAGTGAATTGGCATGGTTATTCACACCTTGTTTTGTGATCCTCGGCATCCCAGTCACAAAGCTTGAAGGGCACAATCGAGATTGAAACATGCCATTGAAAAGTTTAATGAATCTCAAAAGAATCTTGGAATTTCAAATCCAATTAAAACCTAATAAATCATTTCGTTTTTGTGGTGAAAATTAGTGAATCGTCATTCACCTACCTTTCAAATATATTATTACTTAGATTACAGCATCCCTCTTCTAAGTATAATATATTGTGATTGGATCCTAGCCTTAATATTACATTTGGGTATCTTATTAAGGACTCTATATGTCTAATCTAAACTTGCTTTCTTCTTTCAGATGTCTTCCAACACTAATGCTTCGGGCTCTAACCCAACTGGTTCTTTCTCTCTCATGAATCTTTGTGGGAGAATCATCTTTGATGGTTCCAACTTCATGGACTGGATAAGGAACATCAGGATGGTAACTCGTAATGAGGACAAGGAATATGTCCTCGATAAGGAGTTAAAAGAGCTTGATGAGTCTACTGCTACTCCTGAGGAGATCGCTGAATTCAGGACACATGAGAGAGATGCTACTAAGGTGGCATGTATCATGATGGCCACGATGACAGATGAGCTCCAAAAGTCCTATGAGGACTTCTACCCTTTTGAGATGCACCAAGACCTGATGGAAAGGTACCATCAGAGTGCTCGTCAAGAGCGGTATGAAATAATCTCCTCCATAATAACAACACGCATGAAGGATGGTGAATCCGTCACGACCCACATGCAAAAGATGCAAAGGTATGTGGACCGTTTGCTGAAGCTGAATGTGAACTTCCCTGAGGAGTTGGCAATTGACATCATTTTGCACTCCTTACCTTCTTGTTATGACCATTTTCGTATGACATATCATATGAACAAGGAGGAAGTTACCCTTAGCAAGCTTCAAGGACTCTTGAAGACCGTTGAAACCGGTCTTAAGGGCAAGTCAGTTGTTACCTCTACTACTCCTACTCCAACATCTACCCTTGTTTTGGCTATCGGGCAAGGCAAAGGGAAAAAGAGGAAGCACCCTTCGAAGGGTACCAAGGGAAAGTCTCTTGAAAGCTCCTCATCAAGGACCAAGAGCGGTTCTGCCACTCCTTCTGCCATTCCCAAAGATGCTAATTGTTACTATTGCCAGGACAAGGGGCACTGGAAGCGAAACTGCTCTAAATACTTGTAGGATCTGAAGGATGGGAAAGTGAAACCCACCCACACAGGTATTTACACAATATTGTCTAATAACTCACCATATGCTAACTCTTGGGTGCTTGATACAGGATGTGGTATTCACATATGTTATGATTTGCAGGGCCTAAGAAGAAGTGAGGATGTGGAGCACGGGAAGATAAACTTGATCATGGGGAATACGAAGGCTTCGTCTGTTTCCAAGATTGGAGTTTATACTTTGTTGCTGAATAATGCGTTAAAATTAGATTTGAATAAATGTGTGTACTCATCTGAAATGGCGAGGAATATTATTTCCTTTCATGCTTTGTACAAACAAGGTTTTACCTTTTCGTTTGATAATGAATGTGGTGGTATTAATGCTTTCTTTAATAATGTGTTTTATTTTAATGCATTACCTTGTGATGGTGTGTATGAAAATGTGTCGATTGTAGACAACTTAGGAAATAATGTGTTGTATATTGATTCTTCTACTAGCCTAGATAAGGCATCATTGTGGCATTGTCGTCTTGGACATGTAAACAAGAAACGCATAGGCCAACTCCAAAAGAGTGGAGTCTTGGAATCATTCGACCTTAAATCGGATGATAGTTGTGAATCTTGTCTACTTGGAAAGATGACAAAATCACCCTTCACTGGAACTTGTGAAAGGGGTGAGGGTTTGTTGGACCTAATACATACTGATGTATGTGGACCATTCAAAACCGCCACAAGGGATGCTAATCGGTATTATGTGACTTTTATTGATGAATTTAGTAGATATGGGTATGTCTACTTAATCAAACATAAGTCAGAAACCTTTGAAAGGTTTAAGGAATTCAAACAAGAAGTAGAAAATCAATTGGACAGGAACATTAAGATGCTTCGATCCGATCGAGGTGGTGAGTATCTTAGTACCAAGTTCCTTGACTATCTTAAGGAGTGTGGGATTGTCTCACAATTGACTCCTCCCAGGACACCACAGCTAAATGGTGTAGCTGAGAGGCGTAATCGAACCTTATTAGACATGGTTCGCTCCATGATGAGTCAAGTTTCGCTACCAATCTCTTTTTGGGGGTACGCCTTAGAGACTGCCGCCCATATCCTTAATCTAGTCCCTACAAAGAAGGTTACCAAAACACCTCATGAGATGTGGACTGGGAAGGTTCCCAATTTAGACCACATCAAAATTTAGGATTGCGAAGCTTTCGTGAGGCATGAAACTCATGATAAGCTTGAACCCCGAAGTGAAAGGTGTATTTTAATCGCCTATCCACAGAAATCCTTCGGTTACCTCTTCTACAGACCCAGTGAGAATGTGGTCTTTGTAGCACGAAGAGGGTTCTTTCGTGAGAGAGAATTTATAAGACAAGGAGACAGTGGGAGGCAAATTTATCTTGAAGAAATTCAAGAATCATTTGGTGAAGGAACCTCAGACACTAGCAATCAACTTGAGGAGGAAACTCCTGTTGAGCCAGCTGACGAGTCTGTACCTCCGAGGCGTTCCACGCGGGTTAGGAACGCACCTGCGTTTTATTATGGCTTTCATATTAATACAGAAGGTGATACATTTATCAGTGATAGTACACTGGTAAATTTGGATGAACCTAGCAGTGTTAAGGAAGCCATGGCAGGCCCGGAGTCTACTAAATGGAAGGAGGCTATGGACAGCGAGATACAGTCCATGTATGACAATCAAGTTTGGAACTTGGTTGACAATGTACCAGGCCGTAAAACAGTCGGGTGCAAATGGATCTTCAAGAAGAAGACCGACATGGAAGGAAAAGTGCATACTTATAAGGCTCGAATGGTTGCGAAGGGTTTTACTCAGACTCAGGGTATTAATTATGATGAAACCTTCTAGCCGGTAGCAAAGATTAAGTCTATTAGGGATATGCTAGCCATTGCTGCCTTTCATGATTATGAAATATGGAAAATGGATGTCAAAACCGCTTTTCTTAATCGAAAGTTGGCTGAGGATGTGTACATGAATCAGCCAGAGGGTTTCGTCATTTTCAGAGTATCCTAATAGAGTACGCAAGCTTGAGAAATCCATTTATGGATTAAAACAAGCATCTCGTAGCTGGAATCTTTGTTTCAATGAGAAGGTCAAAGAGTTTAGCTTCTCGAGAAGTGAAGATGAGTCTTGCGTGTATGTCAGAGCTAGTGGGAGTATAGTTAGCTTCTTGGTACTGTATGTGGATGACATACTACTTATAGGAAATGACATCCCAACCTTGCAGGAGGTTAAGTCATGGATTGGGAAGTGCTTTGCTATGAAGGACCTAGGGTAAGCTGCCTATATCCTAGGGATAAGGATATTAAGAGAAAGGAGTAAAAGACCAATTGGACTTAGTCAGAATACCTACTTGGATAAGGTGTTGAAAGTGTTCAACATGCAGAATTCCAAGAAAGGAGATTTACCGATCCAAAGCAATACCAAGCTGAGTAAGACTCAGAGTCCGAGTACAGAGGCCGAGATAGCTGAGATGAGACAATTACCGTATGCTTCCGCTGTTGGCTCGATCATGTACACTATGACTTGTACCGCCATGATGTGGCCTTTGCTTTGAGCATGATCAGCAGGTATCAGGGGAACCCTAGCAAGGCTCATTGGACTGCAGTAAAGAACATTCTCAAGTACCTGCGGAGGACTAAGGATTGGATCCTTACCCTTGGTGGGAGTGATGACTTGAGAGTATTAGGTTATAGTGATGCTAGTTTTCAGACTGATAGGGATAACTTTCGCTCTCAGTCGGGCTGGGTCTTTACCTTAAATGGAGGGGCAATCTCTTGGAAGAGTTCCAAGCAGGAGACGGTGGCTGATTCGACTTGTGAATCAGAGTATATAGCAGCGAGTGAAGCAGCGAAGGAGACGATATGGCTGAAGAACTTCATCGAAGACCTTGGAGTTGTGCCAGCTATTAAGGAGCCTATGGAAATTTTCTGTGACAACAATAGTGCGGTTGCTTTAGCTAAAGAACCGAGAGATCATGGGAGATCCCGACACATTGACAGAAAATATCACTTCATAAGACACAAGATAGAAGAAGGACACCTCGTGGCAAAGAGGATATCGTCAGATGAGAACCCTGCGGATCCCCTTACAAAGGGACTGACGAGGGCTAAACATTTTCAGCATGCGAGGCGCATCGGGCTGAGGGACGATATTAGTTTTACAGATTAGATAGATTCTCTGAAACTTGTAAAATGTAATCGGAATTTGATGATGAATAAAATTGTGATTTATTTATGAGTAAGGAGTTGCTATCATTGTCAAGGCAAAGAGGATATCGTCAGATGAGAACCCTGCGGATCCCCTTACAAAGGGACTGACGAGGGCTAAACATTTTCAGCATGCGAGGCGCATCGGGCTGAGGGACGATATTAGTTTTACAGATTAGATAGATTCTCTGAAACTTGTAAAATGTAATCCACATTTGATGATGAATAAAATTGTGATTTATTTATGAGTAAGGAGTTGTTATCATTCTCAATTATTTACAATTGTTTCAGCTTTGCATGTTTTGACTTCCAGAATAATTAATTTATTCAAACCTCCACAATCGGTTATATGTCGGAAGTAGGTATGAATCAAGATTGTCATGAATTGGGTTTGTAGATGGCTAAAAGTGTTTAGACATGGCAATGGTTGCTACAACGTTCATGAGTACTCATAAGTTATGAGTATTGGAATAAACCCACGCTCACTTGTATCACTTCATGGAATTTATCTCGAGTGATCGTGAGACGGTAATATCATATAAGTCTTCAAACCAAGAGATATGAGTTGTTACCTATGAGTTGGTTGTGCATTGATTGCACGTAAACGCATCAGTAACTTGATGTTATAAAACGTGCCTTTGTGTACAATTCAACAAGTAGTAGAACAAGTATATGAGTCGAAGTTTATCTGTTCCTTCTAGAAATAGAAGTGATATCTGGGCCCCTCAATGATTTTTTGTTGACCCATGTACCGGGCACGGTCAGAACTAAATTGATGTGTTCAGTTGAGTTCTTTGTCAAACAAATCGGAAATCGAGAAACAACTGCCAGGCAATAAGCAAGACATAGTTCCATGTGTTTGTCCGGCTGATATCATGAGAACAGAGGATTGTATGATCACTTATCTTAAAATGGCACTTCATAGTTCAACGTATTTTCGAGAGCTACGATTGTTGGTTGGTTCCTGAAGTAATAGGCAAATACAGTTATTAGACTTATCCAAGTGGGAGTCTGTTGGATAAGGTGTCTAAGTCCATAACTTATTTGGTATATACTTGACCCGACCCGACATTGTCCATTTGGGTTGCATTTCATCCAAACTATTTATGGATAATTTTATGAGAGTTATACACATATGATTATTAATATATTATAAGTTATAATATATTAATATGAAGTCATGTTATTTAATTAGTCTTAGTCTTAAATTAATTATGAATTAATTTAGAGATTAAAAGGAAGACTAATTAGATTGTGGGCTATTGGTTTTATATGGTGTGGGCTAACACCCATTTGTTAGTGGGCTAGGCTTGTATGGAAGTCCATGTATGATCCATGGAGCTTTTAACCATGGATCCTTGGAAAAGGAAAAGTCATGGGTTATTAGGGTTTCACCCTAATCATGTACACTATATAAGCATGCTTATGTTGCATGAAATAGCCACTAGTGTGTGTGTTTGTGTGTGGCCGAAATTATAGTGTGTATACACTCTCTCAAAGTTTTCCAAGATTTTGTGGTGATTTGTGATTCCATTTGAGGCATTCACACTATTGGTGCTTGGCCCTCAAACTAATTAAGAATCAAACTCATCAAAATGGTATGTAATCTCATCTAATTCTTTTATGTTTAAAAGTACCCCATGCCATGTTAGATAGGTTATGAACCTTGGAAAATTATTATTTTGCATGTATTTAGACAAACATAGATCCAAGGTTTATTGGGGTTGCATGCACACTTAGGAAGTGTTAGATTGCTCAAAACCCAACAATATAGTGTGGGCTAATACTCATTTGTTAATGGGCTAAGCTAATATGGAAGTCCATGGATGATCCATGGAGCTTTTAACCCATGGATCCTTGGAAAGGACAAGACATGGGTTATTAGGGTTTCACCCTAACCATGCACACTATATAAAGAAGCATATGATGCAAGAAATGACACTCTAGTTGTGTGAGACTTAGTGGTGGCCGATTTCACAAGAAAGTATACTACTCTCTCAAAGTTTTCCAAGTGTTTGTGGTGATTTGTGATTTCCATTTGAGGCATTCACACTATTGGTGCTTGGCTCTCAAACTCCATAGGAATCAAACTCATCATAAGGTATGTAATCTCATCTAATTCTTTTATGTTTAAAAGTACCCCATGCCATGTTAGATAGGTTATGAACCTTGGAAAATTATTATTTTGCATGTATTTAGACAAACATAGATCCATGGTTTATTAGGGTTGCATGCACACTTAGGAAGTGTTAGATTGCTCTAAACCCAACAGTGGTATCAGAACCTAGGCTTGTTTTATTGAATACTTGATGCAAATTGCTGAAAATCGAAGTTTATGTGCTGTCTGCACAGCAGACTCGCCGAGTCCATGAAGGGACTCGACGAGTCCAAGACAAAATTCATCCAACTCGGCGAGTTGGTTCATGCACTCGACGAGTTGGACCCCCAGCAGCATATCTTTGACTTTTGGTTCTGGAATTGGTCTAGAATCATTACCTTAAACTGTTTTGGACTCATAAAACCTGTTTTTGATGTGGTAATGATGATGGTGGACCAATTTCAAAGTTATAATCAAAATTTCAAGTTTATATGTGTTCATATGATTCTTGAAATTGTTGATGTGGATGTTCATGTTCATATAAGTTTTGTTAGATCATAGGAATTATTTGCAAATTGTTTGTTAGTTAGTTCTTGAACTTAATGTGTTTTAATGGAATTCATAATTTGTCCTCAAGTTATGGAATTCCAAAAGTTTTTTCTTTTAAATGTTTTTTAAGAAGTCATAAGTTACACTTTTGAAGAGTTTTTCTAATAAATGCTTTTATGAACTTCATAACTTGTCCTCAAGTAATGGATTTCCAATTAAAATTATTAAGCACTTAATTAAAACTCATAAGTTATGAATATCCAAAAGTTTATGAATTGTTCAAAACTTGCCCTCGCGTTTTGGAATTTGTAAAGTCTCACACAAACTTTAATTCCATACTCTAGAAGTTTTAAAAGTTAAAATTCTACCCTTATACTATTATAAGATTAATGGTTAATTATTATATATATGTATAAGAACAAGTCGTTTTACCGTTAGTAGGCCTCATTCACGAAGCCAGTCTATAAGGTAGGTATAAGGTTGTTGCCTATAAAATGGCAACTTAATGGGTGTCCACTCTCACCCAACGCTTGCTTGATCGGTGGAGGGTCGTTAGCCGAACAGGTAGGACAATGACTTTAAATTCTCATTAAAAGTATAATGATTATTATAAAGTAACTAAATATATATATTTTTTATTTAATTCCCAATCTTAGTTACTTTAGCAAAAATGTGAATTTGGTGCTAGCCCATGGAATTCACACTTTGTACCTTACCAAGTCGTTGGTGGAGCGTGTGTGGTTAAGCAGCACACTAACTTGGACTAGTAAGGATCACGAAGGGTGACTTAATTTTTGTCATAGATCAATGGAGCGTGTGTGGTTAACTGACACATTGATTAGGTGATAATATTAAGGGTACCAAGTGAATTGGTATGGTTATTGACACCTTGTTTTGTGATCCTCGGCATCCCAGTCACAAAATTTGAGAGGGCACACTCGAGATTGAAACATGCCATTGAAAAGTTCAATGAATCTCAAAAGATCTAGGAATTTCAAATCCAATTAAAACCTAATAAATTATTTCGTTTTTCATGGTGGAAATTGGTGAATCGTCATTCGCCTACCTTCAAATATTTTATAGCTTGGATTACGGCATCCCTCTTCCAAATTATAAAATATTGTGTTGGGTCCTAGCCTTAAGATTTCATATTGGGTGTTTTATTAAGGTTGTTGAATCAACTAACTTGATTTTCTCCCATTATAGATGTCTGGTTCAGACAACTATGATCTTCCCAAATCTCTTGAAGATGGTGTCCCTCAACATCATGCTTCACTTCCTCCACCTCCTCCTATTATTCTCCCTCACCCACAAGTTCTTGAAAAGTTTAAAGTCACTCAATCCCTATTGGCAAGCATAGTCTATGTGTGCTCACATCTTGGAGATAAAGTCACATATTGACAAGCCAGGAGAGTTGGGTGTCAAAGTCTCGTGAAAGTTGGATGTTCAATCACTTTCTTAGTAACATAGTGAGTCTCTTTGGGACTACTATGAGGCAGACTATGACACGAGCCTTAATGATCTTATCTATTTGCTCAGTGCTGCAGATTCAGCAATGATTCGGAACACTAGTAAAGCAAATTTTATTATAAGATCAACTTCCCAAATCTTAAATGGATATTGGCAATGGTAGCATTGGATATCTAGAAAAGCATTTCTCTTCCCAATGGAAAGGGATCGGCCATAGTCAACTCGGTTGATCAAATGGTAAAGAGAAAGGCTAAGTCTGAGATAGTCTCATGTTCCATTACCAAAGGGTCTATATGTTTTATTGCCAAAGGGAGGGACACTGATTGCGAAGCTGCCATATTTACCTGAAAGATCATAAGATTGAGTCAAAAAGTTTGACTCTACTTCAGTTAAAGTCCACTGACTAACTCTATTAAGTTGCTATTTGGAGATTCTTATTACATAATGTGAATGGGTCACATGTTGATGTTTTTAAGAATCAAAGAAAAGATAGGAAGCTTAAAGTAAGTATATGTTGATTATGATTGCAAAGGTGGGTTTCGATCGCATGGTTCGGTAATCAGAATTTTGAGCTGTTGCTTAAGAGTTATAATATATTACTTATGAATAGATAACAACAAGGTTTTCATGTGGATTGTAAGGATAAGTTTTTCCGCAAAGTTTTAAAATAAAAGAAAAAAGGGTTTTAATTTTATTTATTTTAAAAATATCCTTACAATGGCATCTGTGGAAAATTGTTGCCTATATGTTTCCAGTAATAGCAATATTGGAAAGTGGATTTGATTCTTTCATTTGTGGTAGTGTCTGAGTTTACCAAATGAAGAAAGTTTTTCATCACCCAAGTTTCAATTGGACAGAAACTTGGAATCATACAAGTTGTATTGTATGATGAATGACAATTTTCATATTTGAAAATTAAGACTAATTCTTTGATCACATGTATATGTGAGTCAATTGAAGGACTAAGGAATTAGGTACACTGGGTGTGCGCTGGTCAAGGTCCACCACAAAGATTGATTTGTCATGATTTACTAAAGATTAGTAAATATGATTATACTTATAAGGTTAAGTATAATTCTATAACATTGGAAAGGATACAATGTATGACAAAACAAATGAGAAGAATCAACTTAGGCAAAAAGATAAAAGTTTCTCAAATATGAAAGGATGGGAGAGTACTTTAGTATCATATTTCATGATCATCTTAATGATTATGAAACCATATCACAAATTCATACTCTAAGGACGTCTTAGTGCATTGTTATGGCTAAGAAGAGAGGTCATGAATTGTTGCAATGGTTAAAATCAAGAAGATGAGTCATACTTCGTTCCAAAACAATTCTTAGAGTCATACTCCAAGATTGTAACATTGAGTGACATAAAGTAAGATTTAAAACACCTATCAAATGTAGTGTAAAATGTTTATACCCTTGT
This sequence comes from Lactuca saligna, assembly GCF_052625555.1. Lineage (NCBI taxonomy): Eukaryota > Viridiplantae > Streptophyta > Magnoliopsida > Asterales > Asteraceae > Lactuca > Lactuca saligna. Next base: position 202,082,297 of record NC_136424.1, on the reverse strand, counting down.
ACATTTGAGATTGGTAAGTTGTGATGTCTTGGATGAGACAAAGACCAACTAAGACCAATTGTGTGAAGTGTTAGTCTTGATAAGAATCCACACTATCCCTTGAATATTTGTTTTGTCAAGGAATGGTTCTTGACTGGGGAAACTTATATGTCAAGGGGACAGTAGGAGCCTTAAAGATCCTGAAAGAGTTTCAAGATTTAATCAAGAGTAAAACCTGTAATTTATCACTAGCACACGACTTAAGGTTTGCAACCTATCGTGTTGACATAATTCTTATTTCTGTACCTACTTCAAATAAGTTGAATTTGCATGTGAGTTATCAAAGTTCAACTTGGAAGCATTGGTGGGCCTTGTGCTACCAAGGTGACAAGAAACTAAGATTGAACAAGTTTAATCTATGTAAGGCTGAATTTGTCACTAACCTTATCTTGTGATTATGGTTTTGACAAATTCACATGGATAGGAACTCATACACTATAAAATCTAAGTGTCATAAGGTTTCTCTCCGATTCATGAAAATGATGGTGAGGAAACGCTTTCATTAAGTAAATTTTACGTAGATATCAATTGTGTGATTTTCATTTTCAAAAGTCGTTAGTGGAGCGCGTGTGGTTCACCGGCACACTAACATGGACTTGTGAGAAATGGCAACGGTCTAAACAATTAATACTATGATTACGGTATACCTTTTCATAGTTCTGAAAATTGTTTAGACACACATGTGAGCTATCTAAGAAAGGGTGTATGAATCTAAATTTCAGAAGTCCAGCAGATTTCTGGAAATATGTCAGAGCTAGTGGGAGCATAAGTGTTATGCTGATAATCATCATGTTAGTGGGAGCATGATTATTACGTTTAGTGTTGCAAGTTAGCAATGTTAATTATAGAAAACAAAGTTTCAATTCGTGAAGTTGCAGGGGTTGAAAAGTTGTTTTGCTATAATTAAGGGAGAGGAAATTATACTTCATTTCAATTCTAAAGATTAGATTGAGATTTTAATCATCTTTAGTCAAGAATATATATATATATATATATATATATATATATATATATATATATATATATATATATATATATATATATATATATGGGTAAAGTGAATATACCTAACAACCTTATATAAGCTCAGGTACCTAACTCCATAATACTACATCGGTTTGTATCATATTTACAATGTAATTGCCTAAGATTATTAAACTTCAACCCCATAACTTGATTACTTCCAAAATCTTTGAACTTTCACCAATATCTTTCTTTTACATCACGTCTTTGTATCGAATATCACCTAATGGGCTTCATATCCTACCGCTACAAATGAAAGGATATAGGAGAAATATAATGATGAATTTCAAAATTATTTTGAAGTAAATCAAGTTTAGGGATGAAGTTTAAGAACCTTGGATAATTGCAATGAAAATTTAATGCAAAATGACTTAGTTTGATGAGGTTAGATACCTAAGCTTATATAAGGTTGTTAGGTATATTCACTTTACCCTATATATATATATATATATATATATATATATATATATATATATATATATATATATGAATTTTATGTTGGAATGGTTCAACTTGAAGAAATTCTATATATATTGCGTTTTCAAAATTCGATTATGATTACGGCATCCCTCTTCATAGTTAAATTTTGAAAACATGGCAAATAAAAAAATATTGTAGGAAAAGACTGGTCTAGTATCATGTCTTTATGTCAAACATCATGAATCGTGTCCCATATGCTTCGGATATAGGATCAATCGCATGTGCTATAATATTCATCTTTTCTAAATTTTCCAAATGTTTAAGGCGTTGAGAAGGGAAAAGTCTAGAACTGGATATGACTAAAGTGCTTAAGCAATTGTCGAGGACAAATTTGAGGTTCGCCAAAGATTGGTTGCTCAGCGAAAGTTGGAAGTATGATGTAAGTTGTCGGAAAGGACCGTATTGACATGTTCTGAAACGAAGTAACTCTTGTTCGGAAGTGATAGTCAAAATGGGACTATGGAAATGTCTCCATAGGTGGAAGTTATTCAATCTATGTAAGATTAGAAAACCTTAATGAAAGAAGGATGTTCAAAGCAATGTACTTTGAATATGAGACTTCCGTTCCATAGAAGTTGACCTTGTTTGGAATACTCTGTAATGATTGGTGACAAGGTTTTGGTGACTTTGTGAATAATCATTACAAGAGGAACATTGCATAAAAGTTTAAAATCTAACAGATTTTTTGGTAAATGATAGGAATCGGGGATTCTCACATTTACAATAAGGATTTGGGATTGTGAAATGAGTATCATTGGAATCATGTTCAATTGATCTACATCACAATGTAAGGATCATAGACAAACATAGTGTGCATACTTGGAGTATGGCATAACTATTGTTTAGAAAAACAAAGTGTACATGCTAGGAGCATGGGACGACTGTTGTTTTTTATTCAAGTCTTAAGTTGATTGTTTGAAACATTATACAATGAATAATGTGTAATCAATATGGTGATAAATAAAAGGTGGTTCTATTTATATTCAAAAGGGTTCTGAGACTATATTGGATTCGATTATTATTGTGTTTCACTTTGCATGTTTTGACTTCCAAAATAGCTAGGTTATTCTTTCCAAATGACTAAGTTATTTAAACACTCCATAGTCGTTCATATGTTGGAAGTAGGTATGAATCAAGACTGTCATGAATCGAGTTTGTAGATGGCTAAATGGGTATAGTCATAGCAATGGTTGCTACAACATTCATGAGTGCTCATAAGTTATGAGTATTGGAATAAACCCACGCTCACTTATATCACTTCATGGAATTTATCTCGAGTGATTGTGAGACGGTAATATCATATAAATCTTCAAACATAGAAATAGGAGTTGTTACCTATGAGTTGGTTGTGCATTGATTGCACGTAAACGCATCAGTAACTTGATGTTATAAAACGTGCCTTTGTGTACAATTCAACAAGTAGTTAAACAAGCATATGAGTCGAAGTTTATCTGTTCCTTCTAGAAATAGAAGCAATATCTGGGCCCCTTGATGATTTTGTTGTGACCTATGTACCGGCCGGTAAGAACTAAATTGATGTGTTCGATTAAGTTCTTTGTCAAACAAATCGAAAATCGGGAAACAAACTGCTGGACAATAAGTACGACGTTGTTCCATGTATTTGTCCGGCTGATATCATGAGAACAGAGGATTATATGATCACTTATCTAAAATGGCGCTTCATAGTTCAACAGAGTTTTCGAGAGCTACGATTGCTGGTTGGTTCCTGAAGTAACATACGCAAATATAGTTATTAGACTTATCCAAGTGGGAGTCTGTTGGATAAGGTGTGTAAGTCCATAACTTATTTGGTACATACTTGACTCGACCCGACATGGTCCATTTGGGTTGCACTTCACCCAAACGATTTATGGATAATTTTATGAGAATTGTATACTTACGATTTATTAATATATTATAAGTTATAATATATTAATATGAAGTCATGTTATTTAATTAGTTTTAGTCTTAAATTAATTATGAATTAATTTAGAGATTACAAAGAAGACTGATTAAATTATGGGCTATTATATTTTATATAGTGTGGGCTAATACTCATTTGTTAATGGGCTAAGCTAATATGGAAGTCCATGGATGATCCATGGAGCTTTTAACCCATGGATCCTTGGAAAGGAAAAGACATGGGTTATTAGGGTTTCACCCTAACCATGCACACTATATAAAGAAGCATATGATGCAAGAAATGACACTCTAGTTGTGTGAGACATAGTGGTGGCGATTTCACAAGAGAGTATACTACTCTCTCAAAGTTTTCCAAGTGTTTGTGGTGATTTGTGATTTCCATTTGAGGCATTCACACTATTGGTTCTTGGCTCTCAAACTCCATAGGAATCAAACTCATCATAAGGTATGTAATCTCATATAACTTTTTTATGTTTAAAAGTACCCCATGCCATGTTAGATGGGTTATGAACCTTGGAAAATTATTATTTTGCATGTATTTAGACAAACATAGATCCAAGTTTTATTAGGGTTGCATGCACACTCAGGAAGTGTTAGATTGCTCAAAACCCAACACTTTTATGATGATTCCCGCGATGAGAGACTGGACGAGGAATCAGAGACGAGGTGCGTGGTAGTGCACTATTTCCAGACTGAGAGTCAGGACTAATTCAGAACAATTGGGGTATCTGGCGGTGTGTCAGTATGAGGCTTCAAGATGACTAGAGGTAGTTATGTTGGGAGGATTATGAGATTTTTGTCTGAGTTACGGGATATTTGGAGTTGTTGGGTGTCCATCAGGAAGATCTTTGAGTGATTACGTAGTATGTTCCAAGAATCAAGTGTGATGTACCTGGTGAAACAATCTGTGGAGTAGACTTTTGGTATGCCAATTGGTGATGGTTCGAACCCTAAGTAGGGGGAGAAATGAGTATTTTATTAAAAGGATCAGAGATTTGTTCAAGTTCGATTAGAGAACTGATTATAGAGATCTACGGTACGAAAATATGAGACTTGGGTCATTGGTGAATGAGACAAGGTGCAGAGTGAGATAATGCAACCATAGTAAGTAGCCGTTGGCTAGGAACCTTATTGTGGTTAGGAACTTTTCAAGTGTAGTGGTTGAGATTCGAGTTGGTTGGCTTGTTGAGGTCCAGTTTCGATTGTTGAGAATTTCTAGTCCGGTGTATGGGTTATTATATGCACTCCAGGAAGGGCAATAGTGGTTTGGCAATCAACTTTAGAGCCAGTATGAGTATTCTTACATGCATTTTGAGCAGTAGGATATGGGATTTCGGATTGTCTTCAATATGTTCATGATCATTGATGATTTCTCCGTATTTCAAATTGTGAGTTGGAGTATTTTGAAGTGACAAGTTGTGCGAGTGGAAGATCAGTGGTCGAGGCAAGACATCGTGAGGTTCTGTGATGGTGTACCGGGGTATCTGAGTATGACACCCTAAAATTTTAGGATTATTTTGAGACTCGAGCTGTGAGATGACAAGTGGTGTACCGAGTGACTATTATTCCAGTGGGAACCATTTAGCTAGTTGTCATAGGACGGGACTATACAAATGTGAATTACAGTAGGAGAAAGTGTCTTGTTGTGAAAATTGTCGTCAGAAGTAGAGATGCTTAATTTGGGTTGGTGTGTGTGCGTACCTATATATGGTTGGACCACAAAGCATGAGCTAGTGAACTCAGTGGGGTGAAAAATTGGGGATGAGAATGTAGGGTGATAAGAGAATGAACATATCTGAGTAGGGTAATCACTTAGGACTGATAGGGAAGACCGTGGAGAGAGCCCATGGAGAGTAAAAAAGAGAGTATCGTATGATTACGGGGAGCCGTAACATACATGAGTCAGAGAGAAAGAGAGTATCGTAAGATTACGGGAAGCCATAACATACGTGAGTCAGAGAGATAAAGTGAAAGAGAGAGAGAGAGAGAGTATGATTACGGGAGCCGTAACATACATGAGTTAAAGAGAGAGAGAGAGAGAGAGAGAGAGAGAGAGAGAGAGAGAGAAAGAGAGAGAGAGAGAGAGAGAGAGAGAGAGAAAGTATCGTAAGACTTGGGGGAATCGTAGTATTCGCAAGGAAATTAGAGAGTGACAGAGGACTACGGGGAGCCATAGCAATTGTCAGTTAGTGAGAGAGTGTTGTATAACTGTGAGAATCGTAGCCTTGCTAGTTAGGGGTGATGTAGTGGGACTCTTAGGCCTGGGTAGCCTTACCGGAGGAGTCTGTGAGGGCATGGCGGCTGAACCCAGGGCGAAACTGGGGTCTCGACAGTGGTAGGAACCCGTTGTGTCTTGAGTTAGAGAGGGACTGTCACGAATCAGACAAATCGAGGTGTAATGCACACATATAATCATGGAGCGTGGGTCTTGATTTGAGCACTAGATTGGATCAAGCGGTTCCAATTCTGTGTCGGACCAAACTCTGATGGGTGAGTTTGGATCTATCTGTGTAGAGGACGCGCAGGTTGGGATTTCGGGTGGATCTCATTCTGGGAGGGATGTGTTTCCGTCCGGTGTTTTAGACTTGAGTGGTCCAGTTCGTTGGTTTGGGAAGGACCACAAGATGCTTGGAACTAGCGAGTAGTAGACGATAGGGGTCGGAGGTGAGGCGACTTCTGAAGAGGATTGTAGAATTCGCTGGAGGTAATGCAAACTTTGTGACTTTGCGGGTCACATGATGGGATGAGATAGCTATTGTGAAAAGGAATTATAAAGTTGACTATTAGATGGGTAATGAGTAGCCCTTGGAGATCCAACTGTTGGGTCGGGAGTTGACCTGGTGTTCAGTGTCGGAAGGAACATTTGAGAAGAACAAGGGATTATGATTAAGGGTGTCAGAGGGTTGTTCCGAGCTATCTTGACCATTTTATTGTGTCCGAGGAATGAGTCTTGAGGATCATTCCTTTAGAAGAGTTCTGATAGTTGTTCAGGCGGTGGGTCCTTTGTGGGATATAACCTTTCTGTTCCTTTTGAGTTACGACCGGGATCGATTAGAGAATCAGATTTGGTAGAATGTTCTTAGAGGGTATTTTATTCGATGAGAGATTAACATGATGATATTTTGCGAGGGCGGTCCGACAGGGAGACACACAACTAGAGTTTTCAAGTTCTCGAGAGATAGGGCGAGTACCGCAGCGACAGATGAGACTGTCCTTTTTTGGGATTGAGAGTTTCTGTTTGGGTTTAGGTGTTTTTGGTAGAGATTTTTGTATGATATGAGGTACTTTTGGTGGTGCTTCTCGGGTTATTGGGTTCGATCTATGTGTTGAAAATGAGTGATTTCGAGGGAGAAGTCTAATTCAAGTAGGGGAGAATTGTAACATCCTGTTTCGGATCGTCTGTGATTTAGGGTTTGTAGGCTACAACCCGGGCATGAGGAAGCCTTGGGGCTGCGACGAGCTACTAGGAGCGTAGGGCATCTCGTCACCTTTCCATGCATATGAGATTCACTGGAAACGAAAATATAACGGGGAAGTTATGACAGTTTGAAGTTTTGACAGGATAAGTCCCTTATTTGAGAAATGTGACAGCTGAATACAGTGGGCGTATGTGTATGTACGCTTAGCGTACTCATGTGTGTGAATATGAAGCGGAGTCACCTAGTACGTTGGGCGTACCACAGGGTACGCTAGGCGTACTAGGCACGTAATGAAAACCCTAAATGAAGGGGGTGTCCCTATATAAATAATAATATGGCCTCATTCCTGGCCGCCATTTCTAGAAACTTAACCCTCTCAAACCCTAATTTCCATCCCTTGAGCTTGAGTGATCAGTTGTGAGCTTATAAGTGATTTTTTTGGATTTTTTTGAGTGAAGAAGGAGCATGGAAAAGAATGGAGTTTGAGTCCAAGCTTTGGATCTTAGCTTTTCTGTGGTTGGAGCATCATTTGGAGGCATAAAGCTCAAAGCTATCCCATCCTTTTTGATTTGTGCATGATATCATCCATTTTAGGGTTTTAGTCCCAAAGCTTGAAGCTTTATGAGTTATTGCACCCCAAAGCCTAATATCTGTCCTTTTAAGTGTTTCTAGTGGAGAGGATCCATAAAAATGAGGTCTTAGACGTGAGAACCACCTCATGCATGAGATATGAGCATCTTTGAGAGTAAAGAGTGAGAGTTTTTGTAATTGGGACTTTATCAGCCATGCAAAGGCATAAAGTCACAAGCTTTATGGAGTAAGAGCCATTGGGGGGTCCAGATCTAAGAACTGAGTTAAAGTCTTAACGGGTTAAGACCAAAGGAGTTGGAAGAGCAAACCTGGACGTGCACTGAGCGTAATTCTAGTATGCCCCGTGATTGACCAAATGTCCCCAATGGACAATCTGGATTCGTGCGTATGCGGCGCATACCAAGGACGTATGCCCCGTGTAACCTTACTGTGGACTTTTGGGCTAAGTCTCATTTTGGGCCTTAAGTGTTGGGCCTGAAGTTTGGGCTTATTGCACTAGAGTTTTGGACCATAGGAATATAAATATGTGCTTTGGGCCCTTGAGTTGGGCTTGCCACTTGGACTTGAGAGTTGGCCTTTGGGAGAGCCCTTTATTAATTGGCCTTAGTGGGCCCAATGGGTTTCATGTTATGAATGGGCTGGGTAGTGGTCTACCTTTAGACCTTTTGAGTAAGAGTTTGGACTTAGATCCTAATTGGGTTAATTGTGGGTTTGGGTCAGAGATAGAGGCCAGTGCGCAGCAACAGCGTTCATAGGAGCTGTTCAACATCCGAGGTGAGTCTTTTCGCTATACTTTACCATGAGTGGTATCTATGTGTGACCGGAGGGTCTTATTTGCTTATTTGAGTTATCTGATATTATGCATTTTGTCTGTGTGATATATATGCTATATTTTTTGTTACTGAGACTGGATCGGAGGGTCCAACCTGAGTTGTAGGATCGGAGGGTTTCCACTGAGACAGGACCGTAAGGTCCAAACTGAGCTGTGAGACCGGACGATCCTCACTAAGACACATGACCGGATGGTCCACATCGAGATGCATGGGACCGGAGGGTCCATGCCGAGTTATAGCCATGAGAGGCTTATTATTTGTGTATATGGTATTTTGGGGAACTCACTAAGCTTCGTGCTTACCTTGTATGTGTTATGTGTTTCAGGTTTTTCTTAGGATCACGGGAAGGCGCCGGCTTAATTGTACACATGAGAGAAAGAGTTATGTTTTGCGGTTTCTGGATTACTAGTCAAACAATTTTGGTGTTGCACTTTGTTAGTGAGATAATTGGATTTTTGGTGAAATTTGTTATGGAATTATGTGATTTAAAAATGAAAAAAAAATTTGAAAATCTACGGTGTTACAGTGTATCTACAAGAGCAAGGGTCGATCTTGGGATGTAAACATATGTCCTTCCATAAGGTTGAAGTTAAACATGCTTAAGGAACAACAAAAGTAAATTGTCGTTGCTTATATGTGTGACATTTTTAATATTTTCTAAATTATATATGATTGTGGACAGGTTTTGGCAAGTGATAGCTTCTGGTTATATGCAATTTGAGGTAAGCCTAGGGTTTGATGGATATGTTTTAGACCTTAATACTAGGAAATGTGGATGCAAGGCTTGACAGTTAACAGGGTATCCTTGTGTGCATGGATATGCTTCCATTTTAATCCTCAATAGGAATCCTGAGGACTAAGTGTCAGAATAGTTTACTACATCAATGTATGCAAGTTGTTATAGGTATAACATTAAGCCACTGAACTAAAGTGCTATGTGGCCTGAACTAGATTACACCAAACCAATGTCCTGTAAAAAAAAGAAGGATACCTGGGAGACAAACAATGAAAAGGAAAAAAGGTTAGGTTGAGAAGGAAGCTATGGGAACAAGACATACAATCTCAAAAAATGAAATGGTCTTGAGATGTACCATTTGTAGGGAAAAAGGGCATAAGATGTCAACATGTCCTCATAGACCAAATGGTGTACCATTTTCTTCATATTTTAAAATAATAAACTTAAGAAACAAGGTATGGTGTTAACTTATCTGATATTTTACACTTATGTACCATTTCTAAACTTTTTCTCTCTTACAAGTTATGTTGATGTTTAAGTGGACCTTAAAGGTGAACTGGAAGTGGAACCTGTAGTTGTGTTTGAAAGTTTAAGTGATAGTGACTTTGAAAGTGAAAGTGAAAGTGAAGTGGAAGATACAACTAATGTGGAAGTTTCCATTGAAGTACCCAAACTGGAACCTAACAATGAAGTTCAGGCTAACATTGAAAATCCTAAAGCTTATGCAGAAGCTAACATTGAAGTTCATGTAGTTCAAGCTAACATTGAAGAAGAGGTTCAAGATGAAGTGGAATAGGAAATTTAAGTTCACATTGAAGAAGAGGTTCAAGATGATGTGGAACATGAAATTCAAGATGATATGGAACATGAAATATAAGTATTTTTAGTTCAAGTTAGGAAGAGTACAAGAAAAACTTCAAAAAGAATTACAAAGATTATGCTAGTGAAGAACATATGGAGGAAAGAGGGAAACAATAATGAACACCTAATGGAGATTTGATTTTAATGTATTGTTTAGATTCTAGCACAATGTTTGGTATGCATGTTTTGGAATCTTTGGTCTTGTAATAGATTTTGGCACAATAGGAAAAAATTGACACATATTTTCAAATGCATGTTTTATGTTGTATGTTTTGGAATCTTTTGTATTGTAAGGTACTTTAGAACGTGTTTTATAATGACATTTGTGATGTTTAACATCTTTATCTAAGTACATGTTTGCTTAGATGTTTGTATACATTTTGGTAATATCATTTATGATGTTTATAATGCCATTTTTGTTCCCTGTCTTTAACATATTTTGCACAAGTTCATTTACATGTTTGTATATAATTTGATCATAATGCATCAAGTATTACACATCAAAATTTGGTCATGATACATCAAAATTATGTTGAATTAACTCAAACACATACTTTAGTCATAATACGTCCAACTTTCATTACATACAAAACTTCATGAACTACATGATTTTGTTAGAATACATCAAATAGGATACAAGAACACATAAAACTTTCAATACTACATCTTTAACATACAAGAAAAATTACACAAAACAATGCAACTTTATGAGTAAGAAACTTCCACTTCACTTTGTCCAGTTCTTGTCTGAAAGCCAAATTAGAGTTTTTCTCTTCTTTCAACTTCTTCTTGCATATACTAATTTCGTTTTCCAAATTTCCAAGCTTCAATGTTAGGTTGTAGATTTATCCCAAATCACCGTTCTTTTCTACTGTATAGTCATACTTTTCCACCCATTCCCAAATTTACATTGTGGAGTTCTTGCACTCTTCAAGAAAAGTATAAAAAAGGGTTAAATTGAAGAGAGGATGAAGAAAAGTATAAAAAAGGTTAAATTGATGAAAAGATGAAGAAGAAGATTCTATTAGGGATAATTAAAAAAAAACTTGTTTACCAATGAGTTTTGACAAACTCAATTTTTTCCCAAGATTGTTAGGTGCTCTTGAAATCTTCACACGAGATGGCATCTTGCACTTAAATGGATGTCCAGCTTGCAATTCAACATTACATTTGGAAGAGACAAATGAAGTAGAAGAAGAATTCTTTGTTGATATAGGGCTTTAACGTACAAACAACTTATATAACACCCTTTATATAATGAGCTAATGTGTACTATGTCACATATATGCCACATATTATCTTGTAAATGCTAGCCAAGCCTTGATTTAGCCACATCAGTTTAAACCTACATTAGTCGGATAATATTAGTGTAAATTGAACACAAAAAACAAGTTAGTTATCTTTATGTGTACAAAAAAGAAGAATTTGAACAAACATAAGAGGTAGTTACCCTCCTAAGTCATTTCGCCATATGAAAATCAATATTTGGAATTGTTTTCTTCATTGATTCATCTTTGGTGTATTATTTGATAGTAACATATGTGAAATATGACGATGCCTATTTGGAATTATACGATATCGTCTTTATTGAAGTCATTGTATTTGATATATGGTCTTTGGAAAATAACTTATTTATTAGCTAACCAGTTCATACTTTTGTTTATATTGTGGTCATTTTTTATTGTATATCATTTATCATTTAATTTGTATATCTAAATTTGAATTGGATGATTGGATTAGCAATAATTGCATGGTTCATTTTGTATCTTAAATTCAACTTCAAAAGAAACTGTTTGAGGTTTTGTGTTTTCTACCACTACACGCGATATTTTGCTTGATCTCGAAAAACATTTTGGTGAGAGAAATGGTCCATTGATTTACCAGAGACAAATCGCTTCTATTACTCAAGGTGATTCTTCTCTTTCTAAATACTACACAAAATTTAAACGACTTTGGGATCAATTGACTCACATCATTCAATTGATGAATTGTAATGGAGAGGCTGTCAAAGCATTAGTTGAGAGTTTGAGGAATCAAATTCTTATTCTCCATCCATTACCTTCAGGTCATAAGGTGTATTCCACGACAAGTGTTAAAAAATAGGGAGAAGTACAAGTTAACTTTTATACTCCTATTGAGATATTTTTGATGCTTGTGAAATTATCAAATGCAAATTTTCAAAACAAGAAATTGTCTTAAAACAAAATTAACACACGCTTAAAGATTAAATCCAATAGTGATCGCTATTGCGATGCATGTTTTAAACTACATGGTTATCCTGATTTATATAAGGGTCTTAAAGATAAGAAGACTCATTGACACAAGTCTGCTCATACGGCTAGTCAGCAAGAAGACAATCCATTGGGTATGTATACTTTCTCTCAATCTACTGATCAAAACAATGAATCCATGAACTATTTTTTTCAACAATTCAAAGAATTCATGAAGACAAATCAGAAGAATGAAACACACTCTGCAAATTTCTCACACTTTGGAGACTTTGAAGGTATGCACATTTTTTCATTGCATTCTTTGAAAAACAATCATTTTAATCAACCAGTTTGGATTCTTGATACTAGTGCAATAGCACATATGTGAGCATAGTTATCATACATGGAAAAATCAAAAATCATTTCCAAATATACCCCTATCTTCTTACAAGATGGTTCTACCAAGTCTATAACTCATACATGATTGATAAATTTGAGTGACAAAATGATTTTGAATGATGTTCAACATGTGCCATAATTTAAGTGTAATTTATTATTGGTTAAGGCACCCGCTAGTTCTGAACAAATATCATTTACCTTTTACACAAATTATTGCATTTTTCAGGACCTAACAACTGAAAAGGTGTTGGAAAAAGGGAAGTTGTTGGAAACCTTTATATTCTAGATAATTATAGCATCGTTGTTGTTACATTTGATTCTAGTAGTATTCCAAAAATGATGAGTGATCATACATGTAGTATTACTAGAAATATTAATAAATAGTCATTCTTTATTTGGCACCAAAGACTAGGGCATTCTTCTCAAGATGTCTTGAATCATTTGAAGTTCATACGAGTGAAAGAAGAAAAATAGCCTTACATACCATGCCATCAAGCTAAAAACATAGGTTTCTATTTCCTAATAGTGAGCCATCTACAAACGATATCTTCAAGAACATACATATGGGTCTTTGGGGTCCTTACATGAGCAAAACCATTACAAGGGCATCTTATTTTCTCATTATTTTTTATGATTTTTCAATGGTAGCTTGGACTTTCTTACTAACTAATAAAACCGAAACATTTATAACCTTGTCAAACTTCTTTGATTTAGTATCAAATCAATCCTAAATATCTATCAAAATCATTAGAACATACAAATGGAACTGAATTTGTTAACCAAAAATTGCCAAAAAAAACTATAACACCTCAAATTTTGGCCCACAATTTTCATTTTAATTTACCAAAATTAGGGTTTCACAAACCAAGTTATCAAATACATATTTATCCCAAAACAAATAGTATCAAATATCAGAGTTCATAAACATGTACTAGTAGTAAATCTTCCAGCACGCATGTGTACAATAAGAACGAATTCCCGCAGTCCTCAGAAGTACCTGCCACATACAAATCAACAACTGTAAAAACGAAGCATAGTGATTTCTCCAAGATACTGCATACAACTCAACATAAATAAACAACTATGGGTTATCAGCAAAAACAGGGGACTATCAACTATCCAGGTGGGCTAACAGTACGCACTATGGGTTATTAGCAACCCTGGAGACTATCAGCAGTCTCAGTCACATATAAATAACATAGCATAACCATAATAGCTAGACCCACCTGGTCATTACATATACAACTATTCTACCTCATAGGTGAGAATAAGTGTGGAGACTCACTTTATCCTGATGACAAGTAAATATAACACCCGAACTGTTGGATATAGACTCCGCCTAGTCTACAAAATAATTAACCCTAATTAATAATTAAGGTCCAAAACTCAATCACGAGTCCAAATCCCAGAACTAAATCTTCTAAGGGAAAAAGGAACATTTCCCTTCTCATGGTCCAAAACCCTAAATCTTGACCAAAGGTCAAAGTTAACTAAAGTCAACTCTCATCGAGTTCGTTGAGCGTATGACTTCCTACGCGGGGCGTACAATGAAATTAGCATCCATCGGGAGGGGGGGGGGGGACCGGATACGCAGGGTGTAGCTAGGAGTACGTCCGACATACTCCGTATGCATCTATTTCCACCAACTTAGTGCCATAATCCTTTAAGAGAACCAACCCAACCTCAGATCTGACTAGTCTAAGATGTCTTAACCCATAAAGTCGATTGTTTTAAGCCTTTGCATGGATAGGAAGGATCCAATGCAACAATCTTTAGGTTCTAACACCTTCTAAGCTACTTTACTCATGCATGAGCCCAAGGAATGATCAAGCAACGATTTTTATGAATCTATAGGTCCTAAAATACATGAAAGGACAACTACAATTCCATAGAGTGCTCCAAACTAATAAAGATCCAATCTTGGGGACAAAAGTTCATGAAACTTCAACCATAAAGATCTAATGAAAACCTTTCCAAGGTATAGACTTTATACCGGAAATGATGCACACATAGGTGAGGTTTTTGGATCTCCAAGCTTGCTAGCACCCAAACCTTCTTCTATAGTCTCCTTTTTCCACTACAAGCACCATGAGCACTCAAAAACTTGAAAAAACTCTCACAAGAAACTAAACTCGGGATTAGGGTTTTAGAGAGGGTTTGGTGGCTAATAAGGATGATCAAATGAAGACATAATGTTCTTTAAATAGTGGGCAACCCTTAAAATTAGGGTTTGAAGTCTAGGATAGTACACCCGACATACCACACATACGTCTAATGTATTAGTTGGTTACCCGCGTTCCAAATCCGCATGACTACACTGCACGTACTCTTATATATGTCCTGCATACGACAAATTCGCAAGTCCTTCTCTCTAAAGGACCAAATGTGCCACTTTTGATAAAGATTCAATAATTAATAAAAGTACCTAATATCGGGATGTTATAACTCTCCCTACTAGAATTAGACTTCACCATTGAAGTCATCCTCAGGATATTTCTCACGCATCTCGGTCTCTAGTTCCCATATCGACTCCGAACCTCTCTGTTGCTGCCACTAAACTTTAACCAAGTTCACTATATTGTTCCTCAAGGTATTCAATTTCCCATCTATAATTGCCATAGGTTTCTCAATGTAGTTCATTTGATCATCGACCTAAATGTCCTCCAAAGGGACCACAATTTTCTTGTTAGCTATACATTTCCTCAGTTAGGAAACATGGAAGGTATCATGAATCTATCTCAGCTCCTCCGCTAGCTCCAACCGATAGGCCACCTTGTGCATATGGGCCAATACTCGGAAAGGACCAATGAACCTAGGGCCCATCTTGCCCTACATCCTAAAGCAGATAACAACCTTCCAGGGTGACACCTTTAGGAGCACTATATCTCCTACCTAAAACTCTAGATTGATGTGTCTGCTATCACAAGCCCTCTCTACATCAACACATCACCTAATACTACAATAAATGCATCACAGTAGACTACAAAGTCCTCAACTCCCTCAGGGAGGGGAAGTACCGATTCCTCACACAATCTCTGGCAAAGAGTCTCAAATGATGCTTGCAGCTCAGGACTCTAAATGAAACCAACACCCTTCTTTTCAACCTGGTGAGAGGAACAACAATCTTGGACAAGTCTCTGATGAATGTCCGATAATAACCTGCCAATCCGAGGAAACTTCGAATCTTAGATGGATATCTCGGCACTTCCCACTGCATCACCGCCTCTATCTTGGTTGGGTCGACCAATATACCATTCTGATTGACGAGGTGTCCTAAAAACTGGACCTCACACAACCAGAAGTCACACTTTGAGAACTTGGTATAGGCTTCTCCATCCTCAAAACCTCCAGAACATCTTGTAAATGCTCCTCATGTTGTTCCCTAGTCATCAAATAAACTAGAATGTTGTCGATGAAAATGATCACCGATCGATCCAACATAGACCTACACACTCATTTCATGAGGTCCATGAATGTTGTTGGTGTGTTGGTGAACCCCAAAGGCATCACCACAAACTCATAACGCCTATAGCGAGTTTGGAAGGCCATCTTCTGAATATCCTCCTCTCACACCCTCATCCGATGAAAGCTGGACCTCAAATCGATCTTGGAAAACCAAGATGCCCCTTGAAGCTGGTGAAAAAGATCATCAATCCTCGATGATGGGTAACAGTTTTTCACCATCAACTTATTCAACTCTGAGTAATCGGTGCACATCCGGTGTGAACCGTCCTTCTTCCTAACAAAAAGGATTAGCACTCCCCAAAGAGAACTGACCGGCCAAATAAACCCCTCTCCTAATAGATCCTACAGCTGAGAGGATAAATCTTGCCTCTCAGAAGGTACAAGACGTTATGGTGCCTTGGCGACCGGCGATGCACCCGGAGTCAAATCAATTTGGAACTCCACTTGCCTCTCAAGGGGCATACCCAGTAACTCCTCGTGAAAAACATTGAGAAAATTACATACCACTGTAACATTAGAAATAGAGGTTTCCCCTTCTTCTCGACCCGAGTAGCCAATACATATTTCAAATTACCTATAAACCCGGGTTGCAGACTCTGCCTTGCCCCAACGGCAGAACAAAAAGTTGATCCCTATCTAGCACCCTCGTCGTAGATAGTCAACACTCCCCCACTAGGATCTCAAACTGTCACCAACTGACGCTCATAGTTAATCAAATCCCTAAACCGGCTCAACCAATCCATACCCACAATCACACAAACATCTCCCATTGCGATAGGGATAAGATTAATCGGATAATCAATGCCGAAGATCTCTAACCCACAACCCCGGTAGACATCAATAGCAGAGATTAGATGATCATCAGGTATCGAGACTCTTAAGGTTCTGCTCAAAGTCTATCGCCTAATACTAAAACTACGACCAAATGATATTGATTTGAACGATCGACTTGCACCCGAGTCAAACAACACATCCACATGCATAGAATTGACAAGAAAAGTACATATACAACCAATAATATAAAAAAAACATAATGAATCAACAGAAATATAAAGAACACATACCAACCACGATGTATGGAATTACATTGGCCTCCTCTACTGTCAACTGAAATGCTCCCCTCGAGCCCTCAGTGCTTCGACTTCCCCCTTCGTCCATCAGTGATATGTATGGTCGCGGGGGGCGGATTCGGAACCGCCCTAGATGCAAGCTGAGGATAATCTACCTTCAGGTGGCCTATCTAGTTTCAGATGAAACAAACACGAAATCCCTTGCGCCAATCCTTATCCATATTCCCATCCTTGCCACACAGGTAGCAAGATGACTAGGACCGACAGGGTCCCTCGTGTCCCTTGTCGCACTTTCTGCAAGTACGACTCTTCTGGACTCCATCTCTTTGATAAGCGGGCTTGGGCCGCTTAGTCACTGGATACGATTGTGCTAGCCTCCTATATCTACTATGGGTCTCTCTCTCTCATCTCTAGCCCGGGTCTCCAGCTCAATCTCTCTCCTCCTAGCATTGGTCTGGAACTCAGCCAATGTCCAATACGGTGGTTTTTACCACAAACTCACAGATATTCCTCCTCATAATACTCTAATACGAAATCTCATGAGCATGCTTCATGGACACCTACTCAAGGAAAAACAAAGCCCTCTCATGAAACATCTTGGTGATTTTAGCCACCGTCTCTATCCTTTGCTTGAGAAATAGGAAATACTGGGCCAAACATTTTTTGCTCGACCACAGGTACAAATTCATCTCTGAACATCTCAGTAAACCTCTCCCAAGTCAGTGCAGTATGCTCTGTAATAGTATAATCAACCGTTAGAAACTTCCACCAGTCCTTCACTCCCAAGAAAAGCAGGTTCAGCGCGAAACAAACCCTTAGATTTTCCGGACAAGAGAAAGTATACACATCCCTTAACATCAAAGATCTATCTCGTAGCAACAATTGGATCTTGTTTCCCATAAAACTTGGGTGGCGTAGTGTTGGTTCCTAACAACCACATATAATAATGTAGACTCTGACTCTAGACTGCTCCCAGCACTACTCTGGCTCACAAAATCTCCCTTTCCCTCACTATTTGCTTCGCGTATGCCAATTATACATAATACAAAACTCAATAGACATTCGAATAAATGATCGCACCTCAAATCCACAGAAATTCTAAGGCTATAAAATCCAAATTATGTACAACTATGTAGCATTCGCCAAGCAAATAGTAAAGACAGATTCAATCTCATAAGAATAAACCCCTAGGCTAAGGCATCACAAATCAGGTAACATTACCGCACTATTTCTAAAAGATTCCTTAGCCTGTGGCTAACTAGGATACAATTCTATCAGCTCATAATATAGATATATCTGCTCTGCACTACTCATAATATAAATTGAAATATTTTGGGAAACTACCTCTCGAGCGCTAGTCGATTATACACAGTGCTTCTCTGGGGTTTCTCCTGAAAAAGTCTTCAGTTCTTTGTTGAGTTCTTAAAATTTTTCAGATCCTTAGTTTAAGTTTAGAATCACCCAGAGGTTCATCCAAATCCCTCAAATCAGGGATTTGATACCAAATTGTAACACCTCAAATTTTAGCCCAAATATTTTCATTTTAATTTACCAAAATTACGGTTTCACAAACCAAGTTATCAAACACATAATAATCCTAAAACAGCTATTATCACAAATATCAGAGTTCATAAACATGTCAGAATAGTAAATCTCCCAGCGTGTGTTTACAATCTAACCTTCGACTTCCCGCGGTGTTCAGAAGTACCTGCCACATACAAATCAACAACTGTAAGCACGAAGCTTACTGAGTTCCCCAAGATACCACATAAAACACAACATAAATAAACAACTATGGGTTATCAGCAACACTAGGGACAATCAGCAGTCCTAGTGGCCTAACAACACGCCCTATGGGATATCAGCAACCCTAGAGACTATCAACAGCCTCAATCACGTAAAAATAGCATAACATAATCATAACATCTAGACCCAGTTGGTCATTACATATAAAACTATTCTACCACACATGTAAGAATAAGGGAGGATACTTACATGATACCTACGACAAGTAAATCTAACACCCGAACCGTCTGTTCTAGACTCCGCCTAGTCAACAAAATAATTAACCCTAATTAATAATTAATGTCTAAAACTCACTCACGAGTCTAACTCCCACAACTAAATCTTCTAAGGGAAAAATGACCATTTTCCCTTCTCATGGTCCAAAACCCTAAATATTGACCAAAGGTCAAAGTCAACAAAAGTCAACTATCATTGAGTACATGTGGGTTATCAGCAACCCTGGAGACTATCGACAACCTTAGTCACATAAAAATAGCATAACATAATCATAACAACCATACCTAATTAGTCATTACATATACAACTATTCTACCACACAGGTAAGAATAAGGGAGGATACTCACCTGATACCTACGATAAGTAAATCTAACACCCAAACCGTCGGATCTAGACTCCACCTAGTCAACAAAATAATTAACCCTAATTATTAATTAATGTCTAAAACTCACTCACGAGTCTAAATCCCACAACTAAATCTTCTAAGGGAAAAATGACCATTTTTCCATTCTCATGGTCCAAAAACCTAAATATTGACCAAAGGTCAAAGTCAACAAAAGTCAACTATCATTGAGTACATGTGGGTTATCAACAACCCTGGAGACTGTCGGTAGCCTTAGTCACATAAAAATAGCATAACATAATCATAACAGCTAGACCTAGTTGGTCATTACATATACAACTATTCTACCACACATGTAAGAATAAGGGAGGATACTCACCTGATACCTACGACAAGTAAATCTAACACCCAAACCATCGGATCCAAATTCCGCCTAGTCAACAAAATAATTAAACCTAATTAATAATTAAAGTCTAAAACTCACTCGCGAGTCCAAATCCCACAACTAAATCTTCTAAGGGAAAAATGACAATTTTCCCTTCTCACGGTCCAAAACCCTAAATCTTAGCCCAAGGTCAAAGTCAACAAAAGTCAACTTTCATTGAGTCCACCTCTTATGCGGGGCGTACAATGAAATCAACATCCATTAGGGGCGGGACCGGCTACGCGGGGCGTAGCCAGGAGTACGACCGGCATACTCCGTCTGCCTCTATTTCCACCAACTTAGTGTCTTAATCCTTTAAGACAACCATTCTGGATTTAAATATGACTAGTCTAAGATGTCTTAACCCATGATGTAACATCTCAAAAATAAGATCCAAAAAATTCGTTTTTAAATTAATAAAGCCAATATCCCAAAAACATCATCATCATAAAAAATCCAAATAAAACAAATGCATCAAACGACTTATTATCTTTAGAGCAAATCACAAAATACAGAACGAGGTGGCGTGTGCTCTGCATTAATCTCGGGCTCCTCCCTTTAGAACCAGAAGTACCTAAAACATAAACTAAAAACCGTAAGCACAAAGCTTAGTGAGTTCCCCAACATACAAGATACCATACATAAATAAACATATAACAGGCCCCGCCGATGAGTGTATCGAGCCCAGCCCATAATCGCATAACGGGCCCCACCCAAACTCACGTATCAGGCCCCGCCCACTGAGAATAATGAGGCCCTCCCAAACTTACGTAATAGGCCCCACCCAACATACAAATCATATAAGCACATACACATACAAGAGTCGCACAAACATCTAGCATCATAGCTTCACTTATCATGGGTCGACATTGGTGCCTTAGACCCACTAAACATGGTGAGGAAACTCACCTCACACTACTGAATATCACAGAGAAATCTCTAGCTGCTGGTTGGTTAAAAATCCCCACGCTATAATCAATAAACATCATTCAATTAATAATTAGATCTGGACTCACCCTAAGAGTCCAAACTAGGGTAAAAGACCTTTTTACCCTTTCCTATACTTAGCCCAAGGCCCAAGCCTAATCCAAATTGTCCAAAGGACCAAATTATAAAATAATCACCTAAGGCCTACTATGGCCAATTTTCCAAATTGTTCCCAACCCCTTCATGGTCCTTAAACCAAGGTCCAAAATTATTCTTAGCTTAAAACAATATTCTGATGGCCCAAAATAAAGCCTTAGACTCCTAAAGTCCAAAATGGACCCAATACCAAAAAGCCCAACTTCTAAAGCCCACCGATGAGTTTGTGGGGCGTACTCAGCTTGTATGCTAAGCGTACTCGCTTTAGGGCTTGTACGTGCGGTGTACCATCTTGTATGCCCAACGTACTCCCCTGTTTGGTCAACTTTCTCATTCCACTCTTAAATGGTTAAGACTTTGCTCCAACACTTAGATCTGACCTTCTTACGATGATTTATCACGTAAAGTTGCCAAATTTACGTGCATGCATGGCTTAATGAGGCTCTTAGAGCTCAAAAGAGCTTAGCAAGTGACTTAATGTATGCATGAGACTAACGATACCATCATGTTTGCATTTTAATACCAAAGGAACCCTCAGGATGTCCAAATCTACAAGGTTTAGCTTCTAAAATGACCTTAACTCATCAAGACCAACCGAAAGGGACCAAAAAGAACCATAACAAGCTAAAGAGAAGATCAAAGAAAAGAGTAGACAAGGTAAGGACTTTATACATCAAAAATCACCAAAAGATGGAGCTAAATATGGATCTCTAAGATACCCTCCAAGGAATGAGTCTTCCAACTTCTTCTATCACTTCGAAAAGCATAAAACCCACCAAACAAAAAAACCAAGGCTGAAGAGCGCCTCAC
This sequence comes from Lactuca saligna, assembly GCF_052625555.1. Classification (NCBI taxonomy): domain Eukaryota; kingdom Viridiplantae; phylum Streptophyta; class Magnoliopsida; order Asterales; family Asteraceae; genus Lactuca; species Lactuca saligna. Next base: position 202,060,566 of record NC_136424.1, on the reverse strand, counting down.
AAAGCAAATGGACGAATTAACGTTTTCAAGAGTAAGGAGAATAATTAAACATGTCCAAAAGAGGCTATCACATGCATTATATAGGTTGCAACACTCTAAAATTAGGGTTTTATTTATCCACACATACACCATGCGTACACAAGCGTGTACCCCACGTATATGTCCGAATGAGCGATCAAGCATTTGGCTAGTACGCCAAGTATACCACCCTGGATGCCCGACATACTATCCTTAAGGATCATTCTTGCAATCTTTTTCGATTAGGGATTAAATATGAAACTTACAAATTTTCCAAGAGGTACACATAAATTCGTTTGCTTTAAGCTTTTACATGGATAGGAAGGAGCCAATGCAACAATCTTTAGCTTCTAACACCTGTAAACTACTTTATTCATGCATGAGCCAAAAGCAATGATAAAGCAACCATTTTTATGAATCTATAGGTCCGAAAATGCATGAAAGGATAGCTACAATTCCCTGGAGTGCTCCATAATCATAAAGCTCCAATCTTAGGGACAAAAGTTCATGAAACTTCAACCATAAATATCTAATTAAAAGCTTGCCAAGGTATAGACTTTATACTTGAAAATGATGTACAAATAGGAGAGGCTTCTGGATCTCCAAGCTTTCTAGCACCCACACCTTCTTTTATAGTATCCTTTTTCCATTACAAGCTCCAATAACACTAAAAAACTTGCAAAAACTCTCACAAACAACTCAACTCGGGTTTAGAGTTTTAAAGAGGGTTTAGTGGTTGATAAAGATGATTAAATGAAGTTATATTGTTCTTTAAATAAAGGGAACCCTTCAAATTAGGTTTTGAAGTCTGGGCTAGTATGTTCGGTGCACCACACATACGCCCATCGTACTATTTGGTCATCTGCGTTACAAAACTGCATGAGTACGCTACGTGTACTCTTATGTATGCCCTACATACAACCAATTCGCAAGACCTTCTCTCCAAGAGACCAAATGTGCCACTTTTGATAAAGATTCAATAATTAATAAAAGTATCTGAAATCGGGATGTTACAACAACTCTTCTCGTCCATAGGAATTCATAACAAAATTATCTCATATACTCCACAACATAACGTAAGACTAGAAATGAAGCATCAACATTTATTACAAGTTGGTAGAGCTTTATTCTCTCTATCAATGTTACATATTCAGTTCTATGGGCATGTCATTTAATGGAAACCTACATTATCAATCTTTTACCCATACTGACATTAACATTGGATACTCCATTTCAAATATGGTATAATAAAGAGCCTTCTTATTCCAACTTGAAAGTTTTTGGTTGTTTAGCCTTTGCTACAAAATGTGATGCCTGATAAAACAAGAAAAATATAATCATGTATAGAAATTTGACATTTTACGCAACAATGTTTCATTTTGAAAAAATTTATCCAAGTTCAAATGAAGGGTTCAATATTGTACCAAATTCTCTTGAAACCCAATATTAGAAACACAATTTGAAGTTGATCAAGAAGACTTCATACCTTTATAACAATACAATTTAGATCAAATTGATATTGCTGAAGAAAAGATTCCTTTTTGTCAAGAAGAGGTGATACGAGAAATCCAACAAGAACATCAAGCTCCTGATATAACTAAATGTGTAAGAAGAATTCCTTCATGGTACAATGATTTTATTATGTATTGTAATATAATACCTCCTTCTCAAAGTCAAAATTGTAACCATATACCAAAAGTTTATATTCTCCTTATTCACCTAATATATTCCTTTCCATTAAGTCACATTTGCTAACAAAAATACACAAAATCCTTTTAATTTCTATTTTCGCTAAATGAACCTATTTCATATTCTCAAGCATGTAATGAAATTAAGTGGGTTACTGCAATGGAAAAGGAACTCAAATTGTTAGAATAAAATGATAGTTAGACAATAATTCCCTTGCTAACAAAAAAGAAACCAATTGGTTTAAAGTGGGTATATAAAGTCAAGTTAAAACCTAATGGAAATGTTAAGAGATACAAGGCACATTTAATTGTAAATTGATACAATCGAACTTATGGTATTGATTATCTCGATAATTGCTCTCTATTTGCAAAGGTTGTTACAGTGAGACTTCTTCTTTGTATATACATCTAATAATTGGTTTTTGCATCAATTGGATATCAGTAATGCTTTCCTACATGGATATCTTGATGAAGAAGTTTACTTAATGCATACAGAAGGTTATGAAAAGGCCAAGAAAGGAGAAGTATGTAAGCTAAATAAATCATTGTATGAACTAAATTGAAATAGGCAAGTAGACAATGGCACGTTGAATTCTGCAACAAGCTCTTAAATTTTGGTTTTAAAAAACCATTAAGTGATCATTGCTTATTTATCAAAGGTGAAGAATTTTTTTTTATAGCACTGGTGGTCTATGTTGATGATGTGCTTATTACTGGACAAAATGAAAGACTCGTAAATAAGGTGAAAGATCAATTACATAAAGCCTTTACTATTAAAGATTTGGGTCAAGTAAGCTACTTTCTTGGAACAATATTATTGAAAACAAAAAATGCCTTATATGTTAATCAAAGAGAACATGTGTTGGATATTTTATCAAAATCAAGTCTTATAGGTGTTAAACATGTTCCAACACAATTTATTAAAAACATGCGATTGACTGCCAAAAAGGAAAATTGTTGAATGATTTTGATGTTGGGCTTTCTATACATCAAATACACTTAAACTATGTAGCATAAAAATCAAACTGTGATATACCTAAGTGTACATTAAATCTACGGATATAAGGCTTCATGCAAATTACAATTACCCTATGAAAACATAACACATAAAGAAGAAAAACTTCCGTCTCATGTAACCCTTGATATCCATGATTGAGATCTTGATCTTATCCTCCTCGAAGTTGCTTGGATGAGAGGGCCCAAACCAGAATCCATATAATGGATAACATAGGATTCAAATTAAACAGATTGTAAATTAAGCAGGCAAAATCGCATGGTTCGCGGCTCAAGTTACACTTGAATTCACGAGTTCCAAATCATTCTCAACAATACTCTAGATTGATGTTCTGGTTAACCATATGAGCTCTATCAATAGAATATTGAGAATATGAAATTTTCATGGATAACATGAGATTCACATTCTATTAATAAAATAGGATTTTGTTTTATACTTCTATTGATAATACATTTAGGTTGACCATCATCACTATCAAACCCTTTAGATAACCCTACTCTTAAAATGTAACAGGGTGGTGAGGGTGGTAAGCGCGAAGCATATTAAAAATCGATCTTATTAGGAATCATAGAGAGTTATCTAAACACCTACATTAGATTGGGTGATCCTAGTCATGGTAAGATTGTAAATGTCAATATTTAAACATGTGACCACACATATTGGAACTTTGTAATACATATAGTAGATACAATTCTAATATATATATATATATATATATATATATATATATATATATATATATATATATATATATATATATATAAGGTGTAAATTTAAAACTCTTTAAATTTAGTTGTCTATTATTAATTTTAATTAATTGTGAGGATGCAATGTAACAATTAACAATTCACAAGGGGCGAATATTCAGATTTATAAACCACTATTATAAATATAATATTAAATATTTTAATTTAAATCGCCATTTAAATAATAGTAAATAAATATTAAAATTTAACTCTCTGTTAAATAATATTAATCCAATTCTTGATTTAAAACAATTTAAATTAGGTAATTATCCATATTTAGAAACCTTCTAACTTGAAATTTAAAAGGAAACTGGAAAGAAAAAAAAAAAAAAAAAAAAAAAAAAAACCTAATCTAGCGGACCACGTCGTGGCTGCAATTAGCAATTTTCATCAACTTCAAATTTTAGCTGCTTTTTCCAATTTCAAACAAGTTTGACAAATAAAATGGACTAATAGGTTGTTAGTAATTATGAAACAATGGCTCTGATACCACTATTGACTTTTCTATGCATCAAATACACTCAAATTAGGTAGCAGAATAATCAAACTATGATATACCTAAGCTTATGTGTAACCTAAGGATCTTTTGATTCTTACTAATTATAGTTGCCTTATGAAAATATAAAACATAATGAAGAAAAACATACTTCTTATGTATCCATTGATCTCCATGCGTGAGATCTTGATCTTGTCCTCCTCGAAGTTGCTTGGATGAGAGGTCCCAAACTAGAATCCCTCTAATGGTATCACACCCAATGACAACAAGGAGTGGAATAAAAATAACTAGGAGATGGGTAAATTTCACAAGCCATAAAAGGGTTAGAAATCATCCCTATAGGGGAGGAAAAAGGGTTGGTGGAACATCAATCCAATATGAAAGGAAGAATGAAATCCATAATGCCCTACTTTATAGCCTTGGACTCCTTCCAAGGTTTTGTACTCCATCCACATGGGATGGAATGCCTTGAACGAAATTATCCTTATTCGTAAGGATATTTCATCCAAACCCTAATCCCATAAGGGTTTTGGAACATTCCTAATTAATCAACTACTGATTAATGAATATTTTCATCCATTTAATTAATCAAACTGTTAATTAATTCCCAAAATTTATTCAAATTTGTTTCTAATTATTTGTTGAACAAAATAATTAATAAACTAAATTCTCCTTTATTTATTCTACTTAATTTGGTTCTTGAGGGAAACCTAAAAGGACCCTGTTGTTATTAGAAATATTACCAATAGGTAATAACCTTAGACACTTTGTCCAATAGTCTACCAGTTGGACAAGTCATCAACTATACAAGGTCCAATATTTCTTCAATAATCAACACGGAGTTAGATAAGTGATCAACTATCCTCTCATTCTAGATATTTGTATGAACCTGAGATATGGATAATGGTTAATCTCATAATTCAATATTATGTTTCCCGATATAGATTTGTGACAACTGCATCCGACAACTAAGTTGAACACATCAATTTCAGTTAGGGCTCGACCAAGCACTTTAGATGTCAACTCCAAATCATATAGGGGCCCATAGACATTGCTTTTCCAGATAAGGAAGAATAAACAAATAAACTTTGAACACATAGTTTTTGTCTGCTTCATCTAGTCATACATGGACATACCCTTTATAACTACCAGTCATGGATAGTGTAGGAGTAAACAAATGTATAACATAATCATAGAGAAAATCACCATATGTATCTAGGTTTGAAGATTTGATATCATCATCTTATAATTACTCGTGACTATATCCATGAAGTAATCTCTAAGCGTGGGGTATTCAAATAATTAAATCTCTATTAAGTACTCATGAGTGTCAGTGCAATCTTTATGCCATGCCCAATCACTATAGACAATCCATTAATACTCATGGAAGTCTTAAATCACTTACTTCTAAGAGTATGACCGACCGTGGAAGTTTGAGTAAATTAATACTCAGGAAGTAGGTTCCAAACATGCAAAATGAGAACATAGTAATAAGCTAATTGAAATGTAGATCTACATCATATATTAAGATCTCCACCTAATAATCGCAAAATTGAATTAAAACTTATATTGCTTAAGTTCTCAAGTTTAAAACAAACTAAACTAATAGTGTTTAAGCCAATTTATTTTCAAATCTAATGCCTCTTGAATTTGTAGACTATTAGACATGGCCAGTGACATTAGCTTGGAGAATGGATCGGCAATATTATCTTTTAATGTGACTTATTGACTATGATGTCTTTACATTCGAACAACTATGAAATGTAATGGTACTTACTGAGTATGTGTCATGTGATCTTGTGCCACTTAGGATCCATACTCAAGGTAAGTTCAACAATAGAGTCGCAAGAGCCTCCAAAAGGACCATCAATGATTGTATTTCAATAAAGATGTCACTAATGAATCTCTTTTAGTCACATTCACTTCTTTGTAATTTAACCAAATACAATATACTATAATTTTGTTAATAATCTATGATGTATTACCCGATACTCTTCCAAGCTAATACTTCATCATGTAGTAAAATCATGAATTCCGACTGCGAACAAAATTATCTTTATCAGTGTGGAACTTAGCATCATTGTAACCTTTAAAATAACATCTTCCATACTAAAATATCCTTTCCTGTGTCCTCCTAAAACACTTAGGAATGTTCTTGATGTTGATTCATTGATTCTTTTCAAATTGATCTAATCTAACTTTTCATGCTTAAGACATACGGGTCATCAGATCTGGTACATGCTATGGCATATATGATCGATCCCATAGCAGAAGCATGTGGGACTCCGAATCATATCCTCAAGATCAATATTGTAACTAGGAAATTAGCATCTCTCAAAATATGCCATATATATTAAGTATGAACCTTTCCAAGTTTTGCATATCAAGTTTCCTCAAGAGTCCATGTACTTTTGCTTAATCTAATGAATCACTTAGATTTATCTCTATCGATCTTTATATTCTGTACACGTGTTGTATCTCCCATGTTTATCATAGCGAAATGATTCCCATACCAAGAAAAGATTTTACACTTGCTAAGTTAGAACATAGTTTCTTATGAATGATCCATTATCTATGTATAGTACAAGGGCGACTACAGTGCTCCCACTAGCATTCACATGTGTATGGCTTATTTATGTTTCTCGAAATTTAAACTCCTTTAACTCTCTCATTGAAACAAATATTCCAATTACTCCCACTAGCTTTGATATGTGTATGCCTCATCTTCACTTCTCAAAACTCAAATTTTCTCATCTTAAAAACCTACTTACGATTAATGGTTAAAGCCAAGTGCCTGATCTACCAAGTTTCAATATGCATGGACCGAATCTCGATATTTATGCCTTCCTTCCATGTTGTAGCCTTTAGAGCGTACCATAACTTTTGATAGCCGTTATACTCTGATTTCTATCTACAAGTGACTCATTTACCTTAGTAATATAAACTCTATATAAATAGTTGCATGAAATCCTCTATCATATCTATAAGGAGAAGATGGAGGTATGTCAGTTTCCTCAATATCTCTTTCAATCTTGAATTCAATGCTAGGTCTAAATTTAGGTTCTTCATTGGTTGACTCTCAAATCTTGTCAAGATCAACATGACATCCTCTATCATATCTTAGTAGGTTTGTTAAACATCTATCCAAAATGCTTGTTCGGATGTCCAAAAAAGTTATACAAAAACTTATTTCTACATCCTATATTATCATGCACTTCACAACGAGCATACACCTCATAATCATAGACTTCCATATATGGTAATGACAATTCAATTCAACTTCACAAATCATAGAGTGTTTCATGAACATTCTTAGTTGGTGCAAGACCAAAGGGCTTCTCATAACACTATTCATGGTATAGTTTATGAATTGTTAGTACGACTCATGTAGTACAAAATCAATTAATGATGTGTTTCTCTACCCAATAACACTCATTATGGAAATTTTCTAGGTGGAGACAGCTTATGAGACCCTTTCACAATTTCTTAGATGATCGATAAAGTTTTTGACTGAGATGCTCACTATGAGTGTCCCATCCTATTGCACAACTGATTCTTAGCTTTGCTTTATGATAATTTTGAACGCCTAAAAACTTCCAGACTCATGTTCATACGAAGTTGGTCTTACCACCTATCATGGTTTAATCGTAAAGGTCCATTAGCGCAAACTAATTCCAAAAAATATTCACATCAACTAGTGATTTATTCATCATCTATCTTGATAAAAAAAGATTTGCATTTATCATATAAGACTTGTGATAAAATTATATCCAAAATATGATCCAACTGGATACTTGGTAACACATTTCTCGTTTATGTCTCCAAGACTATGATCTCACAAATGCATTTCAACCAAACCTTTTGGATGTATTTGAATCAGTACATATTGTGGTCAATCAAAATGGTACATTAGATAAACTAATTCCAATATATATATTCACAATAATACATCTTATTCAAATATTCAAATCAACTTTGAACTATTGTTACTATACTAGCTTCATAGATTCAATGGCTTTCTTTTAACATGTTAGAATGTGCTACATTTAAATAAGTGAGAATGATCTGATGAAACAGTTTATAAAAAATTGAATTATAAGACCATAGACTAAACATTTTGAAAAGAGGTTTCTTTTGATCCTCGGAATAGTAGGAAGGGTTTGGCATTGATGATTAAATTATCTTTTCCATGTTTCGGTCTTCTTACTTCATTTTTTCACTGTACATACTTGCAAATGTTAGCACTTAATTATTAGAAAATATTCAAAGGATTAGAAGTAATTATCAACGGTATTATGAATTCATATATCTGATTGAACACCAAATGTGGGAGCATGGGCTAGTAATCCATGATCAAATTTAACTTCTTCATGTTTTAGTCCTTTCACCTCAAATATATATTAGGCATGTATACCTTCTTAGGCAATTTCTTGTTATGGAAATGAATATCCTATCAGAACATGCCTCAGAATAAGCCTTCCTTTGTCCTAACTCAAGGAAATTCCATTTAAGTTTAATATTTTAGTTTACAATATACACTTGATAATTTCTCTTTCTGATAGATTAGATTGTAGTGGTTGGAGGAACCTCATGAAGATCTTTATCAAAGGCATGATCTTTCCTTTTGTTAATGAGAACTATTTCCAAACTTCGAATTTGGACAAGATTGATCATCCTAATAGCTAATCCTTTCAAAGGGTTTATAGAAGTAGACTTTAGTGGATAAGTTTATAGACATCATTAAATATCAATTTTTGTTATAGTTTGTATCATTAATTCCTAGAAAATAATTATCCTAAATAAAAATATTTAAGAAGGCTAGGATCCATATTTGGTGCCATAATTGTTAAAGGGATGTCGTAAACGCACCATAAAATTATTTAAGTAAGTAAATCCCTTTTCCATTTTCGATCACAAGGATCTCCCTAGATCTTTGAGATTCATTGACTATCAACGATATGTTAATCTCAGATTATGTTCATCTTAAATTCAATGATGGGGTCTCCACAAATCACTTAAAAGATGGTGAATCATCCATAAAAAGTTGTGTGGTCCCCGACTCAGGTTATGCTTGAGATTCTCAAGTTCCACATCATTCTCTACTTATACTCTGAAATTGATGTGCCAGTCAATCACATGAGCTCCATAAACAAGTTATAAAGAGAATATGCAAATTTTATGGAGAATAGAAGACTCACATTAAAGAAACTGTGAATTAACCATGTAAAATCGCATGGTCATGGGCTCAAGTTATGCTTGAAACTTGTTAGTTCAATATCATTCTCAACTATAATCTAGATTAATGTGTCTGTTAACCACACAAGCTCCATAAATAGAATATAAATAAAATGTGGATTTTTCATGGATAATATGAGATTCAAATTCTATTAATCAAATATGATTTTGTTTTATACTTGTATTGATAATAATTTTAGATTGACCATTATCATTATCAAACCCTTTAGGTAACCCCACTCTCAAAATGTAATAGGACGGTGAGCCTAGTCATGGTAAGACTAATAATATAAATATTTAAATATGCGGCGACACATGTTGTAACTTTCTTATACATAGTAGATATAGTTCATATATATATATATATATATATATATATATATATATATATATATATATATATATATATATATATATATATATATATATATATATATATGGGTAAATTTAAACTCTTTAAATTTAATTTTCTATTATTAATGTGTAACTAATTTCAGGAACATAATGTAACAACTAACAACTCATGAAGGGTTAATATTCGAATCTATAAATCACCATTTAAATAATATTAAATAAATATTCAAATTTAAATCTCTATTAAATAATATATCACATTCCCGATTTAAAACAATTTAAATTAGGTAAGTATCCATATTTGAAAACCTTCTGATTTTGAGTTTTAAAAGGAAATTGTAAAAACCTAATATGGCGGACCATGTCATCACTAGGACTCAATATTATTAGCTGCCTAGATGCCAGCTTTTAAGTAGTTGCTTTTTTGACCATTGGACCACTGTTTTTTGGAAATCTAATAGCAAACTTGTTGATATTAGAGAGTTTAGTTGGAACCAAGTAAGAAACAAGCTTCATATTATCTGGAAAACTTGCAGCATACGCGTTGATGCTCATCTTACCCTTTTTTAGGTTGTGGAATTCGTTGTTGATCTCTAGAAGATCCTACTCAGAGCACTAATGCATTTTCAATTGTACCACAAAGTCTTACCAAGACATCTTATTAGCTTCGTCATTGGGCATGGTATCAACCAATAACTTCCACCAATTTAATACCCTGGACTTTAATTGTATAACCGTGAGAACAGTCCTCTGCTTGTTGCTGCACTCGCAACTTTCAAACACAATCTCGATCTCAGAGATCTAATCCATAACTTCCACTGGTGTTGGACTTCTAGAAATACTTGGTGTCTTGGATTCTATGAAATCCTTATACTTAAATCCATGTCCATCGTCTTCTTTATTTGGTTGGTTCCTTCCAACTGCATGTGGCTCAGCTTGGCTAACAGTCCGACTATAGTTTCTTTTCTGAGATTGTCCTTCATATAGATCGGGTTGCACAATAGGTGTTTTAGGTTTATCCCAATTATTCTGTTACATTTATCTCATACCCTCCCTTTGTTTAGCCATCATATCTTAAATCATTTCTTGAACTCCTACCATCATGCTTAGTTCTTGTTCATGCATTACCCCTGGTGCATGCTCGACTGCGCGAGGCTTGGGCTACTGATTAACGTTTCCTAATCTGCTTTGAGTTCTCACCATGTCGATCTACACACCAAAGCAGGAGTTTAGTGTAGTGAGATGAGAATTTAAGATAGGGAATGTTTTAGATATGTTTATATGCATAATACTTACTTATCACTTTGAAAAGTTATATTCCAGTTCTAATACCATAATTGAACGTTTAGAATCCTTAACACATAAAATTTCTAAATCTAGGTCAGCAACATACCATCTATTTATTCAATTAACATCCTAGGTAGGAAACCTAAATCATCTTAAGGCATCTTATCACTATAACATGTTTTTATCATAAATCATTTAGCACATAAAAGCAATCTAGGCATCCTTCCTAAAATAAGCTTGTATATGTGTCATTTTAGGCATACTACCTAAAATATAGCAAACACTTACCTTACAATTATCGCTTAACATTATAAGTTTAAGTCTAGAAATCCTAAATATTCCTTGTTCGCTTAAAATAGTGCTCTGATACCAACTATGACTTCCACGTTTTCATGATTAGTAAATACCGATTGAATTAGGCTTATTTCATTTCATAGTATCATTTCTAAAGAATTATAGCACGTAAGTTGTTCCTAATAATGTGATAATATCATTACCAAACATTTCTGAAAAAATGTGTTTCATTAACAACTTTGAGATGTAATCATCAATACATAAACATAAGAATAACAAAAATATTACATGCTTTAGAATAATTAATTAAACTATGGCCTACAATTATCCATAAATCACTAAACATCCTTGGGCCTTCATGTCACTACATGTGATACAAAAAAAATGTGGTTTAGGCTTAGGGGCCCAATGAGCACACATGGTTTTCAACCCACAATAATTAAGTTCTTTAATTACATATTTAACATCAAATAGTTCACCGATTACTCATTCTCGTTATTCTCACATATTGATCCTAACATATTGGTCTCAAGGGACCTATCCTTAGGATCGTCGTCATCAATTAGTAGACAATAAGTCTCGGGGCATTCCTTCAACAATAAATGTCAGTAAGGAATACATTGGGGGGGTGATATAGTACATCAACGAACTTATAGTTCACCACAACTACAGGTTGTGAGTTTGCTCGCATTCCATTGGACTATCTAGAATAGTATGTGGTTGTCATCTATACTCTACAATGGCTGGTTCATTAATAGTCATGTTCTATCATCATCATTCTATCATTTTCATCACCCATTACTACCCAACACACTTTATATAAATATATAAGAAAATACATATATGATTAACCATGTAAAATCATACAATTTATCAAACAAAAGTATCAAGTATGTAACATCCCAAAAATATAATCCAAAATTTTCAATTTTAATTTATACAAAACAGTATTCCATAAACATTATCATACAATCCAAGGGAAAATAAGTGAATCACAAATCATATCAATCAAAGTAAATCACAAAATTGGAACCACATGGTGAGTGCGATGCAGTCCTCCCGAGCTCTTCCCTCTAGAACTAGAAGTAACTAAAACATAAAATGCATACCATAATCAAAAAGTTTAGTGAGTTTCCTAAAATACCACATACCATACATAATAAAAATATAATGGGCCCCGCCCGTCATTAGGCCCCACCCAACATTGAGCCCCCCTCAGTATACAGTTCGGGCCCTGCCCAGCATACATAATACATATAACAAATAAAGACATACACATGCAATAATCACAAATATACATAGCATACAACCTGGTCATCGGCCCCCCACCCAATAAGCATACAAGTACATAACACATGCAAGAGTCACACAGAAAACTAACATACTAACATAACCTAATTACGGACCGACATTGGTGCCTTCGACCCCGCTAAACATAGTGAGGAAACTCACCTCGCATTTATGAATCACACTGATAATCACAGGCTGCTGGTTTGACGAATCCCCGAGCTATCAATATCAAATAACACCCAATTAACAATTGGAGTAAATCTATATCCCTCAATCCAAACTTTGGGTAAAAACACCATTTTACCCCTTACCTAGTTAGGTCCAAGAATAAAGTCTAAACTCTGAATCTAAGAAGCCCACAAAAACCAATTACCCAACCAAGGCCCACATATAGCCCAATTTTCCAAATTGAGCCCAAATCTCTACATGGGACTTACCTTAAGGCCCAAAAATTTTTTCCTAGACCCAAATATTGGTATTTAGACGACCTAACAATACCCCAAACAAAATAGGCCAAAAGATAGCCCAAACCCGAAGCCCACATGCAATGCCCAACAGACTGAGTACACGGGGCGCACTCATCACGTATGAACATTGTACTCGCTTGAAGGCTTGTACACGGGGCGCACTCATCACGTATGAACATTGTACTCGCTTGAAGGCTTGTACGCTAAGCGTACCTACTTGTATGCCCAACGTACTCACCCTATTGAGCCAAAACTCGAATTTAACACTTAACACATTAAGACAAAGTTCAAGAATATAAATATGACTTCCTTGATCTATAAAGTCATGTAAAGTTGCTAACTTTACGTTCATGCATGGCTAAATGAAGATCTTAAGCATAAAATGGACTTATTGCATGCATGTGACCAAGAATCCCATAAAGCTTGAACCTTTATGCTAAAGGAGACCATATCAATCTAATATCCAAAAGAATAATCCCATAAAACAACTTAAATTTTTTAACAACCCAAAAAGGAGCCAAAAGCATAACAAAATTACTATGAGGAGATCTAATCATCTACAAGCCAATGTATGAACTTGATACCTCAAAGAGACTATCAAAAGTAGAATGATTTTGGATCTACGACCTTCCTTCCAAGCTAATCACCTTCCAAGCCAGTATCAGTGGGTTATAATAGGGATGTACGATTCACTTCCTGGTTTTGGAAGAGGTTCCATGACGATTTGGGTACTCGTCTCCATTTTAGCACAACTTTTCATCCATAGACCGATGATCAGAGTGAACGGACTATTTAGACACTCGAGGATATGCTACGAGCGTGTGTTCTAGATTTTGGGGGAGTTGGGATACATATCTTCTGTTAGCGGAATTTTCATAGAACAACAATTATCACCCCAACACTGATCAACCTCCTTTTTAGATGCTATACGACAGGAAATTTAGGACCCCAATTTGTTGGGGCATGGTCGGTCAGCGGGTTATGGGGAGTACCGAGGTGGTTCTCAAGACCACTAAGCTAGTTCAACAGGTTCAGAGTAGGCTCCAGATAGCTCAGAGTCGGCAGAAGAGTTACACTGATAGTCGTCGGTCGAAATTAGAGTTCTAGGTAGGAGATATGGTTCTCCTAAAGGTGTCACCTTGGAAAGGTGTCATCCGATTCAGGAAGCGGGGCAAGTTGGCTCCAAGGTATATATGTCCCTTCAGGGTTTTAGCTCGGGGGGGCCGGGTTGTGTATCGTCTAGATCTTCCAGCCGAGCTCAGTCATATTCATAGCATGTTCCACGTCTCTCAGCTACAGAAATGCTTAGTATATGAATCTGTGTTGGTACCTTTGGAGGATATTCGGGTAGATGACCGTCTGAATTACATTGAGAGACCGGTGGCGATTCTAGATTGGAAGTCGAAAACCTTGAGGAACAACGTCAAGTTGGTGAAGGTGTAATGGCAACACCGCAGGGGATTGGAGTGGACTTAGGAGCCTGAGGATGAGATTAGAGTGCATTTTCTTGAATTGTTTGGGGAGTGGACTTCAAGGACAAAGTCTAATTTAAGTGGGGGAGAATTGTAACAAATAAAAATCCTAGAGGTTGTGGCACGTCATGGGGACTCGAAGCGTAAGCGATCACGCGACCCCTCTGCACCAACACTTCCTGTAACGCTTACCTCTAGTATAAGTTTATTTCTTCAAATATTTAAAATTTCCTTTGGGGACCCGATGAGTCAGAAGCTTAAACTCTTTGTGTATAGAGAGTCATGGCCACAGATATTGATAAACCAACTCGACAAGTTGGGGTGCACCAACTCGGCGAGTTGGCGGCTGGGAAGGAAACCCTAATTTTTACAGTGTTTCACCTTCTTTAAAGGCCTTAAGCCCCTTGGTCAGCCTGCTTACCATCCTCCTATGTCCATAAAAACCCTAAAAGTTTGTATCAATGTCCTTGTGAGTGTTTGAGCTTTTCGAGGGCCTTAAGTGTATATAGTTTTGCACATTTTTGGTGAATTTTTGAATTGGAAGGTGCATAGCTTGGAGGGAAGACTTAGATCTAGAATCTCCTCACTCATTTTAGTCTTTTTGATGTATCAATCTTACACCTTGATTTATTATTATCAAGATCCCTTTATTTGGAGTTTTATCTTGATTTTAGACTGTTGGTTGAGTTTTTCAATAAGTTGAGGGCTCCATGGGTTGTCAAGTTTGATCTAGCCATTTTATGGCCTCATTTGGCTTAAGGTTGCAAGCTTTACTAGGTACTAGGTCCTATTTATGCAATGAGTCCTTTATTAAGACCATATTGAGTCCAAGGGTTTCTTTTTAACATGCATGGACATAAATTTGGAAGCTTTAAGTGATTTTCCAGCCTTAGGAGGTCAGATATGTATTTTGGGACTATGTTTTGAGAGTTTAAGGGATTGATGGGTTAAGCCTCACTCTAATGAGTCTAGGGTTTGGGTTTGACTTGTTTGGATGCTTCCTAAGGGTAAAGTTGGAAACTTTACCTTTCTAGACATCATTTTGACGGAGATCTGAGAACTAGAGTTCCTAGATTCAATGGAAGTAGCTTAATGCATTAAGCTGTTGGATTTATAGCTAACTCGACAAGTTCATTAGTGAACTTGGCGAGTTGATGGGAGTTTTCCCAATCTGTGTAGTTAATGGAGAAACTCGATGAGTTGAAGGACAACTCGAACCATTAACTTTGACCATGGACTTTAGTCTTAAAAAAGTTTGTCTTTATGGGGGTTGTAGGGCATTTTGAGTTGTATGTGAGGAATTGTTTATGTTTAGGGGTTGAGGTGAGCTAATATTTGAAGCCACGACCTAGTCAGCTATCGTTCAATATTTAAGGTGAGTATTTTCACTACAATCATGGGTCGAAGGCACCAAGGCCGATCCATTGACGGTTATGATATGATGTATATTGGAATATGTAACTGTTCGCTATTGGATTTATATGTGGACTTATGTGTAGACCATGGGAGGAGCAGATGGAATTTGACAAGACCATGGGAGCAGCCCATGGCTCAAGGATATATGACCAAGGGGGTAGCCTATGGCATTCCAATGAAGACCATGGAGGGAGTCCATGGCAAACTTAAATATGTATATATATGTGTGTGGTATTATGTGATTATATGATTTGAGTGTTTTGGGATACTCACTAAGCTTGTGCTTACAATTTTATTGAATGTTTCAGGTACTTCTATCGATAAGGGCAAGTTCTAAAGCACGTAGATCTAGGCTAGTCAATTTAGAGACGATAAGCGTCAAAAATGACTTTTTGATAGAAGAGTGTTTAAAATAAATAATCTTAACCAAGTTGTAGTATATGTCACAAGATTACTGTACATATAAATAACATTGAAATCCAACTGTGGCGGAGATCACCGCCAAGTTCCGGGAGAGGGCACTATTGGTTCTGCAGTATGCTGCAGACGTGGAGATGAAGAAGATGAGGTATCATTCCATGCTGAGGGATGATATCCATGATTTTGTGAGCTTTTCGGAGTGCAAGACCCTGAATGAGATGGTAGAGAAGGATCGATAATGGGAAATTGAGTTAGAGCTTCGCACGAAGCAGAAGTCGGAGCAGGTTCTAACAGTAGTGGGTTAGGCCAAGAAGCCTAAGACCTCCGATCCTCCCACCAGGAGCCAGCAGGGTCGTGGTTGTTGTGCTAATTGCGGTAAGCCACATAGTGGAGCTCGTCGAGCAGTCGGCTCAGATGTTATGTATGTGGCTAGTTGGGTCACCTAAGCCGGGATTGCCCCAAGAAGGGCTTATTTTTATCCACTGCAACCAGACCGGTCATAAGAAGGCTGATTTTCTGAGGTTGGTTAGAGGAAGAGGAGCAGTGACAACGACTACGCCCGCCACAATGAGTATTACTGAGGGCCTCCCAATCAAGGCGGAAGCTCCTACAGTAAAGAGTCACGCATTTCAGCTGACTACCGAGGAGGCCCGAGTAGCGACTGGCGTCGTGACTGGTATGAAGGAAGGATAGTCGATTCTTAGAGTGAAAGCTTAAGAAATAAAGAAGATAACGGGAATGGGTAATTGGGTTAATTATTTGATGATTGAATATAATAATCATATTATTGTGGGTTGAAAACCCTAAATTCTCACCAGGCTCCCAAGCCTGAACCACTTAGTTTTCTTTGCATTACAGGTAATGACACAAGAGTATAAGTTCGTAGACTTGACGAGAGATTTTGGATTATAGATCAGTAGTCATAAATAACTAATTGAAGGTCTATTTTATACTGTTTATGCTTCTGGTCTGTAACGGAAGATGACATCCTGAGATTTTTTTTATTTAATGAAAATACATTTCTTTAAAGAAATGCTTTGATAAATTCTTATCATATTTTGTTTTGGGAACAAATTCCACAACACTTTTATGTAAAAATATTACTCTGATTTTCAAACGAAACCTAAACAAAACCGGTCTTTTCTGGCTGTAAAATTGGGGATGTCTCAGTTGGTATCAGAGCTTTAGTTTAAGAGAACTAGGAATTTGTAGGAAATTTCTAGACTTAAACTTAGAATGCTAAGTAATGATTATGAGGAGTGTGTATAAAATATGTTAGGTAGCATACCTAAATTGACACGAGCACTAGTATATTTTAGGAAAGATGCCTAAAATAATTTTATGTGCTAAATGCTATATGTTTTCCACATATGAAATTGTTTGTTCGGATCTATGGTCTGTTGTCGACCGGATCTGGAAGCCTTATGTGTTTAGGATTCTAAGCGTATGACTACGATATTAGAACTAGCATGTAAACGTTTCAGAGTGATACGGATGATTTGAATATCTACCGTGAATGAGGATCTAAAATCACCTTGTTCGGTGTATAAATCAAAAATGTCAAGAACTAGGAGTGGAGATGGAAACGTGAACGAAAACAAGATTCAACCACCTATGATTGATCAAGTAGTTGTTGTAGTAGCAACACCTGAGCCGACGACAATGACTGGAGTACAATTGATGATTCAAACGATGTTAGATCGTCAGATGGAAGAAACTAGATGTCTACTTCGGAAGAATCGTGAAGAACTTTCAATACAAATTGAAGAGCCAGAAGTGAATGAAGGGCAGTCGGAAGGAGGAAACTTTAGTGGGATTGTTGGTCAAGCCAACCCATCAATTGTTAGGCAAAACATTCAGTATGGAGGGAGTGATGGGTGTGGGTGCAAGTACAAGGATTTCATGGCATCCAAACCGCCTTGTCTATCTGGAAGCCCGACACCAATAGAATTTATGGACTGGATATATGATATGGATACAATGTTTGATAGTTGCGAGTGTAGCAACCGACAGAAAACCGCTCTCGCAATTCCTCTGTTAAAGTCTGGAGTGCTGAACTGGTGGAAGCTATTAGCTGGTTCGATGCCCAAGGGAGAAGCTAGCAATATATATTGGGAAGATTTTGTGGTGAAACTAAAGATACAATACTGCTCTACACAGGATATTCTAGAAATCAAAAATGAGTTCCAGAATTTGAAGAAGGGAAAGATTGAGCGTCACCGAGTACGCTACTAGTTTTAAGGAGAAAATGAAGCTTGTCCCCTATCTACTTCCAATGGAACTTTCCAAGGTCAACAAGTTTGCCAGTGGATTACCAGCGGACTTTGGTGCAATGGTCAAGCAAGCAACCACTTTGAAAGTCGCCATCTGGGCAGCCAAGAATGTTGAGACCCAAATAAGGAAAAGGGTCTGGAAAAAGCGAAAGTTGGCGAGAAGAGGAAGCTTGAAGGATCCATAAGACTTGATGGTAAGGGAAAGTTCGCAAATTCTAACCTGGATGACCAAAGGTATGGAGCCAAGTGGTGTGAAAAGTGCAGGAAGAAGCACTTTGGATCATGCAACGAGGAAGTAACCTGTTATAAATGTGGAAGGATCAGACACTATTCCTCAAATTGCATACATAATGATAAGGTATGCTACGGATGCGAAGGAAAGGGGCACATGTCTGGAGACTGCCCAAAGAAAAATGGGACAGCAAGGCTAGAGGCACCAATAAAGACAAGGGCATTCCACATGATCCTCGATGAAGCAAACAATAACACAAGGAATCATGAATAGGATTTCATATCCGAAGATCATATTATGAAGTAACAATGTAAATGGTAACATGTGGTGTAGCCGATTAGAGGCATAGTATAGGGTGAACTTGAACCTCTGTGTGATATTTTCAAGAAATAATATAAACCCTGGTTTTTTATCTGATGTATTGAGTGAGACCTATCGGAAGATATCGAAGATGGTATCTTGCATTTAATTTATGTCTGATAAAATAATAGTACGTTTAAAGGAGTACAGTATGTCTGAAGTACACCTTCGATTGGCTGGATGATGGAACGATTGGTGTAATTATTGAAGTTGTCCCATCTTCTGGAATTTCCACCACCAACCCAGTCGAATTAGAATTGATGATTGAAGATACGCATGGAAGAAGTCCTGGTAGAGTCTAGGAAAATTTGTATGATTAATTGGATACATTCGTATGTGTTAAATTGTTTTGTGATTTTAAAACTTGGGGACTGCGAGACAACACTTGGGACTAGTATGAGTAGGTGTGAATAGTAGTAGAGATCTATACTACTAGAAGCACAGGATTCACACTTGGATCAGGGAAAGTCACAAAGTTACTAAGAAGTTAGTGATTGATTCCGTTTTTGTTCAAGTATGTCGTTACCATTGTTTCGGTAATAATTAAGAAGATGATTGACATTATGCACCTAGTGGTCATATCAAATTAAGTCCGACTACGATGAGTTTCTTACGTGGTTCAGAGAACCAAGTTCGATGTAACATCTGACTTATGTTAGAAGATTGAAATCAATGCGATCAATAGCATCGTGCTCGTTGTTAAGGAAGCTTGTAGCTAGAAATGCTATATGCAAAAATTAATAATTTAAGTATTTTGTCCAAACTGCTCAAAGATTATAGCTTTAAACTGATAATGGTTTACATGCAACAACATTTTAAATCTAATAAATTAAGTATAATATGTTAAAATTTAAAGACATAACTATATAAATAAAAGTAAATATATTATTTTAAAATTGAAATTTAGTCTATTTATGATTACACTTTAGGTTTGATATTTATTTAACCTTATTAATCAATTTACAATCATTATTAGAAAGACACTACAATTTATCACTTTTAACTATTTCTAAAATAATCTTTGGGTTGTTTAAGCTAAATAAAATTTATATTTAAGTTGAGCCTATAATGTTATATTTTAATTAATAATTTAAGTATTTTATACAAATTGTTCAAAAATTATACATTCAAAATAATAATGGTTTACATCCAACAATATATTAAAACTAATAAATTAAGTATAATATTTTAAAAGTTAAAAAACATAATTTTATAACTAGAATTAAAGATATTATTTTAATATTGAAATTTATTTTATATATAAATACACTTTAGATTTGATATTTATTTAACCTAACTACCAAATTATAATTATTACTAGTTTATAACCCGTAGGAACCACAGTTATAAAATTAATTAAACTTTTGTAGTAAAAACTCAAAATTATTAATTAGTTATTTTAAATAAATTATTAATTTAAGAGATATTTTTATTAGTTATGTCAAATTGTAATTGTTGATTCAAATAAATATGTAAAATTAAGTTTTAATATATATTAGATATTTTTATTTGTGAATTAATGGAAACAATAATATAAAATTTAAAATATATAATAAATACATTGACAAATAGCATCATATTAATGAGCAAGTCTAATAAATTTAAAATGGAGAACTAATAGATTGACAAGTGGCAACACATTAATTAAGAGGTTTAATATGATGACACATGACAAAAGAACTACTCTTTTATTAGTATAGAGAGATTGTAAAGAAATTAAAAAGTCTTGGGAGTTTCAAATGAATGTGCTGAAAGGAAAAAAGAATTGAGTTTCAAATGCATGAGATTAAAAAAATGCTAGCTTTATAAGTATGTATGATATAGATAGAATAGGCGAATGTCCGAGCGTTGCGGATAAACACATATATAGTTGAAATCTTTACAAATAAAATAGACGAATGCCCACGTGTTGTGCAGAAACACCTATATAGTTAAAATCTTTATAAAAATATGTTTCTTAAATATAACAATAGCGTTGTTGTTAAATTTGAAATAATAATTCGTATGCTAAATTGATATAATATATTGATTATTTTGAATTATATGATTATATATATATATATATATATATATATATATATATATATATATATATATATATATATATATATATTGATTATAACTGCATAATCTTAATCATTTGAATGACTTCTACCCGCGAGTTACTCATGAATAAAATTAAATTTAATATATGGTTTAATGTTATTTATAATTATTGTTATTGTTAATTAATTTTTTAAAATTTGTTTGTTTAATTTTTTAATTTCTATCATTACAATTATTTAAAACATAAAACATTGTTTTTTGATTTTAAATGTAACAATATAATCATTTATATATAGTTATTTTTAATTGTTGTTATTATAATTTATTTTAAGCTATTTATTTGAAAATTTTAAACGATTATAAAAATATATTTAGAAATATTTTAGTTTAATTGAGATTAAAATTTAGTTTTGGTATTTAGCACTACAATTTATCACTTTTAACTATTCACAAAGTATTCTTTGGGTTCTTAAGTGGAATGAAACTTATATTTACATTGACACTCTAATGTTAAATATAAATTAAGAGTTTAACTATTTGTCCAAACTGTTCAAAAGTTGTAGCTTTAAACTGATAATGGGTTTACATACAACAACATATTAAATCAAATAAATTAAGTGTAATATATTAAAAGTTAAAAACGGAACTTTATAATTAGAAGTAAATATATTATCTTAATATTCAAATTCAGGTTACTTATGAATAGACTTAATGTTTAATATTTATTTAACTTTATTAATCAACTTATAATCATTATTAGAAATCTCTAAAATTTATCATTTTTAATTAATTACAAAATATTTTTTGGGTGACTTAAGTTCAACTAAAATTTATATTTAACTGAACCCTATAATGTTATATTTAAATTAATAATTTAATTATTTTATACAAATTGTTTAAAAGTTGTAGCTTTAAAATGATAATGGATTACATCCATCAATATATTAAAACTAATAAATTAAGTATAATTTGTTAAAAGTTAAAAAAAAAAAAAAAAAAAAAAAACCTAACTTTATAAGTAGAAGTAAAGATATTTTTTTAATATTGAAATTTAGTTGATATATGATTACACTTTAGGTTTTGATATTTACTTAACCTTACTAACCAACTTATAATTATTATTGGAAAGAAATTTAAAAGTCATGGGAGTTTCAAATGAATGTGATGAAAGGAAAAATACTTCCTTTATAATATAGTATTAGACGAATTCTCGCATGTTGTTCAATGAAGATTAAAAATATATTTTTAAAGATTGAAAAATATATGCTTAAAATGGTTATGTTATTGACATTAACTTTGAGATAATATTTTTACACTAATATATATATATATATATATATATATATATATATATATATATATATATATATATATATATAATCTCTATTATTTTGAACTATAATATTCATTGACATCAACCCGCATTCCTCATTAATAGAATTAAATATAATTATCGATTTAGTATTATTTTTAAAATTATTATTATTGATTAATTATATTTTTACTTATGCGATCATTTTCTAATTTCAATAATGATATTCATTTAAAATAGAATTTATTTGTAGCTTAATGTAATTTATAATTTGATGTTATTATGATTTAAATTGGTTATTCATTAATTTTAAACCACTTATTATTAATAATAAGTTAAAGAAAATTTTTAAGAAACACTTAATATTATTATTAAAATGTGAAATATACACTAAATAAAAAAATGATAAGATAGAAAATTTGCATTTCAAAAGAGACTTGCATGGATAATATGACATATCCATGTAATCTGGTTTTATTATTTATAATTATTGCTTATTAAATTTAAAACCACTTGTTATTATTAATAAGTGAAATAAACTTTTAAAAAACACTTATTATTATAATTAAAATGTAAACATATACTAAAATATAAAATGATAAGATAGACAATTTGCATTATAAAAAAGGCTTACATGGATAATATGGATAATATGACATATCCATGATTTTTAATTAATTATTGTTTTGAATCAACATGAACATACAAACATGTATACAATTAACTAAATATTATATATATCACCTTCCATAACATATGATCGATAACATGAATCTAATCTAATTTACATTAAAATTTCAACCATAACATACAATGATACTCTTAAAAGAATACTTAAATCAAGAAAAAAAAATAATTAGTATATAGCAAACTTACAAATTAAAAACTTCAAAGTAATAACATGACTTAGAAAATTGTTTAAAGCCCTCAAACCAACACAAAAAAAAAAAAAAAAAAAAAAAAAAAAACTTCAAACTTGTTTTCTTTATGAATTTTGTATGTGATTTGTATTTGTGTTTCTACCAAAAAAGATTGACGTTTATATAATAGAGTACCCATTAATTGCTTATTAAATCTATTATATAAGTTATAACACATTTGAATTGTTAATCATTATTAAGAGACTTTTGAGTGATATTCATTAAAATAGGAGGTTTCAAATACATGAGGTGTTTGCAAATTTTTATAGGGGTTTCAAATGCATGAGGTTTAAAGAAAAATGCTAGCTTTATAAGTATGTATAATGTTTTCTTAAATATAACAATAACATAATTGTTAAATTTGATATAATCGTAGCGAATACTAAGAATATATTGTTAAAATATTGAAAAATATATGTTTAAAAGGGTTGTGTTATTGACATTAACTTTGAGATAATATTTTTACACTAATATATATATATATATATATATATATATATATATATATATATATATATATATATATATATATATATATAATCTCTATTATTTTGAGCAATAATATTCATTGACATGAACACACACTCCTCATTAATATAATTAAATATAATTATATATTTAGTATTATTTTCAACAATTATTATTATTGATTAATTATATTTTTACTTATACGATCATTTTCTAATTTCAATAATGATGTTCATTTAGAATACAATTTATTTATAGCTAAATTTAATTTATAATTTGATGTTATTATCACTTAAAATTTGTATTCATTAGTTTTAAACAACTTATTATTAATAATAATTTAAAGAAATCTTTTAAGAAAAAAACTTAATATTATTATTAAAATGTGAAACCTATATTAAATAATAAAGTGATAAGATAGACAATTTGCATTTCAAAAGAGACTTGCATGGGTAATATGACATATCCATGTAATTTAATTTTATTATTTTTAATTATTGCTTATTAATTTTAAAAGCACTTGTTATTATTAAAGAGTGAAATAAACTTTTAAAAAACACTTATTGTTATAATTAAAATGTTAAACATATACTAAAATATAAAATGATAAGATAGACAATTTGCATTTAAAAAAAAGCTTACATGGATAATATGGATAATATGACATATCCTTGATTTTTAATTAATTATTGTTTTGAAGCAACATGAACATACAAACATGTATTCAATAGTTAATTAAATATTATATATATCATCTTCCAAAACATATGATCGATAACATGAATTAATCTAATTTACATTAAAATTTCAACCACAACATACAATGATATTCTTAAAAGAATACTTAAATAAAGAAAGTACAAAAAGAATTAGCATATAACTAACTTACAAATTAAAAACTTCAACATAATTACATGGCTCGAAAAATTTCTCAAAGTCCTCAAACCAACACAAAAAACTTTAAATTTGTTTTCTTTGTGAAATTTGTATGTGATTTGTATTTAGGTGTCTACTCAAAAAGATTGACATTTTTATAGTACAGTATCAATTAATTGTTTATTAAATATATTATATAAGTTATAACAACTTTGAATTGTTAATCGTTATTAAGAGATTTTTGAATGGTATTCATTAAAATATGAGGTTTCAAATGCATGAGGTGTTTGCAAATTTTTTATGGGGGTTTCAAATACACGAGGTTCAAGGAAAAATGCAATCTTTATAAGTATATATGATGATATTTTCTTAAATATAACAATAACATAATTGCTAAATTCGATATAATATTTTGTATACTAAATTGATGTAATATATTGATTATTTAGAATAACGTCATTTGCATGACCTCTATCTGTGGATTACTTATGAATGAAATTAATATATATATATATATATATATATATATATATATATATATATATATATATATATATATATATATATATATATATGAATTATAGTTGTTGTTATTTATAATTATTTGTTTAGAATTTATTAGCTTAACATTCTAATTTCTATCATTATAGTTATTTAAAACATCAAACATTGTTTTTTGTTTTTAAAAGTTATAATATAACCATTTATATAGTGTTATTTTTAACTAATGATATTGTAAGTTATTTATTTGAAAACTTTAATGATTATAAAAATATCTTATAGGAAATATTTTAGTTAAATCGAGATTACAATTTAGTTTTTGCATTTATCACTACAATTTATCACTTTTAACTATTTACAAAATATTCTTTGGTGTCTTAAATGGATCTGAAATTTATATTGAAGTTGACATTGGAATGTGCAGAAACACCTATATAGTTGAAGTATATATATATATATATATATATATATATATATATATATATATATATATATATATATATATATATATATATATAACAATAACTTTGTTGTTAAATTTGATATAATAATTTGTATACTAAATTGATGTAATATATTGATTATTTTGAATTATATGATAATATATACATTGATTATAACTTCATAATATCAATCATCTGAATAAGTTCTACCCACGAGTTACACATGAATAAAATTAAATATAATATATGTTTAATATTATTTGCAGTTGTTGTTATTGTTAACTAATTTTTTAAAAATTATTTACTTAATATTTTGATTTCTATCATTATAAGTATTTAAAACATCAAACATTATATTTTAATTTTAAAGGTAACAACAGAATCATTTATATAACGTTATTTTTAACTATTTTTATTGTAAGTTACTTTAAACTACTTTTTTTTAAAACTTTTAACGATTATAAAAATATC
The DNA here is from genome assembly GCF_052625555.1 of Lactuca saligna. NCBI lineage: Eukaryota > Viridiplantae > Streptophyta > Magnoliopsida > Asterales > Asteraceae > Lactuca > Lactuca saligna. Next base: position 202,034,466 of record NC_136424.1, on the reverse strand, counting down.
TTTAGGAAATATTTAGGTTAAATTGAGATTACAATTTAGTTTTTGCATTTATCACTACAATTTCTCACTTTTGAGTATTTAAAAAATATTCTTTGGTTTTGAAGTGGAACTGAAATTTATATTTAAGTTGAAATTATAATGTTATATTTAAGTTAACAATTTAAGTATTTTTTCAAAACTGTTCAAAAGTTGTAGCTTTAAACTGATAATGGTTTACATATAACAACATATTAAATCTAATAAATTAATTATAATATGTAAAAAGATAAAGACATAACTTTATAAGTAGAAGTAAATTTATTTTAAATTTAGTTTATTTATTATTATACTTTTGGTTTGATATTTATTTAACTTTATTAAACAACTTATAATCATTATTAGAAAGACACTACAATTTATCACTTTTAACTATTTAAAAAATATTCTTTAGGTTGCTTGAGTTAAACTAAATTTTATATTAAGTTGACCCTGTAATATTATATTTAAATTAACAATTTAAGTATTTTATACATATTGTTCCAATATAATATATTTAAAATGATAATGGTTTACCTCCAATAATATATTAAAACTAATAAATTAAATATAATATGCTAAAATCTATAAAACATAATTTTATAAGTAGAACTGAATATATTATTTTAATTTTGAAATTTAGTTTATATATGATTACACTTTAGGTTTGATATTTATTTAACCTAATTAGTCAAATTATAATTATTATTAGAAAGAAACTGAAAAGTCATAGGAATTTCAAATGAATGTTGTGAAAGGAAAAATACATGTGAGTTTCAAATGAATATGGTGAAAGAAAAAATGTTTCCTTTATATATATATATATATATATATATATATATATATATATATATATATATATATATATATATATATATAAAACGAATAACATATAGTATGAAAAAAAATGCTACAAATTTTAATACCATAAAAACACTACAATATCTACTATTAGAATTATATCAAAATTTTTATTAAACACTTATAAATCATACAAAAAGAATATATATATATATATATGGGTTCAATTGAGAAAATAAAAAAGGTTGAGAATTGAGGAATCATTCTTAGCCACTCATTTAATCTAAGCATAAAAAGACATGGTGGCAAACTTGTAAATATGTTAATAACCTTCAATCTCAAATACGTATCGATAACAGTTCGTTCATCATCAAAAGTTTTCCTCCAACCTTCAATAATCATCCGGATTTCTTCAAGTAAACCGGAATTTCTTCGTTGTTCATGAAATTGGAACCAGAGTTCTGGACTCGTAGTCACAGTTGACATTGAAGGACTTAGAATCGGTACTCACAGGTTCCCAATTGGATTTTCGGAAATCAAAATCAAAATGAGAAATCGATCAGATATAGGATGTCGCATCTGAAGTCGAAATCGGAAGTATATGATGATTTGGAATTGATAACGTGATGTTTTTAACATTTTTAAAATAGTTAATTTGTATGCACTCCAACTGTTTGATGAAATGCATAAACTAAATTATCACGTTATATTCAAATATGAATATGTTTTTTCTCACCTGAATTAGTATATGATTATTAAAAACAGAAAACACATATGCAAGTTTGTATGTTATTTATATGTGAATAACATATAAAAATTATATATATTTGTCAAAATACCTTCAAATATTCATAAGTGAATATATTCACAAGTGAATATAACTTGTAATATTCATATGTGAATATATTGTAGAATATTCATAAGTGAATATATCATCTAATAATCACAAGTGAATATAGCATGTAATATTCACATTTGATATACCATGGAATACTATGTAATATTCACATATGAAATATTATTTAATATTCATAAGTGAATATATCATCTAATATTCACAAGTGAATATACTATGTTAATATTCACAAGTTAATGCATCATCCAATATTAAAATATGAATATACTATGTTTATTATATGTTATATTCATATATGAATGATACTTAAATTGTAAAAAAAAAAAATCATACTTTTATTCATAAGTGAATAACGAATGTACTGTAATAAAATCTGATGCATTTTTATTCACTTATGAATAACGATAGCTGAAAATATAAAAAAATAAATTTTTTATTTTATCTTAAAACTATATTAATATGGATGTCTATTTGTAGAGAATAAAAAATCATGAATTTTAGTATATTTAAAATCATTTTTTGATCAAAATAGCTTCTAAAAATAAAAACAAAAAACAAAAAACAAAAAAAAAACTATGTTTTTGTATATATTAAGGTAATGATTAGTATAGTTTAAGGAAATATGTATTATTACAAAACACATGTGCATTCATTTTCCATTTCCGCCGGTACGTTTGACGTTTTTGTGGTAAAAATAAATGATTGCCAGAGAATGATTCCCCCATTCTTAACTTTTTTTTTTTTCTCAATTGAACTCTCCCCTATATATATATATATATATATATATATATATATATATATATATATATATATATATATATATATATATATATATATATATATTTCATAGAAACACTATCATTTAAAGAAAAATTTGCGTTGCTATAACAATTTAACACGGCAAAACTCAGTTTTGCTATTATATATATATATATATATATATATATATATATATATATATATATATATATATATATATATATATATATATATATATATATATATATATGGTTAGGTTCATGTGAGACCGTCTAATTTTGTGAGACCGTGAGACGCATTTTTTTTATTTATTTATTTTTTTTTATCTTTTTTTAATTTTTTTTTTAATTTTTTTTAGTTAATTCAAGTTCCGAAAATAATATTTAAAAAAAGAATTTTTTGATTTTTCCATTTATTTTGCATTTTAAAATTATTTTTAGAATATGTACAGTGTAATATTCTATTTAGAATATTTCACGTATTTTTCAAAAAGAATAGGATTTTTTTAATTTTTTTTAATTTTTTTAGTTAATTCAAGTTTCGAAAATAATATTTAAATTTTTTTTTAGATTTTTCCATTTATTTTCATTTTAAAGTTATTTTTTAGAATATGTCAGTGTAATATTCTATTTAGAATATTTCACGTATTTTTCAAAAAAAAAAAAAAAAAAAAAACGAGATTTTTTTTATTTTATTTTTTAATTTTTTGTAAATTTTTTTTAGTTAATTCAAGTTCCGAAAATAATATTTAAAAAAAGAATTTTTGGATTTTTCCATTTATTTTGTATTTTAAAATTATTTTTAGATTTGGTCTCACGGTTTCACAAAATTAGAATGATCTCAAATGAACATGAACTTTTATATATATATATATATATATATATATATATATATATATATATATATATATATATATATATATATATATCTTTACTATCTTATAAAAGAAATCTAACTATTTCTATAAATAGATTGATTATAATAATAATATTTTTTAAGACGTCCAAATGATGAAACTGATAGTACAAGTAACCATTAATAAAATAATATTAAATTTTAACCAAATTTTGAATTCAAATATTTATCATCAAATCTCCTTATATTTCTCAGTAATTTGATATAGTTCCCTCAAATCCTGGATTCATTCAAATTTTGAACCCTTTTAGATATCCTTAAATTTAGCATGTTGATTCAAATATCCCTCCAATCGCATATACCTCTTTGTTCCCTCCTCTGCTATAAAGTCTACCGTCCAGGAACAAAAAATGACTTCATCTTCCAAATAACACCATAGTTTGATTATTTTGTCTTCGACATGTACTTTCTTTTGTAACATAACATTTTTATAGAGGAAACATATTATCGAAAGAATTTACACGCCCCGCCGCTTTGCGCGGGTACACTGCTAGTATATATATATATATATATATATATATATATATATATATATATATATATATATATATATATATATATATATATATAATAGAAACACTATCATTTTAAGAATAATTTGCGTTGCAATAACAATTTAACGCGGTAAAACTCAGTATTGCTATTCTCAATATTATACACATGATTTCTTTTGAACAAAACTTACTTCTATACTAATCATATTGCTAAAATATGTATAATTTAGAGTAAAATAAAGCTCTTTAAAATCCTAAAATACTAATCAATATTTGAATAAAAATACTAATCAATATAACTAAAATACGAATCAATATTTGAAGTATTTTCAAATCGACATGTCAACATCCATGTATAAAAACTAGTTGGTGAGCGGAAAATGGCTCTAAAATAGAAGTATTTTCAAAAAATTATGTAAATAAGGAACAAAAACATATAGAGGCAAATTTATAACTTGACCTAAAAATAATTGTTTTTATAGCATTAATTCGTAGATATTGCGGATACTTTAGGGACCATTTTGTCATTCTACAAATTTATCTTGCTACATCGGACTGGGAAAGCGGAAGGCGGCAGCAGTGGACCCATAGAGGTTACAATCTTCCTTGTGCATGTCGGCGGAATATTAGAAAAGAAGTGGTTATAGTTATCTCAAGAATTCGATTTAAAAAAGATGATAATAATTTATAATTTGAGAATAATTATAAAAAAAAATATCATGTAATAATTTATTTTAAAGCCATATTTACAAAACTATCATCAGAAATAATAAATTTAATTTTTATCATCTTTGTAAGATTGTTTAAGATAAACATTTGGTACGAGATCTGATATTTTGGATTAATTATGTCGGGCAAATTTTATATATTAACAAAGTTTTTTCTGATAAAAAATGACATTCGGATTTCATCGTATAGATTTTGGATTGCTAAGTGTATTGTATTTCAGACAAATTTCTTTGCACAAAATCAAATCATTATCTAAAAACAAAAAGTAGAAGGATATAAAAATAATGTTTGAGAGAAATTAAATATTTTTTCTTACATTCTGTTTCTATTTTTCTTCCTAACTATTTAAGATGATGACAAACGTATAAATTTAACATCCTAATGAAATTTAAATTCAATTTAATGATATTTATCACTATCTAAAATAGATACGAATATAGTAGGAACACAAAACCAAATGATATAAAAATAATGTTCGATTTAAATTCAATTTAATGATATTTATCACTATCTAAAATAGATACGAATATAGTAGGAACACAAAACCAAATGATATAAAAATAATGTTCGATGCATTCTCAGTGGAGTTGTTTAATCTCTTAGACTTACAAAGAAATCACCCTATGCATAGATGAGCTTAGAGTGATTAAAATTCATGTAGATGTTTATAGTGGCTTAGATAAAGGAAACAATTATAGGTATTTTGAGTAGTATAACGGTACAAAGAAACCACACCCAACCACTGGTGCTGCTTCATATTTAGATTTGACTGATCCATCAAATACTCAGGCTCTTATAATCTATGTAAATAGTACATGGGACCCCATAGAGATAATGTCGTCAAATATTGAGGGAGAAAAGCACAGCCCCGAGCTCCAAATCATGTGTCAGATAGTTCGCCTCATGAGGCTTCAGGTGCCTCAAGGCGTAAGCGATCACGCGATCCCTCTACATCAAAACAGCCCCCAAACTCGTGATAGAAGCATCACAATAAACCACAAAGTCCTCAACACCCTCCGACAAGGTCAAAATTGGCGCCTCACATAGTCTCTGCCTCAAGGTCTCAAAAGTTGTTTGCTGCTCAGGCCCCCAACAAAATGTGACCGTCTTATTCGTCAAATGAGTCAACGGAACTGCTATCTTGGAGAAATATTAGATGAATCTCTGATAGTAACCTGCTAAACCAAGGAAATTCTGAAATCTCAGATGGAGATCTCGGAACCTCCCACCTCATCATGACATCGACCTTGGCCGGATCGACCAGAATACCATTCTGGTTGACAAGATGCCCTAGAAATTGCACCTCATGCAACCAAAACTCATACTTGGAGAACTTCGCAAAAATCCTCTTCCTCATCAAAGTCTCTAACACCTCCCTCAAGTGCTCCTCGTGCTACTCATGGGTCTTAGAATAGATCAGGATATCGTCAATAAACCGATCCAACATCGGTCTGCATACGCGGTTCATGAGGTCTATGAATGTGGCTGGAGCATTGGTGAGCCCGACAGGCATCACCACGAACTCGTAATAACCATAGCGAGTCCGGAAGGACATCTTCTATACATCCACAAATCCAACCCTCATCTGATGATAACCCGAATGCAAATCAATCTTGGAAAACCAAGATGCACCCTGAAGTTGGTTGAACAGATCATCAATCCTAAGGAATAGATAACAATTCTTCACCGTTATCTTATTCAGCTCCTGGTAGTCAATGCACATATGATGAGACCCATCCTTTTTCTTGAAAAACGAGATTGATGCTCCCAAGGCGAACTGCTTGGTCGAATGAATCACTTGTCTAACAGCTCTTATAGTTGTGTAGACAACTTCTGCATCTCAGGATGAGCTAACTGATATGGTGATTCGGCTATCGGAGTCACATCGAGATCCGGATCAATCCTGAACTTAACTTGCCTCTCCGAAGGAAACCCAGACAAATCTTCAACAAACACATTCGGGTACTCTCGTATAATTGACATATCATCCACAGTCACCTTATCCTTATCCCGGGTATCCATAACATAAGTGACAAATCCGGAACAACTTTGTTGAATATAACATTTGGCCCTCGCTGCTGAACACAAAATCGGCCCACGTTGAGATCTCTTTGCATGGACCACTAACTTGATGGGTTTTGAGCATTACATCAATCATATGGTGCACATGCAAACCCTAAAGCATTGGATCTAGGTTTCTCTAATTGTACATGCAAATCATCCAAAGCTTAAAACGCTAATACTAGCATACAAAAAAATTGAAAAAATCCTAACTATACCAAGGTTAGGAAATTACCTTTCTATTGTAGCTTGAAGATCTTGAGCTTTTGAGAACCTAGCACCTCAAATACGATGCCTCTAATGAATCACCAACACCAAAGCAAGTTGGATGATCTTGGAGAGAGGGGAAGGAGGCTCAAAATCGGCTCTATGATCTCTAGGGTTCAAATGGCCGATTTTGGGATGCCAAAGGGGTCTTTATATAGCTGCAAAATTAGGGTTTGAGTCAAATACCTATCTTGGTTAGTTAAGCCCTAAGCAGCCCATAGGAATCTTCCAGAATCAAGCCCTTGGACAAAATCTTATGGGCTATCCATAAGAATTTCGTCCACCCTATCTTTAGGGTTCTTCAACCCACTTTGCAACTATCTTATAATTAGAATTCAAGTCCCCGTAGTCCAATTAATATCTTTTGACCACAAAATTAATTCTTAATTAATTTTTTGACCAACATTAATTAACCAATATGATTTATCTTTTAATATATTATTCATATAATATATTAATAAACCATAATAACATCTTTCTCTATTATCCATCCAGTCAAGATTCTCTGGTGAAGGCAACTCAAAAGGACCATGCTACAACCAGGTCAAGTACATACCAAATATAGTTATGAGCTTAAACACCTAATCCAACAGTCTCCCACTTAGATAAGTTAAATAACTATATATGCAAGTATGACTTCAAAATCTGATTAGCAATCGTAGCTCTCAAAAGTCGTTGTCGAACTCTAACACGTCCTTTAGCTAAGGGATCGTATAGTCCTCCGTTCTCAAGATATCGTGAACATAGTCATACTTATTGTCTAGCAGTTTCTTTCTCGATCTCTAATTTTTTTTTTTATATAAACTTAATTGAACACATCAATTCAAGTCCTAACTGGGACTGACACATAAGTCAAACAAATCATCAAGGGGCCCAAGATATCGGTTTTAACCTCATAGGATAAAAGGAACAGATAAAATTCGACTTATATTCGCGTACTATTTACTTATCAAATCATACATAACGATGTGTTTTATAACATCAAGTTACTGATGCATTTACGCATTATCAATGCACAACCAACTCATAAACAACAACTCATATATCTTGGTTTAAAGACTATATGACATTATCATCCCACAATCACTCGTGATTAAATTCCATGAAGTGAGTGCGGGTTTAATCCAATACTCAAATCTTATTTCATAAGCACTCATGAACGTTGCAGCAAAATTTTGCCATGTCTAAATGCTTAGATAGTCTACAAGACAATTTATGACAGTCTTCATTCATACCTACTTCCAACGTATGATTGATTGTGGATAGTTTAAATAATCTTATTATTTAGGAAGTCAAAACATGCAAAGTAAACCAATAGTAAATAATTAACACAAGATAGTAACTTTACTTATAAATAAAACACCGTTATTTAATCATCAAATGTTAATTACAATTTATCTATAAAATTTTCTAAAAAGCTATCTAATCACTAAAACTAATATCGTCCTTCAACCCAGTGCTCCTAGCGTGCTGCAAGTTCTTAACCCTACTCAGTCCCTTCGTAAGGGGGTCTGTTGGGTTCTCTTCTAACGATACCTTTTTTACTACGAGGAGTCCCTCTTCTACCTGATGTCTAATGAAGTGATATTTTCTGTCGATATGCTTGGATCTGTCATGATCCATCGGTTCTTTGGTTAATACAACCGCATCTTTGTTATAATAGAAAATCTCCATAGACTCCTTTCTGGCTGGCATAACTCAATTGTCTCTGATGAAATTCTTCAACCATATTTCCTCCTTCGATGCTTCGTGTAACACCCATTTTATTTATTTAATAAATAAATAAATTAATGAATGAATAGTAGCCCTAAAATAAGTAATTGTATATCAAAGGATGGGCTCGAAGGGCTAATTGTCATAATTTAGAAGTTGGGCGTTAAAAGTGTGAATTTCAGACTTAAATTGTAAAGAATTTTGAAGGTTGAAGGTGGTTTGGTAAATTTTGGATTTAAAGTGAAATAAAATCTTGATGGAAGGGGCGGAATGGTAAATATTGGATTAAAGCTGAAAAGATATTATAGAGGCAGTGGCTAAAGTGTAAGATTTGGATTTAAATTGAAATCAATATTGTGGGGAGGGACTAATATTGGAAAATGAGCTGTAGTTTGGATGAACACGGGTTTAGACCCGGTGCCATCCTTCCCTCCGGTCACCCTCTTGTCAAGTGCCCATATTTAAGCAATCCAAACCCTAACCCTATCTCTAACTTCAGCTGCCACCTCTCCGTTGAGAACCCGGATATCATTGATGCACTGCCGACAACGTACGTAACTGGGGAATACCATCGAGACCAGTCAAGTCCCTGAGATTTCTGCTGCATTGCGTAGTTGTTTTTGAAGTCGAGGAGACCAAGAAGCGTCGTTGCTACTCCAGTCGCCAACGAGGATGCGAGAAGGCGCCTCCTTCTCCTGCCGCGGCTGCTGTCGTCGTGGCTTGCCATCTCCGTCGCCACCCTCTTCACCTCTTTTTTCCTGTTGCATCGCCACCACTTCTGCAGTGGTTCCTCCACCATTCTTCTTCCTTTTCGTTTCTGTTCTGCCGCCGATAGCCACCGTCTTGGCTGCTTTAACTACTGTCGCTTGGCTGACGTCCCCAAATCTATTGTTATCGTCGCTGTGAGCCACCAGGAGGGTGGCTGAACTGCATCTTGCAGATCAGAAGTATGTGTGTGGGTGTTTATTGGTCGGAAAAGGCATTACCACCACCTCCTGCTGCCGGTATGCCGTTTGTGGTGCTGCTTCCATCGCTAAATGCCACCAGGTGGGTGGCTGGATCCAGTTGCAAGCAAGAAAATGCGTGGGTGTGTGTATTCTGCTGTAGAGTGAGCTTGGTTTGGCCGGAAAACCAGGAACGACTACCACCACCACCGTGAGGTGGTAGCTGCCACCATGTGCCGCCGTGTATGTGTATTTTAGTGCGTGTGTAAGTGTGTGAATTTGGTATTTTGCATTGTAAATTGTAAATATGGAAATAATGGAAAGAAATTGAAAACCACCACCTTAGGGTGGTGGTTGTCGCCTCCTACCGCCATCGGCCGCCATGTCGGGTGGCGGTGTGTTTGCCTTGTGAGTGGATTCGCTTGGGAGGGGTCTTGAAACCCTAGTGGGCCTTGTAAGCTCAAATGGGCCCAATCAAGCTTAATGGACTCTAATGGAGCCAATAAAACCCATATGGGCTTAATAAGATTTTAGTGGGCTTATTAGGCCCAATAGAGCCCTAGTTGTCATAAAAGGCCAACAAATTAATTATGGGCTACTCTTTGAGTTGGAAAACCCTAATGCCATGAAATCCTAATTTTGGGGAATTAATCGAGACACACGGGACTTATTAATAACTTGGAATATTAAATAATAATCATTGGCGGAAATTAATATAAGCAATATTGGACTTAATGGATTAAGTCCTTAAAGGGTTAAGTAGGAAACTTAACCCGAATTGACTTTGAACTTATGGTTTGGGCCTTGGGCTTGAATAAGCCAAGCTAGGGGTAATGTAGTAATTACCCAAAGAATGTACTTATGGTTATGTATTGGGACCCAATTATTAATTGGGTGTTATTTTGGTGTTGACAGTTCGGGAATTTATCAGCCAGTAGCTGGGGTCTAGTCTGCGGGACTTCAGCAAGTGTGGGATTGTGTCTTCGGGACTTCAGCAAAGTGAGGTGAGTTACCTTCCAGTAGCGGTGGGTCTACGGCCACAATTTCAGCTCACCAGTAGGAGTTGTATAGTAGATGATTGTCTTTGTGATATCATCTAGCTTTGCTACTACCTGATATGTTATATGTTGGCATGATATGTTATATGTGATAGTAGTAGAGTTCGGTTGTATGTCCCTAATCTGCTTGTGTATCAATTAGATCCGTTTAATGGTGCGGAATCCCAATCAAACGGATGATGTCAGATCAAATATAAGAGAAGGAGAATAAGAAGATGATGATGAATCTATGTATGATATGATTAGAATGAAGATCCGGATACAAGATTCACACACACTAACACACACTCTTTTCTCTTCCTCTCTCTCTCTCACACACACACACACCTTAGAATGCACACACTTAAGCTCATTGGTGTTCATCACACACTACTCCTCACACCCCTCACCCCTATATATACATGAGAATATGGGCTGGGTAAACATGGGCCATAAACAGGGTTTACGGTCGTAAACCTGTTTACGACCGTAAACACCTCCCTGGCCGTAAACTTGACCGTAAACACATAAGTTATTACATAAAAATACAATTTCCTAGAAAAGCAAAGTGTAAACCAAAATATTGACCCAACAATCTCCCCCTTGGTTTATAGCTTTCTTTTCTTTTCTTAAATGACCCAACAAGCTGCCCCTAAAAAGTAACTGACTCTTCTTGTTAATCTTCATTGGAAACTTGGCTTCAGCATTAATCTTCAAATTCTTCACAACTTCAAGATGAACTTGATGAATCTTCAATGAATGACTTCATCTTGAGCAGTTGGCCTTTTCTTCAGTATTTGGCATTAAACGCACATTGGGTGAGGAGGCTTGATGTACAGATTCTTAAAAGATAGTGCTTTCAGCTTGAGAATCTTCAGAGAGAACATCAGAGAGAACTGAACTTCTAGATCACTTCAGCAGGTACAAAGATAGCAGCAGACTGATTGAGGAGGCTTCAATGCAATCCGTCACATATTCTTCAATTTCAGCTTCACCTTGCTTCTGGGGTTGAAGGATTGAATGTTGAAAGAATAATCTTCATTTCTTGCTCCTTCGAATGCGAATTCATCGATGCTCACGGACGAGGCTTTGGCTAAGAAATCTTCAACACAAACTCCATCAGTCTTATCTATACCTGAAATCACTTTTTAAGACAAAACAAAACTAAAAGAAAACTTAGCACAGAAACAAAAATATTTTTTTTCGATTTTTGATTCTCTTGAACAAGTAATAAAACATAAATAACACTATTTTTGGATTTTTTTAATTTTCTGTTTTTTTTTTTTTGGTTTTTAAAATTTTTAATTCTCTCGTAATATTTAAATTAGAAGAAACTATGAACAAATTTAACAAAAATAAAATGATATCTAACTTTAAGAATGATTTGGGATCAATGTTTTTAGACAATCTTTATCCACTTGCCGGTACCTTTCATATTCACATCTTTGTCTGGTTAATCGTCGGTATTGTAGTCCACTTAAACACAAAAAATTATGACAGATTTAGGACATACTATTTGTTACAAGACAGGGTGAACTTAAAATCCTAAAATTTACATATGATCCTAATTCCTTAGATACTATCTTAAGGATCATTCATCTGACGACAACCAAGGATATTGTTGTCCACCTATATTGAGCAGCGAGATCTATAGACAATCTGTATGAGTTCAATTTTAAGTGTACTGGAACGTGTTTCCCGCTTCTTGATATGCCCCAGCCATCAAGAGCTTCCAGAGTACTCCTTACATTGGGTGAGCAGACAACCATTCAGAGAGAAGATAGATTCAGAATTCTATTACTTATTACTTCAGAGGGATTGAGAAGAAGAAGATTGCATATGCTGTGTACCAGGTCGGATTAGAAGTCACGCAAAGGAGACAACATATGGATAACAGATAAGAGGAGTTTCATATATATAGCTTGTAGAGAAATAGAGTTGCATATGTTGTGTACTAGGTTGGATTTGAGGTCACGCAAAGGAGACAACATATAACTAACAGATAGAAAGAAAGAAAACAATTTTCTACAGACCTAATTTATCGGAATTTACCAGTCGCCCCATCCAAGCAGAATTAAGGACAGAATCTGCACATCGAGGAAAAGTTAAGCCACGGTTCCAAGTACGAGTTCAATTAATGTGACGGGTAGATTCCCATATATATATATATATATATATATATATATATATATATATATATATCTCCCTGCTCAACCTATCCGAGCGTCATATTGTCAGGCTGAACGGATCTAACTAGGTTAAAGTTTATCAAGTCTATAAATCTCCTAAGTTCAACTCTGCCTAGTCAAGTCCATTTAGAATCTTTCGTGCCTACCGACGCATCAAGTCAGAGCATAGACCCTTCAACTTTGGGTATGTTACGCAGACTCAGGTTTCCCATTATCACTTGATAATATCACTTCCCAAAACATCTCCCTCAAGTACATTTCATTTACTCTATTTTTTTAAAATTTTCTAATTTTTATTTTGTTTTTATTTCTCCCCCTAAATTTGTGCATAGGAGAGAAACGAAAGTAAATGCGCAAATTTAAACTATCCTAAAACAAAAATTAGTCCTTAAAGCAAATCAGCTTAAGAAAAACTTAGAAGTATAGAGACTAAAACACAAACCGTAAGTCACCAATTGAATTTGCATCCAGAAGGTCTGAGAACAGCACGCGTAAACTCAGAACAGATTCGAAAATTCTTCATGTCATTAAGCACAGACCCCGTGAGTGATCATTTCTTTTCTTCCCTTCCCACAAAGGATACATTTTCTCAAACAAATGTTTGAATGTTGTATAGTTGAGAGATGTCCCCTATCAAGTGTCTGGAACAGCACTACCAACAAACCGAAGTCTGATGATATGCCTCCATAGCTGCTCTGACACAGAGCGAGATTAGTTGGTCTTTGGAACCCAGTCCATTTTGAAACCTGGTCGGCCTTTTTCATCCTTGCATGGTACTCTCTCCCATGACATGTCCTGCTTATCACAAATAAAAGATATAGAAATATTAGAGTCGTTAGTTGATTTGGGAGATTGAGCCTTCGGAACCCATTTGTAGTTGGGTTTAACCCATTTATTTTTCGATCCGATGGGTGCCTCGGTACTTGCTTTGGAACTTGATGTCAACCGTTGAGATGACTTCGATTTTGGCTTCACGGAAGCATCTCTTGGATTGGACTTCTTGGCCGACATTCCCTTCTTGCCCTTGGGATTTTGATTCTTGTCCTTTGAGGTTTGATTCTTGGCCTTGGGTGTTGAATTCTTGGTCTTCATGGCATTCCAGTCGGCATTGTCTGAACGTGACCTTGAGGGGTTTCTTTTGAAGTGTCTCCTTCTTGGCGCGTTCTGCCAGCCTTGTGTATAGTAAGGAACGTATGCGCAATTTGGACAATTTCGGGCAATGTGACCAGGTATTCCACAGTGAAAACAAGTCTTTTTCTTCAATGGGAAATTGTTTCTTCCTGCCCGTGGTAGCGTATCCTTGCCTTGTCTCTTGTTGTTCCCACATGCATACTTGCCACAAGAACTCTGTTGCGTTGGAATTGGTGGCCTGTATTTCTCAACAGAAGATTGATCAGAAGCAGTTGAGTTCGAAGCAACAGATTCAGAGTTCAAGGAGATGTTGGTTTGTTCAATCGTTTTCTCCTTGTTCTCATATTCTGCTACTTTACCTGCGCATGAAGCATAAACATTAGTATTTTCAACCTGAATACCTCCTGACACAAATCCAGTTGGTTTGCCATATCGAAGATGTGCCTCCCTGCCAATTTCTTCCTGTGTCATTGGGATGGATGTGTAGTTATGATTGAAAGGTGGAGGAACACTATCATACCCTAGACCCTTGTTTTGATTATCTTTGAATTTTAATTGGGTTTCGAATAAGGACTCGACTGTCTGACTTGACGCGGTATAATTTTTGAAACTGACATCGGTTTTTCCACACTTAATTTTCAAGGCGCCAAGTTCTTCGGTTACAGCATCAAGTTGTCTCTTAATATAGTCATAAAGTTCACATTTTTCACTGTATTCTGTCTGAATTCTCTTAAAATCCTTTGTTTTTTATTCTAACTGGGCCTTCAGGGGTTTCTGTCCTTTCCTGAGTTGATATCCTTCATATCTCAGGTCCTAAACTTCCCTACGTAATAAATCATTATGTTCACGAAGAAGTTTAATTGTAGCTTCACATGATTGAGAACATGAAACATCACACGATTGAGAACATGAAACTTCATTGACCGGAAGGTTTGCGGAACTCATTGTTTTTCGACAATTCAAAGTGTCAAGTTCTTCAATTATATCAGTCAGACTAAGACGATTGAGATCTTTTGTCTTCTTGATGTTAGCCACATCCATATCCCACGATTTTGGAAGTGCATTCAATAGTTTTTTGTTTATCTCAGATTTGGACAAGAAGATCCCAACTATATTCATCTCAGTAGTGAGTGTAGTAAATCTCTGCAACTGAGCTTCCAGGGTTTCTCCAGGGATATAATCGAACATGTTGAAATTTTTTCTTAACTGATCCTGACGACTCTCTTTCATGTTTTTAACTTCCACGTAAACTTCAGAAACTATTAAAAGCACAACTAGAATTTAAAAGTCAAACATAAATTTAAATTTAAAAAAAATAATGCCCTTTGACTATAAACCTCAAAAGTCAAATTTAAAAAGTTAAACTCAAATATCAAACTTGAAAAGTCAAACTTAAAAGTCAAACCGAAAAGCTAAATTTGAAAATTTAAAAGTCAAACGAGAAAGTCAAATTTTAAAAGTCAAAGTCAAAATTTTAATTAAAAAGTCAAATATAAAATTCAAAAATTAAAATATAAAATTTTTGTTGAAAATGGAATTTAAAAATGAAAGAAATTGAATTTTAGGCTGAATTTGACAAAATTTCGAAAGTTGGATGCGACTGGAAGTGTTTTAGTTTAATATTTCGGAGTAATAAAACAATATTCAAGTTGGTTCAACTGGTAAGTTGCGAAGGAGGACATATTGAAGACCCGGGTTCGATCCTTCCCAAACGCAAAGCCGTTCCTATTTTTTTTAAATGAAGTGCGCTGCTGCAAGCCTTTGCTGAGCCGAGTCGTTCTGCCGAGCCGAGCCGCAACCTGATGGCCGCAAACTGCCGGCCGCAAGCCTCCTCCGACCGGTTTCCGGCCGCAAACTCTGGCGACCAGTTTCCGGACAGTAAACCCTTCAAAGACCATAAACTCTCCAGAAATCGCTGTTTTTGACGAAAAACAACGTTTTTTCACCCTTTTTGCTCCAAAACCCGATCAAAAACTCGTTTTTACGAAAAACGCGAAGAAGAAACCCCCCTTAAGTTTGCGAGATCTATCCAAAAACGCTATTCTCTTTTCAAAATCAGATCAAATAAGCTCCAGATCTGAAAAAAATTGATTGATACAACCAAGCTCTGATACCAATTGTAAGTCCCTAATCTGCTTGTGTATCAATCAGATCCGTTTGATGGTGTGGAATCCCAATCAAACAGATGATGTCAGATCAAATAGAAGAGAATGAGAAGAAGAAGATGATGATGAATCTATGTATGATATGATTAGAATGAAGATCCGGATACAGGATTCACACATACTCTCTTTTTTCTCTCTCTCTCTCTCACACCTTAGAATGCACACACTTAAGCTCCTTAGTGTTCATCACACACTACTCCTCACATCCCTCACCCCTACATATACATGAGAATATGGGTCGGGTAAACATGGGCCGTAAACAGGGTTTACGGCCGTAAACACCTCCCTGGCCGTAAACTTGACCGTAAACACATAAGATATTACATAAAAATACAATTTCTTAGAAAAGCAAAGTATAAACCAAAATATTGACCCAACAAATATGTCTGACAGTATATGATGATATGTTTATATGCTGGCATGATATGTTATATGTGATAGTGGTAGTAGGAGGGGAATAGTCCCCAAGTTCGGTTGTTAGGACTGAAGGGTAGTTTGGACACCCCATATATGTCTGATAGTATGTTTATGTTATGATATATGTGATAGTAGCAGTAGGGGGTGGAATAGTCCCCGAGGGTCGGTTGTTAGGACCGACGGGTAGCTCAGCACCCTAGAATGGCTTGACATGGGTAGGTCAGCGCCCTTGAATGGCTTGACACGGGTAGGTCAGCACCCCAGAATGGCTTGACACGGGTAGGTCGGCACCCCAGAATGGTCGTACCGGGTAGGTCGGCACCCCAGAATGGCCGTATCGGGTATGTCGGGCACCCCAGAATTGCCCGATAGTATGTATGCTATGTGATTGTATGGTATGTGGTATGATGGGGGAACTCACTAAGCTTTGTGCTTACAGTTTTCAGTTTTTGTTTCAGGAACTTCGTTTTTGAAGGAAAGGAGCCGGCTTGATCGCAACGCATCACACTATGGTTTTCCGCACACGAGATCTTTGGGATTACACTATGATATTTTTTTGTGATCACATGTTTTGATTATTTCTACTTGGGTTTTGACATGACATGATATTATGGATGTTTTCTTATACTGTTCGTTTTATAATAATGTATTTAAAAATGAAATTTTTGGCCTTGAATTTTGCGATGTTACACTTCGCTCGCTGCTATGTACTTTGGTTCGCATGTTGAATCAGCTACGGTCTCATGCTTGGAACTATTCTAAAGCACTGCTCCTCCATTTAGGGTAAAGACCCAGCTCGACTGAGAGCAAAAGTTGTCTCGGTACATGTCATAACATACATGATCGAGCCAACTGCGGAAGCGTAAGGTAGTCGGCTCATTTCTGCTATCTCAGCTTCGGTACTCGCGCTTTGAGTCTTACTTAATTTGGTATTGCTTTGGATTGGGAACTCCCCTTTCTTGGAATTTTCCATGCTAAAACGTTTGAACACTTTATCCAAGTAAGTGCTTTGACTAAGTCCTATTAGTCTTTTTCTCGTGTTTCTGACTATTCTTATCCCAAGAATATAAGCATCTTCTCTGAGGTCCTTCATAGAAAAGCACTTCCCAAGCCAGGACATAACCTACTTCAGGGTTCGAACATCATTTCCTATGAGGCTTATGCCATCCACATACAAAATAAGAAAGCTAACTATACTCCCACTAGCTTTGACATACACCTTGTTGGGTTTTGAGCATTCTAACACTCCTAAGGTGTACATGCAACCCTAAATACCTTGGATCTATGTTTGTCTATTATACATGCAAATATCAATTTTCCAAGGTATTGTCCTAACTAGCATATTATGAAGTACAAGTAATATAAAATATGGTAGAATAACATACCTCTTTGTTGTAGCTTTATTCCAAGGAGCTTAAGAGCCTAGGGCCCTAAGTGTGACACCTCAAATGGTTCACACAACACCAAATACACTTACAATAACTTGAGAGAAATGAGACACTTCATGAAATCGGCTAGCCCTCACCATTCCTTCATAGTGGCCGATTTTTGGGAAGAATAAGATGCTTATATAGCGTGTCACAATTAGGGTTACACCATGTAACCCTAATTGTCATGGCCTTTCATTTCCATGATCCATGGGTACCAAAACACCATGGAGCATCCTATGGGTTTTAGCCAAAGTTGATTATCCATGGAGCATTAACCCACTATACAAGTATGGATGATTTACACAATCAACCCATATATTTTATTAGTCTCCTTTTGATCACTTAATTAATTTTATATTAATTCTTGATCAATACTAATTAAATAATCTTATTAATATATTAGAACTTATAATATATTAATAAACCTTAAGTGTTATTTTCTCATTTTAGTCTATCCAAATGCATGATGCCATGCAACCCAAATAGACCATGTCAATCGGATCAAGTACATACCAAATATGGTTATGGACTTAGACACTAATCTAACAGTCTCCCACTTGGATAAGTCTAAAACTATTAGTTCGTATGACTTCAGAACCCGACTAGCAATCTTAGCTCTTAAAAGCTGTTGCCGTCGAACTCTAAACAAATTAATGACGTGCCCATCAGATAAGGGATCATATATTCCTCCATTCTAGATATCATATGGACTGATACATGGATTAAAATTATTCTGTCTATCCATTTGTTTTTTCCCGATTTCCGATTATGACGACCTACTAATTGAACAATTCAAATCAGTCTAGGCTTGGCCAAGCACATCAGGGTGTCATCACTAAATCATCGAGGGGCCCACAGATATCGCTTTTATCCCTTTAAAGGTAAAAGGAATGGATAAACTTTGACTCATATTCTATTGGATAAGGTGTCTAAGTCCATAACTATTTCTGGTATGTACTTGACCCGACCCGGCATGGTCCATTTGGGTTGCATAGCACCATGCAATTGGATAGACTAAATGAGAGAAATAACACTTGGAGATTATTAATATATTATAAGTTCTAATATATTAATAATATTATTTGATTAGTTTGATCAAGAATTAGTTTAGAATTAATTAAGTGATCAAAAGAGAACTAATTAAATATATGGGTTGATTATGTAAATCATCCATATCTTGTATAGTGGGCTAAGAGGCTCCATGGATTATCAAGTTGGGTTGCACCCATAGGATGCTCCATGGGAGTTACAAACCCATGGGTCATGTAAATGAAGAGTCATGACACATTAGGGTTTACATGGTGTAACCCTAGATGTGTCAACACTATATAAGAATCATATTCTCCACCAAAATCGGCTACACATGTGAAACAAGAGGGCTAGGCCAATTTCAAGTAGTGTACATTCTCTCAAAAGTCTTTCTAAGAGCATTTGGTTTTGTGTGAAGCATTTGAGGCATCACACTTGGGGTGCTAGGCTCATAAGGTTTCAAGGAACATAAGCAACAACAAGGTAAGTTATTCTATCTATCATTCAAATTAAAATTGTTCCCCATGTATGCTAGATAGGAATATAGCCTTGGAATTCAACTTTACATGATAGTTAGACAAACATAGATCCAAGGTTATTAGGGTTGCATGTACACTTAGGAAGTGTTAGAATGCTCAAAACCCAACAGTGGTATCAGAGCCTAGGCTTGTTTGTTTGTTATTCGTGCTAAAAAGTTGAAGAATGTTGAAAAACTTGCTGTCTGACTACTGGACTCGTCGAGTCCATGGGGGGACTCGTCGAGTTCACTTGTATCTTCAACCTACTCATCGAGTAGGTTAATGCACTCGGCGAGTAGGGTCGACAGAGTGCAAATTTTCGACTTTAGTTGCTGGAAATGGATTAGAAACATTACCCTAAACTGTTTTGGTACTTGAAAACTTGTTTTAGATGGTGTAATGTCTTTGCTAATTCATTTACAACAACTAGTTATCAAACTTACAAAGTTTTAAGTGTAATTTTGATTTATGAATGTGTTCATATTCATGTTCTTGTTCTTATGATGTTTTAGATGATCATGGGAATTATTTGTAACCTATGTGGTAGATTAATTCTTGATCATAATGTGTTTTAATGGAGTCCATAACTTGTCCTCAAGTTATGGAAAACCAAGAGTCACACTTGAATTAAAACCATTAAAAGAACACAAGAGTTAGAAAAATGAAGAGTCTTCATTTTATTACTCTATTAAACTCATAAGTTACAAGAAATAAAAAGTTTTGAAAGTTACAAAACTTACCCTCAGGTTTTGGAACAAGTAAAGTCTTATTAAAACTTTAGTTCCAACCCTTAGAATTTTAAAAGTTAAAATTCAACCCTTATACTTATATTATTATAATTTAATAATATATATATATATATATATATATATATATATATATATATATATATATATATATATATATATATATATATATATATATATATATATATATATATATATATATAAGAACAAAGTCGTCTTACCGCTAGTACGCCTCATTCACGAAGTCGGTCTATAAGGTGGGTATAAGGTTGTTGCCTATAAAATGGCAACTTAATGGGTGTCCATTCTCACCCACCGCTCGCTTGACTGGTGGAGGGTCGTTAGCCGAACGAGTAGGACAAGGACTTATAAATTCTCACTAAAAGTATGATGAATATTATAACGTAACTATATGTTTTATTAAATTCCCAATCTTAGTTACTTTAGGAAAATGTGAATAAGGTGCTAATCCATGAAATTACACTTTACACTTTGTCTAAGTCGTTGGTGGAGCGTGCGTGGTTAACCGGCACACTAACTTGGACTTAACAAGGTAGGTAAAGGGTGACTTAAGGTTTATTATAGTATCGGTGGAGCGTGTGTGGTTTACCGGCACATCAATTGAGTGATAAATTTTAAGGGTACCAAGTGATTTGCATGGTTACTTCACACCTCGTTTTGTGATCCTCGGTATCCCAGTCACAAAACTTGGAGGGCACACTCGAGATTGAAACATGCCTTTGAAATGTTCATTGAATCTCAAAGAATCTAGGAATTTCTAAGAACCAATCAAAAAACCTAATATCTAATATTTCGGTTTTCGTGGTGGAAATTGGTGAATCGTCATTCACCTACCTTTCAAATATGTTATAGCTTGGATTACGGAATACCTCTTCTAAGTTATAATATATTGTGATTGGATCCTAGCCTTAATATTACATTTGGGTGTTTTATTAAGGACTCTCTTAATATCTAAACTAATCTTGTCCTCTTCCTTCAGATGTCTTCAAACAATGCTGCTTTTGGCTCTAATCCTAATGGCTCCTTTACCTTTATGAACTTGTGTGGGAAAGTCACTTTTGATGGATCCAACTTCAATGAGTGGATCAGAAACATCAGGATGATTACCTACTATGAGGAAAAAAAATATGTCCTTGACAAGGAGCTTAAGGAGATTGATGAGACCACTGCAACTCCTCACGAGATCGCTGACTTTCAGGCACATGAAAGGGATGCTACGAAAGTAGCATGCATCATGATGGCCACGATGATAGCGGAACTCCAAAAGTCCTATGAGGATTTCTACCCTTATGAAATGCACCAAGATTTGATGGAAATATACCATCAAAGTGCATGACAAGAGAGGTACGAAATCATCTGCTCCATGATAACAACCATGATGAAGGACGAGGATTCCGTCACGAGCCACATGCAGAAAATGCAAAGGTATGTGGATCGATTGCTGAAGCTTAATGTGAACTTCCCTGAGGAGCTTGCAATAGATATAATTTTGCACTCCTTACCATCGTGCTATGATCAATTCCGCATGACATATCACATGAATAAGGAAGAGGTCACACTTCGCAAACTTCAGGGACTTCTCAAGACCGCAGAATCAGGTCTTAAGGGGAAGTCGGTTGTTAACACTCCTACTCCAAACTCCACTCCGGTTTTGGCAATTGGGAAAAGTCGAGGGAAGAAGAGAAAGAGTTCTTCGAAGGGTACCAAGGTGAGGACCCTTGATGGCTCTTCTTCAAGTGGAACCAAGAAAGGTTTCGTCACTCCTTCTTCTGACCCAAAAGAGGCTGAATGCTTCTATTGCCATGAAAAATCACATTCGAAGCGGAACTGCCCAAAATACTAGCAAGATGTGAAGGATGGGAAAGTTAAACCCAACCATGCAGGTATTTACACTATCATTTCTAATAACTCACCCCATTCTAAATCTTGGGTCCTTGATACCGGTTGTGGTATTCACATTTGTTGTGACTTGCAGGGACTAAGAAGAAGTGAGAATGGGGAATAGGAAAGTTACACCTGTCACCAAGATTGGAGTTTATACTTTATCGCTAAGTAGTGGGTTTAGTTTAGATTTGAATAAGTGTTGTTACTCGCCAGGAATGGCAAGAAATATTATTTCCTTTCATGCTTTGTACAAACAAGGGTTTACCTTTTCATTTAATAATGAAGTTTCTATTGATGCTTTCTTTAATAATGTTCTTTATTTTAAAGCATTACCTTGTGATGGTGTGTATGAAGCTGTGTCTGTTGTAGATAACTTAGGAAATAATGTTTTGTGTATTGATTCTACTAAGAATAATAACTTGGATAAAGCATCATTATGGCATTGTCGTCTTGGACATATAAGCAAGAAACGCATAGGCCAACTCCAAAAGGATGGAGTCTTGGAGTCATTTGACCTAAAGTCAGATGATAGTTGCGAATCATGCTTACTTGGAAAAATGACAAAGTCACCCTTCACAGGCTCGTGTGAAAGGGGTGAAGGTTTGTTGGACCTTATACACACGGATGTGTGTGGGCCATTCAAACATGCCACAAGGGATGCTAATCGTTATTATTTGACTTTTACTGATGACTACAGTAGATATGGATATGTCTACTTAATCAAGAATAAGTCAGAGACTTTCGAGAAGTTTAAGGAATTTAAACAGGAAGTCGAGAATCAATTGGGCAGGAACATTAAGATGCTTCGATCCGATCGGGGTGGTGAGTATCTTAGCTCAGAGTTCCTCGACTATCTAAGGGAATGTGGGATTGTCTCACAATTGACACCTCCCAGGACACCACAGTTGAATGATGTGGCTGAGAGGCGTAATTGAACCTTGTTGGACATGGTTCGTTCCATGATGAGTCGAGCTTCGCTACCAATCTCATTCTGGGGGTATGCCTTAGAGACTGCCGCCCATATCCTTAATCTAGTCCCTACAAAGAAAGTTGCCAAAACTCCTCACGAGATGTGGACTGGTAAAGTACCTAAACTAGACCACATCAAGATTTGGGGTTGCGAGGCTTTCGTGAGACGCGAGACTCATGATAAGCTCGAACCCCGAAGCGAGAGGTGTATTTTCATCGGCTACCAACAGCAATCCTTTGGTTACCTCTTCTACAGACCTAGTGACAATGTGGTCTTTGTAGCAAGAAGAGGAGTCTTTCGAGAAAGAGAGTTTATAAGCCAAGTAGACAGTGGGAGGCAAATTGATCTTGAAGAAATTCAAGAGTCAAGTGGTGATGGAACTTCAAAATCTAGCCCTCAACTTGAGGAGGAAACTCCTGTTGAGCCAATTGACGAATCTGTACCTCTGAGGCGTTCCACGAGAGTTAGGAGTGCACCTGAGCATTACTATGGATTCCATATTACTGCAGAAGGTGAGACACTTATTAGTGATGGGACACTAGTAAGTCAAGATGACCCTAACAGCTACGAGGAAGCCATGGCAGGCCCCGAGTCTACTAAATGGAAAGAGGCTATGGATAGCGAGATACAATCCATGTATGACAATCAAGTTTGGAACTTGGTTGAGAATGTACCAGGTCGTAAGACAGTAGGGTGCAAATGGGTCTTCAAGAAGAAGACCGACATGGATGGTAATGTACACACTTATAAGGCTCGACTGGTTGCAAAGGGCTTCTCTTAAATTCCTGGAGTGGATTATGATGAGACCTTTTCTCCAGTAGCCAAGATTAAGTCTATTAGGGTTATGTTAGCCATAGTCGCATTTCATGACTATGAAATTTGGCAAATGGATGTCAAAACCACTTTCGTTAATGGAAAGTTGGCTGAAGATGTTTACATGAGTCATTTAGAAGGTTTTGTCAGCAGCGAGTACCCTAATAGAGTGTGTAAGCTTGAGAAATCCATCTACGGATTAAAGCAAGCACCTCGCAGATGGAATCTTTGCTTTGATGAAAAGGTCAAGGAATTTGGCTTTTTCTAGGAGTGAAGATGAATCTTGTGTGTATGTCAAGGCTAGTGGGAGTATAGTTAGCTTTTTGGTATTGTATGTGGATGACAAACTACTCTTAGGAAACGACATTCCAACCCTGCAGGAAGTAAATTCCTGGCTTGGGAAGTGTTTCGCTATGAAGGACCTTGGTGAAGCTGCCTATATTTTAGGGATAAGGATCTTGAGAGATCGGAGTAAAAGACTAATTGGACTTAGTCAGAGTACCTACTTGGATAAGGTGCTGAAGAGATTCAGCATGCAAGACTCCAAGAAAGAAGAGTTGCCCATCCAGAGTAACGCCAAATTGAGTAAGACACAAAGCCCTAGCACTGAGGCTGAGATAGCACAAATGAGTCGAATACCTTATGCTTCAGCTGTAGGATCAATCATGTATGCTATGACGTGTACTCGACCTGATGTAGCCTTTTCCCTGAGCATGGTTAGCAGGTTTCAGGGGAACCCTGGCAAGGCACACTGGACTGCGGTAAAGAATATTCTCAAGTACCTACGAAGGACTAAGGACTGGGTCCTTACCCTCGGTGGGAGTGATGACTTGAGAGTTGTAGGGTATAGTGATGCTAGCTTCCAGACTGATAGGGATAACTTCCGCTCTCAGTCGGGCTGGGTCTTTACCCTAAATGGAGGAGCAATTTCTTGGAAGAGTTCCAAGCAAGAGACAGTGGCAGATTCTACTTGTGAATCAGAGTATATTGCAGCTAGCGAGGCGGCAAAGGAGGCGTTATGGCTGAGGAACTTCATTGGAGACCTTGGAGTTGTACCAACTATTAAAGAGCCAATGGAAATTTTCTGTGATAGTGGAAGTGCTGTTGCCTTAGCCAAGGAACCAAGGGATCACGGGAGATCCAGACACATCGACAGAAAATACCATTTCATCAGACATCGGATCGAAGAAGGACTCCTTGTGGCAAAGAGGGTATCATCAGATGAGAATCCGGCGAATCCCCTCACGAAGGGACTGACTCGGGTTAAGCATCTCCAGCATGCTCGGTGCATAGGGCTGAAGGATGATATTAGATTTAGTAGTTAGATAACCTCGAAATTTGTAAAGTGTAATTGACATTAGATGATGAATAAAAGGTGTTTTATTTATGAGTAAAGTGTTGCTATCTCTTGTCAATCGTTTACTATATTTCTTTTGCATGTTTTGACTTCCAGAATAATTTTGTTTGGTATAACATATTATTCAAACCTCCACAGTCGGTCATATGTCGGAAGTAGGTATGAATCAAGACTGTCATGATTGGTTGCAGAGGTCTAAGGTGTTAGACAAGGCTACAACAATCATGAGTGCTCATAAGCTCTGAGCATTGGACTCAACCCACGCTCACTGGAATCACTTCATGGAATTCTATCTCGAGTGATCGTGAGATGGTAATATCATATAAGTCTTCAAACCTAGAGATATGATTTGTTACTTACAAGTTGGTTATGCATTGATTGTACGAAAACGCATTGGTAACTCGATGTTATAAATCGTGCTCTTGTGTGTAATTCAATGAGTGGTAGAACAAACATATGAGTCGAAGTTTATCTGTTCCTTCTTGGATTAGAAGCTGATATCTGGGCCCCTCGATGATTTTGTTTTGACCTATGTACCGGGCCCGGTCAGAACTAAGTTGATGTGTTCAATTAAGTTCTTTGTCAAACAAATCGGAAATCGGGAAACAAACTGTTGGACAATAAGTAAGACATTGTTCCATGTATTTGTCCGACTGATATCTAGAACAGAGGATTATATGATCACTTATCTTTAATGGCGTACCATCATCTTCTCAGTTCCGAGAAACCTTGAAAAGAGCTACGATTGCCGATCGGTTCCTGAAGTCATACTTGCAATAATAGTTATTAGACTTATCCAAGTGGGAGAATGTTGGATAAGGTGTCTAAGTCCATAACTATTTCTGGTATGTACTTGACCCAACCCGGCATGGTCCATTTGGGTTGCATGGCACCATGCAATTGGATAGACTAAATGATAGAAATAACACTTGGAGATTATTAATATATTATAAGTTCTAATATATTAATAATATTATTTGATTAGTTTTATCAAGAATTAATTTAGAATTAATTAAGTGATCAAAAGAGAACTAATTAAATATATGTGTTGATTATGTAAATCATCCATATCTTGTATAGTGGGCTAAGAGGCTCCATGGATTATCAAGTTGGGTTCCACCCATAGGATGCTCCATGGGAGTTACAAACCCATGGTTCATGGAAATGAATAGTCATGACACATTAGGGTTTACTTGGTGTAACCCTAGATGTGTCAACACTATATAAGAATCATATTCTCCACCAAAATCGGCTACACATGTGAAACAAGAGGGCTAGGCCGATTTCAAGTAGTGTGCATTCTCTCAAAAGTATTTCCAAGAGCATTTGGTGTTGTGTGAAGCATTTGAGGCATCACACTTGGGGTGCTAGGCTCATAAGGTTTCAAGGAACATAAGCAACAACAAGGTAAGTTATTCTATCTATCATTCAAGTTAAAATTGTTCCCCATGTATGCTAGATAGGAATATAGCCTTGGAATTTAACTTTGCATGATAATTAGACAAACATAGATCCAAGGTTATTAGGGTTGCATGTACACTTAGGAAGTGTTAGAATGCTCAAAACCCAACGTATTCTTGTTCTACTACTTGTTAAATCATACACAAAGGCATGCTTTATAACATCGAGTTACCAATGCGTTTTCATACAATCAATGCATAACCAACTCATAGGAAACAAGTCATATCTCTAGGTTTGAATAATATAAGATATTATCATCTCATGATCACTCGTGATAAAATCCATGAAGTGATTCCAATGAGCGTGGGTTGAATCCAATACTTAGAACTTATGAGTACTCATGAATGTAGTATCACCACTTGATATGTCCCATACCTTGGACATCTATAATCCAGTTTCGTGATAGTATTGATTCATATCTACTTCCAACATATGACTGACTGTGGATAGTTTGAATAACTTAGTGATTCAGGAAGAAGGACCTAGTTATTCTAGAAGTCAAAACATGCAAAGTGAAACACAAGAATAATCGAATCCAATATGGTCTTAGAACGTATGAATATAAATAAAACACCTTTTATTTATCATAATATTGATTACACATTATTCATTGCATACTGTTTTAAACTATCAACTTTATACTTGAATTAAAACAATAGTTATCCCATGCTCCATGCATGTACATTATGGTTTCTAAACACTAGTCATGCTATATACCAAGTATAGACACTATGTTTGTCTAAACATTAGTTATGCTATACACCAAGTATGCATACTAAGTTTGTCTATGATCTTTACGTTGTGAAATAGATCGATTGAACATAATTTCAATGATTCTCATTTCACAGACCCAAATCCTTACCGTAAATGCAAGAATTCCAAATTCATGCCATTTACCGAAATATTGTTATATTTTTAAACTTATATGCATTGACCCTCTTGTAATGATTATGCATAAAGTCACAAAGTCACAGAGTATTCCAATGGAGATCCACTCCATGGAAACATCCTTCTTGCATTAAGTTTTTCTAATCTTACACAAATTGAATAACTTCCACCTATGGAAACATTTCCATATTCCCATTCTAACTACACTTTTGAACACGAGTTTCCTCTTTTCAAAATATGTTAATATGGTCCTTCCAAGATTAACATTATACTTCCAACTGTCCTTGAGCAACCAATCTTTGGTAAACTTAGATTGTCCTCGATAATTGCTTAATCCTTTTAGTCATATCCAATGCTAGACCTTTTCCCTTCTTAATGCCCCAGACATTTGAAAATTTTTAGAAAGGATGAATGTTATAGAACATGAAATTGATCCTATATCCGAAGCATACGGGACACGATTCATGATGTCTCACATAAAGACATGATACTAGACCAATCCTTTTGCTACAATATTTCTATTAGCTAAGTTCTCATAATTCAGATTATGAAAAGGGATGTTGTAATCATAATCGAATTTCAGAATGCAAATAATGGACCCATATATAGAATTTCCTAATGTTGAGCCATTCCAACACAAGATTCATATATATATCATTGACTAAAGATGATCAAAACCTCAATCTAAGCTTTTAGAATTGAAATGAAGTATAATTTCCTCTTCCTTAATTATAGCAAAATAACTTTTCAACCCCTGCAACTTCACGAATTGAAACTTTTGTTTTCTATAATTAACATTACTATCTTGAAATACTAATAATAATTATCATGCTCCCACTAACATGATGATTATTAGCATAACACTTATGCTCCCACTAGCTTTGACATGTACTCAGAAATCAGCTGAACTTCTAGAAATCAATATTTTATTTACTTTCTTACCAAAGTTCAGATTTCTGATATGAGATGTTTTGATAAGACTTTATCAAACTCACACACCTTTCCTTAGATAGCTCACATGTGTGTCTAAACAATTTTTCGAACTATGAAAATGGATGCCGTAATCATAGTCTCAATTCTTTAGACCTTTTCCATTTCTCACAAGTCCATGTTATTGTGCCGGTTAACCACACACGCTCCACTAATTACTTTGAGAATGCAATATCACAACTGTTATCTACTTCAAATCTACTTAGTGAAAGTGTTTCCTAACCATCATTTTCATGAATCAGAGAGAAACCTTATGACACTTAGATTTTAATTTCTGTGTTCTTATCCATGTGAATTTTTCAAAACCATGATCACAAGAAAAGGATAATGACAAATCCAAACTCATATGGACTGAACTAAATTTTAATTTCTTGCCACCTGGCAGCACAAGGGCCTACCATTGCTTCCAATTTATTATGCAACCAATTGAGAACTCTCAAAACTTATATGCAAAGCCAACTTTAACTGGAATGGGCAGAGAAATAGAAATATGTCAAGACGATAGGTTATAAAGCTCACGTCGTGTGCTAGTGAAAAACTACCGATTTTTCATTCTTGATTAGTTCTTGAAAATTTTCCAAAACCTTTAAGACTCCCGCTGTCCTCTTGAAATATAAGAATTACTTGCCAAATATTCTAGAGATAGTACGGATTCTTTATCAAGAGAAACACTTCACACAATTGGCCTTAGTTGGTCTTTGTTTTATCCAAAACATCACAATTTACTAATTTCACATGTACAAGAGTAGAACATATTTTACTATTACATTTGACTACTGTTAATAAACCTTCTTTAAGATGTGTCACTCAAATTACAATCTTGGAGTATGACTCAAAGACTTGTTTTGAACCAAAGTGTGACTCATCTTCTTGATTTAACAATTTCAACAATTCATGATTCCCCTTCTTAGTCATAAGAATGCACTAATATATCCTTAGAGGACCAATTATGATATGGTTTCTTAATCATTAAGATGATCACAAAACATGATACTAAAGTACTCTCCCATCTTTTCAGATTTGAGAAATTTTATCTTTCTACCTAATTTGATTTTTCTCATTCGTTCTACCATACATCAAAACTTTTCCAATGCTTCAGAAGTATACTTAAACTTGTAAGTATAACCATATTTACTACACTTTAGTAAATCATGACAAATAGCCTTATTGATCTCTGTGGTGGACTTAACCAATGCACAAGAACATGTGCTCGATCCCTTAGTCCTTTACTTGACTCATATATACATGTGAACAAGGGATTAGTCTTAATTTTCCAAAGATGAAAATTCTCATTCATCATACTATACAACTTGCATGATTCCAAGTTTTGGTCCAGTTAAAACTTGGGTGATGAGAATCTTTCCTTATTTGGTAAATTAGACATTACCACAAATGAAAGAAACAAGTCCATTTTCCAATATTGCTATCAATGGAATCATATAAACAACAAATTTTCACAAATGCCATTGTAAGGATACTTAGAATAAATAAAATCAAAAATTTTCCTTTTATTTTAAAACTTTGCGGAAAAACTTATCCTTACAGTGCAAAAGCATATGAAAAACTTGTTGTTATCTATTCCTAAGCAATATATCATAACTCCTAAGCAACAACTTAAAATTTTGATCACCGAACCATGCGATCGAAATTCATCTTCGTGATCAAAATCAGCATATACTTCCTTTAAGCTTCCTTTCTTTTCTTTGATTCTTAAAACATCAACATGTAACCTAGTCAGATCATGTAATAAGGATCTCAGAATAGAAACTTAACAGAGTTAGATGGTGGACGTTACCTGAAGTAGAGTCAAACTTATTGACTTTACCAGCCTTACGATCCTTCAGGTAAATTTGGTAGTTTTGCAATCAATTCCCCTTCCTTTTGGCAATATAAACATGAGTAAATTACACGAATGGTCCCTATGCTTTGGGGTAATTTGCGCGTTTGATCCCTAACTTATTTTTTTAACTAAGAAGGTCCCTACTGTTTGTTTTTATTATGATCTTGGTCCCTATTGTTTATTTTTGTTACGTTTTTGGTCCCTAACTTACCAAAAAAACTATTACTTAAATAGGGAAAAATGATCGGGTATGTAAGGTAAGGTAGGTGAGGTGGGGTTGGTAGTGTGTTTATTTAAAAAAATTAAGGAGAAAATAGAATTTTTAGGTAAGACCGGGACCAAACATGTAACAAAAACAAATAGTAGCGACATTCAGAGTTAAAAAAAATAAGTTAGGGATCAAACGTGCAAATTACCTTAAACCACAGGGACCATACTCGTAATTTACTTTAGAAACATATAGACTCTTTGGTAATGGTACATGGGACAATTTCAGACTTAGCCTTCCTCTTTACCATTTGGTCAACCGAGTTGACAATGGCCGATCCCTTTCCATTGGGAAGAGAAAGCTTTTTTGGATTTGCAATGTTACCATTGTCAATTAGTACATGGAAGTTTCGGAAGTTGATCTTCTAATCAAATTTGCTTTATTAGTCCTCCAAATCATTGTTGATTCAGAAGCACCAAGCAAATGAATAAGATCATTAAGGGTCATGTCATAGTCTATTCTATAGTAGTCCCAAATGAACTCACTATGTGACTTAGAAAGTGATTGAACATCCAACTTTCTCAAGACTTTGACACCAAACTCTCCCGGCTTGTCAATATGTGACTTCATCTCCAAGATGTGATCACACATAGACCTTGCTTGCCAATAGGGCTTGAGTGACCTTGAACTATTCAAGAACTTGTGGGTTAGGGAGAATAATTGGAGGAGGAAAAGAAGTATGATTCCCATGATCTAACCATGGAGCATCATCTTCATTAGGAAAGCTTGTTCCAAGGGATTTGGGATGATCATAATATGGGAGATATTCAAGTTAGTTGATTTAAAGTCCTTAATATAACACCTAATATGAAATATTAAGGCTAGGACCCAACACAATATTTTATAACATAGAAGAGGGATGTCGTAATCGAAGCTACAAAATATTTGAAGGTAGGTGTATGACGATTCACCAATTTCCACCATGAAAAACGAAATAGTTTATTAGGTTTTAATTGGATTTGAAACTCCTAGATCTTTTTCATTGAACTTTTCAATTACATATTTCAATCTCGATTGTGCCCTCTCAAGTTTTGTGGCTGGGATGCCGAGGATCACAAAACAATGTGTGAATAACCATGCAAATATACTTGGTACCCTTAATATTTACCCCTCAATCGATGTGCAGGTTAACCTCACGCACTCCACCGATACTATGATAAGTATTAAGTTACCCTTTGCCTACCTTGTTAAATCAAGCTAGTGTGCTGGTTACCCACACGCACTCCACTAACTGACTTATGCAAAGTGCAAACTGTAATTTCATGGGTTAGCACCAAATTCACATTTTTCCTAAGTAACTAAGATTAGGAATTCATAATAGTTTAGTTACTTGGTATTTATGTAGCACCTGGTTCTTGGTATGTATTCTTTTATTTAGATTTTTGCATTTTGGCCTTAGACTCAGCGAGTTGAAGGACCAACTCGTCGAGTAGAAGCAGGACGAGATGGGGGGTTTAAGTTGTGGACTCGATGAGTCGGGTCCCGGACTCGGCGAGTAGGCCCTGTCTGGACAAAAACCTTAACCCGAGGATTTGCACCCTATTTAAACAACTTAACTTGTCCTCCTTCGTCCCATTGGCCCCTAGAAGACCCCCATAGCAAACCCTAGCCGTTCTTGAAGCAATCTAAGGCGTTTGGAGTGATTTTGGTGCTTTTGTGACCCAAGGAAGGAAGGAAAAGCTTGAAGGATCAAGAGGAGGCTACAAGGATCTGATTTTGAGCATCGTTTGCAGTCTTCAGAAGGTATAAAGTCTATACCTTGTTAGTTCTTTTGATAGATCCCATTTTGTGGAGTTTTAGGACTTTTATAAGCCATTTTGGTCACCAACCATGATTGCAAGCATGGTTTGGAGTTGATGTTTTAGATCTATTTCTTTAGAGGGGTTATAAGGCAGAAAGGAGTGGCTCTTGCACTCAAAAATGGCCCCATGCATTGAAAGAGCTTGTTTAAGGACATTTTGAGCTCAAAGTCCCATGTAAGCACATAATGGTTGTAACTTTACGTGCTAGATTGATTGTAGAAGCATAGATCTATCTTTTGATCAAGGGTTGTACATTAGAAATCGAAGAATTAGTGAGAAGATGTGACCAACTCGGCGAGTCCAAGGTTTCTATCCCATATCAGTTGAGGGTTATAAGAACCCAGTTTAGTGTGGAAAGGTTTTAGGGGGTCCCGGGGAGTGACCTAACGTTCTGGACTAAACCATTGTTCTGGAAGTTCATGGGACTCGGCGAGTGCATGAGCAGAATTAGCGCGTCCAAGGCAAACTTCTTAAGGATGAAGATGAACTCGACGAGTTGTTCATACAACTCGGCGAGTCAAGGACAGGACCTGTGTATCAGTTGAAGATGAACTCAAAGATTTGTTCATACAACTCGGTGAGTCGGATGAGGATTCAGTCGATGTTCATTTCGAAGGAAAACCTGTTGAGTCATCGCCTAACTCGACGAGTAGAGACGAGTATAAGGTCAAATGGAAGGATAGGGACTCGGTGAGTTGGTGCGCCAACTCGGCGAGTCAGGTCACTAGAAGTTGACTTTGACTTTGATTTGGTCAGGGCTAAAATGGTTATTTTACCCTAAGAAAAAGTTAGCAGTGTATAACTAAGTGTTTTGTGGGAATTATAGCCGGAGGATTTCCGGAGCAGCAACGACAGCAATCAGAGGATTCCCACACAGCTCATCAGCTACTACGAGGTGAGTTACCTTCCAGTAGCGGTGGGTCTACGGCCACAATGTCGGCCCACCAGTAGGAGTTGTATGATTAGATTATTGTCTTTGTGATATCATCTAGGTTTGCTACTACCTGATATGTTATATGTTGGCATGATATTTTATATGTGATACTAGTAGATTTCGGTTGTTAGGACCGAAGGGTAGGTTAGACACCCCAAATACATCTGATAATATGTGCTGATATGCTATATGCTCTCATGATATGTTATATGTGATAGTAGTAGCGTTCGGTTGTTAGGACCGAAGGGTAGGTCAGACACCCCAGATATGTTTGATAGTATTCTTATGTTATGATATATGTGATAGTAGCAGTAAGGGGTGGAATAGTCCTTGAGGGTCAGTTGTTAGGACCGACGGGTAGGTCAGCACCCCATAATGGCTTGACATGGGTAGGACGGCACCCCAGGATGGCCGCATGGGTAGGTCGGCACCCTAGAATGGTCGTACCGGCTAGGTCGGGCACCCCAAAATTATCCGGCAGTAAGTATGTTATGTGATTGTATGGAATGTGGTACGATGGGGGAACTCACTAAGCTTTGTGGTTATAGTTTACAGTTTTGGTTTCAGGTACCTCTTCAGCGAAGGGGAAGGAGCTGGCACGATGGCGGCACATCATACACACACTCTTTGTTTTCCGCATTATGAGTTATTCTGGGATTTGTACTCTGACATTATTATGTTTTTACGATTCAGTTTTCAGATACGAGACATGTGTTTATCTAATGATATGATCGGATGATATTTTGTTACAAATGTTTTGCAAATCACTTAATCAAAAATGAAATTTTTGGATGTGAAAATTGGATCGTTACAATTTATCATTAATACTTTTAATGAAGGAAGAATTATAGTCATTGTCCTACCCGTTCGGCTAACAACTCTCCACCAGTCAAGGAAGCGGTGGGTGAGAATGGACACCATTAAACTACCATTTTATTGATAGTAGCCTTATACCCCCCTTAGAGACCGGCTTCGTGAATGAGGCCTACTAATGGTAAGACTGACTTGATTTTATACATACATACATACATACATACATACATACATACATACATACATATATATATATATATATATATATATATATATATATATATATATATATATAATACTATAAAGTATAAGGCTTGAATTTTAACTTTTAAAATTCTATGGGCTTAACTTGGAATTAAAGTATTCATAAGGGAAAACTTTACAAATTCCAAAACT
Organism: Lactuca saligna; assembly: GCF_052625555.1. Lineage (NCBI taxonomy): Eukaryota > Viridiplantae > Streptophyta > Magnoliopsida > Asterales > Asteraceae > Lactuca > Lactuca saligna. The sequence continues at coordinate 201,999,813 of NC_136424.1, read as the reverse complement.
TAAGGGCAATTTTGAAACTATTCAATTCCATAACTTATGTGTTTAAAGTAGTTTTAATTCAAAAAACTCTTCAAGTTCCACAACTTGAAGACAAGTTATGGAAGACTTTAAACTATTAAAAGAATATGACTTTATGTTATTCATAACCTATGGAAATATTTATGAGTTTTATGATTCTTAAATGTAACTTTTCATATAACTTGAGGACAAATGACAAAAAAACATTTTATAACCAACTTTTAGATTAGTTTGTATTGAAAACAACAATTTCACATAATTTTTCTTTTAATCTAAGCAACTCATAAGAACAAGATAATTCAATCAAACTTTTTCATGTAATTAGCCTAACACATAAACCAATACAAATCATGAATCTATTGACAATTATCTTTGAAATTGGATTAGCATGAACATTACCACATCAAAAACAGGTTTATAAGTTGAGAAACAGCTGAGGGTAATGTTCCTAGTCCAATCGTAGCCAACACAGTTGAAGATATGTTGTCTGGGGGTCTAACTCATCGAGTGCATGAGCCAACTCGGCGAGTTGGATGAGTTTAGCCTTGGACTCGTCGAATCCCTTCATGGACTTGGTGAGTCTGCTCAGCAGACAACAACAAACTTCGATTTTTCAGCCAATTTTGCAAGTATAACAAGAAAACAAGCATAGGCTCTTAATATACTGTTGGGTTTTGAGCATTCTAACACTCTTAAGGTGTACATGCAACCCTAAATACCTTGGATCTATATTTTTTCAATTATACATGAAAATATCAATTTTCTAAGGTATTATCCTAACTAGCATATTTTGAAGTACAATTAATATAAAACCTAGTAGAATAACATACCTCTTTGTTGTAGCTTTACTCCATGGAGCTTAAGAGCCTAGTGCCCCAAGTGTGACACCTCAAATGGTTCACACAACACCAAATAAACTTAGAATAACTTGAGAGAAATGAGATACTTCATGAAATCGGTTAGCCCTCAGCATTACTTCAAAGTGGCTGATTTTTGGGAAGAATAAGATGCTTATATAGTGTCACAATTAGGGTTACACCATGTAAACCCTAATTGTAATGGCCTTTCATTTCCATGATGCATCGGTACCAAAACACCATGGAGCATCCTATGGGTTTGAGCCCAACTTGATAATCCATGGAGCATTAGCCCACTATACAGGTATGGATGATTTACACTATCAACCCATATATTTAATTAGTCTCCTTTTGATCACTTAATTAATTCTAAATTAATTCTTGATCAAATTAATTAAATAATCTTATTAATATATTAGAACTTATAATATATTAACAAACCTTAAGTGTTATTTCTCTCATTTTAGTCTATCCAAATGAATGATGCCATGCAACCCAAATGGACCATGCCAATTGGGTCAAGTACATACAAAATATAGTTATGGACTTAGACACTAATCCAATACACTCACGACTCATCCTCGCTTCACAAGAAACCAAACTCTTTGACTTTCTCGACGAAACAAATATTTCATCTGCAAGACACTTGTTTCAATCCATAAATGGATTTCTCAAGCTTACACACTCTATTAGGGTGTTTTTCATCAACAAAACCCTCTAGCTGACTCATGTAAACATCTTCAACCAACTTCCCATTAAGGAAAGTGGTTTTGACATCCATCTGCCATATTTTTATAATCATGAAACGCAGCTATGGCTAGCATAACTCTAATAGACTTTATTTTCGCTACTGGTGAGAAGGTCTCATCATAGTCAACTCCAGGAGTTTGAGTGAATCCCTTCGCAACCAATCACGCCTTATAAGTGTGTACTTTCCCATCCATGTCGATCTTCTTCTTGAATATCCATTTGCACCCGACCGTCTTACAACCCGGTAGATTATCAACTTTTCAGACTCCGGGCCAGCCATGGCTTCCTTGTAGCTGTTAGGTTCATCTAAATTTACTAGTGTACTATCACTAATATTGTATCACCCTTACTTGTTATATGAACACCATATAACATATGTGGAACATTCACACTACTGGAACGTCTAAGAGGTAAGGACTCGTCAATCAGTTCAATAGGAGTTTCCTCCTTGGGTTGAACGTCAGCGTTAGAGGTTCCTTCATCGCTTGACTCTTGAAGCTATTCAAGATCAATTTGCCTCTCACTGTCTTCTTGGATTATGAGTTCTCGCTCTCGGAAAACCCATCTCCTCGCAACGAAGACAACATTGTCACTCGGTCTATAGAAGAGATATCCAAAGGACTTCTGCGGATAGCCGATGAAAATACACTACTCACTACGAGGTTCAAGCTTGTCATGAGTCTCTTGTCTTACGAAATCCTTGCAACCACAAACCTTGATATGTGCTAACGAGGGAGCTTTCCATGTCCACATCTTGTGAGGTGTTTTGGCAACCTTCTTAGTAAGGACTAGATTAAGGATATGGGTCGCAGTATCTAAGGCATACCCCCAAAATGAAATAGGTAATGAAGCATGACTCATCTTGGAACAAACCATGTCCAAAAAAAGAACGATTGCGCCTCTCAACCACACCATTCAACTACGGTGTCCTAGGTGCTGTTAATTACGAAACAATTCCGCATTCCTTGAGGTAGTCGTGGAATTCAAGACTAAGGTACTCATCACCTTGATTGGATTGGAGCATCTTAATTTTCCTGCCCAGCTAATTCTCCACTTCTTGCTTAAACTCTTTGAACTTTTCAAAGGCTTCTGACTTGTGCTTGATTAAGTAGATATACCCATAGATGTTATAATCGTCAGTAAAAGTCACATTGAAGCAGTTCACATCCCTTGTAGTGCATCTAAAGGGACCACACGCATCGGTGTGTATGAGATCCAATAAACCATAACCCTTTTCACAAGAACCAATGAAGGGTGACTTGGTAATTTTTGCAAGAAAACAAGACTCACACACGTCAGCGTCCCTAAGGTCGAACGACTCCAACACTCCATCCTTTTGGAGTTGGGCTATGCGCTTCTTGTTGACATGTCCAAGACAACAATGCCATAAGTATGCTTTGTGGGGGCTTAGAGAGAGAAAGTAGAGAGGGAAAGAGAGGGTGAAAGGTGTGAGAAATATGAAGGATTCACCCTTTATTTATAGGGGTTTTATCGTAGAGTAGTCTCTAAGCTTTGTCTGTATCTTCTCTAAGCTAACGGCCCTCCACCAATCAAGGGAAGCAGTGGGTGAGAGTGGTCACCCATTAAGCTACCATTTTATAGGCAACAACCTTATACCCCCCTTTATAGATCGGCTTCGTGAATGAGGCCTACTAATGGTAAGAATAGCTTTATATTTTACATATATATAATCATTATTCTTATAATATCATTAATAGTATAAGGGTTAAATTTTAAACTTGTAAGATTGTAGGTTTAGAATTTAAATGTTTCAAAATTAAACTTTTAATCAAAATATTTAAATTCCAAACGTTGAGGGCAAACTTTTCAAAACTTTCTAGATCAAATTACAAATAATTTAATTAAACAATTAATTTGTGATTATCTAAATTTGACCTAATTCAATTTCATGGCAATATAAAATAATCAGATAATTCAATTAATTAAAGTTATCATATAAGGCGATAATTATCTTATTAATTGATAATTATCTTCTATTTGGATAAGGATAATCATATCAATATAATAAAATTCGTATTTTATCAGTCAAAAATGTTTTCGGTAATTATCCCAATCCAAAATCGGCCAAAATCCCGAAAGATTTTCTCTCTGACTCTCCAACTCATCGAGTCACTGTCTGGACTTGACTTATCAAGTTCATCAGGTGACTCGACGAGTTAACCTGTCAGAGGGAAGAATTTTAAACTTTTCAAGCTATGAATGATCAAACAAGGCATCAAATACAATAGAAAACAGACTAGGCTCGGATACCACTGATGGATTTTGAGCATTACATCAATCCTATGGTGCACATGCAAACCCTAAAGCTTTAGATCTAGGTTTCTCTAATTGTACATGAAAATCATCCAAAGCTTATAACCCTAATACTAGCATACAAAAAAATCGAAAAAATTAAAACTATACCAAGGTTAGGAAATTACCTTTCAATTGTAGCTTGAAGATTTTGAGCTTTTGAGAACCTAGCACTTCAAATGCGATGCGTCTAACGAATCACAAACACCAAGGAAAGTTGGGTGATCTTAGAGAGACGGGAAGGAGGCTCAAAATTGGATATGTGATCTCTAGGGTTCAAGTGGCCAATTTTTGGAAGCCAATGGGGTCTTTATATAGCTACACAATTAAGGTTTGAGTCAGATACCTATCCTGGTTACTTAAGCCCTAAGCAGCCCATAGGAATCTTCTAGAATCAAGCCCCCGGATGAAATCTTATGGGTAATCCATAAGGATTTTGTGCACCCTATCTTTAGGGTTCCTCGGCTCACTTTGCAACTATCTTATAGTTATAGTTTTTGTCCCCTTAGTCTAATTAATATTTCTTGACCATAAAATTAATTCTTAATCAGTTTTTTTGACCAACATTAATTAACCAATACGATTTCTCTTTTAATATATTATTCATATAACATATTAATAAACGATGATAACCTCTTTCTCCGTTATTCATCCACTCAATTTGCTTTGGTGAAGGCAACCCAAAAGGACTATGCGACAACTGGGTCAAGTACATACCAAATATAGTTAGGGGCTTAGACACTTAATCCAATATAACTCTCCCCTACTTGGGGCTCGAATCCACACTAACTGATGATCATAATCGATCACCACCCCATTGGGGCTCAACCAGCCCATACACACGATAACCTTGTTCCCACGTAAAGGAATGGGAACAACATCAATATATGCAAGAAATTCATTATAAATAAAGAGCTAGTGAGAATATACATAGACGTCACCGCATCAGGTGCCATGAAATAAACTACCGTGTCTGACCATCCAACTGCACAACTCTAGACCCTGATCCCTCGCCCTCACCAGCACCAAAACTACCAACTGCTGTGCTTCAAAGGGTCACAATACTGAAAATAGACCATAAAACCATCAGAATACGCATCAATATATATATATATATATATATATATATATATATATATATATATATATATATATATATATATATATCGAGGAATCTCATATTCTAGAAGCATCTTGGTTTCATTGCATCTCTCCTTGACTCGAGTATGGATCTTCTGCTTCCAGTAGTACGGGCCCATAATACCTTCCACATCTATCCATACTTTCCTCAAGGATTGCCTTGAATCCTCCAAGTCACTCTTTATCCATACAATTAACCCTCATCGAGATAAGACTCCCAACACTAAATCTCTTCCTAGGTTTTCCTAGGATAGTCTCCACACCACTCTCTGCCATCGGCTGCAGAAGGAACTCCCACTAACCCCCTATAACTAGCTCATGAATACAATTACATATCACCAAAACTAGATAATTCATCGAATAAGAGGTCTCATGCAACAACGATTGGACTCAAACAAGAGCTACGCAATTGAGTTAAAACGTAACGATCTAAAATTATCTAGTCTCAGTAATATTTAGCTTAACATATTTTCTTACTAGTTAGCTGGCGTTAGTGAAAACTCCTAAAAAGCACAAAGCAAACATCATTCGAGCATTGCGTAATCAGAATCAAACATAACCTCATCAGACCATCCTATCACTTAGTGATCAGTACTAGCATGCAAGTTTACAAGCTTATAGAACAGGCATACAAAGGCGTCTTTCCTTGCATTCTGTCATGAAAATGCTAAGCAGATCCTTAGCCCTAACTAGCATGCAATTCACAGATTCATAGATCAAATCATATCATAACATGTATAGGTATTTTGGGAAAACTTACTTGAGGTCGATCGATTGCATGCACAACCTTTATTGTATTAGAAAATCCTTTTATAAACATTTCCTTTTTGAAAAGTTTTACTAAATCCCTAGTTTGAGTTCAGACACACCCGAGAGTATATCTGAATCCCTCAAACTAAGGCTTTGATACCAACTTGTAACATCCCAAAAATATACACCAATCTTTTAAAAATATTTAATTAACTAAAACAATTATCCACACATCAACAAAACCATAGAAAATCCAAATGTATCATACTGATTATAAAACACTGGAGTAATCATAAAAAGGCAGAACAAAATAGTGTATGCACTGCATTCACCCCGAGCTCTTCCCCTTTGCACCAAAAGTACCTGTAACATAAACTGAAAACCATAGGCACGAAGCTTAGTGAGCTTCCCCTAAATACCACATACCACACATATCAAACATATAATGGGGCCTGCCTAATAAGTATAATGGTCCCCGCCCAATGAGTATAACGCGCCCCACCCTAACTCATATAATATGCCCCACCCACATACAATTAGTATAAGCATAACATTTAGTAGCATACAGAATAGCCATTGCGTCTTGCCCAGTAAGCATACAATCACATACATATACAAGTTCCACATAGACAATGAGTACTCTAGCATAATTGATCGTGGGTCGGCATTGGTGCCTTCAACTCGCTAAACACAGGGAGTAACTCACCTCTCACTACTGAATCATATTAATAAATGCATGTCTGTTGGTCCGACAAATCCCTAAGCTATCAGTATCAAATAACATTCAATTAATAATTGGATTCCAGTCCATAACCATATTTCCAAAGTTAGGGTAAAAAGACCATTTTACCCCTTACCTGCTTTGGTATAAGACTAAGACCCAAACCTACAATCCAAAAGGCCTAATAACCAATTAATCATCCAAGGCCTAATCAAGGCCTAATTTTCTAAATTGGGCCCAAACCATTTCATGGGCCTTACCCCAAGGTCCAAAAACATGGCCCAAACAGAATACAAGGCCTAATCAAAGCACCTGAAGACAAGGCCAATTAATCATCGAAGGCCTAATCCAAGGCCTAATCAAAGCACCTGAATTCAAATGGCCCAACAAAACCCTAAGCATCTAGACCTAAAACATAGCCTAAACAGAAGACAAAACAACCGAGGCCCATTCTTGTAACATCCCGTTAATAAATAAATAAAAATTAATGAATGAATAGTAGCCTAAAAATCCATAATAATTAGTGAGGTGTTGGTTTAAGGGAGGCAAATGTTATGATTTGATTATTTGGTGGTTAAAGTGTAACTTCGGGATTAAAAGGTAATTTCCGGATTAGTTTTGCAAAAGATTCTTGAAGTGGAGGGCTGTTTGGTAAATATTGGACCTAAAATGAAATGAATTTGGAAGGCTGAGGGCTAAAAGAGTAAATGTTGGATTAATGCTGAAAGGAATTAGGATGGAGGGGCTAGAAATGTAAATACAGGGAGAGTTGTATATAACATGTCACCCCTATAACCTTAACCCTAAAGCTTCACTCAGCCGCCACCTTATGCCTCCATGCTTCCTGCTGTGGCCACCACCATACTCCCTCTTGTCTTTTCAATCAGTCGAAGCTTGAAGCCACCGAACATCCACCAGTGGCTCATGTTGCCGACAATGACAAAGACTACCCAGAATCCGGGGACATCGTAATTGTAAAGATTGGAGGACCAGGTATAGACGTCATGGCCACCACCGCTATCTGAGCCGGGAACCACCAGTCGGTGCCACTATTTTTTTTTGGCAAAACCAAGGATCGCGAAGCCGAAGTTCATCCGGTGGGCAATGAAAGATCGAGATAGCTTATTTGTGGTTGTTTCCGGTGACTGATAACCATTTCCTCCCCGCCGTAGTCACTCCTTCATCCTCTTCTGGCCGTCTTCATCCACACCATTGGTACCGCCAAGCGTTTACATCGCCACCGATGTGAGCCGTTGCAGTTGTCGTTGTTTGTGCCACTTCAGTCGTCTGTCGTCGCCGTATGCCACCAAGTCGGTGGTGGTGTTCCTATTCCAGGTAAAACGTGTGTGTTTTTTTGTGTTTCTGTTGTTGGTGTTTACATGTTTTAGTTTGTAGGTATTTGCTTGCTTGGCCGAACTTTACAAGAAAGGCCACCATTACCACCACCGTGAGGTGGTGGCTGTCACCGTCCAACCACTGCCTGCCGTCATAAGGGTGGATGTGTGTGTGTGTGTGTTCATTTGAATGGTGTTGTATAATTGTAATGGGTGACCGGAATTATCAAGAAATTTATAACCACCATCATGAGGTGGTGATTGTCGCCTTCTGCCGCCACCAGCCGTCGTGTTGGGTGACGATGTGCATTTATGTGTGATTGGACTTCCTTTTGAGTTGCTAGCTAATGTTTTGTTCGAGATGGCAGTGGGTGGTTCCCGAGGTGGTAGTGGGTGGTGCCCGATTTAATTAAGAATTAAATAACCTAAAAACTTAACAAATGGACTAATTGGAACGCAATTGGGTTGGAAACCCCAATTAGGGTTTAGAAAACCCAAAATTTTAGATATATAAATTTGGATTTGTCGGGACCCGCATATTTGGACCATTGGATTGGTATTATGAATTATTCCCGACCACATTGTATGTTTGACCTAGTAGAGTGATAGACTTAATGGATTAAGTCCTTAACGGGTTAAATAAGAGCAGTTAACCCTAATCATCATTTTATGTGAAAACGCTGATTTTTCTTGGGCCTTGAGTTGGGCCTTTCTATTGGACTTTGGTAATTGGGCTATTGATGGGCCATCCAAGAACAATTATATGGACTAGAATATTTGGATTAGGCTTTATAATAAGGCCCATTGGAAAGGCTTGGCCCAATTTGGAAATGTGGGCGATAGGTAGGCCATAATTGGGCCTTGATGATTATGATATATTGGACCATTGGAATGCTAAGTGTTTGGACTATAATAAATGGTTGGGCCTTAAGGTAGCACCATGTGATGGGTTTGGACCCAATTTGGAAAATTGGGCATATGTTGAGCTTTTGTCCATTGTTTGACTTTTGGGCCTTTGGAGTGTGAGCTTGGGCCTTGGGCTTGAATCAAGCTAGGTTGGCGGTAAAGTAGTCTTTTAACCCAAGCATGGACTTATGGTTATGTGTTGGAACCCAATTATTAATCGGGTGTTGTTTTGGTGATGACAGTTCAGGAATTTGTCATCCAACAGCTAGAATTTATCTGCGGGACTTCAACAGTGAGTTGTCCTCACTATACTAATAGGGTCGAAGGCACCAATGTCGGCCCTTATTGGATTGTTATCTTTGTTATTGCATGATGATATGCTTACTGACTTGTTAGGTCAGTATCCTGGTTTATAGGATGATATATTAGTGACCTTTTAGGTCGGTATCCTGGTATATAGGATGATGCTAAGATTTGTGATTTGTTTGATTGGTCTGAATATTGGTACACGCTAGCTAGCTTATGATATCTATGTATTGATTGTGTATGTGGAGTTGGGTTGAGATAGACTTGCTTTGTGATGAAGGCCAACAAACCCAGGGAGGACCAGATAGACTACAAACCCATTAGGGCAAATTAGTTCAACCGAAGGCCCGGAGAACGGTCCAGACAGGCTAAAGGCTCTGGTGGGCGGACCAGACATGCTGAAGGTTCTGAGAGTGGGCCAGTTACACTGCAAGCCCGATAGGGGCAATCCAGTATTACTTTAGAATTTACATGCATGCTGTTTATTTGCTATGATATGGTTATGATTTGTATCGTGTTGGTATTTTGGGGGAACTCACTAAGCTTTGAGCTTTCAGTTTTGGATTTTGTTTCAGGTATTTCAGATGATCTTGGGAAGGCGAAGGCTTGATCGTGCATCTCTTTTTATTTGATGATTTGATTTCTAGGATACTCTGATATGATACTATTTTGAAAACATTTTTCAATAAATAATGGTTTTTGAATGTTGAAAAAGTTTAAAATTTTCATGAATTTTTATGGATGTTACAATTTGGTATCAAAGCCTTGGTTTGAGTGAATTGGAGGAACACTCGTGTGAATCCAGTCTCAAACTAAGGAAAACGGATTTTCAAAACAAATTTTCAAATGGTTTTCAAAATAATCAAAGAGGATGTGATGTGTACGATCAGCTGGAGCCAGTGAGTAGACCCCAAATTACCACATAGTTATTTGAGCTTATGATATGTTATGATATGTTAGAAAGGTATGCTAGCAATAGGCATGGGATCTTCACGAATTGCATGGTATAATTGTCTGATTATGTGATGCCTTAGTTCTTATAGAGTTAACTTGTTTGGATGATCTATGACTCTTTAGCGTGTGAACTGGCTATTGTGTGGATACACTAAGTTGCATACCGCATGGTTTAAAGGATCTTAGACTAAGAGGTTTGGTCCTGCTGCACAGCTCTTGTCTGACTCCAACCATTGTGGGATAGAATCTTTTAGCCTAAGATTGTTTAAATGGTGCGTTATGTGATTGTATTCATTGAATAGTCATCTGGCACTGATGGAGGGTTGTGTGGCAAGCATGGTATGGATGAGTCGTATGGGGTCTGCCGACCAGTCACGTTATTGGATGAGGTAGCGGTGTTTTCCCTAGTTTGGGTGCGGTTCATAGTGGGTCGACAAGTGGAAGGATTAGCCACTCTTGAGAGAGTGAGGGTAGGGAGAAGATGCGCACGGGATGTTTGGAGTCTGAGATCGAGGATTTCATGGGAGGATTTGTCAGATCTTATTGCATTTTAGTTCCAGTCGACTTCTCTGCATAAATGCTGCTTGCTTTGTGCTTTGTGGAAATCATAAGTGATGTGAGTTAGCCATTAAGTGAATATGTCAAGTCACATGTGAAAAAGGTTGGATAATCTCTGAGTGATAGAATTGACCCTGCTTCAATTCTCTTGTCTAAGTCTAACCGTTGTAGGGATGAGTCTACTACTCGAAGGATTATCTAAGATTTGTTACATGTGATTGTATTCATGGAATGGCTAGTTAATATTGTGAGGAGTTCTTCAGCAGCTGATGGAAGAGGGAAATTGGGTAAGTCCTAGCATAGCCTATGGAGTATGAGTGAGGTTGTTTTGCCAAGGATCAGGTTTCAGAAGTATTTTGTGACTAGGACTTAGAGGACCTGAGATAATTTTGGAGGAAAGTATAGATAGGTGTGGAAGGTAGTATTGGGCCCGTACTACTAAAAGCACGGGAACCATAATAAAATCAAGGAAGATCTCAGGGATTCTAAGGGCTGTTCAGGGAAGGTAGGATATTTGGATACCATGGTTTGCGGTAGTGGTTCTGTTCCTGTCAATCTTTTAGTTGTGGCTGCTTAGGCAGGAGGATAGACCTGGTATGTGTTTTAAGCCCAGTGGCACATTGGATTTTGGCTGGTGTGGTGTAAATTTAGTGAGTTTTGGTTTGAGGCCTCAGGGGGTTTTGCTTGAGGTCAAGAATGCGAGTCGCGGGACCCAGGAAAGGAGCGATGATTATGATCGGCTGAAGTTTTTCAGCTAAAAGCAGAATGGTTGATTGATGGATTAAAATGCCGCTCTCCAGTGGAAGAGTTATGCCCTTCCAGTTTTTTCGGGTTCTAAGGGGTGAGTAGGCTTGTGATCTCCAGGGTTAGGTTGTTTTTTCAGCTCAGGGTCAGCCGATCATAGTAGTTGGCAGCAGTATTTCAATGCCGGTGAGCTCAGGTGGATTGAGGTGTCGGACTGGACCAGATTTCAAAAGTACTCTTCAAGATTTCAGAGTATAGGCGATCTTAGGGTTTGACTGGTAATTGATCGCTAGCATTGGTAAGCACAAGTTGCCAATAGTGGATTATTAGAAAACAGGAAAGATTGGGAAATCCTTTCATTCTCACGTGTCGTGAAGACTTAGTTGAATCTAAGTGGGGGAGAATCGATCAGGTATTCAGGGAGTAAGGCGGTCGAGTGACCGTCTAGGTTGAGGATTGTGTGAGTTGAGAGTTCGAAAAACGTTCCAACATTTGGTTCATGCCTTTCCTTGGCATCGGATAATATGTTTAGGGACCAGGTTATAGGTCTAGTTAGGACTCAAGTTCAGTTGAGTGTTAGGTCGAGTGCTAGAGTGTTCGACCCAGGATAGGTATAGATGGAGTGGTGGTAGGACCTAGGTTGGCAGATAGTGCTAGAGTGTTGTAAGTCTGTGGGTGTAGCCGTTGCATTCGCAAGGTTGGCAGATAGTGCTAGAGTGTTGTAAGACTGCGAGTGTAGCCATTGTTGGATAAGGTGTCTAAGTCCATAACTATTTCTGGTATGTACTTGACCCGACCCGGCATGGTCCATTTGGGTTGCATGGCACCGTGCAATTGGATAGACTAAATGAGAGAAATAACACTTGGAGATTATTAATATATTATAAGTTCTAATATATTAATAATATTATTTGATTAGTTTGATCAAGAATTAATTTAGAATTAATTATGTGATCAAAAGATAACTAATTAAATATATGGGTTGATTATGTAAATCATCCATATCTTGTATAGTGGGCTAAGAGGCTCCATAGATTATCAAGTTGGGTTCCACCCATAGGATGCTCCATGGGAGTTACAAACCCATGGGTCATGGAAATGAAGATTCATGACACATTAGGGTTTAACCCTAGATGTGTCAACACTATATAAGAAACATGTTCTCCACCTAAAATTGGCTACACTAAGAAACAAGACGGCTTGGCCGATTTTGAGAAGTGTGTGTTCTCTCATAAGTTCTTCCAAGAGCATTTGGTGTTGTGTGAAGCATTTGAGGCATCACACTTGGGGTGCTAGGCTCACAAGGTTTCAAGGAACACAAACAACAACAAGGTAAGTTATTCTATCTATACTTTAAGTTAAAATTGTTCCCCATGTATGCTAGATAGGAATATAACCTTGGAATTCAACTTTGCATGATAATTAGACAAACATAGATCCAAGGTTATTAGGGTTGCATGTACACTTAGGAAGTGTTAGAATGCTCAAAACCCATCAGTGGTATCAGAGCCTAGGCTTGTTTGCTTTTTATTTGTGCTTAAAAGTTGAAAAAAAAAGTCGAAAATCCTGCTGTCTACGAATGGACTCGTCGAGTCCATAAGAGGGACTCGTCGAGTTCACGTGTATCTTCAACCAACTCGGCGAGTAAGTTCATGCACTCGGCGAGTAGGGTCGACTGGTTGCAGAATTTCGATTTAGTTGCTGGAAGTGAATTAGAAACATTACCCTAAACTGTTTTGGTAATTGAAAACTTGTTTTTGGTGGTGTAATGTCTTTGCTAATTCATTTACAACAACTAGTTATCAAAATTACAAAGTTTTAAGTGTAATTTATGAATGTGCTCATATTCATGTTCTTGTTCTTATGATGTTTTAGATGATCATAGGAATTATTTGTAACCTATGTGGTAGATTAATTCTTGATCATAATGTGTTTTAATGGAGTCCATAACTTGTACTCAAGTTATGGAAAACCAAGAGTCACACTTGAATTAAAATCATTAAAACAAACACAAGAGTTAGAAAAATGAAGAGTCTTCATTTTATTACTCTATTAAACTCATAAGTTACAAGAAATGAAAAGTTTTGAAAGTTACAAAACTTGCCCTCAAGTTTTGGAACAAGTAAAGTTAAGTTAAAACTTTAAGTTCCAATCCCTAGAATTTTAAAAGTTAAAATTCAACCCTTATACTTATATTATGATGATTTAATAATTATATATATATGTATAAGAACAAAGTCGTCTTACCGCTAGTACGCCTCATTCACGAAGCCGGTCTATAAGGTGGGTATAAGGTTGTTGCCTATAAAATGGTGACTTAATGGGTGTCTACTCTCACCCACCGCTTGCTTGAGTGGTGGAGGGTCGTTAGCCGAACGGGTAAGACAAGGACTTATAAATTCTCATTCAAAGTATGATGAATATAATAAAGTAACTAAATGTTTTATTAAATTCCCAATCTTAGTTACTTTAGGAAAATGTGAATAAGGTGCTAATCCATGAAATTACACTTTACACTTTGTCTAAGTCGTTGGTGGAGCGTGTGTGGTTAACCGGCACACTAACTTGGACTTAACAAGGTAGGTAAAGGGTGACTTAAGGTTTATTATAGTATCGGTGGAGCGTGTGTGGTTTACCGGCACATCGATTGAGTGATAAACTTTAAGGGTACCAAGTGATTTGCATGGTTACTTCACACCTCGTTTTGTGATCCTCGGTATCCCAGTCACAAAACTTGGAGGGCACCCTCGAGATTGAAACATGCCTTTGAAAAGTTCATTGAATCTCAAAGAATCTAGGAATTTCTAAAAACCAATAAAACCTAATGTCTAATATTTTGGTTTTCGTGGTGGAAATTGGTGAATCGTCATTCACCTACCTTTCAAATATGGTATAGCTTAGATTACGGCATACCTCTTCTAAGTTATATTATATTGTGATTGGATCCTAGCCTTAATATTACATTTGGATGTTTTATTAAGGACTCTCTTAAATCTATACTAAACTTGTTCTCCTCTTTCAGATGTCTTCAAATAATGCTTCTGGCTCGAATCCTAATGGCTCCTTTACTCTTATGAGTCTGTGTGGGAAAGTCACCTTTGATGGATCCAACTTCAATGAATGGATCAGAAACATCAGGATGATTACCCGCTACGAGGACAAAGAATATGTCCTTGACAAGGAGCTTAAGGAAATTGATGAGTCCACTGCAACTCCCCAGGAGATCGCTGACTTTCATACTCATGAAAGAGATGCAACCAAGGTGGCTTGCATCATGTTGGCCACAATGACAGCAGAACTCCAAAAGTCCTATGAGGATTTCTACCCTTATGAAATGCACCAAGATTTGATGGAAAGATACCATCAAAGTGCACGACAAGAGAGGTACGAAATCATATGCTCCATGATAACAACCATGATGAAGGACGAGGATTCCGTCACGAGCCACATGCAGAAAATGCAAAGGTATGTGGATCGATTGCTGAAACTTAATGTGAACCTCCCTGAGGAGCTAGCAATAGATATAATTTTGCGCTCCTTACCATCGTGCTATGATCAATTCCGCATGACATATCACATGAATAAGGAAGAGGTCACTCTCAGCAAACTTCAGGGACTTCTCAAGACCGCAGAAACAGGTCTTAAAGGGAAGTCGGTTGCTATCACTCCTACTCCAAACTCAACTCTGGTTTTGGCAATCGGGAAAAGTCGAGGGAGGAAGAAAGGTTTCATTACTCCTTCTTCTGACCCAAAAGAGGCTGAATGCTTCTATTGCCATGAAAAAGCTCATTGGAAGCGGAACTGCCCAAAGTACCAGCAGGATGTGAAGGATGGGAAAGTCAAACCTAACCATGCAGGTATTTACACTATCATTTCTAATAACTCACCCCATTCTAAATCTTGGGTCCTTGATACCGGTTGTGGTATTCATATTTGTTGTGACTTGCAGGGACTAAGAAGAAGTGAGAATGTGGAGCAAGGAAGAATAAACTTGATCATGGGGAATAGGAAAGCTTCACCTGTCACCAAGATTGGAGTTTATACTTTATCGCTAAGTAGTGGGTTTAGTTTAGATTTGAATAAGTGTTGTTACTCGCCAGGAATGGCAAGAAATATTATTTCCTTTCATGCTTTGTACAAACAAGGGTTTACCTTTTCATTTAATAATGAAGTTTCTATTGATGCTTTCTTTAATAATGTTCTTTATTTTAAAGCATTACCTTGTGATGGTGTGTATGAAGCTGTGTCTGTTGTAGATAACTTAGGAAATAATGTTTTGTGTATTGATTCTACTAAGAATAATAACTTGGATAAAGCATCATTATGGCATTGTCGTCTTGGACATATAAGCAAGAAACGCATAGGCCAACTCCAAAAGGATGGAGTCTTGGAGTCATTTGACCTAAAGTCAGATGATAGTTGCGAATCATGCTTACTTGGAAAAATGACAAAGTCACCCTTCACAGGCTCGTGTGAAAGGGGTGAAGGTTTGTTGGACCTTATACACACGGATGTGTGTGGGCCATTCAAACATGCCACAAGGGATGCTAATCGTTATTATTTGACTTTTACTGATGACTACAGTAGATATGGATATGTCTACTTAATCAAGAATAAGTCAGAGACTTTCGAGAAGTTTAAGGAATTTAAACAGGAAGTCGAGAATCAATTGGGCAGGAACATTAAGATGCTTCGATCCGATCGGGGTGGTGAGTATCTTAGCTCAGAGTTCCTCGACTATCTAAGGGAATGTGGGATTGTCTCACAATTGACACCTCCCAGGACACCACAGTTGAATGATGTGGCTGAGAGGCGTAATTGAACCTTGTTGGACATGGTTCGTTCCATGATGAGTCGAGCTTCGCTACCAATCTCATTCTGGGGGTATGCCTTAGAGACTGCCGCCCATATCCTTAATCTAGTCCCTACAAAGAAAGTTGCCAAAACTCCTCACGAGATGTGGACTGGTAAAGTACCTAAACTAGACCACATCAAGATTTGGGGTTGCGAGGCTTTCGTGAGACGCGAGACTCATGATAAGCTCGAACCCCGAAGCGAGAGGTGTATTTTCATCGGCTACCAACAGCAATCCTTTGGTTACCTCTTCTACAGACCTAGTGACAATGTGGTCTTTGTAGCAAGAAGAGGAGTCTTTCGAGAAAGAGAGTTTATAAGCCAAGTAGACAGTGGGAGGCAAATTGATCTTGAAGAAATTCAAGAGTCAAGTGGTGATGGAACTTCAAAATCTAGCCCTCAACTTGAGGAGGAAACTCCTGTTGAGCCAATTGACGAATCTGTACCTCTGAGGCGTTCCACGAGAGTTAGGAGTGCACCTGAGCATTACTATGGATTCCATATTACTGCAGAAGGTGAGACACTTATTAGTGATGGGACACTAGTAAGTCAAGATGACCCTAACAGCTACGAGGAAGCCATGGCAGGCCCCGAGTCTACTAAATGGAAAGAGGCTATGGATAGCGAGATACAATCCATGTATGACAATCAAGTTTGGAACTTGGTTGAGAATGTACCAGGTCGAAAGACTATAGGGTGCAAATGGGTCTTCAAGAAGAAGACCGACATGGATGGTAAAGTACACACTTATAAGGCTAGACTGGTTGCAAAGGGCTTCTCTCAAATTCCTGGAGTGGATTATGATGAGACCTTTTCTCCGGTAGCCAAGAGTAAGTCTATTCGGGTTCTGTTAGCCATAGCCGCATTTCATGACTATGAAATTTGGCAAATGGATGTCAAAACCACTTTCCTTAATGGAAAGTTGGCTGAAGATGTTTACATGAGTCAGCCAGAGGGTTTTGTCAGCAACGAGTTCCCTAATAGAGTGTGTAAGCTTGAGAAGTCCATTTACGGATTAAAGCAAGCACCTCGCAGATGGAATCTTTGCTTTGATGAAAAGGTCAAGGAATTTGGCTTTTCTAGGAGTGAAGATGAATCTTGTGTGTATGTCAAGGCTAGTGGGAGTATAGTTAGCTTTTTGGTATTGTATGTGGATGACATACTACTCATAGGAAACGACATTCCAACCCTGCAGGAAGTAAAGTCCTGGCTTGGAAAGTGTTTCGCTATGAAGGACCTTGGTGAAGCTGCCTATATTTTAGGGATAAGGATCTTGAGAGATCGGAGTAAAAGACTAATTAGACTTAGTCAAAGTACCTACTTGGATAAGGTGCTGAACAGATTCAGCATGCAAGACTCCAAGAAAGGAGAGTTGCCCATCCAGAGTAACGCCAAACTGAGTAAGACACAAAGCCCTAGCACTGAGGCTGAGATAGCACAAATGAGTTGAGTTCCTTATGCTTCGGCTGTAGGATCGATCATGTATGCTATGACGTGTACTCGACCTGATGTAGCTTTTGTCCTGAGCATGGTTAGCAGGTTTCAGGGGAACCCTGGCAAGGCACACTGGACTGCGGTAAAGAATATTCTCAAGTACCTACGAAGGACTAAGGACTGGGTCCTTACCCTCGGTGGGAGTGATGACTTGAGAGTTGTAGGGTATAGTGATGCTAGCTTCCAGACTGATAGGGATAACTTCCGCTCTCAGTCGGGCTGGGTCTTTACCCTAAATGGAGGAGCAATTTCTTGGAAGAGTTCCAAGCAAGAGACAGTGGCAGATTCTACTTGTGAATCAGAGTATATTGCAGCTAGCGAGGCGGCAAAGGAGGCGTTATGGCTGAGGAACTTCATTGGAGCCTTGGAGTTGTACCAACTATTAAAGAGCCAATGGAAATTTTCTGTGATAGTGAAAGTGCTGTTGCCTTAGCCAAGGAACCAAGGGATCACGGGAGATCCAGACACATCGACAGAAAATACCATTTCATCAGACATTGGATCGAAGAAGGACTCCTCGTGGCAAAGAGGGTATCATCAGATGAGAATCCGGCAGATCCCCTCACGAAGGGACTGACTCGGGTTAAGCATCTCCAGCATTCTCGGAGCATAGGGCTGAAGGATGATATTAGATTTAGTAGTTAGATAACCTCGAAATTTGTAAAGTGTAATTGACATCTGATGATGAATAAAAGTGTTTTATTTATGAGTAAAGTGTTGCTATCTCTTGTCGATCGTTTACTATATTTCTTTTGCATGTTTTGACTTCCAGAATAATTTTTTGTTTGGTATAACATATTATTCAAACCTCCACAGTCGGTCATATGTCGGAAGTAGATATGAATCAAGACTATCATGTTTGGTTGTAGAGGTCTTGGACAAGGCTACAACAATCATGAGTGCTCAAAAGTTCTGAGCATTGGACTCAACCCACGCTCACTGGAATCATTTCATGGAATTCTATCTCGAGTGATCGTGAGATGGTAATATCGTATAAGTCTTCAAACCTAGAGATATGATTTGTTACTTACAAGTTGGTTATGCATTGATTGTACGAAAAACGCATTGGTAACTCGATGTTATAAATCGTGCTCTTGTGTGTAATTCAATGAGTGGTAGAACAAACATATGAGTCGAAATTTATCTGTTCCTTCTTGGATTAGAAGCTGATATCTGGGCCCCTCGATGATTTTGTTTTGACCTATGTACCGGGCCCGGTCAGAACTAAGTTGATGTGTTCAATTAAGTTCTTTGTCGAACAAATCGGAAATTGGGAAACAAACTGTTGGACAATAAGTAAGACATTGTTCCGTGTATTTGTCCGACTGATATCTAGAACAGAGGATTATATGATCACTTATCTTAAATGGCGTACCATCATCTTCTCAGTTCCGAGAAACCTTGTAAAGAGCTACGATTGCCGATCGGTTCCTGAAGTCATACTTGCAGTAATAGTTATTAGACTTATCCAAGTGGGAGACTGTTGGATAAGGTGTCTAAGTCCATAACTATTTCTGGTATGTACTTGACCCGACCCGGCATGGTCCATTTGGGTTGCATGGCACCGTGCAATTGGAGAGACTAAATGAGAGAAATAACACTTGGAGATTATTAATATATTATAAGTTCTAATATATTAATAATATTATTTGATTAGTTTGATCAAGAATTAATTTAGAATTAATTATGTGATCAAAAGATAACTAATTAAATATATGGGTTGATTATGTAAATCATCCATATCTTGTATAGTGGGCTAAGAGGCTCCATGGATTATCAAGTTGGGTTCCACCCATAGGATGCTCCATGGGAGTTACAAACCCATGGGTCATGGAAATGAAGAGTCATGACACATTAGGGTTTAACCCTAGATGTGTCAACACTATATAAGAAACATGTTCTCTACCTAAAATTGGCTACACTAAGAAACAAGAGGGCTTGGCTGATTTTGAGAAGTGTGTGTTCTCTCATAAGTTCTTCCAAGAGCATTTGGTGTTGTGTGAAGCATTTGAGGCATCACACTTGGGGTGCTAGGCTCACAAGGTTTCAAGGAACACAAACAACAACAAGGTAAGTTATTCTATCTATACTTTAAGTTAAAGTTGTTCCCCATGTATGCTAGATAGGAATATAACCTTGGAATTCAACTTTGCATGATAATTAGACAAACATAGATCCAAGGTTATTAGGGTTGCATGTACACTTAGGAAGTGTTAGAATGCTCAAAACCCATCAACCATAGCATTCACTAGGTTGGTAGATAGCATGGGAGTGTTGTTAGATCGCGGAAAGAACAGTAGCACCCACCAGTTCTGGTACAACAGTGAGAGCTTGCCAAGTCCACAGATTGTTTACGGATTTCCCAGATGAATTAGGCCTGGTTGATCCAGTGATAATACCATAGAAACGCCACTACATTCATGGGATCAAGGAAGCAATGGACCGTACAAGGTCGTTTGTGATATAAGGCTACCTTTTAGTCTTGTAGCAATCATTTTTAGCTTTGGATTTGGTGCGTCAAGATTCGACGTATGGACCCGATCGGTTTGATCAGGAGGTCGTTAGAGACACAATGTCAAGATAACTAGTGGAAACTATTGATAGATGAGGATTTCGTTTGGAAGTCACCATAGAAAATTGTATGGGAGCCTTTGGCTCAGTAACCAAGTAGGAGCTAGGTATTTCAAATGACTAGCAGAAGAATTGAGACTAGGGAGGCCTCAGTGGATTTTGGAAAGCAACCAGGTGGCAACATGCTGTTTCGGCATTATTAGTGTTTTAGGATTTCAGGTATGGATGGATAATTGATTACTTGGGTAATGCTAAGTCACTCACAATGGGATTAAATAATCTCAGAGTAATTGGTTCGACCCTGTTGCGTAAATCTCGTTTGAGTCTAACCGTTGCAAGGATGGATCTTTTACTTGAAGGATTATTTGATCCTTCTGTCAAGTATAAGAGCGCTACAGTTGATTATGGTAAGTGATTTTGTTTCTAATGGTAGCAACGAGATAATAAAGGTTGGAAGTGTGCAACTGGTCAATCATCCGAGGAAGATTAAGCTTAATAAAGCTCAAGATGGGTGGTCTGTCAGGGATTCAGACCATCTCGAGACTCCAGATTTCAATTGCATAATGTGATCATGATGCAAGGAAATCGTTCATCTTCGGATCTAGAATCCTACTAGGGTTGGTTTTGATTGCTTTGGGAAGGCTACGGTATGCTCGGGATTATGGCGATGTCGTTCACTTTGTCTGGTGTGTAAGGGATGATTTCGAGGATAAAATCTAATTTAAATGGGGGAGAGTTGTAACATCACATTTATTAAATAAATAAAAAAATAAAATTTTGATAAAGGAATAGTAGCCCAAAAATCCATAATATTTAGCGGGGTGTTGGTTTTAGGGAGCTAATTGTTATGATTTGGATTATTTTGGGGTTAAAGTGTAATTCCAGGATTAAAAGGTAATTTTTGGATTAGTTTTGCAAAAGATTCTCGAAGCAGAGGGTTGTTTGGTAAATGTTGGACCTAAATAGAAATGAATTTGGAATGATGAGGGCTAAAAGGGTAAATGTTGGATTCATGTTGAAAGGAATTAGGATGGAGGGGCTGGAAATGTAAATATGGGGGAAGTTGTATATAACAAGTATGTAACACATCACCCCCATAAGCCTAACCTTAAAGCTTCACTCAGCTGTCACATTATGCCTTCATCCCTCCAGCCGCCGCCACCACCCGACTTCCTTTTGTCTTTCCGATCAGTCGAAGCTTCAAGCCACCGAACGTCCACTGATGGCTCATGCTGCCGGCAATGGCGAAGATTGTCAAGAATCCGGGGACGTCACAACATGTGAAGATTAAAGGAACAGGTATCGACATCATGGTTGCCACCGCTGTTGGAGCCGAGAACCACCAGTTGGGTGCCACTATTTTGTTGTCGGTGAAACCAAGGATTGCAATGCTGACGTTCATCCGGTGGGCAGTGAATGATCGAGATAGCTATCCCGTTGGCGGTTATTTCTGGTGATGGATAACCACCACCTCCACGCCGTAGTCACTCATTCTTCCTCTTCTGTCTTGTCGTCAGCCACACTACCGCCAAGCGATTATGCCACCACTGATGTGAGCCATTGCTGTTGCCGCCGTTTTTGCCACTACAGTCATCCGTCGTCACCGTACGCCACCAGGTGGGTGTTGGTGTTCCTGTTCTGGAAAAAACCCGTGTGTATGTGTGTGTTTCTGTTATTGGTGTGTGTGTTTCAGTTTGCGGGGATTTGTTTTCTTGGTCGGATTTCATGAGAAAGGCCACCACCATCACCACCATGAGGTGGTGGCTATCACCCTCCAACCACCGCCTGCCGCCAGAAGGGTGGCTAAGTGTGTGTGTACGTGTGTTATTTTGTGTGTGTGTGTGTGTTCATTTGAATGGTGTTGTATAATTTTAATTGGTGACCGAAACAATCAAGAAATTCATTACCACCATAATGAGGTGGTGGCTGCCACCTTCTGTTGACACCAGCCGCCGTGTTGGGTGGCGATGTGTATTTATGTGTGATTGGACTGTCTTTTGAGTTGCAAGGTCATGTTTTGTTCTAGAATCCTAACCACCACCACCATGAGGTGGTGGCCGTTGCTGTTGACCACCATTACCCGAGGTGGTAGTGGGTGGTGCCCGACTTAATTAACGATTAATTAACTTAAAAACTTAACAAATGGACTAACTAGAACGCGATTGGGTTGAAACCCTAATTTTTGGATATATTAATTTGGATTTGTCGGGTCCCGCATGTTTGGACCATTGGATTGGAATTATGAATTAATCCCCACCACATTGTATGTTTGACCTAGTCGAGTGATGGACTTAATGGATTAAGTCCTTAATGGGTTAAATAAGAGCACTTATCCCTAATCATCATTTTATGTGAAAACCCTAATTTTGTTTGGGCCTTGAGTTGGGCCTTTCTATTGGACTTTGGTGATTGGGCTACTGATGGACATTCCAACAACAAGTATATGGACTAGAATATATGGATTGGGCTTTAGGATAAGGCCTATTGGAAAGGATTGGGCCCAATTTAAAAATTAGTTCATAGTTGGGCCGTAATTACGCCTTGATGATTATGAGATATTGGAACATTGGAATGTCAAGTGTTTGGACAAGAATAAATGGTTGGGCCTTAAGGTAAGACAAAGTGAAGGATTTGGGCCAAATTTGGAAAATTGGGCATATGTTGGGCTTTGGTCCATTGTTTGACTTTTGGGCCTTTGGAGTGTGAGCTTGGGGCTTGGGCTTGAATCAAGCTAGGTTGGGGGTAAAGTAGTCTTTTACCCTAAGGATGGACTTATGGTTATATGTTGGAACTCAATTATTAATTGGGTGTCGTTTTGATGTTAACAGTTTGGGAATTTGTCATCCAACAACTAGAGTTTATCTGCAAGACTGCAGTAGTGTGAGGTGAGTTTTCCTCACTATACGAACAGGGTCAAAGGAACCAATATCGGCCCTTATTGGATTGTTATCCTGGTTATTTCATGATAATATGCTTAGTGATATATTAGGTCGGTATCCTGGTATATAGGATGGTGCTATGATTTGTGATCTGTTTGATCGGTCTGGTTATTGGTACATGCTAGCTAGCTTATGATATCTATGTTTTGATTGTGTATGTGGGGTTGGGTTGAGGCGGACTTTTTCTGTGGTGAAGGCCAACAAACCCAGGGCGGAACAGATAGATTGCAGACCCATTAGGGCATATCAGTTAGGCCGAAGGCCCAGAGAACGGTCTAGATAGGATGAAGGTCCGGGTTGACGGACCATACATGTTGAAGGTTCTAAGAGTGGGCCAGTTAGACTGCAGGCCAGGTAGGGGAAATCCAGTCTTACTGTAGACTCTATATGCATGTTGTTTATTTTCTATGATATGGTTATGATTTGTATGGTGTTGGTATTTTGGGGGAACTCACTAACCTTCGGGCTTACAGTTTTGGATTTTGTTTCGGATACTTCGGATGATTGCGGGAAGTCGAAGGCTTAATCGTGAACCTCCTCGCATTTTATAATTTGATTTATTGGATACTCTGATATGACACTATTTTGAAAACATTTTGTAATAAATAATGGTTTTTGAATGTTGAAAAAGTGTTAAATTTTCATGAATTTTTATGGATGTTACAATTCTACTGAGTACACGGGGTGTACTCAGCTCGTACACACATCATACTTTCCTTACGGATTATACACTAAGCGTACCTGCTTGTACGCCCAGCGTACCCTTGCATTTAACCACCAAGCTAACCCAAAAAGGAAATAAAAGCATCAAAACAAAGATATGAAGAGATCTAAGCAAGAAGAAGACAAGCTATAAACTTGATACCTCAAAAGACTTACAAAATGATTAGTGATTCTGGATCTATAAGATTCACACCAAGCAAAGCACCTTCAATCTTCTTTACTTCCTTCAAAAAGAGCAAAATAACCACCAAGTTCTTCTCAAGAACTCAAAGACACAACAATGGAAGTTAAGGGTTGAGATTTAGGGTTTTAGGGCAATGGAGGCTGGTAAAGAGGCCAACTCTAGGGAATTAAGGACTTTATATAGGGTGCAACACCCTAAAATTAGGGTTTCTTAATCTTCGAGTACGCTAAGCGTAATCCTCGTATGCCCAGCATACGAGGTCTCGCATCCGCAACCATCATCACCTTAGTATGCTAAGCGTACCATGTGGTATGTCTCGTGTACTAGCTTCTCAGCTAGTAAGCTAAGCATAGCATGTGGTACGCCCCAAGTACTATTCCAAGGGCCATTTTTGCAAAAAGTTAAACATAACCACAATTAAGGAACATACCAAAAACGCATATGCTACATTCCAAACCCCAACTGGTTGAGTACACATGGCATACTTAGCACGTACGTGCATCGTACTCTTGTTAGGGCTTGTATGCTAAGCGTACCTGCTTGTACGTTCAATGTACTCCCCAATTCAGCCAACTTTCATTTCCAGCTCTTAACCCATAGAAACTTTACTCCAAAACTTAGATCTGACTTCCTTAGGCTGATTAATCATGTAAAGTTGCTAACTTTACATGCATACATAACTTAATGAAGCTCTTAAAGCTCAAAAGGACTTAATAGATGACTTAATGCATGGATGAGGCCATAAACCCCATAAAGTTTGCACCTTTAAGCATAATGATCCCTCCAAACACCCAAACCTACAAGATTTAGCTTCTAAAATGGCCTTAACCCATAAAGACCAACCAAAAAGGGATAAAGAAGGATAAAACCATAACATGAAGAGATCTAAGCAAGGAGAAGACAAGGTATAAACTTGATACCTCAAAAGACTTGCAAAATTAGTGGTGATTCTGGATCTCTAAGCTTCACACTAAGCAATGCACCTTCAATCTTCTTCAATCCCTTCAAAATGAGCAAAATAAACACCAACTTCTTCTCAATAGATATAAAGACACAACAATGGAGGATAAGGATCGAAATATAGGGTTTTATGGCAATGAAGGTGGGTAAAGAGGCCATCCCTAGGGACTTACGGACCTTATATAGGGTGCAACACTCTAAAATTAGGGTTTTCTTATCTTCCATGTACACTAAGTGTAACCCTCATACGCCGAACGTATGAGGCCTCACACCCATGATCAACTCCTCCTTAATACGCTAAGCGTACCATGTAGTAAGCCCCACATACTAACTCTAAGGGCCAAATTGCAATAAACAAAATATAAAGGGAATAAAGGAAACATACCTAAATCGAGTGTTACAAAAAGACCCTTGTAGTCATGAGAAGGCCTAAAATGGTGGCATAAGCTAACTACACAATTAGCATAGATGCCTATATGGCTATCTCAACATTCTAAACATGGTGTAGTTACTTGAGGGTGGGGAATGGAGATAACTATTAAAGTGACTGCCACAACACTTGTTGAAGGATTGGTGACCACTATGAGGTTACTCTCTTGATAAGGACAATTAAACAAGTTTTGTTTTGATATGTGAATAAATTTGAGGGAATGATCAATATGTGACGATTAATGAGGATGAATATGCAATACTTGTTGTTTATCAAGTAGTAAAATGGAACAGGCTCGGAGAAAAGTTAGAAGAGGCGTGAAATGGATGGTAATTAGGAAATATCATCATATAATCTGGAAATTCCATTGATAAAATGAGTGAAAAGTTTTTTCAAAATAGGGAATCGATATTGGCAAGAAGATCTGAATCAATGGCACACACATCATTGCTTTCACATAACAAGTCTTAAAGAATAAGACCACAAAGTTCGACTTGTGACTACTTTCTTAAGAATCATGGTAAGTAGAGGTTGTGTAGTAGTCTCGTAAATACACATTTTCACCTAAGAATCATGTTTGTTCTATTCCACATCATCATCACATGTGGGAAGTGAGGTTCCATCAAGACGTCGAACGACATCATAACCTATATAACATTGTTTCAAACAATTCTTACCGCACATCATAATTTAACTCATTCGGATCAAAAGTGAGTGCAACATATTGTTTGATGTTTGTGATTACATATGGTTTATTTTTTATGTGGTTTGATTATTTTCGAACACAATCAATAGATATGAGGATTGAGAAGAGATGAGATATAAGAAGGGTAAGTTGTCGGATCTGAAGTGTGGCTTGTTGTGATTATGATTTCAGGCCAAGAACGAAAAAGGGGGGAGGGGGATAATTGATTCCCTGATACCATGTAGTATCCTAAGATTATCCTTAAATGATTATTGGATTAACAAATGATATAAATACAAATACAATCCCAACAACCTAGATAAAGGTTAGGGTGTAAATGATCCAAGATATTTGGGATTGACTCGTAAAAAACTCGAGTTAAAGAAGCTTGAGCTTGGTATCATGTTCGTTAATAAACAATCTCGAGGTTGAGGTTCATCTATCGAGCTCGATTGAGTTCGTGAGCCTAAATGATCCTATCTTTATTAATATAATATAATTTTTATTTTTAGTTATATATTAAATTTGTAACACTCTAAAAATTCAAGCCAATTTAAACTTTTCAAAAACAACCCAATTTCATAAAGTTATTACAAAAGGGTTTTCAAAACATTTATTATCAGAGTATTCCCAGAACCATATCATAAAACAAGAACATGAGGAGCGGTACGATTACGCCTTCGCCTTGCCACGGTCTCCTGAAGTACCTGAAAAACATTAAACCACAACTGTAAGCCCGAAAGCTTAGTGAGATACCCACAAAATACCAACCACATATAACAGACACATAACATATCATACAGAACAGAACAACTATGCATATCGAGTCTACGTTGTGACTGGTTCGCCTGCACCAGGCCTTCAGTCCACCTGGTCCACTCTCTCTGTATATCCGAGTCTGCAGTATGATTGGTCCGCCCGCACCGGGCCTTCAGTCCACCTGGTCCACTCTCTAAGTCTACAGTATGACTGGTCCGCCCTCATCGGGCTTTCAATTTGTCTGGTCCACTCTCCGAGGCTCGACACGTTTGTTCCGCCCTCGTGGGGCCTTCAGCGTATCCGGACCGCTTGCTGGGCCTTCGGTCTAACTAGTCCGCCCTAGGTATGTTGTCCTACAACACAAAGCAGGACCCACCTCAACCCGACCCCAGTCAACCAACCATGTGCACATAAACATAGAACATATAGCATATAACCATCCACAACTAAACAACCGATCTAATAGATCACATAGCATAGCAACATCCTAACCAGGATACCGACCTAACCGGTCACTAACATATACCATCGTACATACCAGGATATCAATATAGCAAAGCAATAACATATCACGACTACTACCCGAATTACAATCGGATAAAGGGCCGGCCTTGGTGCCTTAGACCCTGTCGATATAGTGAGGATAACTCACCTCGCAACTGCTGACTGAAAAGATAAGATCACGCTGCTCCAACCTCCGACACAAACTCCACCACTGATAATACCAAAAGACCGAACTCAATAAATACCAATAATTACCAAAATACCCTTGGAAGCCAACTGGTCAACTCTTGGTCAAAGTCAAAGTCCTCAGTCAAAGTCAAACTTCCTGACTGACTCTACTCGCCGAGTCAGCCCGCTGACTCGTTGAGTCCCTATGCTCTGAAAACTCCCATATCATGACCCAACTCGCCGAGTCCCACGAACTCCGAGTCACCTCCTGCTCAACTCACCGAGCCTTCCCTCGACTCACCGATTTATAGCTCAACCAAAATGGTTAGGACTTCGCGACCAGACTCGCCGAGTCCAAGAACAGACTCGCCGAGTTGTTCTTCCAACTCGTCGAGTCCCTTCCTATCTTCATCCAACTCGCTGAGCACACACATGTGACTCGTCGAATACATATAGTTCTTAATCCATACAGTGGCCTTCCAAGCCATGCAGGGGCTCCAATCCATAGATCTGCCCTTCTACAAGCTATTCCTCAACTAAAGTTGCAAACTTTAAGTGAATCCAAAGAGATCTAAGCATAAAACACTCTTGAGCTAGGGCTTGGGACAAGAAGGCTTCACCAACAATTCAAAGACAGGAACTTTATGATCTTCTGGACCATCTTAAGTCCAGATCTAAGGTAACAACCTTAGATCCAACCTCCAAACCCGAAATAACTCTAGAAATGCCACAAAACTCGAGCAACAAAGGATCTAGATGCAAAGGACCTTAAGCAACAGATTGCTACCTCAAATGAAAGCTCCAACTGAATAATGAACCAAATCTCTGCAAAGCCCCTTACTCCAACCTTCTTATTCTTCAAAGATCTCTTCACCAAGCACTTATCAAGGTTCCAAATTCTCTCCAATGCACTCACAAATAGATTTAGGGTTTCTGGACTTCAAAAGGGGCTAAGGGGACTGAGGGGAGGACATTAAGTCCTTTAAATAGGGTGCAACCCTGAAGATTAGGGTTTTTCTCTCTTCAGCACCAACTCGCCGAGTTGGTCACTTAACACATGACCAGATTTGCGACCCGACTCGCCGAGTCTACCCATTGACTTGTCGAGTCGGTCTTCCATATTTACACTAAGCACCCTGAACTTTGCTCTTCTGAACTCTGGATGTTACAAAATTATTGTTAAAATATTAAATATTATATATTAAATATCAAATAATGATACACAAGCTTTTAAGGAGTTTAAAAACACAAACAAGCTTGATATTTTTCTATTAACCGAACCGACCTTTGAGCCAAACTTCGGTTGCCTTAAGCTCGTCTGACAATCGATTCGAATCCAAAGGAAGCTTGAGCTTTAAAAGATATGTTTGAAAACCGAACTCAAATCCAATCCTCATAAATTTAAACTGATGGAGCCCAATCGTTTACACCTTTAAATAACGGTAAATACTAGATATACAAGTGGCCCAAAATACAATACAACAACATAAGGGATGACTTAATACTTTTTGCAATCTTTAACTTTTACTTTAAACTAATGGAAAAATCCGGGCTTCGCCCCGAGCCGTCTTTTGTATTTTTTTATGATAAATGTAAAAGTTTTGACTGTTAGTACCAAAAATATCAAAATGGCTAAAGAATTTAATGGGGTGGAATTAGCAAGTTTTTAGAAGAAGGACCAAAGTTGTCAATTCTTTAAGGTGTTGTGGCCAAACTTTGTATTAAAAGGTTCCTAAAAAATGTAAAATTTTTTATTTCAATGACCAAAAATATCAAAAAGGCTAAAAAATAAGAGGCAAAATTGACAAAAAAAACATACAACCTTACTATTCATAAGAAAACATTCTTTTAATATATATATATATATATATATATATATATATATATATATATATATATATATATATATATATATATATATATATATATATATATATATATATAATGACTAAAAATATCAAAAAGACTAAAAAATAAGAGGCAAAATTGACAAAAAAAACATACAACCTTACTATTCATAAGAAAACATTCTTTTAATATATATATATATATATATATATATATATATATATATATATATATATATATATATATATATATATATATATATATATATATATATATATATAATTTAAAGCTAGCGTAAAGTTGAAATATATATGCAATTTGAATCTATTATATACTCTAATAAATGATTTTTTTTTTTGTCATATGTCATACTTTCATTCGATTTGTCAAATGTCATTTTGTGGTTATTTTAAATTAATTTTTTTTCACATGTCATTTTATAAGTTTTTCTATTTTATTAAATTCAACATAATATTATAATGTAATAATTGTAATAAATATAGTAATAAATGGATATCAATTTCATTAATAAACTTAACTTTTAATTTCAAAATTTTCAAATTAAAATTCATTAGTTTTATCTGTTTATTTATTTAAATTATTTGTTTAAATTTAAAAGATAAAAAACATTTCAATTATAATAATTCATTATTATTATTATTATTATTATTTTTTAATAAATTCCAAGTTCTCAAATTTTTACATTTATATTTAACTTTTTTTTTTTTTAAAAAATTAACCAATACAATATATGAGTTTCACAATTAGTATAATAATATATTTTACAATTTTTAATTGATTTATTTTTAGAGAAAATTACAAATTTAACCAAAAATGTTAATTATTTTGTGGAAAATAGCAAAAAAAAAAAAACTAAAATTAAATTTTTAGCCCTCAATTTTACAGATGGACTACCTATGTTCGAAGATGGACTAGTTCATCTGCGATCGTACAAGCCACTAAAGCTAACCTGTGCTTCAACGACTTGTTCGTTAGCACATGGACTAGTCCATCTATGAAAATAAACCTAGACTACTACAAAAACCTAATTTTTTTGGTTCATTTTTTACTCTTTGTTGTTGAAAAACTCTCTCTGGAAAGTGATTTTCTTACCTCATTTGTGATTATGAACGATTTCATGAACAATCCCGATAATATGCTAACAACTAAAATGATAATTTTTTTAGAGAGGTTTTAAACAAATTTTCCAAAGAAATAACAACTAAATTAATAATTTTTTGTAAAAGTTTATATATAACAAGATTGTTTCGTAGTTAAACACTATCAATTTCGTAGTAAAAAAAATACAAAAAAAAAAAAAAAAAAAAACACACAATATCGCAATTGAAAAGGAGAAGAAATTGCATATGACTTTAGTCCATCTACGATTTTAAGGGGGAAATGAGGTTTTTATACAACGAAAAAAAAAGCTATCTGCGAACGTAGAAGTGGCTAAAGCACATATGTGCTTTAACCACTTGTACGTTCGCTGATAACTTGCCAAAATCGTAGAGTTTAATCCATCTGTGATTTTGATGGCTAAAAATGCATTTTAGATTTTTTTTTGACTATTTTCTAGAAAGTAATTAATATTTTTGGTTAAATATACAATTTTCTCTTAATTTTATATCTCTTTAATTAACTTGTCATATTTTATTGTTTTAAATAAAATATACAGAAATCAATTAGTTTTATATTAAATAAGTAAAAATTATCACCGAAAAGGCGAAAATATATGTTTATTGATGTGATAAAATGATGAAGTTTCCAAATATGAAACGAAGAAAAGTTGGTGAACAGCCGTTTTGGCCGCATCCGGGAAGTACATGTTATTCGTTGACTGGGCTTAACACGTAACCGAGTCAGTTTAACATGGCGACATGTCCCACTAAAGTTTCTAACACGGCCGTCCACTTTTAAATTATTTTATTTACTCGGTTTTAGTTTTGATATTTTAAGATTTAAAATATAGATAATTTTTCTTGCTGGAACTTTACATATACTTTTTAGGTTGCATCTTGATGGACTTGTGTTTGGGTTTGTGGATGTTTGTAGGAGCCCTAAAAGCCTCCAAAGCGGCCCTTCCAAAGTTATTTAAAAGTCTACATATTACACATTTGCATTTGCAAACCTATTTAAAGGATAACATTTCCATACCACTTAAGAATTAAAGATTATACTTGAAAGACTTGTAAACATAATAATTAATTGTTTTTTTTAATAATTAATTATTTTTTTACTTTTAATTTTATTTTATTATTTAATTTACTTAATATATATCTTTTATATAAACTAGCGGAAAAACCCGGGCTTTGCCCCGGATCATTTTTTGTTCTTATATGAAAAAATATATAAGTTTGACTGCAAAGACCAAAAGTGTCAAAATGATTAAAGAATTAAATGGATTGGAATTAACAAGTTTTTCGAAAATGAACCAAAGTTGTCGATTCCTTAAAGTTTTGTGGCCAAACTTTGAATATTAAAAGGTTTTTAAAAAATATAAAATTTTTTATTGTAAGAACCAAAAATATCAAAATGACTAAAAAATAATTTGAGACAATTCTAATTTTCTGAGACCGTAAGATTAAATCTAAAAATAATTTTAAAATGCAAAATAAATGTAAAAATCCAAAAATTCTTTTTTTAAATATTATTTTCGGAACTTGAATTAACTAAAAAAATAATAAAACTAAATAAAAATAATTAAATAAAAATCCCGTTT
The DNA here is from genome assembly GCF_052625555.1 of Lactuca saligna. Classification (NCBI taxonomy): domain Eukaryota; kingdom Viridiplantae; phylum Streptophyta; class Magnoliopsida; order Asterales; family Asteraceae; genus Lactuca; species Lactuca saligna. The sequence goes on along the minus strand of NC_136424.1, from coordinate 201,967,621 downwards.
TTTTTTTTTTTTTAAAATACGTGAAATATTCTTAATAGAATATTACACTGTACATATTCTAAAAAATAATTTTAAAATGCAAAATGAATGGAAAATCCAAAAGTTGTTTTTTTAAATATTCTTTTCGGAACTTGAATTACGTAAAAAAAATGCGTTTTACAATTTCACAAAATTAAGACGTCTATATATATATATATATATATATATATATATATATATATATATATATATATATATATATATATATATATATATATATATATATATATATATATATATATATCAAATTGTATTATATTGATTATAACCGAGTAAGATAAAGTACTTTTTTGGTGTTTCCTCTCTCTCTCTCTCTCTCTCTCTCTCTCTCTCTCTCTCTCTCTCTCTCTCTCTCTCTCTCTCTCTCTCTCTCTCTCTCTCTCTCTCTCTCTTAATGTTTAGTTAAATTAAAAGTTTAGTATTATTGAATAATAACTTAATCAATAAATAAAAACTTATTAAAAAATAGTTATTGATGTCGCAATGAGATCATTTTAAAAAAAGGATTGATATTGAGTTGATGTAAACACAACTAAAAGATAAAAAGATTACATAACATGGTATTGTTGTTTACGTTAAAGATCACCTTGAGTTTTAAAAGGGTTAAATTTTAAAATAACAAATAACTTTATGAGTCGTTTATTATAATATTTTATTTATAAATTAAAGATTATATATTTTCAAAACGTTACTTATTGCATATGGTTTTCTTTATTACAATTTAAGATTTAAATTTTTTTTTTTTTTTTTTTTTTATAAAAAGACCAACATTGTATAGATTATTAATATGATACGGCATTCCATATTAATCGTATATTTACATGCCATGGCATAAATTGAAGTTTCAAACTAGGAATACATTGTGAGCTCACCTTAACTAAATCATAAGAACTATCCCAATAAGGCGTTTTGTTTAGTTAGAAAAACATAGAACGACAGTAGCAGGACGAAAGGAAATGTCACCTCCTGTGAGGGTTCTACATGGAGGATAATTCACATGCTCATTATCTTCAACGGTGAAGTCTTTGTTGTCTGTTCGAGATGCGAACTCTAACTTCACTCGAAAAATAGTAAGGCGGATGGTGTAACATCCCAAAAATCCCAAGAAAAGTTTTCATTTTTTAGTCCAAACCATTAATTCATTATTCCAAAAGATTATCAAAGTAAAAGTATTCTCAAAACATCAAAGTAAAATCATAAACAATCATTACAGAATGATCTTCAGGAGATGCAGTGCGATTACGCTAGACCATTCCTTTTAAAACAAGAATGACCCAAAATTATAAACATAAACTGTAAGCATAAAACTTAATGAGTTCTCCAAAGTACCACATACAAACATACAACTATGGGCCCTGCCATGGGGTACTACAAAAAAACTTATATGACCCGGTTATTTCATTTAAATAACCCAGTTTAGAATCGGGTCCTAAAGCCAGCGAGACCTATGTGAAAAAGGGAATAGAACCCGATTTTAAAGCCGACTCTTATCTAACACAAAAAAACCCGATTATTCATAAAACTGGGACATATAAGAGGAACATAATGCCTAATACTTATCATATATGCAGATTATGACGCGGTCCAACCATACAAAACCGGGTCATATATGGCTAAAAGAGCATGGTTCCAATCCCCAAACTAGGTCATATAAAGATTAAATATGGACCGGTTCCATTCAAATAACCGGGTCTTTTCAGCCTTCCAAAAACCAACTATCATTACAAAAGTATGGTTATAAGAATTAAATTGGTGACAACTTTATTCAAATAACCATAATATAAAGAAAACAATGGATACAAAACACAAACTGATACTTGCATCCAAAGCAAACATTCAAAACAAAACAAAAATTATGCATTGATGAACAAATTATATTAATATAAACATGTTAAATAACCAATCATTATAGTCATCGATAAAAACATGCTTAAGTGCTGCTAAAAACTCCTTGATTTGGTCATTTCCTACTACATAAAACTTACATAAATAAATTCAAAAATAAAATTGTTTTCCCAGGTGTATACTCAAGTGTTGCAGCTATCCTCCAACCTCACTTACAAACAAAACACAAGAGCTATCCTTCATCCCCATTGAAAAAACAAAACACAACAAATAATTAGTTTTTTGTCTAGCATTTTAAAAGAGTTGAATTTAGCAAACAATCATTAAACTAAAAGTAGGATGTTATAAAGATTAAAAACTAACATTATATGCACTTTTAGACAACCACATCATTCATAAATTTTTTCAGAAATTCTCTGGCCCATGTAGCAACAGTTGTAACCAACGCCTTTTCGTCAAATACAGTTTTGTCATTTCAAAGGGTACCAAACTATATGAAAATAAAATTAAAACTACTAAATAACGTAACAATTTGTTTCTTGCTGTAGAAGAAAAGATTTTTTTAAGAAGTACTTACTCTACACGGAAATCCATGTTGTATGTTCAACACAAAATCAAAGATCCAATTCATTACATAATGCCCACTCACCTCACGTTCCAATACACCAACTTGGTTGCACTAAAATTGTGATAGAAGGTAAACATAAATCACAAACGAAACCATATCTAACTAGTGGATAAGTAATAAGATAAATTACCTCGGTGAGCTTCCATACAATTGGAATTGATGTGTTCTTTTCATACCTCTCAAAAACCCTAAAAATAAACAAGAAGCAGAGTTGTATTCAAACTTATAGAAAGAGTGTTATTTTCATGTCATATTAAGAAATTTCTTACTTTTCCAAAAGTTTGAGCAGGTAGTAGTTGTCAACCGTATTTTTCATAGGCTTCATCAGAGAATCCAAAATGTATACAATATGATTTGAAGGGCAAATCACCAAGAGGACCCAATGCGTACTAGTAATGTTTTGAAATTTTAGTATAAAAACACACAAAAAAAAACAAATAGCTATTAATATAGATAGCAACGTATGACTTTTTGCAGGTATGGTATGATAAGAAACGATTTTCCTTGATGAAGTTGCATCGCATCAATGAGATAATTGACGACATCAATCCGAGTTTCCTGACAGGCTTTCCCAAGAATCTTATACGGGTTTAGGGAAGCACGCCCATACGTTTCTGAAGCATTAAGTGTAGAAGGCTACAAACAATATTACAAAAAATTTACAATCAAGTCATATCTTATAAGCAGCCTAAAAAAATATCATGGAAACAAATAATAGTAAAATTTGAATGCACTTACATATGCCAAGTTGTTATGATGGACAACTCAGTTGTTTGTTTTTTCAACAAACGATAATAATCTTCATATGTAACTGAAAAATCAAACGCCCCAACTTCTAGATGTCCAGCATCAGCTACCACATGAACCACTAGGTTGGTCTTCAAAAGGTCACGAAGTGATTCTATTTGCCTTGGTTTGTTGATCTTTTGGTTAGGCATGTTTTTTCGATAACAACCTTTACAGTTGATGGTCACGCACTTGTGGTTTGAATTTGTTGTTATGATGGCACCTTGCTTTGTTGTTCCTATTAATAACTCATTGTAATTAGTGAGGATGTCATATATGTCATTCTTAAACATCAAAATATTTTATTTTTCGGCCTAACTATAATATTTTGATGTTTAATAGGAGCATATAGGGATTTCTCTCATTTTCAGAAAATGTATATATGGTAAATAAAAAATTAAAGGATAATGAAGATAAACCTTACTAAGAACAATTACAATCCATGACCATTAAATTATAGTGCCAACTGCATCTTCTAGGATACCAACTTCATTTTTCATCACAGGAACATGAATGCCTTTATATTTTTCATATATGTTGTCTATCATAACCTTCAACTGATTTTCGCGTAAAGGAAGTGAGTGAATTAACCCATCATTATTTTGGTTCATATCACCATAAGGTAACACCAAATCACAATGAGTAATAGCCTACAATCATATAACATGTAGTGTATTTCATGTGTCAACATGTTAGAAAATTTGATATATAACATAATTTGACATCAAAGTTCAAAGTAAAATGATATCAAGAAATTCAAAAAACATAAACCGAACACATTAAAACAGAAAAATATGCTAAATACAAAAGTTTGGAACTATTTTAGTATATGTTCTATCACACATGGACCATTATTGTACATTTGTATAACATAGTGATCAATTTTGCATTTCTATACACTTTTGGTTCATATCACCATAAGATAACACCAAATCACAATGAGTAATAGTCTGCAATCATATAGTATGTAGCGTATTTCATGTGTCAATAAGTTAAAAAATTCGATGTAAAACATAATTTGACAGCAAAGTTGAAAGTAATATGATATCAAGAAATTCAAAAAACATAAACCTAAGACATTAAAACAAAAAAAATGCTAAATTTTGCATTTTTATACATTAAAGGTACCTTTTTTGTAATTTATTCTGCATAGTGCCTTCTTTTGTAAATTCAGGGATTCGTAATTGTTTCTTACAAGGACCATTTCTATAAAAAAACTTACAAGGACCTTTTCTGTAAAAAAACTTACAGGGACTATTTCTGTAGAAAAAAATTGCAGGGACCATTTCTGTAATTTTTGTAACATAAGGACCATTCTATAATTTTTACACAAGTTCTATTTATCTAGTTTTATTGTTTGATATGTACAGCAGATACATAACACATATAGGGGGATATTTTATAGTTTTTTTGAAACACTTGGACATTATAGAAGACTATGATTAGTCATCAACTCTAAGGTGCTGTTTGTTTTTTCGAAGCGAAAATATCTTAAGTCTGCGGACCACCTATGCAATCCTCTGTAGTAGAAGAGGTGGAACAAAAGGTTGCAACATTTAATAAAAAGTCTGTTTGTTTTTAACGTCTGCAGACTGCTGCAGTAAGTTAAAGTAAGGCACGAAGAGGTTTGAAGCAATTGGTTTAGTGTTGCGCCACGCAGCACACGCGCAACAGTTTTTAAGTTAGAAGTTTTCAGGAAAACAAACAGCTGCGAAAGGCCAAGTGTTGCACGTGTGCTGCGCGGCGCAGCAATAAGTGGTCTGAAGTGTTTTTTTTTAAAAACAAACAACACCTAACTCATTTATGTATCTATTTTCATACTTTGTTTTGCCCAAAACAAGAAACAAGTGAATTTATTACTATTTTCCCAACTTGTACCACATAATTATAATAAATTTATGTAATCAACTAGAATTAGTGATAAAAATAAATAAACTGACTCATTGATTTGTGGATTTTATTAGTTGTTAAAGGTTTATGCTATAATAAAGAATTACCTTTATCGTATCTAAAGCATCCAATGTCGACATCGAACCAGGCCTATTCTTTTGAACACCGAAGCATACATTATTCGGGACTTGGTTCCTAGACTCTTGCATCACAGACAATGTTCTTAACTCTGCCAATTGGGTCACAACTTCATCTAACTGGACTTGCATCTTACTAACAACTTCTTTGTCCACGGCTTTCCTCTTTTTTTTGTCAAGTCCTTGCATCCCTTTTCTTAAGCCAATATCATGCCCCATCGCCCTAGTGCGACCAGGGTGCTCCGGTCCTATCGGCATAGTCAACAAATCCTCTCCGGGACCCGACAACAAATTTTTGACATCTATCTGTTAATGCAAACAACATAATAGTCAATAGAATTACTTAGACAAAAAATATTAATAAAAAAAATTAAGAACAATCTTACAAGCTTTTTTACTATCGGTTCCATGTTAGGTGGTATTATTTTTGACCCGGACTCATTTTTAGATCTTCTCCCCAACACATAATCTAATGAACACTCGCTTTTTATCTCATACAACTATGACGACAGCTGACCCGATGCCTTCTCTTTTCCATTTAGGTTTGTTGCCCCGATAACCATGTGGGCTTGGATTCGTATTACACATTGAACTTGTCCTTGCTTTCTCACTTATATATTGATGATAAAAACAACAACAACAATTATAAAACTGGAACATAATGACTAATATTAGCAAGAGACATTATATCCTACAAACCTGGAATTCCTTTGATGATATCCTTTCCTTAAATTTTTGCGATGCAGTCTTTTCCAAATATGAGTAGGTTTCAAGTGGATTTCTCTCATTCTCATTGACCAAGAAATTCTTTTTAAGCCTCTTTTTGTATGATCTCCACTTGTGGTTGCAAGTCATAAGCACATATGATTTGCGGTTTTCATCATGGATATTCCATGTTTTTTTAAACTATTAATAACATATATTAATTAAATGAAAACACATGTAATGTGTATTAGATTAGAAACCTTGATGGTCAATCATAAGTTCTCCTTTTCATTTGTTGGCACTTTCTTCCAAGTCAGATATTCGATAGAAATTAACTTTCTCGTAACAACCCCGCAATCATTAGTGAACTTATTATGATTATCGCCACAATGCTGGCCAAGACTGTTAAATTCAACTTCTTGTGGCTCTGTTTTATCCATTAGACGTGTGACTGTTATTTTTTTCCTCGGTTGTGGTTGTGGTTGTGGCTATGGTACCGGTTGTTTTTGTGGCTGATCATTCATCATCTTTGTTGTAGATGATTTGCAAATAGCTCAACGACATACCTGAATGTCACACCCCCAAACCAGAACGGCGAAATCGTTCGAGGGTGGATGACTTCATGTAGTATCGTAACAATTGAATACATAGTAAAAAAAGCAATACAACCATCACATATATAATTTAAAAGTTTACATTGTTGAAAGGTACTTGTTTCAAAAGAAATTACAACATGATGTTTAAAATGAAATTAAACTAACGCCGCAACGTCCCTTCTTCAAAAGCTGCAGTTTACTTGTATTACTGAATCCCTGAGAAATACAAGTGGTTTTGAAAGAGTAGGTCAGCATTTAAGCTGGTGAGTTCATAAGTATTTAGTGACAATGTTTATATGAAAAAGAATGAAAATGGTTTGTTCATGTTAAATGTTCCAAGAAAATCCCATATTTTATACATAGTAGATGGTAGTTTGATTTGTTCCAAAACCGTAATGCAATAGTGCTTTTCATGCCAAAAATAGTAGTTTTATGTGTAAATCATTAAGGCATTTGAAAAACCCCGTAAATCAATGTGTTTTTAATACTCCAGGTGAGTCTTATAACCATGCTATTTGACCAGGATGCCTATATCAACATTCTTCATGCGTTGGAAACTTATGATGTTTGTCACCCCAGGCCTGCCGGCCTAGCTGTAGCTAACAGCTTAGGTGTGGGATTGTCAATCCCGTATAGATCTATACACAAGTATCATGCTCCCCCTACAAGGGATTATGGTATATAATACATGACTTAAAATGCATACTCGAAAGTATGTGGAATGTCTCACAAAATTTAGTATAAAGAGATTTACGTATGAAAATGTCCATTTATTCTTGTATATGAAAATATCTTCTTTGATGTAGTGTACCTAGTATGTAAATGTTCATGATTTCCTCGTAAAATATACCTATTATAGTTTTTCAAAGTGTGTTTCGTTCATATAGTAAACCCTAGCGTAATGCTCACTCCTTATGTAAAGTATAACACGTAAAGTGACTTAATTGTTCACGTATACCTAATGTAAAATGGAGCATTTGATTTATATATATATATATATATATATATATATATATATATATATATATATATATATATATATATATATATACACATTTTATTTCCATAAGACAAGGTGTCATTGAAAGTATATATTTCATACGAGAATACTCATGTAGTAGTTTATGAATCACATATGATTACTTAGATAAAAAGTTTATATAGTGAATCGTTAAGTTACACACGATAATAACCGTGTGTTTCACTTGCATTTCCCAACCCCCCCCCCCTTAATATTGTATAAAAAGCATTTATAAAACATTTAAAAACGTAGTTTATAAGGGTATGAACTCACTTGAAAGATCGAAGAAGGCGAGATAAAAACCAAGCAGAACTTTAACTTGAGAAAGCGGATTTTCTTGGGATTCTCGGGAATCTCGGGAGCACAAACGACCTTCTGAGCTTGAGTATGGAAATATGGGCTTCGAGATATCTCGTGCACGGTAAACGAGGCAAAAACGCAAGAAAGATGAGAGAAAATGAGTAATTTCCCCGGAACCCTCGCATCCCTTTTATAGGGCTTGGGAACCGCCTCGGTATGCTGGGCGTGGCGTGCATCATGTGTGACCGCATCCTCGACTGCCTCGGAGCTCGGATGGGACGGGGCATAGCCTCACATAGGGGGCGACGTGGACGATCCGAGGCCTAGTCCTCGCGTACGCTGGGCGTACGCTGTTACGCCAGGTGTAACTTGGATTGGGCCGGTGACTCCCCCTTCGGATAATACCAAAATTCTTTTTAAATTTATATTTTTATTATTTAGTAAACTTCAAAAATTCATATCTTCCTCATACGAACTCCGTTTTCGAAGTTCTTTATATCTATGCGTAGGTGAGACTACGCTCTACAACTTACGTTTAGACTCCGTCAGCAAATTTTGAAATTATTTTTATTATTTATTTTTAAAAGTTCGGGGTAAGAAAAGTTCGTTAGAAATCCATAACTCCTTTATCCGATGTCTGTTTTTGCCAGACTTTTTACCGTTGAAATACCATTTTTGAGACCTTCGATTCTCATTTTGGTCATTCCGGCCAAAAGTTGCTCGATCTCTGTTTCGAGTTTTTAGCTGTCTACCGCTATACCGAACTTGGAAAAATCTTAACTTTCTCTTACGAAGTCAGATTTGGACGTTCTTTTTATGTAAGCTCACGGTTTAGTGATATCTAACATAGTAGGTAAGTAAAATAGAGACTTTTGTACATTTTATTTTTAAAGTTAATTTCATTATTTTTAGAAGTGGTTACAATACTTGACTTTTTAAGTCATTACATAGAACCGAAATATCGGGTTGTCACATCATCCCCCCCGTTAGAGGGAAGTTTGTCCCGAAATTAATCGTAAGAAAAACACTTGTGGATTAGGGAAAAAGACATGGGTACTTGTATTTCATCTGATCTTCACGTTCCCAGGTGTATTCAGGTCCTTGCTCTGCATTCCATCGGACCTTCACGATGGGTATGCGACTTTGTTTTGTTCTTTTAATTTCCATATCCATAATTTCAATTGGTTCTTCTATAAAATGGAGACTCTCGTTGATTTCGATTTTGTCCATAGGGACGACGAGAGTCTCATCGGACAAACATTTCTTCAAGTTTGACACATGAAAGGTATGGTGTACGTTATTGAGTTCCCGTGGTAGGTGAAGTTTGTAGGCTACCGGGCCGATCCTTTTAAGGATCTCTAATGGTCCAATATACCTCGGGTTTAGTTTCCCACGTTTTCCGAAACGTATTAACCCCTTCTAGGGTGAGACCTTTAATAGCACTCGGTCCCCTACCTGAAATTCCAAGGGTTTCCATCTTTTGTCTGCATAACTCTTTTGTCTGTCTCTTGAAGCCTTTAGTTGATCCTGAATTTGTACAATCTTCTCGGTTGTCTCCCTTATGATTTTCGGGCCAATGAGAGTGATGTCGGGTACTTGTCCCTTGGCTAGTTGTGTGTTACCTATTTCACTCCAGCACAGTGGTGATCTACACTTCCATCCGTAGAGGGATTCAAATGGAACAACTTTAATGCTGGAGTGATAACTATTGTTGTATGAAAATTCAACTAGTGGTAAATGGGTATCCCACGCTTTACCAAAACCGATTACACAAGCTCTTAGCATATCTTCTAAGATTTGTATGGTCCTCTCACTTTGACCATCAGTTTGTGGATGGTAGGTAGTACTCATGCCGAGCCTCGTTCCTAGAGATTTTGTAACGATTGCCAAAATCACGAGGTGAACCTACTATCTCTATCGGAGATAATGGATATTGGTACACCATGTAATCGCACAATCTCTCGGATGTAGGTTCGAGCTAGCTTCTACATCTTGTCGGTTTCTCTTATTGGTAGGAAGTGTGCAGATTTTGTTAACCTATCAACGGTTACCCAGATGGTGTCTAGTGCACCCGCTGTCCTGGGTAATTTGGTTATGAAGTCCATCGTTATCCGTTCCCACTTCCACTCGGGTATTTCGGGTTGTTGCAGCAATCCCAATGGCTTTTGGTACTCTACCTTGACCTTAGCGCAGGCCAGACACTTGCTTACATAGTGTCACACCCCCAAACCAAGGATGGCGGAAACGTCCGGGGGTGGAGGATCATGTACAGTATCACAACAACGTGTATAATAGTGCTCAAAGTAAATACAACCATCATAAATATAATTGAAAAAGTTACACCAAAGTATATGTTTTCATGTTTCAAAATCAATTACATTATGATGACAAAAATAAATTGTTGACGGTTTAACGTCCCATCCTCAAAGCGCTGAAGTTTTCCTGTTTCACTGATTTCTTCAGAATACAAGTAGTTTTGAAAAAATGTCAACAATTAAGTTGGTGATTTCATAAGAGTTTTGTTTGAAGTAGAAAACGGTTCCTTGTAAAATCGATAGAGTTTGATTTCTAGAAAATCCAATATTTTCTTAGTTACGTGAACAAAATATTCCTATATGATGTATTAATGATCCTAGAATGACCCGTAGATTTCTCCTATAATCGTCCAACGTATATAAGTTATATAAGATTTAAGTTAGATAAAATGTTGAATATAGTGGGTTTGCTCTAGGTCCACAACCCAACGAGGAACAGGAGATGAGGCGGGCCCTACCAATTCTAAGCCAATCAAGACTAAATTCTTATATGACTCAAGCATATACGCTCAACGATTATAGTTGAATTCTAACAACTCTAGATGAGATATAATTTTAATATCATAATAATTATTTTATGTGAACCTGATACCTTGTATCTGTACCCCTTTTCTTTTTATAAATACCCGGTACTTTGTATTTGTACCCCTTTTTGTATAAAAACCCGGCACTTTGTATTTGTACCCCTTTTTGTATAAAAACTCGACACTTTGTATTTGTACCTCTTTTTGTATATAAACCTGAGACTTTGTATTTGTACCCCTTTTTGTATAAAAACTCGACACTTTGTATTTGTACCCCGTTTGTATATAAACCCGACACTTTGTATTTGTACCCCTTTTTGTATAAAAACCCGACACTTTGTATTTGTACCCCTTTCTGTATATAAACCCGGTACTTTGTATATGTACCTCTTTTTGTATAAAAACCTTTTGTAATGTAAATGATCATAAACTATACCTATTATAGTTTATCAAAATGTTTGAAATGTATATGCATCCTAACTATATTTATTATAGTTTAGTATGTTTATTTGTGGTGTTTAAGAACCCTTTCTATGTAAGTCAAATGTATAGTACAATATAGCTATGGTTATCTTGCTTTGTTTGGTACTAATGGTTATGATGGAGGATTCTTATAATTTCAGTGAGTGTTTTTCTATTATATAATTATACCACTACAAGAAATACTCGTAATATATGAAGTTATCAAAGATTTAACACTTTGCTCAACATGTTACAAAGTGTTTTGAAAGTTATAAGTTGTTAACTAACTCTAACCTTTCTGCGTTGTTTTAGAAATGTCATAGAAAAATCATACGAAGTCGAAAACTAAATCCGTAAAGTCTGAGAGTTCCGAAAATGTGTCTAGTTTACTCATAATTTTTATCATGATTTTTAATCACCTCCAACTTGGGTGAAAAAGTCCATAATCACATACTGGTCTGGATTGGTGTTTGAAATGATAGGCAGTTTTGTAAAAATCACCATAAATTGTAGAAAAATCGTATGGAGATGTGCAAGTAGTAATTTTAAAGCTACGAACTTGAACTACTTGCACCTTGTACAGTTTTGAAAACAAAAATGTTTAAGTTGCCCAAAACAGTCTGTGAATGGAGTTGAACGTTTCTGATGAAGGCTGTTAGAAAAAAGTTTAGTTATGTTCTTGGTGTTTTAACTTGTATTCCCCCCCCCCCCCCTAAAAACTTGAGAAAACATTAAAATGTAGGGGTATGAACTCACCTTGAGTGATTTCAGTAGATGGATGATGGAGAAAAGAAGTGTTCAACTCCAAAACACTTGGAAGATGATTGAAGATTTGAGGAGCTAACAACAAATATGACAATATGTGTGTAAGCATCTATGATTTGAGTAGAAAGAAGTGAAATAATCATAGAGAGGATGAATTATACTTACCAAGAGTGTAATAAATCTTGATAATCAGCCTTGAATCTCGAATTTGAAAGAGAAAGAAGTGTGAGAGAGGATGGGTTGTTCCAGCTCTAAGAGCGTGGGGAAGGATGATAATTGAGTGGAAAGGACATTGAAGTGACCTAGGTAAGGTGGGGAGGTGTGGCTGGTCATAGAGTGGGTGTGGGGGTGGTTGCTTGTGTCATAAGGTAAAACAAAGTCAACACTCAACCTTTGTATTTCACCCACTCTTCTTGGATAAGGTTTATCCTTAAAAACGTGATTAATCATTAATTTAGGGGTCTTATATGTTAAAATAAAGTTTTGGGTGAAAATCCCGTGTTAAAACAATTAAAAACGAAGCTAAAATGAGGTTGTAGTCGAAAACCGGGAATAACTCCACTTTCTGCGAGACCTCTCGCATGAGGGGCCGAGGTTCAGTTGCCGAGTTGCTGGGCCCGAAGGCGAAATGGGATGAAAGGGCTAGAAGCGAAATGGGCCAAAGGCGAAGACAGGGCTTGGGTTCGGTTCGCATGCAAGTTTCGGGTCCAAGAGGACCTTCGGGTTCGGTCCGGGAAGTTTCGGCTCTTAGCAGGTTCGGTCCGAAGGGACCTTTTGGTTTGCAAGTTTCGGTTCCGGAAGTAAGAAGCGAAGTAGACCGAATGAACAGTAGCTTCGGGTTCAGCTCAGGAGGGTTCAGCTCAAGAGGGTTCGCTTCAGGAGGGTTCGGTCCCTAAGAGGACTTTCGGCCCTAAGAGGGGTTTCGGGTCCTTAAGAGGGGTTTCTGGTCCTTAAGCCTATTTTACACGTTTTTACCCCGTTTCAAGCCGTTTTTGACCCGGTTAAGGGTCGGAATGACTCGAATGACTTCAAAAAGTTACGGAAACTTTTGAGAGAGATTTGGGAGAGATTTCTCATACAAGGAGAGATTTGGGAGAGATTTCACATTTTTGGAGAGATTTCTCATACAAAGAGAGATTTGGGAGAGATTTCACATTCTTGGAGAGGTTTCTCATACAAAGAGAGGTTTGGGAGAGATTTCACACGCTTAGAGAGATTTGGGAGAGATTCTCGATTAAAGTGAGATAGAGTGAAAACGATTGAGAGAGGTTTCGTGCGTGACATTTATGAGTGTCTGGCTTCGCAATGCAAGGTCCGTAAACCCTGTTAAGCCTTGTTTAAGGATCTTACACACTCCCGATGAGTATGCAACATTGTTTTATTGGTTTGGCTCATCACTTACCAAAGTTTTAGATTAAGGAGATCTGGATGTACGTACTTTTCGATTTATGATCTCTCGTCAGAATAGTGAGTTGTTTAGTAATTACATAACGTAAGCCCTAGTACACCAGGGTTAGTTGAGTTGACCTGTTTGACTTGTTGACTTTCTTTGACTTTGAGTTGACTAGAATTGACGGTTGTCACACATAGGTAGCGATCTCTGCTTTCATGTTCGGCCACCAATATAGTTTCTTAATGTCTAGATACATCTTGTCCGAACCTGGATGCACGAAGTATCAAGTCTTATGAGCCTCGTTCATGACTACATCTCTGAATCCACTAAACTTCGGTATCCAGATCTGATCCATGAAGTAATGGACTCCGTCGCCCTTGACTTCAAGATTTTTGTCCATTCCTCTTAGGGCTTCATCTGCCACATTCTCTGTTTTCAAGGCTTCTTTCTGCGCTTCCTTGATTTGTGTGGACAGATGTGATGGATCGTCATGGATAAGGATTTCACTCGGCGACCTGAGTATTCTTTTCGACTAAGGGCATCAGCTACTCCATTCACTTTTCCTGGATGATAGCGAATCTCGTATTCATAGTCATTTAGTAGTTCAACTCATCGTCTCTGCCTCATGTTGAGTTCTTTTTGATTAAGGATGTGGTGAAGGCTCTTGTGATCGGTGAAGATCGTGCATTTCGTGCCCTAAAGATAGTGCCTCCAGATTTTTAACGCAAAAACGACTGTTCCTAGTTCAAGATCGTGGGTAGTCTAGTTGACTTGTGCGTCTTGAGTTGTCTTGAAGCGTAAGCATGACCTTACCTCGTTGCATTAGTACACATCCAAGACCTTGGTTAGATGCATCACAGTAGACTACAAAGTCTTCTGTTCCTTCTCGCGAGGACAATATAGGTGCGTTGCATAGTACTTGCTTAAGCGTTTGGAATGCAGCGTGTTGTTTTCCTTCCCAAATGAAAGTTACACCCTTCTGTGTCAAGGTGGTGAGTGGTTTAGCAATCTTCGAGAAGTTTTGTATAAATCTGCGGTAATATCCAGCAAGACCAAAGAATTTTTGAATTTCCATTGGGGTTCTTGGAGTTGACCAACTCTCGATTGCTTTGATTTTGGAAGGGTCCACGTGTATTCCGTCTTTGCTAACCACGTGACCTAGGAAATCTACCTTCCGAATCCAAAATTCGCACTTGTAGAATTTCGCATATAGCTTCTCTTTTCTTAGCGTTTCCAAGACTTGTCGCAGGTGTTGACTATGATCCTCTTTATTCTTTGAATAAATAAGTATATCGTCTATGAACACAATCACAAATTTTTCCAAGAATGAACGACACACTCGGTTCATTAAGTCCATGAACACCGTCGGTGCATTTGTTAATCCAAAGGGCATTACTAAAAACTCATAGTGACCATAACGAGTTCGAAAAGCTGTTTTGGAAACATCTCCTTCCAAGACTCGCAGTTGGTGATACCCAGATCTTAAGTCGATCTTTGAGAAATAAATCGCTCCTTGGAGTTGGTCGAATAAGTCATCAATGCGGGGTAGCGAGTATCGATTCTTGATAGTAAGCTTGTTAAGTTCCCAGTAATCAATGCACATGCGGAAAGATCCATCCTTCTTCTTTACGAACAAGACTGGTGCTCCCCAAGGTGAGAAGCTTGGCCTGATGAACCCTTTTTTGAGCAGTTCATTTAATTGGCTGGATAGTTCTTGCATCTCAGTGGGCACCAGACGATACGGCGACTTAGCTACTGGGGTAGCTCCGGGAATCAAATCGATTCTGAACTCAACTTGTCTTTCTGGTGGGACTCCTGGGAGATCTTCAGGGAAGATACAGGGAAAATCTAAGACATCTTGAATGTCTTTGATGCTCTTCGTTTCCTTTTCCTTATCTACTACGTGGGCTAAGAAGGCATAGTACTCCTTACGTAGGTATTTCTGGGCTTTGACGCAAGAGATGATTTGTAAGTTGGTACCAGGTTTGTCCCCATAAATGACAAGAGTTTTGCCGCTTGACAGCTTTAGGCGAACGACCCTTTCTTCACAAAGAATATCGGCATGGTGTAGGCTTAACCAATCCATACTGATGATGCCATCAAAGCTCTTTATAGTAATCAACATTAGATCGATTTGAAATGAATGTTCGTTTAGAGTTAGTGTGCAGCCTATGTACATATCATTCGTGCTTTCTGTTCTACCGTTTTCCATTTATACTGTGAATATCTTATTGAGTGTTTTAGGGTTCTGTTTTAGTATATGCTTAAATTTATGACTCACGAAACTCCTCTCCGCACCACAATCAAAGAGTATGCATGCATAAGCATTATTGAGGAGAAACATACCCGTAACCACCGTGGGATCAGCTATTGCTTCGTTCGGCCCTATTTCCAACACTCTTCCTATGCTGCTAGCATTCCTTGCCTTAGGGCAGTCTCTTTTGTAGTGTCCAGCCTCACCGCATCCATAACATGCCTGACCTACACCGGCTCCTTGGACTTGGGTGATCGGTTGTGCTGGTGCTCTACAGAAACGGGCAGTGTGCCCCTTCTTGTAGCAGTTGTTTCAATGCATCTCCCAACAATTTCCGATGTGATGGAAATTGCATTTTCTGCATTTCGGCAGGTTTCCAGCATATGGCTTTGCTGGTGTAGTGGTAATTGGTGCAGCAGTGGGGGCAGTAGTGGCATGGACTGCCACGATCTATTGTTTCTTGGAAGGTTCATGTGAAGGTTGACCCTTCCTTTTGTTCCAGAACCTCTTGTTGTTGTTGGTGGTGGTGGTATTTTCATTGTTGTTGTTGCTTCCTCTGGGTTGCTCTGGTGCGGTAGTTGCGAAGTTTTGGCAAACCCCATGGTCTACGCGAGCTTGTGCCAACTGTTTGGCGCTATCGAAGGTGATTGGCTTGGAAGCTAGAACACTCCCTCGAATATGGGGTGACAGTCCCCAGATGTACCTTTCGATCTTCTTGCTCTCTAGAGTAACTATTCATGGGCAAAGAATTTCCAAATCATTGAACTTGTTGGTATAGGTTGTGATATCTGAGCCTACCATGGTAAGGCCCCAAAGTTCCTGTTTGAGCTTTTGCAATTCGCCCCGTGGACAGTACTCTTGCAGTAAGATTTGTTTTAGGTTCTCCCAGCCCATAGAGTTAGCATCTACTAGCGTTAGTGACTTGACATGGCCATTCCACCATGTCAGAGCTCTTTCAGAGAATGTACAGGCAACGAACTTCACTTTGCTCCCTTCCGGACAAGAACAAATTTCAAAAACCGCTTCAGTTTTCTCTATCCACTGGGATAGAGCCATTATTCCTCCGGCCCCATTAAAAGTAATGGGTTTGCTATTCATGAAATATTTGTACATACAATCCCCTGGGCGACCTTGATGTTGGCCATTTGTAGAACTATTTACTCCCCCACCAGAACCATTGTTGCTTATTTGAACCATTGCTGCTATTATTGCAGCTGTTACCGCAACTATCAATGTGGCATTTTCTGTTGTGGGAGGGGGTGATGGTGGAGGTGGTGTGTTGTTGACACGGCGTGTAGATCTTCGGGGTGATATTGTGCTGATAAAGAAATAGAATGAAGAACATAAGTTTTTAGTGTGTTAATAAATTTTTCATTTTTATCAATTTATAAATTCGACTGAACTACCCATGGTTTTGAGTTTGACTCATAATAAAAGCTTGCACGGTTTTATATAACTTATGAATCTGAGTGGTAGTCAAAGAATTTATACACAACGGAATTTCTTCATATATATTAAACACATGCCGAGTTACATTTGGAGTTAGGAAATTTTTTGACCCTTCTAAGGATCTCCGATACAGAAGTTAAAGAAAAGTAAGACTTTTAGCCGAGTTCCTAATCTATAACAAAATTTTGGGATTTAGCAAGCACTACCTGTGCCGTAGTTTGCGCTTGGAGCTTGACTCCGCGTCTGATTGCTTTGCTTCCATAAGACGCCTATCGAAGGCGACTTGCTGTTCCCTCATCTCTGCGAGGGCTGCAATCATTTGTGCTTGGAATGCATCGGCGCGGAGATGGGTGTCATCCTGTAACCTATCCAGTCGACGGATGTCGTAAGTGTGACCTTGTACTTCCATGTGGACTTCGCGAAGTCAATTTCCTTGGACGCCGGATTGATAGGACTGGTTGGCCAGTTTGCCCACCACGACTGGGAGCGCTCGGTCGGCTGAACCTCGGTCCCAGATGTGATAGAAGTTCCGACACATACCGTAGGGAGGACGTATCCCTTGTTGTTGGCTCCAATGGTGGAGATGACTTCCCTAAACGGGAGTCAGTCCCTGGAAGTTCCTCCTAATCGCGGGAGGTTGAGCGGCTAGAGGGTCGACTACTTTTGGTTTTGAGTCCGTACCAGAGTCATCCCCTTAATCCAACTCGATAGGTTTTTCATCCTCTTCGGGATCCTCCTCTACCCATCCTCCATTGCCCTGGTTTGGGTAGTAGGGTTCCCCTGGTGGGTGGAATCCAGCCATTTGACTATACGAGAATAGGGTTATAAGAATTGAATAAAATTTGAAAACATGTAACACTAAACATGTCGATTAAACTATTGCATGCACCAAATACTCCTATAGTATTTAAATTTGTATGTTTGATACTAATGTTTATTTTGGTAAGTTTTGACTTGTTGCTCACTACGACCATTCTTCGACATACGTTAGTCCAATCTCGGATAAATATAGTTGATCAGGTATTCATCCCAAATTCGATTACATATATCGGGAACTAATCATAGTGTCCAACTCGTATTAATACTTCTTGTATAGTTCTAACCATGAAAATATATCGTTGTATGCATGTATTTTGTACTTTTACGACCCAAAATAATCTATTTAAATGAAACAAGGTTTTAGGTGTAAAAACATTTTGTCAGAGACTTTGAGTCCCTAAGCATTTATAGTTTGTATATCTTATGTGGTTCCATATACTTAGTTCACTATAAACAATGCTTTGATACCAATCTGTCACACCCCCAAACCAGAACGACGGAATCGTTCGAGGGTGGATGACTTCATGTAGTATCGTAACAATTGAATACATAGTAAAAAAAGCAATACAACCATCACATATATAATTTAAAAGTTTACATTGTTGAAAGGTACTTGTTTCAAAAGAAATTACAACATGATGTTTAAAATGAAATTAAACTAACGCCGCAGCGTCCCTTCTTCAAAAGCTGCAGTTTACTTGTATTACTGAATCCCTGAGAAATACAAGTGGTTTTGAAAGAGTAGGTCAGCATTTAAGCTGGTGAGTTCATAAGTATTTAGTGACAATGTTTATATGAAAAAGAATGAAAATGGTTTGTTCATGTTAAATGTTCCAAGGAAATCCCATATTTTCT
This sequence comes from Lactuca saligna, assembly GCF_052625555.1. NCBI lineage: Eukaryota > Viridiplantae > Streptophyta > Magnoliopsida > Asterales > Asteraceae > Lactuca > Lactuca saligna. The sequence continues at coordinate 201,948,838 of NC_136424.1, read as the reverse complement.
ACATAGTAAATGGTAGTTTGATTTGTTCCAAAACTGTAATGCAATAGCGCTTTTCATGCCAAAAATAGTAGTTTTATGTGTAAATCATTAAGGCATTTGAAAAACCCCGTAAATCAATGTACTTTTAATACTCCATGTGAGTCTTATAACCATGCTATTTGACCAGGATGCCTATATCAACATTCTTCAGGCGTTGGAAAGTTATGACGTTTGTCACCCCAGGCCTGCCGGCCTAGCTGTAGCTAACAGCTTAGGTGTGGGATTGTCAATCCCGTATAGATCTATACACAAGTATCACGATCCCCCTACAAGGGATTATGGTATATAATACATTACTTAAAATGCATACTCGAAAGTACGTGGAATGTCTCACAAAATTTAGTATAAACAGATTTACGTATGAAAATGTCCATTTGTTCTTGTATATGAAAATATCTTCTTTGATGTAGTGTACCTAGTATGTAAATGTTCATGATTTCCTCGTAAACTATACCTATTATAGTTTTTCAAAGTGTGTTTCGTTCATATAGTAAACCCTAGCTTAATGCTCACTCCTTATGTAAAGTATAATACGTAAAGTGACTTAACTGTTCACATATACCTAATGTAAAATGGAGCATTTGATTTGTATATACATATATATATATATATATATATATATATATATATATATATATATATATATATATATATATACACACGTTTTATTTCCACAAGACAAGGTGTCATTGAAAGTATATATTTCATACGAGAATACTCATGTAGTAGTTTATGAATCACATATGATTACTTAGATAAAAAGTTTATATAGTGAATCGTTAAGTTACACACGATAATAACCGCGTGTTACACTTGCATCCCCCCCCCCCCCCTTAATATAGTGTATAAAGCATTTAAAAACGTAGTTTATAAGGGTATGAACTCACTTGAAAGATCGAAGGGCGAGATAAAAACCGAGCAGAACTTTAACTCAAGAAAGCGGATTTTCTTGGGATTTTCGGGAATCTCGGGAGCACAAACGACCTTTGGAGCTTGAGTATGGAAACCGGGGCTTCGGGATATCTCTTGCACGGAAAACGAGGCAAAAACGCAAGAAAGATGAGAGAAAATGAGTAATTTCCCCGGAACCCTCGCATCCTGTTTATAGGGCCTGGGAACCGCCTCGGTACGCTGGGCGTACGCGTGCGTCATGCGTGACCGCATCCTCGACTGCCTCAGAGCTCGGATGGGATGGGGCATAGCCTCGTATAGGAGGCGACGTGGACGATCCGAGGCCTAGTCCTCGCGTACGCGTACGCTGTTACGCCGGGCGTAACTTGGATTGGGCCGGTGACTCCCCCTTCGGATAATACCAAAATTTGTTTTAAATTTATATTTGTATTATTTAGTAAACTTAAAAAATTCATATCTTCCTCATACGAACTCCGTTTTCGATGTTCTTTATATCTGCGCGTAGGTGAGACTACACTCTACAACATTTGTTTAGACTCTGTCGGCAAAATTTGAAATTATTTTTATTATTTATTTTTAAGAAGTCTGGGTAAGAAAAGTTCGTTAGAAATCCATAACTTCTTTATCCGATGTTTTTTTTACCAGACTTTTTATCGTTGAAATACCATTGCTGAGACCTTCGATTCTCATGTACGCTCACGATTTAGTAATATCTAACATAGTAGGTAACTAAAATAGAGACTTTTGTATATTTTATTTTTAAAGTTAATTTCATTATTTTCAATAGTGGTTACAATACTTGACTTTTTAAGTCATTACATAGAACCGAAATATCGGGTTGTCACACTGAACAGATTACAAAAACAATTCAACATGATATCACAATGCTTACTTTTTCGTTTCATTGATATTTGTATGTAGTCAGGCTAGTAACTATCTGGCTGTGTAACTAACCCATGAGATACATTATAACAAATTCGTTTGATTGATATCTATTATGCTTTTTCTAGAGCCAATTAGATGACAAGTTATTTTAATTACTTTAAAAACAACATCAAATCAAATCAATATATACAACATAATCAACATTTAATGTTGTATTCCTATAACACTATTAGTTACCAAAATATAAACATATCTAGTAAGTAAGATAAGAGAATAAAAGAATAGCATTAACTATTACAGATGCTATATATAGTTATAATGTTTTGCTGGAGATAAGATACAGTTAAATACCCGGAAAATGACTCTATAGTACAAACATTAAGTTTTAATTTGGTTTAAGGAAGGGGGCATTGAATCGAGATACACTTTCAGATGGATTTTCCTACAATCATAAGTCTTTATTGGAATGTCTTTGAGCATTCTACGTATCTTACTAACAAAAAAAAGATTACAAACATGTATTAGTAACAAAAAAAGATTACAATTTATAGGATGACTAACAGGGGCACTAGCTCCTTTATTGACTCAAGCATAAGACCAAGTCTTCTGCTTAAACATGCATTTAACAAACATGTGATGCTTCAATTCTAAAAACATTTTGCTTATTCCATTAGGAGGTGTTCGTATCAATGATTAAGCAACAAATTACCATTCAAATCAGTTTAATCTAAAGCAAAAAATGATAAATTACCAATAAAAAGTAAACATAACCAACGAGGAAGATGATACAGCTTATATCTATAATTGTTCATCAACAAAAATTGATTCAAATACCATACAACTTACGTGACAAGAATTAACAATACTCTAGGAGGCCATGGGAAACATTAAACGATCAGGATGTGTACTTACGAGAGAAGAGATTGTAACGCCCGTAGATCCGGGCTAGTCAATTTAGAGATAATAGGGGTCGAAAACAACTTTTTGACAAAAGGTTATTTAGAATAAATAATCTTAACTAAGTTGTAGAATACGTCTCAAGGGTTCTGTACATATAAAGAACGTTGAAATCCGAGTTATAACGAAGAAGTTATGGTCCGTCGAAGTTTTTCGGCAAAACCAGCATGACACCGGGAGACATAAATAGTGAATTTATGATAGAGGAATTTTTAGCCTTAGTAATCTAAACAAAAGTCGTAGAATATGTTAAACTGAGAGCGTCCATAAAAAGAACGCCCAAATCTGACTTCGTATGAGAAAGTTATGCATTTTCTAACATTTGGCATAGTAGTGCACGTCCCGAAACTCGAATTTTAGTTCGAGCAGTTTTGGGCCTACGCGACCTAAATGAAAGTTGAAGATCTCATTCATAGGAACTCAACAGTAAAAAGATAGACGGAAACGGAGTCCGTATGTAGAAGTTATGAATTTTACGCGGACATTTAAGAGTATAATTTTCTCGTACTGTTAATTTAAGAACCCTCGAGAATTAGCCAACGGAGTCAAAATGAAAGTTGTAGATATTATTTTTACCTATGCATGGATAGAAAGAACGTCAAAAACGGAGGTCGTATGTGAATGTTACAGATTTTAGAAGTCGGGAGTGTGCTGTGCGAAAATAGGTGATGTGGCACAATTTTGGCCATTGCTTTCTCCCCAAGTCTTGCCACTAGATGGTGACATGTGGCACCAAGTTCAGCCATTTTGCACCCTATAAATAGAACCTCTCCCACCCTCATTTTCTTCACACCTTTCCCATTCTTTCTTCTCTTTACTCTCTCTCTAGAACCTCTCTCTAGCCCCGAAACCCCCCGAAAAGCCTAGGGAACCTCCCTAGCACGAGGCAGAAGCCCCGGAGTGCTCGACGACTCCGAGAAGAAGAGATTTTTGGCTCGGGAACACTGCTCCAAGCAAATCCCGGTTTTCTATAAAACCGGCAGTAAGTGAGTTACGCCTACGCTATTTTTAATATATCTTTTATTTAATTATAGTAACATTATTAGAAACTTATAATAAGTACTTGGGATATTATTATGGGTTATATAAGTATTGTTTAACACTTATATAATAGTAATAATAGCTAGACTATTAATTAGTCTCGGTGAATAATAGACTAAACTCTAGTGGTAATAATACTAGGTTTCGTCGAAGGAAATTATTTTTAAGAATCGAAGCGCTGTATGAGTTCGGAATCACCAACTATTAAAGTGAGTGCATGGTCCCTTTCATATTAGACATAGATATGAAGTATTTAATATAAATTACGTGCTATGTGTGCATATTGTCTGAATACTTGCTATCTATGCTGGGTGAAATATTTTTATACACGTTTTAAATGATTTAAATTGTATATGTATTTTATATCTACAAACGTGTTGGATAAAACATGGGTAGATGTAATAGTTGTTGTGTGACCAAATAAAATATTGAGAGGCCTCGATATGGATGTTATTGATGATCCAGTCATCTAGCGGAGTATAAATGATGACCACGGACTATTCTAGACAGTCCAATGGAATGCTAGCAGGCTCGCAACCTGTAGGTATTTATTTGAACTGTGTGTTCACCAGCAGTACTCCATCCCCCACATGGTTGCCTTATTTGACATGAATTACTGAGGAACCCCCGAAGCATGTGTTGTCACCCTGATGAAAGTCCTTAGAATAGGTCCCTTGCGTTAGATGTTTTAGAGATGTAAAGTGAGGATAACGTGAACGGGTAATCGGGTTTGTTTGGTTTGATAAAGTTAATAAAGTTATGTATTGTGGGTTGAAAAGCCTATGTACTCATCAGGTTTCCCAACCTGACCCACTCAGTTTATTTATATCACAGGTGTTGGTATGATGTCACGTTACATTGAGAGATTAAGGAGATATAAATCACTAGTGATAATGAATGTAAGTTCTGTTTATGCTTATGTTTCTGTATTGACGATGACATACCAAATGTTTTAAAATGAATTAAAATAATTTTCTTCGGAAATGCTTTTATAACGTATTTATCATATTTTACTGGGAACAAATTCCGCAACATTTTTATTAAAAGAGGTACTCTGATTTTTATAAACTATAAACAAAATCGGTCTTTTCTGGCCGTGAAAACTGGGATGTCATAGAGATGATGTAAAGAATTTTGTCTTGTTGTTTTGGGGAAGAAGACCAATTGAGATGTAGAGTCGTGTATACGAGTAATATTGCCTTAGTAATGACTTGGCGACCTCCTGATATGAGGTAGGGGATAGGGAAAATCGAGGAAAATATAAGTGTTTTAGGCACCAGATTATTGTCAAGACGATGAGGAGGAATCTTCTGTTAAGGCACAGCCTGATGGTCTGGTAGCTAGTTAAATCATCGGTTATTTGATGCAGTGAAGAATAACGGGAGGTGTAAGGAGTGACAACGTGATTGGGGTTTTGATTTTACCAAAATTTGTAGCGGGTTATACAATTTCCATGGCGGGACATCCAAAAAGTTTACCAAAACTTATGTCAGACTAAATCTAAAAAGTAAATGGCTGATTTTTTTTTCTATAGTATACATTTCATTTCATTACCTTAAGTAGCTTAAAATTTTCAAGCTTATTCCTTTATATTTGTATATAAGTTTCAATTAATACCTTTTTCTTATTGAACTTCTAATATATATCCTTATAAAAATAATTTATTGATTTGAGAAAAAAAACATGTAATTTTTTTTTGAGAACCCTTCTTTTATACATACATGTCTCGAACCAGATTGGGAACTAGTCGAATGAGAGTGAAGAACTGGAAACCGATCCATTGAGTAAAAAACTTGGTCTGATCTGACATCGGTATGGTATAGGGTCGGTTCGATGGATCCAAATCTTCATTCCTAATATAAAATAAATATGAAATTCAGCTTGATTAGCCGCAAACGAGTCAAATTTCAATTTAGGGTTGTTTTGTATAAAATGGACGTTGAAAATATTAAGATTTCTTTTTTGAAACATCATTAAAAGTAGGTCTGAGAATCGTGTTGTGTTCAGGTTGGCATGTCAAAATATACCAACCCGATCAGACCCAGTTACCTTACATTGGTCACGGGTTGGAGGGTTTGAAATAAAGGTTTGAGATGACGATGAGGTGGTAAAATTCACTGATTGTTGCAGCGGAGAATAAGAGGATGGTAAGGAGTGACAACGTGGTATGGGGTCTGATTCCACCTTAAAATTTGTGGTGGTATATTGAATTTGCATGCTGGTTAACTCAAAAAGTTTCATCCAAAACCACTTTAGGTTTTATATATTTTTGGCATAAAATTGTGTTTTTATTTAAGGGGCAAATGATACCTTACCAATTTAGAGCCCATGTTTTTTTTTTAAATTATTGTGTATTATTTTGTTTCCAACTCTATTTATTAGTATAATGTGAATTTAAAAGGAAACTCTAACACAAAGATATAATATTTATTTATTACGATACAAGATGAAAAGTATATTGACAACACCAACACCATCACCACTGTCATCACCACCACCAACCTCCACTACTACCATCACCACAATGCGGCATCCATCACAATCAACTCCACCGCCATCATCATTACCACCACCACCACCGTCACTATCACCATCACCTCTACCCACCACTGTCGCCGCTACCACCACCACCGTCCCCCACCACCACTGCCATGACCATCAAAATTTTATTGTTTGTATAATTTATATAATGTATCTTTACATATAAGTTATAAAACAAGGTAAATTTTAGCGAAATAGACAAAAGGGTAATTCAGTCATTTTACATAAATTCCAATTCTATTTCCTACGAACCAAACATAATTTGGAATTAAGTCAAATTCCATTTCCTGCCAACCAAACAACATATGGAATTGGATTCAAATTCCTAACAGATTCATTTTCCAATTCTAGTTCAAATTCCTTCAGCTACATTTTACGAACCAAACAACACCTAAGATTTCTTTTCCAAAACTACACCATATGATTAAAAGTAGAGCTGTCAATCGTTTCGTGATCGAGTTGGTGGGTTGCAGGTTGGCGAGTCAAAATACACCAACCCAAACACGACACATTTAACTATAAAGGTCATGGGTTGGCGGGTTTAGAATATAAACCCATATATGACCCGTCAACCCATGTATTTATATAAGTTCACAGGTTGGCAAGTTCGTGGTAAGATTTGGATTCATAGGTTCATGGGTCATATTTGGGTTTATAGGTTCGTGGGACACATTTGGGTTTGTGGGTCAGATTTCATAAATATAATTGATAATTAAACATGAATAAATTCTTGATGCAAACATATCCGAATTTTAGAAACTTAAGTCTTAAACATCCAATTGAAAATTAAAAACATTCATGGAAACATGTTCATGTCACACCCCAAAACCAGAACGGCGGAATCGTTCGGGGTTAGAGGACATCATGTATAGTATCACAACAATGCAAAGTAGTAAACAAGAAACAACATCATCCATTGCATTAATAATATAATTGCATACAAGTGTGTTCTATCAAGTTATATAGACACCAAAAAGTACATAAAAATAAAATAGGAGCCCTGAATAAGCTCCATCTTCTCAAAAACCTGGCACCGGTACCTGTCTACTGGTGACCTAAGAATACAAGTTATTTTGAAAGCGAGTATCAGCTTTAAAGATGGTGAGATCATAAGTATATTAGTGTTTGTGTTTGAATGAAAGCATTTGTAAGATGTTTGTAAGATGTAATGTATAAGTTTTGTAAACTTTGTATTTGTTTGATCTATCCTAGAAAACCCTATGTTTCCTACTAAGAGTAGCCTTCTACCAAGGCATCTAGTAACTGTGTGTGTCTCTTGTATGAGTGTGTATTTTCCCAAATCCGACTACATTAACCAAAAATATAGTTTTTACATTACCGTGCATCGTGTGAATTTTCACGAAGTGAATGTAATAGGAAAAATATTGCAGTACTGTAGTGTTGTATTAAGTAACTACTGTTGTACTAACTACCTTAAACCAATTGTTATTTAAAGTACCATGTGATTGGCCTGTACCCTACTACCGACTCAATAGTACAACGACGATATAAGATGTCGTAAGAAGTGAGATTTGGCACTCGTAGACTTGCAAGTCCCACTGTAGCGAGCAACAAGGTGTAGGATAGTCAATCCAGTATAGATCTATACGCAAACTCATACGCTCCCAAATTAAGGAGCTTCTGGATACAAAAACGGTCATGGAAGGTAGTGCCATGACCCGTTTAATGGCTAACATAACTAAATGTAATGTATATGTAATGTATGTGCTAGCTGTATTGTGTGTTCTTTCTCTGTCTAGCCTGTATGTTTGTTTCTCATCACTATGTATTATGTTTGTTTCTCATCACTATGTATTATGTTTGTTTCTCATCACTATGTATTATGTTTGTTTCTCATCACTATAAGTTATGACACATGTATGAACTGACTCTTTGTATGATTCATTGTTCTAGTATTAGTATTAGTAAAACCCTAAACTACGCCTATTATAGTTTACTAGTAATATAACTTGTACGTTTGAACATGGGAGTATACCCCTGCTACCCTGGGTATTGAATTGACTGGAAGAACCTTTATGACTATATATGTACACATGATATATAACTAATAATTAAACGACCTTTGGACGGATACCCGATATCCTACCAGACCACATCCCAATAGGGAAAAGGAAATAAGGCGGGTTAGCCTTCCTAAGTCCTTCAAACATTACTTATATAACTATACATATCTAGGCATGCAATTTACAATATAAAAGTATAAACGAAGTTTCGTAAAAGCATTTGATATGTAAAAGAGTTCTTAAGACAGTTTGAAATAAAACAGTTTAGTAAAATAGTTCGAAAGTAAGAGATTCACTTGTTGAAAGTTATCAATCACATGTGATTGAGATAATAACTATCATAACTTTACTTGTATTCCCCCATAAAAGTATTTATAAACATTTGAAAATATTTAAAAGGTTAATTTAGGGGTATGAACTCACCTGTAGTGAGTGGTACGGATGAACTGAAGATGTAGGATTGCTAGGTGTCAAGTGAAGTCTTGAACACACTCTATGATCCTAGTTAACATATAAGTGTTGTAGGGAAAGGCTAAACACCTTTTACAAGTGTTATAAGTCCCAAGGGTTGCATCTAAGTGTTGTAGGGAAAGGCTAGTGTGTTTGGGGTTCAAGGAAAACTCCATTAGGGAGTTTACGGTTTTGTGGTTATTGCCGAAAGAGTTTACGGTCATAAACCCTTTTGTTTACGGTCGTAAGCTCATCCACTTGATGACCATTTGATGTTTGAAGCCTTAAGAGTCCCTAGAAGCTTTTCTACTTAATGTTTGTGACTTAGGAAGGAACTAGGGCACCATTTCACTCCTAATTGGAGTTTGCGGTCCCTAAACCATTTTCCTTTGAGTTTACTACCGTAAACCCATAAGGTTTATGGTATTTGGGGGTTTTCAAGTCCTTAGCTCATCAAGGTAATAGTCTAGGTTAGATTCTAGGCATAAGGAATAAACTAGGGACATTCATACAACCTTTGGGGTGTTTACGGTTTTGGGAGATCCCCAAACTGTAAACACATAAAAATGAGTGAATTTGATGCTTTTCATGGACTTATACATATCAAGGAAGGGTTTAGACTTGTTACAAGGGCTTGTGATGGACTAAAGCACCCTAGGGCACCTTAACTTGGTGTTTACGGTTCAAGAACTTCTTGAACCGTGAACACCTAGTTCTTGGTGTTCTTGGGTGATTTCCTTGATATTAAGATGAATAGAAAGCTTTAAAAGACTCTAGGATAGAAGTACTTACTATGTGGAAGCTTGAAATGAGCTAAAAGTTCAAGAACACTAGTGTGTGTTCTTGGTATTCTTGGTGAAAAGGAAGAATCAACCTTTTTGGAATGATCTCATGGTTAGAAGTGTTTTAAAACACTAGATCAAAGCATATAATCACTTAAGGAAGCTAGAAACACTTATTAAATTGAAGATCTTGGAAATCTTTTTGGATGATAGTTGAGAGAGAATGGGTTTTGGATCTTGAGTTTTTCAAAAAAAAAAAAAATGAAAATAATGACTAGTTCTCATATATATATATATATATATATATATATATATATATATATATATATATATATATATATATATATATATACTCTCAGATTTAGGGTTTCTGTCAGAAAATATTTTATTCAGACAGTAAACTCTAATTTCTTAGAGTTTTGGAATAACAATGTTGAACAATAACCCTAGTGCATCCTCTCTCCTGATATCTCTAAAATGTGAAATCCTGAAATACTCAAACTTATTCTAAAAAGTTTGAAAATTAACAGCAACAATTCTTACTTCTATTGACTTGATATGTTTATACATAATAGAAATTTCGGGTTGTCATAGTTCAAACTAAAACATTAATAGAAACATAAATAATTAAAATTCAAATGACACTAAAACATATTAAATAGTGACACGTCTCATCATCAATCATATATTTCTATTATCTTTGTCTGAGGCCTCACCCAAACCCGATAGAAAATGGGGGTAGTTCATCAAACTGATCATACCCTTCCTCGTCCTCAACATCATCAACACCAAATATACGTCGTTTTCTATGCATAACAATGTGCTTTCCTGATTCCTTTGGGTCCTCAACATAGAATACCTGGGTAGCTTGTTTAGCTAGGATGAATGGTTCTAATACATATCCGTTTGTGGAAAGGTCAACAACTGTAAAACCATCATTGTCAACTTTAACACCTCGTTGGTTGTCAACCCATTTGCATTTTAACATAGGTATAATGATGGAATCGTATTTCAATTCCCATATTTCCTGAATGACGTCATAGTATGATTCTTTGGCGATCCTCACCCTTGTATCATGACTATTTCCATATACTTTAGTTGAAGCTATTATTGTTACACCACTATTTTGAAGTGTACTTTTTCCATCTTGTTGATTAGTGTAAAATGTATAACCATTAATGTCGTATCCTTGGTACGTTGCCACAAGATCATCAGGACCATTCCCTAGATGTACTACAACTTGATCCACACTATCGATTCCATAACTTGCTCTCACTCTGTCTTTTAACCATTGTGAACATTATGTTATGTTCCGTAACCAACCATCTATTGCTCCTACCACGATTTGAAAATTCTAGTGTTCTTTTGTGCTCATTTATATATTGAGCAATGATTGTCATATGTTGTAGGACTGTAAAATGTGCAAGTTGTAAGTCTTCTCGATTTGGAATGATCTTTTTCAATCAGTTTGTCCCACTCCTTACAAGTCTACCCTCGAGTCGAGATTTTGGAATACCAATACTATCAACAATAGTCAGTACAATATTCAATTACCTCGTCTGTTGCGTATCCTTCAATAATACCACCCTCTGGTCGATGTCTATTCCTTACACACCCTTTTAAGACGCCCATATATCTCTCAAATGGATACATGTATCATAAGAACACTGGCCCACAATACTTTATCTCTCTAACAATATGAGATGTTAGATGGACCATGACATCAAAAAATGAAGGTGGGAAATACATCTCGAGTTGGCATAATGTCAAGATAATATCACTTTCACATGAATCTAATACCTCGGGATCAATAACTTTAGAATTAATCATGTTGAAAAACAAGCATAGCTTTGTGATTGTGTATCGAATGCGGTCTAGTAGTATTCCAAGAATTGCAATGAGAATCGTATGTGCCATTAAAACATGACAATCTTGGGACTTCATACCAAATAGTTTTAGTTCTTTCATTGACACTAACTTCTTAATGTTAGCAGACTATCCTAATGGAACCTTTACACCATGTAAGCAGTTACAAGAAAAAATTTCTCACCCTTTGACATGGTATAACAAGCTACTGGCAGATACGTACGCTTTCCAAGATTCCTTATAGGAGCAAGCTCGGGGCGAATTCCCATTTCAACCATGTCTTCTCAAACATTAATCCCGTATTTTGACTTTCCCTTGATGTTCAATAATAAGGCTATCAAGCTTTTACAATTTTTTTTTTCAATATGCATAACGTCAAGACAATGTCGAACCTGCAAGTGCTTCCAGTATGGTAACTCCCAAAATATAGATATTTTCTTCCAAATAATTTTGGGAGGATTTGTACCTATATATTTACATTTACGTTTTCCTTTACCATTACCTTTGAATTTTCCGAATGTCACATTTAGATTTTCGACACGAGAAAATACAGATTCTCCTTGTAATGGTTTCCTTGCTGTCCTCTCCTCATTTTTAACATTGAACACCTTTTTTTCTTGCGATATGGGTGATTTTTTGGAAGATATCTTCGATGATCCATATATACATTTCTCTTGCAATTTGTCAACCATAACGATTGTGTGTCATCTTCACAAATTGGACAAGCATTTTCTCTTTTTGTGCTGTATCCAGACAAATTCCCATATGTTGGAAAATCATTTATGGTGCATTAAATCATTGCATGAAGTTGGAAAATTTCCCCACTATATGCATCATACACTTCGACACCCGGACTCTACAATTTTTTCATGTGCTGAATTAATGGAGCCAAATAAACATCGATATCATTTCCTGGCTATTTTGGACCTTGAATTAGTAATGACATCATGATGTATCTTCTTTTCATGCATAACCAAAGTGGGAGATTGTAGATACAAGGAACCAGCCATGTACTATGACAACTGCTTAGGCTTCCAAATGGATTAATTCCATCAGAATTAAGTCCGAACCGAATATTTCTAATCTCTCGACCAAATTATTTAAAACTGGAATTAATATTTATCCATTGAGGGGAATCAGCCATATGTCTTATTTTTTCGTCTATTTTATGATCGACATGCCATTGTATTAATTTTGCAGCTTTGGCGTTCGCAAATAACCTCTTTAATCTAGGCACAATAGGCAAATACCACAATACTTTAGCAGGTGGACCATTCTTTTTCACATTATTGGTTTCTTCTGTATGATTATTCTGCTTATACCGTGATGTACCGCATATGATACACTTATCTAGATCAACATATTGGTTTCTATATAACATACAGTCTTTTGGACATGCATGTATTCTTTCGATTTACATTTCCATTGGACACATTAGTTTTTTTTCTTGATATGTTGAAATAGGTAACTTGTTATCTTCATGAAGCATATCATTCAAAAGCTTTAGAAGTTTTGTGAATCTTGTATCACTCTAACCATTGTTTGCTTTAGGTTAAATAGTTTGAAAACAACAGATAGTTTGGTATACTTCATACACCCAGTATATAATGGTTTTTCCTAGTCGTCAAATAATTGTTGAAAATTTTCATAATCCTTTTCAGCGACATTGTCCTCCCAATCATGCAAAATTCCAGATAAGTCATCGTACTTGTCATTGTTTGAATCATTGTTATCATCATTAAACACTGAAACAACCTCATTACAACCAACCAATGTCTCCCCATGTCATGACCAACATATATAATCTCTCATAAACCCACGATTTATTAAATGTTCTTGTACTTTAGCAGGAAATCCCCTTAAGTAAATCCACAAACTAAAAGGCCACATACTTGCTCAACTTAAGGAAATCCCCTTCTAGAGGAAAGATCATGAAGACGCATGTAACACCGTAAAAATTTGAACAATTTTTTCTTTTTTGTAACCCATAAAATATCATTTGAAATCATAAACAAATCATTATATCAACATTGTATCAATACAAAACCCAAGATCAAAATATATACAAAACCCCTGTATGTGTGTGTACAGATCATGTCGGCGTCTTCCCGCGATCATCGCTAGTACCTAAAACACATAACACATAACACTGTAAGCATAAATGCTTAGTGAGTTCCCCAAAATACCACTCTGACACATAATAGCCACTCGAGGCTGTAACTCTATTGACCCTCAGGTCTATGTGTCTCAGTGGCGGCCCTCTAGCCCCAACTCTCTATGGGCCCTCTGGCCCTAACTCTGTGGACTCGAAAGTCCTAACTTTGTGGACCCAAAGGTCCTAACTCTGTAACTTTGAATCATACATAGCACATATCGCAATAAATCATAGCACATAAATAACATGCAATTACACTAGCATATAACTCTAAAATACTCTATCACATAACTCTGTTACCACACTAGGTAAAGTATAGTGAGAAGACTCACCTCAGGCGTCTCGGTAAATCTCTGACTCGGTAGGAATATTGCCTAGTCTTCGCCTATTCACATAAGGTAAATACTCTTATAAATATAATTCTCAAGACTAGACTCAACCTGCCTTTGGCACCCTAAGGAGGGAAAAAGGCTATTTTACCCCCCTCTCAACACAAGTACTCCATTGACCAAACCCTAAAGTCAACGGTCACACTTTGACCCTACTCGCCGAGTGCACTCTGGTGACTCGGCGAGTTCACACATGTTCTTTAACACTTTGTCCCGCTTGGCACACCGAGTCCCTCCCTATGCTTGATAAGTCATACTAGGTATGAATCGTGGGGCCACCATGACTCAACTCGTCGAGTCTCAAGAACAACTCGGCGAGTGCCGCCTTGAACTCAAGTCCTCTAACTCCCTTCTGACTCACTGAGTCATCCCCCAACTCAGCAAGTCTACTCAATGAGAAATTTACGTGAAACCCTAACCCTACTCGCTGAGTCTCAGGAACAACTCGGCGAGTTCATGCCATGCACAAACTCTACTGGCCTCCTGAGGTCAGATCTGTTTCCCTAAATCAAAGATCTGGCCTTCCCAAGCATGAATGTCACGTAAAGCTCAAAACTTGATACTTGTATAACAACAACAAGGCATCAAAAGTAGATTTAGTCCCAAAAATGGCAACCTAAGTCCAATAACCCCAAACTAATCCATAAAGCTCCAAGGGTTAAGGTCTCTGGACCTCTTTCAGTAAAGATCCAAGGCACAAACTCGAAGAGGGACCATTTGCTCCACATAATCACTCTCCAAAGGGGTTAGAAAAACCTAACTCTATATATCAACACCAAAACTGAAGGAGGTTCGAACTATTACCTCAAAATGAAGTCTCTGAATCCCTGGAACTGCTAGAATCGCACCTCCCCTCTTGCTCTTGCACCTCCTTCTTGCTAAACCAAAGATACAAGGATGAAAAGTGTCTTCTTCTTCCTTTCAACTATTTGGCTCACTTAGGGTTCTCTCAAGGGATTGGTAGCCGCAATGAGAGGCTATAAGTGCCCTTAAATAGGCTCCAAACCCGGGGATTTAGGGTTTCATTAAACAGCGTGGACTCGCCGAGTCCACTCATCGACTCGCCGAGTCCAAAGCAAATCCGGATGAACAATCACGACCCTACTGGGCGAGTCTATGCATCAACTCGCTAAGTTCCTTCTCATAATTCAAAATAATTAAATAAAATAATATACCTGGAAACCCGACTGTTACAATTCTCCCCCACCAGAATCAGACTTCGCCCTCGAAGTCTCACTCTGGAAATAACTCCGGATGCTGCTCACGCATCTCACGCTCCAGCTCCCAAGTCAACTCGGACTACTTCCGGTGCTGCCACTGAACCAAAAACTAGAGGCACTTCCTTGTTCCTCAAAACCTTGATCTTCCGATCCCTGATCGCCACCGGTCTCTCGGCATAATTCAGGCTTGCATCCGCCTAAATGTCCTCCAATGGCACCACTGCCAACTCATCTGCTATACACTTTCGCAACGTGATACGTGGAAAGTGTCATGAATCTGACCCAACTCTACAGGTAGCTCCAAGCGATACGTTATCCTGCCCACCCTCGCGATCACTTTAAACGGCCCAATATACCGGGGTCCCAGATTGCCCCTCTTTCTGAATCGGATCACTCCTTTCCAAGGAGATACTTTCAGAAGCACCAAATCACCGACCTGAAATTCAAGCTCGAATCGTCGCCTATCAGCATAACTCTTCTGGCGACTCTAAGCGGTCAACAACCTCTACCTGACCTGCTGGATCTGCTCAGACGTCTGAAGCACTATCACCATACTACCCATCACACGCTGTCCCACTTCTCCCCAACAAATGGGGGTCCGACACCTCCTCCCATACAACAACTCAAAGGGTGGCATACCAATGCTCGAATGATGGCTGTTGTTGTAGGAAAATTCCTCCAAGGGTAAGTACGTGTCCCAACTCCCATCGAAATCCAACACACATGCCCGGAGCATATCCTCGAGCGTCTGAATCATCCGCTCACTCTGTCCGTCCGTCTGAGGGTGGTATGCGGTACTCAAATGTAGTCTAGTACCCAATTCCTCATGGAATTTCTTCCAGAATCTAGAGGTGAAACGCACATCTCGGTCTGAGACAATCGAGATCGGCACTCCATGTCGTGCTACCACTTCCCTCACATACATCTCTGCCAACCTCTCCACAGAAGAGCTCTCGCTAATAGCGAGGAAATGAGCGCTCTTCATCAATCGATCTACAATCACACAAATTGCATCGACACCCCTCGCAGTCCTTGGTAATTTGGTGATAAAATCCATGGCGATCTGTTCCCACTTCCACTCAGGAATCTCCAATGGCTACAACTTGTCGTGAGGTCTCTGATGCTCGGCCTTAACCATGCGACATGTTAGACACCTCTCCACGAACCATGCAACGTCCCTCTTCATACAGGGCCACCAATACTCCCTTTTCAGGTCCAAATACATCTTAGTGGCCCCAGGATGGATCGAGAACTTCGATCGATGAGCCTCTTCCATCAGAATGGTACGCGTTCCGCCCACATGCGGTACCCAGATCCGACCCTGAAACGTTATAAGCCCCCGACCATCGGTGACGAACTCTGATACTTGCCCGACAACCCGTTCTCTCTTCTGGTTTTCCGGCCTAATGGCCTCGGCCTAAGCTCCTCGAATGGTGTCCAACACCAGAGTCATCACCGTCAACCTCATACAAATGTCACGCATCGGAACACTCTCCGCCCTACGACTCAAGGCACTAGTTACCACGTTGGCTTTTCCCGGGTGGTACAAGATCTCGCAATCATAATCCTTTACCACATCCAGCCATCTCCTCTGCCGCATATTCAGGTTGGGATGATCCATCAAGTACTTCAAGCTCTTGTGATCCATGTATATGGTACACCGGACCCCATATAAATAGTGACGCCAGATCTTGAGGGCGAACACCACTTCCAATAATAGCTTGCCAGCACTAGAAAACTCCTATCTCCGTGGGCGACCTCGACACCTCCCAACCCATCACCGCCTCAATTTTGGCGGGGTCGAACAATATCCCTTTCTGGTTAATGAGATGTCCCAAGAACTGGACCTCTCGTAACCCGAAATCACACTTGGACAACTTGGCATAAAGCCTCTCTGATCTCAAAATCCCTAGGATCTCCCTCAGATGCTCCTCATGCTGCTCTCTAGATCTCGAATACACCAAAATGCCGTCGATGAATACGATTACCGAGCGATCCAACATCGGTCTGCACACCCTGTTCATGAGGTCCATGTGTAACAGCCCGAAATCCAGGTACCCTTTTATTTAGCCCTTCATCTTTAATTTGTGTCATTTTAGGGTTTTGCATGTTGGGCGAGTACGCTGGGCGTACAAGGAGTATGCTGCGCGTACTCGCGCGCTCCATTTAAACGCGTCCTCCCTCGGGTACGCTGGGTGTAACCCGTCTAGAACCAAAAAAAAACCCTAATTGTTGTGGTTGGCTATAAAAGGAATGTGTTGGCTTGACTCCTCAGCCACCATCCCTCAGAAAGAAACCCTATGAGAGTGTCCCTTCGTTCCTAGCTCATTGGTGAGTGTTCTAAGCTTGGTGGTGTCATTTCAAGGTAGCAAAGGAGAAGAGGATTCCATTTTGAAGGCTATAAGTTGGTGTTCAAGTGTAGATCCGTGCTTAGCAAAGGTTGGAGCTTCATTCTAAGGTAAAAAGTTCAGATCTTGACTTGTAGTTCTTGTGGTATGCTTTATGGACCATTTTCTAGGGTTTTGGTCCCAAAGGTGGAGACTTTATGAGCAAATGGTCTCCATTAGCTTAGATCCATCATATTTCTGGTCTATTTGAGTTGTAGATTCATAAAAATGTAATCTTGGATGTGAATGATTAACCATGCATGAGATCTAGATCCTTGAGTTGAAATAGAAAGATGTTAAGGAGTGTAGGAGCCTTTACAGCCATGCCAATGCTTAAAGGTTTCGACTTTATGAGTAAGGATGCTTAAATAAAGCCGGTTCTAGAAGTTGAAGTTATGGCTTACCGATTAAGACCAGAAATGAAGAATGTTTAGGTCTAATGGTTACGCTGGGTGTAACTCCTAGTACGCGCAACGTACTGGGTGGAGACCCCGACTTTTGGGTTGGCGATGTACACCCCGCGTACATCAAGCTGTACGCCCGGCATACTGGAATGTTGACTTTTGTTGACTTTTAGGGTTTTGGTCAACATGTGGACTTTGAGTCAAGGAAGGGTAAAATGGTCTTTTACCTTCTGAGGAATGATGATAAGGGGTAAAGTCTAGTTGTGGAAGTCTATATTAATTAAAATGATATTCGTTATGATTAGGCGAGGTTGAGTCTTCGTTGGGGTTTGGAGATAGCGAGTACACGAGATTCTAGACTTTCCACGAGGTGAGTTTTCTCACTATACCGTACCCGGAAGGGTTTTATTGTGTGACCGGAAGGTCGAAAATGTTATGAATTGCATGCATTATATATGATAAGTTAATCGTTTGTATGTGCGATGCTTGATATGGGCTGGGAGGCATTATGTTATGGGCTGAGAGGCATATATGTTATGGGCCGGAAGGCGTTGTGATGTAGACCGTAAGGTCGATGCAGGTAGGATCGGAAGGTTTACCGAGTCGGGACGGAAGTCCCCTGAGACACATGGACCGGAAGGTCAGGGCCTGGAAAGGCGTATGTGCATAAGTAGTATTTTGGGGGAACTCACTAAGCATATATGCTTACAGTTGTTGTGTTATGTGTTTCAGGTACTAGCGAGGACCGTGGGAAGGCGCCGGCGTGATCTGTACACACTGACGAAGGAACTGTTTTATGAGCA
The DNA here is from genome assembly GCF_052625555.1 of Lactuca saligna. Classification (NCBI taxonomy): domain Eukaryota; kingdom Viridiplantae; phylum Streptophyta; class Magnoliopsida; order Asterales; family Asteraceae; genus Lactuca; species Lactuca saligna. The sequence goes on along the minus strand of NC_136424.1, from coordinate 201,929,983 downwards.
TGGGATGTATTTTGTTACAATGACATTTGTTACATATGTGATTCCAGAATATTAAATGATGGTTTTTGATGTTTGCAAAATGAAAAATTGTTTTGAAAATTTAGGTTGTTACAAGTTGGTATCCGAGCCTTGGTTTGAGGGATTCGGATGCACCTTCGGGCGTAACTGAACTCAAACCGTGGAATTGAGGAAAATTTTCAATTAATAAAAGATTAAAAAATTTATAAGAGATTTCGTAATAACTAAAGGAGAAGCAGTGTGTACGGTCAGCCAGCGCCCAAACGGTAAAATCTCCAAAATACCCTTATAATATGTGTTATGAGATATGTTATGATATGATATGCATGCTAGTAGACTAGGTATTCATATTAGGACTAGAGTGGCCTGATTTGTGATGCCTTAGTCTAGGGGAACCTGCTGCTATGAGATACTTTGAGAGCGAGTAGGTAGCCAGTGCATAGCAAGAATAGAGTACTCATGATCTGGGGTCCAGGGAGGAGGACTTGGGGTGACTGCTAATGCGGTGTGGTCGGTAGTATTGCGCCCGTACTACTGAAGACACCGGGTCAGTGGGCAACCCAAGTAAGAATCCTTTGGGTATAAGAGGCCGAGTAGGGTTGCGTTATCGAGTGCGATTATGCTCGATGGATTCTCTGATATTTTTATGTTGTATTTCAGAGGCATTATGATTGGGCCACGCCAAAGACCTGAGACGAGCGATGTGAGTGACAAGGAGCTTCGTCAGATGATTCACGAAGAGGTGGCTGCGGCGGTTCGGGCCGAGATTCCGGAGATGTTTGGGTCTATCAAGACCACACTGATGGAGACTTTCGATGAGCGGTACACCGCGGTGACTGAGGCCGAGATTCCGGAGATGTTTGGGTCTAGAGAAAATGTTATACTTTTATTACATTCTTAGTTAATTCTAGTTATTAGTCTAATTTCCGTTCCTTGAGTTCGATACCCTACTTATTCAACTATATCACTAATAGACAGGTTCACTGCCTTTGTGTGTTTAAATTTTGTCTTAAAAGTAGGACTAAAACCCGTGCATTGAAATACACATCAATATAAAACTGTGTCGGTTGTTGATAACCTAGGAAATAATATGTTGTGTATCGATTCTTCCACTAACTTGGATAAAGCTTCATTATGGCATTGTCGTCTTGGACATGTGAGCAAGAAACGCATAGGCCAACTCCAAAAGGATGGAGTCTTGGAGTCATTTGACCAAAATTTGGATGATAGTTGTGAATCTTGTTTACTTGGAAAAATGACAAAATGACCCTTCACTGGTACCTATGTTAGGGGTAAAGGTTTGTTGGATCTTGTACACATAGATGTGTGTGGACCCTTTAGAACCGCCACAAGGGATGCTAACCGCTTCTATGTGACTTTTACTAATTATTATAGTAGATATGGATATGTCTACTTAATCAAGCATAAGTCAGAAACCATTGAAAAGTTGAAGGAGTTTAAACAAGAAGTGCAGAAGCAGTTGGGTAGGAACATTAAGATGCTTCGATCCGAATGAGGTGGTGAGTGTCTTAGTACAGAGTTCCTTGACTATCTTAAGGAATGTAGGATTCTTTCACAATTGATACCTCCCAGAACACCACAGCTTAATGGTGTGGCTGAGAGGCAGAATCGAACCTTGTTGGACGTGGTTCGTTCCATGATGAATCGAGCTTCGTTACCAATCTCGTTTTGGGGGTATGCCTTAAAGACTGCCGCCCATATTTTGAATCTAGTCCCTACCAAAAATGTTGCTAAAACACCTCACAAGATGTGGACTGGGAAAGTTCCTAATTTGGACCACATTAAGATATGGGGTTGCGAGGCTTCCCTGAGGCGCGAGATTCACGATAAGCTAGAACCTCGAAGTGAGAGGTGTATTTTCATCGGCTACCCACAGAAATCCATTGGTTACCTCTTCTATAGACCCAGTGATAATGTGGTCTTTGTATCAAGGAGATGAGTCTTTCGCGAGAGAGAGTTCATAAGCCAAGGAAACATTGGGAGGCAAATTGACCTTGAAGAAATTCAATGGTCAACTTGTGAACGAACCTCAAACCCTAGCAGTCAACCAAAGGAGGAAACTCCTATTGATCCGACTGGCGAGTCTATACCTCTAAGGCGTTCCACGAGAGTTAGGAATCAACCTAAGCATTAATATGGTTTCCATATTACTATGGAAGGTGATACACTTATCAGTGATAGTAAACTGGTAAGTCTGGATGAACCTAACAGCTACACGAAAGCGATGACAGACCCTAAGTCTGCTAAATGGAAAGAGGCTGTGGACAGCAAGATACAGTCTATGTATGACAATCAAGTTTGGAACTTGGTTGACAATGTACCAGGTCGTAAGACAGTCGGGTGCAAATGGATCTTCAAGAAGAAGAAAGACATGGATGGTAATGTACATACTTATAAGGCACGACTGGTTACAAAGGGCTTTTCTCAAACTCCGAGAGTTAATTATGATGAGACCTTTTCACCAGTAGCAAAGATTAAGTCTATTAGGGTTATGTTAGCCATTGCTGCATTTTATGATTATGAAATATGAAAATAGGTGTTAAAATCGCTTTCCTTAATGGAAGGTTGGATGAGGATGTTTACATGAGTTGGCCAGAGGGTTTTGTCAGTATAGAGTACCCTAATAGAGTGTGTAAGCTTGATAAATCCATCTATGGAATTAAACAAGAACCTCGCAGATGGAATCTTTGTTTCGATGAGAAAGTCAAAGAGTTTGGCTTTTTGAGGAGCGAATATGAATCTTGTGTATATGTCAAGGCTAGTAGGAGTATAGTTAGCTTTTTGGTATTGTATGTGGATGACATACTACTCATAGGAAAAGACATCCCAGCTCTACAGGAAGTGAAGTCCTGGCTTGGGAAGTGTTTCGCCATGAAGGACCTTGGAGAAGCTGCCTATATCCTAGGGATAAGTATTTTGAGAGACATGAGTAAAAGACTAATTGGACTTAGTCAGAGTACCTACTTGGATAAGGTGCTGAATAGGTTCAGCATGCAGAATTCCAAGAAATGAGAGTTACCGAACCAGAGTAATGCCATACTGAGTAACACTCAGAGCCCAAGTACAGAGGATGAGATAGCTGAGATGATTCGGATATTGTATGCTTCTGTTGTAGGCTCGATCATGTATGTTATAATTTGTACTCATCCTGATGTGGCCTTCGCATTGAGCATGGTCAGCAGATATCAAAGGAACCCTGGCAAGGCTCACTGGATTGCGGTAAAGAACATTCTCAAGTACCTGCGGAGGACTAAGGACTGAGTCCTTACCCTCGGTCGGAATGATGACTTGAGAGTAGTAGGGTATAGTGATGCTAACTTCCAGACTGATATGGATAATTTCCACTCTCAGTCAGGCTGGGTCTTACCTTAAACGGAGGAGCAATTACTTGAAAAAGTTCCAAGCAGGAGACTGTAGCTGATTTACCTTGGGAATCAGAGTATAAAGCAGCAAGTGAGGTAGCAAAGGAGGCAATATGGCTAAAGAAATTCATTGGAGACCTTGGAGTAGTACCAGCTATAAAGGAGCCTATGGAGATTTTCTATGATAGTGATAGCGCAGTTGCCTTAGCCAAGGAACCAAGGGATCACAGAAGATCCAGACACATCGATAGAAAATACCATTTCATTAGACATCGAATAGAAGAAGGACTCCTCGTGGCAAAGAGGGTATCATCAGATGAGAACCTAGTAGATCCCCTCATGAAGGGACTGGGTAGGGTTAAGCATCTTCAGCATGCGAGGCGCATTGGGCAAGACTGTCATGAAGGGTCTGCAGTTTGTTTTATAATTTACTGTCATGAAGAATCTTCTATCAATCATTTACTATCATTTCATTTTTGCATGTTTTGACTTCCAGAATAATTATGTTATGGTATATCATATTATTCAAACCATCCATAATTAATCATACTTTAGAAGTAGGTAATGAGGCAAGACTATCATGAAGGGTCTGCAGTTTGTCTGGGATAAAGGTGTTGCAGTATTCATGAGTACTCCTAGAATAGTGATTCAAGTATTGGATTCAACCCACGCTCACTTGTATCACTTCATGGAATTTATCTTGAGTGATCCTGAGATGGTAATATCATATAAGTATTCAAACCTAGAGATATGAGTTGTTAACTATGAGTTGGTTGTACATTAATTGTATGAAAACGCATTGCTAACTCGATGTTACAAAACGTACCGTTGTGTATGATTCAACAAGTAGTAGAAAAGAATATGAGTCGAAGTTTATCTGTTCCTTATAGTCCTTGGAGGATCAAAAGCGATATCTAGGCCCCTCGATGATTTTGTTTTGATCTATGTACCAGGCCCGGTCAGAACTAAATTGACGTGTTCGATTAAGTTCTATGTCAAACAAATCGGAAATCGGGAAACAAACTGGTGGACAATAAGTACAACATTGTTTCATGTATTTGTCCGGCTGATATCTTGAGAGTAGAGGATTATATGATCACTTATCTTAAATGACACCTCATCTTAGTTCCTCGAGACTTTGAAAGAGCTAGGATTGTTAATCAGTTCCTGAAATCATACTTGTAGTTATAGTTAATAGACTTATCCAAGTGGGAGACTGTTAGATTAGGTGTCTAAGTTCATAACTATTTCTGGTATGTACTTGACCCGGTTGGCATGGTCTATTTGGGTTGCATGGCATCATGACACTTGGATAGACAAAATGAGAAAGGAACACTTATGGATTATTAATATATTATAAGTTCTAATATATTAATAATATTATTTAATTAGTATTGATCAAGAAATAATTTGGTGATCAAAAAGAAACTAATTAAATATATAGGGTTGATTGTGTAAATCGTCCATTCTTATATAGTGGGCTAATGATCCATGGTTTATGGAATTGGGCTAAAACCCATAGGGTACTCAATGGATAGTCCATGGAGGTTAAAACCCATTGATCATGGAGGAAATGAAAAGCCATGTCAATTAAGGTTTATATGGTGTAACCCTACTTATGACACAACTATAAAAGGACCCCATGGGCTACCAAAATCGGACTAAGTGAAGAACTAGAGGGCTAGCCGATTTTGAGTGTGTGTGTACTTCTCTCAAAGTTATTCCAAGAGTTGTGGTGTCATGTGAAACACTTAAGGCATCATATTTGGGGTGTTAGGCTCACAAAGTTCTTAAGGAATCCAAGCAACAAGAAAGGTATGTTCTCCTACTAGCTTTTATGTTTCAAGTTCCCCATGCCATGCTAGTTAGGTTAAGAACCTTGGAAAAGTCAAATTTGCATGTATCTTAGTAAAACATAGATCCAAGGTTTCTAGGGTTGGATGTATACCTTAGGAGTGTTAGAACGCTCAAAACCCATCACGACCTGCCTTCGAGATGCTATACGGGAGGAAGTGTAGAACCCCAATCTGTAACAACCCGCTATTTCAAGTCAGTAAAAATCGAGTCCTGTAACCTCTTTGAGAAAGGAATTAGAATATCATCGAAAAATGAAGTATTCAAAAACTCTATTTGGAGTACACTATGTGGTAGTTATCGTCTTAAGGTTTCCAAACATATAAATAACACAAAAATCCGAGTTATAACGAAGAAGTTATGATCATTCTAAGTTTTACGACAAAAACCGGCAATACGAAGTTGCGTAAAAACGCAAAGTTTCAATAAAACACTTTCCGACCTTAGGTGTCTAAATGAAAGTCGTAGATATCGTTAAACTACAAACATGCATAAAAAGAACGCTCAAATCGGACATCGTATGAATAACTTATGAATTTTTAAAGAAATTCCTTAATCACGTCATTTTAATAATCAAATAATAAAAATAATTCCGGAATTTGCCAACGGAATCTAAATGAAAGTTGTAGATCGTAGACTCACCTTCGCGGGGATATAAAGAACGTCAAAAACGGAGTTCGTATGAAGGAGATATGAATTTTCGAAGTTTGAAAAATAATTTATATATATATATTTTTATTAAAACTTCGGTATTATCCGAAGGGGAGTCAGCGTCCTCATCCGAGGTACGCGCTGCGTACTCCTGTACGCCCCGCGTACCCGAGGAACTTGGCCTCAAACCGTCCACGTCGCCCTATGCGAGGCATCCGACCCGCCCGTCCGACCCGCTGTCCCATCCGACCCGACTGCCTGAGCCGTCCCATCCGAGGCCGAGGCAGTCGAGGCTTCGGTCACGCATGACGTACGCGTACGCGCTGCGTACGAGCGTACGCCCCGCGTACGAGGCCTCTCAGGCCCCCTATAAATAGCATGCGAGGGTTCCCGGGAAAATGGCCAATTCTCTCTCCTTTTTTTGCGTTTTACCTCGTTTTCCGTGCTCGCACTACCCCGAAGCCCTGGTCATTTTGTGCAAGCCCCGAAGGTCGATTTTTCTCCCGAGGAATCCCGAGATTTCCGAGGAAAATCCATTTCCCGAGACGAAACTCTGCCCGGTTTTCAATCTTGCTATCTTCAAACTTTCAAGTGAGTTCATAACCCTTTCAAACACACTTTAAATACATTTTAAATGCTTTTATACTCTTTTAGGGGGGGGGGGAATACAAGTAAACATACGGTTATTATCGTGTATTTTATAAAGTTTCACTTTACTTGTTTTATCGAATAAATCACTTGGAACTCATTACTATTATGGAAAACTCTTGTCATACTTTGCGTGCATTAGACATTATACAAAGTATATAATGATATCAAAGTAACTTTCACTGTTAAGTCGTTTTATACATTCTAAAAACTTAAGACTTTGCTTTGTCAAAAATTGTGAAAAAGGATAAACTTTGCATAGAAAACTATCGGTTTAATACGGGCTTAGTTGAGAATCCATGAGACGTGTATATCTTCAAACGTTACTTTTCTTTATTAGAAAGTAATGCTGCAAGTCCTGTCTATAACCAGAGTCTCCCGTTCGGAGAACGTGTCAAATGTGTATAGATCTATACGGGAAGTCATGATCCCGCGCCCTGACTATTAGCTGCAGTCCGTCTTTTGGGGTGACAGTTGTCATAACGCTGCGATGCTTGAAGAACGTCGTTACAGGCATATTATGTTTAGTATGGTTATAAAACTCATCGGATATACAATTATTATGGTATTATGCTTTTATGAACGAGTAGCTATAAAACTATTCTTCATCTAATAAATGTGATCTTTGTATAGTTTTACTATATAAAACTATGACACAACTTTTGAAAACGTCGGTTTCTTGCGATTTTCGGTCTTAGAGACTGCCATTTATGTTAGGAAAATAAGGGTTTCTCCTGCATACAAACCAAACAACTAATAGGAAAATAAGGGATTTTCCTGGTGCAATTATTTACAACTTATAACACGAACATTTATATGCATTTCATACTTTTATAAGAAAATAAGGGTTTTTCTTGGAAAACACAACAACTCGTATCTCAACCATTAGGGAAAATATGGGATTTTCTGGATCTAATACATTCACTTTCAACACAACAAATCACAACTCTTTACATTTGAAATGCTGCGTTTTCTGGAAAATATACACCCATTTTGGAATGGCATCCAATTTTTCTAAACTACTTATGAACTCACCAACTTAATTGTTGACACTTTTTCTTTGAAATAACTTGTATTCTCAGGGAACCGCTAAGCAGGTTTGGGAATCAACTTTTGGGATTAACGCGCTGGCGTTAATTACTTCTTTTGGATGATGTTTATGTATTGAACTTTTGAACATGTAATGAATACAATTATGTAAACATCTTGGAAACTTTAATATATATGGTGGTGTGTACTTTCCTTTCTATGAACTGTTATGATACTGAATATGACGTCCTCCGCCCCCGAACGTTTCCGCCGTTCTGGTTTGGGGGTGTGACAGATTGGTATCAGAGCTTTGTTTATAGGGAATTAAGTATATCAAAACCATTCCTTTTTGATATACAACTATAAACTCAACTGGGCAAAAACACTCTGAGAAAAATTCATACTTTTGAAAGTAAACCTAATTAGTTTTAAGGTAAGCATGCACTCATTTTTATACTAATAACAGTTTCATAGTAAATTTCTTTAGAAGTATTATAAATAAGTTGTGCAGCACAGGTACGCCGTGGGACATGTAATCGGAACTGGGTAGAATATAGCCTGATCAACTATATTTGTCCAAGAGCCGACTAACGTATGCCAAGGAGTGTCTGTAATGGACAACAAATTTAAAACTTACCAAAAGCATATCGCTAAAGAATATTGAGGGAGTATTCGAGTGCCGTCAACCATTAAACTTAAGGGTAAGTTTCATGTGCTCTAGCTTATAGTAAACTTTTAACTCTATTCTCGTACAGTCTAAATGCCGGGATTCCATCACCCCAATGACCCCTACTACCCCAACCAAGGTAATGGAGGGTGGATTGAAGAAGATCCTGAAGAAGACGAAGAGCTTATAGAGTTGGAGGGAGGGGATGACTCTGGTACGGATTCGGAGCCAGAAATTATAAATTTACCAATCCCACAATCTCCCGTCCACGTTAGGAATTTCCAATGACCCACTCCAGTGTGGGGAAGTCACCTCCATCATTGGAGCCAACAACAAAGCTTACGCCCTCCTTACGGCATGTGCCGAGACTTCTATGATGTGAGAGGCGGGGGATCAGCCGACCGCGCACTTCCGGTCATGGTTGGCAAACTCGCCAACCAGTGCTATCAATCCGGAGTGCAAGCCAACCGAATCCGAGAGGTCAATGTGGAAGTACAAATCCACACGGCCGATATCAACCGCCTAGAGTTGTTGCAGAATGACATCCACATTCGCGCCGAAGCGTTTCAAGCACAAGCAAATGCGGCCTTCGCAGAATTAAGAGAACAACAAGCTGCGTTTGATAGACGCCTCATGGAGTCGAAGTAGTCCGACACGGAGTCGAGCTCCAAACGCAAAGCGCACCGCAAATAGTACTTGCCCAACTCTCAAATTTTGTTATAAATTAGGACTTCGGATAAAAGTATTATTTTCTTTAAATTGTTCTGTAATCGGAGGCCTTTAGAAAGGCCAAGAAATTTTGTCTAGACCCCGCTGTAACACAACTATATGTTTAATATATATAAGGGTATACCCCTTTTCTTGTTGTTGTTAATCATGCGCAAATCGTTCGATTCATTGGTACATCTATTCAAACTTTACTTTCAAGCTCAAAACATTGTGTCAGTCAAACCCAACTTCTTAGAATTATTAGAAGTTAACTCAATATCATTCAACTCTGAACTGCCAAAACTTATAAATTTTTCCATATTTTTTCTTTTGGTAGAATGATGCCTCCTCGTCCAAACCTAAGGCCCAGGCCGGGCACGGTACCACCACCACCTCCACCACCAGCTTATGATCCAGCCATGGTTCAGGCTACTATCACAGCAGCAGTAACTGCAGCCCTCTCGCAAATAAACTCCCACGGAAATGGAGGGGCGGGAAGCAGCACGAATCATCCAAATTATGGCACTGGTCATGGCCAAGGAAGAGAATGTACTTACAAGGAGTTCTCTAATGCTAAGCCAAAAACTTTTAATGGAACTGGGGGAGTCATTGCACTAATGCAATGGTTTGAGAAAACCGAAACGGTCTTCGAGATCTGCTCATGCCTAGAAGCAAGCAAAGTCAAGTTCGCTGCTTGCACTTTCGTAGATCGAGCCCTCACTTGGTGGAAAAGTCATGTGAATTCAGTGACGCTCACTGTCGCCAACGCCATGAGTTGGGACGATCTAAAGGTTCTACTACTGGAAGAATACTGCCCAAGGGGCGAAGTGCAAAAGCTTAAGCAGGAGCTCTGGAATCTGAAAATGACTGGGTCTGACCTAGTCACCTACACAGCTAGGTTCAACGACCTCGCTGCACTGTGCCCTACCATGGTCAACCCAGAATCAAAGAAGGTTGAAAGGTACATTTGGGGGTTGTCACCCCAGATTCAAGGGCATGTCCTAGCTTCCGGCCCTGTTACCTACAACAGTGCTAAACGCTTGGCTCAGCATCTCATCAACCACGGAGTAAAACCCAGTATCATTTCAACAACCACAAATCCACCTAGGGAGGCTCAGGGCCAGAGTAGGCCTTGGAACAAAAGGAGGGGACAAACTCTCCAGGAAAACCCCAAGAAACAACAAGTAATAGCGACCCATGCTATGACTGTACTTGTGAACCCTGCCCCCACAAGCTCATATAATGGGAAACTTCCTAAATGCAACCGATGCAGCTTCCACCACCACAGTCCTTGCCCTGATCTTCAATGCACCAAGTGTAATAAGAAGGGACATACAGCCCGCTATTGCAAAGGGCCAACCCAACCATCCGTCCCCACCACTAATACCGGGGTAAGCCGCGCCTGCTTTGAGTGCGGAGACACGGGGCACTACCGCAGGGACTGCCCAAAGGCAAACAACCGGAATACCGGCGGAAGGGGACGAGTTTTCGCAATGGGACAAGATGAAGCCATTGCGGACCCTACTGTTGTTACGGCTACGTTTCTTCTCGATAACTCGTATGCATGCATTTTGTTTGATAGTGGAGCGGAAAGGAGTTTTGTGAGTCACGACTTTAAAGGCCTGCTAAAATCAATACCATAATCATTAAGTGAACCATTCATAGTAGAAATGGCCAACGGGAAAACCGAAGGCACTAAGGAGATATACTTAAACTGCACCCTAACTTTAATTGATAATCCCTTTTCAATCAGCCTCATGCCAGTCTCGATTAAGAGTTTCGATGTCATCGTTGGCATGGATTGGCTGAGTTCCCATTATGCGGACATTTTATGTTACGATAAGGCCGTTCGCCTTAATCTGCCAACCGGCGAAACTTTCATTGTCTTGGGCGACAAACCAAGTACCACTCTTTGTATCATCTCAAGTATCCAAGCTCGGAAATGCCTACGCAAGGAGTGTCACGCGTTCTTGGCACATGTTGTAGATGTGAAACGCGAAGTCCAAGACATCAAGAGTGTGCCCGACGTGCGCGATTTTCCCGACGTTTTTCCCGAGGACCTTCCGGGAATACCACCCACGAGACAAGTTGAGTTCCGAATCGATCTAGTTCCCGGAGCTACCCCAGTAGCCAAAGCACCCTATCGATTAGCCCCGGTAGAGATGCAAGAGCTATCCAGCCAACTGAATGAACTACTTGGAAAAGGATCTATCAGGCCGAGCTTCTCGCCATGGGGAGCACCCGTATTGTTCGTGAAAAAGAAGGATGGATCATTCAGAATGTGCATCGACTACCGACAACTCAACAAACTTACCATCAAGAACCGATACCCCCTACCCCGAATCGATGACTTATTCGACCAACTCCAAGGAGCCAACTACTTCTCCAAGATCGATCTGAGGTCGGGATATCACCAGCTGCGAGTCCTAGAGAGTGATATTCCCAAGACGGCCTTCTGAACACGATACGGACATTACGAGTTCGTAGTGATGTCGTTCGGACTAACCAATGCCCCGGCCGTGTTCATGGATCTAATGAATCGGGTATGTCATCCATTCTTGGATAAATTCGTGATAGTATTCATAGACGACATACTCATTTATTCAAAGAATAAAGAAGAGCATGGTCAACATCTGAGGCAAGTTTTAGAGACGTTACGGACTGAGAGACTATATGCAAAATTCTCAAAATGTGAATTTTGGATTAGAAAGGTGGACTTCCTCAGTCACGTGGTCAGCAAGGAAGGAATCCACGTGGATCCATCAAAAATCAAGGCTATCAAGAACTGGTCTGCGCCAACTACACCAACTGAAATTTGCCAATTTCTAGGTCTTGCTGGTTATTACCGAAGGTTCATCCAGAATTTCTCCAGCATCGCAAAGCCTCTTACCGCCTTAACCCAGAAAGGTGTGACCTACGATTGGGGAGAAAAGCAAGATGCTGCATTTCAGACTTTGAAACAGGCCCTTTGCAGTGCGCCCATCCTTTCTCTCCCAGAAGGGACCGAAGATTTTGTGGTATATTGCGACGCTTCGAAGCAAGGGCTGGGCTGTGTACTAATGCAGAGGGGAAAGGTTATTGCATATGCCTCACGACAACTGAAAACGCATGAGGTCAATTACACCACTCATGACTTAGAACTTGGGGCAGTGGTCAATGCACTATCTTTACAGACCACAAGAGCCTACAACACATCTTCGACCAGAAGGAGTTGAACATGAGACAGCGATGTTGGGTCGAATTGCTCAACGACTACGAATGTGAGATTCGTTATCATCCAGGAAAGGCTAACGTCGTGGCAGATGCCCTTAGTCGTAAGGAGTACTCTGGCCGAAGAGTGAAGTCATTAGCCATGTCAATCCATTCGTACCTTTCGACACAAGTCAAGGAAGCTCAAATAGAGGCCCTGAAACCCAAAAATGTGACAGGTGAGACCCTTACGGGAATGGACAAGAATTTAGAAATCAAGAGTGACAGAGCACGCTACCTCATGAACCGAATATGGACGCCCAAGTTTGGTGGACTTAGAGAGGTAGTTATGAGCGAGGCACACAAGACTCCATACTCCGTACACCCCGGGTCAGACAAGATGTATCAAGATCTCAAACAACTCTACTGGTGGCCAAACATGAAAGCAGAGATCGCTACATATGTGAGCAAGTGTTTGACTTGCGCCAAGATCAAAATAGAACACCAGAAACCCTCAGGACTACTCCAACAACCTGAAATTCCTGAGTGGAAATGGGAGCAGATTTCCATGGACTTCATAACGAAACTGCCCAAAACTCAGGGTGGCCAAGATACTATTTGGGTAATCATCAATAGATTAACCAAGTCCGCTCATTTCCTACCGATCAAGGAAACTGATAAAATGGAAAAGCTATCGAGAATCTACATCCGAGAGATCGTACGACTCCATGGAGTGCCAATGTCTATCATCTCGGATAGAGACAGCAGATTCATGTCTAGATTCTGGCAATCATTGCAAAAAATCCATGGGAACAAGATTGGACATGAGTACAACCTATCACCCCCAAACTGACGGACAGAGCGAAAGAACGATCCAAACCTTGGAAGACATGTTGCGAGCATGTGTAATCGACTTTGGTAAAGCATGGGATGTTCACTTACCTTTGGTTGAGTTCTCTTATAACAATAGTTATCATACTAGTATCAATACTGCTCCATTTGAAGCCCTTTACGGCCGTAAGTGCAGATCACCTCTGTGCTGGACGGAAGTGGGCGACACACAACTAGCAAAAGGTCTAGTCCCTGATAGCACCCTCACTGGTCCAGAGATCATCAGAGAAACTACTGAAAAGATTGTGCAAATACGAGAACGACTGAAATTCTCGAGGGATAGGAAAAAGAGCTATGCCGACAAAAGACATAAACCCTTGGAATTTCAGATTGGCGATCGGGTACTACTGAAGGTCTCACCCTGGAAGGGCATGATCCGCTTTGGAAAGCGTGGGAAGCTAAATCCTAGGCACATTGGACCCTTCGAAATCATTTCAAGGGTTGGTCCAGTAGCCTACAAACTCCGACTTCCAATAGAGCTTAACAAAGTACATCCAGTATTCCACGTATCAAACCTGAAGAAGTGTTTGTCCGACGAAACACTTGTAATTCCACTCGATGAGATCGAACTAAATGAAAATCTTAACTTTGTGGAAGAACCTGTCAAGATCATGGATAGGGAAGTTAAACGAACCAAACAGAGTCGCATTCCAATAGTAAAGGTCCGATGGAATGCTAAGAGGGGACCTGAGTTCACGTGGGAACGAGAAGATCAAATGCAACAGAAGTATCCACATCTTTTCCCCAGCCCCTAAGACTCTTCTTTTGTATTAAAATTTTGGGACGAAATTCCCTCTAACGGGGGGATGATGTAACAACCCGCTATTTCAAGTCAGTAAAAATCGAGTCCTGTAACCTCTTTGAGAAAGGAATTAGAATATCATCGAAAAATGAAGTATTCAAAAACTCTATTTGGAGTATACTATGTGGTATTTATCGTCTTAAGGTTTCCAAACATATAAATAACACAAAAATCCGAGTTATAACGAAGAAGTTATGATCATTCTAAGTTTTACGACAAAAACCGGCAATACGAAGTTGCGTAAAAACGCAAAGTTTCAATAAAACACTTTCCGACCTTAGGTGTCTTAATGAAAGTCGTAGATATCGTTAAACTACAAAAATGCATAAAAAGAACGTTCAAATCGGACATCGTATGAATAAGTTATGAATTTTTAAAGAAATTCCTTAATCACGTCATTTTAATAAATAAATAATAAAAATAATTCCGGAATTTGCCAACGGAATCTAAATGAAAGTTGTAGATTGTAGTCTCACCTTCGCGGGGATATAAAGAACGTCAAAAACGGAGTTCGTATGAAGGAGATATGAATTTTCGAAGTTTGATAAATAATTTATATATATATATTTTTATTAAAACTTCGGTATTATCCGAAGGGGAGTCAGCGTCCTCATCCGAGGTACGCGCTGCGTACTGCTGTACGCCCCGCGTACCCGAGGAACTTGGCCTCAAACCGTCCACGTCGCCCTATGCGAGGCATCCGACCCGCCCGTCCGACCCGCTGTCCCATCCGACCCGACTGCCTGAGCCGTCCCATCCGAGGCCGAGGCAGTCGAGGCTTCGGTCACGCATGACGTACGCGTACGCGCTGTGTACGAGCATACGCCCCGCGTACGAGGCCTCTCAGGCCCCCCTATAAATAACATGCGAGGGTTCCCGGGAAAATGGCTAATTCTCTCTCCTTTTTCTTGCGTTTTACCTCGTTTTCCGTGCTCGCACTACCCCGAAGCCCTGGTCATTTTGTGCAAGTCCCGAATGTTGATTTTTCTCCCGAGGAATCCCGAGATTTCCGAGGAAAATCCATTTCCCGAGACGAAACTCTGCCCGGTTTTCCATCTTGCTATCTTCAAACTTTCAAGTGAGTTCATACCCCTTTCAAACACACTTTAAATACATTTTAAATGCTTTTATACTCTTTTAGGGGGGGAATACAAGTAAACATACAGTTATTATCGTGTATTTTATAAAGTTTCACTTCACTTGTTTTATCGAATAAATCACTTGGAACTCATTACTATTATGGAAAACTCTTGTCATACTTTGCGTGCATTAGACATTTTACGGGCTTAGTTGAGAATCCATGAGACGTGTATATCTTCAAACGTTACTTTTCTTTATTAGAAAGTAATGCTGCAAGTCCTGTCTATAACCAGAGTCTCCCGTTCGGAGAACGTGTCAAATGTGTATAGATCTATACGGGAAGTCATGATCCCGCGCCCTGACTGTTAGATACAGTCCGTCTTTTGGGGTGACAGTTGTCATAACGCTGCGATGCCTGAAGAACGTCGTTACAGGCATATTATGTTTAGTATGGTTATAAAACTCATCGGATATACAATTATTATGGTATTATGCTTTTATGAACGAGTAGCTATTAAAACTATTCTTCATCTAATAAATGCGATCTTCGTATAGTTTTACTATATAAAACTATGACACAACTTTTGAGAACGTCGGTTTCTTGCGATTTTCGGTCTTAGAGACTGCCATTTATGTTAGGAAAATAAGGGTTTCTCCTACATACAAACCAAACAACTAATAGGAAAATAAGGGATTTTCCTGGTGCAATTATTTACAACTTATAACACGAACATTTATATGCATTTCATACTTTTATAAGAAAATAAGGGTTTTTCTTGGAAAACACAACAACTCGTATCTCAACCATTAGGGAAAATATGGGATTTTCTGGATCTAATACATTCACTTTAAACACAACAAATCACAACTCTTTACATTTGAAATGCTGCGTTTTCTGGAAAATATACACCCATTTTGGAATGGCATCCAATTTTTCTAAACTACTTATGAACTCACCAACTTAATTGTTGACACTTTTTCTTTGAAATAACTTGTATTCTCAGGGAACCGCTAAGCAGGTTTGGGAATCAACTTTTGGGATTAACGCGCTGGCGTTAGTTACTTCTTTTGGATGATGTTTATGTATTTATCTTTTGAACATGTAATGAATACAATTATGTAAACATCTTGGAAACTTTAATATATATGGTGGTGTGTACTTTCCTTTCTATGAACTGTTATGATACTGAATATGACGTCCTCCGCCCCCGAACGTTTCCGCCGTTCTGGTTTGGGGGTGTGACACAATCTGTTAGGGCGTGGTCGGACAGAGGATCATGGGGAGTACTGAGGTAGTACTCAATACTACTCAAAGGATCCAACGGGTCCAAAGCAGACTCCAGACTGCTCAGAGTCGGCATAAAAGCTATGTTGATAAGTGTCATTCAGACGTAGAGTTTCAGATGTGCGACATGGTTCTCCAGAAGGTGTCACCTTGGAAAAGTGTCATCCGGTTCAGGAAGTGGGGCAAGCTTGGCCCCAGGTACATCGTTCCTTTCAAGTTTTTAGCTCGGGTTGGCCGGGTTGCTTAACGTTTGGAACTTCCAGCAGAGCTCATCTAAATCGACATCACTTTCCATCTTCGTGAATGAGGCATACCAACGCAAAGACTGACTTTTCTTATACATATATAACATTGGACCTTTTAATTTTATATAGTATAAGGGTGTATTTTAAACAATTAAAATACTAAAGGTTTAATATTTTGATAAATTAAACTTTTAATTTAATTAAATTTAAATCACACATGGAATTAAATGTCTTTTAATTAATCTTTTAATTAAATTATTAATAAAATCCACAAGGATATCTTCTAGGGTTTTCCATTTAAATTTCCATAATTAAAGTTTTAATTTCAAATTTAAATTATAAAACCAAAAGGGTGTATTTTAAAACTTTTAAAAATACTAGGTTAAATTTAAAATAAACTTATCATCATCCAAATTTAACCAAATGCTTTAATTATGATACGGATATCATATTACCTTTCAGAAAATTCAGTTTTAGGAATTAAAAACGAATTAAGGTAATTATCCTAATCAAACAAATATATCAGAATCGAAAAATCAGGGATCTGACGAGTCAACACATCGAGCTTAGCACAGTGAACTCGTTGAGTTCATCGTTGAACTCGTCGACTTCCTGGAACAGACAGCAAAAACCGATTTGCTTCTTCTTTGGACGTCTCATTATTGCATCAATTCAATTGAAAAACAACCTGGCTCTGATATCACTAATAGGTTATTAGCATATCTACAATTTTATGTGATCATGTTGAAGAGAATTGTTATTGAGATTTAGAATGCAATCATGATTTGTATGAATTAAAAGTATGAACACAGGATGTAAATATTAATCAGATCTTAAATTGATGAAGAAACAGATTACAATAAGCAGAGAGAAAATGTATTTGTATTCTCTACTTCTCTCCTCAATCCCTTATTATAAGAAACTTGAGTGTACAAAAAATATACTAAGTCATAAACTGTAAGCTTCGCACAAAAGAAGAGACTTAGTAAAATAACTAATATGCGAAACAAAAGAAACAACTATTTGGACTTTTACAACTTATAGTCTCTACAATCTCCCCCTTTGTAAACAGTCGAAACTATTCAGTCTGAGAGATGCTGAATAGCTGAGTTAATTGTTCTTCTGATTTCTGAATACGATGTAATAATCTTTTTGAGCTGCTTCCTGTCTCCTTCATTGTTCTTCGAGCAATTATTCATACGAACTATGAAATTCGTATATTGCGAAGTTGTATATCTTTCAATTTCTGAGACTTTGAACAAAAATTTCTTTGGCTTCCCTTTCGTATCCTTCCCTGCGAAAACCATGCCAAAAGGTTTAAGGCATATCTCTTCATTTGAATATTTCCACAATTCTGTTTGAGATAAAACTTCTCCCCCTTTGCATCTTCTCGTACGCTTCAAAACTCCAAGATCACTTCGGTCTTCAAATCCGCATAATATGAAAAATTCAAGTTCAAATTTCCATACAAAACTTCTCCCCCTTTTTATAATCGAAATTTGATTATAAAACTCCAAGGAAAAAGAACGTGCTCTATTCGGAATTTTTTATGTCAAAACTCCCCCTTAACATGTGGCATAAACTTTGTGCTTCAATCCG
Source organism: Lactuca saligna (assembly GCF_052625555.1). Classification (NCBI taxonomy): domain Eukaryota; kingdom Viridiplantae; phylum Streptophyta; class Magnoliopsida; order Asterales; family Asteraceae; genus Lactuca; species Lactuca saligna. Next base: position 201,911,934 of record NC_136424.1, on the reverse strand, counting down.
GAAAACCCAAAAAATAATCAGTTTTTATTGCCGTTCACGGATTCCCTTTGACAAAATTTCTCAAAAATGGGTAGAAATTTTCAATTTCAAAATTCTGCAGTGACCCGTTGCGCCTAAAACAGGAAAATATGTGAAACACACCCCCATTTGCGAAACTGGGTTGAATGTGTAAATTCGCACAAACTGCAGGGACCAGATTCGAAAATATTCCCACTTCTCAAAATTTTTACCCCAAATGCGAATCTGGGTAAAATTTTTCACCTTGCGAAGACTGCAGGGATGCGAAATGTAAATTCTGCATTTTTGTCATTTTATGACCCCATTTGCGAAGTTGGGTCAGTTTTACCATGTTTTTGAAATTCCAGGGACTAATTTTGAAACTTGTGTGTTTTCTTCCCCAATTCATGAATGTTTTACAGTACTTCGCAAGTTCAGTCAAATTCTTTGCACACAAACATGAATGCGAATCATGGATAAGATGACTTCGCATTTTGACTCCAAAATTGAACAAAACCCATTGTCATATGCGAACCCAATTTTGATCTCTGTAACCAAGTGCGAACTCCCACAAATCAATCTTGTGAACTCACAGAATGAACCATCAACCAAGTCGACCAATTCACCATATGAAGTCTTCGCATCCTCAAACAACAAATCGTCGAACTTAACTAGTATAATGAAATCATAATCGACTTCCTTTAATCCTGAACTTCACATAATCAATTCCAATATCCAACATCGATTCCTCTTTCTTGACTTCACATTAATTGACTGCAACATACATTGACTATCGACTTTTCCAGATCAACAATCAAAACAAAATTTCCAAGTATAAATCCAATTCAACAATTGATCCCAAATCAAGATTCTCAACCTCTCGTAATCTATCCCAAAAACAATATCAACCTTCGCCTTTTTGATCTTAATCTTTCGATTTAAAAAAAAAACCCGGTATCAATCAATGATTTTGATTCCACAACATCACATTTGATATCAATGCAGAATACCAAATCGAATTTGTTACATGATTTCGAATCTTGACTCTCGAAAATCAATCACTTGAAATGAAAACAAAATTCACTTCACTCGATTACCAAAAATCAATACCCGATCATCAGGTAACTCAATTTTGACTTCTATATGAAACGTTTACTTTTCAATTTGTGGATGCTAACAACGATTATAACAAAATCGAGTTGAAAAATGAACAATATTATACTAAACCGATTCTGAAATCTATTTTACTCATCTAAACAAGCATTAATCAATTCTTCAAAATAATCGATGAAATTGGAACATAGGAACGATAATGAGAGTACAATTTGACTATGCGTAAGATGAAAAATGAGCACCATTAAAACGATTCAATCATTGATATAATAGATCTTTGAACTCCTTGTTATACAAATCGATTTATGGGCTTAAAAAGCGGACATAAACATGAAATAACATGTAATTGGCCTCAAAATGTTTTGTGAATAGCAATGAGATTGAAACTAGATCCAAAACGAATTTATCAAATCAAAAAAAAAATGTGAACAGTAACCAGACATTTATTTAATTCAATTAGAATTAAATTCTGATTCCACGGGCAATTAAAAAATTTAAGAATTGAATCGAACAAAAAAAATAGGATTGAATCAGGCTTGATCAATGAAAAATAATTGGATCAACAATGAGATTTGAAACAAATTAGATCCAATGAATCAAAATGATCAAAAATCAAGAACGCAACGCATGAATTCAACTATTACGAGAGATCATAGAGAGAGACTCACCAAAATGGATCAAATTGTATCAAAAATTGCCAAACCGAGAATCGTTCTTCAAATATCACATTGATCTTGAAGACCCGCTCTGATACCAATTGAAGAGAATTGTTATCGAGATTTAGAATGCAATCATGATTTGTATGAATTAAAAGTATGAACACAGGATGTAAATATTAATAAGATCTTATATTGATGAAGAAACTGATTACAATAAGCAGAGAGAAAATGTATTTGTATTCTCTACTTCTCTCCTCAGTCCCTATTTATAGGAAACCTGAGTGTACAAAAAATATACTAAGTCATAAACTGTAAGCTCCACACAAAAGAAGAGACTCAGTAAAATAACTAATATGCGAAACAAAAGAAACAACTATTTTAACTTTTACAACTTATAGTCTCTACACATGTATCCCTAATTTCTTTGGATCTAAGTTTTTCACTAATTGAACATGAAAATTGAAAACCAAAGCAATAACCCTAGATCTAGCATACAATTTCGAAGTTCATGTATAAATTAGGGTTAGAAGATTACGTTACTTGTTATGTAGTAATAACAAGAACAACATTGAAGATCCTTGACTCTTGAAAGATTAGTGGCCCAAATGTTGTACCTCTAATGGTTCACAAACACCCAATGCAAGAGGATGAGAGGAGAAAAGAAAAGAGCACTTAGAAAATCAGCTAGGGTTCTTCCAAAGGTTAAGTTGGCCGAAAATCTAAGTCTAACTCACCTTATATACTTGTGGCTGTTAGGGTTTTCAGGTGTAAATCCTAATTTCCTGCTTAGGGCTTAAGTAGGCCATGGACTCCTCCTTTAGAAGCTCTTCGACGAAAATCTATAAGGCCTCCCTATATTTTTTCATCCACTCCTATCCAAGGGGTCTAAGAGCCAGTTTTACAACTATCAATGATTTGCAAAACAGCCCTTGCATTATTAATCAGTTCCTTTAATCACACAATTAATTCCAAATTAATTTCTGATTAAATACTAATTAATAACATGATTTCTAATTAATATATTATTTTCATAATATATTAATAAATCATTTTAACCACCAATTTATTAATCCAAATAATAAATTGAACTCTTTCTCCAATAGTCATCATGTCAAGTTGCATGAGTGAAGGCAACCCAAAAGGACCATGGTACTATTAAATCAAGTACATACCAATTATAGTTATGAGCTTAGACACCTAATCGAACAAAATTATTGTTCACAGACAAAAAACACACAGATTAAAAAATCATTAACTACCTCTAACTTTATTAAATGAAATGACAATTATACCATTTTGTTACATTTAATTCCATCTTTTTGCTGATTAATTCCATGGTAGTTTAACTAATAATGAGGTATATTTTGGTAAAAGGGATATTTATTTTTGAAGTAGGCTAATATTTTAGGACAAACTAAAAAGAAAACATGGACTATTAATATGGGACTAGGGGAGAAATATTATGTAGCATTTTAATTTATGAAATTTGAAAAAAAAAACCATAAATTGACATGTGAATTTTATTTATTAAGAAAATACTATAAAATGAAATGTGTCAAAACTCATGAGAATGTGACATATGACAAAAATACCTTGATTTATTAGAATATATCACCCCCTCTGTCACTGGACGAAACTACCACCATGTCTACCTCCGGGAAAAAAACACACATATACGCCATCAAACACATTTAAACCCAAAACTCAATCACCTAAATTTAACCTATTGAAAGTAGAAATCAAATCCAAAATTCCAACAGAGAAATTCATGCGAAAAATTAAGGTTTGTGTTGTCATTTTAAATCGGGCAGGTACTAAATCCAAAACAAATTCAAATCTAGGGTTGAATAAAAAAAATTAAAAGATAAAGACTACGGGTTATCTGAATGAAAAAAAAAAAGTTAAAGGGTAAAGAATAAAGTTTGTCTAACTGAATAAAAAAGTTAAAAGATAAACACTAAACGTACAATTGTATCAAACAATATGAATAATTCATGTAATTTACTCTAAGTTGGTGAATTGTATTTAGGTGTAATTGATTGAATTGTTTACCAAAATCAGTCTTGATGAATATTAAACAAGTAAGGAATGTATGGAGTGCACACTTGTTTAAAGTTATTCAAGATTCAAAGTAGAATGTCATTTAGGGGCGAAGCCCTTAACGAATGGAGGTCTAGGGGTAAAGCCCCTGGGAGCAAGTCCAAGGGGCAGTGCCTTTGGGAGCGAGCTCCAAGGGGCGACAGCCCATGGCGGAGTTCGAGGGGAAGTGCTCATGGCTGGAGTCAAGCTATTAAAAATGCATTAGAACTATGAATTATTGAAAATGAACCTGATTTTTTACTTTGTTTTTACTCTTATTAAAATGCCCATTGTTTGTGACAGTTTTTGATTGTTGGAGACATTTTTTGGACAGAAAACTGTCTTGTGACAGATTTCAGACAAGAGAAATTTAACCACATTTTGGTTAAATATATGGAACTCAAAAAAACATATCATTTCACTCTTCTTTTATTTTCACTTAAATCTGAGACTTATCCGATTGAAGATTACGGAGTACCACCCAAACACTTTAATTTGAAAGTGATTATACAATTCTCAAAATTTTCAAGTGTTTTAACCCCAAATTTTGAACCCTATATATAATGGGTTTTGATCATATGAACATTCCTATGTGCACATACAAACCCTAATGCTTGGATCTATGTTTCTCTAATTAAACATGCATTGAATCCAAGACTCCTAATGGCTAATTAGCAATAAGAACAATATAAAACCAGAGTTAGAAGCATACCTTGAAACACTTGTTTGATCTTCTTGTTCTTGGAGCTTTAGAGTCACAATTGTCACTCCTCTAATGGCTTACAAACACCAACTAGCAAAGAGAATAATTTGAGAGAGAGGAGAGAGGAGTAAATCAGCCAGGGTTTCCTTGCTATGGACGAGGTGCCGATTTCCTTATCCCAAAGGGTCTATTTATACTTGTAAGGCTCCTAGGGTTTCACCCTTAAACCCTAATTGGATAACTTAGACTCTAAGCAATCCTAATCCTTACCTAAGATATGCCTTGGACGATTTTGAGGCTTATCCTAGCCCTAGAAATCGTCCATACCCTATCTCTTAAGGATTCATAGCCCAAAGTGTAACTATCAAACAGTTGACAGTTTAAACCCTCTTATTTAATTAATCTCTTTAAGTCACCAAATTAATACTAATTAATCTATGACTTATATTAATCAAATAACAATATTATTATTCCTTATATTATTCTTATAATATATTAATAATATTTATTCTCTCATAATAAATCATCCTGCCAAGTTGCTATGGTGAAGGCAACCCAAAAGGACCATGCACAATCGGGTCAAATACTTGCCTAATATAGTTGCAGTCTTAGACACTATTCCAACAGTCTCCCACTTGGATAAGTCTAGTAACTATATGCACAGGTACAATCCGATTTGCAATCGTAGCTCTCAAAGACGTTGTCAAACTCTGATCTAATCAAACTTGTCCTTTAGATAAGGGATCGTATAGTCCTCTGTTAGATATCACGCTGACAATTTTATGGAATAATTAGTCTAGCATTTGGTTTCTCGATCTCCGATTTATTTGACATAGAACTTAATCGAACACATCAATTCAGTTCTGACCGGGCCCGACACATAAGTCAAATCAAATCATCGAGTGGCCGAGATATCACTTTTTCCTTCTTAGAATAAAAGTTACAGATAAAATTCGAATTATATGCATTTACTTATTTATTAATCAACTATACACAACAATGCGTTTTATAACATCGAGTTACCAATGCGTTTTTGCATTATCAATGTACAATCAATTAACACATAACAAACCATATATGTAGGTTTTAAGAGTATATGATATTATCGTCTTGCAATCACCCTTTTTATCACATTCCATAAGATGATTCCAGCAAGCGCGGGTTTGTTCCAATGCTCAAAACTAGTTCATAAGCACACATGAATGTTGCAGCAATCTTTTGCTATGTCTAAAACCATTTAGACAATCTACACACCTATTCATGACAATCTTCATTCATATTTACTTCCGACATATGACCGATTTGTTGGGTTTTGAGCAATCTAACACTTCCTAAGTGTGCATGCAACCCTAATAAACCTTGGATCTATGTTTGTCTAAATACATGCAAAATAATAATTTTCCAAGGTTCATAACCTATCTAACATGGCATGGGGTACTTTTAAACATAAAAGATTTAGAAGAGACTACATACCTTTTTGATGAGTTTGATTCTTAAGGAGTTTGAGGGCCAAGCACCAATAGTGTGAATGCCTCAAATGGAATCACAAATCACCACAAACTCTTGGAAAACTTTGAGAGAGTGTATACATACACTAATTTCAGCCACACACAACCACACACACTAGTGGCTATTTCATGCAACATAAGCATGCTTATATAGTGTACATGATTAGGGTGAAACCCTAATAACCCATGACCTTTCCTTTTCCAAGGATCCATGGGTTAAAAGCTCCATGGATCATCCATGGACTTCCATACAAGCCTAGCCCATTAACAAATGGGTGTTAGCCCGCACCATATGTCACACCCCAAAACCAAGAACGGCGGAAACGTTCTGGGGCGGAGGACGTCATGTAGAGTATCACAACACAGTAAATGTAAATAAGCAAACAACATCATCCATTGCATTAAATATATAATTTTAATACCAGCGTGTTCTGTACAGTATAGACACCAAAAAATAATGTATATCAAAATAATAAGATGAGTCTTGGATGCGCTCCATCTTCTCAAAAGCTGGCCTCGGTACCTGTCTACTGATGACCTGAGAATACAAGTTATTTTGAAAGAGTCTATCAGCATTAAGCTGGTGAGTTCATAAGTATTTTAGTGTCGGTATTTGTCATCCAAAAATGTTTGAACATGTATCAAGTATAAGTTTGTAAAATGTATGTAAAGGATTGTAATTGTTTGTAAAAGTTTGAATCTCTCAGAAAAACCTATATTTTCTATTAAAGTAACCTTCTACCAAGGCTTAACTGTTTTTTATGCTCGTTTAATGTAAAAGTGTGTAATTTCCCAAGTGTAACTATCATTAAACAAAATATAGTTTGTACATTAACGTTTAAGTGAGGTTATCACTAAAATATGTAATGGGTAAATCATTGTAGTACTGTAGTTTTGTATTATAAGAACTACTGTTGTACTAACTACCTTAAACCGGATTTATATTAAGGTATAATGTGATAAATTGCACCATGCTATCGACTGGTAACAACGATATAATGAATGGTCGTAATAATGAAATGACGTTTGGCACCCGCAGACCTTCAGGTCCGGTTGTAGCTAGCAGCAAGGTGTAGGATAGTCAATCCAATATAGATCTATACGCAAACTCACGCTCTCCCTCCAAGAGAATTCTGGCTACAACTCAGGCCATGACATTTAAGGCATGCTCCGACACAGTGGATCATAATTGTTAACGTGTTCATGTATATGTAATGTTTCTCGTTCTAGTATAGTTGTATATGTATTGTTTCTAGCATAGTTGTATATGTATTGTTTCTAGTATAGTTGTATACGTATTGTTTCTAGTCTAGCTGTATATGTATTGTTTCTAGTATAGTTGTATATGTATTGTTTCTAGTATAGTTGTATATGTATTGTTTCTGGTATAGTTGTATATGTTCTGTATTACCCCGATGGTAACTAGCTATTGATGTACTGATAAATATGAATATGGAAGTACTTTTATGTCTATACATGTATATATGATATATATAACTAATATGGAAACGACCCTCGGATGGTCACCCGAAATCCCACCAGACCACATCTCAGTGCGCGAAAAGGAAATAGGGCGGATGGCCTTCCTATGCCCTTTAAACATTACTTATATATCTATACATATATGGGCATGTAATTTATAAGAAGTAAAACAAAGTTTAATAAAAGCATTTTATAAGTAAAAAGAGTTTGTAAAACATTTTGAAGTGAAACAGTTTGATAAACAGTTTAAACAGTGATAAAATCATTGGTTTTCTAGTTATTAATCACATGTGATTAATGCAATCACATGTGATTGATGCAATAACTATAAGTATTTAACTTGTATCCCCCCCATAAAGTATTTAAAACATTTAAAAGTATTTCAAAGGTTGATTGAAGGGGTATGAACTCACTTGTGGTGAATAGATTGGATTGATGTATCGGGTACCGTGCTAGGTGGCAAACGGAGACTTGTTCACATATTCGAGCCTAGTTATCATATAATGAGAATATATATATATATATATATATATATATATATATATATATATATATATATATATATATATATATATATATATAACTAATTAGCCAAATAATAACTTAACAAAGTAAGTTGAGACACTTAGGAACATGTAAACACTTTATATAAGTGTTATAGGTCCTAATGGTTGCATCTAAGTTGATACTGGACAAGGCAAAGGGGTTTAATGCACCAATGACCTTGTATATGAGTTCACCACCCAACAAACCCTACCCTTTGGAGTTTACAGCCGTGAACCCATGAGTTTATGGCCTTGAACTCCTCACTTGGTGGTTTTGGGTGTTTTGAAGTGCTATATTGATCCTAGAATAAGCCTAGCCTTGTTGGAATAATCCTTGAAGTAGTTTAAGACCTTGGAATGCTCCTTTGGGGAGTTTACGGCCAAAGTACCATATCCCCTAGAGTTTACGGCCGTAAACTCCTATGGGGTGTTGGTTTTAATTCTTTTAAGTCACTTGCACATGTAGGATAACTTTCATGTTTTTGCTTAAGGCTAAAGGGGACATTAGGCACACCTTTGTGCCTTTACTTGGAGTTTACGGCCCAAGAGGTGTTCCTTGGCCGTAAACTCCCTTTAAGGGATGATTTTGATGTAGTTTGTTCCCATTCAAGTCCAAAGTATTAAAGGGTAATGGTCTTAAGGCTTTAAGGGTGTTTAGGGCACACTTTGCCCTTGAAAAAGGGGTTTACGGACCAAGAGATGTTCCTTGGCCATAAACTCCTATAACTAGGGTTTCTTGATTGATTTCTTGCCTCAAATGTTTATACATTAAGTCCTAAACAAGTTGTCTAACAAGAAATCGGGACTAGGAAGCCTTTAGGCTTCGTTTTGGAGTTTACACCCCAAGAACGTTCTTGGGCCGTAAGCTCCCGGATCTAGTATTTTAGACATGTAAACAATGTTATAAAGAATATAACAAGTATTAAAACACATTTAGGAAAGTAGACTCACAATCCGGGATGAAAACCCGAAGATCCGTCAGAGAGAAATGGCTTTTCTCTAGTTGGAATTGTGAATATTGAATTAATTAAATTCAGAAATCTATTTATAGTCCTAAAATATTTTGACAGAAAATATTTTTATTCCGGAAGTTGGACTATAACATTATGAAACTTGGAATGTTCAAGTTTCACAAATACAGGAGCATCCACTTTCCTGATATATCCAGAAACGTAAACCCTAATGTACACAAACTTGTTCGGACAAGTCTGAGAATCACTGAAACTGGACTAGCTTCTATTGAATAGATAATGTTCGTACAAATGGAAATTTCGGGTTGTCACATCATACCCCGTTAGAAGGAATTTCGTCCCAAAATTAGAATTTAAGCAAATAAGAAGTTACAAATAACTAAGCGAAAAGATGATGGTATTTCAGTTTCATCTGATCCTCGCGTTCCCAAGTGAATTCCGGTCCTCGCTTGGCGTTCCAGCGAACCTTCACGATAGGGATACGGCTTTGCTTCGTCTGCTTGACCTCACGGTCCATGATCTCTACTGGTTCTTCCACGAAGTTGAGGCTCTCGTTGATCTTGATCTCGTCGAGTGGGATTACGAGAGTCTCGTCGGACAGACACTTTTTCAAGTTAGATACGTGGAATGTAGAATGTACGTTACAAAGTGTGTCGGGTAAATCGAGTTTGTAAGCTACAGGGCCGACTCTTGCGAGAATATCGAAAGGCCCTATGTACCTAGGATTAAGCTTCCCACGCTTACCGAAGCGTATCAAGCCCTTCCAGGGTGAGACTTTGAGAAGGACTCGGTCTCCCACCTGAAATTCCAAAGGTTTCCTGTGTTTATCAGCGTAGCTCTTTTGTTGGTCTCTAGAGGCCTTCAATCGTTCACAGATCTGAACGATCTTCTCTGTCGTTTCCCGAATGATTTCCGGACCGATGAGAGTACTGTCAGAAGCTTGCCCCCTAGCTAATTGGGTATCACCCACCTCAGCCCAGCACAGAGGGGATCTGTACTTTCGGCCGTAGAGGGCTTCAAACGGTGCTGCCTTTATGCTCGTGTGATAACTGTTGTTGTAGAAAAATTCGACGAGGGGTAAATGGGTATCCCACGCTTTTCCAAAGTCAATTACACAAGCACGCAACATATCTTCTAACGTCTGGATCGTCCTCTCACTCTGTCCGTCGGTCTGGGGATGGTAGGCTATGCTCATGTCCAGCCTTGTTCCTAGGGAATGTTGCAGTGATTGCCAGAATCTTGAGGTGAACCTACTATCTCTATCAGAGATAATGGATATAGGCACACCATGTAGCCGTACGATTTCCCTAATGTATGTTCTCTTAAGTTTCTCCATCTTGTCAGTTTCTTTGATAGGCAGGAAGTGTGCAGACTTGGTCAATCTATCAACGATGACCCATATGGTATCAAGTCCACCTGTTGTCTTGGGCAACTTGGTTATGAAATTCCAAAGGTTTCCTGTGTTTATCAGCGTAGCTCTTTTGTCGGTCTCTAGAGGCCTTCAATCGTTCACGGATCTGAACGATCTTCTCTATCGTTTCCCGAATGATTTCCGGACCGGTGAGAGTACTGTCAGAAGCTTGCCCCCTAGCTAATTGGGTATCACCCACCTCAGCCCAGCACAGAGGGGATCTGTACTTTCGGCCGTAGAGGGCTTCAAACGGTGCTGCCTTTATGCTCGTGTGATAACTGTTGTAGAAAAATTCGACGAGGGGTAAATGGGTATCCCACGCTTTTCCAAAGTCAATTACACAAGCACGCAACATATCTTCTAACGTCTGGATCGTCCTCTCACTCTGTCCGTCGGTCTGGGGATGGTAGGCTGTGCTCATGTCCAGACTTGTTCCTAGGGAATGTTGTAGTGATTGCCAGAATCTTGAGGTGAACCTACTATCTCTATCAGAGATAATGGATATAGGCACACCATGTAGCCGTACGATTTCCCTAATGTATGTTCTTTTAAGTTTCTCCATCTTGTCAGTTTCTTTGATAGGCAGGAAGTGTGCAGACTTGGTCAATCTATCAACGATGACCCATATGGTATCAAGTCCACCTGTTGTCTTGGGCAACTTGGTTATGAAATTCCAAAGGTTTCCTGTGTTTATCAGTGTAGCTCTTTTGTCGGTCTCTAGAGGCCTTCAATCGTTCACGGATCTGAACGATCTTCTCTGTCGTTTCCCGAATGATTTCCGGACCGGTGAGAGTACTGTCAGAAGCTTGCCCCCTAGCTAATTGGGTATCACCCACCTCAGCCCAGCACAGAGGGGATCTGTACTTTCGGCCGTAGAGGGCTTCAAACGGTGCTGCCTTTATGCTCGTGTGATAACTGTTGTTGTAGAAAAATTCGACGAGGGGTAAATGGGTATCCCACGCTTTTCCAAAGTCAATTACACAAGCACGCAACATATCTTCTAACGTCTGGATCGTCCTCTCACTCTGTCCGTCGGTCTGGGGATGGTAGGCTGTGCTCATGTCCAGCCTTGTTCCTAGGGAATGTTGCAGTGATTGCCAGAATCTTGAGGTGAACCTACTATCTCTATCGGAGATAATGGATATAGGCACACCATGTAGCCGTACGATTTCCCTAATGTATGTTCTCTTAAGTTTCTCCATCGTGTCGGTTTCTTTGATAGGCAGGAAGTGTGCAGACTTGGTCAATCTATCAACGATGACCCATATGGTATCAAGTCCACCCGTTGTCTTGGGCAACTTGGTTATGAAATCCATAGTAATCCACTCCACTTCCATTCTGGAATCTCTGGTTGCTGCAGTAAACCAGAGGGCTTCTGGTACTCGACCTTAACCTTTGCGCAAGTAAGGCATTTACTTACAAAGGTAGCAATCTCTGCTTTCATATTAGGCCACCAGTATAGCTTTCTAAGATCCAGATACATCTTATCTGAACCTGGATGGACGGAATACCGAGTGTTGTGCGCCTCGGTCATGACCAAGTCTCGGAAACCACCGTGTTTCGGTGTCCAGATCCGGTCCATGAAATATAAGGCTCCGTCACCCTTGGCTTCTAAATTCTTGTCCATTCCTCTGAGGGATTCACTTGTCACATTTTCAGGTTTCATGGCTTCAAGTTGGGCCGCCTGAATTTGTTTAGACAAGTGTGAATGGATGGTTATTGACAGTGACTTGACTTTGCGACCAGAATATTCCTTCCGACTTAGGGCATCTGCTACTACGTTGGCTTTACCCGGATGATAACGAATATCGCATTCGTAATCACTGAGTAGCTCGACCCACCGTCGTTGTCTCATGTTGAGCTCCTTCTGATCGAATATGTGTTGTAAACTCTTGTGATCAGTAAAGATAGTGCTTTTCGTTCCATACAAGTAATGTCTCTAGATTTTCAGAGCAAACACTACTGCTCCCAGTTCAAGATCGTGGGTCGTGTAGTTAACTTCGTGTGTCTTCAACTGTCTGGAGGCGTAGGCGATGACCTTACCTCGCTGCATCAGAACACACCCGAGCCCTTGGTTCGATGCATCGCAATAGACTACGAAGTCTTCTATCCCTTCAGGGAGAGATAGTATTGGCACGGTGCACAAGGCTCGCTTGAGCGTTTGGAACGCTCTCTCTTGTTTCTCTTCCCAGTCAAAGGCCACGCCTTTCTGGGTCAGGGTTATAAGAGGTTTCGCTATTCGGGAGAAGTTCTGAATGAATCTGCGGTAGTAGCCAGCAAGACCTAGAAATTAACGAATTTCTGTCGGCGTCTTGGGTGCTGACCAGTTCTCAATGGCTTTAATTTTGGATGGGTCCACGTGGATTCCCTCTTCGCTTACCACGTGTCCTAAGAATTCGACTCTTCGGATCCAAAATTCACATTTCGAGAACTTCGCATAAAGTTTCTCCTTTCGTAGAGTTTCTAGAACTTGTCGCAAGTGATCGCCATGCTCTTCCTTACTTCGGGAGTAGATCAGGATGTCGTCAATGAAAACGATGACGAACTGATCCAAGTAAGGTTGGCAAACTCTGTTCATCAGGTCCATGAAAACTGCTGGCGCATTGGTCAATCCGAATGGCATCACCACGAACTTGTAGTGTCCGTAACGAGTTCGGAAGGCAGTCTTCGGAACATCCTCCTCTAGTACTCGTAACTGGTGATATCCGGATCTCAGATCAATTTTGGAAAAGTAGTTCGCCCCTTGCAGTTGGTCAAATAGATCGTCTATGCGAGGTAGAGGGTAACGATTTTTGACCGTCAGTTTGTTGAGTTCTCTGTAGTCGATACACATTCGGAATGATCCGTCTTTCTTCTTAACGAACAAGACCGGTGCTCCCCAAGGTGAAAAGCTTGGTCTTATGAAGCCCTTGCTGAGTAGTTCGTTAAGTTGACCAGATAATTCCTGCATCTCTGCTGGTGCTAAGCGGTAGGGCGACTTGGCTACTGGGGTAGCTCCTAGGACTAAGTCGATTCTGAACTCGACCTGTCGTTGCGGAGGTAATCCAGGTAGTTCTTCTTGGAAAATGTCGGGGAAGTCGCTCACTACTGGAATGTTCTTTAGTTCTTTCGTTTCGAGGCTCATGTCGACGACATGAGCAAGGAATGCGTGGTATTCTTTGCGCAGATATTTCCGTGCTTGAATACTTGATATAATGCGAAGACTCGCATCAGGTTTGTCACCGTAGACTACAATAGTTTCGTTAGATGAAAGGTTTAAATGGACTGCTTTCTCGAAGCACATGATGTCAGCGCAATGAAGACTCAACCAATCCATGCCGATGATGACGTCGAAACTTTTTATTGAGACCGGGATGAGGTCGATTGGGAATGAATGGTTATCTAGAGTTAGGGTACATCCTAAGTATATGCTACTGGTGTTTTCTGTTTTTCCATTAGCCATTTCTACTGTGAATTGTTCTTTAAGTGCGTGTGGTTGTGGTTTAAGCATGCGAGCAAATTTATGGTTCACGAAGCTTCGCTCCGCTCCACTATCGAACAGAATGCATGCATAGGATTTATTGAGGAGGAACGTACCAGTCACCATTGACGGGTCAGCAACTGCTTCCCCATGGCCTATAGCTAGTACCCTCCCTGCTCCTCCAGCATTTCTCGCTTTGGGGCAGTCCCTCTTATAGTGGCCTATTTCGCCACATCCATAGCAAGCTGGGCTCGCGTCGGAGCCAGGGACCTGTGTGATCGGTTGTGCCGGGAACTTACAGAAACGGACAGTGTGTCCTTTCCTGTTGCAGTTTGAGCACTGCATTTCACGGTAGGGCCCGTTGTGGTGGAAGTTGCATTTGTTGCACTTAGGCAAACTTCCAGCATACTGCTTCATCGGAGCAGTAGCAGCAACAGGGGTTACCGCGGCATGTACTACCACAATTTGCTGCTTCTTGGCAGCTCGCTGCCTCTTCTTGTCATCCCAGAACTTCCGCTTGGTGTCAGCGGGTTTGGAGGGTTCCGAGATGGCTAGGGTTGTTGTGGTTGCAGGGGTTTTGACACCATGGTCAATGAGTCGCTGCGCCAGTCGCTTGGCACTGTCGAAGGTAGCGGGGTTCGATGCTAGGACATTCCCCTGATACGGAGGCACTAGCCCCCATATGTACCGTTCGATCTTTTTCCCTTTAGTGGGAACCATATTAGAGCAGAGGGCCACCAGTTTGCTGAATCTGGCAGTGTAAACAACAATGTTGGTGCCCTTCATGGTCAGGCTCCAAAGCTCCTGCTCTAGTTTCTGGATCTCGCCCATCGGGCAGTATTCCTCAATCATGAGGTCTTTCATCGTTTCCCAGCCTATGTCGTTGGCTACGATGAGAGTTAGAGATTTAACGTGGCCGTTCCACCACGTTAGTGCCTTCCCTTCGAAGGTCCATGCGGCATATTTAACTTTGCTCGCAGCAGGGCATGAACAAATTTCGAAGACTGATTCAGTCTTCTCGAACCATTGCGAGAGAGCAATGACTCCGCCGGTCCCATGAAAGTACTTCGGCTTGCAGTTGGTGAAATCCTTGTAAGAGCACTCTCTCGAGCGCACAGGGGTTTCAACCGGAATGGAGTTAACCGGGGTTCCACCTCTGCTGGCATCAGTAGAGTGATACTGAGCCATGGCAGTTGCCACTACTGCAGCTACGGCAGCATTCAAGGCTACAGTATCGATGACCGGAGGTGGTGGAGGCGGTGTAGGTGTAAGGTTATTCCGGGGAGATTTGCGAGGAGGCATCTTTCAGCTATAAGTTTATAAAGATGAGAAAAGTGGTAAGAATCAATTTGTCAGTAATGTGCGAATGACACATGGACTAACTAACCATAGCCCAACAATTGAATGAGTGTGTGAGATCATAACCAGAAAGATGTGAAGGAAAACCCAAATGTAAAGATTCTTCCCACAGAGTAGGTAGTTGTCAATAATACTGGTATTACTGATGTAACGAGTTCAATGAAAATCGACCTAACAGTAGGTCTTACATCATACCATACGGAAAGTTTGACAGTTCTTAGATTCCTAATTAGAGTACTGAAAGTTAGGAATATTTTACAGATAAGTGCTATTTAGAGCACAGATGTTAAAGGCTAATCCTTAACCCAAAGGTAATGATGTACTAGACATCTTTTAACGGCGATGAGTATTCCTCGGGAGAACCCTGAGGTCTCTCATTTGTTGGACCACCTCTTGAAGGTGTCGTTCATGAGCCCTTTAACGAGCTCGAAGTTCCATGACTTCTGCTTGAGAGGCAACCAGATGTTGCTGTAGGGTTTCATTGGTTCTCCGGGTCCGTTCCATGTCTTCTTCGAGACAGCGAATCCAGACTGTGTTGACACCAGAGTTGGCATCAATCTCCATGACCCGGTCGATGGCTGCTCGACCTTGCTCAACATTACGAGCTATTCTGCGGATAATGACAGGCAGAGCTCGGTCAGCAGAGCCACCATCGCTGACGTTGTAAAAGGTTCGGTCCTCAAAGTATGGTAAGGGTTGACCCTGTTCGTCACTCCAACGATTCAAGTTATCTACCCACAAGGGAGTGGGACCTGGAAAAGCTGGTCGAGGGTTGTTGTTCGGGGCTTGACCTACTGGAGGTAGGTTGTTGACTTCGGGCTCAGAGTCTGATCCATCTAAGAAGCCTTCAGCTTGATGATCATCCAACGGAATTTGGTGTTCATCGTCAGACTCTGCTTCGAGCCATCCTGCGTTGCCTTCATTTGGAAAGTACGGGTCGCCGTGATGGAATCCAGCCATTTAAATCTACGCGAGAAGAGAGGTATAAAGATATAGTATATATGTAGCTAGAAGTACAAAATACACCTATAGTATTTTAAGTTTAGGTTCTATTGATCTTCTTGTGGTATTGTTGGTAAGTTTTTAGACTTCTAACACATCACAACCATTCTAGGGCATATGCTAATCACTCCTAGGACCAGCACAGTTGATCAGGCTATGCCCTTCCCAGGACTGACCATACATCCCCGAGCTTACCTGTGATATTTAACAATCGTAATACTTTTGTTCTTGTCGTTTTGATACTGGTTTTAGTATGAATGTAGAATAGTATACTTAATTAAATATTTTAATATTTAAAGTATAGACTATTGGTCAGAGTGTTTTAATCCCAAATGGGTTTATAGTTTAGTATATCTTTTATGGGTTGACATACTTGATTCACTATAAACAATGCTCTGATACCAATCTGTCACACCCCAAAACCAAGAACGGCGGAAACGTTCTGGGGCGGAGGACGTCATGTAGAGTATCACAACACAATAAATGTAAATAAGCAAACAACATCATCCATTGCATTAAATATATAATTTTAATACAAGCGTGTTCTATTCAGTATAGACACTAAAAAATAATGTATATCAAAATAATAAGATGAGTCTTGGATGCGCTCCATCTTCTCAAAAGCTGGCCTCGGTACCTGTCTACTGATGACCTGAGAATACAAGTTATTTTGAAAGAGTTTATCAGCATTTAACTGGTGAATTCATAAGTCTTTTAGTGTCGGTATTTATCATCCAAAAATGTTTGAACATGTATCAAGTATAAGTTTGTAAAATGTATGTAAAGGATTGTAATTGTTTGTAAAAGTTTGAATCTCTCAGAAAAACCTATATTTTCTATTAAAGTAACCTTCTACCAAGGCTTAACTATTTTGTATGCTCGTTTGATGTAAAAGTGTGTAATTTCCCAAGTGTAACTATCATTTAACAAAATATAGTTTGTACATTAACGTTTAAGTGAGGTTATCACTAAAATATGTAATGGGTAAATCATTGTAGTACTGTAGTTTTGTATTTTAAGAACTACTGTTGTACTAACTACCTTAAACCGGATTTATATTAAGGTATAATGTGATAAATTGCACCATGCTATCGACTGGTAACAACGACATAATGAATGGTCGTAATAATGAAATGACGTTTGGCACCCACAGACCTGCAGGTCCGGCTGTAGCTAGCAGCAAGGTGTAGGATAGTCAATCCAGTATAGATCTATACACAAACTCACGCTCTCCCTCCAAGAGAATTCTGGCTACAACTCGGGCCATGACATTTAAGGTATGCTCCGACACAGTGGATCACAATTGTTAACGTGTTCATGTATATGTAATGTTTCTCGTTCTAGTATAGTTGTATATGTATTGTTTCTAGCATAGTTGTATATGTATTGTTTCTAGTATAGTTGTATACGTATTGTTTCTAGTCTAGCTGTATATGTATTGTTTCTAGTATAGTTGTATATGTATTGTTTCTAGTATAGTTGTATATGTATTGTTTCTGGTATAGTTGTATATGTTCTGTATTACCCTGATGGTAACTAGCTATTGATGTACTGATAAATATGAATATGGAAGTACTTTTATGTCTATACATGTATATATGATATATATAACTAATATGGAAACGACCCTCGGATGGTCACCCAAAATCCCACCAGACCACATCTCAGTGCGCGAAAAGGAAATAGGGCGGATGGCCTTCCTATGCCCTTTAAACATTACTTATATATCTATACATATATGGGCATGCAATTTATAAGAAGTAAAACAAAGTTTAATAAAAGCATTTTATAAGTAAAAAGAGTTTGTAAAACATTTTGAAGTGAAACAGTTTGATAAATAGTTTAAACAGTGATAAAATCATTGGTTTTCTAGTTTTTAATCACATGTGATTAATGCAATCACATGTGATTGATGCAATAACTATAAGTATTTAACTTGTATCCCCCCCCCCCATAAAGTATTTAAAACATTTAAAAGTATTTCAAAGGTTGATTAAAGGGGTATGAACTCACTTGTGGTGAGTAGATTGGATTGATGTATCGGGTACCGTGCTAGGTGGCAAACGGAGACTTGTTCACACGTTCGAGCCTAGTTATCATAAAATGAGCATATATATAACTAATTAGCCAAATAATAACTTAACAAAGTAAGTTGAGACACTTAGGAACATGTAAACACTTTATATAAGTGTTATAGGTCCTAATGGTTGCATCTAAGTTGATACGGGACAAGGCAAAAGGGGTTTAATGCACCAATAACCTTGTATATGAGTTCACCACCGAACAAACCCCACCCTATGGAGTTTACGGCCGTGAACCCATGAGTTTACAGCCGTGAACTCCTCACTTGGTGGTTTTGGGTGTTTTCAAGTGCTATATTGATCCTAGAATAAGCCTAGCCTTGTTGGAGTAATCCTTGATGTAGTTTAAGGCCTTGGAATGCTCCTTTGGGGAGTTTACGGCCAAAGGACCATATCCCCTAGAGTTTACGGTCGTAAACTCCTATGGGGTGTTGGTTTTAATTCTTTTAAGTCACTTGCACATGTAGGATAACTTCCATGTTTTTGCTTAAGGCTAAAGGGGACATTAGGCACACCTTTGTGCCTTTACTTGGAGTTTACGGACCAAGAGGTTTTCCTTGGCCGTAAACTCCCTTTAAGGGATGATTTTGATGTAGTTTGTTCCCCATTCAAGTCCCAAGTATTAAAGGGTAATGGTCTTAAGGCTTTAAGGGTGTTTAGGGCACACTTTCCCCTTGAAAAAGGGGTTTACGGCCCAAGAGATGTTCCTTGGCCATAAACTCCTATAACTAGGGTTTCTTGATTGATTTCTAGCCTCAAATGTTTATACATTAAGTCCTAAACAATTTTTCTAACAAGGAATCGGGACTAGGAAGCCTTTAGGCTTCGTTTTGGAGTTTACACCCCAAGAACGTTCTTGGGCCGTAAGTTCCCGGATCTTGTATATTAGACATGTAAACAATGTTATAAAGCATATAACAAGTATTAAAACACATTTAGGAAAGTAGACTCACAATCCGGGATGAAAACCCGAAGATCCGTCAGAGAGAAATGGTTTTTCTCTAGTTGGAATTGTGAATATTGAATTAATTAAATTCAGAAATCTATTTACAGTCCTGAAATATTTTGACAGAAAATATTTTTATTCCAGAAGTTGGACTATAACATTATGAAACTTGGAATGTTCAAGTTTCACAAATACAGGAGCATCCACTCTCCTGATATATCCAGAAACGTAAACCCTAATGTACACAAACTTGTTCGGACAAGTCTGAGAATCACTGAAACTGGACTAGCTTCTATTGAATAGATAATGTTCGTACAAATGGAAATTTCGGGTTGTCACACCATATAAAATCAATAGCCC
Organism: Lactuca saligna; assembly: GCF_052625555.1. Lineage (NCBI taxonomy): Eukaryota > Viridiplantae > Streptophyta > Magnoliopsida > Asterales > Asteraceae > Lactuca > Lactuca saligna. The sequence goes on along the minus strand of NC_136424.1, from coordinate 201,892,258 downwards.
ACAATCTAATTAGTCTTCCTTTTAATCTCTAAATTAATTCATAATTAATTTAAGACTAAGACTAATTAAATAACATGACTTCATATTAATATATTATAGCTTATAATATATTAATAATAATATGTGTATAACTCTCATAAAATTATCCATAAATAGTTTGGATGAAATGCAACCCAAATGGACCATGCCGGGTCGGGTCAAGTATATACTAAATAAGTTATGGACTTAGACACCTTATCCAAGAGACTCCCACTTGGATAAGTCTAATAACTGTATTTGCCTATTACTTCAGGAACCAACCGGCAATCGTAGCTCTCGAAAACTCTGTTGAACTATGAAGCGCCATTTTAAGATAAGTGATCATATAATCCTCTGTTCTCATGATATCAGCCGGACAAACACATGGAACTATGTCTTTCTTATTTTCTGGCAGTTGTTTCTCGATTTCCGATTTGTTTGACAAAGAACTCAACTGAACACATCAATTTAGTTCTGATCGGGCCCGGTACATGGGTTAACACAAAATCATCGAGGGGCCCAGATATCGCTTCTATTTCTAGAAGGAATAGATAAACTTCGACTCATATACTTGTTCTACTACTTGTTGAATGGTACACAAAGGCACGTTTTATAACATCAAGTTACTGATGCGTTTACGTGCAATCAATGCACAACCAACTCATAGGTAACAACTCATATCTCTAGGTTTGAAGATTTATATGATATTATTGTCTCACGATCACTCGAGATAAATTCCATGAAGTGATACAAGTGAGCGTGGGTTTATTCCAATACTCATAACTTATGAGTACTCATGAACGTTGTAGCAACCATTGCCATGTCTAAACACCTTTAGCCATCTACAAATCCAATTCATGACAATCTTGATTCATACCTACTTCCGACGTATGACCGATTGTGGAGGTTTGAGTAAATTAATTATTCTGGAAGTCAAAACATGCAAAGCTGAAACAATTGTAAATAATTGACAATGATAGCAACTCCTTACTCATAAATAAATCACAATTTTATTCATCATCAAATGTCGATTACATTTTACAAGTTTCAGAGAATCTATCTAATCTATAAAACTAATATCGTCCCTCAGCCCGATGCGCCTCGCATGCTGAAAATGCTTAGCCCTCGTCAGTCCCTTTGTAAGGGGATCCGTAGGGTTTTCATCTGACGATATCCTCTTTGCCACGAGGATTCCTTCTTCTATCTTGTGTCTTATGAAGTGATATTTACTGTCAATGTGTCGGGATCTCCCATGATCTCTCGGTCCTTTAGCTAAAGCAACCGCACTATTGTTGGCACATAAAATTTCCATAGGCTCCTTAATAGCTGGTACAACTCCAAGGTCTCCGATGAAGTTCTTCAGCCATATCGCCTCCTTCGCTGCTTCACTCGCTGCTATATACTCTGATTCACAACTCGAATCAGCCACCGTCTCCTGCTTGGAACTCTTCCAAGACATTTCCCCTCCATTTAAGGTAAAGACCCAGCCCGACTGAGAGCGGAAATTATCCCTATCAGTCTGAAAAATAGCATCACTATACCCTAATACTCTCAATTCATCACTACCACCAAGGGTAAGGATCCAATCCTTAGCCCTCCGCAGGTACTTTAGAATGTTCTTTACCGTAGTCCAATGAGCTTTACCAGGGTTCCCCTGATACCTGCTGACCATGCTAAAAGCAAAGGCCACATCAGGGCGGGTACAAGTCATAGCATACATGATCGAGCCAACAGCGGAAGCATACGGTAATTAGCTAGCTCATCTCAACTATCTTTGCCTCTGTACTCGGACTCTGAGTCTTACTCAGCTTGGTGTTGCTTTGGATCGGTAAATCTCCTTTCTTGGAATTCTACATGTTGAACCTTTTCAACACCTTATCCAAGTAGGTACTCTGACTAAGTCCAATTAGTCTTTTACTCCTTTCTCTTAATATCCTTATCCCTAGGATATAGGCAGCTTCCCCTAGGTCCTTCATAGCAAAGCACTTCCCAAGCCAGGACTTAACCTCCTGCAAGGTTGAGATGTCATTTCCTATAAGTAGTATGTCATCTAGATACAGTACCAAGAAGCTAACTATACTCCCACTAGTTCTAACATACACACAAGACTCATCTTCACTTCTCGAGAAACCAAACTCTTTGACCTTCTCATCGAAACAAAGATTCCAGCTACGAGATGCTTGTTTTAATCCATAAATGGATTTCTCAAGCTTGCATACTCTATTAGGGTATTCTGCATTGACAAAACCCTCTGGCTGATTCATGTACACATCCTCGGCCAACTTTCCATTAAGAGAAGCGGTTTTGACATCCATCTGCCATATTTCATAATCATGAAATGCAGCAATGGCTAGCATAGCCCTAATAGACTTAATCTTTGCTACCGGCGAGAAGGTTTCATCATAATCAATACCCTAAGTCTGAGTAAAACCCTTCGCAACCAGTCGAGCCTTATAAGTATGCACTTTTCCTTCCATGTCGGTCTTCTTCTTGAAGATCCATTTGCACCCGACTGTTTTACGGCCTGGTACATGGTCAACCAAGTTCCAAACTTGATTGTCATACATGGACTGTATCTCGCTATCCATAGCCTCCTTCCATTTAGCAGACTCCGGGCCTGCCATGGCTTCCTTAACACTGCTAGGTTCATCCAAATTTACCAGTGTACTATCACTGATAAATGTATCACCTTCCGTAGTAATATGAAAACCATAATAAAACGCATGTGTGTTCCTAACCCGTGTGGAATGCCTTTGAGGTACAGACTCGTCAGCTGGATCAACAGGAGTTTCCTCCTCAGGTTGATTGCTAGTGTCTAAGGTTCCTTCACCAATTGATTCTTGAATTTCATCAAGATCAATTTGCCTCCCACTGTCTCCTTGGCTTATAAATTCTCTCACACGAAAGACCCCTCTTTGTGCTACAAAGACCACATTCTCATTGGGTCTGTAGAAGAGGTAACCGAAGGATTTCTGTGGATAGCCGATGAAAATACACCTTTCACTTCGCAACCCCAAATTTTGATGTGATCCAAATTGGGGACCTTCCCAGTCCACATCTCATGAGGTGTTTTGGTAACCTTCTTTGTAGGGACTAGATTGAGGATATGGACGGCAATCTCTAAGGCATACCCCCAAAAAGAGATTGGTAGCGAAACTTGACTTATCATAGAGCGAACCATGTCTAACAAGGTTCGATTACGCCTCTCAGCTACACCATTTAGCTGTGGTGTCCTAGGAGGAGTCAATTGTGAGACAATCCCACACTCCTTAAGATAGTCAAGGAACTCGGTACTAAGATACTCACCACCTCGATCGGATCGAAGCATCTTAATGTTCCTGCCCAATTGATTTTCTACTTCCTGTTTGAATTCCTTAAACCTTTCAAAGGTTTTTGACTTATGTTTGATTAAGTAGACATATCCATATCTACTAAAATCATCAATAAAAGTCACATAATACCGATTAGCATCCCTTGGGGCGGTTTTGAAAGGTCCACATACATCAGTATGTATTAGGTCCAACAAACCCTCACCCCTTTCACAAGTTCCAGCGAAGGGTGATCTTGTCATCTTTCCAAGTAGACAAGATTCACAACTATCATACGATTTAAGGTCGAATGATTCCAAGACTCCACTCTTTTAGAGTTGGCCTATGCGTTTATTGTTTACATGTCCAAGAAGACAATGCCACAATGATGCTTTATCCAGGCTAGTAGAAGAATCAATATACAACACATTATTTCCTAAGTTGTCTACAATCGACACAGTTTCATACACACCATCACAAGGTAATGCTTTAAAATAAAACACATTTTTATAGAAAGCATTAATACCACCACATTCATTATCAAACGAAAAGGTAAAACCTTGTTTATACAAAGCATGAAAGGAAATAATATTCCTCGCCATTTCAGACGAGTACACACATTTATTCAAATCTAATTTTAACCCATTATTCGGCAACAAAGTATAAACTCCAATCTTGGAAACAGGTGAAGCCTTCCTATTCCCCATGATCAAGTTTATCTTCCCGTGCTCCACATCCTCACTTCTTCTTAGGCCCTGCAAATCAGAACATATGTGAATACCACATCCTTTATCAAGCACCCAAGAGTTAGAATATGGTGAGTTATTAGACAATATTGTGTAAATACCTGCGCGGGTAGGTTTCACTTTCCCATCCTTCAGATCCTGCAAGTATTTTGAGCAGTTTCGCTTCCAGTGCCCCTTGTCCTGGCAATAGTAGCAATCAGCATCCTTGGGAATGGCAGAAGGAGTGGCAGAACCGCTCTTGGTCCTTGATGAGGAGCCTTCAAGAGACTTTCCCTTGTTACCCTTCGAAGGGTGCTTCCTCTTTTTCCCTTTGCCTTGCCCGATAGCCAAAACAGGGGTAGATGTTAGAGTAGGAGTAGTAGAGGTAACAACTGACTTGCCCTTAAGACCGGTTTCAGCGGTCTTCAAGAGTCCCTGAAGCCTGCTAAGGGTAACTTCCTCCTTGTTCATATGATATGTCATACGAAAATGGTCATAACAAGAAGGTAAGGAGTACAAAATGATGTCAATTGCCAACTCCTCAGGGAAGTTTACATTCAGCTTCAGCAAACGGTCCACATGCCTTTGCATCTTTTGCATGTGGCCCGTGACGGATTCACCGTCCTTCATGCGGGTTGTTATCATGGAGGAGATTATTTCATACCGCTCTTGATGAGCACTCTGATGGTACCTTTCCATCAGGTCTTGGTGCATCTCAAAAGGGTAGAAGTCCTCATAAGACTTTTGGAGCTCGGCTGTCATCGTGGCCATCATGATACATGCCACCTTAGTAGCATCTCTCTCATGTGTCCTGAATTCAGTGATCTCCTCAGGAGTAGCAGTAGACTCATCAAGCTCTTTTAACCTCTTAACGAGGACATATTCCTTGTCCTCATAACGAGTTACCATCCTGATGTTCCTTATCTAGTCCATGAAGTTGGAACCATCAAAGATGACTCTCCCACAAAGATTCATGAGAGAGAAAGAACCAGTTGGGTTAGAGCCCAAAGCATTAGTGTTGGAAGACATCTGAAAGTAGAAAGTAAGTTTAGATTAGATATATAGAGTCTTTAATAAGACACCCAAATGTAATATTAAGGCTAGGATCCAATCACAATATATTATACTTAGAAGAGGGATGCCGTAATCTAAGTAATAACATATTTGAAAGGTAGGTGAATGACGATTCACCAATTTCCACCACGAAAACGAAATGATTTATTAGGTTTTAATTGGATTTGAAATTCCTAGATTCTTTTGAGATTCATTGAACTTTTCAATGGCATGTTTCAATCTCGATTGTGCCCTTCAAGTTTTGTGACTGGGATGTCGAGGATCACAAAACAAGGTGTGAACAACCATGCCAATTCACTTGGTACCCTTAATATTATCACCTAATCAATATGCCGGTTAACCACACACGCTCCATTGATCTATAACAAACATTAAGTCACCCTTCGTGATCCTTACTAGTCCAAGTTAGTGTGCCGGTTAACCACACACGCTCCACCAACGACTTGGTAAGGTACAAAGTGTGAATTCCATGGATTAGCACCATGTTCACATTTTTCCTAAAGTAACTAAGATTGGAAATTAAATAAAAGATTTAGTTACTTTATAATATTGATCATACTTAATGAGAATTTATAAGTCTTTGCCCCACCTGTTCGGCTAACGACCCTCCACCAGTCAAGCAAGCGGTGGGTGAGAGTATACACCCATTAAGTCGCCATTTTATAGGCAACAACCTTATACCCACCTTATAGACCGGCTTCGTGAATGAGGCCTACTAACGGTAAAACGACTTGTTCTTATACATATATATATATATATATATATATATATATATATATATATATATATATATATATATATATAATTAACCATTAATGTTATAATAGTATAAGTGTTGAATTTTAACTTTTAAAATTCTAAGTGTTGGAATTAAAGTTTATTAAAGTGTGTGAAACTTTTCCAAATTCCAAAACTTGAGGACAAGTTTTGTAACTCTTCAAAACTTTTCATTTCATAACTTATGAATTAAAGGTTCATAAAATGAAGACTCTTCATTTTATGTAACTTATGTGTTTTTAATGTGTGTTAAAGAAATCTGACCTTTGGATATCCATAACTTGAGGACAAATTATGGACTCCATTAAAACACATAAATGATTAAGAATTAATCCTAAACAATTAAGCAAATAATTCCTATCATCTTCTAAATTCATAAGAACATGAACATGATTATCAAAGTTTCAAAATTTATATGAACACATACAAAGCATGAAATTTGATATATGCTATTGTAAATGGATTAGAACAACCATTACACCCACTAAAATAAGTTTTAAAACATCAAAACAATTTGGGGTAAAGTTTCTAGTCCATTCCAGCAACAAAAGTCGAAAATCTGCATTCTGAACCTTCTACTCGCCGAGTGCACGAATCTACTCGCTGAGTAGGTTGAACTTTGCCTTGGCTTCGTCGAGTCCCCCCGTGGACTCAGCGAGTCCATCATGCAGACATCAAAGATTTCGACTTTTTTCACTATTTTGCATCATGTATCAAACAAGCAAGCCTAGGCTCTGATACCACTGTTGGGTTTTGAGCAATCTAACACTTCCTAAGTGTGCATGCAACCTTAATAAACCTTGGATCTATGTTTGTCTAAATACATGCAAAATAATAATTTTCCAAGGTTCATAACCTATCTAACATGGCATGGAGTACTTTTAAACATAAAAGAGTTAGAAGAGATTACATACCTTTTTGATGAGTTTGATTCTTAAGGAGTTTGAGGGCCAAGCACCAATAGTGTGAATGCCTCAAATGGAATCACAAATTACCACAAACGCTTGGAAAACTTTGAGAGAGTGTATACATACACTAATTTCAGCTACACACAACCACACACACTAGTGGCTATTTCATGCAACATAAGCATGCTTATATAGTGTACATGATTAGGGTGAAACCCTAATAACCCATGAACTTTCCTTTTCCACGGATCCATGTGTTAAAAGCTCCATGGATCATCCATGGACTTCCATACAAGCCTAGCCCATTAACAAATGGGTGTTAGCCCGCACCATATAAAATCAATAGCCCACAATCTAATTAGTCTTCCTTTCAATCTCTAAATTAATTCATAATTAATTTAAGACTAAGACTAATTAAATAACATGACTTCATATTAATATATTATAACTTATAATATATTAATAATAATATGTGTATAACTCTCATAAAATTATCCATAAATAGTTTGGATAAATGCACCCCAAATGGACCATGTCGGTCGGGTCAAGTATATATACCAAATAAGTTATGGACTTAGACACCTTATCCAACACGATTGTGGACAATTTGAATAATTCGATTATTCCTAATAAATTCAATTATTGTGGAAGTCAAAACATGCAAAGTGAAACAATAGTTAAACAATTAACATAAGACAGTAACATTACTTATAAATAAAACTCCTTTATTTAATCATCAAATGTTAATTACATTTATCTATTACACGTTTCTAATACTATCTAATCTATGCTAATATCATCCTTCAGCCCAATACTCCTAGCATGTTGCAAGTGCTTAACCCTACTCAGTCCCTTCGTAAGCGGATCTGCTGGGTTATCTTCTGATGATATCCTCTTCACCACAAGTTGTCCTTCTTCTACACGATGTCTAATAAAGTGATATTTCCTGTCGATATGTCATGATCTACCATGATCTCTTGGTTCCTTGGTCAAGGCAACCGCTCCTTCATTATCACATAAAATTTCCATGGGCTCCTTTATGGCAGGTACAACTCCAAGATCACCAATGAAGTTCTTCAGCCATATTTCCTCCTTCGACGCTTCGCTCGCTGCAATGTACTCTGATTCGCACGTTGAATCAACTACAGTTTCCTGCTTGGAACTTTTCCAAGTCACTGCTCCTCCATTCAGGGTAAATACCCATCCTGACTGCGAACGATAGTTGTCCGTGTCAGTTTGAAAGCTGGCGTGTCTATACCCTCGCACCTTCAAGTCATCACTCCCTCCGAGGACTAAGAACCATTTCTTCGTCCTCCGAAGGTACTTAAGGATATTCTTCACCGCAATCTAATGAGCTCTGCCAGGGTTCCCTTGATATCTACTAACGATGCTCAAAGAAAATGCTAAATCAGGGCGAGTACAAGTCATAGCGTACATGATTGAGCCAACTGCGGAAGCGTATGGAACTCGGCTCATTTCAGCTATCTCAGCTTCGGTACTCGGACTTTGAGTCTTACTCAACTTGGCATTACTTTGTATTGGTAATTCTCCCTTCTTTAAGTTTTCCATACTAAAACGCTTTAGTACCTTCTCTAAGTAAGTGTTCTGACTAAGTCCTATTAGTCTCTTACTTCTCTCTCTTACTATCCTTATTCCCAAAATATAGGAAGCCTCTCCGAGGTCCTTCATATGGAAGCACTTCCCGAGCAAGGACTTAACTTCCTGCAGAGTCAGGACGTCGTTTCCTATGAGTAATATGTCATCGACATATAGAACGAGGAAGCTTAACATACTCCCACTGGCTTTGACATATACACATTACTCATCTTCGCTTCGTACAAATCCAAACTCTTTGAATTTCTCATCGAAGCAAAGATTCCATCTGCGAGACTCTTGCTTAAGTCCATAAATGGACTTCTCAAGCTTACACACTCTATTCGGATGCTTCGGATCCACAAACCCCTCTGGCTGAGCCATGAAAACATCCTCAGCCAACTTTCCGTTAAGGAAAGCGGTCTTGACATCCATTTGCCAAATCTCATAATCATGAAATGCGGCAATAGCTAGCATCACTCTAATAGACTTTATCTTCGCAACTGGTGAGAAGGTCTCATCATAGACAACTCCGGGAGTTTGAGTGAAGCCCTTCGCAACCAATCGCGCCTTATATGTGTGTACCTTTCCATCCACGTCGGTCTTCTTCTTGAAGATCCATTTGCACCCAACGGTCTTACGTCTGGGTACATTATCAACCAAATTCCAAACTTGGTTATCATACATGGATTGGATCTCGCTATCCATTGCCTCTTTCCATTTCTCAGACTCCGGGCCTGCCATGGCTTCCTTATAGATATTAGGTTCATCAAGGTTTATTAGTGTACGATCACTAATATACGTGTCCCCTTCGGTAGTAATATGAAAACCATACAACTGGGGTTGAGCTCTAACTCTTTCGGAACGTCTAAGAGGTAATGATATGTCAATCGGTTCAACCGGAGTTTCCTCCTCGGGTTGAGCGCCAGCGGTAGAGGTTCCTTCATCTATCGATTCTTGAATCTCTTCAAGCTTGATTTGCCTCCCACTGTCTCCTTGGCCTATGAGTTCTCGCTCTCGGAAAACTCCTCTCCTCGCAACAAAGACAACATTGTCCTTCGGTCTATAGAAGAGATATCCAAAGGATTTCTGCAGGTAAGCTTGATTTACCAAAGCCTCGTAACCCCAAACCTTGATATGTGCTAACGAAGGATCTTTCCCCGTCCACATCTCGTGAGGTGTTTTGGCAACCTTCTTAGCAGGGACTCGGTTAAGGATATGGGTGGCAGTCTCTAAGGCATACCCCCAAAAAGTGATAGATAGCGAAGCACGACTCATCATAGAGCGAACCATGTCCAACAAGGTTCGATTACGCCTTTCTGCCACACCATTCAATTGCGGTGTCCTAGGTGGCGTCAATTGTGAAACTATTCGACACTCCTTGAGATAATCGTGGAATTCAAGACTTAGGTACTCTCCTCCTCGATCAGATTGAAGCATCTTGATCTTCCTGCCCAATTGATTCTCCACATCATTCTTGAACTCTTTGAACTATTCAAAAGTTTCTGACTTTTGCTTGATTAAGTAGATATACCCATATCTACTATATTCATCGGTAAAAGTCACGTAGAAGCGGTTTCCATCCTTCATGGTAGATCTAAACGGTCCACATACATCGGTATGTATGAGGTCCAATAGACCCTCACCCCTTTCGCACGTACCAGCGAAGGGTGACTTAGTCATCTTTCCAAGTAAACAAGACTTGCATGTGTCATCTTCCCTAAGGTCGAATGACTCCAACACTCCATCCTTTTGGAGTTGGGCTATGCATTTCTTGTTGACATGTCCAAGACGACAATGCCACAAGGATGCCTTATCCATAATATTGGAAGAATCCATGCATAAAACATCATTTCCTAAGTTATCAACAATCATAACAGTTTCATAAATTCCATTACATGGTATAGCTTCAAAATAAAAGACACCATTCAGATAAGCTAAAATAGAACCATTCTCATTGTTAAAAGAAAATCTAAAACCTTGTCTAAACAAACCATGAAATGAAATGATGTTTCTAGCCATTTCTGGCGAATAACAACAATTGTTCAAATCTAAAGATAAACCATTCCTAAGCACTAAAGAATACACTCCAATCTTGGTCACAGGCGACGATCTTCTATTTCCCGTGATTAGATTTATTCTTCCATGCTCCACATCTCTATTTCTTCTTAGTCCCTGCACATTAGAACAAATGTGGTAACCACAACTGGTATGAAGAACCCAAGAAATATCATGAGATGAATCGTTAGATTTAATTGTGTATATACCTACGAAAAATGGCTTAATCTTTCCTTCCTTGATGGCTTGCAGGTACTCTGGGCAGCTTCTTTTCCAATGTCCTATCTTGTGGCAGTGGTGGCACTCTGCCTCCTTCGGGTTAGGGCAGGGCTTAGCGGGATCAACTTTGGCCCCACTAGAAGAGGCACCATCTCGGGCTTTAACCTTACGATAGTTCTTTGATGAATCCTTCCTCTTCTTTCCCTTTCCTTGTCCAATTGCCAAGACAGGAGCGGCAGGCGGATTGGGAGTTGGTGCAACAGACTTGTCCTTGAAGTTGCTCTCAGCGACCCTTAAGAGACCTTGGAGTTTGCTTAGGGTGACCTCTTCTTTGTTCATGTGATAGGTCATCCTAAATTAATTGTAACTTGGAGGCAAAGAGTGAAGCAACATGTCGATCGCCAAGTCTTCCCCAAAGTCAACATTTAACTTGCGAAGACGATCGACATACCTTTGCATCTTTTGCAGGTGCACGGTAAGAGACTCTCCATGACCCATCTTAGCAGAAATCATGTTAGTGAAAATCTCATAACGCTCTTGTCTCTCGTTTTGATGGTATCTCTCCAACAATTCTTGGTGCATTTCGTATGGATACATGTCCTCGTAGGACTTTTGGAACTCGGAGTTCATAGTGGCGATCATGATGCAATGTACCTTCGTTGCATCACGCTTGTGAGTTTCAAAAGCGGTTATCTCGGACGGAGTAGCGATTTCAGGGTTGATTTTCTCGAGCTTCTCATCGAGGACATACTCCTTATCCTCATAGCGAGCAATCATGCGAATGTATCTTATCCATTCGCTAAAGTTCGTTCCATCGAAGGTGACCTTTTGACAAAGGCTCATCAAAGTGAATGAACTCGCAGCAACACTGTTAGCGTTCGACATCTACAAATAGAAAGGACAAAGATAGATTAGAATACGAATCCCTAATTATCACCCAATGAGAACAAATTAGGGCTAGGATCCAACAAAAATATTTACACATTAGAAAAGGGATGCCGTAATCTAATATGCAAACAATTTGAAGGTAAGTGAATGACGATTCACTAATTCTCCACCATGAAAAACATAACTTTAAGTCCTAAATGTATTAAGAATTCCTAGGTTTGGATAAGATTCATTGAAACTTTTCAATGTCATGTTTAAATCTCGATATGCCCCTCTTGTTTGTGACTAGGATACCGAGGATCACAAAGCGGGTGTGAATTACCATGCAAATTCACATGGTGCCTTCATTGTAATGATCACCTATTCGGTGTGTCGGTAAACCACACACGCTCCATCGAACTATGATAAACAATGAATCACCCTTTGCCACCTTCGCTTAGAATCAATTAGTGTGCCGGTAAACCACACACGCTCCACTAACTTCTTAGAAAGGTGCAAAGAGTAATTTCATGGGATTGCATCAATTCACTTTTCCAAAAGTAACTAAGATTGGGAAATTTTAAGAAAACATGTAGTTACTTTGTACTTCATATTATACTTTTAATGAGAGGATGAGGTTGCCCTATCCTATCCGTTCGGCTAATGACCCTCCACCGATCAAGCAAGCGGTGGGTGTGAGTGTACACCCATTAAGCGCCATTTTATAGTCTGCAACCCGTATACCCACCTTATAGATCGGCTTCGTGAATGAGGCCTACTAACGGTAAGACTAGCATTTAAGTTATAAATATATAGATATTAATCTTGTAATATTATATTAGTATACGGTTGGATTTTAAACTTGTAAAATTCTAGGGTTTGAAATTTAAATTGTCTAAATTAAACTTTTAATCACAAAACATAAATTTCAAAACTTGAGGACAAGTTTTAAACATTTAAAACATAAAGGATCAAATAACAAATAATTTAAATTAACAATTAATCACATAATTATCCATATTTGATTTATTTATTATTTCTTGAAAAACAATTTACCAATTTAATCAAAATAATTAATAATTATCATATAAGGAAATTAAATATTTTATTAATTGATAAATATCTTCAATTAGATCAAAAATATAGTCATATATATCATAAAATTGGATTTGGGTTGATATAATATGATAAAGGTAAGTTTCCATAAGATAAATATGAAAAAATCCCGATTTTGGCTCTTCCTGACGCTCGGACTCGCCAAGTACCCAAACTAGACTCGCCGAGTCAGGCCAACTCGTCGAGTCCACTATGGGACTCGCTGAGTCCATGACTCAGAATCATAAAAATTGAATTTTGCAGGTAAGATTCAAACAATCAAGCAACAATTTAATAGAAACCAATCTAGGCTCTGATACCACTAATGGGTTTTGATCATATGAACATTCCTATGTGCACATACAAACCCTAATGCTTGGATCTAGGTTTCTCTAATTAAACATGCAATGAATCCAAGACTCCTAATGGCTAATTAGGTATAAGAACAATAGAAAACCAGAGTTAGAAGCATACCTTGAAACAGTTGTTTGATCTTTTTGTTCTTGGAGCTTTAGAGTCACAATTGTCACTCCTCTAATGTCTTACAAACACCAACTAGCAAAGAGAATGATTTGAGAGAGAGGAGAGAGGATGAAATCGTCCAAGGTTTCCTTGCTATCGAAGAGGTGCCGACTTCCCTATCCCAAGGGGTCTATTTATACTTGTAAGGCTCCTAGGGTTTCACCCTTAAACCCTAATTGGATAACTTAGACTCTAAGCAATCCTAATCCTTACCAAAGATATGCCTTGGACGATTTTGAGGCTTATCCTAGCCCTAGAAATCATCCATACCCTATCTCTAAAGGATTCATAGCCCAAAGTGTAACTATCAAACAATTGACAGTTTATACCCTCTTAATTAATTAATCTCTTTAAGTCACCAAATTAATACTAATTAATCTATGACTTATATTAATCAAATAACAATATTATTATTCCTTATATTATTCTCATAATATATTAATAATATCTATTATCTCATAATAAGTCATCCTGCCAAGTTGTTATGGTGAAGGCAACCCAAAAGGACCATGCACAATCGGGTTAAATACTTGCCTAATATAGTTGCAGCCTTAGACACTATTCCAACAATATATATATATATATATATATATATATATATATATATATATATATATATATATATATATATATATATATATTCTAATAAATGAATGTTTTGTTTGCCACATATTACATTCTCATTCAATTTGCTAAATATTATTTTGTGGTTATTTTGAATTAATTTTTTTCCATGTGTCATTATATGAGTTTTAATATAATAATTACAATTAATGTATTAATAAATGAATATCAATTTCATTAATGAACTTACCTTTTTATTTCAAAATTCATAAATTAAAGCTTATTAGTTTATTTGTTTATTTATTAAAAAATCAATTTTAATAATTCATTATTTTTCTTATTTTCTTATAACTCAAAAGTTCTTAAATATTTAGACATTTATATTTTTTTAGTTAACCTATATAATAGATGGGTCTTACACCTAGTATGTGTGTGTATGTGTGTGTGTGTGTGTGTATATATATATATATATACTTATAAAGGAACATTTTTCCTTTCACCACACTTATTTGAAGCTCCCATGACTTTTCTATTTCTTTCTAATAATAATTATAAATTGGTTAATTAGATTAAATAAATATCAAACCTATAGTTTAATCGTATATAAACTAAATTTCAATATTATAATAATATCTTTACTACTACTTATAAAGTTATGTTTTTTAACTTTTAACATATTATAGTTAATTTATTAGTTTTAATATAATGTTGGATGTAAGTCATTATCATTTTAAAAACACAGTTTTGGAACAAATTGTATAAAATAATTAAATTATTAATTTAAATATAACATTACATGGTCAACTTAAATATAAATTTTAGTTTAACTTAAACAACCCAAATAATATTCTGTAAACAGTTAAAAGTGACAAATTATAGTGTCTTTCTATTAATAATTATCAGTTGGTTAATAAGGTTAAATAAATATCAAATCTAAAGTGTAATCATAAATAAACTAAATTTTAATTTTAAAATAATATATTTACTTCTACTTATAAAGTTATATATTTAAATTTTAACATATTATACTCAATTTACTAAATTTAATATGTTGTTATATGTAAGTCATTATCAATTTAAACCTACAACTTTTGAATATTTTGCATAAATACTTAAATTGTTAACTTAAATATAACATTACAATGTCAACTTAAATATAAATTTTAGATATGTAGCTTAAAATAACTTACAATAACAATTGTTAAAAATAACACTATATAAATGATTACATTATTATCTTTAAAATCAAAAAATAATGTTTGATGTTTTAAATAATTATAATGATGGAAATTAAAACATTAAGCAAATAAATTTTAAAAAATTAACTAACAATAACAACTATAAATAACATTAAACCATGTATTATATTTAATTTTATTCATGTGTAGCTCGCGAGTAAAAATCATTCAAACGATTGATATTATAAAGCTATAATAGATGTGTGTGTATATATATATATATGATAATATATATATATATATATATATATATATATATATATATATATATATATATATATATATTATCATATAATTCAAAATAATCAATATATTATATCAATATAGTATACGAATTATTATATCAAATTTAACAACAACGTTATTGTTATAGTAAAAAAAAATATTTGTAAAGACTTCAACTATATTGGTGTTTCTGCGCATTACAATGTCAACTTAAATATAAATTTCAGTTCCACTTAAAAAAAACCAACGGAGATTTTGTAAATAGTTAAAAATAGTAAATTCTAGTGATAAATGCAAAACCTAAATTATAATATCGATTTAACTAAAATATTTCCTAAATATATTTTTATAATCATTAAAAGTTTCTAAATAAGTAGCTTAAAATAACTTACAATAACAATAGTTAAAAATCATTTTATATATTGTTAACTTTAAAATCTAAAAATAATGTTTAATGTTATAAATAATTATAATGATATAAATTAAAACATTAAACAAAAAATTTTTAAAATTTAGTTAACAATAACAACTATAAAATATACATTAAAATATATATATTATATTTAATTTTATTCATGTGTAATTCACGGGTAGAAGTCATTCAAATGATTGAAATTATGAAGTTATAATATATGTATATATTATCATATAATTCAAAATAATCAATATATTATATTAATTTAGTATACAAATTATTATAAGACCATCCACAGCGGTCTTGCAAATATGTTTTTATTGCCACCTAGGATTTGATCTTGCAAGTATAGAATGGCTTGCTGAAACATCCCAAAAATACAGTCTGAAAATTTCGTTTTAAATTAGTAATTAAACCATATTCATCAAACGTCATATAAGAATCATAAACAATGTATCTCAAAATATCTTAACAACTATCAAATATATCATATTATAAACATCTAAGGCTGAACAAATGGTGTGTGCACTGCAGTCTTCCCGAGCTCGTCTTTTGAAAACTGAGTACCTGAAACCAAAACTGAAAACTGTAAGCACGAAGCTTAGTGAGCTCCCCCAAACTACCACATACCATACAATAACATATAAACATATACTGGGCCTTGCCCACTACATCGGAACGATGTCCGGAAACTGCATCGGACCAAAGTCCGGAACTAACCAGGGCCTTGCCCTCCGCATTGGACAGAAGTCCAGAAACTGCGTCGGACCGAAGTCCGGAACTGACTGGGACCTTGTCCCCTGCATCGGACTGAAGTCTGAAACTAACTGCATCGGATCGAAATCCGGAAACTGACTGAGCATAACATAGCATAGCATAAACATATCAACTAGCATGGACACATAAACTGCATACTGCATCGGGCCATAGCCCGGAACATATAACACATGAATCATGTCTCAGCCACGAAGGCATCAAACATCCTAACTATTGCTAGTTAAACGGGCCGGCATTATGGCCTTAGACACGTTCCTAATGGAAGGAAACTCACCTCACACTACTGACGTCCCGTAGACACAATCTCATACTGTTGAAGTCTCGCAGACTCAACCTTAGCTGCTGGAGGACAGATTCCCGATCTGTCAACATCAAAATAACACCCAAGTAATAATTGGGTTCCACTATATAACTATAATTACATACTTTGGATAATTACTACATTACCCCAAGCTTGGCTTACCAAAGCTCAAGGTCCAATCCATAGGCCCAAAGTCAACTAGGGATCAAAGCCCAACATATGGCCTAATTTTCCAAATTGGGCCCAAACCTCTACATAGGCTTCCCTTAAGGCCAAATTGTCTAGTCCAATCCAACATGTCTCATTCTAAGGGCCCAATATCATACAACCATCTAGGCCTAACTATGGCCCATCTATGGCCCAATTTTCCAAATTTGGCCAAATCTTTCATATGGGCCTTACCCTATAGCCCAACTAATTACTCTAGTCCATTTGATTATTCTTGGATGGCCCAACACCAAGCCCAAGTGAAATTAGGGTTTCACATAAAATGATAATTATGGTTAAGTGTATCTCACTTAACCCATTAAGGGCTTAACCCACTAAGGACTTAATCCTTAAGTCCATTATTGCTTAGATTAATTTATGCCAATGATTGTTATTTAATATTTCACTTATTAAATAATTCCCGTGTGTCTCTTGATAAATTCTCCAATATTAGGATTTTCTCAATTAGCCCATTAAGGACTTGATCCATTAATTCCTTTAATCTACTAGATAAATGGCATGGAATAATTTAGGCTTAATTCACAATCCAATCCCAATGGCCCACAAGTGGGCCCAATAAGTCTAAGGCCTAATACTCATAATTAGGGTTTTCCACCCAAACGTGGCCCAATAGGTCCAAAACCAATCTCTAAGCTCATTAGGGTTTGCTAGAGGGGAACCACCTACTACCACTTCGGGTAGTGGTGGTCAATGGCGGCTTTCAGCGGTGGCCACCACCTTACAGTGGTGGTTTGAGTTTATTTTCATTAATCTTTTGGAACTTACAATTACAATGCTTTATCCAAAATAATCCACACACTCACTAACACACACTAACTAATTAACACACACACACACAACCACACTATGGTGGCCGACGGCGGTGCTTAGCGGCAGCCACCACCTCACGGTGGTGGTGGTGGCTTTATTGATTTATCTGGCCAGCAAAACCCAATCATTCGTCACTGAAATAACACACACCCAATCATCACCTAATTGCAATAAACACATACGATTTCTGTTGCAAACGAACCCAACCTATTGGATTAGTGTCTAAGTCCATAACTATTTTGGTATGTACTTGACCCGATGGTGCATGGTCCTTTTGGGTTGCCTTCACCAAAGCAACTTGATAGGATGAATTATGGAAAGAAAGGATTAAATATGATTTATTAATGTATTATGAGAATAATATATTAAAGGAAAAATCATATTGTTTAATTAATATTAGTCAAGAATTAATTGGTAATTAGTTTTGTGACTAAAAGAGATTAAATAAACTTAAGGGACTGGAATTGTAATTATAAGATAATTGCAATTTGGGCTATGGATTATCTTAAATTAAGGAGTAGACGAATTCTATGGGGAAACCCATGAGGCAATCGTCCAAGGCCTTAAGGAAAGGAGTCCATGGGTTGCTTAGGGCTTAAGCATCCAAATTAGGGTTTCCTTGTTAGATAACCCTAATAGCCTCACTATATATAGAACCCTTAAGGCTCAAAAACGTGGGGAACTTCTCTTCTAAGGTTAGAACACGTTTTGGGCAGCCTCCATCCTCTCTCCACTTCATCCTCTTGCTTATGGTGTTTGTGAACCATTAGAGGAGTGGCATTTGTGACTCTAAGCTTTCTAAAGTCAATACAAGGAGGAATTGAGATTGTTATTGCTACATAACAATCAAGGTATGATCTTAAATCTAATTCCATGTTAATATGATTACTTGAATGCTAGAATTTGGGTTTATAGTCTTGGGTAAATTGCATGTACAATAGAGAAACCTATATCCAAGCATTAGGGTTTGTATGAGCACATAGGATGTTCTTATGACCAAAACCCATAAGTGGTATCAGAGCCTAGATTGGTTTCTATTGTATTGATGCATTATATGTTTGAAAAATTCATTTTTTGTGTTTCTGGGGGCTAGACTCGCCGAGTCCATAGCTGAACTCGCCAAGTCCATGCTGACTCGACGAGTCCATGCTTGACTCGACGAGTCAACTCGTCAAATGGAGCAAACTTCGGGATTTCTTGCTGTTTTTGCTTAAGGATAGTTGCCTTATCATATTAGATCAATATAAATCCGATTTTATGATATATTTGACTATATTCTTGATCTAATTGAAGATATTTATCAATTAATAAAATATTTGTTTCCTTATGTGATAATTGATTAATTATTTATCAATTAATTGGTAAATTGTTTTGCAAGAAATCATTAAATAAATCAAATATGGATAATTATGTGATTAAATGTTAATTTAGATTATTTGTTATTTGATCCTTGTTGTTATGAAAAGTTTCATATTTCCCCTTTAGGTTTTATAGTTTAAATTTGAACCCAAAAGTTTTGTTGTTTTGAAATTTAAATAGTTGAAACCCTAATGTTTTGAAATGTTTCAAAACTTGCCCTCAAGTTTTGGAATTTAAATTTTGATTAAAAGTTTAGTTTTGATGTATATTTAAATTCTAAACCCTAATGTTTTTTAAATGTTTCAAAACTTGCCCTCAAGTTTTGGAATTTAAAAGTTGATTAAAAGTTTAATTAGGAATGTTAAATTCTAAAACCCTAGTAATGTTTTGAAAAGTTCAATTCATACCCTTATGGTTTTATTAATTAATTAAGGTGTATAATTAAAAGAAGTTTAATAAATCCATAAAAGTTTTGGTTTGCAATTTAATTGAATTAAAAGTATAATTATTAAATTTGACCACCTAGTATTTTAAAAGTGTAAAATACACCCTATACTATATATATATATAACATTAAAAGTCTAACATTATATATGTATGAGTAAAAGTCAGTCTTACCGTTAGTAGGCCTCATTCACGATGCTGGTCTATAAGGGGTGTTTAAGGAAATTGCCTATAAAATGGCGATTGAATGGGTATCCACTCTTACTCACCGCACTCTTGACTAGTGGAGGGTCGTTAGCCAAACGGGTAGGATAGGACGAAACCTTCCATTATAAGTATAATGAAATACAAAGTAACTAAATGTTTTTCAAATTCCCAATCTTAGCTACTTAGGCAAAAGTGAATTGATGCAATTCCATGAAATTACACTTTGTGCCCTTGCGAAGACGTTAGTGGAGCGTGTGTAGTTTACCGGCACACTAAATGGTTCTAAGCAAAGGTAGCAAAGGGTGAATCAATGTTTGTCATAGTTCGGTGGAGCGTGTGTGGTTTACCGGCACATTGAATAGGTGACTATAACATGTGAGGGCACCATGTAAGTTTGCATGGTTATTCACACCCGCTTTGTGATCATCGGCATCCTAGTCACAAACAAGAGGGGCATATCGAGATTTAAACATGCCATTGAAATGTTCAATGAATCTCAAAGGTTCTAGGAGTTTTCATAGATTTAAAACTTAAATTTCTTTTTTGTTTTTATGGTGGAAATTGGTGAATCGTCATTCACTTACCATCAAATATTCTGCAACTAGATTACGGTATCCCTTTTCTAGGTTGTAGCATATTGTGTTGGGTCCTAGCCTTAGTATCTTCTTTAGGTGATTTACTAAGGACTCAATCAATCAACTAACCTGAATTCGTTTTCTCCCGTTTTGTAGATGTCAAAGTTCGACAACTATGGTCTTCCCAAATCCCGTGGAACAAGCATTCCACATGAAGATGGTAGTCCACGATTCGATCGAGGAACAAGAAATCATGCTTCACTTCCTCCACCTCCTCCAATTATTCTCCCTAACCCACAAGATCGAAGAATTGAAAGGTTCAATATCACTAAAGCCCTATTGGAAATGAAACATGAAGAGGGTAAACCCGTGTGTGCCCACGTTCTAGGAATGAAATCACACATTGATAGGTTGATAATGTTGGGTGTGTCATTCCCGGATGAGTTGGTTGTGAATTGGGTTTTGCAGTCACTTCCTGAATCATATAATGAGTTCAAAAGAAAGTATTATATGATGGATCATGACGACAACCTCATTGACCTAACTTACATGCTCATTGGTGCTGAATCAGAAATGATTTGGCGAAGCAATGGAGCGTATTTGTTGGGAAAGTCAACCAACTATACTTCCGAGGACGTTCTAGGAGAACCGACCTGCGTTTGCTGCCAAAAGAAAGGGCATTAGATACAAGTCTGCCCTAAGAGCCTGAAAATTCCAAAGATTGGAGAGTCAAAGAGTATGACTGCGCTTCAGGTAAAATCCACTATCTAACTTCGTTAAGTTCCTATTCATTGACTCAAAATACATGATGTGATAAGATTTCATTTGAATGTGTTTGTAGGATGGGTGAAAAGAAAGGAAGCTTAGTGAAAGAGCAAGATGAATCTAATCACAAGAAATGGATCTTGATCGCATGGACTTGAAGATTAGATTTTGAGCTTAGATAGTTATGATAGAGTTGTTAGAAATTTTCTTTTTCAAATACATAGTTTTCAATTGATTTTGCATTGTAAGGACAAATGTTTTCCGCTGCTTTTATAAATAAAATAAATTTTGGTTTGACTTATTTATTTATTTGTTTACTTCCTTGCAATAAAATCGTTATGAAAATTGATGTTTGAATATTTCTACAACAAATGGATATGATTCTTATTTATGGTGTTTATGGAAAAAGTCGAGAATTTACGAAATAGGGAGAGTTTCTCATCGCCCAAGTTTCAATTGGACAGAAATTTGGAATCACGCAACTTGGTTGCATGATGAATGAGAAATTTCATATTTGGAAATTAGACTAATTCGTTGACAAAGTGTCAAGTGAAGGACTAGGAGATTGAGTACACAAAGTTGTGTGATGGTCAAAGTCCACCATAATAGTAACAAGACATTCATCATGATTTACTAAAAGTTTAGTAAATATGATTATACTTATAAGATTAAGTGTAATTCGGAATTGATTAAAAAGGTTTAAATCAATAGCAAAATGAATAAGAAGAATCAAGTAGGTGGAAAGATAAAAGTTTCTCCATTCTAAGAAGAAGGGAGAGTAGCTTTTATGCTTTATGATAGGTCTTAATGATTAAGAACCATATCTTAATTGATCCTCTAAGTGAGTCTTAGCATAATTGTATGTCTAAGAAGAGGAATCAAGAATTGAAGAAATGGTTAAATCAAAAGGTCAATCGTACTTCGTTCCGATAACAAGTCTTAAAGTTAAGATTGTGACGTCGAGTGAAAAAGTATTAATAAGGTTTATAACATTCATAAAATGTGGAAAGTTGTTATGTCTTGGATAAGACAAAGACCAACTAGGACCAATTTATGAAGTGTTTTGATATAAGCTACACTAACTCTTGAATAATTGTTTGTCAAGAAATGGTTATTGACAAGAGAATCTTATATGTAAAGGAGTCAGTGGGAGTCTTAATGGTCTTGAAAGGTTTCAAGAACAAATCAAATAAACCTTATCATTCATCACTAGCACACGAGTTAAGGTTTACAACCTATCGTGTTGATGTTATTTTGTTTCTGTGCTATTCCAATTGAGTTAATTATGCATGTGAGTTCTATGAGTTCTCATTTTGAACGCATAAAAGGCAAGGCACATTAATCAATGAAAGGTACATTGATAGAAAAGGGTGAGCTGCTTAACTACTTGGAAGACATGATGGGCAGCTGTGCCACCATAAGGCAAGAAATCAAGATTAAGAAAGTTCGATCCATATGAGTTTGAATTTGTTGTAAACTTTGGTTTTGACAAATTCACATGGATAGGAACAAATACACCGTTTAAATCTAAGTGTCATAAGATTTCCTCCTTCATGGAAATGATTGTGAGGAAATGCTTTCACAAAGAACAATTTTAAGAAGATAGTGATTGTAAAATTACATTCTCGAATTCGATTATGGTTACGGTATCCCTTTCCATAATTTGAATTGTGAGGTTTGGCAATTAGTCTTAAGTGTTTAGACACACATATGAACTATCTAAGGCAAAGGTGTATAAGTTCGAGAAGCCTTGATAAAAGATTATCAAAGCATTAAGTATTAGAAACATGGACTTAAGAAATTCAATAGGTATTGTTTTTCTGAAAGTTAAGATGTTTATGAATACATGTCAAAGCTAGTGGGAGCATAAGTGTTATTTTTATAATAATCATCATAATAGTGGGAGCATAAATGTTATGATTGTATGATTATTAAGGCAACTATTGCAAGTTGGCAATATTAATTATAGAAAACAAGAGTCATTCTTTGCAAAGTCGTAAGGATGGAATAGTTGTTTTGCTATAATTAAGGGAGAGAATATTATGCTTCATTTCAAATCTAAAGGCTTAGGTTGTGGAATGTTAATAACTTAGTCAAAGAAACATAGTGTGTTCTTAAAATTTCGATTATGATTATGACATTTCTTTTCACAATTCAAATTTTGAGAACATAGCAAATAAAACATTATGCATCGTGTCCCATACGCTTCGGGTATAGGATCGATTGCAAATGATTTAATGTTTGACCATTCTAAAATTTTCAAAATGTCTAGCGCATTTAGTGGGAAAAGGGACTAGAATCGGTTTTGACTAAAATAATCAAACAACTATCAAAGGACAATCCAAAGTTCGACGAGGATTGGTTGCTTAAGAGTAGTTGGAAGCATGGTATTGAATGGACCATATCGACATTATTATGAATAGAAAAGATTCTATTAAGAATGAGTTGTCATATGGAAATTATGGAATGTTTCCATATTGGATGGACCATATCGACATCATTACGAATTGATAAGATTCTATTAAGAATGAGTTGTCATATGGAAAATATGGAAGCGTGTCCATATTGGGAATTGAATATTGAAAATCTATGTCTAGATTAGAAACTTTTATGCAAAAGGATGTTCAAAGGAATGTACTTTGAGTGAGAGACATCATATCTAAGGAATTGTCTTGTAACAATCTCCGATAGAAGATTTTGTAATATCATTGGCAATAGTCTTTGTGACTTTGGTGCAGTGACATTACGAAAGAATCATTGCATAGAATGTTAGAATATAGCATATTCTATAAGTAGCAAGAATTTGATATTCTTTCACTTATGAAAAAGGATTTGGAGTTGTGAAATGAGAATGATTGGAAATGTGTTCAATTTGATCTATTTCACAAAGTAAGAACCATAGGTAAACATTGTGTGCATGCTAGGAGCATGGGACAAGTGTAATAATTCAAGTAAGAAGTTGATTACCCGAAACGAAAAATAATGAGTAATCGATATGGTGACAAATAAAATGAGTTTTATTTATACTCAAAGGTTTGAGGCCATATGGGATTAGTATTATTCTTGTGTTTCACTTTGCATGTTTTGACTTCCTGGATAATTTAATTGGTTAAGAACAGTCAAATTATTCGAACGGGCCACAGTCGTTCATATGTTGGAAGTAGGTATGAATGAAGACTGTCGTGAATTGGTGTGTGGGTTGTCTAAATGAGTATTAGACATAAGCAAATGTTTGCTGCAACGTTCATGAGTGCTTATGAATATGAATTTGAGCATTGGATTAAACCAACGCTCACTTGGATCACTCCATGAATTGTATCATGACTGATTGGTGAGACGATAACATCTTATATTCTTGAAACCGAGATGTGTGAGTTGTATCTTGCTAATCGGTTGCACATTGATAATATGAAAACGCACTAGTAACTTGGTGTTATAAAACATATTGTTGTGTGTGATTCGGTAAGTGAGTGCAAGCAAGCATTGTCTCAAAGTTTATCTGTTCCTTTTATCCAAAGAAGGATAAAAGCGATATCTTTGGGCCCCTCAATGATTTAGTGATGACAAACGTAAATACTCGGCCAGGCTAGGGCTAATTTGATTTATTCAATTAGTAAGTCATCATAAATCGGAGATCGAGAAATAGTACAAAGAGAGTGATTAGAAATTATGTCTTACAATATCTAGAATGGAGGAATATATGATCCCTTATCTATAGGACATGCGTATCTGATAGGATCAGAGTTGACAGCGGCTTTGGAAAGCTACGATTGCATATCAGGATCTGAAGTCATATGCAGAATAATTATTAGACTTATCCAAGTGGGAGACTGTTCGATTAGTGTCTAAGTCCATAACTATTTTGGTATGTACTTGATCCGATGGTGCATGGTCCTTTTGGGTTGCCTTCACCAAAGCAACTTGATAGGATGAATTATGGAAAGAAAGGATTAAATATGATTTATTAATGTATTATGAGAATAATATATTAAAGGAGAAATCATATTGTTTAATTAATATTAGTCAAGAATTAATTGGTAATTAGTTTTGTGACTAAAAGAGATTAAATAAACTTAAGGGACTGGAATTGTAATTATAAGATAAATGCAATTTGGGCTATGGATTGTCTTAAATGAAGGAGTGGACGAATTCTATGGGGAAACCCATGAGGAAATCATCCAAGGCCTTAAGGAAAGGAGTCCATGGGTTGCTTAGGGCTTAAGCATCCAAATTAGGGTTTCCTTGTTAGATAACCCTAATAGCCTCACTATATATAGAACCCTTAAGGCTCAAAAACGTGGGGAACTTCTCTTCTAAGGTTAGAACACGTTTTGGGCAGCCTCCATCCTCTCTCCTCTTCATCCTCTTGCTTATGGTGTTTGTGAACCATTAGAGGAATGGCATTTGTGACTCTAAGCTTTCTAAAGTCATTACAAGGAGGAATTGAGATTGTTATTGCTACATAACAATCAAGGTATGATCTTAAATCTAATTCCATGTTAATATGATTACTTGAATGCTAGAATTAGGGTTTATAGTCTTGGGTAACTTGCATATACAATAGAGAAACCTAGATCCAAGCATTAGGGTTTGTATGAGCACATAGGATGTTCTTATGACCAAAACCCATCACAACCACCCACTTGGCGGCGATGGTAACACAAGAAGTTCGGCAGCAGCTCCGCTATCGGCGACAACCACCATGGCCGACTGCAATGGTGGTGTTTTGTGACTCTTATTCGACAGGAACCATACGCACTCACCTTTAATCGGCATCTAGAAACTAAAGCTTCCTGAATCAGCCACCACGGGTGGCAAACGACAACCAACACCGACCACCGGTTCCCACCAACATACTCGATGTCAGCCACAGAAAGAGTGAAGAAACAGACGTAGGTGGGAGACGATGGTCCATACCGAGAGCTCCTTTCTGCTCACGACTTGCACGGTGACGAACACCATTAGCTTTCTCAGTCTCGGTGATTCTCTAGCAGCAATGTCGCAAAGGTGACCCTCCATGGCAGTGTAGCAGTCGTCGGCACTCTAACGACACAGCAGGCGGCGGTAGAAGAAAACGGAAGAAGAAGGAAACACGGAGAGGTGATGGAACAGTGGCGGTCACACTCTCGTCGGAAGATGGTGGCCGTTGGTGGCTTCGATAATGGCTAAGAAGCGGCGGTAGGGTTTGATGACGCAATCGGCTGTCGAGGAGCTCCCAAGCGATAGTGGCGGCTGAAGTTGGCGACCCTAGGGTTTTGGTTTGAGCAATGCTTCCATACACAGGAGGAATGGACGGTTCTTAAACACTCGTCCCATTTCAAAGTTCACCCAGATTGACATATCCGGTCCCTCCTTCCCAAATCCACTTCAACTTAAATCCAAAATATACCAAACAACCCTGACCTCCGTAATCCTTTTCAATTTAATCCCGAGCATACTCTTTTAAACCCCGACTTTTAAAATTCTTCACAAATTAGTCTGGGACTCACATTTACTAATTTATTTAAATAAACGGGGCGTTACACTTGCAAATGTTGGACTTATTCTTTTTTTTATTATATATTCATATTATTTCTAATACATACACGCAAATATATATTTTAAGATATACAAAACATTTCTTTTAGTTTTTAGTGGGATCATTTTAAAGAAAATGTAAATATTACAATAATTAAATTTATGTTTATTTATTATTCAATAAATGTTTATATATATATATATATATATATATATATATATATATATATATATATATATATATCTTTACTATCTTATAAAAGAAATCTAACTATTTCTAAAAATAGATTGATTATAATAATAATATTTTTTTAAGACGTCCAAATGATGAAGCTGATAGTACAACTAGCCATTAATAAAATAATATTAAATTTTAACCAAATTTTGAATTCAAATATTTATCATCAAATCTCCTTATATTTCTCAGCAATTTGATATGGTTCCCTCAAATCCCGGATTTATTCAAATTTTGAACCCTTTTCGATATCCTTAAATTTAGCATGTTAATTTAAATATCCCTCCAATCGCAGATACCTCTTTGTTCCCTCGTCTGCTATAAAGCCCACCGTCTAAGAATAAAAAATGACTTCATCTCCCAAATAACACCATAGTTTGATTATTTTGTCTTCGACATGTACTTTCTTTTGTAACATAACATTTTTGTAGAGGAAACATATCACCGAAAAAATTTACACACCCCGCCGCTTTGCGCGGGTAAGCTGCTAGTATATATATATATATATATATATATATATATATATATATATATATATATATATATATATATATATATATATATATATATATATTGTTGATTCTGGACCACTTTTGAAAGATGAGTGTTATTGCACTAATGTGAGTAGTCATTGCGAAGCTGATGTGATATAATTGAAAGTTTAATGACATTGTACTGATGTGGATGTCCTAACAAATTTAACATTGTTATATTAAAAAAAACATATATTTGTAAGAATTTCAATTATATGGGTGTTTCTGCGCAACACGCGCGAGTTCGACTAATATATATATATATATATATATATATATATATATATATATATATATATATATATATATATATATATATATATATATATATATATATATATATATATAGAGAGAGAGAGAGAGAGAGAGAGAGAGAGAGAGAGAGAAAGGGTTGAGTTGTGCAAACATATGAACTTGTAAACTCATAATCAAAATATTTCAAAATTAAAAACATTAATCTTCTGAGCGTCTAAACTATCTCTGAGATAAAAAGAAAATTATAAATTTTTTATTTATTTTTGAAATCTATATGTGTACACAATCAACAATTATAAGAACTGTTGATAAACACTATCATCATCAGCCATATGGACTGAACCGCAGATATACACAATCAACAACTATATAAATTATGACTGCAGATATACGTGCTTCTAAACTATCTCTAAGATAAATAAATAAATAAATAAATAAATAAAAATTATAATTCTTTTATTTGTTTTTAAAATTTATATGTGTACACAATCAACAATTATACAAAATGTTACAATTATACAAAATGTTGATAAACACTATCATCATCAATCATATGGACTGATGATATATACACAATCAACAACTGTATAACTTATGATTGCAGATATACACAATCAACAACTGATTTATGAGCAACTGACAGTTAGATAGTCCATATATATAACTTCTAATTGTGCGCATTCGTATACTCGTCTGTGCTCATAAACAACGAAAAAAAAAAGATTAAATTTTCTTTTTAGCCTAGACGTGTCTTAGACGTGAAGTCATAAAAAAAAATATGAAAAAATTAAAAATAAAAAAATTTCTTTTTAGCCTAGATATGTCTTAGATGTTCCCACTTCAAGAAAGATTGATGTTGTAAGTTCTCTCAAATTTCTGGTTCTCAAAATAACCCGGCTGTATACGAGACTATCTAATCCAAAGAATGTCTCATCAAAACCTGTTATCTTTTTTTTTCTTTTTTTCTTTTTTATTTTTTACTTCCGAGGGGATTATTCTGAAGTTGATAAGCTCCGTTTTAATTATCAGTCGGAGACCGGGGTTGAAGGTATAAAAGGGAGACCACAAAACGAACAACTCATCTAAAATATGATAATTCACATCGGAAGTTTTACATTTTAATTCAAACCCGTTTGGAGTCAGTCGGTTACGCAATAGGTTCATCAATTCACTCATTAATGAACCGAAACAAACAACAACTTACAAGAGAAAATGAAATTACTCATTCACAGGTATTTACCATTTCTTACATTTATCATCTCCCTGTGTCTTACCAAAATAGTATTACAAGCTATCTAGACACATTTAAACGCTTCAAAAGGATCATTGCGTTAATTTCACAACCAACTAGTGACAATACCAATGATTAATAATAATAATAATAATAATAGCAATAATAATAGCAATCCCAGAAAACATTCATCTTCTTCTTCATATCTATACATCTCCTTCTGCTCCTTCTCTTCATCATCACCATCATCGATCTAGGTGAGAAGATCATTCACCCAGTTAAGATCCGGACCACCACTTGAGCTCTCATTGACGGACCTCTCTTCATTGAGGTTGTTCATGCCCGGGAAACCACGACTTGACCCGGATGCACACGGGGACATTGTCGAAGGAGAGAAAACAAAAAATGACTGTCGATCATCACTACCAGCGAAAGAATCCATCCACATCGGGTTCGTATTCTGAGCTTGATCAATTGCATTCATATTCATAGCCTTCATAGAGTGCATGAGTTCTTTTATCGACTGAGAAGCTATGAGTTCGTTCATGGAATCTCTGTAGTTTCCGAGTTGAGCCATTCCAGATGACTCCGTGCGGCTTAACCTGTCAGAAAAACGGGACACCGGAGAAAACCCAACTCCCGGCAGCGCCGTGGAGAATGGAGGCGAAGAAGGTGGAGACAGTTTGTCTAGATCGAGAATCGAGGTTGGGGAATTTGAGTGATGGGTACCTGGATGACAGCGACAGTGAACACAATGGCCGGAGTTTCCATGCTTTTTCGGCGAGTCAACCGTCTCAACCGGCAGCGATCGGAGCTGTTTAGGAGTATGTGCAAAAAAGCAGATCTTCCGCTGACAATTCTTGCCATCTTTGCAGGCTTCAGTACGATAGCGAGAAGGATGAAGCCAGCACTCAAAAACCCCATGAGCAAACTCACAGCTATCTCCACGGCTACAACTTCCCCGGCGAAAATCCGCACACACAATACCAGAATAACTGAACCGACGGGGGCACCTCCGGCGAGCCTTTTCACCAGGGTGAGCGAAGGGGCAGTCAGTCCAGTCATGCGATCTGCTACGAGTACACTTCCGAATCTTGAACTCGTACATCCGAAATTCTTCAGAAGAATAGGGATCAGAGTCATCATCTTGACCAGAATTGTAAGGGAGAAATTTCTGGAGTAGGGTTTCCTCCGGAAGGACTCTAGGGGAGTCATTTTGTTGGTGTAGGAGCTGATTGTACATATCCATGGATTGTTCGGAAGATAAAGCTGCAAGTCGACGACTGAGAAGCTTGCGAGGAGGGATGTCGAGGTCTCGGAAGGATTTCTTGCTGGCGAGGTACAGTTGGTGAGCGGACTGAAACTTGTGTTCTTGTTCTGAACAAACATTATCCATGATCCCTTTCTCTTTTTATTCTTTTGGGAATTGTGTGTATGTTTATGTGGGGAGAGAAGGATAGAGAGAAATAGAGGGATCAGGTGGTAATGGAAGACATTAAAGAGATGGTTGATGAGGAAGGAAAGAAGCAAAACGGGGGCGATATATAGGTGGTTTCTGGTTTGGGAAAGATCGAGAGAAGGATGATGACGAGAGGGGAGGGATGACGAGGATAAACTGAGGTGTGGAGAAACGACTGCGTGGCAGAATAGTATTAGAGCTAGGCATGCAGAGTTGTATATGTGGCAGCTCGACGAAGAGGTTCTTTACATGCAGATCTATGTCTCTCTCTCTCTCCTCTCTCCTCTCTCTAACACACAACTAAAATTTAGTAATATTCAGTTCACTTCTTTAGTTTTGCTATTCTGACTTGTAGTAGCATCGTGTCACCAATACTATTATTTCCTTTATTTTTAAAGATTTTTATAACATTTTCAACGAACTTTTTCACATTTTCTATAAAATATTGATACGTTATTTTTTTATTTGTTGAGTCACATGGGTACTATGAATTTTATCTATAAATAGATTTAACGGGATAATCGTAAAATAAGTAGAGAAACTGAGAAAGTCATAAACCCACCTAAAAATAAAGTGTGTATTTAACAAAATATTAATTATCTTTTATACAAGTTATCATAAATTTCGTAACATAACACTTTATAAGTTCAAAAAAAAATTGTTCCACTGATTTGTGGTCTTTTTTTTTTATTTTTTTTTTTTACTTCGCTTTACATAGAAAATCTATTTTAGAGATTCTTTAACATTTAACATTCCATTCACGGTAGTCGCTTTACATAAAAAATGCATTTTAGAGATTCTTTAACCTTTAACATTCCACTCGTAGTTCTAAGTTTAGTTAGCTATTAAATAAGCAGCATTTTACAACATTCTTACGATGTCTTTAATGTTTTTATATAGTGAAGTTGATTAAAGTAATTTTGTTTTTGACAATAGAACAATTTTGGAGTGAATATTTTTACTTATAAATTGTTTAGTTTTGCAATGTCTTTTTTATTTTTTTTTTGTTATCATTAAATCCATTTTGAGTTTGAAAATGTTGATAAAAGTTGGGTCTTTATATAATACTTGATCAATAAGAACAATTTCATAGCATTGTAGTTTTCAGAATTTATGGGTTTATATGCATATTAGGAGAATAACTATATATATATATATATATATATATATATATATATATATATATATATATATATATATATATATATATATATATATATATATATATTAAAATTAAGTTTGACAAAATAATTTTATACTAAATTAATATATAACGTTGATTATTTTAAATTATATGATAGAGTAGATGTTTATTAAATCCAAATAATCTAAATTGTTTCAATGACTTCAATGATTTTTATGAAAAATATTTTTTATGTATTTTAAAAATATATTTTTATATAATATACTTTTACATTGCTATGATCCTAAAATATATTTTTTAGTTTTATACAAAAAGTTTTTTTTTTCTTTTTGCCTGTAAATTTTTTTTACATATTTATTTTATATAAAATATTTTTATTTTATGTATTAAAAAATATACATTTTTTTATAAAATGTTATCCCGTCATTCTAATCTTAAAATATACTTTTAAGTTATGCCAACATGTTTACTTGATTTAAAGCAAACCTGCAAATATTTGTCTTACGTAAAAACGTTAACAACATGATAACATAACGTAAAAATATGTTTTAAGATCAAACCAAAATGGCATATATTTTACACGTAAAAATTCGTTTTCCTGGTAACATAACGTAAAATCGTTAATATGTTATCACATCGTTAATGTTTTTACATAATAAAATACTTACAATTTCGCTTTAAATCAACTAAAAACGTTAACATGATGTAAAATTATATTTTAGGATTATAACAATGGAATAAGCGTATTATACAAAAAGTATTTTTTAAATACATAAAAACAAAATTTTGTTTTATGTGAAGGCAAAAAAAATTATGAAAACGTAATAATATATTTTAGGATCATAGCGATATAATAATATATCATACGAAAATGTATTTTTAAAATACATAAAAAATGGTTTCCATAAAAAAACATATAAACTAATTGTAAAAATTCATTTATTTAATAATATGTAAAAATACATTTTGTTTTATTAAAAAAATATTTTTAAAAATGTCATTTCTTTTTTTTATTTATGGTTTTTTGCAATTTTACATAATATAATGTAGTTTTTAAAATATAAATCAAGTTTGGATGCAATTTAGTGACATAGGGCTTTGGCATAATGGGAGGAGAGGAGGTCTCAAGTTCGGAACTTTTAGTTTAGGGGAGTGATTCTTTGAAGAGGGAAGTGATTCTTCGAAGAAAGACAATTATCCATCATTTTGTTTCCAAACCCAATCTCTCTCTCTCTCTCTCTCTCTCTCATAAATACACATATCTCTTTTCTAGATTTCAATCACAAAAAAAATCTGTTTCACTTATCCTTTTCTTCGATAAAATAACAGTAACTATAAAGACTCAAATTGATCACCTTTCCCCTCACGATTTGAAGACATTATTATGGGTTTACTTTAAGCTACAAAAAACCGAAATGAATTTATTTTTCTGTAAATTATCTCTGATCAAACCACTACCATGGAGAGTCAGCTTTTACAATTCTGATATAGATGACAAAGGGAACAAACCTCAATGCAATGGAAGCAGAGTAGGGATTCAAGGGAAATGGAATAAACAATCGGCGCCATTTACAACATCAAAGATCGCTTCCGAAGATGTCACTATTAATGGGTTTTTTTAGTTCTTTATGTGGTTGATTCAAATGGAATTGGCTATAAATGTTTACTCCTTATGTCCGTGAATCCAAATGATTTCGTGGAAGTGAAGAAGTGTAGAGTGTACACACATTTGGCAACAAAAAAAATATATAATTAAAATAGTTGTATAATCGTCATAATGATAAACGTCAGGGGATAGAAAAAAAAATTGTGGAAGAATCAGCCCCTATTCATGACAAATTATGAAAAACGGTTTATGTGGTTTGCCAAATTTCACGAATTTAGTCAATCTTATACCTGAAAATACCAAAATACCATCACATGTCTAGCATGCGATATACATTGACGGTTGAAATGGACGATGTGAGTAAAAAATGGCCATTCATGCAAGTTTTGCAAACCACGATAACATTTGCATAAAAAAAAAGAGTAAATTACATAAATGATCCCTATGGTTTAGGGTAATTTGTTTTTTTGATAACTAACTTACTTTTTTAACTCAAAAGATCGCTAATGTTTGTTTTTATTACATGTTTGGTCCCTGTTTTATCTAAAAAAAATATTTTGTCATTGATTTTTTAATTTATTTAAATAAACACATCCCAACCTCACTTCCTTACCATATCTTACCCACCTCACTATTTTTCCTTATTTAAATAATAGTCTTTTTAGGTAATAAAACGACCAAGCGTGTAACAAAAGAAAATAGTAGGGACCAAGCCTTAACAAAAACAAAAAGTATAGACCATCCGAGTTAAAAAAATAAGTTAAGGATAAACACGCAAATTATCCTAAACTATAGGGACCATTCATTTAATTTACTCAAAAAAAAACATGGACTTAATTTTGGACTTAATTTTATGACCTTTGATAACCCTTAATTTTATGACCTTTTATAAAAGATATGGACCATTTTTATAGTTTTGTCTAAAAATAATACAATTGTTAATGCTCTTTATATTTTTTGATATGATTAATTAACTTTTTAAAAAAATTATTTGCTTAATATTTTAATTTATATCGTTGTAAACTTGAAATTACTTAAAACATCAAATGTTGTTTTTTGTTTTTAAAAGTAACAACATAATTTTGTTATATAATGTTACTTTTAACTATTGTTGTTATAAATAATTTTAAAGCTATTTATATTGAACTCTTAATAATAATAAAATAGTTTTAGAAAGTTTTCTAGTTAATTTGGGATTACAATTTAGATTTTGTATTTAGCATTATAACTTATAACTTTCAATTATTTACAAAATAATTTACATTTTTTTAAGTTTAACTGAAATTTCGATTTAAATAAACCCTTTAACATTATATTTAAATTAACAATTTATATATATATATATATATATATATATATATATATATATATATATATATATATATATAT
This sequence comes from Lactuca saligna, assembly GCF_052625555.1. Classification (NCBI taxonomy): domain Eukaryota; kingdom Viridiplantae; phylum Streptophyta; class Magnoliopsida; order Asterales; family Asteraceae; genus Lactuca; species Lactuca saligna. The sequence continues at coordinate 201,857,817 of NC_136424.1, read as the reverse complement.
ATATATATATATATATATATCTTGTACAAACTATTCGAAATTTATGAATTTAAAATGACGATGTTTCATATACAACTAGGGCTGCAAATGCAAATGAAACGGATAAACATATACATACTATGTTCATATTCGTTCGTTTAAGTTCGCCGAACAAATGAAGGAACGTGAACAGATAAACGGACGATTTTTCTTGTTCATGTCCGTTCGTTTAAAAAATTACATTTGTTTATGTTCGTTTGTTTATGTTCATGAACATGTTAAATGAACATAAATGAAAAAAAGATAAACAAACACAATTGAATATATGTACATAAATAAACTTAAAGAACAATATTATTGTTCATATTCATTCGTTTAATTAAAGAACGAGAATTTGTGTGAATATTCATTTATTTATTAAATAAACGTACTTCCGCTGAACAGTTTACGAATGATTCACCGAACGTTAGATTTGTTTACAATCCTACATACAACAACATATTCAAACTAAATAAAGTATATAATATGTTAAAACTTCAAAACATAATTTTATATAATCGTAAAAGAAGTTTTTTTTAAATATTGAAGTTTAGTTAATTTATGATCACAATTTAGAGTTGTCTCAATGGCTTCTAGGCGTGGGTTACTCATAAATAACATAAAAATAATATATGGTTTAATGATATTTATAGTTTTGGTTATGATTAGTTACCTTTTTAAAAATATTATTTGCTTAATATTTTAATTTTTATCATTGTAGTTATTTAAAACATCAAACATTATTTTTGTTTGTAAAATAACAATATAATTTTATTATATAATGTTACTTTTAACTATTGTTGTAAATTATTTTTAAGCTACTTATTTGGAACACTTAATGATTAGAAAAATAGTTTTAGAAAATTTTCTAGTTTAATTTGGTATTACAATTTAGGTTTTGTATTTAATAGTATAATTATAACTTTCAACTATTACTAAATAATCTCTTGATTTTTAAGTTTATTTGAAATTTCGATTTAAATTAACCTTTTAACATTATATTTAAATTAACAATTCAAATATGTTATACAAACTGTTTGAATTTTATGAATTTAAAATGAAAATTGTTCATATACAATAATATTTAAACTAAATTAAGTATATAATATGTTAAAGTTTAAAACATAATTTTATATAATAATAAAAGATGATATTCTAATATTGAAGTTTAGTTAATTTAGGATTACATATTAAGTTTTACATTTATTCAATATTATTAACCAATTTAGAATCATTATTTGAAAGAAATAGAAAAATCGTAGGAGTTTCAAATGCATGTAGATGAAAAAAAAAATCTTTTATACTATAATATAAATATAGATGTAAAAACCATAATTTGCCATAAAAAATTTTATCATTAAATGCAGAATTTGTCATAGAAATTTGACCATTAAACATAAACCTATTGGCCATTAAAGTTCGATGAGTTGTTTTTTGGTTAAACCAATTTTTAATGAATATTTAATTAGTAATATTTAATTGTTCATGGGTCGATTGGGTGGGTTTGGGTTCAGTCCATTTATTAATTAGGTTGAAAAGATCAATCTAACCCAATCTGTTTATTTAAATGGATTGGTATTTCTCACCCAACCCAACATTATAGATAAATGAGCTGTCACCAGGTTGAATTATTTATGTAATTCTCGATCCAACATATTAAATAAATAAGTTAAACTTAGGTTACTTATTTAAAATCAAAAAATTAAATACATTAACTAAAGATTATACTATATAAATCAGTTTCAAACATAAATAAAATTTCAAAAGTATAACAAAAGCACAATCACAATTTACAAATTTTAATAAGTTGATCAAATAACATAAATTTTTTTTAATTTCAAATGGATTTTAGAGAGTGACTAGTATTTTTGGGGATAACAAAAAAGATGAGAATTAAGATTACATTTTTTTAAAAACACAATTAATAATACAACATTTTAATTTATAAATTAATACTTCGATTAATACATAATAATATTCAAATAAATATTAAATTAAACATATATTAAAGTTAAATGAATTGATGAATTGAAAACGGATTTACAACTTTTATCTAATCCAATCTATTCATTTAACTTAAATGAGTTGAAAAATCTCAACCCAACCCGTTAACATTGGATTGGATTCAAGTTAGATTGACATGTTGGATCCATTAATATCGGCTCTAGTTAATGAACAAACCAAACAAACGTAGTTCATATGACGGAAGCTCTTTAGAGTTTGGCATCAATCATTCGGCCTATATAATGCTTCGGGATAATAAAACTAATCTATTGGACTTATTTGAGGTATTGGACAGATATAATATATTGGGCTTACTGAAAGTGTTGATCTTAACTAACTTTTTCGGCTTATTTTAATAATGGGCCAATCTAATAAGTGATAGGACCTTAGCGTTATCTATATTGAACTTTGTTTATAATTGTCATTAAACATTCTTCTTAAGGAAGATAAATGCGAGGAAATGTCCAACTTGAGTGAGTTTAGTTCAAAACCTAAGTTAAAGAACTATTTGTGATCATGGGAAAACTTTTAAAGTCTTAAATTCTGAAGTTTTTTCCTATTCATTTTCACCATACGTATTTTGAGATAGAAAAAAGATAAAGGCTTTGTTTCAATTGGGGAAAATCCGTTTTCTAGCTGTTGGGATTGATATTATCTTAAATAAAATGGTTTTATCATGTATTATAATGCTCGTATCTTTTCAATTGAAGAAAACCATTGCAAAGGGTGGTTAAAAAGTAGGTTTTGAGGTTAAAATCATGAAAATTGTGAAAACCCTTAACCTATTGGGAGAATTCTATATACAACCTTATTAAACATCAAATATCATATTTACACACCTTAAAATCTAAATATCATATTTATCCTTCTTAAGCTTTTAAATATCCTATTTACCCAAACATGTTTTTTTTAGTATCTTTTGATAATTTATAATCACTTTTATGTGTTGGAATCATTAAAATGAAAAAGATAAAAGTAAATGGATCATATTGCCACTATCTTCTCAAGTTATAGAAACTAAATTAACCTTATGCCCTTATCTGCTGCGATGAACTATTCTTAACCTTTGTGCTGCTTTTTTTTTTTTTTGGACTTCTTGGCATCTTTATGACTAAAGCTTCTTCAATTAAGGGAATGATATCTTGTAAATGGTGTTAGCAGTTTCGTGAGGGAGGAATCCTTCACCTGGTGGGGTAAGGTAGATGTGTCTTAGGTTTGATAAGATTGTGTCATCTAGAATCACTACATCGTTGTAGATCTCGTTTGAGTGATCCTTTAAATCCTATTGCAATCATCATTTTCATCTCTAAAAAACACCATTCAATTCGAACTAACAAGTTTTAATCAAAACAGGAAAAAAAATTATGTAATGTAAATTGAGTGTACTGATATTTGTATTGCTCTTTGAGGAATTTTCTCAAAACAATAAGTATTCATAAAACTCGATATCACTTTATCAACACTGCCAACTCTAAAGTTATGTAATGTGTATAACTTATTGCAACAAGGAAGATAACGAGAAGGCAAAAAAAAAAAAAAAAAGATGCCGTTAAGGGCATAAGGTCAATTTCATTTCTGCAAGTGAAATTGTAAGGACAATATGGTCATTTTAGTTTTTCTTTTTAATGTTAATGATTTCAAAAGAGAAAGCTGATTAGAAAATAAAATAGGCAAACATGATATTTTAAATGATTAAGAAGGGTAAATATGATATTTAGATTTTAAGATCGGTAAATATGATATTGGAGTATTAAGGGTGTGTTCGACAAAACTGGCTAGTAGCGGGTAGCTAGTAGCGATTAACGGGTAGTTGGTAGCGGGTAGCATTTGATTTTGGAGCGTTTTGTTTAGGCTAAAAGCTAAATGCTCCTATCGCCAAAAGCTCTCAAACGCTGCATGCCGAACACACCCTAAATGATGTTGCGTTGGTCATAGCAAACATTTTCTATTGCTTTGTATCAATCCTAAACAATAATATTCTCTAGAATGGCACAACAAAAGGGTCTTATGGCCACGGTGGCAACGACCACAACTATGCACACCATCTTGGTGGCTCATTGTCGTATGTTGTCGTAGTGGGTTGTGGTATATACCACGTCACATAACATCCAATTAGTGTAGAAAGAAGGATTTGACCCTTTGACTTGGGTTGACTAGCCGCTCACAACGGCTGCCTTTTTTAAAAATAATTTTACACTTATAAATACAACATAATATAACCTTATTTTTTCACATCATTCTTCTCTTCCTCTACTACATACACACATACCTTGTTAAAAGGAAAATACGATGGATCAATATCCAAACACTCCACCAACTAATCGAAAACTATAATTTCGAATATGCTATTGGGTTAGACACAACTCCTCATCAATACACATACATAGAATCAACGCAAGGAAGTTTTATGAACTTGCCCCAACATGGAGAGAGGTATCTCATAAAGACCACATTTTTTTTTACAATAATAGCAACCTCATCAATAACCCTTCCAATCCGCATACGTATACCAATAACCTTATCAAACACAACCACCACCTTCATAAGCACAACCTTCACAACAAGATTCTCCGAAAATTTTCTAGCAAAAACACAACTTGAACAATTCTGAACATCAAATAAGAAAGGAAAAAAACTCAAACAGTTAAAACCACAAACCGAAGGAATGGTGAGTTAGACAAAGGAGGAAGAAATGCATTTAGCAATGGCTTGGGTTTCAGCTTCCCAATACCCCATCATTGGAGATGCTCGAACGACAAGTTGTTTTTAGGGAAAAAAATACAAACCATTTTCTATTATTTAATAAAAAATGAAAACCAAAATCCCAAGCAATTACTTCGAAATGGAGTGATATGAGGTTGAAATAACCGAATTCGAAAGAATTTTCAACAATCTAACCAACTTGCTCAAAAGTAGATCAAGCCACTTTGATGTGCTTAGCACGACTATGGAATAATATGCAAAAACAACACCAACCCTAAAGCTTTTCCCTATGTCCAACATTGGATAAAGTTGATGGATGCTCCAAAATAGAAATGTATGCAATAATTGACTACATCCGATTTTCATCGCTGAGAAATATCGACGGAAGTCCATATTCACAACAATTGGACGGTCGGACACACATCGAAATCAATGATGAGGCGGTCGATCTTGAAGATGAACAACCTCTACGTCGATCAATATGAAAAAATAAATCAAAGAAAGTGGTTCATGGTTTCGGTTCAAAAAATTTGGGTTATAGCCTTATTAATCATTTTTTAGAAGAAAAAAAATGATTTATATGCCCAAATACAAGAGAACAAGGTTGCAATAATGAATTGGGTGAACTAAGAAAGCGTATATACATAATCGTCATTATGAATGAATGCCGATTTGAAGGTTTTGAAAATGAAACATAACAACTATGAAAACGAAGACTTAAGATATTTCATAAGAAGAAAGAATTCATCCGATCGAGATATAGGCATAGGAATTATTTTTATTTTTCAATGTTTGTTTTGATTTTTAATTTATTTTAATTTTCGCATTTAAAAAAAAAACTTGGTATTGTCTTTTTTAATTTTAATGAATGTACTTTTTTTATTTTAGTTTAGTAATGTTTTTATTTTAATTAAAAATTTAGCATTTTTTATTACATTTTCATTTAATTTTAATTAAAATAAATGATGCGTTGTGGTGAATATACCATCTTATTGTGGTTTTGTGTAGTGATTAGGTGCCTATGACATGATACCTTTGTGTTAGTGATAACCATACGGAATGACCTAAGTTAATATATGCTCATAGATAGGTTTCGAAGCGAGTTAACATGGTCATCTAAGATGGTGTGTTTTATCATTTTTAAGTTGATTTGAGCTGATGAGGTTAAGAAGTCGGGGAAAAACATGTAATATTTATTTTAGTTCTACACTATAATAGTGTTATTTTAGTTCTACACGGGTTGTCATACCTTGCAAAAAAGGTTCTAAGGCTTTGAAAATTAGAAAAACTTGCAAATCCTTTTGGGAAATATGTCTAGGGCTTGCAAAGGGTTTTAAAGGATGTATAAAAATTGTAAGACCTTGCAGACCTAATTATATGTGATCAAGAAATACTCAAGTAAAGAGAGTTCTTATACAAGGCTATCAAGGTGAGTACATAGTGTTATGAGCACATGTCCTTTATAAGATGTCGCATGTTGGTTTTCATGTGTTTATTATATTATGTATTATATAATGCTTGGATAATTATTTGTACATTCTTATACATTGTTTCATATAAATAATGTCACAACTAGCAATTTTGGGTCGAGATTGTAATCATGTACCAACACTCTTTCCATGTAACTTGTTGAAATAGATTATGGTAAGTCAAAGATGAGCATATTTTGAATACATCTATAAGCAAAACACTGTGAGACAAATGCACAACACTTAGAAAAGATTCAAGATAAATCAAAATGACCAGAACATAAATTTTAATGTATTGCATCTAGGTGTTCGGCCATGGAAACCTCATGACCAAACATACCTTAAGAATAGGTGAAATGGGCCTCATCAAGACCGATTACCCATAAAGAAGTTCACTAAGGACCGAAATCACCTTACGAATGGGTGATTTCGATCAAGCAAAGAAATTTGAAGTGTGTTCAGCCAAATTAAAGTAGTTTCCAGGGGAAATTGTTTTCCATTAGATTTGTAGTATGTCAAAGATTTACCTGGGAAAGGAAGACTCAGGTTTACACGCCTTTATCCAACAAACAAATATGCAAAACATTCCATTAACCATCAAATATCAATACCTAACCTTTTCATTTAAGTCACGTCCAAAAGAACCTATCATCCATTTTCCAGCCTTCATTCTTCAATGACTCTTTCTCTCTTCATACTTCATCTCCATTTAACAAAGTTCTTCAAAAACAAGCAAGATCCTCCTCAAAGCAATTATCATCTAAGTGGTCCTAGAGAATTTGGTAAGCCATTTCAAAATCCTCTAGTGTTCTTACACCTTAGTATGTAAATTTCATCTCATATACACATTTATTTTCGTGTGTATGAACCTAGAACACTAGCAATTTTCAAGTGACCTTCAAGTTATAGAAGGCCAGGCTGAACAACTTCTTTCTTCTTCGCTACAACTCACAAAATCTTCAAGGTGAGCTTCATACCCCATTATTTTCAAGTTTTCATCCTTTTTTTTTTTTTTGGGGGGGGGGGGGGGGGGGGGGATACAAGTCAATTCTTGTTTAATTCTTTGGATATTTGCATGCACTTGTATGTTTATGTGACTAGGTGTGTTGAAATGTTGATTGCTTCATCTTAACACCCCATAAACTCGAGATGTTTCCAACCTCATGTAATGCTGTTAGAAAAAAGTTATCTTTGTGTAGTTTCACATATTTTGGTATTATGTTGAAGATGAAACAAGTTACTAAGTAAAAATATATTTCTTTAGTGTGTGTTAAAAATCAAAAATAATGTCAAAGAAAATGTTATGGCATTTTTTGTTATAAAAGCTTGAAAGATGGTGAAAATATGAGAGTTACACTCAAAATGGTAAATTATTAGTCAAGTATATTTTTAACACTAACACTTGTACAAATATTGAAATATTAAAAATTTCAAGGATTTTATGCAATCTTGTGGAAATTGTGATATGTTCTAGTCTCAACAAAAATTGAATATTTTTGCGTTACAAAACACTCAAACAATTTTTGGTGTGCTAAAACCCACCAAAATACTTGAATATTTTACTAAAATTAATTTTTATTAGTAAAATAATCGGAAAATGTTGTTACCATTTCAAGGGTTCAAAACCTAGAGTATTATGTTATTTTTACAACACATATTACAAGTTGACAACCCATTAGTAATTATTTATAAATATCGTTATAGATAATCTAATAAAACTGGTATGCAATACAGAGTTTTACGACAGAGATATCCGCGTGTCATAATCTGTCCACCATATTTTAATAATACAAGTGTTAAGTTGTATGTCATAAAGCTGTAAAACGCATGTCATAAAACTGCAATCATAAATTTACACTAGAAACATCATGTGCATTATTCGATAAATTCACGTAAATTCTATTAAGGTTCTTGTGAGACTCTTTTTCACCATACCTACCTATCGTACACCGTAAGTCCTATAGTTATAACCACGGTCTCCTGGAGGGAGAGCGGGGGTAATTGTGTATAGATCTATACGGGGTTGACACCCCCACACCCAAGTTGTTATCTACAACTAGATGAGCCAGTCTAGGGTGACAAATATCTTACTGAAACCGACGCTTAAAGAACGTCATGACATGCATTCAGTCACATAAAGTATGGTTGTAACGACTCACATAGAGTTTAACAATATTATTTTGAATTTACGAGGAATATTCACCCTACTTGTTTCATAAAAATACAAACTACGCTTCATCTATTTTGTACACTAACTTCACCACTCCAGTCTTCGGGTTTTAAGACTACAACTATTCATATACCAGAAATTATAGGATTTTTTGGGGACACTCTCTTTACAATTACAAACAAGGAATAAAGAACATGCATGCAATTATACACGATTTCGAATGAGACTCACAATTTACTTTTTATAGAAAATATTGGATTTTTTGGAGTTTTACAATTTACTACAAACAAAGATATTACAAAGTTTTCTAATATGCTTATGAACTCACCAACATTCTATGTTGACACTTTTCAAAACGACTTGTATTCTCAGGCACTCAGTGAGCAGGTACTCGGGCTATGGATTTTGGATATTTACTACATTTTTGAAACATCATATTTGTTGTCACTTTTCTGAAAGTTGTGAACAAATACAATTATAAATATATAATCGATTCTTTACCCTAAAGGGTAAAATAAAGTGAATGTTTCTCAAACTATACGCAACATAGTTTAATAGATATTGTTCCATTGAAAATGATAATCATTTCTTTCTAACGTGTTTGGCATGTAACCGTTTGTAAAATTGGTAATAATGTTATGCCACATGTTTGATATTGTTACGTAAAGATATTTTAACGTAATAAAATATAAAACAATAATATGTATATTAACACAAATTTATTGTGTTTTACTCATATCCCCCTCCCCCCCCCCCCCCCCCCCAAATATATATATATATATATATATATATATATATATATATAGAAAAAGTTATAAAAATGTGGGGTTATAAACTCACGTTGAGTGTGATAACGGTGTTGATAACGGAATAGAAACGGTGAATTTCGATTTAAGAACAAAACGATAACCGTATCCTAAGGTTTAAACACATATTTATATGTGAATATTTGATAAATCAAGAATTCATAGAGTGCATAAATACTTAGTTTTATAGATACTTACAAAGTCTAATAATTTGATCTTAAGAGAAAGGGTCTCCTGTAGTGGCTTGATCTTGAAATGAAAAGGAAATGTGGTTTACTATTTGAGAGAGAACTGAGATGATTTTTGTGGATGTATGAAAATGAGGACATGCACTCATGTGTTACTTATATATTAAGTAAATATTAGGAGGTGATGTGATATGTTCGTTGGTAACTCCACAAAATCACATTGGGAAGTTGAATTAATGGTAAGATAAGAAGATATTAAGGGTTTTCGGCCATGACTTCACCTGGAAGGAAGTAAATTCGGTCCTAATATCCAAGAGAGAAGAGAATTCGGTCCTAGGGTCAAAGAGAGAAAGGAAATCAGTTTCATGGTCAAGGAGAAAAGAGAATTCGGTCATAGTGGTCAAGGAGAGAAGAGAATTCGATCCTAGTCTTCTAGAAGGAAAGGAATTCAGTTTTGCTTTAATCCATGGGGGTAAATTTGGTTTTTTGTTTAGGAAAATATTCCCCAAACTGAATTCCATATATATATATATATATATATATATATATATATATATATATATATATATATACTTATGATTAATTTATACCATAACATGTTCACATATATTTCACTTGAATTAATGTTGACTTCCTCGAATCCTTAATGTCTTGTTAACTTGTATTAGCTTATATAAATAAAACTAATATAGGTTATTATCACACATACTTAAATCAACCCATAAGTATGGTTCGTGAAAGTCATATTTCCATTGCATCCAATTACATTGTAAATCAATTGGTGCATGGTTGATGTTTTAGACTTGAATTGTTCTAGAAAAATTTCAGTTGTGACACTCGAATATCTTCAATCAAAGTTTAAATATCTCCTCCGAATATGCATAATTAATATGTATTTATCGATCCAAGATAAAGTAACAGTAACATCAGTTCCCAACGGTCACCTCAATATCCCCAATAAAATAAAATAATCGTCAAACTTCTATAGTTTCCATGGACTAGACTTTGATAGATAATGTTGGGCCTCATTACTTATGGGATTAATAAATGAAATAATATCCCAAACTTTGTGAAATCTTGGTATGGGTTGGTAATACCGAAAACCTCGAGGATTTCAGTGCCAATCTGTACCAAAAGAAAAGATAGAATTAAAATAAGAAAATTTTGGTTAATGCGTGATATCAAAGAAGCTTTAATATAAAGGCAGTAACATCCCGGGCAAAGATACTCTTCCTTCGATATTCACATAGAAAAAATGCTTGTGTGGTTTCCCGTGAATTACAATTTGTTATGTATGGAAAAGTATCAAATGGCCTCTTTTAACAAGCTTTTCAAACAAGTTCGTAACTTAACATAAGAGTGAAACATTGTAAGAAAATACATGTATGATCAGTGTAATCAACAACATTTAAGCTTTGGAAAAATTTAAGTGACTAAATATTGAAGTTAATGTTAAGATGAAAATCTCATTTCATAACGAAAATTAACAAACCGGATACATAGGGAATGACTTGGGATTAGTACATCTCATTAAGATCACATATAAGAAGTAGAAATGAGATTTTGAACATTTGAAAAGGTACGTTGATACATGATGGAAAACTGATTTAGGATAATAAACACAACTTTTTTGACACACCTACATCCTAGTTGTTTTTTACTAGATATTTCTTAGGATATGTGTCATGGTGTGTGAATGTGTAAGAAATTTAGGGTGTAAAAGATTCGTTTAGAGAATTCATCGTACTATTGTGAAAAATTAGACCATGCAGTCATCTTTTAGATAAAAAATTCATTAAGGCTTCGCAAACAATGAGTCAGTGAGGCTTTAGACAACATGCTGCAACATACTTCCAGGGTGACTTAACTAGTCAATGAGTTGTGAATATTAGTTGACCCCTGTTGAGATTCGCTTGTGCATGCTTAGAAACAACATTTGTTACAATGAAATAACCAACCATGATACCGTAATCAATAAAAACAAAATAAATAAAATAATTTTGAAATTTTGAAATAAAAGACAAAAATAAAGAAAATCTTTTTGGGATTTTCAATTTTTAGAAATAAAATACAAAAAAATAAAGAAGATATTTTTGAATTTTTTATTTTTAGAAATCCAAGACAAAAATAAAGATTTTTTTTTGGATTTTTGATTTTTTGAAAGATAATGAACAGTGAAATATAAAGAAACGAAATGATCGAAGTTACCAAGAGCACCGAACTACGAAAAGTATAGGCTCTTGCATCGAAGAAGTAACTAAAAAGAATATCAGAAAGGATTTATGAACTGAATCAACATCCATCATTACAAGCCCTGGTAAGATTAGATTAAAAGTAACTTCCAGTAAGGACTTCGCTGTGGTCTGTTGCCGACCGGATTTGGAAATTTTTTGTGTTAGGATTTCTAAACATTTAATTACGGTATTAGAACTGACATATAACTTTTTGTAGTAATTAGGAGGATTACACATCTAAACCTTCTCTGTTAACATTCTCGTTTCGATACACCAATTGCATGCTTAGGTGTATAGCATGTCATGATAAGGACTCATATCAGACTGAGCAAATGGAGGAAATGATAAGGCTTACAATAGTGAATGATACCTATCGGAAGGTATCGTAAGAGTGATATATTGCCTTTAGAATGCATCTAAATAGGTAATACCTCTAGTACGGGAGAAGTATACTTTCGATTGGTGGAAAGAAAGAATTTATGGTATAATCCATGAAGTTATCCGATCATCTGACATTTCCATCACCAACCAAGTTGAAGCAAAATTAACGATTGAAGATACGCATGGAAGAAGTCCTAGTAGAGTCTAGGGAAAATTATATGATTGTTTGGACACATTTGTATGTTTTAGAATTGTTTTTGTGATAACAACTCAGAGAAGTGCGAAACAATACTTGGGACGATTATGAGTAGGTGCGAATGGTAGAAGAGGCATGTACTACTGGAAGCACAAGACTCGCACTTGGATCAGGGAAAGTTACAAGGTTAGCATGGCACTAGTAATTGATTCCATTTTATTCAAGTATGTCATTACCATCGTTTCGGTAATAATTAAGAATATGAATGTTAATCCGAACCTAGTGGTCATATCAAATCGAGTCCGACTAAGATGAATATGTTACGTGGTTCAAAGTACCAAGATCGATGTAGCATCTAACTTAAGTCAGAAGATTGAAGTGAAAGATAATCGAAGCGATCAATAGAAGTATCGCAACCGTTGTTAAGGTAAGAAGCTTGTAGCTAGAAGTGCTACATGGTAGAATCTGATTATATCATGTTAGATCATGAAGGAAGGTATATTATGTTCTTGAATTTGACTCTAAAAGACCCGAGTCTAAGCGTTGCATCATACGACGAGATCTCAATAGAACATGTCCCATCGGTCTTTTACAGTAATCGTAGTAAAGAACTTATCTTAATTTAAGTATGTTTAAGAAAGAGTAGGAGTCTCCAATAAGGACTAAGTTTGTAGCTCGAAGGTTAAGATTGAAAGTCTAACATAGGATAAAGAACGAGTGCAAGATTGCGCACCGCCAGCAGTCAAGGGGTCTTAGAGTTAGATACTCATTTGAAAGGACATAAGAGTTACAATTACCACCTAGGATGGAAAGGAAATGAACGGAGTCATTATACAAGCCCTGTTTTTTTTTTTATGATTTCAGGACGTAATCCTCCTAAGGGGGGATAATTGTAACACCCATAGATTCGAGCTAGTCAATTAAGATATAATAAGCGTTAAAAATGATTATTTTTATTATCTAGGATAAATAATCTTAACCAAAGTAATAGTTAGGGTTAACAATTGTAACCTATTTGACGTAATAAAGAAGAATTATTTGAATATTATATGTTTCATCATTATTATAATATAATAAAATAGGAAAAATCAGTCGAATCGTCAGTAAATCGTAAAAATAAGTGCATCAATATATATATATATATATATATATATATATGAAGTACACATCGTCCTGATTCCGAAAATATAAATTTCGTCGAAATCTGAATCCGTATGAATTAGATATGATTTTTATAAGATATAAAAGTTAGCCGCACACAACGAATGTATGACGTAAAAAGCTACGAAGATAATGGTTGACTTTTAGCTAATACGACCAAAATGAAAATCCTAGTACTCCATAAAATTGGAATTTTGAGAAACAGAATGTCAAAAACAGAGTTCGTACGAGAGAATTATGAATTTATCAAAATTATTTAATTTTATAAAAATATGGACAAAAATATAAATTCAAAAGTAGTCGACGGAATCTAAACGAAAGTTGTAGATCTCATAGATAGCTACGCGTGGATATAAAGAACGTCAAAAATGGAGTCATTTAAGTAAATATAGATGGTGGTTTTTGAAAATTCAATTACTATAAATAAAAGCATCTGGGCTCTCATATTTCTTGCATCATTCTCTTGATTCAAGAGTTTTTCTCTTTTTATCCACCGAGCATTTCGGTCCCCCGTGATTCGACATCTCTTTCTATAGTTTTTAGTATAGTAAGGTGAGCGCTTAAGCACTGAAAGAATCTTTTTTAGAAAGATTGAGTGACAAAGTTCTGCCCTTGCAGGGTCTGGCTCCTAACTAAGTAACTTATGCTACCCTACTTTAAATATAGCTTATAATATCATTATTATGAAACTATAAATAAAATTTATCAGTGATTCAAAGTCGTTAACTGATTGATCTACTTACGGGAATGATGTCTAGGTTGTGATTTAGTGAGGTATTTAAAGTGGGATTTCCAAACAGTATACTTCGTATACCAAACAGATCCTACCTCCGATATGATCCTACCTGGTTGTTCCTTACTTGATAGATCAGGAAGTAGACTTTGAGTTCATGATGAATCTATACTAATAATTAGTCGTAATAAAGATTAGACTAAAACTTAGCAATAATAATGCTAGGTTTCTTTGAAGGAAAATAGAATCATTAAAAGCGAAGCATTACCCGAGTTTGGAATCATCACTTTAACAAGTGGGTGTATACCTGTTTTCATCTTACACATAGATTTGAAGTATTTTATATAAATTACATGCTATGTATGTATATTATCTATATACTTGTTATCTCTGCTGGATCAACACTATTATACATGTTTTAAATGATTTAAATTGTATACATATTTTGTATCTATAAATTACAAGGGGTAAGGATGGGTAGATGAAAGATGAGTTTGTTGATGAAATTAAAGGTGAAATAGATCATGAGATGAGGATGAGAGGTGAAAATGAGAGAAGCCTTTACCCAAGCATTGGCCCCATCATCTAGCAGAGTATGGATGAGAACAATGGACTATTCTAGATAGTCCGGTGGAACACTAGCATGCTCGCAACCTGTAGTTGTTCTGAACGATGTGTTCACCCGGTGTATTATAAAAACCCATTAACATGTATTGTGGGTGGACTCCTTAAATAATATTGTTAATAAATGTGATAAACCTTGACATCTATGGACTTAGCGCCTATTATATAAACCCTAACAACTATGGACTTAGTGCATGTTATATAAACCCTGACGACGATGGACTTCGTGCCTATTCCTTAGGACAATCCTTAGGAATAAATAATGATGAATAAATGATTCTTAGGGAAGATATTTAAGAATAAATAAGATAATAGGGATGAGTAATTGGGTTTATTGTTTGATGATTAAACATAATAACTTTATTATTTTGGGTTGAAAACCCTATGTACTCACCGGGTTTCCAAACATGACCCACTCATTTTATTTGTATCACAGGTGTCGATACGAAACTACATTACACTGAGAGATTAAAGAAAATGTAATCACTAGTATAAAAAAAATGTAAAGTCTGTTTATGATAATGTTTCTGTATTAACGATGACATCCCAATGTTTTAATATAAACAAATACATTTATTTGGAAATGCTTGATAAAACCTTTATCATGTTTTTTGGGAAGAAAATTCTGCAACATTTTTCTTTAAAAAGGATATTTTGATTTTAAAATAAACATAAATAAAATTGTTAAAATTAGTGTAAATTTGCGGATTTCACATGATGCACAACAACACTTAAAAGGTAAGCTATAAAACTTTGTGATTAATTCAAGTATGACGATTAAGCGAACAGAATTCATCAACAGCATTCCAAAGAATAAAAAACATTCACATATAACGACAAAAGAACTCATATAGTTCATAAAACTCAAGCCACCAACTCTGTGATGTATGATGTCATTAAATTCTTTTTACTTCTTTAGATATTGCCATCAAGGAACTCGTTACAAGGCTCACCAAATAAGTTGAGTATTGTCACAACAAAATCGTTATGCGACCTTAATTTTGCGTTTTTCAATACCACAAGTAACTTTTTATGTGGTAAGTTTTACTCATTAGATAACCTCACACGAAATTCATTATGTGATGTATCTTTCTCATTATAATACATTTCAATACATACATAAAATCACTCAAGTATTTCAAAGTTCTACAAGTATGTTAGAGTTAAATTACTCACCTTGAAACAAATTTGATGTACTAGTTCTTGACTCTTGAGGCATTATTTCCACCCCTGTTTCCACTTCTCTACTAGTTGTAAAAACCGCATACAACTTATCTTCAGCAATATATATATATATATATATATATATATATATATATATATATATATATATATATATATATATATATATATATATATATCAATTAATTAAAAAATATTCAATTTATTTCTACAATTTTGTAAGTCTCATGGTTGGTTTATTCATGTATCTTAATCGATTAAGACACCATTTAGATTTCACCAATTTATTGACATGTGAAATATACAATCCATGTATATACAATCTAGCATAAATTCTCAATCCATTCATCCGATTTAACTATACACCATGATATTATCATAATTATTACTTAATTAGTTAAAATAGACACCCAATTCATCATAATCATAACTTCCAATTGACACATAACACCCCTACCCCGAATGAGTTGCATATCATCGATAGGATCATGTCTCTTTCCTAATTTTTTTTTTTTTTTTTTTCAGAATTACCCATGTAATCAAAATACCACTTCAATATATTAAGCTCTTAATATAATTAATGTTCGATAAAAATAACACATCAACAACGCAACATATAAAATTATTAAGAATCATTAGTATAATTATATATCTGACTAAAATGTGCTTCTTTAGCAATTACACATTTAGGCATTTAAATTTTCCATTCTAATCTATATTTTACACCATAAAAAATGTATTAATTCAGCTTTGGAAGTAATTTTAGTTAAAAATTTGTAAATTTCATAAAATGACCAAAATACCATTTTGACCAAAATACAAAATTCTATTCAACTAGTTATGTTTTTCAACATTCTACAATATATTCATCTCATACGAAATTATGATTTATTAATTCATAAAACGGTGTAATAGTGAAGGTAGGAGGTTTTTAGTAAAGTTTCATAAATGGAATTTCGTTATTAATAGACATGGATGGGGTAAGGTTAATAAGGTGTCATGTAATGTGTAAGGCTTCCACCAAAAAGGTAGGTGGTAAGTGTACATGGAAAATAAGGGTACAAATTACATTGTTGGTGGCGCGAATCGTGTAGTCCAATTTGCCATTTTGTTAAGATGTTCGAGGGCAATAAATTAGAAAAGGATACCATTCTAATTAAATAAAATTTGTATTTCGCATGGGTGGTAGATGGTTAGAATTCAATAATTCTTTAAGGATGAAAGTTGGGGTGAAGATTCGCCAGTTCAGAGAAGGGGTTATGGTTTTAATCCCCAGCATAAGAACTTAAGGAATTGGTGTGGTATCATGGGAGGTGATTGGAGCTATCAGACTTGCTAAGATTTCAGGGAATATTCTTATGGATTTCAGGAGTTGGGCGATCATTGAGATTGGCTAGTAATTGAACACTAGTATTGGTAAGTGCATGTCATAGGCGTTTCATGCTATATGAGTTTGATGGGTTGAGGAATCCATCAGATTTATAGGATGAGAGCTTCGTCAAATTTAAGTAAGGGATAATCGATAAGAATTTCCGGGAGTCTGATCGAGTGTGGAACTACAACAAGTTTCACATCCTAGTCAGGAGGAGAGATAACCCAAAGTGGTCATTTCGATTGAGGGTGTGAAAGTAGGAGTTCAGGAAACTTCCAACAACTGGTCGACATCTTATTTGTTATGCATAGCAGGCTTGTGGATGGATCCAGGTCGAGGGTTGTGTAAGAGTATCACCGCCTGTTCTTGTATGATGAAGGCTTTGGGGTTCAAAGCATGTCCGAATACCTGATTGGATGCAATTGGATGTAGGTTTCTGCTCAAGATGGTTGGGGTTGTGATGGTTTGGGTGTGGTAAGACCATGGATGGTTAGAAGTGTTGTAAGACTGCGATGGGATTGTAACATTACCCAATTGAGATAGACTATCATTGGAGGTGGCCATGAGCGTAAAGGGGGATTAGTTCGTGCTTTGGGAACGACGTACATGATTTATGAGGAGTATTTCTCTATTCTGTGTTGAGGACCACTAGGGTCCGAGGCGGAGTTGGGCCTATGTTGATCTAGATGGGTGGGACCCATGGATGAGGCTCATGTGTATTTAGAAATACAGGTGGGACCTAGAAGAGACTGTTAGGTCAAGATATTGGATCTCAGGTTTCAGGATTGGGTGTGTGGTAAGAAAGTGGCACAAAAGGGTATATAGGTTGGGTAGCCTTGTTATTTGGACTCTAGGGAACCTGGTGGCAATACTAGGTGCAAGATTGGTATTCTTTGTGATGGTTTACAAACCTTTATGTATTGTGGGTTAGCGAGGGGTTGTTGTGAATCAGAAGGTTTAGAGTGAAATGAAAGTGTAGATCCTTGGATCTCAGGTTATAAGTTAAGTATCGAGTTGGTTCTTAGTAGGAACTCGTGTTGGGGATCACGGGCATTGTAGGAAAGGTCTTCATTTTAATGGGATATGAATTAAATAATATTTATGCAAAGGGTATCAGTTGAAGAGTTCAAGGTTAAAGGATGATCTTAGTTTTTATGGTAGATCAGGATCTTGTGATTGTGTCTTGGTTTGGTTCTATCTGTTTAGGGGTCAGACAAGTATGGGGTTTCATAATTTCAGCAGCGGTATGTTGGTTTGGCAGTTAAGGAAGCAGTGTCTTGTTCAGCACTAGAAGGTGTATCACCCATTTGTCTTGCATTGTTCTTTATATTCATGGAATTGCTATCATCGGAATGATCCTTCTCTCGAGGGAATATCTAATCCCTTTGGTTAGGGGAAAGATTTTTGGTAGTAGTGTTTGATCTGTGATTCTATTTCTAGCGACAACTTCCGGTTATCAAAAGTTGAGAAGTCGGTTAGGGGATAAGTAAAGTGGAATTAGAAATGGTTCAATATGGGCGGTTTGTCAGGGAGTCGGAGCAATTTGAGGTTTCAAATTTCAAGATGCCTAGATGTGATATTTTGTGTGGTTATTTTGCAGGAGATTGTTTTAGGCTGAGAAAGGATTCGTTCATCTTCGGGTTCGAGAGCCCTACTAGGGTTGGTTTTGGTTGCCTTGGGAAAGTTAGGGTATGCTCGGGGTTTTGACTGTGATGCTCAGGTTGTCTAATGTGTCGGGAATTGTAATGAATGATTTTGAGGATGAAATCTAATTTAATTGGGCGACAATTGTAACACCCTGTCCCGAATCGTTACCTATTTGGGTATGGGTGACGTAATTTAGATGATATGGATGTTTGAATTAGGTTTTGGAGCCAAGGGGTATTTTGGTAAAGTAACAACACGGGCTTTATGGAATTGGATTCTTGTTCGGGAAATTTTATGGCATGTATTGATGGCTTTTATACAAACAATCTCATGTGTGCATACAACCCTAGATTAGATCTATGTTTTCTATGTTAGACATACAAGCATTGAACACAAAATAGAAAACCCTAATATGCATCTAATATTTTGAAATATTCATAAGAAAAATTAGAACACATACATTTGTCAATATATAGCAATAACAACCAATTCTTGAAGATCTTTGCTTTTGAGAACAAGTACCACAAGTGTAGTACCTCTAATGGCTCCAAACACACTAGGGCAAGAGGATGAATATGAGAAAGAGGAGAGAGGAGTCACTTGCTCAAATTTTGGCTCTTCTAAGGTTTCAATGAGGTGCATGACTTCAAGAGGCAAAGGGCTCTATTTCTTGTTGAGGCTAGCTAGGGTTTTAACTAACTATCTAATCACTAAAACTATGCAAAGTGAAACACAAGATAAACAATTGATAAAAGATAGTAAACTTTACTCATAAATAAATCTTCCATTACTTAATCATCAAATGTTAATTACATTTATATTGTTACATGTTTCTAACTAACTATCTAATCACTAAAACTAATATTGTCATTTAGACCAATGCTCCTTGCATGTTGAACTTGCTTAATCCTACTCAGACCCTTTGTGAGGGGATCTGCAAGATTCTCTAGAAACGATACCCTCTTGACGACGAGGAGTTCTTTTTCTACACAATGTCTGATGAAGTGGTATTTTCTATCGATATGTCTGGATATACCATGATCTCTTGGTTCCTTGGTTAAGGAAACCACTCTTTCTTTATCGCAAAAAAAATCCATGGGCTCCTTTATGGCTGGTACAACTCCAAGGTCTCCAATAAAGCTCTTCAACCATATAGCCTCCTTTAACGCTTTGCTCACAGCTATATACTCTAACTCACACGTTGAATCAGACATGGTCTCTTGCTTGGAACTTTTCCAAGTCACTGCTCCTCCATTGAGTGTAAACACTCAACCAGACTGAGAACAGAAGTTGTCTCAGTTTGTCTGAAAAATGGCGTTACTATAACCAGTAAGTCTTAAGTCATCATTGTCATCGAGCATAAGGACACGGTCCTTTGTTGGTCGTAGATACTTAAGAATGTTCTTCACTGCTATCTAATGAGCCTTACCTGGGTTCTCTTGATATCGATTGACCATGCTCAAAGAAAAACCACATCAGGGCGAGTACATGTCATAACTATTGGGTTTTATGTATTACAACAATCCTATGGTGCACATACAACCCTAATGCTTTGGATCTAAGTTTTCTCTAGTTATACATGCAACAAAAATTATCCAAAGCATAAAGCCTACAACTAGCATACAACTTGATATTTGAATCATAAAATACTAGTTAGAAAATTACCTCCTTTTGTATCTTGTTGTATTTTGGCCTTTAAGAACTTAGTGCCCCAAGTGTGATGCCTCAAACGGTTCACAACACACCATGAACAAATGGACGAACTAGAGAGAGAGGTTTCTAGGCGCAAAATCAGATATATGAACTCCAAGAACACTTAAGCACGATTTTAGGCTATGGGATAACATATATATTATGTAGGATTCCAAGGGATATGTATAATTAGTCTCTTTTGATCACTAAATTAATTCCAAATTAATTCTTGATCAATACTAATCAAATAATATGATTCCTCAATTAATATATTATACTTATAATATATTAATAAATCGTAAATAACCTCTTACTCAAATATCCATCCTATCAAATTGTCCTGGTGATATGCAACCCGAAATGGACCGTGTTACTCTCGGGTCAAGTACATATCAATTATAGTTATGGGCATAGACACCTAATCTAATAGTCTCCCACTTGGATAAATCTAATAACTATAACTGAATGTACAACTTAAAAACCGACTAGGAATCATAGATCTTAAAAACCCATGTCGAACTCTGACGTAGTCAATGATGCGTCCATTAGATAATGGATAATATATTCCTCCATTCTAGATATCGTATGGACTGAGACATGGATTATAATCATTCTCTCTATCCATCTGTTGTTTCCCAATTTCCGATATAAGACGATCGACTAATTAAACAAATCAAATCAGTCCAGGATTGGCTAAGCGCTTAGGGTTGTCATCACTAAATCATCGAGGGGGCCATAGATATCACTTTTTCCTTCTAAAGGTAAAAGGAATGGATAAACTTCGACTCATATGCTTGCTCTATCTACTCATTAAATCACACACAAAAATATGTTTTATAACACCAAGTTACTGGTGCGTTTACATATTATCACTATGCAATCAACTTGTAAACTACAACTACATGTCTCCATTTCAAGAATATAAGATATTATCGTCTCACAATCACTCGTGATAAAATCAATGAAGTGATTCAGATGAGCGTGGGTTTAATCCAATACTCAAATCGTATTCCATGAGTACTCATGAACACTACAACAAGCTTGTGCTATGTCTAAAACACCTAGACAATCTACAATCAGATTCATGACAGTCTTGCCTCAATACCTACTTCTAAAGTATGATCGACTATGGATAGTTTGAATAATCTTAATATTTTGGAAGTCAAAACATTCAAAGTGAAACCCAAGAATAATGGAATCCAATATGGTCTCATAATTTATGAATATAATAAAACACCTTTTATTTAATCATCATATTGATTACACATTATTCATTGTATAATGTTTTGATTAATCCACTTAATACTTGAATTAAAACAATAGTCATCCTATGCTCCAAGCATGCACACTATGTCTACATATGGTCCTTTCTTTATGAAATAGATCAATTAAAACATTTCCAATGATGCTTATATCACAAATCCAAATCCTTATTGCAAGTGTAAGAATACCATATTCTTGTCACTACTAGAATGTGTTAGATTCTAAACTATCATGCAATGATTACTTTTGTAATGTTGAGGTACAAACATCACAGAGACTTTGCCAATGATATTACAAAGTATTCCTTTGGATACTGTCACAAGAACAATTCCATGGAAGCGAATTCTCACATTCAAAGTACATTCCTTTGAATGTCCTTCTTGCACAAAAGTTTCTAACATACACACCAACCCCAATTTATGGAAACATTTCCATATTGGCCATATGATAACTCATTATTAATAGAATCTTGTTTATTAATAATAATGTCAATACGGTCCATTCAATACTACACCTCCAACTGCCCATAAGCGACCAATCCTTGGCGAACCATAGATTGTCCTTGATAGTTTTTTAACCACTTTTGTTATATTTGGTTCTAGTCCTTTTTTCCTTATTAATACCCTTGGCATTTGGAAAATTAGAACACATGAATATGACCTATACCCATAGCATATGAGATACGATTCATAATGTCTTACATAAAGACATGATACTTGACCAGTCTCTTGCTATAATATTTCCATATAGAATTTCCAATGTTTAAATATTTCAACATGGTATTCATTTATATCCATGACTAAGTTTGATTAATACTTTAATCTAAACTTTTGGATTCGAAATAAAGTATAAGTATCCACTCCTTTACTATAGCGAAATAACTTTTCAAATTCTGTAACTTTGCAAATTTGTAACCTTTGTTTCCTATAACCAGTATTGCTAACTTGAAACATTTCACATAATAATTTTGCTCCCACTAGCATAACAAGTATTTCTTTAATAACATAATACTTATGCTCCCACTAGCTTTGACAGGTACCCAAAAATAAGTTGGACTTCTAGAAATCAATACTTGTTGACTTTCTTACCAAAGTTCAGATTTCTGATACAAGATGCTTCGATAACACTTTATCTAGGCTTCTAAAACTAATAAACATATCCTTAGATAGCTCACATGTGTGTCTAAATAATTTCAGAACTTATAGTAATAAGTCCTGAATGTTTCAGACCTTTTGCCATTTCTCACAATTCGAACTATGAAGAGGGATGTCGTAATCATAATCGAATTTGAAAATACATATATCACAAATGCTATCTCCTTAAAATCTATTTAGTGAAAGCGTTTCCTCACAATCATTTTCATGAATTGAAGAGAAACCTTATGACACTTAGATTTTATGGTGTATGTGTTCCTATCCATATGAATTTTTCGTAACCATAATCACAAGACAAGGTTAGTGACAAATCCAAACTCATATGGACTAAACTTGTTCAATCTTAATTTCTTGCTACCTAGAAGCTCAAGGGTCTACCATTGCTTCCAAGTTGTTATGTAAACAATTGATCACTTATAGAACATACATGCATAGTCAATTTAACTAGAATGGCCACAAAAACAAGAATATGTCAACACGATAGGTTACAAATCTCAAGTCGTGTGCTAGTGTTTAACAACAGGTTTATTCTTGATTAGTTCTTGAAACTTTTTCAAGATCTTTAAGAATCCTACTGACCTCTTGACATATAATATTCTCTTGTCAAGCAACATTCTGTACAAATAAATATTCAAGAGTTAGCTGGGTGTCTTATCAATACAAACACTTCACACAATTGCTCTTAGTTGGTCTTTGTTTTATCTAAATCATCACAACTTACCAATTTCAAATGTACAAGAGTAAGTAACATTTTACTCTATATTTGATCAGTGTTATAAACCTACTTAATATATGTCACTCGAGTCACAATCGTGGAGTATGACTCTAAGACTTGTTATTGGAACAAAGTATGACTCAGCTTAATTGGTTTAACCATTTCAACAATTCCTGATTTCTCTTCTTAGCTATACAAGTGCACTAAGGTGTCGTTAGAGGATCAATTGTGATATGGTTTTCATAATCATTAAGATAATCATAAAACATGATACTAAAGTACTCTCCTTTCCTTTCAGATTGGAGAAACTTTTATATTTCTGCCTAATTGATTATTCTTATTCGTTCTGCTATACATTGAAACTTTTTTAATGATTCAAAATTACATTTAATCTTGTAAGTATAACCATGTTTACTAAACTTTTAGTAAATCATAACAAATAGTCTTATCGTTCTTTGTGGTGGACCTGGACCAATACATAACAATTTGTACTAGATTCCCTCGTCCTTCAGTTGACTCACATATGCATGTGAACAAGGAATTAGTCTTAATTTCCCAAAGACGAAGGTTCTCATTCATCACACAATACAGGATGCATGATTCCAAGTTTCTGTCCAATTGAAACTAGGGTGATGAGAATCTTTCCTTATTTGGTAAATTATGACACTACCACAAACGAAAGATTCAAATCCATTTTCTAATATTGCTAACAATAGAAACATACAAACATCAATTTTTCACAAATGCCATTGCAAGGAAATATAAAACAAGATAAAATCATAATTTTATTTATTTATAAAATGCGGAAAAAACCTTTCCTCACAATGCAATTACAAATGAAAACTATGTTCCACAATATTTCTAAGCAATCTATCATAACTCTTAAGCAATAGCTCAAAAATATGATCATCGAACCATGGGATCGAAATCCATTTCTTCGCGGTAAGACTCAGCATACTCTTCCTTTAAGCTTCCTTTGATTCTACAAAACATCAAAATGTAATTACATTACATCATGTATTAAGAATCTCCAAATAGGAGCTTAATAGAGTTAGCTATTGGACTTACCTTGAGCAGACTAGCAGAGTCATACATTATAACTTTACCAACCTTATGGTCCTTCAGGTAGATACGACAGCTTCACATCTAATGCCCCTTCTCCTAGCAATAGAAACAGACAGACTCTTTCGGAATGGCACATTGGACAATATCAGAATTAGCCTTTCTCTTTACCATTTGTTCAACCGGGTTGACTATGGCTGTTCCCTTTCCACTGGGACGAGAAGACTTTTCTGGACTTCCAATTTTTCCATTGTCAATGTCCATGGAAGTTTGGGAAGTAGAATTTCCAATCAAAGTTACTTTACCAGTACGCCAAATCATTGTTGATGCAGTAGCAACAAGCAAATATGTTAGATCAATAAGGGTCATGTCGTTATCTCTTATATAGTAGTCCTTAAAGAACCCTCTATATGACTTAGGACGTGATTGAAGAACCAAGTCAACAACCAACTTCCTTGAAACAACGACACCCAACATTCCTAGCCTGTCAATGTGTGACTTCATCTCCAATACATGTACACACACATACCTTCCATCTTGGTGTTTGCTACTCAATAGAGCTTGAGTGACCTTGAACTTTTCAAGTCGACGAGCATATGGGTTAGGGAGAGCTATTGGAGGAGGTGGAGGAAGTGAAGCATGATTTCTATCTCCACGATCCAATCATGGGACATCATCTTCATGAGGAAAGCTTTTTCCAAAAGATTCGGGAAGATCGTAGTTGTGTGAACTAGACATTTACAAAGGATAAATTCAAGTTTATTTTATTTAAGTCCTTAATATAACACAAAAATTAAACATTAAGGCTAGGACCCAACACAATATTTTAGAATTCGAAAGAGGGATGACGTAATCCAATTGAAAAATATTTGAAGGTAGGTAAATGACGATTTACCAATTTCCACCATGAAAAACGAAATTGATTATTAATTTTTAAATGAATTGAAACTCCTAGGTTCTTTTGAGATTCATTGAACTTTTCAACGGTACGTTTGATCTCCATTATATCCTTCAAGTTTGTGACTGAGATACCAAGGATAATAAACAAGGTGTGAATACCCATGTAAATTAGCTTGGTACTCTCGAAGTCATTTATCATCTAATCAATGTGCAGGTTAACCACACACGCTCCATTGATCTATGAAAAACATCGAGCTACCTTTTTGCACCCTTACTAGTCCAAGTTAGTGTGATAGTTAACGACACACGCTCCATTAACGACTTGGCAAGGTGCAAAGTGTACTTTCATGCGTTAGCATCAAATTCACATTTTTCCTAAAGCAACCAAGATTGGAAATTTATAAGGGTTTAGTTACTTTATAATTCATTATACTTTTAATGAGGGTTTAGTGTCCTATCCTACCCGTTCGGCTAACTTCCCTCCACCAGTCAAGTAAGCGGTGGGTGAGAGTGGACACCAATTAAACCACCATTTTATAAGCAGTAACCTTATACCCCCCCACTTATAGACTGACTTCGTGAATGAGGCTTACTAACGGTAAGACTGACCTTTTACTTATACATATATAATATATTAAAATTTTAATTTTATATAGTATAAGGGTGTATATTAAACTTTTAAAATACTTTGTGGTTTAATCTATTAATTAAACTATACTATTAATTTAATTAAACTTGAACCATGTGATTATGGATTTATTAATTCTCTTTTAAATAACAACTTGAATCATCCATAAGGTGTAATTGAACTATTCAAAGTATCAAGGTTCTAAATATAAAAATTAAAAATTAAAAAACTATTTAATTAATTTTTTAAGTTATGAACCTAAGAGTTGCGTCTTATGAAACCTTTCAATTACAAGAGTTAATGTTTTCATGAATGTGACTTCTCATATTCCATAACTTGAGGACAAGTTATGAAACTCTTGAATACGTTTGGATTCTATAACTTATGGACTTAATTTTGTAATTCCTTAAAAACTTTTGAGTTCCACAACTATGACAAATTTTGTAACTCTTCAAAACATTTAGATAAAATTTAAAACTAATAAAAATAATCATAAATTCTTTATCTTTTAAAATTTTGACATAATGCAACTCTTATAGCAAGATAGTTTCAAACTAACAATTATCTTAAAAATTTGACAACTATCTTTTAATTGGATGAGGATAGCCATTACCATATCAGAAAAAACAAATTTTATGATACAAAACAGTTTAAGGTAATGATCCAAATCCAGTTGTGGCCAAAAAGCCCCGAAAATATGCCAACGACTATTGAATGCGTCGAGTCAGATAATAGACTTGTCGAGTTCATGAGTGAACCCGTCGAGTTCACCCTGGCAGAGTGCAAAATTTCATTTCTCCAGCTTTAAACAATTCACAAAATGCAACTATATAACATCAAACTATCCATCTATCTGATACCACTGTTGGGTTCTATGTATTACAACAATCCTATGATCCACATACAACCCTAATGCTTTGGATCTAAGTTTTCTCTAGTTATACATGCAACAAAAATTATCCAAAGCATGAAACCTACAACTAGCATAAAATTTGATATTTGCATCATACAATACTAGTTAGAAAATTGCCTCCATTTGTAGCTTGTTGTATTTTGGCCTTTAAGAACTTAGTACCCCAAGTGTGATGCCACAAACGGTTTACAACAAACCATAAACAAATGGAGGAAATAGAGAGAGAGAGAGAGAGAGAGAGAGAGAGAGAGAGAGAGGTTACTAGGCACAAAATTATCTATATGAACTCCAAGAACACTTAAGCATGATTTTAGGCTATGGGATAACACACACACACATATATATATATATATATATATATATATATATATATATATATATATATATATATATATATAGTGTAGGATTCCAAGGGCTATGTGTAAACCCTAATTCTTACACTTGGTCTTGTAATCGACTAACACTTTATGGATTCTTTCATAAGCTTAGCCCATCAATAATCAATCATGGGTTATTAGCCCAACCTATATATATCATTGATTTACACAATCAGCCCCTGTATATTTAATTAGTCTCTTTTGATCACTAGATTAACTCCAAATTAAATATTTATCAATACTAATTGAATAATATGATTCCTCAATTAATATATTATACTTATAATATGTTAATAAATCATAAATAACCTCTTAATAAAATATCCATCCTATCAAATTGTCCTGGTGATATACAACCCAAATGAAACATGATACTCTCAGGTCAAGTACATACCAATTATAGTTATGGGCTTTGACACCTAATCCAACAATAACATACATGATCAAACCAATGACAGAAGCATATGGAATCCATTCATTTCTACTACCTCGGCATCAATACTCGGACTCTGAGTCTTACTTATCTTGGTGTTGCTATGGATAGGTAATTCTCCCTTCTTGGAGTTCTCCATGCTAAAATGTTGCAGCACTTTATCCAAGTAAGTACTTTGACTAAGTCTAATTATTATTCTACTCCTATTCCTCAAGATCCTTATTCCCAGAATATAGGCAGCCTCTCTTAGATCCTTGATAGTGAAACACTTTCCAAGCTAGAACTTAACTTCATGTAAGGTTGGAACGTCGTTTCCTATGAGCAGTATGTCATCAACATACAATACTGGAAAGCTAACTATACTCCCACTAGCTTTGACGTATACATAGGACTCATCCTTACTCCCAGAGAAACCTAATTCTTTGACTTTGTCATCGAATCAAAGATTCCATCTACGAGAAGCTTGCTTCAATCCATAAATTGACTTTTCAAGTTTACACGCTCTATTGGGGTACTTAGCATATACAAAATCCTATGGTTGACACATGTAAACATCTTCAACGAAATTTCCATTAAGTAAAGAGGTTTTGACATCCATCTGCCATATTTCATAATTATGAAGCCCTAATAGATTTGATCTTAGCCACTAGTGAGAAGGTCTCATCATAGCTAACCCCCAGGGTTTGACTAAATCCCTTCGCAACCAGCCGTGCCTTAAACATGTGCACCTTTCCGTTTGTTAACATTACCTAACAGCCACGTTAAGTGTAACAGAGACATTACTACCTTGGCTAAGAACCGGTCTTGGCCTAAGAGAGCCAAAGTCAAAGCGGCAACTCATTTCTCATCACAAGGGAAAAACATTCCATGTGAACTCCTCATTCACTAACAACCAACGAGAAAGCAATGAATAGTCCAGGTGATGCCCATAACTGATGTCACATGGTAGTTAGTTAGCGTGAATAGATCTCCTAGTAAGAGGATGCCACGTTTCATGATTACAAGGCACGGTCTCCACGATCTGTTAGTAACAGGTATAAAAGGATCTCTTCCGTCTTACAGAGGGGATCCATCTTCCTCCCTATGAAGATTACCCTAAAATTTCTCTCTCTCTCCAAAACGTAACTTGATCATCGGAGCGACGTCTTGGGAGAACACCCAATCGTCCTTTAACGATTCTTTTGTGATTTTGTTCTCAGGCAAGCACCCAAGTCATATTCATCTTTCAGCATCCAAACTATCTACGAACATATCACAACATTTAGCACCATTCGGATGTATCCTCAGAGTGATACAACCAATAGACGATGTTTGTTCCCTGCATAAAGGGTATCTAAGCCCAACAGTATTTCGGATGGCATTAGAAGCTCTGTTAAGAACTCACGAACTTCTCCAGGAGTTGATGACACAGATCTTGCCAATTACGATAAGAACAGCAGAACCACGAATCCAGAGCAGTTTCTGGCAATTGTCATCTCAGATGGCAATATCACATCCCAATCTATTGCAATTAAATATATATGATGGCACTGAGGTATTCACTATCTCTAACTCTCGTAAGAGAAACACACCTCACCATACAGAAAACGAGATTGAGGCACTCTCGAGAAACCTACTTAACATCAGTTTCTCGAGCAGCGGTCCCAGACCATCAAACTGGGATCCATGAGACCCACTCCTCATATCAGTATTTATTCGTAACAAGAAGGTCCACCGAATATACATTGACAATGGTAGTTTCATTGATATACTCTATAAGCACTATTTACGGTAGCTGCTTGATACGTGGAGGGAGGGGATCCAACCCTCAACCGGTGGACCATTAGTAGGATTCACTGGGCATATCTTGTGGCCACAAGGAACTATTCGGCTGCCCTTTAACGTTGGTCAGCCATGACGAAAGGGATCGAATCACAAGGACAATCGACTTCTCAGTGATTTGGTACCCAAATGAACACAACATTCTGGTTGGACGATCAACAATAACTTTAGTGCATCTCGTGTAATCAACGATATAAGGCATCATTAAATTTAGCACACGCCAGGGATCGACATCGATCCTCGCCAAAAACACTGAAGCAGAGCATTGCCACCAAATCATAGCCACCCCAGAACTTGTGCGTGTTCCAAAGAGGTCGAAGGAGGGATGTTCCACCGAGAAACACCAGATAAACATGGAGTATCCAGAGCAACTTGTGCGAATTAGTGCCCACTTAAAAGATGAAACCAAGGCACAACTGGTGGCGTTCCTGAGGAAATACTACACCATCTTCACTTGGAAGCCAACAGATCTAATTGGCATCGATCGACAGGCCATAGAACACAACCTTAACATTGCAACTGGGAATAAACCTGTAAGGAAAAAGAAGTGACGATAGGAGGCAGACCGCAATAGGGCTATTAACGCAGAAGTGGCCGATCTGGTGAGTGCTAGCATACTCAGGGAAGTAATGTTTCCAACATGGATAGAAACCCGACCATTGTAAAGAAAGCCAATGGGTCATGGCGAACGTCCATATATTATTTAGATCTCAATAACGCCTGCCCAAAGGATTGTTATCCTCTCCTGGAAATTGATCAGAAAGTTCAATTGCTTGAAAGCTTCTGATTCAAATGTTTCCTCAACGCATATAAGGGCTATCACTAGGTGCAGATGAAACGAGAAGATGAAGAAAAAACAGCCTTCCATACCAAAAAGGGCACCTTCTGCTATCAGAAAATGTCATTTGGGCTCAAAAACATGGGTGCTACTTACCAGAGGCTGATGGACAAGGTATTCACCAACCAAATTGGACAAAATATCGAAGTCTACATTGACGATATGGTAATTAAAATCCGAAATGACGAGATGCTACCACAAGACGTGGAAGAAACCTTCAAAACTCTAGTAAAATCGTAGATGAAGTTAAATCCGGCTAAGTGTACTTTTGGAGTCGAGGAAGGGCAATTCCTTGGCTATCAGGTGTCCGGGCGCCTAGCCAAGTAGGCCATAGAGTTTGGTTAAGACGACATCCAGTACCACCCCAGGACAAGCATCACTAGCCCCTAGCCTTTCCACCAATGGGGGATTGATATAGTGGGGCCATTTCCACTGGTGGCGGTAGGCGTAAATTTTTCGCTGGTAGTCGTGGACTATTTCACCAAGTGGATAGAGGCAGAACCACTAGCTGACTTAGTTCGAATCTTAGAACCTCCAAGTAAGAGACTTAAATTACGCTACTTATGAAGAGGGGCCCCAGTGCTAGCTGCCTTAGTTCGACTGCCGGAAGAGGCTTCCAAGAATGCAAAACGCCTCTTAACTCGGATAGGATTCCTCGGTGAACCGGATGGTGTAGGATCCTTCTGAGAAGCACCAGTAATGACAACGTCCTGTAGGTCCGGATCCTTACCAAATCTGGTAACACTATCAGAACCGACAGTCGACATGGGTCTTTGGCCAAAAAAAGAGGTGGAAGAACCTCCACCAGGTCAACATCGCGAACCTGAAGCTCGCCGTCAAATAGACCCCGAAGAGCTTTCTCCAAAGAAACTATCTCCTCTACACCTGGTAAAAACAAGAAACAATGTCGGTTAAGCCAAAGTACCAATTTAAACATGACTTGCCAATCTTTTCATATATAAATGGGGGGGGGGGGGGGGGAGAGGAGAAGCAAAAGAGATACCCTCTTTCTCAACAAAGAATTCAGGCATCTTCCCACTAGCCCTCCAAGTAGCACTCATCCCACCGACGGCCTAGAAACAGTCAAGCTAATCTTCACCGGTGATGTTAATCTTCTCCAGGGCATCAACCAGTTCCTTGTCAGTGCCAAACAATACTCAGGCATGGTCAACGTAGACCTTAGTCCTCAGATAACTAAGTACCATGAGATCATTGTTCACCTATAAGAACTTCTCTTGCCAGTTCTTCTTAGACTTGTTATCGTGGATAAGAATAGGGACTTCCCATCGGCGAGAAAGGGTTTGAGTCCTAGAATGAGTTGAGGCATTAAAGAAGTGCTTGAAAGCAGGAATGGTCGGCAAGCGGTCTACGACACGGAAAAGGAGTTCAAAGTCGACTATCTTGTTTATAGCGATAGGAGTCAACTCTCTTACTGAAAACCCATATTCTCGGATGATCAAGTTGAACAAATCAGTGGTAGGCAAGCACAGACCTGCCTCGAACAAGGCGATTGGGATCCTGAATTTGTCCTTGGGAGGACTGTATAAAGAGGCATCAAGAAAGGGTATTTGCACCCTGTGTTCAGGAACAACCCTGAACTGGAATTGAATAGATTCCCACTCTTCAACAGTGATATTTCTTCCTAAAAAGTGAGAAGTAGCCATGGAAGAGTTTGGAGGAAAAAACGAAAAGGTTTTTTTCGAAAAGAAGAATAAAGGAATTAAGGTAACAGGTGAAGAGGATGTGCCAGGGAAGGAAAAGGCTTAAATACAAAGAAAGGGGCAGCGAATCGTCTTCATGATGAAACCGCCGAACAATGGCGATTTTGCTCTGCCATCAGCATAGACTATCAATAGAAGCTCGCCGTAGATATGTGAGTAGACCAGAACAACTCTGATACATCACTAATGCAGAACCCTACTGGTCTAAGGGACTTGTTAATGTTACCTAACGACCACATTAAATGTAACATAAAATGTAACAGACACATTACTATCTTAGCTAAGACCCGGTCTTGTCCTAAGAGAGCCAAAGCTGCAGCGACAGCTCATTTCTCATCATAAGGGAAGAAAATTCCATGCGATTTCCTCATTCACTCATAACCAATAAGAAAGAAACAAATACCCGGGTGACGCTCAGAACTTACGTCACCTGGCAGCTAGTTATCGTGAATAGCTCTCCCAGTAAGAAGAAGCCACATTTCACACTCATGAGGCACGATCCCCACATTCGTTAGTAACAAGTATAAATGGATCATCTTGAGGAGGGGATCCATCTTCTCTCTTATGAAGATTATCCTAAAATTTCTCTCTCGGTCTCTCTCTCCAAAAAGTAACTTGATCGCCAGAGCGATGTCCAAGGAGAACCCCTGATCGTACTTTAACGATTCTTTTGTGATTGTGTTCTCAGGAAATCACCCAATTCAGATCCATTCTTCAGCATCCAAACTATCTGGAAACATGTCACAACACCATCCATGTCGGTTTTCTTCTAGAAGGTCCCTTTGCACCCAACTGTCTTACGACTTGGTACATTTTCAACCAAGATCCAAACTTGATTGTCATACATGGATTGGATCTCGTTGTCCATTGCCTCAGGAAGTGGAAAGTAGCTAAGGATATCTTTCAGGAAGCTTCTAAATTCAAGGTGAGTCTTCTCACCATACCAATGGGTCTAAGGCACTAAGCCTGACCCATTTTATGTTATGTGGTACACTAGTTGTAGTAGAGATATGTGGTATGGTAGTTAGCTTTATGCTAAGTGGTATGCTAGTGATTATATGTTATTTCATGGAAGACCCCGGGGGGAGCTCGTGGCAGTTGGATATAAGACCATGTGGGGGAGCCCATGACATTCCTAGGTAAAGACCATGTGGGGTAGCCCATGACACGATGGTGTAAGACCTGGGGGGGGGGGGGAGCCCATGGCATCCTTACAGGTTAATGTAATTGTTATGTAATATGTTAGATACTTCTGTGATATGATATGCTAAGTTGATTATGTATGCTATTGCATGAAAGACCCCGGTGGGAGCCCATGGCAATTGGATATAAGACCATGTGGGGTAGCCCATGGCACGATGGTATAAGACCCTGAGGGAGCCCACGACATCCTTACAGTTTTATGTATGCATGGTTTATGTGGTATATGTAGCTTTTATAGCTAATATGGTATGTGTTATGTATTATGTGTGGGGTATGCTTTGGGGGACTCACTAAGCATTGGCTTACAAGTTGTGGATTTGTTTTAGGTACATTAGAGCCTAAGGGCAAGGGCAAGGCTTGATGGCACGGCGTGCACTCTCTTAGGCGTTTTATGGGGCACTATGATGTTTTGGAATAAATGTTGTAATTGGCATGAGTTTTGAAAACAATTATATTTGGTTTTTGTGATTTATGTACATGTGCTTGGTTAATCAAAAATGAAAACTTTCTTTTGAAAAATTGGGTCGTTATAAGTTGGTATCAGAGCCTTGGTTTGAGGGATTCGGGCACACTCTAGGGTGTGTCAGGACTCAAACTAAGGGAATGGTAAAATTGTTTTCAAAAATAAAATAAGAAGCTTTTAAAGAAAGGAAAAGATGAGAGTGCAACGCGTGTGATCAACCAACCTAAGTAAGTAGTTCCTAAAGGTGCTAGCCATGTTATACTTATATTTGAGCTTTGATGATCGTATGGAACTTGCGATGTGTATGTTTTTAAAATTATATACGGTTAGGAGCTTATAGCCTTAGAATGATTGATTTGGACTTATTTCCTATTCCAAGTTTGGTTGTGGTCCTACAACAAAATCTTTTATTTGAAAGTCTATTTGATCCTTTTCTAGTGTATAATTTGCATACATAAAGGCAATCGGATATGATTAGTATGGGCAGAGCAAATCTTAGGACAACCTAGGATTTGAGATGTGTAGTAGTCTGTGGAATGTGAATTTATTTAGGATGAATTGAAGTTGTCAGGTAGAGCATGGGGAAAGGTACAAGTAGGTGTGGAAGGTAGTATTGGGCCCATACTACTGAAAGCACAGGACCTGTACCTGAACCAATGTTAGATCTAACAACTCCAAGGAGGACCGGTGTAGGAAGATCCCCTATATAGACACCCTAATCATTATGATTTATGACCTTTCGGTTCAGCATGGTGGTAACATGATTTGGAGCAAGGGGATCAGGATCGGGATCGAGATCCAGGGCTGGATCAGGCGACACTACCGAGGTCATTGAAGAGAGGCTGTGTGAGCTTATTGCAGCTGAGGTTACGAGGGGCATCCTTCAAGCTACTACAATTATCTTTGGGATGGTCAAGGAGGGTATGATGGAGATTATGGAGGAGAGGCTCAGGACATTCAGAGCCGAGATTGCTGTCGACCAGGTTGGGACCCGAACTCCCTCATTCCGGGAGTTCAAGGTGTGTAAAGCGCCGGAGTTTTTCGTGGTCAGGGACCCCATTATTAGCCGATGATGGGTGGCGGATATCAAGAACGCCTAGCGCTCGATTTCTTTCTCGAAAGAGGAAAAGGTGAGATTTGCTTCTTGCATGCTGAGAGACAGGGCTTGAGATTTGTGGGGCGAGGTTCCTAGCTAGGTGGGAGGAACCGATGTGGCTAAGAAGACACGGGCCAAGTTTGTCCAGTGATTTGACTTGGAGTTTGCATCATCCATTGAGGTGCAGAGGACAGTCAGGGAGTTCTAGGAACTCCAGCAAACCATCGAGATTGTGGCGGAGATCACCGCCAAGTTTCGGGAGCAACCTTTGTTGATTCAACAGTATGCTAACGATGAGGATATGTGGAGGACGAGATATCATTCCATTGTGAGGGATGATATTCGGGAGTTTGTGATCTTTACAGGGTGCAAAACCCTGTATGAGATGGTGGAAAAGGCCCGTGTAACGCCCGTAGATCCGGGCTAGTCAATTTAGAGACGATAAGCGTCAAAAATTGACTTTTTAATGGAAGATTATTTAGAAGGATTAATTTTAAATAAGTTGTATTATATGTTACAAGGATTCCATGCATATAAAGAACGTCGAAATCCGAGTTATAACGAAGAAGTTATGACCTGTCGAAGTTTCGCGACAGAAACGGCACGACGCTGAATGACGTAAAAAGTGAATTTATGTTAAATCAATATTTAGCCTTAGCGATCTAAACAAAAGTTGTAGAATATGTTAAACCGAAAGCGTGCATAAAAAGAACACCCAAATCTGATTTCATATGAGGAAGTTATGATTTTTCCAAAGTTTCGACTTAGCAGTATGCAACCCGAATCATCGATTTGAGATCGAGTGATTTTTAGCCAAATCAATCTAAATGAGAATTGAAGATCTCATCGATAGTAGTGAAACAATAAAAAGATAGGCGGAAACGGACATCAGATGAAGAAGTTATGAATTTACAACGGAGTTTTCCTGTCCCGGCATACTAAAAATAATATAAAAGTAATATATTTATAATATATTAAAAATAAAATCAAAATTATCCAACGGAGTCTAAACGAGAGTTTTAGATCATATTCTCACCAAGATGTCGATATAAAGAATGTCGAAAACGGAGTTCATATGCGAAAGTTATGATTTTCTGAAGTTCGGGACGCGAAACCCCAGAACTGTCAGATACCAAGACGTGGCAAGTCTTCTGACACCTCCTGGATTTCCCAGACGCAACTTGTGATGACTCATGCCGTGACGACCAACCCCATAACGTGGAAAAAGGTGCCACGACGTAGCAAGGGAAATTTTTTCCCTATAAACAGATTTGAAGGGCCAGCCGTTTAGGGTTGCTATTTTCTCTCCTCTCTCTCCCGTTTTACCTCGATTTACATGCAAGAAATATCCCGAAGCCCCGGTATCATTCCGAGTCCCGAAGCCCAAAGATCCCGAGAAGAAAAGAGTTTCCGAACTGAAGCTCTGCCTGCGAGGAGCCCAGTTTGTGTGAAGATCTTCCAGGTCTACCGAAGAATACTACTTCTACAAGCCGTAGTGCTTTCCAATCATCTTCTGATCAAGTGAGTGTGTACTCACTTATAGGATAATCCTGGTAGATGCGCTTATAGGATAATGTCGGAAGATGCGCCTAAAAGATAATGTCGTAAACCTGGCAGTCGCGCCTCATAGTGTATGACGTAATCCTGATATAGGCGCTTAAAGTATGATGTTGGTAGATGCGCCTTATGTAGCAATAGATTTTGTGCCAATTCCTTAGGTCAATCCTTAGGAATGAATGGATGATGAGTAGTTGAATTCTTAGGGTAAAATCCTAAGAAATAAAGAAGATAATGGGGATGGGTAATTGGGTTGATTGTTTGATGGTTGAATATAATAATTATATTATTGTGAGTCGAAAACCCTATATGCTCACTAGGCTCCCAAGCCTGACCCACTTAGTTTTCTTTGTATCACAGGTATCAATACGAAGACATATTTCCCTGAGAGATTAAAAGAGATGTAAATCATTATTGTAAATAAATGTAAGTTCTGTTTATGCTTATGTGTCTGTATCGGGACATGACATCCCGATATTTTGTTATATAATGAAAATACATTTCTTTAAAGGAATGCTTTGATAAATTCTTATCATATTTTGTTTTGGGAACAAATTCCGCAATTTTTTTCTTTAAAAGATTACTCTGATTTTAAAAATAAATCATAAACAAATCGGTCTTTTCTGGCCGTGAAATTGGGGATGTCACAGCTTGTAAACAGGAGATGGAATTGGAATTCCACACCAAGCGGAAGCCGAAGTAGGCACAGGCAGCGGTGGTTCAGGCTAAGAAGCCTAAGACCTCAGAAACTTCCAGCAGGGGACCGTACGATGGAGTTTGTTGCTCCAGGGGTTGGGTTGCTACTAGTGTAGCAGAATTAGTTACGTCAGCAGGATTGCTCGTAGGAGCAAGTCCATTATATTTTGTTGAGATCAGGAGGGCGACAAGGAAGTTGACTGCCTGATGATTAGAGAGGAGCGGTGAGCGTACCCGCTCTGACCCTTTTGAGGATCACCATTGGATGAAAGGGTAGAGCTGGAGCCCCAGTAGGGAGGGGCTCCACTTCACAGAATCAGACAGGGGAGATCCGAACTTCAGTAGGCGAGGGTGCGAGGTATGTACCCTTTTGCCTCCCCACCAACATTACCTGTATTTAGTAGCAGTTATATTTCATCATCATGAATAGGCATATCGTTGGTTGTTATCTCTTGTTATAGTTGGGTTATACGCACCTTCAAGAAGAGTTTTATGCCACTTACATACAATGAATTTTGGTGGAATAGTATGGGGTCGTCTCATTGTATATCATGGATTGTGCAGTGTTTGAGTGTCATTTTGGGTATGGTCGGGGCTGGTTCAAGGGTTTTTACAATGGAATTATGACTAGGTTCCAGTAACCTTAGCTATTAGGTTGGAAATGCTTTCGAGGTTGTCAAAGGAGAGAGAGAAGTTTTTGTTGAAGCGTTGTGGGAGCATCCAACCTTTGGACTCCGAGATCTAAGGGTGATATTAGTTTAAGTAGCTAGAGTCATTGGCATTGTTGGGATTCAAGAAGTGCTAGCTCATTTTCGGGAATCATGTTGTTTTGGAAGGGTTATTCATGGTTTTCTAGCTTTGTTAGGCACTGGCCATCAGCATATTGATCATTAGAACGAGCAAGGGTTTAGGAATCCTTCAATTCTCATGTGCTGAGCGGACTTAGTTGAATCTAAGTGGGCGAGAACCATTTAGATATCCAGGATGGAAGTGAGTGTGAGACAAGGATGCGTTTCACATCCCCATTGGGAGAGGAAATGTGGCTTTAGGGGCTAACTAAATATAGGATATCGGGGGATGGGAGTTCGGGAAACTCCCTAACATTTGAACCGCGTCTTCTTGATGTCTTATAGCAGGCATCGGGGGAGGGAACCAGGTAGTGTTCTGGTCAATATTTGAGTTTAGTTTGGAGGATAGACCGCGTGAGTGCTCAACGTTGAGAGTGTTCGGATTGGTAGGTGAGAAATAGGGCCATGGGAAATGATCATGTGGTATGAAAGTGTTGTAAGACTACGGGGAGCCGTAGTATTCACTAATGGATTGTTAGGGTGAAGGTGTTGTAAGACTATAGGGGAACCATAGTATTCACTGTGAAAGTGTTGTAAGACTACGGGGGAGCCATAGCGTTCACAAATGGACAATCAAGGTGAAAGAGTTGCAAGACTACGGGGGAGACGTAGCATTCACTAATGATTGGATAGCGTGAGATACATTGTAAGACTACGAGGTAGTCATAGCATTCACGAATTCTTTCAGGAGATTGGGACTAGGGTAGACCAGTTCAAAAGGTTATGGGGAAGCCACAACTTAAGTAGAATCTGGATCGGAGATGATTATTCGATCGGTTATGCGTAGGCAAGCCCGGATGGTTATGAGAATTCAGAATGAAACTAGTAGAGACCATTGAGTCAAGGGTTTGGATCTTGAGTTTTAGGATCTTGTTGATAAGTGGTACGTGACACAGGAGGGTTACGGCTGCGTAGTCCTGATATTTGATCTCTTGGGAACCTGGTGGTTGGATCGGGTGCGAGACTGGTAGAGTCAGGAATCGGTTAAGGGTATCTATTTACTGGTCAAGTAAGGAATATCGGAAGTTATGGTGCATAATAGATCTCGAGGTAGTAGCAGGGTATTGACCTGTTTCGGAAGGGACCCCAAATCAGGGTCCGCACATATTTAGTACAACATTTTGTTTCAGTGAGATGACATTTGAGAGCATAAGGATGCCAAGGGAATCAAATGCAAAATACTAGGGTAATGAATGGGTTTGGTTCAATGGTAACTTAAGCTATCATGATGTGTCTCGGGTTGGTTCGATTAGTAATAGGGTTACGACATGTTGGAACCAGGAAATGGCAGGTCGAAGGAGGTTGGGTATGATGTAACACTACAATTGTTCTGGTAACATTCACCTTTGTGTTAGATTCAGTGGCGACAGGTTGTCAGCCTATCATGATCGGATGGAT
The DNA here is from genome assembly GCF_052625555.1 of Lactuca saligna. NCBI lineage: Eukaryota > Viridiplantae > Streptophyta > Magnoliopsida > Asterales > Asteraceae > Lactuca > Lactuca saligna. Next base: position 201,818,151 of record NC_136424.1, on the reverse strand, counting down.
CAAAGGATTGAAGTAGTCGTGAGTAGCGGTATAGATAGGGAAGTTATTGTCAGATGAGGTGTTCTTCGGAGGTCATGCGAGACTCATGTGCGTGTGTTCCTTGATTAGCAATCGGGTAGGTGTTCGGTGTTCCAGATAGTTTGCAGACAAGTTGGGACCAGGAAGGTCCCGATTATTCTTCAGGAAAGTAGTAATGTGGCAGCAAGATGAGCTGGAGTGACTTCAGTGCTTTGGGGTCAGTGTATGGAGTTTCTTGTTATTCGGGACATATTCTGTCACACCCCCAAACCAAGGATGGCGGAAACGTCCGGGGGTGGAGGACTTTATGTATACTATCATAACCACAATTGCAATAGTAATTTAAGCAAACACAACCAACATATATATAATTGAAAAATTTACATCAGTGTATGAGTTACATGTTTCCAAATCAATTACAATATGTTAACAAAAACATGATATGTTGACGCCTTAACGTCCCATCCGCAAAAGCACTTGGTTACTTGTTTAGTGATTCCCTGAGAATACAAGTTGTTTGAAAAAGTGTCAACACGAAGGTTGGTGAGTTCATCAGAGATTTCTTTAGAGGAGTAAACCATTTTTCCATGTAAAAGCGATAAAATATGTATTCAGTATTTCTTTAATATGTGTATGTAGTTCTAAATCCCGAGTGATGTGTAGTCTTAAATACCAAGACCGAAAGTGTATAGTAATATCCGTACTTATTGATATAAAAGTAATTTTTAACTCGACATGAACCCCTTTTTATTTTATAAAAATCCCATAAACTCTATTTATTGTTAACTCTATATATGAATCGCTATAACCATACTATGACTAGAGGTAACATGCACAACGTCTTTCAGATGTCCTGATCCTATGACTCTCGTCACCCGCAGACCTGCCGGTCCGGCTATAGCTAGCAGCGAGGTGTGGGATGTCAACCCCAATATAGATCTATACACAATTATCACGCTCTCCCTACAAGAGAGTCTGGTTATAACTTACAGGAATTTGAATCCCATACTCGGACGTATGGGGAGAGATTGTTTCACCAATTTAGTTAACAAGTTTACGTGTAGTGTGCGTGAGTGTAGAACCTTTTTGTATGAGTGTAACCCTATTGTACGAGTGTGTTACGTGATGAATCACAAACAATACTTATTATAGTTTATCAAAACAAGGGTAGTAATGGTAACGTACGTAATCTATATTCAACGTAGTTCGTTCAATTGTTTGAGTAAAATGGATGTAATTTGATTATAACAATCTTGTTATCCTTTATATTTCATATGTATATTTATATCAAAATCCATTTATTAACTGATGCATGATCATATACCAAGATAAAATATCATTCTTTTATAATAACATACATTCACATAAGGATATATACCTTGCTCAACATGATACAAGATGATAATAATATCTTAGCATTTTTCTGTTTGTAATAGCTTCGATCACTGTCATTAGAAAATTTATATAAACTTAATAAAAGATCCAAATCAGAATCCGTAAATTCTGGGAGCTTGGTTAATGAGTCTAGTTTGTTCATAAATTTTTCCATGATTTTTAGTGACCTCCAACTTAAGTGAAAACATCCATAAACACAGAGTAGTCTGGTTTTGTTCTTGAAATGCTAGGCAGTTTTGCAAAAATCACCATAAATTGTAGAAAAATCGTATGGTGATGTGCAAGTAAGCATTTTAAATATAAGAATTTGAACTACTTGCACCTTGTACAGTTTTGAAAACAAAAATTTTTTAGTTGACCAAAACAGTCCGTGAATGGAGTCCAAATTTTCTGATGTAAGCTGTTAGAAATATTTAGTTGTGTTCTTGATGATTTGACTTGTATTCTCCGCCTTAAAACTTGAGAAAACATGAAAATATAGGGGTATGAACTCACCTTATGTGATTTCAGTAGATGATTGTTGAAAAATGGAAGTGATCAACTCAAGAACACTTGAAGATGCCTTGAAGATTTTCGAGAAACTAACATCGAAGTGATGGAGTTTGTGTAAGCAATCAATGATTTGAGTAGAATGAAGTGAAATAATCACAAGGAGGATGAATTATACTTACCAAGGGGAGGATAAAGCTTGAAGATCAACCTTGGAGTCGTGAAATAAAGAGATAAAGTTTGAGAGAAAAGTTGTGTTGTATCTTTGGTGAAATGAGATAAACTGAAAGAAGTGAGGAGAGATGATGGGTTTTTCCAGCTCTAAGAACGTGAGAGAAGCTGAAAATTGAGTGTAAAAGGACATTAAAGTGACCTAGGTAAGGTGAGAAGGATTGGCTAGTCATAGAGTGGGTATGGGAGTGGTTACTTGTGTCATAAGGTAAGGTAAAGTCAACACCCCACCTCAATTAATTCACCTACTAGATTTTATTATTTAAATAAGGATTTTCATGAAAATATGATTAAATATGAATATTTAGGGTTTATTATGTTAAAATATGAGTTTGTGAGAAAATCCCGCGTTAAAATCTCGAAAAACGGGCTCAAAATGTGGAAAATATTGAAAATGGGCCAAAAATGTCAAAATTCCGAAGTCTAGCCGGAGGTTCGGCCTTCTAGTCATTGGAACCGAAATTAGAAGAGAGGGACCGAGAGGAGAAAAGAGGACCGAGAGGGGAAGAGAGAACCGAGAGGAGAAGAGAGGACCGCAAGTAGAAGAAGGAATCGAGAGAAGAGGGGAAGGAAGACCGAGACTCGGTCTGTGTTCTTGGCGGGTTTGGTTCTCGGGTTCGGTTCCAGGTCTCGGTTCTCAGGTTTCGGCTACAGGTCTCGGTTTCGGCTGGGGCAGCGAGGCTCGGTCTTGGCAGCTGGTCTCGGTTCTCAGGTCTCGGCTCCAGGTCTCGGTTTTGGTTGCTTAGGGTTTTGGTTTGTGACAACCGTCAAATTATGGTCAATTCAAAGTCAAATAAAGTCATCAAGTCAAGCCGGTCAACTCTATTAAACCTTGTGTATTAGGGTTAGTGTTATGTTCGTATTGTATAACTTGCTATGTTAATGGGAAAACATCACAGGAGAAAAGTTTGTGTTAAAAATTTCCTAAGCCTTCGCATCCCTTCGCATTTATCTCTTTAAAAATTCTGCAATTTCATCATTTTATGACCCCATTTGCGAAGTTGAGTATTTATTTCCAAAAATGCGAAACTCCAGGGACAATATTTGAAATCTTCTGTTTTCTTCCCCAATTCGCATCCTACTGTGAAATACTTCGCATCTTCATTCTTACACCCTTCGCATCCCTTCGCATTTATCTCTTTGAAAATTCTGCAATTTCATCATTTTATGACCCCATTTGCGAAGTTGAGTATTTATTTCCAAAAATGCGAAACTCCAGGGACAATATTTGAAATCTTCTGTTTTCTTCCCCAATTCGCATTCTATTGTGAAATACTTCGCATCTTCATTCTTACACCCTTCGCATCCCTTCGCATTTATCACATTCGCATTTTAAGCTAATTAATCGAATGCGATTCACAAAATTTTCATTCCAGATGCGAACACAGTTTAGTTCTTGAACTCTAAACTTGCGAAATCAAAAATTCATATGTTGAACCCATATGCGAATATTAACCCAATTGACTTCAAATTGACTCATAGATGCGAACACTCGATTGTTTTACTTTCGCAAAATGAGCATCAACAACTCCACAATCGAGTTTTTAAATTCTTACAAACAACAATTTCATAGTCCTTGACTTCGCGTCTTTCTTCACGAATCACCCCTCAATCATCAATCCAACTTCGCATTCAAGCAGTGTTATTGATTCGCAGTCACAAGCAACCACCCCACACCCACTCTATGACCAGCCATACCTTCCCACCTTACCTATGTCACATCAATGTTCCCTTACACTCAATTATCCCTCCTCCCACGTTTTTGAGGGCTGATTATTCATCCTCTCTCCTCACATCATCTCATTTACTCTCATTTCACAAGAAGATCAAACTCTTTCCTCTCTCACTTTCTCTCTCTAGAAATTCGAGATTCAAGGGTTGATCTCGAGTTTTTCCTCCACATTTGGTAAGCATAATCCATTCTCTTTGTGATTATCTCGTTTATTACCACTCAAATCATGGATATCTTAGACAAACTCTCTCATAATTGTGTTAGATCTTCGAATCTTCAAGTGATTCTTCAAGTGTTCTTGGGTTGAACACTTTCCTTCTTCAACACTTACCTACTGAAATCACTTAAGGTGAGTTCATACCCCTACATTTTCATGTTTTCTCAAGTTTTCAGGGGGGGGATACAAGTTAAAACACTAAGAACATATCTAAATTTTTCTAACAGCCTTCATCAGAAAAGTTCAACTCCATTCACGGACTGTTTTGGGCATCTTAAACATTTTTGTTTTCAAAACTGTACAAGGTGCAAATAGTTCAAGTTTTTAGCTTTAAAATGGCTACTTGCACATCTCCATACGATTTTTCTACAATTTATGGTGATTTTTACAAAACTGCCTATCATTTCAAACAACAATCCGGACCAGTCTGTGATTATGGACTTTTTCACCCAAGTTAGAGGTCATTATAAATTGTGATAAAAATTATGAGCAAACTAGACACATTTTGTGAACTCTCAGAATTTACGGATCTAGTTTTCGACTTCGTATGATTTTTCTATGATTTTTCCAAAACAGGGCAGAATTGCTAAATTTTGCCAACAGCATGTAAATATCATAACACTTTGTATTATGTTGAGCAAAGTGTATAATCATAAGTTCTAATATTTGAATGTGTTTTCTTACTAGTTTATCATTATAAACTGAAACTAAGACATTCATATTAAATATTATTCATTCATTTTGGATCACGCACTATTAAACTATGAAAAGAGTTCGATAAATTCACAACACTAATACTTTTCCATAAAAGAGTTCATACATAGTACATACATTTTAGATAAACTATAATAGGTATAGTTTATGATACAACACTCTACGCACTCGTACAAGAAGGGTACATTCATACAAGAAATATTTATATTCACACACATTTCACGTAAACTTGTTATCCTATATTGTGAGACTCTCTCTCCCCGTACGTCCGAGTGCGGGATATAATTCCTGGTAGTTATAATCAGAATCTCCTGGAGGGAGAACGTGATACTTGTATATAGATCTATATTGGGATTGACACCCCACACCTCGCTGCTAGCTACAGTGGGATCTGCAGGTCTACGGGTGACAAATGTCATTTCATTTTTCGCGACACTGAGAACGTCGTGGCAGGTTCACATAGTCATAGTATGATTATAACGGCTCACATAGGAAACAATCCATAAGTTTACGGGATTTTATTTTTAAAACCTAAATGAGTTTTATGTTGATTTAAAATCACCTTTTATCTCTATGGGTACAAATGCAAAGTACCGGGTCTCTATACAAAGTTATTATGATATTAAACTATATTTCCTCTAGAATTGTTAGACTTCAACTATAGTCGCTGAGCGTATATGTTTGAGTCATATAAGAATTTAGTCTTGATTGGCCTAGAATTGGTGGTGCCCGCCTCATCTCCTGTTCCTCGTTGGGTTGTGGACCTGGGGCAGACCCACTATATTCAACGTTTTATCTAAGTTAAACCTTATATAACTTATATATGTTGGACGATTATAGAGGGACTCTACGGATTACTCTAGGGTTCATTAATGCATCATGCAGGATTATTTCTATTCATACTTAACTAAGAAAATATTGGATTTTCTGGAAATCAAACTAAATCGATTTTACAAGGAAAAACGGTTTCTACTTCAAACAAAACTCTTGTGAACTCACCAACCTTTGTGTTGACACTTTTTAAAACTACTTGTATTCTCAGGAAATCAGTGAAACAGGAAAACTTCATCGCTTTGAGGATGGGACGCTAAACCGTCAACAAATTTATTTTGTCATCATAATGTAATTGTTTTTGAAACATGTAAACATATACCTTGGTGTAACTTTTGCAATTATATTTATGGTGGTTGTTTCTACTTTGAACACTATTATACACGTTGTTGTGATACTGTACATGAAGTCCTCCACCCCCAGACGTTTCCGCCATCCTTGGTTTGGGGGTGTGACAGATTGGTATCAGAGCATTGTTTATAGTGAACTAAGTATATCAAACCACATAAGATATACAAACTATAAATACATTGGGACTAAGGTCTCTGATTTTAAGATTTCAAAACCACTATACCTTTAAGAATAAATAACTTTTGTTGAAAGTATACATGCATGCATACATACTAAGGTCAGCATCATTTTAGGACAAAACAAAAGTAATGATTGTTGGATATCACAGGTAAGCCTGGGGATGTATGGTCAGTCTTGGGAATAGCATAGCCTGATCAACTATGCTGGTCCGAGGAGTGATTAGCATATGCCCAAGAATGGTTGTGATGTGGCAACAAGTCTAAAAACTTACCAACACTACCACAATGAAATACCATAGGGGTATTTTGGCATTATTAAAATTTCATCTGCGAGAACTAAATAGATCTTTATCAATAGGTCAATAGTTGCTTAGTGGATACATTAAAATTTTATGTATCCAGGACGTCATAGACTTAGAATCTGTGGATCTTTGCTCTACTTCCTGTTCTCGTTGGATTGGGGATTTAGAGTTAGGGTCGCTTATTCGAAGGTCTATCCTGTCCCGAATACATATAATTAGTATGCACTAAACAATTTGTTGAAGTACCTGATAAAGGTCATCGTATAATTAGCTAATTAGTACGTTTGCTTAATTATTTCTTATATCCCCATTTCTCGCGAAGATATCATGGCTGGATTTCCATCCACACGACGACCCATACTACCCTAACCACGATAATACCAAATGGCTCGGAGAGGAGCCAGAGAATGATTACCCAACCCCTGTAGATGGTCACCAAGCTGAAGGCTATGCTGATGGTTCTGACTCCGACCCTGAAGTGGAGAACTTAACCCCGATGACTCTTGTTCTGAATCCCAACCCTCGACCGGCTTTCAAGGCCCGACGCCTCCTTGGGTAGAGTGCTTGGAAACCGGGAGCAAAGAACAAGACCAACATATGTCGTTTAATAGAGAACGAAGCTTCTACAACATAAACGAAGGAAACTCAGCAGATAAAATTTTTCCAATCCTAGTCTATAGAGTTGCCCGAAACGAGATTCAAGAACGATGCCACCAAGGAAAAGACCCAGACCTTCGGGCAGCACAGCGCCACCACCTCCGACGCCGCCTCCCCAGTTTGATCCTGAAATGTTCCAAGCTGCAGTGACAGCAGCCGTGGTAGCTGCAATGTCACAAATTGGCACAAATAGCAATGGTGGTGCTGGATCTGGAGCCACAAACCCTAACCACGGGGATAGTGCAGGACGCACAAGGGAATGCACTTACAAGGACTTCACAAATGGCAAACCCGATTCCTTTGATGGAAGTGGGGGTGTCCTCGCACTAATTCAATGGTTCGAGAGGACCGAAGCGATCTTTGAGATTTGTGCTTGCCCCGAAGCGAGCAAAGTCAAGTACGCGACATTCACCTTCATCGGAAGAGCTCTCACTTGGTGGAACGGCAAAGTTAAGTCGCTTACGCTTGCAGTGGCTAACTCGTTAAGTTGGGAGGACTTAAAGAAGATGATGTTGAAGGAATATTGCCCAAGAGGTGAAGTGCAAAAGCTGGAGCAAGAACTATGGAATCTCAGAATGGCAGGCTCCGACCTTACAACTTACACCAACCGATTTTGTGATCTAGCACTCCTTTGTCCCGCTATGGTCACCCCGGAAGACAAAAAGTTGGAGCGTTACCTCTGGGGATTGTCCCCCGAAATTCAAGATAGCGTGCTCGCCTCAAGACCAACTACCTTCGACAGCGCCAAGGAGTTAGCACAACAACTCATCGACCACCATGCCCACCATGACACTATGGCAACCACCCATACCCAAGCAAGAGGAGGGAACAACGAAAGAAAGTTTTGGGACAACAAGAAAGACCAATCAACCCAAGGCCTCGCTAAGAAGCAACAGATCCTTGCTGTTCATGCTGCCACAACCCTCACCACACCAACTCCCATGAGACCATACGCAGGAACACTTCCAAAATGCAACAAGTGTAACTTCCATCACACTGGGGCTTGCCGAAAGATGCATTGCAAAAACTGCGACAGAGAGGGGCACACTGCTCGTTTCTGTAAGGCACCAGCACGACCCATCAACCAGGTACCCGGCTCTGGAGCAAGCCCAACCTGTTACGAGTGTGGAGAAACGGGACACTTTATAAGGGAATGCCCAAGGACAAGAGATGCTGGTGGTGGTGGGAGGGTGTTTGCAATCACCGAGGGAGAAACCACTCCGGAACTGCCCACAAATATCAGTACGTGTTTCTAACATCGACATTTAAATCCCGAATTTCTTTATATGATAAATCTAGCATCGATTAAAGCATGCATTGTAGTAATCATGTGACACCGGGCGGGTCATTCCTCACCATAATCAAATTCTTGTGCTACGAAAAGTCATCCCCATCTTTCCTCTAAATTCCTAGATCTCCATTCGAAGTGCAAATTTCGGGACGAAATTCCCTTTAACGGGGGGATGATGTGACAACCGTCAAATTATGGTCAATTCAAAGTCAAATAAAGTCATCAAGTCAAGCCGGTCAACTCTATTAAACCTTGTGTATTAGGGTTAGTGTTATGTTCGTATTGTATAACTTGCTATGTTAATGGGAAAACATCACAGGAGAAAAGTTTGTGTTAAAAATTTCCTAAGCCTTCGCATCCCTTCGCATTTATCTCTTTAAAAATTCTGCAATTTCATCATTTTATGACCCCATTTGCGAAGTTGAGTATTTATTTCCAAAAATGCGAAACTCCAGGGACAATATTTGAAATCTTCTGTTTTCTTCCCCAATTCGCATCCTACTGTGAAATACTTCGCATCTTCATTCTTACACCCTTCGCATCCCTTCGCATTTATCTCTTTGAAAATTCTGCAATTTCATCATTTTATGACCCCATTTGCGAAGTTGAGTATTTATTTCCAAAAATGCGAAACTCCAGGGACAATATTTGAAATCTTCTGTTTTCTTCCCCAATTCGCATTCTATTGTGAAATACTTCGCATCTTCATTCTTACACCCTTCGCATCCCTTCGCATTTATCACATTCGCATTTTAAGCTAATTAATCGAATGCGATTCACAAAATTTTCATTCCAGATGCGAACACAGTTTAGTTCTTGAACTCTAAACTTGCGAAATCAAAAATTCATATGTTGAACCCATATGCGAATATTAACCCAATTGACTTCAAATTGACTCATAGATGCGAACACTCGATTGTTTTACTTTCGCAAAATGAGCATCAACAACTCCACAATCGAGTTTTTAAATTCTTACAAACAACAATTTCATAGTCCTTGACTTCGCGTCTTTCTTCACGAATCACCCCTCAATCATCAATCCAACTTCGCATTCAAGCAGTGTTATTGATTCGCAGTCACAAGCAACCACCCCACACCCACTCTATGACCAGCCATACCTTCCCACCTTACCTATGTCACATCAATGTTCCCTTACACTCAATTATCCCTCCTCCCACGTTTTTGAGGGCTGATTATTCATCCTCTCTCCTCACATCATCTCATTTACTCTCATTTCACAAGAAGATCAAACTCTTTCCTCTCTCACTTTCTCTCTCTAGAAATTCGAGATTCAAGGGCTGATCTCGAGTTTTTCCTCCACATTTGGTAAGCATAATCCATTCTCTTTGTGATTATCTCGTTTATTACCACTCAAATCATGGATATCTTAGACAAACTCTCTCATAATTGTGTTAGATCTTCGAATCTTCAAGTGATTCTTCAAGTGTTCTTGGGTTGAACACTTTCCTTCTTCAACACTTACCTACTGAAATCACTTAAGGTGAGTTCATACCCCTACATTTTCATGTTTTCTCAAGTTTTCAGGGGGGGGATACAAGTTAAAACACTAAGAACATATCTAAATTTTTCTAACAGCCTTCATCAGAAAAGTTCAACTCCATTCACGGACTGTTTTGGGCATCTTAAACATTTTTGTTTTCAAAACTGTACAAGGTGCAAATAGTTCAAGTTTTTAGCTTTAAAATGGCTACTTGCACATCTCCATACGATTTTTCTACAATTTATGGTGATTTTTACAAAACTGCCTATCATTTCAAACAACAATCCGGACCAGTCTGTGATTATGGACTTTTTCACCCAAGTTAGAGGTCATTATAAATTGTGATAAAAATTATGAGCAAACTAGACACATTTTGTGAACTCTCAGAATTTACGGATCTAGTTTTCGACTTCGTATGATTTTTCTATGATTTTTCCAAAACAGGGCAGAATTGCTAAATTTTGCCAACAGCATGTAAATATCATAACACTTTGTATTATGTTGAGCAAAGTGTATAATCATAAGTTCTAATATTTGAATGTGTTTTCTTACTAGTTTATCATTATAAACTGAAACTAAGACATTCATATTAAATATTATTCATTCATTTTGGATCACGCACTATTAAACTATGAAAAGAGTTCGATAAATTCACAACACTAATACTTTTCCATAAAAGAGTTCATACATAGTACATACATTTTAGATAAACTATAATAGGTATAGTTTATGATACAACACTCTACGCACTCGTACAAGAAGGGTACATTCATACAAGAAATATTTATATTCACACACATTTCACGTAAACTTGTTATCCTATATTGTGAGACTCTCTCTCCCCGTACGTCCGAGTGCGGGATATAATTCCTGGTAGTTATAATCAGAATCTCCTGGAGGGAGAACGTGATACTTGTATATAGATCTATATTGGGATTGACACCCCACACCTCGCTGCTAGCTACAGTGGGATCTGCAGGTCTACGGGTGACAAATGTCATTTCATTTTTCGCGACACTGAGAACGTCGTGGCAGGTTCACATAGTCATAGTATGATTATAACGGCTCACATAGGAAACAATCCATAAGTTTACGGGATTTTATTTTTAAAACCTAAATGAGTTTTATGTTGATTTAAAATCACCTTTTATCTCTATGGGTACAAATGCAAAGTACCGGGTCTCTATACAAAGTTATTATGATATTAAACTATATTTCCTCTAGAATTGTTAGACTTCAACTATAGTCGCTGAGCGTATATGTTTGAGTCATATAAGAATTTAGTCTTGATTGGCCTAGAATTGGTGGTGCCCGCCTCATCTCCTGTTCCTCGTTGGGTTGTGGACCTGGGGCAGACCCACTATATTCAACGTTTTATCTAAGTTAAACCTTATATAACTTATATATGTTGGACGATTATAGAGGGACTCTACGGATTACTCTAGGGTTCATTAATGCATCATGCAGGATTATTTCTATTCATACTTAACTAAGAAAATATTGGATTTTCTGGAAATCAAACTAAATCGATTTTACAAGGAAAAACGGTTTCTACTTCAAACAAAACTCTTGTGAACTCACCAACCTTTGTGTTGACACTTTTTAAAACTACTTGTATTCTCAGGAAATCAGTGAAACAGGAAAACTTCATCGCTTTGAGGATGGGACGCTAAACCGTCAACAAATTTATTTTGTCATCATAATGTAATTGTTTTTGAAACATGTAAACATATACCTTGGTGTAACTTTTGCAATTATATTTATGGTGGTTGTTTCTACTTTGAACACTATTATACACGTTGTTGTGATACTGTACATGAAGTCCTCCACCCCCAGACGTTTCCGCCATCCTTGGTTTGGGGGTGTGACATGGTTCTTTGCTACTTTTGGTCCAAGGTGCTCGGCCCTAAGAGGCTTCGGCCCTATAAAGGGTCTTTCGGTTCTTTTAAGGTATTTTACTCGTTTTAACCCCGTTTCAAGCCGTTTTTGACCCGGTTAAGAGTCGGGATGGCCCGAAAGGTTATGAAAAGTTACGAGAACTTTTAAGAGAGATTTGGGAGAGATTTCCCATACTTGGAGATATTTGGGAGAGATTTGGCATTCTTGGAGAGATTTCTCATACAAAGAGATATTTGGGAAAGATTTGGCATTCTTGGAGAGATTTCTCATACAGAGAGATATTTGGGAGAGATTTTACATTCTTGGAGAGATTCTCATACAGAGAGATATTTGGGAGAGATTTTAAATAGAAAGAGATATAGTGAAAACGATTGAGAGAGGTTTCGTTTGTGCCCTTTTTGAGTGTCCGGCTTTGCAACACAAGGTCCGTAAACCTCATTAAGCCATGTTTTAGGATCTTTCACACTCCCAATGAGTATGCAACATTGTTTCATCGTTTTTGTTCATTGTTCAGCACTAAGGCTAAGGAAAATCAAACACACGAATTTTCCAAGTGATGTTTTCTCATTAAAATAGTGAGTTATACAGTATTTACATAACACAAACCCTAATATACCAGGTTTAATTGAGTTGGCCGGTTTGACTTGATGACTTTGTTTGACTTAGACTTGACCCGAGTTTGACTATTGTCACATTATCCCCCCGTTAGAGGGAATTTCGTCCCAAAATTTACGTTTTGACTGGGACTTCAGGAGTTAGGAAAAAGATGCGGGTATTTTTGTTTCATTTAATGTTCGCGTTCCCAGGTGAACTCAGGTCCTCGTTTAGCATTCCTGCGGACCTTTACGATGGGGATACGACTTTGTTTTGTTCTTTTGACTTCCCGATCCATAATCTCAACTGGTTCTTCCACGAAGTGGAGATTTTCGTTAACTTCAATCTCATCGAGAGGTATTACAAGTGACTCGTCAGACCGACACTTCTTTAAGTTGGATACATGGAAGGTAGTGTGTATGTTACTAAGTTCTTGTGGTAATCGGAGTTTGTACGCCACAGGACCAATCCTGGCAAGGATTTCGAACGGTCCGATGTACCTCGGGTTTAGTTTCCCACGTCTACCGAAACTTATCATTCCTTTCCAAGGGGAAACTTTTAGTAATACCCGGTCTCCGACCTGGAATTCTAAGGGTTTGCGTCGCTTGTCTGCGTAACTCTTTTGTCGATCATGTGACGCTTTCAGTCTTTCCTGAATTTGAACAATCTTTTATGTGGTCTCCCTTATGATTTTAGGCCCGGTAAGGGTGCTATCAGGGACTTGCCCCCTAGCTAGCTGAGTATCCGCCACTTCGGCCCAACATAAAGGTGATCTACACTTGCGACCGTAGAGAGCTTCGAATGGAGGGACTCCAATGCTAGTGTGATAGCTGTTATTATAGGAAAATTCGATAAGTGGTAAATGAGTATCCCACGCCTTACCAAAGTCTATCACACAGGCTCTCAACATGTCTTCTAACGTCTGTATGGTGCGCTCGCTCTACCCGTCGGTTTGTGGATGATAGGTCGTACTCATATCTAGCCTAGTTCCCAGAGTTTTCTGTAAAAACTGCCAAAATCACGAGGTGAATCTACTATCTCGGTCAGAGATAATGGATATTGGTACACCATGAAGTCGCACAATCTCCTTGATGTATGTCCTAGTTAACTTTTCCATCTTGTCGGTTTCCTTTATTGGTAGGAAGTGCGCAAACTTTGTCAATCTGTCTACGATTACCCATATGGTGTCAAACCCACCCGATGTCTTAGGTAGCTTGGTTATGAAATCCATAGTTATCCACTCCCACTTCCACTCGGGTATATCCGGCTGTTGTAGTAGTCCTGATGGCTTCTGGTATTCTACATTGACCTTAGCACAAGTCAGACACTTGCCCACATAGGTAGCAATTTCAGCTTTCATGTTCGGCCACTAGTACAACTTCTTGAGGTCTAGATACATCTTATCCGAACCTGGATGGATGGAATATTGTGTCTTGTGTGCTTCGTTCATGACAACGTGTCGGAACCCACCGAACTTCGGTGTCCAGATCCGGTTCATGAGGTAGCAAGCTTCGTCCTCCTGAACTTCAAGGTTTTTATCCATCCCTCTCAATGCCTCACCTGTTACATTTTCGGGTTTCAAGGCTTCACGTTGATCTTCCTTGATTTGTGTGAACAGGTGCGAATGGATTGTCATCGTTAGTGACTTCACCCGGTGACCCGAGTATTCTTTTCTACTTAGGGCATCGGCTACAACATTATCCTTGCCCGGATGATAACGGATTTCGCACTCATAATCGTTTAGTAGCTCTACCCATCTTCTTTGTCTCATGTTGAGCTCTTTTTGATTGAGGATATGCTGAAGGCTTTTGTGATCGGTGAAGATGGTGCACTTTGTGCCGTAGAGGTAGTGTCTCCAGATCTTCAAGGCGAACACTACCGCTCCCAATTTGAGGTCGTGGGTGGTATAGTTAACTTTGTGGGTCTTAGGTTGTCTTGATGCGTAAGCGATAACCTTTCCCCTTTGCATGAGCACACAACCGAGACCTTGATTCGAAGCATCGCAATACACCACAAAATCATCAGTTCCTTCTGGAAGAGACAAGATTGGTGCGCTGCATAGGGCTTGCTTTAGTGTCTGGAAGGCGGCTTCTTGTTTATCTTCCCATTTGAACATCACGCCTGTCTGAGTCAAGGTGGTGAGGGGCTTAGCAATCTTGGAGAAGCTCTGTATGAATCTTCGATAGTAGCCTGCGAGTCCCAAAAATTGTCGGATTTCTGTTGGCGTTGTAGGTGCTGACCAATCTTCAATCGCTTTGATATTTGAGGGATCCACATGTATTCCTTCCTTGCTTACCATGTGGCCAAGGAATCCCACTTCTCGGAGCCAAAATTCACACTTTGAAAACTTAGCATAAAGCTTCTCAGCTCTTAGACTCTCCAGAACTAGTCGTAGGTGTTGCCTGTGCTCTTCTTCGCTTCTCGAATAGACCAAGATATCGTCAATGAACACAATCATGAACTTATCTAAGAAGGGTCGGCACACTCGGTTCATCAAATCCATGAACACCGCAGGCGCGTTGGTTAATCCGAATGGCATCACTACAAACTCGTAGTGCCCATAGCGAGTTCTGAATGCTGTCTTGGGGACATCTTCTTCTTGAACTCACAGCTGATGATAGCCCGACCTCAAGTCGATTTTTGAGAAATAACTTGCTCCTTGAAGTTGATCGAAAAGGTCGTCGATTCAGGGCAGGGGATATCGGTTCTTGATGGTAAGTTTGTTTAATTCCCGGTAGTCGATGCACATGTGAAATGATCCATCCTTTTTTTCACAAAAAGGACTGGTGCACCCCAGGGTGAAAAGCTCAGTCTAATGAACCCTTCGCTCAGCAGTTCATTCAACTGGATGGATAGTTCTTGCATCTCTATCGGTGCTAGGCGGTATGGAGCTTTGGCAGCGGGGGTAGCTCCAGGAATTAAGTCGATTCGGAATTCGACTTGTCGTGCGAGTGGTACACCTGGCAGGTCGTCGGGGAATACGTCCGGGAAGTTGCATACATCTGGAATTTCTTTGATGTCTTTCACCTCTTGATTCTTGTCTACGACGTGGGCTAAGAATGCGTGGTATTCCTTTCGGAGGTACTTTTGGGTTTTGACGCAAGAGATGATTTGCAAATTTACACTGGGTTTATCTCCATAGATGAGAAGGATTTCGCCGTTTGGCAGATTAAGGCGAACGTCCCTTTCGTAACATAGGATGTCGGCACGATGAGAGCTTAACCAATCCATACCAACGATTATGTCGAAACTTTTTATGTTGACTGACATTAGATCAATTTTGAACGAATGGTTGTCTAGAGTGAGAGTACACCCTATGTAAATATCGTTAGTGTGCTCAACCTTTCCGTTTGCCATTTCTACGAAGTAAGAATCTTTTAATGACTGGGAATTTTGTTTAAGTATATGTTTGAATTGGTGACTTACGAAACTTCTTTCTGCCCCACTATCGAAAAGTACGCATGCATAAGAGTTATCGAGGAGAAACGTACCGGTAACCATGGTGGGGTCCCTGACTGCATCCCCGTGTCCTAAAGTTAGGACTCTCCCTGCATTCCCAGTATTTGTGTTTTGTGTTTTTGGGCAGTTTCTCTTGTAGTGCCCTGTCTCTCTGCAACCATAATAGGTTTGGCTTGCTCTGGTGCTGGCGGCCGTGGCGGCTTGAGTGGCGGGGTGGGTCGTCGCCCTACAGAATCGTGCAGTGTGTCCTTTCTTGTTGCAGTTATTGCAGTGTAACTCTCGACAAGCACCGTTGTGGTGGTAGCTACACTTGTTGCACTTGCGAAGAGTTCCTGTGTACTGTTTCGGCGGCACAGGAGTGGTGACAGTAGTGGCGGCACGGACAACAATAGTCTGTTGCTTCTTGGTGGGGTCCTGCATCGGTCGTTTCTTTTTATTGTCCCAGAACTTCCTCTTGTTGTTCCCTCCTTTTGTTGGGTCAGTGGTGGCTATCACGGTACCATAGCTAGCCCTGTGATCGATACGTTGTTGTGCCAATTCCTTGACACTCTCAAAGGTAGTAGGTTTCGAGGCCAATACAGTATCTTGAATCTGGGATGACAGCCCCCAGAGGTACCGCTCCACCTTTTTCTCCTCTGGAGTGACCATTGTTGGACAGAGGAGTGCTAGGTAATTGAAGCAGGTAGTATAAGTTTCAAGATCTGTGCCCAACATCCCGAGGTTCCAAAGTTCCTCTTCAAGTTTTTGTATTTCGCCCCTCAGGCAATACTCCTTTAACATAGAAACTTTCAAATCCTCCCAACTTATAGAGTTAGCCACTGCAGGAGTAAGTGATTTAACTTGGCCATTCCACCAAGTAAGAGCTTTTCCGGTGAAAGTGAATGCCGCATACTTGACCTTGCTCGCTTCAGGACAAGCAAAGATTTCGAAGACTGCCTCGGTCCTTTCGAACCATTGCACCAGTGTGATGATGCCCCCGCTTCCATTGAAAGGGTCGGGCTTGCCATTCGTGAAGTCTTTGTAAGAGCACTCCTTTGTACGCCCCGTGCTGTCCCCATGAATTGAATTGGTAGCTCCGGATCAAGAACCGCCAGAACCATTTGTTCCCATTTGCAACATTGTTGCCGCCACGGCTGCCGTCACTGCAGCCTAAAACATCGTAGGATCAAATTGCGGAGGTGGTGGCAGAGGGGGCGGCGCTGTGTTGCCAGAAGGTCTTGGTCTTTTCCTTGGTGGCATGGTTATGTCATTATTAAAAAAAAATGACCAGTCGGTAAGACTTTAATAGTAATAACGAGTCGAGTGTTACTTGTTTCATCTCATTTGTATTTTATCACGACTTTATTATTTGTAAATTATTTGTGTGATCAGGTTATGAAGTCCAGTGCCAATCATTCACTAAAATAAAATGCATGACAAAATTCATTGATAAACTTTTAGTACATAACGCTTTAGGGAAAATTTGACCTCATAAAGGTCTACATTAAATCAATGCAAAAGATAGTTTTGACAGCACAAAAGCCCTTTGAATAGTGTAATCACTTAGTTTCAGGGTCAACATACATACAAAAGAGTAGCACCAACGCGTACTCATAAACTTTTACTAAAAAGATGTGAGAATAGTAATGAGTTCTAATCACGACGATCCTTCCCTGAGGGAGCCTGGGATGATGTCGATGCGCCCTGTAGTTCTGCCAATCTCCGTTCGGCTGCGACCATTCTCTCTTCGAGTGCCATGTATCTTTCCCGATACTCCCTTGCTTTTGCTCGAGCAGCGAGAAGGTCCTGAATGAGTTGGTCTCTGTAGTGGGAGTCTCGTTCCAGATCTCTGGTGCGAGCAGTGGTAGACTCTACAAGGGCACTTAGCTCCCTAACCTAATCGGTCGTCGTCCAACCACGATCGTCCATACTTGCTATTCGTTGAGTCATGACGGGGAGGGCTCTATCAGCCGGTCCACCATGGATGAGGTCATAATAACCTCATTGGTCGCCATATGGTGACCGCTGGCGTTGTTGTTGGATCCACCTTTCGATCGTCGTTACCCAACGGGGCTCAGGTCCGTTGTATCCAAAGCGGTGTGTGGGTACCCTCGCGATGTAAGGAGGGTTGAATACTTCTGGTTCTTCTTCAATTTCATTCTCAATCATGACTATATCATCGTCTTCCTCTTCTTCTTCTTCGTCTTCCTCCTCTTCTTCTTAATCTTCCTCTTCTTCTTCTTGTTCTTCATCTTCCTCCTCTGGTTCCTCCTCGGGATCCTCTCCGGGATCCTCTTCGGGATCCACTTCGATTTGTTGTTCGGGCTCTTCATCGATCCATCCTGCATTCCCCTGATTGGGAAAATACGGGTCCCCGGGTATGTGAAATCCTTCCATGTCGTCTGCACGAGAAACGGGGGGGGGGGGGGGGGGTAAGAAGAACATATCGGATAATAATAATAACATGGCGCTATAGTAATGTACAAATACTCCTATAGTATTTTAAAAGTTTATATTTGGTTCTTAGAGTATTCTTTGTAGAGTGTAGTTAGGTTATTAGATTTTTCGCCCATTAGGACTATCCCCCAGTATGCGTAAGTCACTTCTCGGACGGATATAGTTGATCAGGCTATATCCTTCCCAGAACAGATTACACATTCTAAGGCATACTCGTAGTGTTCAACTCCTCCTCTTTCACTTTATGTTCTCCCTAGTTATGACACTACGCGAGTATATAATGCATGTAGGTATACTTTTAAACAAGAAACTATTAGTTTTCTAAAAGTACAACCCGTTAAAATGTTTTAAGAATCAAAGACTTTTAGTCCCACATGTGTTTATAGTTTGTATATCTTATGTGGTTTGACATACTTAATTCACTATAAACCGTGCTCTGATACCAATCTGTCACACCCCCAAACCAAGGATGGCGGAAATGTCCGGGGGTGGAGGACGTCATGTATAGTATCATAACCACAATTGCAATAGTAATTTAAGCAAACACAACCAACATATATATATATATATATATATATATATATATATATATATATATATATATATATATATAATTGAAAAAGCTACATCAGTGTATGAGTTACATGTTTCCAAATAAATTACAATATATTAACAAAAACATGATATGTTGACACCTTAATGTCCCATCCTCAAAAGCACTTGGTTACCTGTTTAGTGATTCCCTGAGAATACAAGTTGTTTGAAAATCTGTCAACACGAAGGTTGGTGAGTTCATAAGAGATTTCGTTAGAGAAGTAAACCGTTTTTCCCTGTAAAAGCGATAAAATATGTATTCAGAAAATCCGATATTTTCTTTAATATGTGTATGTAGTTCTAAATCCCGAGTGATGTGTAGTCTTAAATACCAAGACCGAAAGTGTATAGTAATATCCGTACTTATTGATATAAAAGTAATTTTTAACTCGACATGAACCTCTTTTTATTTTATAAAAATCCAGTAAACTCTATTATTGTTAACTCTATATATGAATCGCTATAACCATACTATGACTAGAGGTAACCTGCACAACGTCTTTCAGATGTCCTGATCCTATGACTCTCGTCACCCGCAGACCTGCCGGTCCGGCTGTAGCTAGCAGCAAGGTGTGGGATGTCAACCCCAATATAGATCTATACACAATTATCACGCTCTCCATACAAGAGAGTCTGGTTATAAGTTACAGGAATTTGAATCCCATACTCGAACGTATGGGGAGAGATTGTTCCACCAATTTAGTTAACAAGTTTACGTGTAGTGTGCGTGAGTGTAGAACCTTTTTGTATGAGTGTAACCCTTTTGTACGAGTGTGTTATGTGATGAATCAAAAACAATACTTATTATAGTTTATCAAAACAAGGGTAGTAATGGTAACGTACGTAATCTATATTCAACGTAGTTCGTTCAATTGTTTGAGTAAAATGGATGTAATTTGATTATAACAATCGTGTTATCCTTTGTATTTCATATGTATATTTATATCAAAATCCATTTATTAATTGATGCATGATCATATACCAAGATAAAATATCATTCTTTTATAATAACATACATTCACATAAGGATATATACCTTGCTCAACATGATACAAGATGATAATAATATCTTAGATTTTTTCTGTTTGTAACAGTTTCGATCACTGTCATTAGAAAATTTATATAAACTTAATAAAAGATCCAAATCATAATCCGTAAATTCTGGGAGCTTGGTTAATGAGTCTAGTTTGTTCATAAATTTTTCCATGATCTTTAGTGACCTCCAACTTAAGTGAAAACATCCATAAACACAGACTAGTCTGGTTTGGTTCTTGAAATGCTAGGCAGTTTTGAAAAAATCACCATAAATTGTAGAAAATCGTATGGAGATGTGCAAGTAGTCATTTTAAAGATAAGAATTTGAACTACTTGCACCTTGTACAGTTTTGAAAACAAAAATTTTTTAGTTGACCAAAACAGTCCGTGAATGGAGTCCAAATTTTCGGATGTAAGCTGTTAGAAATATTTAGTTGTGTTCTTGATGATTTGACTTGTATTCTCCCCCTTAAAACTTAAGAAAACATGAAAATATAGTGATATGAACTCACCTTATGTGATTTCAGTAGATGATTGTTGAAAAATGGAAGTGATCAACTCAAGAACACTTGAAGATGCCTTGAAGATTTTCGAGAAACTAACATCGAAGTGATGGAGTTTGTGTAAGCAATCAATGATTTGAGTAGAATGAAGTGAAATAATCACAAGGAGGATGAATTATACTTACCAAGGGGAGGATAAAGCTTGAAGATCAGCCTTGGAGTCTTGAAATAGAGAGATAAAGTTTGAGAGAAAAGTTGTGTTGTATCTTTGGTGAAATGAGATAAAATGAAAGAAGTAAGGGGAGATGATGGGTTTTCCAGCTCTAAGAACGTGGGAGAGGCTGAAAATTGAGTAGAAAATGATATTGAAGTGACCTAGGTAAGGTGAGAAGGTGTGGCTGGTCATAGAGTGGGTATGGGGATGGTTGCTTGTGTCATAAGGTAAAGTAAAGTCAACACTCCACCTCAATTAATTCACCCACTAGATTTTATTATTTAAATACAGATTTTCATGAAAATATGATTAAATTATGAATATTTAGGGTTTATTATGTTAAAATATGAGTTTGTCAGAAAATTCCGCGTTAAAATATCGAAAAACGGGCTCAAAATGTGAAAAATATTGAAAATGGGCCAAAAATGTCAAAATTTCGAAGTATGGCCCGAGGTTCGGCCTTCTGGTCATTGGAACCGAAATTAGAAGAGAGGGACCGAGAGGAGAAAAGAGGACCGAGAGGGGAAGAGAGAACCGAGAAAGGAAGAGAGGACCGAAAGTAGAAGAAGGAATCGAGAGAAGAGGGGAAGGAAGACCGAGACTCGATCTCTGTTCTTGGCGGGTTCGATTCTCGGGTTCGGTTCTAGGTCTCGGTTCTCAGGTTTCGGCTACTGGTCTCGGTTTCGGCTGGGGCAGCGAGGCTCGGTCTCGGCTGCTGGTCTCGGTTCTCAGATCTCGGCTCCAGGTCTCGGTTTCAGTTGCTTAGGGTTTCGGTTCTTTGCTGCTTTCGGTCCAAGGTGCTCGACCCTATAAAGGGTCTTTCGGTTCTTTTAAGGTATTTTACTCGTTTTAACCCCGTTTCAAGCCGTTTTTGACCTGGTTAAGAGTCAAGATGGCCTGAAAGGTTATGAAAAGTTACGGGAACTTTTGAGAGAGATTTAGGAGAGATTTCCCATACTTGGAGATATTTGGGAGAGATTTGGCATTCTTGGAGAGATTTCTCATACAAAGAGATATTTGGGAGAGATTTGGCATTCTTGGAGAGATTTCTCATACAGAGAGATATTTTGGAGAGATTTGACATTCTTGGAGAGATTCTCATACAGAGAGATATTTGGGAGAGATTTCAAATAGAAAGAGATATAGTGAAAACGATTGAGAGAGGTTTAGTTTGTGCCCTTTTTGAGTGTCCGGCTTCGCAACGCAAGGTCCATAAACCTCATTAAGCCATGTTTTAGAATCTTTCACAATCCCAATGAGTATGCAACATTCTTTCATCATTTTTGTTCATGTTCAGCAATAAGGCTAAGGAAAATCAAACACACGAATTTTCCAAGTGATGTTTTCTTATTAAAATAGTGAGTTATACAGTATTTACATAACACAAACCCTAATATACCAGGTTTAATTAAATTGGCCGGTTTGACTTGATGACTTTGTTTGACTTAGACTTCACCCGAATTTGACTATTGTCACATATTCTATGTTGGTTACAGTTGGAATAGATAATATCATAAGTTTAATAGCCAGTTGGGAGGTAAGTGTAGTGAACTTGGCAATGATTCGTTATGGGCAATATATCAGGGAGACAGACCATCTCGACACCATAGATTTCAAATGGAGCGGATGTGAATAAGTTGCAGGGAATTCGTTTATCTTCAGGTTCTAGAACCCTACAAGGGTTAGTTTTGGTGGCCCTGGGAAGGCTGAGATATTATCGGGCGTGTGGTCGTGTTGCTCAGGTTTTTTTGTATGTCGGGGATGGTGATGTATGATTTTAAGGACAGAATCTAATTTAAGTGGGGGAGAGTTATAACGCCCCATTCTAAATCAATTCCTGGTGTGAGGTTGTTGCTCAAAGGTCAGTTATTATAAGGATTATGGCTTTTGAGAAGTTAAGATCTAGGCCTATTTGGTGTGGGTGATGTATTAGAAGTGATCCGGGTGTTCAACTCGTGTTTTGGAGCCTAGGGGTATTTCGGTAAAGTGGCAGTTCAGGCTTTTGTAGAAAATGAATTTTTGTTCGGAAGGTTTTAAGAAAGGTATAAGTTAATAGAAGTGTAGGGCTTCTCGTTACCTTTCCTTGGATATAAGGATCTCCGAATTCGGCCTTAGAACGAAGAAGTTACGGTATTCGGAAGTTTCGTGGTTTTCAGACTTAGCCGAGTACACGGAGCGTACACAAAGAGTATGCAGCGCGTACTAGTGAAAAAGGCAGTACGCAGGGCGTACCTTGGAGTACGTTGGGTGTACTGACCAGGATGCTCGCGAATGTTCTTTGGAGTACGTTCGGTGTATCAAAATTATGTTGGGCGTACGCCAGTCAGATCAGAACCCTATTTTAGGGCCTTAGACCCTATTTAAGCTCCTTATCTCATAACCTAACCCCTAATATATTTAGCCTCCATCCCCCTAAACCCTATAAATCATCCCTTAGCCATCATTTGAGTTATTTTGGAGCTTGGATGGCTATTAAAGGAGTATTTTGCTGTTTTTCAAGAAAGTGTTCATTCATGAAGACTTATTGAAGAAGATAGAGCTTTTAGATCCAGAACTACACCAGCTTTTGGCTCTCATTTGAGATATAAGGTCTTAAACTTGTTGGTTATTTCCTTAGATCTCTTATGTTGAGTTTTAGACCTTTTTGGTCCCAAGGATGAAGCTTTAAGGTTCAAATCTGATTCTTAGGCTTAGGGTTGCCACCCTTCGTGCTATTTGAGTCCCTAATGTAGAAAGTTTCCATCTAGGAGGTCTTAATGGGTTCATTCAAGATCTATGGTTATTTTCATGGAAGTAGATTGCTATACTTTGAGTTTGGGTTCATATAAGTTATATAAGTCACCAAGTCAGTGACTTGATGGATTAAGACGTTAAGTAGAGCTCAAATATGTAATTTGGTCCATTGGTTTGAAGTATTAAGTGCTTAATAGAAAAAAGGACTTAACACAGGAGTACGTTGGGCGTAAAAGCTGGTAAGCGCAATGTACAAGTCATGAACCAAGTACGCGCTGCGTAAGGCTGAGTACACCCTGCGTACTCAGTCATAATGGGTTTTGCTTATTGAGCTTCGGTTTAGGCCAACTATTGGTCTTGTTTGTCTTGGGCCCATGGGGCCATTAGGTTGTGGGTTGTTAGTGATGTAGGGAAAAGGCCTCGGAAGGATTTGGGCTAAGTTTGGAAACTTGGGCCTTGGTTTGGGCCACAACGCTTTTTTAGCATTTTGGGCTTAAGTGTTTGGATTATTATTAGACCATCGGGATGCTAAGTGTGTTCGACTGAAAAAGAAGTATTTGGGCCTCACGGCAAGACCCAAGTAGAGGTTTGGGCTCAATTTGGAAAATTAGGCCATTAATGGTTTTATGGACATTATAGTGTTGGGCTTTTCTTTTGTGTTTGGGCCCTACTTTTGGATCACACTGGGATAGGGGTAGAATGGTCATTTTACCCCCATGCATGGATTAAGGATGATAGTATGGAACTCAATTGCTAATTGGGTATATTGATCGATATTGATAACTCAGGAAGTGGACAGAGCAGCAGCTAAGGATTTCTTTCAGGAAGCTTCTGTATTCGAGGTGAGTCTTCTCGGCATACCAATGGGTCTAAGGCGCCAAGGATGACTCATTTAATGTTATGTGGTACAATAGCTGTAGTAGAGATATGTGGTATGGTAGTTAGCTTTATGCTAAGTGGAATGAAAGTGATTATATGTTATTTCATGGAAGACCCCGGGGGGAGCTCGTGGTAGTTGGATATAAGCCCATGTGGGGGAGCCCATGGCATTCCTATGTAATGTCCGTGTGCGGTAGCCCATGGCATGATGGTATAAGACCCTGGGGGGCCACGACATCCTTACAGGTTTATGTATGTGTTATGTAGTATGTTAGATACTTTTGTGATATGATATGCTAAGTTGATTATGTATGTTATTGCCTGGAAGACCTCGGGGGAGCCCATGGCAGTTGGATATAAGGCCATGTAGGGGAGCCGATGACATTCCTAAGTAAATATCATGTGTGGTATCCCATGACACAATGGTATAAGACCCTGGGGAGCCCAAGGAATCCTTACAGGTTTATGTATGCATGGCTTATGTGGTATATGTAGATTTTATAACTAATAGGGTATGTGTTATGTGGATTGTGTGTGGGGTATGCTCTAGGGGACTCACTAAGCATTAGCTTATAGATTTTGGATTTGTTTCATGTACATCAAAGCCTAAGGGTAAGGGCAAGGATTGATGGCACGACGTGCACTCTCTTAGGCGTTTTACGAGACACTCTGATTTTTTTTTTTGAACAAAGGTTGTAATTGACATGAGTTTTAAAAACAATTATATTTGGTTTTTGTGATTTATGTACATGTGTTTGGTTAATCAAAAATGAAATTTTCCTTTTGAAAAATTGGGTCGTTACAACTACCAATTGAAGGGACATTGGAAGCGAAGCTGCCAGACTACCTGAGAGATCTAAGAGATGGTAAAATTAAATTGTATGACTCTACTTCAGGTACAACCACTATCTAACTCTATTAAGTTCCTATTTATAGATTCTTATTTCATGATGTGTTGATCACATTTTGATGTTTTGTAGGATCGTAAAGAAAGAAGGAAGCTTAAAATAAGAGTAAGCCAAATCAGATCGTGAAAAGTGAATTTTGGTCGCATGTTCGATGATCAGATTTTTGAGCTGCTGCTTAGGAGTCATTATAGGTTGCTTAGGAATATTTAGAAACATAGTTTTCATTTGTATTTGTGTTGTAAGGAAAAATTTTTCTGCATTTTATCAATAAAATAAAATTTTTGATTTTATCTTATTTTACATTTCCTTGCAATGGAATTTATGAAAATTGGTGTTTATATTTCTATTGATAGCAATGTTGAAAAATGGATTGTATTCTTAGTTATATCGCTTGTGGTAGTGTCATAATTTACCAAATAAGGAAGGATTCTCATCACCCAAGTTTCAATTCGATAGAAACTTGAAGTCATGCGATTTGAATTGTGTGATGTATGAGAATCTTGATCTTTGGGAAATTAAGACTAATTCCTTGTTCACATGTATATGTGAGTCAAGTGAAGAATTAAAGGATCTAGTACGCATTGATGTGAACTGGTCAGATCCACCACAAAGAATGATAAAGTCTATTCGTCATGATTTACTGTTGATTCAGTAAATATGGTTATGCTTATAAGATTAAGTGTAATTCGGATACCTTGAACAGTTTCAAAGTATAGCAGAACGAAAAAGAAGAATCCATTGGGTAGAAAGATAAACGTTTCTCAAATCTGAAAGGAAAGGAGAGTACTTTAGTAACATGTTTTATGATTATCTTAATGATTTAGGAACCATGTCACAATTGATACTTTAAGGACACCTTAGTGCATTTATATGACTAACAAGAGGAATCGGGAATTGATGAAATGGTTAAATCGAGAAGATGAGTCATACTTCATTCCAAAAACTGAGTTTCAGAATTATACTCTAGTTATTCCAAGATATACCTTGAGTAACATGTTCTAAGTAGGTTTATAACACCTCATGAAATGTGGAGTGGAAATGTTTTCTTACTCTTGTACATTTGAAATTGGTAGTTGTGATATCTTGGTTAAAACAAAGACCAATTATATGAAGTGTTTTCTTGATAAGAACCCACACTAACTCTTGAATATTTGTTTGTCGAGGAATGTTCCTTGATAGAGAATCTTATACGTCAAGAAGTCAGTGGGAGTCTTGTTGATCTTGAAAATTTTTAGGAGACAATCGGGAATAAACATTTTTAGAAATCACTAGCACACAACCTCAGGTTGATAACCTATCCTGTTGACATATTCTTGTTTGTGTGCTTATTTCAGTTAAGTTGAATATGCATGTAAGTTCTATGAGTTATCATTTGATTGCATAAGGCGAAGCCCCCTGATCAGTGACAACTAATTAATCAGTGTGGGTGAATTGCACAATAACTTGGAAGCACTGGTAGGCAATTGTGCTACCAGATGATAAGAAATTAAGATTAAGCAAGTTCAGCCCATATGAGTTTTAATTTTGTTGTAAACCTTGTCTTATGATAGTGGTTGGAAATCTCAAATTCGCATGGATAGGAACACACACACAATAAAATCTAAGTGACAAGAGGTTTCTCTCTACTTCATGAAATTTTAATCAAACTTAGTCATGGACATATATGAATATCATGTTGAAATGATTCAACATAAGAAATTCAATATATGGAAATATTATAGCAAGAGAATAATCAAGTATGTATGTAATACATTATGAATCGAATCCCATATGCTTCGGATATAGGATCGATTACATATGCTATAATATTGACTCGTTCTGATTTTCCAAATGCCTAGCACATTAAGAGGGAAAAGTACTAGAACCGGATATGACTAAAGTTGTTAAGTAATTGTCAAGGACAATCTAAGGTTTACCAAAGATTGGTTGCTCATGGACATTTGGAAGTATAGTATTAATTTGGAAAGAACCATATTGACTTGTTCTGAGTAGAGGTAACTCTTTTTCAGAATTGATATTCGTATGGATATATGGAAATGTTTCCATTATGGGAGTTGGATATTGAGATATATGTGTGAGTTAGAAACTTTAATGCAATAAGGATGTTCAAGGAATGCTCTTTGAATGTGATACTCCGTTTCCATGGAATTGTTTTGTAACCAATCTCCAATGGAATGTGTAACATCCGGATTCCCATGTATATTATTTAATTCATTTATTTTTGGAGTTTGTGGAGGGACTCGGCGAGTTGGTTCTTAGACTCGCCGAGTAGGGTCGTGAATTCTCATCCAGATTGATGACCGGACTAGGCGAGTTCATGGGTGGACTCGGCGAGTCCACACTATTTAATAAAACCCTAATCTCTCGGGTTTGAGACCTATTTAAAGGCCCATAGGGTCGTCATTTGCATCTAACAGTCCTTTGAGAGAAACCCTAGAGCACTTGAACGTTTTGGGAGAGAGAGGAGGCCATTGTTGACCTTTGAAGTATTTTTTAGCAAGGAAAAGGAGGTTCTAGCCAAGAGGAAGCAAAGGAGGTGGACATTCTGTGGATTTGGATCTCAGAGCATCACATTTGAGGTAATATTTTGGCTCCCCTTCTGTTGTTATGATGATCATATAGATTTAGGGTTTCTTGGACCCTTTATTAGCTAGATTTGATGTCCAATTAGTCCCTATTTGTGATGAGGCTTTAGATTTGGATCCATAGAGGTCCAGAGAGCCTTACTCATCAAGCTTTATGAAGATCAATGGGGGTTTTGACCATGGGTTATGATAATAGGGCTAAAATATCATATAGGATCAAATAGATGTTGTTTATGCATCAAGATATGGACTTTACGTGATTATCATGCTTGGGAAGGTCGGATCTATGGATTAATGGAATGGATCTGACTTCAAGAGGTCAGTTTGGTTTGTGCATGGGATGGACTCGCCGAGTCAAAGAACAGACTCGACGAGTAGGGTTTGGGTTTCCGTGTAAATCATACAGTTGGTGACTCGCCGGGTTGGGGAATAACATGGTGAGTCAGAAGGGATCTAGAGGACGTGAGTACGCGATGGAACTCACCGAGTTGCCCGGAGGCACTCGACGAGTTGGGTCAAAGGTTGACCGTTGACCAGTGTGGACCAGGGTTGACTAGTGTTGACTTGATAGTATTAATCAAACAAAGTCAGGAAAGTAGTAATGAGAGTTGTCCTTATGATATATGAGGATGATAGGTCGGGAGATTGGGAACGAGTGATTATCCGACATCTGCAAGGTGAGTCTTCTCACTATGCCTTACCCGATGGGGTAATTATGTGTGACCGAAAGGTCTTATGTGTATGATGTATATGTGATGTAAGTTATATGTGAGATGTTATGTGATATGAGTATGATGTGAACCGGAAGGTCAAGACGATATGGACCGGAAGGTCAACAGAGTCTGGGATGGAAATCCCCTAAGACACTTGGATCGGAAGATCCTATGGCCTGGAAAGGCGTATGTGCAGTATGTGGTATTTTGGAGAACTCACTAAGCATTCGTGCTTACAGTGTTATGTGTTATGCGTTCAGGTACTAGCGAGGATCGCAGGAAGACGCCAGCTTGATCAGTACACACTTGCAAATGTCATGTTTTTTAGATCTTGGGTTAAGGACTATGTTATGTATTTTGTGGAAACATTGGATATTTGACTTTTGGAAGATTTAATAATGAAATGTTTTATTAAAAATTAAACGAAAAATTGTTTTAGATTCTACGGTGTCACAAATTGGTATCAGAGCCTTGGTTTGAGGGATTCGGATTCACCTTCGGGTGTATTTGAACTCAAACTGAGGATTTGAGAGATTTTTCATAAGATCAACAATTTTTCTGAAAAATAAAAGAATTGAAAAGATACGCAAGTGAGCAGTGTGTATGATCAGCCAGCGCCCGAACGGTGATTTCCCAAAATACCCTTACATTTTATGTTATGAGATATATTGAAATGTGCTATTCATGATAGAGTAGGCTAGGTATTCATATTAGGAATAGAGTGGCCTGATTTGTGATGCCTTAGTCTATGAAGATTTCTGCTGCCATGAGATGCTTTAGAGTAAGTGGGTATCAATGAGGTGCTATGAGAGTCTACCGAAGGGTAGTTTATGCGTGAGAAGAGATAGAGTACTTGTGATTTGGGATCCTTGGAGGAGGACTTGGGGTGGATGTTGATGCGGTGTGGACGGTAGTATTGGGCCCGTACTACTGAAGACACCGGGTCAGTGCACGGTCCAAGTAAGAATCCTTAGGGTACCAAGGAACAAGTTGGGTGGGTTTATCGAGTGTATGTATTCTCGAGCGAGTCCCTGATATTTCTTTATGTTGTATTTAAGAGGTAGATCATGGTTGGGACACACCACACACCAGAGATCAACGGTACGAGTGATGAGGAGATCCGTAGGATCATCCACGAGGAGGTGGTTGCGGCCATCAGGGCTGAGATTCCAGAGATGTTCGGGTCTATTAAGACCACCTTGATTGAGACTTTTGATGAGCGGTATGCTGCTCTTTCTGATGCTGCTGTTGCAGCAGCCACTGCGGCCGTTGCTGCTGCCAGGCCACAGGGGGGTGACTCGTTGTTGTACCGGGAGTTCAGCAACACGAAGCCACCAGAATTTGACAGGACTCATGATCTGATAGCCGTGAGGAGGTAGATCTCTGACAAAGAGGGGTGCTTCTACACATGTTCATGTCCGGAACATCTGAGAGTTCGGTTCGCACTGAACCAGCTTCGCTTGGGGGCGAAGGACTGGTTGAAGTTCGTGACAGCGCACTATTCTTCAGCAGAGCTTGCTGCGGTGACCTGGGATAGGTTCACCGCTATGTTTCGTGACGAGTACGTTCCCCCGGTGGAAAGGGATCATTTGGCTCAGGAGTTCTTGACCCTCAAGCAGGGTACTGAGTAAGTTACTGTGATTACCTGGATGTTTCACGAGAGGGAGATGTTCTGCCCTGAGCACGTGTCGACCGAGCAGGAACGTATGAGCCGATATCTGAGCATTCTGAGGAGATACATTCATGATTTGGTGGCAAACTCATCATACCCGACATTCGTTGAGCTTCAGGAAAATACCCGAAAGAGAGAGATTGAGTTGGAGACACATGCCAGGGAGGAGGCCGAGTCTCAGAGGATGGATCGGCGGTCGGGACAGTCTCAACCGACAACCAAGCGGGCCAAGCCCACCAATCCGAGGTTTGGGGGTTAGAAGGGCCGCACTTGCAAAAAGTGCGGCAAGGGTCATGATGGAGGTTGTAGGGATGGTGCTTGCTACAAGTGTGGAAAGGAGGGGCATATCGCCAAGGATTGCCCCAAGGGATTTATGGTCTGCTTTCATTGCAGCCAGACTGGGCACCGGAAGGTGGAGTGTCCACAGTTGTGATGGACGACATAGGGAGCATCTCAGGGATCTGCCCCTGCTGCTGCGAGAGCTAGTGAGGGTCGACCGGTAAAGGCCGAGGAGCCGAAGGCACGAGGGAGGGCATTCCAGCTGACAGTGGAGGAGGTCCGTGCAGCACCTGACGTCGTGGCTGGTATGTATTCTTTCATATATTTACTTTTATGTTGAGATATTGTGCTTATATTATGATATGCATAGGTACTTTTCTTGTGAGTTCTGTACCTGCCTTGGTGTTATTAGACTCGGGTGCGAGTCGGTATTTTGTATCTTTGGCTTTTAGTCAGCACATCAGTATTAGTCGAGAGGTGTTGAGTCGACCTCTGAGAGTTTCTATAGTTGATGAAAGAGCGGTGTATGCCACCGAGGTGATATGAGGGTTTGTACTCGAGATTTTCGGCGTTGAGTTTCCGATTGATCTAGTTCCTATTACGATGAGAGATGTATGTGTCATTGTGGGCACGGACTGGTTAAGCAAGTTTGGAGCGGTTATCGACTGTGAGAGACAGATGGTGACCATACGAGACCCTAGTGGGGGAGTTCTTATAGTGTACGGCGAGGGTACGCGTTCTGGGTCGGCATTTTGTTCAGCCGCTAGAGTGAGGCATAGTCTACAACAGGGTTGTAAGGGATTTGTAGCATATGTGATGGATACAAGAGTTAATTCAGAGAGACCGAGGTTAGTAGATCAGGTTCCGATAGTGCGTGAGTTTCCGGATGTATTTCCGGAAGAGTTACCGGGTGTGACTCCAGAGAGGCAGGTTGAGTTCAGCATCGATTTGGTTCCGGGGGTTGCACCTATCGCCAAGGCTCCTTATCGCCTTGCGCCTCTAGATATGCAGGAGTTATCCACGCAGCTTCAGCAGCTGCTAGGGAAGGGGTTTATTCGGCCGAGCAGTTCGCCATGGGGAGCGTCTATCCTTTTTGTTAAGAAAAAGGATGGCTCACACCGGATGTGCTTTGATTACAAGTATTTGAACAAGCTGACGGTCAAGAACCGTTACCAGTTGCTGAGGATCGACGATTTGTTCGATCAGTTGCAGGGAGCATCTTGGTTCTCCAAGATTGATTTGAGGTCGGATATCATCAGGTGAGGGTGTGAGATGAGGACATCCAGAAGACAACATTCAGGACTCGTTACGGGCATTACGAGTTCGTGGTGATGCCTTTCGGGCTCACCAATGCATCGGTGGTGTTCATGGATCTCATGAACAGAGTGTGTAGGCCGATGTTGGATTGCTCGGTGATCATGTTCATTGACGACATATTGGTGTATTCGAGATCCAAAGAACAGCATGAGGAACATTTGAGAGAGATCCTTGGAGTTTTGAGATCGGAGAGGCTTTATGCCAAATTCTCCAAGTGTGATTTCTAGTTACGAGAGGTCCAGTTCCTAGGGCATCTCGTTAACCAGAAAGGGGTATTGGTCGATCCGGCCAAGATTAAGGCGGTGATGAGCTGGGAGGTACCGAAGTCTGCCTCCGAGATCAGGATTTTTTTGGGGTTGGCCGGTTATTATCGGAGATTCATTCAAGATTTCTTCAAGATTGCAGTTCCACTCACTAGTTTGACCCGGAAGGGTGTTGCTTTCTCATGGGGTCCAAAGCAGCAAACCTCATTTGAGACTCTTCGCCAGAAATGTGTGAAGCCCTGGTGCTATCCCTCCGAGAGGGAGTTGATGATTTCGTGGTTTATTGTGACGCATCTATATTCGGGCTAGGTGCAGTGCTCATGCAGAGGGGGCATGTGATAGCATATGCATCGAGGAAGCTCAAGCCTCATGAGGTGAGGTATCCCACTCACGATCTGGAGTTGGGGGCAGTAGTGTTCGCCCTCAAGATTTGGCGTCACTGTTTGTATGGGGTTCGGTGTACCATATACATGGACCACAAGAGTTTGAGGTACTTGATGGATCAGCCCAACATGAACATGCGGCAGAGGATGTGGTTGGATGTGGTAAAGGATTATGATTGTGAGATCCTGTTCCACCCGGGCAAGGCTAATGTGGTAGCCGACGCCCTGAGTCGTAGAGCAAAAAGTTCCCCAGTACGAGACATTTGTATAAGATTGACAGTGATGACTCCGGTGTTAGACACCATTCGAGGGGCCCAGGATGAGGCAGTGAGACCGGAGAATCGTAAGAGAGAGAGAGAGGGTTATCGGGAAGGTTTCGGAGTTCGTTACCGATAACCGAGGGCTTATGACTTTTCAGGGTCAGATTTGGGTAGTGTGTGGGTGGGACGCGTACCATTTTGATGGAGGATGTGCATAGATCGAGGTTCTCGATCCATCCCGGGGCCACTAAAATGTATTTGGATCTAAAGAGGGAGTATTGGTGGCCCTGTATGAAGAGGGACGTCGCGTGGTTCGTTAAGAGGTGCCTAACCTATTGTAGGGTTAAGGCCGAGCACTAGAGACCGCATGGTAAGTTGCAGCCATTAGAGGTTCCCAAGTGGAAGTGGGAACAAATTACTATAGATTTTATCACCAAATTGTCGAGGACTGCAAGGGGCGTCGATGCAATTTGGGTGATTGTAGACAGGTTGATGAAGAGCGCTCACTTCCTTGCTATCAGTGAGAGCTCTTCCGCTGAGAGGTTGGCAGAGGTATACGTGAGGGAGGTGGTATCGCGACATGGAGTGCCGATTTCGATTGTCTCAGATCAAGATGTGCATTTTACTTCCAGATTCTGGAAGAAATTTCATGAGGAATTGGGTACGAGACTACATTTTAGTACCGCATACCGCCCACAGACTGACAAGCAGAGTGAACGGACGATTCAGACACTCGAGCACATGCTCCGAGCATGTGTGTTGGATTTCGGTGGGAGTTGGGACACGTATTTACCCTTGGCAGAGTTTTCCTACAACAACAGCCATCATTCAAGCATTGGTATGCCACCCTTTGAGCTGTTGTATGGGAGGAGGTGTCAGACTCCTATCTTCTGGGGAGAGGTAGGGAAACGCGTGATGGGTAGTATAGAGATTGTGCTTCAAACGACAGAGCAGATACAGTAGGTCAGGCAGAGGTTTATGACCGCTCAGAGTCGCCAGAAGAGTTATGCGGACAGGCGCTGGTCCAAGCTCGAATTTCAGGTCGGCGACTTTGTGCTCCTGAAGGTCTCTCCTTGGAAAGGAGTGATCCGATTCAGGAAGAGAGGCAAGCTAGGGCCCTGATATATTGGTCCTTTCAGGGTGATCGCGAAGGTAGGCAGGGTAGCCTACCGGTTGGAACTACCTGCTGAGTTGGGTCAGATTCATGACACCTTTCACGTATCTCAGCTGAGAAAGTGTATAGTCGACGAGTCGGCAGTGGTACCAATAGAGGATATTTAAGTGGATGCGAGCCTGAAGTATGTTGAGAGACCGGTGGCTATTAGGGATCGGAAGATCAAAGTTCTGAGGAACAAGGAAGTGCCTCTGGTGCAGGTCCAGTGGCAGCATCGGAAGGGGTCAGAGTTAACTTGAGAGCCGGAGCGTGAGATGCGTGAGCAGCATCCAGAGTTGTTTGCAGAGTAAGACTTCGAGGAAGAAGTATGATTCTAGTTGGGGAGAATTGTAACATCCGGATTCCTAGGTATATTATTTTATTCATTTATTTTTGGAGTTTGTGGAGGGACTCGGTAAGTTGGTGCTTAGAGTCGCCGAGTAGGGTCGCAAATTCTCATCCGGATTGACGACCGGACTCAGCGAGTTCATGGGTGGACTCGGCGAGTCCGCACTGTTTAATGTAACCCTAATCTCTCGGGTTTGAGACCTATTTAAAGGCCCTTAGGGCCGTCATTTGCATCTATCAGTCCCTTGAGAGAAACCCTAGAGCACTTGAGCGTTTTGGGAGAGAGAGGAGGCCATTGTTGACCTTTGAAGTATTATTTAGCAAGGAAAAGGAGGTTCTAGCCAAGAGGAAGCAAAGAAGGTGGACATTCTGTGGATTTGGAGCTCAGAGCATCACATTTGAGGTAATATTTTGGCTCCCCTTCTGTTGTTATGATGATCATATGGATTTAGGGTTTCTTGGACCCTTTATTGGCTAGATTTGATGTCCAATTTGTCCTTAGTTGTGATGAGGCTTTAGATCTGGATCCATAGAGGTCCAGAGAGCCTTAATCATCAAGCTTTATGAAGATCAATGGGGGTTTTGACCATGGGTTATGATAATTGGGGCTAAAACATCATATAGGATCAAATAGATGTTGTTTGTGCATCAAGATATGGACTTTACATGATTATCATGCTTGGGAAGGTCGGATCTATGGATTAATGGAACGGATCTGACTTCAAGAGGTCAGTTTGGTTCGTGCATGGGATGGACTCGCCGAGTCAAAGAACAGACTCAACGAGTAGGGTTCGGGTTTCCGTGTCAATCACACAGTTGGTGACTCGCCGGGTTGGGGAATAACATGGTGAGTCAGAAGGGATCTAGAGGACGTGAGTACGCGATGGAACTCACTGAGTTGCCCGGAGGCACTCGACGAGTTGGGTCAAAGGTTGACCGTTGACCAGTGTGGACCAGGGTTGACTAGTGTTGACTTGATAGTATTAATCAAACAAAGTCAGGAAAGTAGTAATGAGAGTTGTACTTATGATATATGAGGATGATAGGTCGGGAGATTGGGAACGAGTGATTATCCGACATCAGCGAGGTGAGTCTTCTCACTATGCCTTACCCGATGGGGTAATTATGTGTGACCGAAAGGTCTTATGTGTATGATGTATATGTGATGTAAGTTATATTGATATGTTATGTGATATGAGTATGATGTGGACCGGAAGGTCAAGATGATATGGACCGGAAGGTCAACAGAGTCTGGGATGGAAATCCCCTGAGACACTTGGATCGGAAGATCCTATGGCCTGGAAAGGCGTGTGTGCAGTATGTGGTATTTTGGGGAACTCACTAAGCATTCGTGCTTACAGTGTTATGTGTTATGTGTTCAGGTACTAGCAAGGATCGCGGGAAGACGCCATCTTGATCAGTACACACTTGCAGATGTCATGTTTTTGAGATTTTTGGTTAAGGATTATGTTATGTATTTTGTGGAAACATTGGATATTTGACTTTTGGAATATTTATTAATGAAATGTTTAATTAAAAATTAAACAAAAAATTGTTTTAAATTTTACAGTGTTACAGAATGCTTTGTAATATCATTGGCAAAGTCTCTGTAACTTTGGTGCCTAGACATTACAAAAGGATCATTGCATGTAAGTTTAGAGTCTAACACATTCTATTAGTGTCAAGAATTTTGTATTCTTACACTTGTATTAAGGATTTGGAGTTGTGAAATGAGCATCATTGAAAATGTGTTCAATTGATCTGTTTCACAAAGAAATGACCATAGATAAACATAGTGTGCGTGTTTTTTTGCATGGTATCACTAATGTTTTAACTCAAGTATTAAGTTGATTGATCGAAACATTATACAATGAATAAGGTCTAATTAATATGGTGATTAAATAATAAGTGTTTTATTTATATTCAAAAGTTTTGAGACCATATTCGATTAGGTTATTCTTGGGCTTCACTTCGCATGTTTTACTTCCCAAATAACTAGGCTATTCAAACATCCACAGTCGATCATACTTTTGAAGTAAGTAGCGAATTAATATTGTCATGAACCTAAGTCTAGATTGTCTAAGTGCTTAGACATAGCAAATATTTGATGTAGTGTTCATGAGTACTCCTGAAATAAGAATTTGAGTATTGGATAAACCCATGCTCAAGGCTTATTTCATGGATTTTATCACGAGTAATTTTGAGATAATAATATATATTATATTCTTGAAACGGAGACATACGAGATTTTGTTTATGAGTCGGTTACGCATTGATAATACGTAAATGCATCAGTAACTTGATGTTATAAAATGTATTGTTGTGTGTGATTTGGTGAGTAAATAGTACCAGCATATGAGTCGAAGTTTATCCGTTCCATTTACCCTAAATGGGATAAAAGTGATATCTGTGGGCCCCTCGATGGTTTAGTGATGACACCCTAAGCGTTTGGCCAAGCCTGGACTGATTTGATTTGTTCAATTAGTCATTCATCATAAATCGGAAATCAGGAAACAAACTTTGGACAGAGAGAATGATTATAATCCATGTCTCATGTCCATACGATATCTTGTAGAATGGTGGGATATTTGATCACTTATCTAAAGGACACATCATTGATTAGATCAAAGTTCGACAGCAGCTTTTGAAAGCTATGATTGTTGGTCAAATTTTAAAGTCATACTTGCAATCATAGTTATTAGACTTATCCGCATGGCAGACTATTAGATTAGGTGTCTAAGCCTATAACTATAATTGGTATGTACTTGATTTGATTGTAGTATGGTCTTTTTAAGTTGCCTTCACTCATGCAACTTAACAGGATGACTAGTGGAGAGAGAGTAGGATTTATTATTTGAAATAATAAATTAGTATTCAAAATGATTTTATTAATATATTACAAGATTGATATATTATTTGGAAATCATATTATTAATTGGTATTTAATCATAAATTAATTTGCTAATAATTTTGGGATTAAAGGAACCGATTAATAATGGAGGGGCTATTTTTCAAATCATTGATAGTTGTGAAACTGGGCCTAATGACTTCTTGATGGGAGTGGACGAAATTTATAGCTTAGGCTTATAAGATTTCATCCAAGACATCTTATGGAGGTCCATGGGTTGCTTTGGGCTTAAGGTAAGGATTAGGGTTTCCTTATTCAGGTTCAGCTTCAAGACTAAGCAACCTAGCCATATATAAACCCTCTAAAACCTAGGAATTTCAGCTATGTGCATATGATCTTAACCCTAGCCAAAATTTCCTTGTCTCTCCTTCATCCTTTGTATTGGGTGTTTGTGACTCCATTAGAGGTGCAACACTTGGGGCACTAAGCTTTCAAGAGTCAAGGATCTTCAATGAACTCTTGTTATCACAATATAACAAGTGAGGTAATGTTCTAACCCTATTTTAATATGAATTTTGAATCTTGTATGCTAGATCTAGGGTTATTTCTTTGGTGTTCAATTTGCATGTTCAATTAGTGAAAAACTTAGATTCAACGCAATTAGGGTTGCATGATCACATAGGAATGTAGATGTACCCATAACCCATCACCTTGTACTTGGTGGAAGTGATGACTTGAGAGTGAAAGTGTATAATGATGTCATCTTTCAGACTGACCGAAACAACTTTCGTTCTCAGTCAGGCTGGGTGTTTACCCTTAATGGGGGAGTAGTTACTTTAGAAACCTTCTAAGAAGGAGACCATGGTTGATTCAACGTGCGAATCAGAGTACATAGCTGTGAGCGAAGCGTTAAAGGAGGCTATATGGTTGAAGAAGTTCATTGGAGACCTTGGAGTTTTACCACCTATAAAGGATCCTATGGATATTTTCTGTGATAATGAAGGTGTAGTTACCTTAACCAAGGAACCGAGGGATCATGGCAGATCCAGGAATATCGACAGAAAATATCATTTCATCAGACATCGTATAAAAGGAATCCTCGTCGTCAATAGGGTATCGTCAGAATAGAATCTTGCGGATCCCCTCACAAAGGGTCTAAGTAGGATTAAGCAAGTTCAGCATGCAAGGAGCGTTGATTTGAAGGAGAATATTAGTTTTAGTGATTAGATAGTAGTTAGAAACTTGTAACAATATAAATGTAATTGACATTTTATGATTAGATAATGGAAGATTTATTTATGAGTAAAGTTTACTAACTTTTGTCAATTGTTTATCTTGTGTTTCACTTTGCATGTTTTACTTCATGAATAATTGGATTATTCAAAACATCCACAGCCGATCATACTTTGGGAATAAGTAATGAAGCAAGGTTGTCATGAATTGACTTGTAGATTGTCTAAGTGCTTAGACATAGAAAATGGTTGCCGCAATGTTCATGAGTTCTCTTGAAATAGGATTTGAGTATTGGATTAAACCCACGCTCATTCGAATTACTTCATTGAATTTATCATGAGTAATTGTGAGACGATAATATTGTATAATCTTTAAACCAAGATATATGAGTTGTTGTTTACAAGTTGGTTGTACATTGATAATGTGTAAACGCATCAGTAACTTGATGCTATAAAACATATTGTTGTGTACGATCCGATGAGTAAATTGTACAAGCATATAAGTCAAAGTTTATCTGTTCCTTTTATCCCAAGGGGTAAAAGCGATATCTTGGGCCCCTCAATGATTTTGTGTTGACTTATGTGTCGGGCCCGATCAGGAGTGAATTAATGTGTTCAATTAAGTTTTATGTCATACATATCAGAAATCAGGAAACAAACTGTTAGACATTGAGAATGATTATATTCCTATGTCTTTCTCCACATGATATCTTGCAGAACGGAGGATTATATGATCCCTTATCTAAAGGACGCGTCATTGACTAGGTCAGAGTTCGATAACAACTTTTGAAAGCTATGACTGCTAATCAGATTCTGAAGTCATACTTGCAGTTATAGTTATTAGTCTTATCCAAGTGGGATACTGTTGGATTATGTGTCTAAGCCCATAACTATAATTGGTATGTACTTGATTTTATAGTATCATGGTCCTTTTTGGGTTGCCTTAACCATAATAACTTGACAAGATGACTTTTGGAGATAGAGGTTATTTATTGATTTATTAATACATTATAAGAATAATATATTAATTAGAAATCATATTATTTTAATTAAAAATTAATTTGATATTAATTTTAGGATTAAAGGAACTGATTAAAGTACGGGGACTGGTTTTGCAAATAAATGATAATGGCAAATTGGGCTGCTGGACTCCCTTGGAATGGGGTGGACGAATTTCTATAGGGAGGCCCAATAAGAATCGTCTAAGGCCTTCCAGAAGGGATGTCCAAGGGTTGCTTGGAGCTTAAGCAAGGATTAAGGTTTCCATCTGAAAACCTTAGCATCCACAACTATATAAAGTCCCGTAGACCTCTAAAATTGGCCACTTCTTCCCAAGAGAAATCGTAGCTTATTTTCTGCCCCTCTCACTCATCCTTTGCTTTTGGTGTTTATGACTCCATTAAAGGTGCAACACTTGGAGCACTAAGCTTTCAAGAGTCAAGATCATCCATAAAATTCTTGTTATTACTAGATAGCAAGCAAGGTAATATTCTAACCCTAGTTTCATATTGATTTTGAAAATTGTATGCTAGTATTAGGGTTGTTGCTCTGGAATTTCTATTTGCATGTATAACTAGAGAAAAACTTAGATCCAAAGCAATTAGGGTTGCATGAACACATAATAATGTTGTTATGCTCAAAACCCATCAGTTCTTACGCATAAAGGTGCAAGCTTTATGAGGTTTAAGGTCACATGTATGCGTTAAGCTACCTAATAAGTCCTTTTGAGCTTTAAGATCTTCATTTAGTCATGCATGAACGTAAAGTTAGCAACTTCATGTGATTATCCATCTCAAAGAAGTCAGATCTATGTTTTGGATCAATGTCTTATCGGATTAACGAAGAAAAATAAGATTTGGCTGAATGGAGGAGTACGCTGGGCGTACAAGCCTGTACGCACAACGTACAAGCCCTTAAGCTAGTACACTTAGCGTACAAGCTGAGTACGCCGCGCGTACTTAGTAGGTATAGATTTCGGTGTTTAGGCTTTGTTTTAGGCTTTGATGTATTAGGCCTTGTTGGGACATCATGTTTTGGATTGATAATTATTTTGAAAGTGCCACTATAGGGTTTGGGCCCAATTTGGAAAATTCGGCCATATTTAGTCCTTGGGTGTTTATTTGGAGTTTGGGCTTTTGGATTGTTGAATTGGGCGTTGCCTTTGGGCCAAGTTATGAATAGGGTAAAAAGGTCTTTTACCCTAGTTTGGACGCTTAGCGTGGGTCGATACGATTATTGATGGATGATTAACTTGTGATTGATAGCGCAGGGATTCTTGTGGGGTAGTAGTAAGATATTCTTTCTGTGAGATTCGGTAGTGCGAGGTGAGTCTCCTTACTGAGTTTAGTGGGTCGAAGACACTAATGCCGACCCATGGTTTGTATGTTAGGACACTAGATATATATGTGACTCTTGTGTGCGTCATGTGATTGTATATTTACCGAGCAAGGCCTGATGCCAGGCGGGGCCTGACGAGTATATTGTATGCTAGTTATCGGTATGTGTTTTTATGCTACCGGGCAAGGCCCGATGCTGGGCGGGGGTCGATGACTGTATGGTATGCTATTGTCTTTATGATTATCATATGTGCTAGTATGATTATATGTTTATACGATTATATGTATTGGGCGGGGCCTAGTGATTGACAGATGTATAAACCGAGCGGGGCTCGATGTCCGATGGGGCCCGAAGCTGAGTGAGACTTGATACCGAGCGGGGCCCGGGGGAGGGTGGGGGCCCAATATGTAATTTATTATGTTTGGT
Source organism: Lactuca saligna (assembly GCF_052625555.1). Classification (NCBI taxonomy): domain Eukaryota; kingdom Viridiplantae; phylum Streptophyta; class Magnoliopsida; order Asterales; family Asteraceae; genus Lactuca; species Lactuca saligna. The sequence goes on along the minus strand of NC_136424.1, from coordinate 201,777,174 downwards.
GTGTGGTATCTTGGGGAATTCACTAAGCTTTGTGCTTACAATTTTCGGTTTATGTTTCAAGTACTTCTAGTTCCAAGGGAAGAGCTCGGGATGACTGCATCGTACACACTGTGTAGTTCCGCATTTGTGATTTACTCTGATTGATATGATGTGTGATACGCTTATTTTCACTTGGATTTTATTGATAATGTTTTTGGATTACTGTTTTTTTTAATTAAAATAAAATTTTTGGGTCATATTTTTGGGACGTTACACTAACGAAGCGTTTGAAATTTATTTTCGAGCAATAACTATTTAAAGTTGTGAACTTTCACTTCGTAAAAGAGTCGATATGGCGTGTAATGGGAAAATTAGCTCCTGAATCAAATACTACATCAAAACCTGATTCATAATATATAACTAACTTTTCGTTACGAAACCCGGAAATGACCCTACTGATCATCCAAAGTTTACTTAGTGAAGAAGCCGAACATTAACCATTCAATCTTATTCACAACAGCTTAAGGTATTTTTTTCACAAAAAAAAAACATTAAGAATGTGATAAATTCCTAAACTGAATGAGGTTCATAGGGAAACTAATAGGAAATAAAAATTCATTTCCTAAGATGTCTCGTAATTCATTTGAAGTTCGTGTTTTGACACCAAACAGATGATAAGTTGTTACCTGGTTGTTTGTTTTCTTAAAACGAACTTTTGCATAAAAACTCTGTTTTTGAAATTCTTTATATCCAAATTTTCATATTTCCATGGACTAGATGATGAACATATTGAGACCACATAATGATGTCTAATAAATATATCTCTTTCAGTCACATGTATTAACTTATTCCTTATGTATATTAAATTATTTGTTTATCAGAGATTTATATCAATCAAAGACTTAATTGATATTTTGGATTTATTTCAAAGTATAATGCCTTGTAAACATTAAAATGACATGATTATTACACTTTAGGTCTATTACAATAGTGCTTAGCCTAACACTGTTCGTTTAACAATAACCTAATTTCTATAAGTGTCACAATTTAGGCCTAGAATCAATGACACATGAGTTTTGATGTTTGTAATGCCAAAGGGTTTTTGAGAGGTGGTGTTTTGAGATGTGTCGCTTGTGATAGAAGTCAAGGAGAAGGGAAGAGAGACTTCCAAAATAAAGACGATGAAGTTGTAAAGAGACTACGGTCTACAAGGGTTTAAGATCGTAAGGAACGAGAGGACAGAAGGGAATGTTATTGTTATCACAACATTGGCTAAGTAACGACTATATACATTAGACTAAACTAATATATACTAGTACAAATAACTGGTCAAAGATGGTTTATTCTAGCTTATTAATCGGAAATCTTCTTGGGGACTATGATGATTATTTTTAAGTAACAAATAAGCATTCAAATAGGATGTGTCTACTATATTCAATAATGATTACGATCAATTTCACTCTTAATCGAATTACAATGTAAAATATACGAAAATAGGAAAAGTCAATACTTTTTTTTACATGTAATTCCATCTTTTTTGTATTTTTCTTTGTTTTTATTAAGAACATGTAAATATACCAATACCACCATTTACGCATTTTAAGTATATGATGAACAAATAGAAAATTTATTAACTAAAAAGATGTAAATAAAACTTGTCAATGAAATAATGGGAGTCTAGGTTTTCGTCATGTTCTAAAAAGTAGAGGGGTTATGTGAACATACCATAAAAACTTACTAGAATTACTTATATCTTTTGTATGTTAAACATCGCCGTCACCAAAACGGTGGCGTTTATCTTTCTCGTTCTAGCCGTTGCAGAAACGGGTCTTTACAGGTCGTATTTTCTCTCTCTTCAGTTTTCAAATAAATCGACCGTTAATGAATCCGAACGTTACTTCTTCTCCTTCCCCAGACTCCAACCTACATTTTCCCCGCTCCAAATCTCTCGCTCTCAAACGCTAACAAACGGAAATTTCTTCCATCTCTTTTGCCCTCTGATTCCATCAATTTCACTGCGTATTTTTTTCCCAAGTTGCAAAGCTGTGAATCCGGTTTGCTATGATGGAGGAATTAGGGGATATGATGATTGATACAGATTATGAATACTCAGCGCCCAAATTCTTCGATTTCATCCTAGGAGAGACTGAAGATGAGATGCGTGTAGCACAGCTCTGGTTTGATACGGCTCTTACCTATGCTCCTTCACGTAAGTTGTTTCTTATAATTCCACGTTTTTAGGTTGAATTTTGATTGCGATCTGATCTGGTTGATTTTGGGGAAAACGATATCTAGGGTTTGCTAATTCTGTTTTCGGATAAGTCAATCTGCAATATGGCTTCATGTTCTTTAATCTAGCCTTTGATATTTTGATTCTTTTTAAGTGATATAACAATTTCCCAAACCATAGATCATTGTTAGGTGTTTTTGATCTGTTTGATTTGGGGATTAAGGTTTCTAGGGTTTACTAATACATCAAATGAATTTTAAGTTTCCATTTCTTGCTTGATACAGCTTTTATGCACAAGGTCAAGACTACCAGAGCTGTTGAGTTAGAGAGCCTATGTGATTTTAGGGAAGCTGACTCTCAAAAGGTAATAAATAAACCTTGATTTTTTCTGAATCCAGACCTACTCTCCATTTTTCTTGTTGGTTTTGCTTACAATTTTCATGTTTCATTTTTTTTTTTTGCAGGAATCATCTGATTCAACAATCTCATTGAACACCATTAAGAAAATCAATTTGGAACCCGAGAAACAGAGGTCAGCAGATACTTGTAAGGAAGATGAAACCTCTAACAACACTTTGGAACCAGAGAAACAAAGGTCTTGCAACTCAACTTTCATAATATCTAAATTTTCTAATTTTGAATTCCCATTATGCTTACAATTGTATTTAACTCTCTCTTCTTTTTTCAACAAAATCAGTGAAAAAACTGAGCTTGATACTGTTAAAAGTAAGGAAGATATAACCTCAAAAGATGAAATAAATGGACGCAAAGAAAGCCTTCCCAATCAGGTATTCTACTAGAAAAGAAGAACTCTTTGATTTTATTCAACTTTCCATTTCTAACCAAAACTTCTTGTCTTTTTTTTTACTAGTTATCTGTTGACCAGAAGGTCAACGACACCCCAAAACCACGTGTCAGTTCTCAAAAGAACAACAACATATCCCAAACAGTGTCCAAGAATCATCAAACAGCTCGAAAGATTGCTACTGCATTGAAGAATCCATCATCTCTCAAGTCAAAAAGTCAATCATCACAACTCAAAGCCACTAAAACACCAGCTACTGTTCGAAGGTGAGCATAATCTTTTTCAAAACCTAACAAAACAATACTTTGTTTAAATGTCCTATTTTTCTTACATGATATTATATTTTCAGGGATACAACAAATCAAACAAATAAACCAACTGGAACTCCTAATCTTTTTGTTCAAGAAAACCAAGCCATAAAAAGGCAGAAACTTGAAGGAGGAAAAACCCGACAAATTCTTAATATCAAAACACAAATTTTACCCCACAAAGCAAGACCAGGTGTTGTTACAAAAACCACATCAACTTCCCAAAAGGAAGAAAGAAAGGTTTGTTTCATTGAGTTTTTATATTTTATTATTATAATCTCCATATAGAAAAATGATTTGATCTTATGTTTTTTGTTTTTCTTGAAATGAACAGATGTATGTTCGTGAACATGCACAGACTCCATTTGTTTCTGTGGCTGAAATGATGAGGAAATTTCAATCAGGCACAAGGGATCTCAATCTGCCTCCTCGTGCTTCTTCAGTCTCACATGTATTATTTTTTTTTTTTTGGTATTATAACTTTTTACAGTGAAAATTTGTTGCTATTTTATTTTCATTCCAACAGTTTTTATTTTTAACCCTAAATAAGTCTATTACCTTGAAAACTCTACCAAATTCTTTTTCAATGAAAGTAAATTTGTTACATTGAAAGTATGTTGCAATTTCTTGAATTTTTACCCTAAATGATAATTTCATTTTATCTAATAATGGTTTTTTTTTTCTTTATAGGGTCACGATGGTAATAATCCATTAACGCAACAAAGAAAGTCAAAACTAACATTAACAAGACCAAAAGAACCCGCGTTTGAAACATCACAACGCATTCGCACAATTAAACTCAAAAGTTCAGCAGAGCTCGAAGAAGAACTGATGGCCAAAATCCCAAAATTCAAAGCTCGTCCAGTCAACAAAAAGGTAATTATATAATAATAATATCAAGAAATCAAAAATGGATTTTTCTTTTTGTTAAAAAAGAAAAATGTTTTTTTTAAACAGATACTTGAAGCTCCAACATTACCCGCAATGAAAAGAAGCACACCTCAAGTTCCCGAATTCCAAGAATTTCATTTGCAGACAATGGAAAGAGCCAATCAGAATGCAGAAACTTCTACTGTTGCATCAAATGAAGCAGTCCCACAGGTAAAAAAAAAAAAAAAAAAAAAAAAATTATTCTTTTGGATTTTTTTTAAAGTTGTATTTTGGCTGATTGTTTATTTTATTTTTTATTTTTATTTTGTAGAAGGTTGTTCATAAATGGAAGCCACATCTTACTACACCCAAGACACCACCACTACAAACGTTAGTGAGAGCACGACCTCCAACTATTAAAACAACCGAAGAATTAGAACAAGAAGAACTCGAGAAAGCACCTAAGTTCAAAGCCAGACCTTTGAACAAGAAGGTATAGTAAATTACCATAATGCCCCTGGTCTAAATTCTCACTTTTTGTCCCCCCTGCTAGTTGTCGGAAAGATGGGATAGGGACACATTCTTTCTTCATCTCTCTTATGCATGTGTAAATTACCACCATAATTACCATAATGCCCCTGTCCAAAACACTCATTTGTGTTGTTTGATAAAACTATTTTGTAGATATTCGAAAGTAAAGGGGAGTTGGGGCTATTTTGCAACAAAAAACGACAAGTCACAATCCCTCAAGAATTCCACTTCGCAATTGATGAAAGGATTCCACCTCCGATTCCAAATGTTTCCGAATTGTTTGATAAGGTTAGTAGTTCACCACCACCACCCGCTGCCGCCTCCCACCACCACCTACCTCCTTCCGCCGCTTTTTTTTTTTTTTTTAACTAACTGAAAATTTGTTTGTTTCTTTCTTTTTTTACAGCTCTCATTATGCTCAGATTCTTCCACCTACCAGAAACCAATTCCTAAACTCACTGCACCAAATCCTTTCCATCTACACACCGAGGAACGAGGGGCAGAAAAGGAAAAAAAATTTGTCATGGATATTATCCATAAACAAATCGAAGAGGAGAAAGCCAGAATTCCCAAAGCTACCCCTTATCCATATACCACCGATTACCCTGTGGTACGCATACAAAACTAAAAACTAAAAACTAAACTAAAACAAAACCCTAATTTTTCTTTTTTGAGTTACATATTTAAATATAATTTATATTTATATATATTATATAAAAAGGTTCCTCCAAAACCGGAGCCAAAACAGTGCACAAAACCAGAACCGTTTCAGTTAGAGAGTGTGGTGAGACATGAAGAGGAAATGCAAAGGGAAATGGAAGAACGAAAGAGAATAGAAGAGGAAGAAGCTAAGATGAGATTATTCAAAGCTCAACCAATCTTAAAAGAGTAAGAGAAAAATAACAACATACTTTCATTTATAAATTATTGGACAAAAAAATGTTGACTTTGTTTGACTTTTCAGGGATCCGATTCCAGTTCCCGAGAAAATCCGAAGACCTTTAACCGAAGTTCAAGAATTCGAATTGCATGTAGAACACAGAGCTGTGAATAGAGCCGAGTTTGACCAAAAAGTCAAAGAGAAAGAGATGATGTACAAGAGATATAGAGATGAGGCAGAATCTGCAAAGATGGTATATAATAATTAATACTTATTTTTTAATTGTCAAAAAGAAAAATATTTATTTAATTTGTGTCTCGATTAGATGGAAGAAGAAAAGGCGTTAAAACAATTGAGAAGGACTTTGGTGCCTCAGGCAAGACCGGTGCCTAATTTCAACAAACCTTTCTTACCCCGAAGGTAATAATATTGTAAAATATATTTTTATTAGATCGAAAATGTCAATTTGTGAAAAATTGAAGGTAATATTGTAAAATATATTTATTAGGTCATCAAAAGGAGTGACGAAAGCAAGGTCGCCAAGATTGAAGATAAATGAAAGAAGAAAGATGGTGGTGGCTGCAGCGACTTCAAGTGCTGCATCGAATATGAGGTGATGATGATGTGTGGAAAAAAAAAAAATATTGATTTTCTGTTCAAGAACTCTTGAATATTATAGATAAATCTTGGTGTAATTTGTTGTTTATGTTGGTTACAAATAGTGGATTTAAATTGTATTTAGTCTAATTAGATTTTATTGAAGGAAAACATCTCAACAAATATTATGATTGCTTGGATTGTTGAAATCGAACTCTAGACCATTTAAAATCAAGTTTTTTCTCATAACGTGAGGCTGAAGATTCCATGATTTTAACAACAGTTCTTTTACTTTATCAATAAATCTTGGTGTAATTTGTTGTTTATGTTGATTACAAATTCTGCCAAAAATGACAGAAGCGTTTTTATTAAAGTAACATAATTTTTTCATAGTTATAAAATTCAGATGTAACATCAATTATTTATTAAAAGTATTCCATCTTTTATGGTGTAAACATAATAATTATTCGAGGCAACATTATTAAACTACACCAATGGTTACACATAATACTGGAGAAACTCGTACATTTAATGGGGTTAAACAACTTTTTTTAACAATAGATTCTTATTAAAAGTAACATAATTTTTTTTCCATAGAAAGAAATGTTATAAAATTCAGATGTAACATAATTTTTTTTAAAATATAATGTTTTTATAGTTTTTATGCTCAGTTTTCAATATTCCACAAATACCAAGTAAAACAAATTCACCAATGGTTAACATAATACTAGAGAAACCAATACATTTTTCATGGGGTTAAGAAACGTTTTTTAACAACAGGTTTTTTTACTTTATCTAAAAAAATGACAAAAGCATTTTTATTAAACTAACATAATTTTTTCATAGCAAGAAATGGTATAAAATTCAGATGTAACAAAAGTAACAAAAGCATTGTAAAAGTGGGTTTTTTATAGTTTTTATGCTCAGTTTTCAAATATTCCACAAATGTAAGCAAAACAAATTCTCTATTATACATAATTAGTCGACACAACATTATTAAACTACACCAATGGTTACACATAATACTAGAGAAATTGATACATTTTTCATGCGGTTAAGAAACTTTTTTTAACAACAGGTTCTTTTACTTTATCTAAAAAAAATGACAAACATTTTTATTAAAGTAACATAATTTTTTCATAGAAAGAAATGTTATAAAATTCAAATGTAACATAATTTTTTTAAAAAATATAGTATTGATTTCTAATTGTAAAAGTGAGTTTTATAGTTTTTATGCTCAGTTTTTAATATTCCACAAATGCCAAGTAAAACAAATTATCCATGATACATAATTAGTTGATACAACATTAAACTACACCGATGGTTACACATAATACTAGAGAAACTGATACATTTTTCAGGGGGTTAAGCAATATTTTTTTTAGCATTCGACAATAGTGTGTGTCGTGCATACACTGTTGTTGAATTACTACAATTATAAGTAGTGACAGAAGAGAGAGAGCATACTCCATGTCTTGATTTTATTTTGGTATTTCATCTGGTTTGCAAATGTTTATTATTATAAGTTTGGTTTTCTTGTATAACCATTTGAAACCTCCTATCGTCACTTTGCACACAAACAAGTTCCTTCCCAGTGCCTTTGAACTCCATTGAGTTCTTCCTGCGCCTTTCATTGTGCCCTGCTAAACGTCTCCTACAACTTCTTTTGGCGTCATCGAACTCTGAAAGCTCATGAAACCTGATTCCCAAAAAAGACCCTTACTTTTTTTAATAGTTCGATTGTTTTGGCCAATGATATTTACTACACATATTGAACCTTTTTTCAATTTCATGTAAAAAGTTCAAAATGACAACTATTGTAGTCCTTTGTGGCTTTATGGTAGTACAAAAAATATTTACTAGTATAGTTGAAGAATTAAATGGTCATCTAAATAAAATTAATTTTTTTTAACAAAAGACTCCAAGTTGAGTCATGTGTCTTTGAGATTGTTTTTCAAAATGTTTATTGGTATTTTAGGAAACCATTTTTTTCCCTGTAAAATTAGTGTTTGTCAAACTTTTTTTTTAACTTATTGGCTCTTCAAAAAGCCAATAAATTAATAAATAATTTTAAAATGCTCAAGCTATTTTTTTATAATAGAAAAAGATCACCATTTTTAATTTTTCTTGGGGATGAAAATGTGTTCTTATGAGAAATTGTAATTTATTTCCCAAGACAACTACAAAGATTCTCACATGTTATGTCAATATGTGAAAATGATTGACATAAATTAATAGCACCCGTAAAAGGTAAAGTCTACCATTCTCCAACAATACTCCAATTTCTTATTACTATTTAAATCACTTTTAATTAAACAAATGATGTTTAAACTTATAACTAAAAGATTAAGACTTGTTCATTTAATATTTAAAATTTAAGTGGTTAGTTAGTCTTGTACGATCATTAGGTACCTCTTGAAAAACATACAATTTTGTGTTTGAAGATTACGTACGATATCTTTGATATACCACAAAAATTTGTTATGTTTTTAAGAATTATATAGAAAAATGACTAACCGGCTACATTGTTGACAGAATCTTTGGTGGATACCAGCAATAATAGCAGCATGAGCCTTTGCATGAAACTCACATACTCTATGCCTTCGATGATATTGTTTAGCTTCAGCTAAATCACTTGTACATTTTTCAGCTTGACAACATCTTGTAACACTGTTTAAACCACCACTATTCTGACACCCCTTCTTCTTCTTTACATCTCCATTGGAAGAACCACCACCATCTTCGCCATCGCCGCCGTAGCTGCCGCCCATAAGCTCATGATCATAATTGTCATTCACTAAGTCGCTCTTTGTCATGTTCAACTTTTCTCTAGAGGAAACTTTGTTACTCTTTCTCTCCATTTTATATTTTTTGGAATTTATATAATAAGTGAAGTGATGAATTTATATGAAGATAAAGTGAGTGGTGGGGTGAATTGGAATTTACTTTTTTGACAAGGAAAAGTTAGAGAGGGATGTGCAAGGACCACAAATGTACCTCGAAGTTATGGTAAACTCTTTTCAAATCCATGCAATAGTAAATTGTAGCATGTGTAAAAATAATTGTACACTTCATTAGATTAAACAAAGCCCATATTCTTTCTTTATGTGTGGAGACAAAATTGAGTGTCATAGCTTGGTACCTATATTTCATTCTATTTTAATTTCATTAAGAATCAGTAGCTATTATTTGATTGAATTTATTATATTGATGACATTGTTTATCAAAACTTATTCATTTTGATAGATAATATAATTACATGATATTGACAATACATAAATCATTTTTTTAGTAACTATAGTACGAACATATGGAGTGTTAAATTCATACGTTCTCTCTCTCTCTCTCTCTCTCTCTCTCTCTCTCTCTCTCTCTCTCTCTCTCTCTCTCTCTCTCTCTCTCTCTCTCTCTCTCTCTCTCTCTCTCTCTCTCTCTCTCTCTCTCTCTCTCTCTCTCTCTCTCTCTCTCTCTCTCTCTCTCATATTTAATAATGGTCCAATTATATAATATGTTACTAAATGTTTCATAAACTTACATAATCATTTTAGTTACTATTTTCATCTGTAAGAATCATTTACACTTTGGGATAATGACTTAAAAGGGTAACATACTTTTCGATTTGTACACATTTGGTCATTGAGTTTTTTTCCGTCTATATTTTCCCCTTCAACTTGTTTAACTGTATAAATTCAGTCATTATGACCAGCTACTCTAGATAAACCGGAAAAAATAACTTAGTAGGGTAATATATTTCTCGCTTTCTACCAATTTAGTCCTTAATATTTTTTTGTTACAAAATAAGTCATTGTTTTTGTACACATTCAATACTTATGAACGGTTTATTTATGTTTATCTCACGACATCCTATATAGAACGATCATTAATGAGGTGTTCGAGCATGTTCATGCTTATGGCCATCATGACCTTACGTGTTTGGTGCTTAGGTCTTGTGTTCTGAATGTCGTAACTTATTCATACAATCTCGGATTTTATTAATTTATATATCCACACGTTCGTATTTGAGTCTACTACAATGTAACACCCATATAAATCATGCCAAATTTAAACAAAAGAAAAACGTTTCAAAACCATTAACCATTACAAAACTTATTTTCAAAATGTGTAATATCAGAGTATCCTAGAAACATAAACATAAATATGAGGAGCTGTACAATCACACCTTTGCCTTGTCGTGATCTTTAGATGTACCTGAAACAATGAACTGAAACTATAAGCCCGAGGCTTAGTGAGTACCCCCCCCCCCCCTACACACACACACACCAAATACTGATACACTGCACATAATACATTTACAAATAACATTATGTACTAGGTCCACACCTCTACAGACTGGATTACCCCTGGGCCCATAGTGTGACTCGCCTTCCGGGCCCACTACTCACATCTGGATTGCCTTCGAGCCCACAGTACGAGTCTCCCTCAGTTCGTAATTGGAATGCTCCCGAGCCCACACTACGAGTCTCCCTCAGCTCGTATCTGGAATGCTCCCAGGTTTGTTGGATCACCGCAAGAAGCAGTATCACCTCAACCCATCCCACATAATATGTCAACATATAACACCACTAATGTGCATACATATAACCACATAACAACACAGGTAATCCTATAGATCTTCCTAACTGGCATAACAACTAGTATGCAACTCTAACACATACTTAGCATACTTCCAACTGCTAGGATGTCATATCCAATGGGCCGTCCTTGGTGCCTTAGACCCCTTAGTATAGTGAGGCAACTCACCTATCAACTGTCGACTCGAAGTGATAAGCTCAAACTCTCGGATCACTGCTACAAACTCCACCACCTATATTCACCATAGAACCATATTCATAAATACCCAAAATGTCACAGAAGTCAAATAGTCAACCCTTGATCAAAGTCAAAATCAACGGTCAAGGACAACAATCCATGTTGAGCCGACTCATCGAGTGAAGTCATTGAATCGTTGAGTCCTTTTAGAACTCGTGTCGTCGTGAAATCCCCCACTGACTCGTTGAGTTTCCCCGTAACTCGTCGAGTTCCTGCGTAAACCCTAGCTGACTCGCCGAGTCACCCTACTTACTCGCCAAGTTCATGCAGAAGTCCTTGCACAACAATCTTCATCGGACTCGCAGATTTGACCATGCAACTCGTCGAGTCCCTTCAGTCCTTTATCCATTCAGATGCTTTTTAAGCCATTTTAGGGCTCCATATTGCATATCAAGCTTCCCAAGGCATGTTTATCATGTAAAGTTGCAAACTTTACGTGCATGCAAGACTCTAAATGACTTAGAATGTCAAATCCAAGCTTGTAATAGAGTTTTATACCTAAGGAGAGGTCTACAAGTGCTAAAGCTGGAAACTTTATGGACTTAGAGACCAAGGAGAGTTCAGATCCGAAGTTGCAACTTAAGATCGTAGCTCATACCCAAGAATGGCTTCCTAACATGCTAGAAAAGCTCTAATCATTAACCAAATGAGATTTGGATGGAAATGAGATCAATGTAATGACTTGATACATTCAAATGATGCTAAACTGAGGTAGATTTCAGATCCCCACACGTTCCTTGCTTCTAGCTACTTGATCTTTAAGCTCTTCTCACTAGGATCCACCTTCTAGGATCCACCTTCTAAGCTTAAAACACATAAGAATGGAGCACACACATGGATTAAGAATGGAGCACACACATGGATTAGGGTTTGCTGGACTCTCAAGAGGCTGTAAAGGGGCTAATAATCCTTTAGATATGGTGCAAAACCCCGCAAAGTAGGGTTTCTTCCTCCAGCTCCTGCTCGTCGAGTCCTATCTTGGACTTGACGAGTAGGTCACTTAAACATGTAGCCCAACCCGCTTCTAATCGATGAGTCAGGTCATCCAACTCGTCGAGTAGACCTTGCAATTTATGAAAATTAAAGCCATAATATTAATACCTAAGAGTCGGGGCGTTACATACAACTTTCATTTAGATTACTCCCGTTAAAAAGTAATATATTTTTTACTTACGATCTTTATATACATGTGTTCTTTATGAATGTATGTATCAATGCTTTTTTTTATAAAATTGTAAATAAAAATATATTACTTTTTAACAGAAGTGAAGATTATAGTAGGCTCAAATACGAACGCGTGGATATAAATATCGTTAAAATCTGAGATCGTATGAAGAAGTTACGACGTTTACAACTTAAGTCCTAAGCACCAAGCAATCAAGGTTATGGTGGCCATAAGCATGACCAACCCCGAACATCTCATTAATGGTTGTCACATATAGGATGTCGTGAGAAAACCTAAAGAAACCGTTCATAAGCATTGAATGTGTACAAAAATAACAAACACTTATTTTGCAACAAAAAAAATATTAAGGACTAAATGTGCAAAAAATATATTAAGTATTAAATATGCAAAAAAAAATATATTAAGGACTAAATGTATACAAAGTGACAAATATATTACCCATTTAAATCATTTTTTCTGGATTGACTGGAGTAACAGGTGATAAAGACTATATGTGTGAAGTTAAACAAGTCAAACGGTGTAACGCCCGTGTTTCCAGGCTAGACATTTTCGTTGATGTAATAGTCTAGGTTAACCTTTGCAACCCATTTTGAAATAATAAGAGCGTATTATTTGTGTATTATGTGTTTCGTGCTTAATTGCTTAATTATGTGATTTGATTAATTAAGAATAAAATAAGCGTCAAAATTTAAGTGTAAAATAAACTCAATATCTTTGCATAAAGTTGTAGTGGCCGAAACGAGGTTACCGTATATATATAGAACGCCCAAATCTGACTTCGTATAAGGAAGTTATGATTTTCTGAAGTTTCGACTTAGTGGTATGCAGCCCGAAATACTCGATTTGAGATCGAGCGGTTTTTAGCCGAAGCAATCTAAACAAGAATCGAAGATCTCGTTGTTAGTAGCGAAACGATGAAAAGTTAGACGAGAACGGACGTCGGACGAAGAAGTTATGAATTTATAACAAAGTTTTCCTGTCCCTGCCTACTAAAAATAAATAATAAAAATAATGTCAAAATTAGCCGACGGAGTCTAAACGAAAGTTGTAGAGTAGTCTCACCTACGCGTGGATATAAAGAACGTCGAAAACGGAGTTCGTATGAAGAAGATATGAATTTTCAAAGTTTATTAAATAATTAATATTTAAATTTAATTATTTATTCCGATATTATCCGAAGAGGAGTCACCGGACTCATCCGAAGTACGCCCAGCGTACCGCGAAGCATGACGTACCTCGCACTCGAGTTCTTCAGATGACGCATGCAGTGACGATTTCGGAGGCTTACGCCCCGTGTAAGGCTGTACGCCCAGCGTACGGCGAGGCCTCAGCCTCCTATAAATAGGATGCAAGGGTTTCGGGCATAATTGCTCAATTCTTCTCTTTTTCGTGCCGAAGCTCTGCGTGTGAACCCCCAAAGCCATCCCGACACCCCGGATCTCATATCCAAGTTAAGAAGGAAGTTTTACGTTCCCGAGATCCCGAGAAGTGCGATTCTCAAGCCGAAGCTCTGCCCGCGAGGATTCCGGTTTTTGTGAAGATCTTCCAGATCTACCGAAGAATAATACTTCTACAAGTCGTAGTGTTGTCCGATCATCTTCTGATCAAGTGAGTGTGTGGTTACTTTCTTCTAACGCATAATTATGAAGTATTTTATACGAAATACATGTTATGTGTATATTTTGTGTTATATGTGTGAATGTATATTCACTTTCTTATATCTCATCAATACGATTTATTCTCTATGAAATACGTGTTATGTGTATGTGTCTCATCTGTTGTTTGGAATATGTATTGAATGAGAATGTTATACAGGTTTTAAACTATGTATAAAAATATATATATTTATCTATTAATATGTCGGGTAGAACATGGGTAGATAGTTGAGTGATAAACAGATGAGAGGCCTCGATGTTGTTTTTGATTCAGTCATCTAGCGGAGTTTAGATGACGACCACAAACTTTTCTAGACAATCCTGTGGAACGCTAGCAGGTTCGCCACATGTAGGTGTTAATGAACTTGGGTGTTCATTCGCTGTACTCCATCCCCCTCATTGTTGCCTTATTTGACATATATTGCGAGGAAACCCCCGAATGCATGTGTTGTCACCCCGATGAAATATTCTTAGACTAGGTCCCTTGTGTTAGTTGTTTTAGGGACGTAAAGTGAGAATAACGGGAATGGTAATTGGGTTATTGTTGGTTGGTGGAATTAAATATAATTATTTATTGTGGGTTGAAAAACCTATATGTTCACCAGGCTCCCAAGCCTGACCCACTCAGTTTTATTTGTATTACAGGAAGTGGCGCAATGGCATAAGATGGATGAATCATCAATTTGTTTGGTTTACAAGTTTTTATATGTATATATTTGTTGAATGACTTGTAATGTTATCGTTTATGCTTTATGGTCTGTATCGGAACATGACATCCCGAGTTTTGATTATATAATGAAAATACATTTCTTTTATGAAATGCTTTGGTAAATATTATTTTATCACGTTTTGCTTTTGGGAACAAATTCCGCAACTCTTTCAAATCAAAAGGTTTTACTCTGAAATTATTTTAAAAGCATAAATGAAAATCGGTCTTTTCTGGCCGAGATTTTGGGGATGTCACAAACGGGCAAATGTGGATGAAAAAAAAAAAAAAAAAAAAAAAACTCAGCAACCAAATGAGCACAAATCGAAAAGTATATTATCATTTTATTTCATTATCCCTTACACTTTTTATTTTCTATATCTTACCCAAAAATAAAAATCAAATCAATTTTTATGAAATTAAAGTTTACAACAAAAAATATACGTTTTAGGGACGATACTAGACTATACGCGTTATTGTCGTCGCTAAAGAGTAATGTCGTCACTAATAAGGACGTCGCTAAAGGTTTTGATTGGCGATCCGTGTTAATGGCTCTAGATCAATTTATGCCTCCAAGATTGCATCCCGATCCAACAGTTAGGATTAGCTACTATTCTCAACAATAGCGATGATGCTATTTGTGACAACAATGTCGCCTCTAAAGGTCGTGAAAAATGAGTGCGTGAATTTCCCTCCAAATTTTCGTCTCTAAAAATCAAACCGCACCGGTAAAGGAGTCGTCCTTGAAGGGTTCCACCTTTTGTTCCTCACCAGGTCGTAGAACCTCATGACGCTACCATTTGTCTCTCATTTTCGATCGACAAGTAGCAAAGCATTTTACCGGAGACGTCGTATTTTCTATTGCAGAAACCACCAGTGCAGCCCACTTCTTCTGTCAATGGAATTTCCAGCTTCTCCCAGGTGTTCTAGTTGCTCCACCAGTGACTATCAGCACCTCATCTCGCCACCGTCTCCAGCGAAGGTATGTTTCTCTTTCTTATTTCCACCGTCTTTTCTTTTTCTCTTACTCTTCTTTCTCTTTCTAGTTTTGCTGATTTTGGTGGTTTTAAGGAGATTCCTCCAATTTCCGGGTATGGAACCACCTCATCACCATTACTGTCCAGCGACGATCACTACTGAAGCTCCACTGTTTTCAGCTGTACAATCACAGGTGCCTTTGTTTATATATTCCTTATAATTTTATTGGAATAATATAAATTAACACTCTAAATTTCTAATACTAGTCTTTATATATATAAAAAGAGAAACTTTATGACAGCACCTTCAACAATCAAGGCCACTTATTGTGTTTTCTTGATTAATTTCAACCATTTGATCATTTTGATGATGACATCCTAAAATTAAATTAAATTAAATTAATATTGACTAAATTTGAAAGTTTGACTAGCTGATTTAATGTTAACATCAATTATAAAAGGAATGTATTCAATTGATTTAAACCTCATCATAATTTTTGAAAGTAAATTTTGTTCATTCCTAATTAAAATCGCATTCTTAGCTGACACATTTCATATATTCTTTCAATTCACATTTGTTATATGAAACATATCTACAAGATTTTGAGATATCGTTGCTCAACTGAAAAGAATCAAGGAATTCAAAATTTGATATACTTTCCATAATCATTGTTGAAAGTTATGTATAAATTCGTACATTATGTTTTCTTCAAACCCTTTGCAGAATCACGTTCAAAATACATCACTCTTTGCAGTATCATGTTCGTCATCCAAGTTCCTTATTTAATATGATGTTCTTAATTTTTATAAAATGTATTTGATTTTTTGATTCTCACTAGTGTTATATTTGACTGTGATATTTGAATGCATGAATAATACTGATTATAAATGCTAGTATTAGTTTTTTAATATTTTTTTTTAACTATACGTTTGATGTTGCACTCTACATGTTTGATAAAATTTCCATGAGAAAAGCATAATGACTTTTGATTAAATGTATGTTGTATGTCTCTTACATAATTAAAATTTCCTGAGCTTGTTTGGATTGCATGGTAGTTGATGATTGTAAACTACTATTTACCCTTCAGTGTTTTTAGTTATCAATATTATACTGCTATTTGTAACAACGTAAATTTTCAAAACAATTTTTCATTTTTGCAAACATCATAAACCATCATTTAATATTCTGAAATCACATGTGTAACAAATGTCATTGTAACAAAATACATCCCATGATCATAAAACAGTTCCTTCGTCAGTGTGTATAAATCACGCCGGCGCCTTCCCACGGTCCTCACTGGTACCTGAAACACATAACACAGCAACTGTAAGCATAAATGCTTAGTGAGTTTCACAAAATACTACTTACGCACATACGCCTTTCCAGGCCCTGACCTTCCGGTCCATGTGTCTCAGGGAACTTCCGTCCCGACTCGGTAAAACCTTCCGGTCCAACCTGCGTCAACCTTGCGGTCCACATCACAACGCCTTCCGGCCCATAACATATATGCCTTCTGGCCCATATCAAGCATAGCATACATAGCACATACAAACGATTAACTTATCATATATAATGCATCCACTCATAACATATTCGACCTTCCGGTCACACAATAAAACCCTTCCGGGTACAGTATAGTGAGAAAACTCACCTCGTGGAAAGTCTAGAATCTCACGTGCTCGCTATCTCTGAATCCCAAACGAAGACTCAACCTCGCGTAATCATAACGAATAGCATTAACTAATATAGACTTCCACAACTAGACTTTACCCCTTATTATCATTCCTCAGAGCGGTAAAAGACCATTTTACCCTTCCTTGACTCGAAGTCCACATGTTGACCAAAACCCTAAAAGTCAACAAAAGTCAACGTCCTCAGTACGCGGGGCGTACAGACTGATGTACGCGGGGCGTACAGACTGATGTACGCGGGGCGTACATCGCCAACCCAAAAGTCGGTCCACCCAGTATGCTGCGCGTACTGGAGTTACGCCTAGCGTAATAGTCAGATCTAGACACTCTTCATTTCTGGTCTTAATCGGTTAAGCCACTTCTTCAACTTCCAGATCCGGCTTTATTTAAGCCTCCTTACACATAAAGTCGAAACCTTTAAGCCTTGGCATGGTTGTAAAGGCTCTTACACTCCTTAACACCTTTCCATTTCAACTCAAGGATCTAGATCTCATGCATGGCTAATCATTCACGTCCAAGATTACATTTTTATAAATCTACAACTCAAATGGACCAGAAATATGATGGATCTAAGCTAATGGAGACCACTTGCTCATAAAGTCTCCAACTTTGGGACCAAAACCCTAGAAAATGGTCCATAAAGCATACCACAAGAACTACAAGTCAAGATCCGAACTTTTTGTTGGGTTATGAGCATTCTAACACTCCTAAGTGTACATGCAACCCTAAATACCTTGGATCTATGTTTTCTCTATTATACATGCAAATATGAACATCCAAGGTATTATCCTAATCTAGCATACAAAACTATCAATATAACAAGATAGAATACATACCTCTTTGATGTAGAATGTCTTCATGAAGCTTGAGTGCCTAGTGCCCCAAGTGTGACACCTCAAATGGTTCACAATCATCAAAACACTTAGAATAACTTAGAGAGAATTCTACACTTCATGAAATCGGCTAGCCCTCTTCAAGAATAATACTAGTGTCTCTAGTGGCCGATTTTCCTCAATAATAAGATGCTTGTATAGTTATACAATTAGGGTAAACCCTAATTGTCATGACTTTCCATTTCCTTGGATCCATGGGTTCAAATACACCATGGAGCATCATATGGGTTTTGGCCCAACTAGATAATCCATGGAGCATTAGCCCACTATACAAGTATGGATGATTTACACAATCAACCCAGATATTTAATTAGTCTTCTTTTGATCACTCAATTAATTCTTGATCAATACTAATTAAATAATCTCATTATTCTTATTATTAATATACTAGAACTTATAATATATTAATAACCATAAGTGTCTTATTTCTCTCATTTAGTCTATCCAAGTGCATGATGGTATGCAACCCAAATGGACCATGCCGGGTCGGGTCAAGTCTTACCAATTATAGTTATGGACTTAGACATTAATCCAACACTTTTTACCTTAGAATGAAGCTCCAACCTTTGCTAAGCACGGATCTACACTTGAACACCAACTTCTAGCCTTCACAATGGACTCCTCTTCTCCTTTGCTACCTTGAAATGACACCACCAAGCTTAGAAAACTCACAAATGAGCTAGAAACGAAGGAACACTCTCTCTTAGGGTTTCTTTATGAGGGATGGTGGCTGAGGAATCAAGCCATCTCTCTCCTTTTATAGCCAACCACAAAAATTAGGGTTTTTGGGTCTGGACCAGTTACGTCTAGCGTACCGAGGGAGGATACGTTTAAATGAAGCGCGCGAGTACGCTCAGCGTACTCCTTGTACGCCCAACGTACTCGCCCAACATAAAAGCCCTAAAATGACAACAAAATTAAAGATGAAGGGCTAAATAAAAGGGTACCTGGATTTCGGGCTGTTACAATTCTCCCCCACTAGAACCAGACTTCGTCCATGAAGTCTTACACTGAAAACAATTCCAGATACTGCTCCCGCATCTCAGACTTGGACTCCCATGTCAGCTCGGACCCCTTCCGATGTTGCCACTGCACTTGCACCAAGGGTACTTCCTTGTTCCTCAGAACCTTAACCTTTCGATCCCTAATTGCCACTGGTCTCTCAACATAGTTCAGGCCTGGATCCACTTGAATATCATCTAATGGCACCACTGCCGACTCGTTGGCAATACATTTCCTCAACTGCGACACATGAAAGGTGTCGTGGATCCGACCCAACTCAGCATGTAGATCCAACCGGTAGGCCACCCTGCCTACCCTAGCGATTACCCTGAAAGGTCCAATATATCGAGGACCCAACTTGCCACTCTTCCTAAATCGTATCACTCCTTTCCAAGGAGAGACCTTTAAGAGCACAAGGTCACCAACCTGAAACTCGAGCTCGGATCGACGTCTGTCCGCATAACTCTTCTGGAGACTCTAAACGGTCAACAATCTCTGCCTGACCTGTTGTATCCGCTAGGTCGTCTGAAGTACAATCTCCGTACTACCCATTACCCGTTGCCCTACCTCTCCCCAGAAGATGGGGGTGCGACACCTCCTCCCATACAACAGCTCAAAGGGTGGCATACCAATGCTCGAATGATGGCTGTTGTTGTACGAAAACTCTGCTAAAGGTAAATAGGTGTCCCAACTCCCTCCAAAATCCAAAACACACGCTCGGAGCATATCCTCGAGCGTCTAAATCGTCCGCTCGCTCTGTCCGTCTGTCTGTGGGTGGTATGCGGTACTGAAATGCAGCCGCGTACCCAACTCCTAGTGAAACTTCTTCCAAAACCTGGAAGTAAATCGTACGTCCCAATCTGAAACGATCAACATCAGAACCCCGTGCCGCAATACCACCTCCCTCACATATAACTCTGCCAACTTCTCCGCAAAAGAGCTCTCACTGATAGCTAGAAAATGAGCGCTCTTTGTCAATCTATCCACAATCACCCAAATTGCATCGACCCCTCTCGCAGTCCTTGGCAATTTGGTGATAAATTCCATGGTAATCTGTTCCCACTTCCATTCGGGAATCTACAGCGGCTGTAACTTACCATGCAGACGCTGGTGCTCGGCCTTAACCTGACGACAAGTCAGGCACCTCTCGACGAACCATGCAACATCCCTCTTCATACAGGGCCACCAATACTCCTTCTTTAGGTCCAAATACATCTTATTAGCCCCAGGATGGATCGAGAATTTCGATCGATGCGCTTCTTCCATCAAAATAGTACGCGTCCCGCCCACAAACGGTACCCAAATCCGACCCTGAAATGTCATAAGTCCCCGACCATCAGTAATGAATTATGATACCTGCCCGACAACCCGCTCCCTCTTTCGGTTTTCTGGTCTCGCAACCTCAGCTTGGGCCCCTCGGATGGTGTCCAAAATCGAAGTCATCACCGTCAACCTCATACAGACGTCTCGGATCGGGGCGCTCTCCGCCCTACGGATCAATGCATCGGCTACGACATTAGCCTTGCCCGGGTGGTACAGGATCTCACAATCATAATCCTTCACCACATCCAACCATCTCCTTTGACGCATATTCAGATTTGGCTGATCCATCAAGTACTTCAGACTCTTGTGGTCCGTGTATATGGTACACCGAACCCCATAAAGATAGTGTCGCTAGATTTTGAGGGCAAACACCACAGCCCCCAGTTCCAGGTCGTGGGTGGGATATCTCGACTCATGAGGCTTCAGCTGCCTCGATGCATACGCTATAACATGTCCCCTCTGCATAAGCACTGCCCCTAATCCAGATATAGATGCTGATGGGTTTTGTACATAAGAACATTCCTAAGTGCGCATACAAACCCTAATGCTTGGATCTAGGTTTCTCTATTAAACATGCTTTGAATCCAAGGATTCTAATGACTTATTAGGTGTAAGAACATCACAAAATCAGATCTAGAAACATACCTTTGATTCTATTCTTTGATCTTGTTGTCTTGGAGCTCTAGAGTCACAATTGTCACTCCTCTAATGGCTTACAAACACCAACTAGCAAAGAGGATGATTTGAGAGAGAGGAGAGGGGAGGAATTCGGCCAGAGTATCTTTACTTTTGATGGGGTGTCAAATCCCCTCACCCATAGGGTCTATTTATACTTGTAGACTCCTTAAAGGTTACAACTTAAACCCTAGTTGGATAACTTAGACTTTAAGTTAATCCATATCCTTACCTTAGATATCCTTTGGACGATTTTGGCTTATCCAAGCCCTAGAAATCGTCCACCCTATCTCCCATAAGGATTTACAGTCTAAAATGTAACTATCAAACAATTGACAGTTTATACCCTCTTATTTAATTAATCTCTTTAAGTCACCAAATTAATACTAATTAATCTATGACTTATATTAATCAAATAACTATATTATTATTCCTTATATTATTCTCATAATATATTAATAATATCTATTCTCTCATAATAAATCATCCTACCAAGTTGCTATGGTCAAGGCAACCCAAAAGGACCATGCACAATCGAGTCAAATACTTGCCTAATATAGTTGCAGCCTTAGACACTATTCCAACAGTCTCCCACTTGGATAAGTCTAGTAACTATATGCGCAGGTACACTCCGATTTGCAATCGTAGCTCTCAAAGACGCTGTCAAAGTCTGATCTAATCTATCTTGTCCTTCAGATAAGGGATCGTACAGTCCTCTATTAGATATCATGCTGGTAATACTATGGAATAGTTAGTCTAGCATTTGGTTTCTCGATTTCCGATTTATTTGACATAGAACTTATTCGAACACATCAATTTAGTTCTGACCGGGCCCGACACATAAGTCAAATCAAATCATCGAGTGGCCGAGATATCACTTTTTCCTTCTTAGGATAAAAGTTACAGATAAACTTCGACTTATATGCATTTACTTATTCATTAACCAACTACACACAACAATTCATTTTATAACATCGAGTTACCAATGTGTTTTCGCATTATCAATGTACAATCAATTAACCAATAACAAACCATATATCTAGGTTTTAAGGCTATATGATATTATCGTCTTGCGATCACCCATTTACTATCACATTCCATAAGGTGATTTCAGCAAGCGCGGGTTTGTTCCAATGCTCAAACCTAGTTCATAAGCACTCATGAACGTTGCAGCAATCTTTTGCTATGTCTAACACCATTTAGACACTCTACATACCTATTCATGACAATCTTCATTCATATCTACTTCCGACATATGAACGATTGTGGACTATTTGAACAATTCAATTATTCTTAATAAACTCAATTATTCTGGAAGTTAAAACATGCAAAGTGAAACAATAGTTAAACAATTAACATAAGATAGTAACATTACTTATAAATAAAACTCCTTTATTTAATCATTACATGTTAATTACATTTATCTATTACACGTTTCTAATACTATCTAATATATGCTAATATCATCCTTCAGCCCAACACTCCTAGCATGCTGCAAATGCTTAACCCTACTCAGTCCCTTCGTAAGCGGATCTCTTGGGTTTTCTTCTGATGATATCCTCTTCTCTACGAGTTGTCCTTCTTCTACACGATGTCTAATAAAGTGATATTTTCTGTCGATATGTCGTGATCTACCATGATCTCTCGGTTCCTTGGTCAAGGGAACCGCACCTTCATTATCACAGAAATATCCATGGGCTCCTTTATGGCAGGCACAACTCCAAGATCTCCAATGAAGTTCTTTAGCCATATTGCCTCCTTCGATGCTTCGCTTGCTGCGATGTACTCTGATTCGCACGTTGAATCAGCTACGGTTTCCTGCTTGGAACTCTTCCAAGTTACTTCTCCTCCATTCTGGGTAAAGACCAAGCCCGACTACGAATGGTAGTTGTCCCTATCGGTCTGAAAACTAGCATCACTATACCCTCGCACCTTCAAGTCATCACTCCCTCCAAGGACTAAGAACCATTCCTTCGTCCTACGAAGGTACTTAAGGATATTTTTCACCGCAACCCAATGGGCTCTGCCTGGATTCCCTTGATATCTACTAACCATGCTCAAAGCAAAGGCTACATCAGGGCGAGTACAAGTCATAGCGTACATGATTGAGCCAACTGCGGAAGCCTATGGAACTCGGCTCATTTCAGCTATCTCGGCTTCGGTACTCGGACTTTGAGTCTTACTCAACTTGGCATTGCTTTGTATCGGTAATTCTCCCTTCTTCGAGTTTTCCATACTAAAACGTTTTAGTATCTTCTCTAAGTAAGTGTTCTGACTAAGTCCTATTAGTCTCTTACTTCTTTCTCTTACTATCCTTATTCCCAAAATATAGGAAGCCTCTCCGAGGTCCTTCATAGCGAAGCACTTCCCGAGCCAGGACTTAACCTCCTGCAGAGTCGGGACGTCGTTTCCTATGAGCAATATGTCATCGACATATAGAACGAGAAAGCTTACTACACTCCCACTGGCTTTGATATATACACACGATTCATCTTCGCTTCGTACAAATCCAAACTCTTTGACTTTCTCATCGAAGCAAAGATTCCATCTGCGAGACGCTTGCTTTAGTCCATAAATGGACTTCTCAAGCTTACACACTCTATTCGGATGCTTCGGATCCACAAACCCCTCTGGCTGAGCCATGTAAACATCCTCAACCAACTTTCCGTTAAGGAAAGCGGTCTTGACATCCATTTGCCAAATCTCATAATCATGAAATGCGGCAATAGCTAGCATCACTCTAATAGATTTTATCTTCGCAACTGGTGAGAAGGTCTCTTCATAGTCAACTCCAGGAGTTTGAGTAAATCCCTTCGCAACTAATCGCGCTTTAAACGTGTCTACCTTTTCATCCACGTCGATCTTCTTCTTGAAGATCCATTTGCACCCAACGGTCTTACGTCCAGGCACATTATCAACCAAATTCCAAACTTGGTTGTCATACATGGATTGGATCTCGCTATCCATTGTCTCTTTCCATTTTGCAGACTCCGGGCCTACCATGGCTTCCTTATAGCTATTAGGTTCATCAAGATTTATTAGTGTACTATCACTAATATACGTGTCCCCTTCGGTAGTAATATGAAAACCATACAACTGGGGTTGATACCTAACTCTTTCGGAACGTCTAAGAGGTAATGATATGTCAATCGGTTCAACCGAAGTTTCCTCCTAGGGTTGAGCGCCAGCGGTTGAGGTTCCTTCATCTATCGACTCTTGAATCTCTTCTAGAACGATTTGCCTCCTACTGTCTCCTTGGCCTATGAGTTCTCGCTCTTGGAAAACTCCTCTCCTCGCAACAAATACAACATTGTCCTTCGGTCTATAGAAGAGATATCCAAAGGATTTATGTGGGTAGTCGATGAAAATACATCGCTCACTACGAGGTTCGAGCTTGTCGTGAGTATCTCGTCTTATGAAAGCCTCGCAACCCCAAACCTTGATATGTGCTAACGAAGGAGCTTTCCCCATCCACATCTCGTGAGGTGTTTTGGCAACCTTCTTAGAGGGGACTCGGTTAAGGATATGGGCGGCAGTCTCTAAAGCATACCCCCAGAAAGAGATAGATAGTGAAGCACGACTCATCATAGAGCGAACCATGTCCAACAAGGTTCGATTACGCCTTTCTACCACACCATTCAATTGTGGTGTCCTAGGTGGCGTCAATTGTGAAACTATTCCACACTCCTTGAGATAATCGTGGAATTCAAGACTTAGGTACTCTCCTCCTCGATCGGATCGAAGCAGCTTGATCTTCCTGCCCAATTGATTCTCCACTTCATTCTTGAACTCTTTGAACTTTTCAAAAGTTTCTGAATTTTGCTTGATTAAGTAGATATACCCATATCTACAATAGTCATCGGTAAAAGTCACGTAGAAGCGGTTACCATCCTTCGTGGTAGATCTAAACGGTCCACACACATCGGTATGTATGAGGTCCAATAGACCCTCAGCCTTTTTGCACGTACCAACGAAGGGTGACTTAGTCATCTTTCCAAGTAAACAAGACTCGCATGTGTCATCTTCCCTAAGGTCGAATGACTCCAACACTCCATCCTTTTGGAGTTGGGCTATGCGTTTCTTGTTGACATTTCCAAGACGACAATGCCATAAGGATGCCTTATCCATACTAATGGAAGAATCCAAGTACAAAACATCATTTCCTAAGTTATCAACAATCATAACAGTTTCATAAATTCCATTACATGGTATAGCTTCAAAGTAAAAGACACCATTTAGATAAGCTAAAATAGAACCATTCTCATTATTAAAAGAAAATCTAAAACCTTGTCTAAACAAACCATGAAAAGAAATGATGTTTCTAGCCATTTCTGGTGAATAGCAACAATTGTTCAAATCTAAAGATAAACTATTCCTAAGCACTAAAGAATACACTCCAATCTTGGTCACAGGCGGCGATCTTCTGTTCCCCATGATTAGATTTATTCTTCCATGCTCCACGTCTTTACTTCTTCTTAGTCCTTGCACATTAGAACAAATGTGGTAACCACAACCGGTATCAAGAACCCAAGAAGTATTGTGGGAATCATTAGATTTAATTGTATATATACCTGCAAAAGATGGCTTGATCTTTCCTTCCTTGATGGTTTGCAGGTATTCCGGGCAGCTTCTCTTCCAATGTCCTATCTCGTGGTAGTGGTGGCACTCTGCTTCCTTCGGGTTGGAGCAGGGCTTAGCGGGATCAACTTTGGTCCCACTAGAAGAGGCACAATCTCGGGCTTTCACCTTGCGATGGTTCTTTGACGAAGCCTTCCTCTTCTTTCCCTTTACTTGTCCAATTGCCAAGACAGGAGCAGCGGGCGGATTGGGAGTTGGTGCAACAAACTTGTCCTTGAAGTTGCTCTCAGCGACCCTCAAGAGACCTTGGAGTTTGCTTAGGGTGACCTCTTCTTTGTTCATGTGATAGGTCATCCTAAATTGATTGTAGCTCGGAGGCAAAGAGTGAAGCACCATGTCAATCGCCAAGTCTTCCCCAAAGTCAACATTGAACTTGCGAAGGCGGTCGACATACCTTTGCATCTTTTACAAGTGCACGGTAAGAGACTCTCCATGACCCATCTTAGCGGAAATCATGTTCGTGAAAATCTCATAATGCTCTTGTCTCACGTTTTGATGGTATCTCTCCATTAAGTCTTGATGCATTTCGTATGGATACATGTCCTCGTAGGACTTTTGGAATTCGGAGTTCATAGTCGCGATCATGATGCAATGCACTTTCGTTGCATCACGCTCGTGAGTTTCGAAAGCGGTGATTTCGGCGGGAATAGCAATTTCGGGGTTGATTTTCACGAGCTTCTCATCGAGGACATACTCCTTATCCTCATAGCGAGCAATCGTGCGAATGTATCTTATCCATTCGCTAAAGTTCATTCCATCAAAGGTGACCTTTTGACAAAGGCTCATCAAAGTGAAAGAACTCGCAACAACATTGTTGGCGTTCGACATCTATAAATAGAAAGGACAAAGATAGATTAGAATGTGAATCCCTAATATTCACCCAATAAGAAATTAGGGCTAGGATCCAACAACAATATTTACACATTAGAAAATGGATGCCGTAATCTAACATGCAAACAATTTGAAGGTAAGTGAATGACGATTCACTAATTCTCCACCATGAAAAACATAACTTTAAGTCCTAAATGTATTGAGAATTCCTAGGTTCGGATGAGATTCATTGAAACTTTTCAATGACATGTTTAAATCTCGATATGCCCCTCTTGTTTGTGATTAGGATATCGAGGATCACAAAGCGGGTGTGAATTACCATGCAAATTCACATGGTGCCTTCATTGTAACGATCACCTATTTGATGTGCCGGTAAACCACACAAGCTCCATCGAACTATGATAAACAATGAATCACCCTTTTCCACCTTCGCTTAGAACCAATTAGTGTGCCGGTGAACCACACACACTCCACTAACTTCTTAGCAAGGTGCAAAGTGTAATTTCATGGGATTGCATCAATTCACTTTTCCTAAAGTAACTAAGATTGGGAAATTTTAATAAAACATGTAGTTACTTTGTATTTCTTATTATACTTTTAATGAGAGGATGAGGTTGCCATATCCTACCCGTTCGGCTAACGACCCTCCACCAATCAAGCGAGCGGTGGGTGTGAGTGTACACCCATTAAGCGCCTTTTTATAGGCAGCAACCTTATACCCACCTTATAGACCGGCTTCGTGAATGAGGCCTACTAACGGTAAGACTAGCATTTAAGTCATACACACATACATATATATATATATATATATATATATATATATATATATATATTAATCTTGTAATATTATATTAGTATAGGGTTGTATTTTAAACTTGTAAAATTCTAGGGTTTGAAACTTAAATTGTCTAAATTAAACTTTTAATCACAAAACATAAATTTCAACACTTGAGGACTAGTTTTAAACATTTAAAACATAAAGGATCAAATAACAAATAATCTAAATCACATAATTATCCATATTTAATTGATAATTATCATATAAGGAAATCAAATATTTTATTAATTGATAATTATCTTCAATTAGATCAAAAATATAGTCATATATATCACAAAATCGGATTAGGGTTGATCTAATATGATTAAGGTAAGTTTCCATAAGATAAATATGAAAAAAATCCCGTTTTTGGCTAATCCTGACGCTCGGACTCACCGAGTACCCATACTGGACTCGCCGAGTCAGGCCAACTCGCCGAGTCCATGACTTAGAAACATAAAAATCGAATTTTTCATTAAGATTCAAACATTCAAGCATCAATTTAATAGAAACCAATCAAGGCTCTGATACCACTGATGGGTTTTGTACATAAGAACATTCCTAAGTGCGCATACAAACCCTAATGTTTGGATCTAGGTTTCTCTATTAAAAATGCTTTGAATCCAAGGCTTCTAATGACTTATTAGGTGTAAGAACAACACAAAATCAGATCTAGAAACATACCTTTGATTCTCTTGTTTGATCTTGTTGTCTTGGAGCTCTAGAGTCACAATTATCACTCCTCTAATGGCTTACAAACACCAACTAGTAAAGAGGATGATTTGAGAGAGAGGAGAGGGGAGGAATTCGGCCAGAGTATCTTTACTTTTGATGGGGTATTGAATTCCTTCACCCATAGGGTCTATTTATACTTGTAGACTCCTTAAGGGTTACAACTTAAACCCTAGTTGGATAACTTAGACTTTAAGTTAATCCATATCCTTACCTTAGATATGCTTTGGAAGATTTTGGCTTATCCAAGCCCTAGAAATCGTCCACCCTATCTCCCATAAGGATTTACAGTCTAAAGTGTAACTATCAAACAATTGACAGTTTATACCCTCTTATTTAATTAATCTCTTTAAGTCACCAAATTAATACTAATTAATCTATGACTTATATTAATCAAATAACAAAATTATTATTCCTTATATTATTCTCATAATATATTAATAATATCTATTCTCTCATAATAAATCATCCTACCAAGTTGCTATGGTGAAGGCAACCCAAAAGGACCATGCACAATCGGGTCAAATACTTGCCTAATATAGTTGCAGCCTTAGACACTATTCCAACAGATGCATCACAGTATACCACAAAATCCTCCATCCCTTCCGGGAGTGCGAG
This sequence comes from Lactuca saligna, assembly GCF_052625555.1. Lineage (NCBI taxonomy): Eukaryota > Viridiplantae > Streptophyta > Magnoliopsida > Asterales > Asteraceae > Lactuca > Lactuca saligna. The sequence goes on along the minus strand of NC_136424.1, from coordinate 201,748,399 downwards.
CACCGGGGCCTCGCACAATTTCTGACGAAGGGTCTCGAATGAGGACTGCTGCTCCGGACCCCATGAAAATGCAACACGCTTCCGGGTCATCTTGGTAAATGGCACGGCGATCTTGGAGAAATCCATGATAAACCTTCGATAATAGCCGGCCAATCCCAGAAAGCTCCTGATCTCAGTGGACGATCTCGGCACTTCCCATCTCATCACCGCCTCAATCTTGGCCGGATCGACCAATATCCCTTTCTGGTTAACAAGGTGCCCTAGGAACTGGACCTCTCGTAACCAGAAATCACACTTGGAGAATTTGGCATACAGCCTCTCCGATCTCAATACTCCAAGAATCTCCCTCAAATGTTCCTCATGCTGCTCCCTAGACCTCGAATATACCAAAATATCATCAATGAATACGATCACCGACCGATCCAGCATCCGCCTACACACCCTGTTCATAAGATCCATGAACGCATCCGGGGCATTGGTGAGCCCAAAAGGCATCACCACAAATTCGTAATGCCCGTAACGAGTTCTGAATGCAGTCTTCCGGATATCTTCATCCTGAACCCTCATATGATGATAACCCGACCTCAAGTCTATCTTAGAGAACCAAGATGCCCCTACAACTGATCGAACAAATCATCGATCATAGGTAATGGATATCGGTTTTTAACCGTCAATTTGTTGAAATCCCAGTAATCTATACACATCCGGTGTGAACTATCCTTTTTCTTGAAAAAAAGAATTGGCGCTCCCCAAGGTGAGCTACTCGGTCGAATAAACCCCTTTCCCAACAGCTCCTGAAGCTACGAGGATAACTCCTGCATTTCTGGTGGAGCGAGGCGATAAGGCGCCTTGGCGATGGGCGCCGATCCTGGAACCAGATCGATACGGAAATCCACTTGCCTTTCCGGAGGCACGCCTGGTAGTTCTTCGGGAAAGACATCTGAAAACTCGCACACTACTGGAACCTCGTCAACTGAATTTGGCCTCCCCGTGGCCACTCGTGTGTCCATCACATAGGCTATGAATCCACTGCAGCCCTGCTGCAAACTTTGTCTCGCCCTGTCAGCCAAACAAAACGCTGACCCACGCTGGCTCCCCTCGCCATACATAGTAAGCACTCCCCAACTAGGGTCTCGTATAGTCACCAGCTGTCTCTCGCAATCAATGACTGCTCCAAACTTACTCAACCAGTCCATGCCCACGATGACGCAGACATCTCCAATCGCTATAGGAACCAAATCTATAAGGAACTTGACACCAAAAATCTCGAGCACACATCCTCGAATCACGTCAGTGGCGTATACCGCTTTCTCATCAGCTATGGAAACCCTCAGGGGTCGACTCATCACCTCCCGATCAATACCGATGTGCTGACTAAAAGCCAATGATACAAAAGACCGACTCGCACCCGAGTCAAATAATACCAAGGCAGGTATATAATTCACAAGAAAAGTACCAACGCATATCATAATATAAGCACAATATCTCATCATAAACGTAAATACACGAAAGAATACATACCAACCAAGACATTGGGCGCCGTGCGGACCTCCTCCACAGTCAACTGAAAAGCTCTCCCACGAGCCTTTGGAGCCTCGGCTTTCACCGGCCGAGTCTCGGTAACCCTAGCAGTAGGCGCAGATCCCTGGTGAAGCTGAGGACACTTGGCCTTCTGATGGTCGGTCTGGTTGCAATGGAAGCAAACCATAAATCCCTTGGGGCAATCCCTAGCGATGTGCCCCTCCTTGCTGCATTTGTAGCAAGCACCTGATCGACAGGCCCCCTCATGACCCTTGCCGCACTTTCCGCAAGTGCGACCCTTCTGACCTCCAGTCCTCGAATCGGCGGACTTGGTCCGCTTGGCTGGCGGCTGGGACTGAGTCGGCCGCCGATCCACGCGCTGAGACTCAGCCTCCTCCCTGGCTTGAGTCTCCAACTCGATCTCCCTCTTCCGAGCATTTTCCTGGAGCTCGAAAAGGTCCGGTATGACGAGTTCGATACGAACTCCCAAATATCCCTCCTCAGTACACCCAAATATCGACTCATCCGAGCCTGCTCAGTGGACACCTGTTCAGGGTAGAACATCACCCTTTCATGAAACTTCCGGGTGATCACATGAACTGAATCATTACCCTGCTTGAGGGTCAAGAACTCCTGAATCAACCGTTCCCTCTCCACCGGGGGAACATACTCGTCTCTGAACATAGTAGTAAATCCCTCCCAAGTCACAGCCGAAACCTCCTCAAGAGTGAAGTTCGCCATCACAAACTTCCACCAATCCTTTGCTCCCAGGTGGAGCTGGTTCAAAGCGAACCGTACCCTCAGATGCTCTGGACATGAACATGTGTAGAAGCATCCTTGAATGTTAGCAATCCATCTCATCACAGCGATCGGATCCTGCGTCCCGTCAAACTCGGGTGGCTTCGTGTTGCTGAACTCCCGGAATAGCAACGAGTCACCTCCCTGTGGTCTAGCAACAGCCACAACAGCAGTAGCTGCAGAGGCTGCGGCCTCAGTCACTGCGGCGTACAGCTCATCGAAAGTCTCCATTAGTGTGGTCTTGATAGACCCAAGCATTTCAGGAATCTCGGCTCGGATCGCCGCAGCCACCTCTTCGTGAATCATTGGATGAAGCTCCTCGTCACTCACACCGCTCGTCCCAGGTCTGTGGCGTGGCCCAACCATAATGCCTGTGAAATACAACATAAAAATATCAGAGACTCAATCGAGCATAATCGCACTCGATAACGCAACCCTACTCGGCCTCCGATACCCAAAGGATTCTTACTTGGGTTGCCCACTGACCCGGTGTCTTCAGTAGTATGGGCCCAATGCTACCGACTACACCGCATCAGCATTCACCCCAAGTCCTCCTCCCTGGACCCCGGATCACGAGTACTCTATTCTTGCTATGCACTGGCTACCTACTCGCTCTCAAAGTATCTCATAGCAGCAGGTTCCCCAAGACTAAGGCATCACAAATCAAGCCACTCTAGTCCTAATATGAATACCTAGTCTACTATAGCATGCATAACATATCATAACATGTCTCATAACACATAATGTAAGGGTATTTTGGGGATTTTACCGTTCGGGCGCTGGCTGACCGTACACACAGCTTCTCCTTTGGTTATTACAAAATCTATTATAAAAATTTTATGCTTTTATTGATTGAAAATTTTCCTCAAATCCCCGGTTTGAGTTCAGTTACGCCCGAAGGTGCATCCGAATCCCTCAAACCAAGGCTCTGATACAAACTTGTAACAACGTAAATTTTCAAAACAATTTTTCATTTTTGCAAACATCATAAACCATCATTTAATATTCGGAAATCACATGTCTAACAAATGTCATTGTAACAAAATACATCCCATGATCATAAAACAGTTCCTTCGTCAATGTGTACAAATCACGCCGGTGCCTTCCTACGGTCCTCACTAGTACCTGAAACACATAACACAACAACTGTAAGCATAAATGCTTAGTGAGTTCCCCAAAATACTACTTACGCACATACGCCTTTCCAGGCCCTGACCTTCCGGTCCATGTGTGTCAGGGAACTTCCATCCCGACTCGGTAAAACCTTCCGGTCCTACCTGCATCAACCTTGCGGTCCACATCACAACGCCTTCCGGCCCATAACATATATGCTTTCCGACCCATAACATAATGCCTTCCGGCCCATATCAAGCATAGCATACATAGCACATACAAACGATTAACATATCATATACAATGCATACACTCATAACATATTCGACCTTCCGATCACACAATAAAACCCTTCCGGGTACAGTATAGTGAGAAAACTCACCTCGTGGAAAGTCTAGAATCTCACGTGCTCGCTATCTCTGAATCCCAAACGAAGACTCAACCTCACGTAATCATAACGAATATCATTAATTAATATAGACTTCCACAACTAGACTTTACCCCTTATTATCATTCCTCAGAGGGGTAAAAGACCATTTTACCCTTCCTTGACTCAAAGTCCACATGTTGACCAAAACCCTAAAAGTCAACAAAAGTCAACATCCTCAGTATGCGGGGCGTACAGACTGATGTACGTGGGGTGTACATCGCCAACCCAAAAGTCGGGGTCTCCACCCAGTACGCTGCGCGTACTGGGAGTTACGCCCAACGTAATAGTCAGATCTAGACACTCTTCATTTCTGGTCTTAATCGGTTAAGCCACTTCTTCAACTTCCAGATCCGGCTTTATTTAAGCCTCCTTACTCATAAAGTCGAAACCTTTAAGCCTTGGCATGGCTATAAAGGCTCTTACACTCCTTAACACCTTTCCATTTCAACTCAAGGATCTAGATCTTATGCATGGCTAATCATTCACGTCCAAGATTACATTTTTATGAATCTACAACTCAAATGGACCAGAAATATGATGGATCTAAGCTAATGGAGACCACTTGCTCATAAAGTCTCCACCTTTGGGACCAAAACCCTAGAAAATGGTCCATAAATGAGCTACAAGTCAAGATCTGAACTTTTTACCTTAGAATGAAGCTCCAACCTTTGCTAAGCACATATCTACACTTGAACACCAACTTCTAGCCTTCACAATTGACTCCTCTTCTCCTTTGCTACCTTGAAATGATACCACCAAGCCTAGAACACTCACAATCAAGATCCGAACTTTTTACCTTAGAATGAAGCTCCAACCTTTGCTAAGCACATACCTACACTTGAACACCAACTTCTATCCTTCACAATTGACTCCTCTTCTCCTTTGCTACCTTGAAATGATACCACCAAGCCTAGAACACTCACAAATGAGCTAGGAACGAAGGAACACTCTCTCTTAGCGTTTCTTTCTGAGGGATGGTGGCTGAGGAATCAAGCCATCTCATTCCTTTTATAGCCAACCACAAAAATTAGGGTTTTTCGGTCAGGACCAGTTACGCCCAGCGTACCCGAGGGAGGATGCGTTTAAATGAAGCGCACGAGTACGCGCAGCGTACTCCTTGTACGCCCAACGTACTCGCCCAACATAAAAGCCCTAAAATGACAACAAAATTAAAGATGAAGGGCTAAATAAAGGGGTACCTAGATTTCGGGCTGTTACACTATTAATTTGACATATTTGCCCATAATTCTTGGTTTTTAACATATTTATTTAACAACAATGTACTTTGACTTTAATCTATAATGTTTTGAATTGCAATTTCAAAATTTGTTTTGAGTTGTTGTAACTGTGTTCAGTGGATACAAAGTGCATTGTAATTTCTATTTTGTTTTTAACATATTTAGTTAATTGCAATGTGCGTATGTGTTTTTTTATTTAAAAAGCCAGAGCTTTTATTTCAACATTTTTCCCTAATATGTCCATGTCCTTGAAAGGTCATGTCTCGGGCATTAGAAACCCTTTTGGTCGAAATCATTGAACAAAGTTTCATATTTAAGACAGTCAATCTTGAAAATAACATAGTTATGAAAAATTATAAAGTAAGATAAAAAAAATATATATATAAGATATTACGAGATTTGTAAAAAGTACAATCAGTAAAAGCGTTATGGTTAGTAGAAAAAAAAAATAATAAGACCGTTAACATAAGTAAAAATATAATATATAAACTAAATTATCAAAATAGTAATGAAATGTCATTATTTGATATTTCATGTAATTGAAAGATATATACCAAATTACATTGATGATATACCAAAATTATTCAAAGTTGCATCAAGTCTAATACAAAGTTCTTGCGAACAACAAATAAATAAGAACAAACATAAAAGCTAGAACTTATATTCATAATCAATTTAAAATAAACCAATCATGTTATAGAAAAGAATTTTCATCGATGATATACTTAAATTAAATTCATATATCATTTAATATTCTATAAATTATACTCTATGACTTTATTTGAATAAATGAAATACATGTCAATATTTAGTGGTATATTTATTATCAATATAGGTTTAAATTAAGTAATATTATTATGGAAGGAACATCTAATTAGAATGTTTATGCTTATATAACAATATAATTAAGCAACATTTTTAAATAATTGAAAACATAGAATAATAACAAGTGAAAAATAGTAATTCAAAAATAACAAAAATTGTTATGTATCACACTCCCAAACCAGAACGGCGGAAACGTCTGGGGGCGGATGGAGTGACTTCATGTACAATATCATAACAATTGAATAGTAATGAAACATAGCAACTCAAACATTCATTCATTGATAATACAAGTTTACATCGTTTGCAACACTTTACTTGTTCAAAAGTTACATATAAATAACTGAAAAGTAGAAATTTTGAAACGATGATGTCGACCCTCAAGAAGGGTTGAATACATGTCTACTGGTTTCCTGAGAATACAAGTCATTTCGAAAAACGTCAACATTGAATGTTGGTGAGTTCACAAGCATATTTGTATGAAAAAGGTTTGTAACATATTTATTTGGTAAATGCTTGTATATTTCCAGAAAATCCGATATTTTCTATAAAAATGAGTTGTAGTTTTTATACCAAAAAACTGAGAATATATGTGTGCATGTCCTTTTTTTCTTTTACTTGTAATTGTAAAATGTATGAAAACGGTAGTGTCAAATGTATGTTCCCAGAAAATCCAATATTTTCTTATATATGAACTGTAAATGTATGTATTTCCATTGTATACTTTCCTTGTAATTGTAAAATGCATGTTCCCAGAAAATCCAATATTTTTTGATGTATGAAAACTGTAGTCTTAAACCCTAAGACCAAAAATGTATGAGTTGTTGTACTGAAAAATAGTATGTAGTTATATCTTTTAGAAAAAATAATGAAGTGTAAGTTTCCCATAAACCGAGATAGTATGATTACCCTATGTAAGCTCTTATAACCATGCTAATATGACTGATATGCCTGAACACGACGTTCTTCAGGCGTCGGAGCTGGTAGGACCTTTTTCACCCTAGACTTGCCAGTCTAATTGAAGTGAACAACTAAGGTGTAGGGTTGTCAATCCCGTATAGATTTATACAAAACGGACTTGCTCTCCCTCCAGGAGAGACTCTGGTTATAATGGAGGACTTAAGGTGTACATTAGATAAGTACGATGAAGAGAACGTCTCACAAGAGCATTAACTGATTTACGTGAACGGTGACTCCCTTTTTCTTGTATCGTAAAATAATTATACTTTTGTAAATTCATGACAGGTATTTTACGAACAATATTTTGTAACATGTATTTTATGACATATATTTTACGACATGTGTTTTATGACATATATTTTATGACATGCAAGCTATACCGTTAACAGTTTGTTTTGTATACCTTTTTGAGCAAACTATTTATAAAATTTTATATAAATAGTCAATTGTAGTTATGTATAGTAGTAATATATGTTGGAAAAATAACATAATATTTTTGGTTTAACCCCATCAAAATAGTGACGACAATAATTATGACCATTTTTACTAGAAAAGTTTAATTTTAGTAAAAATCTCTAAAATTTGTAGTTCTTGCACATCTCATATTTTTCCGGTTAAAAATTTCTTAACTGAAAATAGTTTATTTTGGTCAACTTTAGCGGATCACGATTTCTATAGCAAATCAAATGATATCTTTAACATTTTATACCAACATTTGAGTAAATTTCAATTTGACAAAAGGGAGACATGTAAGTGTCCAAGAGTCAAACATATTTGATCATATAAAATATTTTGTTTTCGATAAATTTGTTGGAAAAAACCTATAAACACGATTTTTGTGTAACAAAGATGGTGACAAACACACATGTCACGATTTTTATGTAGTTTACAAATAATATCAACCTTTTTATACAAGAATTTGTTCCATATTTAACAAGTAATCATAGTGCATGCTAAAGTCCAATGGACAAACTCATTCTAGTATATTTCAAGCTTATAAATCATGAATTTTCTTATGTATATGTAATAGATTTTCGACATTTTATGCACAAGTTATTCCAAAAACAAGTTGATGCATGCAAATAACTATTGGGTAAACGAAATTTGACTTGTATTCCACCCCTTAAAAACATAGAAAACACGAAAACTTGGGGCATGAAGCTCACCTTGGTATTTTCGTGGATAGTAGGAAGAATGATGGAGAAGATTTCGAGCCTAAGATGGTGGTGATGAACTTAAAGGGCTTCTTGGAAAGGTTGGTGTTCCTAGGAATGTAACACACGAAAAATGTGTGTGAACATGAGGGAATCAACATAAAAGCCACATAGAAAAGCTATAAGTTCAAGGAATGGCTTACCTAAAACCCGAAAACTTGAAGATAGTGAAGAAATCCTTGAAGATCCTAAATTGTTCTTGAGATAGATATAAAGAATGAAAGGTTTTTAAGCCTTTGTGTATGGCAAAAATAGCTCTCGACCACGGTATTTATGGGGGAAGTGAAATTGTTTTCTAGTTGTTTGGTGGATAATTGAGTGTGTAGTATGTATGTATGGAGAATATTCTTGTGTCTTCCATGGAGGTATGTAGGATATTAGAGTGTAAAGCTTGCATGGTTGTATGATGGAAATATGGATGAAAAGGGAAAATGCCAATTTGCTAGATCTTGCTTTCGGTGTTACACTCAACTGAAACCAAAGTGGGTTTTCAGTTTTAGGGTGGCCGAAAACACCCTCCACACACTCAAGGGTTTTCGGTTTTGAGTGGGCATGGGCTTTCGAGCTTAATTTGGCCTAATATCAAGGGTTTTCAGCCTAGGGTTAATTAGGCCAAGAACACATAAGCACAAGCCCATAATTTGGTTTTTGTTTAGCTATTAGATTAAACTTGGGCTTATAAAAGGCTATTACATCTTGATTTCTTTGTGTATCCATACATGTACTCATATAACATTATCGTTTGAATTTCAATAATCTAATGCAATAGGGTTACATATAGAAATTGTTTGTACATGAATGAAATCTCGACCCTAATTTTGCCAGTTGTGACATCATGTGACAAAATGAATAAGAAAATGACATATGGTAAAATGATTATTATTTATTATGATATATTTTTATGTTTTTTTATCTTATTTTTTATTGTGTCGACTTTTTATAACTTTATATATTTTTTTTTTATATATTTCCTCGCGTTCAATATGTTATATTTTGATGACTTACACATTTCCTTTATCAAATTTAAACTTTTCAAAATCGGATTCTAAACGTAACCAATTTAATTGTCATTAATTTCATCTATAATTTCACCCAATTTCATTTTGTATTTCCATTATATAAATTTTTTTAATGATCTCGATTTTTCCCTCCAAAAGTATTTCAAGCATTTACTTGTTACGTATTCCTTTCTCAAATTTAAATTTGTATTTTCCTTATATCGATAAAAAAAATTATTTTGATAACTTACGTGTTTACTTTCTCAAATTTAAATTTTCCAAAATCAGATTCAATCGTAACCTACCAATTTAATCGTCATTAATTTCATCCATAATTTCACCCAATTTAAATTTGTATTTTCTATATATAAATTTTTTTATTGATCCTGGTTTTTCTCTCCAAAAATATTTCAAGGATTTATTTTTAGATAATATTGCTTCATTATAATTATTCCTTTCATCATATAAAATAATAAAACTTACCAATATGTTTCTCTCTCTCTCTCTCTCTCTCTCTCTCTCTCTCTATATATATATATATATATATATATATATATATATATATATATATATATATATATATATATATATATATCAATTTTCTAAGCAATAAAATTTATAAATTTACACAACAAATATATACGTTTCAAATTTTGTCATAGTATTATACCTTACAAAATAAAATTCCTTAAAAAATGATATTCGTTTTAATTTCATCCATAATTTCACCCAATCTAAATTTGTATTTTTCTTATATAAATTTTTTTAATGATCTTGATTTTTTTCCTTCAAAAATATTTCAAGCATTTATTTTATAGATAATGTGCCCCATTATAATTATTACTTTCGTCATATAAAATAATAAAACTTACCAACATGCCTATATATTTATATTTAATTTTTATAAGCAATATTAACACTAAAACAATATGATAGATTCAAGTGACGATTCATCTTTTCAAAAAAAAAAAAAAAAAAAAAAAAAAAAAAAAAAAAAAAAAAAACCTTAAAGTCTTGTCCCTAGTGTGTTACCCATTAATCTTTCATCAAATTACACTGAAGGTACTCATAGATAACAAAGAATATCGTTTAACTAATAAAACAAAAAATATTGTGTACAAAAAGGTTCTTCAACGATTATAGATGTTTATCGATCTCAGTATATCTTTTGTACATTTTAATAATACCATTAACCATAATTTTTTTTAATAGTTATAATGTAATATATGTAGATATTTGTATGTTTTTTATGCATTGCCAAACAAAAAGCCTCGCCATGTTTGTGCCCCTTTCAGGCATTATTTTTACCACACTTGAAGTTTTTAGTTTATGTTTCATTTTACTTGTCTACATATCTTAGAAATTTGTTATATTTAATGTATATTGAGACGACGTTAATTGCAAAGACAAATGAGTATTAGCTACGATGTAATAGCGACGACCCTTTAGCGATGATTTTAGGCATTAATTGGGATGTTTTTTTTTGCGTCGCTAATGCTAAGGGTTTTTGTTCTTGTTGCTAATTTTCTGGTATTATAATCACACATGAGCTAATATTTTTGTATTAAATTTTAAGTTGAGTAAAAAATGTTAGTATTTGTGAAAGTATATACTTGATATGGTATATAATTAAATAAAATGTAAAATAATTTGACCAACACAGAAAACGGTTAAATAAAAAAGGTTGTCAAAATTGGAATTTTATATGTGATGGTTTAAGTTTTAGAAAATTATAATTGTAAAATTTAAATGGAATAAGATTTCACCAAAAATTTGTTTAAAACGTAAAATATATTTATCTATTTATCAGTTAACCATTCGGTTAAAAATACAAAGCATAAAAAACATATCTTCAATACATTATTTAATAATAAACAATTCAAACTTAGTTTTGTAGGATTTATGTTCAATTCACTTATTTAGCTCAGTATAGAATATTTGCTTTTTTTCTTTTAAATATAATAATTACGATACTATTATACATGTGTTATTGTATTGTAGTATATCTTAAACCATAGGGACCGTGTAATTTACTTTAAAAACTATTCGTGCTGGTATGTGATTGCTAAATGGTTGGAAACTATGGACAAAAGAACTTCCACACAAAGAAAACTTTATATTTGAAATTTACAGAAAAAATAAATTATAATTTAGAAAGACAAAAGTTAAATTTGATCAATCAAAATCAGTATATTAATACATATAGCTATCTTTGTTCGTGTTCACTGTATTATTATACATGTGCTATTGTAGTATATATTTACAGCCATGTAAGCAGATAAACTATCTATAAAAGTTAATTGCCATAAAAATATTTCTTTCTAAGTACATGAACTTTGATCAAATTCTAAGGTCAAGTATGTATTATTCGATTAAGACAACTTAGGTCAATCAATATATTAACGCTTAAAAAAAGAATGTATCACGATAAGAAAGTATAGTCTGTGACACTTACTATTCAGATGGGAATCAAGCTTTCATTATGCTCGTATATATTCTACCCATGTATGCAACAAGAGTAAGCACTAAAGCACATATATGAATGATTCCATTTCGTTTACATCCCAAAACCACTAAATTTCGTTCCTTAATACTTATTCTCTTGCTGGAAAATAGCAAACTCTTTGACAGTGAAGCCTTAAATATTCGTTATGTTACAAGTAACGACGAAGATCTGCATATAAAACAAGAAAGACCATGAATGTCAGCTAAACAAGTCAACCATTCTCTCTTGATGCTACAACCACTATATAAGAGATGAGATCTTCAATGTAAAAACGTATATATGATACAGTTTTTTTATTCATAAATATTTAAAATCAGCTGGTAGAAAATTTAGGTTATTAAATACTGTATGGTCATTTATGTGAAAAAATGTAAACTCCAAAGTCCTATGGTGAAGTGAATTTCTGCTATAGGCCACATAAATGTAGACCTCACAAAACATGATACGACACGAAAACCCGACACGAAATTAACGGGTTAGGGTCAGAGACTTTGACACGTTTATGCAAACGAGTTGACACGACACAACACGATAATTAAACGGTTAGGGTTGGAGTTAAAATTTTCAACTCGAATATAACTCGTTTAATTACCTATTATTTATTATAAATTTCATATTTTTATAAATATATTATATTTTATAGAGTTATACTAGGCCAAACTTAAAACTTAGAAATAATATTTAAATTTTCAAAGTTACTTAATTTTACTCATCCTCACCACTTATCCCATTTGCTCCCCCAACTTCAACTCTTTTCATTTTGCCTTCTAAACTTACTAAAAATTTTTCCATTCCATCTCCTAACTCTAATGTTTCACTTTTTCATTTTTACATCCATAACTCCTACTTTCCAACATTTAAAATGTTTCAAGCACACATGACACAACATATTTACAAGGTCTAGATCCTAACCTGAAATCCAACACGAAACTGGCACGAAAATCAACGAGTTGTCACGACACGATACGATAATTAAACGGGTCAGGTTAGGGTCAAGCTCTTTCAACCCGTTAAATGTCTTGACACGATATGATACGTTTGCAATCTACATAAATGTTGGAAAAAGTTGGTTGTCTTTCGGGTTTAGCCTGAAAATGAAGTTGAACTCTAGCTCTAACTTGTAACAGTTTGTCTTTTGTACACCTACATGATAGTTTCGTTTAATATGTCATTCCATCTCCTAACTCTAATGTTTCACTTTTTCATTTTTGCATCCATAACTCATACTTTCCAACATTTCAAATGTTTCAAGCAAACATGACACAACATATTTACAAAGTCTAGACCTTTACCCGAAATCTAACACGAAAATAAACGAGTTAACACGACACGACAATTAAACAGAACGGGTTATGGTCAAACTCTTTCAACCCGTTAAATGTCTTGACACGACACGTTTGCGATCTACATAAATGTTAGAAAAAAGTAGGTTGTCTTCCGGGTTTAGCCTGAAAATGAAGTTGGACTCTAGCTCTAACATGTAAACAGTTTGTCTTTTGTACACCTACATGATAGTTTCGTTTAATATGTTATTCGAATCAAACAAAGTTCTTGTTAATGAATTATGCTTTGAATATATATATATATATATATTAAGAAAGTTGAAGATTTGTCACACAAAGGAAGAGTATGAAAGCTTGAACAACTTTATATGTGGTGCAATTAGAGCTAGTTTTAAATGAAGTAAATCTATTGGAATTCTGTAGTAGTATGCACAAAGGTCACATTGATTGGGGAAAATGTTTTATCGGGTTTGTGAAGATACCCCCATTAGGGTTTCTTTTGTATTGTATTGCTTTAAATAATATAGTTAATACATAATATTTGCATTTAAGACCCTACACTAAATGCAAAATATAAAAAATAATACTAACAATTAACACTCCCCTCAGTTTGAAATGAGGTTCATGTATACTTTAACTATTCCGAAAATCAAGAAACAGTTAACTTGTGTAGGAATTTTTTTATTAAATATATCAACAAACTGATGAGCAGATGAAACAAGTAAAATCCACACATGACCAATTTGAGCATATGATTGGTTCTTTTGTGTTGCAATAGTTTAGAAGCCAAGTACATGGCATACATGTTGACACCAAAAAAAAAAAAAAAATAAAACAAATAATAATAATTGTATTTCAATTTAAAGGACACACGCAAAGTTCAAGAGGAAGGTTACATAGCCAAGTGGCTTTAGCAACAATATTAGCTACCCCTACATACTCGGTTTCGACATTAGATCGAGACACGACATATTTTCATTTAGATGGGCACAAGACAAGTTTATCTTAAAGATAAATGTAGGATATAGATGTAGACTGGTGTCTTTTAAAATTTATTATTTAAATTGGCGTAGCTTAACAAAACTATTTCAAAACATAAATCAATTGAAAACTGATCGGTTTCGAAATTAGGATAGATTTAAACTTCTAAAAAATGGTCAAATTGTTAAATACCCAATAAATACGGTAATTTTGCTGATAATCCCATATTAAAATAGGGACAATCAATAATTGGCCATATTATTTGTTAGGATTTTCGTAAACGACTCAATTTTTTGGACTTACCAAAATAACCATTATCTTTGATTTTTTTTCCTGTTAACTTAATCTTGTTTAGTACTAACTTATATGTATATTTCCGATTAATAAAAGTTTTATATAAATGTAATGACAAAGAGACAATAATTTGCGCTCTTAATGTTTTTTGGATGCCGAAACAAACTCTTGCTTAGTATTAATTTTCTGTAATATTAAAAGTATATTTTGGTAAAAAAAAATAAAAATAAAGTACAAGTTTCAAACAAAATATATTTCAGATTATGCATGTCGAACTAAAAAACGTTGTCCAAAAGTTTTAGAATTAATTTGTTACCTTTTAAAAGTATAAAAAGGTTAAATAAATTACTTTAAATCTTAAAACTCTTTGCTTTTTTTGTGATTATGTTCCTAAGACTAAGCTATTAATTTATGAAATCAAGTAAAAAAAGAAAAGGGTACAAGGCGTACGTGACAATAATGTTTATTTTTTACAGAGTAAATTCTCGTGAGTTGGGCGTGGGCCAGGAAACCGTAGGTTAAATGAAGTTGGTTTTTGATCGGGTACAGTCGTGATGAAAGAAGAATAGTGACGTGTCAGAACGTAAATCGTTGATCTTCGTAGTCAAAGAAAAATAGCCCCATGAGGTTTGACTGGAATGACAAGATGTAGATCGGAGGTCGAAACGTGGCCGTTGCACAGATGATATATGATGCAAAGGAGCAGGCGAGTGTGTCCCAGGAAAGCCAAAACGTACGATTCCACCCTTCCTTCTGAATGTGTTGTTGATTCACCAATGTTAAATGTAAGCCCCACATGCTCCTTCAAGTACCCTCGGCTTTTTTTTTTTTTAAAGGATTTGTGGATTTTTTATTTTCTTTTTCTAAAATGAGTTGAGAAAAATAATTATTAGATTTAATGACTTATGTTAAATGATAAAAATATAATAAATACCATAAATCATATGGCTATAAATATATAAATGTATATTAAGAGCAAGTCAACATTATCCCAATCTCATATTATAACATCATCCAAGCCGATCAATCGGATCCGTATTGAAGATCTGGTTGTACATAACTATAGATGATAGTATACTTAGATTTAATCTAAAGAACTCCATGTTTCGTTTGGCATACGTAAGCTAATTTAAGTTTGAAATGTATTGTAATTTAGTATTTGGTGATGCTATAAAAGTAAATTAATATAGCTTATAAAATGGGAACTGATTTGTACACAACACTTTTTCTCCGCACACAACAATTTGTGCTTTAAAGTGTTGTATTGTATAACTCTATAATGCATAAATTGTTGTGTACAGCAAAAAATTGTTGTGTACGAATCACTTCCCTTATAAAATTAATATACAAACTAGCTTTTCAGATAAGTTGTTTAGGATAGTTTATTCATAAATTAATTTACAAGCTAAAAACTAACTTTTAAGGCGGTTTAATTGATTTGGCTCATAATCATGTGTATTGTGGAAGGAATTCCCTTCAAGTTAAGTTATTTCTATTTTAAGTTACCCTACGGTTTGTTATTATCATTAACAACATGTTGGTAAGGTCCTATATTGCTCAAAACTATTAAAAGGGTATGTATGACCTCTACAACTATGCGGCATGGGCCAAAACGAGAAGCAACCGGGTGAGGTGGCACGCCTCAACGACGTCGTGACGGGGGGAACAACGCCCCCTACTCGTTTTTGCTCGTCGAGATTGAAGCTCGTTGGCGTCGTGACTAGATGAAACGCACAAAATTTAAACGTTTTCAAACGTTTAAATGGTAACTGTATAAAAAATAACTGTTAAAAAAATCATTTAACCTATAAATACCTATCATTTATAAAAAATTTCACACAATTTCTCTTATCCTCTCTACATAGTTTCAATTATCTTCAAAAAAAAATATGGACCCTTTCAACTCTTTTGATGATTCAGATGTTGCTATTTTTTTCAGGATGATGTATCATTATAAAACTACCGACCTGCTACAACTATACCCAACCCCGCTACTAACAAGACGTGCGATGTTAAACAGAAATCGCGAGGAAGGGCACGAACATGTATATCGCGATTACTTTGCGATAATTATGTATACGGGGCGAAAGACTTCAAAAGAAGATTTCGTTTGAGTAGGTATCTATTCTTACGAATCATCAACGCCTTGGAAAGCCGGTATCGCTTCTTTACTATAGTTTTATACAAAATATATAAAAGTGTACTTGCATGTTTCTTTAATTTTACAATATATGCAATATATTTTTAAACTGTAATTAATTTATGTTTAAATATGAATTTTTTATATTAAAATATGATGCTAGAAGTAGACGAACGTTTGCAACGTTGCAGAAATGTGCTGCGGCCACTTAGACTGGTCGGAGTGGGCAACGCCCACTCACGTGTTTTAAGAAAAAAGAAGAAAACGGTGTTAAAGGTCGTGGTGGTGGTAACGAAAAGTAACGTGAAAACTAATAATGTGCAATAACGGGGAGGTGGGGCGGTGTTTGCGCCGTTATAACATGCAATAACGCCCCCTTTGACGTTGCCCACACCCAAGTATCTTAACAAAAAGGTTAGTCGGTAAATGAAGTCCCACGTAACAAAAAGGTGTCTCCCATTGCATTTCTTATCATATCAACATTTACGGACCACTTAGCAGCCCAACTTAAATAGGTAGTAATAATAAATTAAAGGTTGCAATTGATAGTTCATGTGGATATTTTCTATTATTCTATATTTTATTACAAGAGTTTCAACACTTTGTCATTTTTGTTCCTTTTTAATTTTTTATCATATTAGTTTGTAGAGTTCAGTTCCGATATTCTCTATGGCTAGCTACAAAGGGTTCAAAAGTTTTTCATTTTTGGTTCCTGACATTTACCAAATGTGACACCTTAAGTTTTTACCACATTAGTTTGTGGAGTTGCCACTTCTCCCCCCCCCCCCCCCCCCCCCCCCATTAGTTTGTGGAGTTGCCGCTCCCCCCCCCCCCCCCCCCAATCTTCGATATTATCATATATGGTCTTATTTTTCTCAAATAACAACACATACACATAGTTAGTTACCAATAATAGCAATAGATATCAAATTAAGTATTTGTAGCACTATGTAATAACGTTGCTACTGTAGGTAAAAATAAACCTTTCAAAGTATGATTCCTTAATTGAAAAAAAAGGTTAGAAAACAAAAATACCAACCCGGGACGAAGTCCATGTTTTTTTACTAGTTATAATTATAATATGTAATATATAAACGAGTTTTATTCAGGAAAGTCCTATTACTTTGGGAAAATTTTTAATAAAGTCCTATAGTTTTTTTAACAGAAAAGTCTTATTATTTTGAGAAAATCATATATAATCTGTCATTTGCTGTTCAAATATAAAAAATGATATTTTTGTTAATTTGAGCCAAATATTAAATAATCGGGATATTTCTATTCAAAAATAAATTTTAAAACTTTATTAAAAAATTTCTCAAAATAATAAGACTTTTCTGTATTAATCACATATATAAACCCATCTTGTAGTTATAGAATGTGTGCATGAAATACAATAACTAAAAATCATGAAACTATTTGTAGTTTAATATATATATATATATATATATATATATATATATATATATATATATATATATATATATATATATATATATTGTTAGGATAAAAGTATACAATCAACAAAACCAATAGAAATAACACAAACGAAATTCATATATATGTAATATACAAGAATTAGATTACAGAAAACATACTTGAATGTAGACTACACAGAAAATATATAACAAATATGTATAGATTGAGGTTTGCTTTTGCAGTGTTCTAAGACAGAAATTTCCCTGTAATGGGTTTGTCTTGGGGATACAACAACCAATTCAAGAACAAATCGTGAATCTATCGAAATTCACCATGATCCTTTTTAACATCAAGAACAATTTTTCAGAGAAAGTGATTGTGGTTCATCAGCCTCTTAAATTCTGTCAGAAATCCTCCATTTATAGGCTTGCAACGGTGGTTATAAACAACCAACTGAAATTAACTGCTAAAATCTAACTGTAGTTAATCTTTTATCTAACCGAATTTGTTTTATAATTAATAAATATAAATTAATTAATAACTAACTAAATTCGAATTATATATAAAAATATTATTTAGTCAATAAAAGCAGAATACCCTATCTTTGACCATTAATATTCAATAAAAGCACATTGTTATTTTGTAGAGTAAAGTTTCAACATATATATATATATATATATATATATATATATATATATATATATATATATATATATATATACTAGACGTGTACCCGTGCAAAGCGATGGCGACAAATAGTGTTCGGACGGTGATTAATTTATTTCGGTGAATAGTTTCATTACGGCTATCAGATCAAACCATAAAAACCTTTAAGTATAACCAAGTTACAATATTGATAATTTTTTCATTTTTACAATCCTCAAACATTGAAAAATCCATTTATATGTAACTTCTTTGTAAATTGCAAATGATCACTCATTCATATTGTTAACTTCTAATTACCGTAACATCTTAACTTGTTTCACAACTTTGACCAGTTTGCTGGGGTGTAAATTCAATCCGTTTTTTTCTTTTTTCAATCTATTTTAAGTTGTTTTTTGTAGTTCAGAAACCATTTTAATTTATAAATTTGACACATGTGTTTATCTATTTATTTGTTCATTATAACATGTTACTTTTATTTATTAACAATATATTTTTCAATTTATTTTTAATCATTACCTCTCCGGACAATCCTATGGTGTGAAGAAAACCATCGGAACGTATCTCACATGTATTTAAGATTTTCAACCTACTTAAATATACAAACACCATTATATAATGGTTATAGATTTGATATCAATTAAAATTTTCAACCTACTAAATATACAAATGTAATAGGTGTATTGAATGGTAAGCATAAGTTGATTGTACATGATGTAGTAGGTTTGGTACCTCTTAAATTTCAAGAAATATCTAAAATACTTTATATAATAGTAAATATATATATATATATATATATATATATATATATATATATATATATATATATATATATATATATATATGGGTGAGGTTCAATAGAGAACCATAATTAACCAAAAACCAAGAACCAATCTTTTTTTCAACTTTTAGAACCTATTTTTTATCCAAAAAAAAAAAACAACTAAAAATACAGAAATTCATAACTTTTTATTATTTTTCCAATGATATAAAATTCGATTTTTTTTACGTCAAATTCACAATGTGAATCTTCAAAAATTCACAACGTTAATCCAGATTCACACGATGAATCCGAAAAATATTTTTCACATTCACAATGTTAATATATGAATTTAGATATTTTTAAATTTTTGTTTTCAATAAAGAATAAGCTCTAGAAATTGAAAAAAAGATTTGGTTCCTTGAAGAACCCATAATTATGGTTCTCTATTAAACTTTTATATATTACCATAACACCATCCAATTCAAACTTACTATCTTTAATTTATTGCTAATAAAATTACTTTTTTATAGTACATGTGTTTAATTTTCATAAGATAAAATCTGTTTTCGCGTTTTCGCAGGATATTTATATTTTCGCATGAACTTACTTATATATATATATATATATATATATATATATATATATATATATATATATATATATATATATATATATATATATATATATATACTTTTGACAATTTTAATGAAGTACGAGATAGGGAGGATCAATAGGGGACGACTTTTTGCCAAAAAAATTTCGATATGACTAATAAGTTTATTGAAGAGATGCATTTGCAAGAAATTCA
This sequence comes from Lactuca saligna, assembly GCF_052625555.1. Lineage (NCBI taxonomy): Eukaryota > Viridiplantae > Streptophyta > Magnoliopsida > Asterales > Asteraceae > Lactuca > Lactuca saligna. The sequence goes on along the minus strand of NC_136424.1, from coordinate 201,728,451 downwards.
GATGTTGCATTTCAAGTTAACTTGAATAAATAAAAATGACAACTTCAGTAAACTTGACCACTTTCTTTCTTTTATTACATAATATATCTTAAATAAAGCTCAATCTAACTTATTCTCAAATCACAAGCTTGTTTTATTGAAAAATAAAATTTATAATTTTGTGTGCAATTTCATTCAAATTTTTGATTCATGGATGATGTTGGATCGTTTTATGATACATTGAGGCAAGAGCTTGGGGAAGGTTGATTTGGGTGCGTGAAACCTATAAAAGCTTAAAATCAATATAAAAAATGGCATAATAAGTATATCAAGAAAAAAGAAACTGACAAGAGGGTTATTTAAGCTCGATTACATGGTATAAATAATACTATTATTAAGGTCGGTGGTGGTGATCAGGTCCTTGTAGATGAAAGGAGTTGAGTAAAGCGTCTTAATGAGTATGAAAAATTGAAATGTTTGTTGACAAAAAATCAAGTAGGTGTATAGAAAGCAACGAACTCGAAGTACTATCATGGGATACTTAAAAATGTGAGACATCAACTGTCGATTAAAGAGATTTCTATTGATAGATATTAGGTTGATGATCTGAACAAAGTAAAACATGAGTTCAATAAATGTTAGGGTAAATGACACAAAAAATATTTTTTTACACAGAAATTCGATTTTGATACAGTTTTTTTTTTTTTTTTTTTTTTTTTTTTTTTTTTTTTTTGTTAATTTTGACACTGCGTTTTCGAATTTGTTACAATTCTTACTACTTGACCGGTTAATCAGGTTACATGCTGACGTGACATGATGACGTGTCAGTTTTGATAACGTGACATGCTGAAATGATATGCTGATGTGTTAAAATTGATTTTTTTTTTTTCACAAAAAAACACTAAGTTTTCATTTTTTTCGATTTTAATACTAAGTTTAATTTTTTCTTTCAACTTTGACACTATGTTTTTTTTTTTCAAATCGAACATAATTTTTTCCAATTTTGTTTAATGTTGATAATTTTCTATTTGAAACCGTATAAATATATTTTTTTAATACATTTAAACCGTATAAATATGTTTTTTTTTTTCATTTAAAAATATAGTTTTGTATAAATACATTTTTATTTTTATTATTTTTTTTACACTCAAACCATATTTTTATGTATAAATATGTATTAGTTATATAAAAATTATATTTTATATTAAATATGCAACTTTAAAATGTGTTTGGAGGTTTGGAAATGTGTAATCGATCAAAACTCGGATATCAAGTTTACAACCCATCAAATTTTTACATCTTATTAGAAGTTTATGGTTAGTTTGGTTATCATAATATAACTAATGCTTTGAATGTAAGAAAAAAAAACAACTTGTATTTAAATAAAAATGTGGTTTTTAAACGAAAAAAATATGTTTATACGGTTTAAAATGTAATAAAAAAAATATATTTATACGGTTTCAAATGGAAAATAGACAAAATTGAACAAAATTTGATAAATGATGTTCGATTGGAACAAAAAAAAAATAAAGTCAAAATTGAAATAAAAAATTAAACTTAGTCTCAAAATCGAAAAAGTGAAAACTTGTGTTTTTTGTGAAAAGAAAATTCAATTTTGACACGTTAGCATATCATGTCAGCATGCCACGTCATCAAAACTGACATGTCATCATGCCACGTCAGCATGTAACCTGGTTAAATGGTAAAGCGATCAGAATTGTAACAAATTAAAAAACACAGTGTCAAAATTGACACAAAAAAAAACACGGTGTCAAAATCGAATTTCCGTGTAAAAGCAGCATGCTCAAGTGGGAGTGACCAATATATATATATATATATATATATATATATATATATATATATATATATATATATATATATATATATATATATATATATAGAGAGAGAGAGAGAGAGAGAGAGAGAGAGAGAAAGAAAGAAAGAGAGAGAGAGTGTGTGTGTGTGTGAGAGAGAGAAAGAGAGAGAATAGTATGGGAAATCTGCGAAAAAGTCCTAATATTTTAGCCCAATTTACGATTTAGTCCCATATTAAATTTTGTTTACAAAAAATGACAGATTACCGGCTAAAACTTCGGATTAACCCTTCGTGGCCGGTTTCACAGATTTAGCCGGTATCTCGTCTTTTTTCGTTAATTAATCCAAATTTTGGGGCTTTTTCATTAATTAATCAAAATTTTAGGGCTTTTTCATTATTTATTACCAATAAACCAAACTATTTGAACTTTTCTGAAGATTACCTTTAAACTAATATATATTATATGATCTATTTTAATATGTACTATTCCATATCTTCTTTCTTATGTTCTTCTAGGCTCACCGTGTGTTTTTATCGGTGTCGTCAAACCCAACAACAAAAATCTCACTCACAAGCCTCGTTAACTCCATCAATTTTCCAAAATTATATATTCACAACTCTATGATCATCTTTCAATCTCCAAATAAAGAATGGAGAAAATCCTTGTTGATTACGTGGATGTCCCTATTACCTAACCATGTCTTAAACCGTGGTTCCAACACATGGATGTTCCTATTAGCTAACCATGAATTGAATCCTACTTCGAACCCATACACTATTCACATTGTCCATAGTGTTGTTCACAACAAAATACGAATCCCACACGGTTTAACCACTAATACCTTAGCTTAAGTCTTACATAACCCTTGTTTCCTTACAATAGGGCTTAAAATCCATGAAGAATGAACCATTAAGCTTAAAAAACACAACATAGGTAAAAAAAATAAACCAACTCGATATTATGTACTGAAAACCATGAAGAATGTTAACTCTAATTTAAAAAAAAAAATGTCAACAAGCTATCCATCATAAACTATTAAAATATTAATTTGGTATATCTACGAGCTACGGTTCCAACACTCGGATGTTCCTATTACCTAACCATGACTCGAACCTTATTTCGAACCTATACACTAATGGCATTGTCCATAGTTTTATTAACAATAAAATACAAATCCCACATGGTTTAACCACTGATACCTTGGCTTAAGTCTTACTTGACCCTTGTTTCCTTACAATAGGTGTAACATCCCGACTCCCAGGTATAATATTTAATTAATTTGTATTCTTGTTGTCCTATCAACTTGACGAGTTAGAGGCCCCAACTCACCGAGTAGAGAGTGTTAATGGTCGTGTAATTTCTAGAGTCTACTCGACGAGTTGGAGGACCCCAACTCGACGAGTAGGAGCTGAGTTTGAAAACCCTAATTTTCAGGGGTTGTGTCCTATTTAAAGGACCTTAAGCCTTCATTTCCGCCTCCCTTGTCATCTTAACACTCTGAGAGAAACCCTAATTAAGCTATATGCTTGTAGGAGAGAAATAGGGGATAATATTGCATACTGTAGTGCATTTTTTGGAAGAAGATTGAGGAGAAAAAGGCTTGGAACGAGAAGGAGCTCTTGGATCCATCAACAAGATTGTGTTCCGATCTTTATCAAAAACTTCATCATTTATTGGTTTTTGTCTTGCCAAAAACTAATGCATTCTGGAAGCCGCAAATAGACTAAAATGTAATAATGACAATTGTTGTGATGTTACGTTTAAGTCATAATGACAATTGGTGTGATATTACAATAATTGTCATTATTACGTTTTAGTCTATTTGGGGCTTCCAAAATGCTTTACTTTTTGACAAAAAAAAACCAGTAAATGATGAACCATGTGGGATTCATCTTATGTTGGGGCTTCTATAGTGTTGTAAGGAAACAAGGGTCAAGTAAGACTTGAGCCAATGTATCAGTGGTTAAACATGTGAGATTCGTCTTCTATTGTTAACAACACTATGGACAACGCCATTAGTGTATGGGTTCAAGTCATGGTTAGGTAATCGGAACATCCAAGTGTTGGAACCACGGTTTAAGTCATGGTTAGATAATAGGGACATCCACGTAATCAACAAGGATTTTCTCCATTCTTTATTTGGAGATTGAAAGATGATCATAGAGTTGTGAATATATAATTTTGGAAAATTGATGGAGTTAACGAGGCTTGTGAGTGAGATTTTTGTTGTTGGGTTTGACGACACCGATAAAAACACACAGTGAGCCTAGAAGAGCATAAGAAAGAAGATATGGAATAGTACATATTAAATTAGATCATATAATATAATATATATTAGTTTAAAGGTAATCTTCAAAAAAATCCAAATATTTTGGTTTATTGGTAATAAATAATGAAAAAGCCCTAAAATTTTGATTAATTAATGAAAAAGCCCCAAAATTTGGATTAATTAACAAAAAAAGACGAGATACCAGCTAAATCTGTGAAACCGGCCACGAAGGGCTAATCTGAAGTTTTAGTCGGTAATCTGTCCTTTTTTGTAAACAAAATTTAATTTGGGACTAAATCGTAAACTGGCCTAAAATATTGGGACTTTTTCGCAGATTTCCCGAATAGTATTGGGAGGTGTTACAAGAAGATGTTTTTATCTAACAATTATTTTATATAGTACTAGTTTACAACCCGTGAAACTACGGCTACAAAGTTAATTAAACTTTAATAACTAGAACACAAAATTATTAATCAATTATAATTGTTAATTTAAATAAATATGTGGAATTATATCACCTTATAATTTGTATTAATTTTATTTTAATTTTTATTCCATTGTTATTAATTTATTGTAATTAACGTGAAAATTTTAAACTTTGAAATAGAGAATTAATAGGTTGACAAGTGGCATGCATTAATTAATAGGTTTAATAGGATGACATATGATAAAAAAAGAATAAAATGTGTGTTAATTAGGAGGTCTAATATGATGATACATATCAAAAGAAGATTAATTTTTTTTATTAGAATAGGGATTCCAAGTAGGTGTAACTCCTTATTTATTACTTTGATCCTAAATGTGGTAAATTGGGTTTTAAATAAGACTTTCTTCGTGTTGGTTTGATTAAGATACAATACAAAATTATTTCCGATATTATGTTGGCTTAGATGGTTGATCAGTTGATCAATGGGCAACCTACTTTTATGAAATTCAAACAAATTTTAGATAGGTGGTTGCTAGTAAAGAAGGAAGTAGACTGGTACAAAAAGAAGAATAAAAATCTTATGGTTTTAAGATATGTTTCAATAGAGCATATGATTCCTTGTGTTTGGATTATTTATATTTGATTCTGACGATATTGTTTTTGGTAAAAAAAATGGATTTCCTAGATTTCTTCTTGTCTTATTATGCTAAATTGTTTGTGTTAGTTACTAGGAGCCTGACAAAAAATTTCATCATCAATTTATATGGCATTAAGGCAAGATGATCCTTTGTATCCATTTTTTTCATTATGCCAATGGAAGGTTTACATGTATCCGTAATTAAAGGGACTCGCCTATATCGTGGTGTGAAAGTTGCAGAAAGAGACCTGGAAATCTCTCATTTTTTTACGTAGATGACATGCTTTTTTCTTGGAGAGTATCTTAGGATAATGTTATAAACATTATTCAAGTGTTTCTCTTCTAATGGGGTACAAGGATGATAACTTTGCATTTACATATTTAGGTATCCCGACCAATGTGAAGATGCAATCTATTTCGACTTGGAAGAAAATCATAGATAGATTTCAAGGAAAATTATCTTCAGTGTACTATTTAAATGGACCGCATGAGAATGTTATATTTGATGGATCACCTGAATCTGAACACGAGACAATGCAGGTGGTAAGGCGTAGTAAAAGACTACGAGTATGAGATTCTTTATCATCTAGACAAGGCCAATGTTGTTCCTGACGCCTTGAGTCGAAAGCCAACTATTGTATTCATTCAAAATTTATGTTTATGGATGACCGTGGTTACCTGACTATTAGATTTGATTAAAGAGGAGCAAACCGAGGCGGTCATGCATAGGAACTAAAAGAGTGAGAGGATTTTGGGGTAGATATTCACTTTCAACATATATAGTTGTGGTTTGTTGACTTTGCATGGCAGAGTATGGGTTCCATATTTGGGTGGGACCCAACATGCATCGATGGATGAGGCATATAAATCAAAGTTTTCAATCCATCTTGGGTGTGATATAGATGTACTGAGATGTGAGACATGATTATTGGTGGCCCTACATGAAAAGGGGTTTGGCATGATACATCGAGAGGTGTTTGACTTGTCAGAAAGTGAATGTCGAGGATTAGAGGCCTTATGACAAGTTGTAACTATGGATTTTATCATCAAGTTACCAAATAATTCTTGAGGGTTGTATACTATTTTGGTTATTGTAGATAGGTTAACCAAGAGTGCCCGCTTTATTTCCATTCAGGAGAACTCCTTAGCTGATAAGTTGACTAATATCTACATCAGGGAGGTGGTTTCTCGCCATGGTGTACCGGTTTCTATGCTTTTAGACAAGGATGTTAGGTTTACTTAAAGGTTTTGGAAGAGGTTCCATGAAGATTTTGGTGGTCGGTTACATTTTAGCACAACTTACCATCCTTATACAGATTGGCAGAATGAGAGTACTATTTAGACTTGAGAGGATATGTTGAGGGCTTGTGGACTTGATTTTAATGGGGTACGGGATTTGTATCTACCGTTGGCAAAGTTTTCTTACAATAGTTTCCACTCCATCATTGGTATGCCTCTATTCAAAATGCTTTACACGAGGAAGTGTCAGAATATGACATGTTGGGGAGAGGTCGATCATGTTGTAAATACTGTCTAATGTCATTAACTGTGTTTTTTTTAATATTTCTAATAATAGTAAGTTCCTTTTAGGTTAACCTCATGACCCAAATAACATTAATGAAATGGAGAAAATAAATTATTAATTTATTACGTAGTTAATAAATTTATTGGAAATTATTTTGGTTATTAATTACATTGTTTTAATTAATTAAAGAGCTTGAAAATTAATTAAATCCTAAATCTCTTGGAGACATAAGAAAGGACAGTTTTGGTTAGATCTCTAATAGGGATACGACAAGTTTGAATCAGATAAGGATTCAACCTTAAAAGTTTGAATCCTTCTAAGATTCTATCTGCAACTTATAAATAGGTTGTTATGGGTCAATCCCTAGGGGCTATTTCTCTCTCATACTTAATCAAAGAATTTGAATATTAACTAAATCTTAAACATTAATCGGAATATTTCTAGTATCTCCTAGAGACATAAGGTGGATGATTTTGGCTAGCTCCTTGATAGGGATAAGGTAGGTTTGAATTAGATAATAATTAACCTTAAGAGTTTGAATTCTTCAAGGTTTCTATCTACAAGTTATAGAGTGTTATGGGTTAAACCTTAGGGACTGGTTCTCACTCATAATTTTGTCCATACTACCTATCTCTCTCTCTCTCTCTCTCTCTCTCTCTCTCAATTTATAACATCTCCCTAGGGTTGGAGAATTTCAAGTAAACCTTCCTTCGGGGTTCTTCCTTTTTGCTTTTGATGTTTGTGGGTCTGACTTCATTAGAAGGATTCTACTTTGGATCATTCATACACTGCAATCACTGACATTCACAAGATCTCAAGCGAAAAATCAAGATGTTAAAAACTGATATCGGAGATCTGGTTTTTATGTACACAACTATTAATGAACATTATACACATTTAAAAATTGTTTGATTTATGTCAAATAACTGGATTAATGTTTGAAATCATACATCGAATAATGTACTTAGATTTAATCATTTCAAATAACTCAAGGCTTCGTTTGGCACACGTAAGCTAATTTAATTTTTAAGCTTATTGGAATTTAGTGTTTGATGATAGCATAAAAATAGATTAACGTATCTTATAAAATAATATATAAACTATTTTTTAATAAGCTATTTGGGATAGTTTATTCATAAGTTTGCTTATAAGCTAAAAACTAACTTCCAGTTACCACATCAAACACACCCCAACTACGCAAATATTGGAGTGTTGAACTGGCTCACTAGATTTCTGCCAATACCATATGTATTGTGGAAGGAATACCCTTTAAAGTTAAGTTATTTCAATTCTAAGTTACCCTACCTTTTTATTATCATTAACGGCATGTTGATAAGGTACTATATTGCTCAAACTATTAAAAGGCTATGTATGACCACTAAGATTTTGATGTTCGACTTGAAGTGATGATAAAAGCTTATAAGACACTGGTTTGTCGATAAATGAAGTCGCACGTAACAAAAAGTTGGCTCACATTGCATTTCTTATCATATCAACATTTATGGACCCACTTACTGGCCCAACTTAATAGGTATAAAATTGATAAGAAGAATGGTCATTGCTATAAAGGCCTTTAATTTTATACAAAATGTTTGGTTATGTCTAATTCCTTTTTTTGGTTTGTTAAAGTCCTAACATACCGGAAAATATGTTCAATTTTACCTTTTAACCGAATTTTACTTTGGATAGCCGATCACCTCTACTTTGTTTAAAACATTTACTACTAAACTATATGGTTTTGCATGAAATATCTCCTCAAACATTATACTTACTATATATATATATATATATATATATATATATATATATATATATATATATATATATATATATATATATATATATATGTCATGCAACTTATTATTATTATTATTATTATTATTATTATTATTATTATTATTATTATTATTATTATTATATCGGTTTTACAAGTATATATATATGTATTTATATGTGTAGAAAATACAAAATATTTTATATATATATATATATATATATATATATATATATATATATATATATATATAATGTTATTTATATGTAAAAAACTTTTTCCATATATGTAAAATCTATTCATACGTATAAAAACATATATAATATTATTTAGATATATAAAAACATATTTAATACACAAAAATACGTATATATACATTTAAAATGTATGCATAAATTCATAAAATAATAATAATAATAATAATAATAATAATAATAATGTTAATAATACATATTTCTAAAAGTACAAATACGATTTTAAATATATAAATATGTTTTTTATACGTTTAAAAATGCATTTTTAAAATCATAAAAAAATATAAATAAATAAAGAAAGGAATAATAATAATAATAATAATAATAATACGTATTATTAAATTGTTGCAGTGTAGTACACATTAAATACTTTATGTTAGGCTTAAAACCTAAAAATTCATCTCAACGTAGTGGTTAAGTTTTAAGAGTGTTGTATCTGTTGTGGGAGGAGGCGTAGGTTTGAAGGAAATCAACAATGTTGACGTGTGACTGCCACATCAGCTCCAAGTCAACGTCATTCCCAGTCAACAAAGGGGTAACCGGCCTTAAAAGGTAAAAAATGATCAAGAGGCAAACTGAACATATTTTCCGATAATTGAAGCATTAATGCACCAAAAATATGACTTTCGGCATAATTGGTTTATTTGTGTAAAATTATGGGTTTTTATATCAATATCCCTAGAAAGAAACATAAATTATAATCGTAACTAGTAGAAAACCCATGTCATGTAGAAAATGACATGGGTCATGTAGAAGATGGAGACGTTAAGTAATATATGGATATTTCATTAAGTAGTCTTTCGCAAAATACAAAAAAAGTTACATACATAGAAAAAAGAGCAAAAGATACACAAATTAATGCTCATTTGATAGACATCTTTCCAGGTTCAAACAAATATTTCTGACTGAATTGATCAAAAAGACTGTTTGATTTGCACAAAAAAAAAAGATTTTTATAGTAAGATATGTATTTTCCAGAAAGCCTCAAAAATATATATTTATGGTTGAATGGGTCGGAAAGACAATTGTGCCCCAAACCTCGTCTCTTTCTTGGATTATTAATTTCTTTTAAATAATTTTTTAATTTTTTATTAGATTATTACTTTCTTACTGGATTATTATATATTAACAAATATTGTTTTTAATATATAATATTTATGTATAATGAAATATTATTTTATTAGATTATTAATTTCTTTTATATAACTCTTTTTTTTAATTTCCTTTTTATGGATTAATTATTTTTATTAGATTATTATATATTAATAAATATTATTTATAATATATAATATTTATGTATTAATCAAGGTTGTAAAAATCATGTGACGGTATTTCGACGGTCGACTGGTGTTAAGAGATTAATCAGTCTTGGCGGAGATTAATCGAGGATTAATCGGGGACCATAAATTATTAATAAAATATTAATATATCTTAAGAAAACCAAGTAGTTCAAAATTAGAAAATAAGAAAAAGTGTAATTTGGAAATTTGAGAATACGAAAAAATGAACATTTTGTTTTATTATTTTAAATTTTGAAAACTTGAAAATTTTGGAGTAAAAACGGATAGTTGGTTTTTTGAATTTTTTTTTTAAAAAGTTTTAAATTTTTTTGACATTTTTTTCGACTTTTTTGACTTTTGTTGACTTTTTTTGACCGATTAATCCCGTCAAGGCCAATTAATCTTGCCAAACTCGATTAATCATATATTTCCGATTAATGCCCTAATCCTCGACGACTGGAGAACGCCAAATGATTAATCTACGATTAATCGCCGATTAATCTCGATTTCTGCAACAATGGTATTAATAAATATTACATTAGTGGATTATTAATTTGTTTTAGTTAATTTTTTAATTCATTTTTATTGGATTAATGCTTTTTTTTACAACACCACCATAATCATAATTTATTTAAAAAAAACCGACACAGCTCCGCATAACGTAAAATGAGAATTTTTAGTAAACTACTTTTTAGCCTTAGCAATCTAAACAAAAGTTATAGTATACGTTAAACCGAGAGCGTGCATATAGAGATCATCCAAAATCTGACTACGTTTAAAGAAGTTATGAGTTTTCGAATATTTTGAATACCAGTATGCAGCCCGTAAATCGAATTTTAGATCGATCAATTTTTAGCCGACACAACCTAAATGAAAATTGAAGATATCGTTAATAGGAGCTCAACGATATAAAGACAGTCGAAAACGGACGTTGGATGACAAAGTTATAAAATTTTAATGGACTTTAACTGTCTAAGCCTGTTAAAATATAACTTTAAAAATAACTTCAAAATTAGCCGACAGAGTCTAAACGAACGTTGTAGATCACGTCGCTACCTATGCATGGATATAAAGAATGTCAAAAACAAAGGTCGTATGCGAAATTTACGGAGTTTAGAAGATAAATAATTTTTAGGTTAAGCTCCGGAAGTGACACGTGACACAATCTAAGCCACTACTTTTTCCCCATAGCTTTGCATGCGATCGTGATACCTGGCATGGTTATGCCCAACATAACAGGTAGTATGCCCAGCATACCCATTATGTACGCCCCATGTACGCAGATTTCCCAGCCTACAAATAGATGGCGTTTTTCCTTTATTTCCTCACATCTTCTCACCTAATTCTCTCCCAAACACCCCCAAACTCTCTACTCTTTCCCCTAGCAACTTCTAGGTGTTAGAAGCGAGTCTCGGAGTTCCAGAAGGCCCCAAACCCTCTACTCTTTCCCCTAGCACTTTTTGCCCACGCAAAGCCTAGTTACTCGTTAAACCACCTTGTAATTGAGTCATGCTTACCCTACTTTAAGTATAACTTATGTTTAAGTTCAATATTGTTATTATGACCCTATAAAAAAGATTTATCAGTGATTCCAAGTAGTTATACTGATTGATCTACTTATGGGATTATGTCTATGCTTTGATTTTGTGAGGTGTTTAAAGTGGGATTTTCAAACAGTATACTTCGTATACCAAATGGACCTTATCTCCGATATGATCCCACCTGGTTGTTCCTTACTTGATAAATCTTGAAGTAGAATTTAAGTTAATGATGAATCTAGACTAATAATTAGTCACAATAAATATTAGATTAGAACTTAGTGATAATCCTAGGTTTCGTTAAAGGAAAAGACAATTGTTAGAAATGAAGTGCTACCTGAATTACAAGTCGCACTTTAACAAGTGAGTGCATAGTTACTTTCATTATACACATAGATATGAAGTATTTATGTAACGACTGGTTCCTGGTATGTATTTAATTCATAATTATTCATTTTTGTATAGAAACTCGACGAGTTGGAGGCCCCAAACTTGTCGAATAGAGACAGATTTTGGACGCAGAGCAAGAAGTCTACTCGACGAGTCGAGGAGCATCAACTCGACAAGAAGACTGGAAAAATGAAACCCTAATTTTTAGGGTTTTGCACTCTATTTAAGCACCTTAACCCCATAAGTTGGCCTTATCTACAACCTACATTGTCCCAAAACCTAGCCACGAAACCCTAATCCACTTTTGAGAGTTTTGAGCCATTTTTGTGCATTCTTTGTGATTATGATGAAGATGATACTTGAAGAAGGAGCAAGGACGTGTAATAGAAGAGTAGATCCGAAAGTTGAGCTTCATTTCTGGTTTATCTGAGGTATAAAGCTCCTACCTTGCTTATAGTATGTTTACATCTAATTTTAGGATGTTTTCTCCATATTTTAGTCTAAGAATGTTGGTCTTTGGGACTTGCACGTCCCATGTGGGCAAACCTTTTAGACCTAGGGTCTATAGGGGACTTCATGGCATAAAGGTGCCAAATTTATGGCCATGGAAGTCCCATGCAACTTGTGGACCATCGTTTTGGCCTTTTAAGCCAAGTAGTCTATGCATGCAAGTAAAGATAGGAACTTTACGTGACCAAACTCTCCCTAGAGTTCAGATCTATGATCCTATGGCTTATCTTGAAGTTTTGATGGTTTTGAAGTTGGATCTAAGCCATTTTGAGCTAGGGTTAGGGCTCATTTTTTATAGGATGGGTCTTAATGGATAAAGTTAGAAACTTTACCCCTAGATGTGTTTTTGACTCAGATCTAGAATATGGGACTTAGACTCGAAGAATAATGGCTTACAACATTAAGAAAGCTTATCAAACAGAAGAACTCAACGAGTTCATAGAGGAACTCAATGAGTTGAGTTGAAATGCCCCGATTCTGTAAAAGGAGGGGCTCGACAAGTTCAAGGACGGACTCAACGAGCTGGGTGGGCAAGTCCCGATTATGTGGATAGGAGAAACTCGATGAGTTCGTGAAAATATTTAATGAGTTGGATCGCGATTTCAAGGTTTTATGATTTATGGAACTCGACGACTTGATGGGCCAACTCGGCGAGTTGAGTCAACCCAGAATGTTGAGTTTGACCAGGGTGTTGACCTTGAATTTGACTTTGACCAAAGTTGATCCTTAAGGGGCTATGAGTCTGAAAGGGGTAATTAAAGGAAATATTTTATGTGGAGTTCAAGTGGGGTTAATTTCAGAGCCGAGGACAGTTCAACGACTTTACATCATTTGTGGCGAGTTACCTTTCAGTAGAAGTGGGTCGAAGGCACCAATACCGACCCACTAGTAGTTGATTATAGTTGAGATGATTATCTTTGTGATAATTTTATGGTATGCCACTATATTTTATGCTTTATGTGCTAGCATTCTATGATATTATGTGATAGTGATAGGAACGGTATGATAGACCTTGTTACCGGTCGTAAGGACCGAATGGGTAGGCTAGCACCCATATAGGCTAGGCAATATGTGACCTATATGTTTATGTACTAGGATAATATGTGGCACTGGTAGCGTGTGAAATAGTCCCCGTTACCGGTTGAAAGAGACTGACAGGGTAGGCCAACACTCATATATGCTAGGCAATTACCGGTTGAAAGAGACCGAAGGGGTAGGCCAGCATCCTGATATGTTAGGCAGTTACCGGTTGAAAGAGACTGAAGGGGTAGGCCATCATCCTGATATGCTAGGCAATTACTAGTTGAAAGAGACCGAAGGGGTAGGCCAACACCCGAATATGCTAGGCAGTATGTTATTGTATGGTGTGTGGTATGATGGGGGAACTCATTAAGCTTTATGTCATTTGCATTTTTGGTTTTAGGTACTTCCTCTTCGAAGGGAAAGGAGTCGGCATGATCGCAGCACATCACACTACATTTTCCGCACAGGAGGTCTTTGGGATTTATACTCTGATGTAGTATTATCATGACATGTTTTGACTATTGATACATGGGTTTTGATATGAGTTGATATTACGGATGTTTTCAGACAAACGGTTTTATAATTATTTAATTAAACATTGAAATTTTTGGTCTTCAATTTTAGGATGTTACAAGTTGGTATCAGAGCCTTGGTTTGAGGGATTCGGACACACCTTCGGGGATTCCTGGACTCAAATCGAGGGTTTGAGAAAATTTTACAATAAAAATAATTTTTCTAAGCAATAAGATGAAGAATTTTGAGAAAGAACAAGGAGTGTGATTCGTGCAATCGGCCGAGCTCAAGTAAGTTTTCCCCAAGATACCGATACATGTTTTGTTATGATATATGATATGATTATCAGAACTGCATGCTAGATTAGGGCTAAGGATCTAAGAAGGATACCTTATTTGCCTACTGTATGTATATAAGAACTGCATGCTAGATTAAGGCTAAGGATCTAGCAAGACTCCTTATGTGCTTGATGTATGTGCTTATTGAACTGCACGATAGTACTGACTAGTCAGTGATGTAATAGCCTGATTAGGATATGCTTGGTTTTGGTTACTCAATGTTCGAATGCTACTTGCTTTGTGCTTTTAGGAGTCCTAGATATCTTTAACTAACTAGTAAACGGATATGTTAAGTTACATATTACGAAAACTAAATAATTTCAGAAGGCTAGCTTTAGCCCTATTTCGCAACTCTCGTCTGAGTCTAACCGTTGTAGGGAGAGACCTCTCATTTGAAGAATTATCCGGTCTTTGTAATATGTAATGGTATTTGCAAGCTAGTTATGGAAAGGTAGTAGGGGCTTCTTATGCGGCCAATGGCGGAGAGTGGGTCGGAGATTACCCTAGGGTAAGCCTAGGATGAGATTAACACGAAGAGCAGTAGTAATGAAAGGGGCTTGGTGGAGTCAAGGCAATTCTTAAGGAAAGTACGGATAGATGTGGAAGGTAGTATTGGCCGATACTACTGAAAGCAGAGGATCCGTACTCGAATCAAGGAAAAATGAGATTAAACTACGGAACTTGTGGTGAGTATGAGGACTGTCGATATTGTGTATGACCCTAACGATTGTGTGTTTTGTTTTAGAATGGTGGTGAAACATCATGGAGTAGGAGGTTTAGGGTCTGGTTCAGGTTCGGGTACAGGTTCCGAGCCAGTTGATGACAGATTGCACGAGTTCATTGCATCCAAGATTACGAGAGGCATCCTTGAGGCGACCCCGGTGATTTTTGGGTCGATCAAGTAGCGTATCATTGAGCTGATGGAGGCTCACCTTAGGATATTCAGGAGTGACATGGCACCTGGCTAGTCAGGAACTCACACGCTCTCCTTCACGGATTTCAGGGGATGCGGGCGCCAGACTTTAACGGGGTGAAGGACACCATAGTGGAGAGACAGTGGATCACAGACATTGCATCTGTGAAGGTGACAGGCTTCTGCTATAAGGGGTTGAAGGTTAGGTTTGTTGCTAGTTGTTTGATAGAGTGGGCTAGAGACTGGTGGGAGGCAGTCAGTGATATGTTGGGAGCCCCAATCATTGAGGCTATGACCTGGTCGGACTTTGTGACCAGATTTCGAGCTAAGTTTACACCAGCTAGCGATGAGCATGGGATGGAACTGGTACTGACCTGTACCGTTCCCGATTTCCTGAAAACCAAATTCGATTGAAAGTCAATCCCAAGTACCGAACCGAATTAACATCACCGATACCGGTACCGAGAATGGTACCGGTTTTTGGTACTTATACCGGTACCAATGGTACCGAATCCCAAATTTCATGTATTTAGAGTACCAAGTACCATCCCATATTTTTAAATTCGGTATGCTTCAGTACCGGTTCTGGTGCGGTACCGATATGGGATCGGGATTTGGGAAAATTGCTCATCCCTAACACCGGCTATAGAGATCCAACAGCTAGCCAGGAAGTTCTTGGATATGTGACAGACTACTCAGTCAGTGGAGGTGATTATTGCCAAGTTCAAGGAGAGGGCCTTATTGGTGCCTTAGTACGTGGGTGATGAGGAAATGAAGAAAACCCGGTACCATGATATGTTGAGAGCTAACATATGGAAATATGTCAGCTACTCGGCATGCACGACCTTGGATGATATGAAAGTGAGGGCAAGGGAGAAGGAGATATATAGAGCACGTTAGGAAGAGAAAGGTGGAAACTGGGCAGATGACTAGGGTTTCTGGGAAGAAACCCAAGGGATTCGACTAGAGGTTGCAGGGCCAGTGGGATTGGAGCCACTGCAGGAAATGCAGCCAGACGCATGAGGGAGTTTGCAGATTAAGGGGTTGGGGCTGCTATAAGTGAGGAAAGCTTGGGCACTTTGGCAGGGATTGTATTGACCCTACCCCCACCCTTCAGACATCAGACTTGATTTGCTTCCATTGCAATCAGAAGGGCCATAAAAGGACAACTGCTCGAGATTGGTATCATCAGCGCCAGTGGCAACGCTAGCTCCAGCAACCCTGCGGATTACGGATGGCCGACATGCCAAGATAGATGCTCTAGTGGTGAGGAGCTAAGCCTTCCAGCTGACCGCCGAGGAGGCACGTGCCATACCGGATGTGGTAACGGGTATGTTTCTTCTCCCTAACTTTTATTGCATGTTAGTTTTGATATTTATATTCTATGTGTTCTGTTTAGGATCGTTCCATGTGAACGGCGTCCCAGTACATGTGTTATTTAACTTGGGGGATAGTCGATCATTTGTATCTTTTGCACTCAGCAAGAGGTTTGCTGAGTCTTCAGGCATGTTGGATTGTATTTTAGAGGTTGAGATTGTGGACGACCGATCCGTCCGGGCATCAGAGGTCCATAAAGACTGTGTCTTGAGGATGTATGACGAGTGTTACCTTGTGGATTTGGTTCCCATACCTTTGTGTGGGAGCAAGGTCATCATAGGCATGGATTGATTAATCCCTAATGATGTGGTGATCGACTGTGAGCAGTAGTTGGTTCGTGTCAGGACCTCAAGTAGGGGAGAGTTGGTGATTTAGGCGAGAGGCTGCAGCGTGGGCCAACTTTGTGTTCAGCAGTGAGCGATAGGCGCTACCTTCAACAGGGTTACGTATGTTATGTCGCCTATGTTATAGATACCTGGGAGAAGGGTAAGGAAACCGTAAGTGATGTGCAAGTTGTGTGGGAGTATCCGAATGTGTTCCCGGAGGAGTTTCCTGGGATACCTCTGATGGGTTTTGAGCATATCTGCAATCCTATCTGATTATGCAATCCTAATTGCTTTGGATCTAAGTTATTCTCTATTGAACATGCAAATTGAATAACAAAGCAATGAACCCTAGATCTAGTATATATAATTTCAAAATTCACACACACACACAGATATATATATATATATATATATATACATATATATATATATACATATATATATATATATATATATATATATATATATATATATATATATGTATATATACACACACACACACACATATATATATATATATATATATTAGGGTTTGATGATTATATCACTTATTATATTGTAATAACAAGACAATCCTTGAAGTCCTTGACCTCTGAAAGCTTAGTGCCCCAAGTGTTGCACCTCTAATGGAGTCATACACACTCAATGCAAAGGAGTACTTAGAGAGGTAAGGAAAATCATCTAGGTTTCTTCTTAGAATGCTTATAGCCGAAAATCCTAACTAGAGGGTCTTTAAATAGCTGTGGCTGCTAGGGTTTTTAGGTGGAAACCCTAATTCCTTGCTTAAGGCTTCAACAACCCATGGACTCCATCTTTAGAGCCCTTGGATGAAATCTATAGGGCTTCCCTATAGGATTTCATCCACTCCACTCTATGTAGTCCATTAGCCCAGCTATGCAACTATCAATGGTTTGCACAACAGTCCCTCAATTATTAATCAGTTCCTTTAATCTGAAAATTAATATTAAATTAATTTATGATTTATTACTAATTAATAATATGATTTCCATATAATATATTAATCTTGTAATATATTAATAAAATCATTCTAAGTACCAATTTATTATTCATATAATAAATCCTACTCTCTCTCTCTCTCTCTCTCTCTCTCTAGTAATCCTAATAAGTTGCATGAGTGAAGGCAACCCAAAAGGACAATGCTACAAAATCAAATCAAGTACATACCAAATATAGTTATGGGCTTAGACACCTAATCCAACAGTATCCCACTTGGATAAGTCAAATAACT
The DNA here is from genome assembly GCF_052625555.1 of Lactuca saligna. Taxonomy (NCBI): domain Eukaryota; kingdom Viridiplantae; phylum Streptophyta; class Magnoliopsida; order Asterales; family Asteraceae; genus Lactuca; species Lactuca saligna. Next base: position 201,710,312 of record NC_136424.1, on the reverse strand, counting down.
ATTACTGCATGCATGTCGTCAGAATCTAACTAACAATCGTAGCTTTCAAAAGCCGTTTTCGAACTCTGATCTTATCAGTAATGCGTCCTTTAGATAAGGGATCAAATATTCCTCCATTCTACAAGATATCGTATGCACATGAGACATGGATTGTAATCATTCTCTCTGTCCAAGGTATGTTTCCTGACTTCTGATTTATGACGACTAACTCCGACTACAATTGAACACATTAACTTAGTCCAGGCTTCGCCAAGCGCTTAGGTTGTCATCACTAAATCATTGAGGGGCCCACAGATATCGCATTTATCCCATTTAGGGTAAAAGGAATAGATAAAATTCGACTCATATCTTGTACTATTTACTTATCAAATCACACACAACAATATGTTTTATAACATCAAGGTACTGATGCGTTTACATATTATCAATGCGCAACCGACTTGCAAACAACAACTATATGTCTCCGTTTCAAGAATATAAGATATTATCGTCTCACAATCACTCGTGATAAAATTCATGAAGTGATTCAGATGAGCATGGGTTTAATCCAATACTCAAATTCTTATTTTAGGAGTACTAATGAACACTGCAGCAAACATTTGTTATGTCTAAGTATTTAGACAATTTGCAGTCGGATTCACGACATTCTTACCTCATTACTTACTTTCGAAGTATGATTGACTGTGGACATTCGAATAATCTTATTATTCGGGAAGTAAAACATGTGAAGTGAAACACAAGAATAATCTAATCCAATATGCTCTCAAGATTTTTGAGTATAAATAAAACACTTATTATTTAATCACCATATTAACTAGACCTTACTCGTTGTATATTGTTTCGATCTATCAACTCGATATTTGAATTTAAACAATAGTCATCCCATGCTCCAAGCATGCACACTATGTTTATCTATGGTCCTTCCTTTGTGAAACAAATCAATTGAACACATTTCCAATGATGCCCATTTCACTATTCTAAAGGCTTATCACAAGTAGGGATGAGAATTTGGCCCGAAAACCCGAACCAAACCGAAAATCGAACCGAACCAAACCGAATTAGACCCGAATAATCAATTCAATTCAGTTTTCAGGTATCTATATAAGGCTTATTCGGTTTTCGGGTTATTCGGTCCGGGTTACCCAAATAAGGGCTTATTCGATCCAAAAGGACCGAACCGAATATGAAAAGTCATATTTTTTTTCCACTTGCATGATTGCTTATTCGGTCTTAAGTTCTATCAATCGTTACCCAAAATACCCACGTAATGTTTAATGTTTAACTTATATACTTATAGATATATTTTTGGGTGTCTTAGATGTTTAATGTTTAGTGTTTAATATGTTGCTTAATAACTATATCTTAAGAATGTGGTGGTTGGATTTTAGATTTTATATATCAAGAATAGTTAATCCGTGTTATTTATGTTTATCATAAGCTACAAAAGTCATACAAAATACAATATTTATAATCACATTGTAAATGTTATTTGGGTTATTCGGCTCCTTAATCATCTTGTACATGTTATTTGGGTTATTCGGGCCGTAACCGAACCGAATCGAATAATACGCGAACCGAACCGAAACCGTATTGCTTATTTGGTTTGGTTTTCGGTTCATATAATTACCCTTATTCAGTTTTCGGTTTATTCGGGTTCAGGTGGTTCGGTTCGGTTCCGACCCGAATAACATCCCTAATCACAAGTGTAAGAATACCAAATTCTTGCCACTACTAGAATCTTGTTAGATCCAAACTTACATGCAATGTTTCTTTTGTAATGTCAAGGCACCAAGGTCACAGAGACTTGGCCATTAATATTACAAAACACTCCACTGAAGATTATTTTTACAGAACAATTCCATGGAGATGAAGTCTCAGATTCAAGGTAAATTCCTTGAACATCCTTCTTGCATAAAAGCTTCTAACTTACACATATATTCTTATCCAACTCCCATCATGGAAACATTTTCATAATTGCCATATGAAAATCCATTCTTAATAGAATCCTATCTATTCAAAATTATAATTAACACATGTGCAGAAGTAGGCAGGGGAAGACCAATTCTCAACGAAGAATCACCTCAACAATGTTGAAGACCTGGAATACTAGGTCAAATAATGTTCATGAATTTGGTCATAAAGGATCCCGGAAACATCAGACATCTTGTTGGCTGGTAAAAAAATTAAGGGAAGTCATCCATTGATAATTGATTCCTCAATTGTTGAACATCTAGAGCTCCTTCATATAATCTCTACAGTCCGTCAACTGTAGCTAGTCTCCACCACAAAAAATACATTCTGGTTATAGTTTATGACTTCAAACATTTCATTTGGGTCTTCTTTTTAAGACTCAAATCAGACACACTTCAGATCTTAATCAACTTCATCAAAGAAATAAAGCGTCACATCAAAATTCAAGTTAGAAGAATAAGAAGTGATAATGGCACAAAGTTTACTAATCAGCTGTTGAATACCTTTTTAGTATCAAAAGGGATCAGTCATAACTTCTATGCACCGTGCACACTATAGGGGAAAGGAGTAGTGGGGGAGAGGAGGAATAGAATGTTGGTTGAAGCTACTAGATCAATGCTCAACTTTGCAAACTTACCTCTCTACATTTGGGTTGAAGCAGTGACAACTACTTGTTTTGTTCAAAATCGAAGTATCATTTGGCAACACCTCAACAACCAGTAGATATTTAGATCATCTATGGCTTCTTTCTAAATATGATCAAGAGAACAGGAAAGAAATAGAGTTTTCTAAGTTTCAAGAATTAGATTCACATTCTTAGCTTCCGTTTCTTCTGCCTCGAATTTCTTTCGAAGAGCGTTGACTTCGTCAAGCTCTTTGTCTCTTTTCTTCATATCAATCCTTTTCGACTTAGATATTAACGGATTTTGATCATTTTCTTTTTCAGAAATACCTTTCCCTTTATCTTTTCCTGAACCCGAAGCTTCATTATGCTTCCGATCAGTCTCATTCTTTAACTTTTCTTCCTCATATCTCCCTTGTTTCGCAAAAGCCCTGCTTCCAAAAACACCCTACAATTGATTTAGCATTGTGAATATAAGGGGAAGATTTTTAGATAGATTCTATCTAACACAGACATTGAAGAAAGAATCACGAGTTTCGATGATTTGCAACAAACGTGTATTGATTTCGGAAATGCATCCTTTAACTAGAGATCTTTTGTCTCCAAGTTTGGAAATATTCTGGGTAACATTCTTCACCTTCTCAGTGAGGACCTTTGTTCTCTGCGTCTGCTCTACAAGTGAGTCTATAGTTTTGGTTTTAGCAGCCAAGTGATTTTGCAACTTGGTAAGCTATTCAAAAATAAAGGTGTTGAGCTCAGTATTGTCAAGCTTGATGTTCACACAAAGTTTTGAGAGAGCTTGTTTTTCATCTTTCAAAGAGGACCGAAATCTTGCAATAACATTGTTCACATCAACTGTGTTCTTATCAGAGGAGGTCCTGAAGTTAGTAATAAATTATTTGACTTCTGTTTGTAACTGCTAGACCTTTTCAAAAGCTTTTGTGACCCTTTATTCTGAAACTTGACACACCTTCATTGTTTCTTCAAGGAATTTGGCATTCGACAATGTGAGCATCTCTACAGTAGCTTTATGAGATGTCAACATGTATTCCCATTCTGATGAAGAAGATGAGTTGGAAGACGTCAAGATAGAATAGAGCTTTTCATTCAGCTGCTTGAACTATCCTTTTGTTAATGGAGCGTCGTCTTCGTCACTGATGATGTTGATAGTGAAGGCGTTGAAGAAAAAAATCAGTAATCGGTTCTTGATCTTCACCAAACAAGACGTCTTCATCATTATGTTTAGGAGGTACGAAAGATGAAATGACCCAAAATACAACCAAAACATTTTTGTTTTAACTTTACTAAAATCACATCATCAATGTTGTACATAATAAAACCATAGAATGAGTAACTCAAAATTCATAACAACTGTATCAATCATGTCAAATATCTGAGTAAAACGCCTAGGATAAAACTGAAGCGGTGGTGTGTGTGATGCCATCAACCCGAGCTCTTCCCTTTGCTAGTGGAAGTACCTGAAACCAAAACTGAAATTGTAATTATGAGGCTTAGTGAGCTCCCCCAAACTACCACATACCATACAATAACACATAAACAACTATTGGGCCTTGCCCACTGCATCGGACCGGAGTCCGGAAACTGCATCAGACCGAAGTCTGGAAATAAGCAGGGCCTTGCCCTCTGCATCAGACCAAAGTCCAGAAACTGCATCGGACCGAAGTTCGGAACTGACTGGGACCTTGTCCGGAACTAACTACATCAGATCGAAATCCGGAACTGACTGGGACCTTGTCGCCTGCATCGGACCGAAGTCCAGAAACTGACTGAGCATAACATAGCATAGTATAAACATATCAACTAGAATAAACACATATATTCCATACTGCATCGGAACGAAGTCAAGAACACATAACACAAACACATGCTTGAATCATAAAGACATCAAGCCCACTAAACTACTGCATCGGACCAAAGTCCGGAACTATTGCATCGGAGACGGGCCGACATTGTTGCCATAGACCCGTTCCAACTAGAAGGAAAAATCACCTCATAATGCTGGCTGCTGAGATGCTAACTCTAAAACTGGCTAACTGCTACTCCGGAACTCTCCGGCTACAAATCCCAAAAACACTAGATCAGGTACCGATAAATGCCCTTAGGGTAAAATGACTATTTTACCCCTAGTTAAAGTCAACTCCCTGGTCAAAGTCAACTACCTTGTCAAAGTCAACTTTCAGTTGACGGAACTCGCCGAGTCAGGGCGTAGACTCACCGAGTCCCTCCATCACTAGATCTGACTCTAACTCACCGAGTCCCTTCCCTACTCACTGATTCACCCTAAACTCTCAAATCGGGGAAAACAGGGACTCGCGACTCGACTTGTGAGTCTGAAGAACAAATCGCAGAGTCCCAAGCATGCAGATTCCATACAGTCGATTCTAACCCATTTCAGAGCATCTAACTCATAGATCTCAGCTCCTAGGATTATCTGAACATGTAAAGTTGCTAACTTTATGTGTAACCAAGAAGAAATGAAGCTATTTCACTCAAACTCTACTATTATGGGGTTAATAAGCCAAAACAAAGCCATGGATGACAAAAAGGGGATCTCCTTGAGCTCCTTGAGCCTAAGAGAGGCTAGATCTGAAGTATAACTCAATCATAAGGCTTTATCACAAAGGATTTGGGGGTTTTGAGCTTAATACCAACAATTTGGGGACAAACTAGATCTATTAGATCAATAAACAAGATGGAGACTTTATTACCAGAAAAGATGACCACAAAAGAGTGTGTTATGGATCTACTTCTTCTTCCTTGAGCTCTTCAACCTTCTCCTTCTTCTATTTGCTCCAAAATGCACCAAACGTTCCTTCACAAGGCAAAAATCACTCACAAATTCTTCAAGGAGGCTAGGGTTTGATAAGAAATGTTCTGAGGGTGATGAAGGCTAGGTTGGGGTGCATAAATGTGTTTAAATAGGGTGCAAACCCTTAAAATTAGGGCTTCATCCAGACAGGCAGATTGGTCGAGTCCCAGCGTATGGACTCGTCGAGCAGCCACCTTAAATTGCGTGATTATCCCGTCTCTACTCGACGAGTCGGGCTATAGACTCGTCGAGTACCCCTTAAGAAATGAAGACACTTTGTTTAAATTACATACCAGAAACGAGGCGTTACAACTCTCCCCCACTTATCTTAGACTTCGTCCTCAAAGTCTACTGCTGCTAAATTTGAAAATAACTCTGGATAATGCTCCCTCATCTCCCCCTCAGTCTCCCACGTCCACTCTGAACCCTTTCGGTGCTGCCCCTACACCTTCAATAACTGAACCACCTTGTTCCTCAAGGTCTTCATCTTCCGATCTAAGATCGCAACTGGTCTCTCGATATAATTCAGGGTGCTAACAACCTGAATATCCTCCAAGGGTACAACTGCTGACTCGTCCACTAAGCACTTCCTCAACTGAGAAACATGGAAAGTGTTGTGGATCTGGCTAAGCTCTGCCGGAAGATCCAACCGATAAGCAACCCGACCTACCTAGGGCAAAACCCTAAAAGGACCAATGAGCCTGGGGCCCAACTTGCCCCTCTTCCAAAACCTGATAACACCCTTATAGGGTGATACCTTCAGGAGGACCATATCGCCCACCTGAAATTCCAAGTCCGAACACCTCCTGTTGGCGTAACTCTTTTGCCGACTCTGCGCAGTCTGCAGTCTGCTACGAACCTGCTGGATCAACTCTGTGGTCTTGAGCACCACTACGGTGCTCCTGATGACTCGCTGACTGACCTCGCCCCAATAAATTGGGGTCCTACACTTCCTCCCGTAGAGCATCTCAAAAGGAGGGCGGTCAATACTAGCATGGTAACTGTTGTTATACGAAAATTCCACTAGTGGAAGATATGTATCCCAACTACCACCAAAGTCTAGGACACATACTTGAAGCATGTCCTTGAGTGTCTGAATCGTCCTCTAGCTCTGCACGTCCGTATGACGGTGGAAAGCGGTGCTAAAATGAAGACGAGTCCCCATCTCGTCATGAAACCACTTCCAAAACCTGGAAGCGAACTGGACCTCTCGATCTGATACTACTGATATAGGCACTCCATGTCGTGCTACTACTTCGTGCACATAAATATCGGCTAGCTTCTCAGCTGATATACTCTCTTGGATCGGTATGAAATGCGCACTCTTGGTCAGTCGATCCACCACAACCCAAATCGAGTCAACTCCACGTGCGGTCTTGGGAAGCTTAGTGATGAAATCCATAGTGATATCCTACCATTTCCACACGGGAATGTCCAATGGCTGCATCTTTCTGTGAGGCCTCTAGTGCTCCGCGTTGACCTTCCTGGAGGTCAGGCATCTCTCCACGTACCAGGCTACGTCCTGCTTCATGCAGGGCCACCAATAATTAGGTCGAATATCTCTATACATCTTCGTTGCCCATGGATGGATGGAGAAACGAGACTTATGGGCCTTGTCCATCAACACTTGCCGTACTCTGCCCCAGTATGGAACCCATACTCTCCCATGAAGGGTCAATAGTCCTTGACTATCATAATCAAAGGAAGCCACTCGGCCCACAATCCTCTCACACTTCTGCCTCTCCTCCTTCAGGCCCTCAACATGTGCTTCTTTAATTTTCTCCAACGAGGAAGTAATCACAATCATCCTCAAACAAATATCCCTAATCAGGGATGAAACCGCCTTACGGCTCAGGGCGTCGGCCACTACATTGGCCTTACCTGGATGATAAAGGATCTCACAATCATCACCATCTGCGCCGCCTCATGTTCAAATTCGGCTTATCCATGAGGTACCTCAAACTTTTGTGATCCGTGTAAATGGTACAACGGACCCCATAGAGGTATTGTCTCAAAATCTTGAGGTCAAACACCACTGCCCCCAACTCTAAATCGCGCGTCAGATAGTTAGCCTCATGAGGCTTCAACTGTTTAGAGGCATAAGCTATCGCATGTCGTCGCTGCATCAACACTGCTCCCATCCTTGTGATCGAAGCATCACAGTAGACTACGAAGTCATCCACTCCCTATGGAAGGGTAAGAATTGGTGCCTCACACAATCGCTGTCTGAGGGTCTCAAATGCTGCCTGCTGCTCAGGCCCCCAACGAAACACTACCGACTTCCTAGTCAGTTGGGTGAACGGAACTGCTATCTTGGAGAAATCCTGAATGAATCTCCGATAGTACCCTGCCAAACCTAGGAAGCTCTGAATCTCAGATGGAGACTTCGGGACTTCGCTCTGCATCACGGCCTCTATCTTGGCTGGATCTACCAGTATACCCTTCTGGTTGACGAGGTGTCTAAGGAACTGCACTTTTTGCAACCAAAACTCACACTTGGAGATCTTTGCGAAAAGTCTCTTACTCCTTAAAATCTCTAGCACCTCCCTTAGGTGCTCCTCGTGCTTCTCCTGAGTCTTGGAATAGACCAAGATGTCGTCGATAAACACTATCATAGACCGATCCAACATCGGTCTGCATACACGATTCATGAGATCCATGAACGCGGGCGGAGCATTGTTGAGCCCAAATGGCATCACCACAAACTCATAATGACCATAGCGGGTCCTAAAAGCAGTCTTCTGCACATCCTCACCTCTAACCCACATCTGATGATACCCAGAGTGCAAATCATTCTTTGAGAACCAAGACGCTCCCTGAAGCTGATCAAATAGGTCGTCTATCCTCGGAAGTAGGTAGCAATTCTTCACCGTCACCTTATTCAACTCCCAGTAGTCTATACACATACGGTGTGACCCATCCTTCTTCTTTACAAACAGGATCGGGGCTCCCCAATGTGAACTGCCCGGCCTGATAAAACCCTTGTCTAGCAGCTCCTGCAGCTGCGTAGACAACTCCTACATCTCTGGAGGAGCCAACCGTTATGGTGCCTTGGCTATCGGAGCCGCACCAGGAACCAGGTCAATCCTGAACTCAGCCTGCCTCTCTGGAGGTATCCCAGGAAAATCCTCCGGGAATACATCCAGGTAGTCTCGCACTACTAGTACATCGTTGACTGTCGCCTTGCTCTTCTCTCGGGAATCTAAAACATAGGCGACGAACCCTGCGTAACCCTGCTGAAAGTAGCGCCACGCTCTCGATGTTGAGCAAAGAATCGGTCCGTGTTGTGGCCTCTCGCTTTGAATCACTAACTCTCCCCTACTGGGAGTGCGAACCCTCACTATTTGCAGTTCACAATCAATCACCGCCCCATTGGGGCTTAGCCAATGCATGCCTACTAGAACCTTGTTTCCTCGCAGAGGAATAGGAACCAGGTTTACCAAAAAATGCTCATCAAATAACCGAAGCGAACACCTCTTATGCACTCTCGTGACCCTGACAGTCCTGTCATCAGCTATCTCAACCTCAACTGGACACTCCAGCTCCCTCGGAGCTCTGCTAAACCTCTTGCTAAGCGCAAGCGAAACAAATGATCGGGTTACCCTCGAATCAAACAAGACTATAGCTGAAACATCGTTCACTAAGAGCGACCCTATATAAAACACATAACCATAAGAAACAATTCATAACAATAGAAAGATGAAAGAAAAATACATACCCGTCACCACATCAGGAGTCCCTCCCACCTCTTCTGCCGTCATTTGAAATGCTCTACACTTCGCCACTGGCGCCTCACTCCGGCCCTGATGGCCATTTGTAATCCTCAATGTTGCAGGGGCAGATGTTACCACCTTCCCTGCTGCTGGCAAACTCGGACACTGAGACTTTTTATGTCCCCTCTGATTCGGATGGAAGCAAATCAGATTAGATCATGTAGTGGTGGTGGTAGTAGCTGTACAATCTCTGCTCATATGCCCGGTCCGACCACACTTGTAGCAACCGGGACTCCCTGCCTTACATGCCCCATCGTGAAATCTCCCACACTTGCCACATCGACTGTGGCCATGCTGTCCTCTAGATATGTGATCTGATACCTTGCGCTTTTTGCCCGCACTCCCAGTTCCAAGTACCGCCTCTGGCTTCCTCTTCTTCTCCATCTCTAAATCCATCTCTCCCTATCGAGCCCTAGCAATCATGTCATCCAATGTGTTACAGCTGGACCAGATCGCAAACTGGCGGATATCACTCCGCAACATCTCATGATAACAAGCCTTCTTCATTTCCTCGTCAACTGCATACTAAGGAACAAGAAGAGCTCTCTCCCTGAACTTGGCGGTAATATCTATTGGATAAGGTGTCTAAGTCCATAACTTATTTGGTATATACTTGACCCGACCGGCATGGTCCATTTGGGTTGCATCTCATCCAAACTATTATGGATAATTTTATGAGAGTTAGACACATATGTTTATTAATATATTATGCGTTATAATATATTAATATGAAGTTACGTTATTTAATTAGTTTTAGTCTTGAATTAATTATGAATTAATTTAGAGATTAAAAGGAAGACTAATTAGATTATGGGCTATTTGTTTTATATAGTGTGGGCTAATACTCATTTGTTAATGGGCTAGGCTTATGTGGAAGTCCATGGATGATCCATGGAGCTTTTAACCCATGGATCCTTGGAAAGGAAAAGACATGGGTTATTAGGGTTTCACCCTAACCAAGCACACTATATAAGCATGCTTATGGAGCATCAAATGGAGAAAAAGAGGAAACTAGTGAACTAGTGTGTGTGTGCTTGTGTGTGGCTGATTTTATACAAGGGTTTATACTCTCTCAAAGTTTTCCAAGAGTTTGTGGTGTTTTGTGATTCCATTTGAGGCATTCACACTATTAGTGCTTGGCCCTCAAACTCCTTAGAACAAAACTCATCAAAAGGTATGTAATCTCTTCTAACTCTTTTATGTTGAAATGTTCCCCATGCCATGTTACATAGGTTATAAACCTTGGAAAATTTATTATTTTGCATGTATTTAGACAAACATAGATCCAAGGTTTATTAGGGTTGCATGCACACTTAGGAAGTGTTAGATTGGTTAAAACCCAACAGTGGTATCAGAGCCTAGGCTTGCTTGTTTGATACTTGATGCAAAATAGTGAAAAAAGTCGAAATCGTTGCTGTCTGCATGGTGGACTCGCCGAGTCCATTGGGGGGACTTGACGAGTCCAAGGCAAACTTCAACCTACTCGACGAGTAAGTTCATGCACTCGACGAGTAGGATCGAAAGAGTGCAGTTTTCCTACTTTTGCTGCTGGAAATGGACTAGGAACATTACCCCAAACTGTTTTGGTGTTATAAAACTTATTTTAGTTGGTGTAATGGTTGTTGTAATCCATTTGCAATAGCATATATCAAAATTCCATGATTTTATGTGTTCATATAATTCTTGAATTTTTGATGATCATGTTCATGTTCTTATGAATTTAGAAAATGATAGGAATTATTTGCTGAATTGTTTAGGATTAATTCTTGATCATTTATGTGTTTTAATGGAGTCCATAATTTGTCCTCAAGTTATGGATTTCCAAAGGTCACTCTTATTTAACACACACTTAAAACACATAAGTTACATGAAAATAAAGAGTCTTCATTTTTATGAACCTTTAATTCATAAGTTATGAAATGAAGAGTTTTGCAAAGTTACAAAACTTGCCCTCAAGTTTTGGAATTTGTAAAGTTTCACACACTTTAATAAACTTTAATTCCAATCCTTAGAGTTTTAATAGTTAAAATTCAACCCTTATACTATTTATAACATTAATGGTTAATTATTATATATATGTATAAGAATAAGTCGTTTTACCGTTAGTAGGCCTCATTCACGAAGCCGGTCTATAAGGTGGGTATAAGGTTGTTGCCTATAAAATGACGACTTAATGGGTGTATACTCTCACCCACCGCTTGCTTGATCGGTGGAGGGTCGTTAGCCGAACGGGTAGAACAATGACTTTAAATCCTCATTAAAAGTATAATGAATATTATAAAGTAACTAAACTCTTTTAATTCCCAATCTTAGTTATTTTAGGAAAAATGTGAACATGGTGCTAGTCCATGGAATTCACACTTTGTACTTTACCAAGTTGTTGGTGGAGCGTGTGTGGTTAACCGGCACACTAACTAGGACTAGTAAGGATCACGAAGGGTGACTTAATGTTTGTCATAGATCAATAGAGCGTGTGTGGTTAACCGGCACATTGATTAGGTGATAATATTAAGGGTACCAAGTGAATTAGCATGGTTATTCACACCTTGTTTTGTGATCCTCGGCATCTCAGTCACAAAACTTGAAGGGCACAATCGAGATTGAAACATGCCATTGAAAAGTTCAATGAATATCAAAAGAATCTAGGAATTTCAAATCCAATTAAACCTAATAAATCATTTCGTTTTCGTGGTGGAAATTGGTGAATCGTCATTCGCCTACCTTTCAAATATATTATTACTTAGATTACGGCATCCCTTTTCTAAGTGTAATATATTGCAATTGGATCCTAGCCTTAATATTACATTTGTGTGTCTTATTAAGGATCCTAAATATCTAATCTAAACTTACTCTCTTCTTTCAGATGTCTTCCAACACTAATGCTTCAGGCTCTAACCCAACTGGTTCTTTCTCTCTCATGAATCTTTGTGGGAGGGTCATCTTTGATGGTTCCAACTTCATGGATTGGATTAGGAACATCAGGATGGTTACTCGTTACGAGGACAAAGAATATGTCCTTGATAAGGAGTTAAAAGAACTTGATGAGTCTACTGCTACTCTTGAGGAGATCGCTGAATTCAGGACTCATGAGAGAGAAGCTACTAAGGTAGCATGTATCATGATGGCCACGATGACAGTCGAGCTCCAAAAGTCATATGAAGATTTCTACCCTTTTGAGATGCACCAAGACCTGATGGAAAGGTACCATCAGAGTGCTCGTCAGGAGCGGTATGAAATAATCTCCTCCATAATAACTACCCGCATGAAGGACGGTGAATCCGTCACAAGCCACATGCAAAAGATGCAAAGGTATGTGGACCGTTTGCTGAAGCTGAATGTTAACATCCCTGAGGAGTTGGCAATTGACATCATTTTGCACTCCTTGCCTTCTTGTTATGACCATTTTTGTATGACGTATCATATGAACAAGGAGGAAGTTACCCTCAGCAAGCTTCAAGGACTCTTGAAGACCGCGGAATCCGGTCTTAAGGGTAAGGAAGTTGTTACCTCTACTACTCCTACTCCAACATCTACTCCTGTTTTAGCTATCGGGCAAGGCAAAGGGAAGAAGAGGAAGCACCCTTCGAAGGGTACCAAGGGAAAGTCTCTTGAAGGCTCCTCATCAAAGACCAAGAGCGGTTCTGTCACTCCTTCTGCCATTCCCATGGATGCTGAATACTTTTATTGCCATGAAAAGGCACACTGGAAGCGAAACTGCCCTACGTACTTGCAGGATCTAAAGGATGGGAAAGTGAAACCCACCCATGCAGGTATTTACACTATATTGTCTAATTACTCAACATATTCTAACTCTTGGGTGCTTGATACAGGATGTGGTATTCACATATGTTCTAATTTGTAGGGCCTAAGAAGAAGTGAGGTTGTGGAGCACGGGAAGATAAACTTAATCATTCGGAATAGGAAGGCTTCACTTGTTTCCAAGATTGGAGTTTATACTTTGTTGCTTAATAATGGGTTAAAATTAGATTTGAATAAATGTGTGTACTCGTCTGAAATGGCGAGGAATATTATTTCTTTTCATGCTTTGTACAAACAAGGTTTTACCTTTTCGTTTAATAATGAATGTGGTGGTATTAATGCTTTCTTTAATAATGTGTTTTATTTTAAAGCATTACATTGTGATGGTGTGTATGAAACTGTGTCGATTGTAGACAACTTAGGAAATAATGTGTTGTATATTGATTCTTCTACTAGCCTAGATAAAGCATCATTGTGGCATTGTCGTGTTGGACATGTAAACAAGAAACACATAGGCCAACTCCAAAAGAGTGGAGTCTTGGAATCATTTAACCTTAAATCGGATGATAATTGTGAATCTTGTCTACTTGGAAAGATGACAAAATCACCCTTCACTGGAACTTGTGAGAGGGGTGAGGGTTTGTTGGACCTAATACATACTGATGTATGTGGGCCATTTAAAACCGCCACAAGGGATGCTAATCGGTATTATGTGACTTTTATTGATGATTTTAGTAGATATGGGTATGTCTACTTAATCAAACATAAGTCAGAAACCTTTGAAAGGTTTAAGGAATTCAAACAGGAAGTAGAAAATCAATTGGGCAGGAACGTTAAGATGCTTCGATCCGATCGAGGTGGTGAGTATCTTAGCACCGAGTTCCTTGACTATCTTAAGGAGTGTGGGATTGTCTCACAATTGACTCCTCCCAGGACACCACAACTGAATGGTGTAGCTAAGAGGCGTAATCGAACTTTGTTGGACATGGTTCGCTCTATGATGAGTCGAGTTTCGCTACCAATCTCTTTTTGGGGGTATGCCTTAGAGACTGCCGCCCATATACTTAATCTAGTCCCTACAAAGAAGGTTACCAAAACACCTCATGAGATGTGGACTGGGAAGGTTCCCAATTTGGACCACATCAAAATTTGGGGTTGCGAAGCTTTCGTGAGGCGTGAAACTCATGATAAGCTTGAACCCCGAAGTGAAAGGTGTATTTTCATCGGCTACCCACAAAAATCCTTCGGTTACCTGTTCTACAGACCCAGTGAGAATGTGGTCTTTGTAGCACGAAGAGGGATCTTTCGCGAGAAAGAATTTATAAGCCAAGGAGACAGTGGGAGGCAGATTGATCTTGAAGAAATTCAAGAATCAATTGGTGAAGGAACCTCAGACACTAGCAATCAACCTGAGGTGGAAACTCCTGTTGATCCAGCTGATGAGTCTGTACCTCCAAGGCGTTCTACATGGGTTAGGAACACACCTGCGTTTTATTATGGTTTTCATATTACTATGGAAGGTGATACGTTCATCAGTGATAGTACACTGGTAAATTTGGATGAACCTAGCAGTGTTAAGGAAGCCATGGTAGGCCCGGAGTCTGCTAAATGGAAGGAAGCTATGGACAGCGAGATGCAATCCATGTATGACAATCAAGTTTGGAACTTGGTTGACAATGTACCAGGCCCTAAAACAGTTGGGTGCAAATGGATCTTCAAGAAGAAGACAGACATGGAAGGAAAAGTGCATACTTATAAGGCTCGACTGGTTGTGAAGGGTTTTACTCAAACTCAAGGTATTGATTATGATGAAACCTTCTCGCCGGTAGCAAAGATTAAGTCTATTAGGGTTATGTTAGCCATTGCAGCATTTCATGATTATGAAATATGGCAAATGGATGTCAAAACCGCTTTCCTCAACGGAAAGTTGGCTGAGGATGTGTACATGAATCAGCCAGAGGGTTTTGTAAGTGCAAAGTACCCCAATAGAGTATGCAAGCTTGAGAAATCTATTTATGGATTAAAACAAGCATCTCGTAGCTGGAATCTTTGTTTTGATGAGAAGGTAAAAGAGTTTGGCTTCTTGAGAAGCGAAGATGAGTCTTGCATGTATGTCAGAGCTAGTGGGAGTATAGTTAGCTTCTTGGTACTGTATGTGGATGACATACTACTCATAGGAGATGACATCCCAACCTTGCAGGAGGTTAAGTCCTGGCTTGGGAAGTGCTTTGCTATGAAGGACCTAGGGGAGGCTACCTATATCCTAGGGATAAGGATATTAAGAGAAAGGAGTAGAATACTAATTGGACTTAGTCAGAGTATCTACTTGGATAAGGTGTTGAAAAGGTTCAACATGGAGAATTCCAAGAAAGGAGATTTACCAATCCAAAGCAATAACAAACTGAGTAAGACTCAGAGTCCGAGTACAGAGGCAGAGATAGCTGAGATGAGCCAATTACCATATGCTTCCGCAGTTGGCTCGATCATGTATGCTATGACTTGTACCCGTCCTGATGTGGCATTTGCTTTGAGCATGGTCAGCAGGTATCAGGGGAACCCTGGTAAGGCTCATTGGACAGCGGTAAAGAACATTCTCAAGTACCTGCGGAGGACTAAGGATTGGGTCCTTATCCTTGGTGGCAGTGATGACTTGAGAGTATTAGGGTATAGTGATGCTAGTTTTCAGACTGATAGGGATAATTTCCGCTCTCAGTCGGGCTGGATCTTTACCTTAAATGGAGGGGCAATTTCTTGGAAGAGTTCCAAGCAAGAGACGGTGGCTGATTCAACTTGTGAATCAGAGTATATAGCAGCGAGTGAAGCAGCGAAGGAGGCGATATGGCTAAAGAACTTCATCGGAGACCTTGGAGTTGTACCAGTTATTAAGGAACCTATAGAGATTTTCTATGACAACAATAGTGCGGTTACCTTAGCCAAGGAACCAAGAGGTCATGGAAGATCTCGACACATTTACAGAAAATATCACTTCATAAGACACAAGATTGAAAAAGGACTCCTTGTGACAAGGAGGATATCATCGGATGAGAATCCTGCAGATCCCCTTACGAAGGGACTGACGAGGGTTAAGCATTTTCAGCATGCAAGACGCATCGGGCTGAGGGACGATATTAGTTTTACAGATTAGATAGTTTTTCTGAAACTTGTAAAATGTAATCAACGTTTGATGATGAATAAAATTTGTGATTTATTTATGAATAAAGTGTTACTATCATTGTTAATTATTTACTATTGTTTCAGTTTTGCATGTTTTGACCTCCAGAATAATTAATTTATTCAAACCTCCTCAATCGATCATACGTCGGAAGTAGGTATGAATCAAGATTGTCATGAATTGGGTTTGTAGATGCCTTAAAGGTATTTAGACATGGCAATGGTTGCTGCAACATTCATGAGTACTCATAAGTTATGAGTATTGGTATAAACCCACGCTCACTTGTATCACTTCATGGAATTTATCTCGAGTGATCGTGAGACGATAACATCATATAAATCTTTAAACCTAGAGATATGAGTTGTTACATATGAGTTGGTTGTGCATTGATTGTATGTAAACGCATCAGTAACTTGATGTTATAAAACGTGCCTTTGTGTACAATTCAATAAGTAGTAGAACAAGCATATCAGTCGAAGTTTATCTGTTCCTTCTAGAAATAGAAGCGATATCTGGGCCCCTCGATGATTTTGTGTTGACCTATGTACCAGGCCTAGTCAGAACTAAACCGATGTGTTCAGTGAAGTTCTTCGTCAAACAAATCGGAAAATCGAGAAACAACTGCTAGACAATAAGCAAGACATAGTTCCATGTGTTTGTCCGGCTGATATCATGAGAACAGAGGATTATGTGATCACTTATCTAAAATGGCGCTTCATAGTTCAACAGAGTCTTCATACTTCGAGGGAGTTTTCGAGAGCTATGATTGCTGGTTGGTTCCTGAAGTTATAGGCAAATACAGTTATTAGACTTATCCAAGTGGGAGTCTATTGGATAAGGTGTTTAAGTCCATAACTTATTTGGTATATACTTGACCCGACCGGCATGGTCCATTTGGGTTGCATCTCATCCAAACTATTATGGATAATTTTATGAGAGTTATACACATATGTTTATTAATATATTATGCGTTATAATATATTAATATGAAGTTACGTTATTTAATTAGTTTTAGTCTTGAATTAATTATGAATTAATTTAGAGATTAAAAGGAAGACTAATTAGATTATGGGCTATTTGTTTTATATAGTGTGGGCTAATACTCATTTGTTAATGGGCTAGGCTTATGTGGAAGTCCATGGATGATCCATGGAGCTTTTAACCCATGGATCCTTGGAAAGGAAAAGACACGGGTTATTAGGGTTTCACCCTAACCAAGCACACTATATAAGCATGCTTATGGAGCATCAAATGGAGAAAAAGAGGAAACTAGTGAACTAGTGTGTGTGTGCTTGTGTGTGGCTGATTTTATACAAGGGTTTATACTCTCTCAAAGTTTTCCAAGAGTTTGTGGTGTTTTGTGATTCCATTTGAGGCATTCACACTATTAGTGCTTGGCCCTCAAACTCCTTAGAACAAAACTCATCAAAAGGTATGTAATCTCTTCTAACTCTTTTATGTTGAAATGTTCCCCATGCCATGTTAGATAGGTTATAAACCTTGGAAAATTTATTATTTTGCATGTATTTAGACAAACATAGATCCAAGGTTTATTAGGGTTGCATGCACACTTAGGAAGTGTTAGATTGCTCAAAACCCAACAATATCTGCCATTGTCTCTGTAGTCTGAGTAAGATCTTGAAACTCCCTGGCTAACTGTTGCACCTCAATAACCGGTGCAAACTCGACTCTGAACCTGGTAGTAAAATCAGCCCAAGTCATCGCATCAAGAGCTGCATCATCCCCAATGACATGTCCAATCTCCTCGCACCAATCTCGTGCCTTGTCCTTCAGAAGGTAGGATGCTAGTCTGACCTTGTCCCCCCTCGGGACATCTACTGGTGCGGAATGCGTTGGCGACATATGCCAACCATCTGGAACACGCAATGGGGTCTTGCACCCCATGGTAGTTTGGAGCTTCACAAGCTATGAACTCCATGAAAGTGAGTGTGTGCGACCCCATCATGGTCGCCACCTTAGCACGGAATGTGCTCAACCTCTCATCCATCAACTCCAAAATACCCTCCTTGATCGAACCAAAGATCACAGGAGTCTGCTCGAGTATGATATGGGTAATATCCGAAGAGAAAACTCCCTCATCTGCTCATCCAAATGCTCGACCTTCGAGCCTGATCCTGATCCCTCACCGGCACCTGAATTGCCACCTGCTGGTCTAGGGCGTAAAACCACCATTATGAAAACACATCAAATCAAACGTTAGAAACACTGATGTATCTCGAGGGATCGCTACTACTACAGGTTTCCTAGCCTCGCCTCGTCCTTCCTTGATTCAAGTACGAATCCTCTACTTTCAGTAGTACGGGCCTATACTACCTTCCACATCTATCCGTACTTTCCTCAAGAGCTGTCTCTACTCCACCAAGTCACTACTACTGCTACTAATCTCTGCTACTCTCATCCTAGGCTTACCCTAGGGGAAATCTCTGACTCAAACCAGTCCTCAGCTGCTGAAGGCCTCCTTGTAATGCCAATTAGCCATTACCTGAATACCATCACATGTGACGAGGCTTAGATAATCCTTCGAGTAAAAGACTCGTCCCCATGACGGTTAGACTCAAACAAGAGGTGCGTAGTAGGGCCAAATACAACACTCTGAGATTATTCAACCCTGATCACATGTGACGTGACGTATTCACCTAACGACTAACTCCCATTACTCAGAGTCCGACAATGCACAAAGCAAGCAACATTCAGACACAGGAACTACTCAAGCAAATCTATTCTCATAATGAGAATCTATATTAGCATAGAACGCTAAGGTCATGCTATCAGGCATAAATTAAACATGCTATCCTACTACTATCTACTTAGTACTAGCATGCAATTCTCATAAAGATGAAACACATATAAAAGGCAAAAAAGGCATCATCGCTTGATCCTTAGTCCTATTCTAGCATGCTGTTCTACTGAAACTGATAATCATAACATAAACTTGTATGGGTAATTCGGGAGTACTTACTTGAGCTTGGCTGATCGCATGCACCACACCTTTTTCTCGTTTTCAAAAACTCTTTTCTTTTTAAGTTTCTTTTTAAAAAATTATTTCGAAAACATTTATCTTTTGAAAATCTTTTTACTATTTCCTTAGTTTGAGTCCAGTCACACCCGTAAGTGTGCTTAAATCCATCAAACTAAGGCTCTGATACAACTTGAAACGACCCAAAATACGACCCAAAAATTTTTATTTTAATTTTACTAAAATCACATCAACAATGTCGTACATAATAAAACCATAGAATGAGTAAATCAAAAGTCATAACAAATGTATCAAAATAACAACTGTATTAATCATGTCAAATATCCAAGTAAAACTCCCAGGATAAAACTGAAGCGGTGGTGTGTGCGACGCCATCTGTCGCACCCCCAAAACCGGTGAACGGCGGAAACGTTCTGGGGTGGAGGACGTCATGTACAGTATCACAACAATGCAAGTAGAAAACAAGCAACAACATCATCCATTGCATTAATAATATAATTTCATACAAGTGTGTTCTGTCAAGTTATGTAGACACCAAGAATATACATCAAAAATAAAAGAGGAGTCTTGAACGAGCTCCGTCTTCTCAAAAGTCCGGCTCTGGTACCTGTCTATTGGCGACCTGAGAATACAAGTTATTTTGAAAGAGTTTATCAGCTTTAGAGCTGGTGAGTTCATAAGTATACTAGTGTCTGAGTTTGTATGAAAGCATTTGTAAGATGTTTTGTAGGATGTATTGTGTATGCTTGTAAAGGTTTTGTGTTTGTTCGATCTACTCTAGAATGCCCTATGTTTCCTACTAAAAGTAGCCTTCTACCAAGGCATCTAGTGTCTTTGTGTGTATCTCTTGTAAAAGTGTGTATTTTCCCAATTCCGACTATCATTAACCAAAAATATAGTTTCTACATTACCGTGTATCGTGTGAATATCACAAAGTAAAATGTAAAGGGAAAATGTTTTAGTACTGTAACGTAGTTTTAAGTAAACTACTGCTATACTAACTACCTTAAGCAAATTGTATATTTTAAGGTAACATGTGATCGGCCTATATCTTGCTACCGACTCAATAGTAAAGTGACAATGTAAGATGCCACAAAAATGACGTTTGTCACCCGTAGACTTGCAAGTCCCACTGTAGCGAGCAACAAGGTGTAGGATAGTCAATCTAGTATAGATCTATACACAAACTCATAAGCTCCCCAATTAAGGAGATTCTGATACAAAAATAGTCATGGCAGGTAGTGCCCTGCCCTGCTTAATGGCTCACGTAACTGTGTTGATGTATATATAATGTATATGTAATGTATATGTGTGCTAGCTGTATTGTGCGCTCTTTCTCTATCTAGCCTGTATGTTTGTTTCTCGTCATAATGTGTATTATTTGTTTCTCCTCACTCTTTTTCATGTTTGATTCTCATCATAGTATGTATTGACTCATGTATGAACTGACTCATTGTAGGTTTCATTGTTCTAGTAATAGTATCTTCCTAAACTACCCCTATGGTAGTTTACTAGTAAAGTATGAACATGTCTGTATGCCCTTGCTACCCAAGGGCATGGAATTGAATGAAAGAAATAACCTTTTATATCTATATACATATACATAAGATATAACTAGGATTCAAACGACCTTCGGACAACTAACCTTGATACCCTAAGACCACATCAAACAAGAACAGGAAGCAGGGTAGACTAGTAGTCCTATGTCCTTTCAATCCTACTTATATAACTATATTTATACAGATACACAGAATATAAGTTTAAAAGAGTTTAAGTAAAAGTATTTGACCATTTAAGGAGTTCGTAAGACAATTTGAGGTAAAACAGTTTGATAAATAGTTTGGAAAGTAAGCAAACCATTTGCTTGGTAGTCATTAATAACATGTGATTGATATAATAACTATAATTGTTCAACTTGTATTCCCCCCCCCCCCCATAAAAGCATTTAAAAACATTTCAAAGGTTATTTTAGGGGTATGAACTCACCTGTAGTGAGTGGTTCTGATGACAATGTTGGATCTGTTGCTAAGTATCAAGTGGTGACTTGAGTATACACGCGAATCCTATTTAGCATATATTGGCACATATATGAATATAATTAGTGTTATGAACAACTAATTAACGAATTGGGACCACCTTTGGGACTAGTAAACACTTATATTGAAGTGTTACAACCATTAATGATTGTACGAAGGGTTAAAAAGGCTATACAAGAGAGTGTATGGCCAAAATACACACTATAAGTTTGTGTGCGGCCTGGTGTGCTGCCAGAAACATGGTGTTCTTGGTATTCTTGGTGAAAGATGTTATCTTTCCGGATGATACTTGAGAGGATTTTCGAGTCCTAGCTTTGCAAGCGTGTAAGAAATGATCAAAATGACCAAGGATAGTACATATAGGAGGGTGTGTGCGGTTGGGGGTGTGTGTGGTTGGCCTGTGTGCAGCCGCACACACTAGTTTTGGTGTGTATGGCTCGTTTTTCCAATGCTACAACCAAAATAACCCATCCTCCGACACGTATCTCAATTATACTAAGCTTTAAGCACTCTTTTAGACCCAAAACTTCATTATAAAATAGCAAAATGAAGCTAACTTTGATATAAAAAAAGAATGTAGGCTAGAAATTTCGGGTTGTCACACCATCAACCCGAGCTCTTCCTTTTGCTAGCAGAAGTACCTAAAACCAAAACTAAAATTGTAAGCACGAGACTTAGTGAGCTCCCCCAAACTACCACATACCATACAATAACACATAAAAAACTATTGGGCCTTGCCTAATGCATCGGACCGGAGTCCGGAAACTGCATCAGACCGAAGTTCGGAACTAACCAGGGCCTTGTCCTCTGCATCAGACCGAAGTCCGAAACTAAATGGGACCTTATCCCCTGGACCAAAGTCCGGAACTAACTGCATCAGACTAAAATCCAGAACTGACTGGGACCTTGCCCCCTGCATCGGACCGAAGTCAGGAAACTGACTGAGCATAACATAACATAGCGTAAACATATCAACTAGAATAAACACATATACTGCATACTACGAAGTCCGGAACACATAACACAAAGACATGCTTGAATCACAAAGACATCAAGCACACTGAACTACTCCATCGGACCAAAGTCCAGAACTACTGCTAACTAGACGGGCCGGCATTGTGGTCGTAGACCCGTTCCAACTGGAAGGAAAACTCACCTTGTAATGATGGCTGCTGAAACGCTAACTCTAAAACCGGCTGACTGCTGCTCCAAAACTGTATGGCTACAAATCCCGAAAACACTAGATCAGGTACTGATAAATACCCTTAGGGTAAAATAACTATTTTACCCCTGGTCAGAGTCAACTCCCTGGTCAAAGTCAACTTTCAGTTGACCGAACTCGTCGAGTCAGGGCGTAGACTCGCCGAGTCCCTCCATCACTAGATTTGACTCTAACTCACCGAGTCCCTTCCCCATTCACTGA
Organism: Lactuca saligna; assembly: GCF_052625555.1. Taxonomy (NCBI): domain Eukaryota; kingdom Viridiplantae; phylum Streptophyta; class Magnoliopsida; order Asterales; family Asteraceae; genus Lactuca; species Lactuca saligna. The sequence continues at coordinate 201,687,728 of NC_136424.1, read as the reverse complement.
TTCACCCTAAACTCTCAAATTGGGGAAAAACGGGGACTCGTGACTCGACTCGTCGAGTCTGAAAAACAAATCGCCGAGTCCCAAGCATGCAGATTCCATACAGTCGATTGTAATCAATTTCAGAGCATCTAACTCGTAGATCTAAGATCCTAGGACTATCGGAACACGTAAAGTTGCTAACTTTACATGTAACCAAGAAGTAATGAAGCTATATCACTCAAACTATACTATTATGGGGTTAACAAGCCAAAACAAAGGCATGGCTACTAAAAAGGCGATCTCCTTGAGCTCCTTGAGCCCAAGAGAGGCTAGATCTGAAGTATAACTCAATCATAAGGCTTTATCACAAAGGATTTGGGGTGTTTGAGCTTAATACTAACAATTTGGGGACAAACTAGATCTTTTAGATCAATAAACAAGATGGAGACTTTTTACCAGAAAAGATGACCACAAAGGAGTGTGTTCTGGATCTACTTCTTCTTCCTTGAGCTCTTCAGCCTTCTGATTCTTCTACTTGCTCCAAAATGCACCAAAAGTTCCTTCACAAGGAAAAAAATCACTCACACACTCTTCAAGGAGGCTAGGGTTTGATAAGAAATGTTCTGAGGGTGATGGAGGCCAGGTTGGGGCGCATAAATTTGTTTAAATAAGGTGCAAACCATTAAAATTAGGGCTTCATCTTGACAGGCGGACTCGCCGAGTCCCAGCATATGGACTCGTCGAGTCCCAGCATATGGACTCGTCGAATAGCCAACTTAAATTGCGTGATCATCCCATCTCTACTCGATGAGTCGGGCTGCAGACTCGTCGAGTACCCCTTAAGAAATGAAAATACTTTATTTAAATTACAACCAGAAATGGGGCGTTACATAAGAAGATGGTTGTTCGGATGTCATTCCAATATTAACATGTGTGCCCACATCAGATGTGTTGACAGGGATGCCCGAAGTCCTAGTCTCCTCCGAAACAGATTCGACGATCAGAACTTTCGGCGGAGTAGATATTGATGATGTAGTAGGATTGGTTGAATCAGTAAAGATAGGTGAGGATAGAGGGATTGAGATATGAGGAAGAGATATTACAACAAAACTCGTTGGTGGTAAATGAGGGGTGGATGATATCGGAATTGTGGAGGTAATGTGCGAGGGTGTCATTGGTAAGGTTGGTGGAGTAACAGGTGGTGATGGTGGAGTAGTTGTGACATTCAGAAATGGTCGTCGTAGAATAGTGTAAAAAATGTCAGAAGTGGGAATAGAGGAAGATGGTGGAAAAGTTACCTTCAAAATATTTTCTGTAGGGGCTAGTTTAGAAGTTGCAGTTGTATCTGCCTCTTCATTTCGGAGTGTGTCGTCCTCTTAAACTTCAGTAACATTTGTTTCTTTGGATTCTTCTTGAATAACCGGAGATGGAGATCTCAGGATCTGTGTTGGTTTCTTTGCCCTCTTATTAACTTTAAAACTTTCTGAAGTGGCTGCATTTGCTTTCCTTTTTCCTCCCCTATGCGGGTTATCACCTTCATCAATTATCTTTTGTAATTCCTCGGGGATGGAATGAACCCCTGAAACAGGAAATTTCCTATAATAACTAATTATAGAGTTGTCTAGTAGTACCTTATTCAACATAACTTCAGGAATTGCGCCAAAAAAATTGAAGTTCCTCGGATCCAACATAACAAATATAGTCATCTAAAGAATTGGAATTTCAGCCATGAGGGAGTATTTCTGTCATACCCCTGAACCAGACAGCGGAAACGTCCGGGGGCTTTAGCATGACTCCACTGATGTAGTATTATTACAGAGCATATAACTGAAACATAACATCATCATCATTAAACATGTAATATAACAACATTCATTGTTTACATTGAGTATTGTATTGAATATTACATGCCAAAATAGTCAGAGTATGATGAAACAAAATACCCATTAGTTTGTTCCGCTCAACCAGCTTCAACGGTTTCCTGAGAATACAAGTTAATTTAAAAAGGGCAACATAAAAATGTTGGTGAATTCATAATCATGTTTGTGAAAATGATTTGGATTATTTGTAAAACCCATAAAATCTGATATTTTCTGTAAACAATTTATTATGTTTGTGTCAGATCTCGTATTAATGCATGTGTGTTATTGTTTATTAGAATGTATAAAGATAATGCAGAAAACGTGAAGAGAATGCCCCCAGAAAACCCGATGTTATCTATAATAGAGAATGCTGCCGTACCAACCCTCGAGGTTGAGTACCAGTACATGTATGCTCATGAGTAATCCAAAGAGAAAAGGAAATGTCCCCATACAACCCGATGCTGTCCGTAAAAGAGAATGTTACCGTACCAACCCTCAAGGTTGAGTACCAGTACATGTATGTTCCTGATTAATCCAAAGAGAAAAGAAAGAATGGTCTTCCGTAAATTTATAAGTTTAATTCCTCTAAGTGAATTGTTACAACCATACATGATAATGACAATTTCGCCTGTCTTGATGTCTGGAAGATGCCGACTTGTTTAAGGTACGGTTTGTCAACCTAGACTGGACTAGTCTAACTGTAGCGAACAACTCAGGTGTGGGGCGTCACCCCTGTATAGATTTATACACAAACTCGCGATCTCCATTTAAGAGACTATGGTTATAACTACAGACTACGATCGTACACTCGATAGGTGTCAACCGACAAAACTCA